>NC_064922.1:661905825-664405825 GCF_023897955.1 Schistocerca gregaria
TTTAAAGGGGATCACTTAAGTCTATTTCCATGGGTTCACCACTCAAAATTCTCCCTTACATCACAAAATTGTCGTCTGATGTAGTACAAACTGAAAAAATAAATTCCCTTTAAAGCACAGTTTCGTATATAATTTATATTCAAAACCTTACACCTGTGTCACAGAACAAATCCTACATAGAGAATACTTTACACAAATTTAAGGGAAGAAATGCTTCCGATAATTATTACAGTATTTAAAGAACATCGAAATATGAACAGGCTGAAATGAAAAAACAGTACATGAGACTATGTTAATCAATTCAACTGTAAAAAGCTAAGGAGCATATTATTAGCAGAATGAGAAATATGCAAAAGTGAAATGCCAAAATGAGCACTTCTCAGTCGGGAGTAAATCAAATCAATCAGAATGGCTGAAGGAGAGCACAATAACATGAGCCATAAACGAATAAGACCTAAGCAACTAAGCAAATAAGAGAATAGGCAAAAATTAGATGCCAACAAAATGAGAGCTAGCCGACCTCCGTCGGCACTTAAATATACGGTTGCGCTCGTGGAGGCACCTCTCGGCCCGTACGCAACACGCGCGCCTGCGATCGCAATGCACTCTTAGCGCTCGCGGCGGCGTCTAGCGGCCAGTACGCAAGTTGTGCGGTTGCTGTCGCAGTTTGACCCTTAATCTATGATGTTACACGGCCTTCACTTCAAGACCGAGAGCAGCAGCGTTTGCGTACAGTTGTCAGTGCTAACAGACAAGAAACACTGCGTGAAATGTCCGCAGAAACCAATGTGGGACGTACGACTAACGTGTCCGTTAGGACAGTACAGCGGAATTTTGCGTTAATGAGTTATGGCAGCAGCTAAGACCGTGTCATCGCCTGCAGCGCCTCTCCTTCGCTACGTGCGCAAAATCCTGCACCGGCAACACTTTAAAAATTACTGACGACTATTAGGCAGCATGTTTCAATATTTCTGCAGTGGACTTCCAACGACTTGTCGAATCCATGCCACGTTGAGCTGCTCCACTACACCAGGCAAAAGCAGGTCCGACACAATATTGGGATGTATCCTATGACTTTTCTCATGAAAGTGTAGTCCTACGTCCATGGTGCACCAAGTCTTCATTTTAGTTGCTCGTTTCTGTATAGCGCATTCGTCAATATCTGTTTGCGGAAGAGGTTCTTGTCACAGACGTTTTCGGGTTTGATTTGTAGGAGTTGGGGATCTTGTTTGGAAATTGTGGTTTTGTGCTCTGAATCAGGAAGTGAAAGATCTTCTTGGACAATCACGGGAGCCAATTACACGAACGATATCCATAAAAGAAAAAAGGAACTCTATAAAATGTAAATGTCGTGTGACGAGGGCCTCCCGTCGGGTAGACCGTTCGCCTGGTGCAAGTCTCTCGACTTGACGCCATTTCGGCGACTTGCTTGACGATATGGATGAAATGATGATAAAGGCAACACAACACCCAGTCCACGAGCGGAGTAAATCTCCGACCCAGCCGGGAATCGAACCCGGGCCCTTAGGATTGACCTACTGTCGTGTTGACCACTCAGAACCGGGGGTAGACAGGGGAACTCTATGACAAAATAGCGAAAATTACAGACACATGCTGTAAATGACGTGTGGGATTTTAAGGTCATTAGTCCATTCGTACCAGGTGACCGTGAAATCTTACACGTCTTTTGTGGAATGTGTTATGTGTTTGACTTCTTTGTTGTTTCTATTTTTGGTGGATGCCATACTTGTAACTGGATCCCAGTTCTTCGAGGAGACCTTTAACTGCATTTAGGGTAGGGCTTCGGCTTCATGCAATACTACAGCTTCGTAGAGATATGTTTTGTTAAAGGTATTTTGTCTTGTTTGATAGGTATTTCAAGTTTTCGTGTTCGTTCTGTAGATGCTTCCTTGACCACTGCGTTTCTCATAATGATCTCACCCAGGTACTTAAATATTTCTGCCCTACTGACATACCGATAGTGACAGCCGCGAGGGGTAGCCGCTTGGTCTAGGGGGTCTTCTACGGTTGCGCGGCTCCCCTCGTCAGAGGTTCGAGTCCGTAGCGTAACTCAGTTTAAGTTAGGTCAAGTAGTGTGTTAGCTTAGGGACCGATGACCCCAGCAGTTTGGTCCCATAAGCCCTTACCACAAAATTACAAATTTTCCGGTAGTGCGAATTACGAAAATATGTGTACATAGAAACACATTTATTTAAATCTCGGCATGTACTTATTAAATCTAAAATTTATCAAGTACTACAAATAGTACTTGGTTTAAAACTACATTATTCCAATTTAGTGATACGCTGTCTTATATTGGGCATTCAGTCTCCTAAATCGAATGATTATGACAAAAACGTAACAACATTGACCCGACTCCAGCACAATCTTGATGTGATTACTAAGAAGAAAAATGAAAATAACTTCGTAGTTCAATTAAACAATCTGACTACATTCACCACAACAACATTCTTTCTGCTTTGGCCCCACTATAGTGCAGTCTTTATGCGTTCACTGCCAATGCTTCATAAATTCAATCACGTCCCGCTGTGCATCTTTCCGGTATAATTTACAAAACCGGGTGACCAAGCCATTCTTCGAAACTACCTTGGCAGGGAAGTCGTTCTTCGTGTCCTTGTTTTCCGACTACTTCTTGTATGGTGATGAAGCCAAAATTGTACAGTCTGCTGTTTTCCTCTTTCCCACTCCTTTGCTTTTAGGCAGTGGAGACATTCCTTTGCCTTTGTTTAGGTTTCAGATCACGGAGAACATTGATATTGATGAGAAGTGGAATCGCTTTGACTATACTTTCCTGCATCAACCTCTAGAGCCTCTGTTGCTGCAGCTCCCGCTGTAATTTCTGCAGAATCCTCTGTTGAAACCGCGACTGAAGTTTCTGCTGATGAATCTGCTGCTGCGAAGCCGCTGTCACCAGAAAACATTTCTGTTAGCAGGTCAAACTCCAGTACGTACATGTGAACCCGTTTGCAGCATTGGCTATGATTGCAGCTCGCCCGGATAAACTTACCTGAAATTGGGTAACAGACTGTACAGGATGTTCTCTCATCCAAGTGTCACAAGAACGATTGCATAATCCAGAGAGAGCTTTAAAAAAGGCCATATACGAAAGTTTCAGGCGGTGGGTAACATGCTCAGAAAACAAGATGATCCCACTATTTCTTGCCAAGTTAGTTGCGGCAGTGTTCCTAGCATGTGTAGTGTGCCCATCGAGCAAAAGTGAAATTTTCTTGTCTCTTGCCGGTGTTACAATTTATGTATGTGTTGGAGCCATTGCACAAGACTCTCACTTGTGATCCAGCAGCTTCGTCAGTATGCAAATTTAGTTCCCGAAGATGACACTGCAAAGAGTTCGAATTTAAGCCGGAGCCTCTCAAACATAAGCATGAGTGGCACATACATCCAGGCTGTTTCCTCTTTCGCCAGTGTTTATCGTCCCAACGTGATGTTTTCCCTTCCGTGGTAATATTTCCTGAGTGTTCTGAACGATGAAAAAACGATTTATTCTACATAGAATGCAGGTTACTTTCATTAACAATATTTTGTAGTGTCGCGTCCTGGCACAGCCTCACTATACCAGAATGAAGTAAGTGCGAACTGCGTAGCGCAATCGGGACGTTAACGAAAATGGATTAGTTATAAATTGCTGTCAACCTTTATATCGGAGATGAGAGGGAGAGAATCTCCTTGGTTTGAAGCAAATAACTTTCCTGAAAATAAGTTACAGAATTGCAATAGGCAGAAAAGATTGGTTCCTTTCTATGAAGTTTATTCTCACATATACTTACGTGAGGTGTTGGACCATAAACCCCTTAGTAAGATTCAGTCTATTTATTCGGACTAGCTACTTCAAAGCTAATTGCGGAACAAGTACAAAGCAGTCACTTGTTCTTGGTTAGCACTGAAATCTCGCTAAGTAACACCCACGATGTCTTCAACTCCAGTTAATCCTTGGTTCGTTTTCCACCCTCGGTATTTCCTACATGCCTCTCTTTCCACAACTGTGTTGCTCTCCTTTGTTGGATAATTTGCACACTTAAAATATATGACTCCACTCCCATAGGTTGTGACTGCTAAAACACTCCAAATACAGACTTCCCATTTCAAGCATATTGATTTGCACATTTAAAGTACATGATTCCGCTACCATAGTTTGTAATATTTTAACATTCCAGCCACAAACTTTTCATATAAAGCATACTGAGAATTTATTGTGTCCTAAAGTTTATTTCAGTGTCCATCCGCTCGTCACTCTCACTTACCCTAAATACGTGGTTTGAACAACAGAAGAGATGAGGTCGTTGATAGACGAAAGTAACGAAAAGTAGCGGAAATGAGAATACCGAGACACTTAACTTGAGAGTTGGTGATCACTAAATAGGCGAAGTTAAGGAATTCTGCTACAGAGGCAGAAAAATAGCCCATGACGGACGGAGCAAAGAGCACATAAAAAAGCAGACTAACACAAACAAAAAGGGCATTCATCGCCAAGAGATGTCTGCTAGTGTAGAAAATAGGCCTTAATTTGAGGAAGAAATTTCTGAGAATGTATGTTTGGAGCACAGTATTGTATGGCAATGAAACATGGACTGTAGGAAAACCGGAACAGAAGAGAATCGAAGCTTTTCAGTTTTGGTGCTACAGGAGAATGTTGAAAATTAAGTGGACTCACAAGGTAAGGAATGGGTAGGATTCTCCACAGAATCGTCGAGGAAAAGAACGTATGGAAAACACTGACAGGAAGTGGGAGCAAAATGCTGAGATATTTGGGAATGACTTCCACAATACTAGAGGCAGCTCCAGAGGTTAAAAGCTATAGAGGAAGACAGAGATTGGATTTCATCCACAAATGATGAAAAGTTTGGAACAGGAGTCGAATTCGTGGTGGACCGGATCGAACTAGTCAGATGACTGATGAGACATAACATTTTTTTTAAAAAAAAGATAGTCGTCTTTATCTTTCTTTCAGCATCACTAATAATACAAATTTTTGGTGCTTATACCTAATTTTGCTCCAATGAAGAACACAGAAGTTACTTGGAAATTAAGAGATAACAGCTTCAGTCTTGTGCTTGCCACCACGAAGCACACACCGGTTCCAGTCTGGAGATTTAGGGTTAACGTTTCTGCTCTGTGTCTACCATGTCCATGTCCTTCGGAAATGGATAAATTGCGCACTCTGGAAAAGTGGTCGTTATTTTTCAGATATCATCAACATTTTGTGAGAGGATGTACACCAATAGAAACCACCAAAGGTTTCAAGAAGACGGGGATTGTGCCACAAACCGCACTGTTTTTACTGAAGCCAAGTTCCTTGCAACAGAGAAGACTCATCAAGCACGCGATGAGCAAACTGAAAATCGTCGACATATTCACTAAAATATTGCAATAGATCATGAAACATTACAGGTAGCGTCTCCATCCCCAAGTGGAAATCCATCATATAGCATTTCATTCTGTAACAGCCTTCAGAAAATTTTTTCATCGTGCCGTAACTGGATAGTGAAGAAATGCAAAGCTGCCGGAACGGTCATTCGCACCAGCACGACCTATAAAGACAAAACTAAGAAAGGAAAGAAAGAAAACAAAGTCAAACAGCAAAAGAGACGAAATGAAAGAAAGAGTAAAAAGTTTGGTGAGGACAAATGTACAGGGTGTTTCAAAAATGACCGGTATATTTGAAACGGCAATAAAAACTAAACGAGCAGCGATAGAAATACACCGTTTGTTGCAATATGCTTGGGACAACAGTACATTTTTAGGCGGACAAACTTTCGAAATTACAGTAGTTACAATTTTCAACAACAGATGGCGCTGCAAGTGATGTGAAAGATATAGAAGACAACGCAGTCTGTGCGTGCGCCATTCTGTACGTCGTCTTTCTGCTGTAAGCGTGTGCTGTTCACAACGTGCAAGTCTGCTGTGGACAACATGGTTTATTCCTTAGAACAGAGGATTTTTTTGGTGTTGGAATTCCACCGCCTAGAACACAGTGTTGCTGCAACAAGACGAAGTTTTCAACGGAGGTTTAATGTAACCAAAGGACCGAAAAGCGATACAATAAAGGATCTGTTTGGAAAATTTCAACGGACTGGGAACGTGACGGATGAACGTGCTGGAAAGGTAGGGCGACCGCGTACGGCAACCACAGAGGGAAACGCGCAGCTAGTGCAGCAGGTGATCCAACAGCGGTACATCGCACGGCCGACGTCTTTAATTTCCTGAATGAATATTTCGATGATCGTGTGATTGCTTTGGGCTATCCGAAACATACAGGAGGCGGCGTGGATTGGCCTCCCTATTCGCCGGACATGAACCCCTGTGACTTCTTTCTGTGGGGCCACTTGAAAGACCAGGTGTACCGCCAGAATCCAGAAACAATTGAACAGCTGAAGCAGTACATCTCATCTGCATGTGAAACCATTCCGTCAGACACGTTGTCAAAGGTTTTGGGTAATTTCATTCAGAGACTACGCCACATTATTGCTACGCATGGTGGATATGTGGAAAATATCGTACTATAGAGTTTCCCAGACCGCAGTGCCATCTGTTGTTGAAAATGGTAACTACTGTAATTTCGAAAGTTTGTCCGCCTGAAAATGTACTGTTGTCCCAAGCATATTGCAACAAACGGTGTATTTCTATCGCTGCTCGTTTAGTTTTTATTGCCGTTTCAAATATACCGGTCATTTTTTAAACACCCTGTAAATCACTGTGGCCAAAACGAACCAAGAAACTTTATTGTGGTGTGACCAGTCAGATGAAATAAGATAAAGCAAATTCAGAGGATGCCAGATGCATATTATATTGCGAAAATTGCTCAGGCTTCGTATCAGGAGAAGGCTGACTCTGATGATCTCTGATGGTGCATCAGTTTCAAGTACGGAAACGATAGCGGTCCGGAGTTGATGGCATTGAAGAGTTTTGTTTTGACTTACGTAGAACCAGTTAAAAATCATTCTAAGGTTGATGGCAAAATTCAAATGACTTTCAAAATTATTTTATGTGACTTTTGAGTAATTATTATTTGTGAGTCTAACATTATTTATAGCTCACTTTCACTGCGCTCAAACTGATTACCAATTTTCCTTCTGTATCGGCCATGATTCACTTGCAACGAGCTTGGCATCATTACTGTTTGTTACAGTCGAACGGTACGCATTATGGTCATGAACATTTTATTATATGATTACTTAAAAAATAATTGACATAGCGTTTGCGCATAAAGTGCGGTTTCTCTTTAAGTGGAATGGAAAAACGCAGAGGCCATTCCGATTTTCAAGAAGGGTCGTCGAACATACGCACCTCCGAGTAACTGTATGCCTAAATCGAAGCTTGCGCTGTATGCACCCGTGCATTGTCGGGCAAAATGATGGGTCGGTTGCGTAGAAAGTGTCGCCTCTTCTTTCGCAAAGCTGGTTGCAGATGATGCTCCAAAAACAACAGTAATACTGTGCATTGACGATCTGCCATGGAGGAACGTAATGAATTATGGATAACAAGCTGCGGCCGCTCTATTCGGTCGATGAGACTGGGAAGTACTGTACCATCCACCATATTCCTCGGACTTAAGTTCTTGTGACTTTGATTTGATTCCGAAGATGAAGGAACCACTTCGTGGCATTCGCTTCAGAACTGTTCCAGAGATTCGACGGGCAGTAGATCGCTCCATTCGCACCATCAACAGAACAGGTTCTGGCAACGGGTTCTACACAACGCTGGTGACTACTTTGAAGGACAGTAATAGGTGTAAACATGTAACTCCTTTGTATTGGTTGTGAATAACTAGTTGCCATCACTTAAGTTCCAACCCTCGTATATGGTCTATGACGCTTCGTAAGGGGCTTATGGAGGCACCATTTTACTTCTGAGAAAACCAGAAAAAAAGTGGTTTTTGGGTGCCAAAACCGAGTCGTGGACTCCAAGGCAGCTATGCACAACAAATGGATGTACTTACTACGATACATTCCGAAGATCCTGATCTCGAACAACCTTGATGTCATTTGCCGTTTCACAGCTACAGACGTTCAAAGTTACCCTACTTATAATATGAACCTAATATCCGGTGTGAATCCTAAAAGTTGTTTATAAATTGACGTTGCACAGAGAAATACGCTGTAAAGTGCCTCCGCTACCATGACAAAGTATTCTGGGAACACCATGTTGTAGTACTGAAGAACATGCCAAATTTCTGTGCTCGTAAAATCCGGCATGAAATGTAAAATTAGGTTCGCATTATTTCAGTTTCCCATAAGTAAACTGTCAAAATTTTGCTGAGCCATGAAGTTCTTTTCATATGAGTGACGTGCCCCGCTGTAGCAGGGAGAGAAAGGGAAATAGCGAAAAAATGCTCTCTATATTCCTGCTTTAAAAGACCCTGATTGACAAGTCGGGTACCAGCTGCTTCGTTCTACCTTCCTCAACATATTCAAAAATTTTGACACGTGAACATATTCGGGAGGGATAACGAGAATAAGCCGAGCTAGATGACTGAACGAGAACAGGGAAGTGGGAACGAGAAGAGAGAGGAGGAGACAGTATCAGTGACAAAGTAACGTAAACGTAATAAATACTGGAAGGTAGTAGACAGTTGTGGTATAGAAATAGAGAAGAGACAGTGGCAGTGGAAAATAGTTGGCAGTGACAGAACAGCACTAGAAAAACAGTGAAGAAGATAGTGCCAGTGGGAGAGAAATGAAGAGAAGGAGAAAGTGCAAGCTGGTGAGAGCCAGTCGTAGCGAGAGACCGAGTCCATGGCAGTGACAACGAGGAAGAGAGAGTTAGTCACACTGAGTAGAGACAGCGGCATTGGAAAGGAATGAATGAGGTATTCGCAGTAAGGAAGAGCAAGAGGGTGACAGTGAGGGTGGTAGCCGACCGTACTAGAAGGACAGACGAAGGAGACTGGCTGTGAGACACGAGACAGTGACAGACAGACACAAAGAGATAACGAATAGGCCGGGCAAGATGACTGAATGAGAACGGGGAAGTGGGAACGGATGCGTGTAAGCCACGTAGAGCGATGACTGGTGTGTGTGTGAGCGAGTTACAGTTATTACAGATAGGAGAGCTTGTGGAAGTAAGACGTGAGCTGCATATTAAAAAAAGAGCGGGAATATTATTACACGCCAACATTTACGGAAAAGTTTTAAGTATGCTGAGGAAGGTAGAATAAGGCAACTAATACCACACTTTTCTCTCAGAGTGTTTTAAAACAGGAAAATATTAGCGGTTTTTGTGCCCCAATAGGAGAAGTTTTTCAGCTATTTATGTATGATTCATTATTTGTATTAAAATTATTTCTAATTAATTATTTGTCGGGGGAGTGAAAGTTATTGCAAATGCAAATGTTACAGTATGTGCGCAAGCAATTATGAGTGTAATACAGAAACTTGAAATTCAGTACAGAAATGTAGTTTCTATAACTTCTGATTCAGCCCGTTATATGGGCAAGTGTATAAATGCAGTTAGGATTTTAGTTTCAGAAGGGTTAGTACACACAATGCTGGGCTCATAAATTAAATTTGATTGGAATGTGTGGGCTGTGGAACTTTGTGATTTGAACCATTGTGTTTTGCAGACAAAACACATCTTCCTTAATACCTGAGAGAGAAAGCTTGCATACATTCAGTTCTTAGCTCAGAAATATCTAGGTGTACCCAGAAATGCTAAACTTTTCCCTATTCCTGACATCACCAGGTGTAACTCGTGGTTTGAAAGTGTCGAGTACGTTGGAGAATATCTCTGTGATACGTTAGAATTTGTTGAAACTGTTGAAGATGAGAGTGTAGCTGTCAATTATTTTAAAGCTTTGACTTCTGCTGAAGCAAAAAAAATTCAATGCCTAGCTATTTTTCTTGTTGAGCACTGCTCAAAATGTTGCAATTTGCTGCTGACATTCTAGAGGGCTCCAAGATACCGTTAATTCATCTTCTGCAATCTAAGCTTGGTGACCTTGCAAACAGCTTTAAGTTACTAGAGGAAGCATTTTTTTTTTCGAGACAACCTCAGAAAAACTTCTTAAACTTTCTTAAACTGCCAGAGCATATGCAAGTACAGTTAACATCACTCTTCCAGTCTGTAGGTAGAGAAAGTCTTACAAAACTGAACCACTTGATGGAGCGTGATACTGGAAAAATTGTCATTTCTTCTATAGGTAAATTGTTTGACCAGAGAAATATAATAAAAGGCAATTTAGACAGTGCTGAAATCTTTCAGCTGATAAAGAAAATTCCCATTCTACAAGAACTTCCAACGTCAGAATTTCTTGTACCATACACATTGTTTAGGGATTTAGTAGCTAGTTCTTGTAGAGAAGGTAAAGACGTTGATATGATTGGTATTCTTCTTTCCCTGAAAGCAGAGCATGGACTTTTTGAGGAAGCTGCAGTGAAGGCTTTGTGGATCCCAGTCAGTAATGCTGATAGTGAGAGATCATTTTCTAGATATTGCAATATAATGTCTGACAGGTGAACAGCTGTGATTCCCAGTAATATGGAAGTCATGGTATTCTTGTCTATCTCAGACTGACTTGTGTGTTGTGCACATAGACAAGAACAGGATAAATGTTTTCCAAACTTTCATGATTTATAATTTTTATGCTTTTTCAATTTATGTAAAATAAAATATCTTTCACTGCAAATGTGCCATAAATGTATTTCCTTTACGTGTACTGCTGAAAAGTAGAAATAAAATTTAGCGAAATTCCAGGATTGAGATTTCCACTCTGCAGCGGAGTGTGCGCTGATATGAAACTTCCTGGCAGATTAAAACTGTGTGCCGGACCGAGACTCGAACTCGGGACCTTTGCCCGCGAAAGGCGAAATAAATTTTTAAAAATGACGAAATCGGGCAAAACTTTTCACCACAAACATGTACCTCTACTAATTATTACCCAGAATAAATTATAAAAGTAACTGTGATGTCAATAATTTCATCTGTAATTACATACTTATAATAAACAAAAATATTAAATTACTTGAAAAATAGTTAAATTGGTGATTGATGTTACGTTCATCATTTTGACATTGATTTTTAATTCAGAATATAAATAAAATAATGCTTCACTATTTGTATGCTCAAAAGCTAAAATTTATTAAATTTTAGAAAATGTGTGTGTATCGTGTGATTTGGCTATATCGGGTACTCCGAGTATTTGGGCATATCGAGTACTTCGATTGCTTGCGTATATCGTCAAGTTCACAACATCACGAAAATGGGCCGTTGATAATATCCTACTGTCCCCTTACGTTCGTACCTGTAATACGCAGTATACTTCTCCTACCCCGTCAACTACCCGCAACACCCATAGGCGGCAATCGGTCTCTACAGTTGCAGTGTCTTGCTGGGCACAGATCTAGATGCGGAGTAGATACAATGGGATCATTTTGAGCCGTATAACCACAGCACCACCTCTGGCTGTTTGTGCTCCCTTCGTAGAAATATGATGTTAAAGCTCTGAGCGTATGCTACCGTTTGCACACGAGAGAGAGAGAGCCGCTTGTCGAGCAGACCGCGGCCGCTGCACAAAGCGAGGATCGGTGGTCCGGGAAGCCCGGGCGTCTGCGCGCGCGCCCTCTGTGGGGAGACGGAGCAGCGGCGGCGGCATTGTGCCGCGAGGGAGACAGCGGCCGGCGACCGGCTGCTGCCGTTGTAACCAGAGCGCGGCTACAAAGAGGCGGCGCGCCCCTGCTCTGCAGACGGCCGCCTAATTGATAATGATAGTGTCCAGCGCCGCGGGGGGCCACGCGCGCCGCCGCTACCTCGCCCGGTCTCGCATTCAACAGGCCCCGCCGCCGGCCGATCTCGTCAGGTTTTCACAAAGCCGCCAGGAGCGCGCTCGGTGACGTCTGAAACCTGAAACGTAATTCTGCGACAATCGAGCTCGTGACGTTTCATACCGACTGACTGCTTTAGGACACCCTCGACGTGCTACTTTTGTTTCGACGGCTTTCGCTTTCCGTGTCGTCTGGCAGCAGGTAAACTCATCGTGGGCGGAAACTTCACATTACATTCGGCCGAGTGCTACAACTGTGTCACGTTACTGACGGCACACGTGAATTGTGACCACTCGGAATTTTAGAGTTATCACGGATAAAATTCGGAGAGCGAAGCGGGATAGAGAGGACATTGCGATACTACCCGTCAGCCACCTGACAAATGACGTAATCGACGTGGTGACTACAACGTCATATCATTTATGATATTTTGAAAGATAAAAAAACAGTTTTTATTACAACATTTCACAACTTCAAAAAAAAAACAGTACGAATTAATTACCATCATTAATCGTCGGTAAAGCAGATGTCAGACTGAGATTCATTGGAAGAATCCGAAAACAAAGGAAGTAGGTTACAGGACACCTGTTCGCCAACTGCTTCAATACCGCTCACCGGTGTGGGATCCGTACCAGATAGGGTTGATAGAAGACATAGAGAAGATCCAACGGAGAGCAGCGCGCTTCCTTACAGGATCATTTAGTAACCGCGAAAGCGTTACGGAGATGATAGACAAACTCCAGTAGTAGACTCTGCAAGAGAGACGCTCGGTAGCTCGGTACGGGCTTTTGTTGAAGTTTCGAGAAAATGCCTTCACCGAGGAGTCAAGCCGTATATTGCTCCCTCCTACGTATATAACGCGAAGAGACCATGAGGATAAAATCAGAGAGATTAGAGCCCACACAGAGGCAAACTGACAATTTCTGTTTCCACGAACAATACGAGACTGGAATAGAAGGAAGAAGCGATAGAGGTACTCAAAGTACCCACCGCCACACACCGTCAGGTGGCTTGCAGAGTATGGATGTAGATGTAGATGTAGATTCGTGTAACACACACTGCAGAGCCAAAATAAATGGTACACCTGTCTAATATCGCGTAGGGCCCACGCAAGCGCGCAGAAGTACCGCAGCACGGCGTGGCATGGGGTCGAGTAATGCCTGAAGTGGTGTTGGCGGGACATCATGAATCCTGAAGGGCTGTCCATAAATCCGAAAGAGTACGAGGGGGTGGAGATCTCTTCCGAACAGCACGTTGCAAGGCGTCCCAGATATGCTCAATAATGTTCATGTCTGGGGAATTCGGTGGCCAGTGGAAGTGTTTAAACTCAGAAGAGTGTCACTGCAGCCCATCTATTGCAATTCTGGATGTGTAGAGTGTCTCATTGTCCTGCTTGAATTGCCCAAGTCCGTTGGAATGCACAATGGACATAAATGGATGCAGTTGAACAGACAGGATGCTTACGTACGTGTCGCCTGTCAGATTCGTATCTAGACGTATCAGGTGTCCCATATCACTCGAACTGCACACGGCCCACACCATTACAGAGCCTCCACCAGCTTGAAGAGTCCTGTGCTGACATGCAGGGTCCATGAATTCATGAGGTTGTCTCCATACACGTACACGTTCATCACCTCAAAACAATTTGAAACGAGACTCGTCCGACCAGGCAACATGTTTCCAGTCATCAGCAGGCCTATCTCGGCAGCCGGGCCGGCCGTGGTGGCCGAGCAATTCTAGGCGCTTCAGTTTGGAACCGCGGGGCCGCTACGGTCGCAGGTTCGAATCCTGCCTAGGGCATGGATGTGTGTGATGTCCTTAGGTTAGTTAGGTTTAAGTAGTTCTAAGTTGTAGGGGACAGATTACCTCAGCTGTTAAGTCCCATAGAGCCCAAAGCCATTTGAACCATTCGGCAGCCGGCCGCTGTGGCCGAGCGGTTCTAGGCGCTTTAGTCCGGAAACGCGGTGCTGCTACGGTCATAGGTTCGAATCCTGCGTCGGGCATGGATGTATGTGATGTTCTTAGGTTAGTTAGGTTTAAGTAGTTCTAAGTCTAGGGGACTGATGACTTCAGATGTTAAGTCCCATAGTGCTTGGAGCCATATGAACCCAATGTCGGCGTCGACGGGCCCAGGCGAGGCGTAAAGCTTTGTGCCGTCCAGTCATCAAGGGTACACGAGTGGGCCATCGGCTCCGAAAGCCCGTATCGATGATGTTTCGTTGAATGGTTCGCACGCTGACACTTGTTGGTGGCCCAGCATTTAAATCTGCAGCATTTTGCTGAAGGGTTGCACTTCTGTCACGTTGAACGGTTCTCTTCAGTCGTCGTTGGTTCGGTTCTTTCATAATATTTTTCCGGCCCAGCGATGTCGGAGATCTGATGTTTTATCGGATTCACGCTACACTCGTAATTGGTCGTACGGGAAAATAACCACTTCATCGCTCCCTCGTAGATACTGTGACCCATCGCTCGTACGCCGACTATAACACCACGTTCAAACTCACGTAAATCCTGATAACCTACTATTGTAGCTGCAGTAACTGATCTAACAACTGCGCCAGACACTTGTCTTATAGAGGCACTGCCGACCGCAGCGCTGTATTCTGCCTATTTACATATCTATATTTTTGAATATGCATGCCTATACCAGTTTCTGTGGTGCTTCCGTGTATAAAAAGGTTTTTCTGTTGGTTTGTTCGTCTTCTATGTGTTCCTACATCATTCATCCGACTTCGATGAGTTGAGTGTGCGCCCGTGAAGGGTTCTGCACCAGAACAACCATCCGCTACTACCACTCTTCGGGTGGAGGTGAAGGTTGACACGCGACACATAAAAACATTTGCCAACGACCGATATTGTAAATGGTGTTCAAAAAGTTTCCGTTAGATGGGATACGGTCCAGAAGCCGTGTGCCGATCAGGGAAAATCGCGGTGAGCACTGAGCAAATCATTCCACCGACACACTCGGTTGAAGATATCCATTTCGTAAAAGACCGTGTCCTGCTGCGTGAAGATGTCCGTAGCTGCCTGGTGGACATCCTCGTCCGACAGGTTTCCTCGACCCTTCAAGCCCTTTTTTAAGGAAACGAGGACGTGATAATCTCATGTAGGAGATCAGGCCTTCAGAGAGGGTGCTCGTGTGACATCTGCTTGTGTTGGCGTAACTTCTGCGTTGCATTTGCATTATCATGAAGCAACAGCACCCCGTGTCGCTCCATTCCACAACGATGGTTTTCGACAGACATGCTGCGCCATACGTGTTCTTCATTCTCCGATTGATGTCTATAGGTATTTTCCTTAAATAGTCAAAAAAGAAGAAAATACATTGGTCTTGTTTGAACGCTTTTGATAGAAAGTCCACGTTTCCGCTATTACTCTAAGCATGTCGGAAAGACAATAATGGCACACTGGTATCTTGCCTACATGTCGGTGCTTATATACTGGCATCGCAGGCGCGCTACGTTGCATATACGCCGCAGCATCATCCTGAGACAGAAATTTCTTGATGGCCCTTTACATTATCGACGACGTAGTTTTCGGAGAACGCTAACTTGTCACTCTCATCAATTTCTCTCGTATGTAAAAAAAATAGAGGGACAGTCGGGTATCCCACTTAGGGTAAATACAAAATGCGGGATTAAGAAATCTCTACCATGCCTAGGCTGGAGGTGGGGATGTGTTTAACAAAGAAAAAAAATCCTGTCGTGTATTTAGATGAATTGGAATATTTTTAAAATATGAAGCGATGCTTCAACCAGGTATAAGAATAAGCTCTGCAACGAACCACTAACTTTATCAGAATGCTCTTGGGCCAAAGGTTATGCCACATGGGTGACTATCACAATTAAATTTAACGTTCACTCCGGAGTTGCATGGGTAAAAAAAAGGAGAACTTGATACTTTCATCAGGATACAGAGGAAACTGCAGAAAAATTACGCCGCATTTACCAGCGAAATATGTATACAAATATGCAAGAAATTTGCGTATGTGTGAAACGTATGTGACTTATGCGTACACTGACAAAGCCGCAGGCAAGAAACTAGTCACATGTGGGTTATTGTTGTTTGTTGCTGTGGTCATCAGTCCTGAGACTGGATTGATGCAGCTCTCCATGCCACTCTATCCTGTCCTAGCTTCTTCATCTCCCAGTACCTACTGCACCCTACATCCCTCTGAATCTGCTTAGTGTATTCATCTCTTGGTCTCCCTCTACGAGTCCCCCCCCCCCCCCCCCCTCCCAACATTCCCCACAAATGCTACATTTGTGATTCCTTGATGTCTCCGAACATGTCCTACCAACCGGTCCCTTCTTTTTGTCAAGTTGTGTCACAAACTCCTCCCCAGTTCTATTCAATATCTCCTCATTGGTTATGTGATCTACCCATCTAATCTTCAGCATTCTTCTGTACCACCACATTTCGAAAGCTTCTATTCTCTTCTTGTCCAAACTTTTTATCGTCCACGTTTCACTTCCATACATGGCTACACTCCATACAATTATTTTCAGAAACGACTTCTGGACACTTAAATCTATACTCCATGTTAACAAATTCCTCTTCTTCAGAAACGCTTTCCTTGCCATTGCCAGTCTACACTTTATATCCTCTCTACTTCGACCATCAACAGTTATTTTGCTCCTCAAATAGCAAAACTCATTTACTACTTTAAGCGTCTCATTTCCTAATCTAATACCCTCAGCATCACCCGATTTAATTCGACTACACTCCATTATCCTCGTTTTGCTTTTGTTGATGTTCATCTTACACCCTCGTTTCAAGATACTGTCTATTCCATTCAACTGCTCTTCCAAGTCCTTTGCTGTCTCTGATAGAATTACAATGTCATCGGCGAACCACAAAGATTCTACTTCTTCTCCATGGATTTTAATACCTGCTATGAATTTTTCTTTTGTTTTCTTTACTGCTTGCTCAATATACAGATTCAACAAGATCGGTGAGAGGCTACAGCCCTGCCTGACTCCCTTACCAACCACTGCTTCCCTTTCATGCCCCTCGACTCTTATAACTGCCATCTGGTTTCTGTACAAATTGTAAATAGCCTTTCGCTCCCTGTATTTTACCCCTCCTACCTTTAGAATTTAAAGGAGAGTATTCCAGTCAACATTGTCAAAACCTTTTTCTATACAATTGCTAGAAACGTAGGTTTGCCTTTCCTTACTCTTTCTTCTAAGATAAGTCGTAAGGTCAGTATTGCCTCACGTGTTCCATTATTTCTACGGAATCCAAACTGATCTTCCCCGAGGTCGGCTTCTACCAGTTTTTCCATTCGTCTGTAAAGAACTCGTGTTAGTGTATTTTGCAGCTGTGATTTATTAAACTGATAGTTCTGTAATTTTCACATCTGTCTACACCTGCTTTCTTTGGGATTGGAATTATTATATTCTTCTTGAAGTCTGAGGGTATTTCACCTGTCTCATACATCTTGCTCACCAGATGGTAGAGTTTTGTTAGAACTGGCTCTCCCAAGGCTGTAAGTAGTTCAAATGGAATTTTATCTACTCCCGGGGCTTTGTATCGACTCAGGTACTTCAGTGCTCTGTCATACTCTGCACACAGCATCGTATCTCCCATTTCATCTTCATCTACATCCTCTTCCATTTCCATAATATTGTCCTCAAGTACATCGCCCTTGTATAGGCCCTCTGTATACTCCTTCCACCTTTCTGGGTTTCCATCGGAGCTCTTGATATTCATACAATTTGTTCTCTTTTGTCCAAAGGTCTCTTTAATTTTCCTGAAGGCAGTATCTATCTTACCCCTAGTGAGATAAGCCTCTACATCCTTATATTTGTCCTCTAGCCATCCCTGCTTAGCCATTTTGCACGTCCCGTCGATCTCATTTTTGAGACGTGTGTATTCCTTTTTGCCTGCTTCATTTACTGCATTTTTATATTTTCTCCTTTCGTCAATTAAGTTCAATATTTCTTCTGTTACCCAAGGAGTTCTACTAGCCCTCGTCTTTTTACTTACTTGATCCTCTGCTGCCTTCACTGCTTCATGCCTCACAACTACCCATTCTACTTCTACTGTATTTATTTCCTCCATTCTTGTCAATTGTTCCCTTATGCTCTCCCTGAAACTCTGTACAACCTCTGGTTTAGTCAGTTTATGTAGGTCCCATCTGCTTAAATTCCCACCTCTTGCAGTTTCTTCAGTTTTAATCTACAGTTCATAACCAATAGGTTGTGGTCAGAGTCCACATCTGCCCCTGGAAATGTCTTACAATTTAAAACCTGGTTCCTAAATCTCTGTCTTACCATTATATAATCTATCTGATACCTTCAGGTATCTCCAGGAATCTCCATGTATACAAATTTCTTTCATGACTCTTGAACCAAGTGTTAGCTATGGTTAAGTTATGCTCTGTGCCAAACCCTACCAGGCGGCTTCCTCTTTCATTTCTTTGCTCCAATCCATATTCACCTACTACGTTTCCTTCTCTCCCTTTTCCTACTCTCGAATTCCAGTCACCCATGACTATTAAATTTTCGTCTCCCTTCACTACCTGAATAATTTCTTTTATCTCATCATACATTTCATCAATTTCTTCATCATCTGCAGAGCTAGTTGGCATTTAAACTTGTAGTACGGTAGTAGGCGTGGGTTTCGTGTCTATCTTGGCCACAATAATGCGTTCACTATGCTGTTTGTAGTAGCTTACCTGCACTCCTATTTTTTATTCATTATTAAACCTACTCCTGCATTACCCTTATTTGATTTTGTATTTAGAACCCTGTACTCACCTGACCAAAAGTCTTGTTCCTCCTGCCACCGAACTTCGCTAATTCCCACTACCCGTTTTAAATTTTCTAACCTACCTGCCCGATTAAGGGATCTGACGTTCCACGCTCCGAACCGTAGAACGCCAGTTTTCTTTCTCCTGATAGTGTCATCCTCTTGAGTAGTCCCCGCCCGGAGATACGAATGGGGGACTATTTTACCTCCGGAATATTTTATTCAAGAGGACGCCATCATCATTTAACCATACAGTAAAGCTGCATGCCCTCGGGACAAATTACGGCTGTAGTTTCCCCTTGCTTTCAGCCGTTCGCAGTACCAGCAGAGCAAGGCCGTTTTGGTTAGTGTTACAGTCATCCAGACTGTAGCCCCTGCAACTACTGAAAAGGCTGCTACCCCTCTTCACGAACCACACGTTTGTCTAGCCTCTCAACAGATACCCCTCCGTTGTGGTTGCACCTACGGTACGGCCATCTGTATCGCTGAGGCACGCAAGCCTCCCCACCATTGGCAAGGTCCATGGTTCATGGGGGGGGGGGGGGGGGGGGGGCACATGTAGGTAAGAGAATAAGAGAAACATTTCTCGTAAATAAAACGAATCGATAACCCTAAAAACGAGTTCTATACCTGTAATCGGCAGCACGACATAGATTAGGAAACAAAACATTATTTATCGTAAGTGAATCGTAGCTAGTGTCACAAATAGCACTTTAGCTGTACAGCTCAAGTGGAGACTAAGATAAAGAGTTCGGAATATGTACACATTTCAGATGGAAATCACAATGGTTAACACGAGAACAAATAAAACTATTTCTCGAAAGAAAATAAAACGAGTGTCGTAAAAAACGATCTACATTGTAGTGGAGCTCTCGACAGACATAACGAACTAAAATTATTCTTTGTAAAGAAATCGAAGTTCGTATCGATAAATACATTTTAACTATATAGCTAAAGAGGAGACTGCAATACGCACATACGAATGTATACATGTACGATCAGAAGAAGAACTTGGACTATTCATCGGGAAGAAAACGATTCGAGTCTCGCAAAAAACCCTATAGCTCTATGGAGGATCTCGACACACATCACGAACTAAAACGAAAGTAATCGTAAAGAGCAGCGCGGAGTAGCAGAGCAGTCTCAGACGCCTTGCCACGGTTCGCGTGGCTGCCCCAAACGGAGGTTCGAGTCCTCCCTCGGGTATGGGTGTGTGTGTAGTCCTTAGCGTAAATTAGTTTAGGTTAGATTCAGTAGTGTGTAAGCCTAGGGACCAATGACCTCGGCAGTTTGGTCCCATAGGAACTCAGCACAAATTTCCAAAAACCGTAAAGAAATCGAATCTAATATCGAAATATACTCTTTAGCTATACAGCTCAAGTCGAGAGTGCGATACACAATTACTAAACTATGGGTGTATCATCAGTAAATCGAAACGGTCATTATAAAAAAAAGCCGCAACACTTTATCGGTGAATCGAGTATCGAAAAATAAGCACCACAACTGCAATGGGGGCGAGATAAACAGTTGCAATAAAAAAAAGTATTTATCGTAAGGAAAGGAAGAGTGATAAAACGACTACATATTATGGTTCCCTCCAATACGGAAGAGACAAAATTTTGCTTCTCATACACATCAAAGATAAGAATATAATTTTTTCCGAAAGTAACAAAAGTATTACCATAAATAGCGGGATAAAAATTGCAGTTCACAATGTGCACCAAGAAGGGGCATCACAGCAGCCATTTCCAATTACATCACTGCTCACTACCTGCGATTACTATCTCAAATTGCTGTTGACCCGCGAAACGTTATCTGCAAACTTGTACACAAAACAGACTACAGTTGTAACAGTGGATGGACACGAAAGTGAAATAATACACTGACGGAAAAAACCGACCTCCAAGAAGGAGTTGTACGACATAAACGAAAGTTGCCAGGCGTTTTCCTATATCTGAAAGATGACGTCTGTTCAGATTTCGCTCCAGTGGAACAAGAGTGGCGCTAGTAACGCAAATCAGGTTTGCTCTAAATACACGCTGTAACGGTGAAACGTCCCCTTACAAAAATTAGTGAATTACTGTGCTGGTAAACCCTTTATGTTATTTGATTTTCAAACAGCTGAGCAAAACTGAACGTACTCAGACATTTCTCTCTTTACTTATTCTGATCATCACTAAACTGACACACAATATTTTTAGCGCAACGCAATCTGACTTTCAATAATCCCTACAAAAGAATGGCCCTGACTAACATTAACCTATACCTTTCACAAATCACTTACCTCACAAAAATCTTTGTTACTCGAGCTACTGCAATACAGCGAGCGCCACTACTGGCAGCTAAATAAAAGATTCAAACTACTGAAGGCACTAACTACTGATAGGTATAGGTAGCAAATGAAAGATTTTGATAGAGAACAAACAATGTATTTACCTTAATAGTGTTCAAAAGTCATGATATATATATCAGTTCATGACATCCAGTCTTACAAATTTACTGTCTCTGATGGACACAAGTCCAGATAATCCGCTCTCAAAACTCCGCCATTTCTCTCACCACATCCACCACTACTGGCGGCTCACCTCCAACTGCGCAACGCTACTCGCTGTTAACAGCCAACTGCCCAACACTACAATAGCGAACAACAATGCAAACTAGCCACAGACTGCACACAGCACAGCCAGTGATTTTCATACAGAGCGCTACGTGGCGTTACCAACAAAAAAACCTGAACACCCTACTTACAACGGTCGTGAGCGTTAGTTATCCTTGAGACTGAACTTGATGAGTTGATGTTAGTCAAGTAAGCCTTTAAGGAAACAGAGACGCCATTATCAACACCTCACTGAGTATGAGGGACGAGGGCTACGAGGAACTGAATGTTCCTTCAGTGATATTGCACAAACGCTTGGCAGGAACCTAGCAACTGTACCTGATTGCTGATAGCGGTGGCCACGGGAATGCACGGTCGCGAGAAGACCGTGCTACAGACGGCGTATGTGGCACTACCGAGAGGGAAGAGCCTATTGTATATGGATAAATGTACCCTTGACATTTCCTTACTCTGCATTAATTATTTTTTGGTTTGCGATTTTTTTATGTTAGTATAACAGTTGAGAAGGGAGTGAGAACAGGAGCGCAGCCCATCTGGACCAAAGCGATCAGTGTCCTCTTTCAAGGGGACGACTACTATTTCTACCTGGGTTCTTACTAATCCTTCTTCACTCAATTTCGTGTGCCAAATTTCAGCTGGGCAATGCCCTGCCACATGTGTCGAGGAATGTGAAAACATTCTTCTTTGATCTGTGCGTTTTTCACTGTCCATTTTGATTCCACATTTAGCGGCAGTGGGTGCAGGATACTGGATGAGCGGAAAAAGGGTTTACGCCGTTCTAATGAATTCTCAGTGTCATCAACTATCTACATTTCTGTAATCCTAACTAATTGTGACTTGTTATGTACCAAACCTGTGGTATGAACCCCTTAGCATTTTCACTAAATCTGACATATTCCTTTACTTACTTATTTTGCTGTCATTTTAGATACGTTTTCATTCTCTCCATCGGATTTCGTTGGACACATGCTGTCCAGTCCTGCCTTGCGCAGATGATCCTCTTCTCCCTTACTACTTCCCTGAATGGCATTAACATTGTGACTTATTCCAACTTTAGGTGTTGTTGTTATCACTCCCCCTCCCCATATTGACTCCTTTACTGCCAAATTCACTACTTCTAAATTTTAGCTTCCATACAATTTTCCACTCGATTTCCTTCCTCGCCTGTTTTTTTTTTTTAGTGCCGTTTCGTTTCCTTCTGTAACTTACCAATCTATTTTCGGCATTTTTCAGTAACTGGTGGTGGTGGTGGTGGGTAGTGTTTAACGTCCCGTCGACAACGAGGTCATTAGAGACGGAGCGCAAGCTCGGAAGAAAATCGGCCGTGCCCTTTCAAAGGAACCATCCCAGCATTTGCCTTTTTCAGTAACGGCACAACTCAAATGCTCTTTAGTACAAGACCGTCCACTTTTCGTTGGCCCGCAGTGTTGTGTTCCCAAGGGATTTATTATTGATTTTATTTGCAGTCCTCGGTTACCGCATTATAATATCATTTATCTTATGTGAAGCAAATTATCATTATTTTCTAGATAGCACTATTCTTTCATTTCCTTTGCTGAACTGACTAAATTTTGATGTTCATAATATTGTTGTTCCCTCGCCCCCATGAACCATGGACCTTGCCGTTGGTGGGGAGGCTTGCGTGTCTCAGCGATACAAATAGTCGTACCGTAGGTGCAACCCCAGCCGAGGGGTATGTGTTGAGAGGCCAGACAAACGTGTGGTTCCTGAAGAGGGGCAGCAGCCTTTTCAGTAGTTGCAGGGGCAGCAGGCTGGATGACTGACTGATCTGGCCTTGTAACAATAACCAAAACAGCCTTCCTGTGATGGTACTGCGAACGGCTGAAAGCAAGGGAAAACTGCACCCGTAATTTTTTCCCGAGGGTATGCAGCTTTGCTGTATGGTTTAATGGTGATGGTGTCTTCTTGGGTAAAATATTCAGGATCTCCGGGCGGGGACTACCCAGAAGGACGACATTATCAGACGTTATCAGCAGAAAGAAAACTGGCGTTCTACGGATTGAAGTGTGGAATGCCAGATCTCTTAGTCGGGCAGGTAGGTTATAAAATTTAAAAAGGGAAATCGATAGGTTAAAGCTAGATATAATGGGAGATAGTGAAGTTCGGTGGCAGGTGGAACAAGGCTTCTGGTCAGGTGACTATAGGGTTCTAAATAGGCTTAATTCAGGAGTAGGTTTAATAATGAATAAAAAAATAGGAGTGCGGGTAAGCTGCTACAAACAGCATAGTGGACGCATTATTGTGGCCAAGACAGACACGAAGCCCACGCCTACCACAGTAGTACAAGTTTATATGTCAACTAGCATCGCAGATGACGAAGAGATTGTTGAAATGTATGATGAGATAAAAGAAATTATTCAGATAGTGAAGGGAGCTGAAAATTTAATTTTCATTGGTGACTGGAATTCGATAGTAGGAAAAGGAAGAGAAGGAAACGTACTAGGTGAATGGGGGGTAAGGAATGGTAGAGAAAGCCGCCTGGTAGAATTTTGCACAGAGCATAACTTAATCATAGCCAACACTTGGTTCAAGAATCATGAAAGAAGGCTGTATACATGGATGAGGCCTGGAGATACTGGTAGGTTCCAGGTAGATTATATAATGGTAAGACAGAGATTTCGGAACCAGGTTTTAAATTGTAAAACATTTCCAAGGGAGGATGTCGACCCTGATCACAATCTATTGGTTATGAACTGTAGATTAAAACTGAAGAAGCTGCACAAAGGTAGAAATTTAAGAAGATGGGACCTGGATAAACTGACAGAACCAGAGGTTGTGGAGAGTTTCAGTGAGAGCATTTGGGAATGATTGACAAGAATGGGGGAAAGCAATACAGGTGAAGAATGGATAGCTTTGAGAGATGAAATAGTGAAGGCAGCAGAAGATCACGTAGGTAAAAAGCTGGGGGCTAGGAGAAATCCTTGGGTAACTGAAGATGTGTTGTATTTAATTAATGAAAGGAGAAAATATAAAACTGTAGTAAATGAAGCAGGCAAAAAGGAATACATACGTCTCAAAAATGAGATCGACGGGAAGTGCAAAATGGCTAAGCAAGGATGGCTAGAGGACGAGTGTAAGGATGTAGAGGCGTATATCACTAGGGGTAAGATAGATATTGCCTTCAGGAAAATTAAAGAGACCTTTGGAGAAAAGAGAACCACTTGTATGAATATTAAGAGCTCAGATGGAAACCCAGTTCTAAGCAAACAAGGGAAAGCAGAAGTGGAAGGAGTATATAGAGGGACTATACAAGGGCGATGTACTTGAGGACAATATTATGGAAATGGAAGAGGATGTAGATGAAGATG
Source organism: Schistocerca gregaria (assembly GCF_023897955.1). Classification (NCBI taxonomy): domain Eukaryota; kingdom Metazoa; phylum Arthropoda; class Insecta; order Orthoptera; family Acrididae; genus Schistocerca; species Schistocerca gregaria. The sequence continues at coordinate 661,930,323 of NC_064922.1, forward strand.
AAATGGGAGATACGATGCTGTGTGAAGAGTTTGACAGAGCACTGAAAGACATGAGTCGAAACAAGGCCCCGGGAGTAGACAACATTCCGTTAGTACTACTGATAGCCTTGGGAGAGCCAGCCCTGACAAAACTCTACCATCTGGTGAGCAAGATATGTCAGACAGGAGAAATACCCTCAGAATTCGGGAAGAATATAATAATTCCAATCCCAAAGAAAGCAGGTGTTGACAGATGTGAAAATTACCGAACTATGAGTTTCATATGTCACGGCTACAAAATACTAACATGAATTCATTACAGGCGAATGGAAATCTGGTAGAAGCCGACGTCGGGGAAGATCAGTTTGGATTCCGTAGAGATGCTGGAAAATGTGAGGCAGTATTGACCCTAGCACTCATCTTAAAAGATAGATTAAGGAAAGGCAAACCTACGTCTATAGCATTTGACACGGTTGACTGGAATACTCTCTTTCAAATTCTGGAGGTGACAGGGGTAAAATGTAGGGAGCGAAAGGCTATTTGCAATTTGTACAGAAACCAGATGGCAGTTGTAAGATTCGATGGGCATGAAAGGGATGCAGTGGTTGGGAATGTAGTGAGGCAGGATGTTATTCAATCTGTATACTGAGCAAGCAGTAAAGGAAAAAAAAGAAATATTCGGAGTAGGAATTAAAAGCCATGGAGAAGAAATTAAATCTTTGAGGTTCGCCGACGACATTGTAATTCTGTCAGAGACTGCAAAGGACCTGGAAGAGCAGCTGAACGGAATGGACAATGTCTTGAAAGGAGGATATAAGATGAACATCAACAAAAGCAAAACAAGGATAATGGAATGTAGTCGAATTAAATCGGGTGATGCTGAGGGTATTAGATTAGGAAATGAGACGCTTAAAGTAGTAAATGAGTTTTGCTATTTGGGGAGCAAAATAACTGATGATGGTCGAAGTAGAGAGGATATAAAATGTAGACTGGCAATGGCAAGGAAAGCGTTTCTGAAGAAGAGGAATTTGTGAACATCGAGTATAGATTTAAGTGTCAGGAAGTGGTTTCTAAAAGTATTTGTATGGAGTGTAGCCATGTATGGAAGTGAAACATGAACGATAAACAGTTTGCACAAGAAGAGAATAGAAGCTTTCGAAATGTGGTGCTACAGAAGAATGCTGAAGATTAGGTGGGTAGATCACATAACTAATGAGGCGGTATCGAACAGAAACGGCGAGAAGAGAAGCTTGTGGCACAACTTGACTAGAATAAGGGATCGGCTGGTAGGACTTGTTCTGAGGCAGCATCAAGTGATCATCAATTTAGTATTGGAGGGCAGCGTGGAGGGTAAAAATTCTAGAGGCAGACCAAGAGATGAACACACTAAGCAGATTCAGAAGGATTTAAGTTGCAGTAGGTACTGTGATATGAAGAAGCTTGCACAGGATATAGCAGCATGGAGAGCTGCATCAAACCTGTCTCACGACTGAAGAACACAACAACTTTATTATTTTATTATTATCTTTCTTTACTTTCTTTATTGTCCGTTATTTCGTCACACAGCTTCTCCATTTCGATCATTTCGTTAAATTCATCACCCAACGTCTCCCTTACTTCCACGTAGAAGAATAATGTTGCCGGCAAAACCCTTTATTTGTTTCTGTTCCACAAGACCTTTATTGCGGTTCTGAGCTCTTTCAGTTTTTCAAAGTGTGAGAGAAGTGGAGCAATGCTCATAAAATAAAGCACTACCCCTGCATTTGTTTTACCACAAGCTTGTTGCTGTTGACTTTCCCCTTTCATTATAGCCACCTGCTCGTAGGTCTATTCTCATATCGTAACATTTTTGTACTTTCTGGTTATTGGGTTTGTTTCATTTAGAGAGAATGATAGTCAGTTTAGAGTTCGCCATCTAGCCTTGGATAGACCCTCTAGGTTATCAGACAAGAAGCACAATTACAACTGAAAAAGTATGTGGACAAGAATTTACTGATCCCATAAAAAGGGGCATTTCTGCCATTTTTCTGATGAGATTTAAGAAAAGTCCGGAAACTAAAATCAGATAGGTCGCAGCGAAATTATTTGAATTCGGCACGTTATACGACTGCGTATACGAGCTGACTCTTGCAAAGAATAAAACAGTAACCAGCCCCTGTCAATAATACCATTTATTTACACAAACAGCGCTGTTACTGGTTTCGAACTGAGATGATCATTTTCAGACGGCTGTTGATGTTTAGGTTTCATTTCCTGTTTGCTTTATTTGTTGGCTGTTTTCTCCCCTTTGCGGTGAAAGTTCCTTGGGTTGGTGGTGCCGTCGAAATTCCGACGTCACCATGTTGCAATGTTGACTGCTTGTGTACACGAAATAGTAAAAAGCGCTCCTCTTCGGTGCTTGTTTGTGTGTGTGTGTGTGTGTGTGTGTGTGTGTGAGTGTGTGTGTGTGTGCGTGTGTGCGTGTGTGTGTGGTGCCAAACAGTATGTGAATATTTATAGACCAAAAAAAGCTCTACATACTTTTATTACTCTGTGAAACCATGCGGTCAACGGCGCACATGACGACGCGGGAATTTCGACCACACCCCCACCACATAGAACTTTCGCCACAATGGGAGGGGCGGAGGGTCGGGGGGGGGGGGGGCAGACGACAATCAATATAAACAAGAAGAAATAACTAATGTAATATAAATTTGAACGGCCGTCTGAAAATGAACCTGTCAGTTGGAAATCGGTAAGGCTGATGTATTTTTATACTTATTTGCTTTTCTGGCACTTCAACCTCGTATTTCATTAGTCAAATATCTGCCAGTTCTGCCTTGTGAAAATGAAATGGACTCTCCCTTACTACTTAACTCTACAGCGTTAACATGACGACGCTGTTTGTGTGAATTAATTTATTAATAGTGGCTGGTTGTTGTTTTCTTTGCAAGAATTAACTTGTTCAAATATTCAAATGTGTGTAAAATCTTATGGGACTTAACTGCTAAGGTCATCAGTCCCTAAGCTTACACATTACTTATTCTAAATTATCCTAAGGACAAACACACACACACCTATGCCCGAGGGGGGGACTCGAACCTCCGCCGGGACCAGCCGCACAGAGAATCAACTTGTAATGCGTATACAGCAGCGGCCTCAGACCGTCTGGTTTCGACCAAGTAGCATATTCTTTCCTTCGCTTGCTACAACGCAGAGTTTCGTGTACACAAATTTTTATCACGTCTTTTACGAGTATGTCCGTATGGAAAAAAAGGAAAATTTGAAATTATTGATGGGGACAGTAAGTTTCCTTTTTATAATTAATACCCTGCGTTACTCTCGCAGCACTTTGTGACACGCCGAGAAACAAAACATAAGAACTCCTTAGACGAAGTCACTACTCCTATCACTGCCCTCGGCAGAGACACAGATACACTGCGCATGTCTAGCAGGTCACCGACTTTATTGTGTACACAAAAAACAAATCCACTTTCACAAGCACAAAGAAATTATATGAAATTCACGAGTTGATAGGATATGTGACTTACTTCAAAGATTAAAAAACTGAGTCAAATTTAGAAAGAAATCGCAGTATGAGCCCACCCCCTCTGTCCAGGATGCATGCACTGATTCCGCTGGCGAGGGTCTCATAAAGCCACGAGGCCAGCCAGACCGTAACTGTTTTAACTGATTTTTTTATATTGCCACGCGTGTTCTGCTGGGGAAAAAAGATCAATTACAGAGAAAATCTTGGAGTTATTGTTTGTTTTGATCTGCCACGCTAAATATGAATCAGGTCCGCGTGTGGATCCAGAAATTCGGAGGACGAAATAGGTTGCAAACACAAATTGTTCGTGTTTGAGTAATCATGGTCCTCCTAAAGGTTAAAATATGTTTCGAGCGTCAACGTTCTCGTTTTGTCCAGCACAGGCTATAATTTTCTAGACATCGTAGTCCCAAGCAATGGTATTTCGATGCAGAATTTAATCGACATCTGTTTTTATTTAACCTAGTCTTCGCATGCACCTGCAATCATGTGAAAAAATTATCTCTATACTTCCAGATTAAGGTACGCAAAATTATTTTTTCTCAGTCATAATACGGGTTCGTTAAGGAAAATCTGTCCTGATCATGGAGTGCGACGGACAAATTTAAGCACATAAATAATATAATAATCATAGTACTGAAATAGTTACACAATATTAGAGACGTGAGGTACTCTCCCATCTTATACTTCAACTGGTCTGTGGTGCTTCTCTAGTGGAGTTTTAAGATATGAGTGATATTTGAGTTATATCCAAAGGCCTTCAAAGGTCACTCATCGAATGGTAACGTTTGGATGACGTTTTACCCGCGCTCGCTGTACCTCAGGTGTGGGATTGTGGTACCAAAACAGTGAGTATCCAGTCAACGCCGAGTGGTAAATCAGTATGTGCTTCATGGTGCTCACTTTTCATTTTCAGCTAGTACCTATCTTTTTCCTACCAGTAGATATCAGTTTGGCGTGATCTACGAAATCGAAAAAGTGTTTACAGAACCATCATTAATATTCGGTCACTTCATTGTTTCTGGTTGTATGTGCTTTAATTTCAAGTACACATATAGCAACTGAACTTTCAACAAACGAAAAATGCGTTCTCTTAATATACGTAAATTATAACAAGTAGTCCGCAGCCCGAAGTCGTGCGGTAGCGTTCTCGCTTCCCGCGCCCGGGTTCCCGGGTTCGATTCCAGGCGGGGTCAGGGATTTTCTCTGCCTTGTGACGACTGGGTGTTGTGTGATGTCCTTAGGTTAGTTAGGTTTAAGTAGTTCTAAGTTCTAGGGGACTGATGACCATAAATGTTAAGTCCCATAGTGCTCAGACCCATTTGAACCATTTTATAACATGTAGTCTCGTTAGTAACGTAATGAGACAATGTTCTCTTAAAGAATATTTCAGACATTAACACTTTACTACCTTTAATATTCTGTAAAATATAACGGTTGTTGTATAAGGAAAATAGTTTTGGAACTTAGTACTTCGTCTGCTATTCCTCCTGCTAAACAATCGGTTTGAAACGTTCTTGCGTATCACCAATGAATTGTGTAACGGATTCAGGTCAATTATTTAGTTTTCTTCTTTCAGTTTGTTTAGCAAATCTTACTTTGAATTGACGAATTTCTCCGTACACTTGTATCGCGTTCGCCCTATAAATTCTGTATGGCATTACCGCCTGGGGACTGAGGTGTGTGTGTAATTATCTTTAGGACGATTATTTTTTTACAAGACTTGCTCCGAGTTGTTGAGCAACAGTTCTCAATCTTTCAGTATTCGCGTTTGAGTTTTCAACAATCGTAATTTTCATCTCCCCCCTCCTGCCGCTCGCTTGAACTTTTTGACACTAAAGCTACGAAGTTGCGAACCTTTAAGATTACCAAGAATAAGTAAATTTACAGCTACCTCGCAACATCGATTACGCTACAGTGACAAAATCCGAGCCAATGGCTCTCTATTGCTCTCTTACTTACAGGTAGGGCGCGAAAAGCTGGTGAATTACCTCATTCAAAAAACTTTGCAACCCAGGCGGAATGCAGTCACTAATAACTGCTAAACTTTTTTTCAATTTCATATTAAAAAAGTAATTATTAAATGCATTGCGCGTTACTGATACAGTCCTATCTATAACAGCAATATATCAGTGTAAATGTGATATTAATATTTTATGTCAAGATGTGTTTTTTTGTATTTTTTTCGCTTTAGTTACTTTTCAGTAATTAATCGGTTTCTGGATTTATGGTGTTTTTTCTCTTTTCGATAAACTCGCACCCCTCATCCAATTGTTGTTATCATGCCCCCCTTGGCAGGTTCAAAAAATTGCTTTGAGCACTATGGGACTTAACTTCTGAGGTCATCAGTCCGCTAGAACGTAGAACAACTTAAACCTAACTAACCTAAGGACACCACACACATCCATGCCCGAGGCAGGATTCGAACCTGCGACCGTAGCGGTCGCGCGGTTCCAGACTGTAGCGCCTAGAACCGCTCGGCCACCCCGGCCGGCCCCTTGGCAGGGGGAGCGAGGGAGGGAGAGAGGGGGCGGGGTATTTCGCGCCCTCCAGGTTTAGAATTGCTATTCTACAGGGAGGCTAAGAATCAAATATAGTAAGCAGGTTAGCCGGCCGCGGTGGTCTCGCGGTTCTTGGAGCGCAGTCCGGAACCGTGCGACTGATACGGTCGCTGGTTCGAATCCTGCCTCGGGCATGAATGTGTGTTATGTCCTTAGGTTAGTTAGGTTTAAGTAGCTCTAAGTTCTAGGGGACTGATGACCACAGCAGTTGAGTCCCATAGTGCTCAGAGCCATTTTTTTAATAAGCAGGTTAAAGAGGATATATCTTGTAGTACAAATGCAGAGGTAAAGAGAGTTGCACACAACAAAGTAGCATGAAGGGCTCCAGGAAAGCAGTCTCAAAACTGAAGACCACAAAAACAACACGACATATTCAAATTACGTAATTATTTTCTAAAGTCTGTTTATTAACATTTTACAGTGATTAGGTGACGCTTCGTTATTTAACACCTCTCTCTCAACTGTTTCGGAGTACTTTTTTCGTAAATAACGAACGGAAACGCGAAGAGAAGGAGTTCCGGTAGCGCTCAGGAATCGATGTTCACCAACAGCCGGTTCGATTTCGCGTCGTGTCGCGGAGCGCCTGCAGACGGGCCGGGGTGGGGCAGCGGCGCTCAGACGAAGTGATCGATCACAGTGAGCGCGGCGCTAATTGGACGTTAATTGCGAGCGAGCAGCAGTTTAATTGCCAAGACGGCGGCGGTCGCGTTACAGGCGTAACAGGAGCGGTCGTGGCGGGCGGCGGCGAGCGTGTAATCGGGCCGAGGGCTGAGGCCGTGCACTCGCCGTGGCGGGACACAGACGGGCCGACGTAGTCCTGCGTAGTAGTGGTACGTGCTGGGCGGAGGGCGAGCACCGCACGCGTCTCCACCCACACTCTAGAACACCGTTACACCGACGATCCAAAGTAGTATGACCACCAACTTAACACTCCGCTAGTGCACCTTCTGTAAGTAGTACAGCAGTGATTCTGCGTGCCACAAATTCGAGCAGTCGCCAGACATTTCCGATGGTATCTGACACCAGATGCCACACACTTCCCGTAAATTACAGGATGGTGTATGTGGACGCGGAGCTGGCACCCGATAGAGTCCCAGATTGAGTTCCATAGACCGCTACGGTTGCAGCTTCGAATCCTGCCTCGGGCATGGATGTGTGTGCTGTCCTTAGGTTAGTTAGGTTTAAGTGGTTCTGAGTTCTAGGGGACTGATGACCTCAGAAGTTAAGTAACATAGTACTCAGAGCGTTTTGAAACTTTTTTTTTGTTGTAGTTCCATAGGATTCAAAACAGGTGACTGGGCGGCAGCGACATCAAAGTGACTTTACTACACTAAAGCTCCAAGGAAACTGGTACAGGCATGCATATTCAGTTACAGAAATATGAAAACAGGCAGAATAAGGCACTGCGGTCGGTAACGCCTATATACACTACTGGCCATTAAAATTGCTACACCACGAAGATGACGTGCTACAGACGCGAAATTTAACCGACAGGAAGATGTGATATGCAAATGAATAGTTTTTCAGAGCATTCACACAAGGTTGGCGCCGGTGGCGACACCTACAACGTACCGAATTGAGCATAGATTCCAGCCGATTTCTCATACACAAACAGCAGTTGACCGGCGTTACCTGGTGAAACGTTGTTGTGATACCACGCGTGAAGAGGAGAAATGCGTACCATCACGTTTCCGACTTTGATAAAGGTCGGGTTGTAGCCTATCGCGATTGCAGTTTATCGTATCGCGACATTGCTGCTCGCGTTGGTCGAGATCCAACGACTGTTAGCAGAATGTAGAATCGGTGGGTTCAGGAGGGTAATACGGAACGCCGTGCTGGATCCCAATGGCCTCGTATCACTAGCAGTCGAGATGACAGGCATCTTATCCGCAAGGCTGTAACGGATCGTGCAGCCACGTCTCGAGCCCAGAGTCAACAGATGGGGACATTTGCAAGACAACAACCATCTGCACGAACAGTTCGACAACGTTTGCAGCAGCATGGACGATCAGTTCGGAGACGATGCCTGCGGTTACCTTTGAGGCTGCATCACAGACAGGAACGACTGTGATGGTGTTCTCAGCGACGAACCTGGGTGCACGAAAGGCAAAACGTCATTTTTTCGGATGAATCCAGGTTCTGTTTACAGTATCATGATGGTCGCATCCGTGTTTGGCAACATCGCGCGAACGCACATTGGAAGCGACTATACGTCATCGGCATACTGGCGTATTACCCGGCGTGATGGTCTGGGGTGCCATTGGTTACACGTTTGGGTCACCTTTTGTTCGCATTGACGGCACTTTGAACAGTGGACGTTACATTTCAGTGTGTTACGACCCGTGGCTTTACCCTTCATTCGATCACTGCGAAACCCTACATTTCAGGAGGATAATGCACGACCGCAAGTCGCAGATCCTGTACGGGCCTTTCTGGACTGCGGCCCTGGTCAGCGCATTCTCCAGATCTCTCACCAATTGAAAATGTCTTGTCAGTGCTGGCCGAGCAACTGGCTCGTCACAATACACCAGTCACTACTCTTGATGAACTGTGGTATCGTTTTGAAGCTGCATGGGCAGCTGTACCTGTACACGCCATCCAACGTCTGTTTGACTCAATGCCCAGGCGTATCAAGGCCGTTATTACGGCCAGAGATGGTTGTTCTGGGTACTGATTTCTCAGGATCTATGCACCCAAACTGCGTGAAAATGTAATAACATGTCAGTTCTAGTATAATATATTTGTCCAATGAATACCCGTTTATCATCTGCATTTGTTCTTGGTGTAGCAATTTTAATGGCCAGTAATGTAAGACAATAATTGTCTGGCGCAGTTGTTAGACCGGTTACTGCTGCTACAATGGCAGGTTACCAGTATTTAAGCGAGTTTGAAAGTGACGTTATAGTGGGTGCACGAGCGATGGGACACACCTGCGATGTAGCGATGTTGTGGAGATTTTCTCGTACGACTATTTCATGAGTGTACCGTGAATTTCAGGACTCGGGTAAAACATCAAATAGAAAGAAGACAAGGATTTTTTGGTCGCGTTAATTATAGGATAATATCAATAGCAGCACAAAGTGGTACAGCTGGAGCAAGATTCGTTATCCACAGGAAGAAAGGGCAACGAGTCAGCTACTGTGAACACTTCAGTGATTTGGCTGTTATCATTAGAATCGACAGCAAACCAAGACTGACAACGATAGTTCAGGTACACGTGCCAACGTCACAAGTAAAGGGTGAAGAGATAGAGAAACTGAATGAGGATACTGAGTCTGTATCTGTTAGTAATAGCGAATATTCTATTCAAGAATGACAAGAGCAGTAAGTATACTTGGAAAAGGCCGGGAGATAGCGGAACACCTCAGTTAGATTACAATATGGTCCCGTGGAGATTACGAAAACAGGTACCGGATCTTAAGGAGCACCCAGGAGCAGAGCCAGACACAGATGACAATGTAATAATGATGAGGACTAGGCTTAAATTTCAGCGGCTAATCTGGAAGAATCAGTTTTCAAAGAAGTAGAATACGGAAGTACTAAGAAATGAAGAGATACACTTGGCGCTCTCTGAGGTATACGAGGATATTGCGACAATGAATAGTTTAATGGACACTTCAGCTGAAGATGGATGGACATCTCTAAAAAGGCCAGTCACAGAAGTTGGAAAGAAAATCATAGGTACAAGGAAGGCAACTGTGAAGAAATCATGAACAACAGATGAAATACTTCAGCTGATCGACGAAAGAAGGAAGTACAAAAACGTTTAGGGGAGTTTAGGAATGTGGAGATACATGTTTCTTAGAAACCTGGAAGCTAAGAAAAAACAGTTACACGAAAAATGTGAAGAAATCGAAACAGAAATGGTTGTCGGACGGACTGACTCAGCATATAGGAAAGTCAAAACAATCTTCGGTGAAATTAAAAGAAAGGTTGGTAATATTAAGAGTGCAACGGGAATTCCATTGTCAAATGTACGTGGAGAGTTGGAAAAAAAGTTTCCCCTGTCGACTATGGTCAGAGTTGTGTGTGAAAGGGAAAACAAGAGAATGAGACATTAAAGATGAGACATATCTTCATTTTTCTACATAATTTCCAAGTACATTGAGGCATTTGTCGTACCTCTATAAGCCTAAAAATGCCTTCCAGGAAAAAATCAGGGCGTTGCACATGGAAGAAGCGTTGAACGGCTCGTTTGATGTCAGCATTTCTGCTAAAGCGCCTTCCAACGAGAATCCTTTTCAAAGCAGGAAACAGATGGAAGTCACTTGGTGCGAGATCCAGCCTGTAAGGCGGATGGTGTAGGCGCTCCCAACCAAGAGTTGCAATATGGTTTTGCGTTGCCGTCGCCGTGTGTGGTCTCTCATTGTCATCCAACAGCAGAACGTCAGGCCGCTTTTTCCAAATCACCTCTTTCTGTTTCGACAGCGTGGCACAGTAACGCGCAGCATTGATGGTTGCATCCTCCAGAAAGTACAGCAGAAAAACTCCTTTGGCGTTCCAGAAAACGGTGAGTAGCACTTCACATGCAGACGGAGTGCTTTTGAACTTCATTCGGACAGGTGATGAAGGATGTTTTCACTCTTTCGATTCGGGCGTGTAATGGTGAAACCACGTTTCATCCCCCGTCACAATCCGTAACAGAAGGTCATTGCCAGATTCATGTTAACGCACGAGCTGTTCCAGGCTGAACGCCGCGCGTTGTTCCATGTGCGTCGGGGTCAGTTAGAAGGGCACCCATCGTGCTGACACCTTCCTGTATCGGAGAATATCGTGGATGATCTTGTGAGCGCGCTCATGTCCGATTCTAAGTTCTGCCGCTACTCCATCGATGGCGATACGACGGTTCGCTTTAATCATGTCATCCACCTTCCTGACATTTGTATCTATAGTGGCCGTGCGCGTCCGTCCAGGTCTCGTTATGTCCTGCATTTGCTGACGTCCATCACTGAATTGCTCGCACCCTCGCCGCACCATTTGGCTCGACATCACACCTGACCCATACACTTCAACAAGGCGGTTATGAATTTCTGTGCCTGATACTCCACGTGCCCATTCATAGCAGATAACAGCTCTCACTTCCGCCTTTGACCACGACTCTAAAACACACCTTCTCTCCATTGCTCCAGGAAAAGACTGGGGGCTGGCTTCCGCTTTGCGCAGGCAATGCGACTGCGCCATCTGCTTGATTGTTGTCGACCTCTACCCCGTGGTGTATCGGTGTCTTGCACGTATGCGTTCACCTGCCGTGGTGTCTTTCGCCCATATCACACAACTCTGCCCACAGTCACCAGGAGAGAACAGATAGGTGGAAACACAACACTGGTGACCTCAAAAGGGGGGGGGGGGGGGGAGAGATTTGTCTGACGAGTCGATTTAGAAGAGATATCGGATCCAATATAGGAATCGGAAGTTAAGAGAGCTAGATCAAGTGAGACAGAAGGGATAGATAATGTTCCATAAGAATTTCTAAAATAATTGGCGGAAATGTTAACAAGAAGACTTTTCACATTAATGTGTATAATGTACGAGACAGGAAACATCATCCACACAATTCCCAAGATTGCAATAGCCGACAAGTGCGATAATTATCGCACGATCAATTTAACAGCTCATGCATCAAATTTACCGAAAAGAATAATATACACAAGAACCGAAAAGAAAATTGAGGATATGTTAGATGACGATCAGTTTGGCTTCAGGAATGGTGAAGGCAGGGAGAATCAGTTCTGACGTTGCAGATGATTATGGAGGCAAGACTAAAGAAAAATCAAGACACATTCATACGATTTATCGACCTGGAAGAAGCATTCGACACAGTAAGATATTCGAAATCGTAAGAAAAATAGAGGTAAGCTGTGGGGAAAGACGGGTCATATATAATATATACAAGAACCAGGAGGGAAGAATAAGAACGGAAGGATGTAAGACAGAGATGTCGCCTTTCGCCCATACTGTTCAATCAATACATCAAAGAAGCAATGACGAAAATGAAGCAAAGGTTCAAGAACGGGATTAAAATTCAGGGTGAAACGATGTCAATGACAAGATTCGCTGATGACATTGCCATCTTCAGTGAAAATGTAGAAGAATTAAAGAATCTGTTGAATGTAATGAACACACTAATCAGTATAGAATATGGACGGAGAGTTAATCGAAGAAAGACGAAAGTAATGAGAAGTAGCAAAAATGAGAACACCGAGAAACTTAACATCAGAAATGAGGATCACAAAATATTTGAAGTTATGTAATTCTGATATCTAGGCAGCAAAGTAATCCAAGATGTACAAAGCAAGGAGGACGTAAAAAGCACACTAAAACTGGCGAAAAGGGTATTCTTGCAAAACAGAAGTCTTCTACTATCAAACATAGCTGAGGAAAAAATTTCTGAGAATTTACGTTTGGAGCACAGCACTGTGTGGTAGCGAAACATAGACTGTGGGAAAAGCGGAACGGAAGTAAACAGAAGCATTTGACATGTGATGCTACAGAATAATATTGAAAATTATATGGATTGATAAGACAAGCAATGAGGAGATTCCCTGCAGAATCGTCGAGGAAAGGTATATACGGAAAACACTGGAAAGAAGAGGGGACAGGATGATAGGACATTTATTAAGTCATCAGGGAATTACTTCTGCAGTATTAGAGAGAGCTTTAAAGAGTAAAAACTGCATTGAAAGACAGCGATATGAACACATCCAATATATAAATGAGGACTTACCATTGCAACTGCTACTATGAGATGAAAAGGTTGGCGCAGGAGAGTAATTCGGGGCTGGCCACATCAAACGAGTTAGAAGACTGATGAGTCAAAAAAACATGTCAGATGTTTTCCACTGGGTTCAGATAAGGAGAACTAGATGGCCAAGACAACAACGTGTGTTCACTATAATTCTCCTTAAAGCACTGCAACCTTGTGAGACGAACAGTTGTCATGCTGGAAGATGCCATCGCGTTTGGACAAGACATCAAGCATGAAGGGCTGCAGGTGGTCCGCAATGATGTTCACATGCTACACATCCTGCAATGGTGCGTTCAGTTACTATCTAGATCCCATGGAAACCCGTAGCACAATACTGCCCCAACCGGCCTGAGTCCACATTGCGATGAGTGTTTCGAGCAAACCGTTCACTAGGATGACTGCCTATCCCAGTCGGTGACCCTCGACCTGCTGCAACAATATAAGTGATTCATCCGTGAAAGCAGCATGTTTCTATTGATCCACGGTCCAACCTCGATGATGATTACCTGCATTATGCAGCCATAATTGACGACATTTTTGGCGCAGTATTCAGAGGACTCTGTCAGATACCTCTCATATCTTTCTTTATTTCTTCACTGTTCATTTGCTTTTGGCCACTAGTTACCTGTTTGCGTGTGCTAACAGCCTCTCGGAAAAAATAGTGCCGTTGTATTCTTTAGATTTACATGATTAACAAATAATGATATGTGCCTGTCCACCTTACCCCATTCCCAAGCCGGCTAATATAAAAGTTAAGTCCTACGACGTATAAGAAAGAGATAAATGACACTTTCCATCACATTAATGTTACCACCTTTTGCACCAAGGACTGCTTCGAGACGAGCAGGAAGGTAGTCAATGAGGTTCTGGACAGGCATGTGAAATCATGCCGACTCCACTGCCAAGGCCCGCTGCACTAGATCCTTTGGTTGAGGATCCTTGGAGTGAAAAGCCCAATCCAGGTGGTCCAACAGATTATCGATTTGGTTTAAATACCAGCTGTCTGGTGGCCAAGGGACTACGGTAACCTCATCCTGGTGATTTTCGAACCACGCACGTGCACCGCGAGCTGTGTGACACGTTGCATTGTCCTGCTGGTAGATGCCGTCGTGCCGAGAAAAAACAAGCTGCATGTATGGTGGACATCCGAAGGACAGATGCACTGTGCCTTTCAGAATGATGCGACGAAATAATTCCATAGATGATAACGCATGGTGTTTACTTCCAGACGTTTTACGCCGATGGAGCATAAAAGGCCACCTGTCACTACTCAATGGACACCCAGTTGCGGTACTGGCGGTACTGGCGTGCAAATTCAGCCCTCGTCTCCGATGAACAGCAGTCAGCATGGATGCATGATCCACGCTCCTGCTGCGAAGGCTCATACACAGCAACGGTTATTGAAGATACACTGTTGGTAGCCTCTTGGTTCATCTGGGTGGTCAGTTGATTAACAGTAGTTACACCTATTCACCCGTACATATGCCCCCAGCCGTCGTTCATCCCGTGTCTCCTATGGCCTGTGGTACACCACAGTTGCGCCATAAAGCCATGCACGGTATACTGTAACCACTTAACCACTTATCCATTTCAGACGAGCTTCCACCATTGGACCGAAAGCCACTGATCATATCCTTTTTGTTGTTTTTCGGTCCGTTTCCGCGTTACGACAATGCCTACACTGTCTTCTGCGTCCCAGTGACACACTTTACGTCGCCTCCACTGCCGCCACATTCCGTCTGCGAGTGGTTATTGCACTTATACATTTCAGACGTGCTTCCACCATTGGGCCGAAAGCCAATGATCATGTCCTTTTTGTTGCGTTTCGGTCCGTTTCCGCATTACGATAATGACTACACTGTCTTCTGCATCACCCTGACAGACTTCACGTCACCTCCACTGCCGTCACCTATCGTCTGCGAGTGGTTATTGCACGCTGATCGAACATAGGCAGTGGTCACATTAATGCAACTGGACCATGTAATAAAGGAAACACAGGAAGATGCTGGTGTATGTCTCATTCATTGGTTGTACGACAATAAATTAATGAGACTGATTATCTTTGCAAGATGTGGCAACCCTGAAGGCTTGTGTAGGCACAATATCTTTGACATTAGTCTATAAGCTGCTTCCAGTCCAAGTGGCACATCGATGCGACTGCTGCGTCGTGAGTTGTGCTGCAATAAGTTAACATGTGTTTGTGTCTCTCGTCACGGAAATGGAACCGCATAATATTGCGCAACGGTATGCCATTTCTTTTTGTGTTAAATTGGGCGAAAACGCGACGATAACTAACGGTAAGCTTCAGAAGGCTTTTGGAGATAAGGTTATGTCAAGAGCTTAAGTTTTTCGTTAGCATAAAATGTTTAGTGAAGGCAGAACGAATGTTGAAGATGAAGACCGCAGTGGACGACCATCAACCTCATGGACGGATGTCAACTTGGCCAGAGTGCGTGAACTCGTACGATCTGATCAAAGATCATCCGTGAAAGTGACTGCAGAAGAACTGAACATCAATCTAGAAACGGTTCGTCTAATAATAACTGAAGATCTTAGTATGAGAAAGATATGTGCAAAAATGGACCCCAAAAATCTCACACCACAACAGCGCGAAACATGGAAAAATGTGGCAGCCGATCTGCTAGAGCAAATGAAAATCAATCCAGAATTGTTGAGCCATGTTATCACTGGTGATTCAAGTTGGTTTTTTCATTACGATCCAGAGACAAAACGCCATTGTTCGCTATGTTGCTCAAAGGGATCACATGAACCAAAAAAGGATCGCATGTCAAAGTGAAATGCATGCTTGTGTGCTTCTTTGGTTCCAAGGGAATTGTTCACAAAGAGTGGGTGCCTCCCGGACAAAACTTCGTAAAAGAGTTCTTTGTGTCCGTGTCATTACAGCAATTTTTAACCTCAAAACAAATTTCAGTCCTACCACAGATACCTCATTCACCAGAATCACTCCGTGCGACTTTTTTCTATTTCCAAAAGTCAAAACGGCGGTCAAGGGACACCATTTTAAAACAACACAAGATGTCCAAAACGCCAGTCTACTGACTGGTTTGATGCGGCCCGCCACGAATTCCTTTCCTGTGCTAACCTCTTCATCTCAGAGTAGCACTTGCTACGTCCTCAATTATTTGCTTGACGTATTCCAATCTCTGTCTTCCTCTACAGTTTCTGCCCTGTGGTCTAGCGGTTCTAGGCGCTCAGTCCGGAACCGCGCGACCGCTACAGTCGCAGGTTCGAATCCTGCCTCGGGCATGGATGTGTGTGATGTCCTTAGGTTAGTTAGGTTTAAGTAGTTCTAAGTTCTAGGGGACTGATGACCACAGATGTTAACTCCCATAGTTCTCAGAGCCATTTGAACCATTTTTTAGTTTTTTAACGCCTAAAGAAGCAATATACACTGTGCAGAGCCAAAATACTGGTACACCTGCCTAATATCGTGTAGGGCCCCCACGAGCACGCAGAAGTGCCGCAACAGAACGTGGCATTGATTCGACTAACGTCTGGATTAGTGGTGGAGGGTATTGACACCATGAATCTCGCAGGGCTGTCCATAAATCCGTAAGAAGACGAGGGGGGGGGGGGGGGAAGGAGGGGGAGAGGGGTGGAGACCTCTTCTGAACAGCACGTTGCAAGGCATCCCAGATATGCTCCATAATATTCATGTCTGGGGAGTTTGGTGGTCAACGAAAGTGTTTAAACTCAGAAGAATGTTCCTGGAGTCACTCTGTAGCCATCCTGGATGTGTAGGGTGTCGCATTGTCCTGATGGTATTGCCCAAGTACGTCGGAATGCACAATGGACATGAATGGATGCAGATGATCAGACAGGACGCTTGCGTACGTGTCATCTGTCAGAGTCGTATCTAGACCTATCAGGGGTCCTATATCACTCCAGCTGCACATACCCCACACCATTACAGAGCCTCCACCAGCTTGACAGCTTGAACAGTCCCCTCCTGACATGCAGGGTCGATGGATTCACGACGTCGTCTCCATACTGGTGCACGTCCATTCGCTCAATACAATTTGAAACGACACTCGAGCTAACAGGCAACGTGTTTCCGGTCATCAACACTCCAATGTCAGTTTTGATGGGCCTAGGCGAGGCAGAAACCTTTGTATCGTGCAGTCATCAAGGGTATAAGAGTGGACCTTCATCCATATCGATGATGTTTCGTTGAATGGTTCGCACGCTGACACTTGTTGATGGTCCAGCATTTAAATCTGCAACAATTTGCTGAGGAGTTCCACTTCTGTCACGAACGATTCTTTTCAGTCGTCAAGAGCCTCGTTCTTCTTCCCGTCGCAGCGCTGTCGGAGATTTCATGTTTTACAAGATTCCTGATATTCACGGTACACTTTTAAATGGTCATACGGAAAAATCCCCACTTCATCGCTGTCTCGGTGAAGCGGTGTACCATCGCTCATGCGCCTACTATAACACCGCGTTCAAACTCACTTAAATGTTGATAACCTTCCACTGTAGCAGCAGCAACCGATCTAACAACTGCACCCAACACTTGTTTTATACGGGAGTTGCCCACCGCAGCGCGGTATTCTGCCTGCTTACATACCTCTGTATTTGAATACTCATGCCTTTTACACTGAAATCAGGAGGATGTTGATAATACTTGTTGGAACAATCTTCAAGGAATTTTTGAGTGTAATAACGCACGTCTTCCGTCGCATGGTCAATCGGACTCTAGACTAGAGTCTTTTAATTTGACCGTTGACCTTTTGGACGACTGAACATTTTCATTACTACTTACACAAAATGTTCGGTCATCTACTGGTTATCGCTTGAACTAAGAAATAAATATGTATCCTTAAAGATGTGGCTCTAACGCAGTGGAACTAGTTGTATCATAAATAAATATTTATCATACAGCTGAAGCAGTCTTTTTCACAATAAAATTCTACAGCTGTGGCTGCCGAAAATATAAAACTGTCGGTCACTAAGACCACAAAGCATACTCAGCGGCAAGAAGTAACACCATTCAAAGCAGAATTACACAGACCAGTTCCTTCCATGAAAAGAGGCGATTAAGTTGAGGATCTATTGCATCAAAAGCTGCTAATATGAAGGTCTCCATTAAATGCGAGGAAGTATAGAAAATGGATGTGAACAAAAATAAAATAGAACAGTGCAATATACTTCCAACATATTTATATCGAACAGTTCACACAATGATTCATAAGCAGGAACATATGTACGTGAGTACACAGAACACCATGCGACGAAACCAACTACTGTTTTTTAAGTAGCGAAAACAAATTGAATATTTACTCAACCCACTATTAAAGTTGCGAGCGAAAATCAGGCTGAATGGGAGCAACATACTCTATGTCATCAAAAGTATCTGGACACCTGGCTGAATATGACTTACAAGTTTGTGGCACCGTCCATTGGTAATTCTGGAATTCAGTATGGTGTTCGCCCACCCTTAGCCTTGATGACAGCTTCCACTCTCGTAGGCATGCGTTCAATCAGGTGCTGGAACGTTTCTTGGGGAATGGCAACCCATTCATCACGGAGTGCTGCACTAACGAGAGGTATAGATGTCGGTCGGTAAGTCCTGGCACGAAGTTGGCTTTCCAAAACATCCCAAAGGTGATCTATACGATTCATGTCAGGATTCTGTGTCGGCCAGTCCATTGCACGGATGTAACCACTCCACACAGGCCGTGTAGTATGAACAGGTGCCCGATCGTGTTGAAAGTTGCAATCGCCATCCCCGATTTGCTCTTCAACAGTGGGAAGCAAGAAGGTGCTTAAAACAACAATGCTGTGATAGTACCACGCAAAACTACAAGGGGTGCATGCCCCCTCCGTGAAAAACACGACCACACCGTAACACCACCACCTCAGAACTTTACTGTTGGCACTACACTCCCTGGCAGACGACATTCACCGGGCATTCGCCATACCCACACCCTGCCATCGGTTCGCCACAGCGTGTACCGTGATTCGTCACTCCATACAACGTTTTTCCACTGCTCAGTCGTCCAAATTTTACGCTCCTTACACCAAGCAAGGCGTCGTTTGGCATTTACCGGTATGATGTGTGGCTTATGAGCAGCCACTCAACCATGAAATCCAAGTTTTCTCACCTCCCGCCTAACTGCCATAATACTTGCAGTGGATCCTGACGCAGTCTGGTGTATGATGATCTGGATAGATGTCTGCCTATTACACATTACGACCCTCTTCTACAGTCTTCGGTCTCTGTCAGTCAACAGACGTGGTCGGCCTGTACGCTTTTGTGCAGTACGTGTCCCTTCACGTTTCCAATTCACTCTCACATCGGAAACAGTGGACCTAGGGAAGTTTAGCAGTGAGGAAATCTCGCGCACAGACGTATGACACAAGTGACATCCAATCACCTGAGCACGTTCGAAGTCCGTGAGTTTCGCGGAGCGCCCCATTCTGCTCTCTCACGATGTCTAATGACTACTGAGGTCGCTGATATTTAGTACCTGGCAGTAGGTGGAAGCACAATGCACCTAACATGAAAAACATATGCTTTTGGTGGTGTCCGGATACTTTTGATAACATAATGTATTTACAAATCAATTAACATTGTGCAATACACAGAAGAAGTCGTAATAAGGAATACAATGGGATTAAACCAGCTTCTGTTTATTACGAAATGAAAAAAGAATGGAAGACTTTAAATCAGCCATAGGAAAACGATGTGAGAGGGGCTGATGAACTTGCAGCGCTCAAACTGGCCTGGCAGAGAACCAGTGTCGTGTTATCTTCTCTGTATAATTTTGAGTTACCTTCCGTAAGCTTCATCCTACCTGATGAAAGCTGAATAATGTTTACCAGCGATCACTGAATGACAATACTGCCAGCAATGGCATTGCTTCAATAGATTTCTTCTAATCGAACGCAATCGCTAGTTTCTGAATAAGAATTCTGAAAATTTAGGCCAACCGAACGGAAAGACTTCTCCACAGCATAAAAGAACGCAATCGCTGATTTCTGAATACGAACTTTGAAAATTTAGGCGAACCGAACGGAAAGACTTCTCCACAGCGTAAAGGCGCGTGACATCACTCTTGCCAGACTAGTTTCATGGCTACTCATACACGAAAAACTGTTACGTCCTCCTACACATCTTTATAGACTTATTGTTTTTTCTCGGTACACAGGCAGTTGCTCTACAGTGTGTTTCTGTTTGTTGTCTTTGAGGTGTCTCCCATTAACATATTGTCAGCGGAACGTCCGACGACGAAAGACACTGGTAGTATTTCCATCTTTTTGCGCTGCTTTATTTCGTTCTCGTTTTGCATTGATCTTGCCACAGTCGCTGGTTGGTAATCTTGCTAAAATCCACCAACAACTGAAATAAACAAATTTTTATTATTATAGTAAATTTAAATATTTTATCGTTATTATTATTAGAATCATAACCATCTGTGGCACATTAAGCGTGGGAGAGATAGTGAGTTATATCTGAGGAGGAGGGAGAGGTCAGGAACAGTAACAAAGTGTTCCACCCTTCCCAAGCCCCCTTTCTCCGCCGAGAACCGGACTCTGAATTTGCGGCGGATTTATGGGACCAAGAAAACTGGTAGGCTAAATTTCGTGTTTTCAGTTATTTTGTGACTTCTTATTTCACTCCTACAGATTTTCTTATCATTCTTTGAGTCAGTATGATGTAACTCATTCAATTCGTTCACTTCTTTGGGACGTGACGATCCCGCATCGCTCCCACTAGCTGCCTCCAGTTCTTCCTGCCCTGTGCCGCTTCCTTCCATTTAGTGGTATCCAACACTCTGCAATCTGACGTCACCCCGTCATTTGCTCCAAGGTCTTCTAGGGGTATTAAGCCCTCCATCTTCGTCTCATGTATTTGACGGACTATTCTGTTAGGGTTTGTTCCGACAACGTGGTCCGCCCTTCGCAAACGACGATTGGTTGGCTACTTTAACTAGTTCTTCATTGAATCTACGAACCGGTCTTTGCGTTTCTTCGCCAAATGTTGGCCCAAAGATTTGCGTGTACACTTCATTTTCGAACATATTTTCAGTATGATTAGCTACAAATATTGATAATAGTTACTGAAAGCTATATTATCACCTAACATAAAATTCTGGTGATAAATTCTGCTGAACTGGGGTGTTGAAAAGTACATAACGAATAATGGCTCTGAGCACTATGCGACTTAACTTCTGAGGTCATCAGTCGCCTAGAACTCAGAACTAATTAAACTGAACTAACCTAAGGACATCACACACATCCATGCCCGAGGCAGGATTCGAACCTGCGACCGTAGCGGTCGCTCGGCTCCAGACTGTAGCGCCTAGAACCGCACGGCCACTCCGGCCGGCAACGAATAATGCCACCAGACGATAGGTACTACTGTTAATAGTAACAGGTGGCTAAGCTAGTTCCAAAGAGGTAACTTCTATTGTAAGAAAAACGGGGTAAAGACAGTATTTAAATGAAATACTTTGTAAGATTCAGTTACTGTTTGTTCCTCGTGACAACATTCAGGCGGAGATTTTCTCCATTCTAAATTAGTGTAGCATCTTTTCAATTAGGGACGAGGATCTTAATACTTATTTGGATATAGAAATGTATCTTAATTTTGTCTGTTAACACGCAGATATATTGAAACTGGAAATGTTACCGGCCATTATATGTTTTGTCATGTTCATGTAAATTTAAAAGTAAATCCTATGAAATATTAATGTAGTAGAAAGTGCTATGGCCTGATAAATTGAAATTTTTTCCTTGTAATTTTATAGACGACCGAAACGGTTGACGACTGAAATTGGAAGTAGAAAGATGGAAGGAGATAGAGACATGAAAGTTTGTTCATTATTGCGTTAGCCATTTTATGATGCATCCTACGCTCTTTCAAAGTGTATCTTATTTTATAAACAATTCTATAATGCTGATTTCCACATGACAATAATGACAATGATATAAATAAAATTGCTTTCATATTTGAAGTCACATAGAGAGAACGTGCGACTGGGAGGAGAATCTGTCTGCAGCTTATTTCATCTGCGTACTTTCATAGTTTGGCGTTTATTTAGTACGACAACATATCTTATATACATTGCACGTAACATATGCTGTTCCTAAGCTTTATAAACTGTTTAGGAGGCAATCTGAGCAGCCCTCTTAGATTGTTTGCAAATGATGCTATCATTTACCGACGAGTAATATCATCTGTGGATCAAAACCACTTGCAAAAGGATTCAGACAAAATATATAAATGGTGTGAAAAGTGACATATGTTTGTGAATAAAGAAAAGTGTGAGCTCAGCCATACGAGTACGAAAAGAAGTTCGTTAAATTTCGGTTACACACAAATTTAAAGACTGTCAATTCAATTAAATACTTAGGCATTTTAATAATGACTAACTTAAATTGAAACAATCACATATACAATGTTGTGAGGAAATGAATCGAAAGCTACGTTTTATTGGCGGTACACTTAGAGGACGCAACAGCTCTACTAAATACACTGCCTACACTGCACAGGTCTGTCCTCTGCTAGAGTATTGTTGCGCGGTATGGGATCCTTACCAGAGGACATCGAAAATGTCCGAAGATGGGCAGTTCATTTTGTATTACTGCGAAATAGGGGAGAGAGTGTCATGGATATGAAAAGCGAGTTGGGGTGGCAATCATTAAAACAAAGATGTTTTTCGCTACGTCGAAATGTTTTCACGAAATTTCAATCACCAGTTTCCTCCAGTTATCACCAACTACGGCAGGGCAATAGTCTGAAGATAGTTCGAAGAACCCTCTGCCGGGAATTTAAGGAAAAATTATAGAATAATCAAGTGCATAAAGATGTAGATGTAGATTCACAGATATGAACCATATTCTATTTTGTATCAAGGTTAAAGTATGCTTTGTCAAGTAGAGGAGGTACTACTTAAAAATTCTGCGATTGTAATTTTTGCTTCCAATGACTTGGAGAGCCACACTGGTGTTATTTCTGTTATCACGGTGTGAGGAGCCATCAGCTACATATGGTATCGTTCAAAGATCGCTGTGCTGCAGGAAAGTCGGCAAAGAACGTCAATAATACAGACATTAGTGATGTCTCGTTGCAGTCCGCAAGGACGAATGGCGAATGGGAGAGGCTAAAGACGACACGCCATATCTCTCAGTACAACAGCGCCATCTCGTAGAGGTCAATATAGAACCGAGCATTGAAGCTCTCTGGCCAGTGACCTCAGCTGAAGCAATCAACATTATCGAGTAGGGCTATTCAAGCCTTAGATGAAAATATACTTTTGTAAATGTTGAACGTTGTACTTCGAGAGAACCGCCTGTCAATTAGTGCATCATGTGATGCTTTAATAGTCAATGACAGTTGTAAATTATCAAGCACTCTTGCGGCAAACGTCTGTATCAAGTTAAGTATATCTTTTTATTCATTCACGGAATAAAGTGAACTAATACAATGATGGGAACAATCGCAGCACCAAAAAAATGATTACTATAAAGTAATGAAATATCGGGATTACATTTGTCTAGGTAACATATCTAAGTGACTGACATATAAGATCACATGATAATGTCATCGCGAGGTAAGCCATTGCAGTTGTGAAATGCTGGTACATTAATAACCGATGTAACCGCCACAGTGTTACATGGAAACATGCAAAGGTACATGTATTGTGTTGTAGAGGTGCCGGACGCCACTTTGTGCGATGGGGTTCCATGCCTGTTGCACTTGGTCGGTCAATATAGGGTGGTTAATGCAGTTTGCGGATGATGCTGGAGTTGTCACCTGATGGTGTCCCACATGTTCTCGATTGGAGACAGATCTGGTGATCGAACAGGCCAAGGCAACATGTCGACAAGGTGTAGAGCACGTTGGGCTACTACAGCAGTTCGTGGGCGAGAGCTATACTGTTGGATAACACCTCCTGGAATGCTGTTCGTGAACTGCAGCACACAGGTGGAATCACCAGACTGACGCACAAATTTGCAGTCAGGGTGCTTGGGGACGGCCGCGGTGGGCGAGCGGTTCTAGGTGCTCAGTCCGGAACTGCGCTGCTGCTACGGTCGCAGGTTCGAATCCTGCCTTAGGCATGGGTGTGTGTGTCGTTCTTAGGCTAGTTAGGTTTAAGTAGTTCTAAGTACTAGGGGACTGATGACCACAGATGTTAAGTCCCATAGTGCTCAGAGCCATTTGAACCATCAGGGTGCTTGGGATAAGCACGAGAGTGATAATGCTGTCATGACAAATTGCACCCCAGGCCATCACTCCTTGCATAGTCGGTAACTGCGGTAATTTTGGATCAGTGGAATGCACGCTCCAGGTTGTCTGGCTCGGAAATGTCCGTGAAGTAATCGATTTGTAACAGTTCGTTGTATCGCTGTGGTGGTAACTACTCGAACTGCTGATGCAGATGCAGTACGATGCGCCAGAGCCATACGCCGAACACGATGGCCTTCCCTCGCTGGTAATGCCACGTGTCAGTCCAGAGTTTGATCCCTTTGCGACCTACCTTCCCGTGACGACCACTGCCAGCAATGAAGTACAGCGGCAACCTTCCTGCCAAGTCTTTCTACAGTACCGCTGAAGGAACACCCAGCTCCCCGTAGCCCAATTACATGAGCTCGCTCAAACTCAGTGAGGTGTTGATAGTGGTGTCTTTGCAGCCTCAAAGGCGTTCTTGACTGACATCAAGTCACCACTCCCAATCCCACAGCTAACTAACGCTCGCAGCTGTTACATCGTGTATTTAAAGCAAACCTTCTTTACATTCTGATAGTGGTGTTACCAGTGCCACCGTTATGCCACAGGCACGAAATTTGAACAGACATACCGGTAATACATCAGATTTAGAAACATGACTACCAACTATCGTTTGTGTCGCACAACTCCTTCTTGGCGTTGCGATGTTTTCTGTGGCAGAGGTGTATTTCATGTGCTGTATTTCGAGTGAATCATCTTTCAGAGCAATCAAAGAACCAACAGTTATGGTTGGGTGATTGTAGTTCCGTCTGGTCATAACAGTATGGCTTCAAGTCACAGCTGTTAATAAATGTCGTGCGACTAGGGCCTCCCATCGGGTAGACCGTTCGCCTGGTGCGATATGACGCCACTTCGGCGACTTGCTCGTCGATGGGGATGAAATGATGATGACTAGGACAATACAACACCCAGTCCCTGAGAAGAGAAAATCTCCGACCCAGCCAGGAATCGAACCCGGGCCCTTAGGATTGACATTCTGTCGCGCTGACCACTCAGCTACCGAGGGCGGACTCAGCTGTTAATGACTGAGGGAACTCTTATGGCAAGACAGCACGTTACGCGCCTCACATTTTACGTCTGATGCGAGAGTAATACGGTGCCATTTTACAAGAGAACAATGCTCGTCCAAACATGGCACTTGTGTCTACAAACTGCTTGAGTGATATTGAGGTAGTCCTGTGGGCATCAAGATCCCCAGATCAGACCGCGATAGAACATGTATTAGACCAGGTCGGACGTCAACTCCATCGCAGGAAGTCAAGGACCAGTTAAAACAGTCATGCATCAACTTGCGTCAGGAAGGGATGCAACGTATTCACGATTTCCTACCCAACCTAATCTACATCTACATCTACATTTATACTCCGCAAGCCACCGAAAGGTGTGTGGCGGAGCGCACTTTACGTGCCACTGTCATTACCTCCCTTTTCTGTTCCAGTCGCGTATGGTTCGCGGGAAGAACGACTGTCTGAAAGCCTCCGTGCGCGCTCGAATATCTCTAATTTTACATTCGTGATATCCTCGGGAGGTATAAGTAGGGGGAAGCAATATATTCGATACCTCATCCAGAAACGCACCCTCTCGAAACCTGACGAGCAAGCTACACCGCGATACAGAGCGCCTCTCTTGCAGAGTCTGCCACTTGAGTTTGCTAAACATCTCCGTAACGCTCTCACGGTTACCAAATCTTCTCTATCTCCTCCGTCAACCCGATCTCGTACGGATCCCACACTGATGAGCAATACTCAAGTATAGGTCGAACGAGTGTTTTGTAAGCCACTTCCTTTGTTGATGGACTACATGCATCTGTGCACGGATCGGTGCCAGACGTGTTACAACGTCATACTGGTAAGTGGGCTCGTGCTTCCAAGCTGTTTCCCAGTGTGACTCAATTTTGTAATCACTGCAATAGCCTTACGTGCCCTCTCAACCTGTAGAGATTCATTTCGCGTCCTCTTCCCCTTCGGGGTGCTTCCCCTTTTGTGACAGACACTGTGGTGAGTCTCCGCAATTCTTTTTGTGTGTGCCAGAATCGGCGAATGCTCGCGAGACAACAGAGAAGTGGAGGGCTGCGTTGTGGCGAGTAACCAGGGCAGAAGCGCCGATAATGACGGGGGTCGGCCGCGGCCAGGCGGCGTCCAGCGGCGCGGCGCTCCTTGTGTGAAATCGGCGGGCAATCAGAGGCGCCCGACAATGGCGCCAGCAGCGGGAGGCGGCATTAAGAGATTATTCTGCCCCCCCCCCCCCCCCCACCACCCACCGAGGCCTCATCCATAGCCGAGATTACTAGGCCCGCCAACACAATGGCGGGAGCGCCGGTGATCCAATTATTACAGCACGTAGTCGCGACTCCCCGCCATTAATCCACCTTTTGAAAAATACTCGCAGGCAGCTCCCGTGAAGAAAGTTGTTGCTACCGCGTCCTCCTTGTTATTGTTGTTGTTGCGCGTGTTTTAAACAGCGCGCGCGCTCGTTATAAATACGAATAGGAAGAGGAGCGGGCAGGGGCAGCGCTCCGGAGAGCAGAGGAGAGCGAGCTAATCTTTGAATGGCGCTGATGGGCGCACGGCACGGCCAGGCGGCGCTGAATGCAGCCGCTATTTAGCCACTGTTATGAGCCGTTCTGCTTGCCAGCGCCGGCAGAATGCGGCTGCAGAAAACGCTTCGCAAATGTTTTCGATCCCACCTCCCCCCTCCCCCCCCCCCCCCCCACGCTCCTTGCAGTCCGTACTGCTCTTTGCCCAGACCAGGCACCCCCTCATCCCCCTCTCACCCCCCGCCTCTTTTTCCCTCCCGCTGACTCTTGTAACTTATATTTAGGGTGGCGCAGAAAGGGATGAAGAGGTTTATTTTAAGGGATGATGAGGGCTGTTGGTGCAAGGGCGAGGGTGCAGCAGCATGTGTGTGTGTGTGTGTGTGTGTGTGTGTGTGTGTGTGTGCGCGCATGCACGCCCCCATTGTTTCGCCCGGGGCTCTATTGACAGAGACCCGCGTGTTGTTCGTTATACGCCTGTGTGACCCTTCTTCTTCCAGGGCGCTTTATTCAGAGAGCAGAGAGGCCTTGCCATCAAGCGCTCCCACTGCTAATGGAAGTTATTTCTACAAATCGCGCGTAGGCGCCTTATTAAAACGAGCGGATTCCCAAAAACGCGGAACACGCTGCTCACTCAAGGGGCCAGCGCTGCAGCGAAGACGCTTCTGTACTGTATACGAAATAGCGAGACAACAAAAAGAACAGAAATTTAATCCATTATCAGAATAGGAAGAATATAAATCACTGTTGAGACTGACAGCATTCAGTAAACAAATCAAGGCGAAAATAAAAGTATAATGAAACTTAAAAGGGATGGCGACAGGGAGAGCATCCGGCCACCCTGTAACATTAACACTGCGAAATCCGACAATAGCCACGTCGACACCTTTAGCTATCGGATGAACGCAGAAAGAATTTTGGCTGCCTATAACAAAGGGCTTCCCCCTAAACTCTTAGCCCTTCTTCTTGCAGTTCCCAGCAAACCATGTGGTTTATTCTCGCTTTCCTTTCTAATGCGTGCTAAGCGGCGAGGCTGGCTTTTGCATAGACTGCAGCCCTTCAATTGGGACTGGCAATATTACCCAACCGCTGCTATTGCGTAGAATCTTTAAGATAAGCTGTAAGTATGTAAGAGACGACCGAGTGCTCTTTACTATGGGAATATCTCTCCTTCATATTGTGCACTTCTTTTTCGGCATGCTAAGCGTATCCGTCACTTCTGAATGACTAACAAGGGGACTGCACTGCACCTACTCGTCAGCATCAATTTCTTTCAAATTCATTGTGTACGCAGGGCTCGGCCAGAAATAAAACTGACAGAAATGGGAGTTCCAGAAGACCAAGAGTTTAGAAAAAAATAGCATTTTTTTCCGCGATTAGAACGGAACGTTAGTGGCTATAGTGTTCGTAGTTGCTTTTTAATTCTTTTTGTTCTGTCGTTGCAACTACAAAAATGTCTGATTTCTTTCTCACCATACGCGTTACGCTTTATTGAGGTAACGCATCATCAGTGGTCTGTATCTAAGTTATTTACGTTTTAATTCGCTTTCAGATCGAAAACAGTTCATTAAGAATAAGTTAATTTGTGCTTACGGTGATTTTCGGTTGACTTCTCGCTTACTTCGGGAAATGCCGTGTGCTAGCACATCGTTATTTTTCTGTGTTAGACGCTGGTAATTTTGGTCTAATTTTTAGTTGTTCCCCAGCACTATGGATTTCTTATGTTTTTCACACCACACATTTATGCACACTACACCGTATTCTGTTTGTTTTTGTACTTCTAAGTATGTGCTGTGGTTTGTGTTTTGTACTGTGGCCAACATAACCTATCCATTACCTTGTCTTTGACCTACAATTTTTTTTATTAGATTAGTGTATGTGTGTAATTCTATTTGCTTGTGTTTATGTGTATTTCTGTACTGTGTAAGAATAGGGAAGGAGGATAGCGATGGAGGCTTTTTTTGGTGTAGGGGAGAAGGGGAGGGACAAGCCATGATGAACGGACGTAACGGACGTAAGTATAAAGCAGAGTGATGGAGTGTAAGTTAGAAGAGAAGGTGAGGAGAGAGAAGTGAAATAAAATTGTGAGTGGGGGGGGGGGGGGGGGGGGAGGGACAATGTTGTGGGAGAGTGGGAGGGGGTAAAGAATGGAAAAGGCTCTTTTCTTTATCACATAATTTCATCAATTATTCTATATATATTCTGGTTTCCAATACTTATTTGGTCACGGAGTAAGTGTTTATTTTGTGTTAATGCCTTCTGTATGCGGAAATTTTCTTGGAAAGGGGGCAGCTGTCTGTCTTTACTTTTATGACACTCATATCTTTTTCAATATTGCTTGGTCTATGGTGTTCTTGTTTTAGATGATCCGCAAAATGTTGAATGATTTGTACAGAATTTAATTGCTCTGATGTGTTGTTTATGTCTTGTGTCGAATGTCCTGCTAGTCATTCCAACGTATATCTTCTCACAATCTCTGCAACTGAGCTGATAGATACCAGATTGTTGGTATCTGTCTGGTTTTGATATCAGTTTTGAAATGTGGTTTTAGATGGAATTGTTTGTTTTGTAGTCATTGTTTATGCCTTGTTTTTCGAATGTGTTGCTTATTTTATGTGTGAATTTGTTGTAGTAAGTTATTGTATGCCATTTTTTGTTGTAGTGCTAGTTGTATGAGTTGGTGTGGTTTGGTTACTTTTGTTTTTCATTATTTGTCTCTCTATTTCTTTGTTTATTTTGTCTACCATTGTTTCTTTGTGTCCATTTTAATGCTATTTGTTTTATAATTGCTAGCTCTTTCTGGTAATCAGAATTGTTTAGAGGGATTCTGTTCAGCCTGTTGCTACTTGTTTGTGATTCTGTGGATGGTTTGAGGTTGCATTTAAGATAATGTCACTTGTGGGTTTTCTGTATATGTCAAACGTGTGTTTGTTATTGTCTTTTCTTTCTATATTTTATGTTATTTTTTCAATTTTTATTTTACCTACACTACAAATAATGTTACTTTTGATATGATGAACCCTGTGTGCAGGGGAACAAATTTCTTCTTTCAAGTGCCGCCTGGGGGGACAAACAAATTCGCGACTATACGACGAGATATTTCAAGATGAAGAAATATGGCCATCGTGCAGTATTAAAGCGATTTCCCTCCACTATGACTGGTGCAACCCTGCGATGCCCAGATTTTCCGTCAGCTAATACAGGGCTATTACAAATGATTGAAGCGATTTCATAAATTCACTGTAGCTCCATTCATTGACGTATGGTCACGACACACTACAGATACGTAGAAAAACTCATAAAGTTTTGTTCGGCTGAAGCAGGATTTCAGGTTTCTGCCGCCAGAGCGCTCGAGAGCGCAGTGAGACAAAATGGCGACAGGAGCCGAGAAAGCGTATGTCGTGCTTGAAATGCACTCACATCAGTCAGTCATAACAGTGCAACGACACTTCAGGACGAAGTTCAACAAAGATCCACCAACTGCTAACTCCATTCGGCAATGGTATGCGCAGTTTAAAGCTTTTGGATGCCGCTGTAAGGGAAAATCAACGGGTCGGCCTGCAGTGAGCGAAGAAACGGTTGAACGCGTGCGGGCAAGTGTCACGCGTAGCCCGCGGAAGTCGACGAATAAAGCAAGCAGGGAGCTAAACGTACCACAGCCGACGGTTTGCAAAATCTTACGGAAAAGGCTAAAGCCGAAGCCTTACCGTTTGCAATTGCTACAAGCCCTGACACCCGATGACAAAGTCAAACGCTTTGAATTTTCGGCGCGGTTGCAACAGCTCATGGAAGAGGATGCGTTCAGTGCGAAACTTGTTTTCAGTGATGAAGCAACATTTTTTCTTAATGGTGAAGTGAACAGACACAATGTGCGAATCTGGGCGGTAGAGAATCCTCACGCATTCGTGCAGCAAATTCGCAGTTCACGTGTTTTGTGCAATCTCACGGTTTAAAGTTTACGGCCCCTTTTTCTTCTGCGAAAAAAACGTTACAGGACACGTGTATCTGGACATGCTGGAAAATTGGCTCATGCCACAACTGGAGAGCTACAGCGCCGACTTCATCTTTCAACAGTATGGTGCTCCACCGCACTTCCATCATGATGTTCGGCATTTCTTAAACAGGAGATTGGAAAACCGATGGATCGGGCGTGGTGGAGATCATGATCAGCAATTCATGTCATGGCCTCCACACTCTCCCGACTTAACCCCATGCGATTTCTTTCTGTGGGGTTACGTGAAAGATTCAGCGTTTAAACCTCCTCTACCAAGAAACGTGCCAGAACTGCGAGCTCGCTTCAACGATGCTTTCGAACTCATTGATGGGGACATGCTGCGCCGAGTGTGGGAGGAACTTGATTATCGGCTTGATGTCTGCCGAATCACTAAAGGGGCACATATCGAAATTTGTGAACGCCTAAAAAAAACTTTTTGAGTTTTTGTATGTGTGTGCAAAGCATTGTGAAAATATCTCAAATAATATAGTTATTGTAGAGCTGTGAAATCGCTTCCATCATTTGTAATAACCCTGTAAATTGATCAAAAAGCTTCAAAACGGCTCTTATCTCGTCGAGAGAGAAAAAGAGCTCACATCGCGAGAAGACTGCATCAAAATGCATTCCGTAGTACGTCACGAGCTATCCTTGCCAATATTTGGCAATATGACGAGTAGGCGTGGTTTGCTGCAAAACTGTACGATGATAGAGATCCTTTTATGGGTATAAAGTGAATTTGTTTTCGCATAGGAACTTTAAAATAATCATATAATTTCGCATATACCAAGTGCAACATGTCGAGAAAATTACAGCTTTCCGTGTTTTTACGATGAATATTATTGTTGCGCGAGTAAGTCATCGACTGTTAAATAATAAAACAATCCAATTTTACATCTGAAGTTCTCGTTTACGCCTTACAGTATCTTCCTAGAAATTAACTTGCAATTCCAAGTTTTCCTCTGCTTTCCCTTCTATGAAAATACTGATAAATACAGTATATTGAGCATGACCTTGATTTATTTGGAGTTTAAGTTAGATAAAAATTCAGAATCAAAAGAAGTTTGTGCAAAGCGGTTTGAACTGACGACCCTCCGGCTACTGTTCTTTGCTCTGTCCGCCGCGCCAAGCGTGGTCTGGAAGGTACGGTAACGTAAATGGCTAATGCCTCGCCCGGACCGCGCGAAAAATGCTATATTTTGCTAAACGCTTCATCACCTGGATTTCCCACTTATGTCACTCTCATTCTGCCACATGATAAATTTGGACGAAATCTGTGATGACGAACAGGCGTTGTTATCTTGTAAGCGCATTATTACATGTACAAATTGAACTGACTGACATCATTAACTAAAATCTCACGAACAACATCGAAGTAAATAACCGCACGTTGCATTACACTGATAGACAGTAAGCGGACAACTGATTATGGGTGTGCCTGCAGGGTATCGGAGGGTTATCCCGGGAAAGGCCACCTCCCCCACCGAGAGCGCTGCTAACTCATGAGTTTACCGATGGACTGCAAGACGCACAGCCGAGGGCAAAATTTTTGAGATCTCTCGCCTTTTTATTATGATAAATTGAAAAGATTTACTGCCTGTGACACAGCACAAGAAGCAAGGAGACACAGCAGTAGTAACACACTGTTTAACAAAAAGGTCCGTTTTCTTCTACCAAAACACGTTGAAGGAAAATAGTAATCTATAATCACAGCCAGTAAGAAGAAGATTCTTCGTGATCCGCCTTTTTGTGTACAGTGTAATGTCGAGCTCATAAACGGATCTATTGATTCGCAATTTTATATCTCCTACGCCATTTTAAGAGCTTCACACTGATACGTGGTTTCCGACATCACTGCCATTATAGCTTTAGTCAACGGAGACAACAATAAGAGTTGAGAAGCCACCGTTCGGACATATCTGTCAGAGATTTCTGACCCACTTGAATGAATCAGTGCTTACATTACTTTGAATTCTATGAAATTACATGACGGGCAGCAAACTACTGATTCGCCTCGACCACACCAGATCGAGCATACGGACGTTCATTGGGCCACGTATTAAAGTGTGCGCCTTGCGGCCAGTTTCTGTGCGGCTGTAGCTTGATCCGCACGAAAGTAGTTGATGATATTTGGTTTGTGGGGCACTCAACTGCGCGGTTATCAGGGCCCGTACAAATTCCCAACCTCTGCTCAGTCCAATCGCGCCACTGCCATGAATGATGATGAAATGATGAGGACAACACAAACACCCAGGTGGCAGGTGAAAATCTCTGACCCCACTGGGAATATAGCCCGGGACGCCGTGCTCGGGAAGCGAGAACGCGACCGCCAGACCACGAGCTGCGGACGCACAAAAGTAGAGCCGTCCAGTATGAATACAGGTGTGAATGAAATCAATCGCATGCACATTATTGAAGAAGAGGCATGTCTGTACTTGCGTGTGGGACAATCACAGTAGCACGGCGACTAGCACAGTTGTAAACACACCTTTACACTGTCAGAGTTCTTTGATCAAAGATCTTTGTCAAAATTCTTCGATCAAAGTACTTCGCTGGGGCTACTACACCACCATTCGTCATAGTTGTTGGAGCTTGGATGCTGAATATATAATAGTATTTACAGCAGCATTTAATGTACAACTGACAGTGAGCGCATTGGTTAAAAAGAAAGAGAAACCGAAAGGATCGTGTGTGGAACCGTGAATAGCTAGAAGAGAAGCTCGAAGTGTTCACCAGCATTTGCTTCGTGAGCTATTGTACAAGGACATAAGAGGCTACGAAAATTGATTGGGTTGTTTTGGGGGAGGAGACCAAACATGGAGGTCATCGGTCTCATCGGATTAGGGAAGGATGGGAAAGGAAGTCGGCCGTGCCCTTTAGAAGGGACCATCCCAGCATTTGCCTGGAGCGATTTAGGGAAATCACAGAAAACCTAAATCAGGATGCCGGACGCGGGATTGAACCGTCGTTTTCCCGAATGCGACTCCAGTGTGCTAACCGCTGCGCCACCTCGCTCGGTGTTGTGAAAATTGTTTGAGAATGCACGAACAAACATTTCAATTTGTTCTTGTGTCCTCTTATTTGCAAACGAGATATTCATAAGAAATGCGATTTCTACTAAAAATCAGCTCTTGGTTATGTCAATATTTTTAGCAACAGACGAAACCTATTCGAGCTTGTAGCATAATAACTGTATACCAAAGTGTATTATTTCACGCATTGTTTCAGAAATGTGTGAAGCAATATATAAATCACTTAAGGAGGAATTTATGAAGGTTAGGTTACGTTACATGGAGTAACAAATAAATACCGTACATTTCCTTCATGTATACTTTACTGACAGCACTGTATTTCTGTATCACCATATATACCTTAATCCATTAACTTTTTTCCTTACATCATCCCCAGCGTAGTCATTTCGAATAAAGCTGACGGCTCCAGCTATTTTTTTATGACTGTACCTGATCGCTTATTGAGGTTTCTATAATCATTGCGTTTGGTGTTATAACGAATGTCGCGTTCTTCATACCTGGAAACTATGGATTTGGTGGTAGGCACACACCAAATAAACTCTGAAATCATCTTACAGTGAACTGAAGTGAGTGAGACAAATATACAGTATCGAACTTTGATAAAAGCAAGGTCTATGTTCTAACTATGAACAAATACTTTTGTTCAAGGAAAACTTTGATAGCAACTGTCCTAGTATACTACCAAAGGTCTGACCAGGGGATTATGATCAAGGATCTTTGTCAAAGAAATTCCACAGAGTAATAAGAGCCTAAGGTGCCGATAATAATAAATTGCAACACGAAATGTTTAAGCCTACTCCTGTATATATATTAAAATGATTTTGTGTCTTCGAGCGAACCGTGTTACGTCTGAATGCCTTCCAGTTGTACTAATAGCCAGATAATTTTTCCCGTTGTTCCTTATTTTCAGACGTTTAACTAATGCGAAAGCTGCTGAATTATCATAAGCTAACGACTGAAATCCACACTCAGCCCGTCTGAATCAAATGACCACGCTAGTGTATAAGGTTTCTTTCTCCTCTCCAGCCCTACCGATCGACACCTCAAACCAGGCGGTTACACCAACGCGTGTTCAGAACTGCGTTTCTCTCTTTCTGAACTAACTCAACACGTGCCACAAAAGAGCCAGTTACGGAACACGTGCTGCGCTGGCATGCTCGCTGGACCACTACTAACAGCACTTGTTACGAATCGAATCAATTTTCGGATCGGCTCATGACAGTTTGCGCTATGAATGGCAGTTATTGCCGAAGCAATCAGTTTTCTGTTATACCGGTATTTTTCATCTCCCTTTTACCTGAGTGTTAAAACCGTTGAAAAAACCTGTTTTTGCAATAACCATTTTTTTTTTATTTCTGTTGTTTCCAGTAGTAAACTTAGACATCGAACAAAGGCTGAAAAATTCTAAGACTCCATCAGACTTCCGCATAGTACTTTTCACGACACACAGCAGCAAAATATCAAATAAAATAGGTATATAAAAGCTTAGTCCGTCCACCGTTTACCGTTTTCTCGAAAAGTAGCCAGGGGTCGAACACTACAAAAAATCACCTGCTTTCGCCTACTGATTCTAATTTTCTGAAATTTTATTCATAAATCATGTTTTTATGGAGGATGATAAAATCATTTGGGAATTAGTAATAGGCAGTGCTAAAGGGTGAAAACCGAGGCTGGAATTGAATTGCTAAGTTTTTCATTTCCTACTGTTGCCATAATTCGCTTTCTCTTTTATTATATTATAGAAATGATAGACAAATAACAAGCATTTGTGTAAAATTTGTAGCACTCTTCTCATTAATTATTTCGGATGAAAAATCTGTTTTGCACTCAAATACATTTTATTTACTTTTTAACAGGCATTTGATAACATTTACCAGGAAGAATTACATCACAATGGTTACAATTTCCGTAATGGCTAAATGGCTCTGAGCACTATGGGACTTGACATCTGTGGTCATCAGTCCCCTAGAACATAGAACTACTTAAACCTAACTAACCTAAGGACATCACACACATCCATGCCCGAGGCAGGATTCGAACCTGCGACAGTAGCGGTTACGCGGTTCCAGACTGAAGCGCCTAGAACCGCACGGTCACACCAATTTCAGTAATGAATTAATCTATTGGCCAATATTTATATTATTGTCTGTTCATAAATTTTCGTTGTATACACTGTTGATCTGTGTGTCGACTCCCTTCATCAGAAACAATAATATTCAAAGACGATACTAATCTTGCAGAAGCCACAGAACTTATCTTCAAAGATAAACTTTTTTTGGCTACAAACGATAAGTCTTGCACATTGATGTTTCTGGGTAGTAAGGTATGCTGAAAGTAAAGCTCTTACTTCAATCGAAACAAACTTTGAGATTCCACTAGACCATTCTCGGCTACTTCCTGATCATGTGATGACCAAAGACAATTTGTGTTTTCTGATCCCCTCCCACTGGAATAAAGATGAAAATTATCGGTTTCGCCCAAGTATTTATTTACCTCTTGGATCAAATTTGTAACGGGTTTGCTGGCGATGACGGGTTCCATGAGCAATTTTTAAACCGTGGATCTGACAGCGTAGAATTGCACACCAGAGAGTTACGTAATACCTTCACGCTTGTGTCATTTATGTTTCTTAGAAGCCTTTGAGGTGTTACTTTGGCTGCACAATGTTTAGAACTGCGATTTATTCATGAATTTTGGAGAATGGTCACTAGGAGAATTACAAGACTTCCTGCAGTGTACTCGCTTCCAGAAATCTCGTTTGTAACCTCTCGAAAGGCATTAAAATATCCAATATTTCCGACAACACTCCAATGTAATGCAATACTCTCATACTATGGACGATGCCATTCTGCAAGGCAACACTTCCAACGACGACAGCTAGAAATGCCATATACACGAGATGGTATTGCGCACTGCACGACAATAGTGCTGAACGTTTCTCATGTCGCGTGTTTGTTGCTCGTTTTCTGTCACCGTTGTTATTAAAGTAGCACTGATCGCTTTTCCCATTTCCTCTACAACGCAACTTTTATGTAAAACTGAAAAACTTTAGAACCATTACTATAAGAAATTGATATACCTTTTTTATCCGATTGTTAGTAGAAAATACAAAAATACTTTAATAATCGGCACGACATACATACCGAAAATTACCGGTCATTCGAAATTAAAGTATCGGTTCGATTTAATCCCGACGTTAGTTTGCTACACCGACTCTGTTTGACAGTATGACGGTGAAAGCTGTTTTGGCGTGGTTTTCTCGAGAGTGAAGATTTCATCCTAATTGTCATCCCCACTACTTTCAGCACTTGGTGTAGACGTTCCAACTAAAACATTAATTTAAATATGAGATGGATATAAACTGACTGTGACGTGACTGATACAATTAATTTCCTTTATAGGTATATTATTAATTACAGTAACCTACAGGGAGGCGTCATAGATGAGGAAACTATTTTCCAACTACACCCAAAGAAAACTAAACCTTTGAGTTGCACGCTGCAATGCATATTAGTTATATTAATAGATCATTTAAAGAATACACACAATGAAAGAAAATGGCTCTGAGCACCATGCGACTTAACTTCTGAGGTCATCAGTCGCCTAGAACTTAGAACTAATTAAACCTAACTAACCTAAGGACATCACACACATCCATGCCCGAAGCAGGATTCGAACCTGCGACCGTAGCGGTCGCTCGGTTCCTGACTGTAGCGCCTAGAACCGCACACAATGAAAAACGAATTTTCAGTTTTGTAAATGAGAGTAGCACACTTAAACCCACTTCTTGATTATAACTCCTATACATTAATACCCACAACTAAAAATGTCGCGGTTCTAGGCGCCCAGTCCGGAACAGTGTGACTGCTACGGTCGCAGGTTCGAATCCTGCCTCGGGCATGGATGTGTGTGATGTCCTTAGGTTAGTTAGGTTTAAGTAGTTCTAAGTTCTAGGGGACTAATGACCACAGCAGTTGAGTCCCATAGTGCTCAGAGCCATTTGAACCATTTGAACTAAAAATGTTGATAATCGATTGTCAATCATTACAGCTGCAGCCGACTCATCAAAAACGGCATTTTATCAAAATGATGGGGCTGTGTGTCCTCGAGGTATTCCTAATGGAGGGTGCACAGAAGATCTATATCTATACGATTCCTCTGCAATTCACAATCAAATGCCTGGCATAGGGTTATTTCCTTACCATTCCACTCTCGAACAGCTCAAGAGAAAACCGAACACTTAAATGTTTCCGTGCGAGCTCTGATTTCTGTTATTTTATTATGGTGATCATTTCTCTCTACGTACGTGGGCGACACCAAAATATTTTCACACTCTTGGGAGATGTTGGTGTTTGAAATTTCACGAGAAGAATTTGCCGCAGTGAAAAACGTCTTCCTTTTAATGACTGCCACCGCAGTTCGCGTATATCCTATCCGTGGCATTCTCTCCCCTATTTCGCGATAATATAATACGAGTTTTCTTTCTGTGAAATTTCTCGGTGTCCTTCGTCAATCCCATGTGATCAGGTCCCACACCGCACAGCAATACTCCAGAAGAGAGTGGACAAGCGAGTTTGTAAGCAGTCAGTCTCTTTAGAAGACCTGTTGCATTTTCTAAGTGTTCTACCAATAAATCGCATTCTTCGGTTTACTTTACCAGCAAAATTTTCTATGTGATCTTTCCAGTTATTTTTCATAACTGTAATCCCTAAGTACTTAGTTCAATTTACAGTCTTTAGATTTGTGTGATTCATCGTCTGATCGAAATTTTATGGAATCGCTTTAGTGCTCATGTGGGTGACTTCACACTTTTCATTATTCAGAGTCTATTGTCACTTTTTACACCATACATATATCTTGTCTAAATCATTTTGCACTTTGTTTTGGTCATCTGATGACTTTACAAGACGGTAAAAGACAGCTATTCGGACTGTCTCCTAAATCGTTTAAGTAGATGCGACAGAGCAGAGGGCCTATAACACTTCCTTCGTGAACGCCACATACTACGTCTGTAATACTAGATGACGTTGCGTTAGTTACTACGAACTATGACCTTTCATACACGAAATCACGAATCCAGTGGCTCAACTCAGACGATACTCCACAAGCACGCAAATTGATCAGAAAAATCCGTCTTGTCTGTGCCGCCAACGAATAAGTGCTATTAGCACCGGTCCAGCGAACGTTCCAGTGCAGTACACGTTAGTTAACATGTTTTTTTGTGGCAGCTGTTGCGTTAGTGCAGAGACCAAGAACTGCAGCTACGGACACACGTTGGGGTGGCCTCGTGACTGCAAAGAGCAAGAACTGCAGCTACTGACACACGTTGGGGTGGCCTCGTGGTTTAAGGTGCCGGTCGGTCGGACTGGAGAGACGAAAGATGTCTTAAGTGGAACGCGGATCGTTTGGTTCAGACCGCCTGAATTTGGGTTTCAGTCGTTACCTTAGGCCCTTTCACACTGGCGATTTGGCCGCGCACCCGCTGTGCGCCCGCCGGTCTCCGCGACTGGTCGCTGCGGTTCATCCGCGTTTGACCGTTTTACATGCGGCGATCTGGCAGCGCGGCTGCGCAGCTGGGGAGGGAGTAAACAGCTAACGCCTCGCTTCGCTAGTAGAGACGGGCAAACTGAAACACGTAACTGTTTCGAAACAAATGAAACAGTACAATGTAATGTTTCGAAACAGTGAAACAGTTTGTGGCTCTGAGCGCTATGGGACTCAACTTCTGAGGTCATCAGTCCCCTAGGACTTAGAACTACTTAAACCTAACTAACCTAAGGACATCACACATATCCATGCCCAAGGCAGGATTCGAACCTGTGACGGTAGCGGTCGAGACTGTAGCGCCTAGAACCGCACGGCCACTCCTGCCGGCAAACAGTTTCTGTTTTGTAATCTATTAAACCTACACATTTTATTATCTTGAATGTTTACTGTATAAGTATGTCCATATAAACACAAATGAGGTGCGAGAGCGCTAATCATATCGCAGAAAGTATGAAACTATCACTTACGCGTATTAGCAGTTTCGTATTTCCTGAAGCAAATGCATTGCTTTCGTGTAGTGTGACTTTCATATTTATCAATTGGCTGAGGATAGCCTTAGCAGAACACAGAACAACCACCACGAACGGAACTCTGCAGAAACTACGGATATGCTACTGTGATTCCCACATTCCGTTAGTATGAGTAATGTACCCATCCTGCTAATTTCCATGTACACAAAGAGAATCATTGTGGATAATAGGCACTTTGACTATAGACTCAGAAATAACGCCAAGTAATTCGAATAAAGCCGGCCGGGGTGGCCAAGCGGTTAAAGGCGCTACAGTCTGGAACCGCGCGACCGCCACGGTCGCAGGTTCGAATCCTGCCTCGGGCATGGATGTGTGAGATGTCCTTAGGTTAGTTAGGTTTAAGTAGTTCTAAGTTCTAGGGGACTGATGACCTTAGAAGTTAAGTCCCATAGTGCTCAGAGCCATTTGAACCATTTTTAATTAGAATAAATAACAAAATATAACAGAAAAATTTTTTGTCTTTCAAAGTGTTTCGAACCGTTACTATAAATTCACCAAGCCCACCAGCCCTTCCCGTTCACCATTACACTATAAGTGACATGTCAAACAGATTGCTTTCAATTATACCTACATAAAATTTATGTATATGTCTAATAACTGTCACTCTACGCCTTTTTTTATTCAATATGTTGTAGGCTTACTTGCGTTTCTTAATATAATTTCTGTACATGAACAGAGAAGCGTATATTATAAAAAAGTGTAATTTAACTGAATGATTTTCACATATTTATTATTTTGAATGTGAATAGTATGCGTTATTTTATTGTTCGGTTAGTGTTTATAAAGCAGATGTTACGAAGCTTATTTTCGGAAATCTTAAGCTTCATGTTATTGCCTGTCAAAAAGATGTTGACACTCTTGAAAGTGTTTCATGAAATGGTATGTTGTGTTTCAGTACCTGTGCCGAGCACGAATCTCGTCCGACACAGAGCGGAATGAAACATCACTGTTTCGATACAATTAGTCCGTTCCAAGCACAGGTGGACTGAAACAGCCTTATTTTGAAACAATGATACAGTTTCTGTGTCTGGCTCGAGATCAAATCTGGTCCGGTTATCCGAGACAGGGGCGGAATGAAACACCACTGTTCCGAAACAGTGAACCACAGCCGTTCCGAAACACTGAAACAGTTCCACGTATCGATACACTATATCGAAACAAAGAAACAGTGGACAAGTCTACTCGCTAGTAAGATTGTTGACTTGCGGGCTTTGTGCTATTTTTGCTACAAAAATGATTTTCGACATGGAACTTTTCATCATTCAAGTAGAACGTCGCCCTGTAATTTGGGATTCAAGAAACAAGGATTACAGTAACAAGTTCGAAAAACGTGATGCTTGGGAGGAGATGTGTAAGAAATTTCTTCCTGACTTTGAAAATAAAACAGTAAGGGAGGAAAACGAAAGTGATTGTGTTAGTCTCTTTATTTCTCATTAGAATACATCTCATATTTTTCGGAACATTTTGGTTAAACAGTGCCCTTTTCCTATTACAATTTTTATAAGAAACAATGTAAAGCGCAAACTTTGTTTCAATTTTCATAAGCAGTAACCGCACCTGGAGGCATCCGTAGCACCTGCTCCGCTCCACGCCAACTATGGTGGTATTGCCTGAAGGTGATCCACCTATGGCTTGAAACTAGTTACCAATAAATTCAAAAGTTTGCGCTCTATACTGTTTCTTATAAAAATTAGAATACATTTTATATCTCATTTGCCAAGTAAGAGCACCTTCACTGCTGACAAAATAATCAGCAAATTTGTCTCTTGCACTCGCGGCATAGCGACTTCTTACAGGCATGGTGCTCTGTACATCGACAACCCAATTATTTCTGAAGTTTCATCCATTTTGAACCCATCTCTTTTGCGAACGAAGTTGTGCAGAACGCAATATGCTTTAATTATTACTGCACAGAAGTCCTCATTCACATTTCAAGGGCGGTGAAAAATTCGCCATTTGTTGGATAGGATTCCGAAAGTGCACTCAATGTAATGTCGCTCCCTCGATAAACTATAACTATAAACCTTTCTTTTCTCTGTCAGTTTTTTTCCAGTGTACAGACATTGCATGTTTTCTTCAAGCGCAAATGCTTCATCTCCAACAAAGCAGAATGGAAGAGGCTCACCCGAGTCAGTCGAAGGTCGAGGCTCTGGCAAATTTAAATTATTGTCTTTCATTCTTTTGTAAAGCTCATTGTTTTTGTAAATTTGTGAGTCCCCACTTTTGCCATATGAACCTACGTCTATGAATGTAAAGTAATAATCAGCGTCACAAACTGGTAGTAACACTATTGAGAAAAAGTGTTTGTAGTTATGGTATAAAGAGCCACTGTGTTCAGGTTTAACAATTCTTACATGCTTTCCATCAATTGCACCAAGACAGTTTGGAAAATCTGCATATACTTTAATTTTTTTGCTATATTAATCCAACAGCCTGTAGCAAGGTACGTGAAATCAGAGAGTTTTGTTTTTTGCAGCAACACAGTTACAGGAGAAGTGGAAGAACATTCGTGACTGTTACACAAGAGCACTCAACAAGAGAAAAGCCTCAAAAAGTGGTTTTCTTGCAGAAACCCACAAAAATATGCATATTTCGATATGCTGAATTTCCTGTCACCTGTAACTGCCACTAAACCACCAGAGTTCGAAGAAGCTGACGCACATACTGATGACGCAAATAATTCTGATGTACAAGATGGATTTGCCTCCAGTTCCCGTAAGAGACAAAAGATGACAGACGAGGAGAATGTATTTCAGGTACTTGCAGCAAACATCACACGCATCAATGTCCGAGGCAGATGACCCTGACAAACATGTTCTACTATCATTATTAGATGATTTGAAATCTTTGCCACAACATTTGAAAATGGACGCTAAACCTGAAATAATGTCAGTTTTGAGAAGTGCAGCAGACCTTATAATTCACTAGACAACTGTAATTGTCAGTTCACTTCACAAATACCAATGCCTGTATACTCAAATTCACCCATAACTGTACCTGCATCTAATCCAAGCCCAGGTACATCGAATCGTGATGCCGCACTTTCACCTGTGTCATCTGATTCATCAGTGGTCACTGATTTATTCTCTGGGTAGCGAAACATCACAGTTTTGGCTTACTGTATTTTAATATTACACATTGGAGCAAATTACTGTTAAACCTACTTTATGATTAAAGGTATATGTAAAATAAGCATTTTATTTACCTTAAAGTAATCATTAGTCTTTCCTCTGGTGAAATACTGTTCCTCATTTGCGTATTTTAATTTGCGAGATTTGGCCTCAGCATAGCACATAATTCATCAAAAGATGTCACAGACATTCTGAAATAGTTCATGGATTTTGCAGGGTTTTCTCTTAATTCTTAATAAATTGTGAAAAAATTTCCGTGTTTCCCTCGAGTATTCAGTAGAAGATGAATCCAGTATTTTCTTTGACGTCGGCGGCATCTGTATTTCCTTTTCAACAACAGAGCGA
Source organism: Schistocerca gregaria (assembly GCF_023897955.1). NCBI lineage: Eukaryota > Metazoa > Arthropoda > Insecta > Orthoptera > Acrididae > Schistocerca > Schistocerca gregaria. Next base: position 661,973,503 of record NC_064922.1, read on the forward strand.
AAAGCAACACTTTCTCGTCAGAATCCATTTCGGAACTGGCTGGCACAAGCACACAGACAGCTCCGGCCACAGAGCTGCTGCCGGGCGATTGAGCCGTGTGCCTGGCGATTCAGTCGCACGGTTCAGCTGCGCCATAGTCGCGCATTGCGCGGCTGAATCGCGACGACGAAATCGCAGTGTGAAAGCAGCTTAATTCAGTAGTGCTTCGGCTGGTTAGCGGCTTTCGCTTTAGTTAGAAGTTTGAAAGTAAGGAACAACGGAAAAAAATTATCTGCGCCTTAGTACAGCTAGAAGGGCTACATTTAGACATAGCCCACAAACATAAAATCATTTGAATATCGATACAGGACTGGGTTTCATTTCGTCTCATCCTTCTCCGAAGTTATCATTATCGGCACTTTAGAGGCCCACAGAACGACAATCTCCTCGATCTTGTGTGACCAAGATGCCTATCAATAGTTTGCTGCCCATTATCTAATTTAACAGAATCTGAAGTTATGTAATCACCGATTCATTCTAACGGAGCAGAAATGTCTGACTAATGTGTCCGAACAGTGGTATCTCGAATCTTATCGTTGTTTCTATTCACTGAAGTAGAATGACAGAGGCATAGAAGTATGTGTTAGTGTGGAGACCTTGAATCGGCGAGGCAGATATACAGGGTGTTACAAAAAGGTACGGCCAAACTTTCAGGAAACATTCCTCACACACAAATAAAGAAAAGATGTTATGTGGACATGTGTCCGGAGACGCTTAATTTCCATGTTAGAGCTCATTTCAGTTTCGTCAGTATGTACTATACTTCCTCGATTCACCGTCATGATTTCATACGGGATACTTTACCTGTGCTGCCAGAACATGTGCCTATACAAACATGACACAACATGTGGTTCATGCACGATGGAGCTCCTGCACATTTCAGTCGAAGTGTTCGTACGCTTCTCAACAACAGATTCGGTGGCCGATGGATTGGTAGAGACGGACGAATTCCATGGCCTCCACGCTCTCCTGACTTCAACCCTCTTGACTTTCATTTATGGGGGCATTTGAAAGCTCTTGTCTACGCAACCCCGGTACCAAATGTAGAGATTCTTCGTGCTCGTATTGTGGATGGCTGTGATATGATACGCCAGTCTCTAGGGCTGCATCAGCGCATCAGGGATTCCATGCGACGGAGGGTGGATGCATGTATCCTCGCTAACGGAGGACTTTTTGAACATTTCCTGTAACAAAGTGTTTGAAGTCACGCTGGTACAGTCTGTTGTTGTGTGTTAGCATTCCATGATTAATGTGATTTGAAGAGAAATAATATAATGAGCTCAAACATGGAAAGTAAGCGTTTCCGGACACATGTCCACATAACATATTTTCTTTCTTTGTGTATGAGGAATGTTTCCCGAAAGTTTGGCCGTACCTTTTTGTAACACCCTGTAAATATGCGAATTTGTGAGTCCGTTTATGAACCCTATACTGTGCCTATCACAAAGAATACTTTTATTACTGGCAGTGAGGCTCGTAGGTTATTTTGTTTCCACATTTTATGGCAGAAGAAATTGTACCCTTTTCTTAAACCGTTTTGCTTTAAAATTCACTTTTTGCTAACTCAAAACTACAGTCCAGTTGGACAATGTGTTCGTAGCACTGTGCGTTCTACCTTCTTACGTTTTGGAGTTCAGCACAACGAAACGACGAGTCCCCGACTGTACGTTTAAAAAGTGCAGACATGTAGCTTGAAACGACTGAATTTCTAGATATTGCTGCGAGGAATCCACCAATGGGAAGAATACTGCAAATACGGCTATGCTCATGACGAGTCCGCGAGTGGTAATGCCACATTGAACTATCAACTATCACGAAACAAATGTCAGAAAAATAGTTATCTTGCCGCAAAAAAATGTTGTCGTGTATTGAATGAACGAAGGCGATAAGGAACGACTATGTCACACTTCAGTTAAGCGGTAATTTCGCTCTGACCTTTCTTAAAGTGAATTGTAAAGGTGGAAAAACTGTTCCAGAACAACGGAAGGGCTAATTGAAAACAACGCCGATGTTACATGCATATCTTTATTTACTATTTTTCCGAATGAAAGCAAGAATCATTCAGTGTCATCGATGTCACCTTATGTGACAAGGACCTTAACATTTCTCAAGAAATAAGGACTACAGAATTTACTGCTTCTTCAATTTGCATTACTGGTTTCCGCACATACCAGAAAACCCCGTCTCGAAAGACAAAAACATATACTTTGAGAAATATGTCGCAAAAAGAAGCGATTCACACTAATGTGATCGACTCATTTGTTGTAAAAGTAAGAAGCAGTGAATTGTACCATGCAATACACATCAGTCTAATGTGGAAAAAGAAGTGCGCGCTAAGAGAACACTGTCATTAAAAGAGGAAAAGCATACAAAGCCACAGCACAGTTCATGTCTGCAGTTATACAGTAATAAACAATAACGTTAGTGTTCAATTTGGATAATTCATTGTTATCTTTTTCGTATGCTTGTTTTCAAGAATTATCCGGAACCTTTAGATCACCTGTGAAGAGTTTGTGGGAACCAAGTCATATTTTCGCATTCAAAATAAACATTGTTCAATATTCGATAACTTTATTGTGTAAGCAAAGGATGAACAAAGAACATAAGATAAACGACAACTGTAAATAACGACAGTAACTATGCCAACAACAGCAAAGCAGCTTTTTATTGTCCGCAGTGGTTTCTTTCACACATAGCGGCGAAGTAGTAGCCTCATCGAGATCTGGAAAAATGGGCGAGGAAAACGCTACATTTTCCCTGCATCACACATTTCTTCCGTTTTGAAAGAACAAATTCCTACTCTACATTGTTCGGGTTATAAACATCCTGAATCGTTATCAGCCTCATTTCGAGGTCACTCTTACAAAGAAGGGCAGATATTTCATACCCCAACGGGCACGACAGATGCACTTCAATCATAATTTCTTCAAATTTGTCTTTTTTTCAATATCTGTTTAAATACGCATTGCACTCCTCCAAAGACACTAGTATATTGCTGCACTCATTACTACTTCCGGGCCAGCCTTGCGTAAAAACGCCGAAGAGTGTCTGCAGCTCAGAAGGCTATTGATTTTTGTCCTTGATTTGTATTCAGGTCGCATAAAAATGCAAAGTTGCAACATTATACCAACATTTCATACTTTTACGATAGTGAACAGAAATTAAATTAATGTGGACGTTTGGAAATCCTGTATTTATTTGTGTGTTCTCATTACTAATTTCGAAAGAACGTCATGAATGAAATATAACTTGTGTTACTCTACGAATTTATCAGCTTTAATTCTGTTTCGATAGCCAGTTCGGCGCTCGTCTCGTAAACCAATAGAGACAGCTGCGAGGCAACTCCGCGCCGCGCAGAGCGAGAATTCAGGCTTTTTGCATCAGGCAAGCCGGAAACCAGACGAAAAATGTCACATTTCATTATTCTTTTGAGTAGCTTCTAGTTGCAAGCCGGCGGCTAAAATTTTGCGTACCTTTTTTTTTTTTAAAAAAAAGTTAGTAGCACTGATAAACAAAATAACACCACGTGTTTTTAAATGATAAGGCTGACCATTCTCTTTGCAGTTGAAGAAGTATATAACACATTTTAGGCGTAAACAAAACAGTAGCACAGAGTTTCAGACTACGAGTGTATATGTGAAGTAAAAACATGTGTGAAACGTAAAAATGGGTGGGTCAGTTTGATATAACCTAGGCAACGTCAGTGCAAAGTCTGATTACACGACGCTGCAGTACGACGGACGCAGCGATGCTTGGCACTATTACGGATAGTAAGCTTAAGCTACAAAGGACGCAAGTAGAATTGTTCTTCCATTGTATGGGAGGTGGACCGCTGCGAACAACAGCACACTTCCCTAGATCATCACACACACACACACTAAGAGATTTAGTTCTGGAGGTACAGTTGACCATCGCATGCTGTGGGCAGTTTTCTGTTCATGACATTTACTCAATGTACGATCCCTGTACAGTCCAGCGTGGTCGACTTATAGAATGAAATGTATCACGTAAAGATTCACATAAATGCCGATGTTAGTTCCGTAAAATCACTCGCTTTTCAAAATGTAGAAGCTTGGAAAACAGTGCAGCAGCTTAAATTTTTCAGCAAATCATGGAAAGTGCACCGTCAACTTGCAGACTAAATATGGACTCATACTTGAGGACAATGGTGCGTCGTTGAACAGCAAAATCGGTGTTATTGTTCATTGACCCAGGGATGTAAAGGTGGTGAGCAGTACACATCTATATGGTTCTATCGCAAGCAGAGCACCCTCATACAGAATACCGAACACAGTATTGAATTATATTATCCTTTCTCTGGAAGAAGCGTTGTTGAGATAAATCACGGTCTATTCTGTTGAGAGCATAACAATAACAAATAATATTGACTATTTCAATTTTTAAAGTATGGGGTCTCGCATCTAGCTACTTGGTTAGCTTTTTATAGTTTTTTGTGTTAAAATCCAAGTTTACTCCCATGTTTCACGTTAGTAACATTATTGTACTAGAAACACCCACGTTAACAGTCTCAGTACCGGGACAGCAGCCATCGCATGGGCTCTGGCTACACACTGTAGACACCTCGTACCTTTTGTTGAGAGCTGCTGCGATTACTGTAATGTTGATGACAAACACAAATAAGTGCGTCGGCTTCTGCTAAGTTTGACCATGAGCATAAGCTTCTTCCTTTCTATGACGTTAAAAATAATTTTTCAGTATATTTCAATACATGTATTTTATTGGTTTTCATCACTAACTTTATTTTTTTCTTCAATCATTCCAGGACCCAATATTTTCCTGGATAACATTTACGAAAGGTGTGGTCTGTTGCTAGACATAGGCACACAACAACTTATTTTAATCGGTAAACTGATGACAGTTCACGATTTTAACACAGGTCAGTCACTTTTTTAGCAGTTTTCCCACGTCCCCATCTCTTTTTCATTAATTTACTGCTTACGGCTTCACTGTTTTCAATCAAGGATCGTTTTATGATTCCCAGCTTTATTCCTTCGTTTTATTAGACGGGACTGTCATCGTTGATGTCGATTTTTATCAATTGAGGAAGGCTGTGAACTTAGCCTAGCCGCGCTAGCTCTCACTAAAAAAATGGCTCTGAGCGCTATGAGACTTAAGATATATGGTCATCAGTCCCCTAGAACTTAGAACTACTTAAACCTAACTCACCTACGGACATCACACAACATCCAGTCATCAAGAGGCAGAGAAAATCCCTGACCCCACCGGGAATCGAACCCGGGAACCCGGGCGCGGGAAGCGAGAACGCTAAGCTCTCACTCTGCGGCATTCTGTGACAACTCCCTATACCAAATGACATAGCCTTAGTAGGCAACCTTCTCTTGGTATGAAAATACAAAGGTTATTTATTAAATACATATAGGCCCGTTCTTTGCGGGCGTGTGTGATGTACACCTAGTTTTCTAGCTAGGTGCGTACTATTTTCTTCCTTCTTTAAGTCAATTCACTCAGTACTTTAAGGTACCTCAGATAAGACCATAAATAAAAACATCCAAAGAGCGCTGTCTGAGTCTGCCTGCTTGAATATTATTAATGGTCTACAGTTGCCGTTCGACATGTGATGTACCACATCAGAAAAAGAGCTAACCTAATTTGGAAGGGAGAGCTTACAACAATATTCTAAATACTTCAGTAACTGCTGTACCTTCATTCACAAAAGACATAAATTTAAATTACAAAATACGCAAATATGATCGAGAGAATTTAGCACAATAGAAGTTAGTTTGACAAAAGTGAAATTCGTCAAATATAATTTTTTATGGTCGCCAGTCCGAAAGAACGTATGAGGGAACCAGTTTGTTGTAAGCTTGGCTATGTTACGTAATCTGAAATGTGTTCTGTGCTCTGTGAGTGTGATTTCCAATTCGTGAGCCTGTCAACAAAACTCACCTAACAATTGGAAATATGTCTCCATAGAGTCTACACAATAAATATATTAGTACGAAACGTTTTACCAAAGATGTGCAAAAGCTTATTACTGATTGTATGATAATCTTAATATAAGTCGCTTATTCTTACTTACATTACCTATTATGTAACAGACTGCTCGGGATCACGGAACTGATTTACTTTACGAGACAAACTGAACAGCACAAAATAATTTAATATTTTTCGGGCCATATAAATGCCCAAATTAATATTTTAAAAGTGTTGAATAAAGAATATGATGGAATTCCCAAGATGTTTGTTTTTATAGAAATTATTCGAAACGTGTTTAAAAGTGTATCGTAATGTAGTGAAAAAATGTACAGAATGAGCCATTTGAGGACAAAAAATAAAGAATACTATACTAATAGCGGCGCAGAAGCGATAATTCACCTGTGCAATTCAGTATGATTACAATGTATGAAAATAATCGCAACCGAAAATTGGACCTAAAGGTAGGAGAACAAGTGTGCTAATGTTCCGAAGTCGATGAATTTGCACTTGCATAATTCTTGAAGTATTACTCCAATCTGATATCACGTAAGCTCTGAGTACCCAAAAAAATTATCTATCTGAAATATAAGTAAAAAAAAGGAGAAAAAATCGACACATTCTGAAATTTTTTTACAAGACTGGATGAATTCGGTCCGTCCCGACAAAAACGATATTATTTTTACCGCTGGTATTAGTATATGAAGCACAAAGATGATTAAAGCGTTTTATGTCTGGAAATATTGATGGAAATACACTTCAAACTATTCAACAAAGGAATGGAAACTTTGACGAAATCACAAGAAAATCTGAAGAACACCAGCACTTTACCAGTCAACGCTCCTGTAAAGAACTAAATATCGATTACAAAACAGTTTACAACAGTTAAGACGAGGATGTAGAGTAATAGCTCGATTCATTATGATCTGACGTTTAGTCGAGAAACAGCTGAAAGAGAAAAAAATTGCACACTGTTTGAAACCGCTGATTACGGGGGATACAACGTGGCCAAATATGATAGTGATACATGTTGTCGTAGGTAAACGAACGAATAATTGTTCATATGTAGACATCCGTAATGTCTCTTCAAATTTTATTTCTCCATACATTACTCTATACATTAAATGTAGTGTATTAGTTGTGTTATATAAAAAAGAATCTCTGTGTCCATTGTCCAATAAAGAACGAGCACACGTGTTCTGTTTTCCTCTTGTTAGAAATCCTTGACTGAACACACCACGAAACGTGAATTTGAACTACAGCTATATGTTGTAATGTAGTCATTGCCCATTGAAACGTTTCAAATCTGATGATAATAGTGATGATCAGACCTCAACTAGTACTTACGACAACTGCAGAGCAACTGGAAAGATGCTGATACAGGTAAATCGATATTTCTACAGGTTCTTATCCATCAAAATACATGTGCTACATGAAGAACGCCGAACAAATTTCCCGGGTAGTTTTTGCAGTCGTGTCACTGCGCGGGCCACAAATGAACCGATGTTCCCGCGCCTTCTATGATCGGTTACATAAATGTAGCTTAATTGTCAACACAGAAAACAAGGGGCGATTCTATAAGTTGGTCAAGGGGGTGGCTAATGGGTGAGGGGAGGGGGTTTGGGGGAGTGGAATATCGCTTAACAAAAGGGGAGTTGGGGTCCTCCACCGACAAACTGGTAAAATTTAGTGTTGCTTAAAGTACTTTGTTTTGGAGTTCAGGGTAAAAAATGTTTATTAATAAATAATAAGACTCCCACTTTAACTTAAATGCTATTTATTGGTTTAGATAGTAAGCTATTTGCTGCTCTTATTCTTTTGTTAAAATGTGTTTGAAACACATTGCAACCAATATTGCTACGTAATTATTAAAAAATATTATTGAATCTGCTGAAGAAATATATTGGCTGATTTCTGAAGTCATTTTATCCGTGTAATATGATACTCCATAGGGGGGGGGGGGTTATAGCCCTCATAGCCCCCCCTCCTTGCCACCGCCCCTGACTGAAACTACTTGGAAATACCGTTTCCTGTTTCTGGTCCCTTTGAAATGTATTGCATTGTATTAAAAGTACTGAAATCTCTGGTAGTGTCGCTGAGTGTATCACAACCAAAACAGTGGTGGCTCTGCGGGTTGCACGAAAAAGTTGCTGGCCTCGGATTGCTGGCCTCTGGCATAGTCCGGCGATTGTTCAAATGGCTGTGAGCAGCACTATGCGACTTAACTTCTGAGATCATCAGTCCCCTAGAACTTAGAACTACTTAAACCTAACTAACCTAAGGACATCACACACATCCATGCCCGAGACAGGATTCGAACCTGCTACCGTAGCGGTCGCTCGGCTCCAGACTATAATGCCTAGAACCGCATGGCCACTACGGCCGGCCCCGGCGATTGTACAACATAAAATACAACACTAAAAGTAGTGAAAACTACACAGTACAAGTAATAACAAATAGTAGTGTGAAATTCTAAAATATTTCCATTGAGTTACTTTTATGATGCTGATTAATTATTGATTCACACTTCAGTAACTGATTAGAAGCAGATTCAAATGAACAAATATTAATTAAAAACTGGAGACAAGGACATCCGTTAACGTTTTAACTTCTATGGTCAAAATAGTACAGAACTAGGTAATCGTGGGTCATAGGTAGCTAGATATACTTCTCATTACATAGATCCATAGTGAGGCTATCCTCAAGGATGTAGAACAACTCCAAAAAAAAATAAATAAATAAACTTACTTCAAAATACGAAAACAGGTATGCCACTGTTCCTTCCACAGACCCGAAAATGAATAACCTTAAAGAAAATGAAGTTATGACAAAACAGAAACGTATTTTCATTTAAATGTTATTACCAAACTTGTCACAAACATGCAAGTAAATATAAACAGAAGTGCAAAACACAGTTACTAGTCACGTATCGGCAACTAGAAAGCGGTGTACATTTACAAAGACCACATTATTACATTGTAGATGTACGGAGGTCTTATTTTACGCAACAATTATATCATCTGATATCATTGAAAATATGAACAACACCTAGTGCTAATAAGAAATTCATCATTGGAGTAGAAGGCTTAGGCCACCAATAAATCCTTTGGGCTCTTAAATTGTTCTTTACTAGTAGCTAAACTTTTTATGGGGGCTGGCAAGCTATTGAAAGTGTGTGAATCTGACTAATGTGCACCTTTCTGAACCGAAATAAGTGGCTTTCAATCTTTATATAATGTAGATTACCCTTATTTCTAGTGCTTATTTCACGACCAGAACTGTTGGTTTGAAAAGGGATGAATAATTTACGAAAAATTCCAAAATGAAATAAATATATTGAGAAACAATATTAAAATCTCATGTACTTTGGACAGATGTCTGTAGGTATTGCTTAAAGTGACACAACAAATAGTTCGCATTACATGCTTTTACTTTCGGAAAACTTTATATTTGGATTGATACCATCCAAAAATGTTCACATACGACGCTATGGGATGTCACTGAGAGAAATATGACTATGTTATTTCATATTATTTATCTCTCACAACATTCGGACTGCAAATGAAGATTTGTTTTTGGCGCTTATCTCATTTACTGTTTCTTGCACCTTAAGGATAAAACATTGCAATGCAATTTACAGGAGTAATCTGTTTTGCAGTACTGTGCCTGAGATTTTTCTATGACGCGATGATATCGCACGAAGGCGACAGAACTCTCGTCAATTCCAACTTACAGCTCGTCGTAATAATTGTACAATTATGTGGCATGGGCATTAAGGTTTCCGTAAAGTTGCAGCTTTGTGCTGTTATAAGGTATTATAAATTGCAAAATAAAGACGCTGTTCCATTACATTCTGCTGTTTACGTTTTGATTACATGTTCCTATGCACATATAGTGTCTGAACATTGTCGACAATCAAACCTGTTGGGAACGCAAGAAGTCACTTAACTATGTTGTCAACGGTGAACAGCTTGTGCTAGTGGTGACAATTTCTTTACACACACGTCGCCCATTTCGTAGGCCATACATTTGCAGGTTTCTCAGAGAAATACTGGGGTAGCAGATTAACGAATGATTTTACAACGAGTTGGTTTAGAATGAGCACTGCTTGCATCAAAATGTTTAACAAGCCCGAACGATCTGTGAAAGTTTGTCGGTGGACTCGGACTCGCCCTGTAATTCTGTGAGTGCGCATATGCTATATTGAGGACAGGAACAACTTCACCACGCTCTATAAATTTCATGGTAGATTAGAATGTTGTGCCAGAGCGGGATACGGAACTGAGACGTTTGCCTTTCGTGGGGCAATCGCTCTGCCATCTGAGTTACTCCACACTACTCACAGGCCGTCCTCACAGCTTTACTCCCGGCAATATTTATCTAACAAAAATTTGTTTTTGGAAATGATCTGTACTAAGCAAGACACAATTTTTTTCTTATCTTCTATTACCCAGATATGTTTCCCTGAAGTTTCAGCATCATCAATTGGCTTTTATTTTCATTCTTATTACCACATGCAATGGTTTTCCTGTAGTTATTTTTAAGATTTTTATTACAGGAAGTCACGGTATGTGGTAACAAGACAGAAGACAAAAGTCGCTGATGATGCTGAAACTTCAGCGATACACGTCAGGGTGATAGAAGAAAAGGCATCTGTGTTTTCCTCAAGGCAGGCCCCTGCCAAGAAAAACTTTATTTACAAGCAAACACGGACAGAAGAGCTTCAATTTCAGGATTATTACCTCTTTATCATACTCGTTCGGACGTTTAAATGGATATGCGGGGTCTCTCTCCTAAGAGTCGTTAGGCGCATATTCTCTTACGTTTCAGCAGATATTAGCAGTTAGGGTTTTGCATTGTGTACATGCAGTAAGCCCTAACAATTAATGCTCGTCGCGTCTTTCATACGACGCCCAATGCCAACACAAAGAAAGCATCGGTTTGTTTCGCATTACAAAAATAACTACATTTTTTAATCGGCGTTTTACGCACCCATTCGATATAGCGCTTCGAAATTAGTCTATTCCGACAATTGTTTTATCAAGATATATTGAGAAGGACAGTAAAACCCGAAGAATAAACAGATAAACAGCAGCGACTGAGCAGCACGGGCCACGGCAGTGCTGCCGCTGCAGGACTACTGGTTACTGTTCGTGTTTTACTCCCGCTGTTAATGTATAATAATAAAACAATTATCTGTCTAGACTAATAGGGACCGCTCTACCGAATGGGGGCGTAAAATTGCGATTTAAAAATAATTTTGTTTTTAACAAGAAACAAACAGACGCTTTCCGTCCATGCTGTGCGACACATGAAAGACGCAATGAACAGTTATAGTTTGGGCTGAACCCAGGTACACAAATAAAAAATGGAACTGTTAGTATCTGCTGAAACGTAAGAGAATATTCGCCTGACGACTCTCAGGAGAGAAAACCTGTACGTGGCATTTACACGAGGGCGTACTGTAAAGTACTGACTCGGAATTTTTACAACTCTTAATGTTTTTTTAAATAAAACAAAACCTCATTAACATTCAGTACCTTTATTATTCATGTCTACATATTTATTTATCAACGTAGTCACCCTGGCGACAAACACATTTCTCCTAACGAGACAACAGTTTCATAAAAGAGAAAACTATCAAAAATGGTGTACGGTGACCCTCAATTATCTTTAATTACTTACTTAACTTGTCGTAAATTAGAGTGGCTGATGTGGCTTCTCAGTAATTATATAACAGAAAAATCATTGCGTTTCAGATTTTAACTTCAAGTAGCAAATGTGAATACCACGAAGTTTAATTGACGATCGACAATAGTATTAGGTAAAAAGGGGATGTAACAGATGAGACTTCTGCAGTTCTGAGTGAAGCCTTATGCGCTCTTATGCGACATCACCGTAGAATGTTTGACTGCTGACGGAGCCACGTCGTCCCCTGTGCGTGCACCACTTTATCAGTATCGAAGTGAATTCCCCGAAGATGTTCTTTAAGTTTTGGAAACAGATAAAATCGGATGGGGCCAAGTCGGGACCGAATGGAGGAGGATCGATGAGAGTGAATCTAAGGCGTCGGATTACTGCAAATGTCGCAGCGCTAGTGCGTGGTCTGGCATTGTCATGCTGAAGCAGAGCGTGTTCCGTGCGTGGACAAACTCTTCGGATTCGAAACTCGATTACAGCACGCTGACTCTCACTCACTGACGTAGTTGTGTTACACACGGCCCTATTACCCGCTGCAATTCGGAGCCCTCTAGAGGCAACCGCCTGCAGATATGTAGACGCGAAGAATAAATAGAATGTTAATAGAGTAACGTTTGTTTTACGTAAAAAGCTTTAATGGTTTTCACATAAAAAAATTCGGAGCCGTTACTTTTGAGCACGCCCTCGTAACTTTATTTCAACCTTTAATCAATTAGTTGTGGATTAGATAGATAAATCCTCGATAGGAGGTGACAAAATGAACACAAAAGTAAAAATAAATAAATAAGTAAATAAATAAGAGAATGTAGTCGAATTAAATCCGGTGATGCCAGTGGAATAAGGCTGGAAAACAGAACGCTGTAAGCAGTAGCAGAATTTTACTATCTGGGCAGCAAAATAACTACGGCAGAGGTAACGAAATTGGCGTCGGGTGTATCCAAAGACAACGTCTGACGTTCTCGGTATATGCAAATGATTTATTAAAATAGAATCAGCAGCAATATAAGGTTGTTTGCTGACGACGTAGCTGCGTATAGGTAAGCAGCATCGTTGGGCGAACGTAACGTGTACAACAAGTCAGTGTGCTGTAATGATTAGCGCCTCCCTTTAAACGGGTATGATAGTGTCCATAACAAGGAGAAAGAAACATATAATATCTGACTACAAAGATTAATGGAGAACATATTAAGCACGTCATATCGAGTATCATATTAAGTTGATTGTCGGTAAAAAAGATGCCAGACTGAGATTCATTGGAAGAATCCTAAGGAAATGCAATCCGAAAACAAAGGAAGTAGGTTACAGTACGCTTGTTCGCCCACTGCTTGAATACTGCTCAACAGTGTGGGATCCGTACCAGATAGGGTTGATAGAAGACATAGAGAAGATCCAACGGAGAGCAGCGCGCTTCGTTACAGGGTCATTTAGTAATCGCGAAAGCGTTACGGAGATGATAGATAAACTCCAGTGGAAGACTCTGCAGGAGAGACGCTCAATAGCTCGGTACGGGCTTTTGTTAAAGTTTCGAGAACATACCTTCACCGAAGAGTCAAGCAGTATATTGCTCCCTCCTACATATATCTCGCGAAGAGACCATGAGGATAAAATCAGAGAGATTAGAGCCCACACAGAAGCATACCGACAATCCTTTCCACGAACAATACGAGATTGGAATAGAAGGGAGAACCGATAGCGGTACTCAGGGTACCCTCCGCCACACACCGTCAGGTGGCTTGCGGAGTATGGATGTAGATGTAGATGTAAATATTTATGGTTTATTATTATTACTATTACTATTATTTTCGTACTTCGATATGAGTTTTTCGACTGACCGTGCAGGCATTGGACCCGCATTTAAGTATAGCAGAGTTTGAATTTCTCTCAGGTCGTTCACAAAGCAATTGTTTACTTTAAACAAAACAATCGCATGCATAAATATATAACACTTTCTCGTTCACGTAGAGTAAGTCTGCGCAGCGGGTGAGATTGCAGTTTTAGTGACACAGAAAATTGCCGGCGTGTTCATGAAATGAACCACTGGATTACGTAGCGCGCCTTGTAGGCTGGTGCTCCGTCCTACTAACAAAGAAAACGCTCGTCCTTGAACTAATCTTCGACGGGAGGAAATCAACGGCACGGACTGGTAAATAGAATAAGCATTATGATTTCAAAACAGCTTTGAAAGTACGCTTACCACGACCGGATCCGGGGCGATACTATCTTAACTAAACTGGAACACTCACGTCTCAAGAACACAGATGAAACTGGTTTCAGAGTAATGTTCTTCACACTTCCATCACATTCATAATTACAACGGGGTTGAGGGCTGTACTCAGGACATTTACCCAGTACAAAAATCTCAGATTCTATTTTGATGGAGGTCGTAATGACGAGTATGAAGTGCACGAAGTATAAGCAAGCAAAGGCTACAGAGTACAGGCAATTGGTTTCAAGGCGATTCCTCTGCCGACATGTGTACGCTCTAGCATTTCGATTTATATAAGTGCAATATGGCTAGTGAATTTTTGACCGAGGGCAACACAGAAATTTAGAACAGCGAACTGAGGGTCCAGTTAGTAAAGAAATTTGACCGCGGAGCCCGCTACACGTGCGACTCCGGGATGTGACAGGTTCTAAAGCAAGCTGTGAGTGTGTTTCAGGTTGATACATTGAATACATTCAGCCCGAGTAGTTTGGGGATTCTTGTGATCAGACAGTGAGTCTTCGTATCGATTCATCTTTTACAGAATGCTATAATTTTCTTGACAAAATGTATCGCAAGAGTATTACCAAGTAAGACATAAACTTATTGAAACATTCATTGCTCCTCTTACTAAAACATTTTTTCAACAATTATGAAGTATGACATTTCTGAAATTTTCTTTATGACTTTGTTGGCACTCTCTCGTTCTTTCGATGTGGAACCTCAGTTTTTCTTGTATATGCAGCACGCACATGAAATTTCACATGTATCGGCTACAGCGTCCATGATAAATTTTATATGTTTGCCAGAGTTAGTAAGTAAATCACAGTCCTCAAAATTTTTCGTTCCACATGTCGATAAAAATTCGAACACAGAGGAAAGACACAATGTAGAACTACTTACGCAATGTAACTCAATCACGCTTCATATCATTGCCGGTGTTAGAAAGAAAAAAATCACCAGGATAAACATACTTTGCCTCTTTTCAGTCAACGACTCCCTGTACCTATATCTGGGGCAGCTCATACGTAAGACAAAGTTTTCATTAGAGAAAAGCGCACCACAAGAACACTATGTATTGTTCATCCACGATCATCCTGTAGACATCTTTTTCAGTAGTGAGGTCAAAAGTTGTCAATAATCCATTAGAGTTCAGGAGTATCCACAACAATACTACTAACAGAAAAGCTTTCTTTACTACTTTTCATTATCACTGACGTTATGACAGAAAGGGAGTAAGTGTATTGCTTACCAAACCTGTAATCGCTTACCTAATAACACACAATGTGTGAGAGATACAGAGGTAAATTTAGAAGCAAAGCTGTGAACGCTCCTTCGGCACAACTCACTGTACTCTTCAGACGAATTTATTTTTAGAAACCTTCAGTTTATGTGTAAGTAGGCTGTTTAGGTTTTTTTATTGGTAACGCCGCCGCCACGTAGCGCTCTGTATAAAAATCACTGGCTGTGCCGTGTGCAGTCTGTGGCTGGTTTGCATTGTTGTCTGCCATTGTAGTGTTGAGCAGCGGCAGCTGGATGCTTACAGCGCGTAGCGTTGCTCAGTTGGAGGTGAGCCTCCAGCAGTGGTGGACGTGGGGAGAGAGATGGCTGAGTTTTGAAATTTGTAAGAATTGGTGTCATGAACTGATATATATATTATGACTATTAAGGTAAATACATTGTTTGTACTCTATTAAAATCTTTCATTCGCTAACTATGCCTATCAGTAGTTAGTGCCTTCAGTAGTTTGAATCTTTTATTTAGCTGGCATTAGTGGTGCTCTCTGTATTGCAGTAGTTCGAGTAACGAAGATTTTTTGTGAGGTAAGTGATTTGTGAAAGGTATAGGTTAATGTTAGTCAGGGCCATTCTTTTGTAGGGATTATTGAAAGTCAGATTGCGTTGCGCCAAAAATATTGTGTTTCAGTTTAAGCACAGTCGTATATAAATTTTCTAAGGGGACGTTTCATATGTCGACCCATAGCCAAGGATACCTCACTGGAATCTTCTGATTTTTTCCTTGTAGTTTGTGTAATTAATGTAGATTTTGTTTATTGCTAGCGCGTAATTGTAGAGAGAATCTCCTTTGTAGTTGCAGTCTTTCATTGTTGTACAGTACAACAGTTGTAGCATGCATGTAGAGTTGCACCAAGTATTTCGCAGCTGCGCTTGCAATTAACTAGATATTATTTTCTATGTTAATGTATTCTCTTATTTTTGCTCTTCAAATTGTTTTTTTTCTGTGTTGTCATGTGAAATATTGTGACAATAATGCCGTGTGAAAAACGTAATACTAGGCTCCAAAGTAAACTGAGAAATGACAGTGAAGACAAAAGCAGTGTGTTAGCGCCACCGAGTAATGAATTAACTAATGTTCAAAGTAGTAATTTGGTAATTGTACATAGGGAAATGGAGCGGGCTGCAAACAATGGTGTAGACAGTGAAATAAGTAGTGAACAGGGAACAATTATCGATCGATCAGTCGGCAACAGCTCGCCTCAGGATTCCGAAATGACAGGACACATTCTTGCAAATACTGTAGATTCAGGTTTTGCGTCCTCACCGCTTTCTCAAATAAGTCAAGACACATTTTCTGTTTTTCAAAATGCGAATATTGCCGGTTCAAATGCACTGCCGAAAAGCACTGAGGAACATGTTTCAGACACCAGTGCACTGTTATTACAGTTAATGCAACAAATGGGACAAAGGCAACAAAAGTTAGACACAACGCTTGAACAAAATCAGAAACAAATGGGACAAAATCTTCAAAAGTTAGACACAATGGAACAAAATCTTCAAAAGTTAGACACAATGGAACAAAATCTTCAAAAGTTGGACACAATGGTACAACAACAACAGTTAGACACAATGGAACAAAATCTTCGGAAGTTAGACAGCACACTTGAACAAATATGTGAAGATTTAATTACTGAGTTACATAACATTGAATCGAAATGTCAAAAAATCTGTAATGACGTAAAAACACAAATTTGTGAGCATTTTCAACCTATTTTTTCGCGGCATGAAAATGCATTACAGAATCATGAAGCAGCCATAAAAGAACTGCAAACTATTGTTCGTGAAAATCACGATACCTTGCAAGCTAAAATTGACTCAGTTGCATCTACCGATTCGGTTACGCAACTTGCAAAAACTCAAGCGAACTTAAAGGACACTGTAGATTCGATTTCAACACAAATGGACACTCTGAAACTTGGTTCAGAAAAACACACTGAGGAAATGTGTTCACTATCGGAGAAAGTAGCCGAACTTTCAGATTAGTTCATTAACTTATCTACAAAGGTAGATGATGATCTGAATGACACAGAAGAGTGCGAACAAATTAGGAAATTCAAACAAAATCACAATCAAATTAATACACAACACCAAAGAGAAATCCGGGATGTGCTGACACAGTTAATACAAGAATTACGTATTTCAGAGGACACTCGCGCTCCAACACAGGAAGAGGGACTTAGAAATACGGAAAAGCCACAAAATAATAACACAGGGCATTTCGGAAATTATGAAAGAAATTGGCAAGGTGCACCGAATGTTGAGATGGAACCGCCGACACGACGTAACAATGACCGATATGCTACCCGCCGACACGATGATTTTGACTATTAGCTGTTCATTACTGCACGTAAATTCAAAACATTTAAGAATTCTGGCAACGACATTCATCCACAAGCGTGGCTCCATCAGTTCTCTCATTGTTTTCCTCTCAACTGGTCATTAGAGCACAGATTAGAATTTATGTGTGGCTACTTGGAGAATGAACCAGCTGTAAGAATGCGATCGGTCATTCACGATTGTCACAGTGAAGGAGAATTTTATCATGCCTTCCTCCCAGCATATTGGTCTCAAGCTACACAAGACCGAGTAAAACAAAGCATCATAATGACGAAACATTTCGAACAATCTGAATTTTCCAGTCTTGTCAAATATTTTGAAGACATGCTATGTAAGAATCAGTATCTTTCAAACCCATAGAGCCCCTCAGAACTCATCCGCATTTGCTTAATCAAATTACCTGAACATTTACGACAGATTATTTTGGTAGGACGTTGCAAAGACGACACTGAAGCTTTTCAGCGACTCTTACAAGAACTGGAAATTGACACTGACAATTGCGGAACGCGAAAACAGAAGCACGACAATTACAGGTCATATCCGTCGCAATTCCGAGATGAAAGACATAACTGGACACGACAAGGGTATTCTTACAACGTAAATCGTGACCAAAACAGACACCACCCGTATGACAACCGTTGGCAGAGTAGTAATAATTACAGAGAAAGGTCGTCTCTCAGAGGTAATGACTATCACAGAGACAATCAGAGACACAGACAATATGGGAACCAAAATTATTATTATCAAGGGAGACAGAATAACTTCAGACGCAACGGTCCAGAGCGCAGTGACGATTCAGGGAGAAATTCACCACCACGTGACCGACAAGAAAGAAACTATGGAATCTACCGACATGATGACAGACGATGTGATCGTAACGACAGACCTGGATTGCATCAGAACTGGCGGGATTCAAACAGAGCAGGGCCCTTTCGGCAAGGTGAATTGGTAGAAGTTAGGTCTCCAAATCCCAATAACGACGCGCGCCAACAAAGAAACAGACAATGACTCGCACCGCAGGCAGCCGCGTGCGCCGGCTGGGTCAGAGAAAAATAACATAAGTTAACCTTGAGCAGAATTCCAGTGTTCCTTACCGACGTAATCATATGATAATTGCTTTTCAGTTGACAGTCTGCGTACAAGGAAGAGTAAAGGTTTACACCACATTTCACATGTAAATCCGTTTATTGAAATATAATCAGCTTTTTAACTTTGTCTTTGCCATAAAACATTTCACTTCACATTTCTAGTATGCTTTGTCACACTGAGAACTGTTAACATGCAACAATGTTTTGAAGTTCAGTATCCAGTCTAGAACCTAGGGAACATATTTAGACAGTATTTATGAGTGCACTGTTATAGTGAACAGACGACACAGTGTTATTGTGTGTGTACATTCTTGCTTGTTAGATGCACGATTACATAACGACTATAAGGCTCACATACTTAGAACATTTACCAGTATTGCTAATGAGATTTTAATGCAACATTTTGGTTTACTTGAAAATACATTCTGGATTTAAAGTACTTTCTGTGAGATACCAGATGACACAGTGGTTAGTTTATGTGACAGCTACACGATTTTATCACGACGCTACTAATGAGTGACAATTTACAATGTTGCTTTTGCACTGTATCTGTTTTATATCTGCACAGTTTTTCTGTATTATTCTGGAAAGTAAAACATGTTTCAGTAGTAACTTTGTGGTATAGCTACAATGAGACAGCCTTTTCTGTAGCACAACAATACGTACAGTACAGTACTTACTTCATCATGGCAATAAGCGTAATAACTAAGATATCTATACGCAAAGCATTTCAATTTCGTTTATCACGAGGTAAGTACATTGACTTCTGCAGAACTTAGCTTTCGGAGGACAATAACTACGACACTTCCACAGAGATTGTCTTACAGCAAGACGCACATTTAGCGCTACAGGACACGCATTAAACTATTTATTTTTCAACATATTTGAATTACAAAGAAAGTTTTTCATGATACATTTCATTCCATTGCTGTAATCTGTAACACCTGAGGATATAATTACATTAATCCTCAGGGTGGTACACGTCTGCTTTGTGTACCATGTGTTTGGCAAGCACAAGGAGCCCTAGCTAATATGGTATTTGCTTATACAACTTTACACATCGGTACCATATTTCTCTAACACATAAATTACACAGCTATCTGGTTATTTAACTGAGAGAGACAAACATTTATTTTACTACATCAGTGACAGATGTTTACGTGTAATTACACAGTTGGATAACTTCACACTTATGAAATTGAATTTTGTCTGTACTGTGTGAACCCTTCATATTTTTTTCGGAACCATTGTGATGCTATGAGAGCTTTGAATGATGTATTTGGTATGGGATCATGATTCTTAAAGTACGTTTGAGGTAGATGACACTTTTGACATGAGCACAGATTTTTTTTAGGTTTTGAAATAGGAAGCCACAACGATTTTGAGATTTGGCTGAGGTTTTATGATGTTATGATGACGATGTGTATTACGCTGTTGTGGTATGTTTATGATCAATAGGCTGATGCTATGTGAGGAATTTGATTATGCTATGTATTTCTTATGATTAAATATTGAAGAAGTGTCGACAAATATGTATATGTGTAATAAAGCAAGGAATAGTGAGTAGTGGTTAGGGACTCTGGTTTGTGCAAAAGGTTGTTGGAAACCAAGAATCGTACTTTAAGAGTTATGAAATGTATGTAAATGCGTGAATGTATTACAATGCCGATGAAAATTTTTTGGACACTATTATATTTAAAGGATTTTGTTTCTACAGATTTGTAACGCAAATTCTCAACCTGTGAAAATATTTTTATATGTGACTGTCACTGTAGCGGAAACTGATGTCGTAAATTTTTCAGTAAGAAAGGTAAGTGACCACCTGCATGTAATGCGTCGTGGGCACCCAGCTGCGCGACAGGCGCCTGGAAAAAAAGTCATTAGTGTGTGCCTGTCAGAGGCACAGGTGGAGAAAAAAAAAAAAGAGGCCATTATCCTCGCTATTGACATTCCTTTGTAGAAAGCATCGTAAATACGACACCCTCAAACTTGAAAACATGATTACACTGTAGAGTTCTTAATTTATGATGTTTACTGAAATGAAATGATGAGAAACGTTTCATGTCTATTGTCTTGCTAGTTTAAAGATTGTTTACTGCACTATGAAATGCCATATGGCTAGCGAATGACGTTTCACACCTTGCTTTGCCTATTTTGTTTAGTATCTAGTTTATAGCTGCACTGCAGCATTGGTTACTATAAAATTTAATGGATGTAGTAATATAAATATTTTATGCCTACAGATCCAGTAAATAATAACCTTATGATGTACTTAAAAAAACGAAGGAGCTCAAAAATACATTTCCCTTGACAGGAATTGCAAAAATAATTTTTTTACGATTTGGTAACTTATCTGCTAGCGTATGTTCTCGTGATGCATCACTCTAGTGTTAAGATGTGACAAAGGTATTACACATTTTTACTGTAATATTTTTTCTGCTTCAGCTTTGTCATGTTTAGGTATAAGTTATTACATTTATTCCTGCTTGCTTTGCTTACTTGCATTTTTTTTTTGTCATTGCTGTTTGTATTTATTGTTTTGTGCTGCTGCATTGCCTCGTCCCTTAGTTTAGCATTTGAGCTCAGTAGCTTTAAGTTAGCTTAGGAGGGGGTAGACTATATAAGAAACTAACTATGATTAATTGGAAGAAAAGCATTGAGAAGCTATAAGAAAATGGTTTGGCCAAAAAAGCAGTGTACAGTGGAGAAAAACTATTTTTGAAAGAGGATGTGAACAGAATACAGAAAGCAGGTTTAGATAGGACTTTTTGGGAATAATGATGAACTAAGGGAGATCTCTATGCAAAATACTGCAGTAAAACAAACCCTATCCTTTCCTTGTGTTATCCCACTATGTGTTTGTGTACCCTTGTGTATTTGTTTTCTTCCTGTCTCTGTGTGCTGTTTCATAGAATTTTTTCTCTTCTAATACTAAGCTACATTCACTATGATGAGGAATACTGTTATCCTCAAATATAATTTACGTTAATAACATGTTATTTACTTTGTAAAGATGTTTCGACATTATTTATTCTATTTAGTTCTAATGCTGAAGTTGATGTTTCAAAAGTTATTCTGATCTTTTATGTATGTACTTATGTCGTAATTTTTGTAACACTGATGCATTTGCTATTTCGATTCTTTTGTAAAGCCTGTACTACTGCAAATGTTATCTGTAGTGTTATGTTCTTTAATGATATATTTTGTACCTTTGTTACTGTATTCTTATGTTATAAAATTGTAATTGACACCAGTTCATCAAATTAAGTAACTTGTAAATTACATTTCACTGCACATGTTTCTGTTGGTCATAGTATATGGACAATATGTGAGAAGTAGGGACTGATAGTGTTTGCAAGTGTGTTAATAATTCAGTAAGGGACTGGATAACAGCATTGCTGGTTCTAAGGACATTTCAAAAACAATTTTTGTGAGTGCACAAGTGGTGGTTATGGACTTGCTATATTATCCACAAGACTTCAATGGTGATTGTGCGCCTGCACAGTCAAACAGATGGCTGCTGGCCATCTCTACAAGGACTACAGTGGGTCTACACCTTTGATGACCCACCAATACCATTATTTCTACAAGGACTGCAGTGGGTCTGCAACTCTGGTGGCCCACCAATACCATAATCTCTACAAGGACTGAAGAGGGTCTACACCTTTGATGACTCACCAATACCATTATTTCTACAAGGACTGCACTGGGTCTTCACCTCTGGTGGCCCATCAATACCGTAATCTCTACCAGGACTACAATGGGTCTACTCTGTGACGACCTACCTACCAATATTCTTTAAAACTTCGACTGACTCTGCTGTGAGTTTGCTCTGTTGTGGCCCATTACCTGTTTGCATGTCAAGAGTCAGCACTGTCTTTCTGTTGAAAGGACAACACTACTTCTTCAAGACTGCATGGAAATCCATTACTTCCATGTGCAT
Source organism: Schistocerca gregaria (assembly GCF_023897955.1). Lineage (NCBI taxonomy): Eukaryota > Metazoa > Arthropoda > Insecta > Orthoptera > Acrididae > Schistocerca > Schistocerca gregaria. Next base: position 661,996,066 of record NC_064922.1, read on the forward strand.
TTTCTTTTACTACTCAGACTTTGAGAAAAACACTGCAATTTTACTTTGATGAATGATCAGGACTGTCTTTATGGACTGTGAGAAAATTTTAGCTTTTGACCAACATTGTATCGATAAGTGTGTGCATTTCATTTCTTTGTCATTGTAATTATGAAAAAAATTTTCAAATCTGTATTGGCCACTGCCCAAAACAATTTGTAAATTTTTTTGTGGGGAGCATGAGGGCTATGTAAGTAGGCTGTTTAGGTTTTTTTATTGGTAACTCCGCCGCCACGTAGCGCTCTGTATAAAAATCACTGGCTGTGCCGTGTGCAGTCTGTGGCTGGTTTGCATTGTTGTCTGCCATTGTAGTGTTGGGCAGCGGCAGCTGGATGCTAACAGCGCATAGCGTTGCTCAGTTGGAGGTGAGCCTCCAGCAGTGGTGGACGTGGGGAGAGAGATGGCGGAGTTTTGAAATTTGTAAGAATTGGTGTCATGAACTGATATATATATATATATATATATATATATATATATATATATATATATATATATATATATATATAATGACTATTAAGGTAAATACATTGTTTGTACTCTATTAAAATCATTCATTCGCTAACTATGCCTATCAGTAGTTAGTACCTTCAGTAGTTTGAATCTTTTATTTAGCTGGCAGTAGTGGTGCTCGCTGTATTGCAGTAGTTCGAGTAACGAATATTTTTTGTGAGGTAAGTGATTGTGAAAGGTATAGGTTAATGTTAGTCAGGGCCATTCTTTTGTAGGGATTATTGAAAGTCAGATTGTGTTGCGCTGAAAGAAGTATTGTGTGTCAGTTTAAGCACAATCTTGTATAATTGTTAAAAGGGGACGTTTCATATGCCGTATCACTAGTATCGTATGACATTAAAATCTTTCATTTGCTAACTATACCTATCAGTAGTTAGTGCCTTCAGTAGTTTGAATCTTTTATTTAGCTGGCAGTAGTGGCGCTCGCTGTATTGCAGTAGCTTGAGTAACGAAGATTTTTGTGAAGCAAGTGATTTGTGAAACGTATAGGTTAATGTTAATCAGGGCCATTCTTTCGTAGGGAATTTTGGAAGTCAGATTGCGTTGCGCTAAAAAATATTGTGTGTCAGTTTAATCACAGCCATGTATAATTATTCTAAGGGGACGTTTCACTACCACCATCTGTACACGTGCATAACGCTGTCTTAAGACTTATGTCACCTCAGTGTAGCACTGGCAAGTAAGGCAGGAGCCATATGGAAGCAGCATTAATTAAACAAATATAAATATTAATTGCTGAGTCTTATATATATCCAGCGCTCTTGAGACAATACTGCAGGCGTAAGAATTGCAGTCTTACATAATATATTATACAGGGTTATTCGTAATTACCTCCAGGACTTCGGTAGGTGACTGCACAACAAGACATACAGAAAATGCACACTTGTCAGAGGCTGGAGCACGTGTCCAAGCTTTTACGCGCGGGATAGCCGCGCGGTCTAAGGGGGCTAGTCGCGGTCCGTGAGACTGCCCCCGCCGGAGGTTCGAGTCCTCCCTCGCGTATTGGTGTGTGTGTCGTCCTTGGCGTAAGTTAGTTTAGATTAAGTAGTGTGTCAGCTTAGGGACTGATGACCTTAGCAGTTTGGTCCCGTAAGACCTTACCACAAATTTCCAAAATTTCCATTAGGAGTATTTACAAATTAGTATTTAAATTTAGCAAGAAGATGACAGCACTACTTCATACAAGTTTTTCATACCACTTTTGAACATACGGAGGGGGTCAGTTCTCCGCATCAGATCTTGTCTGCTCCTCAGCACCACAATCAAACTTATACGGTGCTCCTGTATTATACACTCATATATGCTTTTTTTTTTTACTGCTGTGTGAACCTATTTATAACTGATCAAAATCGATATATATATATTTGAATACAAATTAGATTAATAGCATATAAAACGATTCTGTCCTTGCCATTACTTCCAAAGATAAAAATTACACGGAGCCAAGAGACACTATTCTGGTGACCACATCACCGTCGTGAGGACTCAGCGAGCCAGAAAGCAGCAGTTGCAGTGATTTCTGAGGCAACCGGTTTTCGGTTATATCTGTCTTTTCCCATGCCTCTTTAATCTGACTGCTAAAACCGGTCACAATAAACAGTTACTGAAGTAACAGATTTTCGGTTTTTCATTCCTGTAATAAAAGTAGAAACCTAACAAAGATAGAAAATTTTGTGCTGTCTCTGTTCCAAGATACATAGAATCAAAACATTAAATTAAATAGGCAAATAAAAGAAAACTTGGTCCGATCTATGCACTGTTCGCTGCTTTTGTCGAAAACTGATGAATGGTTGAATACAACAAATCAGCATTATTCTTCCATTGAATCTACTTTTTATAAACTCTGCTCATAAACCATGTTGTAATCGGAGATCGTATCACTGTTTGGGCATTACGAATAGTCACTGTTAAAAGGGTGAAAATTGAGATTGAATAACTCTGTTTCCCGCGTTAATTTGTCCGTTTTCAAGGGCTGCAAGCAGATAAAGGCGTATTATGCAGACACCGTCAGCAGATCGGCTACTTTCCGTTTTTATTTTACACTGGGAATGAATGGCTGTTAAGTTTTTACTTTATTACTGCTACCATAATTTTATTACTTCATAAAAAATGGCAACAAATCTTTAATCTTTTAAATAAAATTACACATTGTACTTCATTGTTATGTCACTTCGTAAAAATATTTCCAGATTAGGGTTTGCATCATTTTGCAATACAACAGATGTCCGGCGACGATGGGGAGGAAGTACCGTACAGACCAGTCTTTCACAGTGCACATAGCCGTGTACGTTGAGCCACGACACACGGCAACAGGGATGTTATTTTCTCAGCATTGCCGTAGAAATTCTTATGCCATGTGTTTGGTGCTCTTTTCTGTCGGCATTGCTATTAAAGTAGCACTGATCGCTTTCATCATTTCTACAGTAATACAATATTTCAAACCAATTCAGATTTTGCGAATAAAAATTTACCTTTTTATTTGAAAAAAGGTTTATTTACAAACTAAAAATTTAGGACTTCTGATATAGTTAACTGATATCTCGATTTTTTACTAGGTTATTAGTAAAAATTAAAAAAAAAACATCTGTTACAGCCGAGACAAAACAAACACCGGAAAATACTGGTTATTCAGAACTAAGATACTGGTATCAGTTTTTTTGGTCTGTTTTTCCCATCTTTACCAGGAAACATCCCGACATTAACATTAGACTGTTCAATAGCGCTGTTGGTAGTGCGAGACACCATTAACTAAACTATCGTTATTTGTTCTTCGTGCTTGTTCATGGGAACAGTGCCAGTAAACTAACCCCATCCACATATCGTTAGCTATCAAGAGTGCGAGTAAACTGGGAACCCTATTTCAGCAATTAGCCAAGGTCGTCCTTCATTGGTTTGTGTTCCCTTTTAGGACTACGGAAGTGGACCAAAGGCAGCAACAAAAATTTCGGCCTGCTTAAAACTATGCCACAGTCCTCACGTAGCTGTACAACTGAAGTAGAGAGTAGTTGGAAGGTGACCGTGAAGTCGAAAAATTGTGAACCTAAAATACTGCGAATAAATTCACATATCTGGATTATTTCATTGAGATAATACCATCAGTGTTCGACAGAAGCTGACCTGTTGGACGAAGCGCCAATCGATATGAACGTCGAGTTGGCGCTTTTTCTTTATTGTTAATTCTAGCTAATTCAATAGTTATGATATTGTACTCTGTTCTCTTGCTTTAGCCGCCAGTCCCTGAAGAAAGTCAAACCAAACATACTATGATACTATGCTATACATGTGCACTGATTTTATGATACTTCATAGGCTTCTAATGCTATTTTTTTCTAGTTTTCTTAACGAGCACGAGTTAGATTTGCCAGTTCCGGAGGTGCACCTCTGTAGAACGGTTGCTCACTTGGAGGCCAGTAGGGGAGAGTAGACTAAGGTATTCCTACTTTTTTTAAGCTGTGTAGCAACTGATAGAAATCCATAGAAACCACTGATTATAATGTGCAAGTATTGAAGCATAATATCGATTAGTTCAGATACCTTACGATCAAACTGAGCACTTTAAATATTTCAGTTATTTTTTGAAAAGGGAATGAAATAAAAAATTCTATTAAGTTTGAAATGAAACGTTTTGTTAAAAAATATATCTTTTATGTTCGTTAAAAGCCACGAGTAATTTTTCTCAGGGCGCTATCGCCTGAAATATCATACGTATTCCAACATGAAGACATCCGTCTTACGATGGATATAAAAAATCTGTCATTAATGTTACACGATAAGCAAATTAAACACAATACTCAATTAATTATTTATTTTTCTCTGTGGGACTTGATGCTCCAGTATAGCTGCCTACGTGCAATGGGAGCGTAAACAAATGAAATAATTGTTTTTAATAAAACTGTACCTCTGGCCTAAAAAGAAATGGAAAATACTGTAAGACGCCGTTTTCTATTTATTGAAATTAAATCCTTTCAATACTTTCAGAATTAAATGACTATTAAGAAAGTTTTTATCATTTTAACACCAATATCGTCCCTTCAACAATGCACTTACATAAAATGGCCAGGGCAACATTTAATTGTTAAGAAATTAAATAAGGTCCAGGGAAGGTACTAGCAAAAACACATACTACGTTGGATACTGACATATATATTTAACAAAAATTATAATTACACTACATGTAGTTAAATTATTTACAGACCGTCATGTAGATGCGACCTTCAGCTAGGATGTCATAACCAAGAAGACGAAAGAGTGGCAGAGCCCAAAGAAACAAAAGCTCTTTCCGTATATACTGCGAGAAAAATATCATGCGTATTACAATCTTAGGAGCGCATATAGCACTTTGACTGTCGCTGAATATCGTTTACTAGATTTTATATTCCTTTTTTTCAAGAAGCTATGCTACACAGACTGGAAAGTTACACAGATCACGCTGATCCAAATGGTCCAAATGGCTCTGAGCGCTACGGGACTTAACATCTGTGGTCAGCAGTCCTCTTGAACTTAGAACTACTTAAACCTAACTAACCTAAGGACATCACACACATCCATGCCCAAGGCAGGATTCGAACCTGCGGCCGTAGCAGTCGTGCGGTTCCGGACTGAGATCACGCTGAAATTCAAGAAAGATCGTAGGAGTAATTCAATAAGTTAGAGGCCCATATCATTAACGTCGATATGCAGCAGGATTTTGGAATATGTATTGTATTCGAACAAGTTGAATTATCTCGAAGAGAACGGTCTATTGACATACAGTATACATGGATTTAGAAAACAATGTTCTTGTTAAACACACGCGAATTTTTCAGTGCTATTGAGAAGGGATTTCAAACTGATTCTGTATTTTTGGATTTCCAGAAGAATTTTGACATTATACCACACTTTCGGCTTGTAGTGAAATTGCGTGATTATGTGATATCGTCCCAGTTGTGTGACTGGATTCGTGACTTCTTGTCATAGTTCGTAGTAGTTGACCGGAGGCCATAGAGTAAAACAGAAGTGATTTCTGGCAATCCCCAAGGTAGTGTTATAGGCCCTCTGCTGCTGCTTACATACACTACTGGCCATTAAAATTGCTACACCAAGAAGAAATACAGATGATAAACGGGTATTCAATGGACAATATATAATACAAGAACTCAGATGTGATTACAGTTTCACGCAATTTGGGTGCATAGATCCTGAGAAATCAGTACCCAGAACAACCACCCCTGGCCGTAATAATGGCCTTGATGCGCCTGGACATTGAGTCACACAGAGCTTGAATGGCGTGTACAGGTACAGCTGCCCATGCAGCTTCAACACGATACCACAGTTCATCAAGAGTAGTGACTGGCGTATTGTGACGAGCCAGTTTCTCGGCCACCATTGACCAGACGTTTCCAATTGGTGAGAGATCTGGAGAATGTGCTGGCCAAGGCAGCAATCGAACATTTTCTGTATCCAGGAAGGCTCGAACAGGACCTGCAACATTAGGTCGTGCATTATCCTGCTGAAATGTAGGGTTTCGCAGGAATCGAATGAAGGGTAGAGCCACGGGTCGTAACACATCTGAAATGCAACGCCCACTGTTCCAACTGCTGTCAATGGGAACAAGAGGTGACCGAGACGTGTAACCAATGGCACCGCATACCACACGTCGGATGATACGGCAGTATGGCGATGACGAATACACGCTTCCAATGTGTGTTCACCGCGATGTCGCCAAACACGGATGCGACCATCATGATGTTGTAAACAGAACCTCGATTCATGCGAAAAAATGACGTATTGCCATTCGTGCACCCAGGTTCGTCGTTGAGTACACCATCGCAGGCGCTCCTGTCTGTGATGCAGCGTCAAGGGTAATAGCAGCCATGATCTCCGAGCTGATAGTCCATGCTGCTGCAAACATCGTCGAATTGTTCGTGCAGATCTTTGTTGTCTTGCAAACGTCCCCATCTGTTGAATCAGGGATCGAGACGTGGCTGCACAATCCGTTACAGCCACGCGGATGAGATGCCTGTCATCTCGACTGCTAGTGATACGAGGCCGTTGGGATCGAGCACGGCGTTCCATATTACCCTCCTGAACCCACCGATTCCATATTCTAACAGTCATTGGATCTCGACCAACGCGAGCAGCAATGTCGGGTTACGATAAACCGCAATCGCGATAGGTTACAACCTGACCTTTATCAAAGTCGGAAACGTGATGGTACACATATCTCCTTCTTACACAAGGCACCACAACAACGTATCACCAGGTAACGCCGGTCAGCTGCTGTTTGTGTATGAGAAATCGGTTGGAAACTTTCGTCATGTCAGCACGTTGTAGGTGTCGCCACCGGCACCAACCTTGTGTGAATGATCTGAAAAGCTAATCATTTGCATATCACAGCATCTTCTTCCTGTTGGTTAAATTTCGCGTCTGTAGCACTTCAGATTCGTGGTGTAGCAATTTTAATGGCCATTAGTGTATATGAAAGATTTACGAGACAATCTGAGCAGTCGTATTTGGTTAGGTTGTTTGCAAACGAGGCTGTCGTTTATACTCTATTAAAGTCGTCAGGAGATCAAAACAAAATGAAAAACGATTTAGAAAAGATTTCTGAATGGTACGAAAGTTGGCAGTTGACCCCGAATAATGAAAAGTGTGAGGTCATCCACATGAGTGCTAAAAGGAATCCGTCAACCATCGGTTACACGATAAATCAATCAAATATAAATAAGGGCCGTAAATACAACTAAATTCTTAGAAAATACAATTACGAACAACCTAAATTGGAAAGAACACATAGAAAATGTTGTGGGGAAGTCTAACCAAAGACTGTATTTTTTTGTCAGGACAGAAATCTACTAAAGAGACTGCCTGCACTACGCTTATCCGTCCTCTTTCAGAGTACTGCTCTGCGGTATCGAATCCTTACCAGATAGGATTTGCGGAGTACATTGAGAAAATTCAAAGAAGGGCAGCACGATTTGTATTATAACGAAATATGGGAGAGGTTGACACTGGCATGATACCGGGTATGGGGTGGACATCATTGAAACAAAGGCGTTTATCGTTGCGGCGGAATATTCTCACGAAATTTCAATCACCAACTTTCTCAACTTTGTTGGCGCAGACCGACATAGGAAGAAACGATCATCACAATAAAATAAGGGAAATCAGAGGTCGCACATGTCCACAGGCTGTTCGGGACTCGAATAATAGAGCATTATTGTGAAGGTGGTTCGATGAACCCTCTGCCAGTCACATAAGTGTGATTTGCAGAGTATCCCTGTATGTGTGGATGTGGATGTAGATGAAGTGGCAAAATGGCGACATTGGACGATATCAGCGGGCAAAGTGACCATTTAGTTTTGAGAACGAGATTGTAAAACATGATTCGAATTTACATCTTTAGCTAGTAAAATTCAAACTGTGCTTTTCAACTCATGTACAGAGTTCGTAAGTCCAGAGGGAGCACAATAGGCACTAAATTCTATGTTCTTCTGGCCACGAATATGAAAACGATTTTTCGCAGTACGGTACACTCACTTGTGTCTTCAACGTTGTCGTTAAAAACAGTTCTTCTATGGTTGGATTTATTATTCTTCACAATTTTCTTTCTTCTGCTTTTCTTTTCTCTGGCAATTTCCCACTTTTCCTTCTTCTTTTTCTTCTCTTCCTTTATTTGCCGCTTCCAGGTCACTGCTATAAGGACTTGCTGAAAGTATATCGCCGCAAAGCCCTTCTTTCAGCCGCTGTTTTTGCATTGTCCCCGAGGGTATGGCCAGAAGGCACTGCCGACATGAAAACTTTGCCCGCATTAACGCCATTACATATAAGATGTGGCAAATAAAAGTGGCCTGGAGAAAAGAGTTCCAGGATACAAAGAAACACAGCAGAGGAAAACAAATACAGCATTAACTTGACTATGGGAGTTTGTTGAAAGTGATCACCATTCATTTCTTGGCACTTTTGGGCCCTGGTCAGCAAGTTGCTGAAGTCGAATCGAATGCTGCAAATGTTGCACTCTCATCCGAAACATTCTGCTGCAGTTCTTGAAGACTATGAGGTTTGAAACTTCCTGGCAGATTAAAACTGTGTGCCGGACCGAGACTCGAACTCGGGACCTTTGCCTTTCGCGGGCAAGTGCTCTACCATCTGCCAGGAATTTTCATATCAGCCCACTTTCCGCTGTAGAGTGAAAATCTCATTGTGGAAACATCCCCCAGGCTGTGGCTAAGCCATGTCTCCACAGTATCCATTTCTTTTTTTCAGGAGTGCTGGTTCCGCAAGGTTCGCAGGATAGCTTCTGTAATGTTTGGAAAGTAGGAGGCGAGGTACTGGCAGAAGTAGAGCTGTGAGGACGGGGCGTGAGTCATGCTTGGAAAGCTCAGTGGGAAGAGCACTTGCCTGCGAAAGACACTGGCCCCGAGTTCGAGTCTCGGTCCGGCACACAGTTTTAATCTGCCAGGAAGTTTCATATCAGCACACATTCCGCTGCAGAGTGAAAATCTCATTCTGGACGGTGATGGTTGTTGCGATACACCTTAGAGTTCAGGGCTCTCCATACAAAGTAATCGCACACTGACAGATCAGGTGATCTGGGTGGCCAGCAAGGGCCGCGACCAGACTGACCTTTGCTAACAGCTCTGCCAGGCGCGAAATTGTGTAAATGCGCTCCAAGATTCGACCGACCTCATGGGCAGTTGCTCCATCCTGCTGGAAGTAACTGTAGGTTTGTTCCTCCTCCGCTAATGCTGCAATAAATGCTTTCAAAATGTTGGCAATGTAACGAGCCGAAGTCCGGGCCACTTTTATTTGCCACGCCCCGGACAAGCTGTACACCTAATAACATGACCGAAATTTTAATAACTAAAGTAGGTCTCTCGAGTTAAGATATGATGCTTTTAACTCAATTTCATTAAAAAGGCAAAGTTCACGTTTCCTCTCCGCAATAAATACACTGACTGATCAGTTATACGAGGATAAGTAAAATCCACAGAAATTGTTATAACTCTGACGAGTGGCAGAGCAAACAGGTTAGACTTCACAGATTGACTAGACCCCTCAGGGGGAATGAGTTAAAGTATTTCCCGCGCCATACCAGCACCTTAAAGGCTCCAGGACCCCAATGTCCACTCTCCCCGGTTCTCAACTATCTCGAATTCGTCGGTTAATTTTCTCAAAGGTGATTTACAGCGTTCGCGCCATTATTTTGTTGCCTTCTTACTTCGGCGTAATTTTGTTTCACAAGCAGAAAAAAGAACATATCCGACTTCTGATGCATCATTCCCGGATTATCAATTTAACACTACGTGTATCTAGTATTACTCGCTACTTTCCCTTTCTTTTGATTATCTTGAGGCAGAATTCATTCCACTTACATTATCCGCACTAGTTTTCTGTGCATGCTATAAATGAACGCCCGCCTTATAAACCGAGGCAAGCGACGATGTGTTGTGCGCTAGAATGATAGTCGAGAGGAGTGGAATTTAAACCCTAACCGGTCATCCATCTTCACATTTTCCAAAGTTTCTTCAGATCACTTCAGGCGAAAGCAGGAATTATTCCTTTGAAAAACTTACTGCCACACTCCCTTCCCCTCGCCAATGAGACGTCGAAACCCGAAGACCCTTCTTTTCGCTTGTCTGTGCAAGCCCATCACGATCTTCTTAAAACAAGCAAACCTATTAACTTAAAACGATGACTGAAGAAAACTTCGCAAGCCGAAATCGCTAAAAAAAGCATTTTATTGTTTCACATTGCATGGGCACTTCCCACTGCTATGAAGATCACTAAACATCGACATGTCAAATATAAAAGTATCGTTTACAAACATAAACGTAACTATATAGCGTCGGTTACAAGTGTTCATCTCCACGCCAGCTGGTGGAGGTTGAGTTGCCAGTTGCTGGTGAAGATGAACTGTTGTAATCGGCGCAGTATAATTACATTTATGTTTCAACATAATACTTACATACTTGACTTGCCGATGTGTCGTGATCTTCATAGCAGTGGGAAGTGCTAAGCATTTTAAGCGACTTGCAACACTGATGGACAATATGTTGTAAAAATTTTATACCACAAGATGCAATGACGATGGCGTAGCTACGTCGAATCCGGTCATTCTATAAAATGCTTTTTTATTATTATTATTAGTAGCCCATGCTTGTGAAATTTTCTTCAGTCATTACCTACTGGCCGTGCGGTTCTAGGAGCTTCAGTTCGGAACCGCGCTGCTGCTACGGTCGCAAGTTCGAATCCTGCCTCGCGCATGGGTGTGTGTGATGTCCTTGGGTTAGTTAGGTTTAAGTAGTTCTAAGTCTATGGGACTGATGACCTCAGATGTTAAGTACCATAGTGCTCAGAGCCATTTGAACCATTTTTTGAAACATTACTGAAACATTACACACTGCAGATCGCCTACAGACTGATGTAAGTAACATAAACTTAAAACTTTGGAATTTGTGTTCACCTGAAAAATGTTGAAAGTATCACAATTCCATTGCTAAAAGTGTGCTTGGTTTTCTTCTCAGAAAGTTTCACAAATGTGTTAGTGCGTTTGGAATGTTATTCCGAAAACATTTACGCCTGGTCTTCTATTGTGGGAGAGACATCTACATCTACATCTACATGGATACTCTGCAAATTATATTTAAGTGCCTGGCAGAGGGTTAATCGAACCATCTTCACAATTTCTATTATTCCAATATCGTATAGCGTGCGGAAAGAACGAACACCTATATCTTTCCGTACGAGCTCTGATTTCCCTTATTTTATCATGGTGGTCGTTTCTCCCTTTATAGTTCGGTGTCAACAAAATATTTTCGTATTCAAAGAAGAAATTTGGTGATTGGAATCTCGTGGGGAGATTCCGCCGCAACGAAAACCGCCTTTGCTTTAATGATCTCCACCCCAAATGCTGTATCATTTCAGTGACACTCTCTCCCATATTTCGCGTTAATACAAAACGTGCTGCCTTTCTTTGAACTTTTTCGATGTATTCCGTCAGTCCTACCTGGTAAGGATCCCACAGCGCGCTGCAGTATTCTAAAAGAGAACGGACAAGCATAGTGTAGGCAGTCTCCTTGGTAGATCTGGTACATTTTCTAAGTGCCTGACAATGAAATAGAGTCTTTGGTTAGCCTTCCCCACAACATTTTCTATGTGTTCCTTCAAATTTAAGTTGTATGTATTTGTAATTCCTAGATATTTAATTGAATTTACGACCCTCAGATTTGACTGATTTATCGTGTAACCCAAGTTTATGGGATTTCTTTTAGCACTGATGTTGATAACCTCACACTTTTCGTTATTTTGGCAGCAATTGTCAATTTTCGCACCATTCAGATATCTTTTCTCAATCGTTTTGCAATTTGTTTTGATCTTCTGATGACTTTACTAGTCGATAAACGACAGCGTCATCTGCAAACAGCCTAAGAAAGCTGCTCACATTGTTTCCCAAATCGTTTATATAGATAAGAAGGGCCTATAACACTAACTTTGGGAACGCCAGAAATCACTTCTGTTTTACTCGATGACTTCCCGTCAATTACTACAAACTGTGACCTCTCTGACAGGAAATCACGAATCCATTCACATAACTTAGACGATAGTCCATAAGCACGGAGTTTCACTAAAAGCCGCTTGTGTGGTACAGTGTCAAAAGCGTTCCGGAAATCCAGAAGTACGGAATCAATCTGAAATCCCTTGTCAATAGCACTCAACACTTCATGCGAGTAAGGAGCTAGTCATGTTTCACAAGAACGGTATTTTCTAAATCCATGTTGACTGTGTGTCAATAGACAGTTTTCTTCGAAGTAGTTCATAATGTTCGAAGACAATATATGTTCCAAAATCCTGCTGCATGCCGACGTTAATGATATGGGCCTGTAATTTAGTGGATTACTCCTACTACCTTTCGTGAGTATTGGTGTGCCCTGTGCAACTTTACGCAAAGGCGCCTGAGAGACTGAATAACCTTTCATTGTCGATGCTATTGAGCAAATCTTTTTTAAAATATGGAATCACTTCATCATTTCTGCTACGTTATTTCCATTCAAATTTTCTGTATTTAATCAAACGCAAGCTGCAGCGATCGGTCAGCTATTTTGCCGGTATTAACCTACTAGGTTTTTCGTTCCATATGTGTCTCTCTCCTCTTCCTCTTGGTTTCTATTTGCATTTTAATTTAATGGCAACCTTTTATTATTTTCGAGAGGCAGCTATAGTAATTCGTATGTTGGTGCACTGCAATGTGAACTTTTATAACTTCGTGTAACAGGTTAAATATCATATAAAATAATGTCAGTATCCAATTTTTTGATAGTAACTCGCGTTTATGAAATATTTCCAGTTTTTTTACTGAATATTCACAAATTAATGTGCTCATCCACAAAAGGGCCTGAGTTTATTGAAGTATGGGCTCCAATAGCTCCCGTCAGAGAGCTTCCTCGTCTTGAATGACAAGTGAAGCTGAGGCCTCAGTAAAGGCATAGATGTACAAGTGAGCTGCTAATGGACACAAAAAGAAAGAAAGAAACCACACAAATGCTAGAATGAATAGCGCAAGGAAACGTCCTAGTGTAGGTAGCCCCAGGGAGAGACGCAGTGTAACATTCCCCAATCAGCCAATCAGAAGTCTTTCAGTATAGTGTTTGTATTTCTTCGATATTTCTTAGACGCTTTCGCACCTGAACTGCTGATATGCTCAGGTCTTATTTCTTATCTCTTGGCAGTCGTTTCAATTGTTTATCTATACTGCTTTCACTTTGTTACTGTGATCTTTTTTCAGTTTCTTAGATTTCTCTCCGTTGTTGTGGTCTTCAGTCCTGAGACTGGTTTGATGCAGCTCTCCATGCCACTCTATCCTGTGCAAGCTTCTTCATCTCCCAGTACCTACTGCAACCTACATCCTTCTGAATCTGCTTAGTGTATTCATCTCTTGGTCTCCCTCTACGATTTTTACCCTCCACGCTGCCCTCCAATGCAAAATTGGTGATCCCTTGATGCCTCAGAACATGTCCTACCAACCGATCCCTTCTTCTGGTCAAGTTGTGCCACAAACTTCTCTTCTCCTCAATCTTATTCAATACCTCCTCATTAGTTACGTGATCTATCCACCTTATCTTCAGCATTCTTCTGTAGCACCACATTTCGAAAGCTTCTATTCTCTTCTTGTCCAAACTAGTTATCGTCCATGTTTCACTCCTATACATGGCTACACTCCGTACAAATACTTTCAGAAATGACTTCCTGATACATAAATCTATATTCGATGTTAACAAATTTCTCTTCTTCAGAAACGCTTTCCTTGCCATTGCAAGTCTACATTTTATATCCTCTCTACTTCGACCATCATCAGTTATTTTGCTCCCCAAATAGCAAAACTTCTCTGTTAACCTATTGCATTACCTCTTCTTTTCATTTCTGAGGTACTTATACAAATATGCATATTCACCGGGTGGGCTATCGTTTACATATTATAGCCATTAAACAATAAATTTTCTCGCATTGTCTTGAGACTTTGCTGTATTTCTCCTACATTTAGGCCCCTCCGCTGCGTGGAGGGAAACAGACAACACACAAATTCTAAGTACCACAACGTTTTTAGATGACTGGTGAAACTCGACATTGTAAAAATGTTGTGTGTGCTGCCAGCCGTTAAATACAGAAGCATCAAAAACGAGCACACAAGCCGCGCTAGCAAGGGCACAGCCATACGGCACAGGATTCCACCTCTTTTGTTCTGCGAACATGTTCACCCTTTTTGTTGCCTTGTTCACACCACGCTGCCTAACAAGCCAAAAACACCAGAACTGTGTCTGCTACTCGTTACCTTAAGCAAAAACTAGACTGCACCTTCTGCAGTATGTAAAATTTCAATGACCTGACACTATTGTGGAACAAATTGATGCTGATGGTAAGAGGAATTATACCTTCAGAGCAAAGTCATCGAGCCGAAAACAAAATTACAAACATTTCGACAGTCAGAATTAATTAATGATCTCAACTGAGATCGTTTTATGTTTAATCTTGTCGAGGACTACTTGAGTTCAAAACGATAATTTTAACATTTTCTTCATTCCTGCATGAAAATGTGGTGCTAATTACGCGAGAACTGCGCGGTAAACAACATAACTGCTTTACAACTATCATCCATCTACATGATTACTCTGCAATTCACAATTAAGTGCCTGTCAGAGTGTTCATCGGACCAGCTTTAAGCTATTTCTCTAACGTTCCACTCTAGAACAGCGCGGGGAAAACGAAGACTTAAATCGTCCTCCAGTTGAAACAAGTTACCTGAATCGAGGTATTTGGACCTCGCACATCGACTATGATAGCCCGACTGCTACAGACTGCTTTTGAAACAGGCCAAAAAGGAAAGCTGAGAAGTGTTCTTCTATTTCTTTTCCTGAAATAGTTCATGGGAGCTATCTGTCACAAAATACTGTGAATAATAGTTGCTTCCAGTAAATGTTAGTAGTGCGGAGGGTATTTGTTAGAAAGGAAACCAAAAGCCAATGGGATCCAAGGGAAGTGGAGGCGAGAGTTCAGTTTTGATGTACATTAATCACATAGTTTCTTAGATAATTTTCGGAAAATAAATCATCAAAAAAGAGTCTAAAACTGCAATCTATAATTAATACAGGGCACTCTGCAGTTTCTCGCTCGACGTGAGGGCTGGCCCACGTGGATGGGTATGCGGACTGACTTCTGAAGAGAGCATTCAGCCAGGAAAAGGCGGTATTACCCACCACGGTGTTATTACACTTGGCCTTCCGTGGCCGTTATCGGAAACACATGGTGACGTTACAGTAAACAAGAACAGTGGTGCCTAAGGGAAACACGTCGCACTAAAAAAAAAAAAAAAAAAAAAAAAAAAAAAAAAAAAAAAAAAAAATTTCAAACGGCTCTGAGCACTATGGGACTTAACATCTATGGTCATCAGTCCCCTAGAACTTTGAACTACTTAAACTTAACTAACCTAAGGACAACACGCTACACCCAGACAGCTCAAGGCAGAGAAAATCCCTGACCCCGCCGGGAAGCAATAACGCTACCGCACGACCACGAGATGCGGGCAAACACTTCATACTGTGAATGCTTTCAGGACTGTTGTACATACACTGTCAAGTGATTCAACGTGTCGTCGTGAAATGGCAGGATAAAAACTCACGATAAGCCGGCCAAAGCATCCTCAGTCCCACGTGCAATAACACTGTCGTCGACTAATAGAAAGGGCAAACCTCAGAAAGTTAAGCAAAGCAAACCAGAAAATAGAAACACTTACTTTCCCGACGGTGGACGGAAGCGATTGCAAGAAATAGCGATTTCCTAATCTACAAGACATTATTACCATAGTCTACAGACCTGTGTTCACAATCGTGGTGCTGATCGAAATACTGAAACTTGAAAAGCGTGAATGCATATTTCCATTTTATATTGTGTAAATTATTATTCTTGTGCTAGAAACATCTGTCCGGAACAACAACATACGTGAAGTTGCTGGCAGCACTTGTGGCTCACAATAATGTGCTAATACAGCTCCCCAGGCTGTATGCTTCTCTGCAGCAGAACAAGCAACAGCTGTTTGGCGAAACTCCGCACATGTCGAACAGGAGGTTACGGCTTCGACTGAGGTTGGACGCATCGTGATTGGCTACATCTACAGCTACATGACTACTACATTTAAGTGCTTGGCAGAGGATTCATCGAACCACAATCATACTATCTCTCTACCATCCTACTCCCGAACAGCGAGCGGGAAAAACGAACACCTAAACCTTTCTGTTCGAGCTCTGATTTCTCTTACTTTATTTTGATGATCATTCCTACCTATGTAGGTTGGGCTCAACAAAATATTTTCGCATTCGCGAGAGAAAGTTGGTGACTGAAATTTCGTAAATAGATCTCGCCGCGACGAAAAACGTCTTTGCTGTAATGACTTCCACCCCAATTGACGTATCATATCTGCAACACTCTCTCCCCTATTACGTGATAATACAAAACGAGCTGCCCTTTTTTGCACCCTTTCGATGTCCTCCGTCAATCCCACCTGGTAAGGATCCCACACCGTGCAGCAATATTCTAACAGAGGACGAACGAGCGTAGTGTAAGCTGTCTCTTTAGTGGACTTGTTGAATCTTCTAAGTGTCCTGCCAATGAAACGCAACCTTTGGCTCGCCATCCCCACAATATTATCTATGTGGTCTTTCCAACTGAAGTTGTTCGTAATTTTAACACTCAGGTACTTAATTGAATTGACAGCCTTGAGAATTGTACTATTTATCGAGTAATCGAATTCCAACGGATTTATTTTGGAACTCATGTGGATCATCTCACACTTTTCGTTATTTAGCGTCAACTGCCACCTGACACACCATACAGCAATCTTTTCTAAATCGCTTTGCAACTGATACTGGTCTTCGGATGACCTTACTAGACGGTAAATTACAGCATCATCTGCGAACAATCTAAGAGAACTGCTCAGATTGTCACCCAGGTCATTTATATAGAGTGCGACCAACACCTGTCAGCACAATTTATCAAATTATGGGTATAAATTACAAGTATAAAAACCTAGGCTTAAGTCAAGGTGGAGCTATCTGCGTAAGACATCAGCAATTCCATCAGCACCTGCAACTCATCGAACAGAGTTACGGCGAAATTGGTTAACCGAAAGGGCTGGGGAGAACATCAAAGAGGAACCTCCAGCAGGATTTCATCCTCCATATGTGACATGGAAGGCACTATACCGATTGGGGGCAGGAATGCCACGATCCAAGACGAACGCCGAGAAGTGCGGCTTCGTAAGTGAAGACGAGTCCTGTGAGTGCGGCGACCTGCAGCACCCACAAAATCTCCTGGTCTGCAGAAACCTGCCCTATTGTAGCACCACAGAATACGTACAAGCAGCAAGTGATGAGGCCGTGAAGACAAGGGAATTCTTCGGTCCATCTAACAGAAAATCTGTAGTATCTTACAGAATTTTATCATCGTTTTTATTGTTATTATTGCATTGTGTTTTTATTTATTATATTTGTATTAATTTGTGTTATCTAAGTCCTGGACATGTAAAATAAAAAAGAATAATTGCTCTTGCACATTATGCTAAATTGATGTACCCTCTAAGAAAAAAAAAATGCACCGTGAAGGAATTGTCCGAATGGGACTGAGGTCGGTAGATCTGATGTACATTGTACAGACAAACAAATGAATACAGTTTCAGAGAAATTGAATGGTTCATTCAAGAGAAAGAGCTTCACATATTGAGCAAGTCAGTAACGGGCTGGCCCACCTCTTGCTCTTGTACGAGCAATCATTCCGCTTGGCATTGAATGAGTTTTTGGATGTCCTCCAGAGATATATCGCGCCAAATTTTCTCCAACTGACGTGCTAGATCATCAAAATATCGTCCTGGTTTGAGGGCCTTGCCCATAATGCTCCAACCGTTCTCAGTTGGCGGTCTTGCTGAACAAGGTAGCGTTTGTGAAGCACGAGACAAGCAGTAGAAAGTCTCGCCGCATGTGGACGGGCATTTTGTTGCTGAAGTGTAAGTCCATGAGGGTAACAAAACAGGGCGTACAATATCGTCGATGTACCGCCGTGCTGTAAGGATACCAGACAATTGCGATCCCCTGGTATACTACTATATTCATTTGACAAACATTACAAGAGTAAAGAAAGCATTAAAAACAGAGCAAGCCAAACATTCAAAAATGGTTCAAATGGCTCTAGGCACTGTGGGACTTAACATCGTAGGTCATCAGTCCTCTAGACTTAGAACTACTTAAACCTAAGGACATCACACATATGCATGCCCGAGGTGGGATTCGAACCTGCGACCGTAGTAGCCGCATGGTTCCGGACTGAAGCGCCTAGAACCGCTCGGCTGCCAAACATTAATTTTAGAACTTAATTCTCGGCTAAATGCGCCACTCAATCTCACGCCTCAAGGGCAAAACAACTTTAAATTAAAACTGGCAAGACTCAAAAACAAGAATTTAAGTATCAAAAGGCAGAAGGCCTCATCTTAAAACATTTTTCCAAATGAGGCTGAAGGACCAAACAATCTCAGGCCTTAAGGGCAGAACAACTTTAATTTAAAATCGGCTAGAAGCCATACATAAGAAACAACAGGGACAAATAAAAAAAAAGGCAGCACATCAAACGGCGCTCTGAAATTTCCAAGGGTTGGCCTGGAATTCAAACATTAACGCTCGCTTAGGTGAGACAGGTAGTCGGCCCAACAATTCTCACTCCGACGGCAACCCAACCGACAGTCAACAGACCAAGCGACTAGGTAATTTCCCCTCCACCCGACCAGCGCACAACAGAGAGTTTACTGGAACAACTCAGAAGGTATCGGCGCCCACAACGATTTACACTTTCGGCTGTCAAGCTACACACCGTGCTGGACATCCACAACACAACGAGGAAAATACACTGCCTGGATTTAAATCAACGGCCAGGGCAGGCAACCGGAATGTTAACGGCCGCAAGGCAGAAGATTCCACTTGTGCACTTCAATTCCAAAATAATCAAGTTAGCCCTAGGACGCCAAGCCTTTTTTTTTCTAACTTGGATGCCTAAGGGGGGGAGGGGGTTCGGCGAGCCCACAGGTATTAAATAAGTTTACTGACGAAAAATTACAACTTTCAAAATGGTTTATGTATTTTAACTGAGGCATCGGTTTATAATGTTGTTAATTGTTGGATTGAGTGAATAAAAAATTGACATATTACAATACAAAATGCAGATGTGTTCATATACAATAGACTACTCTGAGTCCTCAACTTCAAGGCAAGAGACACACTTCACAATTTTTTCTGAATGTGTGTTACACACATGTTTATGACATTGTCCACAATAATGTTTTGGTTTACTTAGATTGTTGTACTTCTGCTTCTTTGTTTCAGTTTTTCTTACACAAATATGGCACCGTCCTTTCCCTGCAGGAAGCTGACGTGGTTTTGTTGTCACTTCTTTGATTTTGAACAATTTGGTTAGACAACCCTCTTGCACTGGCACTTCTTTCTTCTACCTGCAATTTCACTAGTTCCATCCCAGCTTGCAGAAGATAAAGTTTCCGTTTGTTGTGTTTCTTCTCATTCCATCTTGGATGTTGCTGGATGAATAAAGTGGTTGCATTGATAGCACAAATGTCGATGAGAGAGTAAAATACAGGTAGAGGCCATCTCTTTGTTCCCCTCTTGCAGGTGTACATACGCGCCATTTGATCAATGGTATCAATTCCAACTTTAGTGGAATTATAATATGCATTTATCGCGGTTTTATTGTTCTCTCCTCCAACAGTGCATTGTTGACAACATCAGTAAGTTTTTACTTGGTTTCGTTTATGCTGTGTAGGACACCAAAGTTACTGAAGGCCTACGTGTTGGGAACTGCACTAACTCACTGCAAGTTTACAAGATAAATAACAGCTGACTGACATCAACAGTCACTTCCTCTGAAAGTAAACCTATTGTTGTGGATATCAATAATACCAACCAACAAGAAACTAACTTGCATTGTTGTAGAGATGAGATATACGAAATCCTATTAAGGGAAATTTTCTATAGCATGAGGGGGGGGGGGGGTTGTTGGACCCATAATAAGTTTATTTATTTTTTCTTTCAAAGCATGAATTTTCTATAAAATATGTTGACACTAACGTTCCCCCCCCCCCATGAACCATGGACCTTGCCGTTGGTGGGGAGGCTTGCGTGCCTCAGCGATACAGATGGCCGTACCGTAGGTGCAACCACAACGGAGGGGTATCTGTTGAGAGGCCAGACAAACGTGTGGTTCCTGAAGAGGGGCAGCAGCCTTTTCAGTAGTTGCAGGGGCAACAGTCTGGATGATTGACTGATCTGGCCTTGCAACATTAACCAAAACGGCCTTGCTGTGCTGGTACTGCGAACGGCTGAAAGCAAGGGGAAACTACAGCCGTAATTTTTCCCTAGGACATGCAGCTTTACTGTATGATTAAATGATGATGGCATCCTCTTGGGTAAAATATTCCGGAGGTAAAATAGTCCCCCATTCGGATCTCCGGGCGGGGACTACTCAGGAGGATGTCGTTATCAGGAGAAAGAAAACTGGCGTTCTACGGATCGGAGCGTGGAATGTCAGATCCCTTAATCGCGCAGGTAGGTTAGAAAATTTAAAAAGGGAAATGGATTGGTTAAAGTTAGATATAGTGGGAATTAGTGAAGTTCGGTGGCAGGAGGAACAAGACTTCTGGTCAGGTGACTACAGGGTTATAAACACAAAATCAAATAGGGGTAATGCAGGAGTAGGTTTAATAATGAATAGGAAAATAGGAATGCGGGTAAGCTACTACAAACAGCATAGTGAACGCATTATTGTGGCCAAGATAGATACGAAGCCCACACCTACTACAGTAGTACAAGTTTATATGCCAACTAGCTCTGCAGATGATGAAGAAATTGAAGAAATGTACGATGAAATAAAAGAAATTATTCAGATAGTGAATGGAGACGAAAATTTAATAGTAATGGGTGACTGGAATTCGAGTGTAGGAAAAGGGAGAGAAGGAAACATAGTAGGTGAATATGGATTGGGGCTAAGAAATGAAAGAGGAAGCCGCCTAGTAGAATTTTGCACAGAGCACAACTTAATCATAGCTAACACTTGGTTTAAGAATCATGAAAGAAGGTTGTATACGTGGAAGAACCCTGGAGATACCAAAAGGTATCAGATAGATTATATAATGGTAAGACAGAGATTTAGGAACCAGGTTTTAAGTTGTAAGACATTTCCAGGGGCAGATGTGGACTCCGACCACAATCTATTGGTTATGACCTGTAGATTAAAACTGAAGAAACTGCAAAAATGTGGGAAATTAAGGAGATGGGACCTGGATAAACTGAAAGAACCAGAGGTTGTACAGAGTTTCAGGGAGAGCATAAGGGAACAATTGACAGGAATAGGGGAAAGAAATACAGTAGAAGAAGAATGGGTAGCTCTGACGGATGTAGTAGTGAAGGCAGCAGAGGATAAAGTAGGTAGAAAGACGAGGGCTGCTAGAAATCCTTGGGTAACAGAAGAAATATTGAATTTAATTGATGAAAGGAGAAAATATAAAAATGCAGTAAATGAAGCAGGCAAAAAGGAATACAAACGTCTCAAAAATGAGATCGACAGGAAGTGCAAAATGGCTAAACAGGGATGGCTAGAGGACAAATGTAAGGATGTAGAAGCTTATCTCACTAGGGGTAAGATAGATACTGCCTACAGGAAAATTAAAGAGACCTTTGGAGAGAAGAGAACCACGTGTATGAATATCAAGAGCTCAGATGGCAGCCCAGTTCTAAGCAAAGAAGGGAAGGCAGAAAGGTGGAAGGAGTATACAGAAGGTTTATACAAGGGCGATGTACTTGAGGACAATATTATGGAAATGGAAGAGGATGTAGATGAAGACGAAATGGGAGATACGATACTGCGTGAAGAGTTTGACAGAGCACTGAAAGACCTGAGTCGAAACAAGGCCCCCGGAGTAGACAACATTCCACTAGAACTACTGACAGCCTTGGGACAACCAGTCCTGACAAAACTCTACCAGCTGGTGAGCAAGATGTATGAAACAGGCGAAATACCCTCAGACTTCAAGAAGAATATAATAATTCCAATCCCAAAGAAAGCAGGTGCTGACAGATGTGAAAATTACCGAACTATCAGTTTAATAAGCCACGGCTGCAAAATACTAACGCGAATTATTTGCAGACGAATGGAAAAACTGGTAGATGCAGACCTCGGGGAGGATCAGTTTGGATTCCGTCGAAATGTTGGAACACGGGAGGCAATACTGACCTTACGACTTATCTTAGAAGAAAGATTAAGAAAAGGCAAACCTACGTTTCTAGCATTTGTAGACTTAGAGAAAGCTTTTGACAATGTTGACTGGAATACTCTTTTTCAAATTCTAAAGGTGGCAGGGGTAAGATACAGGGAGCGAAAGGCTATTTATAATTTGTACAGAAACCAGATGGCAGTCATAAGAGTCGAGGGGCATGAAAGGGAAGCAGTGGTTGGGAAAGGAGTGAGACAGGGTTGTAGCCTCTCCCCGATGTTATTCAATCTGTATATTGAGCAAGCAGTGAAGGAAACAAAAGAAAAATTTGGAGTAGGTATTAAAATTCATGGAGACGAAGTAAAAACTTTGAGGTTCGCCGATGACATTGTAATTCTGTCAGAGACGGCAAAGGACTTGGAAGTGCAGTTGAACGGAATGGACAGTGTCTTGAAAGGAGGATATAAGATGAACATTAACAAAAGCAAAACGAGGATAATGGAATGTAGTCAAATTAAATCGGGTGATGCTGAGGGAATTAGATTAGGAAATGAGACACTTAAAGTAGTAAAGGAGTTTTGCTATTTGGGTTGCAAAATAACTGATGATGGTCGAAGTAGAGAGGATATAAAATGTAGACTGGCAATGGCAAGGAAAGCGTTTCTGAAGAAGAGAAATTTGTTAACATCGAATATAGATTTATGTATCAGGAAGTCGTTTCTGAAAGTATTTGTTTGGAGTGTAGCCATGTATGGAAGTGAAACATGGACGATAACTAGTTTGGACAAGAAGAGAATAGAAGCTTTCGAAATGTGGTGCTACAGAAGAATACTGAAGATAAGGTGGATAGAGCACGTAACTAATGAGGAGGTATTGAATAGGATTGGGGAGAAGAGAAGTTTGTGGCACAACTTGACTAGAAGAAGGGATCGGTTGGTAGGACATGTTTTGAGGCATCAAGGGATCACAAATTTAGCATTGGAGGGCAGTGTGGAGGGTAAAAATCGTAGAGGGAGACCGAGAGATGAGTACACTAAGCAGATTCAGAAGGATGTAGGTTGCAGTAGGTACTGGGAGATGAAGTAGCTTGCACAGGATAGAGTAGCATGGAGAGCTGCATCAAACCAGTCTCAGGACTGAAGACAACAACAACAACACTAACGTTTCATAAAATAGCCAACAAACCATAACTCAAAGGGAATATGTAGTATGAATGTTACTTGGACAAAATCAGGGGACATAAAAAAAATTATGGGTTCAACGAACTTCCCCTTAAGCGTCCTAGGGTTAAGTTAAACTCCACAGGAGGGCGGCTAGGATTTCGCCACCTCGAAAATACACATTGTTACTGGTGAGAATGTCCCAATAGCCCTCAACGAAATTCAAACGACGCAATGTGAATAGCTGTGGCTGGCTGGTAGACTAAGTAAAGACTCAACTTACGTGTCCGGGATCGGTGAGCCACGGACCTCGTAGCAACGGGAACAGCCCCTGAAACTCCGACCGCGCGTGGACGCCGCCAGCAGCCCCGGCCAGACACGCGCCACGGGAACTTCTTCGCTGCTCCACGCCAACCGACCAACTGCCCGCACACGGCACAGCCGAAACTATAAGCTCCAGGTCAAAGATAGTACAAGGTTGCGAATATCGATACACGCTGTTGCTGCCACTCACAGAGAGAGGGGATAACAGGATAAGCGCGACAACCGCGGGAGACTAATCACAGAATAGCAACCAAGGTTTAACGCAAAGCATGACACGCGCCAGCCACCACTCAACAATCAAAGGGGTCCTGTTACGAAAAGATATGACACCCCAGACAATCATTCCTGGTTGTGGGGCCGTGTGGCGAGCGACACTGAGACTGCGATCCCACCACTGTCCACTGCTTCTCGACACGTCTTCACTGCTCATCGAGGCTCATTTCCAAGTGTTACTCATCACTGAAGACAATTCTACTCCAATCAATAAGATCCCAGACCGAAGCATATCTAGAGCCACCCTATATAGCGGTGGGACGCGAACCTGCCTGTCGCCCACGGTTCGACCCGACAACCAGGACTGATGGTTAGGGGTGCCTTTTCTGTTCATAGCAGGACCCCTTTGGTTGTCATTCGTGTTTGGTTATCATCCGTGGCACCCTTACAGCACAGCGTATGTTGACGAAAAGGTTACTAAATAATAATGTTGAGCAGTAAGCGCTCTGCTCTGCCATTGGCTGGCCTAGTGACGTCAGCATGGAAGCAAGCGCTCACAAGCAGACGACACGGCATGCGCGTTTACGTCAAGTTTTCGGCGGAAGATTTTGTTTATACCAGAATTGAGATGACTAAACTGCTTTTCTGCTGCTAAAATATTACAGTTAAAACTGATGAGTTATATTCTTTCGCAGCTTATGCCTCACACATCGGTAAAATATCAGATCACAACCACACTGACACACACTTGAAATTCGAAACCTCGGCTCAAATAAATCAGAAACTATTCATTTAATCGCAGTGAAATGAATTTACTTAAGAGCTCAAAGTTGCTCACACTTGTTTATAAGAACAGCATTCCTTCTTTCTAAAGCCGCTATAGTATTCATCAAAGTAACTTAATCTGTGCCTGAAAAAAAACTGTCATCTGTACATGTTCTATTATTATCATGTTTCTTATTTGGCGACAGCTTTTCCAGAGTTTCCAGAGATCTCTTATGTAGTTCTCGTTTCTTATACCGTTTGTTTCTGTCTTCTGTTGCGGGTGACACATTGACAGTCGCACTACTGCACGGCAAATAGCACGAAGGAACTGCATCTGACTTGAGCATTCTTTTTCGGGGCAAATTAAGCAATTCAGACTGTAAATCCCTTAAGTAATCTGTTTCTGCGAAATGGCGAGAACATATTCGTGCATGCGCAACATTTACACTGTTTTTCCTGCAACATTTCGACAACCATAGTTTTTATAATGTTTCATTACGCGGGAAAGTGTGATACATTACGTCGGTTCCCTTTGTGCTCCAGTTGTAGGAAAAACAGCCCGTTACAGCACAGCCTGGCATTGTAAATATTAATTTTCTCACTCACTTGTAGATTCTCCACTAAGAATTTCACAGGACGAACCATAAACTATAGTGCTGCCGAATCATATATCAATTACAGCAAAATCCGTCAACACTCCCAAATTCCGAATGTTTCTGCTGTTGACTGAGTACCTCAGATGAAAGAACTCAATCAAAATACTCCTTCAAACACAAAACAACACAAGAAAAACAATCACACACAATTCGAACTGTGTACTGTTTGGCACAGCTGCTTCCACCGTGACGTCATGCGCACAACTGAGAAAACACGTTGCTTTCTGCGCATAGCTTCTGCGCCCCCCTGGTTGACGACATTCTGCGTCCCGTTTTCTTGCAATTCATGGCGAGCCATCCTGGGCTTAAATTTCAGCAACACGGCGAGAGTTTCCACTGATTGTCTTCGTGCTTGCCAAACCATACCTTGGCCAGCAAGATTGCCTGATCTCTCCCCAATTGAGAACGTTTGTAGCATTATGGTTGTGACCCTCCAATCAGCTCAAAGTTTTGACTATCTAATGCTCTAGTTGGGCAAAACTTGGTACGATATCCCTCAGGACGACATCTGACAACTCTATCAATAGGCGCCAAGTCGAATAACTGCTTGCCGAAGGTGGACCAACGCGTTATTGACTCATTCAATTTATGAAGCTATTTCTCTTGAGTAAATCATCTATTTTTCTGAAATTATCATATGTTTGCATATACGAGGGTAATCACAAAAGTAAGGTCTCCTATTTTTTTATAAGTACAGAACTCTGTTTGTGTAGCAGGTGGTCACACTGTTATGAAGAGTGCTTCACGCGCTGTGTGTAAACATGCGCCCGCCGCGCTGAGGCGCTCAGCCTTAGCTTGGCAGCCGTTAAGAATGGAGCTCCCGTTGGATGTTACCGCCAAGTGCGAATTGCGCGCAGTTTTTCGGTTTTTGAACGCAAAGAGCACTGCGCCGATTGAAATCCATCGCCAATTGACGGAAGTATATGGTGAGTCGTGCATGGATGTCAAAAATGTTCATAAGTGATGTAGAGAGTTCGCAGCGGGGCGAATCGAAATTCACGACGAACAAAGGAGCGGGAGACCGTCAGTTTCTGAGGAGACAGTGTTGAAGGTTGAGCAAAGCATGCGTGAAGATCGGCAGATCACACAGGATGATCTCTGCACGTTGGTTTCTGAGGTTTCCCCAAGCAGCGCTCACAGAATTTTAACAGAAACATTGAACTACCGGAAGGTGTGCGCAAGATGAGTGCCACGCATGCTCACTGAGGACCACATGCGGCATCCAGTTGATGCTTCCCGCGCATTTCTTCACCGCCTTGCAGCCGAACAGGAAAGCTTTCTGAACTCAGTTGTCACGGATGACGAAACCTGGGCATACCACTTTACACCTGAAACCAAGCAACAATCACGCCAGTGCCGGCGTTTTCCTTCGCCAAAGCCGCGGAAATTCAAACACAGTCTGTCGGTAAAGTCATGACAACCGTTTATTGGGATCGGAAAGAGGTATTTTTGGTCGACTTTATGCCCACTGGGATCACAATCAACGCTGACAGGTACTGTGAGACTCTGAAAAAACTCAAACGGGCAACTCAGAACCGGAGAAGAGGAATGTTGAGCAAGGGCGTACACATTCTCCATGACAACGCTCACCCACACATCCGCTCTGCAAACCGTTGCTCTCCTGCCACAGTTTCAGTGGAACATAATCACCCACCCACCCTATAGTCCTGATTTGGCGCCCTGTTCCCTAGGTTAAAAGAACATTTGGCCGGAAAGCGATTCAGCTCCGACGACGAGGTGAAAGAAGAGGTACATAACTTTCTGAACAGCATGGCGGCGAGCTGGTACGACAGGGGCATACAAGAACTGCCATAGCTTCTACAAAAATGCATCGACAGAAACAGCTAAATGTTCAAGGTGTAAACTAATGTAAACCATTATAGAAATTAGCAGGCCTATGTAGTTATAAAAAAATAGAAGACCTTACTTTTCGGATTACCCTCGTATATGTACATCACATCTACCGATTTCAGTCATATTCGGAGTGCCTTAACCACTAATTACACGTTGAAATTCAAAACCAACAATATTAATAACACTTCCTAATGTTCAAAAGTCACTTTCACCTTCAACAGTCTGACCGAGAAATAATTCTTCGCTTAAATCACCAAAGCATCCACTTCACTTAGCAATACCCACTGCTTCAAAATAAAAAAATAAAAATTGAACCAAATTATTTTAATACTTATTTTTGTTACGGTCGTCTCCTCCTTACGACAATTACACGACACACTGCCGTAGACGCTGCCGATACAGCTCGTGAAGAGGCAGTCGAAACCGACGCCGCTGCTGCTGTAGGTTAGGCCGTAGCTGCACCCGTAGCTGATGCTGATGCAGCTGGTGTCGCCACAGCCACCTGTTGTGGAGGACCTGTACCCGAAGGTGGAGTTGATGTTGTAGCCAAAGCCGATGTCGCCACTGCAGCCGACTGGTGCTGTACCCTCAGCTGACGGCACCGCAGTCGTGATGGGGTTGCCACATTTCCGCCTGGTCGCACCTGCACAAACTTAATTCAACCTCCGACCTGCTGTCAACAATTACGTTTCCAAGACTGAAATCACTTTATAAAACGATTGGACTCAACGAATCCTAACCGATCAAGGTCGACATTTCTATGCTGGACCCAGTAGAAGACACGTCTCTGTCACCAGACCTACCCAGAATGTACTCTCTTTCAGTATACCATCAGTGGCACATCCTGGAGCACAGAGGCGCCAAATCTTGAATTGCGCCACCTTTTAGATACAGACCACTCGTAGAAATAATAGAGTACGAGCTGACTCTAGCTACACTTCGAAACATAGGAGAGAAAGCAACGCCGAACAATATAGCTTGTAAGAGGTCCATGACTAAGGAATTTGTTGCTAGCGCACTCGAGCAGATGTAACTTCGATGGATTGCTCACGCCCTGCCTGAGATATGCAAGCTATAAGAGAATCTCAGACCAGAGAGCAGTGTTGGCTGCAGAAGAAACTGTGGCAGTAAGAGTAAGTAGTAGCTAGCAGTCTTGTGTATCGAGTTGGCTGGGCAGATCGTGGGGAGCGATGGCGGTGCCTGAGCGATGTAGTATAAGGTAAAAGCAGCCTCGCGCATGTGTATATCAAGTCCCATGTAAATGTTTTTAAAAATCTCTTAATAGTAATCTTTCTTATAAAAATTAACTTTTGACAATAATTCATCTCAATGTAAAGAATTTACTAATTTCTTCAATCCATGGTCATCCCGATTATTTAAGGAAAACTCAGTTGTTTCTTTTTATACATGACAAATCTATCGGCTAGAAATGCACTGTGCTGTGCCAGAAAAATTTCTTATAGGAGCAGATACATACGCGTTATCCGGCGACCTTATTGAGTTAAGAATTTTCAGTTTATTCAGAATGATCTTTCAGGGCCATTACGCAGCACTGTTGACGTTCAAATTTACCAGTTTAGATTCACAGTCAGTTAATTATTGAAAGGTTATAAGTGAGCCACAATTTTATTGAGAGATTAGTCAAGTTATTATTGTGAGGTTACGGAATGATTTATCTGTTGGTAGGTTACGCTGAATGTTATATATATGTTGGAAGGTTACAAGCTCCTACCTCGGAATACTTTACTTAACTGTGCAGACAAGATCAACAACATAATATGTGTATTCCAAAATGATCGTCTGTCCAGACACAACGAAGGTACGCATGCTTGAATGTTAATTTTCCCTCACTGCAGCTCACCCTATGTACCACTGCAACGACACTATGTACTGAAGATTGGCCACAGTTACTGTTTTCGTGGTGTATTGGGACTAGTGGTAGCTACCAGGGTATGTTAATATTGATCTTAATAGCGCATCTGTCTCGCAGGATGTGACTTCAAGTGACAACGTCTGTCCTCTCCCACAAACCAACGGAAAACCTTCAACTAAATGTGGCACGGTACGCCTACAAACGTTTGGCTATCAAGCACCCCAACGTTCAGCCACTGATTCCGCACAAAATTAACAAACGTGAGAAACCAGTCTCAGACTTCAATTAATCGAAGTCTCAACTGCTGCTACCCACAAACTTTTACGTTTCGTTACAAGTTTATCTTCTGCTTCTTCCACACGGCGAGCTTAAACTTCACACACATCGCCGAAGCAGCTACTTTCTCGAGCAAGCCGATAACATTTCCAAAGTGTCTACCTAAACGACTTAAGATTTTCTTTGAACTCTCCCGACTCTAAACCCCTAAGCGGGCTAACTTACTGCGACCCTCTCATTGCAATTCGCCCGTCAAGACTAACTCTTGAGACCATTTCGTGAGACTAACTCTTGAGAGACTCTTAATAGACTAACTGTAGTTCATAAGGGCTAAGCCGAGAACCATTTACGGTGAACAAACAAATCACGCTAATTCTCTCTTTAACAACAGGCGTTTCTTCTTAGCAGCTGCCTGCGTGATTTTTTAGAGGCCAGCTACTCCGTAGCTGCAATCTTTGCCGCATACCGCGACTCTGCAGCCGGCCGGGAGTAGCAAACCGCTGACTTGACTGGAATCTGCTTTTCACGTGCATCAAGCGACAAAATCCACAACATTTTAACACACAGACATATAAGAAAACTTTACAAAACTCTCGATACTTGCAAAAAAACAGTCAACTTCGATAATAAGATGTGGCGATAACACACAGTAATAAGCTTAAAATTTTGCACATTACAAATGTATTAAGTTTTAATGTAGGTAAGTTACAATATTTTATGTACGTTATTGTTATCATTATTAAACCGTAGAAATAAGTGGTACCTTGAAAGTGGCTGTGTGAGCAACTTGTACTTGGGGGAAGGGGGAGAGGGGAGGAAGAAAGAAACTATGGCCGCCATCTCTCCCAGAACACAACCCTGAATCGATGCCTACACGAATAAAGCTGATGAAGTAATACTCGCATAGGTAAAAATGATTACATGAAAATAGACGTATAATTTCAAACAATTTTTATGTTGGAGTGGAAAATATGTTATGTTTCACCATAACCAACTTCTCTTGCGGGGAAGTTGAGGCTATAATGAACAAAGGGCATCCCTTCTGAAGATATCGATTAGATGCAAGTAGTTAATGAGTATTTCAAGAAAACCAAATGTGTTGACGCGTTATTAATGAGTACTCTAAACAATACATTTCCGCAGAAAGCATTGTGTTAGTCATCCTTCCACTTCAGTGAAAATTTTTAAGTTCTCCGGATGCAAACAAAACTAAAGTAGAACACGAGCTATAGACTTACAAAGCATTTAAATCGAGCAGTTCACACACGGATTTGTAAGCTGGAACTAATATACATGAGTCCACAGAACACCGCGTGACAAAATCAGCTTCTTTTTTATATGAAACAAACGCAAATATGGAACCATTTACTTCACTTTATATTACGGATGCAAGCAAAAATCAATCACACTACTACGAACAACATACTCACAATGCAATTCAAAGAGTGGAATACACAGAAGTGGTACATTAACACAATGAAACTAGTGTGTGTTTATGTTTGATGATTTTTTTTCGTTTTGCCATGTGCTACAGCGCAATTAATTGCACTTGATAATGGGCGCAAGATAAAAATTACAATATTGGATTTTACAAATAAATAATTTTCTCAGTCAAAAGACAACCACAATGTCGTGAATTTTACTTGACTGTGAACCCCAGCTACAAGAATTTAATATTAGTTTTTGATTAAGATTTCTTGAATATGTTACTTTGCAAGGTTACAGAAACGTTTCCAGGCACGCACTTTACCGTTAGACCACGAGGCTCACCCATAAAGTATAAGTGACAAATATTGTGATGTAATATTCTTATTTCTCAAATCAAGAGTAGGTATCTTCGCGCTATATTTTCCTGTATTACTAGTTCATTGCCAGGCCACTACGAGCGCTACTGTCATTCTCTACTCCCATGTCGTATTACAAGTAGCGCATTTCTTATGTTTTGGCGTTCTGTGGCTTGCGGAATCAGAAAAACAGTCGGTTTCCTGTCAACTAGGCTACCAGACCAAGCGCTCATTCTATGAGAAGTACTCTTACATATATTTTAAATACTATTAAGCGTAATAAAGTGAGGATTTTAAATCTGCATTTATATATTATTTTAAAAACTAACTAATGTAAAAAGAAAACTCCTACATAATTTATATGATGGCCAGAGGAACTCAGGAACCTCATAGTGACTGAAATGTCGATATCGGCTGCACAATAGGGTTTACTCAAAATTTAAAATTTATTGTGTCGCACTGGAACCGCTCCTGATGTCCCCAATGGCACACAACAAAAGACAAGTCGGGATGCTAAGTTACACGTAGTTACCTGCCGAAATAACTTGACCAACCGATTTGTAGTAAATATCAACAGGCTTAAAAAGTTACGTTTTCACACATGCAGTTCCACAGGAACAACCGATTTGGCCCAATTCGTGGATGTTTATTGGTTCTTGTGGCCGATGTGTGCTTCTTTCATAGTGCAACGGTGATACCGCTTTCCAATTTTTGCGATTTTTGTTTCGATCCTTTGTTTATCTCACCTGAGTACTCAGTTTTCGTACATGTTTTGATTAAGAATATGGCATATATCCGTCTCGGTGAAAAAAGGTCTGGTCTATTGCTAGGCCGGTTTCGAGCTACAATGCCGTAACAGTCCTCCACAATTGTTCATACATGGGGTGCTGTACAACCGGAGGCATGTTGTGTACTTCCTGGTTAACTGTATTTGTGGTATACATTATTTCAACGTTCAAATGTTATGTTTATGACCCATTCACACAGGGTTTAGCAGATACAAGCGCAGATACACTACTGGCCGTTAAAATTGCTACTCCACGAAGATGACGTGCTACAGACGCTAAATTTAACCGACAGGAAGAAGATGCTGTGATATGAAAATGATTAGCTTTTCAGAGCATTCACACGACATTGGGGCCGGTGGCAACACCTACAACGTGCTGACATGAGGAAAGTTTCCAACCGATTTCTCATACCCAAACATCAGTTGACCGGCGTTGCCTGGTAAAAAGTTGTTGTGATCCCTCGTCTAAGGAGGAGAAATGCGTACCACCACGTTTCCGACTTTGATAAAGGTCGGATTGTAACCTATCGCGATTGCGGTTTATCGTATCACGATATCCCCAGCAGTCGAGATGACAGGCATCTTATCCGCATGGCTGTAACGGATCGTGTAGCCACGTCTCGATCCATGAGTCAACAGATGGGGACGTTTGCAAGACAACAACCATCTGCTCGGACAGTTCGATAACATTTGCAGCAGCATGGACTATCAGCTCGGAGACCATGGATGCTGTTACCCTTGACGCTGCATCACAGACAGGAGCGCCTGCGATGGTGTACTCAACGATGAACCTGGGTGCACGAATGACAAAACGTCATTTTTTCCGATGAATCCAGGTTCTGTTTACAGCATCATGATGGTCGCATCCGTGTTTGGCGACATCGCGGTGAAGTCATATTGGAAGCGTGTATTCGTCATCGCCGTACTGGCGTATCACCCGGCATGGTGGTGTGGGGTGCCACTGGTTACACATCTCGGTCTTCTCTTGTACGCATTGACGGCACTTTGAACAGTGGGCGTTACATTTCAGATGTGTTACGACCCGTGGCTCTACTCTTCATTCGATCCCTGCGAAGCCGCGCGGGATTAGCCGAGCGGTCTCGGGCGCTGCAGTAATGGACTGTGCGGCTGGTCCCGGCGGAGGTTCGAGTCCTCCCTCGGGCATGGGTGTGTGTATTTGTTCTTAGAATGATTTAGGTTAAGTAGTGTGTAAGCTTAGGGATGACCTCTGCAGTTAGGTCCCATAAGATTTCACACACATTTGAACTTTTTTTTTTCGATCCCTGCGAAACCCTACATTTCAGAAGGATAATGCACGACCACATGTGGCAGGTCCTGTACGGGCCTTTCTGGATACAGAAAATGTTCGACTGCTGCCGTGGCCAGCACATTCTCCAGATCTCTCACCAACTGAAAAGTCTGGTCAATGGTGGCCGAGAAACTGGTTCGTCACAACACGCCAGTCACTACTCTTGATGAACTGTGGTATCGTGTTGAAGCTGCATGGGCAGCTGTACCTGTACACGCCATTCAAGCTCTGTTTGACTCAATGCCCAGGCGTATCAAGGCCGTTAGAACGGCCAGAGGTTGTTGTTCTGGGTACTGATTTCTCAGCATCTATGCACCCAAATTGCGTGAAAATGTAATCACATGTCAGTTCTACTGTAATATATTTGTCCAATGAATACCTATTTATCATCTGTTTTTCTTCTTGGTGTAGCAATTTTAATGGCCAGTAGTGTATTTTTACATGTGGTACAGTAATATGTACACAGATCAATGTGTTTATTATTCCCTGAGTTGAACAGTCTTCCAACTAACATGTCACAAGCTTAGCGACCTGATGTTCTGAGCACGGTCACAACGGCACCCTAAGTGAACTACGGCTGTCAGTATAGACACTCCGTTTTGCATCCACTGCAGCGCCCAACCAGCTGCCCAGGAGGAAAGAAGCATTAATGGCTCAGTCTCGTCACATGTAGGAGGTACTGCCAAACCTAAAAGCATATGGTTTGTAATAGCTATAATTATTATTCAGTATTGGTGTAATGTTGTCCAGTACGCTGTCCTCAGTCACCAACAACAATATCTGCACTCATGCCCGTCACACCCTGCATGTGTCTTGACTTTGTCGAGTTTTGGAATACAGAATGTTTATTTTCAGTTTAAAATTTATTTTGTGTTAGTAAATTTATGCAAGGATACCCAATTATGTTCAGATCATTAAAAACCTTGTTACAGAAAGCAACTTGTCAAATGTAGTAGAAGCAAAACATTGAAGTTTCGATGGGACTGTATTGTTGGGGTCGGGATGTGACCCCAGGGCAGCGGAGGAATTGGCGATTTATACGTCTGCAGAATGTGTCGCTTCCTCGTTGGGATCTGAATTGAAGAGGTGATGGTGGTTGACATAGTTTTGTGAGTCCTTAATGAAACATCCATGTTCACAATAGTCTTTTATTCATTTTAGTGCAGAGGCGGGAATAGAGCAGGCAGGACTCTCGATGACGTCGGTGGCTGTCAGCGCACCGAATACCGTGATCAGCATCTGCCAGATAAGTGGCCAGAAAAACACACTTTAGCAGTGACAGACAGTGGCGCCCGCGAATCTGCAACAGAAAGGTGCCAGACGCAGCTTCTGATAACATGACTAACTCGTGGTCGCCATGTACTGAAACGTCCCCTTAGAAAAATTATACACGACTGGTCTATATGAAACGTCCCCTTAGAACAATTATACAAGACTGTGCTTAAACTGACACACAATATTTTTAGCGCAACGCAATCTGACTTTCAATAATCCCTACGAAAGAATGGCCCTGACTAACATTAACCTATACGTTTCACAAATCACTTACCTCACAAAAATCTTCGTTACTCAAGCTACTGCAATACAGCGAGCGCCACTACTGCCAGCTAAATAAAAGATTCTACCTACTGAAGGCACTAACTACTAATAGGCATAGTTAGCAAATGAAAGATTTTTAATAGAGAACAAAAAATGTATTTACCTTAATTGTCGTAATATATATAGCTGTTCATGACATCCAGTCTTACAAATTTCAAAACTCCGCCATCTCTCTCCCCACGTCCACCACTTCTGGCGGCTCACCTCCAACTGCGCAACGCTACGCGCTGTTAGCATCCAGCTGCCTCTGCTCAACACTACAATGGCAGACAACAATGCAAACTAAACACACACTGCGCACAGCACAGCCAGTGATTTTTCATACCGAGCGCTAAGCTGCGTTACCAATAAGAAAACCTAAACAGCCTACTTACACTACCACACCGGGATGGACGGTGTTTAAAATGTAACATCCAGCACGGCTGAAGTCGAAGACATGTGCCCGAACTGGGTGGTTGTCAGCGGCGACAGAAGCCCTCAGGATTGGTGTACAGCAAAAGAGGGAACCGGCAGCCACTACCCCAGATCCGAACACGCGTCCAGTGAGAGAGGTGGCAGCCGGCGTGAGGCAGTCACCCAGTGGTGGTAAAGTGCCAAGTCGTCTACGTATTTATGGTTCCCAGCTAAGGTGGTTGCTGTAGTTATTGCAGACGACGTCGTCGGTAGTGACTGGATACTTCATTCGGCGCTTCAGTGGCCTCCGCCTCGAACTCAGCAGGTGATGGAGATGGTGGTGGTGAACAAATCGTACACACCTAGGTACAATCGTGTACAGAGAACGTTGACGAGCGTCTGAGAACATCTGAGGGTGAGGGTCTAATTTGGGGGTATTTCTGACAGCACGTCTGCTCACCGACCTGCTAGTGTGAGTTGGCTGGGTCTCACGTCTCTACAGTGAGCTCATACCGAGTGATGGAAGAGGCAAAGGCAGGGAGCGGAGGCAGGAGGAATCGGAACAAGGCAGCTCTGCACAAGAAATATTTGTCAACAGCTCTATTCCTCGGTCGCTAATAGTTCTATGGAAATGTATCGCTAATTAATGCCTTTTGTGTCAAATTTATTTCCTAAAACTGTTGCATCGGTTAGAAATGACAATGAATGAAATTTACATTTCTTTAAATTGATGAGGAAAAGAACACGATATTTGCTACAATTGATGCAGCCTTATGATGAATTTTTTTTTTCTCGAACGAAGCTTATATTGACATCAACATGTATTTCGTGACTATTTTACTCGCACGTTAAACACAAGAACACTGCATTTAAATGAATAAGACTTATTTTGCTTCTCACTAAACAATCAGTGTCTGGTATCACATTCTGAGCACTGCTCATTCGAAGATAAGCTTTTAAACTAAAGCCTGTCAGTGAGATTCTGTGGATTGATTTCGTTCTCTGCGACATCTACGTGTGCGTCAATTCTCGGCAAGCCACCTAAGGGTGTGTAGCGGAAGGAACTTCTGGTACCACTAGCTGATCCTTCCTTTCCTGTTCCACTCGCGAATGGCTCTTGGGAAAATGATTGTCCGCAAACCTCTGTATTAGTTCTAATTCCCTCGTCGTCGACATATCGCGAGTTGTATGTGGGGAGAAGTAATATGTTTCCCGACTCTTCCAGAAAGTAATTTCTCGAAATTTCAGTAGTAAACCTGTCCGCGATGCACAACGCCTCTCTTGTAGCGTCTGCCACTGGAGTTTATAGAGCATCTCTGTAACGCTCTCTCGCCGAGGAAACCATCCCGTGACGAAGCGCGCCACTCTTCGTTGGATCTTCTCCATCTCTTCTATCAGTCTTAGCTCGTAAGGGTCCGAGATTAATTCTTCATTGCGAAAATAAGTTACTCACAGAAATATGTAGGTCTAAACTTCAAAATATCGACATAATCGTAGCAGCGAAGTTGTTAAGTTGTGGAAATTTATGTTAAAGAAAACTTCTATACGTATCTACTAGAATTATTCATTAGGTTGGTTCATAAGTTCGTAGCGTTTCTGTTTTGCTTATTGGTATTTCGGTTGCTAAGGGTTTATTTATCGATTGTCATTTTTATATGTAATTCGCTGGTGCTATTTGAGTTTACATATTGTCATTTTGTTATTTGAAGATAGTGACAGGGGCTGTGGACGCTAGAAAATGGAGTGACAAGTGGAGAAATCGGAACATTTTCCGGCATATTCTTCTGTTTGAGTTCAATAGAGGAGTCACAGCCATAAACATTTGCGCCGTGTTTGGGGATAATGCCACTGGACAGAGCACGACAAGAAAATGATTTTCTCGTTTTAAGTAAGATCGTTCTGACATTAGTGACCGTTCACTTTCAGGAAGACCTTCGGGCTTTAATGAAGGTCGTGAAGAGTACGGCAAGAAAATGGTTTTCCCGTTTTACATAGGATCGTTCTGACATTAATTACTGCTCACTTTCAGGAAGACCTTCGGGCTTTGATGGAGAACGTTTAACTGCATTAATCCACAATGATCTAGGTCAGTGTACTCGAGAAGTAGCCGATGTTATGAACTGTGATCATTCCACCATCGGGCGATATTTGCGTCCAGTGAGGAATGTTCAAAAATCGGGTGTATGGTTATCGCATGCTCTTAGCCAAAACCACGAAAGTCAGGAGGTGGCCAAATGTGTATATCTGCTTGCTCGTCATCACTTGGGTCGTGAACAACAGAACAACACCAGTCATTACTATCCCGTATCGCTACTGGTGACGAGAAATGGTGTCTTTATGCTAACATAAGGAAAAGAAAGGAATCATTGAGCTCAAATAAAGCAGTAACTTTCTGAATAAAGATCTGAGCGCGTCCAAAAAAGATAATGCATCTGGTAGAACGGAGACGATATGGTCTGCTACGGATTGCTTTCCCGAGGGCGGCCGCTGTGGCGGAGCGGTTCTAGGAGCTTCAGTCCGGAACCACGTGACTGCTACGGTCGCAGGTTCGAATCCTGCTTCGGGCATGGATGTGTATGACGTCCTTAGGTTAGGTTTACGTAGTTCTAAGTCTAGGGGGCTGATGACCTCAGATGTTAAGCCCCATAGTGCTCAGAGACATTTGAACCATTTGAAGCTTTCCCGAGGTGTAACCATCACTGGTGACATTTATTGTCAACAGATGAGACGTCTTGAAGACGCAATCCAAGAACAAAGATCAGGAAGACTGCGTGAAGTGATGGTACTTCATGATAATGCCTGCCCGCCTTCTGTAAGGCTGCCAACAATCGCTATACAAGATTGGGTTGAAAAGTCATTCCGAACCCACCTTATTCACCTGATCTTGCGCCCTCAGATGTTTCACCTTCGCCGGTCTGTATCGAACAATCTTCAAGGAACTTCCCTTCCGGATGAAAATGCGCTCCGTACTTGGCTCGACGGGTTCTTCGCCTCAAAAATATGGGATTTCAAAGTCGCGGAATCAAAAAGTTGCCCCAGTGTTGGCAGACTGTTGTAAGTAGTGAAGGAGAATGTATTGTTGATGACTAAATATGTAAACTCAAACAGCAACAGCGAACTACATATAAAAATGACAATCGATAAATAAACCCTTAGCAACCGAAATACCAATAAGCAAAACAGAAACGCTACGAACTTATGAACCAACCTAATGAATAATTCTAGTAGATACGTATAGAAGTTTTCTTTAACATAAATTTCCACAACTTAACAACTTCGCTGCTACGATTATGTCGATATTTTGAAGTTTAGACCTACATATTCCTGTGAGTAACTTATTTTCGCAATGAAGAATTAATCTCGGACCCTTACGAGCTAAGACTGATAGAAGAGATAGAGAAGATCCAACGAAGAGTGGCGCGCTTCGTCACGGGATGGTTTCCTCGGCGAGAGAGCGTTACAGAGATGCTCTATAAACTCCAGTGGCAGACGCTACAAGAGAGGCGTTGTGCATCGCGGACAGGTTTACTACTGAAATTTCGAGAAATTACTTTCTGGAAGAGTCGGGAAACATATTACTTCTCCCCACATACAACTCGCGATATGTCGACGACGAGGGAATTAGAACTAATACAGAGGCTTGCGGACAATCATTTTCCCAAGAGCCATTCGCGAGTGGAACAGGAAAGGAAGGATCAGATACACATGTATCTGTTGCGTTCATTAAACTTACGGAAGAAAGCTACGAACTTATGCACCAACCCAATAATTACGAAATCACTCAGATGCCAGCCACACTGAAGGTCTATAGGTTGTAAGTGTAGTTGGGCATCCTTCACTGACGTGTTAAAAATTGATAGTGTCTGACATTCGCTTTAAAGTTACTAACCCGGCCATAATGCTCTTTTCATCGATAACAAAACAGCTACTCTCCACTTTAAGTATCGCGTCATTAACTACACAGGCTTGCGATTAAAACCACAGAGAACTTAACATATTATCGCTGCTCTGAAGACAACGATCAGTTTTCACCTCCTCTGCAGAGCATAATGACGTCTAACAGCTGTATTCCACCTCGAGTGCATGCTATCCAGGCGGCAAGCAAGCGTGAACGCGCATGCTCTCCTAGCTGCCTACTGAACAGGCCTGCATTGGAGTGTACTGTTCAGCAACACTCCTACCACGGAGGAGACAACAGATTGCAGCAGCCGGATGTCGCCATTAGGTGGCGATGACTACATCCGTCCAATTTTTTTTCGGCTGCTGCAGGAGCTCATCAGGAGCTGCAGTATTATCCAGCTTCACCCTTCAGAGGCGCTGGCTAGCTTCTTCCACATCTGCTCCCTGAATGAGAATTCTTTCGTTCTGAATACAACTTCTTGTAAAATGGTGTCCGAGCTCCTGAATGACACTTCCTTCCTTCTATGTGACATCGTTTTGCTGAGCGTAAGAAGAACATTGCATTGCACCTGACTGAGTCGTGTTCTTACACTATATTTGACGAGCTGGTGACTGTAATGAGGTTTTTAACGCTCTGTAGATGATTGCCTGGTCAGTCGAAGCCGCTCATCCTTGTTTAATTTTAAGATAATGAAGAAATAAATGTTATATTGTTTTTGATGTTCAAAACAAATGTTCAAATGTGTGTGATATCTTATGGGACTTAACTGCTAAGGTCATCAGTCCCTAAGCTTACACACTACTTAACCTAAATTATCCAAAGGACAAACACACACAAACCCATGCCCGAGAGAGGACTCGAACCTTCGCCGGGACCAGCCGCACAGTCCATGACTGCAGCGTCTGAGATCCCTCGGCTAATCACGTGCGGCTATTGTTTTTGATCTTTTTGACATTTCTGTGTGCATTTCGACTTCAGAAATCTTTACTGTGCAGGCAAAGGAAGTTGAACTAATACTGTATGTACAAAATCGAAAATTTAAGCTCCAAAGCTGTTTCCTAGAACATATTACAACCCTTTCAGACCCACTGATTACAGTTATGTACATTACATTTTACTGTCGCTTTGTCGGAACAGAAACATTTCTCCCCAGTAGAAACCCCATGTGCACATTACTGAATGTTCAGTCTTTTTGTTGTTGTGGTCTTCAGTCCTGAGACTGGTTTGATGCAGCTCTCCATGCTACTCTATCCTGTGCAAGCTTCTTCATCTCCCAGTACCTACTGCAACCTACATCCTTCTGAATCTGCTTAGTATAGTCATCTCTTGGTCTCCCTCTACGATTTTTACCCTCCCCGCTGCCCCCTAATACTAAATTGGTGATCCCTTGATGCCTCAGAACATGCCCTACCAACCGATCCCTTCTTCTGGTCAAGTTGTGCCACAAACTTCTCTTCTCCCCAATCCTATTCAATACTTCCCCATTAGTTATGTGATCTACCCGTCTAATCTTCAGCATTCTTCTGTAGCACCACATTTCGAAAGCTTCTATTCTCTTCTTGTCCAAACTAGTTATCGTCCATTTTTCACTTCCATACATGGTTACACTCCATACAAATACTTTCAGAAATGACTTCCTGACACTTAAATCTATACTCGATGTTAACAAATTTCTCTTCTTCAGAAACGCTTTCCTTGCCATTGCCAGTCTACATTTTATATCCTCTCTACTTCGACCATCATCAGTTATTTTGCTCCCCAAATAGCAAAACTCCTTTACTACTTTAATTGTCTCATTTCCTAATCTAATTCCCTCAGCATCACCCGATTTTATTCGACTACATTCCATTATCCTCGTTTTGCTTTTGTTGATGTTCATCTTATATCCTCCTTTCAAGACACTATCCATTCCGTTCAACTGCTCTTCCAAGTCCTTTGCTGTCTCTGACAGAATTACGATGTCATCGGCGAACCTCAACATTTTTATTTCTTCTCCATGGATTTTAATACCTACTCCGAATTTTTCTTATGTTTCCTTCACTGCTTGCTCAATATACAGATTGAATAACATCGGGGAGAGACTACAACCCTGTATCACTCCCTTCCCAACCACTGCTTCCCTTTCATGTCCCTCGACTCTTATAACTGCTATCTGGTTTCTGTACAAATTGTAAATAGCCTTTCGCTCCCTGTATTTTACCCCTGCTACCTTCAGAATTCGAAAGAGAGTATTCCAATCAACATTGTCAAAAGCTTTCTCTAAGTCTACAAATGCTACAAACGTAGGTTTGCCCTTCCTTAATCTAGCTTCTAAGATAAGTCGTAGGGACAGTATTGCCTCACGTGTTCCAACATTTCTACGGAATCCAAACTGATGTTCCCCGAGGTCGGTTTCTACTAGTTTTTCCATTCTTCTGTAAAGAATTCGTGTTAGTATTTTGCAGCTGTGACTTATTAAACTGATAGTTCGGT
Source organism: Schistocerca gregaria (assembly GCF_023897955.1). Classification (NCBI taxonomy): domain Eukaryota; kingdom Metazoa; phylum Arthropoda; class Insecta; order Orthoptera; family Acrididae; genus Schistocerca; species Schistocerca gregaria. The sequence continues at coordinate 662,037,771 of NC_064922.1, forward strand.
AATTTTCACATCTGTCGACACCTGCTTTCTTTGGGATTGGAGCCGGCCGCGGTGGTCTCGCTGTTCTAGACGCTCAGTCCGGAACCGCACGACTGCTACGGTCGCAGGTTCGAATCCTGCCTCGGGCATAGATATGTGTGATGACCTTAGGTTAATTAGGTTTAATTAGTTCTAAGTTCTAGGCGACTGATGGCCACAGATGTTAAGTCGCATAGTGCTCAGAGCCATTTGAACCATTGGGGATTGGAATTATTATATTCTTCTTGAAGTCTGACGGTATTTCGCCTGTCTCATACATCTTGCTCACCAAATGGTAGAGTTTTGTCAGGACTGGCTCTCCCAAGGCCGACAGTAGTTCCAATGGAATGTTGTCTACTCCGGGGACCTTGTTTCGACTCAGGTCTTTCAGTGCTCTGTCAAACTCTTCACGCAGTATCGTATCTCCCATTTCATCTTCATCTACATCCTCTTCCATTTCCATAATATTGTCCTCAAGTACATCGCCCTTGTATAGACCCTCTATATACTCCTTCCACCTTCCTGCTTTCGCTTCTTTGCTTAGAACTGGGTTTCCATCTGAGCTCTTGATGTTCATACAAATGGTTCTCTTATCTCCAAAGGTCTCTCTAATTTTCCTGTAGGCAGTATCTACCTTACCCCTCGTGAGATAAGCCTCTACATCCTTACATTTGTCTTCTAGCCATCCCTGCTTAGCCTATGTGCACTTCCTGTCGATCTCATTTTTGAGACGTCTGTATTCCTTTTTGCCTGCTTCATTTACTGCATTTTTATATTTTCTCCTTTCATCAATTAAATTCAATATTTCTTCTGTTACCCAAGGATTTCTACTAGCCTTCATCTTTTTACCTACTTGATCCTCTGCTGCCTTCACTACTTCATCCCTCAAAGCTACCCATTCTTCTTCTACCGTATTTCTTTCCCCCATTCCTATCATGAGCTCCCTTATGCTCTCCCTGAAACTCTGTGCAACATCTGGTTCTTTTAGTTTATCCAGGTCCCATCTCCTTAAATTCGCACCTTTTTGCAGTTTCTTTAGTTTTAATCTACTGATCATAACCAATAGATTGTGGTCAGAGTCCACATCTGCCCCTGGAAATGTCTTACAATTTAAAACCTAGTTCCTAAATCTCTGTCTTACCATTACATAATCTATCTGAAACCTGTCAGTATCTCCAGGCTTCTTCCATGTATACAGCCTTCTTTTATGGTTCTTGGTCTTTGTATCATGTACAAATGCTGCCAACTGTTGGGCTTCAGTGTAAAAATATCAGCTAGTCAGTGCAGCAGCACACCGCAGATGGTGAACGCCAGATTATACAGGAGTGATTGGTTAGCTATATTCCACTGTATAAAATATTATTATTATTGTTATATCGCATGATAATTAATGAATCGTTTATTTATTACAACAATGAATATTTCAAAATTAGTTATTTTAGTCCATAAAAAGAAGCCAACTGTACACAGTATATTTTGAGAACCATTACATATTGTTTTATAAACCTTGCATCTAAAGTCCTTTAAAAATCGCCTAAGGCCATTACAGCATGTTAGAAAAATTTTCTTTCTCCAGAAATATTCAGGTCTGATAGGGATAAGGAACTATTGACCGTGCTACTAAGATATTTATTTCATTATCTATACATTGGACTTTCCCAACTGTCCTTTCTTTTTTTTTTGGTCATCAGTCTTCTGACTGGTATTGGTTTGGTGCGGTCCGCAACGATTTCCTCTCCTGTGCTAACCTCTTCATCTCAGAGTAGTAATTGCAACCTACGTCCTCAATTATTTCCTATATGTATTCCAGTCTTTGTCTTCCTCTACAGTGTTTGCCCTCTACAGCTCCCTCTAGTACCATTGAAGTCATTCCTCATGTCTTATCATCCTGTCCCTTCTCCTTATCAGTGTTTTCCACACGTTCCTTTCCTCTCCGGTTCTGCACAGAACCTGCTCATTCCCTATCAGTCAACCTAATTTACAACATTCGTTGTAGCACCACATTTTAAATGCTTCGATTCTCTTCTCTTTCGGTTTTCCCACAGTCTATGTTTCACTAGCATACAATGCTGTGCTGCAAGCGTATATTCTCAGAAATTTCTTCTTCAAATTAAGATCGATATTTGATATTAGTAGACTTCTCTTGGCCAGAAATGTACTTTTTACTAGTACTAGTCTGTTTTTTATGTCCTCCTTGCTCCGTCCGTCACTCGTTATTTTACTGCTTAGGTAGCAGAATTCCTTAACTTCATGTACTTCGAGACCATCGATTCTGATATTAAATTTCTCGCTGTTATCATTTCCACTGCTTCTCATTACCGTTGTCTTTCTTCGATTTACTCTCAAGTCATAATCTGTACTCATTAGACTGTTCATTCCATTCAGCAGATCATGTAATTCTTCTTCACTTTCGCTCAGGATAGCAATGTCATCAGCGAATCGTATCATTCATATCCTTTCACCTTGAATTTTAATTCCACTCCTGAACCTTTCTCTTATTTCCATCATTGCTTCCTCGATGTACAAATTAACAGTAGGGGCGAAAGATTACATCCTTGTTCTACACCCTTTTTAATATGAGCACTACGTTCTCGGTCGTCCATCTTATTATTCCCTCTTGGCTGTTGTACTTATTGTATATGACCCGTCTCTCCCTATAGCTTACCCTTACTTTTCTCAGAATTTCGAACATATTGCACCATGTTACACTGTCGAACACTTTTTTCTTTAATCTTGCTTCCATAATTAACCGCAACGTCACAGTTGCCTCTCTCGCACCTTTACCTTTCCTAAAGCCAAACTTATCGTCATCTAGCGCATCCTCAATTTTCTTTTCCATTCTTCTATGTATTATCCTTGGCAGCAACTTGGATGCATGAGCTGTTAGCTGACTGTCGATAATTCTCGCACTTGTCAACTCTTGCTGTCTTCGGAATTGTGCGGATGATGTTTTTCCGAAAGTGAGATGGTATGTCGCCAGACTCATAAATTCTACACACCAACGTGAATAGTCGTTTTGTTGCCACTTCCCCCAGCGATTTTAGAAATCCTGATGGAATGTTATCTATCCCTTCTGCCTTATCTGATTTTCCGTCGCCTGTTTCTTCTTCTATCACATCAGACAAATGAAGGGGTTATTTCAATAGAGGTACAAGTCCATTACCTCCACTTTTCTGCCTATAATGCTCCTGAAATTAATTATTCAAACAAACAGAAAAAAGGTTGATCTCAAGCAAGAAGCCATATGCTTGAGTATTTCTGGTATCTCAATTGCAGATTTTTCAGCGCTCATATAACTTTAGGACTCTGTATCTCAAAATGAACAAAAATTGACTTGTACCACTATTGAAATAAGCCCTTCAAATCTTCCCCCTCATAGACGCTTTCAATGTATTCTTACCACCTATCCTCTCTCTTTTCTGCATTTAACAGTGGAATTTTCGTTGCATATAATGGCACCGAAGTTTGTTTTGACTTTCCTGTATACTGAGTCAGTCCTAACGACAATCATTTCTTTTTCGATTTCTTCACTTTTTCATGCAGTCATTTCGTCTTAATTTCCCTGCACTTCCTATTTATTTCATTCCTCACCGACTTGCATTTCTGTACTCCTGAGTCTCCCGAACATTTTTGTACTTCCTCCTTCCATCGATCAATTGAAGTATTTCTTCTGTTACCCTTCGTTTCTTCGCAGTTACTTTGTTTGTACCTATGTTTTCCTTCCCAACTTCCGTTATCGTCTTGTTTTAGGGATGTCCATTCCTCTTCAACTGTACTATTTTTTATTGCTGTATCTATAGCCTTAGAGTACTTCAAGCTTGTTTCGTCATTCCGTAGTACTTCCGTATCCCGCTTCTTTGCGTATTGATTCTTCCTGTCTTAAACTTCAGCCTAGTCTTCATCACTACTATGTTGTGATCTGAATCTATATCTGCTTCTGGGTATGCTTTACAATCCAGTATCTGATTTCGGAATCTCTGTCTGACCGTGATGTAGTCCATATCACAGAATAGACGGATGTTAGGAACACTAGATCTTCCAGCCTACTAGATAGAGGAAGAGATCTGATACAGGGTTTATTTTGTATTATTTTAGGAGACATGCTCAGTCAATGTAACAAATATTGTTCCCATCTATCGAGTAGAAGCACCAAGAAAAATTAACCTAACTCACACGGTTCGAAATATGTGACACTAATTTGATGAACATAGCAATGAGAAAACACGTCTTTCTTGGCATTCACGATCGGTGTATTTGAATTGTTTTGAGTAATCGTGACCAGCTGGAAAAATAATTTAGGGCTACAATTCTCACTCAGTATAAAATGCATTTCACCTGTATTGAGAATCTGTATAGGTTGAGATCTGTATGCATCGAGCTACACTGAGGGTCAGGCTGTGAGGGATGTTAAGGATGGGTATATACGCTCTTAGGTTAGTGTACGTATTACTTTGTTCTCATGGGATACTGCGAGCATATACCGACTGCACACTGTAGTGGAATCTCCGAGCAGTAGCGATCTACTTTTTGAAACATTTGCCCTATAAACTGATCTTGTTTTTATAGTCGCTTCCTTCTCCGTGCGTTTCTCTTATCTGTTTAGCCCTCGCAGGTCATACGGATGCGCGGAGCGCGGATCTCACTCAGGTCGAGGCGGACCCTGTTTACCCACGTCAAGTTGGAAGCTGTTACAAGCAGATAATGGCGCAAAGCCGCAGCGCTCCTTCTCGACTGCTAAATATGACATTCCAGCCTAAGTCGTCCTGACACTTTAAGCCTGTTACAAAGATAAAGCCCGTGCTCGCAGCGAGTGCAGTCTACAGCGGTTTGTGAGCCCTCTGCGAGAACGACGTACGAGCAGCATGTATGCTATTGAACTAAACTGCCACAGCGATAAACCACGTAAAACTAAAAAGAAGCTAGAAAAGTTTCATTTAAGCATCAAAATGAATGGAAAATAAATATAAGAAAACAGCCGGTTCATTCTTTGAAATATAGTATCAGTCTTAAGGAACCATGTACTCTTAAAATAACATTGTTGAAAGTCCATTAACACATAAATCTACGATAGGTAAGTAAGACACCGAGAAGAAAATATTCACAGATATCATTCCCACGGAAATGGGGCTAGGGGGTAACTGAGCAGTAGGTTTTTGCCACAGTACATATGAGGATCAGTCCACTTGAAGCAGCTGGCAACAGTGAAGGTCAATAGCATCTCCGTTCGTAATTTATCGTGTGCGAAAGTGTTGCGTCCTTCGTGACACATCCTTGTTTTTCAGTTCTGTAGTGACAAATGTTCATAGCAGCCTGGTAACATCTTCATTTTACGAAGTATCTACTCAGTCACTGTAAGTATTATGAACATTACAGTTAGTGTAACCAAGCGAAGATGTGTTCTCCTTAAAATTGTAAGCTTTTTAGGGTGGCCCAGTTACCACACAAATCTTTAAGCAAGTAAGGGAGCCAAGAGCTTGGGGTATCTTGACCCACCTCGGCACCAGGAGCAAAATTAAAAAGAAGAAACTACGACGGACGGACATCTGGAAACGTACTGGCAACTGAAATGTATCCACAGATCAGCCTGACTGTGCTATCGATTATATGGAATTTGCCGATATTTAACGTTGTTTCTTCCGAAGAATTATTTAGCATTGGAGGGCAGCGTGGAGGGTAAAAATCGTAGAGGGAGACCGAGAGATGAGTACACTAAGCAGATTCAGAAGGATGTAGGTTGCAGTAGGTACTGGGAGATGAAGCAGCTTGCACAGGATAGAGTAGCATGGAGAGCTGCATCAAACCAGTCTCAGGACTGAAGACAACAACAACAATTTTTCTGGTTCGTATTTTCAAAAAGGACAAACGAGAACCAATAACCTTTACTCTCTCGTAAAGATTCATGTTGAAAATATTAATTTCAAGCTACTTTTCGTATTCGAGTATATTGCAGTTAGTTTCTGTTGTCAAGACAACCAGAGATGCTCGTGTGTATTACTAAACAGTCAAGCGCCCAATAACGTTAAGCATATGATTATCATAGCGTAATTGTCAAGATTTCACTTTTCACTATTAAACTTTCAATAAACTTTATGAACTGCCAAGAATTTTTTGATTGACTTTATAACTATTCTCACTTTTTCAAAAAAATGGCTTCAAATGGCTCTGAGCAGTATGGGACTTAACATCTATGGTCATCAGTCCCCTAGAACTTAAAATTACTTAAACCTAACGACATCACACAACACCCAGCCATCACGAGGTAGAGAAAATCCCTGACCCCGCCGGGAATAGAACCCGGGATCCCGGGCGTGGGAAGCGAGAACGATACCGTACGACCACGTGATGCGGGCCCACATTTTCAAAAAACTCACTCGTAGTCATGAGAACAAACTAATCACGTATTTAAGCAAAACATCTGTGCACACATATGGTTTTCCAATGTTTTCCGGTTGCGTATTATTTTAGCCTTTATCTCTCCTATCTAGCTGATTAGGATCTTCATTCAGTTTTGATAACCAACTTCAAGCATGTACGCTTCCAAAACCAAAATCTTCAGCTTCAGGTTTTTGCTTTTCACAATAATTATCTTTTCCATTGGTTTATTGATAATTCTTCACAATACACATAGTATAATACACATTTTCATCCAACGACTGACTTCAATGCTGTATAGACATGAACTGAACAAAATTACAATAGTAATAATTTCTTTTTCATATTAACAATGTTATAACTTATTCTGTGTCGAATCTGCTGGCCCAACGCCGTCGTCCTCTGGCGTGGCGTGGCTGTCGGCTCGGCACGAACAGCGACCAACTTCCAAAGCTGCCATTACCGTGCTGGTGCCTGTCCGCTGTCTTCGTTTCAGCGTCTTCGAACACGTAAAACATAAGAACACAAAAAACACTACACACATTACATCTGTTACATAATTTTAACCTTTTACATTTATAAGTACTAACCACGAAATTCGTTAACTAGATACTGCATCATATATTACGGTATTCTTGCCGCAAGATCATACATCGAATAGCGTTCTTGAAGGAAGCCAGTGCTGATCGTTAGAAAATGTGCGATATTCACTCACGTGCGATATTCACTCACGCCTTTCGTAGGCAAATGCTCCACCATTTTTTTTTTTTTTTTGAGGAACCAGAGAGGAGGGTCGGGAACAAAGAGGGCAGGGGCGTCTTACGAGGCCTAGCCTTAATGTCCCGTTCCCGCCCTCCCAGAGCCAAGGAAGGAAAGGTGTTGGACAGGATCAGGAAAACTTTATTGGATCAAATTCATTTATTTATGAGTAGACGTATTGTGGTTGGCAGGAGAGCCAACACCGTGTTACTAGAGGTGGCCCGAAAGACACGCGTTTTAGCTCACGCAGGCTGGCGTGAGGTCTGGAACAGGACAAGGAAATTAGAATTTAGAAAAACGGACGTAGCTGCTGGAATACTTAACTTTAATCCATTAATGATGAACGTCGCTATTGACTGTACGTGGTTCATAATATCAATAGTAACTGACTATTGCGCCTTGCTAGGTCGTAGCAAATGACGTAGCTGAAGGCTATGCTAAACTATCGTCTCAGCAAATGAGAGCGTATTTTGTCAGTGAACCATCGCTAGCAAAGTCGGCTGTACAACTGGGGCGAGTGCTAGGAAGTCTCTCTAGACCTGCCGTGTGGCGGCGCTCGGTCTGCAATCACTGATAGTGGCGACACGCGGGTCCGACGTATACTACGGACCGCGGCCGACTTAAAGGCTACCACCTAGCAAGTGTGGTGTCTGGCAGTGACACCACACGTATATATATATATATATATATATATATATATATATATATATATATATATATATATATATATATATTTTGTAAGTAGGCTGTTTAGGTTTTTTATTGGTACCGCCAAATAGCACTCTGTATGAAAATCACTGATATTTACTGAAATGAAATGATGAGAAACATTTTATATCTATTGTCAGTCTAGCTGAGAGATTGCTCATTTTGTTTAATATCCAGTTTCTATCTGCACTGCAGCATTGGTTAAAATAAAATTTAATAGATGTACTAATATCATTATTTTCTGTCTACAGACCCAGTAAAGAATCATTTTATGACCTACTTTCTTAGAAAAGAGAGCACAAATAGACATTTCCCTTCAAAGGAATTGCAAAAATAATTTTTTTACGATTTGGTAACTTATCTGCTAGCGTATGTTTTCGTGATGCATCATTCTAGTGTTAAGATGTGACATAGGTATTAAATATTTTTACTGTAATATATTTTTCTGCTTCAGCTTTGTCATGTTTAGATATAAGTTATTGCATTTGCTGCTGCTGTTTGCCAGGCATAATGTTACTGAATTTACTTTGTAATACTTTGTTACGCCAGTTTTACTACGGATTTATTTTTCTTGTTTGCTGCGCATTGCCTTATATTAGTTGTAATATTGCTGCTTGCTTTGACAACTTCCATTTTTTTAATTGCCTTATATTAGTTCTAATATTGCTGCCTGCTTTGACAACTTCCATTTTTTTCATTGCTGTTTGTATTAATTGTTTTGTGCTGCTGCATTGCCTCGTCCCTTAGTTTAGCATCTGAGCTCAGTAGATTTAAGTTAGCTTAAGAGGGGGTAGACTATATAAGAAACTAACTATGAGGAATTGGAAGAAATGCATTGAGAAGTTATAAGAAAATGATTTGGCCAAAAAAGTAGTGTACAGTGGAGAAAAACTATTTTTGAAAGAGGATGTGAACAAAATACAGAAAGCAAAGGATATTTTTGGTGGAAACAAATGTTGAGATACGACGAAAGATCTACAGAATGAAGTTTTGGGTTGGACTGTGAATCTGTGTTTGTCCTGTCTTTATGCGTTTAGGTAATAAGATTTCCGTTATAGAATTTTTCTGATAATATGTTATTTTCTTTGTAAAGATGTTAGTCATTATTTATTCTGTTTTGTTTTAATACTCATGTGTGAAGTTGATATTTTACAAGTTATTCTGATCTTATATGTATGTACTTAAGTCATAATTTTTGTAACACAGATGTATTTGTTATTTCGATTCTTTTGTAAAGCCCCTATTACTACAAATGTTATCTGTATTGTTATCTTCTTTAATGATGTATTTTGTACCTTTGTTATTGTATTCTTATGTTATAAAATTGTAATTGACACCAGTTGATCAAATTAAGTAATTTGTAAGTTACATTTCACTGCACACGTTTCTGTTGGTCATAGTATATGGACAATATGTGAGAAGTAGGGACTGTTAGTGTTTGCACGTGTGTTGAGAATTCAGCAAGTGACTGGATAACAGCATTGCTGGTTCTAAGGACATTTCAAACAAATTCTTTGTGAGTGGACAAGTGGTGGTTTATGGACTTGCTATATTGTCCACAAGACTCTTCGATGGTGATTGTGCACCTGCACAGTAGCAACAGATGGCTGCTGGCCGTCTCTACAAGGACTGCAGTGGGTCTGCATCTCTGGTGGCCCACCAATACCAATACTTCTACAAGGTCTACAGTGCGACAGCACATTTGGTGGCCCACCAATACCATACTCTCAACCAGGACTACAGTGGTACTGCTCTGTGATGACCTACCTACCAATAGTCTTCAACTTCGACTGACTCTGCTGTGGGTTTGCTCTGTTGTGGCCCATTACCTGTCTGCATGTCAAGAGTCAGCACTGTCTTTCCGTTGGAAGGACAACATTACTTCTTTAAGACTGTATGGAAATCCACTACTTTCGTGTGCATTTTCTTTCACTGCTCAGACATTGGGCAAAAACACTGTTATTTTACTGTGATGAATGATCAGGACCGTCTTTATGGACTGTGAGAAAATTTTAGCTTTTGACCAACATTGTATCGATAAGTGTGTGCATTTCATTTCTTTGTTATTGTAATTATGAAAAAAAATTCAAATCTGTATTGGCCACTGCCCAAAACAATTTGTAAATTTTTTTGTGGGGAGCATGGGGGCTATGTAAGTAGGCTCTTTAGTTTTTTTCATTGGTAACGCCACATAGCGCTCTGTATGAAAATCACTGGCTGTGAAGTTGCAGTCTGTGGCTGGTTTGCATTGTTGTCTGCCATTGTAGTGTTGGGCAGCGGCAGCTGGATGCTAACAGCGCACAGCGTTGCGCAGTTGAAGGTGAGCCGCCAGCAGTGGTGGATGTGGGGAGACACATGGCGGAGTTTTGAAATTTGTGAGAATGGATGTCATGAACTGCTATATATATTATGACTATTAAAGTAAATACATTGTTTGTTCTCTATTAAAATCTTTCATTTGATAACTGTGCCTATCAGTAGTTAGTGACTTCTGTAGTTTGAATCTTTTATTTAGCTGGCAGTAGTGGCATTCGCTGTATTGCAGTAGTTCGAATAACCAAGGAGTTTGTGAGGTAAGTGATTTGTGAAACGTATTGGTTAATGTTAGTCAGGGCCATTCTTTGTAGCGATTACTGAAAGTCAGATTGCGTTGCGCTAAAAATATTGTGTGTCAGTTTAAGCACAGTCATGTATAATTGTTCTAAGGGGACGTATATATATATATATATATATATATATATATATATATATATATATATATATATGTTTTTTATTCATGTTTTTGTTATTTGCCGTTCACCACCACATACCACAAGGAACGTGGGCACGTACGGGGTGTGGAATGCTCACCACCCCCTCGTCCAGCGGATGGTTGGGTTCCGTAGTTGTCGTGCCTGTTAGATGGGGTAGTAATCTCTCGTGCTCGACGCCCTAGTCCCCGGTAGATCCTCGGTCATGTAGCTCATTTCGACCAGGAAATCGCGGATATGGGCAAGAGACGGAGCTATGTGGCCCACAGCGACTGGTGGATGGCCATCTCGCGGAGCGACGATCTGTAACCGCGTCTCTGTCAAGCTGTTGTTGGCCGCACTCCATGCGAGCCGCATCACTGTGGACGTGAGTCAACCCCAGGGCCTCTGCCAGTGGAAGCCTCGTTAAAGTAGTGCAGTGGACTTTGAATATATCAGCTGCACTCACAAATTGTCCGTACGCCGCCTGGTAACTGTGGGCCACGGCGACTGTTACCAGAAGAATGTGAGCAAAATAATTAAGTTTGGACGCTACGTAAGTGTTGACGTAACGCGTTCGGAGAATCATACCCATACTGCAGAATCTGCCATCACAGAGCAGCGTCAGTGTCCTTTGTAGCACCCGGCGATATGTGGCTCTCGCTATTCGGCGAACTGTACTGGAGAGCTGCACCCCCAATGCGTTCAGTGAGGAAACCCTTTGGAAGGGTATCTCTCTCGGTCCTAGAAGGCCTCTCCCGACATCCATGTATGTCGTCTTTTGGATTTCGTCGCCAAATCCCACCAAGAGCACCACGTCGTCTGCAAAGGCAGCTCATCGGAAGGTCACATCTCGAATGCAGATGCCTTCCAGTGATTGGCGAAGGCCGTGCAGTGCAGGTTCGAGGGCCATCGCAAATAAGCCTCCTGATAAAGGACATCCCTGTTGCACTGACCTTCCAAAAGTGATGTCTGCAGTCTGGTGGCCATTGATCGTAATTTGGGAGTAATCCCCGTGGATTAAACGTAAGATCACCCTTGCTGACGCCAGTGAGAGGACATGCGTTCGAGCACGGCGTGAAGGAAACTGTGGTCGATACGATCAAAGGCGTCATCAAAATCGACTGCGACAAGAGCGCCTCGGAGGCGGCAGGCTGCTGCCAGCACCGTGACGTCACAGTAGGCACCAAGTTCCCTGTGGATATTGTTGTCTCCACCTAAACATGTCTGGTCAGGATGGATCATGTGTCCCTTGGTGGTCTGTAGACATGTGTGGAGGATACGGGTGAAACTTTTATAATCCGCGTTCAGGAGCGTAAGAGGACGATATTCGTGACAACGGTGAGAACCGCTCGGTTTGGGAACTGGTATTATGATGCATTCGAGGAAATGTGTGGGGACAGTAAAGTCATCGCGGAGGAGGACTTGAAATATCTGAATCCACTGAGTGCCCATCAGGGGATAGAGTACGCGGTAGAATTTGTTCGGTAAGCCGTCTGGGGCTGGTGACTTGTTCGGGGCGCCGTGCGGCAAGGCTGCTGTTAAGTCTATGGGAGCCAGCAGGGCGTCGTCCTGAGCCACTACTCTGTGGTCAGGCATACAGCACAGGATGTCTTCGCACTCGAGAACAGTCTGTGGGTCCTCGGCGTAAAACGTCCTGTAATGCTAGACGAATGCCACGGCGATAGTACACTGTGAGTCGACGTGTTCACAGTCTACTGTTTTCACCTCATAAGGTGGCGCTTGAGATGGTGTCTCTCTCTGATAACGTGATATACGGATGCCATTTCGGTAGGAATGGTATGCTACACCCTTACCCGGACTCGGACTCCGTCAAGCTGTTCTGCGGTGTGACGGAGTAGACGAGCTTTGAGACGATTAAACGCTGACTGCCGTTCACGTGATGGCTGCTGGGTCATGAGTTCCCTCAGCCCAGTGTGATAAAATTCCGACGTCGCCCGACACCAGCACGCTCTGTCACGGCCAGATCCCGTGAGTGTCCGTCAGAGGGTCTGTTTGGCGTGGTCGAGTCACCAACGTGAGGTGGAAGGAAGAGCATGTAAACTCCGGAGGCAGCAATCCCACGTAGCAGCGATCTCACGCCGACAAATGTCCTCGAAGAGGTAGGAAACGTTTAGATTCCATGGACCACGGCTGATGTATGTGAGCTGTTGGGGGAGTGTGACCGAGCAGATGTATGCCAAATGGTCGGTGAAGGCAGTCGGCCACAGTTCCGCGTCCCTTGTCGTAGTGCGGAGTCCTCGCGAGACGTATATCTGGTCAAGGCCTCTGGCGGAGTGGCCGGTGAAGTATGTATACCTACGGCGCTCCCAGTGAAGGAGACACCACGTGTCGTGTATCCCCAATCTCGCACGAGAACCCATAGTGCCGGGCATGTAGAGTAGTGCGATGGTTGGTCTGCTGGACCCAAGACGCTATTAAAATCACCGCCTATGATGTAGTGTTCCGTATTCCCATTCAGCAGTGGACCAATTTCGTCGGAATAAAAGGTGAACCTTTCTCTATGACGAGATGACCCAGAGGCGCGTACACATGGACAACACGGACGGCTCCCATCGTGACGGAAACACCTCATGCAGATGGCCTTGATGCCTTCGCATAATAGGATGGCTATTCCGTCGGCACCGTCGCTTGATGAGATGCTGTAGGCTGTGTATCCATAAATGTTCAATTGCAGCTCTGGATGCATTTCTTGAAAGAGGGTGATATCCAGGTCCGCCGCCCGGAGCATATGATGGAAAAAGCGCGTTTTGATGACAGAGCGTATGCCGTTAGCGAGGACTGTGCCCACAGGGTAGGACTGGGACATCTTAATGAGGAGTGAGTAGATGCAAATGGCGGCCTCTCGGCGATAATAGGGACGCTTGGCTGCCCTTCCTTCGCGGCAGGTATCTTTAATGCCGGCCTTCTGCGGGTGTTAGGCTCTCCCCATGTGGGGCGCCGGACCCGTGTGCTGAAGTGTCAAGGTTGTCTTGTGCGTCTTCTGCCTCCATTTCAGCAACCCAGTCACCGAGCGGGGAAGGGGTCGGTGATGGAGCGTCGTCGTGAGCGTTGTGCTCCATCACCTGGTCTTTGTCCTAAGGGGCTTCATTCATGGGAACGTCTGGGCTGGGCGAGGCCACCGTTCTGTCCGTGATGTCGGATACCTGCCATGGGGCGGTGCTGGTAGATTCCGTTGGCAACGACGCTTCAGAGACGGCGTCGCCAGCGTGCTCCTTCTCTCCGCCCTGGTGGTCGTCTTCCGTCGAGAGGCGGCGTTTCTTATGACGCTTCGGCGACCGTTGTTTCCGCGTCCGTGAGTCCGCTCCCGTAGAAGGGCTGGGATCAGTCATTACCTTCGGTCATGCGGTCGGCGTCCTTAACCGACACCTCTGGTGGTGGTGGTTGCGGGTGTTGTATCTTTCAAGGGCGTCTCGGTCTGCGGCGCCGCAGTCGACGGCGTCTGAGCCAAAGCCTTCTAGATACAAGGCCTACGCACAGTGGCCATATTGGCACGTGACGTCACAAACTGTTGGCCATCTTATCTTCAGTCAGCAGTCCTGTTGGCGTGTATGTTGTGTTGAAAGTGTGTGACAGGTGAAAGTGATATATATTTCATACAGTATTCGCCTACAGTTCTTTGAAGTATGGGATACAAATGCTTTTCCTTTTGCCAGGAAAATTATAAATCCCAAAAAGGCATTAAAGTGCACATATTTCGATTTCCCAAATGTGTGACGTTGAGAAATCTCTGGATTGCAGCTATTTCCAGACAGGAATTTGTGTCTACGCATGATTGAAGCGTAACTAAACGACAAAAAATTTCTAGCGCGTTATTTGTTGCCATTGCACCACATTTGCCAATTGTTTTTAAAAGCAGTTATGTATCATGTACCAGTATCATTTGTTTCTTAATTTGGACCATTGTTGCGAGGTTAACACGAAGCTGGCTGCGAAACGTCTCTCATATTTGCAACTATTGTCACACAGAATAGTTATATTATTTAGTGTGGCTCGAAAAAGTTTAGTATTCGTTATCATTCCTACCAGATTATTGAGTTTCCAGTACTTTAATTTGGAAAAGCTACAGAATGATTTTGTTCAGTTTTACATATACAGCTACCCGGAAATAATTTCAATTTGAGTAAACTATCTTAGAAAATTGCTTTAATGAATTCTGTGTTCGACATGTTACCATAAGCAGTATAAAAAGCAAAATTTCGAGATAAGTGCATTATGATTAAATTAACAGCACTCTAAGACACGAATTTCAATCAAGGATATAGGAGAAAAAATCGTTTCATGTTGAAGGTTTTTAAGTTCTGGAGAAACTGGGAAATATAATATTTTTTCGTTTATTTTATTTTATTTATTAAACATTATGTCAGAAGGTGCCCCATTTCGTCGAATGATTTGAGCTTCGTGTGAGGTCAGCAAATTTTGAAGTGGAGAGGAAAATTTACGAAAATAGCGAAACAAATTCTTAAATTCTGTAGGAGCTCCAGCTGCTTTATTTAAAAGCGGAAACGTCTGCTTGTTGTTGCATATTGCCGATTTTGTACTTCAAGAAAGCGTAGCTCCCGAGGTAAAAGACAGAATTTAAAATTTTAGTTTGTATTTAAGACTAGAAAGGCGTATTTAAGGCAAATCGTCAAAATAATTTTGCATCTTGAAATAACATAGGGCAGTTTTGTTCCGTTACTTTACGCAATGATATAAATTTCCAAACTTCCATTACAAGGACATGTAGAAGATGAAAGCACGAGAATCCCTGTGCGGTCTCAGCTCTAAAACTCGTCAAGTTCGTATAGCTGCAGAGTGCTTAACAGGAGCGTTCCGATACAGACCCAGCCATCAGTATGTGACGTCACAAGTGTGCGCGCAGGCCTGTAGTCTAGGTGGTCTTGGGTGAACTCACCGGCGCATTGGACTGCAGCATGGCCGCTAGTGTCGCATCCCCACATTGAACCTGATAGAAGTTGCCATTTGCAGGGAAATCGTGCGTAAACATGGTTCGTTCGTGTGCTGCTTTTAATTGCAACAGTAAGAATGGAAGCAAAGACGAAGACGGAAACAATATTTCACAGGTCACTCATTTCTGATTGTTTGTTACTTTCTATTACTTGTATATAGTATTTTCATGGAGAAATAATACCTCATGAGCGTTTGTTTTGGTTGAGGTTTCCCCTTACAAATGATTTTCTAAATCGGAAATGGATTGTTGCTACTCAGAGAGAGAACTTCCAACCGACAGCAGATCATTTACTGTGCTCTCTTCATTTTGAAGAGAATTGTTACATGGGAAATTATGTAAATAGACGTCAACTGAAGGACGATGCTATACCGACAGTATTTGGATTTCCAACTCATTTGAAAAAGGTATAGTGTTCGCAAAGCCAACTAATGCAAATGTTAAATGTAGGTGACAGCAGATTTTTCTATAGCCTAACCTGATGTCTATAATTACACCTTATACTGTATCTAATAAACTTTCTGCTACAAAAATTGCAAGTTACATAGAGAAAAGGTTGCAGTGTTATATTACAGACAAAGGTACTTTGTTGCATATCAAGTACTTATATTGTATTTGCATATAAATTACTAAAACTACTAACAGGGTTAATATACTAAGTTGAACTGAATGAAGAACTAGGCACATGATAGGTATTTAGATTTTTAATCAAATATATATTACATATGATTTAGAGGTAGGTCGAATAATTGCGTTTAGATACTTAACATGTGTTGACAGGTGGTGTTTATACTTCGTAAATGGTCAAATATTTGATCAAATGTTGCAAACTCAACCGCTTGCAGAGGTGCTATCAGAGTTAAAAACTAATGTCCGAATGAAATTCCTACGGTATTTGTTACAATTATTTATACCAAAATTCGAGTGAGACAATACTGTGCTAAACAAAAGTAAGCGTGCAAAATATACACAGTAGTCGGCAAAAAGCATACAGGAACTGACAGGACAATTATGTGAATTAAATAATAATCATACTGTCTGCTACTTTCAAAGTTTCGTGTAATTATCTAATGCAAATAGCTCGATGTTAACTCGCTGCACCATGTCAGGAAAGAGCCTTACATTCTTAAATTTCGCTTCTCTATGCAGACGTATTTCGGAAATTAGGAAACTTCATTCATTTAAGTATACTTTTAAAATAGACTCGAATACTCAGTACATTTTTTAAACAAACAAGTGTTTAATTTGTGCTTCAATTTGCTCTTGTTGCGTCTCATATACGTCAAATCACAACCCCAGTACTAGGATTCATCCCTGCAAAGGGCGGCGATCAGCTGCTTCAGTTGGGGGACAGTTGCCTCGCTTCTCCGCTACGGCGTGGTAGGGGCTTGATCTGTGCACACCGGCCGCACCGATTCCACGTACATAGGCGGTAATGCGGTTGGCACAGGCACAGCTGTCTGTACTGGTTCCTCACGTGGCACCTGGACAAGGCGGCGCTGTAGGCAGTTGGATCGGACGCGACCCTCCTGTCCGCAGCCGGTACTCGCCGAGGTCGTCCGTCATAAATAATGATGCCTCGGCAACGTACGACAGCACGTGTTTGCGAAATTCGATGTGTACTTGTCGAACGCCATTGAGCACGCGATATGTTTCAGAGGTGTTCCACTTCTCTTCCGTGTAGCTTAGGACCGTTCCATATGGCCGCAACGCGTCAGTAACGAGCGCTGGAGGGACTTCGAACGGCAGTTCGAATATGTGCACCCTGCGCACACCCCCACCAGCGTTGTCCACGTGTAACGCCGGAAATGCATATCCTCCTATTTCCATCTATTGTAGTATAATTTTTTTTCCTTATTTTGTAGCCGGCCGTGGTGGCCGAGCGGTTCTAGGCGCTACAGTCTGGAACCACGCGACCGCTACGGTCGCAGGTTCGAATCCTGCCTCGGGCATGGATGTGTGTGATGACCTTAGGTTAGTTAGGTTTAAGTAGTTCTAAGTTCTAGGGGACTGATGACCTTAGAAGTTAAGTCTCATAGTCCTCAGAGCCAATTAGAACCTTATTTTGTTACCTGAAGATATGACATTTCTGTGTCTTTATACATTGTAATTGTTATACTATGTCGATGTATAATTGGTTTGCTTTGTAAATATTATTTATATTTTTACGCTGAGTCTGGCCTGGGGAAAACTATGCTATCGAACGACTTCATCGATAGGTCGTGTGGAGAACCAAAAAAAAGGTCGTGTGGAGAACCAAAGTGTTTAGGATCTTTGATAGTGTTAACTCTGCCGCAAGGAGCGCGGGCAGAGAAAGTCTGGCTGGAGTAGGGCGGTGGAGCAGGTGTGTTGTGCAACGCTCCCGCGAGTTGCCGCGCTTTCGGGGTTTGGCAGCATGTAATTGCGCTCGACTTCCTATGATAGTTTCTGACACGGTGTCGCGGACGGGAAGCATTAGCTGGTGCACATCAAGAGCCCGTTTCGCCTGGTGACCGTGTCGAGAAGAAGGTGCGCCAACATCCAGCTTCTGCAACAGCGACGGCCGACAATGGGTGACTGTCGCCACCTTCTCGATCGACGGCTTCAAACCTTCAATCAACCAACAAGGCAGACTGGAAGCACATAAAGTTTTAGAACAGTATGGCAGACCTCAGCTTTTCAAACTGCTCCATTTTCATAACTAAAATTACAGCAACTTAGCATGAACATTTGTTGCTTATTGTCCCAATTGCATTACCAAGCAGGGTCCCTTCCTTTTCTGGAATGAACCCGAGTGCCGTTGAAATTCATACGCCAGCATTAAAGTAATATCATTCCATTTCACTGCTTTAATTTCACAAAGTTCCGTTAAAGTATTGGTAGCTATATACAATATTTAGATTACACAAGCAGAAATTAAAAGTGCGAGTTTTGTTACCATATTTTAGCTTACCTGTGACTGCAGCTCAGCTTGGTAACTACTAAATTTTCCTATTGTTAATTGTTCAGAATCATTTGATCCAAGTTTAAAGTTAAATCTCTTATTTCTAAATTGCGTAGATTCAAGTAGCTTTTGAAATGATTGTTGAGGTAACCCAAGACTAACCTTACTTTATTGAATTTCGAAGTGCTTCAGAAACAAAGTTCACTATTAATTCAGTCACTAAATTAACTTTCAATTTTCCGGTTTTATTAATTCTTTTGCTAAATTAAGTCAGAGTGTAGCGTAATTTATTACTTCTGACAAACATTCAGTTTTCACACAGCACGTGTCAACCTTCAGTTGCCACGCTTTTAGTGCTAATTATATGTGCATTAATCTTTCATTTTCAGTTATTATAGCAGTTGTCCATAGGACTGGCGACCGTAATTTTCCCCAAATCTCAAATATCTAATTAACGCCAATTAATTGTTAACATAACTACCGCACATTTACTTTCTTTATTAATTTTACCCTTACTAACAATTAATTTTCATCAATTTCATTTGCATTTTTTCTTTCACTTAAATGTAACCCTTTCCTCCCTCTTTACTGACAACTTAACTTCGGTGACGATTGCTTTTCCCAAATTTCCATTAGAAGCACGCGGTTTAATTTTTCACTGTCATTAAGGTCGATAAGTGAGGGGGAGGTTACATACGGTTACCATGCTTACATTACCGTCAGAGTGGCGAAAGCGGTAGCCGTTGGTCGAACGTCGGACTAGGTTGTCACATGCCTCTTCGTTCTTCATCTTGAGAGAGACTATACTGAAAGTGATAGACAGTTATATGCCTATCAGCTCGTGGGGATCGGCGTGCATGTCGTCTCTCATGTACCGTTCGATTTCATAAGCCTTTGGACCCGCGTAGGAATCGTCCAACGAGAGTTTCACCGTGGCCTGGCGGTAAAGATAACACCACATCTAGTGAGAGCTCTAAATCACAACAGTACCTCGCGCAGCGAGTAAACAAACACGTGCGGAGCGCTGCTCAGCGCGCCGCGTGTCCGTAGCGTGTCACGGCTAAATGCCGACTGCCATCTGAGCTGCCCAAGCACGACTCACGTCACCTCCTCGCAGCTGCACTTTTGCCAGTACCTCGTCTCCTACCTTCCAGTGACTCTGATACAAAACAGGAGTACAAAGTATTCAGTCATTATATGAAAGTGATTACAGCTACGACTTACTGAGCCATTTTGATGTGGGCTCGAAACATATGGGTGAATATTGTATTTTAAAAGTTTATGGAAAATAAAAATGAAGCCTACGTACCAAAAGTTACAAATCTAAGTAATGCTGCCTAGGATGTATAGTTTGTATAGTCATGTAGTTCAAACATCATTCCACTTAGGTGTCTGAAAGCTGCAAAAGCCCCATAAAAGTAGTTCCGCTAGGTAGGTTCAAAGACATATATCTACGTTTACATCTACACTCCGGAAGCCACTTTACGGATTGTGGTGGATGGTTTTGTGTGCCTGTCTCCTCTGCCACTTCCCCCCTTTTCCTGCTCCACTCGCGGGTCGTTCGAGGGATGAACTGTTGCTGGTAACCCTCCGCGTGAGCTCGAATATCTCCAGTTTTACCTTCATAATCCTTTCGCGAAATATACGTAGGGGAAGCAATATACTGTCTCGTCTGCGAACGTAGAACTCCGAACTTTAATAGTAAACCACACCGTGATGCACAACGCCTCTCTTGCTGCGTCTGCCGCTGGAGCTAACTCAGCGTCTCCGGAACACTTTCTCGCTCACTGAGTGCATCTTTAACAAAACACTCTGCTCTTCTTTGGATCTTCTCCATTTCCTCTAAGAGTCCTACCTTGTACGGACGCCAGATATTCAAGTATTGGTCGAACGAAGGTTTCGTAAGCTACCTCCTTTGTTGACGTGCTACATTTCCTAAGGATTTTTCCAGTGAATTTCAGTCTGTTATCTATCTTACCTGCGATTAGTTATATGTGGTCGTTGCATTTTCAATCGCTCTATACCTATACTCCTAGATATTATGTGAACGTAATTCATCCCAGGGACTGTTCATCATTTGTGTAATAATACAATAATGTCTTTATGTGCAATATGTTACGTTTTTTGTATTAAGGATCAGCTGCCAATCCTTGTACCTAGCGTCGATCATCCGAGCGTCGATCTTCTGCAGGTCTTCATGCATTTCGCTACAATTTTCTATCGTTGCGACATCTCTACCCACCGCGAAAAGCCTCATGGGTATTCCCACGTTGTCCACAAGGTCATTTCTATATGTTATGAAAAGTAATGGTCCTATTACGAAGAAAGCATATCCAACACTCAAGTTGGAATCTAAAGCTCTTCGATGAAACTCAACCTGTGAAGGGGATAGTGAAATACCTAGGAGTAGCCTTAGATGAGAAACTAACGTGGTCCTCTCACATTAAGAGCATCTGCTCCAAGGTAAAAAGTAGTGAGTCCCAGAAGGGCTTGTGGCAAAAACTGGGGCCTGAGCCCAAGGGGTATTCACTGGATGTACACCACAGTGGTTAGACCTAGGTTTTCCTACGAGGCCATAGTGTGGTGGAAGAAGGTAAAACAGCGGGTTGCGCCTAACGAGCTTGCTAAGGTGCAGGAACCGACCTGCTTAGTCACAACAGGTGGGATTAGCAGCACACCAACCGCTGGAATGGAAGCCATGCTGGATATGCCTCCACTACACCTTTGAGTCAAGATGGAGGCAACAGCTGGGGCATACAGACTTAAAACTGGCAAAAACTGGGTCTCATTCGGATATCCAACATCACACACTAACATAGTGGTTGAGGTAAATATTGAAATGGTTGGGTAAATGCCTCCCGACTATATAATAACCCTAACTTCTTCAACAAGCCTTACAATATAATAATTGGAAGCAGGGAGCAGTGGGAGAAAACAGTTCGATACCGTGCCGGGGACATCGTCTGGTTCACCGATGGGTCGAAATCAGACCAAGGAGTTGGGGCAGGAGTGTAAGGGGTCCAGCCAAGGCTGGAGGGCATCATCTCTCCAGGAATACTGGCCTCTGTATTCCAAGCTGAAACTACTGCAATCAGGACATGTGTGGGGGAGAATATGCGTTGGTGCTACAAGGACCGTAGCATCTACATCTATGCAGACAGCCAGGCAGCCCTGAAATCACTGGAAGCCCGTGCAACAAGATTTAAGATTGTTGCAGAATGCCACAGGGCTCTGGTGGAGCTAGGGGGAAGATATAGGGAAACCTAGTGTGGATTCCTAGCCACCCAGGGATCTGTGGCAATGAACAAGCTGACAGATTGGCCAGGATGGGGGCAATGACTCCATTTATTGGACCGAAACCTGTCCTGACAATCACCAAGGCTATGATCAAACTAGAACTACGGAACTGGCTTGGGTTTCATAATGGCACCATTTAGTTCATGAGTGGTTCCTGAGAAAACAGAAAAAAATTGTTTTACACTATTTTTTTCGCCGTCATCAGCGCATATCTAAACAATTAACAGCAGCAAATTGTTCAAATATTAAAGAAGTATTCTCTAAGCATTTACCCAGAGGTACAGTCTTCCCGTTTTCAAAAATAATTAGGCCTTATCGAGAAACACTCCAAAAGCGTTGTTCTTGGGTACCAAAATCGAACCGTGTATTCCAAGACAACAGTGAATAGGTAAAGGCGGTAATTTTTAGAATATACTCCTTACTTCCCAACCTCGAACAACCCTGCAAAATTTTATTGATGTCTTTATCCATTTCTGAAATACAGAGATATAAAATTAGCCTATTTGTACACGTAAAATGCGCACCTAAAACCTGGTGTGAGATGAAACCGTAGTTTGTAAAGTGGCGTGAGACAGAGAAATATGCTGTAAAATGTCTCTGTTATCGTCAGAAGGGTTCTAGGACCCCATGTTGTAGTGGCGCAGCAAATGCAAAATCTCTGTGCACCTAAAATGCGGTCTGAGTTGCAATATTAGTTTTGCGTTATTTCAATTTCACATAGGAAAGCTATCAAAAATTTACTGACCGATAAGGTTTTTCTCATATGAGTGACAAGCCTTGATGTAGTAGGGAAAAGAAGGGAACCTGCGGAAAACTGGTGCTGTCGGATCACAAAGAACGCGAATATTCTCCTGTTTAAAAGGCTCTCTGAAACGTGCGGTACCAATCGCCTCAGGCTATCTTTCTCAGCACTTTAAAAATTTTCCCAAAAGTGTTGGTGTGCAAATATATTCGCGCTTTTCAATACTGAGAAAAGGAGACAGTGGCAGCTGGAAAGAGACAGAAATGTAATAAATACTAGGGGATATTAGACAGAGGTTGTGGGGTAGAAACAGCGAAGGAGACAGTGGCAGTGTGAGAGAAAGTAATGGTCACAGTGGCAGTAGAACATAGTTGACGGTAACAACTGTTCTAGGAAAAGTGTGAAGAAGACAGTGCCAGTGGAAGAGGAATAAATAGAAAGAGAAAGTTTAAATGGATGAGAGGAAGCGTGTATGCACACAGAGGCAGTAGAACATAGTTGACGGTAACAGAACAGTTCTAGCAAAAAGAGTGAAGGAGACAGTACCAGTGGAAGAGGAATAAAGTGAAAGAGAAAGTTCAAATGAATGAGAGGAAGCGTGTATGACAATGGCAACGAGGAAGAGAGGGGTAGTGGCAATGGAAGAGAGAGCACCATGGGAAGGAATGAATGATATAGTAACAGTAAGATAGAATAGGAGACAGACAGTGACAGTGGGAGGAGACTATAGTAGCAGGACAGAACGAAGGAGGCTGTAGCTGTGAGACAGGAGACAATAACAGGGGGCCACAAAGATGTAATGTAGCTGAGTTGAGCTGAATGAGTGAGTGATAATGGGAAAGTGGAAGTGGATGTATATGAGCGACATACAGTGATGGACTAGTGGGTGTGAGCGAGTTACAGTTGGGGGAGCTTGTTTGCGTGACAGATGAGCTGCATGTTAAAAGGAGAGCTAAAGTCTTCACATGCCAAAATTCATGAGAGAACTTTTAAAGGTGCTGAGGAAGGTAAAACGAGGCATCTGATACCCCACATTACCATTAGGCCTATAAACAGAGCATAGTCACCTTTTTGTGCTCCTACAGAAACATTTTTCCGCTGGCGTACTGCCAGATTATCAAAATTCACATTCTCTTTTGAACCTTCACATTCTGTATTAACAGAACTGTCCCAACAGTTAATCTTTGCTTCACATTCTGTTACCAGTCCATAATTACAGTGTCATCTACAGTTTGGCCTATTACTACAAAGAAATGTAGCTAACTTATGCCCCCAATTTCAAATTCGAAAAGTGTTTGACACTTAACAACCGTACTTAATGTACTATTTTATTCCAAATACCGGTGTGTTCATTACATTACTATGTTCCTTTACATAATTTTTACAAAACCTTTCAGTAACTACACTAATTTCACTATTAGTTTCCCTCTTCTCCGCCATATGTGGAATTTTCACTACGGAATATCCAATTCTAGTATCATCAGACTCACCTACTTCATTTAACAAATCCTGTTCAACATCATTCTATCTGTAGTCACTACTATCGATATTTGGAGTTACATGTCCTTCTGATTCCTTTCAAATTCTATATAAAACTACATCCCTCTAATTAAAAGTTGCCAACATTTTGTCTTTGCCACTGATGGAATCATTAACACTCTACTAAATACATCCACCCATTTCATTGTTCAGACAATTCATGGTAGTCAGACAATAATTTTAGAAAGTTTTCCTTCTCCTTCCTTATCTATCTAGCCTAAACTATTATGTAAACGAGACTCGTATCTTTGTTCTTTCTTCTTCATCTTTACTACTAAAATTATCACTAACATCTTCTTTATTACTATAACTTTCATTTTGCAAGCTACCATCTTCTTTTTTCTCATCCCCTTGCTGGTCCCAATATTCTTTGAGGCTGTCTTAAAACTAGGAAAACATTTCTACACATGCCTTGTATGATTTCACATTATTTGTGCACTAACCTTAGGCACATTATCTTCAGTCACTAGGTTCTGACTAGCACATATTCCACCACAAAATTTAGAATTACTTGTACTAAAAATAACTAAGTTTTCTGTTTCATCACAGGAACTTGTAACAATTGTTGGACCGAAACTTTAGCACTCCCTAGTATAGGCCTCTAACATGTGTGACTTCATTTTCCACTTGGTACTCCCAGAAGCTCTAATGATCTCTAATATTACCCCTAAAACTTATTCAACCTCTTTCTCCTCTACTTTTCATATTTATTTGGTTCACACTACTTTTATGATCCCAATTCTCAAGATACCATTCACAGTTTCTGTTTCCATGGAGTGAAAAAAAATTTTGCTGCCTATCTACATACACAATTATAGTTACGAAATCTTTAATAGTATTATTGTGTCCTATTACGTTCCTTATTACGAGGTAAGTTTCCCATTAGTACCTCTACACTACCCTTTTCATTCCATAGATTATCGAAGTGTTCAAATTTACCTATATTTCTTTCACAATACCTTTTCATGTTCTCTCCAGTTCTCCTGTTGTACCATGGTGCCTTCTCAAACAGTTCGTTCACTTTGTGTTTTTTTTAAGACCAGTATTCTTCTAGAAATTCTATGCTAAAACTTCAAAAGACTCGTATCTATTTGGTTCATCTGCTTCCCAATTCCATCTTTCTGCCAGTAATCAACTATTTGCCCTACTTACCTTATCTTTCTCTTCCCATTCTACAGTAAGTTGATTCTTTACATTGTTTGTAAAAGGAACTGGGTGCACTTGCCCATTAGCATCAAAAACGGTGTTAGTAAAGCTACTAGTATCCTTTACATGCCACATGTGGTGCTGTCTTTTCTAAAGTATCCACATTGACCTCAATTTCCTCCACTTCTGCTTCATCCTTCCTGACATGTTCCTGGAAAAGCTGATCACATAATTCTTTATTTAGCTTTCCCTAGTTTACACTCAACAACTCGTGCTCTAATGTTTTGGCCCAGGTATCAAACCTTTCCATTTATGACATTTAGAAATTTCGTGGTTTGTTTAAGTACTCTATTTCTGAAACTTCATTTCTAAGTTTCTGTAAAACTTTATTTATTTCACACTCAGCTTCATAAATATTATTTTCTACTTCAAATTCCAGTTCCTGTTTAAATCCTTCAAACTTACAATCAAGTTTCTTCTCTAACCTCTACACCATTCCACCTACTTCTTGCTCTGATTATTCCAGTCTTCTAAACATTAATTGCAAAATGTGTTGTTTTGTTCTTTCTTTCATTTCATATCTGGTTATGATTTCATAATTAACTCTGTCTCCACACTTTTCTTAACAGGTTCCATTTCTTTTTCTCCCACTTACACACTTTTGTATCTTTAAGTGCACTGTACACTTTTCCTCTTTAATCATCAAATTGCAGAACCAAAACAAGCAAATCAACCAAAAACAAAATGCAGTACTTACCCATTTTCAAAATTCAAATCCAAAGACTGCAAGGCTTCAACAAGACAGTATTGAAAACAATTTTGTTCTGACACAGCAAGGCGCCATATGCACTGAAACTGACCCTGAAAAGATTTAAATACAAAATTTTGAGGTTGAATGTGTCTAAATATTAAGTGAAACGAACTAAGATTTGATGATTTTCGACTCACTAGAACTCATTTTACTACCAAAGCTACTGCTGAGGCTGCAACTTGCCTTTTCACTTGGCACTTTCATTTCTTCCCATTATCCAAATGGATAAGCACGTGACTGCATGAGAGATCGCTCTCCAAGTTTTTATATATTTTTAGGTTTCAGATGTATATTTTAACGGTTTTTGTGATAATATTTACTATATAAGTGACTTATTGGTGATTTCTTCATTCCCCTCTGCCTTTGTTGTGTTGTGACCTGAGATTTGTGAGTGTTTCGTATCGAGCAACAATCTGTTACCCGAGTTTACATTCTGCGCTGACCAGTTGCAGCTGTAGCGGCGCATCGAAAGCCAAGTACTAATTAATTGTTTGTGTATAATAGTTTATTTAGGAACTATAGTAGTCTTGAACCGGTGTTCTTAGTGTTTTCCGGTGAAATAACTTCAGAAGAAATTTTTGCAAACTGCTTTCAGTTTCATTACTGTCATTAGACGTTTGATTTTCTTTCTGTATTTTGTTATATTCTCATTTTTTGTTGATTAATACTGTCAATAATAGTAGTTACTTCCCTTGTAGAGCAAGTTTGTGATTATTGTAGTCAGTTTTTAACATCTTCTTATTGCAAGCGGTATCCCATTTGAGTCAATTGATGTTTCAAAGTACTGCACTGAAAAGGTGTTTGAACGTTGTGCAGTTGTGGTTAAATTTAGTGGAGCTAAACTTCTTACTGTTGTTATTTATAGATCCCCAGACTCTGAGTTCACAACATTTTTGCTAAAGCTATAGGAGGTTCTTGGTTCACTTTATAGGAAATACAAAAAGTTAGTTATATGTGGTGACTTCAATATTAATTGTATAAGTGATTGTGCAAGGAAAAGGATGCTGGTAGAACTCCTTAATTCATATAATCTTATGCAAACCGCATTCTTTCCAACGAGAGTGCAAGGGAACAGTAGAACAAAAGGTGAATGGCCTTTCAGATCATGATTCACAAATTTTAACTCTAAAAGATGTTTGTGCTGCATCACATGTTAGGATAGCAGATTCAGTTGCTGTAGAGTCATTTGTAAACCTCATCAAGGAACAAGACTGGCAAGATGTTTATAGCAGTGATACAGTAGACAATAAATATAATGCTTTTCTCAAGACTTTTCTCATGCTCTTTGAAAGTTGCTTTCTGTTAGAACGTTCAAAACAGGGTACTAGCACAAACAGGCAGCCTGGGTGGCTGACTAGAGGGATAAGAATATCTTGTAGAACAAAGTGGTAATTATATTAAAACGTTAGAAACAGTCACAATCTAAATGCAGCAGCCCATTACAAACAGTATTGTAAGGGGCTTAAAAAAGTTATTAGGAAGGTAAAAAGTAAGTGGTATGCAGATAGAATAGCTAAGTCTCAGGATAAAATTAAAACCATATGGTCAGTCATAAAGGAAATGGCTGGTCTGCAGATACAGGTAGAGGATATAGAATCAGTGCGTAGTGGGAATGTCCGTGTTACTGATAAGTTGCATATATGTACAGTATTGAATAATCACTTTCTGAATATAGCAGGTGAACTAAATAGAAACCTGGTCACAACAGGGAACCATATAGCACTCGTAGAAAAAAGTGTTCTGAGACTGTTACCTGAAATGCTCCTCCGTGATACTGACAAGAGGGACATTGAGATAATAATTAAATCACTAAAGACCAAGAACTCTCATGGATATGACATGGTATCTAGCAGAATACTGAAGTATTGTTCCATGTATGTTAGCCCAGTACTTAGCCATATCTGTAACTTTTCCTTTAGGAGTGGTCGGTTTCCTGACTGATTAAAGTACTCGGTAGTGAAGCCACTTTATAAAAAGGGAGACAGGGATAATATTGACAATTATAGACCTATTTCTATGCCATCGGTGTTTGCTAAAGTTATCGAGAAGGCTGGAACATTTAAATTCACATAATTTGCTGTCAAATGTACAGTTTGGTTTTAGAAATGGCTTAACAACTGAAAATGCTATATTCTCTTTTCTCTGTGAGGTTTTGGACGGATTAAATAAAAGGTTGCGAACGTTAGGTGTTTTCTTTGATCTAACGAAGGCTTTTGACTGTGTTGACCACAAAATATTACTGCAGAAGTTGGACCATTATGGAGTAAGGGGAGTAGCTTACAATTGGTTGGCCCCTTACTTCAAGAACAGAAAGCAAAAGGTAATTCTCGGCAATATTGAGAGTGGTAGTGATGTTCAGTCCCAATGGGGTACTGTTAAGTGGGCGTTCCCCAAGGGTCAGTTCTGGGGCCACTGCTGTTTCATATTTATGTAAATGATATGCCTTCCAGTATTACAGGTGAGTCAAAAATATTTCTGTTTGCTGATGACACCAGCCTGGTAGTGAAAGATCTTGTGTGTAATATTGAAACATTATCAAATGATGTAGTTCATGAAATAAGTTTGTGGCTTGTGGAAAATAATTTGATGCTAAATCACAGTAAGACTCAGTTTTTACAGTTTCTAACTCACAATTCAACAAGAACTGATATTTTAATCCGACAGAATGGGCATATTATAAGCGAGATGGAACAGTTCAAGTTCCTAGGCGTTCGGATAGATAGTAAGCTGTTGTGGAAAGCCCATGTCCAGGATATTGTTCAGAAACTAAATGCCGCTTTATTTACCATTAGAACAGTATCTGAAATAAGTGACATTTCAACACGAAAAGTAGTCTACTTCGCTTATTTTCATACGCTTATGTCATATGGTATTATTTTCTGGGGTAATTCTTCTGATTCAAAAAGGGTATTTTTGTCTCAAAAACGGGCTGTTCGAGCTCTTGTCGACACCTATTTAATAGTCTGGAAATTTTGACATTGCCGTGACAGTATATATTTTCTTTAATGTCGTTTGTTGTTAGCAATATTAGCTTATTCCCAAGAGTTAGCAGCCTTCTCTCAGTTAATACTAGGCAGATATCAAATCTGCATGTGGAATGCACTTCCTTGACTCTTGTGCAGAAAGAAGTGCAGTATTCTGGTGCATCCATTTTCAACAGGCTACCACAAGAACTCAAAAATCTTAGCAGTAGCCCAAACACTTTTAAGTCTAAACTAAAGAGTTTCCTCATGGCTCACTCCTTCTATTCTGTCGAGGAGATCCTGGAAGAACTAAAAAATTTAAGCAAATTCCAGTGTTACATTCTTGATTTTCTTTATTTAAACTAACGACTTGTCGCCTGAATATGTTTCTTATATTTCATTTTATCTGTTTGTACAATCTAGAACTGAATATGTTTCTTATATTTCATTTTATCTGTTTCTACAATCGTGTTATAATTTCATGCATTGACTCGTTCCACGACCATGGAGACTTCTCCTAAATATGGTTCCACGGAACAATAAATAAATAAATAATAAATAAATAAATAAATCTAATTGATCAGGATATTTATCTTTGCAACACTTCACTTTAGTCTGCTATAATCAGTTTTTATTAATCATTAAGCACTGTAGCAATCTCCTTGCTTGACACTGAAGCAGTTTTACATTTTTGGGGAGTCAGTTTACTTTCGTCTAATAAGAATCGTCCAAAGGTTGCAACCCAAGTGGTTCTTCTGCTTTTAAACAGTATTCACTATTACTACTTTACACATGGGTGTGTGTTGTTGCAGGTTCAGATGGATGTTAGTCGGTGAAGCAGCCTTTGAAGAAAAGTCTGTCCTTGTCTGGTGGAGGTCCAATCAGTCGTGTAGATTCTACAATGAATGAACAATTGATTGAGACCATTTCAGTTTACTTGCCCCAGTGAAGCAAAGTTATTGGGGTGATTTTATATTGTTGTTACGATCGGAGATGGAATCGTGTTGTTGTGGACGGTTGTGGACTTGCAGCAGTGGACTCCAAGTTGGTGGCAGCTTGTACACATTTGAATTCACAAAAGCATCCTCCAACTTAACAGAGTTGGACTTCCATCGATATTCGTGATGCAGATAGAATGGCCTCACTCTGAGAAAGAGCACACTGGTGACCAAATGTGCTCTCTCGTTTTCTGAGCCTGTCAGCACTCTTAGCTGCTCTTGTGATTAATGTCAGAGTTTCAGGAAGTTCCTTTGTACATAGTTTGCGTCCTGAAAGGCGTTATTACAACATCTCTAGGTGAAGTTACTACATTTAGCCTTGTTACAGCAGAGCGTCTTATCTGCTCCGCACTGTTGTCAAAGTTCTGACTCAGATCTTATCGCTCCTCTCTCGCAGTTTCATGAAACACAACTCCCAGCTCATTTGAACTTCTGGCCTTCTGTGTGTACATTAGCTTAGGACATCATTTCATAGTCAGCAGAGATGTCCCATTTAGCGATGCCTCACTCGGTTTCTAACACTGCTTGATTGTGATCACTCGGTGGGTAGAAATCGGGTCATGTGCTTGCTTAGAGTAAAATGAAACCTTCGTTCAACAGAAGCTGATTATAGCGCCTTACATTAATTTTTCACCTTATCATGGTGAAAATGCCTCTCATGAAGCATAAAATAGTTTTTAGTTACTCAAGAAACGTGAGTTGAGATATGATGTTCCTACTGCTTGTTATGAATCTATCGCTCGTCGTAATGGGTTTGATTACCCCTGCAGAAAAGGAAAATTATTTCCTTATGTATAGTTATACTATATCTTACATTATAGCTTAGCAGTCTTCTTATTACTGGTGTACTGAAAAATATGCCTTATCATTCTTTGTATTAAACCACTGGTATGTGAATGGTAATAAAAGAGCAAGGAATGGTAGAGTTTCAGTCCACAGGAAGGATGGCGAATTGTTCACGAGTGATTTTCCACGCAAACTTGGTAATTCAACTGTGAGAGCCGCCCACTGGGATGTTGTAGGATATAATTGGAAGAGGATTCAGTATAAAGATGGCACTGTTCAAAATGAAAACAGCGTGTGAATCTCGGTATGGAAGTGTTTAGTATCACTGTAGTTTTGATGAGATGTGGTCATTAGAGAGTATCCAGTAATTTTTATTTGTATATTAATTAACAGTTCTTTTTATGAGTGAAACTAGAAGTGAATGTGTGGTTTTCTTTATGTGTTTTTAGTTAATAATTTTTAGAGCAATCAAGAAGTTTTCTTGTGTGTTTCCTGTTTGTTTCTTTGAGGGCTAAGCTTTTCAAGAATGATTATTTATTTCATGTTAAAATTGTTTGCAGAAAACACCCCAACCTCCTGGCCAAAGTCCGTAGTGCCGAATCCACCCGAACAAAAGCAATGTTGAGTCAGGTTCACTGCTACATCAGTTAAAGCAAAATCTAATCTCCCATCACGAAATACACTTTGTGCATGCAACACATCAGTTACTTAGAGGCATCCGTGTTTATATTATAATCCACTACGACTTCAGAACAAAAGGTGCACAGTAATTTTCAGGTGATTATACTTCTTGTGATGGATGTACTTTTCATGTGTTTCGTGTGCTTCCTTGACATTAACTCCTGTGTGCTGAATACCATTCCTGGTTGCCTCTATATTTGAAATCTGGTATAATGAATACGAGTGTTATTCCATATAATATCTCAGATGTGACAGGCTTGAGTGTTTGGTTTTTGATGAATGTT
Source organism: Schistocerca gregaria (assembly GCF_023897955.1). Lineage (NCBI taxonomy): Eukaryota > Metazoa > Arthropoda > Insecta > Orthoptera > Acrididae > Schistocerca > Schistocerca gregaria. The sequence goes on from NC_064922.1 coordinate 662,069,499, forward strand.
TTTGATACAATGATAATATCTGATTTGCGGAATTTGTGAGATAATAAGTTGGTACATTATGAGTTATTTTGCTTTGTGTTTATGAAATTTGCAAAACTGATCATAGTAGCGAGCGTTTTTTCCCATGAATTGAGCCCTAGTCCATGTCGGGTGTTGAGTGATGGAGCTGAGTTGCTACTAGCAGTGTACGTTGATTGGCTTTTGTGTGTGAAAGTGGAGCGTGTTTTGACAGTGTACAGAGGGCAGAAGCATATGTTCTGTATATGTCACATACTTGGCTGGCATGGGGAACCTCAGGTGAAGCAATATACACTTCATCTTCCTGCTTCATGCTCTCGTTCTATCCTATATCTCTGTGAATGTGTATCTTCCTCTTTCAGTGTCGTTGATGGTGTATTGTGAAGTGAGTCACCTGTAATAAGTTTGTGTCCATGTGAGTGTTCAGAATGTCTGAAATGTTGTGATGTAGTCATAAATGAGGTATTTGATTGAAAATTTTGCATTGATTATTTGACTAACAGGTTCATGTTGTGTGATTTTATAGTGATGTCTCATATCAGTTGCTAGTGGAGCTCCTTATTTAGTGATTATCTGAACTAGTCATAGTGTACTGATCACGTCCCCATGTCACTAAACCATTTTATTTTGTGTACAAGTACCATGGGTGTACTAACCAACTACTAACTTTTTTGTATGTCTCATAGATGAGGCTGTGTCCAGGATCAAACCAGTTTGGTGTATAATGTATTGTAGCTGTATTGAGGAACCTTTTGCTTTGCGTTTGAGTCAGAATAGCCATTTATTTGTTTAAATTCAATAATTTGTGTGTCATTTATTCATTATCACATTGGCATACTCATAGTCCTGTGAAATCCACACCTTCTGACTTTTCACCTAGTTTGTCTTCTTCCAGCGAAAAACTTAGTAGTTTAAAGATCTTGGATAACATTTTTCCTTTTCTTTTTACTCTGTGCAGTTGCCTTTGTAGTGTCCAGTGATCGGCAAGAAAGAACTAACAATTAAGTTTGAACACACTTTATTATGACTAAAGCACCTTCTTGGTGTGCACTAATTTCCAAGCACAAGAACAAAACCCAGATAATAGTACAACACAATGAAAAGAAAATGATAAACAAAATACTACTCTGTACAATTACAAAGATACAACGTTCCACCAAATGCTACGGCGAGTGTCTACTATGCTAGAGCCGGCGAACGTATTGACCGGAGCTGTCCTAGCTGAAAGTACACACTGCCAGTCTGACTCTGTGGCCGTGCTTATAATGCTGATTTGGTGGAGCGCAACGCGTAGTCACATTAGTTTCAATTGGCGGATCTCTGTCACATGGCTTTTCTCGAAGTAGTTCCGTATTTATGTGGAAAATCTGTTGTTTACATCCACCGGCGATGTTTCGATCTGAGCTTTTGAAGGGAGGTCGGCAGCCCAACTTGCTTATCTGTTGTGCGGGCCCTCTAACTGACAAAGGGCCTCTATGACATTTCTCCCGCTGGAAGAAGAATGCACAACACCACAAACGCCCTCAGGAGAAGTGGCGTCCTGGTCAACGTCCAAGGGTTCGTGGCTGGCAGGGCTGGAGGAAGCAACGCAGCAGGGGAAGCTGGTAGCGGAGGCAACAGCTAAGGCAAAGGCGGAAGTGGAGGTTCTGAAATAGGGCGGCTGGCGACAGCCACTGGCAGCTCTCCCAGGGCATTGTGGTCCACCATATGGGGCAGAGCTGGTTGAAGTGCTGGCGGGTGGTGGAACCATCAGCGCACCAGAGAGACGCCATTGCCCAGCCGCAGAGCTTGCTGATGACGGAAGGTGCCCGTGGATGAGAGAAGATCCACGTGCTGACCTCCTGCCTGTTGTGGAAGGAGTGCATTGGAGTGTGGGAGGGAAGGAGAGAAGTCTTAGGAACAAGGACAGATAAGGGAGGTGGAGTGGTTGACAGTGAAGTATCTCCACTGGACTTTTACTGGCACGTGTGGTGTCACAGAATGTAGTCAACAAAAGAAGTATGGCCTCCTCCAGTTCGTGATCGCTCAGCAGCATATCGAGCAGGGTTTTGAACATCTGCACAAAACATTCTGCCTGACCATTTCACGCAGCGTGAAATGGGGCAGTATGGACGAGGGAAATTCCATTGGCATTACAGAATTAGTTAAGCTCTGTCAAAGTAAACTGTGGACTGTTATCGTTTTGGGGAGTCCCTCGACAGCAAAGAGGCGCCAGAGAATTTTGATAGTCTCAGCAGAAGTGGTGTTCATCATGCGGAATATATAAGGATATCCCAACCTGGAGTCGATCTGTATGAGCCACTGACAACCATGAAATTGCGCCACAAAATCCAAGTGGTGATGTTACCAAGGAGCACCCGGCCACAAAAAATACTGGCACAGGGGTGCTGCCTGCTGTGTTTGTCACGTGATGCAGGCAGACATGAGTGAGGCAATGTCTTTATCCAAACCGCGCCAATAAAGGTGTCGGCAACCCAGCTGTTTGGTGAGGACAAGTTCCCAATTGCTAGCATAGGGGAGGTCGAAGACACGGTGATGCATTGCGTGCGGTATGATCGCCGGGGCAACATCCGAATCACTAAGCTAAAGGATGACGCCACTGCGGAAAAAGAGTGCCGATTATCCCAAAAATACTGGACCTCCGCATCGCGGACGCTACGACGGCTGGTCCGCCAACCCACAGCGATTTGGCAGTGGAGAGCTTGCAGTGTCTGATCCTGAGGGGTGGCCCGCCTGACAGCATCGGCATGAAACAGAAGCGCGTCCACAACTGCGTCCACGTCCGATTCCACATGGAAACAAACCAAGGGAGAGGAGTCAAATTCATGGTCCGCCCCAGCAGGCAGCTGGGACAGAAAATCGGCGTATGCGTGCCGTTCAGAGGTGCGATAGACAATGTCAAAGTCGAATGTCGCCAGGAAGAGCGCTCAGCACTGAAGGCAGCGCACTCTCAGGGTGGGCACGGCGGCAACCCGGTGAAACAAAGAAACCAAAGGTCTGCAGAGTGAAATGACGACCATACACGAAATCGTAGAATTTCGTCAGGTCGGAAACCAGCGACAAAGCTTCCTTTTCAATTTGACTGTATTTGGTTTGAGCGTTGGTCAATTTTTTGGATGCAAAAGCTACCGGCCTCTCAATGCCGTTGACCACTTGCGAAAGGACCTCACCCAGGGCATAGGCCGATGCATTGGCGGCGACGATGAGGGGCAGGGAAGGATCGTAAGCGACCAGATAAGGATGGCGGGAGACAGCCAACTTAGGTGAAAGCCTGCTCACATGACCAACGCACACCCTTGTGTAATAATCCAGTCAGGGGTGCCGAAATTTCGGCGGCATGGGGTATAAAACGCTGATAATAGTTTATTTGACCAAGGACAAACTGCAGTTCCTGCACTTTGAGGGGAGGATGTAGGCATCTCGACATACTCCTTAGAGGCGTGTAGACCGCGGGCTTCAATCATTAATCCGAGGTAACTGACCTCGCGCGCAATAGGCTCACACCTTTCCTTCCGGCAACTCAGGTTAGTCTCGGAAATAATCTGAAACAGCGTATCCACCTTGTCCACGCGGTCCACTACAGACAAGCCTCCGACGATGACATCGTCCAGATAATCTGCCACACCGTGCACGCCGGCCGGAGTAACCGAGCGGGTCTAGGCGCTACAGTCTGGAACCGCGCGACCGCTACGGTTACAGGTTCTAATCCTGTCTTGGGCATGGATGTGTGTGATGTCAAAAAAAATGGTTCAAATGGCTCTGAGCACTATGGGACTCAACTGCTGTGGTCATCAGTCCCCTAGAACTTAGAACTACTTAAACCTAACTAACCTAAGGACATCACACACATCCATGCCCGAGGTAGGATTCGAACCTCCGACCGTAGCAGTCGCACTGTTCTGGACTGCGCGCCTAGAACTGCGAGGCCACCGCGGCCGACTGTGTGATGTCCTTAGGTTAGTTAGGTTTAAGTAGTTCTAAGTTCTAGGGGACTGTCCACCTCAGATGTTAAGTCCCATAGTGCTCAGAGCCATTTTAACCATTTGAACACCGGGCACCTGATTTGTGAGGTCTTCCAAATAAAGCTGTAAAACGGAGGGGGCGCTGGCAGTGTCAAACGGGAGGTGGTTGTACCGGAAAAGGCCATTTGAGGTATTAATGTCTAGGATCTGCTGCAATTCCTCGTCCAACGGCAGCTGCTAGTAAGCATCGCGCAAATCAGTTTTGGCAAGACGTGTGAGTATGTCATTCACTGATGGGACAGGATATGCATTGATGACGGACTGAGGATTTACCATGACCTTAAGATCACCACAGATGCGTAAAGCACCGTTCGGCTTCTCGACAAACATGATAGACGTCGCCCAGTGACTGTGCGCCATAGGAGAAAGGATGCCTTCGTCTTGTAAGCGGCGAAATTCCCCTGGAGCCTGTTTCAGAGAGGAGAGCGGACACAGTGGGCCTTTAAAAAACGAGAGACAGGAGAGGGATGAAGCTGAACATACGTGGTGAAACCCTTCACCCCTGGCATGGAGGATGAGAACGTTTCGTATTTGCTGAGCAATGGCGCAGGAGGGCATCCAAGGAGGCGATCGAAACCGTCTGTACGGCATCCTGCACTGACAAACCCAGACGACCAAAAAGTCCACATTCAGAAGACTAGTAGCGCCGCGAGAGCCAACCACCAAAAACTGAGTGGTGAAGGAACGACTGTTGTAAGAGATCTGATGTAGGGTGATAAACTATGCAAGACGTGAGTGTACGGGGAGAAAGCTGACGAGCTTAAGCGTTGGTATGTGTCACCATCCACAATAGAAACGGATGGTGCCGTGTCAATTTGCAATACGCGCGACCTCCACGGTAAGGAGAAAATGGGCTCCCGACTGGGGAATGATGGATAATACTTGTCCCTCAGTGGAATGCGAGGCTTCCAGGCCCTGAGGTGACGATTCGTGACGAGCCTGTCCGTCCACAGGAAGTGTGGTATCTACGCTATATTTCTCCAAAGCCTGACACACAACAGCGATATGGTCCGTTCAGCTGCAAGCTGCGCACCTTGCTCGCCGGTGGGGGCACTCTAACCGTTGATGAGTCCGGAAACAATCCGGACATGATGGAAAGCAGGCAAAAGACTTTCTGTCACGGGATGTACCAACAGACCGACGAGAACCCTGCTAGGCGCTAGCCGCGAAAGCAGAAGGATCAAGAAGCAGCGAGTGGTTATTGTCGATGAGACCCTTTAAACGCGCGAAAGATCGGCAGACAGGTATCGAGGGACGGGTCCTGTAACTCAAAATATCAGCCCGAAGATCCTCGTCTGTTGCGTGGACCACCACCATATCCCGAATCAATGAAGGGGTATAAGACTGCTTGCAGGCAACGTTGGCGCACCGGAATTTTGCAATCGCGGGATAGACCCTGGAGCGCCGTAATCCATTCCCAATGTGTCTGACTGGGGAACTTTCGACAAGAAAAGAAAGCCTGATGGGCGGAGGTGATGTGTATTTGTGCGTCAAAATACTCAAAAATGCACTCCTTAATATGTGTAAAGGAGAGATCTCGAGTTGACTGTTCAGGGTTCAATTGTTGAATTAAATGATACACCTGTGGACATCGGTGGAGCAACGAGCAAAGTGTTCAATTACTATGGAATAAACTCCATGATCTATCTCTTGCAACGCTGGGGAGTGAGGGCGAAGTTCTGACCTTGTGAGCACTGACTGAATCTGCTGTAGAGTTTCCACCAAAGACTGAAGAAGTTCCTCTGTGGAGGCCATTTCGTTCGAAAATGAAAACTCCATCCTTGTCGCCAATAACTGTAGTGCCCTGCTGCCCGCGGGAAAGAATTAACGATTAAGTTTGAATGCACTTTATGATAACTAAAACGTCTTCTTGGCGTGCACTAATTTCCAAATGCAAGAACAGCAAAAAGCACAACAATTCTTGTGGTGGCAAAACCCAGATAAGAGTACAAGACAATGAAAAGGAAATGTAACCTAAATACTACTCTACACAAGTAAACAGGTACAACGTTCCACTGAATGCTACGGTGAGTGTCTACTATGCTAGAGCTGGCGTAGGTATTGGCCAGAGTTTTCCTAGCTGGTAGGTACACATTGCCAGTCTGAGTCTGCAGGCGTGCTTATAACTCTGATTTGGTGGAGTGATACACGTAGTCACATTAGTTCCAGTTGGTGGATCTCTGTCACATGGCTTTTCACGAAGTAGTTCCGTGTTTATGTGGAAAGTCTGTTGTTGTTTACATCCACTGGCGATGATCTGAGCACTTGAAGGGAGGTCAGCAGCCCAACTTGCTTGTCTGTCGTGCGGGCCCTCTAACTGATAAGGAGCCGTTATGACAGCCTTCAACTGTTTTTATTGTTTCTTTTAACTTCATAGTAGAAAACAATGAGATTTATAAACAGTGTTCCTTGCAGTACAAATCTCTTGTGTATATACCAGTAAGCTCCTTATTAATTGCAAGTCAGTGTTGTGAAAAACTGACGACAATGTTTGTACTACACGTATTCTCAGCTGAGGAAACAATTATTGCGCTTATTAAGACAATGTAACCAGCAGATACATGTTAATTTAAAATGTAATATGCAGTTTACTGCTCTTGATTGGAAATATTATTGAAAGATATTACATCAGAAACGCCTTATATTCTTCTACTGTTTGGGCTTAGAGAAGTATATGTAATTGAGTACTGACTGCACTTGGGATTTTATAATGCGTTCTTAATGATTTTCGAATGTATTTTGGAAATATTATGCTCTCGAGAAATAAAATTTACATCTTACTTTTCTCACTTAAAAATATTAATGAAAAAGTGATGACACTAGATGTGCTCTGGGTTTTGTTTTGTCTGAAAATTATAGACATGAGTTTAGGGTATGTTTGGGGAATTTGAGGATACTTGTGTTTGTTTTAAAATACTTGGAACGTAGGAACTGAGACTTGTTGGTTTGTTAATGTAACATTATAGGAGTATAATCAGCAATTTAATGTGAGTATATGGAATATAGCCACAAGGGGTTATGATTATTACGAAAGCACGGAAGAATTAATAATTTTGTTGTAAATGGAGAACTTTGTTTGGAGGTTTAAGTAAGACAACAACATTCATCTACTATCTTCATTAGTTTTTGCAATAGACATAGTGTCAAGAGGCGAGATTGTTTTCCACACCACATTTCTCAAAAATGTTTTTGAAAACTGTCATATGTCAAAGCTGTCTCATTTATGAATAATTTCTGTGAGTAAATTGTATTACACTTAAAAAATAAAATAAGGAAGAAGTTGAAAGTATTTGAATAGGCAATGGATGCTTGTAATTTGAGTATTGATGCACTATGATCAGAATTTTTTCCAGTGTGGAGTTAATAGATCGAGAATCATATTGTAATGTTCGAATTGCCTCGGAGTGTTACGATGCGGTGTTGAGGTCTATGTATATTGTGATGTTTGGGTTTCTTTCTTCTTATTATAACATAGTGTATTCGTCAAATGTGATAATGTTGCATTGAGATGAGGTATAAGTTGGAATGAAGTATAGGGGAATAATGATGATGTTGATGTTGAGGATATTGTTGCTGATCTAGATAGGGTTATGGAACCTGATTCTTAATTGTGATGTGTTACGTTCATCTGTGTCATGTAGTTAGTGCTTATAGCTGATGATGTACCTGATGATATATTCACTGTTAGTGTAATGGCTGCAAGAAAACGTGTGGGTTACGTCTAATGAATTTGTAATAAAATATGTTTTCAGATAATGAAAATGGTATGAATAAAGCGGAGTATTTGTAAATGAACGTTTGTTTGAAAAAAAAGTTGTATTATAAGCTTAAGTGATTTCCTAGTGTGGCAATTTTAAGTATTATTTCATGCGAAATGAGAGTTACGTTTTCACTGCCTGCTTTACTAAAAAGATCTGTGCAAAATAAAAAAATCAGATGATTGTCGTTCTCCTGGAATAATGCAACAGAGGTATTAGGATAATTACTTGCAGCGAGGAGCTTCATCTGGACAGACATTCGGCGCAAGGATAAAGGGGACCGGTCGTTTCCAGGCCGTAAGCGCCGGTCATTATCTGCTTACTCGCAATGTCGAGCTCTGGCTGTTAGTCGCCTCATTGCTAATCTTTTAAAAACCAGCTAATGGAGGAGTGTTTTGCCTTCCTTGCCCGGCGGACTGTGGCCGCCGACTTTTTAACGACACTCCCTGTTTTCCTCTGGCTCTCCAATCCTCCTAACGAATCCATTTTCGTCAACATTTCCGCTGTGCTGTCAACCTAAGTCTTCCACATGGCTCTCTGTTACAATCGTTGTTTAAAAACATTTTTTCGCCTTAAATATTTAATTATCACCTAGAAAATTAAAAGCTACGACCATGAAATTTAGCGCTAGTACGAGTCTTTCTCTTTCATATTCACCCTTCATATTCACCCCAATGATGACTGATTTCGAGGGGATCTTCTTTGTAGAAGTTTACATTTGTCTGTTCAGAAAACGTCCCACCTTGAAAAATCCCCTCTTCCTAGTTCTATAAATGCCGGGCACGCAATGGTTTCTTCATTCAAGGAAACAAGAAGTTACTGGGAGCCATGTGAAACGAACACGGCGGTGAGGCAAAATTTGATAGCCTCAAGGAGCAGCATTTGTGACTGTGTCCTATGCAAAATGAGATGTGTTTGTCCCTTTAGGACGGCGTTGGGTTCTACGGCAGAAATACAAATTGAAAAGCGCATACACTGGTAAAAGTTTAATATACACTGATGTGACAAACGTCATGGAATACCTCCTAGTATCGTGTGTGACCTCCTTTTGCCCAGCATAGAGCAGAAACCCGAAATGGCATGGACTCAACAAGTCGTTGGAAATCCCCTGCAGAAATATTAAGTCATGCTACCACTATAGCCGCCCATAATTGTGAAAGTGTTGCTGGTGCAAGCTATTCTGCATGAACTGATCTCCCGTAAATGCTTCCACAAGCTCTTACCAACTGAAATCGTGTCTCATCACACCAGGCCATGGTTTTCCATATCCAACCGACATGGCCCCAGGAAACTCGCTACATCAGCATCTACGTGGATACTCTGCAACTCACATTTAAGTGCCTCGCAGAGGGTTCACCGAATCACCTTCACAGTTCTCTATTATTCCAATCTCGTATAGCGCGCGGAAAGATTGAACACCTACATCTTTCCGTACGAGTTCTGGTTTCCCTTATTTTTTCTTAGTGATCGTTCCTCACTATGTAGGTCGGTGTCAATAAAATATTTTCGCGTACGCAGGAGAAAGTTGGTGACTGGAAGTTCATGAGAAGATTTCGTCGCAAAGAAAAACGCCTTTCTTTTAACGATTTACATCGAAAATCCTGTATCATTTCTGTGACACTCTCTCCCATATTTCGGAACAATACAAAACGTGCTGCCCTTCTTTGAACTTTTTCGATGTACTCCGTCAGTCCTATCTAGTAAGGATCCCACACCGCGCAGCAGTATTATAAAAGAGGACGGACAAGCGTTGTGTACACAGTCTCCTTAGTAGATCTGTTATATTTTCTAAGTGTCCTGCCAGTAAAACGCAATCTTTGGTTAACCTACCCCACAACATTTTCTATGTGTTCCTTCCAGTTTAAGTTGTTCGTAATTGTAATACCTAGGTATTTAGTTGAATTTGCGGCATTTAGATTAGACTGATTTATCATGTAACCGAAGTTTAACGAGTTCCTTTTGGCACTCGCTTGGATGACCTCACACTTTTCATTTTTTAGGGTCAACTGCCACTTTTCGCACCATTCAGATATTTTTTTCTAAATCGTTTTTCAGTTTCTTTTGATCTTCTGATGACTTTATTAGTCGATAAACGACAGTGCCATCTGCAAACAACCGAAGACGGCTGCACAGATTGTCTCCCAAATCGTTTATATAGATCAGGAACAGCAAAAGGCCTATAACACTAATTTGGGGAACGCCAGAAATCACTTCTGTTTTGCCGGCCGCGGTGGTCTCGCGGTTCTAGGCGCGCAGTCCGGAACCGTGCGACTGCTACGGTCGCAGGTTCGAATCCTGCCTCGGGCATGGATGTGTGTGATGTCCTTAGGTTAGTTAGGTTTAAGTAGTTCTAAGTTCTAGGGGACTGATGACCACAGCAGTTGAGTCCCATAGTGCTCAGAGCCATTTGAACCATCGCTTCTGTTTTACTCGATGACTTTCCGTCAGTTAGTACGAACTGTGACCTCTCTGACAGGAAATCACAAATCTAGTCATATAACTGAGACGATATTCCATAAGCACGCAATTCCACTACAAGCCGCTTTTGTGGTACAGTGTCAAAAGCCTTCCGGAAATCCAGTAATACAGAATCGATCTGAAATCCCTTATCAATAGCACTCAACACGTCAAGTGACTTAAGAGCTAGTTGTGTTTCACAAGAACGATGTTTTCTAAACTCATGTTCAGTGTGTGTCAATAGACCGTTTTCTTCGAGGTAATTCATAATGTTCCAACATAATATACGTTCTAAAATCCTGCTACATATCTACGTTAACGATATGAACCTCTAATTTAGTGGATTACTCATACTACCTTTCTTGACCGTTCTTGACCTGTGCAACTTTCCAGTCTTTGGTTACGGATCTTTCGTCGAGCGAGCGGTTGTATATGATTGTTAAGTATGGAGCTAAGGAAAGGAACCTAATTGGTATACAGTCTGGACCAGAAGACTTGCTTTTATTAAGTGATTTAAGTTCTTTCACGATTCCGAGGACATTTACTTCTACATTACTGATGTTGGCAGCTGTTCTCGATTCGAATTCTGGAATATTTACTTCGTCATCTTTTGTGAAGGCATTTCGGAAGGCTGTGTTTAATAACTCTGCTTTGGCAGCACTGTCTTCGATTGTATCTCCATTGCTATCGCGCAGAGAAGGCATTGATTGTTTCTTGCCGCTAACATACTTCACGTTACGACCAGAATCGCTTTGGATTTTCTGCCAGGTTTCAAGACAACGTTTCGTTGTGGATACTGTTTAGGCATCTCGTACTGAAGTCCGCGCTATATTTCGAGCTTCTGTAAAAGATGGCCAATCTCTGGGATTTTGTGTCTGTTTAAATTTGGCATGTTTCTTTCGTTGTTTCTGCACCACTGTTCTAACCCGTTTTGTGTACCAAGGAGGATCAGCTCCGTCGTTTGTTAATTTATTTGGTATAAATCTCTCAATTACTGCCGATACTATTTCTTTGAATCTAAGCCACATCTGGTCTACACCTATATTATTAATTTGGAATGAGTGGCGATTGTCTTCCAGGAAGGCGTCAAGTGAATTTTATCTGCTTTTTTGAACAGGTATATTTTTTGCTTATTTATCAGGGATTTAGGAATTACAATATTCAATCTCACTACGACCCTGTGTTCACTAAACCCTGAATCGGTTTCGATGCTGGTTATTAACTCAGGATTATTTGTTGTTAAAAGGTTAAGTGTGTTTTCACAACCGTTTACTATTCACTTGGGCTCATGAACTAACTGCTCGAAATAATTTTTAGAACATGCGTTTAGCACATATTCGGATAATATTTTAAGCGTACCTCCGGAATTAAAGGTGTATTTTCGCCAACATATCGAGGGTAAATTAAAGTCACCACCAACTATTATCGTATGATTCGGGTACGTGTTTGAAATCAAACTCAAGTTTTCTTTGAACCTTTCAGCAACTGTATCATCTGAATTGGGAGATCGGTACAAGGATCCATTTTTTATTTTATTCCGGTTGCCAACAATGCTCTCTGCCCATACTAACTCACAGGAAGGATCTCCTTCAATTTCGCGACAAGTTAAACTACTTTTGACAGTAACAAGCGCGCCACCGCCAACCGTGTTTAGCCTATCCTTTCGAGACGTTAGGTTCTTCGCAATAATTTCGGCTGAGCTTATATCCAGCTTTAGTCAGCTTTCAGTGCCTATAACGAATTGAGCATCAGTGCTTTCTATTAGCGCTTGGAGCTCTGGTACTTTCCCCACACAGCTACGACTGTTACAACTGCTACAGGCGATGTTGTAATGTTAGCAAAGACACTCGCGTCGGACGTCGGCGCACTTCTCCTCCTTGTCCCCACGTATACGTTCGTCGTACGTCCTACATTGATTTCTCCAATTATGTAAAACAGTGTTGCTCGTCTGATAGCACTGACAACTCCACGGAAACGCTGTTGCTCTCGGTTGTTAAGTGAAGGCTGTCGGCCACTGCGTTGTCCGTGGTGAGAAGTAATGCCCAAAATTTGGTATTCCCGGCACACTCTTGACACTGTGGATCTCAGAATGTTGAATTCCCTAACGATTTACGAAATGGAATGTCCAACCACCATTCCGAGCTCAAAGTATTTTTTTGCGGTAGGTTGCTATGGGGCCAAGGTACTGAGGTCATCGGTCCCTAGACTTACACACCACTTAATCTAACTTAAACTAACTTGCACTAAGAACAACACACATACCCATTCGCAAGGGAGGACTCGAACCAACGCCGGGGGAGCCGCGCGAACCGTGGCAAAGAGTAGACCGCGCGGCTACCCCGAGCGGCAACTTCAAAGTATGTTAATTCCCGTCGTACGGCCATAAATACGTCGGAAACCAAACCATTTCACCTAAATAATCCGAGTATAAATGACAGCTTCGCCATTGCACTGACCTGCACGCATCATATGCACGCGATAAGGTATTATCAACAGCAGCAGAAAGTGGTGTAACTTGATTCATTATGAATTGTAAGGTAGGGCAGAGAGTGAGTTACTATAAACAGTTCGGTGATAAGGTTGTTCTCATCAAAACTGGTAGCAAACCAACACCGACGACAATAGTTCATGTATACATGCCGACGTCGCAAGTAGAAGAGTAAGAGATAGAAAAAGTATATCGGCATATAGAACAGGTAATTCAGCACTTAAAGGGAGATGAAAATCTAAGTCATGGAGGATTGGAATGCGGTTGTAGAACGAGTAGAGGAAATGGTTACGGGATACTCTGGGCTTGGGAATAGGAATGAGAGGGGAGAAAGACTAATTCAGTTCTTCAATAAATTTCACCTGGTACTAGAGAATACTCTGTTCAAGAATCACAAAAGGAGGGGGTATACTTGGGAAAGACCAGGAGACAGGGGAAGATTCCAGTTAGATTACATCATGGTGAGGCAGAGATTCCGAAATCAGATACTATATTGTAAGGCGTATCTACGACCAGACGTAGACTTAGATCACAATTTAGTAATAATGAATAGACTGAAATATAAGAGACTAGTCAGAAAGAATAAGTGTGCACAGAAGTGGTATGTGGAAATACTAAAGAATGAAGAAATACACTTGAAGTTCTCTGTGGCTATAGATACTGCAACGATGAATAGCTCAGCAGTCAGTTTAGTTGAAGAGGAATGGACATCTCTAAAAAGGGCAATCATGTAAGCTGGAAAGAGAAACATAGTTGCAAGGAAGATAACTGTGGGCAATAGATCGACGAAGAAGGAAGTGCAACAATTTTCAGGGTAATTCAGGAATACAGATATGAAATAAATGGGAAGGGGTAGGAAGCTAAGGCGAAATGGCTGCATCAAAAATATGAAGAAGTCGAAAAAGAACTGATTATTGGAAGGTCTCACTCAGCATGTAGAAAAGTCAAAACAGCCTTCGTTCAAATTAAAAGCAAGGATGACAGCATTAAGAGTGAAGTGCAAATTCTACTGTTAAATGCAGAGGAAAGAGAGAATAGGTGAAAAGAGTACATTGAAGGCATCTATGAGGGGAAGAACTTGTCTGATGACGTGAAAGTAAAAGAAACGGAAGTCGGTAGGGAAGAGACAGGGGATCCAGTATTAGAATCAGAACTGAAAAAAGCCTTTAAAGACTTGGGATCCAATAAGACAGAAGGGTAGGTGAAATTCCATTGGAATTTCTAAAATCATTGGAGGAAGTTGTAACAAAACGGCTGTTCACGTCTGTGTGCAGAATGTATGAAACTGGCGGTATACCATCAGCCTTTCCGAAAAACATTATCTGCACAATTCCGGGAAAAGCAAGAGCCGACAAGTGCGAGAATTAACTCACAATCACCTTAACAGCTCGTGCATCCAAGTTGCTGGCAAGGGTAATATACAGAAGAATGGAAAAGAATATTCAGGATCTGTTAGATGATTATCAGTGTGGCTTTAGAAAAGATAAAGGCAACAGAGATGCAGTTCTGACTGCGGTTGATAATGGAAGCAACACTGAAGAAAAATCGAGACACGTTCATTAGATTTGCCTACTAAGAATAGCGTTCGACAACGTAAAATAGTTAAGGTATTCGAAATTCTGAGGAAAATAGAGGTACACAATGGGGAAAGAAGGTATTTATGAGTACCAGGAGGGAACCATAAGATTGGAAGACCAAGAACGAAGTGCTCGGATTAAAAAGTGTGTGACACAGGGTTGTAGTTTTCTGTCCCTACTGTTCAATCTATACGTCGAAGAAGCAATAACAGGAGTAGAAGAAACGTTCGAGAGAAGGATTAAAATTTGTCGTGAAAGGACATATACGATAAGATTCGCTGATGACAGAATTACAGGATCTGCTGAACGGAATGAACAGTCTAATGAGTAAGGAATATGGATAGAGAAGAAACTGGAAAAAGACAAAGGTCATAAGAATGAGCAGAAATGAAAAAACCGAGAAACTTAACATTAGGACACGAAGTAGACAAAATCAAGGTATTATGCTACCAAGGCAGCAAAGTAATCTGTCATGGACGGAGCAAAGAGGACATAAAAAGCAGACTTCCAAAGAGGGTTTTCCTGGCCGAGAGAAGTCTACTAGTATCAGATATAAATCTTAATTTGAGGAAGTAATTTCTGAGAATGTACTTTCGGAGCAGAGTATTTTATGGTAGTGAAACATGGACTGTGGGAAAACCGGAACAAAAAGAATCGATGCATTTGATACGTGGTGTTGCAGGCGAATATTGAAAATTAGGCCTGTCTGATAAGATGAAGAATGAGGAGATTCTGCGCAGAATCGGAGAGGAAAGTAATATGTGGAAAACACTGACAAGGAGAAGGGACAAGATGACAGGACATATGTTAAGACATCAGGGAATAACTTCCACGGTATTTGAAGGAGGTGCAGAGGGTAAAAAGACGGGTAGGAAGACATAGATATGTCAACATCCAGCAAATAACAGTGTAATTCTAAACTTGGTAAAATGATTCCACTGAATCTGTTGATACATATCCAGATAGTAGTAGTAGATTTACGGGTACTGACGATGATGTTTGGTTTGTGGGGCGCTCAACTGCGCGGTCATCAGCGCCCGTACAATGTCCCAATCTTTACGCAGTCCAATTTTAGCCACATTCACGAATGATGATGATGATGAAATGAACACAGACATCCAGTCCAAGGGTAGAGAAAATTCCCAAACCGCCCGGGAATCGAACCCGGGCCCCCGTGATCCCTAGGCAGTAACACTTATTTTTTCTTGTTTCATTTTGTTCGTTTTTTATCGTTTGGTTTGGTCGTTGCGGACGTCACATGACATCCGGTCAAGTTCGTATGTTGATCCTTCCACTCAGTTTTTTATGACAGAAGCCAACCAGCTCTCTGACCGAACGCACTAGCCACTAGACCATGAGCTGCGGACTGTACAAGTATTGCTATTAGCAAGAAGTCCTCCTTGAACTTTAATCACTATCTGATAACAAGCAGAGGCATGAGTCTAATACACTGGTACTCGCAGCTCTATCCCACATAAGGTTACTTCTGATACACATTAAAGACTGAGACACTGGAGACTCGAACGCTGGGGACGCAAACTCCGTCGACTCGAACTCCGGACTCGTGACGGCGGAGATTCTAACGTCGGCGATACGAACGCTGCTTGCGATGGCCTCTTATCGCGTGGTGTGCGGCGCTGGCGGTGCCATTCCAAGGTGGGTTGTTCCTCAGGCAGGCTCTCTTCCGCACGTGTCTTTCAGGTGGCGTAAGATGTGTCACCTCTATATTCTTTGGCGCAATCTCCATTCGTTCAGTGTTAAAGCTGTGTGGCATAAGTGAAGTCTAGATTTGTCTCCTTTTATGTTTCTTGCTCTGATATACAGCATCTAGAGCGAAACAGAAAACAGTGAGGGTGATGTGAGAGTATTTCCGTTTCTTTACTTAAGAAATTATTTTGTTTTAAATATTGCACAAAGCAAAGAAAATACGACCGTAAAATGTAATATCTGTCCGGGAAATAAATTTTTGAAGTCTGCCTGGAGTACGTCGTCGAACTTAAGGAATCATATGCAGGTAAGTAGTTACAATATGAAACAGTTTTATGTAACATTAAATTTACAATTTGCAACACATGCACCATCTATTGCCAAGTGATACCACAGTTTTCCGAGAATACTTCTCTAACCTAAGGAAATAATGTACTGAAACTGTTGAAATTACAATAAATGGCAAAATACAGGGTGAGTCACTAACTATTGCCACCTAGAATAACTCCGAAATTATGATAGTAATTGAAAAATTTGTGGGAAAAATGCTGCATGGGACAACGGGCCCATAATATGACGTTGGTTTTTTGTTGCTAGGTGGGATCGCGTCGGAGCTATGAAGATCAACTTTGTTTTGCTATCGTTTGGTACTTATTTTCTGATAGCGACTATCAACACGAATCCAATGATGTGTAACAGTAAGGTCTTTGAATGTCAACGAAAGTCAAAAAGGTGGCAAGGACGCCCATTTACAGAAGGAGTTCGAAGTGATGACCATTGGTATCAATGCAGTGCTGTAATCTTCGTATCATGGATTGAGGGGTTTTCCTTATCACTTCGGCACTTGTCGAAACACATGCTCTGACAATTCTCTCTTGTACATGGTGCAAATAGTAAATATTCGCTGAATACGGTGTATCCACCTAACATACCATTGACATGTAAACACCATTCGACGGTTTCGCAGTACAACTCTGATAGGAACGGTAAGACTAGTATCGTCGAATCAAGCGAATGGGAATGATGAATTCCTTCGAAGAACAGGTCGATATGCTTCTCATTTACGGAGAACGCCAACGAAATTCAGTGAGAGCTAGAGACTTATACGCTGAAAGATATCCTCAGCGTACTAACCCTACACGTCATACACGTAAACATGTCTATGATAAATTGAGAACAACTGGGTCTTTAATGCATCGGAAACATATCCGACAAAGGAAAGCTACTAACGAGGAAACGGAAATTGGTATTCTTGCCACTGTGGTTCGAGATCCTTGGGTTAGTTCTACTCAAATCGCAAGGGAATCTGGGATGAGTCAGAGTAGTGTTGTTCGTGTTCTGCATTGCCATAAATATCATCATTACCATATCAGTCTCCACCAAGAATTAACTGGTACGGATTGTATGCATTGCAATGAATTCTGCCGAAGGGCCAACTTCAGATTCAAGAGGGATGACATATTTATTAATTTGATTTTATTTACTGCCGAGGCTACATTCACGAACCATGGAAATGCTAATTTGCATAACATGCATTATTGGGCAACTGAAAATCCATGTTGGCTGCGACAAGTTGCACACCAAAAACCGTGGTCGGTGAATGTATGGTGTGGGATTATGGAGGACAGAATTATAGGCCCCTATTTCATCGAAGGAAATCTTAATGGTAGGAAGTACACTACATTCCTGCAAGAAACATTAGGTCTGAATTGGAAGAAATACCTTTAGCAAGAAGGAACAGAATAGGGTACCAACACGATGGGTGTCCGGCACGTTTTTCACTGATGGCTAGAAATGAGTTGCAGAGACAATTCCCAAATCGTTGAACTTGACGCGGAATGTTTCGTGGCCGGCTCGTTCGCCAGACTTGACGCCTCTGGAATTTTTCTTGTGGGGATTCGTAAAAGACATTGTTTATAAAGACATTCCAACTATACCTGAAGATACGCGAGAGAGAATTGTCAGAGCATGTTCTTCGATAAATGCCAATGTGATAAGAAATGCCACTCAATCCATGATAAGAAGATTGCAGCACTGCATTGATACCAATGGTCATCACTTCGAACTTCTTCTTTAAATCGACGTTCATGTCACTTTTGTGACCTTCGTTGACCTTCAAACACATTACTGTGACACATCACTGGATTCGTCTCGATAGCCGCTATCAAAAAATAAGTACCTAACTATAGCATCCGATTTTTAAAAAAATTGACCTTCATACCTCTGAAGCGACTCCCCCCCCCTAAGCGATAAAAAACAAGCGTCATATTATGGCCCCCGTTGTACCATGCAACTTTTGTCCGACAAAGGTTTCAGCTACTATCATACTTTCGGAGTTAGGTGGCAGTAGTTAGTGACTCGCTCGGTATAATTATTTTACGAAAAATTGCACAATCTGTATTTACATTGCAGAGGATTCATCCAACAAAGTTAACTGAACTGGAACAATCCCTGTAGCGAGAGAAGAAATGAAAGCATGGTCTTCAAACTGGAAGTATAGGTGAAAAGAAAACACAATAGACACTTTGCTTCGTAAATAGCGCTACCAGTCGAAGAGCTGTCGACAAATTGGTTTTAGATTTGGCCTGCTATCCTGTCCGGCCGTTTTGAGTGGCGGAAGAAGAGTTGTTCCTGAAGGTAATTAAGGGTTGCCACCAAACAGGACAGTGATGTGTAGAAAGACTGTTGCTAGATGACTAAAGAAAAGGAACAATAACAAAAAAAGACTCATAGAAGCTATCAAGAGTCGACGCATTTACAACCACAGCACACTGGTGAACACATTTTAGTAGGGCTTTTCTTGCGGCTACCGTGCACTGGCTCGAAACGAGACACTAGGTAGGAAATCTGCTATGCCTGCTATAAAGAAGTTTGTGGGACGCCATACATAGTACGTTCTGGCTGCTGCTATTGAGAGCATAGACCGTGATTGTAATATGTATAACAAAGTGGTGTCTTGTGTAACAGACAATGGCAGCAATTTCGTCAGGGCTTTCACGAGTGTTAATGTAATGTATTTTTTGTTTGAGTTTTCCAAAATATCAGTTCTTTTTTACTTTTACAGGTATTAGCTTTCCAATTATTTCTTTTAACGATATTTGGCATGAAACCTGGTGAAGGGCCACGCTGAATGGCCGCGCGGTTAGAGGCGCCATGTCACAGACTGCGCGGCTCCTCCCGCCGGAGGTTCGAGTCCTCCCTCGGGCATGGGTGTGTGTGTGTTGTCCTTAGCATAGGTTAGTTTAAGTAGTGTGTAAGTCTAGGGACCGATGACCTCAGCAGTTTGGTCCCTTAGAAATTCACACACATTTGAACATTTTAACCAGGTGAAGGTGAAGTCGAGGCATCTGGTGCACCAGAAGAGATGGAGTTCGTTCGAATAACACCTATTCTTGACGAGGGTGTGAATGAATTGGAGTATAACTTAACGCCACATCAGCGGCGAGCTGCGCATATACTTAACCTGGTAGCAGTAAAGGTAAACAGGAATTCTCTTTTTGTCAAATTAATTGTTTTTTGCCAAGAGTCTCGATGCGTTTTACATGCTTCGTTGTAGTATAGCCAAAAAGCGGAGGACGATCCTCATTTGCATGTTGCCAAGCCTTATGGAATAAACAAAGAAGTACTGTAATTGCCGATTCCGTCCACACGATGCTTGTAAGTCCTACTTCTATAAGATGGAACAGCACAAACGACACTGTTAAACACGTGGTGTCTGCAATACAAAATTGCGGCCAAGATGCACTATACAGGGTGTTACAAAAAGGTACGGCCAAACTTTCAGGAAACATTCCTCACACACAAAGAAAGAAAATAAGTTATGTGGACATGTGTCCGGAAACGCTTAATTTCCATGTTAGAGCTTACTTTAGTTTCGTCAGTATGTACTGTACTTCCTCGATTCACCGCCATGATTTCATACGGGATACTTTAGCTGTGCTGCTAGAATATGTGTCTTTATAAGTACGGCACAACATGTGGTTCGTGCACGATGGAGCTCCTGCACATTTCAGTCGAAGTGTTCGTACGCTTCTCAACAACAGATTCGGTGACCGATGGATTGGTAGAGGCGGACCAATTCCATGGCCTCCACGCTCTCCTGACCTCAACCCTCTAGTCTTTTATTTATGGGGGCATTTGAAAGCTCTTGTCTACGCAACCCCGGTACCAAATGTAGAGACTCTTCGTGCTCGTATTGTGGACGGCTGTGATACAATACGCCATTCTCCAGGGCTGAATCAGCGCATCAGAGATTCCTTGCGATGGAGGGTGGACTCATGTATCCTCGCTAACGGAGAACATTTCGAACATTTCCTGTAACAAAGTGTTTGAAGTCACGCTGGTACGTTCTGTTGCTGTGTGTTTCCATTCCATAATTAATGTTATTTGAAGAGAAGTAATAAAAAATGAGCTCTAACATGGAAAGTAAGCGTTTCCGGACACATGTCCACATAACATATCTTCTTTCTTTGTGTGTGAGGAATTTTTCCTCAAAGTTTGGCCGTACCTTTTTGTAACACCCTGTATATCCTCATGGACAGCACTGGACCCAGCACGCTTTCGGTCGGTAGATCTGGCATTCCTGAATGAAGATATTGCTGTACGTTTTAAATGTATTACAGTTATAATAGGGTGACGTTATGTTAGCAGGACCATTTTTCACATTTTAATTTTTCCATTTTTATTTTTCACGACAAGCAAATGTTTGTCACCTCACTGATTCGGTTGCTATGTAAGAAATGTTCGAAAAATATATTAAGAGCCTAATCCAAATATGAACAAAAGCACAGACCAAATGTAACATAGGTGCATGTGGTCCACTAAACCCGCTGCAAGAGGTTACTGAGTCGTTGTCATTAACTGTGGCACATACAGAAATAAAATCAAATCAAAATAGCCAACCGTTCCACCCTATTGAATACAGTATAATGAGATACAAACAATAATTTATACGAGAATCGTAGAATCACAACAGCCTCCAAAGGGCTAATAAATAGCTAAGACAACATGAAACCACTCACATCACAATTAAAAGACAACATATTTTCGTACCAAGCCGATGTTAGTCAAATGGTTTAGGAAATTTTATGATAGAGGGAAGATAATTCATCTACATCGACATGAACATCCATATTCCGCAAGCCACCTGCCGGTGAGTGGCGGAGGGTACTTTGAGTACCTCTACCGGTTTTCCCTTATATTCCAGTCTCGTATTGTTCGTGGAAAGAAAGATTGTCGGTATGCCTCTGTGTGGGCTCTACTTTCTCTGATTTTATCCTCATGGTCTCTTCGCGAGATATACGTAGGAGGGAGCAATATACTGCTTGACTCCTCGGGGAAGGTATGTTCTCGAAACTTCAACAAAAACCCGTACCGGGCTACTGAGCCTCTCTCCTGCAACGTCCTCCACGTCTTCCACTGAAGTTTATCTATCACCTCCGTAACGCTTTTGCGATTACTAAATTATCCTGTAACGAAGCGCGCTGCTCTCCGTTGGATCTTCTCTATCTCTTCTATCAACCCTACCTGGTACGGATCCCAACTGGTGAGCAGTATTCAAGCAGTGGGCGAACAAGTGGACTGTAACCCACTTCCTTTGTTTTCGGATTGCATTTCCTTAGGATTTTTCCAATGAATCTCAGTCTGGTATCTGCTTAACCGACGATAAACCTTATATGATCATTCCATTTTAAATCAATCTTAACGCCTACTCCCAGATAATTTACGGAATTAACTGCTTTCAGTTGCTGACCTGCCATATTGTAACTAAATGATAAAGTATCTTTCTTACTATGTAGTTGCAGCACATTGCACTTGTCTACATTGAGATTCAGTTGCCATTTCCTGCACCATGCGTCATTTCGTTGCAGATCCTCCTGCATTTCACTACAATGTTCCATTGTTACAACATCTCGATATATTACAGCATCATCCGCAAAAAGCCTCAGGGAACTTCCGATGTTATCCACAATGTCATTTATGTATATTGTGAATAGCAACGGTCCTACGACACTCCCCTGTGACACACCTGAAATCACTCTCACTTCAGAAGACTTCTCTCCATTGAGAATGACTCTTCAATCTAATCACAAAAAATGGCTCTGAGCACTATGGGACTTAACATCTATGGTCATCAGTCCGCTAGAACTTAGAGCTGCTCTAACCTAACGACATCACAGAACACCCAGTCAGCAGGAGGCAGAGAAAATCCCTGACCCCGCCGAGAATCGAACCCGGGAACCCGTGCGCGGGAAGCGAAAACGCTACCGCACGACCACGAGCTGCGGACAATCCAATCACACAATTGGTCTGATAGTCCATATGCTCTTACTTTGTTCATTAAACGACTGTAGGGAACTGTATCGAACGCCTTGCGGAAATGAAGAAACACGGCATCTACCTGGGAACCCGTGTCTATGGCCCTCTGAGTGTCGAGGACGAATAGCGTGAGCTGGGTTTCACACGATCGTCTTTTTCGAAACCCATGCTGATTCCTACAGAGTAGATTTCTAATGTCCAGAAAAGTCATAATACTCGAACATAACACGTGTTCCAAAATTCGACTGATCGACGTTAGAGATATAGGTCTATAGTTCTGCACATCTGTTGGACGTGCCTTCTTGAAAACGGGGTGACCTGTGCCCTTTTCCAATCCTTTGGAACGCTACGCTCTTCTAGAGACCTACTGGTATCCCATCAGGTCCAGCGGCCTTTCCTCTTTTGAGCGATTTTAATTATTTCTCTATCCCTCTGTCGTCTATTTCGATATCTACAATTTTGTCATATGTGCGACAATCTAGAGAAGGAACTACAGTGCAGTCTTCCTCTATGAAACAGCTTAGGAAAAAAGACATTAGTCTGTCATCCTCTGTTTCACTGTTTCAGTACCATTTTGGTCACAGAGTGTCTGGACATTTTGGTTTGATCCACTTACCGCTTTGACATAAGACCAAAATTTCTTAGGATTTTCTGCGAAGTCAGTACATAGAACTTTACTTTCGAATTCATTGAATGCCTCTCGCATAGCCCTCCTCACACTACATTTCGCTTCGCGTAATTTTTGTTTGTCTGCAAGGCTTTGGCTATGTTTATGTTTGCTGTGAAGTTCCCTTTGCTTCCGTAGAAGTTTTCTAACTCGGTTGTTGAACCACGGTGGCTCTTTTGCATCTCTTACGATCTTGCTTGGCACATACTCATCTAATGCATACTGTACGATGGTTTTGAAGTCAATTGGCTGTAGATACATCAGCTTATTGTACAAAACTTGTATTATGTGTTCGCATAAATTTCATTTTTCTGGTCATATACCAGGTGCCACTTTTAAGCCGCATTTTCTCTGTTCTTTCCGAAAATATCCGCAATTTCGTTTTCGTAATCTGTAGCTGGTGTCAGCCCAAACAAATAATGCTCACCACGTCTTTTATACGACGCCCAACGTCGATGGAAAGCGTCGGATTGCTTCTGATTAGAAACAAAATGATTTTTCAAGAGGAATTTTACGTATTCGTACGATAGTGCGGTCCCATATCAGTCTAGTTCGATATTCGTTTTATCGATATGAATTAACAGGACAGTAAAATACGAAGAATAAGCAGTAGTTCAGGAGAGACTGAACAGCAGCGCCGTTGCATGGCGCTAGCAGCCAGCGCGGCCAAGGGGGTGCTGTCGCTGCTGCAGTACTGGGTATTCTACCGAACGAGCACGTAAAATTCCGCCTTAAAAATCATATTTCCTGCGACACCAGGAGTCGAAAGAAGTACCGGGTGATCAAAGAGTCAGTACAAATTTGAAAACTTAATGAACCACGGATAGAGAGGTAAAAATTGACACACATGCTTCGAATGACATGGGGGTTTTATTAGTATGGCGCTCCACTCCATATTGCTAGACGCCTGAAAGATCTCTTGCGCGCGTCGTTTGGTGATGATCGTGTGCTCAGCCGCCACTTCCGTCATGCTTGGCCTGCCAGGTCCCCAGACCTCAGTCGGTGCAATTATTGGCTTTGGGGTTACCTGAAGTCGCAAGTGTATCGTGATCGACCGACATCTCTAGGGATGCTGAAAGACAACATCCGACGCCAATGCCTCAGCCTTTACAGTGCTGTTCACAACATTATTCCTCGACTACAGCTATTGTTGAGGAATGATGGTGGACATATTGAGCATTTCCTGTAAAGAACATCATCTTTGCTTTGTCTTACTTTATTATGCTAATTATTGCTATTCTGATCAGATGAAGCGCCCTCTGTCGGACATTTTTTGAACTTTTGTATTTTTTTGGTTCTAATAAAACTCCATGTCATTCCAAGCATGTGTGTCAATTTGTACCTCTCTATCTACATTATTCCGTGATTTATTCAGTTTTCAAATTTATACTGACTTTTTGATCACCCGGTATGTAATGAGCAGTATTCGTTTGGACTGACTTCAGCTACACATTACAAAAACGAGATTGCAAATATGTGCCGAAACACCAGAGAAAATAGGCCTGATGACTCTTAGGCAAGACACCCTGTGTATGCAAAATAACACCTGAACTGCATCTTTTAGGGCCTTAAAAAAAAAAAAAAAAAAAAAAAAAAAAAAAAAAAAAAAAAAAACTAACCAATATACCTGAAAGTTGGTAGATTTTTTTGCCTTTGAGGGCCACAGTCACGAAATTTCCAGGAGAATACACTACGCCTTCTTAATTTGAAGAGAGACTCACTGCTACGAATGTCTTAGGCAACAGATCAGATCCTTCAGGCTCTTCCGATTGTCCCAAGTCAACTACTTTTCTCTTTAAATGTTTATCCCTTTCACTGTTAGATTATTTTCCTATAGGCCTGTTTCTTTTTTTCTGTTAATCTATCTTCTTCATTACGACTGTTTTTGATGGGACTGTACAAGAGAAACATTGATTTAGTTTTATTCCTGGAAGAGAGGCTTTGGGATACGAGAGAACGTCTTCTGGAGATATTGCCTTACTTCTTTTGCCATTGGCCTTGACATCTTCAAAGGCTGTGGACTGTTTACATCTGTAGTTACGGTGTTGTCAGAGTCATCAACAGAATCGTCATGCATTCTTTGGGTACAAAGACTTGATCAAACTCAGTTAGTCAAATAAGCTCTCTGACAATCTTCAAAATATCCGTGTTCAGTTGTTCACTACCACATGCCTCAAACTGATGCACATATTTCCGTTGATGGTGGCAAGGGTAATGCTCTACTCAGTAGTCCATCAACTTCACAGGTTGTGACTGATAACTCGGCGCTTTCTGTAAGAAAAAAAAGTGCTACAACATAGAATTTCTTGAAGGTAACGAACTCTCAGATCAAGATGACGTAGCTTGGTTTGTGTGAGGTATCAGACAGAGTAAAATAATACCATTATCTTTTGCTTATGGTGCTGCTGGTACGCTTGTGTGTCTTTCATGATTGTCCAGGATCATGACTTTAGTGTGTTTTTTGTGGTCCTTTCATGTATGACTGATGGAGAGCTGGTAAAAACAATTCATTGTTCATCCAAAGTGAGACTGTGACTCCACCACCGAGCAATGTGGGACACTGTTCGAATGTCATCATTAAAGTGCAGCTTAGGAAACACAAGCAGTTGGGTACAGGAGTAATTATTCCAACCATTATCACAAGTTCACCTCTTCCAGCAGACATAGCTTGTCCAACCGGTCTGCAGCCAGACTGACACAATACTTTCAGTGGCTTCTGCACAGTGGTCACTGCTGTCTCATCCAGACGGCACATGTCTTGCAGTTAAAACTAGTATTTTTCTTGAGGGAAAATCGTATTGTGATCTAACGCTTCCACATTTGCGTCTGTATAGTAAGTGGCCGTTCATACACTTGGCTGTTCTGTTAAATATTATGAGCCATTCCAGTCCATCTATGTTCTCTCTTTCCCAGTTATTTGGTACAGATTTTCCATCCTTCTTAATAAGTATATATGTAAAATTCTGGCAGTTTTTTGCTCACAATGAATATCGTGTGCAGAAGTAATATAGTCAGGAACTATTTTTCCACTTTGTGGAAAATTTTAAATGTTCATTTGACAGCCTAAAATTGTTGTTGTCAGTTTCTGGAATAAAGGCCTTTCCTGTGTATTGTTCAAGCATTGGTATAGGAACGCTCCTCCTCCTTTCTAATTTCCTTAAAAAAACTTCTAATGGAAACGTTGACTAACTGCTTCATTCAGCAATTCAATGATTGTCCATCTTATCCTTGGCATTATGAACCCTGTAATTCACAGTTTGCCTAATTCAAATGTTTAATAATGATTCTATTGGTGTGTGCCAGTGAGTATAGGAGTACGTACAATACATGATTTTAGTGGCCTTAACTGAACCATTCACTAGTAAACCACAAAACAAGTGGTTCACTCAATTCCATACGCATTAGCGAAATATATTTTACAACAGTATAAATTTAAGCAAAAGAATGTTTGAAAATGCGGTATTCAGTGAAACAGTAAAACATACACACATCAAAAAAAGTTTTGCATCAGCCCAGTTCCCGGAACTCCTGAAGATAGACGGTGACTGTGGATATTGTATCACACACACACAGACCCTTTGAATGTTCAGAGATGTCACTAAACCCGCCCAAAGATGTAAACAACCATGCATGAACAGCGCCTATTAGACGGAGGGGTTCCGACAGCCGACCAGTTCCAGTCATTCCACCGGGTAGCAGGTACACGGCTCGTGCTGTCTGTAGTCCAACCATGCCTAGACGGTCAATACCGCGGTTCGATCGCGTCCGCATTGTAACTTTGTGCTAGGAAGGGCTCAATGCAAGAGGACATGCTACTGGGTATAAGAGGTACACGTGTGTACAGCAATCTGGATCACCAAGTCTGAAGGTCTCGCTGTATGGTGGTACAACATGCAATGTGTGGTTTTCATGAGCAATAAAAAGAGCGGAAATGATTTTTATGTTGCTCTCTATTCCAATTTTCTGTATAAGTTCCGGAACTCTCGGAACCGAGTTGATGCAAAACTTTTTTTGAAGTGTGTATTTTTCAAAGTGAGATTGTTGGTCCATGATAATATTGTCACCGGCATGTTTAATGACTCGTTATCACTTGTACAGTAAACGAATATGTTTAGGCGTTTTTGGTACGACAATGCTTTCACTAATTTAGGGAGAGAATGGTAATCTAAGACAACTGGACGGAGAAGGATGCTAAAAGTGGGCAATTTACTCTATGCGGAATTATTATGATATCCAACTGAAATAATGGGTATAATTTCAAATTTTTTCCACAACCGACTAGGTGAATACCGTGCTGCTACCTAGTCCCAAGTCAGTTATTCGACTGGCCAACAATTCGAAAACACTTTCTCATGAGGTACAATAGACACAGACAGGAGGGATAAACAAATGCCATTTCGAAAGGGTGGGGGGGGGGGGGGGGGGGGGTGGCGACGATACAGAAGGGCATCCAACTACCCTCTACCTCTGACATCGCCACATTCACGTCATTATGTCGACCCTGTAAAGACACGGGATAATGCTACGAGAAAAAAAAATCCCAGTCTGGAAGCTCCTCGAAGAAAGACAATTCAAACAACCTTGATAACGAATTCAAAAAAAGGGCACTTGCATTAAATACTTCTAACTCTTCGTTGGGACTTTTTGCCAAATCGTTATAGCACTTGACAGCAGTAAACGAAATTCATTGTACATCTCGTCCATGGTCAGACTGCACAACGAAATGACAATCAATTGGCCATATCTCTTTCGAACGCAGCTACAACTTAATGAAACGCACGTGTCCCAACTGCTTCATCACGCCACTCGCAGTTCTTTCTCGTTCACAACACAAATAATACATCACAATGAGGTCCTAATTCGTGTAGAAGGCGGGGTGGATAATCAGGAATTAGGTGCTGTTGCAATACATGTCGTTGTTTTCTATTGGAATCGTTTACGGACGAATTTACCGTAGTGCATTGCATACCGTAGTTGTTTAACACTGCCGCTGTAATTAATGTCTCCATTTTCGTAATTAACAAAAACAAATGACGTCAGTTGTTTTTGGTATGCATGGCATTATTCGGAGTTAGGAATACTTGGTCGGCCGGAGTGGCCGAGCGGTTCTAGGCACCACTGTCTGGAACCGCAGGACCGCTACGGTTGCAGGTTCGAATCGTGCCTCGGGCATGGATGTGTGTGATGTCCTTAGGTTAGTTAGGTTTAAGTAGTTCTAAGTTCTAGGTGCCTGATGACCTCAGCAGTTAAGTCCCATAGTGCTCAGAGCCATTTGAACCATTTGAATAATTGCTTTGTGAAAAAATATCATAACTATAGTCTTCTACTCTCCAAAGTGTTTCGCGTTACATATATCCTTCGTGCAGAATTTCTAAACGAACAGTGGAAGCAACACTCTTTATGTGATTTACTGAAAGTTGCGAAAATTCTACATTACAAGAAATTTCTTCCCCCCATGAACCATGGACCTTGCCGTTGGTGGGGAGGCTTGCGTGCCTCAGCGATACAGATGGCCGTACCGTAGGTGCAACCACAACGGAGGGGTATCTGTTGAGAGGCCAGACAAACGTGTGGTTCCTGAAGAGGGGCAGCAGCCTTTTCAGTAGTTGCAGGGGCAACAGTCTGGATGATTGACTGATCTGGCCTTGCAACATTAACCAAAACGGCCTTGCTGTGCTGGTACTGCGAACGGCTGAAAGCAAGGGGAAACTACAGCCGTAATTTTTCCCGAGGACATGCAGCTTTACTGTATGATTAAATGATGATGGCATCCTCTTGGGTAAAATATTCCGGAGGTAAAATAGTCCCCAATTCCGATCTCCGGGCGGGGACTACTCAGGAGGATGTCGTTATCAGGAGAAAGAAAACTGGCGTTCTACGGATCGGAGCGTGGAATGTCAGATCCCTTAATCGGGCAGGTAGGTTAGAAAATTTAAAAAGAGAAATGGATAGGTTAAAGTTAGATATAGTGGGAATTAGTGAAGTTCGGTGGCAGGAGGAACAAGACTTCTGGTCAGGTGACTACAGGGTTATAAACACAAAATCAAATAGGGGTAATGCAGGAGTAGGTTTAATAATGAATAGGAAAATAGGAATGCGGGTAAGCTACTACAAACAGCATAGTGAACGCATTATTGTGGCCAAGATAGATACGAAGCCCACACCTACTACAGTAGTACAAGTTTATATGCCAACAAGCTCTGCAGATGATGAAGAAATTGAAGAAATGTACGATGAAATAAAAGAAATTATTCAAATAGTGAAGGGAGACGAAAATTTAATAGTAATGGGTGACTGGAATTCGAGTGTAGGAAAAGGGAGAGAAGGAAACATAGTAGGTGAATATGGATTGGGGCTAAGAAATGAAAGAGGAAGCCGCCTAGCAGAATTTTGCACAGAGCACAACTTAATCAAAGCTAACACTTGGTTTAAGAATCGTGAAAGAAGGTTGTATACGTGGAAGAACCCTGGAGATACTAAAAGGTATCAGATAGATTATATAATGGTAAGACAGAGATTTAGGAACCAGGTTTTAAGTTGTAAGACATTTCCAGGGGCAGATGTGGACTCTGACCACAATCTATTGGTTATGACCTGTAGATTAAAACTGAAGAAACTGCAAAAATGTGGGAAATTAAGGAGATGGGACCTGCATAAACTGAAAGAACCAGAGGTTGTACAGAGTTTCAAAGAGAGCATAAGGGAACAATTGACAGGAATAGGGGAAAGAAATACAGTAGAAGAAGAATGGGTAGCTCTGAGGGATGTAGTAGTGAAGGCAGCAGAGGATAAAGTAGGTACAAAGACGAGGGCTGCTAGAAATCCTTGGGTAACAGAAGAAATATTGAATTTAATTGATGAAAGGAGAAAATATAAAAATGCAGTAAATGAAGCAGGCAAAAAGGAATACAAACGTCTCAAAAATGAGATCGACAGGAAGTGCAAAATGGCTAAACAGGGATGGCTAGAGGACAAATGTGAGGATGTAGAAGCTTATCTCACTAGGGGTAAGATAGATACTGCCTACAGGAAAATTAAAGAGACCTTTGGAGAGAAGAGAACCACGAGTATGAATATCAAGAGCTCAGATGGCAGCCCAGTTCTAAGCAAAGAAGGGAAGGCAGAAAGGTGGAAGGAGTATATAGAAGGTTTATACAAGGGCGATGTACTTGAGGACAATATTATGGAAATAGAAGAGGATGTAGATCAAGACGAAATGGGAGATACGATACTGCGTGAAGAGTTTGACAGAGCACTGAAAGACCTGAGTCGAAACAAGGCCCCCGGAGTAGACAACATTCCATTAGAACTACTGACGGCCTCTGGAGAGCCAGTCATGACAAAACTCTACCAGCTGGTGAGCAAGATGTATGAGCCAGGCGAAATACCCTCAGACTTCAAGAAGAATATAATAATTCCAATTCCAAAGAAAGCAGGTGCTGACAGATGTGAAAATTACCGAACTATCAGTTTAATAAGCCACGGCTGCAAAATACTAACGCGAATTCTTTACAGACGAATGGAAAAACTGGTAGATGCAGACCTCGGGGAGGATCAGTTTGGATTCCGTCGAAACGTTGGAACACGTGAGGCAATACTGACCTTACGACTTATCTTAGAAGAAAGATTAAGGAAAGGCAAACCTACGTTTCTAGCATTTGTAGACTTAGAGAAAGCTTTTGACAATGTTGACTGGAATACTCTCTTTCAAGTTCTAAAGGTGACAGGGGTAAAATACAGGGAGCGAAAGGCTATTTATAATTTGTACAGAAACCAGATGGCAGTAATAAGAGTCGAGGGGCATGAAAGGGAAGCAGTGGTTGGGAAAGGAGTGAGACAGGGTTGTAGCCTCTCCCCGATGTTATTCAATCTGTATATTGAGCAAGCAGTAAAGGAAACAAAAGAAAAATTTGGAGTAGGTATTAAAATTCATGGAGACGAAGTAAAAACTTTGAGGTTCGCCGATGACATTGTAATTCTGTCAGAGACAGCAAAGGACTTGGAAGAGCAGTTGAACGGAATGGACAGTGTCTTGAAAGGAGGATATAAGATGAACATTAACAAAAGCAAAACGAGGATAATGGAATGTAGTCAAATTAAATCGGGTGATGCTGAGGGAATTAGATTAGGAAATGAGACACTTAAAGTAGTAAAGGAGTTTTGCTATTTAGGAAGTAAAATAACTGATGATGGTCGAAGTAGAGAGGATATAAAATGTAGACTGGCAATGGCAAGGAAAGCGTTTCTGAAGAAGAGAAATTTGTTAACATCGAATATAGATTTATGTATCAGGAAGTCGTTTCTGAAAGTATTTGTTTGGAGTGTAGCCATGTATGGAAGTGAAACATGGACGATAACTAGTTTGGACAAGAAGAGAATAGAAGCTTTCGAAATGTGGTGCTACAGAAGAATACTGAAGATAAGGTGGATAGATCACGTAACTAATGAGGAGGTATTGAATAGGATTGGGGAGAAGAGAAGTTTGTGGCACAACTTGACTAGAAGAAGGGATCGGTTGGTAGGACATGTTTTGAGGCATCAAGGGATCACAAATTTAGCATTGGAGGGCAGCGTGGAGGGTAAAAATCGTAGAGGGAGACCGAGAGATGAGTACACTAAGCAGATTCAGAAGGATGTAGGTTGCAGTAGGTACTGGGAGATGAAGCAGCTTGCACAGGATAGAGTAGCATGGAGAGCTGCATCAAACCAGTCTCAGGACTGAAGACAACAACAACAACAACAAGAAATTTTGAAATTTCCAGAGCTTTCGTTAGCTTGCTGCTGAGACGTGGAAATTCCCGTGTAACGCAATGCCAGAACCCATCCCAAACTTCTCGGTTACCTAGCAGTCCACATCTAAGCCGCTGCCAGTCTGTTAGAATAGCGTATGACCTGAGGAGAACGCTTGATATTATTGTTTTATCTTCGCAGATGTTCCGCAGTGTTCTCGCCTTTTTCTGTGTCCTTGTGAACGGGAGACAGCGAAGATCTTCGTGTAATAAATGTCTGCAATGAGGACGCTGATCCTGTACGACTGAGCCCATACTTGAGCAACGGCGAAGAATGTGAAGAACGTTACATTCTGGCTTAGGGACAGCCATGTTATACATTTAATGATCACTAACCACCACATCACATTTCACATTACGGTGAGAACTTTTGCATTTTCCGAAGTCGTCGCAGTTACTTTTAGTTCTAAGCAAGCTATCAGTTACTGACAGCTCTAGGGATCTCTCCTGCTGCAGGCTATAACGAATTCATATTGCGTCTTACCGCTGCTTCGGCTCGGAGGGGTGAGGATGGGATGGAGGTGCCTCTCGCCGCATACGAATCCTTGGTGAGCCTCGTCTGCTATCTGCCCTGTGGACAGGTCCGACCCACACATTTTTACCCTCTTGCAGTCATTTTCCATGTCTGGTATCAATATTTCTGTCCTGTTCTCGTTATTGCCATTCATATAAAGACTGAACAGCCAAAGAAACTGGCACACCTACCTAATATCGTGTAGGGCCCCCACGAGCACGCAGAGTAATCGTAACACGACGTGGCATGGACTCGACTAATGTCTGAAGTAGTGGTAGAGGGACTTGAGATAATGAATCCTACAGGGCTGTACGTAAGTCGCTAAAAGCACGAGGGGGTGGAGATCTCTTCTCAACAGCACTTTGCAAAGCATCCCAGATACGCTCAATGATATTCATATCTGGGGATTTTTGTAGCCAGCGGAAGTGTTTAAACTCAGAAGAGTGTTTCTGGAGCCGTCCTGTAGCAATTCAGGACGTGGGAGGTGTCGCATTGTCCTGCTGGAACTGCCCATGTCCATAGGAATGCACAGTGGACACGAATGGATCCAGGTGATCAGACAGGATGCTTACGCACGTGCCACCTGTCAGAATCGTATCTAGACTTATCAGAGGTCCCGTATCGCTCCAACTGCACATGACCCACATCATTACAGACCCTCCACCAGCTTGAACAGTCCCCTGCTGCCATACAGGGTCCATGGATTCATGGGGTTGTCTCAAATACAAGTACACGTCCATCCGATAGATACAATTTGAAACGAGGCTCTTCCCATCAGGCAACATGTTTCCAGTCATGAAATGCTGGTGTTGACGGACCCAGGCGAGGCGTAAAGCTTTATGTCCTACAGTCACCAAGAGTACATGAGTGATCCTTTGTCTCCGAAAGCCGACATCGATAATATTTCGTCGAATGGTTCGTACGCTAACACTTGTTGATAGCCCAGCATTGAAATCTGCAGCAATTTGCTGAAGGGTTGCACTTCTGTCACGTTGAACGATTCTATTCAGTCATCTTCGGTCCCATTCTCGCAGGATCTTTTTCCGGTCGCAGCGATGTCGGAGATTTGATGTTTTACCGGATTCCTGACATTCACAATACATTCGTGAAATGTTCGTACGGGAAAATCCCCACTTCATCGCTACCTTGTTTTTTTAACTTTATCTCTTTAAGAACTGAGTTAACTTTTAATCCTTTGAATTAAATGGAAATATTTTAAACCAGAGGCGAAGCCTCACCTAACTCTTGTGGTGTTAAATCTCTGAATAAGTTTCGTAATCGAAAATATTAACACACTTTAATATTGATAACTGACTGTAAAAATTCATAAAACCACACTGAAATATTTTTAGTACACGTAATGGCGGACTCAGCGCCACCGAAATAGTCTAAGCCAGATGGGCAATCGACAGCAGTATTATTATTAAGTTTCGATAAATTTCGCGTGGAGAGGTAGGTACTGTATTTTTTAAAGGGAACATACTTTCAATTAATAATATATTGTAACCTTAAAGTTCATACAGATAGCTAGTTATACATAGATCGAGCTACAGGAGAGAGAGAGAGAGAGAGAGAGAGAGAGAGAGAGAGAGAGAGAGAAAACAAGCGAAAAACAGAGAGCAAATAGGGACGAGCAACATGACTCTTGTGTGTCTACTGTATATTACACCTGAAGTCCCATGCTTTCGTAGAACGTATTGAAATATAGTATTCTTTATCTTTGCGCTTAATGGAAAAAATATGCAATCTCCACACAATGACGTATAATATTACAGGCATTATTTTCTCTTTTTACATTTCATTCACATCAGTTGAATAAATCGCGTCATACATTACATAGTCTTCCATCTGACGTCACAAGACGAATGGAGATAATAGGGTCCATAACAAAAACTTTTGAGAATAGAGTGTTTCAGTGGTACGTGAACGTACAGAGAGTGATCAACCATAGGTGAGCAAGAAAGATTTTAAACTGGAAGCCTCCCGGAAGAAGAATCCAGCGCTAAGATGGAACAGTCCACAAGGGAAACAATGGAAGATATAAATGTGGGACCGTTTGGTTGGGACGGAAGCAGCCGGCCGCGGTGGTCTCGCCGTTCTAGGCGCACAGTCCGGAACTGCTACGGTCGCAGGTTCGAATCCTGCCTCGGGCATGGATGGGCGTGATGTTCTTAGGTTAGTTAGGTTTAAGTAGTTCTAAGTTCTAGGGGACTGATGACCACAGCAGTTGAGTCCCATAGTGCTCAGAGCCATTTGAACCATTTTGGACGGAAGCAGCATGTGGAGGTCGAAAGCCGCTAACTCTTACGGAAAACCTTCAAAGAGGAAGAGAAGAACTGTTTATTTACTCAACTTCGACTTATTTTATTTTTTAACTGGGGAGCTGGAAAATTGATATCTGTAGAAACGAATGGTGACTTTCTGCATTATTTGTCACTAGTTTTTTTAAGCATTTCATTGTGTTGATGTTCGTACGTCAAGACATTATTTGCAACCAGTAATGCAAAACACTGAAGCCGAACAACAATACAACAGGATCAGGTTGGGTACGTATTGTGCTCCGTTTGAGCAAGTACGTAACTAAGCCTCCACGAATCTAGTAAGCAGTTCAACGACCCTGGTTGGTGCAGAGGAGTGTCCGGTGTAAATGAGAAGAATACACGTCACTTTTTTAATGTGAGTTTCGGAGTTACATAAGCCAGTGTTTTGCATATTCGGGAACATCCTGCTTACTACTCAATAAAGTTTCACACAAGTTTTTGCTGGAGATATCACACAAATGTTTATTCTCGGTTTTTGTGAAGACATTTAAAGAGTCTTACACTACGTAAATTTGAAGACATGCGCGGAAAAAGGGGGTAACACTCAAATACAAAAACTTAGAGATAAGTGTTGCCATCTGTTGCTGGGTACGGGAACTATCAAAATTGTCGCGTGGGATTAGCCGAGTAGTCTAAGGGGCTGCAGTCGTGGACTGTGCGGCTGGTGCCGGCGGAGGTTTGAGTCCTCCCTTGGGCATGGGTGTGTGTGTTTGTCCTTAGGATAATTTAGGTTAAGTAGCGTGTAAGCTTAGGGACTGATTACCTTAGCAGTTAAGTCCCATAAAATTTCACACACATTTGAACAACTATCAAAATTGACTTTGGTCTACCCCTAAATACCCTACTGTGATATTTAGGAGTGAGGCTAATGTCAGTTAGTAAGAATAAATGACAAGACTCCCATAATAATTTACCACAATGTCGTCAGTTCATGCAGACTCCACAAGAGTCCGCTCCACAGAATTTCAAAACAGCACACAGTCTCCTAGTCTGTTCCTCAAGATGCTAATACCTCCCTTCGAGACAGACATGCCTCTATCAATGGCAAGTCGTATCAGGCTATTACACAAGCAACAGACACGTTATACACGCTACGTCGCCGTTCGCGTCACTCGCGACACCTAGCGGAGCGCCACCAAACAAACTATGACGCTTCTCTCGAGGAGAACCGGACGCCAAAGCGCACGAGCTCAACTGCCTCCACTCACTGCTCAGGAAAACCTCTGCCGAGAAAATTTCAAGAGAACAATCGAAGTTAAAAGGCGCAGGAAAACCATAACAAAAGCTTTTGGTAAAAGCAAGGCCGACGGCTCACTTAATATGGTTCTTAACGCTCTTACGTTTGGCCAGGGGGAAGTGTAACAAACAATTTTAAGTAGTATATTGACAGATCTCCATTTTTTTTACGAACGACAGCATTACGGTTCTTTAGCGGATTCCTGTTTTACAGAGCCGTAGGTACGGGGACAACGACGACGAGGTGGTTCAATCCCCGCCCCCCACCCCCCTGGGACATGAAGGATGTGTGTGTGTGTGTGTGTGTGTGTGTGTGTGTGTGTGTGTGAAGTCGCTCACGTTAAAATATGGTAATTATTAATTGTACTGAATATCAGATTAAATTTTGCATGTTGAACACTTATAGTGACTGCCGGCCGGAGTGGCCGTGCGGTTCTAGGCGCTACAGTCTGGAACCGCGCGACCGCTGCGGTCGCAGGTTCGAATGCTGCCTCGCGCACGGATCTGTGTGATGTCCTTAGGTTACTTAGGTTTCAGTAGTTCTAAGTTCTAGGGGACAGATGACTTCAGAAGCTAAGTCCCATAGTGCTCAGAGCCATTTGAACCATTTTGAACTTACAGTGACGGACTGATTGTAAAGTCTGACAGGAGCGAGAAGTGGCTCCATGTCTGTAAGTTGCGATGCTAATAAGGAAAACTCACCTCACACACCCTCAGATTTAGTGATAAAATGACCCAGAAGATAGCCCGTCAAAAAACTGAAGGCAGATGAAGCATGAAAATAGGAAGAAGGTGTACTGAACTGTGAAAAAAGAAGCGAAATAGAAAAAGTGAATGGTCCGAGCTCAAGATCAGCAACATCGAGGGATTTGCAAGTAGCATGGCGTCGTGGTTGTGTGTTCAGAGTGTTGTACTGCAAAGCGGACCTCTATTCAAATCTCCTTCGTTCTCCACTTTTTTCCGTAAAATTATAAATTTCCCATCTGGTCATTGACGTCAATATTCTCCTTCTGTGGTGTTGACAATTGTCCTACTATACATTGGTTATAGAAGATGAGTCACGTGGTAAGACTATATTACTGTGGCAAGTAAATGTGATGAATAGTGAGAGCAAGCGAGATGCCGCATAGACCTCTCACTGAAATGAAAAACACGAATAAAGAGGTGTGAACTATGTTACAACGAAAGAATTCAAGAGTCAAAACTTCCAAAACGTAGTGCAAGAGCCATAACATGCGGTACTTGTGTAGGACACGATATGGACATAGATTCGAATAAGCGAACAGACACACGTTAGTGACAGGACGGATAGTTCATAATTTTGTGAACAAAAAAAAAAGTGAGACACGAGAGAGATTTGAACATATAGTATGTGATCAAAAGTATCCGGACACCTGGCTGAAAATGACTTACAATTTCGTGGCGCCCACCATCGGTAATGCTGGAATTCAGTATGGTGTCGGCCCACCCTTAGCGTTGATGACAGCTTCCACTCTCGCAGGCATAGGTTCAACCACGTGGTGGAAGGTTCCTTGGGGAACGGCAGCCCATTCTTCACGGATTGCTAAACCGAGGAGAGGTATCAATGTCGGTCGGTGAGACCTGGCACGATGTTGGCGTTCCAAAACATCCCAAAGGTGCTCTATAGGATTCAGGTCAGGACTCTGTGCAGTCCAGTCCATTACAGCGATCTTAGTGTCGTGTAACCACTCCGCCACATGTCTTGCATTATGAGCAGGCGCTCGATAGTGTTGAAAGATGCAATCGCCATCCCCGAATTGCTCCTCAATAGTGAGAAGCAAGAAGGTGCTTACAACATCAATGTAGACCTGTACTGTGATAGTTCCACGCAAAACAACAATGGGTACAAGCCCCTCCGAATTTTACTGTTGGCACTACACAAGCTGGAAGATGACGTTCACCTGGCATTCGCCATACCCAACCCTGAAATCGGATCGCCACATTGTGTATCGTGATTCGTCACTCCATACAACCTTTTCTCACTGTTCAGTCGTCCAATGTACGTACGCCAAGCGAGGCGTCGTTTAACATTTACAGGCATGACGTGTGGCTTATGAGCAGCCGCTCGACCATGAAATCCAAGTTACTCGCCTCCTACCTAACTGTCATAGTACTTACAGTGGATCCTGATGCAGTTTGGAATTCCTGTGTGATGGTTTGGATAGATGTCCGCCTATTACACATTACGACTCTCTTCGACTGTCAGCGGTCTCTTTCAGTCCACAGACGAGGTCGGCCAGTGTGCGTTTGTGCTGTACGTGTCCCTTCACGTTTCCACTTTACTATCACATTGGGAACAGTGGACCTAGGGATGTTTAGTAGTGTGACAATCTCGCGTACAGACGTATGACACAAGTGACACCCAATCACATGACCACACTCGAAGTCTGTGAGTTCCACGGAGCGCCCCATTCTGCACTGTCATTATGTTTGATGACTACTGAGGTCGCTGACATGGATTACCCGGCAGTAGGTGGCAGCACAGCGCACCTAATATGAAAAACGTATGTTTTTGGGGATATCCGGATACTTCTGAACAGATAGTCGAGATGTCCACAATCGTAGTTCAACACTGTGACCACATAATAACTACACAAAGTCTATTCAAACTCGTTCGATGTAGCACATATTGAGTTTGGACCGTTCATTACTGTACTTCTATTTTGCCTCGTTTATCTGCGCTTATGCATGCTTATCATTGCATAGCAGACAAATAAGATTCCCCTTCTTACGTCTCTCCTCAACGTGGGGACAAAATTCTCTTTCCTGCTTCCTCTGCATCTCACACTCCACGAAGGCCGACTTTTATGTCTACAGAGCGGAACTATGGTTCCTGAGATCACTAAAATTTGAAATAAAAGAAACGATTTAAACAAGATAATGGTTATCAAAAACGTGAACGCTTTTAATGCTTTGGGCTTCAGAGTGTCTTAAGAGTTTAAGTCGTAGTAATGTGACAACAGCAGACCCATAAGCATCAGCAGGGGAGGCAATAGCGTGCTCGTGACCCCTTCCACCCCAACTGGGATCTAGAATACAGAATTTTTATATTTAATTTTATATCCAGTGTATAATTGCCAATTCTCTGTGGTATAATATGGTTTTTGCGTCAACTCTTCAATTTAGTTCTTATAGCGTAACATGTCTCGAAACTGTCCAATTCATTTTGTAAGAAATCGGAATTCTATAGTCTATAGTCTCGCTCCCCCCCCCCCCCCTTCCCGCCACCGAAAGAAATTCTGTGAATTCTCTTGAGAGTTCCCACTGCGTAATAAGGTCCAGTGGCTGTGTTCTGGGATCACTGGTCAGTCACCGAGCGTGTGCTTTTACTTGAAGTTTAAACGACGAACAGAGTCTGTGCGACTTTTAAACCGTTTTGTCACACATATAGCAAAAAGTGATTTGTAGACTTTGCTTGACTCTGTGCTGTTTGTCCAGTTCATCTCTGATTATATTTCCCGGTAAGTTTTTTTTACACTCCTGGAAATGGAAAAAAGAACACATTGACACCGGTGTGTCAGACCCACCATACTTGCTCCGGACACTGCGAGAGGGCTGTACAAGCAATGATCACACGCACAGCACAGCGGACACACCAGGAACCGCTGTGTTGGCCGTCGAATGGCGCTAGCTGCGCAGCATTTGTGCACCGCCGCCGTCAGTGTCAGCCAGTTTGCCGTGGCATACGGAGCTCCATCGCAGTCTTTAACACTGGTAGCATGCCGCAACAGCGTGGACGTGAACCGTATGTGCAACGTACTTTGAGCGAGGGCGTATAGTGGGCATGCGGGAGGCCGGGTGGACGTACCGCCGAATTGCTCAACACGTGGGGCGTGAGGTCTCCACAGTACATCGATGTTGTCGCCAGTGGTCGGCGGAAGGTGCACGTGCCCGTCGACCTGGGACCGGACCGCAGCGACGCTCGGATGCACGCCAAGACCGTAGGATCCTACACAGTGCCGTAGGGGACCGCACCGCCACTTCCCAGCAAATTAGGGACACTGTTGCTCCTGGGGTATCGGCGAGGACCATTCGCAACCGTCTCCATGAAGCTGGGCTACGGTCCCGCACACCGTTAGGCCGTCTTCCGCTCACGCCCCAACATCGTGCAGCCCGCCTCAAGTGGTGTCGCGACAGGCGTGAATGGAGGAACGAATGGAGACGTGTCGTCTTCAGCGATGAGAGTCGCTTCTGCCTTGGTGCCAATGATGGTCGTATGCGTGTTTGGCGCCGTGCAGGTGAGCGCCACAATCAGGAGTGCATACGACCGAGGCACACAGGGCCAACACCCGGCATCATGGTGTGGGGAGCGATCTCCTACACTGGCCGTACACCTCTGGTGATCGTCGAGGGGACACTGAATAGTGCACGGTACATCCAAACCGTCATCGAACCCATCGTTCTACCATTCCTAGACCGGTAAGGAAACTTGCTGTTCCAACAGGACAATGCACGTCCGCATGTATCCCGTGCCACCCAACGTGCTCTAAAAGGTGTAAGTCAACTACCCTGGCCAGCAAGATCTCCGGATCTGTCCCCCATTGAGCATGTTTGGGACTGGATGAAGCGTCGTCTCACGCGGTCTGCACGTCCAGCACGAACGCTGGTCCAACTGAGGCTCCAGGTGGAAATGGCATGGCAAGCCGTTCCACAGGACTACATCCAGCATCTCTACGATCGTCTCCATGGGGAATAGCAGCCTGCATTGCTGCGAAAGGTGGATATACATTGTACTAGTGCCGACATTGTGCATGCTCTGTTGCCTGTGTCTATGTGCATGTGGTTCTGTCAGTGTGATCATGTGATGTATCTGACCCCAGGAATGTGTCAATAAAGTTTCCCCTTCCTGGGACAATGAATTCACGGTGTTCTTATTTCAATTTCCAGGAGTGTATTTGTATTTTCGAAGAGTGAAGTGTTATTAAATAATTTTGTTAATTCAATCATGTTAACATTTTGTGACAATAAATGTAACTTTCGGATCATCCACTCAATATTAATTTTAGGGGGTTACCACTTAAATAAACCAAAAGTAGCCTGTTTCTAGTAGTCTTTTAAATGCATTAAGAATGAAAGTAATGCTCCAGAAGACAGACTCATTGGAGGAAAAAACACTTCATGAGCGGAAATATGATTTTATATGTAATTAAATGTACAGAGTAATGTTCGTAAAGGAACGGAAAATGTTTCATTACTAGCTTAATTACAGGGATGTAATGACAATGCTGATAGGGCCTGAGCATATGTTGTTGTACCAGTGTGGTGGAGCTCCATCCTGTTGGAAAATGAAGTCATCGGAGTCCTCACAAAGCTGTGGAAAAAGCCGATTCTGCAGCATTTTGCCAACGCTCAACCGTAGACAGGATGCATAGGACCCGACGCGTAGAGTGGCCGAGCGGTTTAAAGCGCCAGGTCACGAATTGCGCGGCCACTTCCGCCGGAGGTTCGAGTCTTCCCTCGGGCATGGGTGTATGTGTTGTTCTTAGAATAAGTTAGTTTCAATTTAATTTAAATAGTGTGTAAGTCTAGCGACCGATGACCTAAGTATTTGGGTCCCTTATGAATTCACACACATTTGAATGTAGGACCTCCAGACACTGCCCTCCATTCTTGGCCTCCAAGATCGTCAGACGTGAGCCCAGGCGATTTTTTTTTTTTTGACTATGTGAAGGAAAGTATGTCTATCTCCCCTTTACCTCGTGACATTGAAGAAATGAAGACAGAGTAACAGCCGCCATAACTTCTGTAAAAGCCGATACACTGTATAAAGTTTATGACGAATTTAGCTATCGTCTAGATGTTGTTCGTGCTGTTTCTGGTGGACACATAGGGTATTTGCAATACTCTAGCTGAAACTTTAAAATTTTGAAAGTATTTTTCAATTCATGTTTGTAGAATTTTTTGTCAATAAATATAGTGTTCTGAAATCAGGTCATCCTTGTTGAAACACACTGTATTTTGCGATACTGGTTGAACGACCATCTTGTATCTGAAGAAAACTGTGAACTCCAACCTCCTTTTCTCCCCCCAGAAGATGAAAATATCTTTTCAATGACTTTCAAATACGTGTGCTACATAACTTTGTGTAATGCTTTAGCTTGAATCCTTCCCTTTCCAAAGAAAGGGTGCCAACATTCCTCCGTATTTCAGTAATGGGAAAACTGTAACCAGTTTCGAGATTACTTAAAAATAAGTTATGTAGTTAAACATAAAATGAAAAAAAGAAAGATTTCGCAATTAATATTTCATAAAATTCCGGATGTATGTTTACAAGATGGATTTACATGGGCACTTATTATTAAATTCAAGACATTTAGACACAAAAAATACTCTCAAATAGCAGGCTATTCGCGTCTGGTTCACAACGATATTACTCCTTTCTTTCGCCTTTGCCTGTTTTTTAACAACTTTACCTATAACACGAAAGACACTGCCTGACGAAAGAATGAATCACCCAGAAATGAAAGATAAAACTAAATGAAACTTCACAGGTTAAGAGGGTTGGTGCTGCTGATTCAGTAATTACAAAATTGAGTCTTATTTACAAAGAAGCTGGAAACATGAGCCTACTTACCAGTATGACGTTACACCCCTCTGCGTGGGGTGCAAGCATTGATTCGACTGGGAAGAGTGCCACAAGGGGAAGCTGGCCTTCAGCTACTGCACCTGGTCCCTGATACCTTGACTGTGGCACTGGGACATATTGATGTCTGATCTAGTCTCACACATCTTCCATTGGGGACAGATCTGCGAATCTTACTGCTCACGGGAGTTCCTCAATTCAGAGAAATACGTGCCATCTATGGACGAGCGTTGTTCCGTTGATAAATGGCCCACGATGGTGTGGCGTGAAGAATAACACCTGAGGACGCAGGATGTCCGTGACGTAACACCTCTGTAACTACCAGATCATTGGAAGAATGAGACCCTTACCGGAGTTGCCGCCACACTCGCAGGCAATGGTCATCCAGGTTAGTGTAGGATGGTGATTCATCTGTTAACACGATGCGACTCCATTCATCAGAAGTCCATGTTTCCCATTCAAGGTATCGCTGCAAAAGCTGACGTTTCTTTCGTGAAATTAACAACCTAACCACGGGATTGTAATTCCGTAGTCTCGTCGCTGCTAGTTTCCGAGCAATAATCCAGGATGAGATGACGTAGAATGTTTCTGATCGTAGACACAGATGGAAAGTGGTTTTACGATGTGCTTGGGGCGCTGTACTTCGATCCTCACTTGTGCTCGTCAGATGTGGACGACCGGACCCTAGGAGAAGAGTATGCCTTCAGTCCAACATTAGGCCACTGTCAAAGCCGAATGTGCCACATATCTGGATATCGCAGGATTCGGCCGGACGGCCAAATGGAATTGCATAAAGGTGCCTCTTTCAAAGTCTGTTAGGTGCTGATAACACTGTCTCACACGAGTAAACAGCATCTCCATGTCGTTCATGCCCCGTATATTCAGTGTTGTCATAATTAAATTTTCACTATTTGAGCCAGTGTAGAAGGGAAAACTACTTGTGAAAAACTATTTATTTGCCAAAATCGCTATGTTAACATATCAATGGATTACTAATTTTGGCAACATAAATTGTTAGCTTCATATCAAAAACAGAAAATAAGCCTAGGTTGTAGGCTTAGAGTAATACAAAATGTAGTGAGGTATACACAAAAACTCAAAAACAAAACTTACGCATCCATAAAAATTGTTCAGATGGCTCTGAACACTAAGGGACTTAACATCTGAGGTCATCAGTCCCTTAGACTTAGAACTACTTAAACCTAACTAACCTAAGGACATCACACACATCCATACCCGAGGCAGGATTCGAACCTGCGACCGTAGCAGCAGCGCAATTCCGGACTGAAGCGCCTAGAACCGCTGCGCTGCGGGCCTATGTGTAAAACCGGGCAGTGGTAGTTACATCATACAGTGTTTTAACCCGTTCTGTCACGAGAAGAACACACAATGTGCTATAATAATTCTCATAAAATTCTGTTCATTGGGATGGTACAGTCGAAAGTCTAAATACGATAATGATTGGTTGATTGGGTTGGGGGAGGGGACCAAACAGCGAGGTCATCGGTCCCATATAATAATGAATACATCTAATAAGTAAAATTAAATAAAAACATACGTCGAAAATGTTTCTAATGAGTTGTCTCGATGTTGTGGGCCGCAATCCGTGACACTTTACATCACGCTGTTTCTTTTTATATACAATGTATGTAAATTTTGCCGTTATGATTAGCATACTTGGTTCATACTACTTTAATGTCAGATTATGTCTTAATTCCGATGTTATACAAACTTGGGACCTTGTTACTTAGTTCCAGGTCTCATGAGAACTAGGGACCCAGCAACGAACTTGTGACTTCACAGAAGTTGCCTTGTCCGCCTTACTTCGTGAATGCTCGGCTCCAAAAAGAGCACATGGGAAACCAAAAGAGCACATGGGAAACCAATAGGTACCCACTAAAGGTTCAATTTTCTCGTTCTCTATAAAGAGCTGGCATCCATTTAAACGCGCAGTTAAGAATTATTAAACTCGTCTAGAATAGTTTCTCGCTCTTCGCCGGAGGCGGCAGTGTCATGTGCTGTGTCGTACGCATCGCGGCCTAGCTTTCTTGTGAGCCTCGCTTTAATACTAATTAGCGTCACGCATTGCCGA
Organism: Schistocerca gregaria; assembly: GCF_023897955.1. Classification (NCBI taxonomy): domain Eukaryota; kingdom Metazoa; phylum Arthropoda; class Insecta; order Orthoptera; family Acrididae; genus Schistocerca; species Schistocerca gregaria. Next base: position 662,114,067 of record NC_064922.1, read on the forward strand.
CCGCCATCTGGTGTACCTCACAGCACTAGCATTCCGTTGTATTCCAGGTCTAGTCGTCAGTTACTCTGTCGCAGACAACACAGCATTATACCACAAAACGACAATATAGGGCTTGTATCTGTTTTGTTCGTGCCAAAAAAATTCTGAATGTGCATACATCACAGCTGCACATCTCGCATGTTATTGTAACATCTGGCATGTTGTTCTAGGCCTATAACCTGGCACACTCAGATGTTTAGGACGGGTGGTAGGGACAGAGCATCGAGTGACATTATACTGAGTGCACTATCCAAAAGTTACCTCGAGCAATTAAACAGAGAACCGACTCGTGGAGATAACATCTTGGACCTACTGATAACAAACAGATCCGAACTTTTCGACTCTGTAAGAGCAGAACAGGGAACCAGTGATCATAAGGCCGTTGCAGAATCCCTGAATATGGAAGTAAATAGGAATATAAAAAAGGGAGGAAGGTTTATCTGTTTAGCAAGAGTAATAGAAGAGAGATTTCAGACTGTAACCTCCCAACAGAATAATAATATAATATAAATAATACTCTCATTTAGCGTAACTACCCAAAAGTGAAAATATAATACAATGTGACAAACCTATAACCTTTCAATAATTGACAGTCAATTTAACCTGGTAAGTTTTTGACGTCAGCAATGATGCGTCATGGCCCTGATACATCATTCTAAATAAACTGAAAAATCTTAGCTTAATTAGATCGCCGGATGACGCGTATATATCTGCTCCTATAAGAAATTTTCCTGGCGCAGCTAAGTGCAATGCTGGCCGATAGATTGGTCTTATAAAAAGGAAAGAACTGACTTTTCTTTTCAATAATCGGAATTGCCAAGGATTGGAGAAATTAGTGAATTCTTTAAATTGAGATAATTGTCAAAAGTTACTTTTTATGAGAAAGATTATTATTAACAGATTTTTTTTAAAAACATTTGCTTGGGACTTGATGTAACAATACTACACATGCGCGAGGCTGCTTTTACCTTATCCTACAACGCCCAGGCTCCGCCATCGCTGCACACGACCGGCCCAGCCAACACGATACACCAGACCGGACACGACTGCTCGCTAGCAACAACTTACTCCTACTGCTACACAGTTCCTACTGCCGTCAGTATTACTCTTTGGTCTCAGATTCTCTTCTAGCTTACATATCGCAGGCAGCGCGTGAGCAATACATCAAAATTACATCAGCTCGAGTGCGCTAGCAACAAATTCTTTAATTATGGACCTCTTACATAACCCTCCACTGGGGGGCAAAAATTTGGCACCGATGGTGAGGCGATTGGACTTGCCATGAGCAACAAATTTTTCTATAATCTATTTAGTTTACTAAGGCTACAATCACAGAGTATATACATCATTGATAAGTGCAGAACATATTAAGAAATTAAATAAAGTGCACATGCACTGAGTACAAAACATATTCAGAAATGACAAAGTATATACGCAATGAGTACAATATATATTAACAAAATAGAGTGCACACGCACTGAGTACAAAACATATTCAGAAATGACAAAGTATATACGCAATGAGTACAAAATATATAAACAAAATAGAGTGCACAAGCACTGAGTACAAAACATATTCAGAAATGACAAAGTATATACGCAATTAGTACAAAATATATTAACAAAATAGAGTGCACACACACGATAAAAGTTTTTATCATTTTACAAGAATTTAAATGCACTGTATAAGCCTTTACTATTTTACAGGAACTAGGAAAGGAATGGGAACGATTGCATCATGATTGTAGCACAGTAGGTTGCACGTAGCTGCACTGAAAGTCCATGTCTTTCTACAGAAGCACAACACCAAGTGAGACAATCTTAAGTTCTCTTCCCTGAAGTATTTATCAGTGCAGCCAAGATACTGAAATGTTGTATTAATATTCAATGTTATCATTTTGGTAGTACATTAGGTACACCAAACAGTGGGACCATAATAACATCTCCATCGTTCAAGGTTGTGGACAGCTTGATATGTCAACACCATATTCTTGTAGAATCCATACTCTTACAGCAACGTAGAATTAGTGCAAAAACCAATATAGTGCTCCATGATCATGAGGATGGACAGGATAAACGGATATTGCAGTAATTATGTCAGAAGTTGAAGGACACATTAAGTCTTATGCTAGTCATCATAGAATTACACTAGTGTATCAACCGATATGAACAATATTGAGTATTACGAAACACTATTCATAACTCATCTGACTGAATCAGTTGCATTCATTGGCCAGTTACAAAGTATTCATATAGTGTTACAAAACACTATTCAGTGTCATTCACAAGTCATCATTTAAAACAGGAGCTATTGAGTTACTGACATTCATTGGCTAGTTACAAAGTATTCATATAGTGTTACAAAACACTATTCAGTGTTATTCACAAGCCATCATTTAAAACAGGAGCTATTGAGTTACTGACATTCATTGGCTAGTTACAAAGTATTCATATAGTGTTACAAAACACTATTCAGTGTTATTCACAAGTCATCATTTAAACAGGAGTTATTGAGTGTAGCATCAAGCTACTGGTGTTTATATATGATATCATGTAAGTGACATAAAACATATTTAAAATGTAAGACATCGGAACTATTACTCAAGGTCGGTAGTCCAATAATACATAGACATAATGGAATCAATACACAGAAAATTTGCATTATCTTTAGGACTAAAAATATATCTTAACCTGGTAGCATTATTTAGTTGTGTACTGGTAATAGTTGGGACTTGTAATAATTTTTTTTAAGCAATGGATTGCACTGGGATCGATAATTAATTGCTTGGGCATGAAAATATTTGCTTTTGACTTATTGCTGGAAATAAGGATTATTAATGTCATTCGTCATGAGTCAGCTGTAGAAAGGTTATGAAACAAGTACAGTATATGTGATCACATTCATAAATGATAGACACAACTGGGTAACAAAATGCAAGTACTAGAACAGGTTTAATAACAACTTATAGCATATTATGTCACGAAAAGCTTCTCCTGGAAAAAATACAAAAAGGATTATTGAGCTGAAAGAAGAAATGCATATTATGCTGAAAAAAAGTGAACTTCGAATTAACAGGTAATGAAACGTGTACTTAATATGTATGTACTCTAGCTGTCTTTTCCAAAACATTCAGTCATTAGGGAAAGCAGAAAGGTGGAAGGAGTATATAGAGGATCTATACAAGGGCGATGTACTTGAAGACAATATTATGGAAATGGAAGAGGATGTAGACGAAGATAAAATGGGGGATACGATACTGCGTGAAGAGTTTGACAGAGCACTTAAAGACCTGAGTCGAAACAAGGCCCCTGGGGTAGACAACATTCCATTGGAACTACTGAAGGCCTTGGGAGAGCCAGTCCTAACAAAACTCTACCATCTGGTGAGCAAGATGTATGAGACAGGCGAAATACCCTCAGACTTCAAGAAGAATATAATAATTCCAATCCCAAAGAAAGCAGGTGTTGACAGATGTGAAAATTACCGAACTATCAGTTTAATAAGTCACAGCTGCAAAATACTAACGCGAATTCTTTACAGACGAACGGAAAAACTAGTAGAAGCCGACCTCGGGGAAGATCAGTTTGGATTCCGTAGAAATGTTGGAACACGTGAGGCAATACTGACCCTACGACTTATCTTAGAAGCTAGATTAAGGAAGGGCAAACCTACGTTTCTAGCATTTGTAGACTTAGAGAAAGCTTTTGACAACGTTGACTGGAATACTCTCTTTCAAATTCTGAAGGTGGCAGGGGTAAAATACAGGGAGCGAAAGGCTATTTACAATTTGTACAGAAACCAAATGGCAGTTATAAGAGTCGAGGAACATGAAAGGGACGCAGTGGTTGGGAATGGAGTGAGACAGGGCTGTAGTATATCCCCGATGTTATCCAATCTGTATATTGAGCAAGCAGTGAAGGAAACAAAAGAAAAATTCGGAGTAGGTATTAAAGTCCATGGAGAAGAAATAAAAACTTTGAGGTTCGCCGATGACATCGTAATTCTGTCAGAGACAGCAAAGGACTTGGAAGAGCAGTTGAACGGAATAGATAGTGTCTTGAAAGGAGGATATAAGATGAGCATCAACAAAAGCAAAATGAGGATAATGGAATGTAGTCGAATAAAGTCGGGTGATGCTGAGGGAATTAGATTAGGAAATGAGACACTTAAAGTAGCAAAGGAGTTTTGCTATTTGGGGAGCAAAATAACTGATGATGGTCAAAGTAGAGAGGATATAAAATGTAGACTGGCAATGGCAAGGAAAGCGTTTCTGAAGAAGAGAAGTTTGTTAACATCGAGTATAGATTTAAGTGTCAGGAAGTCATTTCTGAAAGTATTTGTATGGAGTGTAGCCATGTATGGAAGTGAAACATGGACGATAACTAGTTTGGACAAGAAGAGAATAGAAGCTTTCGAAATGTGGTGCTACAGAAGAATGCTGAAGTTAAGGTGGATAGATCACGTAACTAATGAGGAAGTATTGAATCGGATTGGGGAGAAGAGAATGTTGTGGCACAACTTGACCAGAAGAAGGGATCTTAGGTAGGACATGTTCAGAGGCATCAAGGGATCACAAATTTAGTATTGGAGGGCAGCGTGGAGGGTAAAAATCGTAGAGGGAGACCAAGAGATGACCACACTAAGCAGATTCAGAAGGATGTAGGTTGCAGTAGGTACTGGGAGATGAAGAAGCTTGCACAGGATAGAGTAGCATGGAGAGCTGCATCAAACCAGTTTCAGGACTGAAGACCACAACAACAACAACTATGCGACATAAGACATACTGTCAAAAGGAACTGCAACAAATACTTAAATAACTACATGTTTGTTGTTGTTGTTGTCTTCAGTCCTGAGACTGGTTTGATGCAGCTCTCCATGCTACTCTATCCTGTGCAAGCTGCTTCATCTCCCAGTACCTACTGCAACCTACATCCTTCTGAATCTGCTTAGTGTACTCATCTCTCGGTCTCCCTCTACGATTTTTACCCTCCACGCTGCCCTCCAATGCTAAATTTGTGATCCCTTGATGCCTCAAAACATGTCCTACCAACCGATCCCTTCTTCTAGTCAAGTTGTGCCACAAACTTCTCTTCTCCCCAATCCTATTCAATACCTCCTCATTAGTTACGTGATCTATCCACCTTATCTTCAGTATTCTTCTGTAGCACCACATTTCGAAAGCTTCTATTCTCTTCTTGTCCAAACTAGTTATCGTCCATGTTTCACTTCCATACATGGCTACACTCCAAACAAATACTTTCAGAAACGACTTCCTGATACATAAATCTATATTCGATGTTAACAAATTTCTCTTCTTCAGAAACGCTTTCCTTGCCATTGCCAGTCTACATTTTATATCCTCTCTACTTCGACCATCATCAGTTATTTTACTTCCTAAGTAGCAAAACTCCTTTACTACTTTAAGTGTCTAACTACATAGCATTTCTTAACTAACAGTAAATATATAAACTTCATCATTATCATCATCTGCAAAGAAAAACTTCATTATTCATGTTAGCATATTCTTCATATAACTATTCATCATCATTTATTATCATCTGCAAAAAATAGACTCTTCATTATGCATATTCATATTACCATTTACTTCATACAACTATTCATTATCATTCATTACTTCATATAGTATAGAGTTTCTTACTTCTAGCATATTTCATCACTAAAATTAACATCTGTAGTTCTGTCTGACAGTCTGCAATAATCGCCTCGTATTCTGAAAGAAAAATAATTAGTCAAGACTGCTATCATATGATGTGTACAGTATATTCTGGTTAATGCTTGTTAATTCTGATCCATTTACTCTTCATGACAATATATTGCATTTTCTTTCCTTCATTCTGATGGTAAAATTTCCATTTCATAGTAAACCACTGTGGTTGTTTAATTCATTTCTTTTACATGGTATTGATTTCTGAAAAATGATGAATAAGGATTAATATCTTGCATGTAGTTCATATACCCATTAAAAAAAACTTGTTTCTAGTAAAATATTTAAGCATACAGCATAGCATGACAGAAAACATATTAGGTCAAAAACATAGACAATTTTCAAGTGCAAAAAATGTATACACAGTATCATGACGTAGTGCCAAAAAAAATCTAGACTAGGCAAAATATCATGACAGAAAACGTATTTGGTTAAAAACATAGACAGTTTTCAAGTGCAAAAAATGTACACACAGTATCATAATGTAGTAGCAAAAAATGTAAAATAGTCAAGATGTTGAGATATCATAAGGAAAAAATGTCAGAGTCAACTGTTGTTTGTTACATCTTAAAGATTTCATAGTGCATACAGACAAAAATTCTACTTTCGATAGGAAAACAATCATACATACACAAAAAATCGAAAATGTGCACGGTCTGATATATAACGACAAGAAAAGCGACCTGCTAACCTTACCTTGCCGGGCACTTGCCAGGAAAAAATATGATAATCATCAGTAAATGTTCATCTCAATAACCGGAAAAGGCATTAAAATGTGCTAAATCATAAAGTATGTTCATTCAATAAAGGGTTTAATATTGGACACATGGTGATTGCCTTTGCTTTTTCTGGTTCTCAAAGTTTCAACATGTACCACATTGGGATGAGGAATGCTGCGAATTCTGTATGGACCTGCGTATAGAAGTTCAAATTTACTGCATCTACTCTTTCCTCTGTTGGATAAATAATGCGTGCGTACTAATATCTTCTGTCCAATGTGAAAGTCACGGCGTGTACAAACCTGTTTGTGCTGTCGTCTCCGGCGCTCTGCGGCACGTTTGATGTTGTTGAGCGCAATGTCAATTATTTCATGGTCACGTAGTCGACGAGATGTAGGAAAAGATACTAATTCTTTAATTTTGTTAGGTGGTTCAACATTTTTCAATATAACAGTCGGAGATAGCATAGTAGATTCATTTGGTATGGAGTTAATTACATCCTGGAATCAGAGTATGTGTGTATCCCAATCAATATTTCTTTTATGGCAGTACATTCTACACAGTTTACGAAATTCTTTCATCAGTCGTTCACAAGGGTTCGAAGAAGCGTGATACTTGGATATATAGATCGGAGAAATGTTTCTAGCTCGTAACATACGTGTCCATATCGCAGATCGAAATTGTGGTCCATTGTCGGAAATTACTTTCAATACATGCCCTACATGAAATAAAAAATGTTTTACAAATGCATTCGAAATAGATTTAGCAGTAGCTTTGCGCAATGGAGTGAAGGTAACAAACTTCGACGTGAGTTCAACAGCGACAAAGATGTAGCAAAAACCTCTATTAGTTCTGGGAATCGGTCCAAGAATGTCTACAGCGGTCATGTGTCTCAATTTAACAGGTACAGTGGGATGTAACGGAGGAATATGTGAAGTCGTGTCTGATTTAGCTTTCTGGCAGATTTTACATGACGCTAAAACTCGTCGAATACGTTTCTCCATGTTCGCAAAATAACAGTTCTGTCTCAGTATAAGAAAGCATTTTCTGGCTCCATAATGTGCGTAACTTAAACGAGTATACCAAATTAATTTGTTAACAAGTTCGTCAGGAATGCATAATAACCAGTTGTTGCCGTCAGGGTGAGAGCGGCGAAACAGAATGTTATTGCGTACCGTGTAATGGTTTCTAATGGTAACGTTATTCTTATCTTGCCAAAGGTGTTTAATTTCTTTCCGTACGTTGTCTTTACTCTGCTCTTGTGCTATGTCTCGTAATGACGATAAAATGAAGTTTTCAAATGCGACTTGTTGAATATACATGACGCTAGAATTTGCTTGGCCGAAGTTGGTTGCGATGTCTTGCTGATTGTTGCAGAGAGAACGGGATAGTGCGTCTGCTACAATATTTTGTGTACCGGGAATGTGAACAATTGTAAAATTAAATTCCTGTAAATAAAGTTTCCATCTGCTTAATCTGTCATGTGTAAATTTAGCGGAAAGTAAAAACTGGATATCTCTATGGTCTGTGTAAACGGTAGTATGTCTTCCATAAAGAAAATGCCTAAATCGGGTTAAATGCCCATACAACACATAATGTTTCAAGTTCTGTAACAGAATAATTGCGTTCAGCAGGTGACAGAACGCGACTTGCAAAAGCGATGTTTTTAATTACTGTATTAATTCCTGAAAAATGTGTACGCCTAAAGCTGTGTTAGAACTGTCGGTGGCAATGGAAAAATTTCTAGTGAGATCTGGGTGTGATAAAAGTGGTGCATTCAACAAAGCTTGTTTCAGATTGACAAATTCAGACTGCGCTTGGCTATCCCAGGACCAAATAGTGTTTTTACCCGTCAGTTGGCATAACCTAGGGGTGTCTATTAAAGCAGAGTAATGAAGAAATTTACGGAAAAAGTTAATTAAACCCAGAAAGCTGCGTAGTTGTTTCTTCGTCGTTGGAACAGTAATGTCACGTAAAGCTTGAAGTTTTTCCGGGTCACGCGCAATGCCTTCTGCTGAAATTACATGTCCAAGAAATTTTATAGAAGTTCTGCCAAAGTGTGATTTGCTAAGATTAACTGTCAGTCCTCGTGCACGAAACGTTTGCAACAGTTGTTCCAGAATCAAATTGTGTTCAGACCAGTTAGCTTCTGCAATAAGAATGTCGTCTACATACGTTGTGATTCTGTCTTTAAGTTCTGTCGGAAGTATAGTATTCAAACCGCGAATAAATGCTGCTGAAGAAATTGTTAAACCGAACGGTAATTTGCAAAATTGATAACAGTCACCAAAACAGAGAAATGCTGTATACTTTCTGCAGTTCGGATGGAGCTGAATTTGCCAAAATCCCGATTTCAAATCTAATGTGGAATAAACAGCAGTACCATGAAATTTCTGTAGAAGTTCTTCTAGTGTCTGTGGGCGGTCTGTTTCATTAATAATAATGTCGTTGATGTGACGTGAATCAAGTACGAGGCGAAGAGAGCCATCCTTTTTCTTAACAATATGGAGCGGGTTTATGTACGGACTAACTGCTGGTTCAATAATACCTTGGTCAAGCATAGTTTGCAATTCTTTCTTAACTTGTTCTCTGTGAATATACGGAATGGGATAATGTTTGGCTTTAAACGTGTCGTGCTGTTTAACTCGAAATTCATACATGAAACCGGACATAGTACCAGGGATGTTGTCAAAAACTAGAGCTTGCTGTAAAAGAATTTTGCGTAGTTGCGTACTTTTGTCGTCTGTATTTGCACTGCTCTGTTTAACCTTATCCGAAATCATTTGCATAACGTCATAGTCGGCTTCGTCTGCTGTATTGTAGTTGTGCACATACGTATCTGTGAACAATCTGGAATGACAGTTTATGTTACGTGATGCAGAAATGATCTCTGTCCGATTAATTGTTTGTTCTTCTGCACATAAAGAGTGCTGAAATTCTAATGCCAGTTGTACATTTTCATCTTTTAACATTAAATAGGAATTTTGAAAGTCAATAATTGCGTCGTGTTGTACCAAAAAATTCGCACCTAAAATAACGTCTGTTATCAATAATTGAACAATCCAAAAATTTGAGTGGAACGTATGACCTGCAATACAAAATGATAAGTGTGTCTGCAATTTTACATCTACTCCTTTACCAGATACTGCTCCTTTTACTTCAGTTTTGCCTAATGGTAATGTAGGATAAGTATTCTCTTTGTTATATTCGTTGAAAGTTTCTTCATTTATAACTGACATAGGTGATCTAGAGTCGATTACTGCCGAAAATGTGGATGATCCAATCTTTACTTCAATGACAGGGTGGGAAAAGGTTTTTGAATAACTGGTTTTTCATGCAAAAGTGTGTCTCGGATGTCGTCAAAAGTAATAACATTTTCGTGAACAAGAGTCTGTTTATCAAAAGTATTGCTTACATCGCTGGAAGGTTCAATTTGTGCTGTATCTAGTCAAATTCTATCTGACGTGCTGTTATTTGCGGGAGGATGCTGTGGCATTCCCACTATTTGTACTGTTCTGTTATTTCTCCCTGACGTATTACGTTCGGGATGATATCTACTGTCTGGTTCAGTCATGATAATCAGTTGTTGTGGTTGATTATGCTGCTGGTAAGACCGACTGTTACGCTGAAAACTGTGCTCATTACTTTGACGTCTGTTATAATAATCATTGCTATACGGCGCATTGCGACAGGAGTTGAAATGATGCGTATTCTGTACGTAGTGATTTCTTTGTTGCTGTGCGTTACTATTTGGTGGATCCGACGCTATATGTGTAGGCGGCGAAACATTAAAGCTTGGTTGACCTTGCAGACTAAATTGTTGATTTGGTATGCTAACCGGCTGCTTTTGATGTTGTTGCGGTGAAAACCCTCAATTGTTCCCAAAATGTGTTTGCGATTGCTGATAATTTTGTATATACTGATGATTAAAATTTTGTGTGTCATTAAAATTCTGGTGGTTATCATTTCTGGAGCGTATAATGAAAACTGTCACTTTCGGTAAAAACTTGTCATGTCAGGTTTTCTTTACTCATATCTAATCTTATATAGATCGATAGTTGAAGAGCTGTTTTGATAGATATAAAGGATAGTAGAAGGGACGGCAGCAGTGCAGAAAACTAAAGAGGAAATAGCACTACTTACGGCTCGGGGCCCTGTGCACGCTACGGCACATATTCATCGAAGTGTAATGAATCCCCTGAGGTCACTTACGCGCTGCAAATAAATTTTAGTTTCTGCATTACAGGCAATGCCGGTGAAAATTCAAAAACAAATTGTCGTATCCAGTCCAAAGGATGTATTTGTGTTCTGTCATTTTTAAATACCTTAGATTTTTTTACGGATAAAAATTGCTTATAATCAACGTTATCGTCTCTGAGTGTGTGAACTGGTTCAGGATTGTATGATAATCCGTTTATCTGTGACTCTTCGGAATCTAAGTCACGTACTCTCTGTAAATTACCTAAATTATACTGGCTGTGTGAGTGTGAGAAATGTGGCGTATGCTGTGCCGTGTTAGAGGCTGAAACATTTTTTATCTCTGCCACTTCTTGCTGTAAAGATGACAATTTTCTACGTAATGTATTATTGGACGAACCTACATCACTAATCGTCTGCTGTAAATTTTGGAATTCGGGTGTTTGATTAAACGAAAGTGGTGACGTATCGTCTGATTTGGTTCCATTGTTATTTTCGATAACGTCAATACGACTGGCCAATTCATCAAATTTTTCAGTCAATGCTTTAACCTGATCATCATTTTTAGTGTCACAAGCATTAATTTGTTTTTGGATTTTACGGGTAGTTTTGTTCAATTTCTTAACGTCTGCTTTAATGGTATCGGGATCCTGTATTAATTCTAATTGTTCAAGTCTGTTGGTCATTGTCTGAAAGTCTACTGTGTGTGTGTCTGTTTTTGTTTTAAGATCGGAGATTTCATCATGCAATTCGGTGTTCAACTGTTTGATTTCGTCTGATACTGTTGCAATATTGTTGTCTACGTATGTTTTCGCCTTCGTAAATAATTTACGCTTATCTTCCTGTCTCTGTGCAGTAATTGTATCCATGACTTGTTTCTTTACTTTGTTCTGTTCCTGTATGAATTTACGGTAACGCGTTTCACTGTTTTGTAGGTGGTGATCAAAACGTTCGTCAATTAGGCTGTTCTGTTGTTCGAATTTCGTGTCTACTTTCGCATCCAGTGTGCGTGAAAGTTCTGATGACATTAATTTAAACTCGTCGCGTAACTGTGTTGCGTCCTCAGAACATTGTTTAGCGACTGCACTAATTTCATCTCTAAGTAATTTGGTTGTGGCTGCATGTGTATTACATATTTCTTGTGCAACGGATCTAATTTCTTCACTACTATTCCTAGCACTAGCCTTAATTTCCTCACGTAGCTGTTTTTTAGTTTCATTACACTGCTCGGCAACGGCTGTAAGCTGTTCAGTAGAGGTGTCAAGTTTTTCATTAATCTGTTTGGAATTGTTATCTAGTTTTTCATTAACTTGTTTGTTCGATTCATTAAGTCGTTTGAAATTGACGTCTTGTTTTTCATTCGACTGTTTGGAATTGTTGTCAAGTAACTCGATCCATGCCAAAATTAGCTGCTGTATTCTCTGTGCTGTGTGGTGGTGTATCTGCATGTGTCACGTTTTGTATAACCATTTGGTCATTGTCTGATTCACAAAAAGGTTTGCTAATCGGATGTGCTCTGTTGGTCACTACAGCGGAATCAAATAAATCAGACGTATTTTGACTACATTTTTCATTTTCGTGAGAAAAATTTATCTGTTCACTGTGCAAATTTTGCAAATCACGTGTGTTAAACTGGGCAGCGTTCATTGTAACGGAACGTGCCGCCTCATCAATTGTCGTTAAATTAACAGAGGACACAATTGAATTTCTTTGCTCATCATTAGCATTAAAATCATTGCTAGTGATAGGTACGCACTGATTGTCTGTAACTGGAGGATTATCATCAAGACACTGAGTGTCGCTAGTATTATCAGTCAAATTATTAAAGTCGGCTTTTACACTCATTACGACTCGCGATGTACTGTTAGCAGTTTTTCGCGGCATTTTCACAACTCAAAGTTAAGCACAAAATCAAACAAAGACAAAGCAAAAATGGAACAATTACAGTTACAACAAAGAGCAATAAATTGCCGATGATCTGTGAAAGAAAAAGTGACAAATTAGTAAATGCATTGCGCCAGATGCAAACTACTTTTAATATTAAGTAAATAAGAGCAGATATATAGCTGACCACTTCTCAGAAATTCACAAAAATACGAACCTGGCCGGTTGTCGCCAAGTGTAACCTCCCAACAGAATAAAATAATATGAATAATAATACTCTCATTTAGCGTAACTACCCAACAGTGAAAATACAATACAATGTGACAAACCTAAAACCTTTCAATAATTGACTGTCAATTTAACCTGGTAAATTTTTGACGTCAGCAATGATGCGTCATGGCCCTGATACATCATTCTGAATAAACTGAAAAATCTTACCTTAATTAGATCGCCGGATAACGCGTATATATCTGCTCCTATAAGAAATTTTCCTGGCGCAGCTAAGTGCAATGCTGGCCGATAGATTGGTCTTATAAAAAGGAAAGAACTGACTTTTCTTTTCAATAATCGGAATTGCCAAGGATTGGAGAAATTAGTGAATTCTTTAAATTGAGATAATTATCAAAAGTTACTTTTTATGAGAAGGATTATTATTAACAGATTTTTTTTAAAAACATTTGCTTGGGACTTGATGTAACAATACTACACATGCGCGAGGCTGCTTTTACCTTATCCTACAACGCCCAGGCTCCGCCATCGCTGCACACGACCGGCCCAGCCAACACGATACACCAGACCAGACACGACTGCTCGCTAGCAACAACTTACTCCTACTGCTACACAGTTCCTACTGCCGTCAGTATTACTCTTTGGTCTCAGATTCTCTTCTAGCTTACATATCGCAGGCAGCGCGTGAGCAATACATCGAAGTTACATCAGCTCGAGTGCGCTAGCAACAAATTCTTTAATTATGGACCTCTTACAAGACCACCTAACAGATCAAAGCGAAAATTTCTACTCCGACACTGACAATGTTGAGTGTTTATGGAAAAAGTTTAAGGCAATTGTAAAATGCGTTTTAGACATGTACGTGCCGAGTAAAACTGTGAGGGACGGGAAAATCCTAGCGTGGTTCAACAACAAAGTTAGGTTCAAATGGCTCTGAGCACTATGGGACTTAACATCTATGGTCATTAGTCCCCTAGAACTTAGAACTACTTAAACCTAACTAACCTAAGGACATCACACACATCCATGGCCGAGGCAGGATTCGAACCATCACGAGGCAGAGGAAATCCCTGACCCCGCCGGAAATCGAACCCGGGAACCCGGGCGTTGGAAGCAAGAACGCTACCGCACGACCACGAGATGCGGGCCAACAAAGTTAAGAAACTACTGCGAAAGCAAAGAGAGCTTCACTGCAAGCTTAAACGCAGCCAAAACCTTCAGACAAACAGAAGCTAAACAATGTCAAAGTTAGTGTAAGGATGGCTAGGCGTGAAGTGTTCAGTGAATTCGAAAGTAAAATTCTATGTACCGACTTGACAGAAAATCCTAGGAAGTTCTGGTCTTACGTTAAATAGGTAAGTGGTTCGAAACAGCATATCCATACACTCCGGGATGATGATGGCATTGAAACAGAGGATGACACGCGTAAAGCTGAAATACTAAACACCTTTTTCCAGAGCTGTTTCACAGAGGAAGACTGCACTGCAGTTCCTTCTCTAAATCCTCGCACAAACAAAAAATGGCGGACATCGAAATAAGTGTCCAAGGAATAGAAAAGCAACTGGAATTACTCAACAGTGGAAAGTCCACTGGACCTGACGGGATACCAATTCGATTCTACACAGAGTACGCGAAAGAACTTGCCCCCCTTCCAACAGCCGTGTACCGCAAGTCTCTAGAGGGACGGAAGGTTTCAAATGATTGGAAAAGAGCACAGGTAGTCGAGCAGATGCGCAAAACTATAGGCCTATATGTCTGACATCGATCTGTTGTAGAATTTTAGAACATGTTTATTGCTAGCGTATCATGTCATTTCTGGAAACCCAGAATCTACTCTGTAGAAATCAACATGGATTCCGGAAACAGCGATCGTGTGAGACCCAATTCTCTTTACTTGTGCATGAGTCCCACAAAATATTAGATACACGCTCCCAGGTAGATGCTATTTTCCTTGACTTCCGGAAGGCGTTCGACACAGTTCCGCACTGTCGCATGATAAACAAAGTAAGAGCCTACGGAATATCAGACCAGCTGTGTGGCTGGATTGAAGAGTTTTTAGCAAACATAACACAGCATGTTGTTCTCAATGGACAGACGTCTACAGACGTTAAAGTAACTTCTGGCGTGCCACAGGGGAGTGTTACGGGAGCATTGCTTTTCAAAATATATATAGATATAAATGACCTAGTAGATAGTGTCGGAAGTTCCATGAGGCTTTTCGCGGATGATGCTGTAGTGTACAGAGAAGTTGCAGCATTAGAAAATTGCAGCGGGAAGATCTGCAGCGGATAGGCACTTGGTGCAGGGAGTGGCAACTGACCCTTAATATAGAAAAATGTAATATATTGCGAATACATAGAAAGAAGGGTCCTTTATTGTATGATTATATGATAGCGGAACAAACTTCTGTAAAATAAGACTTTTATCCATTGTGGATGTGGAACACTGCGACTGTGGTGTGAAAAGGTTTTCAGAAATTACTGCGACTGGTTGCAGTAATTTCTGAAAACCTTTTCTGTAAAATATCTGGGACTATGCGTACGGAACGATTTGAAGTGGAATGATCATATAAAATTAATTGATGGTAAAGCGGGTGCCACGTTGAGATTTATTGGGAGAGTCCTTAGAAAACGTAGTCCATTAACAAAGAAAGTGGCTTACAAAACACTCGTTCGGCCTATATTTGAGTATTGCTCATCAGTGTGGGATCCGTACCAGGTCTGGTTGACAGAGGAGACAGAGAAGATCCAAAGAAGAGCGGCGCGTTTCGTCACAGCGTTATTTGGTAACCGTGACAGCGTTACGGAGATGTTTAGCAAACTCAAGTGGCAGACTCTGCAAGAGAGGCGCTCTGCATCGCGGTGGATCTTGCTGTCCAGGTTTCGAGTGGGTGCGTTTCTGGCTGAGGTATCGAATATATTGCTTCCCCCTAGTTATACCTCCCGAGGAGATCACGAATGTAAAATTAGGGAGATTCGAATGCGCACGGAGGCTTTCCGGCAGTCATTCTTCCCGCGAACCATACGCGACTGGAACAGGAAAGGGAGGTAATGACAGTGGCACGTAAAGTGCCCTCCGCCACACACTGTTGAGTGGCTTGCGGAGTATAAATGTAGATGTAGATGTAATTCCTCGACTTTCTTTCGACGTGTTTTTATTTAATTTTACTTATTAGATGTATCATTACTGTATTCACTTTGAATAAAATCCATAAGGATGAGCATACGTGTGTATTCTTGTGACAGAGCGCGTTAAACCACTGAATGACGCAAGTACCACTTCTCGGTTTTATGTAGACGTAATTTTTGTCAGTGAGTTTTTGTGTATGCCTTACTATATTTATGTATTCTTCTAAGCCTATAACCTCGGCTTATTTTCTACTAGCTTATAGACCTGAAGATGGAAATTTATATTGCCAATAACGTGTTAACATAGTGATCTCGGTAAGTAAACACGTTTTCACAAGAACACTAGGTACAAATTTATAGATCGCCTCCTGCACCATTGCTCATATCAGGTAACCACGACAAAAACCCGACTTTATGGATATGATGTTCAGACTGTGCGCTACAGGATTTGCGTTGTTAGTGGTGTTAGTGTCATGGCTGTCCATTAGGCACAGGCACTGGAACCCGCAACACACAAGCGTCACCGTGCATTACAGTTGCTAACAGTCAATATGGGCATGGACAAGGTGTGTAAGGCATTAATCGTAAAGCTGTTTTATCAAAATAGAAGAAATAGTGGTGCGAGTATCGACTCATTAGAGGAATAAGGTGATGTCCTCTTTCCGCACCGGAGTTGCAGTTAACTGACGATTTGTGAATTGCTCCTGGGAGAGGCCACCGGCCAATTGCGCCACGAAATGTTCAAGATGGTAATGTTGCCATGCTGAGAAAGTTGGACGAATCTGCGACCTTCAAGCACTGCACGAGATATGTCACGACAGCTGAACATTCCACGGTCCATCGTCCGAAAAGTCCTACGATCGGTTGTGAAACGATGCCCGAAGAAACTTCGCCCGCAAATGGTCGTAATGTTGAGCAACGTTTGTAATCTGGAACGTAAACGTGGTACGCAGGTAGCAAATGTTACCCTCTCATACGGAAATTAGAATATGCTCCCGCAGATAGCAAATGTAACCCTCTCATGCGGAAATTAGGATACGCTCCTTTCAAAGATTTATTCGTTACTTCTCTTCCGCGTCTCCTCACAAATGTTTTCACAATGTTTCATTGTCCGTCGATCACTCGTTTTTCATGAAGGTCCTCTCAAGTAGCGAAAGTTTAATTACACTCACGCTGCACTCTACCAGGCGTAGTGACAACACTAAACACGAACGACACTAATGCACTCCGGTGGTCGTCCCCCATGTCACAGAGAACTGCAACATTAATCATTTACATAGCCACCGATGGGATGTACGTGTCCGAAATTACATTAACTGCGGACCACGCCTTCGAGGTGCTACACCTTTTTTGTCGCGCAGGGTATTACTTCGCATCACATATCTTTCGGTGCAACGAAATACTGCCCAAAATTTCACCATTGCTATGAAAAAACATTTACTGACAGTACTACAACTAAGACAAAAGAAATTGAACAATACTCCCACACTCGCTTGCAAATGTATGCCGCGACCAATCAGCTGATCGAAATGTTGATTTCCATTCGTGGCGTCTACATCGTGGTTGTTGTTGTCGTTGTCTTCAGTCCAGAGACTGGTTTGATGCAGCTCTCCATGCTACTCTATCCTGTGCAAGCTGCTTCATCTCCCAGTACCTACTACAACCTACATCCTTCTGAATCTGCTTAGTGTACTCATCTCTCGGTCTCCCTCTACGATTTTTACCCTCCACACTGCCCTCCAATGCTAAATTTGTGATCCCTTGATGCCTCAAAACATGTCCTACCAACCGATCGCTTCTTCTAGTCAAGTTGTGCCACAAACTTCTCTTCTCCCCAATCCTATTCAATACCTCCTCATTAGTTACGTGATCTATCCACCTTAACTTCAGTATTCTTCTGTAGCACCACATTTCGAAAGCTTCTATTCTCTTCTTGTCCAAACTAGTTATCGTCCATGTTTCACTTCCATACATGGCTACACTCCAAACAAATATTTTCAGAAATGACTTCCTGACACTTAAATCTATATTCGATGTTAACAAATTTCTCCTCTTCAGAAACGCTTTCCTTGCCATTGCCAGTCTACATTTTATATCTTCTCTACTTCGACCATCATCAGTTATTTTACTTCCTAAATAGCAAAACTCCTTTACTACTTTAAGTGTCTCATATCCTAATCTAATTCCCTCAGCATCACCCGATTTAATTTGACTACATTCCATTATCCTCGTTTTGCTTTTGTTGATGTTCATCTTATATCCTCCTTTCAAGACACTGTCCATTCCGTTCAACTACTCTTCCAAGTCCTTTGCCGTCTCTGACAGAATTACAATGTCATCGGCGAACCTCAAAGTTTTTACTTCGTCTCCATGAATTTTAATACCTACTCCAAATTTTTCTTTTGTTTCCTTTATTGCTTGCTCAATATACAGATTGAATAACATCGGGGAGAGGCTACAACCCTGTCTCACTCCTTTCCCAACCACTGCTTCCCTTTCATGCCCCTCGACTCTTATGACTGCCATCTGGTTTCTGTACAAATTGTAAATAGCCTTTCGCTCCCTGTATTTTACCCCTGCCACCTTTAGAATTTGAAAAAGAGTATTCCAGTCAACATTGTCAAAAGCTTTCTCTAAGTCTACAAATGCTAGAAACGTAGGTTTGCCTTTTCTTAATCTTTCTTCTAAGATAAGTCGTAAGGTCATTATTGCCTCACGTGTTCCAGCATTTCGACGGAATCCAAACTGATCCTCCCCGAGGTCCGCATCTACCAGTTTTTCCATTCGTCTGTAAAGAATTCGCGTTAGTATTTTGCAGCTGTGACTTATTAAACTGATAGTTCGGTAATTTTCACAGGGTTGAGACAGGGTTGTAGCCTCTCCCCGATGTTATTCAATCTGTATATTGAGCAAGCAGTAAAGGAACAAAAGAAAAATTTGGCGTAGGTATAAAATCCAGAGAGAAGAAAACAAAAACTTTTAGGTTCGCCGATAACATTGTAATTTTGTCAGAGACAGCAAAGGACTTAGAAGAGCAGTTGAACGGAATGGACAGTGTCTTGAAACGACAAAACGAGGAGCAAAACGAGAATAATGGAATGTAGTCGAATTAAATCGGGTGATGCTGAGGGAATTAGATTAGGAAATGAGACACTTAAATTAGTAAAGGAGTTTTACTATTTGAGAAGCAAAATAACTGATAATGCTCGAAGTAGAGAGGATATAAAATGTAGACTGGCAATGGCAAGGAAAGCGTTTCTGAAGAAGAGAAATTTGTTAACATCGAGTATAGATTTAAGTGTCAGGAAGTCGCTTCTAAAAGTATTTGTATGAGAAGAGAATAGAAGCTTTCGAAATGTGGTGCTACAGAAGAATGTTGAAGATTAGGTGGGTAGATCACGTAACTAATGAGGAGGTATTGAATAGGATTGGGGAGAAGAGGAGTTTGTGGCACAACTTGACTAGAAGAAGGGATAGATTGGTAAGACATGTTCTGAGGCATCAAGGGATCACCAATTTTGCATTGGAGGGCAGCGTGGAGGGTAAAAATCGTAGAGGGAGACCAAGAGATGAATACACTAAACAGATTCAGAAGGATGTAGGTCGTAATTGGTACTGGGAGATGAAGGAGCTTGCACAGGATAGAGTGGCATGGAGAGCTGCATAAAAGCAGTCTCAGGACTGAAGACCACAAGAACAACATGTGTAGGTTGTAGTTGGTACTGGGAGATGAAGGATCTTGCACAGGATAGAGTAGCATGGAGAGCTGCATCAAAGCAGTCTCAGGACTAAAGACCACAACAACAACAACAACAACAACATGTAGAAAAGTAGTTTAACAGTTGCAGATTTTTGTACAATAAATATTTTTCTGTATCTGTACACGTTTGTTCCATATAACCAAATGGAACTTACTTTGTGAACATACCTCGTTCGTTTTTGAAAGGGCTTCTCATATCATCTACGGTCTAAGGATACGAGCATGTGGCCTTCTTGACATGGTCAAGTAGTGTATTCTGAAGCTGAACTGTGAAAACAATGTACAAGCTAGCCGTAGGAAGCGGCAGTGAGTCGCCTCGTTGACGCCCACCCCGAGCTGCAGAGAGGAGGGCGGTGCAGTAGTACGTCACGGGTGACCACGCCTCGGTCGTCCTGGAAGTCAGGATACTTCAGTGGCGAGGGACGGGGTCGCCGTGCGTCAATAAGGGGCGCAGCCCGGCGCCTAAACAAAAGCCGGACAAAGTAGCGCACTTCTCACTTAAGAGCTGCTCGCAACAAAAGGAGGACCGGCCCGCGATGAAAGCGAGGAGATCCAATCTACTTGGGTGGCCAGCGGCGGCCAACTTCGGCTAAGGTGTTTTAAGAGGCTGCTCCCCTTTCTTCTCGAGTTTGTTGCTGAAAGCGAGTTTCGTGGGGTAAAGGGAGCGGCAGGGAAAAGGGGGGAGGGGTGGGGGGTAGGAGGAGGAGGAGGGGCGGCCCGCCGCTGGAGCGGTGAGAGTGGCGGGGAGCGAAGAGGGAGGGGGGAGGATTGCCTCGCCGTAATTACATTAACTTCGCGCGGACAAAGTAGAGGGAACGACAAAAGGAAACGAGAGAATAAAGGGCGGTGGTGGGCGGACCTAACGCTCTGTGAACGGAAATAAAATTGGGTGGGCCCTGACGGCGGGCGCGGGGGCGGAGGGGGGAGGGCGCGAGGGTGTGGTCGCTAAATGACGTCTTCACTCGGCTCACTTGGCCAACTCAATTAGGCCCGGCGCGCCGAGGAGGCCGATTCGTGGCGCTCTCCGTCTTCAAACACGCCTCTCGCCACCTCGCGCGGAAAAGCCGCCTCGAAACTTGAGCAGTGCGAGGCTCTTGTCTGGCGCGCCGCGTTTGTGCTTCGCGCTCGCCTCTTTCCACTCCTGGCGCTCAGCAGCCGCCACGTGTGTGTGCTCGTGTGTCTGAAAAGATGTGGGGTCATGCATTTACTTTACAGCCTAAAAGTGACGAAACGAGTAAAATAAAGAAAAAAGTCCATTTTATAACTTCAAAACCCCTTCCTCTTGCAGCAATATAATATTCATTACGCTCCCGGCGAGCTTCACCCTTTAAATTGAAGGCAACTTCAGCAGATTTTTTAGATACTCCTCTGACTAGCCAAAATGTGAGGTCCCTCTCATCTGGTCAGAGGTTAGAGCGCACATTTCCACTAAACTTATGAAAAGTCGACGCGTATTCGCACTAAGATCTTTTTAATATGTAGGTTTCAAGCTTCGGTTTTCGTAACTTAAACGATGTGAACCACTTCACGGCAGCTCTGGCGAGAACTTCAGGTTTACGTTAAGAGAACCTTGTACAATTTTTCCGTAACTGTTGTTTCCTCACTATTAGGGCCGTACTTAGTATCTATAGAGCCCCAGGGTAAAATCGTAACTGGGAGAAGGAGTAATCTGACATAAACAAAACTTAGCAGACGTGTTTCTACATCTGGAAGATGATGTTAGGATTATGAAGATTTTTGTAAGTGATTCATGAAAGGTATAGGTTATTGTTAGTCAGGGCCATTCTTTTGTAGGGATTATTGAAAGTCAGATTGCGTTGCGCTAAAAATATTGTGTGTCAGTTTAGTGATGATCAGAATAAGTAAAGAGAGATATGTCTGAGTACGTTCAGTTTTGCTCAGTTGTTTGAAAATCAAATAACGTAAGAGGTATACCAGCACAGTAATTTATTAATTTTTCTAAGGGTACGTTTAATATGTCTGTGCAAATTTCGCACCAGTCGCATAGGAGTGGCGCTGGTAGCTCCACTTTTTTTTGGTCATCAGTCTACTGACTGGTTTGATGCGGCCCGCCACGAATTCCTTTCCTATGCTAACCTCTTCATCTCAGAGTAGCACTTGCAACCTACCTCCTCAATTATTTGCTTGACGTATTCCAATCTCTGTCTTCCTCTACAGTTTTTGCCCTCTACAGCTCCCTCTAGTACCATGGAAGTCATTCCCTCATGTCTTAGCAGATGTCCTATCATCCTGTCCCTTCTCCTTATCAGTGTTTTCCACATATTCCTTTCCTCTCCGATTCTGCGTAGACCCTCCTCATTCCTTATCTTATCAGTCCACTTAATTTTCAACATTCGTCTATAGCCTCACATCTCAAATGCTTCTATTCTCTTCTGTTCCGGTTTTCCCACAGTCCACGTTTCATTACCATACAATGCTGCACTCCAGACGTACATCCTCAGAAATTGCTTCCTAAAAGTAAGGCCGGTATTTGATAGTAGTAGACTTCTCTTGGCCAGAAATGCCTTTTTTGCCACAGCGAGTCTGCTTTTGATGTCCTCCTTGCTCCATCCGTCATTGGTTATTTTACTGCCTAGGTAGCAGAAATCCTTAACTTCATTGACTTCGTGACCATCAATCCTGATGTTAAGTTTCTCCCTGTTCTCATTTCTACTACTTCTCATTACCTTCGTCTTTCTCCGATTTACTCTCAAACCATACTGTGTACTCCTTAGACTGTTCATTCCGTTCAGCAGATCATTTAATTCTTCTTCACTTTCACTCAGGATAGCAATGTCATCAGCGAATCGTACCATTGATATCCTTTTACCTTGTATTTTAATTCCACTCCTGAACCTTTCTTTCATTTCTATCATTGCTTCCTCGATGTACAGATTGAAGAGTAGGGGCGAAAGGCTACAGCCTTGTCTTACACCCTTCTTAATATGAGCACTTCGTTCTTGATCGTCCACTCTTATTATTCCCTCTTGGTTGTTGTACATATTGTATATGACCCGTCTCTCCCTACAGCTTACCCCTACTTTTTTCAGAATCTCGAACAGCTTGCACCAATTTGTATTGTCGAACGCTTTTTCCAGGTCGACAAACCCTGTGAACGTGTCTTGGTTTTTTTTTTAGCCTTGCTTCCATTATTAGCCATAACGTCAGAATTGCTTCTCTCGTCCCTTTACTTTTCCTAAAGCCAAACTGATCGTCACCTAGCGCATTCTCAATTTTCTTTTCCATTCTTCTGTATATTATTCTTGTAAGCAGTTTCGATGCATGAGCTGTTAAGCTGATTGTGCGATAATTCTAGCACTTGTCAGCTCTTGCCGTCTTCGGAATTGTGTGGATGATGCTTTTCTGAAAGTCAGATGGTATGTCGCCAGACTCGTATATTCTACACACCAACGTGAATAGTCGTTTTGTTGCCACAGCCCCTAATGATTTTAGAAATTCTGATGGAATGTTATCTATCCCTTCTGCCTTATTTGACCGTAAGTCCTCCAAAGCTCTTTTAAATTCAGATTCTAATACTGGATCCCCTATCTCTTCTAAATCGACTCCTGTTTCTTCTTCTATCACATCAGACAAATTTTCACCCTCATAGAGGCTTTCAATGTATTCTTTCCACCTATCTGCTCTCTCCTCTGCATTTAACAGTGGAATCCCCGTTGCACTCTTAATGTTACCACCCTTGCTTTTAATGTCACCAAAGGTTGTTTTGACTTTCCTATATGCTGAGTCTGTCCTTCCGACAATCATATCTTTTTCGATGTCTTCACATTTTTCCCGCAGCCATTTAGTCTTAGCTTCCCTGCACTTCCTATTTATTTCATTCCTCAGCGACTTGTATTTCCGTATTCCTGATTTTCCCGGAACATGTTTGTACTTCCTCCTTTCATCAATCAATTGAAGTATTTCTTCTGTTACCCATGGTTTCTTCGCAGCTACCTTCTTTGTACCTATGTTTTCATTCCCAACTTCTGTGATGACCCTTTTTAGAGATGTCCATTCCTCTTCAACTGTAATGCCTACTGCGCTATTCCTTATTGCTGTATCTATAGCGTTAGAGAATTTCAAACGTATCTCGTCATTCCTTAGAACTTCCGTATCCCACTTCTTAGCGTATTGATTCTTCCTGAATAATGTCTTGAACTTCAGCCTACTCTTCATCACTACTATATTGTGATCTGAGTCTATATCTGCTCCTGGGTACGCCTTACAATCCAGTATCTGATTTCGGAATCTCTGTCTGATCACGATGTAATCTAATTGAAATCTTCCCATATCTCCCGGCCTATTCCAAGTATTGAACAGGGTATTCGCTATTACTAGCTGAAACTTGTTACAGAACTCAATTAGTCTTTCTCCTCTTTCATTCCTTGTCCCAAGGCCATATTCTCCAGTAACCTTTTCTTCTACTCCTTCCCCTACAACTGCATTCCAGTCGCCCATGACTATTAGATTTTCGTCCCCCTTTACATACTGCATTACCCTTTCAATATCCTCATACACATCCTCTATCTGTTCATTTTCAGCTTGCGACGTCGGCATGTATAGCTGAACTATCGTTGTCGGTGTTGGTCTGCTGTCGATTCTGATTAGAACAAACCGGTCACTGAACTGTTCACAGTAACACACCCTCTGCCCTACCTTCCTATTCATAACGAATCCTACACCTGTTATGCCATTTTCTGGTGCTGTTGATATTACCCGATACTCATCTGACCAGAAATCCTTGTCTTCCTTCCACTTCACTTCACTGACCCCTACTATATCTAGATTGAGCCTTTGCATTTCCCTTTTCAGATTTTCTAGTTTCCCTACCACGTTCGAGCTTCTGACATTCCACGCCCCGACTCGTAGAACGTTACCCTTTCGTTGATTATTCAATCTTTTTCTCATGGTAACCTCCCCCTTGGCAGTCCCCTCCCGGAGATCCGAATGGGGGACTATTCCGGAATCTTTTGCCAATGGAGAGATCATCATGACACTTCTTCAACTACAGGCCACATGTCCTGTGGATACACGTTACGTGTCTTTAATGCAGTGGTTTCCATTGCCTTCTGCATCCTCATGTCGTTGATCATTGCTGATTCTTCCGCCTTTAGGGGCAATTTCCCACCACTAGGACAAGAGAGTGCCCTGAACCTCTATCCGCTCCTCCGCCCTCTTTGACAAGGCCGTTGGCAGAATGAGGCAGACTTCTTATGCCGGAAGTCTTCGGCCGCCAGTGCTGACCATTTATCAAAATTTAGGCTGTGGCGGGGATCGAACCCGGGACCTAAGACGTTTTGATTATGATTCAAAGACGCTACCCCTAAACCACGGGTACTACCCTCCGCTATGAAGATCCAAAAAATGTTCAAATGTGTGTGAAATCTTATGGGACTTAACTGCTAAGGTCATCAGTCCCTAAGCTTACACGCTACTTAACCTAAATTATCCTAAGGACAAACACACATACCAATTCCCAACAGGGGACTTGAACATCGGCCAGGACCAGCCGCACAGTCCATGACGCCAGCGCCTTAGACCGCTCAGCTCAGCTAATTCACTATACAAATCATGTCTGCCTTAGTAACTTTTAAAATTGGACGTGGTGAGTTGATGGTAGACAAAAATACCTTCAGGGTGACAAGGACGCTATTATCAACACCTCACTGAGTTTAAAATAGGTAGTCTAATAGGGCTACGGAGAGGTGGGTGTTCATTCTGCGACACTGTAAAAATACTTGGCAGGAACGTAGCCACTGTACATGATTTCTGGCAGCAATGGTCAGGAGACTACAACCGCAAGAAGATCAGGCTCTGGACGGTCACGTGGCACTACCGAGACGGAAGACCATAGTGCTGGGCCACGTCTTCTGCCCATCGTAACGCATATGAAGCAGCAATTTGCGTTGCCGTTGGCACCACAGTGAACAAGGAACAGTTACAATCTGTTAATTCAAGGACAGCTCCCAGCCGGGATGCCTGTAGCGTACATTCCACCGACCCCAAACCACCGCCATTTGCGACTTGAGTGGTGTCGAACGTGAGCTTGCTGGAGGGCATGGTGGAGGCCTGTTGTGTTTTCTGGTCAAAGTTGGTTTTGCCTCAATGTGAATGACGGGGGGAGGGTTCGTTACAGTGAGGGTAGTGGAGCGTCTGCAACCAGCCAGTTTGCATGCTAGACACGCTGAACATACAGCTGGAGTTATGGTCTGGGGTG
This sequence comes from Schistocerca gregaria, assembly GCF_023897955.1. Taxonomy (NCBI): domain Eukaryota; kingdom Metazoa; phylum Arthropoda; class Insecta; order Orthoptera; family Acrididae; genus Schistocerca; species Schistocerca gregaria. The sequence goes on from NC_064922.1 coordinate 662,139,964, forward strand.
CGGTTTCGTATGACAGCAGGAGCACTCTTGTGGTTCTCCCACAAAGTCTGACTGCAGAATTGAACTTCAGTCTGGTGGTTCTACCTGTCATGCTGCTATTAATGCTCAGCACTCCAGGGACATAACTACAGAAAAAACATAACTACAGACAAAGTCTCCATTGATCACCATACTTTTCGGTTTTGATGTTACCATTTTGTAAGAGGTACTTAGCACTACTTACCACCTTTGACATAGCAATGTGTCATTTTCAGTTGCAAGTAGTGTAGAGATTTCACAACTGTATGAATGACATATTCTGCCCTTTTTGAAACTAACTGGTACTTCTGCCTGTTTGGTGGGTGAGGATTTGAACTCAATTTGCAAAAGTCTCATTTTCTTTTAGGGGAACAGCATGCAGGGCGGGGGAGGCAAAGGGAGGGGTGCAGGGGAGTAACTTCTCTTACCCCTTTATGGCGTCGCAACTAGTGCGCGATCGCCCATTTGTCTATTAAAACCTTTACTTCAGAAAATATGTGGGCTGCAATGTAAGCAGGTAGAGTATTATACGGTCGGTAACGGACGAGTTGTGTCCTGCAGACTGACGTCACGACCATCTGTTGCAGCTGCGCGTGTGAAAGCAGCGGAGTAGCGCTGGCAGGCCACTTACATTATATGAAACTAAAAATATTAATAACTAATAAAGGAGTAACCTGAGGAGCGTCATATTTGATGTACAACCTTCTGTTGCGAAAACAAACAATATGTCAAAGTCTGAGATCAAAAATAGTTGTATTTTGGAATTTAGTAAAATTCCATAAAAAACGTAATTTTCCGACAGTCAAGAATTTAAATAAATACAGTGATGTAATAGTTCACCTTCAGTGACTATGTACGATGATGTGATAACACTTTCAGTGTTCATATATAAATTTGGAAAGTTTTTAGTTTCAGAAAAGCTCTGTATCTTTTCTATAATAATAATTTCAAGAATTCTAAGTAAATATGTGTATTGTGTGTTAGGGTGCGTATGAATGAGAATGCGTGCGTGAGAGTATGTGGGACGTTCGGCATTATTAAAAATCATTCATGTAATTCTCTACAGGAACTGGCAAGTGTTCCAAATCTGTAACGTGGGAACGAATCCACTAGTGGTTTCCCTACTAGTGAATGTTGGATGTCCAATTATGTATGCTTATGTATAAGACAGCCAGAACATTCGTGACTACATAATAAATTTCCAGATGTAGAGGGAAGCTTATAGTTCATTTTCTTTTGTTTATTTAATTCGAGAGTTTTGTGTTACTTAATTTGGTGACGTCAATGAGCCTAGAGAAGTGGTTGGTGCTTGCTAGATTTAGCGCGAGCCGCGCCCTAGAAGTGAGTTCTCATTGGTCGTAAGTTCTGACAGCCAATGAGAAGCGAGACGGCTGGCCGCCTAGCGAGGAGATATTGTTTTGAATGTGGGAGACTGAGAGAGGAGTCGCGAGCTAGCTTTGATTGGAGGCGGTTATGCTGGATGTGACTTTTCGCATTATGCGTAAGATGAAGTCTTGGGATGACTTCCGCGATATGGTCCAGTGTTAATGGTATCTGGTAGTGACCTGAAACTGTTTATGAAAACTTTAGAGTGTTGTGATAATTCGTTCCGACGAAATTCGCGAGTGAACTTTGAATTATATAGCGTGGCGGTACTGAGTATATTCTTACTGAGTATTTTATGGCGAGCATAAACTTTAACTAAAGACAACCACTGCATATCGTGTGCAGAAGTAATTGGCCGATCATTGACTGTGTTACAAGTAATTGGTTTCGGAATTTGGGAAGGTAAAAGTTCTGGCTGTTTTAGGTATCGTGGTAAACTGTGAGCAGAAACTTTAGTAATTTTTGTAAATGTGGGCTGATGATGTCTCTTCACGCCAATAAAGATCTATTGAAGGTTTAAATTTGAACTTTATGTTTAAAGTACGAGTGATATCCCCTTTTCCGAATCATTTCTTTAAAGTACATAGACAATTTTCAGCAAATTTTACTTATAGCGGCCTCCGGCGTGTAGCTATGAGGTTACAGTTCCCTCAGCACTGCTTTTCTGTGATCTCGTAAGTAGCTGCAGTCAGGAGTTTACGTGCGAAGATCTACCGCTGTAAAGAGGTAGGTGAACAAAAAATTATAATTGTTGCATCGCACGCACGCACGTAATTAAATCCGTCGCACCCTTCCTGGTTACGCCCTTGACTAAGTGAGTAGACGAACATAAATGTGGAACACTTGTGGTACTATCATAAACTTGCACTTTTGTGCAACACTACAAAATAAGGTATGTATACGGTTTTTCAATTTTTCTTACATACAGCACGATGCTTCGCAAACAGTTACAAGTGCTGATACCACATGGTGTACACGTACGACGCACCGTAAAGCAGAAACGGCTGCCTAGCATTATGATAAGTGACTCTGTCGGGTATGTAAGTATGCCGATGAGCGTAATTAAACATTTAAATTGTTTATATTTTATGAAAGTATCAATTAATGACATTGTAATATAACAATAACAAAACTATGTACATTTTGTTTATATTATCTATAGTACGAACTGAATAGGGTGCATATTTATGACACAATTAGGACGCACATGCAAATGTGCAAGTATTTTTAACGAAAAAGGCATGCAACAAATTCGCTCTTACGCCAGTAGCAGCAGTAATAGACAATGGAAGAATTAGGTGAGACAGCTCATGATCATGTAATGTATAATACTTGTTTTCATTTAAATTTTGGCCTTATGCGTTGTATAACAGCAAGATGGGTACATGTCAAATTGTCTGGCCTAAATCGTTTCACAAGAAGGAGAAAGACTCAGCACACTTTGATATATGTATCTGGTTAATACTATGTTTCCTGGCATAGTTCTCAACATTTCTGCTCAACTTACCAGTCATAACACTACTGTTGTAATCACTTAGCTTAACTGAGCTTGTCCGATGCCTATTCGTAACAAATGTGGCTAGCTATTATTCACGTAAGGTGTAATTACATAAATTACTAACCTGAAGATTGAGAATATACATTGTAACCCAATTCACACGGTTCCCTATAGAAGAAACAGATTACCAAATGTGTTAGTTTAGATTAATCATAGTATCGGTTCGTGATAACACCGGAATATTCGATTACATTTTGTTACATTACACGGAAATTGAAAAACCAGTGACAGTGGTTCTTCCATTTCTTTATATTACTGCATAAACCCAACCATTTTACGTTAACACAAGCACAGAGCTTTTACCAAGCAGTAGGTTGCAATATCGTTTCCGAGTGTTGAGAATATGGAGTTTTATAGAAGAACGGTCAAACGATTCCATTAATATTGAAGGAGAGGTTTTACGTGCATTAATTCTGTTCGAGGGATTTATTCAGTTTTCTCACAGGCAAACAATATTTCCCTTATCGGTATATCATTAATACAGACTAAATTTCTATAGGAAAAGTATGTTTGGTTCTCGAAGAATTCTGAGAAGGAAGGGAAGAAAAAAATGGTTTAAATGGCTCTGAGCACTATGGGACTTAACATCTGTGGTCATCAGTCCCCTAGAACTTAGAACTACTTAAACCTAACTAACCTAAGGATATCACACACATCCATGCCCGAGGCAGGATTCGAACCTGCGACCGTAGCAGTCGCGCGGTTCCGAACTGAGCGCCTAGAACCGCGAGACCACCGCGGCCGGCTGGAAGGGAAGAAGATCAGAGTCAACGTCACGTCGACAGAGCCGTCACTAGAGACGGAGAATAATTTCGGTTTACGAAAGAATGGGGAGGCAAATCTGCTGAGCCATTTTTAAGGAACCATTCCGGCATTTACCTGGAGCGATTTAGGAAAAATCATAAGAAACTAAATCTGGATAGTCAGACAGTAATCTGAACCGTCATCCTCTCGAATGCAAGCCCAGTATGCTTACCACTGCGCTACCTCGATCGGTGCGAAGGATACTAGCACTCACACAGTAGCCAGACTTAGAGTCTCTGAGCTGACTTAAATTTCTGTGGTAGCAAATGCTTTTGAATCTCGGGCCTTAAATAACATTAAAGACAGGCTCTGCCATTAGGCATAATCAATTATCAGAATGCAATTAATGTAAGAGGGAAAGAAAGGAAACAAGATATACAGTTTAACATTCCACCAAGGCGGAGGTCACTAACATGGGCATCACATCAGATAGAGTAAGATTAGGTAAGGATGTAAGAATCTTCATGCCATTCACTTTGACCGATTTAGAAAACCCATGGAAATCCTAAATCAATTTGAATGGGTGGCGATTTGAAACCTGTTACTTCCAAATGTGAGTCCTTTGTGTTCGCCACTGTATAGCTTCTCTGTATGTGCTTCTTGCTGAGGTAAAAGTGGAAATACTTCTTTGTCAAAAGACTTAATGTCAAATGGTTAACTGGATTTACTTGAAACTCTGCATGAGTTGTTCTGTGGACCTTAAAAGAGTGAGGTGGGCAGGTATTTCATTCTGAGTAAGGAGGAGTGAGCAAACTTCACAAGTATCAGCACTGTAGGGGTTAGAATACCCTACCTCCCATAGGAGCAGAGATAAAGGCAAACATGTTTTTTTTTTCTTTCCCTGCCCTACTTGAGAGGCATGTTGTGTGGGAGTAGAATCGGTATGTCCTACCGACCTGTTTCACAGGGCAGCCTTCGAGTTAGCGGCAAGACACGGTTCTCCAGCCCCCAAAATGTAGGCTGCCTTTAATGACAGGCATATGTTATGTTGGAATAGTATCAGCCTCCTTCAAAGGGAATGGGGATGTAGGGAGGTGAGCAGCAGGGGATGGAAAAGGAGATGAGGACAGGAAGAGACGGATAGGGAGAGGAGGGAGGGAGAAGATGGACAGGAAGGAACGAAGGAGAAGACAGATAGGTGAAAGGAGGGGAGGAGATGGACAGAGAGAGAAGAGCGTGGAGGAAATGGATAAAAAGAGAGAGGGGAAAGTAGATGAGTCGTGCAAGTAGTATCAGTGTGCCATACACGTGCTACATGTGCCGATGGATATGGCTGCACAGAGAGGAAGAGGAGATGGCTGGTGAGAGAGGGGGGTAGGATGAAGTGGACAGAGAAGGGGGGAAGAGGAGATGGATAGATAGAAAGAGAGGCAGACGAGATTCATTTTCTTTCCTTTGTTGACAGTGTGTAGGTTGTCTGTAATGGTTGTGGCCGAGTGGCCATACTCTTTCAGGTCAGTTGAAAAAGTGTGTTTGTCAAAGTTATTTGGCGGAAGACTCAAATGGTTCAAATGTCTCTAAGCACTGTGGGACTTAACATCTGAGGCCATCAGTCCCCTAGACTTAGAACTACTTAAGCCTAACCAACCTAAGGACATCACACACATCAATGCCCGAGGCAGGATTTGAACCTGCGACTGTGGCAGCAGCGCGGTTCCGGATTGAAGCGCATAGAACCGCTCGGCCACAGCGGCCGGCTTGGCGGAAGCCATCTATGTATTTCCACTACCTTATAGCGAAACTATTTTCAGTCTGGCCTATGTAGACCTGTGTGAATTGTCACACGAAAGTTTGTAAATACCATATTTGCTGTGACATTAGCAATTTGTCTTGGTGCAATAAGTGTTGTGCTCTTGTAGATTATTGTTAGTGCTGAAGGCTGTTTGAATACCATTGTTAAGGAAAAGGTTAGCAACTTGCTATGAAATTGTGGGGATGCAAACAATTGCCTGTATTGGTTCTTGTGAATCTGATTTAGAAGGTGTGCATTTCTTATTCTTGATTTTTTTGTTAAGTTCATCAGTTATATCTGGGTTGTATCCAGTCATGTGTGTAATTCCTTTGGCAATGTTAATTTCCTATTGTTCCTGAAAATGTTCAGAAATGTTCAAATGTGTGTGAAATCTTATAGGGCTTAACTGCTAAGGTCATCAGTCCCTAAGCTTACACACTACTTGACCTAAATTATCCTAAGGACAAACACACACACCCATGCCCGAGGGAGGACTCGAACCTCCGCCGGGACCAGCCGCGCAGTCCATGACTGCAGCATCTAGACCGCACGGCTGATCCGACACGGCTTTTGTTCATCAAGAGGACTAAATGGAACTTTGTGTATACCATTAAGTGTAGATTGGAAGAACGCCATTTTGTGTTGCATCGGATGACAGGAAGATTTGTTTATAGCAACATCCCTGGTGTTTGGTTTGCGATAAATTTTAAAGGCATGTTTGCTACTTACGTTGGAAGTTGCAAGATCAAGAAAATTGATTCCTTTGCCAACTGAAGAGGGGCACAGACACGAAACTGGTTGTGAATTAAATAAAATCACCTTCTCATGAGACTGGTGTCGGTTATTATTCTACAGCCTAAAAAGACCTCTGAACGGATTCCTCATCCCAATTGTCATCATCATTCCAACTCATTGAGTGGACAGCGTCCAGACCGATGAGAGGCGGGGCTCCTTCAGACACTGTTACTGGTGTTTGAAACCTTCCTTTCGTCCGCCCTGCGGAGCTTCCGAGGCGTCGCACGAAATGCCTCGGGGCAGCAGCCAGAATCCACGCATTCACGGCGATATGCTCCCCTGGAACAAATTTCGCGGTGCAGGGTTCTGCAGTTGTTTATCAGCGGACGCTGATAAATTCTCTGCACCGCTACACTCTTAAAATCGCTATGAATAAGGGTCATCAGCCTTGCTTCGACTCGCGACACAGGATTAAACTTATCACTACTTCAGTGTCAATAGTCAAAAGCTCTGTAGCAGCTCGACCACTTTCAGAAAGATTGCGAAATCCGACTACTGCACTTTAATAAGTTCACCGCCTATAGTTTATACGTCTCCTTCACTTAACTCCTACCGATTTCCGCCGATTATCTCCACATGACTAAACAGAAATACAGCTAAGTGTCGGTAAAGGAAGAAGTCTCACATAAAGGACATTCGAATTTCCAACGAAACAAATGAATTTATTTGTTGCAATTAAACACCAAGCAGTCTGTTTCGTTCGGTGAAATACCTAATACGCAACTTGCTGCTTAGCGACTGGCGACAGTTGAAACATGATGCAGACGATCACTAATTATCTTTCTACTCTTTGCAAGTAAGTCAGTTAGAAGAAACAATTTCGCTTTCCAGGACACATTTTACATTGCATCTACGTACACATTCTGCAAGCCACCGCATGGTGCGTGGCGGAGGGTGTCCTGTACCACTAAGAGTCATCTCCTTTCCTGTTGCACTCGTAAACAGAGCATTGGCCCTAATTTCTCGCATCTTATCTCCGCTGTCCTTACGAGAAACGTATATTGCCGGTAGTAGAATCGTTGTGCAGTCAGCTTCAAACGCCGGTTCTCTAAATGTTCTCATTACTGTACCTCGAAAATAATATCGGCTTCCATCCAGGGATTTCCATTTGCGTTCCCGAAGCATCTCCATAATACTTGCCTGCTGTTCCAAACTACCGGTAAAAAATCTAGCAGCTCCCCTCTGAATTGCTTCAATGTATTTCTGTAATCCGACCTGGTGTGGATCCCGAACACTTGAGCAGTACTCAAGGAAAGGGCGCACTAGCGTCCTATATGCAATCATCTTTACAGATGAGCTACACTTTCCTAAAACTCACAATTCATCCGCATTATCTTACATTTTTCTACATTTAGACCTAGCTACTATTTATCATACTAACTAGAAATTTAGTCTAACTCATCATGTATCCTCCACAGTCACTCAACTTCTCCTACACCACAGCATCATCAGCAAACGCAAATTGCTGTCCACGCTGTCAGTCAGATCTTTAATGTGTGCAGAAAATAATAGCGGTCCTACGACTCTTCTCTGGGGAACTCCGAACACTATTCTTGCCTCTGAAGAACACTCGCCGTCGAGGACAACATATTGGCTTCTGTTAGTTAAGAAGTCTTCGAGCCACTCACATGTCTGGCAACCTATTCCATATGCTCATACCTTCGTTAACAGACTGCACTGGGGCACTGAGGCAAATGCTTTTCTGACAACTAGAAATATACAAACTGCCTGTTGCCATTCATTCGGAATTCGCAGTATATTAAGTGTGAGAAAAAGGAAGCTGAGTTGTACACGAGCGTCGAAAACCGCGTTGATTCGTGGACACAAGTTTTTCGATCTGTAAGAAATTTGTTATATTCGAACGTAGAATATGCTCAGGAATTCTACAGCGAAGTGATGTTAAGGATAATGATCTGTAATTTTGCGGTTACTTGCACTTTGCCCTGGGCGAGAGATTCACGTTAAATGCAAGCTAGATAGGGGGCCAATGCAATACAATACTCCTTGTAAAATCGAACTGAGTTCCGTTCAGAATTGGAGGCTTGTTTGCTTTTAACGCTTTCAGTTGTCTCTCTACGTCAGGAACACTTACTAAAATGTTGGCCATACGGGGCTGTGTGCGATGGTCAAACAGCGGTAAATTTGTACGATTGTCCTGCGTAAACGACTACTTAAACGCGAAATTTACGACTTTGGCTTTCCTTTTGATGTCTTCTACTGCCCCACCAGACTGATTAACAAGTGACAAAATGGAAAATGAAACAATACTGCGTTTTTTGGTGGCATCATTTTCATCCACTACTCTGATTGTTGTTACGCTTCTTTAGTACAGTTTTCGATCCACGTCTCTTCCACGGAAACAAATAGACGACACTGTCTCCTGAGTTCCTTTTAGAACGGTCTAAACATTCTTGACTAATTGTTTTTCATATGTGCTTTTCATCAACATTCAGCAAATGCGTCGCCTATCATACAAAACGTTTTCGCAATGTTATTTCTGCTTGATAAAGTGTATAGTAATGCTTCGATTCACATGACTATGACATTAGCTGTATCATACACCATCAACCACCCGTCATCCGGCACAAATAAAGCCTTTAACAAGTTTAGATAAATTTCTGACTGTGAAGAACAGTCCAGAATTAAGAATTTAATGACTGTACGGTATTATATTTCATCCATTTGAATAAAAAACACGCAAAATTACTTTCAAAAGCCATATATTCAAGATCATTCCGCTTGTGAAGTAGACATTGACGTAACTGTGCAATATGTGAAAACATAAAACAACAAAATTTCATTCATATCAACGTTAACTCTGAGCCAGACTGGTACAGTTTCTCTTCACTCTCATTACAAAACGCTCGAGTAATTCACAGAATTCCAGTATGTCATCGTATACAATTTGCAGTGATGTTACACACAAGAACTTACAGGATAGGGAACATCTCGATATGGAATCGCCACAGTACACCCAACACTGTCGTCTTACCGATATTCCTTGGAGAGTTTTCTGTTTGGGAAAGCATCAAAAACATTGAATAATACGACCAAACTACAAATGGCTGGTAGAAACTGAAGAACTATATTCGGTATGTCATGGCTTCTTTAACCCCTCATTCGTCGCATAAGACGTAATAGAGAATCACAGTAAGGTAAACTTTCAAGTGCAGCTGAAACATTTTATTTGAAACTGGTAGTACTAATAACAAAACATGTTGAGTTTGGCATCAAAGTAAATGTACATTTTCAGCTACTTATTTCGTATTAAAATATCATCGTTTTAAAAGCTGTATCACTGCAGTGTTAATGCAGTACTTTTGTTCGCATTGCATTAGCATTACAGCTAGTTTGTGGTGAAAATGTCAAAATATCATCTGTTAAATAACGTGAAAAACGATGTGTTTGTGTGTGAGTGTGTTTTTGTGAGTTTGTGTGAGCTTACTACAGATAAAATACATAATGCGCTCGTTCTTCTTGAATACTCGTTAAAAGATTACAATCCACAGTCTCCATATAGGCTAGTAGGTGCGACACATTTCGACGAATTTTTGTGTTTTTCTTCGGTTTTACATAAGTAACAGGCCGGAAAGGAAGAATAAAGTAATGTAACAAGCAAATTCAAATTCCAGTACTAGGCTGATTGATCAACTTAGACAAACTTGTGTGGAAGAAATATCATAACAAAATCCGTACTGCAGGACACGCCATGTAATTCGAAGTTTCCCGTTACACATTCTACTCGAAAAAATTACGTTACAGATATTACAACATAGAAAGACAATATTCATCACAAACTGTGACATTTCTTAATACTTAAATGCATCGCACTGATTACGAGCCTGTATCATTTTGAAATGTCGCCAGTCTTAAGCGTAATGCAGCTCCTGCAGAATTGCAAAAAGATTCGTCCATCTTGATTGTACTTCATTGCACAGGAAAATGCAATGATGTATTGGTATGAACGTTGACAGAAGCAGAGGACATGGTAAAATATTGGGAATATTCCGAAGGATTCTCGTAAGAATATATTAACTGGAAGGTTTTTAAACATAATAGATTTCATCTTTTCTCCTTTCAAAGAGTTTGAGCTTTCTGATATCTTTTGTCTCTCGTCATTCCAAGCCGTTTCGAAATACTATGAACCTCTGCTTTGTCCCAGAAAACTACTGTCGACATCCTGTTACTTTCCGCCCTGTTTTCATGTTCCAACTATGCAAAAAAGACTATCTTATATAATTATTATCTGTTAATCTAAACCAGGCTTCTCTAAACTACCTAGATGAAGAACTCTGGCCTCTTTGGAAGAAAACTTCGGTGTACCTGCAGGAACCGCCATGCTGTATACCTAAGAGAAAAGATTCGATCAGCTTCTACATATTTAACAATTATTAATTTCTGGTTATAAACTATATGAACGGCGACTGAAGTAGGAAATTATCAAATCAGTACAATACAGTAATGCTTCATCATTCTCATAACCAGAATAGCTCCTTCCTCCAAATGAGCTGAGAATTTTACAATCCATCTTTTGAATTTGTCGTTTAGAATGGTAACGGAAATTACGACTACCTTACTGGATTAGTAAAGTCAAATTTACTGTGTACATACTGCTGCAAATTAGCAAGTACTTGGAACACTGTTACGAAAACCTGTTGCCTTTTACCTTGTGTATTTATCTCTGTTTCAAAATAGACAACATGCACCGAAACAGGAGATCATATTCCAAGAATCTCAGTATTTAGTGTCACCTTGAGAAACACCCACTATCACATTTTCAGTAAGTGTTTCTATGATAGTAAGTAGCGAACGTGAATGTTAGCGAGCAATTCATCATAAAGGACTATAAATATGTGACATGTACTTCTCTTTAGACTGAGAAATATGTCCACTTACGCATGCTGATATTACTTCCTGATTAATGAGTTTTGGCTTGTTCAAACGTAACTTCTATGGTATGTAGTGCCGCGCTTAAACAGACTATGCGAACTCCGTTGAAGAGATATCTGTATTGCATGTGACCCTTGATTTAACGAAGTACACGTCTGTATAGACAATATCTAATTTACCGACCAATTCTGCAACTCATGACATTGTTTTGCACTACAACAAAAGGCATACGAAAAGCATAAGTGAAATAAGGCACAATCAATCTCTTAATCAGCCTATCAACGTGCAGATCACTCCTGACTTTCAAAATGATAAGGTAAAAACTGTTAACGTTTTTTCCACTAGTTTCGTATCAGAGCGTGCTGACACATAATGCCTCCGACGTTTTATGTGAAAACTTTTAAAGCTGTTTAAATAAAGAAATTATTAGCTTCCTACATGTTTATTCTTCATGTGTACATATTTATTTCCCAACATAATCAAGCTGGCGGCGAACACATTTCTCGCAGCGAGGGACGAGTTTGTTGATACCGTCACTGTAGAACGTTTGACTTTGTTGAACGAGCCATAACCCCACATCTGTTTGCACGACTTCATCACTATCAAAGTGAACTTCTTGATGGGGTTCTTTAAGTTTTGGAAATAGGTGAAAATCGGATGGGGCCAAGTCGGGGCTTTATGGAGGATGATGGATGACAATAAATGCAAGGCGTCCGTCTGTTGCAGATGTCGTAGCGCTCGTGTGTGGTCTGGGACTGTCATGCTGAAGGAAAGGGCGCTCCACGTGTGGACGAACTCTTCGAATTCGAAAATCGATTAAGGCTCGCTGTTTCTCGCCCTCTTTCAAACTCTGAAGGTGGCAGCAGTAAAATACAGGGAGCGAAAGGCTATTTACAATTTGTACAGAAACCAGATGGCAGTTATAAGAGTCGAGGGGCATGAAAGGGAAGCAGTGGTTGGGAAGGGAATGAGACAGGGTTGTAGCCTCTCCCCGATGTTATTCAATCTGTTTATTGAGCAAGCAGTGAAGGAAACAAAAGAAAAGTTCGGAGTAGGTATTAAATCCATGGAGAAGAAATAAAAACTTTGAGGTTCGACGATGGCATTGTAATTCTGTCAGAGACAGCAAAGGACTTGGAAGAGCAGTTGAACGGAATGGATAGTGTCTTGAAAGGAGGATATAAGATGAACATCAACAAAAGCAAAACGAGGATAAAGAAATGTATTCGAGTCGGGTGATGCTGAGGGAATTAGATTAGGAAATGAGACACTTAAAGTAGTAAAGGAGTTTTGCTATTTGGGGAGCAAAATAACTGATGACAGTCGAAGAAGAGAGGATATAAAATGTAGACTGGCAATGGCAAGGAAAGCGTTTCTGAAGAAGAGAAATTTGTTAACATCGAATATAGATTTATGTATCAGGAAGTCGATTCTGAAAGTATTTGTATGGAGTGTAGCCATGTATGGAAGTGAAACATGGACGATAAATAGTTTGGACAAGAAGAGAATAGAAGCTTTCGAAATGTGGTGCTACAGAAGAATGCTGAAGATTAGATGGGCAGATCACATAACTAATGAGGAATTATTGAATAGGATTGGGGAGAAGAGAAGTTTGTGGCACAACTTGACCACAGGAAGGGTCACACAAAGATGGCGCCGGTGGCGACACCTACAACGTGCTGACATGAGGAAAGTTTCCAACCGATTTCTCATACACAAACGCCAGTTGACCGCCGTTGCCTGGTGAAACGTTGTTGTGATGCCTCGTGTAAGGAGGAGAAATGCGTACCATCACGTTTCCGACTTTGATAAACGTCGGATTGTAGCTTATCGCGATTGCGGTTTATCGTATCGCGACATTGGTGCTCGCGTTGGTCGAGATCCAATGACTGTTAGCAGAATATGGAATCGGTGGGTTCAGGAGGTTGATGCGGAACGCCGTGCTGGATCCCAACGGTCTCGTATCACGAGATGACAAGCATCTTATCCGCATGGCGGTAACGGATCGTGCAGCCACGTCTCTATCCCTGAGTCAACAGATGGGGACGTTTGCAAGACAATAACCATCTGCACGAACAGTTCGACGAAGTTTGCAGCAGCATGGACTATCAGCTCGGAGACCGTGGCTGCTGTTGCCCTTGACGCTGCATCACAGACAGGAGCGCCTGCGATGGTGTACTCAACGACTAACCTGGTTGCACGAATGGCAAAACGTCATTTTTTCGGATGAATCCAGGTTCTGATTACTGCATCATGATGGTCGCATCTGTGTTTGGCGACATCGCGGTGAACGCACATTGGAAGCGTGTATTCGTCATCGCCATACTGGCCTATCACCCAGCCTGATGGTATGGGGTGCCATTGGTTACACGTCTCGGTCACCTCTTGTTCGCATTGACGGCACTTTCAACAGTGGACGTTACATTTCAGATGTGTTACGACCCGTGGCTCTACCCTTCATTCGATCCCTGCGAAACCGTACATTTCAGCAGGATAATGCACGACCGCATGTTACAGGTCCTGTACGGGCCTTTCTGGACACAGAAAATGTTTGACTGCTGCCCTGGCAAGCACATTCTTCGGATCTCTCACCAACTGAAAACGTCTGGTCAATGGTGGGCGAGCAACTGGCTCGTCACGACACGCCAGTCACTACTCTTGATGAACTGCAGTATCGTGTTGAAGATGCATGGGCAGCTGTACCTGTACACGCCATCCAACCTCCGTTCGACTCAATGCCCAGGCGTATGATGGCCGTTATTATGGCCAGAGGTGGTTGTTCTGGGTACTGATTTCTCAGGATCTATGCACCCAAATTGGGTGAAAATGTAATCACATGTCAGTTGTAGTATAATATATTTATCCAATGAATACCCGTTTATCATGTGCATTTCTTCTTGGTGCAGCACTTTTAATTGCCAGTAGTGTACTTGGCACGAATATGGCCACTGTACATGATTGCTGGCAGCAATGGTCACGAGAATGTACGGTCGCAAGAAGACTGAACTCCGGATGGCCACATGGCACTATCGAGAGGGAAGACCATCGAGTTCATCTTATGGCTATGCCGCATCATACTGCACATGCTGCAGCAATTTGAGTAGCGTTTAGCGACACAGTGACACAACGAACAATTAATTACAAATCGGTTACTTTGAGGACAGCTCCAAGCCTGACGCCATGTAGCGTGCATTCGGTTGACCCTAAACCACCACCATTTGCGACTTAAGTGGTGTCCAGCGAGAACTCACTGGAGGGCAGTCGATGGTCTGTTTTATGATGAAAGCTGTTTCTGCTTCGGAGTCAGTGACGGCCATGTGTTGGTTAGAAGGAGGCCAGTTGAGGGCCCACAATCAACCTGTCTGTCTACTAGACAAGCTGAGCCTAGACCGGAGTTGTTGTCTGGGTTGTGATTTCCTATGACAGCAGGAACACTCTCGTGGTTATCCCACGCACCCTGACTGCAAATCTGTAAGACAGTCTGGTAATTCGAACTGTTGTATTGCCACTCACGAACAGCATTCCAGGAGTGTTTTCCAACAGCATATACCGCTGTTGTAACCCAACATGCTATACGGTGTGCCGACATGTTGCCTTGGCCTGCTCAACCACCAGATATGTCTAAAGTCGAGCACATTTTGGACAGCATCAGAAGACAACTCCAGAGTCATCCACAAACAGGATGTATTAACCACCCATGTGCAACAGGCATGGAACTCCATCCCACAAACTGACATACAGCACCTGTAAAACACAAAGCATGCACATTTGCGTGCTTTGCATTCAACATACTGGCGGTTACACCGATTATTAATCTACCAGCATTACGCATTTGCAATCGCTTATCTCGCGTTTATATTAACCTGTGACCTTGCAATGTTAATCAGTTAAATGTGTTACCTAGTCAAATGCATTCCAGATATTTCATTACGCTACATTTATTACTTTTTGGTGTGCGATTATTTTCCCTTTATGTGTGTAGACAATGTGAATAAATATGTGGAATGTTAATAATGTCTGTTTTATAGCTTCCATTGGAGACTGCTCAGTTGATTGAGAGACGGCAGTATACATTTGCTTACATTATTACGTCTATTACGCGTCCTTTCTTTGATCTTGGCTGAAACAAAAGCACGTTCCTCCCAATCAAACAGATTTCCTTGACAGGGTGGGAGCCATGGTGAAACCATCTGTAAATGCATTCGTTATTTCTGTCACATATTCCTCTGTCTGTGGGTCAGCCAAAACATTATGACCACCGCCCAGTATGACGTAGGATGCCGCCTGGTGGTGTTGCTGGGACGTGACGCAGATAACAAAAGCACGTAAGCGGAGCAGACACGGACGGGGGATCACCCAGGTGAAGATAAGGGCTGCAAATGGGGAAATCCATTCACATAAACGACTTCCACAAAGGGCAAATTATTATTAATCAGAGCCTATGAACGAGTATCTCGGAAACGGCGAGGCTGATGGAATGTTTACGTGCTACTGTAGTCAGCATCTACAGAAAGAGTTAGAAGGATAGTGAAACTACCACTAGGCGCTAAATATTTGGATGTCCACGACACTTCACAGAAAGTAGGGTTCGGAGGCTAGTCTGCTCTGTGAAGTAGGATAGATATTAGTTTGTGGCATCTCTGCCGAAACAGCACACTGAGGGTGCACACCATTCATCGTACATTGTTGAACATGGAGCTCCGCAGCAGACGACCCCTACATGTTCACATGTTGACCCAACGGCATAGGCAATTACGATTGCAGTGGGCACCGGACCATGAATGGAAAAGTGTTGGCTCTTCTGGCGAGTCACGTTTTTGCTACACTACGTCCCTGGCCGTCTCCACAAACACCGTCATCGAGGTGAACGGCTGCTCCGGCAGTGCAGCGCACCACATACTCAGGCTGGTGGAGGCAGCATTAAGCTATGGGAGACATACTCCTGCGCTTGCTTGAGTGCTGTGGTAGTAATAGAAGACACACTGACTGCTGCAAACCACCTGCATCAATTTATGTTCGATGTCTTCCGTGACGGCGATGTCATCTTTCACCAGTATAAACGTCTGTGTCTCGAAGCTGTAACAGTGGTTTGAGTATCATTACAGTGAACTCACGGTGATGTTGTTGTTGTTGTGGTCTTCAGTCCCGAGACTGCTTTGATGCAGCTCTCCATGCTACTCTATCCTGTGCAAGCTTCTTCATCTCCAGTACCTACTGCAACCTACACCCTTCTGAATCTGTTTAGTGTATTCATCTCTTGGTCTCCCTCTGCGATTTTTACCCTCCACGCTGCCCTCCAATACTAAATTGGTGATCCCTTGATGCCTCAGAATATGCCCTACCAACCGATCCCTTCTTCTGGTCAAGTTGTGCCACAAACTTCTCTTCTCTGCTATTCAGTACCTCCTCATTAGTTATGTGATCTACCCATCTAATCTTCAGCATTCTTCTGTAGCACCACATTTGGAAAGCTTCTATTCTGAGTCTATATCTGCTCCCGGGTATGCATTGAAATCCAACAATATCTGATCCTGAAATCGCTGCCCGCCCATGATGTAATACAGCTGGAATCTTTCTATGTCTCCTAGCCTTTCCCTTATATAGTTCCTTCTCTAGTGATTCCTGAACAGAGTATTCCTTATTACTAGCTGAAATTTATTGCAGAATACCATTAGTCTCTCTCCTCTCTCATTCCTACTGCCAAGCCCTCATTCTTCGGTAATTCTTTCTTCTAGTCCTTCCTCTACAGTCGCGTTCCACTTCGACCCCCTTTATTATTAGTTTTTCATCTCCCTTTACATACTGAATTACTCATTCAATATCCTGACATACTTTCTCTCTGTGTATCAATTTCTGCTTTTGACATCGACAATTGTGCCTGAGCTATTGAGGTTGACGTTGGTTAGCTGCCTATTCTGATGAAAACGACTCTATCACTGAACTTTTCACAGTATTCCCCTCTCTTCCCTACCTTCTTATTGACGACGAATCCTATTCCCGTTGCAACGTTTCCTGCTGGGGTTGGTATTACCCTATAAATTTTTGACCGAAAATCCTTGTCTTATTTCCACTTCACCATGTCACGGATTAAGCGGCCCCTCCCGCCGGTGGTTCGAGTCCTCTCTCGGGTATATGTGTGTGTGTGTATGTGTGTGTGTGTGTGTGTGTGTGTGTGTGTGTGTGTTGTTCTTAGCACAAGTCAGTTTAAGTAGGTTGTAAGTCTAGGGACTGATGACCTCAGCTGTTTGGTCCCTTAGGAATTCACATACATTTGAACATTTTCTGATTCAGCTTCTTCTTGGAAATACAGGGTGATTCAAAAAGAATACCACAACTTTAAAAATGTGTATTTAATGAAAGAAACATAATATAACCTGTTATACTTCATTACAAAGAGTATTTAAAAAGGTTTTTTTTCACTCAAAAACAAGTTCAGAGATGTTCAATATGACCCCCTCCAGACACTCGAGCAATATCAACTCGATACTCCAACTCGTTCCACACTCTCTGTAGCATATCAGGTGTAACAGTTTGGATAGCTGCTGTTATTTCTCGTTTCAAATCATCAATGGTGGCTGGGAGAGGTGGCCGAAACACCATATCCTTAACATACCCCCATAAGAAAAAATCGCAGGGGGTAAGATCAGGGCTTCTTGGAGACCAGTGATGAAGTGCTTTGTCATGGGCTGCCTGGCGGCCGATCCATCGCCTCGGGTAGTTGACGTTCAGGTAGTTACGGACAGATAAGTGCCAATGTGGTGGCGCTCCATCCTGCTGAAATATGAATTGTTGTGCTTCTTGTTCGAGCTGAGGGAACAGCCAATTCTCTAACATCTCCAGATACTGTAGTCCAGTTACAGTAGCACCTTCGAAGAAAAACGGACCAAACACTTTATTGGCTGAAATGGCACAGAAAACGTTCACCTTAGGCGAGTCACGTTCATACTGAGTTGTTTCCCACGGATTCTCAGTGCCCCATATACAGACATTGTGACGGTTGACTTTCCCATTAGTGTGGAAAATTGCTTCATCACTAAACACAATCTTTGAAACGAAAGATTCATCTGTTTCCATTTGAGCAAGGATAAAATCACAGAAATTGATTCTTTTTATCTTATCAGCTGCAGACAGTGCTTGAACCAATTTCAGACGATAAGGTTTCATAACTAACCTTTTTCGTAGGACTCTCCGTACAGTTGATTGTGGAATTTGCAGCTCTCTGCTAGCTCTGCGAGTCGATTTTCCTGCGCTGCGAACAAATGCTTGCTGGATGCGTGCTACATTTTCATCACTCGTTCTCGGCCGTCCAGAACTTTTCCCTTTGCACAAACACCCATTCTCTGTAAACTGTTTATACCAACGTTTAATAGACCACCTATCATTTCGTTCGAAATGCACGCTGAACAACTGTCGTCGATTCACTTCTGCCGTACTCAATAACACAAAAAGCTTTCTGTTGAGCGGTCGCCATCTTAGCATCAACTGACGCTAACGCCTAGTCAACAGCGCCTCAAGTGAACAAATGTACAACTAAATGAAACTTTATAGCTCCCTTAATTCGCCGACAGATAGTGCTTAGCTCTGCCTTTTGTCGTTGCAGAGTTTTAAATTCCTAAAGTTGTGGTATTCTTTTTGAATCACCCTGTATGATGATAAAAACAGGTCATGAGCTGACCAAAGCTCCCTCACACCCAAGTGCAATAATATCGTGCTCGACTAATACATGAATAGTTGTATTAGCACTGGATAAATCAGTGAACGAAAAAACTTGTATATGTGAAAATTCAAATATACAGGACACATTACAGAGTACGTTGATTGTCGATTAACGCCAATCTGTGTGATACCAGGTGATTGAAAATGTATACGGGTTTCCAACTAACTTTTTAATGCTTATTTCAAAATTTTCTTAATTTTCTTCTGCCCCTAAACTTCTTACATAATGCAATAAAGATTAGTTTAGATTTACCTACAGGAATTTTATTTGGGCATGAAGTTGTGAGGACGAAAATGCCCACTTTTCATATGAGTGGGGTAGATGAGTAAAGCACAAGCAATGAACTGTAAGGTTTGGCAAACTGAAGACTGTAACTAAAAATATCTTGCATGGTCCCTTGTTGTTGTTGTGGTCTTCAGTCCTGAGATTGGTTTGATGCAGCTCTCCATGCTACTCTATCCTGTGCAAGCTTCTTCATCTCCCAGTAGTGTTTGTAGACGCTAAGAAATACTTCTTCCGTCCCTACACATGGAACTGAGCTTGGTGAAGAAACGTGCTTCCACAACTGTTTTTCTATGATTATTCCTTTATCAGTCTGGGATGTAATTATAAGGTAAATACTGTAAATTGTTGGGTAGTAGCGAAGGGAACTTTATTTTTAACGTATCTAAAGCGAAGCCGAAATGGCGGTAGCTGTGCCGTTGTTTATCTTTGCGTATGGAGAATCTCGTCGCGCTGCTAGAGAAAGAAAGTAGAACAGCTTGAGTCTTGAAAGAGTGCGGAAGTGTTATTTGGGAGCTCCCGCAGACGTGATGTGCAACTGTGCTCGCAGTGTAGGCGCGCCTAACTCGTTTACCCGCCAGTATTGAGAGCACGGTAGGAGTGGACAGGAGGAGGAAGCTGCAATTCTGACTATTGCTTGTCCCATAATTATCCGTGGCTCTGGAGACGACTCGGGGTTCTCAACCACCAGCAGCTCAGCACTGTCGTCGGCTACACTCTTCGTCGATCGCACAGCTACGATATCGTAAGAATGTTAGGTGACGAAGTATTACTTTGTCGAGGCATTACCCAGTGACATTTCTTTAACAAAGTATGACTAATTTGAATTATAACTTGCAATAGTTAAAACGTGTAGGGCACCTGTGTTATCATTGTCCTCAGACATTATTACCAAGCAGGGTCCTTTTCCTTTCCATGCAGTTACCGAGTGTCGTAAAAATCTGAAAATTGATTAACTATTTACTGCCAGTCTTGTTTGTTTGCTAAAGACCAGTTTCAGTCTAAATTTTCTGCCATAGTAAATATTCATTCTTGCCTAGCATAACAGAATCTTAATTAATTTGCAATTTTGAGTATTAACTTCATTCACTAATAGTAACGTAAAATTTCACTGGCACAACTAATAACTAAAGGTACGGCACAAATTAAAAGTGCTCAATTTAATTTATTCTGTATTTAGCTTAGTGAGTGACTTACGCTGGCTTGGTATTCATTTTATTGTTATTATATTAAAAGTAAAAGCAGTTGCTCATTTGCTGAAAGTAAATTCAATTCAATTTCTCAATAATCAAAAGTAAATTGCTTGCCTGTTTCGAAATTTTGCATTGCGTTACACTGAGGCTACTGAAAGTCGTTTTTTCACATAACAAAGCTTTAGTTAAATCCAGTCATTTATTTAACTAGTAACTTCATTTAACTGTACTTTCAAAATTTAGTATTTCAGAATAAGTAAATGCAAGCTCAGTGCTGTCTGATTCATATATTATCTCGTGAACTGTTGTGCTGAGGAAAAGCGTGACAGCATTCTGCGGCCACGCCAGTGATTATTTGCTTAAATGTCTTTGCCATTACCTTTCTTAAGACTCTGGACATTCATTGCCCTAATGGACTGGCGACTGTTTAATTACCCCTTTTTTAGCTAATCAGTATTTTTTGTCTTATCAATATTTTTTGTATTAAAAATATTAATTCTACCCTTTTTCCCCCTGCGCGGTTCGTGAGGGATTGCACTAAACTTCAACCCAGTCCAAAATTCTCATCAGTGTTTAGATTAGGCTTGGAATACATTCTTCTTTCAGAAGAGTGTGTTATACTCTTTCCTTCAGCTAACCGGTGATAGTTATTTTTCTTAGGTAACGATGGTCTTACTCACTGTAAAATTTCATTAGACATACCCGAACACGGTCAATTATATCGCAATCCAGTAGGCCTATTAGGAAAGGGAAGTTAAAGGTCAATAACAATAGAAAGTTTAAGTTTTTTCTTTTTCTTAACCCCACAAATGGATGAAAAACCCCAAAATTGAGAACAAGTGGAAGTTAGAGAAAAGGTTGCATGGATTTTCACTAGGACTGTTACTGAAAACTTCCTATAGAATGAAAACACCTTAAGTACACGAACGTTGTCAAAAATGCATGAAAATTTCAGGAAGCTGGATAGTAACATGAGGGCAAAAGTCCACTTCCTACACTCACATATTCACGACTTCCCTGAAATGCACAGAGATCTCTTCCTCCAAGACATTCATGGGATGGGGAATAGGTAGCAGGGAAGATCGAATGAAAGTATGATGGCCGATTACTGTTGGCTCTTGAAAAGTAAGAGAAAATCTGACTATTTAATGCAACACTCACAGTGGTGTAAGACAACTCTTTGTGGTGCTTTCAGTGTATGCCTAAAAATAAAACAATAATTATAAAAATACTGAACTTGTTTGATATTTTATTTTAATACTTTCTCACAGACCCGGCATTACTCGAATATTCATTTTGCCAATTTTCATTAGAAACGTATAGTTTCTGGACGATGGGCGTAGCTGCTTCTCGTATCTTCTACGAGATGTCGTAAACGTTGCTTTGGCAACGCCTCTTGATAGCTCTATAGACGCTATTGTCATCGTCTGCAGCCGTTGTACTTCGCAGTTGATAGCTGTCAAAAGGGCAGCCGGATGTCAGGGATTTTCGTAAATTGTCTCGACTAAACGAGTGTCTTAGTAGTAAAGAATGAATGTATCAAAACTTCATGCGCGATGCGGAGTTTTTTCACGCGTCTCAGTGTTTACGACATCATATCTCTTGAACTCTGTGTCGTAGAATGATACATTTGGTTAATTACATTCAGCGGCATATGTGGATACTGCATGCGAAATATGTTACGAACAGAGATAGTAGCAAAGAAGTAACACATTTTAACGTCGTGCCCAATGCCTCAGTTTTTTACGCATCTCAGTGTTTATGACGTCATATCTCCTTAACTATACATGGTACCACGGTATATATATGTAGATGCATATAGCGGCATATGAGGTTACTGCCTGAGAACTGTATTGCGAGTAGAGTTAGTAGTACAGAAGTAGTTATGCGTAATGTGAGAGTTTTTCACGCGTCTCATTGTTTATCACGTCATATCTCATGAACTATGACAGATAGGTGGTTCCTACCCACACAGCAATTGTTGCCTGACAGTAAGGGATAAGTGTACCAAATCGGTCCAGTGGCCTAGAAGGAGATGTGGAACACACACACACACACACACACACACACACACACACACACACACACACACACGTACACACATTGTTATAATATACAGGGTGAAGAAAAATTCGCGCACTCGGACTTCGCAGCGCGATTCCTCATACGCTGGCAATACAATGACGTCTCACAAAAATTTCGTACTGCGCATATTTCGGGCTGTAAATGGACGTTAAAGATTGGCAGTCTGACGACACCTTAATAAGACTTATTTATTTATTTATGTATTTATCCATCCGTAGACAATCAGGATTGTCAACATAAGTATATACAATAGGTACACAAATTTATAACCATCACAGTCTGAATTCATGAATATTGTAACATAAAGATACATTGTTAAACCACTTAATAACACAGTTGATAATTTTTACATATAACTATATATTTACGTCATTCCAATTAATCCTTGACAGTATAAAAACACTTTTCCAAGAGATATTTTTTTAGCGGTTTCCTGAAGTTATCTATTTCGCGTATGTTTTTCATCCCTTCTGGAATATTGTTGTACAATTTAATTCCATTATATAAAATGCTATTTTGAGTTCCTGATTTTTTTTCCTGTAGAGGTGTAAGTGTTGTCTGTGTCTGGTTTCACGAGCATCTATGGATCTGTTTACAGGGAATTGCTCAATGTGTTTTTTTATGTATTTTACTGTCTGCAAAATGCATTCACACAGAAATGTCAATATACCCAAAGATTTGAAAAGTGCAATGGGATCTATTGCTACTTTTCATTATAATTCGTACGGCCCTTTTTACAACTTAAGTATTGTTTGTCTGTTCTGCTCTGCTGATCCCCTGAAGGATATGTCGTAACTAATTATAGAGTGGGCATACGCAAAATATGCAATTCTAGGACACGAGCTACTACACACTGAATTTATTATCCTAAGTGCATAGCATGCTGAAGCTATTCTCTTTCCAAGTACCCAGTGTATTCGGTCCAATTTAGTTGAGAATCGACATGCATGCCTAAAAATGTTGTTGATGGTACACATGCAATGTGCTAGTCATTAACTTTTAGCTTGGTACTGTTCGGTTTTCTGTTTAAGTGGAAACTAATACTGTTCTTTTTTTTACATTTAGGGTTAATTTATTAGCCTCTATTCACTGGAATAAATGCTTAAGTGTTTCCTCAGCTTTTCCATTGAGTACACTTGGCGACACAACTTTGATTAAGGTGTTACTGTCATCAGCAAACAGTACTGATTCATCGTGTTTGACATTTCGTGGAAAATCGTTGATGTATATTGAAAAGAGGGTTAGGCCCAGCACATTTCCTTGGGGGGATTCCTATACTGATGTATTCTGGATTTGAAAGGTATGAAAAGGTATGATTGGATTTAGTTTGAGTCATCTCCACCTGTTGGACCCTGTTTTACAGGTGTGAACGAAACAACACGTTTGTTACTCCTCTTACTCCTAGCGCATTTAGTTTGTTTAGCAAAATTGTGTGGTCTACTGTGTCAAACGCTTTTGTCAAATCAAGGAAGATCCCCGCTATGTGGCCTCCTTTGTCTAGTGCTTCGAGGATAACATTTGAGAAATGAGCTACAGCTGAATTTGTGCTCTTCCCAGCCTGTAAATCAAATTGCTCTTTACTCAGAAGATTGAACTTTGTTAAGAACCCCATGAGCCTGTTTTTCATTGTGGTCTCTATGACTTTTGAAAAGGATGACAGTAACGAGATTGGTCTGTAATTTGATTTCTGGGTCACCTTTCTTATAAATTGGTGGGATTTCTATATGCTTTAGTATGCCTGGGGAGCAACCCGCGGAGAAGGATTCATTGACGATATGCGCTAAAGGGCCTTTGATGCCGTCTATGCAGTCCTTTAGTAAGCGCACATGTACTTCATCTATGCCTGCTGAATTTTTACGTATTAGGTTACTCACAACATTGCATACTTCTTCTGCTGTGGTTGGTCGTAGTATAATTGTGTGGGGTATTTTGTTCAGAAATTAAGTCGGGCGATGCTGAGGGAATTAGATTAGGAAATGAGACACTTAAAGAAGTATATGAGTTTTGCTATTTGGGGAGCAAAATAACTGATGACGGTCGAAGAAGAGAGGATATAAAATGTAGACTGGCAATGGCAAGGAAAGCGTTTCTGAAGAAGAGAAATTTGTTAACATCGAATATAGATTTATGTATCAGTAAGTCGTTTCTGAAAGTATTTGTATGGAGTGTAGCCATGTTTGGAAGTGAAACATGGACGATAAATAGTTTGGACAAGAAGAGAATAGAAGCCTTTGCAATGTGGTGCTACAGAAGAATGCTGAAGATTAGATGGTTAGATCACATAACTAATGAGGAAGCATTGAACAGAATTGGGGAGAAGAGGAGTTTGTGGCACAACTTGACAAGAAGAAGGGATCGCTTGGTAGGACATGTTCTGAGGCATCAAGGGATCACCAATTCAGTACTGGAGGGCAGCGTGCAGGCCAGAAAGCGTAGAGGGAGACCAAGAAAGGAATACACTAAGCGGATTCAGAAGGATGTAGGCAACAGTAGGTACTGGGAGACGAAGAAGCTTTCACAGGATAGAGTAGCATGGAGAGCTGCATCAAACCAGTCTCAGGACTGAAGTCCACAACAACAACAACATTTTGTTCAGCGTTTGTAAATGCTTTTCTTTTGTTGAACTTCTGTTGTAGTTTGGTTGCTACGTCGCTGAAATACTGATTGGCAAAGTTTTCTAGTTTTTTGGGGTCATTATGTTGTAACTGCATGTTTATTGGCTTTAATTTTTTTCTATTAGTTTTCTGTGTGGTGATTTTCCATGCTGCTTTGATTTTATTATTAGCTTTTTCTATAAATTTGTCATTTTGGTACCTTTTAGCCGCTAACAATACTTTTCTGTAGATCTTTCTGTATGTATGAAAATAGTTATGAATTTCTGAATCGCTACGGTAGTTTTTCATTGAGCTAAGATGCTTGAGGGTTTCAGAGGATTTCGTTACCCCATTGGTTACCCAGCTGTTATTGCTGCATAATTTATTGATTCTTAGAACTTTAGGAAACACTTCTTCAAATCTGAATTTAAATATTGACATAAACTTTGAAAACTTCCCACTTATAGTAGTTTCTCTGTACACTTCCTCCCATGTTTTACGGTTAATTAGTGTGGCAAATAGAGCTCTTTTTGACTTAGAGAAAACCCTACCATACTTGTGTATTTTAGCCTTATTATCTAATTCTGTGCCTAATTTTAATAACTGACTGGAATGGTCTGAGATGGCAAGGTGATGCATGACAATGTCACACCTGTCTTTCTCTATGCCCCTTAGCATATGGGCAATACTTGACGCTGAATATCTGTTTATCGTAGTGGCAGTGTTAATTGATGGTGAAATACCATAGATGTGCATAATGTTCAGAAAACTGTTGCACAACATATCTGGGTTCGTCAAGTTAATGTTTAGATCTCCACAAATGATGATTTTGCTTTTGGGGCTGGAGACTATATCTAATGTTTGGTTTTACTTTGGAGTGAAAGTGAGCATATCAACACTGGAAGCACGATAAATACATAGTACAGATAGTCTTTGGAATACATCTAGGTTTTTTTATCTCTAAAGCTGATATGATGTACGGGAACAACCTCTTTCAGTTCATGCGTCACTGCTGTGCAGCTGGTGCACTGGATAGCGTTTTGTATTAGCATGCAGGAGGTCAAGGGTTCGATCGTGGGTGGAGGCTTATTTGCTTTTACTTGCTAAAAGTAATCTGCATGGTATGTTATCTGGCGTCTTAAGCGTCATTCAGAGATTGCAGTGGGTCTTCTACAAAACATTTGCAGTTACGTACGACGCATACAGAAATGGAAGTACAATCATTATCATTGGTCAGCTTTTAAAGAAGTCTTTTGCACGTCGTGGACGCGAATTGTTTCGCACCACTGCATCTACTAGATTCCAAACCTATTTTCTGTGTATCGTCCCCCTACTGTCGCATCGAAATTATTTGCAAAGCGCATTGCTAGCTCTACTGGTGAAGCGTAAGGCCCTAATGAAATGTAATGGACCTGAACGTGGTAAGGATAATAGTTGGCAATAATCGAGGGGACTCTTGGGGGAGGGGAGGGTACACATAAAAAATTCTGGAATCTAGGAGGTGCAGTGCTGCGAAACAATTCGAGTTCACGACGTGCAATCGGTTGTTTTATAAGCTGACCAATGAAAACGATTGTATTCCATTTCTGTGTTCGCAGTATGTCACTGCAGATGTTCTGTAGAAGACCCACCGTAAGCGCTGTATGACGATTAAGTTGCTAGATAACCAAGTGCACAGCACTAGTAGAGGTAGTTAATATACACGTGCTTACAGTGTTGCAAGAATGCCAATCTTTAAAGAAATGATAGTTAAAAAAATTGTTGAAATGGCTCTGAGCACTACGGGACTTAACTTCTGAGGTCATCAGTCCCTAGAACTTAGAACTACTTAAACCTAACTAACCTATCACACACATCCATGCCCGAGGCAGGATTCGAACCTGCGACCGTAGCAGTTGCGCGGTTCCAGACTGTAGCGCCTAGAACCGCTCGCCCACTCTGGCCGGGGCTGATACACATAAACGGGAACAGTTGAAAATGTGTGCCCCGACCTGGACTCGAACGGACGCAGGAACTTATCCTTTGCACGCTTCCCGTGAGACCCACCTTCCCATCTTAATGTCCACACACTACATTCGTAGTGCCCCTGCCCATTACATTCATTACTCGCGGCAGACAGTCTTACCGAGTTCCATAGGAGTTCGGGCAATACGTGTGCATTCACACAGAAGAAGAAGGTCAATGGCCTGTCAGCCTTAACTATATGAAGATGGTATCTGTTCTTTCGGACAGAATCGGTAACCATGTGACAAAAGTTTTAAAAAGGCTTGTGTAATATGCAGACAATCAAAAGTTAGGACAAGTTCGGAAGGAAAATTTTCCTTAAAAATACCTAAACTTTGAGTAACCAACAGATTTCGTTATTCGTTTTCTCAGTTTTGCCATAATGGGAGATTATCAGTTGGAATGATGCCTACAGAAACTCTTCAGAGGCAGAGTGCTAGTCAGCAGAGGGAGTTTCCGCGAGGTGCGGTCTGTGGGAGAGGCAACGATCAGCCGCGATGCTGGGTTGCCCGAAGGCGTGCTTAGCCGCTAGTGGCTCCTGCCCCCGGGGAGGGAGGCGCTGTTTGAACGCAGCATTTGCGGAAGACCGATCGGCCGCCGAGGTGCTATCGCGGCGCTTTGCCGCGCCATCAGACGGCCGCTAAAAGCAGCGCCGGCCTCCCACGGGCCGCAAGCCACTCCATTGGAGTTAAAGTGCCACCCACACTGCACAGATTTCGCATTATGGACCGCGACCGCGCAGCAGCAGGGGTTTTCCGGTCCTGATGCCTCGCTCCTCACAACCACTTCTGAGAGCAACAGGCCACATCAATAAACACGTTTAAACGACCACAGTATTAAAGGTGTTCGGTCAGACACCGATATTTGCAGAATATTTCAATGTTTGAACACTTGCGGCATCTTACACAAAACAGTATCACGAAATTAATTATTCGGTTTGCACTACTAAAAGTCACTTTATTTATTTACTCATTTGAGATTAATACATGTGCAACGCGTTTAGAGCATGTTGCCGGGAGAGATGGCGCAGTGGTTAGCAGACTGGAGTCGCATTCGGGAGGACGATGGTTCATAGCCCCGTCCGGCCATCCTGGTTTAGGTTTTTCATTATTTCGCTAAATCGCTTCAGGCAAATCCCGGGATGGTTCCTTGAAAGGACACGGCCGATTTTCTTTTTCATCATTCACTAATCCGAGTTTGTGCTTCGTCTCTAATGATCTCGTTGTCGATGGGACGTAAACACTAATCTCCTCATCATCAGGCGTTTTTCATAGCATGCATGTGAAAATACAAACAATTCTGTTGGATGATCATTCGCAACTGAGCATTACACCAGAGGCTGAAAATACCGCTTCAATTGTGAAGTTCTGTTATTATCACACGGTCGGTTTCGAGTTCTTATAAGCCCATCTTCAAGTGTCGTAGTGGAAATAGCAAGAGATGGGAGATAATTTTTACATGCAGTTATATATCCCCACTAAATTCAAAACTTGTCTGCCACTCATGTAAAAGGAAAGTTTCATTGCGCTTTACGATTTTTTATATCGCAGCTTCCACTTAGTTTTACCACTGTTCTGTGTTGACCTGTTCAATACGCTCCTTTACTACGCATAATGCACTTTTAACTTATTTCGTGCATTTTTACGTAATTTTTTTTCTTCATTTTAAATGTGAACAACTAATTCCAATTGTGAACGGCCGGGCTAGTGGCCCCGCGCTCTTCTCCCCTTCAATAGATGGCAGCATTTTTGCCACTCTGGTTTACCAGTTTGCTTCCTCTTCCGCATCCGCTACTCCGTGTTCTGGGCTCACAGGTAGCACACCGTGCCTAGTACACGTCCACCGCGGCAACCGGGGCCCACAGCACCAATTTAAGTGTCCTGGTATTATTTGTGTATTTCCCTAGCCAGTCAATCGCCCGTAGTACTGTCTGGTGTCACTTTCGCATTGACATAGGTTGCACAGCACCTATCCCGACTTGTTACGTCACGACGTGTCTGCTGGGATCAATTCTTATCATTTTTAAATATATATCTCATTATCTTCGACATATTTGCGCTTCTAGCGCGTCCTCATTACTTTATAATCAGCACTCATTAAAAAATAAAAATCTATTCACAAATAACTACACATCACTCATTTTATTACCGTACTCGTGGAGAACGGTCTGGTTCGACACCCTTAGATATTTAAAATTAATATTATCGAATGGACAGTAGCGCCTCTGTACTGTTACTTAATCAGCGCTTCCTCGAGTTCTCTTTGCACTTCGCCGCTTTACCACGAAGCTCCCTGCCTCCGTTGGATAAGCAGCTGCCAGCAGAAAGTCGTATACTCCTAGCTCACTCATTTGTTACATAGTTTAATTCTTAATTTCTTTGCGTGTTTTTGGTACTTGCATTGTTTAATTCATAAATTTCGGGCGTATTATAGTATTTGAGAGTTGTTAGCATCGCGTTTTAGTATCTGAATAGTGTAAAATCGCGTAGTCTCCTTCCGCCGCCGAGCAGTGTGTCAGCAGTGCGCAAGTACCAGCGTTACTGCATTTACTAGGCAATCTTGTTTTTAATAACCGTTTAAATTTTGTGTCGATTTGTTTGTGCTCTCTGTAGATTAGTTCAGACGTTCTTTGTACAACAGTTTTTAGCATGGATAGGGACTGCAACTGCTGTGTTCGGATGCAGGCTGAGTTGGCATCCCATCGCTCCCAGCTTCAGGCAGTGTTGGCTTCGGTCACACAGCTTGAGGATGTTGCCAATGGGCATCACTGAGGGGGTCCGGATGGGGGTTTGTCGGGGACGGCCAGCTCGTCCCACGCATCCCCCGATCGGACTATGACTGTGGCTGCCCGGGATACTGCCCACATTGAGGCTGATCCCTCACCTTGGTAGAGTGGGAGGTCGTCTCGAGGTGTGGCAGGGGGCGAAAGACATTCCGGAGGGCTGAACGTGAGGTCTTTCCAGTTTGTCTGACGAACCGGTTTCAGGCTCTGTCTCAGGCTGATACTGATCTTCGGCCGGACATGGCTGATTGTCCTGTTCCAGAGGTTGCCCCTCAGTCTGCAAGATCCGGACGGTCGCAGAGGGTGGGCTTACTGGTAGTTGGGAGCTCCAACATCAGGCGCTTAATGGGGCCCCTAAGGGCTATGGCAAGAGAGGGGAAGAAAACCAATGTGCACTCCGTTCCATTTGCATACTCGGAGGAGTCATTCCAGATGTGGAAATGGTCCTTCCGGATGCCATGAAGGGTACAGGGTGCACCCAGGTGGTCGCTCATGTCGGCACCAATGATGTGGGTCGCTATGGATCGGAGGAAATCCTCTCTGGCTTCCGGCGGCTATCTGATTTAGTGAAGACTGCCAGTCTCGCTTGCGGGATGAACGCAGAGCTCACCATCTGCAGCATCGTCAACAGGACTGACTGCAGACCTTTGGTACAGAGCCGAGTGGACGGTCTGAATCAGAGGCTGAGACGGTTCTGCGACCGTGTGGGCTGCAGATTCCTCGACTTGCGCCATAGGGTGGTGGGGTTTCGGGTTCCGCTGGATAGGTCAGGAGTCCACTAAACGCAGCAAGCAGCTACACGGGTAGCAGAGGTTGTGTGGCGTGGACTGGGTGTTTTTTTTTTTTTTTAGATTAGATGACCTCGGGCAAGTACAGAAAAGGCAACAGCCTCAAAGGGTGCAGGGCAAAGTCAGGACATGCGGGGACCAAGCAGCAATCGGTATTGTAATTGTAAACTGTCGAAGCTGCGTTGGTAAAGTACCGGAACTTCAAGCACTGATAGAAAGCACCGAAGCTGAAATCGTTATAGGTACAGAAAGCTGGATGAAGCCAGATATAAATTCTGCCGAAATTTTGACAAAGACACGGACGGTGTTTAGAAAGGATAGATTGCAGGCAACCGGTGGTGGCGTGTTTGACGTTGTTAGTAGTAGTTTATCCTGTAGTGAAGGAGAAGTGGATAGTTCCTGTGAATTATTATGGGTGGAGGTTACACTCAACAACCGAGCTAGGTTAATAATTGGCTCCTTTTACCGACCTCCCGACTCAGGAGCATTAGTGGCAGAACAACTGAGAGCTAATTTGGAATACATTTCACATAAATTTTCTCAGCATGTTATAGTCTTAGGTGGAGATTTCAATTTACCAGATATAGACTGGGACACTCAGATGTTTAGGACGGGTGGTAGGGACAGAGCATCGAGTGACATTATACTGAGTGCACTATCCGAAAATTACCTCGAGCAATTAAACAGAGAACAGACTCGTGGAGATAACATTTTGGACCTACTGATAACAAACAGACCCGAACTTTTCGACTCTGTAAGCGCAGAACAGGGAAGTTAATAGGAATATAAAAAAAGGGAGGAAGGTTTATCTGTTTAGCAAGAGTAATAGAAGGCATATTTCAGACTACCTAAAAGATCAAAACGAAAATTTCTGTTCCGACACTGACAATGTTGAGTGTTTATGGAAAAAGTTTAAGGCAATCGTAAAATGCATTTTAGACAGGTACGTGAGGAGTAAAACTGTGAGGGACGGGAAAAACCCACCGTGGTTCAACAACAAAGTTAGGAAACTACTGCGAAAGCAAAGAGAGCTTCACTGCAAGTTTAAACGCAGCCAAAACCTCTCAGACAAACAGAAGCTAAACGATGTTAAAGTTAGTGTAAGGAGGGCTATGCGTGAAGCGTTCAGTGAATTCGAAAGTAAAATTCTATGTACCGACTTGACAGAAAATCCTATGAAGTTCTGGTCTTACGTTAAATCAGTAAGTGGCTCGAAACAGCATATCCAGACACTCCGAGATGATGATGGCATTGAAACAGACGATGATACGCGTAAATCTGAAATATTAAACACCTTTTTCCAGAGCTGTTTCACAGAGGAAGACTGCACTGCAGTTCCTTCTCTAAATCCTCGCACAAACAAAAAAATGGCGGACATCGAAATAAGTGTCCAAGGAATAGAAAAGCAACTGGAATTACTCAACAGTGGAAAGTCCACTGGACCTGACGGGATACCAATTCGATTCTACACAGAGTACGCAAAAGAACTTGCCCCCCTTCTAAAAGTCGTGTACCGCAAGTCTCTAGAGGAACGGAAGGTTCCAAATGATTGGAAAAGAGCACAGGTAGTCCAAGTCTTCAAGAAGGGTCGTCGAGTAGATGCGCAAAACTATAGACCTATATCTCTGACGTCGATCTGTTGTAGAATTTTAGAACATGCTTTTTTGCTCGAGTATCATGTCGTTTTTGGAAACCCAGAATCTACAACATGGATTTCGGAAGCAGCGATCGTGTGAGACCCAACTCGCTTTATTTGTTCATGAGACCCAGAAAATATTAGATACAGGCTCCCAGGTAGATGCCATTTTCCTTGACTTCCGGAAGGCGTTCCATACAGTTCCGCACTGTCGCCTGATTAACACAGTAAGAGCCTACGGAATATCAGACCAGCTATGTGACTGGATTGAAGAGTTTTTACCAAACAGAACACAGCGTGTTGTTATCAATGGAGAGACGTCTACAGACGTTAAAGAAACCTCTGGTGTGCTACAGGGGAGTGTTATGGGACCATTGCTTTTCACAATATATATAAATGACCTAGTAGATAGTGTCGGAAGTTCCATGCGGCTTTTCGCGGATGATGCTGTAGTATACAGAGAAGTTACACCATTAGAAAATTGTAGCGAAATGCAAGAAGATCTGCAGCGGATAGGCACTTGGTGCAGGGAGTGGCAACTGACCCTTAACATAGACAAATGTAATGTATTGCGAATACATAGAAAGAAGGATTCTTTATTGTATGATTATATGACTGCGGAACAAACACTGGTAGCAGTTACTTCTGTAAAGTATCGGGGAGTATGCGTGGGGAACGATTTGAAGTGGTATGACCATAGAACATTAATTGTTGGTAAGGCGGGTACCAGGTTGAGATTCATTGGGAGAGTCCTTAGAAAATGTAGTCCATCGACAAAGGAGATGGCTTACAAAACACTTGTTCGACCTATACTTGAGTATTGTTCATCAGTGTGGGATCCGTACCAGATCGGGTTGACGGAGGAGATAGAGAAGATCCAAAGAAGAGCGGCGCGTTTCGTCACAGGGTTATTTGGTAACCGTGATAGCGTTACAGAGATGTTTATCAAACTCAAGTGGCAGACTCTGCAAGAGAGGCTCTGTGCATCGCGGTGTAGCTTGCTCGCCAGGTTTCGAGAGGGTGCGTTTCTGGATGAGGTATCGAATATATGGCTTCCCCCTACTTATACCTCCCGAGGAGATCACGAATGTAAAATTAGAGAGATTCGAGCGCGCACGGGGGCTTTCAGACAGTCGTTCTTCCCGCGAACCATACGTGACTGGAACAGGAAAGCGAGGTAATGACAGTGGCACGTAAAGTGCCCTCCGCCACAAACCGTTGGATGGCTTGCGGAGTATAAATGTAGATGTAGCATGTCTCCCGCAGTCGGTGACGAAACTTCAGGGGAGAGTTTTGTACATTGACCACAGCGTATCGGCCCGGAAGTTTTAAGTGAAGATCTGCAACAATTAATTACATAATCCATTCTCCATCTTGAAATTATTAACGATCAGGTGTTCTCATACTGCATTATTGGTCTAGGTTAACGAATCTAGACCAATAACCTTTATCTTTATAAAGTAACCACTCCTTCGATTTTTTTCAATACCTTGTTCCAGAACCCCCTCTTTTGCCCTACTTTTTTTTAGTTTTTACTTATATTATACATTCGTCAGCTGCGGTAATGTTTTACATATTCTTATTTAAGCCTGCAGTTTTTTTTCATGGCAGGTTAATTATTCGTGGACGCCTTTCCAGAAATATAACTAGTCTCTTCTTTCGACATGGATTTTCACAACCATTTTCCCCCAAATTATTTCCAGTGTATTTTTTCATCGTGGTACAACATTTGCAGTTGACCATTTTGTGTACCAGCAACTTCGAATTCTACGCTTTCATTGAGTGTGCAGTCGAGGAGCATGTTGCAATTTTGTAAAAAGCATTTACCATGTGGCAAGAGATAAAGCAACTGATTAAATTTTGTTCGAGGTTAGTTTTTGCACAGTATCAATACCAACACTCGCATAGCAACCACCACACAAATATGCAATCTTCATATATGCCGTTTCCTTATTAAAAAAAAAAAAAATGTTCAAATGGCTCTGAGCACTATGCGACTTAACTTCTGAGGTCATCCCCTAGAACTTAGAACTACTTAAACCTAACTAACCTAAGGACATCACACACATCTATGCTCGTGGCAGGATTCGAACTTCCGACCGCAGCGGTCGCGTGGTTCCACACTGAAGCGCCTAGAACCGCTCGGCCACTCCGGCCTACCCTTACTCAAAAGAAATGTCACATAAGTAGCACGTAAACAGTGCATAACACTGCATTCTGGAGTGCATAACAAGTTTCGTTAGCGTGCGTCTTGTGTCATGGTCCAGGCGGCTTCCCCCCAACCGGAAGTTCGAGTCCTCCCTCGGGCGTGGGTGTGTGTGTTGTCCTTGGCGTAAGTTAGTTCAAATTAAGTTAGGTAGTGCGTAAGCTTAGGGACCGATGACCTCAGCAGTGTGGTCCCATAAGGCCGACCACAAATTAAAAAAAATAAAAAGACTTTCCAAAACATTCAGTCTTGAATACGCAGCCAACAGGAGTGAAGCAAATTGATAGGTGATGCAATTTTATGAATATCACACGAAACACAGAACGTCTATTGGAGTATTACTTCTGTGACCTCCCCCTACAATAAGTCTATTGTTAAAACTGATGCATACTGTTTACCCATGGAAAATAATTCGTTCCAACTTTGACCATCAGGTGCAAATGTAACGCTGCATCTCGTCATGTCTCCGGTGCTCATATTCAAGAAATTAAGCAGGCTGCAGTTAATAATAAAATCAATATTATGCTTTTCTCATTTGTTTTGCCTTTTCTGTCCATGTCCCGTTTCTAATCCATTACGCCTTTCTTGCACTCACGGCGCCAGATTTGCACCTGGTGGCCAAAATTTGAGATAACTTTTTTTCCAGCGTAGATCGATTTCTGATTAACGCATTAGAGTATTTAGCAAATTTCGCTGCCATTGTTGTTGTGGTCTTCAGTCCTGAGACTGCCATACGACAATTAAATCCCACTCTGGAGCTCTATGAGTTGTTGCACTTTAATTGTTACCACATAGCATTATAATGTTTTAAAAAATGCTAGTATTTGTCAGCAATCTGTGTAGTCGAGAATGCTGACTTTCTTAAAGACCGGTTATCGGTTTAGATTTCATAAACATATAAATGTCATGAAGCCCAGAAGGCCGTAGGTAGCGTTGGTAAGGAGAGCAGTGGATATTTTTGACAGCGAGGGGTACTTCGACACGATTCCAACAGTCCTTTAGTTTTAAGACAGATCCTTATAGAATATCCAAACGGGTGTGTGATTCCATCGAAGGTGTTTCCTTTTGATTAAAATTTCATCCTTATGCGTGCTTGTTTTCAATTTTTCAGGTACAGAAAAAGCCGTGAAGAATGATGTGAGTGCATGAAGCTTATCGGGTATGTCAAACGTGATGCCACAGACTTCTGACTGTAGCCTAATCAATGCAAAACGAGTGACGACGAATGGACTCAGCAATGCAGTGTGGCAAATAAGAGCAGCCACGGGGTCTTCTTGGCGCACACCACGACAAGATTCTAGGGTAGCTCGACTTCCTCTAACAAACGAATGACAACACCTGAAACCAGGGCTGAGGTTACGTGCATCGTGTCACCACAAACCCTGGGGAACAGATTGCTGAAAGTTGAGTTGAGCTCTGGATTTGGCTTACATCGTTTACCGCTCGCACTATACCACAGTCAACATAGCTTTCCACTGAGTAGAACCAGAATAAGCTGGAGTACTGAATCGCCATTGGTGGTCTTCGACGAAATGTCTCGTTTCATTTTGTGACGGTCAGCTCTGCGAGAAAGTGTCCGTAGGCGTCATGGTGAAGGATCACAGGAAGCAGCGGTTCTCGTGACTCATATCTCATCCGATTCCTGTTATCAGAGTATGGAGATCTATTGAAACTGACAATAGGATTTATTCTGTACATTGTACACGATCCAAAACACTAATATGACAACCGCCTGTGTCCGACGTCAACGTGCATTAACCACTCACAGACGGCAGGTGGCAGCACTAGTAGCGCACTCTATACAAAGCATGTGGTGGGGAGGGGAGGGGGGAGGTGGAAATCAATGCAATTGTTGGAAATTGGAAATTTGTGGTAATCTCTATGGGACCAAACTGCTGAGGTCATCTGTCCCAGGCTTACACACTATTTAATCTAACTTAAACTAACTTAAGCTAAGGACAGCACACACACCCATGCCCAAGGGAGGACTCGAACCTCAGACGGGGGCAGCCGTGCAAACCGTGACAAGGCGCCTGAGACCGCACAGCTACCCCGCCCGGCCAATGTAGTTGTTGTAATGCAAAAATGGAGCCATTTATCTTGGAACCATATTCGAAACGACTGAGTTTGTAAACTGTTCGCGTGCCACTGTGCATGGCAAAATGGCGCTATCCAAAACCGGCGCTGAGGCAATTTTAATGCACTGCGGACCATAGATGACAGGGGGGAACGACGGCTGCTGAGATGTGTACGGGCGAATAGACGTGCAGCTGTTGAGCAGCTGACAGCCCAGATGAACGACGCGGCTACCAACAGTGTCTCCTCAACGACGCTTCAGCGAACGTTGCTGCTTGTGGACTTCCGCAGCAAGTTCAAATGGCTCATATGGCTCTGAGCACTATGGGACTCAACATCTGAGGTCATAGTCTCCTAGAACTTAGAACTACTTTAACCTAACTAACCTAAGGACATCACACACATCCATGCCCGAGGCAGGATTCGAACCTGCGACGGTAGCAGTCGCGCGGTTCCGGACTGAAGCGCCTAGAACTGCTCGGCCACAGCGGACGGCTACGCAGCAGGCATCTGGTTCATGGTCCCATGCTCACTGCTGTTCATCGACGACAAAGACTGGACTTTGCACGCCAGTACTGCAACTAGACGACCACTCAGGGCCGACAGATAGCCTTTTCAGAAGAGTCATGTTTTATGCTCCATCCGACAGATCGCCGTTGGCGTGTTCGGCATGAAACGTCTGAAAGCAAACAAGGAGGGAGCTTTATGGTCTGGGGGAAGTTTTCGTGGCATTCCCGGGGTAACACCGTCACTCTGAAAGGCACACTGGATCGACACAAGTATGCATCTATTATTGGGGATCATATCCATCCCTACATGCAATTTCTTTTTCCTCGGCAGGGGGCCGGCCGCTGTGGCCGAGCGGTTCTAGGCGATTCAGTACGGAACCGTGCTGCTGCTACGGTCGCAGATTCGAATCCTGCCTCGGGCATGGATGTGTGTGATGTCCTTAGGTTAGTTAGGTTTAAGTGGTTCTAAGTTTAGGGGACTGATGGCCTCAGATGTTAAGTCCCACAGTGCTCAGAGCCATTAGAACCATTCGAATCCTCGGCAGTAGCCGCGTGGGGTAGTCGCGCAGTCTATTGCGCCTTGTCACGGTCCGCGTGGCTCCCCCCGTCTTAGGTTAGAGTCCTCCCTCGGGCATCAGTGTGTGTGTGTGTGTGTGTGTGTGTGTGTGTGTGTGTGTGTTGTCCTTAGCGTAAGTTAGTTTAAGTTAGATTAAGTAGAGTGTAAGCTTAGGGACCGATGACCTTGGCAGTTTGGTCCCATAGGACCTTACCAAAAATTTCCAAAATGTTCCTCGGCAGGATGGCGTCTATCAGTGGGACAATGCAACGTATCACACTGTTCGTAGTGTACGTGAGTGGTTCTAAGAGCACCAAGATGAATTTACCGCACGCCTCTGGCCACCAAACTCTCCAGATTTAAACCCAGTCGAGAATCCGTGCGACCATATCGATCAGGCTGTTGGCGCCTGGATCTTCAACTGAGAAACCTAACGCAGCTGGCCACACCACTGGAGTCACTATGGTTCCACATATCTCCCGGCACTTTCCACAATCTCATTAACTCTCTTCCTGCTCGACTCGCAACGGTCCTCACTGCAAAAGGCGGCTATTCAGGCTTCTGGCAGGGGGTCATATTAATGTGGCTGGACAGTGTATATCAGGATGTGGCAAAAGTGGTTTACCCTGTTGTCATACCCTACGTGACTAGGTTACTAAATGGCATATTCCAGCATGATTATGCAAGGCCCCACATAGTGGTTAATATTACAATCATCTTGAGGATTGCCTGGATCCTTGACTGCCGTACCCGATCGTCTGATTTGTCACCCACAGACCGTGTATAGGACATGATAGAAATAAGTATACTTTCTCACCATCCTCGAGCTAGCAGTCTCCATGAACTGACACAGCATGTGTTCCATGCATGGCACGAAATTCCTCAGTGACTATCGAATGCTGTTTGCTTCCACCCCACGGGGAATACAGGGTGTCCCATTTATCTTGACCACCCTAAATAACTGTTTGTCCAGACGCAAATTACAAAATGTTTCAAGTAAATGTTCTTTAGCCGTCAGGGGGACATCAATCAGCATGATTGCCTTCGTTGTAGCTTTGTTTTTTTACGAAAATATGAACAGCGGTAAGATTTTTTTAAATGGTACTCTGTGTTTTTGTTCGGTAATTCATTTCCTCTGGTCCGCAGCTCGTGGTCGTGCGCTAGTGTTCTCGCTTCCCGCGCCCGGGTTCCCGGGTTCGATTCCCGGCGTGGTCAGGGATTTTCTCTGCCTCGTGATGACTGGGTGTTGTGTGATGTCCTTAGGTTAGTTAGGTTTAAGTAGTTCTAAGCTCTAGGGGACTAATGACCATAGATGTTAAGTCCCATAGTGCTCAGAGCCATTTGAACCATTTTTTTCATTTCCTCTCCTTAAGACATATTCAAAAATGTATCACATCGCACCATTCTCTGAAACACAACGTTTGTTAATTACGTAACACAACACTGACTTTGAGCCCGAGATCAAAAACTCGTCCACTTGCTGGAGTTGTCACAAAACAAATGAAAACCAAGTAAAGACATAACACAAAATTGACTGACTCTGCTGTATCATTGCCCAGGAATAGAACATTCAAAGGTACTCAGAGTGGTGATCCTGGACACCGATACACTGGTGCACTCCTGCTAAAGAGAATTACAAGCAAACACGATACGTTCCCGCATGTCCTCTGGAGTTGTTGGAATATCGCAATAGACAACGTCTTTAATGCATCTCCAAAACAAAAAAAAGTCCAGAGGATTTAATTAAGGAGACCTAGCAGGCCAAATATCTGATCCTCCTTGACCAATTCATGTGGCAGGATACCTTCGGCTCAAAACACGACGTGCAAGCAAGGTATTATGTGCTGGACATCCATCGCGTTGATACCACATACGCATTCTGGTTCTTAGCGGCACTTCATCGAGAAGAGGAGGAAGATTTCGTCTGAGGAAGCATACGCTGTGCCGTTTAGACTAACTTTCATGAAATAAAGGCCAATAATTATAGTACCAAGCCTCCCACACAAGACGTTTACTCTCCATTCACGCTGATGTTCCACCTGTCTAAGCCATCGTGGGTTGTCGCTGGACCAATAACGCATGTTCCTTGTATCTACCTGTCCTTTGTTTGAGAAGGAACATTCACTGGTAAATAGATCATAGAAGAAGAAGTTCGCGTTAGCGAGGATTTGCTGCTGTGCCCACTGACAGAACTGAACACGATTCTGGAAATCATTCCCATTAAAAACTTGATGTAGGTGTCCATGGTAAGGCTGGAGGATGGAACCGGTGACGTATAGGAATACGATGTACACTGGTTTTAGGAATGCCAATCTCGTATTCAAGCTGTCGCGTGCTCACATGTCGATTCATAGCAACGGAAGCGAACCTCGGCAGCTTCGTCTGTGCGAGTGCTACGACGATTGCGTTGTCGTGGGTTGAAACTTCCTGTTTCCTGAAGCGTCGCAACAAGACGAGAAAACATCGGGCGGGAAGGTGGGTTCTTGTCAGGATATCGATCTATGTATAGCTCCGCTGCCTGCGAAGCATTTCGCCTACCTTCAACAACAACAATAAAAGAAACGTTATGCCGATGCAGTTTGTAGGAAGGACAGCCTTTACTGTATGCCTACTCTACATAATAGTATTTAAAAGGACTGAACTACTGTACTAAATGTACTCGTACATAAGAAAACAGTATTGCAACTACTGTTCTGCTAACTTACATTTCCCATAGATGAGTTTCTCTTCGTTGGTGTACATTCTACTCACACAACTCTTCAACTGACCACTGGACTCGCATTCGGGAGGACGACGGTACAATCTCGCGTCCGGCCATCCTGATTTAGGTTTTCCGTGATTTCCCTAAATCGCTCCAGGCAAATGCCAGGATGGTTCCTTTGAAAGGGCACGGCCGACTTCCTTCCCCGTCCTTCCCTAATCCGATGAGACCGATGACCTCTCTGTTTAGTCTTTTCCCCCAAAACAACCCAACCCAACCCTTGAACTGACGATGGTTGACGGAACGACGGGTGTGCATTCTACTTATGTTTACATTTGTCCTCTGCCAACGTCAGTACGTGGATGTGTTTCATTACCCCGAGTGCCTGCACTAAGCGCTGGGAGCGTCAAAGTCATGTTGTGTTATGTAATTAATAACGTTGTGTTTCAGTGTATGGTACACTGTGGTACATTTTTGAATAGGTCTTTAGGGGAGGAAATGAATTACCGAATAAAAAACACAAGGCGCCACTTAAACAAGTCATACCGCTGTTCATATCTTTGTAAAAAAGAAAGCTACAACGAAGGCAGTCATGCTGATTGATGTCTCCCTGACGCCTAAAGAACATTTGCTTGAAACATTTCGTAATTTTCACCTGGGGAAACAGTTATTTAGGGTGGTCAAGATAAATGGGACACCCTGTATAATAGTGGTTTCGCGTCCGCGAAGGTTACGCCTAAAACTGATATCGATAATGGACTACAATTCAAACTGGAATCAAAGTTCAATCGTTAGATATAAATCATTTGACAAAAATCTCAACAAAGTTAGATAAATGCAGCACTGGTTCTTTGTGGTGTAACCCTTTCCTTCTCTGTCGGTACACTAAGGCAAATCAAAACTAAAATTAGTGTCCGGATTTTTAATGGTAATATGTTGAGGAAATTTCCAATCAGAATATTAGATAAATACCTTAAAATACCAGTGCCACAGCTGTCCGAGGCGATTCTGAAAATACTCGGGTTGAGTCAACTCTAGATACGACGGGCAGCAATAACTCTCACAGTAAACAAATTAAAAGTAATGCGCAAATCTTTTGAACCAGTGCTTGAGCGTTTCTGCACCATATTCGTAAAGTAACCTAAACTTCGTGGCGCTGACTTATAGGGCTGTGAACTGCCGAGTGACCGATGTTTGGACGGCAGTGGGGCCAGTTGATGGAATTTTTGTTAAGCACATATTCCGTCGGCCCTTCATGGCGGTGTTCACTCCCGAATAAAGCTTTACTCCAGCCAAATAATTTTACAAAATATATGGAAACCAAAACAGTCTTTAAAAAATATCAATAACACAGTCATTTATAAGTTATCTCCAATTTTTTTTGGGCTATCGTTTTCGGCAATATAATACGTCATCAGGTGTGTTCGAGATTTTGTCATGCGCTAATGTTGCGCATGCATAAGCTGGTGCGAAAACTGTTATTTTCACTTATGACATACAAACGTTTGTCATTGGAAAATTGAGCGACTATCTAGTGTAGAGGCCTCATGTTGGGGTATTATATCGCCCAGTGGTCGTGAAACTGCGGCCCGAATCAAGTATTCGTGTGGACCGCGATTCTCAGCCGTATTTTATAACAATATGCATCTGACAACTAACAGCCGAATCCAAAATGTCAACTAACGCTAAGAGCTTTAGTTTTCCTGCTTAGTAACTTACACAGTGAGTCACGATTTTAAGATTTGCTTAATTTTAATCGTTGTTGATGAATTCGTCCATGAGCTAAGAAAAGTTGGCCGCTTACCTCAGGAGTATAGGGGTCAAGTAGGGCGGCCACTGCTGTATTACAGCGGGAAACGTTTATCGTTTTGTCTTCCAGTACCGATAACTCACGTGTACGAGCGTCTTGTAGCGATCAGCTGCTGCGGTATGAATTTTGAGACGGAAGTAATACGGATTTGCGAATGCACGTTACAGAGACGGCCATCTTCAAATGTGATACTTACTTGCAGCAAGGAACATTATAGATCTTATAACACAGTGCAATGAGTAGAGGATCACTGACATTCAAACCATATGTCATAGTGTCTCATATAGAATAATGCTTTGAAACATAAGTACAGTTTCTTTTATTAACCAATTAGCCATCCGTTCACACAGACAACACAAGACTTGGGCAAAGCTGAACTACGACTTTGGGGACTCTGAGGGTGCAACAATCTGAAATAGAGAACAGCTCACATGAAGTGGTCTGAATGGTGCCGATTTTTAACGATCACTACATGGGGGACAGCTACTAACTTATTGCGCCCTTACCACAACTAGTCTACTGGACGCTTGCAACATACCAATTTGTATAGTTTACCAATTAATAATAAGATTGGTACATATGCGGCCCGAGATGTCGTCCCTCAATGTTAATATTGGCTCTTGACCAAAAAGCTTTGACAGCCACTACTTTAGCCTATAAAATAAAGTGGAGATGAACTTACAGCTGACAGTGTTCTTGATACATTTACTTACATATCAGCTCTTGTCTTACCACTCAGAAAACAAGAATGGATGAGTCTAAGTTAAAACAGTCTTTGATCGCAAATTTGTTTTATTCCATTCAGTAATCGGATTCTGCTCAACACTTAAATATATTCCAAATTTTGACATACTTGTCTTTTTAATGTTTTTTTCTCTTGTTCAGAAAAAAATGTTCTTACTCTTACAGATCTGAATTTCATAGAATACACAAAGCTGCTTGGATGCTTTCTCTCCTGCACAGATCTCTTCATCTCGAAGTAGCGCTGAACCGAACGCCCTCAGTTATTTGTTGGATATATATTCCGGATCAGAAGCTTCTACCTGATGTTTTAAGAGCTATCCTCTTATCCTGAGCCTAGTCTGTCAGTCTTTCTCACATATTCATTTACTCTCCAATTTCTGCGGCGGACCTCCTGATATCTTATCAGTCCAGCTAATTTTCGTCGTCTTCTACAGTACCACATCGCAAATATTTCGATTCTCTTCTTCCCTGGTTTCCTACAGACCAAGATTCACTCCCAAATAACGCTGTGCTCCAAATTCTCAAAAAGTCTTCCTCAAATTAAGGCCAATGTTTGCTACTAGTAGACTTTTTTCACTAGAATACACTCTTTGTTGGCACTGGTCTGCTTTTTATGTGCTCCTCAATTGGTAGTTTTGTTTCCAACGTAGGCAAATTTCCTTTACTTCGTCTACTGCGTGGTCCCAGTTTTGGTGCTAAGTTTATCGCTAATCTTATTTCTGCAACTCCTCATTACTTTCGCCTTTCTTCAGTTTGTACTCAGTGCGTCGTCTGTGGTCACGAAAGTACTCATTCCATTTAACAGGTCCTCCAATTCTTCCTGACTTTCGCTGAGGACAGCAGTATCATGAGCACATCTTATCATTTGATATCCTTTTACGCTGAATTTTAGACTCACGACTGAACCTTTCTTTCATGTCTGTCATTGGTACTTCGATGTCCAGAGTGAACTACAGGGGAGGAAGATTAGAAAACCTGTCTTACACATTTTTTCTTAATCCGAGCACATCGTTCTTCATCTTCCATTTCTATTTTTTCCTCTTGGTTCTTTTATGTATCGTGTACTAGCGAACCCGCAACGGTTCGCAATTGCTAAATGTGTATGAGAATTTGATATAGTCCTAATCTCCTTCTCCTTCTGTCTCTCTTTAATCTCCTACTCCCCCTCGCTCTGTCCATTTACCTTCTCATCCCTCTTTCTCTCCATCTCCTCCTCCCCCATATCTTTCTCCAAATCCTCCTCCACCCTTCTCTCCGTGTATCTCCTCCTTCCCCCTCGCTATGTCCATTTACTCCACCCCCTTCACTATCCATCTCTTCTTCTCCCCCTCTCTCTGACTTTGAGCTTGATTTATTGTTATTGTCAAAGAAACTTTGATTGGGAATTGAAGTCGCTCAAAATGAATGGGAATGAGAGACTGACCTGATATCGGATCTTTGATAATGGCAGCTTTA
This sequence comes from Schistocerca gregaria, assembly GCF_023897955.1. Taxonomy (NCBI): domain Eukaryota; kingdom Metazoa; phylum Arthropoda; class Insecta; order Orthoptera; family Acrididae; genus Schistocerca; species Schistocerca gregaria. The sequence continues at coordinate 662,184,285 of NC_064922.1, forward strand.
GCGACAGTATTTCGCATAGTTTAAATCTCCGAACAGGTAGAATTACAAAGTTTCGGACGATTCAAATTCCGCAGTAATATTCCAGTCGTGAGCCGATGAGCCATAAACACCACTTTCCTATGTTCTGTCAAAACGGTAGGAAACAAAGCGGTACCAAGTAGTGTACGTAACCGTTGTTTAAAATTATATGTAAGGAAAAATAATTACCGGGGTGACACTATTTATCTGATTGTTTAAATGCCCTGTCTTTAGTTAAAACCGACACCGAGAAAGAAAACTTGAAACTGCACATTTTCACAGAACAACATTGCACAGCATTAACTTAATTAGTGATTTGAGTAAAAAATGAAGCATTTAAAGAGCAGCTGCTGTTAGCTATATAAGTGGAACGTCAAAAAGTTCATCTCTTCAACACATAGCTATTTTGCGCATAGAAAGTTGCATTGGTGCAACATTTAACTGACAGAAAGTTTTCCTGCGAATCAAGTAATAAATTTACATTTCGAAAACAAAGGTCCTGGGATGGCAAATGAGATGTCAAAAAGTTGGTCTCTTTGAGGCCTAGATGTTTCGCTCATAAAAAGCAGCACTGGTGTAGTATTTAACTCTCAAAATGGCTTCATTCAAATCAAGTATTAATTTCAGGACATCTCAAGAACAGGAGTAGCTAGGAAAGCAAATGAGATGCCGAAAGCATCATGCTTTCTGAAAAAAACTTAAAATAAAAATTTTAAGAAAAAATGGTCAAATGTTTTGTGAAATGATTCGTTTAAACATAAGGAATGAAATCCACTGACGGAAAAGATATCGCAACACATAAACGGAAGCTGGTAGGTGAGTTTGTGCATCTGAAAGATGACGTCTGTTCAAATTTCGCACCAGTTGCATTAGAGTGGGGCTACCAGCTCCACTATGAGGGTGCACACGCCCTTCGAATGATGCACGAAAACGTGTACTGCAAATGAGGTGCCTACTGCAAACTTAAAGTTCAGTGTTTAACTCAGAATATCATAAGTTTAAAGAATATTAGAGGACATTTGTATGGTTGATTATGCAGAGCGTGCAGTCTGTTGTGTGGCCTTGACATATTCCTATCACCTAAGCCCGAACATGCAAAGAAGTTTCAATAATTTTGCAATAAAGTGTCCTCCAAATATCAGGAAAGAGAATATACGAGGCGTGTTTTGTTAAGTTAGTACCCGTTTTGAAATTTTAAAAAAAGACGTGCTAATATATCTCAATAACTTTATTTTTACATGAAAGGCTGTACCTTAATCTACGCACTGACGCCATTACAGTCTGATTCTTCCTTGTTTACGTTGTGTACTGAGTGTTTAAGATGCCTCCGATAGTCATGAGTCCCGCCGACTGTGAAGTACGGGCTGTTATAAGATTTCTTAGTGCTAAAGGCCTAAAAGCGATCGATATTCATCGTGAAATCTGTGAAGTTTACGGAGAAAACATTATGAGTGATGGAATGCTGATAAAGGGGGTGAGAGCATTTAAAGATGGCCACACAAATGTACATGATGATCAACGGAGTGGCGTCCTTCAGTCGTTAATGAAAGTTTGGTGCAGGATGTGGACAATAAGGTGAGAGAAAACAGACGCTTTACGATTTCCTCCTTGCAGGATGACTTTCCTAATGTTGTGTGGCACTGTGACCGAGCACTTGAATGACCGAAACTTGTGCGCACGTTGGGTACTGAAAATGTTGACGGATGTGCAAAAAACCAAACATTTAGACAGTGCATTAACTTTCCTTGAGCGGTACCACAACGATGGTGATGATTTCTTAAGCCAAATTGTTACGGGCGATGAAACATGGGTGGCCTACGTCACACCAGAATCGAAGCAACAGTCCATGGAAGTTGAGCAAGGGCATCGTTTTGCTGCAAGACAATGCTCGTCCGCATGTGGCGAATCACACCAAAGATCTCATCACATCTTTCCGATGGGAAATTCTAGATCATCCTCCGTACAGCCCAGATCTTGCGCCCAGTCACTACTATCTGTGCCGGCCAGAGTGGCCAAGCGGTTCTAGGCGCTTCAGTCTGGAACCGCGCGACCGCTACGGTCGCAGGTTCGAATCCTGCCTCGGGCATGGATGTATGTGATGTCCTTATGTTAGTTAGGTTTAAGTAGTTCTAAGTTCTAGGGGACTGATGACCTCAGCACTTAAGTCCCATAGTGCTCAGAGTCATTTGAACTACCATCTGTTCCTGCACTTGAACAAACACCTGTGCGGTCAGCGTCTTCAAGACGATGACCAAGTCAAAACAGTGGTGATGCAGTGGTTAACAAGTCACGCGGCAGAATTCTACGACGAGGGTATTCAAAAACTGATACAACGTTATGACAAGTGTCTCAATATCGACGGAAATTATGTAGAATAGTAGATTAAGGTACAATCTTTCATGTAAAAATAAAATTATTGAGATATCTCAGCACGTCTTTTTTAAATTTCAAAACGGTACTTACTTAAAAACCACGCCTCGCACATCCACCATCGACATCTCATCTTCTACGCATGATTACAAGTACCATTCAAAGGTGCGTCAAATGCTTATCTAATTTAGTTCATTTATCACTTTTAGTCATATCACTTGACATTTTACAGTTATTTTCAATTAATTTTTGTTTCTCAAGTCTTGTTTCCATTATCAAGTGCAACGTTGGTTGTTTGGTTTGGGGAAGGGGACCAAAGAGCGAGGCCATCTGTCCCATTGGATTAGGGAAGGATGGGGAATGAAGTCGGTCGTGCCTCTTTAAAGGAACCATCTCAGCATTTGCCTGAGGCAATTTAGAAAATCACGCAAAACCTAAATCGAGATGGCCGGGCGCAGGTGTGAATCATCTTCCTCTCGAATGCGAGTCCAGTGTGCTAACCACTGCACCACTTCGCTTGGTATGGTGCGATGTCAGAACTGCATCCCTGGTGCCTCTTCCTTTCTTAGAGCCAATCTGATAGTCATATAACAGATCCGCAATTTTCTTTTCAATTCTCCTCTATATGATATAAACGTAACCCTAGCCCCACCAGCCGACAAAGGGCTGACAATGACTCGGTATACGAAGACGGATCTTGATACCAGCGAGAGGCCCCAGAGTCGTTTACGTAACGACTTTATGGCGGGCATGCTAAGTAATTTGATTCAGTAAAGCGCCACTAATTCGGCAAATTAAAAAACTTTGAGGGCGCGTGCCGCATTGCGTGAGGCCGGTGCGCGGGCCTCGTCGGCCACAAATGATACACTTGCTGCCGACTCGCCCGGAGCCCGCAGCGGCACGCACTGCGCTCTGCCCTCTAAGCTCGACCGACAGCCCAACTTGGCGCTAATTTGCTTAAGAGTACTTCTAACGAAATTAAACTCTGTAATGCATAAATATGTTTCGTCCTACACGTCCTACGTTCGTGGAACAAATTGCGTGACTTTACCGCTCATAATGCTCCAATTATTTTCCAGAATGTTGCGTTATGTAAGCTGCAGTAAGCTGCAGTACCGGGAACGAAGCGAATTAATCCCCCAGTGGAGAGCAGTGCAGGTACACGAAACAAGCGTTTTTATCTCTTTGGCTCTCTTTCCGACTTGAGCGTATCATTATATTATGAATGTCGGCCTAATACCGGAAACAAGCTCGTCCGGAACGGATCGCATTAGCAGATACTATTGTTAGTCGATTCCGCTCCAAATAGAGCACTGACGTTCCTCTGTCAACCACGACATGGTTCAACATTAAGAACCTGACGAGCGGATTCAAATCTAGAATTTAGCAGATTACTCCAAGAACGAAATGACATTAACATCCTTGGCTTCTTACAGGGTGACAGTTAGTGAACTATATGAAATAAAATCGTCATAACTTCTAAACGGTTTGCATTAGGACGTTCAAACTGCACGGTTGACCACGGGGCATGATGGGACTTACTATGCGCTGTATGGTTTGGTTTAGCGACGGAGTCCTCTTTCATTTGGATGGGTTCGTCGATAAGCAAAATTGGCTCATTTGAGGGGCTGAGGATCCGCATTTCACGATCGAGAAGTCTCTTAACCCTCATTGGGTGACTCTGTGGTGTGCCATGTCCAGTGACGGAATAATCGGTGCGATATTCCTTGCTGGCACGGTGACTACCGAACGGTATGTGGAGCTTTTGGAAGATGATTTCATCCCCATTATCCAAAGTGACCCTGATTTCGAGAAGATGTGGTACATGCAAGACGGAGCTCGACCCCATCGCGGCAGAGGAGTGTTTGATGTCCTGCAGGAGCACTTTGGGGACCGCATTCTAGCGCTGGAGTACCCAGAGGCCCCTGGCAAAGGGTTGGACTGGCCGCCAAATTCTCTGGATCTGAACACAAGTGACTTCTTTTGTGAGGCTATACGACAAGGTATACACCAATAACCCCAAAACCACTGCTGAGCTGAAACCAACCCTTCATCAGGTCGTCGGCAGCATCGATATTCCAACACTTCAGCAGGTCATCCAGAATTTCGCTATTCGTCTGCACCACATCATCGCCAATGATGGCAAGCATATCGAACATGTCATAACCTAAATCCGAATAGCTGTACTGACGTTTACATGTTGAATAAAGTGTGTGTACACCGTAGTTTGTAATTAATTTACATTTGTTTTCAATATAGTTGAATAATCGTCACCCAGTATCAAGTACTATGGCCATAAAAATTGCTCAGGTGCGACTAGCACTCACGCACTGAGGGTTTCGTACAAACTTAGTTACATATACAGACACTTCGGGGATCGAGAATCTCAATCATTTTTGCGTGTCATCGACACTGATAGTGACGCGATATCGGACCCAGAGTTTGCAAGATTTCGAGAACGTTTTAGTTTCAAGTTCGACCTCGGATGACAAATGAGAAAAGAAATATTTTTTTCTTGTGATAGAAAAACGGATCAACTTTGGCTGTACTGTGATACCTTGCTTCTTGCCAAATTTCATGATTCCATGTGAACAGAAAGTACCCTATAGGTTTAGATGAGTGAGTTTGCGAGTATTAAAATATGTGATATAAATGGCCGCATCGTTTTAATTTCATTGACTTAGTAGCTTCAATTTTTTTATACCGCCATTGGACCATTGGCTTTAGTATGTGACATAAATTTTAACTTGATACGTCTACCCGGTCCTGAGAAAAAGATTTCTAACAGTCAGACAGGTAGACAGATAGACGGACGGGCAAAAAGGTATCCTATTAGAGTTTCTGTTTGAGCCGCGTGGGATTAGCCGAGCGGTATAAGACACTGCAGTCATGGACTGTGTGGCTGGTTCCGGCGGAGGTTCGAGTCCCCCTCGGGCATGGGTGTGTGTGTTGTCCTTAGGATAATTTAGGTTAAGTAGTGTGTAAGCTTAGGGACTGATGACCTTAGCAGTTAAGTCCCATAAGATTTTACACACATCTGAATTTTTGAGAGTTCCTTTTTGCCGTTTAGATTCGTCAGCCTAAAAATAAAATGAGATAGGAGATTCATTATTCTGCCTTCTGTTTAATACAAATGAGGAGAAAGGGCTATAAGAGGTCCAGGCATCAACGCAAGGGGGACCATCTTGTTGTATGCTCCTGAGTAAGTGTTTAAAGAGACCAAACACCTAAGGACATCAGTCTCCCACTCAACCCCCAGGTCAGAAGCAATGTACTCAATGTATGTGTATAGAGTAAATTCTGTGTGAAAGTGAGAGAAAGTCTTCTAAATGCGTAGCGTTTCTTTGAGGCGGAACATGGGAACTAGCACGGTATGCACCTAGTGGTTTGTGGCCAGCCGCCTGAAAACCACATCCAGATTGGCCGGCACAACGACTCCCGTCGTTAATCCGCCGGCTGGATTCGATCCGAAGGCCGACGTACCTCCCCGTCCCGGAAGCGTTCAAGTTAACATGCACAGTTTCCTGGGTGGATGGGGAATATCTTGTACACATCAGTTCAGGTGACAGCGTATGCAAATGATACTTATATAAATGCAAGAACGCCAAGAACTATGAAAGAAGCATTTACAAGTCTGGAAAAAGCTACTAGAAAGCTGAACCTACAGATAAATGAAAGGAAAACTAAGTACACCATAATGAACCCCTATTCATGGAAATTGGTTCCCGTGTTGCCTGTCGTGCATACTTTCAGTTACCTGGACACGGAGGTAACTGTAAGAACAATGTCAGCTGTGAAATCCAGAAATGGACATTCTCATTGTCTTCCGACTAGCTCTTCTATTGACCCAGAAAACATCTGAATTCTAATATACTATTCAGAAAAATCAAAGCTATTATGTATAAAGTTTCAGCGAGGCAAGTGCTAACATTAGGTGCTGATTTCTGGACACTAATAAAGTTCGACGAACAGCAACATCAGCTATTTGGAAGAAATATCTGAGATAAATTCTTGGACCATTGGAAGAAAGGTGTTTGGAGGAGGAGATTGAACTATGAATTATATAAGCTATGTGGTGAACCAGACACTGTCAGTTGCATTGACATTAAAATGCTAGAATGGGCAGACATGTACTGAGAGCTAATGACAGCATGATTTAGAAAATGTTCAACGCAGTGCCTGAAGGAACTAGGAGGACTGCAAGACCAAAGCTGATGTCAGAGGAAGACGTCAGAGAGGATAGAACAAAAATTGGAATTCAGGACTGAGGGAGTTTAGCATTAAACAGGAACGAATGGGATTATCTTCTACAGATTCCAAAGCTCACAAAGGTCTATTGTGCCACTGGTGACGATGACGATCCGTGGTATCTTCCAAATAGATTTCATTCAGTGATACTCGGCTTCTGTGGTAAGTTCCTTTTGTCTCAGTAGTCCTTCGGTTTCGATACTGTCTTTAATTTCCTACATATTCTGCCAATCCTATTCCACAAAACATTATCAATAGCCTGTTTCACATATTTTAATCTTTTTCAGCACCCGCAATTTTATCCTACCGTTGCCAATTTAACAATTCCTGGATACCGTAGCTAAAAATCTTTTGTAACATACGAAGGGTAGACAAAAAGTTTTAGTCATCATTTCAAAAATTTCGCTGCCTAATAAGCATGACTGTACCCGCGGTTTAGGGGTAGCGTCTTTGATTCATAATCAAAACATCTTCGGCCCCGGGTTCGATCCCCGCCACTGCCTATATTTTGATAAATGGTGAGCACATCAGTCTGCTTTCCGCAGCGCTGCGGCGAGGACGTCTTGTTTACGTCCCGTCCGCGCGGTCGGGGGTGCCCGTAGTTGTTTACTACTGCGTTGTCGCTAGTTTAGAGTCCATTACTACCGACGCAACATGCCACATTCATACAGACAAACCACCATCAAGATCAGTTTTCAACCCGATCATGCACGACCGCGTGCTTTTGAACTGGAACGTTTCCTACGTGACTACGTTAAAATTGACCCGCGAGACATAATTGGTATCCATCTCTCTATCACGAGCAGTGTTTTGTCTACGTCAAGCTAGTAAATGACGAGGTGTGCAACAGAACCGTGAGCCCACATGCGAACGGTCTTAAATTCAAACATTCTGATGGCCATATTGGGGCGGTCTACGTACGAAACGCGTCTTCGAACTCCCTTTTGAAGTACCACCGGACGTAGTCACCGCGGCCTTCCAGCCCTACGGCAGAGTGATCAGCCATATGGCCGAAAAATGGACCACCTTTACAACGTACCCCGTACTTAACGGGGTACGACAGATTAAAATTGAATTGACCAAACATGTTCCGTCATATCTTGTCATCGACGGATGTAGGGCGATCATTATGTATGACGGTCAGCCACGCACTTGCTCTGGTTGTGGCTAAGTAGGGCACGTCCGTTCGGATTGTCTCCGACGACGGCTTACTCAAATCCCGAGAGGTGAATCTATGACTCCTTCTACGGTGACGACCCTTCCTCTCAATTACGCCGAAGTCACACGGACAGCAACCTTTACCGATGCTGACGACATTAGTCCGATAGCGCCCCCGATGGCGAGACCATAATGGCTTCTGCAATACAGGATCCGGCCTCTACAACGGCGCCCCCACCTGATGATAATCACCGACCGACCTTGCAAGAAGGCGTGGATGCCAGGATGGACATTGACCCACGGGTTGTGCCGACAGCGGCTTTTCTTCCAGACACCGGAGCAGCTGAATAAATCCACCCGCATTCAGATACTGAAGCACACGTCCGTAAACAGCGTTCCCCGCGAAAACACAAGAGACGGCGGCGTGCTCCATCGGACGAGTGTTTGCAGCGATCGTCTGACATGGACTGTGGAAATTCCGACGACGGCACCGGCGGTACAGAGGCCGCTGTAACTTCAAACTCAACGGATCGCCGTGGTGACGGCTTCAGCTCCTCCGACCCCACAGAACAGCAAGATCACAAGCAGACAGCCGCTGCCGATTCCCAGCCAGAAGAGCTGATGGAGTCAGCGCCGAGTGCCGCAGCAGCCACTAACAGCCGCCAACAGCCGATGGTATTTCATGGCGACTGGGCGGACGACTGTGAGGCACACTCCTTGCCCATCGTGTCGGACGACACGGGGGGAAGTTTACCCCACCAGTGTTGCCCCTTTCCCGCCATCAGTTAGAGTGACGAGACAGCCTTACAGGGGTACTGATGGCCAACACGGATGCTGTGGATAGACCTCAAACTAATCGCATTGCAACTATAAACATCAACACTATACGGACGCGCGCTAAGTTATCCTTGCTTCAGGATATGTTGAACTCTGCTTCCATCGACATAGCCCTTCTCCAGGAAGTGTACGTCGACTACTTCCCAGGCATGTACGGTTACGATGCTTGCGTCTCTCCAGCTTCCCCAACAGGCAGCGGTGTCGCTGTACTTCTTCGGGAAGGGATAGTGGCGGACGATATCCTGTTTCTGCCTGGGGCAAGAGGAATGGCACTCACAGTACTGGGTGTCCGCCTTATCAATATCTACGCACCTTCCGGGACGGACAAACGTCGCGAACGTTCACGATTCTTTGCGGAAGACGTCGCCCCACTTTTCCAAGGCCCCCACGACCATCTGTTGTTTGGAGGTGACTACAATTGCGTACTGGCGCCCAGAGACCAACTCCCACGACATAATCCGTGCCCGGAACTCGAGACGCTAATTCGAGACCTGCAGATGGTGGACACTTGGGAACATCTTCACGGCCACCGACCGGGATTCACGCACTTCACGAGTCACTCTTCCAGTCGTATCGATCGGATTTATGTCTCACGCTCTCTCGCCGCTGGCACACAGGATGCGGAACTGTGGCCTGCAGCATTCTCGGACCACACAGCTTACATTTGTGTCGTCACCCTGCGGCGGCAACAAGTGTGGAGAAGCCACAGCCCGTGCAAATTAAACATCGCTCACATGTCGTACCCGGATTGCCGCCAAGCCGTTGAGGATACGTGGCATTCGTGTGAAAATCGCCTCCGTGCATATCCCACAACGATCCGCTGGTGGTTGGACTGCGCCAAACCGGCACTGAGGCGAACGTTGATAATCTACGGTCGCGACCACGCTACTTGGCGAAGACATACACTCGACTTTTACTTCCGGGTCCTGCGCGACTGCGATGCTATGGCGCCGTCTCCGGAACGACAAATGGCGGTCCACCGTGCTGAGGCTCAGATCCTCGCTCATATGCGACGCCACCTAGAGGACGCAGGATCGGATACCTAGCGAACGCCCGTCAATGTTCCACGTCCTTCGTGAACGTAAACGTGGCCAACGAGAGCTGATACGCTTCATCGACACGGAGGACGGTCGTCGCCTCACCACGCAACAAGACATAAACACAGCGTTCTATAATCATTATTCCCAGCTCTATTCCGCTCAGACCCCTGATCCGACAGCACTGGAGGACGTCTCTCAGACTATTTACGGCACCGTCACCCCGGTAATAGAATTAGCCTTGATGGAAGAAATTACAGAAGAAGAAGTGATCAACGCCATTATAAAAAGAGCTGTCAACAAGTCTCCGGGTCCTGATGGCCTCCCCTTGGAATTTTACCGGACTTTTCAATATTTATTAGCCTCCCGATGGACGGACATCTGTCGCGAACTACTATCCCCGGACGTCCCGCTCCCTGCGGCCCTTGTGGAAGGGATGATTATTCCTATTCACAAACAGTCCGGTGGCTCACGACTGCAGGACTACCGCCCGTTGACGCTACTGAACTGCGACTTTAAGATCTTTTCTCGACTGTTGGCGGCGCGGATACGCCAGACCCTACGCAATGTTATCTCACCCGATCAGACGTCATTAGGAGGCGACAATAATATTCAAACGGCACTCAGCGAATATCGTGACTTGATCTCACTGGCGAGGGCATGTCGTCTGAAGGGTGCACTGGCGGCCATCGATTTTAGTCAGGCTTTCGACCGAGTGGACCACAACTATTTGGAAGCGGTACTCCAACATATGCGGTACCCACAGCCATTCGTCACTGTCGTCATGCGACTACACCGTGGCGCGACGTCCTAGGTGATCGTCAACGGCCGACCTTCGCAGCCCCTCACCATTTCTCGATCGATACGCCAAGGCTGCCCTCTGTCCACTTTACTTTACGCTGTGGCCATGGAACCTCTCCTCTGCGGACTGCGCCAACGACTAATGGGTATGACGTTACGAGGCCACACTTTCCGATGTAAAGCGTACGCTGACGACCTGGTGATTGTCATCCGCAACGGTGACGACACCGCTAGCGCACTAACTTGGATAGCGAAATATGGCATGGCCACTGGTAGTCGTATCAACGTCGCAAAATCGGTGGCGATGAACATCGGGGTCTGATTGTCTGAGAACAGCGTCACCCCCTTACAGCTCAGTGATAGTTTGAAATGTCTCGGCATTGATTTTACAGACGATATACGACGGACCGCTGCTCACAACTTTCGACGGCTTTTACGAAATGTCCGGACTGGAATTGCCAACAACCGCCTACGAGCCCTGGACATCGTCCAACGGACCCAGTATGTCAACACACATTTAGCGTCACGCATTCCGCACATCGCCCAGATATTACCTATACCGGTGATGTTAGCTCGCCGTATACTTGCGACTTTTGGGTCCTTCGTGAGTTCTGGAATGCTTTTCAAGATCAAATATGAGACTCTCACCCTTCCCCCGGATCGGGGAGGGCTTGGCCTTTATCACGTTTATGACAGAGCGGTCGCCCTATTTGTGAGCACATTAGCCAAACTATGGCACCACCGTCCGGACAGTCTGACCAGTTTGTTAATAGAAGAACTAGCACCGCCCTCCCTGTTGCCGCCTGTGCCGATACACCACGTCCCCTCTTCGCTCTTCTACAGCGGTGTTTTTTACCTCGAACTCAGTTACGTTCGACTTTCCTTACCAGCGACTCAACTGGCGACGACAAAGACGGTTTATAGGGTCCTGCAACGTGGACGACCCGATAACGTAGTGGAGAGGAAGCACCCGAACGTCAACTGGCGAGTAGTGTGGAGGACAATTCACCACGTAACACTGGACACTGACGTCACGGCGATGTGGTATATCACTGTCAACGGTAAGCAGGTGACCAGATCAAGGCTACATGCGATCCACATGGTAGACTCACCCACGTGCACGAGCTGTGGCGTTCAAGACAACGATGAACACCGTCTTAGCTGTGGCGAGTCTACAGCAGTGTGGCACTTAGTGCGGCAAATGTCAGCATACTTCCTTCGGGTAACGCCGAATCATATCGACCCCAAGACTATCTTATTCCCGGATGAAACGTATTACCCACGCACTAAAACTAATGCAATGACGTGGCTTCGTGGATATGCAGTGCATTACTTGTTTCAAGACGGCACTAAGGACACTTTAGACTTTTGGAACTATTTGCAGGAACGACATTGCAAGATCCTCCGTAACCCAAAGTATCGACAATATTTTTCCAATTTTTTGTGGAGTGCGTTCCACGACCCTCCACGTAGCTGGAACATCACGGGTAAGAGAAGCTAAAATTACAATACGATAATATGATTAATAAAATTCTTTTCCGGGCTATTATGCCGTGGTCTGATGGATTTCGCATTGTAACCCAACGTTTCGTCCCCATCTGCGGAGGACATCTTCAAGGGGGTTCGTGGCTTCTGTTAACTTTCGAAAGTCACACTGTCTCACTACTGATGAGACAGTGTGAGTTTCGAAAGTTAACAGAAGCCACGAACCCCCTTGAAGATGTCCTCCGCAGATGGGGACGAAACGTTGGGTTACAATGCGAAATCCATCAGACCACGGCATAATAGCCCGGAAAAGAATTTTATTAATCATGACAGTTCCGGCCGTGAAAGTTTACATTTTACAATACGATAATAGAACACTACACGGTACAACGTGGGATCTACATTCATCATTACGAGAAGTCATACCTGGATGATACAGCAGATGGAGAGTTTCGTTGTGAACCCTCACACTCTGTAGCAGTATTTGCCCCATTTTCTTTTTTGTCCCCGGTGCGAAAAGGTCTTCGCAGTTTTAGTTTTGCCATCCGGTGCAAGATGTAGTTGTTGTTGTTGTTGTTGTGGTCTTCAGTCCTGAGACTGGTTTGATGCAGCTCTCCATGCTACTCTATCCTGTGCAAGCTTCTTCATCTCCCAGTACCTACTGCAACCTACATCCTTCTGAATCTGCTTAGTGTACTCATCTCTCGGTCTCCCTCTACGATTTTTACCCTCCACACTGCCCTCCAATGCTAAATTTGTGATCCCTTGATGCCTCAAAACATGTCCTACCAACCGATCCCTTCTTCTGGTCAAGTTGTGCCACAAACTTCTCTTCTCCCCAATCCTATTCAATACCTCCTCATTAGTTACGTGATCAATCCACCTTATCTTCAGTATTCTTCTGTAGCACCACATTTCGAAAGCTTCTATTCTCTTCTTGTCCAAACTAGTTATCGTCCATGTTTCACTTCCATACATGGCTACACTCCAAACAAATATTTTCAGAAATGACTTCCTGACACTTAAATCTATATTCGATGTTAACAAATTTCTCTTCTTCAGAAACGCTTTCCTTGCCATTGCCAGTCTACATTTTATATCCTCTCTACTTCGACCATCATCAGTTATTTTACTTCCTAAATAGCAAAACTCCTTTACTACTTTAAGTGTCTCATTTCCTAATCTAATTCCCTCAGCATCACCCGATTTAATTGGACTACATTCCATTATCCTCGTTTTGCTTTTGTTGATGTTCATCTTATATCCTCCTTTCAAGACACTGTCCATTCCGTTCAACTGCTCTTCCAAGTCCTTTGCCGTCTCTGACAGAATTACAATGTCATCGGCGAACATCAAAGTTTTTACTTCGTCTCCATGAATTTTAATACCTACTCCAAATGTTTCTTTTGTTTCCTTTACTGCTTGCTCAATATACAGATTAAATAACATCGGGGAGAGGCTACAACCCTGTCTCACTCCTTTCCCAACCACTGCTTCCCTTTCATGCCCCTCGACTCTTATAACTGCCATCTGGTTTCTGTACAAATTGTAAATAGCCTTTCGCTCCCTGTATTTTACCCCTGCCACCTTTAGAATTTGAAAAAGAGTATTCCAGTCAACATTGTCAAAAGCTTTCTCTAAGTCTACAAATGCTAGAAACGTAGGTTTGCCTTTTCTTAATCTTTCTTCTAAGATAAGTCGTAAGGTCAGTATTGCCTCACGTGTTCCAACATTTCGACGGAATCCAAACTGATCTTCCCCGAGGTCTGCATCTACCAGTTTTTCCATTCGTCTGTAAAGAATTCGCGTTAGTATTTTGCAGCCGTGGCTTATTAAACTGATAGTTCGGTAATTTTCACATCTGTCAGCACCTGCTTTCTTTGGGATTGGAATTATTATATTCTTCTTGAAGTCTGAGGGTATTTCGCCTGTCTCATACATCTTGCTCACCAGCTGGTAGAGTTTTGTCATGACTGGCTCTCCCAAGGCCGTCAGTAGTTCTAATGGAATGTTGTCTACTCCGGGGGCCTTGTTTCGACTCAGGTCGTTCAGTGCTCTGTCAAACTCTTCACGCAGTATCGTATCCCCCATTTCGTCTTCATCTACATCCTCTTCCATTTCCATAATATTGTCCTCAAGTACATCACCCTTGTATAAACCTTCTATATACTCCTTCCACCTTTCTGCCTTCCCTTCTTTGCTTAGAACTGGGTTGCCATCTGAGCTCTTGATATTCATACACGTGGTTCTCTTCTCTCCAAAGGTCTCTTTAATTTTCCTGTAGGCAGTATCTATCTTACCCCTAGTGAGATAAGCCTCTACATCCTTACATTTGTCCTCTAGCCATCCCTGTTTAGCCATTTTGCACTTCCTGTCGATCTCATTTTTGAGACGTTTGTATTCCTTTTTGCCTGCTTCATTTACTGCATTTTTATATTTTCTCCTTTCATCAATTAAATTCAATATTTCTTCTGTTACCCAAGGATTTCTAGCAGCCCTCGTCTTTTTACCTACTTTATCCTCTGCTGCCTTCACTACTTCATCCCTCAGAGCTACCCATTCTTTTTCTACTGTATTTCTTTCCCCTATTCCTGTCAATTGTTCCCTTATGCTCTCCCTGAAACTCTGTACAACCTCTGGTTCTTTCAGTTTATCCAGGTCCCATCTCCTTAATTTCCCACATTTTTGCATTTTCTTCAGTTTTAATCTACAGGTCATAACCAATAGATTGTGGTCAGAGTCCACATCTGCCCCTGGAAATGTCTTACAACTTAACACCTGGTTCCTAAATCTCTGTCTTACCATTATATAATCTATCTGATACCTTTTAGTATCTCCAGGGTTCTTCCACGTATACAACCTTCTTTCATGATTCTTAAACCAAGTGTTACCTATGACTAAGTTGTGCTCTGTACAAAATTCTACTAGGCGGCTTCCTCTTTCATTTCTTAGCCCCAATCCATATTCACCTACTATGTTTCCTTCTCTCCCTTTTCCTACACTCGAATTCCAGTCACCCATTACTATTAAATTTTCGTCTCCCTTCACTATCTGAATAATTTCTTTTATTTCATCGTACATTTCTTCAATTTCTTCGTCATCTGCAGAGCTAGTTGGCATATAAACTTGTACTACTGTAGTAGGTGTGGGCTTCGTATCTATCTTGGCCACAATAATGCGTTCACTATGCTGTTTGTAGTAGCTTACCCGCATTCCTATTTTCCTATTCATTATTAAACCTACTCCTGCATTACCCCTATTTGATTTTGTGTTTATAACCCTGTAATCACCTGACCAGAAGTCTTGTTCCTCCTGCCACCGAACTTCACTAATTCCCACTATATCTAACTTTAACCTATCCATTTCCCTTTTTAAATTTTCTAACCTACCTGCCCGATTAAGGGATCTGACATTCCACGCTCCGATCCGTAGAACGCCAGTTTTCTTTCTCCTGATAACGACATCCTCCTGAGTAGTCCCCGCCCGGAGATCCGAATGGGGGACTATTTTACCTCCGGAATATTTTACCCAAGAGGATACCATCATCATTTAATCATACAGTAAAGCTGCATGTCCTCGGGAAAAATTACGGCTGTAGTTTCCCCTTGCTTTCAGCCGTTCGCAGTACCAGCACAGCAAGGCCGTTTTGGTTAATGTTGCAAGGCCAGATCAGTCAATCATCCTAGTAGCACTGGTTAATGGTGGTATGGATTCCACTCTTCAGTTTTGTTTCATGGTTTCCTTCACCCCGCACTTTGCTCTCTTTCTTTATGCCTTTTTCTACAACTATTAGCATGGTTTTAGTTACGTGCGTCCCCAACTCGACGCAACGAGTGCACTTACTAGTTTTCAGTTCCTTACTGTTAAAGAAAAAATAACATAAAATAAAAATAAAAAAATAAAAAAATTAAAAATAAATACATGAATAAATAAATATAAAAAAAGGGGGTAGCGTCTTTGATTCATAATCAAAACGTCTTCGGTCCCGGGTTCGATCTCCGCCACTGCCTATATTTTGATAAATGGTCAGCACTGGCGGCCGAAGACTTCCGGCATAAGAAGTCTGCCTCATTCTGCCAACGGTTTTGTCAAAGAGGGCGGAGGAGCGTATAGAGGTTCAGGGCACTCTCTTGTCCCAGGGGTGGGAAATTGCCCCTAAAGGCGGAAGAATCAGCAATGATCAACAACATGAGGATGCAGAAGGCAATGGAAACCACTGCATTAAAGACACGTAACGTGTATCCGCATGACATGTGGCCTGTAGTTGAAGAAGTGTCATGATGATCTCTCCATTGGCAAAAGATTCCGGAATAGACCCCCATTCGGATCTCCGGGAGGGGACTGCCAAGGGGGAGGTTACCATGAGAAAAAGATTGAATAATCAACGAAAGGGTAACGATCTACGAGTCGGGGCGTGGAATGTCAGAAGCTTGAACGTGGTAGGGAAACTAGAAAATCTGAAAAGGGAAATGCAAAGGCTCAATCTAGATATAGTAGGGGTCAGTGAAGTGAAGTGGAAGGAAGACAAGGATTTCTGGTCAGATAAGTATCGGGTAATATCAACAGCAGCAGAAAATGGTATAACAGGTGTAGGATTCGTTATGAATAGGAAGGTAGGGCAGAGGGTCTGTTACTGTGAACAGTTCAGTGACCGGGTTGTTCTAATCAGAATCGACAGCAGACCAACACCGACAACGATAGTTCAGCTATACATGCCGACGTCGCAAGCTGAAGATGAACAGATAGAGGAAGTGTATGAGGATATTGAAAGGGTAATGCAGTATGTAAAGGGGGACGAAAATCTAATAGTCATGGGCGACTGGAATGCAGTTGTAGGGGAAGGAGTAGAAGAAAAGGTTACTGGAGAATATGGCCTTGGGACAAGGAATGAAAGAGGAGAAAGACTATTTGAGTTCTGTAACAAGTTTCAGCTAGTAGTTCAAGAATCACAAGAGGAGGAGGTATACTTGGAAAACGCCGGGAGATACGGGAAGATTTCAATTAGATTACATCATGGTCAGACAAAGATTCCGAAATCAGATACTGGATTGTAAGGCGTACCCAGGAGCAGATATAGACTCATATCACAATATAGTAGTGATGAAGAGTAGGCTGAAGTCAGGAAGAATCAATAGGCTAAGAAGTGGGATACGGAAGTTCTAAGGAATGACGAGATACGTTTGAAGTTCTCTAACGCTATAGATACAGCAATAAGGAATAGCGCAGTAGGCAACACAGTTGAAGAGGAATGGACGTCTCTAAAAAGTGCCATACCAGAAGTTGGGAAGGAAAACATAGGTACAAAGAAGGTAGCTGCGAAGAAACCATGGGTAACAGAAGAAATACTTCAGTTGATTGATGAAAGGAGGAAGTACAAACATGTTCCGGGAAAATCAGGAATACGGAAATACAAGTCGCTGAGGAATGAAATAAACAGGAAGTGCAGGGAAGCTAAGACGAAATGGCTGCAGGAAAAATGTGAAGACATCGAAAAATATATGATTGTCGGAAGGACAGACTCAGCATACAGGAAAGTCAAAACAACCTTTGGTGACATTAAAAGCAATGGTGGTAACATTAAGAATGCAACGGAAATTCCACTGTTAAATGCAGAGGAGAGAGAAGATAGGTGGAAAGAATACATTGAAAGCCTCTACGAAGGTGAAGATTTGTCTGATGTGATAGAAGAAGAAACAGGAGTCGATTTAGAATAGATAGGATATCCAGTATTAGAATCGGAATTTAAAAGAGCTTTGGAGGACTTACGGTCACATAAGGCAGAAGGGATAGATAACATTCCATCAGAATTTCTAAAATCATTGGGGGAAGTGGCAACAAAACGACTATTCACGTTGGTGTGTAGAATATATGAGTCTGGCGACATACCATCTGACTTTCAGAAAAGCATCATCCACACAATTCCGAAGACGGCAAGAGCTGACAAGTGCTAGAATTATCGCACAATCAGCTTAACAGCTCATGCATCGAAACTGCTTACAAGAATAATATACAGAAGAATGGAAAAGAAAATTGAGAATGCGCTAGGTGACGATCAGTTTGGCTTTAGGAAAAGTAAAGGCACGAGAGAGGTAATTCTGACGTTACGGCTAATAATGGAAGCAAGGCTAAAAAAAAAGAAGACACGTTCACAGGGTTTGTCGACCTGGAAAAAGCGTTCGACAATACAAATTGGTGCAAGCTGTTCGAGATTCTGAAAAAAGTAGGGGTAAGCTACAGGGAGAGACGGGTCATATACAATATGTACAACAACCAAGAGGGAATAATAAGAGTGGACGATCAAGAACGAAGTGCTCATATTAAGAAGGGTGTAAGACAAGGCTGTAGCCTTTCAGCCCTACTCTTCAATCTGTACATCGAGGAAGCAATGATGGAAATAAAAGAAAGGTTCAGGAGTGGAATTAAAATACAAGGTGAAAGGATATCAATGATACGATTCGCTGATGACATTGCTATCCTGAGTGAAAGTGAAAAAGAGTTAAATGATCTGCTGAACGGAATGAACAGTCTAATTAGTACACAGTATGGTTTGAGAGTAAATCGGAGAAAGACGAAGGTAATGAGAAGTAGTAGAAATGAAAACAGCGAGAAACTTAACATCAGGATTGATGGTCACGAAGTCAATGAAGTTAAGGAATTCTGCTACCTAGACAGTAAAATAACCAATGACGGACGGAGCAAGGAGGACATCAAAAGCAGACTCGCTATGGCAAAAAAAGGCATTTCTGGCCAAGAGATGTCTACTAATATCAAATACGAGCCTTAATTTGAGGAAGAAATTTCTGAGGATGTACGTCTTGAGTACAGCATTGTATGGTAGTGAAACATGGACTGTGGGAAAATCGGAACAGAAGAGAAACGAAGCATTTGAGATGTGGTGCTATAATCGAAGGTTGAAAATTAGGTGGACTGATAAGGTAAGGAATGAGGAGGTTCTACGCAGAATCGGAGAGGAAAGGAATATGTGGAAAACACTGATAATGAGAAGGGGCAAGATGATAGGACATCTGCTAAGACATGAGGGAATGACTTCCATGGTACTAGAGGGAGCTGTAGAGGGCAAAAACTGTAGAGGAAGACAGAGATTGGAATACGTCAAGCAAATAATTGAGGAGGTAGGTTGCAAGTGCTACTCTGAGATGAAGAGGTTAGCAAGTAAGCAGTGGAAACATGTGGATTCACAGTCACTGAAGTAGGCGAGGAGACCCAATCATTGCCGTGCGAAGTGTTGCTAACTATTTTTTGGGACTTCCATTTTGTGTTGGTAACAGAGTATGCCCATAAGAAGCGAACCATAACAGGAGTACAGGAGTGATTTACCAGTATCTCCTTATGAAGTTGCAGCTGGTCGTCAAGACGAAGTGTCGGGGGAAGCTACACAAAAGAGTGTTTTTACTACAGGACCAGGCCCCAGCTCATTCCACCACGCAGTACACAGTCACAACCTCTGGTGCTTCTCTGAACTATCAAATTTTACCTATCGCCCCTCTTCTCCCTCCCCCCCCCCCCCCCTCTCCCGCCGTTGTTGTTCTGACATGATACCCAGTCACTTCTTTCTCTCTCCTTTGGAGGAAGAACACCATTGCTTACGAATCAATTCCATAATGGTGATGAAGTGGTGGTGCTCTTCAAGTTGGAAAATTTCTTTAACTACCAAACTCCATTCTACAACAATGGAGTCCGGGAAGTCACACATTGATGAGAAAAATTTGTCAGTCCAATGTCTGAGCCACTCTATTGACTATCAACAGCTGTGGTCAGCCGTAGAATATTTCAGAGCAAATAAAAATTTGTGCTTGCTCAGGACTCCAATCCACATGTCCCCCACTTAACCACTTCGGCTTTCCAAGCACGCTTCCAAGACCGACCTAAATCTCCATTTGTCCTGATGTGTGTGTGTGTGTGAGAGAGAGAGAGAGAGAGAGAGAGAGAGAGAGAGAGTAGATATGTGTGTGTGGGGGGGGGGGGGGGCGCAGATGGCGATCTGGGCTTCTCCTGGACTGCTGGAAGTGTGCTCATATGATCGACGTTTGTAAGGCGACTGCTCGCGACGAATGGGAAATCCAGATTCGAGTCACGGTCTGTCACAATTTTTAATTTGTTCTGAAACATTCTGGGGTTGACATGGACCCAAAATCGACATTTGTGAATTCATTTTGGGAGATGTGCCACATTGAAGAGTGAATATGGACAGGAGGACAAACACCTTTGAAAAGTTTCATGGTCGCATGATTTACTCAAAGTGTTAATTAAAACTTTGCGACCGTCCCTCATAGTGGCCTCTTCTTCTATTAAAACAACATTTGTAATATGCTATGAAGACACCTGAAAGAGGCTGCTTAACTTCCTCTGATATACACTTAACTCGTTTTACCATCTCCACGTCATTGAAGGTAGAATTAGAAAACTTTGTTTAATTTCTCTTTTTTATTCAGAAATCGCGACATTCTCACCCCTTTGTCGTCTGGAAGAAAATATTTTTAGGGTTGCTTAACATTTTAACATTGTTTGAAGTCAGTGTTTATTGAGTGCTTTTTGTTTTATGTTTGCATTATAATTGAACCTGTCAGTTGAGTTGACAGGGATGAACGACAGCTGCAGAGATGTGTACTTGCAAACAGACATGAATCTGTTGAGCAACTGACCGCCCAGAGGAACCAATGGGCTACCAGCAGTCTCCTCAATGACCATTCAGTGGACACTGCTGTGTATGGGCCACCGCAGCAGGTGCCTGGTTCTTGCAGCCATGCTGACTGCTGTTCAGTGGCGATGAAGGCTTGAATTTGCCCACCAGTACCGCAGCTGGACGTCCACTGAGTGGCGACTGGTAGCCTTTTCAAATGAATCACATTTTGTCGTTTCGAAATACCTGCGCAGTAAGCAGTCAGTCTTCACCTGACTGGGAATTAATTACATGTGGTGTTCCTCAAGGTTCCATTTTGGGTCCATTGCTTTTTCTTGTGTATATTAATGACATCTCATCTCTTACATTGCCAGATTCTCAGTTTGTTTTGTTTGCCAATGATACAAACATTGCAATAAATAGCAAGTCAAGTACAGATTTAGAAATAGCCGTTAATCAAATTTCTGCTGACATTAATAAGTGGTTTAAAGCTAATTCTTTGTCATTAAACTTTGAGAAGACGCACTATATGCAGTTCAGAATCTGTAAGAGATTTCCTTCCAGCACGAGTATAACATATGAAGACATGCAGATTAAAGAGGTTGACAGTGTAAAAATTTCTGGGTTACAACTCGATAATAAATTCAGTTAGGAAGGGCATACCACAGAATTGCTTAAGCGCCTAAACAAGTCTGTATTTGCCATGAGAATTATGTCAGATGTAGGACATATAAATATATAAAAAAACTTGCATTCTTTGCTTACTTTCATTCTATTATGTCGTAAGGGATCATATTCTGTGGCCTTGCGGTTCTAGGTGCTACAGTCTGGAACCGAGCAACTGCTACGGTCGCAGGTTCGAATCCTGCCTCAGGCATGGATGTGTGTGACGTCCTTAGGTTAGTTAGGTTTAATTAGTTCTAAGTTCTAGGCGACTGATGATCTGAGAAGTTAAGCCGCATAGTGCTCAGAGCCATTTGAATCATCATATTCTGTGAGAGTTCATCAAACTGAGCAAAAGTTTTTAAGGTGCAAAAGCGTGTGATAAGAATCATTTGTGGTGTAAATTCAAGAACATCTTGTAGAAAGCTGTTCAAGGAATTTTGTATTCTAACCACTGATTTTCAGTATATTTATTCCTTAATGAAATTTGTTGCAAGTAATACATCTCTATTTCCAACCAATAGCTCAGTACACAATATCAATACTAGGAATAAGAGCCGGCCGCGGTGGTCTCGCGGTTCTAGGCGCGCAGTCCGGAACCGTGCGACTGCTACGGTCGCAGGTTCGAATCCTGCCTCGGGCATGGATGTGTGTGATGTCCTTAGGTTAGTTAGGTTTAAGTAGTTCTAAGTTCTAGGGGACTAATGACCACAGCAGTTGAGTCCCATAGTGCTCAGAGCCATTTGAACCATTTGAATAAGAAGGATCTACAGATGGCCTAAAATCACTTACTTTGGTCCAAAAAGGGGCCCAATATTCAGGAACACACATTTTAAATAAATTGCCAGCAACCACTAAAAACTTAGTTTCAGATAAAGCATGGTTTAAACACAGTTTGAAAAACGTTTTGATATCCAACTCCTTCTACTCCATAGATGAATATCTTAACAGAGACTTTTAACTCAGCTTAAGTAAAAATATTTGTTACATTTAAGTTTTGACAACACTTGGTCGCAACAGACAAGATTAGGTATTTTGGGTATGATAAAATTACTAATAGTTGATAACAGTGTTTCATTGTGACAGTGTGTTAATTCTGTAAATATTAGCTGTCCCAGTTTACTGAATTGTATTAACTTATTTTCGACTATCTCCTGACAAATGATCAGGGTAGTAAGTATCCTATTCAAACGTTTTATGTTTTTATGTCATACTTTCTGACATGTTCCACACCCACGAGAATTATCTCATTTTTTTGGGTCTATGGAACGAAAACTCAATCTAATCTTTTGCTCCATTGGACAGATGGTGGTTGACGTATACAGTGTGAAACGTCTGAAAGTAAGCAACGAAGAATGATGGTCTGGGAATGTTCTCGTGACATATATACATATGTCCTTTGGGACTAGATTCACCCCTACATGAAGTTTGTTTTTCCTGAGCACGATGGCATACACCAGCAGGACAATGTAACGTGTCACACAGCTCGCGGTGTACGTGCATGGTTCGAAGAGCACCGAGATGAGTTTACCGTACTCCCCTGGCCACCGACTTCCCAGTCGAAAAGTTGTGGCACCTCCTCGAACGTGATGTTCGCGCTATGGATCCTCAACCGAGAAGCCTACCGCATCTGGACATGGCAATGAAGTCAGCTGCCTCAACAATCCCGTCTGTTCCTTCCATAATCTCACTCACTGTCTTCCTGCACATCTCGCTGAGGTCCGCGCTGCAAAAGATGGTTTTTCAGTTTTTTACAAATGGTCACATTAATGTGACTCGACATTGCGCTTGCCGATGTACTTTACATCGAGCCCTTTTTTATTTTCTTGAAACTGAACTTTGTGACTCCGAAATCTATTGCCAACAAATACGCAAACCAGTGCATAAACTTTTTAAGCATTAAAATAAAAATGAAGTAAAAAGTATTTATTTTCCTTCGATAAGTTTAGCATCCAACATCCTCATCTCTTCCATCAGACTGCCTGATCCTCCTACTGTCTCAGTTCTCAAGTACACTAGTCTTAAAATCCGACTCACAATCCACTAGTTTAAACCCTGTGTTTCACCTTAGACTCCATGTAACACATGTTGACCTTAGACGGCATGTGTAACACATCTTGACGTAACAGTGCCACAATACACTATTCCACAACGTCCATTCTCTCAGTTTTAACGAAATTTCTTTAACCCTATCCCAAAACAAAATCATCTAACATTTTTACAACCTCACATTACATCAAAAAAATGGTTCAAATGGCACTGAGCACTATGGGACTCAACTCCTGTGGTCATCAGTCCCCTAGAACTTAGAACTACTTAAACCTAACTAACCTAAGGACAACACACACATCCATGCCCGAGGCAGGATCCGAACCTGCGACCGTAGCAGTCGCACGGTTCCGGACTGCACGCCTAGAACCGCGAAACCACCGCGGCCGGCTCACATTACATCCAGCTGAATCTGTACACCTTACGAGTATAAGCCTGGTTATAGCATCTGAGACAAAATTGCAGTCGGCCGCGTCAGAGATACATCTACTAGCTCACAGCTTTTGTACAATCGTCCTCCTGAACACCTTATCTTTGACATTTTCTTACAAAACCTAAATGAAACTATGCCACCAATTATATCTGTCCAATCTCACCAAAATCGATAAACTACACTCCTGGAAATTGAAATGAGAACATCGTGAATTCATTGTCCCAGGAAGGGGAAACTTTATTGACACATTCTTGGGGTCAGATACATCACATGATCACACTAACAGAACCACAGGCACATAGACACAGGCAACAGAGCATGCACAATGTCGGCACTAGTACAGTGTATATCCACCTTTCGCAGCAATGCAGGCTGCTATTCTCCCATGGAGACGATCGTAGAGATGCTGGATGTAGTCCTGTCGAACGGCTTGCCATGCCATTTCCACCTGGCGCCTCAGTTGGACCAGCGTTCGTGCTGGACGTGCAGACCGCGTGAGACGACGCTTCATCCAGTCCCAAACATGCTCAATGGGGGACAGATCCGGAGATCTTGTTGGCCAGGGTATTTGACTTACACCTTCTAGAGAACGTTGGGTGGCACGGGATACATGCGGACGTTCATTGTCCTGTTGGAACACCAAGTTCCCTTGCCGGTCTAGGAGTGGTAGAACGATGGGTTCGATGACGGTTTGGATGTACCGTGCACTATTCAGTGTCCCCTCGACGATCACCAGAGGTGTACGGCCAGTGTAGGAGATCGCTCCCCACACCATGATGCCGGGTGTTGGCCCTGTGTGCCTCGGTCGTATGCAGTCCTGATTGTGGCGCTCACCTGCACGGCGCCAAACACGCATACAACCATCATTGGCACCAAGGCAGAAGCGACTCTCATCGCTGAAGACGACACATCTCCATTCGTCCCTCCATTCACGCCTGTCGCGACACCATTGGAAGCGGGCTGCACGATGTTGGAGCGTGAGCGGAAGACAGCCTAACGGTGTGAGGGACCGTAGCCCAGCTTCATGGAGACGGTTGCGAATGGTCCTCGCCGATACCCCAGGAGCAACAGTGTCCCTAATTTGCTGGGAAGTGGCGGTGCGGTCCCCTACGGCACTGCGTAGGATCCTACGGTCTTGGCATGCATCCGTGCGTCGCTGCGGTCCGGTCCCAGGTCGACGGGCACGTGCACCTTCCGCCGACCACTGGCGACAACATCGATGTACTGTGGAGACCTCACGCCCCACGTGTTGAGCAATTCGGCGGTACGTCCACCCGGCCTCCCGCATGCCCACTATACGCCCTCGCTCAAAGTCCGTCAACTGCACATACGGTTCACGTCCACGCTGTTGCGGCATGCTACCAGTGTTAAAGACTGCGATGGAGCTCCGTATGCCACGGCAAACTGGCTGACACTGACGGCGGCGGTGCACAAATGCTGCGCAGCTAGCGCCATTCGTCGGCCAACACCGCGGTTCCTGGTGTGTCCGCTGTGCCGTGCGTGTGATCATTGCTTGTACAGCCCTCTCGCAGTGTCCGGAGCAAGTATGGTGGGTCTGACACACCGGTGTCAATGTGTTCTTTTTTCCATTTCCAGGAGTGTATTTTTCATTTAAGTCGTTTACATTAACCTCAAAATACACAGCCAGTTCCATTCTGAATTAAACCTGTATCTTGTTAACAAACACCATACTAGACGACACAATTTTTTTTCTTCTTCAACATTCACAACCTGAGAATAACTTCTGCCCCAGACGAAATCTTCGGATCATTGTGCATTTTCAGCCACATAATTTTACATGTCCTTGATCCAATCGTACGTTATCAACTATCAGTTTTTGTTACAACGCCAAACTCCAGACCCAATAGACGCAAATCAACTCACGAAAATCCTTCCTCCGCCAAAACTAATAAAAGACTAAATTTAACTGGGATGCCTAGTGACTCTTTATTCGTACCAAGCTGTCAAATTACCCTACAAAACCGGGCTGGTATAATCCTTATTTTATTCGTGCTTCATAGAATTTTGCGGGAGCCGCTACCACGATTGTCTACTTGGCTCCATCTGCCCTATTCCTTCTCAGAGAAACCTATAGACTCAGTTGAGCCTTCCTCCATACCAGATACTACGACATTCTTGTATGTTACCAGTAAATATGGTAAAACTTTCGTAACGTATTATAGGTAAATATTAACTAAAATTAGTGAGATATCTTCAAAATTCAATGTTACCTCACCTGTGAACAGATCATTGTCTTGTAAAACATCCCATTCTCTCATAACCTGAATCACACACCCTGCTATTCGCATCTCTACAACAGTCAACCACTACCTGACAATTCAGTAAAGTTAAGCCCTCTGCTTCCCACCTTCAAGATATCATCAGCATTCTCGACAACTCCATCTTTGATCATCATTATTGTATAAGATGACCTACACAACTATCCTTTTTTCCTAATACCTCCTTTACACTGACCACATGTCCAAGTCATTCCCCGAACTCGCCGGCTCCAGTAGACCAATAATGCTGCCTTTCTTACCAAACACGCAACACTCTATCCTTCCCAAGAGATCCCTCTACTCCACCCTCAAAATTTTACAACCTTGTGCAGCCTCTACTATCTACCAATAAATTCTACATCTACATCTACATTTATACTCCGCAAGCCACCCAACGGTGTGTGGCGGAGGGCACTTTACGTGCCACTGTCATTACCTCCCTTTTCTGTTCCAGTCGTGTATGGTTCGCGGGAAGAACGACTGTCTGAAAGCCTCCGTGTGCGCTCTAATCTCTCTAATTTTACATTCGTGATCTCCTCGGGAGGTATAAGTAGGGGGAAGCAATATATTCGATACCTCATCCAGAAACGCACACTCTCTAAACCTGGCGAGCAAGCTACACCGCGATGCAGAGCGCCTGTCTTGCAGGGTCTGCCGCTTGAGTTTGCTAAACATCTCCGTAACGCTATCACGGTTACCAAATAAACCTGTGACGAAACGCGCCGCTCTTCTTTGGATCTTCTCTATCTCCTCCGTCAACCCGATCTGGTACGGATCCCACACTGATGAGCAATACTCAAGTATAGGGCGAACAAGTGTTTTGTAAGCCACCTCCTTTGTTGATGGACTACATTTTCTAAGGACTCTCCCAATGAATCTCAACCTGGTACCCGCCTTACCAACAATTAATTTTATATGGTCATTCCACTTCAAATCGTTCCCCACGTATACTCCCAGATATTTTACAGAAGTAACTGCTACCAGTGTTTGTTCCGCTATCATATAATCATACAATAAAGGATCCTTCTTTCTATGTATTCGCAATACATTACATTTGTCTGTGTTAAGGGTCAGTTGCCACTCCCTGCACCAAGTGCCTATCCGCTGCAGATCTTCCTGTATTTCGCTACAGTTTTCTAATGCTGCGACTTCTCTGTATACTACAGCATCATCCGCGAACAGCCGCATGGAACTTCCGACACTATCTACTAGGTCATTTACATATATTGTGAAAAGCAATGGTCCCATAACACTCCCCTGTGGCACACCAGAGGTTACTTTAACGTCTGTAGACGTGCTGTGTTCTGTTTGCTAAAAACTCTTCAATCCAGCCACACAGCTGGTCTGATATTCCGTAGGCTCTTACTTTATTTATCAGGCGACAGTGCAGAACTGTATCGAACGCCTTCCGGAAGTCAAGGAAAATATCATCTACCTAGGAGCCTGTATCTAATATTTACTGGGTCTCATGAACAAATAAAGTGAGTTGGGTCTCACACGATCGCTGTTTCCGGAATCCATGTTGATTCCTACAGAGTAGATTCTGGGTTTCCAAAAACGACATGATGCTTGAGCAAAAAACATGTTCTAAAATTCTACAACAGATCGACGTCACAGATATAGGTCTATAGTTTTGCGCATCTGCTCGACGACTCGACGATCCTTCTTGAAGACTGGGACTACCTGTGCTCTTTTCCAATCATTTGGAACCTTCCGTTCCTCTAGAGACTTTCGGTACACGGCTGTTCTTTCGCGTACTCTGTGTAGAATCGAATTGGTATCCCGTCAGGTCCAGTGGACGTTCCTCTGTTGAGTGATTCCAGTCAACAATAACGATATATTACAAATTTTAATAGTCTAGATCGCAAAATAATCCTATTGTAACAAGACAACCGCTTTCACTTAACTAACTAGCATCTTCAGATCATACTTTCACTGTAATGGTGCCTGAGACATCAGAAAGTGTTGACCAACACAAGACCGTTGCTACGCTTGACTGGTCAAAATATTACTGATAGTAAATAATTTGTGGTGATTTATGTTGTCTGGTATCTCTGAAATCACTTTCAATGAAAGTATGATCGGAAAATGGAAGCAGGTCAACTGAAATCGGTTATTTAGTTAATATTGAACTGCACTGTCATGAAGACTAGTCTTAAGATTTATGATAGATAAAATAGACCGCTGTGTCTCCTTCAACTGACGTCGCTAGATTTTGCAAACAAGCGCAGAATCTATAGGACGAACCACCAACTAATTCCCTTCCCCACTTACTTCCGCCACAACAAACACTATCACCTTGACCAGCTGACTTATACAATGAAATATCTAGAACTAACTTTCGACTGCAAATGAATCTGGAAACTCCTCTTGCTAATTCTTCAACAAAAATCCTACGAAATACTAAAACTACTAACAAGCCAAACATAGAAATTATATCTTTTCATGATCTTTCACATCTTCAAAAGCATTAGGCTGCCTGGCCTATTCCTTTCAGTACTGATGCATTTCTATTCCCTTCAAGTCCTGTCGTTTCCTTCTATAACTCCACTTTTCAATGTCTACTTGACCACCCTCTCCCACACGAATCCTTTACCAGTTAATGAAGCTCTCTCCCCTCCTCATAACATCTAAAGACCCACATACTTGATCAGCAGTACACCATTGCGTACACACGAGCTACTGAACATGAGCCACTGGCGCTCCTTTACTGTTACAAATTTTCTTCTCTTGATCTCCACACACTTTCCAGTTAATCTCATGTACATTTTAATCGTTTGATCCTCAACTGTTTTTGGATGAAACCACCATTTTATTAATTTTTTATAAAAATTAATGAAACCGCCGATGATAATGCAAGGCAGAGATTTCTACAGTCCCATCCACGAACGATGGCGGTTCGCCCAGGTCGAGACAAGGACTGGGATTGCATTGCTGCCAGTGACAATTGCGATAAGTGTATACACCTGCTTTCCACTTGATTAAATTATGTCTCTCGCTTGCTTGTGTAGAATTTGTCGCTTACAACCACCATCAACCAAGACAACTATCAACAAATGGTATAAAAATTGTGATTCTTGATTTTCTCCCGGCGTATTTGATAATCAAAATATCCACGGGTGTACTGCCGGTCTATAGTGTCAAAAAAATGGCTCTGAGCACTATGGGACTCAACTGCTGCGGTCATCAGTCCCCTAGAACTTAGAACTACTTAAACCTAACTAACCTAAGGACATCATACACATCCATGCCCGAGGCAGGATTCGAACCTGCGACCGTAGCAGTCGCACGGTTCCGGACTGCGCGCCTAGAACCGCGAGACCACCGCGGCCGGCTCTATAGTGTCCAACGGGCACAATATTTTGGCGATCAAACATGTCGCCATCATCAGGCGACATGTTTGATCGCCGAAATATTGTGCCCGTTGGACACTATAGACCGGCAGTACACCCGTGGATATTTTGGGTATAAAAATTCATTAAATAACTCCTTACGATCAGGTATGAAGCTCGTACTGCACACGTCATTCACAGTAATGCGTTCAGAACATTACTGAAAGCTCATTGGCTGTCGGAGAACGCTCCACGTAGGTACGCAGAACAAGCCTAAACTTGACAGCCATTGTTCGTGACTCCAACTACAGTGATACACCCAGGACACCCCGGTACTTCTACCAATGTAGGGCATTGTAGTAGTGAGCCCAGCTTTCAAAGCAACAGTCATCTCAGGGTTGTGCTACGTGATCAAAGCATATAACTTTCCTCCTGACTCACCATGTATCTAAGTTATTGTAATGTACATTTGAATTTTTACTACTGAGTTTGTGATTGTTATAGAAATTAAACCACAGAGAGAGTATGCAGTTCTGATACAAAAGTTGTTAAGTTTGAGGCCTATTTTCGCTTGTTAGTTTCACCTATAAAATGTTTTAAGCGTAATCAGTTCATGGAAGTTTCGAGATGTGGGATTTTGTCTAGGAAAAAATTTGATTTGCTTTCAAATACATCACATGAAGTAATGGCCGGCTGAAAGAAAACATTAAATATTTTTTATTGTGCAGAATTGGTACAAAGCTGTATCACTTTTCAACATAATCTCCCCCACGCTCAATGAAAGTCCTCCAGCGCTTACAAAGTGCATAAATTCCTTTAGAAAAAAATTATTTTGGTAGTCCGCGCGGGGCACCTCTTCATCAGAACGGAACTTCTTTCCTCCCATTGTGTCATAGAGTGGTCCAAACATATGGAAATCACTTGGGGCAAGGTGTGGTGAGTATGGTGGATGTGGAAGACATTCAAAATGCATGTCTGTGATTGTTGCAACTTTTGTACGGGCAGTGTGACATCTGCTGACAGCAACCCACGTTTCTTTGATTTGGCTGCAGGCCGCAGATGATTTTTTGGGAGATCTGTGTATGATGCACTGGTGACAGTGGTCCCTCTAGGCATGTAATGCTCCAAAATGACGCCTTTTTCGTCCCAAAGGAGAGTCAGCATAACCTTCCCTGCTGATGGTTCTGTTCGAAACTTCTTTGGTTTTGGTGATGAGGAATGGCGGCATTCCTTGCTCGCTCTCTTCTTTTCCGCTTGGTGGAGGTGATCCCAGGTTTCGTCCCCAGCAACGATTCTTGCAAGGAAGGCATCACCTTCTCGTTCAAAGCGCCGAAGAAGTTCTTCACATGCGTCAACACGTCCTTCTCTCATTTCAGGAGTCAGCTGCCGTGGCACCCATCTTGCAAACACTTTGTGAAACAGGAGTACCTCATGCACAGCGTGGTGAACTGATCCATGACTAATCTATAAACATGTTGCAATGCCATTCAGTGTCACTCGGCGGTTTTCCTTCACTATGGCTTCAACAGCTGCAATGTTCTTTGGAGTCACAACTCGTTGTGCCTGACCTGGACGAGGAGCATCTTCCACTGAAGTCACACCATTTGCGTGCTTCCTACTCCATTCGTAGACTTGCTACTGTGACAAACATGCATCACGGTACTGAACCTTCATTCGTCGATGAATTTCTATAGGTTTCACACCTTCACTACGCAAAAACCGAATAACAGAACGCTGTTCTTCCCTGGTGCAAGTCGCAAGTGGGGCGGCCATCTTTATACTGATACTGCAACGGTATGTGTGCATCTGCCCTATGCTGCCACCTACAGGCCATTCTGCACGCTGTTTGTAGCACGCTTACTAACTTACAGGATAAAGGCACGAAATTTCGATTTGTTCTTACAAATTTAAGGTTTTCATTTGATTCACCGTCGTATAACAATAAAGGTTAATTTTACGAAACATGTTTCATCTATATTCTAAAGAACAACTGTCTTCTCAAAACAACTGATGGTTTACTTTTTGCCACACTCTTCTTGTGTCCGTGGCCTTCTATGATAAGAAAGGTTAATTATGTGAAAAATTTTCAAATTACATTTTATTGCATATTTTTAGGACTCAAAGGGCTCTAAGTCCCACTTAAGACGTGTTCTTCCTACCAGCTGCATTTGAAATGAAATATGCTTATGGCATTATTGGACACCTGGTACAAGTGTTTTTTATTTGAGTTCACTTCGGAACTTGAGAGTTGATGATGATGAAATGGTGATAAGACATGTATCCAGTTCTGATCGAAAAAAGTCCCTGATCTGGTTGGGAACTGAAACTGGGGCCTCATGTACGACAGTCCAGAACGCTAACCACGAACTGCTTCCTGACACCACATACATAGATCTTTCCCTATCTATCCCTTCCATAGCACAAGGGTCCATTGTCCATCTTCTACTTAACAAAATCCAATGCCGATAACACTGACAACCTGTCTTCTTCACTGTCCTTTAGTGAATCACACCAGACCTCTGACACATTACCTCAGTTTTGAAGAAATCTTCCATCCATCCATCTAACTTTACTAGGAGCAGTTAAAAATTCAACCACGTTGCATAGCCCACTTCAAAGTAAACACAGTCACCATTTTTATACCGGATTCGAATTTGGCATCTATTTTATTGCTCTAAATATTTTATGTAAATAAAACTGTACAATCAAGAGAGCCAGTAGGGCTGCTAACTCCACTCCCTGCGTTATTGATTACAAAGTGATATACACTCAAGCGAAGCGAAACTTACATCTTTTTTACCAAATTGAAGTCAAATTTTAAGTAAACAAAATTCGATCCAACATTTTTTTGTTCTTTTTATTCACAGTGATATTCGGACATTCAGACAGGGCAATAAGAAACAGGGTCCTTTCCCAGGTAACAATAAGCAACGGAAAATGATGCTACACATGTGCACAGGAGGGAAAGGGGTTGCAATGGTTTGAACTAAACTATGATTAGACAAAACTATATCCCAAAATTATTTCTTAATGCAGACAATGCTGGCGGCGATGGTGATGTAGTAATTGGTTCGTGGTGTGGGGGAAGACGACAATATATTACCAGATGCTCCTTAACTGAGTCACTCTGGACGATTATGACGGCATTGTTACTATAAGTGGCGTTATTTTTCACTGAGGACCGTGCTGCTACACAAACTTAATACCCACATCTCATACTTTGATGACATAGATGCGCCAACATTCCATCGACTACACTCAATATTCTATTAAGATCACCACTTACGAGCGACAAACCGTAGTTATCTGCCGCCATTGTGGCAGGCGTATGGGCGAATCGAAGGTCGCAGCGATCGATCACTGATCGCTAGTAATTCCCAAGTTACCTGATGAATCGCATGTGACGTTTAGTAATACTACTGCCTCGCTGTGATTCATGTGTTTAATCATTATCCGTAGCTGTGTAGTTTTGTTTCGTTTCGCTGTGCACATGAGCTCCCTTCTTCGACAGGTTCAAAGATCCTTCACATAATTTTTCTTTCGAAGATCAACAAGTTTTCTTCATCCTTCTTTGTTGTACTTAGGGTTTCTGTCCCATACAACAGTACTGGCGATATCACGGCTGGCGCCTTGTCACGGTTCGCACGACTCCCCCCGTCGGAGGTTCGAGTCCTTCCTCGGGCATGGGTGTGTCTGTTGTCCTTAGCGTAAGTTAGTTTAAGTTAGATTAAATAGTGCGGAAGCTTAGGGACCGATGACATCAGCACTTTGGTCCCACAAGACCTTACCACAAATCTCCAAAACTATCACGGCATTGTATGCTTTATGTTTGGTCTTAATTGGTAGATTCTTGAATGACATTATCTGCTTTAGACTGAAATAAGTTTTAAACTCGTCCACAATACGTTGGTTTATTTCCTGTTTTAAATTTTTTTTGCTTGTTGCACCATGTACAAAGGTATTTAAAATTTTCCACTTTAGCAAATTTCAATATCCCTACCTGTAATGGGATGTCATTGGGGCTTCTTTTAATACCTCCACTACCTCGGTCTTTTCCACATTAATCCTGAAACGTCCCCTTTGAAAAATTTATACACGACTGTGCTTAAACTGACACACAATATTTTTAGCGCAACGCAATCTGACTTTCAAAAATCCCTACAAAAGAATGGCCCTGACTAACATTAACCTATACGTTCCACAAATCACTTACCTCACAAAAATCTTGGTTACTCGAACTACTGCAATACAGCGAGCGCCACTACTGCCAGCTAACTAAAAGAATCAAACTACGGAAGGCACTAACTACTGATAGGCACAGTTAGCAAATGACAGATTTTAATAGAGAACAAGCAATGTATTTACCTTTATAGTCATAATATATATATCAGTTCATGACACCAATTCTTACAAATTTCAAAACTCCTCCATCTCTCTCCCCACGTGCACCACTGCTGGCGGCTCACCTCCAACTGCGCAACGCTACGCGCTGTTAGCATCCATCTGCCGCTGCCCGACACTACAATGGCAGACAACAATGAAAACTAGCCACAGACTGCGCACAGCACAGCCAGTGATTTTTCATACAGAGTGCTATGTGGCGTTACCAATAAGAAAACCTAAACAGCCTACTTACAATCCGTAACCCGATCTTACCTGCATTTTGCGCTAGGTCCTATACAGTTTCTGCCATCTATTCCTCTGATTCTGCTACAACTGCGATTTCGTCTGCATAACCCAATCAATCTGTCCTACCATTTAGCGTCACCCCTTTGTTTCCTCTTTTCGTTTCTCGGATTGTTTTCTCTAGGACCAGATTAAATAACAGTGGTGAAATAACATCACCTTATCTCACACCCGTTATGAAATGAAAATCCTCGGATAGCTCCCCTTGGTATTTAAATTTGGCTATTGTCTCCGCTGTGCACACCTTGAACATGTTTATTAACTTCATTGGTATACCAAGCTCTCTCAGGATTATGTGCATACTTAATCTGTGGAAACTGTCATAAGCCTCTGAGAAGTCCACGAACGTCATCAGAAACTGATGATTGAATTTCCAAAACTTTTCCCAGATTTGCCTCATGATGAAAATTTGATCGATGGTCGATCGTTCTTCCTGGAAGCCTGCCTGGTACTCTCCTACAATATCTTTTGTAAATGACTAAAGTTTTTCAAGTATTATTAAACATAGAACTTTATAAGGTATACTTAGGAGAGAAATGCCCCTGTAGTTGTTAGAATTCCTATTACTTTTCTTTTTATGCTGTGGGATAATGACAGCTGATTTCCACTCTTCTGGGATTCCTTTTTTCCCATAGTTCTTTTATGAGATTGTATAGCTCTTCCTGAATTGTTTATCCTCCTGCCTTCAACGTGTCTGCCGTCATCCTACCCTCTCCAGGTGCCTTATTATTCTTTAGTTTCCTCATTGCTCTTTCTACATCTTGTTGAGTCACTTGAGTGGTTGTGGCTTCTCCTATATCCTCTGTATTATTCTCATGTACAGAGACACCCTCTGGATCTTCAGCATTTAATAGCTCTTCAAAATATTCTCTCCACCTATTCAGAATTCTTTTCTTGTCTGTTAGCATATTTCCGACCTTATTATTAATAACTGAAGCTTCGTTTCTGTGATCATTCCCCACATGTTTGAACATCTGAAACATCTTCCTGCTGTCTGATATTGTATTTGATTTTCGATTTCATTAATCTTATTGTTCATGAACTTTCTTTTTTCTGTCCTCAGAATCATATTTGTTTCTCTTCTTACAATCTTGGGTGTTTCCTGTAGTACCGCACATTGTCTGTCAACATGTGCACCGCCCTTGCTCTCTTCCTGGGCTTCACAGCTTGTTCACATACCTCACTGAACCATTTCTTCTTCGTTGTTAACTTTTTCTCTCCTAGAATTTCTTCAGCTACTTCAGTTACAGAGGTCCTTATTTCTTCCAATTGCTTGTTAACACTTGTTTCATCAGCGTGGTCTGATGCCAATACTCGAACTTGTTATGCACTTTAATGTTATACTGCCGGCATATCCCTGGACCCTTCAGCTTCTCAATACCAAATTGTCTCTTGGCCATGTTCTTCTTTTTCTGTTCATAGCACGGCTCTAACCGCAATTTGGCTTTGACTAGGAAGTGGTCTGTGTCCGCTTCTGTTCCTCTGTACTACCTCACATCCATCACTCACTTCTTGTGCCTCTCATCTCTCAGCATATAATCTATCTGATTGACGGTGCTACCATCTGGGGAAATCCAGGTGCCTTTGTGGATCTGTTTGCGGGGGAAAGATGTTGAGCTCACCACAAGATTCTGACTTAACGCAAAACTGATTAACAGCAGGCCATTGTCATTTGTTTTTGCATGTAAACTCTCTTTTACAATTGTTAGTCTATACATCTCTCCTTGTCCCACTGTGGCATTGAAGTCTCCCAGAATAATTTTAAGACTTCTGTTGCTAATGCTCTTCACTGTTCTTTCCAGTTCTTTATAGAATTCATTCTCTTTTTCATCACTTACGTTCGTTGGTGAATGTGCATTAACAAGAGTGAGATCGCCGTACCTATGCCTAATAGTTATACACGATATCCTATTGCTGACTGCTCTGAAGGCCTTTACTTGCCCCATCACCCGCTCACTCACCACAAATCGCGTTCCATGTTCATGGTTACCATTTTCTTCACAACCTCCATGAAAGATTACTGATTTATTCTCACGTAATGTCTCTTGTAATGCAATAGCGTTTATTTTAGACTCTTCTAGTCCAGGGACTGCTGTCAGAACAGCTCCAGGTCTATACAGACTTTTAATGTTCCACGTGCCAACTCGTAAACCAGTGTACGTAGCCGGTTTCGACTTATGCGGTTCCATCCTATTCCGAGGTACATTTGTGAGGTTTTTTGTGGGGGTAAATTGTCCCCTCTCCGCGTTACAGGCGGTGTGCAGGGTTAGCCCAGTAGCAGGACTGACACTGTTCTGAGATTAGATTAGATTAGATTTACTTTCATTCCAATTGATCGGTAGTGAGGAGGTCCTCCAGGATGTACAACATGTCAGAAAAACAACACTACATGACAAATATTTACAACTCAAACAAATAAGCTAATGTACCATTCAACAGGTCCCAAGTGGAATGATCGTAATTTTTTAATGAAAACTATATGAAAGAATCATTTTACAAATACTAATGCACTGAATTCAAAAGAAACAAAGTTTATTTATTTATTTATGAGGTAATAAACGTGTAATACAATTGCTATAATACTTATTTACAATGAACACATTACTGCGCTGAAATGGTACAGAAGATAGATTGTACTTACAAACACACACACACACACACACACACACACACACACACACACACACACTTATTTAAAATGAACACATTTCTGCACTGAAATTGTACAGAAGTTATATTGAACTTATATATATACACACACAAATCACTTGGTTCTACTGAGAAATTCATCAATGGAGTAGAAGGAGTTGGCCACCAATAAATCCTTTAGGCTTCTCTTAAACTGTATTTCATTGGTTGTTAAGCTTTTTATGGCTGCTGGCAAGTTTGAAAATGTGTGTTCCTGAATAATGCACACCTTTTTGTACAAGACTAAGTGACTTTAAATCCTTGTGAAGATTATTCTTATTTCTTGTATTGATTCCATGAATTGAGTTGTTGGTTTGAAGAAGTGATATATTTTTAATGACAAATTTCATTAAAGAATAAATATATTGGGAAGCCATAGTTAGTATCCCTAGTTCCTTAAACAGGCTTCTGCAGAATGTTCTCGAGTTCACACCACATATAACTCTTACTGCATGTTTTTGTGCCTGGAAAACTTCAGCTTGGTTTGATGAATTACCCCAAAAAATAATCCCATATGACATTATGGAATGAAAGTAAGCATAGTATGCTAGCTTTTTCATTTTTATATCCCCTATGTCTGACACAATTCGCATTCCAAATAGAGATTTGTTAAGACGCTTCAGCAGCTCTGTGGTGTGCTTTTCCCAGTTGAATTTCTTATCAAGCTGTAATCCCAAGAATTTAACAATGTACACGTCTTCTATCTGCTTGTCATCATATGTTAGGCATTTAGTCGTGGGACACCCTTTACAAGTTCTGAACTGCATGTAGTGTGTTTTTTTCAAAGTTTAGTGACAAGGAATTGGCTAGGATCCAGTGATTAATGTCCACAAATATTTTATTAGCTGATCTTTCTAAGGCTACACTCGATTTTCTGTTTATTGCAATGTTTGTATCATCGGCAAACAAAACGAACTTGGCATCTGGTAATGTTACTGATGAAAGGTCATTGATATACACAAGAAGAAGTAAGGGCCCTAAATGGAACCTTGTGGGACCCCACATGTAATCAGTTCCCAGTTGGATGATGCGTGATAGCTTGATACATGTCTCTTTCCTAATAACACCCTTTGTTTCCTGCCAGAGATATAAGATTTGAACCATTTTGCAGCATTTCCTGTTACACTATAATATTCTAATTTACTTAAAAGGATATCGTGCCCTGAGCTGGCACGATTTCTTTTCGGGGTTTACTCCGTTAGGAAAGCTAGCTTCACCACGCCTCTAGAGCGTTCCCTGCCCTCTTCGTTAAAAGATAGAAAAGAAAAGTGAAAGACACCATCCGCCCTCGAAACTTAATACCGTTGGGGTCGAAAAAGTAAAAGTTGGCGAAGGGAGGTCGATAGGAAAGAAAACAGAAGAAGACTGGCACAAGTAAGTGGAAGTAATGTTAGCTAAGGGCCCATGTGGTTGCCACCCACATACTACCAAGGCGTCAGCTTTCGTTAACATTTATAGTTAAACTGAGGTGACGGAAGTCAAGAGATAGCGATACACACGTATACAGATGGCGATAGTATCGCGTACAATAGGTATAAAAGGGCAGTGCACGAATTCAGGTGATTCATGTGGAAAGGTTCCGACGTGATTGTGACTGCACGACGGGAGATAACAGATTTTGAACGCGGAATGGTAGTTGGAGCTAGACGCAAGGGTCATTCCATTTCGGAAATCGTTAGAGAATTCAATACTCGGAGATCCACAGCGTCAAGAGCGTGCCGATGATACTAAATTTCAGACATTACTTCTCACAACGGACAACGCAATGACCGACGGCCTTCACTTAACGACCGAGAGCAGCAGCGGTTATGTTGAGTTGTCAGTGTTAACAGACAAGCAACAGTTCATTTATTAACAGCAGAAATCAGTATGGGACGTATGACTAACGTATCGGTTAGGACAGTGCGGCGAAATATGGCGCTCATGGGCTACGGCAGCAGACGACTGAAGCGAGAGCCTTTGCTAACAACACGACATCGCCTGCGGCTCCTCTCCTGAGCTCGTGACGATACCGATTAAGCCCAAGACGACTGACAAACCTTGGCATGGTCAGACGAGTCATGATTTCAGTTGGCAAGAGCTGATGGAAGGTCCGAGGGTGGCGCAGAACCCACGAAGCCAGGGACTCACGTTGTCAACAAGGCACTGGGTGAGCTGGTGGCGCCTCTCAATGGTGCGGGCTGTTTACTTGGAATGAAGTGTTCCTTTGGACCAGCTGACCCTATCGTTGACTGGAAATGATTATATTAGGTCCAAACAACAATAGAATTTTTATAGATGATAATACGCCGTGTCACCGATTTGAAGAACATTCTGAGTAATGCGAGCGAATCCACCGAACATTTGCGGGGCATAATCGAAAGATCAGTTCGTGCACAAAATATTGCACTGGCAACACTTTCACAGTTATGGATGGCAATAGAGACTTCATGGCTCAGTATTTCCGCAGGGGACTTCCAACGACTTGTTGAGTCCCTGTCACGCGAGCTGCTGCACTATGACAGACAAAAGGAGGTCCGACACAATACTAGGCGGTATCCCATTACTTTCGCCAACTCAATCTATTCATGGTTTGTATAAACAGCTGCAATTTCCGTCCAGAAGTTCTATTCTGTTGTGGC
Source organism: Schistocerca gregaria (assembly GCF_023897955.1). Taxonomy (NCBI): domain Eukaryota; kingdom Metazoa; phylum Arthropoda; class Insecta; order Orthoptera; family Acrididae; genus Schistocerca; species Schistocerca gregaria. The sequence goes on from NC_064922.1 coordinate 662,223,631, forward strand.
TGTTGTATTGGTAAGTAGGAAAAGCTAAGGATAACCACTGCAAGCGCCCGCAAAAGATGTATTTTGCTACGCCGGAAGGCGAGAACAAATGATAGAGACCCCATTCAATTTTTTGTTACCTTATGTTCTGAGTTCTCTTGGAGAGAGGACGTGGTTAGATATGAGATGCGTGTAGTAGCTTTCACAGTATCTCAATAATAATTTTCTCAGTGTAAAAATTGTGGCCGTTTTGCCGAGGGGTTCTAGGCGCTTCAGTCTGGAACTGCGCGACCGCTACGGTCTGAGGTTCGAATCCTGCCTCGGGCATGGATGTGTTTGATGTCCTTAGGTTACTTAGGTTTAAGTAGTTCTAAGTTCTAGGGGACTGGTGACCTCAGATGTTAAGTCCCATAGTGCTCAGAACTAAAAATTCTTGTGGACAAAAACAATTCAAAAAGAAAGCAAAAAGAAACCAGGATTTGCGGGAAACTTTGGAAATGAGCAATTTTTTTCATCGTAGCTAAGGTAGGACTGCTACGCAACCGCTTGCTTAGCTGTGCTTGGTAGCGTGTCCTGCGTAATACAGTAATTAGAAGTACCTTTTCTTAATTTCCTTTCCTAAATGCATTGTAGTGAATTTTTCGTAATGAGTAACTAGGGAAAAGTTTCAAGTTTTTTGTATTACAACATTTCACGCGTCATAAAAGTAGATAAATAATGCCTGACGACACGTAAATCGTATGTTTAAATTCACAAATTAATATATTTCAATTTTCTGTTTTCCAAAAATTTTAATTGTAACATCAAACAGAATAGCACAAAAATCAGTTTCCATTATTGTCGACTATGGCGAAAGCGCAATGAACCAAGATGGCGTACAATTGCAAGATAGAACGTCTGAAGTACCAGCGCCATGTCTTCCACAATTAGACGTGTTAAAATAGTTCAGAGATGAACATAACCGAAGTAACAAGTGCTAGTGAACTTTCACAGAGCTCTAACTTTGATGATACGTTGATGACAATAGATGAAAGTACATCACTTATCTACGCGAGTAACATTCTGTTCACGCCGGAAAACATAGAAAGCGCAGATAACATGATTTTTGACGACACTTTATCGTCACCCATCACACGAAATTCAAATGTTGACTTTCAGAGTACAGTTGTAAACAACCAAAGCACATTAAATAGCAGCCATAATGACGCACTTGGATAATATGAACACCAATTAAAGCAGTTGGCGTGCAGACATAAAAAATATAAACACCAATTTGCCAACGGACATAAATACAAAAATTGACAGTTTGTGGCAAAACCTTACCATAGTCACACAAGACAAAAACCATATAAAACAAGAGCGAAAACAAGTTTTAAGAGGTTTTCAGGATACAGTCACACAGCAGATCAGTGATTTGACAAAGAATTTTCGCGAGGAGATGAATGTAAAATTTAAAGACATGGAAAAATAGCTAAAACAATATGTACCGAAGTACACAATGACATTACGGGTATAAAACAAAAATTAGACACTCTTAACGAACAGTGATACAGTAGAGAAGCAAATAAAAGCGATGAAAGACGCACACACGTACCTGGAAGCTACACAAACACAATTAAATTCCACAGTAAGTAACATCTTTACCGTAGTAAACAAACTGCACAAGGATTAATAAAATATACCAGTAGCAATAGATGAACTCACTTTAAAAGTAACATAACTCGAAATCGAAGCAGGTACTTTAGACAAAACTAGTGCCGCAGCAGAAAAGGCAGTGAAGGAATGTAAATTAATCAACGATGTAGTTGAAAGGGTTATTCAGCAAAAATAAAATGAGATTATTGACAAAGTGAACACCAATTTGCAAGCTACAGAGCACAGCATACTCAACTACTTACGTGAAACATACAGACACACCAGTTGCACACATAAACAAAGTACCAGCCACAGCAAACCAAAGTATTGTATGTACACAGATCATTGCAGACCCTACAAACAATGCCAGTAGTAATGACAGAACGCAGAGTTAAGTTTACAGGGCATAACACCAGAACCAGTACCTACGAGAAGTATAAATAATTATGACAGCTATGTAAACACAGCACAAAATGCAAACAGCTTGTCTACTATATTTGCTGGCGAAGGTCTACTAGCGTAAGACACCACCAATTTCCAACAATTGCGAGTGAAGGTAAGAAGATGAATCCTGTCGTGTTTATTAGTGCTTTTCGACCTGTGTTTCCCAGAAATTTGACGGAAGCACAAAAGTTCAGGTTTTTTGTTGGGTACACACAAGGCAATGTACATGTAGTACATGTCGATGTTGTGGGCGACCGAGATCGCTGAGCGGTGTACCACATATTTACAATTTGAAAGGGCATTTATTGACAAACATTGGTCAGAAGTCGTATAGGAGACACTTAGGCGAGAGGTTTTTAACCCCGCCCCTTTTAATAGCAAATATGGTAGCTTGCGAAGATATTCTGAGCAGTATCTCAACAAAACACGTGACTGGACGAATCCTATATCTCATGTGGATGTTTTAGAAGTTTCTTTTGCCATCGCACATTCGTGAAAAATTAGTAACTGCACCTGAGCATGACACAGAATATTTTCTATCCATTCGACCTAATATATGAAGAGAACGTAGTAACAAATAGGGCGTCAGACAGCCAAACAACGCAACAACGTAACTCGAATGGTCGATACAAAAAGCCAGACACGAACACACAGCAAAGCTGGTACGCAACCGCAAGGATACATTAACCGTGGTAATGGATACGGGAATGGTAATGGTAGGAATAGGAACAAGAGATTTAAACAAAACTTTGGGTATAACAGGAACTATTACCATCCACAAGCTAATTTCAATCCCTCCTCTCAAAATTATGCACCTCGTGTAAATGAAAACAGTCAGCCGCATCGGTGGCCGGCGAGTGGCAACAACAATAGTACAACACGCCGTACCGCAGCCAACCTTTGCGCAGCAAAACCGCAAAACGGCAACATATCACAACAGCCATATGAACACACAAGAAAGCATGTTGCGAACTGGAAATTATAAACAGTGGAGTAACAATCACATAGTACAACTGATAGAGGTTGTCCTGTGTACCGAAGTAGATCAGACTACACCGCAGGAAAACCCGAATCGGTCGTATTTGATCTCCATAGTATAGACCTTACAAGCGACGGGGGCAAACCAGATTTGTAAATATGTTTCGTACGATACGATGAACAAGGAGACATAAAAGACGACCTATACCAACATGAACCAAAATTAGCGAAAAATACACTGGAAGAACAAATGCAAAGAGTAATCAGAGCGAAAATGTTTGGTATAGACATACAGTCAATACTTGATACAGGGTCCACGACTAATTTAATGTATGAAGCAGTTTTCACTGAATTAAAAAGACGGAATAAATTTCCTGTTCTGCCAGTGCTAAACTGCAAAGTACAAACCGCTACAGGCGGCAAAACCAAATTAGTAAAACTCCAAGCTCTTATCACCGTGAACATCGAATAATTTTCTGTGCAGTGTAATTTTTTAATACGAGACAAACTTATAGTCAACTGCTTGATAGGTATGTACACATTTAGAACCTACAAAACTCAAATAGACATAGGTAATGGTAAGTGCCATTTCTTTGCGCAGGACAAAAGATTTTCTGTCAGCCTGATTACCACACCGGAGAGGTATGACAAAGTAAACCCAGAACCCCATGTCACTGTGCAGTATTCACATCCCACCGTCTATTTTGTGAACAAATGTGATAACGAACACGAGACCGACACTGAAGTTAACCAGGCATCAGCAGAAAAAAAGTTGAACGAATCAAATATTCTAGATGCTACACAACGACAAGAGATTTCTGACTTACTTTTTAAATATGTAAGTATTTTTAATAAGAATCCAGAAGTAACCAAAGATTATGAACATAAACTTAAAGTCTATCCTCACGAAACATTTTGTGTTATGTCTTACCGTATACCGTGGGCAAAGCGTGAAGCAGTTAAGCAGGAAATCAATAGAATGTGCGAATGGGGAATCATACAGCCATCATTTTCTCCATATTGCAGCCCAGTACTCCCAGTTAGCAAACCTGATGGATCAGTACGACTAGTTTTAGATGCTAGAGGCATAAACAAAATCCTAGAACCAGTAACAAAAAAACCAGATAATTTAGATGAACAATTGTTGAAATTTCATAAGACCAAGTATTTCAGCTCCGTTGACCTTAAAAAATTTTACTGGCAAATAAAGTTACATGAGGAGAGTAGGAAATACACAGCATTTGTCTGCAATGGCAGGAGTTATGAATTTCATGTTCTATCCTTTGGCTAAAACATTGGCGTTGACGCATTTATATCAGCTTTGGACAGGGTATTAGGACCAGAATTGCTCAGTAAAGTTACCATTTATGTTGACGATATGTTTATAGCCACGTCAACTTGGACAGAATACATCAGTATAATAGAAAAGGTATTTCAGAGATTTATAAAGTACGGAGTAACAGCAGATCTAAAGAAATATAATTTTGGCGAAGAACAAGTGAAATTTTTAGGACATATCGTATCAGAACAGGGTATATTACCAGACCCAAAGAAACTAGATGCCGTACGTGATTGCCCACCCACAAGGAACAGAAAACAATTGAAAACATATCTAGGACTACTTTCCTTTTTCCGAAAATTACCACAGCAGCTTATGAATAGCGATGCCCTACTTAACCTGTTGAGAAAGAATTAGCCTTGGATATGGGATGAGAGATGTCAGGAGTACTTTACCAAAATTAAGAATGCATTAATATTAACAAACATTTTGAGTCGTCCTGGCATGTCCAAAGACTTTTGTTTAAGCACGGACGCCTCGTCTCAGGGGCTGGGGGCATGTTTGTTCCAGATACAAGAAGAAGGAAAAACAGTACCCAAAGCCATCAGCTTTGCCAGCAGAACATTATCAGAGGCGGAAAGATCATATTCCGTATCAGAACTGGAAAGTTTAGCAGTAATTTGGGCGTTTAAGAAATCTGAGTATTTTCTTTGGGGTAAAAACATTTAAGTCTATTGTGATCATCAATCATTATCTTTTCTCTTAACGTGTAAACTGTTACACCGAAGACTAGTGAGATGATGTTTGTACCTGCAGGAATTCAATTTTGAAATAATATACATAAAGGGCAGTCAGAATGTTATTGCCGATGCATTATCGAGATTACCGCAGGGACTGGACGAGTTCAGTGAACTGTCTGAACACGATTCAGAAATCCGTACATTATTGATGTAAAGTAGTACACAAAAATCAGACTACAAAAAAAATTGTAAACAAATGGGAATAATAACATCAGCAAGACAGCAGGCGGCAAAAGTTAATACAAAATCTTGGCAGCAATGCAAACCACAAGTTAAGTAAATGGTATCAGTTATACCGGAAGCACGAATGTTCTAACCATTGGTGTGTATGCCTTCCAGAGGAATATACCGACGAATTTATCAAACACACGTACGAAGTATGGGGACACTACGGAGTAACAAAATGCACAGACAAGATTTCCAAACGTTGTTACTTTCATAATTTACGACGACGTGTTTCACAAATATTGAAAAGTGTGCTATTTACCAAAGAACAAAACCATCCAATATGTCAAAGTTTACAGAACTATACCCCATACTAACCAATGCTCCACTGGAAATGGTTTCTCTGAATATCGGAGGGCCATATCCTAGAGCAAGAGGTGATTCATAATAGCTCTTTATGACATTTTCACAAATTACTATCAAAACCACTACAGCCAGTAGCATCATAAGCAGAATTGAAGAGGATTATTTACGAAGAGTAGGGAAACCCAAAGTCATATTAACAGACAATGCAGCCTATTTCGTAGGAAGAAAATGGGAACAGTTCATGAGGAAACAGGGCATTAAACACATCTTGGTAAGTTTTTTCGACTCAGAAGCAAGTCCCGTGGAGAGGGCTTTTTAAACAATTCAGTAGATTTATAAGGACTTACACTCATAATAAAGATTCACGATGGACTGAATACGTGACTCCATTTGTGCAAATAGTAAACAATCTCCCCCAACTTCCACAGGTTTCACTCCTAATGAACTTATGTTTAACACAAAGCAAACTGACGAATGGGAATCACCCATGCCAAAATTACCTACTAAAGAGTTAACTTTACAGAATAAAATCAAACAAGCAGTAATTACACTAGAGAATAGAGCAGAATACATAAAGAGAATATACAACAAAAAGTTAAAACGAGTTACACATTTTTTCGAAGGACAACGAGTCCTGTTGAGAACACATCCTAAATCGGTAAGCTGAACAAAAAATGGCAATTACTATACTCAGGGCCTTATATTATTGCAAAAGTGCCTTATGCTGGAACTTATAGGTTGGTATATGAAAGAACAGGGAGAGACAAAGGTCTCCACCCTCAAAAAGACTTAAAAGCTTTTCACGAGTAGTGACAATGTCATAGCATTTTCCTGTCATAAAATATATTTATAAGTAATGTCATAGTTTTATAAGTAAGAAATATTGTGATGTGTATTTTTAAATGAAATGTGTATAAACTCAAGTAATTTTCGTGTTTTGTAAGCAAAGACAAACATTTTTTTGGGAGGAAGTGAAAAAACACAGCTTCACACGAAGCGAAATGCAAACTGGAGCGGCGTACGACTCACCTGTGCGCGCTCAACAATGCATGTTTACGTCAGAACTAGGGAAGAGACATTGTCCTTGCGCAAGTGCGACAGGCTAAGTCGCGGCGCAACTAAATAGAAATGCAAAGCTGCACAAGTATTAAGCCCAATTTAAAAAAAATTATTACAAGTAACAACTATATTTACCATCAGGGAACGAAGGAATATAATATTACATTTATATCGACATGCGAAGTTGCGTCAATACTAAAATATATACATTCTAAGTAGAATTAAAAGAAATCATGCAAATGCAAGTAGATAAATATATAAACAAATAAGAATGAAATATGAAGTACGTCTGCAAACGAATGTGATGTCAGAGTGTATGCGAGACCTATGAGCTACGAAACACAATTATTTTTTAAGTTAGTTATAAGTTTTTTATATTTCAGCGACCAGTGCATCGACACAGCGCAGAAGAAGAGATTTACGACTGGTGTTATAGGTACCAAATGAAAAAATACAGGCCACACCTCAAAGAAATGATTCACTTATTAGTATGTCAATGTGTATATTTTGCTCATCAAGCAAATGAAGAATAAGAATATACATCGTCGCAGTGCAACTACAAAACATTTACCCGTACATACTGACTACAAAGTGCACATGACCTAAAATAAAATTAATCAACTCATATCGCGCCACATGCGAATATAAAGACGACATTTCCACATAATCGTAAAGAGGTAAGCATGACGAAATGCAAAAAATTTTGCTTAACGAACACGAAGCTACACGTAAACAATTATAAGCAACACAATTCTATATAGTACAGGGATCTTTAATACGTTTCGGTTCCATGAAAAGGGAGTTCCCTGATAAAGTGACTTAAGAAAGGATGAATAGCATTTCCTTAGCGACCCATAAACCAGTAGAATAGTATCACTCATTCCCTCCCCAACGCAGTAGGCGGCGCCAAAGCGCAGTTAAGTCAGCAAAGCATAAAGTAAAATCCTTATGTATATGTTTCTCTCTGTTTCTCGCTAGGAAAATATTAAACTCTCATAACTGATGTATGCATGACCGGAAAATGAAATGCAGATGTATTAATGCACATATAGTAACACGATGTAAAAGAATATAAATAAACTACTTGTATTTATGTACAAAGGATTTTTTTTCTGAAAGGATTTTTTTTCTGAAGTGAGCAAACTGGACTTTATTGCGCAATAATGACATTATTTGGTGAAGACACGAGGTACTTCAGAACATCTACAGCGCAGTGGCTCCAATTAGGCAACATAAAAGACGTTGAGTCCACGGATAGGCACCAGAAACAGAAATGATTCAGTTATTAGTATGTCAATGTGTATATTTTGCTCATCAAGCAAATGAAGAATAAGAATATACATCGTCGCAGTGCAACTACAAAACATTTACCCGTACATACTGACTACAAAGTGCACATGACCAGAAATCATTACACGTCTTTCCCACCTATTCAGGAGACAAAGAATTCCAGCCAGCGGTAAGTCAGGTGAGCATGAGGCGTCCATTACTGATTTCCAGAGATGCCGGCACAGGACTCAACGAAACAGTTTAAAGGATTTGAATGAGTTGCCAAAAACAACAGGTGGAATGACATAATGTGTTTGGCCACCAGCGGTTCGAGAACATCGAAAGGAAGATCCATAGGCGGGATCAACACCAGGCTTGACTGAAGAAAAAGTTTGGTGACAATCAGTTGCAAGTGGAAGCACACTTGAAGAACAGGACCCAATGCCGCGGAGAAACGACCCTATCCTACGTACAGAACGTTTTGACACTATGGCACATTGTGAATCTCAATGTGACAGAAGCTGACAAAAATCTTACACTTAACGAAAGGAGTTGCATAAGCTCATCTTCTGGTTAGTTGGGTAATTAGTTACACGTTCCATAAATCATTTGCACGATTCCTTTATCTAAATGGTGCGCAACGGGTCAATTTACAGGATACGTATGTATGTATGGTAAGTGTTAGCAATAATGAACCTATTGTTTGGTTTTTTGTCCTACTCATGCAACTACATTTAAAAACAAGATTTTTTATAGTTATTTGCATGCTGACAGTTTCTAAACGTGGTGTATTCCTAGCTATAGAAGGTGTTGTTCAGAAGAAATGATTTTAGCTTAGATTTATAATTTTCTTTGCTACCTGCAGACTTTTCATGTTATTGAGCAAATGATCAAATATTTTTGGTGCTACAAATTGAACACCTTTCTGAACCATTAACACCTTTAATGATGGGTATTAAGTAATTTTTCACTCCAGTGTTGTAGATAAGGGCGTCACTGTTCTTCTCAAACTGTGTATTTACGACGAATTTCATTATCTAATATATGTTTTGCGACGCGGCAGATAAATGCCTAGCTTCTTGAAGATGTAGCTATATGAAGTCTGTGGGTGAACACCACATATTTCTTTCTAAGTGGTGAGTCACCCCAGCAAATTATTCCACAAGACAGTTCTGAATGGAAGTACGAAAAGGTGTCAGGAGTATAATTCGTTTGTTTCCAGTATTTGCAAGCATAAGGAGAGCAACAGTAGCTGAACTTAATTGTTTAAGAAGCTGAGTAACATGCTTCTTCGAGTTAAAGTTTTCACCAAGATGTACACCCAAAAATTTGTAGCCTTTTACCTTATTTCCTGATTCCTGCTCGTGTGCTACATCAATTGTTTCAATTACTCTACTTGTTACAACAATTGTTCTAAATACTCTGCTTCTTAATAGAATTGAATATAGTGTCTTTTTTCTATTTTTTTCTGAGAACTACTTAACAGTTATTGGAAAACATTTGCAATTCATTTTGTTCTCTTCTATCTAATAGGATATATTATAACACTATTATCGTCTGCAAAAAGTACAAGCTCTGTATGTTGATGTTAAGTGGAAGGTCGTTTACGTGTAGAGGAATTGGAGTGGACCCAAAGATTAACATTATGGAACTCCCTTTTTGATTCCTTCTCAGGCTGAAAAATTTTCTACTATCCCAGCATTGTTTGAATTAGTCAAAAAATCTTCTTGCATTCTGATTGTTAATTATGATTCAAACCAGCTATGTGTAATGTCATTAGTTTCATAAGACTTGAGTTCTTCCAAGAGAATAACATGATCTACCCAATCCAATCCTATGGAAAGATTACAAAAAACTGACAATATTTTATTATTTAAGGCTTGCATTATTTGATAAGCGAATGTATAAACAGCATTCTCAGTCGAGTGACCCTTCTGGAACCCAAACTGTGATTTGCTAAGTAAACTGTTTCCACTTAAGTATGGGACTATTCATGAGTAAATTACCTTGTCGAATACTTTGGTATAATATGTTAGTAAGGAAATTGGACGATAATCGCTTAAGTCTATCTTGTCACCTTCCTTATGAAGAGGTTAAAAAATTACATATTTCAACCTGTCACGGAAAATTCTCTGTGTTAGTGATGCATTACATATCTCACTAAGGACATTAATTATTAAGTTAGAAACCCTTTCCAGAAGTCTGGAATTCCACGAACACCACATGCGCTCTTGTTTTGTAGACTTGTTATAATTCTATTACTTTCAATGAAATATGTTTTGGCTACTTCTACCTGTTTAAAGTTTTGTGGAGTAACATATTTAGTAGTTTTAGTACATTGTCTTGCTGCTGCAACTGCGACATCTAATCCTACTTTTGCTGCTACATTCGGAAAGTGACTCTTAAAAGTTCTCACAGCTTGTGAACTATCAGACACTACACCGTCGTTTAGTTGAACTATTATGGTATCTATTACTCTGACTGGTTGTCCTGTCTTCTCTTTGATATCCCATATAGTTTTAATGTTATTATCAGAATTATTAATTTATCTTAGGATGTATATGCTTCTTGAGATTTTAATGACTTACCTTAAAATATTAGAGTATTTTTATAGTATGCAAGTAAAGTTGGACCCTGATTTATTTTGTCCATTATACAAGTTTCCTCTTCCTCTTAAATGAGATTTTTCTTTCACTTCGTTACCTATAGCTTACTTGCATTTTTAATGGATGTTCTGGATAACATTTTAGGAAAGCAACTTTCAAATATTGCCATAAATTTACTATGGATTAATTTGAGACTGGTATCTCTATCTCTCTCCGATACCACTTCTTTTCACTTAACCTCAAAACACTGCTTATTAATAAGGCTCACTGCTTTGTATGAACCTGCCTCAGTGATGAAGACGCCATATTGTTTATTTCCATGAACTGCCATTAACTGGGCATCATGATATTCGTTAGCAATTGGGTACACATTAATTGCTTCAGTCTGAACAGTGTCTATAAAAATGTTATCAACCAGTGTCCTACTACCTTGCTGCCCAAGAGGTGGAAAATTGGCAACTGAAATTAGATTTAAATAACAAAATAATGATTCTGGTTCATTTTTCCTGTTCGTATTTTTTAAGAAATAGACAATGAAATAGTCGTAAATTATTGTTTCTTATTGTCTCACAGGTAGCTCAGTAATGCATCTGGGTTTCTCATAAGTAGCTGGATGTTTCGTAAAGGAGATTTGTAGGCTGTTACAATTGCCAGAGAAGTATTTCACAGTAGCAATTCACAAGCGCATTCTTGTAGGTTCTGATCAGTACAAAAAGTAGTTGTTCCATTATTGGAAGCTATTGCGACAAGCATATGGGCAGATGTTTGCCATTGTAGGCTTTATTATCCTGTCATCAATGAAACGAACCAAAGTCAAGAAGCTCAGTTAAATTATGAATCTTTTGCCGATTTCAAAAAGTTTCTTACGCTCATAAAATAAGTCTACATGCCGGCGTTAATGACAAGCATTCTCGGCGTTCAAGGAGAACTTCATATCACTAACTGTCACAAGCAGCCCATCTCATCCCTAAAGGTTTGCGTGTAGGAAAAGCTAAACCAGGCAAGGAGGGCCAGCTTAGTGCTATCGACAAAGAGCCATTCTCCGATAACACTACAGGCAATGTAGGGGAGGAAGCTGCCATCACATTCGCCAATAAGGTCTGACCTTACCGAGAAACAACGTAATAGCCGTTCTGTGCCAGTTTTAGGATGTTTTCACATCTGGAGTAGAAAAAATACAAATAAAGCGACTATATGGTTAAACATCGCATCAACACTGGGGATCATCCATCAATCAGCCAGCGCTCACATGGTGTGTTTACGGGTGAATGACGAATAATCCGGAAGAAAGTGGAGAAGATACTGCAATATGACATCATGGAATCTTCAGAGGGTCATTGGTCTCCTACAGTAGTTCTTGTGAAGAAGAATGATGGCACTCGGCGTTTCTGTGTCGACTACCGACAACAAAAGCAAGACGAAAAATATTTATTCATTGCCAGGCTTTGAAGACACCCAAGTCTACCTGAAAGGAGCAAAAGTATTTCTCAACAACGCACAAGCTGACATACTAACAAATAGGGGTTGACGGGGCTGACTGGGAAAGGTTGCTTTCAGTAGTCCTGGTGACCTCTATGAGTTAAAACTATGCTGTAACACCTTAAATGGACGACATGTCTGTGCTATCTGGATGACACTGTCGTTTTTTCAAAGACATTTTCAGAAAAACTAAGTCACCTAACAATCGTGTTGAAAGGTGTTTAGACTGCAAGCCTCCAACTGAATCTGAAAAAGTGCTTGTTCACATCCCACGAAGTAAAAATCTTGGAGCAGTGTAACGTTAGATGTATGTAGGGGAGCTAATCTGTCGTCGCCTAGAGTTAAGGTGAGTTGAGTTTGCTCGTAAAGCTATGCCGCCCCAGAGGCGCGGGTGCACTGTGGTCGGTCCAGCTTAGTGACCAGCACTAGCCAGCGAGGTGCGAAGGCGACCAACGCGGCTGGAAATGGGGAAAATCCCAGAATGCGGAGAGGACAGTGGTCACTTACTTAGCAGAGTGCAGAATGTATCAGCAATAGTGGACATTGAGACAATCCGAAACATGATTAAATTAAAAAAAAAGAAATTCGATTATAAACCTCGGCCAAATGAAAAAACACGTCTGAATACATCTGCTATTTCAGAAAAATTAGGTACATCCAATTACATAACGATATTTTCAATATCTTTAAAATTACAGAAGATGATGTTTTACATTACTCTGAATAAAAAGCTTTTAAACACTTCATAAGATTTCAACAAACAATATCTCAGATGATAGCATTCCATTATACATATCATCCCTGAAAGCTGTGTATCTGTATCTATTTTAATTCTGGATTTATTCCGTTTTTATGTTTTTCCATTCTGTAAATGTCTGTCAGAACATTATATTCTCCACATTAACACAGCAACTGAATACAGCATGAATACTTCATATCTTGTTATACTTGTGTACTTAACGAGTATGTTACTATTTTTACTAAATATTTATTTAACCATTGATTACAATTGTTAATACAAAATCTTGGTAATTTAAAAAGTGATCATTCGGATGTGGCAGCTGACACTTCCTTTGAAGACAGGCCTAAATAATTGTTAACTTATAACGACAGTCTGTTGTCATTTAACGTGAGTGTACTTACACATGAATATTGGACTACTTATTTATGAACAAACTTTTATTTATATTTATTTTGTATGGTCTGATTGTGGCAGAATGTTGCGAGCTAATATCCCAAAGATGTTCGGGCTCACATGCGGTTCCTCTTCGTCGAAATGTCTTGGCTCAAACTCATCTAGGGGTTGAACCGCACGTGTCGCATTACACGCCCTAAATTAGACACTTGTGACCCTTTGGTTAAATTGTCTTGCTGATGGCAAATTTGAGAAATACAAAGTTAATATAACATTTAATAACAGTAATATCGGGAACTCAATTAACGATCCGTAAATGACGTAGGCCACACAATTGCGATTTGGGTAGAATAATGTTTATTCAGAAAGCAAACCAATAGCGAAAGTGGTCGTATTTAGAATTACTATCACACTCGAGCGCAATACCATTTGACACAGTTCAGTCATCCATAATCTAATCGTGAATTACAAGTTCGATACTCCACCTCGTTAACTATGCGAAGAGTTAAGAGTTCACTCCAGGCGCGCGGCTGCTCACCGCTCAGAGACTAAGTCCCGCGATACCACACAAAGCGAAATTTTCAAAGTCGTTTCACTTCCTAGCTGCCTAAAGACCGACTGTCCTCTTTCGCGTCTCAATCCGAACTGTTCCGCTTAGTACCTAGATCAGAACCGTCCTTCTATGCTTGTCTCCGGCCTCGTTTCCCCGCGCGTCAAACATCGTCGCTCAACTGACTAGAGCTGTTCCCTTTCCTAAAGCCATCCATCTGATTGGCTACAGCTTATTCTACATTATTTTATATGTAAACATATTTAAATAATCAAAGCTTGACCATTTTCACTTTCTAAATAAAGTAACAATAATATCCATTACATAATAAATGTTAAATTCTTTTACATAAAACAAATACAGTTTCCTTCTTAGCTTTGAATGCCACGGCCAGTAGCCTTGCACGAATGTGCTTTCTGATAAACAAACAAAGAACAAAAGTAACTATTATGCACTAATCGTTACAATAAATATTCTATTACTTCATGATTCATAAGGTGTCATGCTGTCATCGTTCAATGTGTTTTGCCGACTGGGTGGCCGAGCGGTTCTAGGCGCTTCAGTCTGGAATCGCGCAACCGCTACGGTCGCAGGTTCGAATGCTGCCTCGGGCATGGATGTGTGTGATGTTCTTAGGTTAGTTAGGTTTAAGTAGTTCTAAGTTCTAGGGAACTTATGACCTCAGACGTTAAATCCATAGTGCTCGGAGCCATTTGAACCATTTTTTCAATGTGTTTTGTGTGGAGGAAATGATGATCTGATGCGTAACTGTAAATACTGATAGTTTAAATTTACTATATCCTTTAAACAAATAAAGTTAGAGAGTTGATATTTACAACGTTTGTCATTTTAATGATGCACTTCTATAATAGATGTCGATCGTTGAGATCGACCAAAGCGTTCAGATTTTAGCATTCAGGTCTTTGTTACAAAACTTGTTAATTTCACTTTAACAGTAAATACTTAACTATTATAGACATTATCAATATTCAAGCTTTATTGGGGTCACCATGGAATTTTATGGAGGATGTCAGATTAAAATTACTGTGGCTTCTTTCCCTGCACTGCTACATATTTAAATAGTTTTCATAGATGTTTCCCTTTATGGCCGATCTTAGGTCCGCCATATTTAACACTGCCATGTCTCCTCGGCCACAAACGGATTCCACTGAGTGTCTCACTCACACACTACAGTGCTTAGGCCTCTATAGACAATAGACGACTCTGAGTTTCCCCATCTCGTGGTGAATCCCTTTGTGGCACGCGGTCCTGGACGACAGGGTTCGTTGCGAATTCTTTTAGGCGGACTCTTTCAGCCATATATTTAAATGAGAGCTCAATGCTCCTTACCTCACAATGTTTGTAACATTTCTTTGTTTAAATATTGTTGTAAATTATTAGTTTTGTCCAGGAAGTGGTCAAAATGAGTCAAATTATTTCTTGTGAACTCACGAGCATTGTGGTTTTGGCGTGAATGGCCTTTGGCCAATGCAAAAGCAGGCACTGGCGGAACATTATTGGAGTCCAGACAGACTTTTTCGAGTGTGCGCTCAAGGGAGCAGTGCTAGACAGTTTTCTTTCAGATCTTGAAGAAGACACTTTTAAGTTGGTTTTTGTAGACGGAAGATCTGCCGGTGATATAGAGTGTTTATTCGATGGTGTGGATGCTAGCTTCTGGGTAGTGAATGGCTGCTACGATACTCTAGCTTTTTCCGATTGCATTGTGGAATTCAGAACAGACAGAGTAAAAGTTTCTACTCGCTATCTCACCTGTATTAATTTATGCATCATCATGTTGAATTCTGAACATTATGTGTGCTGTGATCACTAAATGGACTTAATTTTCGCGCACCTTGGAGGACTGTTCACCTCAGCGATTCTGCTACCAATCTTGTAACACTCTCAATACATCTTGACTGCACTTGACAAGTTTGCTTTGTGTTTGTATTTTAATATGATATCGTAGGACCACTTCCTATTCAACTGAGATATATTCTCAAGAATAAACATCATTCAGCATAATTCTCTGTCGTCTACATCAATTTCAGACGATAAAATAGAGACCTTTTCATGAAATCAGTCATTTATCTTTTATTTATTATTCCTCTGTATTTTATTCGTAATTCTACCCAGCTCGTGGTCTTGAGGTAGCGTTCTCGCTTCCCGCGCACGGGGTCCCGGGTTCGATTCCCTGTGTGATCATGGATTTTCCCTGCCTCGGGATGACTGGGTGTTGGTGTGTCGTCTTTATCAGCATCATCATTCATCTCCATTACGGTCGGAGGAAGGCAATGGCAAACCACCTCCGCTAGGACCTAGCCTAGTCGGCGGTGCGGGTCCCCCGCGTCGTCCCCTACTCTCCTCGGAGTGTGGGACCTCACCATCATCTTAATTCTAGCTAATGCATATACTATTTGACCGCATGATCATAGCTACAGATTACTATTTGCAACGAGTAAGCTGCTGGGAATGAAATCAGATGTGTGCGGCTTGACCCTAAGGTTACAAGCTATTCCTTTTAAACCGTGTCGTGCGCCGACCACTTACATAAGGTGTGACCAACGTCGGGTAAGGACGCAGCTGGTTTGCTCATACGGGATGCTGTTTACAGAGCTACTACTCACCAGAAAACCATTAGGTAGCCAGAGATTTTCCTATTCCTTCGTACTTTCCTGTTGTGAAAATTTTCTAAAAATGTGTTCGTACTTCTGGCGGTTACTTAACGACTTCTGTAGCATGGCATGACTCTTGCAAGAACTACTGAACGGTGATGCCAAATTTTTCTGAAGTGAGGTGCGACGATGATCTTCTTCCCTTGTTCTCTATGAGGTGCTAACATCTTCTCCGTTTCTAGCATTGTACGACGAGAATGCTGGTACAGGACTTCACATTGATGGCAGCAGTCATGTGTTTTAGTGCAAACTCAGGAATGTTCTGAAAATGTCATAGCTTATTCTTCCAGAGTATTCTACAAGTGTGCAATAAATTACACTAGAAACGACAAAGAGTGCCTTGCAGGTATTTGGGCCATAAACAGTTCATGGCTGTATTTATTTCGAGCATTATTCACAGTTGGGACAGACCAACATTCTCCATGCTGACTGACAAGCCTGAGGGACATACTGGATCGACTGATGAGAGGAGCGCTGAGGCTCCGGCCTACTATGTCCCAGTGGCATACAAAAGTTGACCCAAACACAAGGATGCCGACTGCACTCAAGTAATCCTTTGGTGGTGCACAGCAGTATGGATAAAATGCCAATCGTCACTGCATTAAATGACACTGCTGTGGAACACAGTGAAGGTCCAGTAGTGCTGAAAACCATACAAACCTCGAAGAAAGAGGAACCACTGAAAAGGAGTTCCACTTAATAAAGAGAGCATTGTGGAAAAGGAACTGTGATCCAGTGGGATGGAAATGGTTGCTCGTCATCCCAGCTCATGTATGGTCAATGGTCCTGAAACATTTCCAGGACGCTCCAACATCGACCCACCTGGGATTCCTGAAGACTCTACACAGAATCAGACAGCTGCCTACCGATCCAGTAGACACTGTGTGAACCACTGCAAGGAAAGCCAATGACACAAGTGCATACTGTAATTACCTCCAGGGCATCTGGTATCAATCCCATCTGCGGCAGCGCCATTTCACCGTATTAGAATCGACCTCTTGGGGAGGTTTTCGAAGTCGACAAACGGAAATAGATGGGTAATATTCTGCACTGGCTATCTCATCCAGTAAGTTGTCATCAGGCTATGCTGACTTGATGAAGCTCCGAATAGTGCAAAGTTCAAAGTGGGAAACATCAGTTTAAACAGCAGAGCACCTCAACTGATGATCTCTGATCACGGAAAATTTTTCCAATCGAGGCAAGTAGCACAGGTAATTTCGCGTTGCAATTTTAACCACAGGGTGATAGTTGCCAACCATCCGCAGGTGACTGACCTCCGAGAACGCTTTAATAAATGTTTGGCTGGTGTGTTCTCAATGTACGTTGACGTCGAACAGAGGGATGGGATACGATACTGCCAATTGTGACAGTTACATACAACGCAGCAAAGCACGACACTACAGTAGTCACACCATTCTTTCTCCTCAACGGTTGTGAAGCTGAAACAGCAGATACACTCAGAATGAGACTTTCACTCTGCAGCGGAGTGTGAGCTGATATGAAACTTCCTGGCAGATTAAAACTGTGTGCCCGACCGAGACTCGAACTCGGGACCTTTTACCTTTCGCGGGCAAGTGCTCTACCATCTGAGCTACCAAAGCACGACTCACGCCCGGTACTCACAGCTTTACTTCTGCCAGTACCTCGTCTCCTACCTTCCAAACTTTACAGAAGCTCTCCTGCGAACCATGCAGAACTAGCACTCCTGAAAGAAAGGGCATTGCGGAGACATGGCTTAGCCACAGCCTGGGGGATGTTTCCAGAATGAGACTTTCACTCTGTTCCCGTTCAACTGGACGCACCATCTCCAGGACTGAAGAAGCAAGGCAGCTGGCTTGCATACGGACTGTGCATGCCCAAAGAAAGACTGAGAACATTGCAATTTAAAGCACTGGCCAGTGAGATACAAGTTACCAAAGCGCTACTTCGGGCCATACTGTATACTTCATCGTTTGTCGGACGTCACATATGAAGTCGAGGATTATGACCTTTCATTAAGAAGACAAAAGTGCAGAGAGTTCATCCAAATTCTCCGTATGAAGCGATACTACTATCCAAGGGCACTTATCGACAATGGGAGGTTCAAGTAAACTGAAGATCTACTCGATGATACCGAAGCTTCGAACAGAGAAGCTACCTTCGATGGACATTATAGGGAAGAAAATGTACCAGTATGACCAGAATGCGAACATCTATCACCACCGCCGTACAGAGGATAATTCACAAGATCTAGATCCAGGCTGCTGCAGTCATTTCCAATGAGAACTTCTAAAAAGAGCTGATCGCTCTTTCTCTAGGAGAGGGAGTGATGCTGTGATCTCGAGAGCATGAAATTTTATGTACCAGTTAGCATCGCCAGCTGACGCGCTGCGGGTCTCAAACACGATCACCAGCAATTATGTTTCATTTAGTATCACCACATATCCAGCAGATCTATATATGCATAATTGTGCTGTACCCAGAGATGTATGTGACATCTTGCAGAGCATCTCGAGACCTACACATCCAAAGGCCTCCTCAACATTTCTGCGCAATTCTCCATTAGTGTTGTATCGACAGTGAGCTGCAGAGGACTTTATTATTTTTCGTAATGAATTCTGTGGCGTCCAGGTTTCATGATGGTCATTTCAACGAGGCAGGAGATGTTGCTGAACAACTCACAATTCAGTTGGCCCAAAATGGTTCATCAAAGAACTCGCACAACTGAATAACAAAGTGTAATTGAACTACGTCCTGCTGCAGCCACATACGATCCTAAACTCCATCGCCTCCTATAAGCAGGTCACGGAAACATGTCACTTCAAGGTCACTTCACAAAGGCAGTGTGGCGAGGAAGTTGGGGCACTGCGTCTTCTGAACGTCATCGCTACCACGTATTCCGGCTTCTACGTAAGCAGTGAATGTTAGTGTGCGACCGTCTGCTTCTATGTACTGGAGTTTTAACCATGTTTGCATATGTGCAAATAAGACTTTACATTTTTGTACCCTTCAAAAAAGATACGACCCGAGCAGGGATCATGATAACGTCTTGTCCTATGTCATCATGTGACATGCGTTCCATTACAGCTCTTGTTCCTTAGACCGGAAAATCACATTCATCCATTCTGAAATAACATCGCACATTCATCGGAAAATAACACCTTTGAACAAGACACGGGATTCAGAAACAGTAGCAGCAATGCACGGCAGGCAGGAACTTATTGCTCAATGTCGTTGTCTAAAACCCTTAATTTTAAGCCGTTTTTGCTCATGCAGTGAACACCGCAATACTTGAAGATCAGCGGCTGTTACTATAGTGATTTTCATAGGAAACAACTCAGTTGATTGAGAGACGACAGTACGCACTTCCTCTCCTTCTTATGACCATTATGCAGCCTTTGTTTGATCTTGGCTGAAACAGAAGCTCTTGTCTCCCAGTCAAGCTGGTTTTCTTTACGAGGTGTGTCCATGGTAAAGCGATCTCTAAACTCAAGCATTATCTCCGTCATTGATTGCTCTGTCTGTGGACATTTGCGCACCCATGCACTCACTACTAATCGTTCCTTAACAGTACAACTGCGTCCGCTCACATCCGCCATGGTTTCACAGCCGAAACGATGGAATAGTGAAACAAACAAATGCAACACTGACAACAATGCTTTTCAACTCAAAGCGGGAGTAACAATAAAACAATTACACATGAGGGCGTGCTGAAAAGCAATGCCTCCGATTTTTTATGTGAAAAATATTAAATCTTTTAAAATCAAACAAACGTTGTTAACAGTCTACATCTTTGTTGATTATGTCTGTGTGTGTAACGTAACTAACTACTTCTTTGTTGGTTATGTCTATGTGTGTAACGTAACTATGTCGGTGCGTGAGAAACGGCTTGCTGTAATCGAGTTTCGAATTTGGTGAGTTTATCCACACGTAGAGCACCACTTCCTTCAGCGTGAAAATGCCAGACTACATACGAGCGCTACGACATTTGCAACAACTCGAAGCATTTGTTTCATTGTCATCAATCGTACTCCATACAGTCCCGACTTGGCCCCATCCGATTTTCATTTGGTTCCAAATTTAGATAACACCTTCGAGGACTTCACTCTGGTAGTGATGAAGCAATGCAAACAGAAATGAGGTTGTGGCTCTGTCAACAAAGTCAAACACTCCACCGTGACGGTATCAATAAACTGGTCTTTCATTGGCAGAAATGTGTCCGTTGGTAGAGTGACTATGCAGAGAAGTAAATATGTAGATTTGAAGAATAAAATTGTAGAATATAAATAACGTTTGCTTAAAGCTTTTAAGAGTTTTCATATAAAAAATTTGAAGGCATTCAGCGCGCCCTCGTTTTTCTCCAACTGGACAGGTCAGGAGTTGTACTGGACTTCTCTAACATTGTGTATGTACAGCACCGTTAACGTCACACCTTTCTTACAGATCAGAACATTTGAAACGCTAACGAAACTAACAGGTGTTACGGGTGACGTGAAAACGCCTTCCTGTGATTCGGTGCGCTGGAAGACGGCAGCAGAAAGATTCGTAATCGCATGACGCATGCAACCAATTAAGTAAAAAGCTTCCCCTTTCAAGCTTCCGTGTTGATAGCGAGCGCGAGAGCAGGCGAGCTGCTGACGAACGTTGGTAAATTATTCACTTACCACTCTACATTAATTCCTGTTACAGCCTGGAGAATGCGCCGCCAAGAGCCCGTGTAGGCGGGGGTGGGGGACGTCTTAGAGTGCCGTATGGCACGCGAGCCAATCACGCGACGAGGCGTGGTCGCTGCCCGCTCCTCGCGCGCAACCCCGCCAGTTCGACATTACTGAACTTGCTTGCTTGTACTGCAGCATCGGAATGTCGCGTTTCTTCGGATCTGTGGCTGACGTGGAACACTTGTTATGACGTTGCTCCTGGTAAATCATAAAACACCACGGAAATAACTGAATCTGAGAGTGCATGGCAATAATATTAGAAAGGACAGTCTTCCCTGATGTTCTGCAAAATATTACTTATTTGATCACGAACCGGCTTTTAACTCCTTAGACCACCAACTGATGTTAACTTTTAACGCTCACGTACTTCCATTTATATTAATTTTTGTGCCTGTTGGACACAAATGTGGGAAGCTCTAGATAGAGAACACATGTCACTGCTAATGGAGTCTGGTCATGTATGGGTCAGCGAGGCCCTCTTATTTGCGGATCCTTGACGCTGTCCACCATGCGGGGATTCGACTGGCCACGGGTGCTTACCAGACCAGTCCCATACCCAGTCTCTGTGCTGAGGCTGGGGAACCGCCACATACCATCCGGGGACAGATCCTGCTGGTGCACCAGTCTTGTATGTTTCTCGCAGCTCCAGTCTCACCCGCCCACAATGTTCTTGCTCATCCACCTCTGGACCGTCTTTTTTCCCACCGTCCCAAAGCCACGATGCCGTTTGAGATACGCGTGCAACGTATGGTGGAGTCCCTCGGTATGGATCCCGCACAGCCCCAAATACAGGGTTTTAACCACCTGCCACCCTGGTTACTGGAGAGGCCCAGTGTGATTTTAGATTTGGTGCGGTTCTAGAGAGATTGCACTCCTGCCACCATTTTAATACAACATTTTCTGCCATTTTATCTGAGCACCACGACTATGTAGCTGTTCTTACGGATGGGTCGAAACACGGGGATTCCGTTGGTCTATGTTGCTTTTCCGGATCGTGTCCTCAAGGTCTGACTGCCTCAAGCGTTTACTGTCTTTGATGCGGAATTGTCTGTGATCTTGCGGGCACTGGAACAGATGAGACGTTCTTCTCGTCCTAAATTTCTTGTCTGTTCCGACTCACTAAGTGCCCTTTACTCATTGCAAGGTTTGTTTCCCACAGATAAAATAGTCCAGACCATCCAGGATGCCCTTCCCCAACTAAAACGACCGGAGAAAGGGGTGGCTTTCTGCTGGGTTCCAGAGCACATCGGCAGTGTTGGGAACGAAAGGGGAGATCTCGCTGCCAAGGAGGAATGTATCGATCCGCAAGTCCTTCAGTGTGCCATCCCCCTGCACGCACTCACCTCGCTGTTGAGTTCACGAGTCATGCGTCAGTGGGAGGACGAGTGCCTGGAAATGACTGACAATTAGCTCCGTTTAGACAAGCCCACGATGGGTGTGTGATGTACTTCCTTCCAGCCCCGTAGAAGGGACGAGGTACTCCTCACTCGTCTTCGGATAGGCCACAGTCCTATAACGCATGGCTCCCTGCTCAGGCGAGAGGACCCTCCAATGTGTGGTGCCTATGGCGTACAGATCACTGTGCGCCACGTTTTATTGGATTGCATTTATTTTCTGACCAGCCGGCCGCGGCTGACTTGACGGCTGATCTGCCATCTCTTCTAGGAAATATTCAAACGAATGTGGTTAAAGTTTAGAAGTTCTGTGATTGTCCAATGTTTTTACCAAGATTTTAGGAAAAGGGTCTTAATTTGTTCACAGAGTGACTGGCTCGCCCATCTTTTATGTAAGTTGCCAGCCAGTGACAATTTCCTGTGACATCCTTGGCGCCCCTTTTTCGTTTTCCTTACGTTTTATTTTCTTATACAGCATTTTTCTTCTTTTCCCGCTTTCTTTGCGTGTACGAGCACCAGCAAGCCCCAACACGTACACAAACAAACACACACACACACACACACGCCTAATACGAACACATGACTCTTTTACTTTGTGAATACTGAAGTTCCTCAGTTAAATTGGAAGAACGACACGTTCAAAGAATAAGAGTACAAATACTATTATTTCGTTTTATTGACTCTCTGGCGCGTAGCACACATCATAGCAAAAGCCAGGCTCACACATACTTGCATTAACAGTTCGAGGTTATTCCACTTTCATGCTGAAGTTGCCAGTGATGCACTACGTTTGTGTGTTAATTTATCATGTTATCAGTGCTCATGGAAGCCATTTAAGTAATAACAGGTTTCACTAACATTAGCTACATGGCAACTACGATGAGGCCACTTCATCCACAGATTTCATAAATAATTACTGAAGCCTCTGTTATCAGACTGTTTTTTTTTTTTCAGAAACAGTGACATAACGTACGTAAACTCATAATGAAAGACCCATTTGATCGGAACGTCGAAGAATGTGATAAATTACAATACTTAAGACTGTCGGAAATTGAAGGGTGTAACTCATCAATTACTCTTGATACAGATTTACATGCCGTATATAAATGAAAGGACATTGAAAATATTGTGGCCGGTACAGTTTTACACAAGCTGCCAGGGGAGCAAAATTAGGTAACCTCGCTCTAAGGCATTTCGTTGAACAACACCCCTATGGAAATGTAGGTCAGTAACCCACAGGTCGGACAGATCCCCACGGGGGCGTCCAAGCATCGTGGATGTACACAGACACTGAATACAAATAAAATCTCCACTGGCTCAGGAGCCCCTGTCACAAAACAATTTACAGCCCCAGAGAGTGGGACGACGAGAACCATTTTAGCAGAGTCACTACTTTTAACAAAAATGGAAAGCTAAGTTTCTCTTCGTAAATCACGAGATGACACTCATAGACATCTCCAAAATGGAATGGGGACCTGCAGTTTTGGCTTTCTGAAGGTATGAGACGCCACTGGACATGTTGACTTAGCAAAAACTAAATGTTTACTCGATAGAATCACAGGAATTAGCTCACATAAATAAACAAGAATTTACATAGTGAAGTTTGGCTGTGCTGACGAGGACCACCTCATTGGTCAAAGAGAGGGATGTAGAGAGAGTTTGAGATGACCTTTTTCTATGTAAAATGTTAGAACACACGTTGCTGGTTAACCAAAGAGAGGATAGCAAAGGGAACGGGACTAGCGTATTCTAAGAAGCAGTATGATTGGTTGGTGATCGGTAATCCAAAGTCCAGCAAGTCGGAAATGCGGCAACGTGTGATTTCCTTGTAGAAAACGTTAGATCAAAAATGACTTCATTGCAGACTTCATCCTCTTCTCCAGCAACGTTTGCAACTTCACTTGGCATGAGATGCCACCAGTCCTCGACTTCCATACTTTACATAGGATCTTAGAGAAAGTTCTGGCTTATTTGTATTTTGATGATGGAGAGGGTCGTTGTTGCAGCCAATGATCCATTCTACAGCCACTTCAGCCTCCCCCACTACACTTCCGCGACATTAAGCCACAACTGCGACATAACGTGCAGGGAAAGTAAAGTCACTTTATTAACATTTTGACCAGTACAGGCCTCACTTTGCACACTTGCGCTTTTAATTTAATGACAGTCCGCTTTCAACTCCAACTATACGCATCATGCATTTCCTTCTATAGTACTGTTTGCCATTCAATTAACGTCGTGACCATTACTGGGCACAAGCGATTTACTGCAATTGATTCACATGTGTTATTATTAGAACCTTCTCCCCCATCCCCTTTCCAAACCAATTGTCGGCCGGTGTGGCCGTGCGGTTCTAGGCGCTTCAGTCTCTAACCGCGTGACCGCTACGGTCGCAGGTTCGAATCCTGCCTCGGCCATGGATGTGTGTGATGTCCTTAGGTTAGTTAGGTTTAAGTAGTTCTAAGTTCTAGGGAACTGATGGCCACAGATGTTAAGTCCCATAGCGCTCAGAGCCATTTGAACCAAACCCATTGTCAGATATGCCAAAGTGTTTCTATTTCCTATTATAATTGTTTTGTGGTGGCTTGAGCATCCTATGGGACCAAACTGCTGAGGTCATCGGTCCCTAGACTTACGAACTACTTAATCTAACTTAAACTATCTTACGTTAAGGACAACACACAACCATGTCGCGAGGAGGACTCGAACCTCCGACGGGGGAAGCCGCGTGAATCATGGCAAGGCGCCCAACACCGCGCGGCTACCACGGGCGGCTTTGTAATTGTTTGTCAATTGTTTACGCATAGCTTTATAAGAGTAAATCCAAAGTAACTGCAATTCTTTTTCTCACTTAGCAGTAGTTTGATTCTCAGTTCGTTAGTCTGGAGGATGATTGAGTACTGTATGTCAGAGATAGGCCCCCTTTATTATTTCACATAAAATTAACAGCCACATCCGAGCGACCTGAAGCACCTTTCAACAGTAACTCAAATCATTAATTTTATCCTTACGTTCAGACAACTGAACGCGACTGCACATTTTAAAACCCATACAACGACTCCCCTCTCCAACACTTGTGCGTGACTAGTAGCGCTTGAGCACTGTTGACATTAATAGATGAAGAATGCTACCTCCAGGAAAAGAGGCCCTCATCCCCATACCCGTAAATTCTAGGAACGTTCCATCTATAAAGAGTACGATTTACTATGTCATAACACCAACTCCTTAAAAACTCCTGTTAGTCACAACTTCAAACGGCTAAGAAGCCGAAAGTCAGTTCGTGAGAGAAAAAAAAAAAAAGAAAAATATTGTGCAGGTCATGGGGAATGTGCTTCCTTTTCAATAAAAACTGCCATCCATAATTCTTGGCTAATTACGACCTTCGCAACTCTGTTTGCTCAAAGGATTCCTTAAATAACTAACAGCTGTCCCAACTTATGTGCCTTTAAGAAAGGGAATGCTTCGTTCGGATTCTCAGAACACACAGGGACATATGTGAGGTATCCTGCTGACCAGTAAAATTTCTAAAAACGTCAAATTGGCATGAAGTGTACTGTGTCCTTGGCATACGCAAACGATTAACATTTCCGAGCAAACCCACGAAATACGTACCGGTAAAGAGAGTTGCATTCTTCACAGGGAAACGTGCTTCTAGTTTATGAAATTATGTTTCATTTATGTTTGTTTGTGAGAAAACGTTGTACTGCTACGTGTAAGAAGGGTAAGCGTCTACCATAACATGGCAGAATTCGACGACGACGGGATCGTGGCCTGTCTGTGATACGGTTTACATTACCGCAATATTGCTTCTCACGTAGGTCTGGATCTCACGAAAGTCAATCAATCATTGGGCTCAAAAGGGGTCATACTCAACGCTATGCAGTATCCATATTGACCCCACACGATTATAATGCCAAAGAAGACGGCCGTACCGAAAGCTTGAAGAGTCGTGCTAACATGCTATGTAATACAGGGTGATTATAATTAAACTTTCAAAACGCTGTAGAAAGAACACCACTAGTCCGAATGACGTCAAATTGCAATGGAATATTATCGAAGACGGGGGAAAACGTATGGCAGAAGAAGAAAATAGTGTGAAAATTGATCAATAGATGGCGCTGTATGTGTCAGAATACGTAAATGAAGACACCTGTCATGCGCGTGACTCATTGAAGTTGGTACAAACACGCCAGGTACACAGCTGTTCCTCCTTTCGCGTCTCCTACGTTCACCATGACTGTCTCAATGCAGGACCGCGCTCTGCTTATAGAGCTGTATTACAAGAATGATGGCTGTGCACACGTCGCTCTGTAGGATTTGAAAAAAGGCGTTGGACCGATGACTGCCGTGGGTCCGGAGAAAATGATACGGAAATTCGAAAAGACGGTTCTTTTGGTGTGCAACCTGGTAGAGGGAGGAAACGAAATGATTGGACGTCAGTGAAAGCAGTGGCCACAGCAATGCAGGAGGAGACGAGTGGTGGTATGCGAACGTGTAGTGCACGGAGAACTGCCCGAACATTGGGCGTAACCGTGAGCATGATGCGTAAAATCCTACGAAACATCATTCTTTGCTATCCATTCAAAATTACCCAAGTGCACGAGTTGCTCCCTGTTGGCCTGCCAGCAAGAAAGACCTTTGTTTTAGAATTTCTTGCTCGCATGGAAGTCGACAGTGATTGGCCGTGGAAGATTTTGTGGACAGACGAAGCCCACTTCATCTGACAGGAAATGTCAATACACAGATTTGTCGAATATGGGCAACGGAAAAGCCACACTCAAATAAACCAGTACCACTTTATCCTGAAAAGGTCACTGTGTGGTGCGGGTTTACGGCAGTATTTATCATAGGGCCATAGTTTTTAGAGGAGAGAGGAGCTTCCGGTCCTGTTACCTGTACCGTCTCTGGTAAGCGCTATTGAGTGTCTGTTGCACAACCACGTCATTTCAGCTCCCCAACAGCGTAGATGTGTGGATGGGATCATTTTTATGCAAGATGGCGCACCTCCGCACACTGCAAATCCAGTTAAGCAGCTGCTGAAGCGCCATTTCGGAAATGCTAGAATGATCAGCCGCCATTTCCCTGCAGTCTGGCCGTCCCGATCACCTGATCTTAATCCGTGTGACTTCTGGCCTTGGGGCTATCTGAAAGACATTGTGTTCAGTGTTCCGATTGCAAACTTAGCTGCATCGAAGACACGCATTACGCCACACATTCTGAACGTGACCTCGGAAACACTTCGATCAGTTGTGGAACATTCTGTTTCTCGATTTCAACTTTTTGCAGAAAACTGTGGACAGCATATTGAATATGTTTTGCGCCAGTCACACAGAAATTAATAATCCCATTTTGATTGATACTTTTTATGCGGTTTTTGGCCTCAGGACAATTAAAAACCGATGTTTCTCATCCGATGTGATATGATCATATGACCTTGTCGTGGTGGATGGGCTTACGCAACTAATAGTATCATACCTGTACACCCCACTGAGTAGTACAGTGTGTTTAACGCCAAACGTACACCTTAGGGCTTGGGCATTGTTGTAGGATTCATTTGTCATTTGTAGTCGACCACTGTTAAATTATGATGCTTACAGCGCCATCTACTGCTACATTTTGTAACTATTTCATTTTCTTCTGCCATATATTTTCCCCCTTCATGAAAATATTCCGTTGCAATTTGACGTCACTCTGACAGGTGTTGTTATTTCTACAGCCGTTTGGACGTTTAACTTTAATTATAATCACCCTGTACTTCGCCGCCAGGTGTTCAGGGCACGAGGTTACACTACAACCTAGACGTGTCACTTTCCCAAAAGCCAGACAGGTACGGCTTAACTGAAGTATATGTTTCGCTCTGAAAGGCTCGAGCCTCAAGGTCTCAAGGACAGCAAGACGGAGACAGCCGACTCACAAACGCCTGGGGACACTTGTGGGGGGATGGGATGCTGCAAAATAGTAAAAAATCACATTTTCAGTTTTTAAGTCTACAAGAAAATTTGAAATTTCCTGCTTAAAATGTTGCAAAATTTGTGAAGAAATTCTAATTGGAATTATTTTTATTTCGTTTCTCAAAATATATGTGCTCTCAGGAAAGTACCGCAGTTTCTGATGTGTTTATATTCAAACTTTTGCATTCCGAAAATACTAGTTGCTTAAGGCTGTGGTATTTACTCTTCTGTTGTAGAAACTTCGATCTTTCAGTTGGCATCACTGCCATAGCAGTTATGTTTACACCTAAATTTTTGATCTGTGAGTTAGTGCTTTGAGTTTCTGAGTTGTGTATGCGCCTCGTTCGAAGTTTATTACCTGTGTTCTTGCTACTTTTAGTGGTGAGTGTCATAGTTACTACGATGCTTTGGAATGCACCATTACTGAAAAAGAATATGTTCCATTGAAATTGATTTACAGACACCTTTTGTGTAAATGATTCTGCTTCGTCATCTGTTGATAATGTTCAAAGTTCTATCGTTTGTACAGTTGGAATGCGTGAAGGGGCACACCCGCTTGTGCATAAAAAAAAACTTTATCAAGGCATGTAGGTGAAGTTACATATGTAACTTCTAATGAACCATATGTTTTAGTGGACTTTTCTATTTTGTGTGTGTGTGTCAAGAGTTGTTTGTGTTGTAATAGTTGTGGAGTCCTGCTGACTGGAAAAATTAATGGTCTTGTATCCCTAAGAATGTATTTGTTGGGATAAAAACTTCGAAATTGGGAGTCACTGATGTTATTATTATCTCATTCAGTGCTGCTCATCTGGGTAGGCTAGGTTAATGGTCACGGAAAAACTTGGCATTGTTCCTGATGTTAATAAGATCAAAGTTCTTCAGCTTCCTGACAAAGTGCGAGTAAGCAAGGTTTTGTACACAAGTGAATTTAACACAAAGAAAGGGCAGCAATATGAAGAATGCTTCTAGGTGAAGAATAAGAACCAGAAGATGACTCTTATTACTCTTATGTGCACTTTTATAACAAAATATGAGGTCTTTGTGAATTTTGAAAATAAATTACATAATGACATTTTCAGTGTTGCAATAAAATAGTTAAAAGGTGCCACTGAACTACAATTATGAAAAGAACTGGCTTATTCTCTGAATAAGGTATATTTACACGAAATCTTCGGCAATTAAAATGGGCTAGTATTAAAAAATTCATAAATATTATACCAATAAAAAACAAGCATTGATTCTAGTTCGGTGAGCTAGCAATACATGCTGAAAACCACTATCAAAATTTCAAAGTCCTAGGTGTAAGAGTTCCATAGAAAAAAGGGCACATAAAGATAGCAAATATGACGTCTCTGACATCCCCTTCAGCAAGGCACAGACATTCTCGTTACAAACGTGCCAGTTAGTTGTTGGGTTGCTCATTTCTTGGCATCTCAGGAATGCAGAAAGATGATTGAAGAAAATCCTAGTGGTGTGCAGTACGCTAGGGAGTTGCAGACGATGGTGTTAAGTACTGAAACACCTGAGAGCGAAGTGAGAGTTCCCAGATTGCCTGCCGCTGCAACAACGGAAATTTTCACCTTGTGTGAACACTGGAGAGCTCAGTCACGCAGCGTCGATCTTCACTGGATGGGATTGCAAACTGAGACCATAAATGACAAAGACGATATGATGGGAAATTCAGCGCGCTGGGGGAAAGAGTGCGGACAGTTTAACAAAACTGCGAGGCAAGAGCAGCTCCAGTCCGGTCAGTGAGCTGGAAACATCGGTCAGCAAGCAGCGAAAGAGGAAGGAGAGCAGGAGGAGATAAAGACAGTGAGTTTGCCTTCTGGCGGCATGCCAACTTAATGTCGATTCAATCTTGAGACTTAGTGAGACCCATGCAGACATTCCGGTGCCTATCGTCACTTTTTTACACACTCAATTCTGTTCCACGTACAATGGACCTTCCTCGCAGTCAGATGCTCGAATCTTTAAGCATCCGAGTGCACTTCCCTCTCTAACCTCAGCCTCAAAATATTATTGGTTAAAAACAATCTTGGTTGCAATTTTAGTTATTTTATTTTTCAACTACGCGTTTCGCCTTATTTAGGCATCTTCAGGTTATCTTTTCTAGATGGATGCGAGATGCACGAAGATCTGCATAACGCGTTCCCGTTCACAGGAGCGAGTAACAGAGTAAGATGGGGACTTCACCTGAGCCATCTAGAAAATATAACCTAAAGATGCCTAAATAAGGCGAAACGCGTCGTTGAAAAATAAAATAACAAAAATTGCAACGAAGACTGTTTTTAACCGACACTGTTAAGCACTGGTTTGCTGTATACCACATATGGATTGGAAGAATTTCTCGAAATATTACGTTAACACTGCCTCTGCAACCATAGCAGGCAACAGTCGCAGATAGCACAAGTACGAGTACTTAATAGCACGTTGGCCGCCGAGGTGCTCTATGACTGAGAGATCGGCTAGCGCAGAAGAAGGAACGAGTTGTGTCAGAGATTTTGTCGTCTCTAATCAGCGGAACACGGAAGATGTAAGTTGCCGGCTGTCACCCTCAGCCACACACATGACAAGGAATGATTGACGCATGGCACCGACATCGCATCTACCGCACATGGTTGTGTGTACAAGCAACTATCGAGTGGTGAGATGAAATAATTCATCCCCCCTACCAGTGCAGTTGCTGAATTCTATGCCCAGAAATGTTTCCACATATTAATCCTTCAATCAATTTATTTTCACTGAAACCTCATTTGTGTATTGATTTCCATGAATCAGTTTTTGAATGTACTACATTTTTAGTACTCAGTGTAGAGTCATATGACTCACTTTTCAAAATCCACTACAGTATTTTAACGAGTAAATAAGTGTTTAAATTTTGGCTTGTTTTGAAGACACTTTTCCTATTACTTCAGTTCCCACCAGCGTGGAATATTAGTCATACTACCATTGTAGACCTATCCCACTATGAATTTTAGTTTGGTCATTTATAGACGCTAGCCAACGGCCTAGCCGCAGTGCTAACACCGGTTCCCGTCAGAACACCGAAGTTAAGCGGTGTCGGGCTGGGCTAGCATTTGGATAGATGACCATCCGATCTGCCGAGCGCTGTTGGCAAGCGGGGTGCACTCAGCCCCTGTGAGGCAAACTGAGGAGCTACTTGATGAGACGTAGAGGCTCCGCTCTCGTGAAGTGACATCCGGCCGGGAGAGCGGTGTGCTGACCACGTGCCAGTGTGCGATTTGCAGGGGGAGGGGGAGGGATTTCCCTCCCCCCCATCCCCCTCTGCATCAGACCATCCCCTCCTCTGGTTTTAGTTTATTGCATCTCAACCTGCGATTTTTATTTCCCACGCACTGGAGTAAAACTTTACATATAATTTAAATTTGTGGAGCCGAACACTGAAAGTTTTTAATACAGTCTTAATATTAATACTATTAATAGGTTTGCTTATTAATTTTGAAAAAGTATTATGTAGTAGTTAAGCATTTCAAAACATTTAGAACTAAATCATAATTCTCATGTTGTCATTGTTGCTTTTGTTGAGATTCGAGGTGCTGGAACATCCATCATACAGTCCAGACTTGGCTCCAAAGCAATTTTCACATGTTTGGACCCTTAACGGAAGCACTACAGGGAAGAAGATTTGAAAGTGATGAAGACGTCATTACTGCGGTGCAAAATTGGTCACAGATGCAACCGAAAACGTATTTTCTGATGAAATAAAAAAAACTCGTGCAACGTCGTGAAAACTGCATTGAAGTCCAAGGAGGTTACGTAGAAAAATAACGCATGTTTCATTTTTCTGTCGTCGGACTAAGTACAGATCTTCACAAATGTGCCTTTACTTCTTGAATTCCCCTCGTTTACCTGTATGTAGATGATTTTCTGAATAAGATTTACCTATAATCTACTTTTAAAGATATAACAAGGGATGGCTTTTCTGATAGTGCATACGCGTGAATAGTGAGTTTCGGCATTAACATCTATTTATAAATAACTGTTTAACCATGGGTAACGACACGGTCCAAGCTAGTGACATATGAAATTATACTAACCTCAAAAGACATCCCCCCTCCCCCCACTAGTAAAAGCACAAATCGCTCACTGCCACGTGCCCTCCATCTCCACATCCAGTGACGCCTGTGGGCTACGGATGACACGGCGACCGGTCGGTACCGTTGGGCCTTCCAAGGCCTGTTCGAACAGAGTTTAGTTTTTTATATTTATAGACTCTACTGTCAGTACTAGTTTGTCAACGTTGTTCCTAAATATTGTCTTTTTTTCCAAAGGCGGTGTTTCGTCATACACGGTCCAGTCACAGTCATGTGATCACCGCCTGCGTTCGCCGTGAAAGTGTAATAACCACTCACAGACGGCAGGTGGCAGCACTGGAGGGTTTCTAAGTGTCGCCGGCACGCGGATAGACAGTGCAGTCTTTGTAACGCAGAAACGGAGCTATTTATCTAACGTCTAAAGGGCATGGTTCAAATGGCTCTGAGCACTATGGGACTTAACATCTGTGGTCATCAGTCCCCTAGCACTTAGAACTACTTAAACCTAACTAACCTAAGGACAACACACACATCCATGCCCGAGGCAGGATTCGAACCTGCGACCGTAGCGGTCACGCGGTTCCAGACTGAAGCGCCTAGAACCGCTCGGCCACACCGGCGGGCTAAAGGGCACGGTCATTGGCTTTCCGAAGCAGCTATCTATGAAAACTGATTGCGTGCAGCCTTGGTTGAAGAATACTATGCGTGGCGCTGTCCATCACCGGCACCTAAGCAACTGTGGTGCACCAACGGACCATAGATGCCGGGAGTGAACGGTGGCTGCAGAGATGTGTACGGGCGAATAGACGTGCACGTGTTGGGCAGCTCACCGCCCAGATGAACCAAGTGGCTACCAGCAGCATCTCCTCAACAACTGTTCAGCGAACGTTGCAGTGTATGGTACCCGCAGCAGGCGCCTGGTTCGTGCACCCCATGCTATCTGCTGTTCATCGGTGACGAAAGCTGAAGTTGAACGCCAATACAGCAACTGGATGTCCACTGAGTGGAGGCCTTTTCAGGTTAATGCCGTTTTATGTTCTTTCGTACTGAAAGCAAACACCCTGTAACAATCGTCGGAAACTTCTGGACTGGAAGAGGGAGCGTAACGATATAAGGAATAGTATGGTGGCACTGCCTGGGTGATCTCGTCATTCTGGAAGGCACAACGGATCCATGCATCTATCCTTGGGAACCATATCCACCACTGCATGCAGTTTGTTTTCTCTCAGCAGAATGGTGTCTGCCACTAGGACAACGCAACGTGTCACACAGTTCGTAGTGTACGTGCGCGATTCGAAGAGTACCAGGATAAGTATACCGCACTTTCCTGCCCACCAAACTCTCCGGATTTAAACCCAGTCGAGAATCTGTGCGACCACCTTGATCAGGCTGTTTGCGTTATGGATCCGCCTCCGAGAAACCTTGCGCAGCTGGCCACGGCACTGGATTCGGAAGGGCTCCACATCCCTGTCGGTACCATCCAGAACCCCACTGACTCTCTTCCTGCACGTCTCGCAACAGTCCGCGCTGCAAAAGGTGCTTACTCAGACTTTTGACAGGTGGACACATTAATGTGATTCGACTGTGTATCTCACTTTCATTGTTCAAGTGCCAAATTGTACAGCAGATGGCTTTCATAACAGGCGGTGCTCGGTACCTAGAGAAATATACGCTAGGGGGCCCCAGCAGACTCAATGGCTACAAATAGCAATCAAAAAAGTCGTCCTGAACGTTTGCCTTTGGTAACCTCTATACCACCTGGATGCAAAACTTTGGTGTGTGAGCACAGGAATGTCCCCTCCCTCCAGCATACTGTAGGTAAGCAGAAAGCTTCCTCCGGTCTGTACATGACGAGCGATTATTTACCTATTTCTGGTTATGATCCTTATAGTATTTAATGTAGCGGTGGCTGTAGCAATGGCTATCAGATAAGCACAACTTCCAAGTAAGCTCGAATTTTACAAACTCTCTGGCCGAGTGGTTCTAGGCGCTTCAGTCCGGAACCGCGCTGCTGCTACGGTCGCAGGTTCGAATCCTGCCTCGGGCATGGATGTGTGTGATGTCCGCAGGTTAGTTAGGTTTAAGTAATTCTAAGTCTAGGGGACTGATGACCTCAGATATTAAGTCCCATAGTGCTCAGAGCAATTTGAACCATTTTACAAGCTCTCTATTCTTGCAAATGAAAACAGAAAATTTAGTGTCTCTGCCGTGTTCATCCAGCAGGAAATTGAAAAGCTATTGCAACGTTACTGAGAAAATTTATTGTGAATCGCCAGATAAATGTCTATGTAGTGAAAACAGACCACATATACCATTCAGAAGTGCAATGGAAACTCGACATTAAATGTCTTGTTGAGAGAAATACATCATCATATTTGCAGTATGGTCTCAACGACGCTGATTAGCAAAATACGAGGGCGTGCTGAGTAGACATGCCTTCGAATTTTTTATGTGAAAATTTTTTAAATAAAAAACTTTATTAACATTTTATATCTTTATTTCTCAAGTATAAGTATTTTTTTCCTAACATACTTGCATGGCGACGAATAATTTTCTCCCAATGAGAGACTTGTTTGTTGATATCGTCACTGTAGAATGTTTGACTTTGTTGACGGAGCCATAACCTCATCTCTGCTTGCACCAACTTCATCACTATCTTAGTGAAGTCCTCGAAGGTGTTCTTTAAGTTTTGGAAACACTCCGAGGTCTGTCACGCTTGTTGATGTTAGCACCATTACGAGCACGAACAACCCAACGTCGCACATTACTGGTGTCGATACTATCATCACCATACACAGTTTTAATTGTTCTGTGGATTTCAGTTGGAGGTTTTCTGCAATTAGAAACTCGATTACAGCACGCTGCTATTCACGCGGCGACATAGTTACATTACACACCGCCACGTACGCGCTACAATTCGGAGAACTCTAGCAGCAGAGGGTTTCAACTTGCATCAGCGAAGCGTGGACGCCGGCCGAATAATAAGCAAGACATGTAATACCTCAGTAGACACTGAGCACAAAATAAGAAATCTGAGGTATTATCTTTCACACGCCCACGTAAACGCATTCCGACTTCTGATGCCAAGTATGCAAAAATATACTTCGGGTTAGAGCGAGGAGTAGGTGCCTTTGCACCTTTTAATAGCAGTTCGTACTTAAGGAGAAATTTCTTTGTTCATTTGTAATCTTTATTATCAGTAGTGGCTCGCTGAGCAAATAACATCAACTTTGTTTAAGAGGAGTCAGCATTGGTCACACATCTGATCTTACGAACTACTCATATTAAAAGTTTGAATTATACAGTACCTAATTTATGTGTATCTCATGGCGTTGTTTTGCACCTCAACAGAATGGATGAGTAAAGCGTATGTCAAATAAAGCAGAATCAGTATTCAGATCATGTTGTCAGTGCGTGGATCACGCAAGAGTTTTCAAATGATGCAGAAGTGTCATGTTTTTACAAATCACTTTGTCCTTATCGAGAAATATGGAACATCCAGGCTAATGTCGACGCAGAATCTCAAAGTATTTTCTTGCAATTTGTAGTCCGACATTGTGGCCGACTTATTGCCGATAGGCAGGAAACGAAGTACGAGGATCTCTGGTCGGCACGCTCAGGAAGCAATTATTCCGCATCCAGCTTAGTTGAAGATCAGTGTTTGCTCATAACCGGTAGTTGCCAACACGGGGTTAATCACAATGTGAGCGGTAAAATGAAAGTTTCTGAGGACTAAAAAGTCTCGTACTTTGTGCTTTGTGGCGTACAGCCTCGACGACAAATGTCAAACATATACCTACGTAACAAACGCTAAATATCTCACGAAAATTTCTTCTCTAAGTTGTAGATGGTTCCTGCAATAGACCATAAATTGCTTCATTACTCACTTTGAAACAGATAAATGCAATAAGTGAAAGTACAACACAACAAGAAATACAGATGTGCTACTATAGTGATGCACACAGTATTATTATTATCACCATCAGAATAGTCATACTCAAAGCATTAACAGCCTGAAAGGCTTCAATTTCTGTCACTTCAGAAGCAAGAAGTCCAGCAATCAAGTGATTTAGAAATAGTATGTATAGTGGATACATTATAACTAGGTTGATTCTAAATGGGAGTGCATGGTGCAGTTGAGGCAAGCGACACGAGGGAGAGGAATAGCGCAAGGGAAGCAGGCATTGTAACATGTGTCTACCCTAACTGAGGATACTTAGCTCTCCTATCTGAAGAGTTCTAGAGAGTTCTAGATATCACTCGCAGTGCACCGGGAATTGCTTCATCACGCATTCTAATACGCACACACACACACAGACACTCCCTTCTTCTCTCTCTCTACCTGAACACAACACATGGAAAAGAAATTTGGCAGTCACGATTTAATAGATATGAAGATACATTTTGACTATGATAGAAATTAAAATAAAAACAAGGAACTGAATGGATCTGGGGCATAATTTGTAATGTACATTGACTGAGAACAATTTTTTGTTAGACTTAGTCAGTAATAATAGTCTCACTGACTCATTAGTTCACGGGTTAACAAAACATCCACAAAAACTAAATTTCATTTATCTTTCATCATTTTAAAAATAAAAGTGTTGAAACAAAATTCTTTTTCATTCTATAGTGCAGTCAGAAGCTGAAGTTGGAGATGGTGGTGAGGGGGGCGAGAGCAGGGGTATTAGTTAATATCCGGTGGTTGCACTCAGAGACCGTAGTGTAAGAAAGGTTGGGCATTAATGCTTTAGACACTAGTAAAACCAAAACACAGGCAAAGCCGGCAAACAGAACGGACGTTCCTTTGCTCCTGCGGATCACAGGCTGGCTGCGACACGTGACGTTAGCTGCTATCACGTGCCGCGACTCGAACAAAAGACGCGACGGGGCGAAGAGTGACGCAGGGGTGGAGGGAACCGTCATTTGGCCTGCCCCGATTTGTCCCCTGCCAGCCCCACACCCCTCCCCGCTCCCTCTGCCAAGCTGTGGCCACTCTTTCGGGAACCGGCGTTCTGTGGCCCGCCGGCTGCTTTCTAGAAAACACTGCGGCCGGCTCAGCCGACTCATTGGACACAATGTAATAATTAATTTTTGCCAGACCATTGATGTCCCCGCCGCGAGGTATAAAAACCAGGGGCTGTCGCGAAGGGGGAGGCAGGACGGCAGCACGGCGCACTCGTATTTGCGCGGCTGGATTAGGGTGCGCCTGCGGGCTGTAAGCGGGGGAAGTCCTCCAGGTACGTCAGAGTCGTCGTCGATGGGACAGATCGGACACCAGAAACAAATTCGCCCGCAACGGTTCATGTGGAAATGATGCACAGCACACGTGCCTTTGATGTACGAACAGCTCCCAGCGACAAGAAAGCGAGAGTTCATGTAAGCACTACGGGCAAAAAAATCTCCCGCGTGCTGGCCGGCCGCACACAGCTGTGACTCCTGCAATGTTGGAACGTGTGTAACTCTCATTCGAGGTGATCGACGTATCACAATCAGGAACCTTGCTGCACAACTGATGTCTCTATTGGTAGTGCTGACACATTAGTCGACCAGCACGGGTACTTAAACGTGTGTGTCCAATTTAAAATCACTTACTCTTGCCCAGAAACGAGTCCAGTATTCAGCAACGCATGTTTTCAATAAGTTACCAGTAACCATTAAGAGTTCAGTTTCAGACAAGGCACAATTTAAACATAACTTAAAAGAATTTTTGGTGGACAACACCTCCTATTCCATCCATGAGTTTCTCAACAAGTGCAGTAGATCATTTTAACGAAAATTTGTTATACTTTAATTTTTGACAATACTTGGTTGTAACAGCCACACCTACTGTGTGAATGATGGATGTATGGAAAGCAAACGTAAGCCTTAAGTCTGTAAATAGTGGAAGTTTAATTTTAAATCTTGTACATAATCTGACTGTTTTAACTGAGGATCACTGAAATGAATAATTTACTTTAATTTTAGACAATACTTGGTTGTAATAGCCAAGAAACTAGCAAATGTCTGAATGATGGCTTTAATGAAAGCAGATGTAAGTATTAAACCTGTAAATATTAGGAGTTTAAATTTAATTCATGTACATAATTTCACTGTTTATTGACTGAGGATCATTAAAATTAATGAAACTCAAGTTTTTCAAATTACATTTTTGTAATGTGGTTATCTGACATGTTCCACATCCAAGAGGATTACCTCTTTCATGGGTCTATGGAATGAATAAATAATCTAATCTAATCTGGATTCCTTGCCACCTACTGGTAATTGTCATCTGGAGCCAAATGATGTGAATGTGAATTTGGTTTGCGAGTCAACACATAATTTTATGTTTAAATGTAATATCTTGACACAGCAAACCAAATTCACATTAACATCATTTGGTTGCAGATGACAACTTTCCATTACGTGATAATGTACAAATGGCTCTACATAAATATATAATGTAAAACGAATGACAAAAACAAACAAAAACAGTTCTTTTAATTATCACTTAAAATACATTATAGTATTGCCTCCAATAAAAAGTAGGAGAAATACATTGCAAAGACTTAACAATGGCGATGCGTTATCTGTGCTATCAAAATTACAAACATTATTATCTGTGTTCTTTTGTAGAGGAAGAATGAGTATATTTTGTTTCATCGTCCTATCGATTCTGCTGCTCTCGCTGACGGACGATAATTGTTCACAGTCTCTAACTGATACAATTACTTGTAGTATGCTATTGTTGGTTGTGAGAAAAACAGCCGTGGCTCTTAACAAACATAAAAAAGATTCATTAATTCTATTTTTCAACACCATTCCATACAATAAGAATAACGGCACAGTTATCGTTGTATGAAGAATTCAATAACAACCATTCAATTAATTAATCATTACGCAATAACTGGCAACCAACGTGGGGCTCGATGTTCCGGAAAAATTATGTATGTGGAAAGAATATATTATTAATCTAAGAAAATTAATGCTTGTATATTTAATCTGTTTCACGTGGACGAAGATTATCATATTCGATGTTAAGAGAAACGGAAGACCTATAATCTACAACAGATTTGAATAAGAATAAACCCGACGGAAAAAAAAACGAAGGTAAGGGCTTCTGAAAATATCTCTTGCTTTCGTGTGTCGTGTTGTTTGCCAATATTCATGGCTCGCCCCGTGTGGTAGTGTCTTGCAAACAGTAACTCAAGTAGGCAAGAAAGTTTATATTTGCTGTGTAGAAATGGAAACTTTATATTGTATTATTATTATTTTTGTGGTGATTACCCCAACAATAGCAATAATAGGAAGACAACGCACACTGATCTGTATTTGCACGCAGACAGCTGCCACCATCCTTCACAGAGGAATGGGGTACTTAAAACTCTAGTACATAGGGCGCGCTCTATCTCTGACGCAGAGAGTCTACCCCAGGAATTGAAACATCTGAGAACTGTATTTCGAAAAAATGGGTACACAGAGTGGCAGATTCAACGTGCTCTCCGCCCAACCACTGCAGCACAACCTGTTGAGATGGATGAAGTCACGAGGGAGGAGGTAGGCACTGCATTTATTCCATACACAGGCGCACTCTCGGGGAAAATCGCCCGCATTCTGAAGAAACACCGGGTCGGAACTGTGGTTTGTCCTCCGAATAAAACTCGTGCACTGATGGGAAGCGCCAAAGATGACCTCGGTTCGAGGAAGGCCGGCGTGTACCAGATTCCGTGTCAATGTGGCAAGACGTATATTGGTCAGACGATGCGTACCGTCGAGGATCGATGCCGTGAACACCAGAGGCACACTCGACTGATGTATCCGAGCAAGTCGGCGGTCGCTCAACATTGTTTGTCGGAAAATGACGCTATGGAGTATGACCGCACGAGGATTCTGGTACAGACGTCGAGATACTGGGACAGCGTTGTTAGAGAGGCCATCGAAATTCGCACCAATGAAGACCTCATAAACCGTGACTGTGGCTATAATCTTAGCAAGGCTTGGGAACCAGCGATTGGGTTAATCAAGAGTAAATAGATCAAACCTATATTTGTGACGACCACGGCGGACAGAGCCATCACACCGACGTCATCTCAGACGCCGTCGCAATCTGTTCCACTGCGCGACCGTGGCGCGGGACGCGGACGGAGAAGGGAGCGCGCCGCGGGCGGAGGGTATTTAAATCAGCCGCTGCCGCCACCGAACCCAGTTCCCTCTGAGCAGCCATAGCGTATGGATCTCCGTGCCGGCAAGTTCACAGAAGCTCAGTCCGTCAGTTCACCTGATGATGGCGACATGTTTGATCGCCGAAATATTGTGCCCGTTGGACACTATAGACCGGCAGTACATCCGTGGATATTTTGATTATCAAATACGCCGGGAGAAACTCAAGAATCACATTAAAAACATGGTTTTAGATAAATCACAATTTAAACAGAGTTTGAAATACTTTTTGATAGGCAACTCTCACTACTCTGTAGATGAGTAGTTTAACATGGACTGTTTTGACCAGATTAAGTAAAAATGTCTGTTAGATTTCAGTTTTGACAACATTAGTGGCAACAGTGAAAATTAGCTATTTTGTGTATGATAAATTTATTAAAATTGTATAACTATGTTTAATTCTGACAGTGTCTTAATTGTGTAAACATCAGCAGTTCTAGATTACTGTAATGTATTCACCTATTTTGACAATCTCTTGTCTTATGATCAGGGTAGTAAGTGTTATATTCAAATGTTTGTTTTATGTTACGCTTTCGATTTGTTCCACACCCAACTAGAATCATCTCATTTTTCGGTCTATGGAATGAAAACTGAATCTAATTTACTCTAATATCAATGTAAACAGATGTGACATTTTGTGCACACATAGACTGAAAGACTCATCATTGTATGATTACATAACTGTAGAACAATCACTGGAAAGAATTAATTCCATAAAACATCTAAAGTATGTGTATATAGTGATTTAAAGTGTAACGACCACATAAAACCAATTGCAGAAAAGGCAGATGCAGCAATGAATTTCATTGAAAGTAACCAGAGGAAATGTTGTCCATTAACGAAGAAGGTACCTTGCAAAACCCCTGTTCAATCAATACTTGAACGTTGCTCTTCAGTCTAGGAAGTGTTCCAGGTAGGACTGATAGAGAAAATAGAGAATATCCCAAGAAGTGCATCGCATTTATTACAAGTTCATTTAGTAGGCACAAAAGCATCACAGAGATAATCCACCAACACCAATGGCAGGCAATGCAAGAGAGGCATTCTGCATCATAATGTGCTTTACTGTTAAAGTTTCGAAAGTGTATGTTCCTAGAGGCGACCAGTACACTGCTTTGCTCTATGTATATCTCATGATAAGATCATAAAGATAAAATTAGAGAGTTTCCAGCACACTGGAGGCTTATCAACATTTGTTCTTCTCATGACTGCCACAGGAAAAGGGGAGGAGAGGTGAAGTGACAGTGGTATAAAAAATACGATCCACCACACACCGCATGATTCCCTGTGAAGTATAGATGTAGTAGTGTATATGTAAATAATGATTTATCACGAGTTGACATACAGAACCCTCTCATAGCTAAATCCTCTCAGGTGTGGACAGTTTTAGTCTGTACAGAGTGGTCAAAATGAGATTATGAGAATATAAAGTTTGTAAGATAAGTTGCTGAAAAGAGGAACAACAGGAGAAAGGTTTCGTACATTCGTTTCGAAAGATCGAAATTTATGTGCTAGAAAAATTGTGTTCGTAGAAACGCGTCAAACAGTGTTTATAGGCAACACATTAAAACTGGTTACATTGTTCATTCTGTTTTTTCTAAGTACTGCATAACGTAAAAATAACTGTGTTTTTCTTCTTTGGTAGACCTGATTTTTTCACTGTTAACAAAAGTTTATTTGATTGAAATTACTTAATCAGTTTATGTTCTTGCTTAATCACATTATAGGATTTTTCTCTATCTAGGTATTGTAAAAGCTAAATGATTTTCTGCTTTCTGGTGTTTGGTCTCTCTTTTGGTTGATCACTCAATTGAAAA
Source organism: Schistocerca gregaria (assembly GCF_023897955.1). NCBI lineage: Eukaryota > Metazoa > Arthropoda > Insecta > Orthoptera > Acrididae > Schistocerca > Schistocerca gregaria. Next base: position 662,266,163 of record NC_064922.1, read on the forward strand.
TAATCCAGACTTTACTTTTGTTTCAAAAACACAACAAAGTAACAAAATAAAGAATGAGACGATGCATAACTACGAAATCTTCCTCTATAAATTGAGAGAGCGGTGGCAAAACGGTGAGCTTTTCGACCTTAGCAGAAGACGACTCCATCTCAATTTCAAAACTTTCTTTCAAGAAACCTTGACTTTAAATCGGGTTCCGTTATGTCCTATTCTGTTCCATTCCATCCCATTACATTTGGCCAAGTGTGAATCGATATTACATTTTTAAAAAGTGTATTATCGGCCTTCGCAACTGCCAAGTACAGCTTGATTTTATTTGCTTTTTATTTATTATTTGTCCTGTGGATCAAGTTAGTACAGAAGCTTGTATGATTGGGATGGGATTACTCAACACAAAAGTGCATATTACATTGAATAAGACAATCAAAAAATACATATTACAATATAGTCAACATGAGTATTGTGCAATATTTTCACACAATTTTCACTTTCGTTCCGACCCATTAAGTTTGTTCAAGTGTGAGTCAATAATACATTTTTTTAAATTTTGTGTATCGCTCTTCACAACTGCCAAGTATAGGTCTATTTTATTTATTTAAGTATTACTGTTTGTTCTGTGGATCAGTTCAGTAGAAAAGCTTGTACAATTGATATGGGATAAATCAATACAAGAATAAATACATCGTTGAATAAGGCAATCAAAAAATACAATTTAAAATATATTCAAGATTAATATCATTGAGTATTTTCATACAATTTTCACTAAAGGCTTCTACAAACAGCAGGCAGAAACATTTTAATATTGACAATGTTATTGTTATCCATATAGCACAGGTTCTGATAGCTAAAACTTCATATGGTTTATTATTTCATTTTTCTTATATGCTGCATAAGTGGGCAATGTGACTTGTACACTCAAACAGTAACATTTTTTTATTCATTTACTCTTATTTTAGTGGACAGCATGAGATGTGCATGAAAATGGCTTAAGTAACGATTATTATGATATTCTTGTGTTTGCTGGGACAGGAAAAGTTCAAAAAATTCCTGGGTGGTGTGAAAACAGTGTTTTATTGAGAGAGATTTTACATTCATTCTAATTTACATCCTGAATTTCTTTTATTGGTGCTGGAAGGTGATTATATAATTTTATTCCTAAACATTTTACTTTATTGCTATATACGTTAGTGTTAAAGAGATCTTTAATCTTGAGTCATCATGGCAGAAAACCACATTTCTGTCAAATTTGTTATTGCTTTTTTAGTGAAATGTAATATTTCTATTATGAATTAGCATGGAAGGAGCAATATATTCAGCTTCCTAAACAGAGGTTTACATGTTTCTCTTTGCTGTCTGAATAAAATTGTTCTGACTACTTTTTTAAGTTTGAATAACTTAACTGACTCAGAACTTTGACCCCAAAAATAACTGATAGTTTGATTGTTTTATTGGTCTGTTTCATCGTTTTTTTTAACATGGTTACAAATTGGTATTGAGCAAGTCAATTTTTGTGAGATGATGAGGTGAGACAACATGAATCCATGTGATGATTAGAACTGCATTTCTACTACAATATAAATAAACATACACACATAAAACTGTAAGTAAGTGTATACATATAGATATGTTCTCAAAAACTCTTAACAGTTTTCTAGTTACAAAAGCAAGAGGAGTTTTACCATTTTTACATCATTCTGTCGATCATAACTTACAAAATCTTTTTTTTTTTTTTAAGGAAGGAGATTTACTTTACATCATGACACTTTTCTTGTGAATTAACAACAGCTGATCTTACTAATCAAAAATGCAGAGTAATGTTTACAGTTTTTGTGCCACTTTGATGACTGTAATTTAAAGTTTTTTGTTTGTACAAAAGATACAAATCTAAAGATTAGAAAATATTTACAATTTATATGACGCATATTAACACTGAGTATGTTACTGACTAAAGTTCCACATCCTGGAGGACCTCCTCACTACAGATCAATTGGAATGAAAGTAAATCTAATCTAATCTAATTCTACCAAAACTCATCCAGAGTTTTGAAGCAGCTAGTTTCACTAGCTTTATACAGTTGAAGATTGTATATATTCAGCAACATCATAGTACAGTTTATTTAAAAGATACATTTTTAGAGCCATTTTGAAATTCATTAAATTTTTTTTGTGTCTCTATGTGTTGTGGTATCTCGTTCTAAAGTTTCTTCCGTACTGGTGAAGACCCATCTTGTGTAACTTTTGTTTTTGCATATCCACTACGCAGTTCCATTTTCTATAGAGTATTGTACATATGAACTGTCTCATTTTTTGCATTAGTTGGTCTTCAGTATCTGTTATTTTCTTAATGAAACATGTTACTTCTAAAATGTATGATTTACATGGAATGCCAAAACACATCACAATGCATGGCGGCATTTGTACAGTCTGTCAGTGGCAGGGGACACAACAAAACAGGATGTCAGTGCCTAGTTTTTCTTCGGAATGAACGAAGTTTTGATGTTGATGGGAAAAACTGATGATTGAATTGGCTCTCACGTTTATATATTTTTTGAATGTGTAAGAACATCAATCATACTTGAATATTAAATAGTGGTTTACATGTTTCTCTTTGCTCCCTTAATAAAACTGTTCTGACGACTTTTTTTAAATTTAAATAACTTCACTCAGAACTTTGAACCTAAAAAGTAACTGATTAACACGGAGCCCCAGAACATGCCACAATGCAGTTGGAATGGCGGCATTCACACAGTCCATCAATAGCACAGAACGGGACGCAACACAACGGACTGAAAGAGAAACGTTTTCTCCTAAAGAAATAAAGTATTGACGTTGATGGGGAAAACTAATGACTGCTCTGGCCCTCACGTTTATATAACTTTTTGAATGTGCGAGAGTGTCAATCACACATGACTTTTATGAGCAGTTAGTTTTTGTTTATTAAATACATTTTTAGTGATCGATCGATGAACTAATCCTTAGGCCGAGAAATATGAGCTGATAGTACCAAGAAAAAAATTTCTGACACAGATGATATCTTTTTGCAGAAAAATCAAAAGTGTTACGTCTTTGATGTTTTGTGTATAGAAACTTTGACACAACAGTGTCAATGTGACGTACCAACATGTGAAATGTGTTCATCTTCGGAAGCTGTTCGGAGTAGTTGGTGTTAGCACGATTTGTGGGGTCGTAAATTGTTCGAGAGAAGAGTTACTTCCTCAATTCTGTTACTTTTTTGGCTGCTGTATAGTTTTCTACCGTGTCTCTTCTTAAATAAATTGTTATAGATAGTGTTGCGGGAAATTTTTCTTTGAAGAGGAAGTTTTTGACCAATTTGATAGTGGAAATTGTAACATGTGGATTACAGTGACTGAGACCTGACAAGAGGAAACGAGAATTTTGATACTGTTTTTACATATTAATGTCGTGAACAACTGACGCAAACGTTATATGCTGCTTTAATTAAAGTACGAAAATATGTCTAAAGCAAGAGTTCATGAAAAGAATGGTACCGCTGCTGTTAAACAAACTGATTCTGTGTGGGTTAGGGCGTTTACATCGAATTCGGAATGGCCAGATAAGGTGAAATAAATTATGATTTAAATTATTGTTGTGCGTTTGTTGTTTACAGAGCCATAATAGTGAGTTCTTTCAGGAGGAATTTTTAGACGTGATCTATTGGGGAAGACAAGCCCTTGGAATCGTAATTGGATTGCTTTGGGGGCTAATACCACTGAGAGGATTTATTGGCCTGTTTTTGTAAGTTGCGTTGTCAGTTTTGTAAACAATCTTTTTTTCAATATACATTACCCGAATGTTTAAATACGTTGTCTTTTGGTGTGCCTTCAAATATTTCATTGCTGTTACAATGACAGTAGCAGTAGTTTATCATAGTCGTTTACCTCATTAACATAGAGAGACTGAAGTGTTGCCAGCAGTATAAATCGACCGAAATATCTCATTTTGTAAGATGTTGGTTAACATTCAGTTTACTGTGTATGTGTTGCCATCTTCTTCTCCTTAGTGAATATTGCTGGGTAGTGAATAGTGCTGGGTGAAGCACTGAGGCTGAATCCATTTGAAATATCAAACAACTGCTAAAACACACAAACATTAAGGGTAAAGAATTGTCAAGTTAGTCAAAAAAGGTAGCCATCTGATATCTAGGACAGGAGCAAGGGGAAATTTACAGGAATGAGATGTTTAATATATGCTATTTTAAAAAAAATTGTAATACTGTCACTTTTCCACAATAAGTCTAGTTATGTGTATTATTGACATAACATTTATCCTCTGTAAATGTGGAAGAGTTAACAGCATGTTATATTTTCAAAATTTCACTCTAATGTATCTCATTCACAGAGTAGTTGGTTGCTGTCTAATGGTTTGTAGTACTTTCAGACACATGCAGTGGAGGAATGTAGTAACTGAAGAGTAACAAAGCATAGAACTTGTTGCACATTATGTCTCCAGTGGCCGCTGGTACATGTTTCGATGAGGTCCCTGTTGCACATTTCTGTTCTTCCCATTACTTGTTGTACATTCCCCAAGAGGTTCCATTATTTTGTCAGTTTGACTGCACTTCAAATTTGTAAGGGGTAAATGTGTAGCAAGCTGCAGTCATGTTCTGCATGTAATCACCCAAGAATCATGTCATATTGACATCACAAGGTAGCATTGTAGTTTGCAACTTATAGTTACATAATTAGTGTGGCTTTCTGGAAAACTTTCAACTTACATTGTTGTTCAGATTCCACTTTAAATTCTGTGTCCCCTTCAGATATTAGATTCTCGTTGGAGTAGGTAAGCTTGTGTTCTGTCTAGTGACATCAACATTACTTTAAACTGAGCACAGCCGCATGGTGGTGAAAGCAACTTTTGTGTTAAAAACAGATTTTCATGCCCATTGCTGATTGCAAGTAGCCTACCCAATAAAGCAGCAAAAGAGTAACAGTGCATTTCCTAGCAATGACTGAAAACAATTGTAACATCCTGTACAGAACATAATGAAGGAATGTTGTATGCAAAAAGAAGTGTCCAAAATTTCGGGGGTTCACATTATATTTGTGATTTCAATGATAATAATAAGAAGAAAAAGAACAAAAATTATGAGCCACTACATGAAGCCAAAATTATAAAAGAAAGTAAAGTGTGAAACATGTATCCTCTGGTAATTGTTTGTAACTGAACCACTACTTCAGCTGCTTCTCTTGACATCTTACACTTTGGTTAGCCACGTTGTTACCATAACTTTCACACCAAAACACATAGTAAAGAAATTATCAAAGTTGTGACAACATCAGTTTAAGGCACTGTCTAAATCCACTATTCTAATGTCAAATGATTTCAATTTAAACTTTCAAATGCAAAGTGTCTTCACACCTCTTATTAGTCACTTAAAGATATCGCCACTGTGCTCCTTGGTGACACTAAGCGGTTGTCTTGCCATCCTGCATACTGTACATGACGAGCCTTTGTTTAGCCATTATGTGTACTGTATGTGTTAAATGTGTGTGTTTGTGAGTGTGCACACACACACACACACACACACACACACGCTTTACTGCTTTAAACATTGTGTAGAATGTGGAGTTCCAAGGAAGACCTAGAGTGCACTTTCTTTTGATGATTTGCCATTGTATCTGCAAATCTCTGAAAACATTCAAATTCAATTTTCAAGACTAGCTATATTCTCCTACCAGCAGTCTGTCCTGAATTTGAGCAAATTTTTTGCAATTACTGTCATTGCTTAGTCAGTGTTCAGAGGCTAATTACATACGAGAACACACACAGATAGTACAAAGAATATGTAATTGCAGAAATAACATGAAACTAAAGGCACAGCTGTGGTAGTAAAGGAGTTTTGGCCAGAGACAAATTAAGTATGACAATCCTAATAATGAAGATTTACCAAAACAAAAACTAATACAGAAATCAAGTAGTGATGACTTCACCTGATGCATACGACATACCCCATGAAACCTACAAACATCGATCTGTCATCGAAAAACTTGCCTGTCCAAAACACCACCGCACTCCAATATACCTACTAATAAAAGTAAAGCAGTCATCCACCCGGATGATTGTTTTGATTGCTTTGTTAGACATCGTCCTGTTGGAGATAGTATGCCGTTGCCTTCGTCTGACCTTCGCACTGACTTACCCAGCCAGTCCTCCCGGCAACAAACATTGCGCGAGGTGAAAGAAGTGATAAATGACATAAGAATCGTAAGACTGGAACAAACCCAGGATATTTGTATTTGAAATCTGGTGTTTTAGTGCTGAGCCACCAATACTGACCAATATCAGTAAATAGTTAAGAACATAAAGTAACAACCCAACCCACAAAATCATAAAAATCTCAAAAGTGCACATGAGTGCTCTCTCTCTCTCTCTCTCTCTCTCTCTCTCTCTCTCTCTCTCTCTCTCTCTCTCTCTCTCTCTCTCACACACACACACACACACACACACACACACACACACACACACACACACACCTCTCTCTGTAGCTCTAGCCCCCTACACACTATCCACCCTCCACCTAATTATGTCCCACATACTTTTCCCTGTTTTGAGACACAGCATCTTCAGTTAATTTCTTTCATTCGCTCTGCCACTTCACACATTCTGCTATTAAACTATACGACTGCAGAAATTTAATCCTGATGGTCATATTGTCACCCGTGGTGAAAACCAATGTACAACTCGTATATTTCGATGTAAGATTTAAAATTAGTAACAGATGAAAAACAAAAATTAAATTTTCAACCATTAACAACACAGTGAATTAACAGTCCCAAAGATGAAAACAAAATTAGTAGCCAATAACTAACAACATTAAAATAACTGTCTGCCAAGCAAACAAAAATGGATGTCTAGAACAAAAAGTAACATACATTTTTTAAAAAGGACCACACCTATTCATCACTGATTTTGTTCGAATTTGTTGTACAAGCAAGCTTTGGCAAGAGATGCAAGAGACATAACTGGGAGCTCCAGGTGATCATGCATTTAGAAAAATAACATTTTTTGGTTTGGGTTGGGTGACATACAAGCAATTTATATTAGCATAACTTCCAGGCAGTGGTTGGTGGGGTGGAAAGAGTACAGAACAGTAATCCAAAATTCATGGAGTCTAGTCCCTACATGGAACCTTTTTTTCTAACTGTCAGTTTTTATTTTACTACACTGCAAACAAACCAAAACATGAATAAAGTAAGCCACTCATATGCAGCATAGTATGCTATCTCTTTCTGCCAACAGTCTATGCATGTCTACAAGAGTACTGGTTCTTATGGACGGAGGATTCAAAAGAACGGTGGATGAGTATGCAGCAAAAAGAATGATGTCATCGTTACTTAGGAAAAATCTAGGAAACGTACAGTAACCGTATGCAAATAATTTTTGTCTGATTTGATGAAGCTCTACGTGCACGATTGACTAATTTCTTCTGTTAATTAACTTGTGCAGGAGCAAACAAATCAAGCTATATGAAAAGATTTCTCAAGATGGACGAGGATTGCTATCAGGCAGTGTTAAAGTGATTTCCTACCAACTGCAATCTGATAGTGCAACCCTTTGCTGTATACTTTTATCATTAGGCAAAGAATGTGATGAAAAACCTTCAAAACTCCTCTACCTCTTTGAGAAAGAAAAAGAACTCACATTCTGAGAAGACTGCATCAAAATACATTCCATTGTATATCTCCAGCTATCCTTACCAATACTTGGCAAAGTGATGTTTTGTGTTATTTGCTCCCCTAGCAAATGAGACCAAATCTTTATGAAAGTGAACCAAGTTTGTTTTTCTATAGAAACTATGAAACGACTATGTTGTAAAAATGGAGCATTGATAATGTTCAAGAGGCTAAGAAAATTACATCCCCTGGATTTGTGATGAATATCACCCCAAATTATGTAAATCAACTGTAAAATACTAAAAGTATCTAATTATATGCTCGAATGCTGAAGTACAACCTATAATCCTGGTAATTTATTTCCAATCCCAAATGTTCTTTGCCTTTTCTTTTCTTGACTTTTATAGAAATATTACCAAATACAGTACATTTAACATTATTTTGATTTATTTGCAGTGATGTAAAAGTTGAAAATAGAAAGCACTGCATAGTAACTTGACCTCACGACCCTCAGAATAGTGTTCTCTGTCCTTTTTGCTGTGCCCATCGCCGTCTGGAAACAACACTAATGTAAATGGGTGATGTATCGCCTGACCTGCACAAAAAAAAAAAAAAAAAAAAAAAAAAACACAACTTGCTCATTTGGAGCTCCAATTTCAGTCACTTTCACTTTTGGCCAAGCCCTGCATAAACTACAAATTTGGATGAAATTGGTGGTGATGAGTAGCTGCGGCCCCCTTGTAAGTCCAATGCCTTGCCAATATCACCTTCATAAAACACACACACACATGGTCATCAAAACACTAGTGTGTGCCACTACAAACAACAGAACACCATCTTCAAGCATTATGCACTCCAAGTATGCCGTGCTGACATGACCTCACACAAAACAACATAGCTAGTTACAGGTGTAAACTGATGGGTGATACTGGAACTTCAGTTAACCCCTTTCCACAGTTCTGTTAATAATTATGTTACTTGTAAGTGTGTGTGACGGCAACTCAAAATAAATTCATCCTTTTTAAGCAGTGTCATGTCATTTTATTTTCCAGGTTTGTGCTGATAAATGCTGGTCTCATATACATATATTTCACAAATTTTCAAAATATAGATGAAGAGGAGTATGGTGGTGCTTGGGAGATAACCAAAGAAGGGTTTATGACTTCCTTTGCTGGATTTTTGGTTAGTATAGTTTGGTACATTTTTTATTACTTCTGCAGAAGATAAAACTTAATTGTACAATTGTTGCTGGTTTTTAATTCAGAATCAACAGTTTTAGCTGTCAGATTTTTAACTAAGTGCCATAAGAAACCCTTGCTTTCGTAGACAGGATCTATCGGGATGCTGGATGAGGGAATTGGCAAAGAATGATACTCGCTTTTCATTTAATTACATTTTATTCTGTCATTGCTTTTATTGCTACATCAATTCAACAGTTTCTCTGTCTCTTCATGATTTAGATGGGTAGTTCTGGAACGTAGCTGTTTCTTAAAAGCTCCACCCATGTTGTGACTATTGTTGGCATCTCGTGACTTTTAAATTTTTTATTATGGGGAAGGGTGGAGTTAATTAGCTAATAAATATTGTAAAATGCCTCTTGTCTTATTTCTTCCCATCAATTGAGAACATAACGTACACTAACCTCAGAAAAATAAGTACAGTGAAAAACAAGAAGTCAGGTCAAAAGTTGCAAGAATCATTAGAGGAACTTGGTCTGCTAGAACCACAGCAAAAAAAAAGTCAACTAACAGCAGGTAACATTAAAATTCTGCATTGGTTAATTTGATAGTGTTACATGTAAGATATTTATGGAAATGTTTAAGGCAGTATTCTTGCAAAGAGGTTTTTGGATACTAACTACTTGAAGGAATGGGTTAGTGTGATTTTACTTCCTGTGTGGTGAATGACAGAGTTGATCACCTACCTTGTGCTCAACCAGTACATCCAAAAGGGGAGCTTGCCATATCTCTCCACTGTTGTAGTGTATATATGTTGTGATGAACTCCATTTTTTGATTCATAAATGCTGAAGAGCTGTAATGTAGTGCCCAGTGTACCATATTTTGAATACTGTTTGATCTGTCACCTGTTTCACCAGTGGATAATTAGGGAGCAATTAGGAACTCCACTAGTTATAAAATATGTTGGATATAATGGCAACAAATAGAACTGATCTCTTTGAAGATGTCAACATCGAAACCCGTATCAGTGACTGACGCAGTTGTAGCAACAATGATTGCCAGGGTACAAAGGACAGCTAAAAGAAGCAGAAAGATATATGTTCAGTAAACTAGAAGAAAAACCAGTAGTGTCATATCTCAGTGAGGAACTTGAAACTTTCACCGCAGGGTAGGAGCATGCAGAGGAACTACAGCTCAGGTAATGAGAGGGAATCTCCATGGTATACAGTCACTGTAAAGAAACAGAGATTACTGCATAATAGATGTAAAACAAAGTACAAGGCTATAGATAGAGAGGTGCTGAATTAAACATGTTTGGCTGTCAAGATAGCAATGTGTGATGCCTTCGGTGACTACCGTAGCACAGTATCGTCAAATGAACTTTCACAAAATCCAAAGAAATTCTGGTCGTATGCAAAGGCCTGCAGTGGCACCAAAGTTAGTGTCTAGTCCCTATTGAATGAGACAGGAACTGAAATTTAGGGTAACAAAGCAAAGTTGAAATGTTTAACTTTGATTTCAGATGTTCCTTTGCAAAGGAAAACCCAGGAGAATTGTCCCAATTTAATCCTCATACCACTGAAAAGATGAATGAAATAAGTATTGGTGTCAGTGGTGTTGAGAAACAGCCAAAATAGTTAAAATTGAGCAAATCTCCGGGATCTGATGGAATCCCTATCAGATTCTATACTGAATTTGCTGCTGAGTTAGCACCTGTTCCTGCTATTCCCTAGAACATGAAACAGTGCATAGTTCTTGGGGGAAAAAGCACAGCTCATGTCTGTTTACAAGAAGGGCAGTACAAGTGATTCGCAAAACTAATATCCTCGACACCCATTTATTGTAGAATCTTAGAACATAGGCCTATTCTGAGTTCAAACATACTATGGTATCTTGAACAGAATGTCCTCCTCAATGCTAGCCAGCATAGATTCTAAAGAAATCGATATTGTGAAACTCGGCTTCCACTTTTCTCATGCAACACACAGATTTAGATCAAGGCAGGCAGGTAGATGCTGTATTTCTTGACTTCAAAAAGCATTTGACTTAGTACCACACCTACGCTTATTGCTAAACATACTATCATACGGGGTCTCAATTTGTCACTAGGAATTTTTTTAAAGGGAGGACGTAGCATGTTATCTTGGATGAAGAGTCATTGTCGGACATAAAGTAATTTCGGGTGTGCTCCAGGGAAGTGCGTTAGGTCATTTGCTGTTCATATTGTATATTAATGACCTTGCTGACAATATTAATAGTAACCTCAGACTTTGCAGATTATGCAATTATCTTCAATGAAGTCATGTCAGAAAGAAGCTGCATAAATATTCAGTCAGATCTCAATAAGATTGCAAAGTGGTGCTGAAATTTGATAACTTGTTTTAAATGTTCAGAAATGTAAAACTATGCACTTCACAAAATGAAAAAAAAAAAAACGTAATATCCTAGGGCTATATCATCAGTGAGTCACTGCTGGAAAAGGCCAACTCATTCAAATACCTGTTTGTAACACTAGGAATATGAAGTAGAATGATCACATAACCTTAGTTGTGGGCAAAGCAGGTAGTAATCTGGGTTTATTGGTAGAGTACTGAGGAAGTGCAATCTGTCTACAAAGGTGGATTGCTTACATATCAGTCGTGTGACTGGTTCTAGAATGTTGCTCCAGTGTGTGGAACCTATACCATATAGGACAAACAGGGATATTGAAAGTATAAAGAGTAGCACAAATGGTCACAGGATTGTTTGATCTATCACAGAAATACTGAAGGAACTGGCCTGGAAAACTCTTGAAGAGAAATGTGAACTATCCCGAGACAGTCTATTAATGAACTTTCAATAACAGCCTTTAAGTGATGACTAGGAATATACTACAATCTCACATATATTGCTGACATAAGGATTGTGAGGATAAGATTAGAAAAATTACTGCACTCAGAGGGATTCAGGCAGTCATTCTTCCCACATTTATATGCGAATGGAGTGGGAAGAAACCCTAATAACTGGTGCAATAAGATGTGTCCTCTACCATGCACCTCACAGTGGTTTGCAGAGTGTAGATGTAGATGTTGATGGCTTTAACAACTGGTCTAAGAGGAATCCCTTCCATATAAAATCCATAAATTGTGGGAGGTTGGCAGCATGTGGCATTATTATTTTGAATGATTTGGTTGATGATGGATCAGACGTAATTTGTTTGATAATGTTCCTGGTGACCCAGATTCTTTATACAGGTTCTGTCTTCATGAATGAATGTGGCAGAGTTTGTTGACGGTTGAAAATCAGTAGACCTTCTGCTTCATTTTGATACTTGAGAACAAAAATACTGTATTACATTTTGGCAGAAATTTTACAGAATTTTACTGGATTTTGTTGTTTTATTTTCAAATGTGGTTATGATATGCAAGCCAGTTATTAAGTGTTGTATTTGTTCTCTTTGGAACCTCAAAATGCCCTTATATATGAGTGCCTGACTATTTTCCAAAGTTTCAAAGTGTGCTGTTAATAATGAGTAACCTTGAACATTAGTGTACATTTATTAAATGATCTGTAAATGCAGGTACCATGTGAAAGTTCTAACTAGTAATATTACTTTCATTTTAAGTTAGTGCACTAACTGTACTAAAAATTTCTCAAATAGCTAGGTGTATCTGCCATCACTGAGAGATATACTGAAAGTTCTTAAAGTTATGCATTGAGCAATGTCCCAACGTATCCATAGCAAGAAAATGCTTGCCTAATTTTGGTAAGGCCAAATTTACACCAATACTCCAAATGCTATGATAACCCCCCCCCCCCCCCCTCTTCTTCTCCGTACCTTTTGTTAGTGGTGTGCAGGAAGAATGGCAATGGATAAGCCTCTGTATGAGGCTTGAATTACTCTTATTTTTCTGTCATAGCATTTCAAGGGATGCATACGAGCAGAAATAATATGTGGTTGACTCTTCATGGAATATGTGGCTGTCTCTTCATGGAGTCTGCACTCTTATTACAAAAAACTTCTCCATGATACACTACACTTATCTTTTAGTGGCTGCCGCTGGAGTTTTGTGGAAGTCTGCATTACATCATCTAGCTTATTGGATAAAGATGTGATGAAACACCCCTTTTTCCTTGACTGTTTCTTCTATCAGTCCTACCTTTGAGGGCGAGGCTTGCAAATAGTACTAAAGAGTAATTCAAATAAGGGTTCAGTAAGCTCTCTCTTTCAATGGTGAAGCATATTTCCAATTAATTGCATGTGATCACTCTAGATTATTACTCGTGGGTATTTTGCGCTTCCCACTGATTGATAGTTAATTATGTAATTGAACTGCACCATCTATTTATATGCATATTTATGTTGAAGGTCAGCAACCTGTCTCTGCACAAAGTGTCTGCCCTCTGCAGGTATTCCTGCATTTTACAACTTTTCAGTATACAACAATCCACCAGATCATTTATGTACTTCATGAACAGTAATGGCTCTATAACACTTACTTGACAGAGGTATGCTGTAAAGGTATTTCCATGTTTGACAGAATGGTCCTGGTAATGATTTTGGTGTCCGTCTTGGAGGCAACGCCATTACCTGGGAGCTGGCTGAAATAAATGTGCTTTCGGAAATTGTAATGTGTTTGCAGAGAGGTTTAGTTGGAATTTTAAAACTTCTTTTGTTTATTTAATTTTTACTTTAAACATGCCAATTGTTAAATTGATAGTGTTGATACTGGATACACAGATAAAACTTCAATACAATATGTACTGCATAAAAAAACCTAAAAAGCATTGTTGTATGAAAATACATAAGTACACAATAATATTTTTGTTTAAATTACTATCATAGCCAAGTTACATGAGGAACACTCACATACACAGAGATCAAAGTGAAATTTATTGTTTGTAGTACAGTGCAGTGTTATATCATTACATTTCCTACACTCGTATGAGGTGTCTTTTTTGCCAGCCTCAGATGTTAAAAACCACTACTTGCTACCATCTTCTTTGTCCTTCTCTGTTTCCTTCTACAATGACAATGCAATTAGAGAAGTGTTTTTCTCAAAGCCAAACTATTTTGCTGTCCTGTGTAAAACGTTTTTTGGTGGCTTGCCAGAAGACAACAGACATTATCTGTGAAGCCTATATTGTAGTGAGTTTCATTTTTTCCATCATGTTGATAGTATACAAGTATTTAATACTGACATTATAATTCATTGAAAAGTCAGTTTTTGTCAGCACTTCACTGTTTGTATTCCAGGGCCCCACGCCATAGACATTAGCCAAATAGGTCAACCCCAGAAAATGCTGGAGGTGTTATTTTATCTGTGGATCCCCATGTTATGGTCCTCTGCATTTTAACTGTGTTTTGTATTGGACATATAATTGTCTATTACCTTTCCAGCACAAGGCAAGAATGTACGACTTCCTTTAATACTATTGGCAGTTCTGTACTTAACTAAAGCCCAAATAAGACCAGTATTAGCTTTAGTTAATTCTGTAGTCACATTGTTGATTACGGGAACCATTTTAATGCACTGAGTTCTTCCCAGTTGCTGTCTCCATTGTACAGGGCTTCTAGCCCTACCACTGACACATCAAATCACTCACAATCAAGAGGATGAGTAGTGAAAGATCCATATTTCCTATTCAAGAGAAAGGACCCACAGAGAAGATGGTATTTGAGGTACTTTTGGTAAATACAGCCTTAATAATGTTATAAATTCCATCAGATATACCTTTACACCCATACTCTTCAAATCAATGTTTAGTGAATGGCAGAGAGTGCTTCCTATTGTAGCAGTTGTCGTTCAGGTGAAACATGGATAATTGTTTATAAATGATGCAGTTACTTAAAATGAAGTACTGTCTGAAAAAAAGCTTTACAAATATTGAGTCTGGTTTTGATATCATTTTGGAATGGTGCAAAGATTGTTCAGAAATGTAAAACTGCGACTTCACTAAAAGGAAAACGTAGTATCATTTGACTACAGTGTAAAGAAGTCACAGGTGCAATCAATCAGTTCATACAAACACCTGTAAGTCACACTTTCGAGGGATGTGAAATGGGATGGTCACAAATTCAGTTGTAGGCAGACTTTGGTTTACTGGTAGAATATTTGGTAAATGCAATCAGTGTACAAAGGAGATTACATACTAAACACTTGTGTAACCCATCCTAGAATATTGCTCAGGTGTGTGGGATCTGAAAGAAATAGGACTAACAGGTGATATTGAACATATACAGAGAAGAGCAGCACAAATGGTCACAGGTTTGTTTGACCTGTGAGTGTGTGCACAAAGACGCTGAAGAAAACTGTCAGACACTTGAAGATAGATGCAAACTGTCCTGAGGAAAGCCTACATACAGAGCTTCAAGAACCTGCTTTAAACATGTGTGTTGGCAAAAAAGAAAAAGCGTCAATCAACAGCAATGGAAGACTTTTTAATGTCTGTAGTTGCAACTTTCCATAGCTTGAATCTAAAACAACACAGCAGCTTATTCTTAGACCTCAGATTTGCTAGTTTCTGCTGAAAAGAATGTAACTAAGGTCAACTTGATTCATCAAATCGTCCAATCTGCTTCAGTACACACGGATCTGTGTCCAGTTATGTCAGAAACGTAATCCACATCTGTCCAGTTTCCATCAAGGTGACTTTTACATCTTTTTTCTGCTTTGAGTAGTGCGTACTTGTGGATAATGAATCATATTATGATTCATATTCTGATGTAACTGCAGGAGAAATATTTGCAGCAATACAATCCATGAAAATTATACAAGAAACATATGCAGCTATCATACTTCAAACAAATCTAAACTTGCCACAATTTTTTAGATGATGTGTAATCTGAAATGCTGTCAGGTACATTGTTTTCATCTTCAGAAGATTCCTTAATAACTTTGATAATCATTTTTCTCCAACTGTTTCCTTCCTTTAATCATATTTGTATCTCAAAATTAACACAAAAGCACACAAAATGCCAAGAACAAAGAAAACACTCACTACAGCTAACGACTATGAAGGGACAAGAACAAATGTTTTGGTAATTATGAATTTCTATGCCAGACCTGCTGCTGCTGATATCTAGAAGTCACAGTAGAATTTTGAAGTCTGTACCCCACAAACGTTTGGTGGAGTTGTAAATATACAATCAACATCACAAAAAACCCGGTGCAATGCAATATTGTCTTCGACACTCTTCCTGTAACCCGCAATCCTCATGATGTTATGCCAGCTGCACACAAAGTGTTAAGAAAAATGTGCGTGTGCTCTCTCTGTTCGGAAATTCTGTATTCAGTAAAGAGGCAGCATACAATATTCGTAATGGTTGTGTTTTGTTAATTGACTGAATGTTTGGAAATGTATCAGATACCCTCTAGAAGTCGTAGAACACAGCATCAACCGGCATGCTGTTATATACTAGGTTCCAGATCGTGAGGATGAGAACACCACTTGTAAAACAGATTCACATCAGCAATATAAGCCTGTAGTATGTATATCCATGCTGTGATGACTCTTGAAAACTCAGTCAGTTGGATTAGCTTTGTGCTCCAGGGAGCTATGATAAAATGTTAGAAGAAAGATAGATCTTTTAGATAATCAATATGGAATCTTGGACATATGTCATCATATCAAATTGCCTTTCTTCTGTTAAGTGATTTTTGGCTATTTTTCTACTCCACAAATATTTATCCTTATATCTGCCATTTCAGTGTTCACATAAGATTGAAAAGTGCTACTGTGTTAAAATCTTTCACAGGGAAACAGTTTTGGATGACCAAGTTCAGGAGTCATCTACCGTTCCAAAATTGTTATGGCTGCTGAATGACCAGCTAGATAATTATAATCTATTTATTGACTTCACATAAGACCACAACTTCTAAGGCCATTTAGGCAGATCAGGAGATTAAATTTTATAATCAGATTCACTGAATGCTTATAGCACTGCTCTCCTTGCATTCATTTTGACTTCATTCTGCTTTTGTTTGACAGCAAGGCTTTTTCATTTAAATCTGTAACTATTTTTTTCATTTAAATCCCTAACTTTCTTTGCTTTCACAACAATTTTCTGAAGCTACTGAACCATGGCACATGTTTCTCATACCCCATAGTTGTGCTCAGCACATGCATTGTTAATGCACACTACATGGTAGTGTGAATCATTTTAATGACTTCAGTGATGGAGGTAGGCTTCTTTTGGCAGTGAATGATAGAAGAATGGGAGTAGTGTGAAAAGGGAACGGGAGATGGCATTTATATTTGAGGTAATAACTGAATGCATAAAAAGAAGAAATGGAGCATGGAATGGAGGGAATGCAAAATGACCCAATTACAATTTGAATTTTTAGTTATTCACATGTTCTTTGGATCATATTTGCGAGCATTCATTGTGATGTGGAACATGTCAGTATATTAATAAATATTATATTATTTTGGTGCAAGTATGACTAAATACTGATCTTCTTTATAAGTGATTTTTTACTTTAAAATTACTGTACAATAAACTAATGAACAGGACTGGAAAAAATCGTTTATTTTCTGTCACTTGTGGTGTTACTTTCTGCCAAATTTGGCAGTATTTTTTCCCAATTTTGTTATTAATTGCTAATAGCTTAGTTTTGAAATAATATATTTTCCTGTTTTCGTCTTCTCATTGCTCGATTTTTCATTTTATGGTGAGAAAAAAAGTATACCTATCATTTGCCTTAAGTTTACTGACATCACTAATCACATTAACATTATAAAAAAGAAATCATTTATCCAGTAAGTTTAATTAAAGAAAAAATAACTGCGTGCATACACTATAAAAAGTTTCTCTCCCTCTCCCCAGTCCTTCATGCAGGAAATGGGTTGTTATTTTAAGATAGTGAACAATTCTCAGAGTTGAGAAAAAAGGTCAGTAACTATCAGTTACCAATATTAGTAAGCTGCCACCCTAAGATTTACAGCACTTCTACAAGGGAACATTTAATACCCATGTGAATTTCCAGTACATATAGCTGTCATTCAGAAACCACAAATAAAACACAAAAAAGGAAAGCAACATTTAGCAGCTAAGAACTTACATCTATCTGAAATTTACAAATAGCCTTAGAGTTCCTGGAGTTGCTACAGTTTGTAACTACTACAGGTATGACATATGTTTCAAACAAACATTACCATGGGAGAGTATACTTTGCTGTGTCCAGTGACCACTAGGCTCTTGTACCTGAATGAGCGTGTAAACCAGCCTTCCAGCTTCATCATTCTACTGCATAGTAAAAAACTTGATCAAGGCAATTGATGAGGGACGTGTTACTCATTCTCTTGTCGAGGTGCATCTATAGCAGTTTTCCCTCATTGCTCTTTAACCCAAGAATGATAGGGACTGCGTTTAAAAATACCAACTGAGGTCCCCCCTAAATGAACTGTCGCACAGAGCTCTGTCTTTAATGATTATAAATGTATGTAGCAGTCAGAGTGCACGAACCTTTCTTCCTATTCCACAATGAATTTTCATGTGGCAGTGGAATGTGTGCTAATTTGAAACTTCCCTGCCCCTGCAGATTAAAACTGTGCGCAGAACTTGGCCTCTGACTTGGGACACTCAGTTTCTTCCTACAGCTTTAATCAGTACCCCAATCGAATTTGGTATTTTCTTCAGTGCCCCCTCCAAACCTTCTCTTTTTATTGCCATTTACACATATGAATTTTTACCACAAACATATTTTTCACTGTATATGGTTATCTGTACTGTGTGTCACCATCCGTGTGCATAATTTTTTCTTGGTCCAGTCAGATTAATGTGACCTGTTTTGGAAATTAGCGTGCGATAACACCTTCGCAGAATGCAGGTGGCAGCACTAGCAGTGGAGGGTATATAAAGGCCATTGGTGGACTGTGAGAAACAGTGCAGTCGTTGTCATAATGTGGAAATGGAGTGAATTATCTGATGGATGGCATGGAGAGCTGCATCAAACCAGTTTCAGGACTGAAGACAACAACAACAACAACAACAACAACAACATCCATAATGGCATGATCATTGGCTTTCGGGCCAAGGGAGGAAACATTTCCAAAATGGCTAAGTTTGTAAAGTGTTTGCATGCCACTGTCATTAATGTATACCTTGAATGGCAAAATGGCACTGAGATAGCTGTGTTGCACCATGGGCCATTGATGACATGGATGAATTACTGTGGAGATGCATACAGGTGAACTGACATGCACTTGTTGAGCAACTGACTGCCTAGATGAGCCAAGCGGCTACTAACAGTGTTCATGACTGTTCAGCAAATGTTGCTGCGTATGAACCTCCCCAACAGGCACCTGGCTCATGCACCCATGCTGGCTGATGTTCGTCTGTGATGAAGGCTGGAATTTTCATGCCAGTACCGCAAGTGGACGGCTACTGAGCGGTGACAGATGGCCTTTCCTGTTGACTGATGGCCGTTGGCATGTACAGTGTGAAGCATCTGAAAGCAAACACCATGCAGTAGTAGTCGGAATTGTCCCGGGCAGAGGAGGGAGCATTATGGTCTGGAGAATGCTTTGGTGGCATTTCCTGTGTGAGCTCATCATTCTGGAAGGCACAGTGGATCAACACAAGAATGCATCTATTCTAGGGAACCATGTCCATCCCTACATGTAGTTTCTTGTTCCCTGGCAGGATGGCAGCTACTATCAGGACAGTACATGTTACGCAGGTCACAGTGTTAGTGCGTGGTTCAAAAAGAAACAGGACGAGTGTATCGTACTCCTCTGGCCACCAGACTCCCCAGATTTAAACCCAGTCAAGAATCTTTGGGAACATGTCAGTCGAGCTGTTTATTTCATGGATCCTCAGCCAAGAAACCTAGGGCAGCCAGCCAGGGCACTGGAGTTGCCATGGCTCAGTATTGCTTTTGGTACTTCTGAGAACCTCATTGACACTCTTATTGCATGTCTCAAAGCAGTCTGTGCTGCAAAAGTTTTTGACAGGTGCTCACATTCATGTGACTGGACGGACTAGATGTTTGAACCTGGCGCTTTACTTTTCCATTCTCCTTCTAGTCTTCTACTCCTGCTCCTTATACTCTACTGCTCTGCAGACATTTCACTTGTTGCATGGTGTAATGGATTGTACCACATATCACTAATATTTGTTTGATGTGCCAACATTAATTATTGTTTATAATTTCTTATTTGCAAATTTGTTTATTTTCTAGGTGACGTGGATCATAATTTATTCAGGGTTAAATTTTGACTGATTGCATTTGTGTGAACATTGATTGAATGTTCTGGGAATGTTGTTACAAAATAGTGAACTAGAAAAGTACACTTTGCAGCTATTTGGTCTGTAAAGAAGTATGTAAGTTATTTATCTTGTTAATAAAAAGATGTATGGTGTCTGTTTTAATATATAATTACATGTATACAGAAGATTACTGTCAGAGGTTCCCGTACAATTGATTTAATCTGGGTATATGCCATGTATCTGCTTTATGTTGTAACTTTAAATTGTTATTTGAATGAGATATTTTACAGGAAAGTGAGAAATGCGCAAACACCTGCAGGGACAGCTTCACAAAAACTCACTATCAAAACCAAAAAAATGTGGAAATACTTCTCTCCATATAGTAGTGGAAACAAACTGAAAATGAAATTAACAACTCCACATATTAGCTTCATTATTGGATTTTTTATAATGTGAAACTTTCTTGGATCTGGTGGTACCCAGACAAAAGTGTTTCATCAGTATTCAAAAGTTAATAATGAATAGGAAAACCTACAATACTCACTGGTTGCTAACAAAGACAATGGACTACAGTCTTTTACCACAGTGTTGAAGTTTTGAGTTCCATAACAGGGTAAATTATGTTGGGAAAAGTCAACAGAGAGTAAACCAGTCTCTCATTTTATAGAGAGATAAAAATAGGTTTATTCTCTTATAGTGAAAAACAAAAAGAATATTAACACAAAAAAAAGTTTATTCGAGTTCTGTAACTGGATACCAGTGTGAAATGGAATACTACGTTACTGCAGTTGTTAAAAAAAGCTTTCTTCTGGAAGAATACTTGTAGTTGCGCAACATTATTGCTTAGAACAGATGCTGACTGTTTATTCCAGTGAAAATCAGTTTTTGTAAATCTATATTTACTTTATTTTATGTTGATGTTTATCTCATCTACATGGAACTGATTTCAAGACAGTATTGTATCATCTTCAGGTATGTTAGGTGCGCTTCATGAATCAAATGCCATAAATGCTTAACTGCTGTTCCACCGAGGGAGGTGCATGCAGTGCGTCTGCCACACAGTTGGATAATATGTATCAAAGACACTCCCCTCACTACATTAGAACAAGTGTTGTAAGACCAAATGAAAGAAACTTTGTTTTGATACAGAATATGGTTTGTTACCAGAAACATTATAAATTTCTCACTTGGTGGAAAGATGGTTATGTTATGTGCAGCATTTGATTAAAAAACCATGCCTAATAGGTGTCTGAAGATTAGACAATATTGTCTCGAAATCAGTTATACATATATAAGATAAAAATCCAGGAAAAATTGCAGCTGTAAATAAATTTACTGTCATAAATAAAATGCAGCTGAAAGTTCTATGGATAAGCAGTACGTAGCCAACTCCACAAAAATATTTACTGGTTGGCTCAGTTACCATAAATAAAAAGGGATTAGCTAGGAAGCAAAGAACTAGACAATGTAGGATAGAAGGTGATTCCTTCATAATGAAAACTTTGCTTATTATGGATGATATAGGGTGTCCCAGGAGGAATAGTCAATATTTAGGAATGTTACAGGAATAAAAGTTTGAAACAGAAAACTTCATAAAGAAACACACTCTATTCTGAATGGTTTCTGAGGCTGAACACATTTAATGTACACTTGTCTGTGGGCTAGTGGTGTGCATGTACGATGTGTCTTATCCACCCAACGTCTTTGACATATTGTTCTAGCCCATCCAGCCTCATTGCTTTTGACCCATTTTTCTGGGATTGTCTTTCTGCCAATAAACTAGCCCCTCGAATACACAGTTGTTCATGGGGTGTTGAGTGAACTAGTGCAAGGGATAGAGTGTATCTAAGAGAAGTAATAGTTAACTTTGTTTGTACATGTGTTCGCAAAAATGCCACATATGCAGATTTGGAGTATGTTTATGGCTTCTGGAATGGTGCTTTGCAACACATGGAATTCCTACTCATAGCGTGTTTATCAAGAGTTTTCAGCACACAGAGTGAAACACGTATCCTTCGAATTTCCTTTTTTTTCTGACTATGTTGCACAACAACTTGTGCAGGAAAAGCAGTATACTATTGAAATGGTGCAGCATAGTCCTACCAATGTACAGTGACTTTCTGCACATATCAATGTCACAATGTCAACATTACATGGGGAAAACATGTACCCATGTCACATACAGTGTCTGCACAATCTTCACATTGGTGGCAATGCCACGCAACATGAATTTTGTCACTGCTTAAATGACAATTCTCATTTGCTTCTATTAATACTAATGGCTGATGGAGTCATGTTTACACAGAGTGGAATTAACAACACTTAATAATAATAATAATAATAATAATAATAGATGCTCACAGGAAAATCCACATGCTGCAGTGGAAACCAATTTCCAAATTTGTTTCTCGATCAGTGTTTGGTGTGGTGTGATTGGTAACATGTTAATAGGTCCAGTCATTTTAGAAGGAATAATTGGCAAAGAATTACTTGCATTTTTTGGAAAATTTGTTTGTTGAACACCATGAGGATATTCCTTTGGTCACACAGACTGCAGTGTACTTCCAGCACAATGGAGCCCCTCCACATTTTACCAGATGTGTGTGAGAACTTCTCAGGTGCACATACCGTAGTTGCTCTATTGGTTGTGGTCGTATAATTAACTGGCCATCAAAATTGCCAGACCTTATGCCATTAGATTTTTGTTTACGGGGTTGGATGGAGTCGTGTACAAACAGAAGGTGAATATACAAGTTGAACTGCTTGGTTGTATCATAGATACTTCCACCCTTGTAGGGAACATGCAGAGGTGGTCGGACAAGCACCGTGAAATTCGTAAACATTTATTGTGAACTGTAAAGCACAGTAATGTGATGTGTAAAATAATGTTTAGATGCAGATGTGTTAACAAATGTGTGTTTTTAAATTGAGACTTTGTAAAATGCGTGCACACATTTTGTGAAATGCATGCTACAGAAAATAAATAAAAGTGCACACTAAATGTGTTCAATCTCGAAAACCATTCAGAACAGGGGACATGCCCCTATGAAGTTTAACACTTCAAATGATCATTTGTGTCATATCTCTGTGACACCCTGTATAGATGATGTTTGGTAGAGTACCCATATTGAAAAAGAGTGCGGAATATATCCTTATTGATTAAAGCAGCTAATGCAATCCAACCTCAAGTACTCGATCTTGTATCAAGCTGGTGCTCCTTGTCACTGTTCCACCCACACAAAAGCCTTAAGAACAGACATGTTTCATAGAGATCTAATGGAATGTCACAGTATTTATTTTGTATGTTATGCAAGAGAGGTCTAAAAGAGAATCAGTTGGACACAGGGCCTCCACATTGACATTTAAACAACAAATTCTATTGACAAACATCAAGGTTATATGTTGATATGATGTTAAACACAACTTCCTGCCTCCCATGAGGTATTTTGGTTGTATCATTCCACTGCGCAGAACCCCACAAGATGACCAACCCTGGAAACAGTCGTCAGTGTGCAGAAACTGCCCAAACCAACACCCTCCCCAGTGAAAGGTGTTTTTTGAAAGCTTGAATATGTAACCTTCAGTGTTCTGTCATACATTGGAACCTGCAAACAATGAACATGTCTAGCTGACATTATCACAAATTTTGCAGAAGCTACAGCTAGCATGTCCCCCATTCCAAGCTCTGAACTAGAAACTATTCATGAGAGATGTTACTCCACCACCCCTCTTAAACCTCTGTCCTCAAATAGCATCACTGGAGAAGACACAGTGTGCCCATCCTGAATTGTAACTAATCCACGCACAAATAACGAGCAGTATGGGAAAAGGGCATGGGCCGTATAGAACAATCAGAGAAACCCTTACAAGAATTAAAATCTTCAAAAGAAAAAAAATTCAGTAAAAGGAAAAGATGTAAATAAAAAACCACTCTGGTAATAACATTTACACTTGGATCTCCACTGACACTAGAAGAACCTGTAATTATAAATTTTACGCATACCCCCTGGAAGGGTGGGAACAAATAGTGACTTAACCCAACCACCCATTGTCACTGCTCCAGCCCCCACTCTCTTAATGATAATATAATGGAACTAGCATTGTTATTACTATCACTTGACTGAACTTGAGCAGTCGATGTCCCACTTTAAATCATTATTTGAGCAGTATGTTGAACTGTGTATGCTATCTGAGAGGACAGAGAAGAGGGATGTTCACACGTTTGTGGAAGAAACATTGCTCCTCACTCAGACGTGTCATATACCACATAGTTCGCATCTGAATTGTTCTGGCAAAATGCTACAGTCATGGCTAATTGCCAGAAGCACATAGTCTGACTGAAGAAGTATCCAACCTATCCCACTGTCTTCCCTGTATAAATTTAGAGTAAATTTATCTGAAAGAAAAAACTGTGGGAAAAAAGTTATATTTGCAAAAGCTAATATACTATGGAACTATGGTGGTTAGAGGGTAAGTATGGAAGGTACCCCACTACCTTTTCTACACCTTTGTCCCACACATCTTCTCGCTATAACAACAGTCGGGAGTAATCAGAAGCCCTAATGAGACCTGCGACAATGTGTAAACTTTCCAGTCAAAGAATGGTTCCAAGGAAGCTGTGTGACACATTCGTAATATGGCTATGCAGATAGTCACTTGAAAATGGCATGATTACCAAAATCTGCTAATAGCGCATTTTGGCAAAGATTTTAGAGCTAGAAATGGACAATGTCATAAACAATTTATTATGACTGTGGCACCATACATCAAAAAATGTTTTGAAATGCTGTAGTAAAATGGCCAGCCATAGCTCCAGTCCTGAGCATTTCCAAATTAATGTATTCTCATATGATTATAAGGTATATTGTAGCAAAATACACTATTAGTGCTCTTCTGTTAAAGTATATAGCTATTTTGATTGTGTAGGTGTTACAGCATTCATTAGCTCTGCACCTCAGTTTTAACATCAGTACAAACCAAAAACTACATGTCTTCTGCTCCTCATGGAATTTCAACTCTGCAGTTGAATGTGTGCTGATATGATGACTGCAAAGGCAGTGTGTGACGAAGCTTTTACGCTTCTATTGGCAAATTTTTGGAGGTTAGAGAAAAGGGAACAGTGATAGGAAACTATGCTTACAACTTTGGGGGAAGAAAAGAACAAAGAGCATAACAGTAAATGTAATTTATTTTTGGTTAATTGTCGCTTTCTGTAAAACTGAGTGTATTTCAAAATTCAGTGCCAGAGGCCTCAATTGAAGCTACGATGATGCTTTCAACATAATTTTTGCCATTGCCTTCCTTCCAAAAGCAATTTTCTTGGGCATTTTTGTGTAATCTATGCTCTTAGTTCTGCCTTCCACCATTTAATCCTCAGTGGCTTCCTCAAGTAAATTCTCTCAGACCTCTCTTTGTAAATGAGCAATAATTACGTGCAGCAAAACATAAATGAATGATCAGTCAGAACAAAGTGAAAAAGCTGTGCTGGTGGTGGCATGAATGAAGAACAGCGATGGACATCTGCTTGGTAATCATTGGTCCTTGTTGTGCTATGTGGATAGCAGATGTTGTGGAAATGGTGCTGTGGCAACAGTGCATGCTGACAGTGGTGGACTAAGCCAGACTAGGCCAAAGGCTTTTGATTGCGACTTAGAAGAGGAGGAAAGACTAGAGGAGAGGAAACTAACATCCCCTTCCCAGCTGTCAAGTTGCAAACAAAACACTCCAACTTTGCAAAACCACTCATATTAAGGAAAATGCATTTAGTGACATTCATGAAAACAGTAGAAGCCTACCGTATTTACTTGAATCTAAGCCGCACTTTTTTCCGGTTTTTGTAATCCAAAAAACCGCTTGCAACTTAGAATCGAGTGCAAAGCAAGCAGAAGTTCTAAAAAATGTTGGTAGGTGCCTCCACAACGAACTTCTGCCATCGAATATATGTAGCGCTACACAGGCGTGCTTTGCAGGCACAAAGATAAATATTGGCACCAAAACCTCTGCGTCAGTAAATAAATGTAAAAAAAAAAAGGTGGAAGACCAGCTTTTTTCTCAGCCCCGTCTTTCGACCACTGCATTTTCATACATTATCCAACGAAGTAAATACAAAGTCCGTATTGTTCATCTTCAAATGTAGCAGCATTTCAATGTACTACGAAAATCCAATGGCAAGACTGTTTGGGATGTTTGTCAATATGGCCAACTCTACTTTCTGAATTTTTTCCTACTTGTGAGAAGAGATGTTTGCTAATAGGAACTTTTATGAATTGTGAATCACATGCAGTATTCTCTTCACTGTAAGAATAATACGAATATAAACATGTTACCATGTATTGTTTCGTGTTTGCCGCTATCTCATTTAAATCCTGTCTGCCTACGAACCAGAGTGAGACAACAGCAAACGCGGAAGAATATACATATCATGTCATGTTTATATTCGTATTATTCTTATGCCTAGTAATGATACAGTCAGAAATGAAGCACGGCAATTGACTAGATTTTTAAATCTAAGATGACTCTAATTTCTGTGCAGAATGTAATGTACTAAAGAGGCGCCTGCAAAGATTTTCAAACGGAGAAAAATTTTCTCTACACTCTCGTTCAGAACATCTTCTATCATACACAGTCTATTATTTGGTTCTTGTTGATCATTATTAAAGAAAGCAGCGGTGTAAGTAACAACAAATAGCACTCTCTTGCCATTGTTTCGCTAATGAGATGATTCCTCTCTTTTTGTAAAAAATTGTAAGCAGTGGCAGTGCGCACTAAAGCAAGCCATGCCGCGATCGGCGACAGGTCATAAACATTCATCATCAGAATGCGACAAACAATGGATGACACAGTACAATAAGGCGTTTTCAGCTTAGTGACGTAAACACCTATAACAAAGAGAACGGTACTTATCAGATCAATGAAAACCAAGCAATGAATTCAAACGAGACGAAACATGTGAAGAAGGAAGGGTACCCATATAAAAAAAAATTTCCCTAATCTAAGGCGCACTTGAAATTTGAGACTCGAAATTCAAGGGGAGAGAAAAGTTTATGGCTTTTCTCTCCCCTTAAATTTCGAGTCTCAAATTTCAGGTGCGGCTTAGATTAGGGAAATTTTTTTTCCTTGATTTTGAGTCTCATTTTTCAGTTGCAGCTTACATTCGAGTGCGGCTTAGATTCAAGTAAATACTGTAGTTAGTGAAAATGGTGTACTTCTCATCTCCTTACAGTAAAATGAAATGGCAGACAGAAATTCACCCTGTGTGCAGCTCATATTATTTTCTGTAACACAAAGGACAGACACAGTTGCTTATGTTCAACTTTTATTCAGTGCAGTAAGGTTTCCAACAAGGATTGAATTACATGTTAAAGGAGCCTTCACATCTGTTCTTACCTTCAGTTACCCTCAGTGATTTGGATGTAAAACAAATAGTGATTATCAAATTTTAACAATAAAATATATTGATTAGTTAGGTACAGATATTAGAACAAAAGTATTGTCTACTTAATTAGAGGAAAAGCTGTAGTCAATAGTGCAAACTCCCTTATCACCAGTAATGTGAAATCCTCCAGGCAGTTCTTTTAAAAAAGTGGAAATCAAGCACTATGCTCAAATGAAACACTCAAAGAATAAAACAAAAATTCTTTGGATTATTATTAAACACCAAACAACTCAAACAGTGATCAAAATGACATTCAGTTGCCAGAAAATAGCTCTTGGAGAAAATAGTGACATGTTCATATGCCTTCATTGGCACAAAGGCAACCCCTAAGGAGGTTACAAAGTTCATGTTGCTAAAAAGTGGTTATTGTGCTGGATGCCATCATGGTTTGAGCAGAAGATTTAAAAGGTTCTGTTGGCTTGATAGTACTGTAATTGAGTTACCTTTGTAATCAGTCTATGAATCAAGGCACATGAATTTGGACAAGCCACTGCTAATTACAGACCCATTTCACTCTTTCCTGTCTTCAATTTTATATATATATATATATATATATATATATATATATATATATATATATATATATATATATATATATATATACATACCAAGCGGGAAAGCGCCGGCAGACAGGCACAATGAACAAAACACACAAATACACACACAGAATTACTAGCTTTCGCAACTGATGGTTGCTTCTTCAGGAAGGAGAGGGAAAGACGAAAGGATGTGGGTTTTAAGGGAGAGGGTAAGGAGTCATTCCAATCCCGGGAGTGGAAAGACTTCCCTTAGGGGGAAAAAAAGGACAGGTGTACACGCACACACACACACACACACACACACACACACACACACACACACACACACACACACACACACACACACACACATTGTTGTGTGTGTGTGTGTGCGCGCGTGTGTGTGTGCGCGCGCGCGCACCTGTCCTTTTTTTCCCCCTAAGGGAAGTCTTTCCGCTCCCAGGATTGGAATGACTCCTTACCCTCTCCCTTAAAACCCACATCCTTTCGTCTTATCCTCTCCTTCCTGAAGAAGCAACCATCGGTTGCGAAAGCTAGTAATTCTGTGTGTGTGTTTGTGTGTTTTGTTCATTGTGCCTGTCTGCCGGCGCTTTCCCGCTTGGTAAGTCTTGGAATCTTTGTTTTTAATATATTTTTCCCCATGTGGAAGTTTCCTTCTATTATATATATATGATAAAGTACTGGTTTATTTAGCTGAGTACAAGTTGTTAATTGCCTCTCTCACTTAAGTTTCTGTAAAAGATTCTCCACAGAGAAATCAAATATAAGACTTGAAACAGAAGTCCTGGCAGAGGTAATTAAGAAATATCCTGTTGGTGTATTCTGTGATCTTCATAAAATCTGTATGTGGATCACAAATTTCTTCTCTTCAAGCTAAACCCCTGTATCCCTCTTGTGTGCAATGAGTTGTAGCATCATAAGGGAAAGCAGATGGTCTCACTGATTGTGTCACAGGCATGAATCTAGCTTCCGAATAGGAGAACATAATGTGGGGTCTTCTCCATATCAGTACTCTGCCCAGTCTTACTCCTAGCCTGTACATGTGGTCTAACAATAACATTAAAGGACAGTTAAAAATCTGTAATGTTTGCCACCCCGACATACATGCTGTTCGAAAGGTGACTCGACCCCGCAGTAGATATTCAGTGGTCAAAGAAATTGTGACAGCCTGCAACAGCAAAGAATAGTGTGGAGCTATCTGTTTGAACATAAGAAATCAATGGAATCAAGTATGAGCTGCACACATTAGGTTTCTACAATTCTACATGATGGCAATAGTAAGGTATCTTCAGGCCAGACATTCTCCATCAGAGCAGGTGAGCCAACCACGTCCATCAGAATAATATCAGGTGGATTGCTCAGCCACACAGTGTATTCAGTCTGCAGCCGACCTATCTGTGATGCCAAGAGTAATGGGACATCTCTGTGTATGACACGGTTCTCGTCACAAGAAATAGATGGTAACTGGCGCTCTACCACCAACTGCAAGACACCTGTTGGGAACTAGTGAGATGGGCAGCCAATTGCTGAACTTGCTTTAATGTTAAAAGAGCTAAGTCATGACAATTACCAGAACATTACAGCTGAACCTTCGATCCATCCAACTTTTTGGAGAGCCCTTTCAAAGGAGAGCAACCACCAAATGTGGTTATCTTAGGACAGTGAGCTGACTTCTTGTCAGCAAGTCCTAGAAATCCATTGGCAAACACAAAAGTGGCTAGAAGCACTTTACCCACTACTTAACGAGACATCTAACCTATCTATCAATTGCGGCCTGACCCTTTTTTTTTACTTTACAGTCATTCTGTCATGGACTGTGGGAGAGCAGTGTGGGGCAATATGTAGAAGATACATTTGCAGAGAGTATGTGGAGTTTACCACATCTCGAGGAATGTGCCAGCCCAGTAGCTACATAAAGCTGCATATGAGATCGAGGCTCTCAAAAAATTTGTAGATAAATGCCTGTCATGCCAGCCCAGTAGCTACATAAAGCTGCATATGAGATCGAGGCTCTCAAAAAATTTGTAGATAAATGCCTGTCACCTTTAGCAGAGGCCACCACCATCCTCCAACATGACAAATAGGTTTGCCGAATTACAAATGAGACCACCACAGGTGCCAATAGCCTTGTTGTCAAGAACACATTTCCACGTGAAGAAAATTCAGCTAACCATTGCTTATAAGGTAGTGCACAAACACACAAAAAATTAATAAATGTAAAACATATTGCAAGACACTAACAGATAGTGCCACACGGTAAAATCTGCATCCTCTTCTATTAAGAATAATAGGGAAAGTGAGTGGCCTAGTAATCAAGAGAGCAAACTCGACCTCACCATACACTGCTTGTATGATAGCTGAATATGCCTAAAATTCCACAATTAACAGTTTGTCTTACAAAGTCGTATTATGCAGTTTAAAGCTAGTAAAAAGGAGTTGATAGCAACAGAAGTAGATAGCAATAGTCACACACGGAATAAAAGTGTAAAATTTCTTGTTTGGACATGAAGTTACAAATGTAGTCGACGTATGCATAAACTAAGCAAGAAGCTCAATCAGCATATTTTGTTATGAGAAGTGTCTTTCGTCGTACTGAAAGACGAGTGTTGGCTTATTTTACATATTTTCACTCCTTGTTCTCTAAAGTAAATAAAGTGTGTCTTTTGCAGTAGTGAGCAATAAAGTAAACACAATCTTGTGAAGGCCACTTTAAAAATATTAGAATTCTTACAATCTCTTACCTGTACATTTACTTAATGGTTTTTGTTACTGGACTGTAATATACACAAACATAATTCAAGACACAAAACTAGATTTCAAGTGGATTTTGCTTCTGTATCTAGAATTCAGAGTTCAGTTACATACTTTGGTGCAAGGATAATCAATAACCTCTAAATTTTCTTCAAAGTTGGATTTTTCTAATTACTTAAGTCAAGTTATGCTGGAATTTAATGTAGGAAAGGAAAAAGAAGGGAAAAAATACAATAACTGGGGGAAGGAAATGAAATGAAAAGTAACCATTGCTAATATGATGGTAAGACAGGGACTGTGAACTGCAAAACATTTCCTGGGGCAGATGTGGACTGTGACCGAAATTTATTGGCTATGACCTGCAGATTATAGCTGGAAAAATTAAATTTAACCTGGAAAAATTGAAGGAAGTGCTGTTTGAAGCTAAGCATCACGTAACAACTGACTGCAATACGGAAGGGAACATAACGTATTGAAGTAGTGAAAGCAGCAGAGGATGAATTAGGGAACCAGATGAGACCCAGCAGAAAGCTTGGTTAAGACATGCTCTATTGAATTTTATTGAAGAAAGGAAAAAAAAGGAATGCAAAATGTAAAAGCTTAAATAGCTAGAGCAGAAATGCGAAACTGTTGAAGTTTGCATGACTGTTGGTAGAGACAAGGTAATATTATCCACAAGTCCCCAATCTTTTATACACTTCTATAGATTTAAACAGCTTTTGTCAGTAGCTGAGTGGCAGCATGTAGTGTGGCCTGAGAAGCTGTGATTCTCCCTCCCTCCCTCCGCCCCTGTCTTATAAAAATTTGGTCGTCTGCCTCAAGTAACCTACCACACAACCATGACAATCAAGGAACAACAGCCACAACTAAACATGCTTTGCTTGCTTGCAAACAAGAAGACAACCAACATCAATATAATTGCATTTCCCTGGTTTTGACAGTGATTTTGTTGCAAATGGACAGTTGAGCTGCATTATTACCAACTATAATTATTTATATTGTAATATGCCATTTACGTTGTATACACGCTCCTGTAGAAAAGTTATTAACGATGAAAAAAATGCATCTGTGGATGAAAGGACTTGGTGTACTTGCTGAAAATCTAACTAACTGGAGATATTACTTTTTACTACAAGTATTAATAAAGTGTGATCCCTGACCTCTGTAACCGGGGAGCGTACATCGCGAACCAGGGGCTCAAGGATGCAACAGTTTGAAAAAATTCGAAAACATAGTGCCGCACTGGCCGCTGAGCGCCTAGTGAGTCGGTGATGCAACGCGCCCGACTTGGTTCGGTGCACCAACAGAAATGCACTGCTAAAACGACTACAGCGCGCATGTGGGATGAGCCGCTCCTGCTGGTGCCTGCAGAGTCTTAGTCCGTTATCAGCGCTTTACGTAACCAAGGTCGTTCGCTCTCTATATAAGCGGGCAGTGTATTCCACTGTGAGCTCCATCTGCAACAGCACTGAAGCACTATGCCTCGTCTACGTGTGTATCGTCAACACTGCCAACGCATTTCTGTCAATATGGCTACAGACTCCGAGCAGCTAATCAGATGGAACGGTCTGTTCGAGTTAATGCACTTTTCAGCAATATGGCATGTGTAATGACAAAGACAAATTAAATCTTATCTTTATGAAGATGAATGTAGAAATGGTTGAAGTCTTACAAGACAGTGCCGCGACCTATCTCTGAGCAATCATAAAAGATTTTCAAAGATACAGAACAAAGCATCTATCAGTACCTAAGGAGCCCGTTCTAAATGAAGAGACCATCGGAAATAGAAGCTTAACTGAACTGCTGCAGCACCTGTGTAAACTGGCGGGTCAGTACCTGTTTTCAGAAAATGGATCATGTACAGTATGCTTCAACTGCCACCCGTCAAGAGTAAGTATGATTTTGATGAGACAAGATAATTTACCATTCTCCACATCAGCCGAGAAGGAAAGCACAATTTTCCATTCCTTGTGGCACTTACTCAAAATAAAGGCCCTGGAAGAAACGTAGTGCTCATTCATGGTAGTGTTACAGAAAGCAACACACTGGAACTCTAGATTTATGGCAGCTGTGCTGAAATATAAGAGAAGAAAGAGAGAATTTTTTTCCACGTTGCAGGACATAACAGCGCCATTTCAGTATTCTAGGAGAAGGAACTACTGTCAACAGACACATAAATAATGAAATAATGTACAGACTCCTCAAGAACACAGCAGCAAATCAGAGGTCAACAGAACTCAAGTATACACTTGCTGCAGATGTCACATTAAATCTGAGGTTTGAACACAGAATTTCAAGCAACCGTGACAACCAAACACCAAAAGCTACTGATAAACTGTAGTTTGCAACCAATAATACAGTCTAAGTGCCCAATATATGCTACATAAAAACGAGTGAATCACAGTTCCATTTCACAGTATGTTTATCTGCAAGCGACACATACAGGGTGTCTCAAAAACTAAGCTACAACTTCAGTGTGTTATAGCACCCAAACTAATTAAGGTATTCACACCATATTTGCTTTATGTGACAGACAGACACACGAAGTCTCATTTGCATGTGTCCCAGTTTGTCGTGAGTGAAGCATAGTGACAGTTCAAGGGAACACTCAGTGTATGGAATGGTTTGTTCAGACCATATTAGACACACAGCTTCAAAGGAACTTACAGTCCTGGTAAAGGAAGCAGAAACCCTTGCAGATGTCAATATGCCAATGGTACAGGAATTTTATGCAGACAGGAAGCGTTGACATGAAGCATCATACTGGACAACCTGGAACAAATTGAGCTGCCAAAGAATGGATGTGGTTGACTTTTCAGTGCTCCCCTCAGAAGTCTGTCAGGAGGGCTTCACAGGAGATGCAAAATTCCAAGGTCAACTATGCACTGGGTCTTTTGGAAACATTTACATATGTATCCATACTCACTGCAACTACTGCACGCCTTCAAACCAAATGACAAGTTACAGTGTATGGAATTCACTTTCAGCAATCTTTACTGTTTAAAGGAAGAAGGAAATTTTCTAAAAAGTCTAGCATTTTCTGATGAAACAACATTCCATGTGTGTGGTAAGAGAAACAAACACAATATTCTCATCTGGGCCACAACAAATCTGCATAATGTGATGGAAGAGGCACTTTATAGCCTAAAAGTGAGTGTTTGATGATGTTAAATGGTTGATCACATTGGGAGACCATTTTTGTCAGAAAAGAAAGTTAATTCTAGCAATTACCTTGTAACCTGTTTGTATTACCACAACTGATTGTCCACCAAGACACAGTCATTATCAAAGGAGATAGTGCATCATCACATTGGGCTCAGAGTATTCAAGATGTTCTAGACAAGGTGGTCCAATTCCATGGCTTCATAGGTCAGCTGTCATTACACCAGTGGACTTCTTTCTATGTGAGTATGTCAAGAACAGACTCTACCAAATGCCTGTCAGCCACATCAGTTATTTAAAGAACCGAATCATTGGTGCTGCTGTTCATGCGGATATGTTGTGCCAAGTATTGATAGGACTTGAATACAGGCTGGATGTTGTGCATGCTACCAAAGGTACCCATGTTGTAACTGACTGACTGGCATAAAAGATTTGTGAGATAAGTTGTCACATAAAACAAACATTGTGTGAATATCTTCATAAGTTTGAATGCTATAACACATTAAATTTATACTGCACACTCAAAGCAACAAAAAAAATTATGGACTGCTGTAGACAAAACGGCACAAAAATTGGGCCATTTGGCAATAACCGCATAAAAACAGGCCAGGGCTTGACGTCAGACAGGAAATATGAGAAATCCAGCACTCACTCTGTTTATCGTTTGAACAAACTCACTAAAATGATATCGAGATTTTGGAAAATGTGTAGGGGAACCCTGGGTAGAATGGGGTAAAAAGTTGAATACATTGATTAAAAGTACAAAAGTGTTAAATAAGAGAGTTATCAATTTTTATGTGAACACATTATGATATATAAATCACAAAAATACAAGAATATTGCCATAAAATTAAAAAAAAAGATATTTTTTCACTCAAAAACAAAGGTTTTTTCATTTGCCCTATTCTGCTCCATGCATGGGGCAGACTGGGGTGGTAAGTACAAGTGATTATAA
Organism: Schistocerca gregaria; assembly: GCF_023897955.1. NCBI lineage: Eukaryota > Metazoa > Arthropoda > Insecta > Orthoptera > Acrididae > Schistocerca > Schistocerca gregaria. The sequence continues at coordinate 662,301,012 of NC_064922.1, forward strand.
AAAGGTATGACATTATTGGAAATGCAGAAAATATTGGCTTGCTCGGTATTTATTTTGTTTACAGTGAATGTTAATGTGAAACTACAGTTTTCATGTATTGTATCCTTTTCTTAAGGAGAGGAGAGACTCATCATCTTTGCTATCTATTCTTGCACAAGAATCGTGTGCCCGTTTTTTCACATGGAAGAAGCGACCCAACCTTCAACTGATTTTGAATAACACTCATCACAATATAAACATTCACAGTCAGAACTTTCCTAATAATAATTCTCGTTAGTATTGGATGCTCTCCTGTTTTCCATTTATCTTCAGGCTAGTTTCTTTCTTTTTTGAATTCTTAATTTTATTCTCTTTTGCAAATAGTTTTTTCTTTGCTCTTTCTTCTTTGGCAAAGTTATTTTCCTTAATAATGGCTTCAAACTCTTTTTTTTTTGTACGGCGTATCAGTTATAACAACCATCTTCCCCCTCTTCCATTTCGCCCTTGTGATGCTTTCATTAACTTTTGGCAAGGGCATCATTTCAGGTGAAATATGAAATGAGGAGGCCGTGTTGTCAGTTGTCATCCAAGAGCACCCAGGACTAGAACAATTAGCTTCAATGACTTTGTCATTCTTAGCTAGCAGTTCATTGTTACAATTCACTGAGACCTAGCCAACTTAATCATCCAACCCGCAGGCGTTGTCTTTTTTAGCTGGTGTGCTAGGTGAAGGCAATTCCAATTGTTCAGTTCCAGATGTAATACCCGCTTCATCTGATGGCGTATCAAGTCTGATGTCAGTGCCAGGAGAAAATCTGCACTGGTGAATATGGATGGGTCCGTGGGGTATATTCTAGTAGCTTCGTTCATTGTTGCACTTTGCACTTTCGATGAAAGCTTAACCAAAACGCCTGGGTTGCTTTGTAGCCATTTTCGAAGCTCATCACTATAATAAAGGCGTAAAAGCTGCATAAAGGAAACCTCAAGCGGCTGAAGTATGTGAGAGCAATGCGGTGGTAAACACAGCAAATGGTCATCCAAATGGTGCTGTGGACCTCAGTCGAACCTCCTGGTGGCAGTCCTAACTCACATTCTTTTTGCTTCTTCTTTCATAAAAAAATAAGCGTTGTGGGCATGTAAGCTCCGCTTGCTGTCATACAAACGAGACAGGTTACAGTTTCGCCCCTTTCTACAGATTTTAACGATCCTACTTGACGTTTCCCCTTGCAAGCTATGGTCTTTGATTGGTTTTTAGGGTTAACGAAACGCCTGTTCCATCACAATGAAACATTTGAGAAGCCATTAGTTTGTGTTTGTCAATTACATTTGTTAGTAGAAAAAAAAAACACCTATCGACAGCTATTTTATTAAAATCCATGGCTCTTGCACCAGATGTTGCTTTGGGTTTGTGAACAGATAAAGGTGCCTTTTAAGGTATCCGTTGGCCCAATCTTCGCCTGCAATTTCATTTTTAAATCTATGAACAATGCGATTTCTTACAGCGAACTGATAAGCTAGGTTACACAAGCCTTTGATTATTAAGCTAAATAACCTAGCTTCCATACTTCTTAAGTACTTAACGAGCACAGGTTCCTGTTCTTCTGCAAATACGTTTTTAAACTGTCCAACCTGTTTATCAATTTTGTAGTCAGGGTTATCCCTTCTTCTTTAACGTATCTTTCCAGAGTAGTCTCGGTAACGTCAAATTGGTTTGAAGCCTTCAAATACCCACAATGGCCAGAATTAACAGCTTTGTTCATGGCCTCAGTAGATCATGATTGCCTATTTGTTTTTCTCTTATATACTCGAACCATCTGAAATCGAAAGCGAAGTAGATTAGGAGCCTAATAAAAGCGATCTCTTTGTTAAAAATGTATCAGGGCAAAATGGGGTACTTCCCCATTCCACCCTAGGTACATGGTTTAGGTTGTGGCCACTAAACATTGGTATGAAAACAATCATTTAACTGCATGAAACTAAAGATTATTAAACATATTTTAAGCATCTACCAACACAAGTCTTATTGTAAATAAGTAGGTATACCCTTTCATGCTTCCAATTCGCCAGAAGTTACAAGGCAGGAGCAAAAATTAGCACAACAAAAACTTCACGCTCCAGTGACTATAAAAACCAAACAAACATGGCCATCAAGGTTGAGCAGTAACTGTCTGAACTAGTTCTACTTACTGCCGATCATTGGCAGCACCTCCTTGACACGAAAATACGTACATCTTCATTCTGCCGCAGTACCCCGTTGTACCCTGGGTTCCCCTGTCCAAATTATGAAATCTAACTTGTGAGAAATGAAATGGTTGGCCTCATTTAAATTACAGCGAAGCCAATATGCAGTGCTTTTCTTGAAGTCTATAAAGTCTGAAAGGTATCGTGCCTTACATCTGAGAAAATATCCAACCACGAAAGCAACTTTCGGAGACATTTTTTTCAAAACATAGAACCGAACATGAAATCACTACTAGTTCAGCGTGAGATATGTTACAAATTCCTTCAGCAACATTTAATAGCTGTTACTCATAAATTTTTAGAAACAGTGATACATTTTCCCAATAAATTAACGACAGAATATATTTGACAAACAGCAAGTGAGCAAAGAATTAACGACTGTTTCTGCCTCTATAAACAGCCATTAAAGCTCTCATGAATTAACAGTATTGTCATATAAATAATTTCGGAGAAGAAGCTGAGTAGCACTGTGGCGTAGTGGTTACGATACTATTGCAAGGTGGATAGTGGGTTCAAAACTCACCTGGACTATACAATTTTAATTTCTATATTCGGTTCGAGTACATTCTAGAAGTATCCACAACTGTGAAGAATCATTGTACTGGAATGTTCTGTGGCTGTTTATATATTGTATGTGTTCTGGCTGGAGGCAGTTCGCTCCACGCTCTTGTATGTGCAAGTGCTGAATAAACCTTCGTTAAGTGAAGTGAGTGTTCGTCATTCATCTAATTACACCTTGTTCTACGTGATATTATTCTGATGGAGACGCTGGGTATTGGAACTTATGATAGTGCACATTATCGACGACACAGTGTCTCCCATCAGGCCATGACATAGCCGACGTTTACGTGGCGAGAAACCCGTGTTCGAGCCCTATTCAACAGATTGCAATCTATCGGAGACAGAAGAAGAAGAGGACGTTACGATGACGGCAACTGTGTGCCATCACATGAGACATCCTTCCGGGTTCTCTGGTGACGATGGCCAAGATCCAAGCAAGCTGCTGAAGGTATATGAGTGTATAGCCAAATTTAACAAATGGCATGACACTGTGTTTGGCTAACGTATTTTTCTACTTGGAGGCGAAGCAATGGTATGAGAACAACGAGAAGTAGTTCACAAGCTGGGAAGTATTCCAGGTGGAACTGCGCAAATATTTTGGCGATACACAACGACAGAAATGCAAGGCTGAAGATAAATTAAAGTGCAAGGCACTGCGTCCTGGAGAAACCACAGCATCCTACAGTCAAGACGTCTTGGAGCTGTTTAAAATAGTGGATCCTAAAATGAAGGAGGAGATAAGGTTCCACATCTCATGAAGGATGTTGCTGAGGACATGTATCAACCCCTACTCCAGAAGGAGGTTTCGACAGCAGGTGACTTCATAAAATGGTGCCACTATATCGAGACAATGCATCAAAAAAGAATTACACGCAAGAAGTTTGAACGGCTTCCAAACGTCGTATCAATGTCTGTGATGGAGGAAGAAACTGATTTCACAAGTATTCTTCGTCAGATAGAGAGGAAGTTAAGAAGGCACTTGGATTGCACGCCAAGCAAAAAACCTTGATGCTTCAAGAGGTCATAAGGGAGGAAGTGGAACAGACAATGAACCCAATCTCTCGTCCTATTGTCAAGAAAGGTGGCGGATATTTGATGACGCCCGCGCCAGAAGACAGCAGACCGATCTTAAGGGACGCCATCTCTGGGACAATGAAGATGAACGACAAGATGTGGGTGCAGGACGACGTAGGTCACCATCACTACAAGCTAGCCGCTGGAGAAGAAGCTCCCCAACACGCCGATCAAGGTCTCCATCGCCGTTTGGAAGCTCCAGGCAATCACCTAGCCACAGTAACCTGAAAAACTAAAGTGTGCAACCTTCCCTGAAGATGAGGCCGCAAAAGAGAAAAATCCTCCGCCGTTAATCACTTCAAAAATGATAGGAAACTACGTCGCAATCCTGATGGATGGCAGCCCAAGCTCTAGTGGACTCTGGAGCATCATATTCAGTCATTTAAGAGAAGTACCGTCGCCAGTTGCAGAAAAACGTATTCGTCGACAGCAAAACATCTCTGCTGAAGGTGGCTTATGGGAAATATATAAAACTACAGGAAGATGTACAAATCGTGAAAGTATAAGTGGCCATACACAGCCCTTAGAATTCATCATCTTACAAGAGTATAGTGGAGGAGGAGATTAGTGTTTAATGTCCTGTCGACAACGAGGTCATTAGAGATGGAGCGCAAGCTCGGGTGAGGGAAGGATGGGGAAGGAAAGCGGCCGCGCCCTTTCAAAGGAACCATCCCGGCATTTGCCTGAGGCCCTGAAGCGATTTAGGGAAATCAAGAGTGTAGTCATGACATCATTCCCAGACGGGAATTTTTGAAAGCTTCTCAGGCAATTATAGATTGTGGTCGCTCGAAGATTATGCTAGACGAGATGACCTACTGTGGACAGGAATATGCGCATCTGAATGTGTGGGGACTACGTGTGCTGGATGAAGTGATCATTCCTGCAGACAGCACTAGATAGGTAACTGTCACGTGTCATGCCATGCATCAACCCATGGATCTTGTGGCGGAATGTAAAGAGAACATACCACAGAAGAATAAATTGGCCATCCCAGCCTCTGTCGTTTCATTTAAGAACGGATTCGGTGAATTGTAAATAGTTAACTGTTGCTGAGAACCGCAGATCCTTCCAAGACGCATGTGCACAGCAAACTCTGAGTCGTTAATTGAAGAACACCTGAGCATCATAGAAACCTCTCATGCTGTCTGTGGGCGAAATTAGCGCTACCACTGCAAGGCAAGATCTGCTATCTCGACTATCACCAGATATCACTAAGGAACAACAGAAGAAACTACTTGCCATTTTTCAAGAGTTCTCTGAATACTTCAATCCACAGGTGAAGAGCAAATTAGACAAATCGACGGTGAAGCACTGGATTAGCACTGGAGACCATCAAACAACAAGCCAGAGAGCATACCCTGTGTCAGCAATGGAACATTGAATAATTCGCGATGAGCTAGAGAAAATGATGAAGAATGACATCATTCAGCCTTTGCAGAGCCCATGGTCGTCACCAGTGGTCCACGTCAGGAAGAAGGGTGGCAGTTGGCACTTTTGTGTTAATTACATGAAGCTTAATAAGATAACTAAAAAGGACGTTTATCCTCTTCCACGAATTGGCCATACACTAGCTTGTCTGAAGGGAGCTTAGTTTTTCTCAACCATGGACATGTACTTGGGATACTGGCAAATTGAAGTAGATGAGGCTGATTGTGAGAAAACTGTATTCATCATCCCTGAGGGCCTGTATGAGTTTAAAGTAATGCCATCTGGTTTGTGGAATGCACCAGCAACTTTTGAATATATGATGGATAATCTTCTAAAGCACCTGAAGTGGACGATGTGTGTTTGGTTTTTAGAAGACATTATAGTGTTCTCAGAGACATCTGATGAACATATAGAAAGACTGAGGGCCATTCTTAAGTGTCTTCAACAAGGTGGACTGAAACTTAATCCAAGAAAGTGTCTCTTTAGGCAAAAGAAATCAAACTACTTGGACACCTTATGTCAAACGAAGGTGTGTGGCCAGACCCAGAAAAGGTGAGATCTATAACGGTATCTCCTATTCCTAAAAGTATTAAAGAGGTGAGAAGCTTCCTCAGATTATGTTCTTATTACTGTCGTTTTATCAAAGACTCATGATTCAAAGCCAAGCCACTCCAAGAGTTGTTAAAAGCCGATGCTAAATTTATCTGGATTGATGCTCAACAAGATTCTTTCGATGTGCTGCGAAAAGTTCTGACGACTGACCCTGTACTTGGTGTGTGTGATGAAAGAGCAGCAACAGAACTACAAACAGATGCCAGCAGGTATGGGATCAGTGCTGTTCTGGTGCAAATTTTGGATGGAAAAGAGAAGGTTATAGCCTGTGCTTCTAAGACACTTAAAAAAGCCAAGAGAAATTACTCAACTACAGAAAGAGAATGTCTTACTGTAATATGGGCCATGTACAAATTTCGACAGTATCTCTATGGAAGGCCATTCACAGTTGTTACAGACCATCATTCACTTTATTGGTTGACAGGTCTTAAGGATCGCCAGGTAGGCACTACATCTTCTTCTTACCATAGTGTACAAAAGTGGACTAAAACACCAAGATGCCGACTGTCTCTCAAGAAACCCTGTGCAAGACCATCAAGACTTTGATGAAGATAGTGACTGTCTCGCTGCACTACAAGGTCTCTCTGCTGAGCAGATGGAGGACGCCAAGATATCTCAAATTATGGTTGCCTTAAATCAGTCAGAGGGTGTGAAAGGACAATTTAAGGCCGTTAATGGATTACTTTGCATGAAGAACTTTGATCCGTTTGGAAAGAGGTGGCTACCAGTAATTCCTAAACACATGCACTTAGATGTTCTACAGAAATTCCATGACACCTGAGGCTGGACATTCAGGATTTATTAAGACATACGATAGAATCCACAAGAGATTTTTCTGGCCAGGTTTGTTTGGGAGTGTCCGCCACTATGTGTCGCACTGCCGAGAGTGCCAGAGGAGTAAGGCAGTACCTTAGAAACCACCTGGCCGACTCATACCAATTCCACCACCCGAAACGCCATTCCAGCGTCTTGGGATTGACATCCTCGGACGATTTCCAGCATCTGCTAATGGCACTAGATGGATTATTGTTTGCACTGATTATCTGACACGCCATGCCATAACAAAAGCCGTGAAAACAGCCACAGCGAGACACCGCCCTGTTGTCTACCAGCCTAGTGACCTCGTCTGGATCTTCACTCCTGTTTGGAAGGTTGGTCTCTCTGAGAAGCTCCTCAGGCGCTACTTGGGTCCTTACAAGGTTTTAAGACAGTTGTCTGATGTTACTGATGAAGCTGAAGATTTCGACCCAAACACAAGACGATGAAACATCAGAGATATGGTCCACATCCTTCGAATGAAGCCCTATTAGGATCCTGCAACCCAGGGTAAATTCGAAGCTCCAGCGACAGGCAACTAGCAGAAAGGTGACGAAGAGCTAGTGGCAAAAGAAGTTCTAAGAAGATCATCGCCAGTGCGAGAAGCAGTCATCGGGAGTCAGAGTACGCAGGACCAAAAACTCTTTTCTGGACTAGGAGTATGTAACACTGAGACACTGTTCTCTTAAGGAGGGAGCAATGCTGATGATGTCGAAAGTGTTTAAAGCAGTTTCCTTCAGCCACCTACCTAATAGCCAGCATGTCCACCTTTGGTATGAGGGAGTTGGCACCACACCTGCACGCACAAGTCACACAATTTCCGCAAATTCTAGAGATGAGGCAATGAACTCTGATTCCACATTTGATCACATCCCAGATGTGTTCGTTTGGGTTAAGATATGGCGAGTTGGTGTGCCAGCACATCAATTGAAACTCGCTACTACGTTCCTTGAACCACTCCAGCACACTTCTGGTCTTGTGACAAGGCGCATTATCTTGTTGAAAAATGCTGCTGCCATTGGGAAACATGATTTCCATGAAGTGGTGTACGTGTCTGCAACCAGTGTCTGGTACTCTTTGGCCATAATGGTGCCTTGCACAAGCTCCAGTGGACTCATCGATATTCATGTGACTGTTCCCTAGAGATAATGGAGTCGCTGCGAGCTTGTCCACAGGGCAGGTGTCAAGCGGCTGTTCCCTTTACAAGACGATGGGTTCATGCCCTCCCAGTTGTATGGTGAAGTAGGTATCATGATTCATCAGACCATGCAACGCTCTTACATCACACCAAGGACCATCGCTGATGGTTATGTGAACATTTCAGTCATAGTTGCTGGTGTCACAGTGTTAACATTGGCACATGCATGGGTCACTAGCTGGAGAGACCCTTTGTTAGGAGTGTTTGGTGTTCTGTATGTTCAGACGCCACTTGTACCCTGCCCATTATTAAAGTCTGATGTTAGTTGCGCCTCAGTTCGATGCCTGTCCTGTATTACAAGTCTGCCTAGCCTACAACGTCCAACATCTGTAGTGAGACTGGGCTGCCCAGCCCCACGATATCTGGACATGGTTTCACCTTGGTTTAACCACATGCTGAAGGCACTCACCACAGCACTCTTTGAACACCTGACAAGTCGCACAGTTTCCGAAATGTGCGTGCTGAGTCTACAAGCCATCACAATCTGCCCTCATTGAAACTCAGATAGACTTGCTTTCTGCCCCCATTCTACACACGGATAGTATTATCACTGGTTATACATGCAACATGCGTGTGTCTAACTAGCAGTCATTTCTTTCTAGGGGTTGATGCTACTTAAACCTGGGTAGGTTTGTACTGATATTAGGTCAGTGGTCATAATGTTCTGACTGACCAGTGTATTTGGCACATTTATGAGTTAAGAGGCAGTAACACTTATTGTCGAAGGCTAAACAAGTTAATCTCATGGATGACTAAGGGAAGGGAATTTGCCTGTCTTTTAGGAACTGTGAATTAAATATCCACCTCTGTGATGACTGTAACCTGGGAATGTCAAGTGTATAATCCTAGACTTGAGTTGTTGTTGTTGTGGTCTTCAGTCCTGAGACTGGTTTGATGCAGCTCTCCATGCTATCCTATCCTGTGCAAGCTTCTTCATCTCCCAACCCACATCCTTCTGAATCTGCTTAGTGTATTCATCTCTTGGTCTCCCTCTACGATTTTTACCCTCACGCTGCCCTCCAATGCTAAATTTGTGATTCCTTGATGCCTCAGAACATGTCCTACTAACCAGTCCGTTCTTTTTGTCAAGTTGTGCCACATACTCCGGACCCAATAAGTGCATAGTATTCTGGACAAACCAACAGCAGCTGACATCCATTACGTATATGTCTGCTGTATAAATTTCCAGTGCCAATGATTCTTTTTCCTTTTGTTTAGGAATTCGATATTGGACACGTACATGTCATAATGGTTCATATTCTCGAAACTTAATTCAACAAGTGCGCCAAACAGCCGCTCACTCTTTATCGTCGTTGTTAATACTAACTGATTACGCAAAAGAATGACACAAACAATGTATGAAGCTCACCATGTCTTGGAATACATTCGAAGAAGCGACCTCCATCTTAACTCCTTAGTTCCATCTGCAACAAGAGGTGGGACAGACGTTTTCTCTTTATTTAGACTGATATGTTTTAAATATTTGTGATATATTTACTATATAAGTGACTTATTAGTGGTTTCTTCATTCACCTCTGTCTTTCTTGTGTTGTGACCTGATATTTGTGAGTCTTTCGTATCGAGCAACTTAACCTCTTAACCGTGTTTACATTCCATGCTGACCAGTTGCAGCTGTAGCGGCGCATCGAAAGCTAAGTACTAATTAATTGTTTGTGAATAATAGTTTATTTAGGAACTTTAGTAGTCTTCAACTGGTGTTCTTAGTGTTTTCCGGTGAAATAACTTCAGAAGAAATTTTTGTGAACTGCTTTCAGTTTCGTTACTGTGTCATCAGACCTTTGATTTTCTTTCTGTGTTAGTATTTTGTTATATTCTCATTTGTTGTTGATTAATATTGTCAATAATAGTAGTTACCTCCCTTGTAGAGCAAGTTTGTGATTATTGTAGTCAGTGTTTAGCATCTTGTTATTGTAGTAGCGGAACTTAGATAAAGTTGTTTTCTTGTTTCAATAACTGTAAAATTTTACCATGAATGAGAAGTGTGGGATTTGTCGTAGGTTCGTGAGTAGTGGATTGCGGTGTGAGACTTGTTCGAAGTATTTTCACTGGGGGGGAGGGGTGGTGCAGAGGGGAAGCCAGTGGGCATTCTGGTGAGATCCTCTCCTGGAACTGCAGGTTATGTAGCAAGAGTAAGTTGATAGAGGAGCAGGAGTGTAAGACCTGTGCCCTTCAGGTGCAGTTGAAAAACGCACAGGAGGAGCTAGATAGGATGAGGAGGGAGAAGGGGGTTGGGGAATGGGAGCTGGCTGTTGGCAAGAGATCTGCTAGGAGAAGGAGATTTTCAGATAGTTTTACTATTAGTGTTTGTAATCGATATGACCAACTGTCAGAGTCTAGTGGAGAGGAATCTCTAGTAGCTGTAGATGTAGGAAGTATGCAGCAGACCTCAACAGTTACGGTGGCTAGGACAGTTGCAAAGTCTAAGAGAAAGAAGAAGGTTCTGCTGTTAGGTAGTTCTCATGGTAGAGGTGTAGGCCAGCAGTTTCAGGAAGTTTTGGGGAGTGAGTACCAGGTCACCAGCATTGTGAGGCCTAATGCAGGTTATGTAGGGATTTTACTAAAGAGGATTAGGTAGTGATTGTGGGTTGGGCTGGTAATAGTATTGATAGGGATGGGGAGTATGACATAGATGGTGACCTGGAAAAGATAGCCACTCAGACTGGCAACACGAATGTGCATTTTGTGGAACTGTTTCAGTGGCACGATCGGCCTCATCTTAATACAGCTGTCAGGCGTAATAAATGAGAATTGGGGGTGCGCTGATGACAGAAGGCATGAGTCACATTTCAGTGGTGTCGATGGAGTCTATCAGCAGGACAGGTTTCACTAGACATGGCCTGCACCTCAACAGGTATGGAAAGGGTAGGTTGGCAAAGCTTATAGGTGACAGCATAGGTAGGGGGTGGTGGGATCACTCATGGGAAAATTCCGGTAGTTGTGGGTGTTAGAGCTGTACCTTTTTTAGATTGAAGTCAGCTGATAGGTATTCCTGCTTAAGGGAAGTCTCTCTAACAAAGAAACCACTTTCGACAAAGCTTAGGTATCCGATTAATGAGGGAATTAGTATATTTCATCAAAATATACAGGGTATTAGAGATAAAGTCAGTGAACTGCTTATAGATGTTGACTCTGAAATTTTTGGTATATCTGAGCACTTCTTAAATAAGGAGATAATTCAGAGGCTTCCTTTACCAGGATACAGGTTGGCTGGCAGCTCTTCTAGGAGCTCTTTGCGGTGTGGGGGAGTGGCCATGTATGTGAAACGCGGTATCCCATTCGAGTCAATTAATGTTTCAAAGTACTGCACTGAAAAGGTCTTTGAATGTTGTGCAGTTGTGATTAAATTTAGTGGAGCTAAACTTCTAACTGTTGTTATTTATAGATCCCCAGACTCCAAGTTCACAACATTGTTGCTAAAGCTAGAGGAGGTTCTTGGTTCACTTTATAGGAAATACAAAAAGTTAGTTATATGTGGTGACTTCAATATTAATTGTATAAGTGATTGTGCAAGGAAAAGGATGCTGGTAGAACTCCTTAATTCATATACTCTTATGCAAACCGTATTCTTTCCAACGTGAGTGTAAGGGAACAGTAGAACAACCGTAGACAACATTTTTGTTCATTCCTCATTACTAGAAGGGCATTCTGTTAGCAAAAAGGTGAATGTCCCTTCAGATCATGATGCACAAATTTTAACTCTAAAAGGTTTTTGTGCTGCATCACATGTTAAATATAGTCATCAGCTGTTTAGGAAAGCAGATTCAGTTGCTGTAGAGACATTTGTTATCCTCAAGGAAGAAGAGTGGCAAGATGTTTATAGCGCTGATACAGTAGACGATAAATATAATGCTTTTCTCAAGACTTTTCTCATGCTCTTTGAAAGTTGCTTTCCGTTAGAACGTTCAAAACAGGGTACTAGCAGAAACAGGCATCCTGTGTGGCTGACTAGAGGGATAAGAATATCTTGTAGAACAAAGTGGCAATTATATCAAAACGTTAGAAACAGTCACAATCTAAATGCAGCAGCCCATTACAAACAGTATTGTAAGGTGCTTAAAAAGTTATTAGGAAGGCAAAAAGTATGTGGTAAGCAGATAGAATAGCTAAGTCTCAGGACAAAATTAAAACCATATGGTCAGTCGTAAAGGAAGTGGCTGGTCTGCAGAGACAGGTAGAGGATATACACTCCTGGAAATGGAAAAAAGAACACATTGACACCGGTGTGTCAGACCCACCAAATTTGCTCCGGACACTGCGAGAGGGCTATACAAGCAATGATCACACGCACGGCACAGCGGACACACCAGCAACCGCGGTGTTGGCCGTCGAATGGCGCTAGCTGCGCAGCATTTGTGCACCGCCGCCGTCAGTGTCAGCCAGTTTGCCGTGGCATACGGAGCTCCATCGCAGTCTTTAACACTGGTAGCATGCCGCGACAGCGTGGACGTGAGCCGTATGTACAGCTGACGGACTTTGAGCGAGGGCGTATAGTGGGCATGCGGGAGGACGGGTGGACGTACCGCCGAATTGCTGAACACGTGGGGCTTGAGGTCTCCACAGTACATCGATGTTGTCGCCAGTGGTCGGCGGAAGGTGCACGTGCCCGACGACCTGGGACCAGACGGCAGCGACGTACGGATGCACGCCAAGACCGTAGGATCCTACGCAGTGCCGTAGGGGACCGCACCGCCACTTCCCAGCAAATTAGGGACACCGTTGCTCCTGGGGTATCGGCGAGGACCATTCGCAACCGTCTCCATGAAGCTGAGCTACGGTCCCACACACCGTTAGGCCGTCTTCCGCTCACGCCCCAACATCGTGCAGCCCGCCTCCAGTGGTGTCGTGACAGGTGTGAATGGAGGGACGAATGGAGACGTGTCGTCTTCAGCGATGAGAGTCGCTTCTGCCTTGGTGCCAATGATGGTCGTATGCGTGTTTGGCGCCGTGCAGGTGAGCGCCACAATCAGAACTGCATACGACCGAGGCACACAGGGCCAACACCCGGCATCATGGTGTGGGGAGCGATCTCCTACACTGGCCGTACACCTCTGGTGATCGCCGAGGGGCACTGAATACTGCACGGTACATCCAAACCGTCATCGAACCCATCGTTCTACCATTCCTAGACCGGCAAGGGAACTTGCTGTTCCAACAGGACAATGCACGTCCGCATGTATCCCATGCTACCCAACGTGCTCTAGAAGGTGTAAGTCAACTACCCTGGCAAGCAAGATCTCCGGATCTGTCCCCCATTGAGCATGTTTGGGACTGGATGAAGCGTCGTCTCACGCGGTCTGCACGTCCAGCACGAACGCTGGTCCAACTGAGGCGCCAGGTGGAAATGGCATGGCAAGCCATTCCACAGGACTACATCCAGCATCTCTACGATCGTCTCCATGGGAGAATAGCAGCCTGAATTGCTGCGAAAGGTGGATATACACTGTACTAGTACCGACATTGTGCAAGCTCTGTTGCCTGTGTCTATGTGCCTGTGGTTCTGTCAGTGTGATCACGTGATGTATCTGACCCAAGGAATGTGTCAATAAAGTTTCCCCTTCCTGGGACAATGAATTCACGGTGTTCTTATTTCAATTTCCAGGAGTGTAGAATCAGTGCCTAGTGGGAATATCCGTGTTATTGATGAGTCGCATATATGTACAGTATTTAATAATCACTTTCTGAATATAGCAGGTGAACTAAATAGAAACCTAGTCCCAACAGGGAATCATATGGCGCTCGTAGAAAAAGTGTTCCGAGACTGTTACCTGAAATGCTCCTCCATGATACTGACAAGAGGGAGATTGAGTTAATAATTAAATCACTAAAGACCAAGAACTCTCATGGATATGACGGGGTATCCAGCAGAATACTGAAGTATTGTTCCGTGTATGTTAGCCCAGTACTTAGCCATATCTGTAACTTTTCCTTTAGGAGTGGTCGGTTTCCTGACCGATTAAAGTACTCGGTAGTGAAGCCACTTTATAAAAAGGGAGACAGGGATAATATTGACAATTATAGACCTATTTTTATGCCATCAGTGTTTGGTAAAGTTATCGAGAAGGTTGTATATACAAGGTTACTGGAGCATTTAAATTGACATAATTTGCTGTCAAATGTACAGTTTGGTTTTAGAAATGGCTTAACAACTGAAAATGCTATATTCTCTTTTCTCTATGAGGTTTTGGACGGATTAAATAAAAGGTTGCGAACGCTAGGTGTTTTCTTTGATTTAATGAAGGGTTTTGACTGTGTTGACCACAAAATATTACTGCAGAAGTTGGACCATTATGGAGTAAGGGGAGTAGCTTACAATTGGTTCGCCTTTTACTTAAATAACAGAAAACAGAAGGTAATTCTTCGCAATATTGAGAGTGGTAGTGATGTTCAGTCTCAATGGGGCACTGTTAAATGGGGCGTTCCTCAAGGGTCGGTGCTGGGGCCACTGCTGTTTCTTATTTATATAAATGATATGCCTTCCAGTATTACAGGCGATTCAAAAATATTTCTGTTTGCTGATGACACCAGTTTGGTAGTGAAGGATCTTGTGTGTAATATTGAAACATTATCAAATAATGTAGTTCATGAAATAAGTTCGTGGCTTGTGGAAAATAATTTGATGCTAAATCACAGTAAGACTCAGTTTTTACAGTTTCTAACTCACAATTCAACAAGACCTGATATTTTAATCAGACAGAATGGGCATATTATAAACGAGACGGAACAGTTCAAGTTCCTAGGCGTTCGGATAGATAGGAAGCTGTTGTGAAAAGCCCATGTTCAGGATCTTGTTCAGAAACTACACTCCTGGAAATGGAAAAAAGAACACATTGACACCGGTGTGTCAGATCCACCATACTTGCTCCAGACACTGTGACAGGGCTACACAAGCAATGACACACGCACGGCACAGCGGACACACCAGGAACCACGGTGTTGGCCGTCGAATGGCGCTAGCTGCGCAGCATTTGTGCACCGCCACCGTCAGTGTCGGCTAGTTAGCCGTGGCATTCGGAGCTCCATCGCAGTCTTTAACACTGGTAGCATGCCGCGACAGCGTGGACGTGAACCGTATGTGCAGTTGACGGACTTTGAGCGAGGGCGTATAGTGGGCATGCGGGAGGCCGGGTGGACGTACCGCCGAATTGCTCAACACGTGGGGCGTGAGGTCTCCACAGTACATCGATGTTGTCGCCAGTGGTCGGCGGAAGGTGCACGTGCCCGTCGACCTGGGACCGGACCGCAGCGACGTACGGATGCACGCCAAGACCGTAGGTTCCTACGCAGTGCCTTAGGGGACCGCACCGCCACTTCCCAGCAAATTAGGGGCACTGTTGCTCCTGGGGTATCGGCGAGGACCATTCGCAACCGTCTCCATGAAGCTGATCTACGGTTCCGCACACCGTTAGCCCGTCTTCCGCTCACGCCCCAACATCGTGCAGCCCGCCTCCAGTGGTGTCGCGACAGGCGTGAATGAAGGGACGAATGGAGACGTGTCGTCTTCAGCGATGAAAGTCGCTTCTGCCTTGGTGCCAATGATGGTCGTATGCGTGTTTGGCGCCGTGCAGGTGAGCGCCACAATCAGGACTGCATACGACCGAGGCACATAGGGCCAACACCCGGCATCATGGTGTGGGGAGCGATCTCCTACACTGGCCGTACACCTCTGGTGATCGTCGAAGGGACAGTGAATAGTGCACGGTACATCCAAACCGCCATCGAACCCATCGTTCTACCATTCATAGACCGGCAAGGGAACTTGCTGTTCCAACAGGACAATGCACGTCCGCATGTATCCCGTGCCACCCAACGTGCTCTAGAAGGTGTAAGTCAACTACCCTGGCCAGCAAGATCTCCGGATCTGCCCCCCCATTGAGCATGTTTGGGACTGGATGAAGCGTCGTCTCACGCGGTCTGCACGTCCAGCACGGACGCTGGTCCAACTGAGGCGCCAGGTGGAAATGGCATGGCAAGCCGTTCCACAGGACTACATCCAGCATCTCTACGATCGTCGCCATGGGAGAATAGCAGCCTGCATTGCTGCGAAAGGTGGATATACACTGTACTAGTGCCGAAATTGTGCATGCTCTGTTGCCTGTGTCTATGTGCCTGTGGTTCTGTCAGTGTGATCATGTGATGTGTCTGACCCCAGGAATGTGTCAATAAAGTTTCCCCTTCCTGGGACAATGAATTCACGGTGTTCTTATTTCAATTTCCAGGAGTGTATATGCCGCTTTATTTACCATTAGAACAGTATCTGAAATAAGTGACATTTCAACACGAAAAGTAGTCTAGTTCGCATGTTTTCATACGCTTATGTCATATGGTATTATTTTTGGGGTAATTCCTCTAATTCAAAAAGGGTATTTTTGGCTCAAAAACAGGCTATTCGAGCTATGTGTGGTGTAAGTTCGAAAACCTCTTGTCGACCCCTATTCAATAGTCTGGGAATTTTGACATTGCCCTCACAGTATATATTTTCTTTAATGTCGTTTGTTGTTAGCAATATTAGCTTATTCCCAAGAGTTAGCAGCTTTCACTCAGTTAATACTAGGCAGAAATCAAACCTGCATGTCGAATGCACTTCCTTGACTCTTGTGCAGAAAGGAGTGCAGTATTGTGCTGCATCCATTTTCAATAAGCTACCAGAAGAACTCAAAAATCTGACACATGTACGATATTCGTGTATAGCGGAATCGGTGGCTAATAGCTCAAGTCTCGCCTGGGTCAGTTTCTTTCTCGTTTAA
The DNA here is from genome assembly GCF_023897955.1 of Schistocerca gregaria. Lineage (NCBI taxonomy): Eukaryota > Metazoa > Arthropoda > Insecta > Orthoptera > Acrididae > Schistocerca > Schistocerca gregaria. The sequence goes on from NC_064922.1 coordinate 662,317,686, forward strand.
TTTCATTTACCTACATCTCATGATTATAAAATTCATCATCATTTTTATGAATAATGCACGTCTTCTTGTTTTCAGTTAGATATTGCACGCGAAATTCCTGTTTTCATTTCAAATATAAATTCTCAGTTATCGATATTTTTTGAAAGATTGTTAGTAGACGTTGCTGGAATTAAAAAAAATATAACAATTTAATTTTTAAGGCAATAATGATACTCTTTATTTGGACAATGTTCATTGTTTTACACCACATATGTAGATATCTGTCGTAGAAACATCACTTTCACAGCATCGTACACACCATACAAATACTGCATTTTTAAATTTTACACTGTACCATTACAATGTGGACCCAACAGAACTGATATGGAAACAAGTTACGGGATTTTTCTCCAGAAATAACAAAATCTTAAGCTGCCAGACGTACTGAAACTAACGTACGCTGCTTTTTCACATCACTGCCGAACGTTGGCGGGATATAGAACGGCGCGTCATAAAAGAAGAGGAGAAATGCGACACCTGGGTGGCTTCGTAGATTCTGTTGTCGATCGACTTGTTATCAACGTAGCAGATGATAGTTCCAAGTACTTAAATGTATTTGTAGGATTCGAATAAGGAAGGAGCTAAAAGATTACCAGACGACTGACTGTAATTAATAACTTCAGTGGCTTCAGTATTCAACAGTACGGTGAAATCCCTGCAGTATGCTTTTACATCAAACATAGCTCGTTCACAGAAATTACCCTGCCTTTAAGTTAGGAAATTTCATCACTCTTGTTTGTGATTAGAATACTATGTCAGGTGAGAACGAGAGCGTTTAATGCTTTCCGTCTGGTCACCTAAGAAACGCGCAGTAGTGCTGAAGTTTTGTCGGGTATTATTTCATTCTATTAAAAATTAAATGAGACTCGAAGCTGTATTGCATTTTTGCTCGTCTATTTTTACGTCTGAACTGCAATTGCTCTCATCATTGCAGGCTAGTTGGACCGCTAGTTGTCCAGAGCTGTCCAAGTTAAATGTGCCGGTAAAGCTGTTGTCCCGCACATTATTGCTCAATTTATGTGCGTGTAACACAGCATAAAACGTATCCTTATGATCGTACTTGACTGTACCGGTCATAACTTGGCTTCCTTTCCACGTGAAACAAAATCCAATGAGATTCAAGCAAATGCGAAAGAATGCATGGTATAATGTTTACATCAGGTTTATTCTTATGATGAAAAGAGTATGGTTAGGGACATATCGGCAACAGCAGCACCCCGTCTTCAGGCCACAAGTGGCCCGTTGGGACCATTCGACCGCCGTATCATCCTCAGGTAAGGATGCGGATAGCAGGGGCGTGTAGTCAGCACACCGCTCTCCTGGTCGTTGTGATGGTTTTCTTTGACCGTAGCCAGTACTATTCAGTCGAGTAGCTCCTCAGTTGGCATCATGAGGCTGAGTGCACGCCGAAAAATGGGAACAGCGCATGGCGGCCAGGATGGTCACCCATCCAAGTGCCTGCCACGACCGACAGCGCTTAACTTCGGTGATCTAATGGGAACCGCTGTACCCACTGCGGCAAGTTTGGAATATGGCGAACACTATATGTGTTGAAATGAAACGATTTCGGTTGTCAATATATATATTATTTTTAACAAATAATTGATAGCTGAATTGTACAGTTGTTAAATGCCAGTAGTTAGCATCTATATCAGGCATGTGTCCAAGATAAATTTCTTTAAGGCAGGGATAGCCAACCTTTTTTACCTACTGTTCACTTTTGTATCTTAGTAGTAAAATTTTTAACTGCCACCAGTACTACAGTAATTGTGGTTTATGAAGTAAGAAATTAACTTAACATTATAAAATTTATAAAGCAGAATTACAGAAAGTTAAGACATGTATTAATATAAGACCCAATGGTCCCACAATATTGGAGATACCTCTTAGAGACATTATGTGATTGAAGTCGAAATTACAGCTATAGGAGTTTAATGCTTTATTGTGATGGATCTATTACGGCTAGGTTGTCACCATCAGACCATCTGCAAGAGTTAAATAGTATTTTTATTTTCCTTTATTATAATGGTAGTTATCATATTTTTAGATATACAAATTTGTACTTATGTCTATATATCATCAGTGATCACTGTCACTCTGTATTCTATTACAACACGGTGTAGATTTAGAAAAGCTGTTTTGTGGTTTGCTGATGTTGTTAATCGTCCTTACCCATAATTTTCTATAATTTAACTTCTTATCATCACAGTTGACAGACTCACAGTTGTGACAGTCGGCCAAAGATGCTATATGTTTACAGTTGCTGTTGTGTGTTGATGTTGATGTCATAGTCTGGCATATCCAGTTGCGACACTCATTTATGTGAAAAATGTTGCTGTCTGATAGTTATAGCGACATTAGCGTTTCAGGCGGTGAGGAAGTAGTCGTAAAATTCCAGTTTTTTTTATTATTTTTGTAGTTAATTAGCGAAATAGCGATTACATTTCTGCTTTCCATACATTAATAGATTACCAAGCGATGTGAAATACATGTAAAACAGCCGAATCTCTCCAATCACTGACATAAGCTACAACTTAATGATGAAGAAATACTTTCGAATAATTGAATAATAATAAAAGAAGGAAACATAAACATCTATTTCATGCATGAGAAGAATATGTTTCTTTTGTTGTCTGTTCTCATTACTACAGGCGTTTGTCTTGACACAGAACAACTTTGTAAGGAGTGTAATGTTTTGCACAGTCTTACTCTTCACACGACTTTCTAACTCATAAATATTTTTGTAAATTACTTTTGCTTCAAATACGAATGTATTAAAAACTCTTGCCGTTTGTGGCTCACATGCAGCAACAACTGTGGAATCGGCTTCTTCTGTGTTGGGGAACAGTTTTGTTGTTTTTGTTCTTTACTATCACGTCTGTGTGGTTTTTCCTTCAGCCACAGCTGTGATAGTATGTCTGCTACGTTAAATAGCGTAGATATTGCACTCCATACTCGTTTCCTGTATTCTACTCTCACTGATTTAACTGCAACTGCAAATAGTGAAGAAAGCTTCACATTTTTAAGTAGATATACGACGCCTTTCTGAAAAAGGTCAGAGCTTCTGTTGTTTACTAGTTTTTTCTTAAAGAACATCACATTCTCCAGTAAATATCTGTAGGATACAAGAATATGGTAAATAAACTCTTCTGTAACGTAGCGTTTCACACTTCCTAGGGTCAGGCAAATGGCAGGATGGTTCCTTTGAAAGGGCACAGCCGACGTTTCGAAACGTAAAGAAAGACAAATGTGTTTACTTGTTCGGCAAATTTATTGCGTTACAGACGTTTCCGTTTAAGAAAAATCATTCCACAGACCAATATAAACAATTACGATTTTCTTTCGCACTCACAAGATCTCGCCAAATTCAATTAACTTCCTGGGCGACTGGTGCACTGCAGTCGCAATGGGCAACAAAAAAGAGACGAAGGGTCGCGACTGTGGTTGATGTTGCCATATTGGGTTGCATGTAAGTCTTTGTAATCGATGTGTCTATGCATGGTCACCTCCATTAGAGATGTCTGAGGTGGCTGTTGGTGTCTATCCGTTATCTTTTGTTACGAATTCAATAAAATTTTGTGTGAAATGTTTATGTTTTAAGTCCGTTTGTGCATTTAAAATGTCATAAGGTGGTTGTGTGTATGCAGACTTTAATTTCTCCAAATACGTTTATTTTTAAACCTCTAGGCAATATGTGTAAATATTCATTGCTAACTTCATTCGTTCTGGTTGTTGTTCTTTTGAGTGCTTGAAGAATGCAGAAGGATTATTTTTGCTAACTCTCGTGTCCTCTCAACATCTTACTCTGAAGTTGCGCTTTGTCTGGCCTATGTAAAATTTACTGCAGTCCTGGTATTCGATCTCCTGGGTTTGTGTATACTGGTAAATTTTTTTCCCTGAGTGAAGTCTTTGGTGGATAGTGTTGTTCGTTGTATATATCAAATGGATACATGTGTTCTTAATTAGTGCATGTAATTCATTTGATATTGTGCCTAAATATGTTGCATTTTTTGTGTTTCTCTGCATAATTTTATGTCCTTGTGAATTTTGGTTGTGTGGGTGTAGTTTTTCTTATCTGCATTATTATGCCTGGGTTGAAACCATTTTTTGTGTTATGTATCATAACGTATCATGTGGTTTTTGTGTGACAGCTAGGTTTAGTGGTGGATTTTGTATTCTGTTGATCATGGCCTGGATATATGTGTGTTTGTGTGCTTCTGGGTGGCATGAATTATCGTGTATGATGCTCTCAGTTAGTGTGCGCTTACTGTAAATTGTGAAAATGTGTTGCAACGATGCAGTTTTTTGTGGCACGTTCGACAAAAATTATATCACTTGCCTTGTGGTCATTTCTTCTTCTGCAGTGCGATCCACAGGCCGTTCCTGTCAAAAATTAAAAATTTTTCTCTACTGGGAAAACTGTAGTAGAACCAGTGGCGTTACCGAGTCCAGTATCAGGTTAGTTGTGCGATTAACTGAAAGATACACTCCTGGAAATGGAAAAAAGAACACATTGACACCGGTGTGTCAGACCCACCATACTTGCTCCGGACACTGCGAGAGGGCTGTACAAGCAATGATCACACGCACGGCACAGCGGACACACCAGGAACCGCGGTGTTGGCCGTCGAATGGCGCTAGCTGCGCAGCATTTGTGCACCGCCGCCGTCAGTGTCAGCCAGTTTGCCGTGGCATACGGAGCTCCATCGCAGTCTTTAACACTGGTAGCATGCCGCGACAGCGTGGACGTGAACCGTATGTGCAGTTGACGGACTTTGAGCGAGGGCGTATAGTGGGCATGCGGGAGGCCGGGTGGACGTACCGCCGAATTGCTCAACACGTGGGGCGTGAGGTCTCCACAGTACATCGATGTTGTCGCCAGTGGTCGGCGGAAGGTGCACGTGCCCGTCGACCTGGGACCGGACCGCAGCGACTAACGGATGCACGCCAAGACCGTAGGATCCTACGCAGTGCCATAGGGGACCGCACCGCCACTTCCCAGCAAATTAGGGACACTGTTGCTCCTGGGGTATCGGCGAGGACCATTCGCAACCGTCTCCATGAAGCTGGGCTACGGTCCCGCACACCGTTAGGCCGTCTTCCGCTCACGCCCCAACATCGTGCAGCCCGCCTCCAGTGGTGTCGCGACAGGCATGAATGGAGGGACGAATGGAGACGTGTCGTCTTCAGCGATGAGAGTCGCTTCTGCCTTGGTGCCAATGATGGTCATATGCGTGTTTGGCGTCGTGCAGGTGAGCGCCACAATCAGGACTGCATACGACCGAGGCACACAGGGCCAACACCTGGCATCATGGTGTGGGGAGCGATCTCCTACACTGGTCGTACACCTCTGGTGATCGTCGAGGGGACACTGAATAGTGCACGGTACATCCAAACCGTCATCGAACCCATCGTTCTACCATTCCTAGACCGGCAAGGGAACTTGCTTTTCCAACAGGACAATGCACGTCCCCATGTATCCCGTGCCACCCAACGTGCTCTAGAAGGTGTAAGTCAACTACCCTGGCCAGCAAGATCTCCGGATCTGTCCCCCATTGAGCATGTTTGGGACTGGATGAAGCGTCGTCTCACGCGGTCTGCACGTCCAGCACGAACGCTGGTCCAACTGAGGCGCCAGGTGGAAATGGCATGGCAAGCCGTTCGACAGGACTACATCCAGCATCTCTACGATCGTCTCCATGGGAGAATAGCAGCCTGCATTGCTGCGAAAGGTGGATATACACTGTACTAGTGCCGACATTGTGCATGCTCTGTTGCCTGTGTCTATGTGCCTGTGGTTCTGTCAGTGTGATCATGTGATGTATCTGATCCCAGGAATGTGTCAATAAAGTTTCCCCTTCCTGGGCCAATGAATTCACGGTGTTCTTATTTCAATTTCCAGGAGTGTAGTTTGCAAGTGAAAACTTCAATATATTGTCATTTGTTTGATATAAAATACTGCCAGGTCGTGACAATTCAAGTTTTACTTTCGACGTTGACATGCAAACTCATTCACTCATTCTAGTTAGCTTATGGTAGTCAATCAAACCCAATGCCAACTATATCGCAAATGGATTGTCTATGATAGAAAGATCGCTCAAATATTACACAATTTGATCACTATGAACATTCAATTTGCAGTCGCACATCTACATCTACATGTCTACATCTACATCACTACTCTGCAATTCACATTTAAGTGCTTGGCAGAGGGTTCATCGAACCACAATCATACTGAAACTTCCTGGCAGATCAAAACTGTGTGCCCGACCGAGACTCGAACTCGAGTTCTAGTCTCGGTCAGGCACACAGCTTCGATCTGCCAGGAAGTTTCACATCAGCGCACACTCCGCTGCAGAGTGAAAATCTCATTCTGGCACAATCATACTATCTCTCTACTATTCCACTCCCGAACAGCGAGCGGGAAAAACGAACACCTAAACCTTTCTGTTAGAGCTCTGATTTCTCTTATTTTATTTTGATGATCATTCCTACCTATGTAGGTTGGGCTCAACAAAATATTTTCGCATTCGGAAGAGAAAGTTGGTGACTGAAATTTCGTAAAAAGGTCTCGCCGCGACGAAAAACGTCTATGCTGTAATGACTTCCATCCCAACTCGTGTATCATATCTGCCACACTCTCTCCCCTATAACGTGATAATACAAAACGAGCTGCCCTTTTTTTGCACCCTTTCGATGTCCTCCGTCAATCCCACCTGGTAAGGATCCCACACCGCGCAGCAATATTCTAACAGAGGACGAACGAGTGTAGTGTAAGCTGTCTCTTTAGTGGACTTGTTGCATCTTCTAAGTGTCCTGCCAATAAACGCAACCTTTGGCTCGCCTTCCCGACAATATTATCTATGTGGTCCTTCCAACTGAAGTTGTTCGTAATTTTAACACCCAGGTACTTAGTTGAATTGACAGCCTTGAGAATTGTACTATTTATCGAGTAATCGAATTCCAACGGATTTCTTTTGGAACTCATGTGGATCATCTCACACTTTTCGTTATTTAGCGTCAACTGCCACCTGACACACCATACAGCAATCTTTTCTAAATCGCTTTGCAACTGATACTGGTCTTCGGATGACTTTACTAGACGGTAAATTACAGCATCATCTGCGAACAATCTAAGAGAACTGCTCAGATTGTCACCCAGGTCATTTATATAGATCAGGAACAGCAGAGGTCCCAGGACGCTTCCACCTTGTATAACATACCGCGCGTATTTGGTCATTCAAAAGTCACAGTTTATACATTATATATATGCGAGCGAGGTTTCTACTGCTGCCGATTCTCTCGCACCCCAAACTCCATTGTTCATGGTCATTCCAGTCTCTTTCATTAAGACCTCTCGCCGCCATTGCTTCGTTGACGTCGTCTTTCCAGCATCTCGCAGGTCTACCTTGCTTTCTTCTTTGATGTGGAGTCCATTGCCATACACGTTTTGGCCATCTAGTGTCTGGCATACGCTGTAAATGACCATACCAGAGTACGCGCTTCCTTTCTATGTAGTCTAGGAGCGTGCTTTCGACATTCATAACCTTTCTGATCCTATCATTTCTAATATGATCAAGCCTGGAATACTCACAACTCCGTCTCCAGATATCCATCTCGACAGCCAGCAAGCGACCTTTCTGCCTTTGAGCTAGTTCCCACCTGCACCATATGTTGTAATACTTTCAATAATTGTGTGATAGATGGTATGTTTTGTTCTGCACTTTATGTTTTTGCTCCAGAGAATACCATTTAGTTGTTTTATGGCTTGCTTCCTATGGCCAATTTTATTGTTTATATCATCCGTACCTCTACCACTGGACGACAGTGTCACTCCCAAGTACTTAAAATTATGACACCCTTTAACAGTATAAGCACCGAGCTGTTGGTCATTAAGAGCATTTTCTCCCACTTTCAGATATTCTGTTTTTGATAGGTTTACTACAAGACCCCATTTTTCACATTCTTCTCTTAATTTGTGGAACATGTAATTTACATTTTCCTCATCTCCAGCTACTAATACTTGGTCGACAGCAAAAAATAAAGTGAACAAGATCTCATAATTTATGGGGATACCCATTCCTTCGCATTTCCTATTGCAGGATTTTAGTGCCTCCTCTAGGTAGATCGTAAAGAGTGTAGGGGCGAGTGTGCATCCCTGGTGTAGTCCCTTTGTCACCTCAAACTTTTGAGATAGTTGATTTCTCATTTTTACCAGTTTCTATGACAGCTTTCACATAGCTCGGTGACACGCCATTATCAATTAGATTTGTCCACAGCTTATTATGTGGAACTGTGTCATAAGCTTTCTGGAGGTCTACAAAGACAAGGTGGGTCGTAAGGCTCCTTGTTGTCCTTTTCTCCACTAGATTTTTGAGGATAAATCCTCCTCCAGTACAGGAGCGACCAGATCTGAAACCATTAGGTTCTTCAGATTCAGTTATTTCTTCTTCTATCCTCTTTTTTTTTTTAGGATATGGCCATAGACTTTCGCCAGGGATAGCATCACACTAATACCACGACAGTTTGCACAATTTCTCCTGTTGCCCTTCTCAAATATTGACTTTTCACGCCTTCACGTACACTTTTCGGCACTTTACGGTCAAGTTTTAAAAATTTTTCCGTAAAATTTTCACATCTATTCAGAGGTTCTTGTATGCAAGTCCAAACATGATCCGAACTGGACTTAGCCTTCACAAAGCAATTCTCTTAGCTCACAAAATACGCGTGAATGTACTGACCTCTGTCTGATGTACATCATAACCAATCCACTACTACACTGGAGAGCCAAAGAAACTGATACACCTGCGTAACATCGTGTAGGGGCCCCGCGAGCACGCAGAGGTGCCGCAACACGATGTGACATGGACTCGACTAATGTCTGAAGTAGGTCTGGAGGGAATTGACACCATGAATCCTGCAGGGCTGTCCATAAATCCGTAAGAGTATGAGGGGGTGGAGATCTCTTCTGAGCAGCACGTTGCAAGGCATCCCAGATATGCTCAATAACGTTCATATCTAGGGAGTTTGATTGCCAGCCGAAATGTTTAAACTCAGAAGACTGTTGCTGAAGCTACTCTGTAGCAATTCTGGACGTGTGAGGTTGTCGCATTGTCCTGCTGGAATTGCCCAAGTCCATCGGATGCACAATGGACATGAGTGGATGCAGGTGACCAGACAGGACGTTTATGTATGTATCACTTGTCAGAGCCGTATCTTGACTTATCAGGGGTTCCATATCACTCCAACTGCACACATCCCAACATCCCAACCATTACATAGACTCCATGAGACTGAACAGTCCGCTGCTGATATCCAGGGTCCACGGATTCATGAGGTTGTCTCCATCCGCTCGATACAGTTTGAAACGAGACGCATCTGACCAGGCAACATGTTTCCAGTCATCAACAGTCCATTGTAGGTGTTGACAGGCCCAGGCTAGGCGTAAGGCTTTGTGTCATGCAGTTATGAATGAAGGGTATGTGAGTGCGACTTCACCTCCAAAATCCCATATCGGTGCTGTTTCGTTCAATGGTTTGCACACTGGCACATGTTGTTTGCCCAGAACTGAAATCTACAGTAATTTGCGGAAGGGTTGTACTTCTGTTATACTGAGCGATTATCTTCAGTTGCCCTTGGTCCTGTTCTTGCAGGATCTTTTTCTGGCCGCAGCGATGTCGGAGGTTTGATGTTTTATCGGATTTCTGATATTCATGGTACACTCGTGAAATGGTCATACGGGAAAATCCCCACTTCATTGCTTCATCGGAGATGCTGTGTCCCGTCGCTCGAGTGCCGACAATAACACCACATTCAAACTCATTTAAATCGTGATAATCTGCCATTGTAGCAGTAGTAATCAAACTAACAACTTCTCCAGACACTTGTGGTCTTATAAAGGCTTTGCCAACCACAGCGCTGTATTCTGCCTGTCTACATGTCTGTATTTCAATGTCCATGCCTATACCAGTTTCTTTGGAACTACAGTGCAGTATTAAACCAAACAATCCCATGTCTTTCGCTCTTGATCAACCACAACTTAATAGCTTGTATAAACAATTTATCAAAAGAAAACATTTATAAGATAAACAAATATCAAAATCGCTTCCAAATTAAATAACAAAATAATCATAAAATGTACCTTCTTTTCAGTTACATAAACTGGTCAGTTGCACTTTACAGTTTACAATTCACTCTCTCAGTATACAATTCTCACACTAACATTTACTCAGTTAATAGACACAACAATATTCATTTATTTAATACTTCACACTCACACCATGGTTCACATAAATAATTAAACAAATTAGCAGTAATTAAAAAAAGTCGCAATAATCGCAATAAATGGAGCTTTGTTTCCCAGATACTACAATTTTCATAGTCCATAACATGGTGACACCTTTTGGCCACAGACAAAATGATTTGCGGCCAGCTGCTAGATCAGAGCATATCTGTCATGTGAGACTTGACTCATGTAAGATGCTGTCTGACTGTTATTGTCTCTTACTAACATAGGTGTGATGTCTCAGTGTGAATTATTGTTGTTAGTGATTATGAGCCCCAGGAAATTAGATGATTTGTTCATTTCTATTTCCAATGTGAAGTCCACTTTTGGATGTAGGTTATTTAGTGCTTGATGGATATGTTTGATCTCAAGTTCATCTCCATCTATAAGACCAAGTATGTCATCTATGTATCTAAAATACGAGGGTCGGTCAAAAAGTAATGCCTCCCATTTTTTTCTACTTAAAAAAATTAAGTTAAGTGAAAAATTTGAATTTGGCGCCATTCCTCAAACCTTCTTCTGCAATCCACTGCAGTAGTAACTTTCTGTGTCAACAGGTGGCAGCACAGCAGAAGTTTGTAAGATGGCCGACATCGATGTTCGTTTGAGACAGCGTTGTGTGATTGAACTCTTGAATGCAGAAGGTGAAACGCCCATACGCATTCATGGAAGACTGAAGAAGGTGTATGGTGTTGTGACAGTGGATGTCAGCACTGTTAGACGATGGGTTCGTCGTTGTAAGGAAGCTGAAGGGCAAACACCGTTGACTGACGAAAAGCGGAGCGGCAGGCCGGTGAGTGCAGTGACTCCACACAACATTCAGCAAGTTGATGACATCATTCGTGGTGACCGTCGGGTGACTGCAGATGAAGTGTCTCGCATTATTTCTCTTAGTAAAGGCAGTGTGATCACGATTATTAAACAATTGGGGTACTCAAAAGTTTGTGCACGGTGGGTTCCAAGAATGTTAACCGATCAGAATAAAGAGGCAAGGAAAACAATAGCCTCCCAACACTTCAAGCGCTTCCGTTTGGAGGGAGATGAGTTTCTGAAAAAAATTGTGACCGGGGACGAAACATGGGTGCATTTTTTTGAACCCGAATCAAAGAGGCAGTCAATGGAGTGGCGTCACACAAGCTCGCCGAGGAAGAAAAAATTCAAAACTGTGCGATCGGCAGGGAAAGTTATGGCAACAGTTTTCTGGAATACAGAGGGTGTGATTCTGGTTGATTTTTTGGAGCAGGGATGCACAATAAATTCTGTTCAATACGTCACAACCCTCAAAAAACTTAAAGCACGTCTTCAGCGAGTTCGCCCAACAAAATCAATGGCAGATGTTCTTCTTTTGCATGACAATGCAAGACCACACACCAGTCGTCACACCTCTGACGAGATTGTCAAAATTGGATGGGAAGTTTTGCCTCATCCCCCATACAGCCCTGACCTGGCACCATCAGACTTCCATCTGTTCGGGCCACTAAAAGAAGCTCATCGTGGGATTCATTTTGAAGATGAGGAGGCCGTCAAAACATCCGTGCGTCAATGGCTTAGGAAGCAGAGCTGTGGTTTTTACCGTGCTGAGATACATGCCCTTGTTCAAAGATGGACCAAAACTGTAGAGATGGGCGGAGATTGCATTGAAAAATGACAAAATGATCCTCAATGTTGTGGTTTTCAACCTATGTAATTGCATTTAAATTTCCTGACAATTAAACGTAGAAAAAAAATAGGAGGCATTACTTTTTGACTGACCCTCGTAATAGATGATTTTGTTAGCTAGGGAATTTGTGGTTGCAAAAAAAAAATATTGTAAATGTATTCAAGAAAATATCTAACAAGATGCAGCTATACTACAACACATGGCTACCCCATTTAATTGGTAGTATGGGTTATTGTTGAATCAAAATAATTTTGTGCTGTAACTAAATTGAATAAGTCTATTATTTCTTTTATGCTTGCAATTGAAGTTTTTCTGTACTGTGAGACGTTATTTTGTATGATTATAATTACCTCTTGGACTGGTATATTTATTACAGGTTGGTAATATCAAAGAATACTAGTTTGCGATTTGGAGGAATTTTTATGTACTTTATTTTTTGTGCCAGTAGAAGACGGATTTTTTATTATGAATTTGGTACTGAATGCATATAATTTTGAAAGTAATATGTTCAATTTCTTGCTGCTGCAGTCAGTAACACATACAGAAAGAACTCGATACATTACCATACATGGCACAACAAAATTGTTTCAATCCAGACACAGTAATCCATATATTCAGAAGAAAAACTAAACCTACATAACCAAAAATTCGCAACAACATAAAATTATCCAGAGGAACACCAAAAATGATTAAACCAACATATATACTATGACATATTTAGGCACAATACCAAACAAATTAAATCCATTAATTTAGAACAAAAGTATCCATTTCACATATAGAACAAACAATGATATCCCCCACAGACATCACTCAGGACAAACAAAATTTTCAGTAGATACACATGCAGGCATACTTAAAACGGAATGTCAAGTCTTCAAAACTTAATCCATCCACATTCTTGAACTCTGTAAAGAACTATAACCAGAAGGCAGAACGAATGGAGTTGGCAATGAAAATTTTACACATATGACCTAAAGATTTTCTAATGAATGTACTTTGTAATATTAGTATCTGTTTCGATAGCTTAAATAAACTTACGTTCAATAATCTAACCACTCAGGCTCATAAAAGCCATAAAATTTGTGTAAAAATTTGTTAATTCGTCGCTGAGCAGCGACCACCTGATATTTCAAAGAATATCTTACGCTCCATGATGCAGAATACGAATTGTTCATAAATTGTATCGATAACCATATTTTGTGTTTCTTATTTTGTGACAGATGAAGAATTGTAATGCTCTTTGTTACCACAGATCTGATATATTTTTTAAAGATGGCGGACGCATATGTGGTGTGGTGTGCAATCACTAATTAGTTATTATCAAATACTACTATTGTTCAGTGATATGTAAGAATTTGTGTGTGCTTCTAAGATGAAATTTCAAAGATTTTAAAAGATTTTATTTAAAGAAACAGCATCAAGATATAAAATTGAAATTGTACACAGCCTATTGTTAGGAAAACTGAGTAAGGTAATTAAATTCGTTATTGTGCTCTCAAATGCTGTAGTGCCTGCTTATTAAAGTATTTCCATGCTATCCATCTCCTACTAATGGCAACAGAAAAAACGGTGTTTTTATAGTTTTCATACAGCAACTAGGGACCGACTGCATGTCGGCAAGGGAGAAGGCGCATTGCCACTTACCTTTTTTGTGATTTACAGGGTGTGGTAGATAAGTAATGAGACTCAGTCTAGAAAAACAAATTTATTGATCCAATTTGTACAAAATGTTAATATTCTTCAAAGTACTCGCCTTGGGCGTCGACACAACGTTGCCAGCGCGTTTTCCAAGCTTCATAGGCCCCACTGTAGTCCGTTTGAGTTATCCCAGTTAGTGCCTTCGTGACAGCACGTTGGATGTTCGGAATATCGTCGAAACGATGATCCTTCAGGCATCTTTTGACCTTCGGAAATAGGAAGAAATCAGGAGGACTCAAGTCAGAGCTGTATGGTAGCTGAGGCAGAACTCCAACTCCAATTTGGGTCAAGTAGGAGGTCACGAGGAATGCTGTGTGCGCCGGAGCGTTGTCGAGGTGGAAACGCCAGCGTTGAGCAAGGTCCTGTCGCTTCCGTTTGATGGCTCTGTGCAATCGCTGAAGGACTTCTTTGTAGAATTAGGCATTGACAGTCTTCCCCTGAGGGACAAACTCTTTGTGAATTAACCCCCGCTTGTCGAAAAACACAGTCAGCATTGTCTTGATGTGGGACTTTGACATTCTTGCTTTCTTCGGCCGCGGGGATGCCGGTGTGTGCCACTCCGAGCTCTGGGCTTTCGTCTCCGGGTCGTACTGGAAAGTCCACGATTCGTCGCCTGTTACTACGTTGTCTAAAAAGTCTGGATTATTTTCCACTCGTTGTTGCTTTTGTTCGGCGGTGAGCCCTCGGGGAACTAGTTTTACGCAAACTTTCCTCATCATCAAATCTTGCGTAACAATTTGGTGAACCGTAAAGTTATTCACGGAGACCTCATCGGCGATCATTTTGAGACTTAAACAACGGTCGGAGTCCAGGAGTTCTTTCACTTTGGCCACCGTTTCATCCACACGACTCGTTGAAGGGCGTCCAGATCGTTCCATGTCTTCAACGGATTCCCTCCCGTTTTTAAATTCATTAAACCACCGGAACACTTGAGCTCTTGATAGGGAGTCTTCTTTGTAGGCCTCCGTAATCATAGCAAAAGTTTCCGAAGCAGTTTTGCCCAAGCGAAAGCAAAATTGTATTTCATACCGCTGTTCTATCGAGCGATCCATCTTCAGTGTTTTCACAAGTGTCACGGGCACACAAACAACGTAATACGCGAAGCTCGACCCTCACTGCACCAGAGCTCCGACGCGACTGCGAACCGGTTCTATTGTTAGCTCAGATCCCCCACCACGTGACATACAGGTGGAGACCGCCCTGCGAGCGACTGGGGCGCCGCGCGGCGGCCAGTCTCATTACTTATCTACCACACCCTGTAAATCCAATTTCTTTTAACGTATGGTGTAGTATAGCAAAGAAAATTTCCAGCTCTGTCTGGTCCCTTAGGTTTCTCTGTTCATAGTTGCTATGTCTCATATCTGGTCGTGATCGAACATGATCATGACACAATTAGGTGGCAAAATGAACTCTGTTCTCAATCTTGAGAACGCTACGCCTTCTGGAAACTATTTCTGGTGACATATAAATATCACATACAGTACTTAAGTTTTTTGAAAAGTCTTAGCTCTTCCCGTCAAGAAGTGATGCAAAACTCAACAGATTTTTGAATCTTCACATGAGAATAATAATTTAATCAATATATATATATATATATATATATATATATATATATATATATATATATATATATATATAACACCACACTTGCCACCCGAACAGGGACTTGACTGAAATCACGAAAAGCAGTCTTCTTGTGTTTACTACTATTATAGGTCTGTCTAACAATACATTTATTTTTCATGTACATGCTACATACTTTAAAAAATTGTGCACGAAAATTTCAAAGAGGAAAGACGAGCCGACGGCGGAAAACGAAGAATTTTTATATCCAATTGCCAACTTTCAAGACATCAAACGTAAGTTACAAAACAAATTCTCATATTCAGTTGTGACGCTTCAGTAGTACAGTTGTCTTTCTAGCTGCATTAGCATTCTTTCTTTTATTTCCATCTGCACATTTAAAAATCAGCTTAAAATTATTTTTTTAGTAAAAATTTAGTACGATTTGCAATGTAGTATCTAAATCCCATTGTTGAGTCTTCATTTCAATGTGTAAATATGGCGTCGTGTTACATGTAAAATGCTAGCGCTGTGTGCTAATTCAGTTGTTTAGTGTGCCCATCTTCCATCTTGTCTTCTGCGCTTCAGTTCAGAGTCGTTTGTTAGGCGAGTGCAACTCCCATACTTGACAGAAAGCACGTGACCTGACGTCACAAGCAAATGACAGACGAACCGCGTTGCAGACGACGTGTAGCTGACGTAATAATTTTGACAAACAGACACCGCGAGATGGCAGAGAGTAAACAGAAATTAATCCTGACAGCAGCTGATAGTGACGATATGAATAGCACTCAGTATTCTGAGGAATTAACATGCGAGTAGAGGCGGAGGCTAACGCCGGTGATATAACTGACACAGACCAAACAATTCAGACGATTCCCGCGGGTAGCAACCCAACTGTAGATACGAATGCAATGCTCCTTCAAATCCAAATTTGGATGGCAAATTATGATAGGGAAAAGAAAAAATTGTGGTTAGAAATGAAAAAGAAAAATCAGGAAAAGGAACAATTGCGGTTAGAAAAGGAACGAAAAGCAAAAGAGAAAACTGAACGAGAGGAGGAAAACAAAAAAAGAACTAATGCGAACTTTTACTGATTTAAATAATTTGATGCGGTAAATGAAAAATTTGGAGTGGTAATTGGAAAATTTGACATAGTAAAAACTGAAATAACTACCGACTTGAAAACTGATCTGAATACCCAATTGGGCGAGGTCAAGTCGGAAATAAGTGGACAAATCGAAGCAGTAAAAATTGAGATCCGTAAACACATTGAGGCTGAGATCAAGCAGGTATCTAGCAAATTTGATGCTGCACTACGAGCTGCCAAGGGTGAAATTAATGCCACGGTAGAAGTATACCATAGCAAAACTGTAGCAGTAAAGGGTAATTGTGATACCATGTCAAAGAAGGTCAGTGCTGTGAAACTGGTTGACACTAATATGGGAAAGGATATAGATGATTTCACGAAACAAGTAAAATCACTTGACATAGAGGTGCGTTATCCGACCACTACACAGAGTGGATAAAAACCAAAGAGCATCAGATAGAAAAAAAGGTAAAGACATACCTGAAGGAGGTAGTAAGGGAAGTTACTTATGATCTTTTGGAGGAACCAGGAAAATCGAGAGGCACCTTGTTATCTGAGCTAGGATAGATAAGGCGAACTTTGGCACATGACCTTCCTCAATGGAAGCAGCAAGTCACTGAAGAGGTGCAGACACTAAAGAACAAAGTGGAAAGTCCCTCACATCCGATGGGTAGCGAATGGAATCACTGCCCATACCGAAATGACAATAGGCAAATTCACTACACACTCCACTTGAGCACACGTCATACCACAGTCCGACAGACACAGTGCATAACCATACTGAAGTGAGCAGGCCATCAACACTCATTACCCAAATGCAGGAAGAAAGTGTATTGAAACACAAAACATTTCCAACCTTTCACACGCAAAAGCGTGACATACACCCGATCGTATTTTGAGAAAATGCTCTGGAGCATTTCCGAACAGTTGGACAGACAAGCAAAGAATACAGTTTGTAACGGGTTTATAACAGGAGATGCCGCCTTATGGGGAATAGAAATGACAGACAAGTGCAGGACCTATAATGAATTCGAGCGGATGTTTCTGAACAAGTTTGGGAATCCTGGTGTTCAGCAGCACATAAGAAAAGAAGTATTCAATGCCGAAATGTTCAATTAGAAACACGGCAGTCTCAGAAAATATCTCGAAAAACATTTAGCAAAAATTAAATTCTGGGACTCGCCAATTACAAATGAAGACGCAATCATGATTTTGAAAACTAAATAGCCCATCTCTATAAGGCAGAAATTAGTTAATGTTTCCCAGGGCGATATCGAAGCATTTCTTTCCATATTAGACTCATTGGATTTGATTCGTGAAGACGCGGTAGCAAATGTTGGTGGCGCTCCGAATGAAGTGAGCAGTCGAAACAGTGGTTACACGGTCAACAATGGCAATGACGGAAGAGTGCGCGGCAGCGACGCTTACTACCAACCGTCCGGCGGCTACAAAAATCAACAGGTGTCGTACGAAAATGGACAGTTTCGAGCGAAGGATAATAATAAACAACGCTGCAATCTAATGGATAGTACACAATGGCCACAGTACGGAAACTCAACACACAATTATCTACAAAATCAGTACGGAAACAAACCAACACACAAGGAAATTATCAGAGTGGAGCAGCCTTTAACAGGACGCATGAGTGGAAATCAAATAAATGGCATGGGACGAGTGGAGGACAACAACATTTTGCTAATAATGACAACACAATACACTACATGGCCCAGAACACATTCCGATCTCCGACAAATATAAATTTTTCCGGTCACTCAAATGATTAGGCAGGAAATCCGAAGCCGAAACGGCAAAAGACTGCACAAATCTATTATGCGCAAAGTGGAACGTACACGGGATAAGATCCTTGTACACCACCCTTCGTGCCACAGACACAACACCAATACGAAACGGAGGAGACGTTAAGGGCGATATCCGATAGGCAGAATCACCACTTTCAGGAAAACTAGAAGCAGCATTTTTTTAGCCTCAACAAGTATGCTGCAGAACGAGATGAGGGCACGGAATCTATCAACTCATTTCAAGTGGATGCAATAAGGTATGACAAAGGCACCGACTTACGTGATGAAGTATTGCAAGAGACTAAAAATGAGGACAGTGACGACATATGGGACGAAGAAGTTCAGGCTTCTACCAAGATTTCAATAGTCAATATGCCCATAATAGCTATATTAATACGAGAGCCAATGTTGGTGTTTTAACTTCATGTTTGTTCAAGAAAATTTCTTCAGTGAGTAGAGTTTTATCGCTCCCTATACAAGGCTGTACAGTGTATGGAGCAATGGGGCGTATGACACAGCGTGTAATTTTGCAAGCGCAACTCCAAGTAAATATTGACTCTATTTCTGTCACGTGCAATTTTCTTATAGTTGGAATGTAGTTTCTCAGACTGACAAAAGCAAAAATTGACCTAGAAAAATGGGACTTGTAGATTAACGGTGAACCAGCAGGAGGTAACAATAACATTGTTACGCAGCAAGGTGAAACCAGTGCTTAACAAATGCCAATTTAAGGTGCGGTACTTCACTGACAGACTAAGTTACGGACGGGCAGGTGATGAAACCAATCCCGTAGATATTTGTGAGGACGAATATGTTGACTTACTACCTGACAAGACAGAGTTAGATAACAAAGTTTTTGAAGCGATGACTAAGGATAAAAGAAGTGGAACTTTTTGACTTGCTAGTTAGTCACGAGCAGAAATTCTCCAACAAACCTGGAGTAATAAAGGGATATGAGTATTGTACGGACGTGCTTCCGCATAAGACCTATTGCAAAACGAGCTACGCAGTTCCCCAATCACGACGTGAAGCTGCCAAACGTGAGATTAGGAAAATGTTTCTCTGGAATGTGATTGAGCCGTCGCTTTCTCCGTATTCGAGCCCCTTGTTATCAGTTTAAAAAAAATGGCTCTGAGCACTATGGGACTTAACATCTGTGGTGATCAGTCCCCTAGAACTTAGAACTACTTAAACCTAACTAACCTAAGGACATCACACACATCCATGCCCGAGGCAGGATTCGAACCTGCGACCGTAACAGTCACGCGGTTCCGGACTGCGCGCCTAGAACCGCGAGACCACTGCGGCCGGCTCAGTTGTAAAATCTGATGGAATTATGAGATTAGTTTTAGACACAAGGCTGAAAAACAAAATAATAGTGCCGATTCGAACGAGACCTGAAGCTCTGGAAGAACACTTGAAGTTTAATGGAGTTAAATTCCTCAGCACAATTGACTTAAAAACAGTTATTGACAGGTGTGATTAGTGCCTGAGTCATGAAAATAAACGGCATTCATTTTTGCAGGCCGATCTTATCACTTTACAGTCATGCCCTTTGCATTGGATGTGAGTTTGGGCGTTTATATCTTAGCGTTAGACTATGTTTTAGGACTGGAGTTATTGGATGAAGTAACTGTATATGTGGATGACGTCCTAATAGCTTCGAAAACATGGGAAGACCATATGATGACACTGCAGAAAGTATTTAAGATATTTATAAATTATGGAGTCATGACCAATCTTCGAAACTCAAAATTCGGTAAGAGTGAGATCAAGTTCTTAGGACATATCATCACAGCAGAAGGGATTAGGCCCGATCCTGAGAATTTGGCAGCGATTAAGAATTTTCCCACACACACAACAGAAAGACAGCTGAAAGGTTTTTTAGGCATTGCCTCACTTTTCAGACGTTTCATATCGAGTCAGGCAATGAACAATGAAGCTCTTCATAATCTTTTAAGAAAGAATGTGTATTGGAATTGGGATTCTGAGTGTCAGAAAGGGTCTGAACATATTAAAAATAGTCTTGTTAACAGCAATATTCTTCATCATCCTAAGATTGATAAAGAATTTTGGGATTCTGAGTGTTAGAAAGGGTCTGAACAAATTAAAAATAGTCTTGTTAACAGCAATATTCTTCATCATCCTGAGATTGATAAAGAATTTTGTATTATGCCCGATGCTTTGCTTGTGGGCATTGAATCCTGTTTGTTCCAAATCGACATCGCTGATGGGCATCAGCAAGTTCAAGTAATCAGCTTCGTGGTCGAGTCTTATCAGAATGTGAGAAGTCGTATTCTGTTATGGAGCTCGAAGCCCTTACCATCATCTGGGCATTTAAAAGATGTAACTACTAAATCTATGGTAAGAAAAAAAAGTTCAAATTTGTGTGAAATCTTATGGGACTTAACTGCTAAGATCATCAGTCCCTAAGCTTACACACTACTTAACCTAAATTATCCTAAGGACAAACACAGACACCAGATCCTCACAGAAAATCCTAATGATAAAGTGTCGAGATTTTATAAATTGCATAATCAGGTTCTATTTCACAAAACTTCCGGACCGATCGAAAGATGGTGTGTACGTATTCCAAAAGGTTTTGTTGAACATCTATCGTTGCACACACACATTTCCTGGGGTCGCTATGGCCCAGAGAAATGTAAAAGAAAAACTTCTTCATATCCTTATGTTCAAATCTGCATCACGAAGTGCATAAGTTGCTAAGAGATTGTGTCATCTGCCAGAATACAAAAGCACTAAATATTTCTACGTTGATTCCCCGCAATCCTATTCTTCCGAAAGAAAAAAAAATCAACTCCTGAGTTATTGATTTGGCTGGACCGTTTCCGATTGGACGGGGAGGTGCAAAGTATCTAATAGCCATTCTCGACTATTTCACAAAACACATTAGATTGTATACAGCAAAATCTTCTCGCGCCAGGCCAATTGTACTACGTTTAGAAAGTGATAATTTCCAACGATTCGGCGTACCCGAGTCGATGCTGCCCGACAATGGTTCGACTTTTACTTGTCGTACTTGGCGTGAATTCCTCGCTCGCCACGGCATTCAGCAAATTTTAATATCCTAATACCAACATCAATCGAATCCGACTGAGAGAATATTCAGGGAATTTAATCTATTCACTAGGACCTATGTTCCTAACAGGCAGACTAAGTGGGTCGAATTTATTACTCCGTTTGAAGAGATTATTAATAATCTTCCACACTTGTCAATAGGTTTCACACCGCATGAACTCATGTCAGCCAACAAAGAGCAAATTTATGGATCAATCCTCTTCCTAAGGTGGAAGACCAAGAAACTAGTTTAGATAACAAAATCAGGCAGGCGTTGATTTCACTGACAACGTATGCAAACCTCCGTAAGAAAGCATGTGACAGAAA
Organism: Schistocerca gregaria; assembly: GCF_023897955.1. Taxonomy (NCBI): domain Eukaryota; kingdom Metazoa; phylum Arthropoda; class Insecta; order Orthoptera; family Acrididae; genus Schistocerca; species Schistocerca gregaria. Next base: position 662,339,228 of record NC_064922.1, read on the forward strand.
GGTAAATAAGGTTATTGAACATAGAAGAAGGTGAGAGAATCTTACTAAGGACTCATTTTAAACCATCGAAGCTACGAAAGAAAGCTACTGCCAGAAAGCTGCACACAGGAAGTAACTTGCTAGCCGACCCCGCGACTGGAAGGATTAAAGGTTTTTTCCACCATAGTGACTTAAGAAAATTCCACAATGGTAACACAAGAAATTTACAAGCGTTAGTAGTACGAGGCAATTACAAAGCATCATCAGAGAACAAGGTAAGTCTTCGACGTCGAATGATAACTCAAGAAAAATCACAAGCCAGTAGTCTTGAGGTCATCATACAGTGCTGACTGTATGAGGAAAGTTTGTACCGATCTGTGAATTGAATACAGGTAAAGGAAAATGTCAAAGACAGATCTTAGTACTAGTTTTAAGTTAGTATTTAAGTATATGATGAATGCTCATGTGATAATCAGCCCCCAAGATGTATAAATCAAAGAGGAAGGAGTGATCAGTGCCCTTATCTCAGATCTTATAGTGAAGGATTATTATTTTTTTTTAGTAACTAAAGTCTCTCTGAGGACAAGTTGTAGTCCTGTGTAAAATAAAAGCTCATAACTTTTCGTGACTAGAATCAAAGAATAACAGAGGATATCGTAATGAGAGCTACACATTGCCTTAAAAAAAGTAAATTATAATATACTAAAGAATATGTGTAAGATCCGATGCATAGAAGAAGTAATACATGTGGAAAACTTCATTAGGAACAGAGTTTTGAAATCTATGGCAGATAAGTTATGCTGACGCAAATTCGAAGGCATGACAAGTAAAAGAAGGGGTAGAATAATGCTATATTTTAAGTTCCATGGAAATGTTATACTTAAGACTAAATGTAGCGATTAATAACAGCAGTCTGCAATGCTTCACAGAGTGATACCGCTGAAAAAAAATGGATGACAGCTTCTTGTAGAAGGCTACAGAGTCAAGTAACCAAGTAAATAATTGGTGAAACAAGCACATGCATAGAGGCATGTAAGTGAATGAATTATATTTTCTAAGGGTATGACACGCAAAAAGCAATTGCAGCAGCATAAGCGCTCGTATATAAATTTTTCTCGTTTAGCATGATAATTTTTATAATGTCCAGATTATTTAAATGCTGATTTTTGTGTTCCTTTATAAAATCTTATCCAAAATACCGACCCCTGATAATCCTTCAAACATCCTATTCCAAGGATCAGCTCGTAGAGGTTTACTTGTACTGTCTGAGCAAAGCAACTCATATGAGAAGCGTGTAGGTTCGCGACGAGATCAGTTAAATTTTGCTTGTTGAAGCCAATTAGAGTCAAGCCACTTGTTTGGCATGCAACTGAGTGTGTTGTCTTTGTAATGCACTTAGTTAGTCATCGCCAGTATATTTTAAAGAAAATTGTATTCCGCATGGAAAAGGCGGCAGTCTCTCTATCTGGAGGCTGTCCTCAATTTAAGTAACACAGTAAACACAAGTTAATGGACACATAAATGAAAAGAGCGATAAAAAGAGGCATGTTCTCAAAGAGGAAGTCAATTAGTTTGTCTTTGAGACAATTTAAAAAATGTGATAAGAATGTGACGGTAAAGAATAAATGAAACTGGTGGCTGAGTTTATACGAGAAATTTGAAAAATAGTCTTTAGTGGAAGACGTAAATTTTAACTGGTAGGCAAAAGAGAGTCATAAAGAAAATGATCGTCAGCAGTTCTGTACCGGACGTGACCATCAGATTACGAATATATATGTATATATAAGCAAACTAAGTAAACATTATTAGTCAAGGTATCTTGTTATCCTTCTGTGAAAGTGTTATTTCTGCAAAGAGAAAATGAGATGAAGGGCGACGTTGAGTTCACGAACGCCTATCAAAGTGAAAGTGAAAATTTGTGAGTCGAAAAGCAAGTCTGTGTCGCAACTCTTTATACCAAACCTTGTGTGTATGTTTTATTTTTGACGTGTGCAACAGTCAGTGAATAAGTATCGTTCGCTATGCAGCCCTCGCAAGCCAGCAAAATAACTTCTTTTTACTTACCTGTGAGTCCTTTACGGACAGTTGACAAGTGGTACGACGAAATGAGTTCGTGCAGGTTTCCTCGGTGAAGGCGGACAACACAACACACACAACACACACTCAATATACGATTGCGCGTGCGATACTGGCCGGTGTTGGTCTGTCAACATTGCCGCGCAGCGGTGTATGACGAAATAATGAATATTTGAAACTTTTATGGTCGGGTCCAAGTGGGTCGCTCCGACAATAATTGAGACTTCATACTACTCTGAAGGTAATTGTTCTACATGTACATAGCAAACATCATATTTTAGAGACTGAAAGAGAACGATTTGAATTAAGCAAGGAATAAAATCGTCACGACTAGAATAAATTTCGGTCACGGTCAGAACGAGGTTGATGTTTGCCTTAACCGCTGTCACAAACAAGAGCAGAAATGACTAAAATAAATAAAAGAAAGAAAGAAATTGCCCTTACCCTTCCTGAATCCATTGTAAATAAAATGATAGTTTTAAGGAATACTAATGCGAAGTATTCTCTATTTATGTTCCATATTCCATGAGTTGATGGAGAATGGCAAACCCCATTCAGTGAAGTGGCAGAAAAGGTACTCCAATCGTGAGCGATTCTTGACAAACAATTTGATGGCATAGTGCGATCCACAACCAATGTGCAATGTGTGTAGAATAAGAAAGAATATTATGTATATAATGTCTATCATCTCCACTAAATGTTTATTGCTCTTTATTGTGACTAGTAATACTTTCCATATTGTTGTACATGTTAAAAAACCCTGTGACCAAAACACAGATACAGATGAACTGCACAAAGACAATTTTTGCTATTGGTCTTAACAATGCATATTTTCTCTATTATGGTAACTTTGTGAAACTTCAAGTGTATAGTACTAAATGGCTATTCAATTTCAGCAATACACATGTATTGAAAGCCACTAATATTACGAGTGACATGAGGACGAAAGTAACACCTCCGGTATTGCTCCCCTCCTCATGGGAGGTACTGTAATATTAGTAACTGTATCGATTGCTTAAATAAACTTACATTCGATAATCTAACCATGCAGGCTCATAAAAGCCACACAATTTGTGTAAAATTATTTTAGATCGTTGCTGAACAGGGACCACCTGATATTTCAAATAATATCTTACGCGCCACGACGCAGAATAAGAATTGTTCATAAATTGTATGTTGCGTTTATTTTTTGACAGCTGAAGAATTGTAATTCTCTTCTATTACCACAGTCCTGATACAGTGTACGCATATGTGGCGTGGTCTGCAATCACTAATTAATTATTATAAAATATTACTATTGTTCAGTGCTATGTAAGAATTTGTCTGTGCATTTAAGATGAAATATCAAAGATGTTAAAGGACTTTATTTAAAGAAACAGCCATCAACATAGAAAATTGAAATTGTACAGAACCCATTGTTAGCAAAACTGAGTTGTTGTTGTTGTGGTCTTCAGTCCTGAGACTGGTTTGATGCAGCTCTCCATGCTACTCTATCCTGTGCAAGCTTCTTCATCTCCCAGTACCCACTGCAACCCACATCCTTCTGAATCTGCTGAGTGTAGTCATCTCTTGGTCTCCCTCTACGATTTTTACCCTCTACGCTGCCCTCCAATACTGATCCCTTGATGCCTCAGAACATGTCCTACCAACAGATCCCTTCTTCTGGTCAAGTTGTGCCACAAACTTCTCTTCTCCCCAATCCTATTCAATACTTCCTCATTAGCTACATGATCTACCCATCTAATCTTCAGCATTCTTCTGTAGCACGACATTTCGAAAGCTTCTATTCTCTTCTTGTCCAAACTATTTATCATCCATGTTTCACTTCCATACATGGCTACACTCCATACAACTACTTTCAGAAATGACTGCCTGACACTTAAATCTATACTCGATGTTAACAAATTTCTCTTCTTCAGGTACGCTTTCCTTGCCATTGCCAGTCTACATTTTATATCCTCTCTACTTCGACCATCATCAGTTTTTTTCTCCCCAAATAGCAAAACTCCTTTACTACTTTAAGTGTATCATTTCCTAATCTAACCCTCAGCATCACCTGACTTAATTCGAGTACATTCCATTATCCTCGTTTTGCTTTTTTTGATGTTCTTCTTATTTCCTCCTTTCAAGACACTATCAATTCCGTTCAACTGCTCTTCTGAGTCCTTTTCTGTCTCTGACAGAATTACGATGTCATTGGCGAACCTCAAAGTTTTTATTTCTTCTCCATGGATTTTAGTACCTACTCGAAATTTTTCTTTTGTTTCCTTTACTACTTGCTCAATATACAGATTGAATAACATCGGAGAGAGACAACAAACCTGTCTCACTCCCTTCCCAACCACTGCTTCCCTTTCATGCCCCTCGACTCTTATAACTGCCATCTGGTTTCTGTACAAATTGTAAATAGCCTTTTGCTCCCTATATTTTACCCCTGTCAGCTTCAGAATTTGAAAGAGCGTATTCCAGTCAACATTGTCAAAAGCTTTCTCTAAGTCTACAAATGCTAGAAACGTTGGTTTGCCCTTCCTTAATCTAGCTTCTAAGATAAGTCGTAGGGTCAGTATTGCCTCACGTGTTCCAACATTTCTACGGAATCCAAACTGATCTTCCCCGAGGTCGGCTTCTACTAGTTTTTCCATTCGTCTGCAAAGATTTCATGTTAGTATTTTGCAGCTGTGACTTATTAAACTGATAATTCTGTAATTTTCACATCTGTCAACACCTGCTCTCTTTGGGATTGGAATTATTATATTCTTCTTGAAGTCTGAGGGTATTTCGCCTGTCTCATACATCTTGCTCACCAGATGGTAGAGTTTTGTCAGGACTGGCTCTCCCAAGGCCGTCAGTAGTTCCAATGGAATGTTGTCTACTCCGGGGGCCTTATTTCGACTCAGGTCTTTCAGTGCTCTGTCAAACTCTATATGCAGTATCGTATCTCCCATTTCGTCTTCATCTACATCCTCTTCCATTTCCATAATATTGTCCTCAAGTACATCGCCCTTGTACAGACCCTCTATATACTCCTTCCACCTTTCTGCTTTCCCTTCTTTGCTTAGAACTGGGTTTCCATCTGAGCTCTTGATGTTCATACAAGTGATTCTCTTATCTCCAAAGGTCTCTTTAATTTTCCTGTAGGCAGTATCTATCTTACCCCTAGTGAGATAAGCCTCTACATCCTTACATTTGTCCTCTAGCTATCCCTGCTTAGCCATTTTGCACTTCCTGTCGATCTCAATTTTGAGACGTATGTATTCCTTTTTGCCTGCTTCATTTACTGCATTTTTATATTTTCTCCTTTCATCAATTAAATTCAATATTTCTTCTGTTACCCAAGGATTTCTATTAGCCCTCGTCTTTTTACCTACTTGATCTTCTGCTGCCTTCACTACTTCATCCCTCAGAGCTACCCATTGTTCTTCTACTGTATTTCTTTCCCCCATTCCTGTCAATTGCTCTCTTTTGCTCTCCCTGAAACTCTGTACATCCTCTGGTTCTTTTAGTTTATCCATGTCCAATCTCCTTAAATTCCCACCTTTTTGCAGTTTCTTCAGTTTTAATCTACAGGTCATAACCAATAGATTGTGGTTACAGTCCACATCTGCCCCTGGAAATGTCTTACAGTTTAAAACCTGGTTCCTAAATCTCTGTCTTACCATTATATAATCTATCTCTTACCTTTTAGTATCTCCAGGCTTCTTCCATGTATACAGCCTTCTTTTATGATTCTTGAACCAAGTGTTAGCTATGATTAAGTTGTGCTCTGTGCAAAATTCTATCAGGTGGCTTCCTCCTTCATTTCTTTGCCCCAGTCCATATTCACCTACTACGTTTCCTACTCTCCCTTTTCCTACAACCAAATTCCAGTCACCCATGACTATTAATTTTCATCTCCCTTCACTATCTGAATAATTTCTTTTATTTGATCATCCATTTCTTCAATTTCTTCTTCATCTGCAGAGTAAGGTAAGTAAATTCGTTATTGTGTTCTAAAATGCTGTAGTGCCTGGTTATTACTTGAAGTATGTCCATGCTATCCATCTCCTTTTAATGGCAACAGAAAAAATGGTGTTTTCATAGTTTTCATACAGGTACCAGTGGCCAACTGCATGTTGGCAAATGTTGTAGTTAAGGCAGAAGGTGCATTGCCATTCACCTTGTTTGTGATTTAAATCCAATTTCTTTTAACGTGTGGTGTAGTATATAAAAAAAGGTCTAGCTCTGTCTGGTTCCTTAGGTTTCTCTCTTTGTAGTTTCTATGTGTCTGATCCGCTCGTGATCGAACATGATCATGACACAAATAAATTAGGTGGCAAAGCAAACTCTGTTCTTAATCTTGAGAATGCTACTCCTTCTGCAAACAATTTCTGGTGACATATAAACTATCACATACAATACTTATGTTTTTTGAAAATCTTTGTTCTTCCCGCCAAAAAGGGATGCAAAACTCACAACAGATTTCTCAATCTTATAATAATTTAATCAAAATATAAATATTTGTTAAAAAATACGACAACTTGAAAAGATAGAAATATGTATTCATAGAATATAACGCCCTGATTACATTAAAAATGAACAAACGAGTTTAAAACACCAACATTTCATACAAAATTTCATTGAATGCCTAATCAAAGATAACGGATAGACACTGACAACTAACCAAATAGATTGATTACAAAGATCGTACATGCAGCCCAACATAATAACAACAACACACAACAGCAACTGTAACAATATAGTATCTTTGGCGAACTGTTACAACTGTCAGATCTGCCGATCTAAAGTCAAATTATAGAAAATTATGGAAAAGGACGATTAACAACTGCAGGAAACCACAAAATAGCTTATAACAGTTGTCCTAAATCTACAGCATACTGTGATAGAATAGGATAAGTAAAATTAAAATAAATTACAATAAAAGTATTATGTAACTTTCACAGATGGTCTGATGGTAGCAATCTAACCGAAATGGATCCATCACAACAAAACACTAAACTCCTATAGCGCAATTTGGATTTCATTACATATGACAATAATTACTTATCAAATACTTTCACCAAAATTTTATGGAAACCTAATGAAATAACCTTTAACATCCAACGACCTACGACCCTTCATGAAAGCTCTCCCAACCATTAGTGTTCCGTAGGGACCATGCTGACTGCCACTGCTTCAAGATACATATCTACATATATTATAAAACTGAATGTACATATAAATGTATGTGTGCGTGTGTTTCCCAAATCTCCAATGAAACCACAGGACTGATTTAAGCCAAACTTGGTGCACATTTCACTTACTGTCGGGGGATCCAAGAACCATGACTATCATAGTTCAGGAGATATGACGTCATAAGCAACGAGACATGTGACCAACTGCCACATTATGCATGGCATTTTTCATATATGCCGCTGAATGTATCTGCAGAAATATGTCATTGTGAAACACATATTTCAAGAGAAACGACGTCATAAACACTGAGATTCTTGAAAAAATGCTGCATCATACATGAAGTTGTAATACTTTTACTCTTTACTACTAAGACACTCCTACAGTCGAGTCAACTCAAGGATCTACCTCACATCTGGTAGCGCTTTTGATAGCTTTCAACTGCGAAGTCCAAATGGCTGTAGGCGAAAACAACAGCCATCTATAGAGATATGAACAGACATTGCCATAGAGAATTTTACAAAACCCTGTTGTAGACACTCAGCTGCTCCCAGTACACAGAAATTGTTTATGATCATGTTTCTTAATTTGGATACTGTACATACACATTTGTAAATTACATATATTTCTTTGAACGATTGTTTCCTGTTTCAGAAATTCAAATGTGTTTTGATGATTACATGGAAATGAAAATTGTTCGACGCTTTATTGCATTGTCCAATTTGTATTTCTGTTTCTAACAGAAAATTAGCAACCTGAGTACCTGGGCAATGCTGGGTTAGTCAGGTAGCATATAGATAAAGAGTTTGTGTTTGTGTTGTCCTTTAGCATACTCATTGGGTCGTAATGGTGACGATAAATTGGACTAATTATCAAATTCCAGTTTCAGGAATATGAAGCATTGTAACACATATACGTCCAACATCGAATTCTTAAATTAAGTACCTTATGTTGTTCACTCCCATGAGGCACAATATTTCACTGATAACGGTTGATGTGTGTCATAGTATGCCCTGTAGTCTAGCAAGATGTATGAAATGTAGAAGTCGTATTGTCTGTTTCTTTTCCCTGTATGATGGCAGACAACCAAAAACAGTCAGAATTAATGTGTTGTTCAAATGTGTGTGAAATCTTATGAGACTTAATTGCTAAGGTCATCAGTCCATAAGCTTACACACTACCTAACCTAAATTATCCTAAGGACAAACACACACACATGTCCGAGGGAGGACTCAAACCTCCGCTGCGACCAGCCGCACAGCCCATGACTGTAGCCCCTTAGACCGCTCGGCTAATCCCACGTGGCAATTAATGTGTAAAATTTGTTAACATGTACTTTCTAAAATGTAGTCATGCTGTAAATTGTTGACTTAAGAAAGAAGAGGAAAGAGACTCATGTGTACTGGAAATAGCTACAACAGACACATATGTATTGTATGTCAGTATGCTGTTGGATTGTCCTGAATACCATGCATTTATTAGGTCCAGAGATTGAGTCTAGGATTACACACTTGACATACCCAGCTTCCACTCATCGCACAAGTGGATATTTAATCCATAGTTCTCAAAACACAAGAAAAATCGTTTCCAATAGTCGTCTTTAATGTGAACTTGTTTAACCTTTGTCATTTAATGTTACTGCCACTTAATCATTATTGTGTGGATTTAGGATACTTCAACGCTCGTAAATTTGGCAGTTATGTGATATGTGTATATAGCAAAGTCGCTTTACCTGCATACTGCAGGTGTTTGGTGAATTCTGTGTGGATACAACTAGGCTTGGGTGACAAGCCGCGTGTTGGAGAAAACTGCTTTAATCACCTGTGACATCATCAGCATAACAAGAGGGATGAATAAATATTGGTTCAATAAGATATAAGCCACTTTGACCACAGTTACAGTCATTCACCATGAACATAATACATTTAACTGGAAGTTAAAGGTTTGAGTTTCACTCAGGGCATGAGTAATGACACCCTTTGGTACGTTTGTTTGTTTGTGTATGATGATTTGTTATGGTTGTTGCTAGCAGTTAGTGCCCACCTATTTTTCAAAAGTCTCTCCTAACTTTTTCCACTGGGTACGTCCTGTGCTGCTGTTGCCATGATAGTTCATCACATGACAGGAGCTCATCTCGCTGTTTTCTTCCTCTCTTTTTTTAGTAACAGTTGGTATGTTGTTAATTTAGTGCATCCACATGATATACAGTGTGTCAGTACTTGCATACAAGACATCAACCATGTATGAGAAATAGATGTATAATATTAACCACCATGAAGGAATTGGAGGCTTTTCTGTCATAGAAGGATTTGGTGAGCTGCATTTCACAGTGTCAACATCGCACTGGGTCCTATGCAAGTACTCCAGTCGTTGTTAATAGAAAGTTAAATAATAGTTTGGCACATGTGATGAATGAAATTGGTAGAACTTTCATAGTGTATTGTGATGCAATGTTTTGCTTAATTATCCCAGCGACAGGAAGATACAAGGAATCGCGATTTTTAATGTTTTAATTATTTTACCATGATGGTTGGTTGGTATATAATAAACTAAGCCGAACTAAAAGCCCATTATTTGCATTTAGGAACCTGGACATCATGAGAGTCCAAAAAATGGATTTTCTTTTTAATTTGATAAAATTCTGCCCTATGTGCTATGTATATAGCACCTCATCATTTGGTGTTTAAATACCTTCCTAACACACATGCGTCGTGTGAATACCTAACTGTTACACAACTGTCAAACGCGAAACCTTGCCTTCATTGTCTCATGATTTAGTTTTTGCGCTGATACGTCCATAGCAACTCGTTTGTGTAATATCCTTGAAGAACATGTCGACTGTACTGAGCTCACTGTCTGTACAATGAGCAGGAATTTGTTGCAATCGAACTTTCTGTCGATGCAAGTAGACTAGTTGAGTTTACTTACATTTTCCACATGCTTTTGTGCTGTAAACTTGTTGTTTGCGTATTTCAGCTGTTTTATGTCTTCAAATGCCAGAAACGAAGAAGTCTAATTGTAGTAGTAAGCTTTACAGTAATCAACATAAGTGTGTTGTTGGAAATCATAAAAATGAAGAAACTGTTATGCTGCAGAGAAGTGAAGTTAGGCCTAAAGTATTTGCCAGGCGGTGTTTCAAATTGTAAGTTGAAACATCTTACCAAAAATTAACAAGAATTTGGTGATATAAATAGTGAAACAATGGTTACTTTTTAATTAGTTAGTACAAGCTTTCAGAATTGCTTTTGTCTGTTGCTAAATGTGGATACTACAACAGTGAAAAATCCATTATGTTTAGTGAGGATATTAGTACGAAAAGATGCCTGTCTAGCAAAACTGTTGTGGCATGTCAAGTATGTAATGTAATGAAATGTACAGTAACATGCACAAAATATAGTGAATTGATATTCGTTTTGCTTACTGCATGTAGTGTATTTGGAAGGAGAGGAAAGCAGCCTAGATACTCTGCACTATGGTGGATCTCCCACTACCAACTATCATATTTGAAAATTTTAACAAACGTTTGCATAATGCCCTAACAGAAGTCAGTGAAGCATCTGTACAGAGTGCAGCAAAAGAAACTATAGACATAGGTCAGGCTACTGATATTGTTGCTACATTGGAAGGTTCCCAGCAGAAGAAAGGAGTAGTCACAGTTACCTCTGTAGATACAGGCAAGGTACTGGACAATGAATGTCTGGCAGAACACTGCTAAATTTGTGCCAGAACAAAATTAGGACAAAAATTGTAAAGGTTTTATTTGTGGTGTATAAATCAGTGGGGCAGTCTCTACTTTTAGTAGGTCAATTGCTAGATATAGTGAACAATACACTCATTACCTTGATGACGGTGACTCTAAAAGCTGCAATAGTGTTGTGGCTGCTAAACCATACAGTGATACTGAATTTTTTTTAAAAATGGAATGTATAAGACATATGCAGAAGAGAGTGGAGGCAAGATATAGAAAACTCTCCAAGACATGACAGCAAAAACACTCTGATAGCAAAGCAATTGGAGGACAAGGCTCTCTTGTCAAATCATAAACAGAAGATTTCACAGAAAATTATGAACTAGCCATCAGGAGAGACAGCAAAAATGTCAGTGTGATGAGAAAAGCAATCTGGGCAACTCTGCTTCACAGAATATCAACTGATGAGCATGCACAGCATAGCATCTGCCCAAAAGGAAACATAACAATAAAATCGACACCGTAGCTGCAAACAGGCGTTGATATACATCAATGGAGGCATGTTGAAAACCTGTGCTCCAATTGGGACTCGAACCCGGGATCTCCTGCGTACATGGCAGACACTCTATCTATCTGACATCCACATTTCCAACATGTCCACACTACTACATTCGTAGTGTGCCTAATAGATGTTTGCCCATCACACTCATTACTCGTGACAGATTAATCTACCAAGTCCCGTACAAGTTGGGACATAGCGTTTGTGTTCACACAAGAAGGTCAATGGCTGGGTAGCCATAATTTCACTATATATGAAGGTAGTAGCTGTTCACAGAATAACAGATACAATTCATGATTGTGCAGCTTTTATAGAATGAAAAGATAATTAAATCGACACCATAGCTTTATATAGGCGTTGATATACATAATTGGGGACATATTGTAAATGTGTGCACTGGCCTGGACTCGAACCCGTAATCTCCTGCATACATGGCAGACACTCTATGCATCTGAGCCACCGAGGGCACAGAGGATAGTGCGCCTGCAGGCACATATTCCTTGCACTCTCCCCATGAGACCCACATTTCCAACATGTCCACACCAATACATTCTTTGTGTACCTTATTGATGTTTGCCCATCATCCAACATGTCCACACCAATACATTCTTAGTGCACCTTATTGATGTTTGCCCTTCATATGAAGGTAGTATCTGTTCCTGAAAGAACATGTACCATTGTTGACCAAGCAGCTTCTCTAAAATGGAATGATAATTAAATCGACACCCTAGCTGCAAACAGGTGTTGATATACATCATTGGAGAGATGTTGAAAATGTGTGCCCCAAGTAGGATCTCCTCCAAGATGTATATCAATGCCTGTTTGCAACTAGGGTGTCGATTTAATTATCATTTCATTCTAGAGAAGCTGTGCAGTCATCAATGGTATCTGTTCTTTTGGGAATAGATACTACTTTCATATATAGTTAAAATATGACTACCTGGCCATTGACCTTCTTCTGTGAACGCACACGCTATGCCCCAACTCGTCATGGGCTTGGTAGATCAATCTGCCATGAGTAATGAGTGTGATGGTCAAACATCTATTAGGCACACTACGAATGTAGTGGTGTGGAAATGTTGGGGCTGTAGGCCTCACGGGGAATGTACAAGGGATAAGTCCCTACAGGAGCACTATCCTCTGTGCCCTCGGTGGCTCATATGGATAGAGCGTCTACCGTGTAAGCTGGAGATCCCGGATTCGAGTCCTGGTTGGGTCACACATTTTCAGCATGTCCCCAATGATGTATATCAACTCCTGTTTGCAGCTGGGGTGTTGATTTAATTACCATTTCATTCTAGAGAAGCTGCACAGTCATCAGTGGTATCTGTTCTTTTGGGAACAGATACTACCTTCATCTATAGTGAAAAGAAAACATTTCATGGTTCGAGTATAACGAGTGTGAAGCAAATGGGGAAAAAAACATGCACATACAAATCCCATGCCAGGAACTGTTGTGTTAGAACTGAAGCCAATATATAGAGATCTTTCGGATTCTAAATCCTTGGAAAAATGCTTACATGGCGAAACACAGCACCTGACTGAAACTTCAGTAGTTGTATTTAGGAATGCTTGCCAAAAACTGTTTCTATTGGCATGTCAGCTTTCCATATTAGTGTTATGGACGCTATAATATATTTTAATTATGGAGTAACAAGCAGATGAAAAATTACGGAAAGAATGTGCATCAAAAGTGGGAACATCATGAAAAGTGAACTGCTAGAAGTGGACAGACAATGTACCACTGAAACTGAAAAGGCTGTTAAAATATGACAAATGTGGCCAAAATAACAAAGAAAAGAAAGAAAACTAAAGATTAAAAGGACACTCAGAATCAATAAGATTATGGAACTCAAATGTTTTAAAATGTTAACACTGAGAGAAAATGGCATGCAAATGTTTAGTTTCTGTTTCCGATAATCAACATTTTTGCATACTTAGGTATCATTATCTCATCCAATATTAATACTACAAAAACAATATGCATGAATAATAAAATAGTGCTTGTGTACATATTACATATTTTAATCTGGAGCATATCATATGGTTTTCAATTATTAGGAGAAAAAAATTGACTTCTAGAAAACTTTTTTTAGGATACACAAAAGACCAAATTGGTGAATATTCTTTGTTTACCGTTTCAGAAGTTTAGTAACTGAATGAATAAAATTTGTTTTTACTTTATATGTTGAATAGTGTGAAAGTACTGTGTATCTAAAATAAATATAATAACTCCCTACATAAGATGAAAATTAATATTCACTCCATTACATTCCCCACAATTTTTAATTTTTTTCACATAGAGGTCATAATATATGGCTTACTTGGTTAAGGCTTCATTCCAATATCTATTAAAGTTTCTGAGTTATTATACTTCAAAATACTAGAAAAAACTACAGGCCATGATGTTCAGGTCCCATTCTCATTACTTGAGATACGAATGTCTAAGGTGAAATTCATTTGTAAAGCTTAGAATTGTGGGCATAATTTATTTCTAGAAGTTTGTGACAAACTTTGTATATTACACTTAACACTTTTTGACAAATAGCTGATCCAGTAACGTTGTGTTACTAATTCGACTGCCCAGTAATGAGAACTTTAATCACTATTTATATATGCACAAGTATTTGTTACATGCTTACTCGATCTTCTGTCGTCAATTTATTGAGAAAATGGAATCACTCTTTCTAAACATTCTAAACATGTAGAGATAATAGCTATTGAATGTAGATGTAGGTATATGTAATGTATATTACGCTGAATGAGTAATTATTTCATTTTTGTTTTTACCTCTTGAGAATAGCTCTCCAAAAATGCTTTTGTAGTTGAATATTTAGTCTGACATATACTTTTCTCGACTGTAGCTACTGAAGAAAAGTACAGCATATCGGCTTCGTTGTAATTTAAATAAGGGCAGCCATTTCATTACTTTCAAGCTTGATTTCATAATCTGGATAAACATTGTCTAAAATTTTGCTGTCTTTATCATTCTAGTCAATTCATTCAAAAGAGGAAACATATAGCTTTCAACTCTGCACCTTCAGAGTACCACTCCAATCTTCTAACCTTTACAAGACAAGACTCAGACGTTATGTGAGTGTCCTTGACCACTCTAGTCGGTACCCTGGTGGGAAGTAATTTTGTTGCTTTTATCTTCATTCTAAAATGTGCAATGTTATCATCCTGGCCCTTCAGTGCACCAAGCCAGCATAGCAGCTCAGGGCTCCACATTAAAGTGGCAAATAATTAAATTACCATTTCCTGTGACGTAACTCGCATGCCAGTGAACAACAGCCCATAAATATAAGGTGAACAACCTTTCACATTTGCCACGATCTCTCATTCCATCTTATGAGATAATTTTTTTGAACATTTTGAAACTCTTAGTTTGACGTACACAATTGTTAGCAGAGTGCAATGAATGTTGCACATAAAATCCCTACAACTACCATAACAGACAGACTCAAACACAACCGCCGCCGCCAGTGAGGACGCATATCTATTTCAACAACCTGTGGGAAACTACCCAGAAGTAGTCACTACGCAGACCTCGAAAGGAAGCACATCATTCTACAGTGCACTATATTCGAATAGTATGAGAACTACCTGTCTCCACCTGCACCTGCCACGTAGCTCCACAACGTCATGCAACAGTGAAAAACCATTTCGACAAGACGTTGGTGTAAGGATACTGCGATCGGTATACTTGCCCCTGAAGTACCTAGCAGCAAGCTATAACTGGCGATTTTTGTAGCTGCTGCTTGAACAGCAGCGTGTAATCGCTTAATGTGAGAACATACTCCCTGTTACTGAATCGATTAGCAGCTACTATAAACTTGCGGTGACTGGAAGTGAGATTGTTCAATTCTAGACCACATGTGTAGCGGTTACGTGACGTAGTCGCCATTACACAGCGCTGTTGTCGCCTCATGTGGCAGTTCAACCGCTAGTCGCTCTGTTGTTATCAGACATAACGTTCAGCCTACTTGGTTTGTTCATTTGATTTGTTTTTTATGATTCCTTGTCATCATGATGGAGAAACAGGAAGGAAATGTATGCAAGTGGTTAGGCGACGACGTGTTGAAATTTTTGGATGTTTAGCGGAAATATGAAGGGCTGTGGGATACAAATAACAGTAATTGCATAAAGAAGAGTGCGCAGCAAAATACTTGTAGAAGATTGCTAGTAGAACTGAATGAAATTGCACTAAACATTCCCTTTGAGGAATATCAAAGAAATGAATTAAACGAAATGAAGAAATCCTTGAAAAGTGACATACGCGTAAAAACGTGTGTAAACCCAAGTTCACTTCGTTCAATGGAGCGGAATATTTTTAGAGGGATGTCATGAATGGTCGCCAATCCAGCTCAGATTTGGAAAGCTGAACGTATTACAAATAATTATACTTTATAGGCGCCCAAGTATTGGATGGGTGATTGTTCCCATAAACTGAAGAGAGCTGTCGGATCAATATGCATTCACGAATCCATATTTCCCCCCTGAAATCGTCCAACTGAATGTGCAGCTCCAGTATTTTATCTGTCTTGAGTACTAACATTGCTTTAATCATGTATTGTTCCTGTCAAGACAATGTTCATATGTCGCTAAACATAAACTAACTAACAATGATGTTGATACTTTTGCACTGACTTCAGTTGCCAAGGTACACATAAAGGTAGTTGTGGAGGCCCTAGCATAAAGTTTCCTCACCAGATTCTGGATAATTAGAAGAGTGGTTAGATAAATGGCCCAAGACAGTCCGAGAAATTGCTGGAAATGGATTTACCACCTCCACTGTCCTGCGTTACTTTAGCTTGTTTTCATATCCTTCTCAATAACACGTCTTTTTGAGAAATAGTCTCTTGCAGCCATCATGAGCAGCCAGTTGTGCAGGGCACAAGCAGCCTTTATGAGCAATTACGTTCTCTCAACTTTCAGATGAATTGTTCTTTGAAAGATATGAATCGTGAAGCCAGTATTCCGAACCATATTCACTGACCCCTCACGCTCTTGACAAGTGATAATTAAAAATTTGTTGCTCCAGTGAAAGTTGACTATGACTATATGGCTTCACTACATTTGGTCGAAGTGGAAAAGCGTCACCTCCCACGCAAACTCCTCCCTCAGTCCAACTGAGCAAATTCTTCTCAAATGCAATATTCAATTTAGACATTCGGAATGTGCTACTATCAGAAACTCTTCCATCACTTCCAACATCTGTGTATCTGAATCAGTACTCAGCATTGACCGTTCCTAACAGCAAAGGACTGTAAAAGTCTTTGTAACTGTAAAATGATGCAGCGATGTTCCTAGAATTCATTATTGCAGTATGCTTTCCATCTAAACCAGAACAGCAATTAGGAAAATTCCATTTCGTTTCAAATAAGTGTTGGATGGCTAGCCAATCCTCAACTTTGTTAGGAACCTGAAAAAATATTCATCATGCATTTGTTCATCCCAATTACATACACATAACATTTACGGTCATAATGTAATATTCTATTTATGGTGCTCTTTTGAACTGGTTCAAGCAGGCCAAGTATTCACTAGGTACTGTATACTTTGATCCTGATTTGTACTGATTACTTACTAACATTTTTACTGATAATTGTAAATGTGATTTTACACAATTTTGTTGTTATTTATTCACAGGACGATGTGTCTGTGTTCATAGATGACGGTGTCAACAGTGATGAAGTTCCTATCAGTGAACCGCTACTTCTCATCAAGAAAATAATATGGTTCAAGTGTCTCAGATTATTCTTCAACAGCCGACAGCGAGCAGTTAACGACACCACCAAACACGCAAAAAAAAGTTTGAAAAGACAATCTGGTTTCCTGGAAACTCTGAATCTATCGGTTGCAAAACTACTAGAAATCGCAGCAATGACCTCACAAGATGTGATTACCTAGGTTTTCCCGGCGTAATAAGTCCTGAAAGTCTCTTCAGGTTTGCTGCCAGATCCTAAAATCAACTTAACTCGATATTTCGGCGATCTAACTGGTCGCCATCTTCAGGAAAATGCTGTTTCTGCTGATGAGTCCCGTTGACGACTGTTTTATTATACTTCAGGACGAAATACAAAGTCTGATCACACAAGGAAGATTGAACACATTGGTTTCTCTACTCGAAAGTGCAAACACTACTCCATCTTCAATTACTTACTTGTCATCACCATGCAGCCCATTCAGTGGTTGCCTGCCACCTGCTCCTACTTGGCAGCCTTTCCCCTCTGCTCAATATGTAGCTTACAGGGGAAACATCGATGAAACCACTGTTCACAATCCATATTAGCATACACAATCCCATTAAATAACTACTAGCCCTATCCAGCAGGTGATTCTGAGCTTTTTGCAGTAATGTTACAAAATGGTTCTATTTTTTCATGGTCCAAGTCTGTTTCTATTATGCATGTTTGTTTCTTAACATGTATCAGGAAACTAAACATGCAGAACTTACATAAAAACAAAGAACAGCAATAATGTTTAGTATTCAGATGAATGTCTTCACTTGACCTAGAGTAATAAATCTAGAATAATGAGGTACATAAGTAAACCTTACATGGTGCCAAGACATTGTAAATGGCTTGATAAACATTTGGTAGAAAATAGATACTGTGTTGCGAGGAACTCTTGCTGTGGTGCAGGGTTTGCTTTTACTGTGTATGCTGTAAATTAGAAATTCACCTACCTCAGAATGGCGTCTGCTCGATGTCCCTTTCACTTGGCAATGTGTGTACTTACAAGATGATGTAAACACAGCGTTGATAAAAAATACCATATAATACCTACAACTACTGAGGTTTGCACAACCCTAATAATGAAATAAAGTTCTGTAGAAAAACTATCAATAAAAAATTTATTGCTCGGTAAGATAATGGATTAGCTTCTGGAAAATATGTCCGAAATTTCCACACAAAATGTATATTTGTTCGTATAGCCAAAGAAACGATACTATTTACTCCACATTTACACTATTGGTTTATTTTTGTCAAGTTCACAAATCATACACTCATTTCGCATGAACAGCAGCCAGAAACCTGTGCAAATCCGACCCGAGTTAAACAACGATTCTACAGTCATTAATTCCACCAATAACACGAGTTATTACATTCGGTCCTTCTGGTGTATTTCAAAGAAGAAATTGCTCGCCAAAAATACTCAGGGATTGAATACTGAAACATGCCACATGGATACTATGAAGGCAAAATTTTCACACACGAATATCATTCCAACAAAACAGTTCTAAAACTTCCTAACTTCACAAAACTGTCCATAATTACATCAGCGTTAGTCACGACATGTTTCAAACTCGAGGAACTCAATATTCCTTCATTTTACCCATTATTTTGACTGCGACTAATAACATATACCGAGCGAGGTGGCGCAGTGGTTAGACACTGGACTCGTATTCGGGAGGACGACAGTTCAAACCCGCGTCCGGCCATCCTAATTTAGGTTTTCCGTGATTTCCCTAAATCGCTCCAGGCAAATGCCGGGATGGTTCCTTTCAAAGGGCACGGCCGACTTCCTTCCCCGTCCTTTCCTAATCCGATGAGACCGATGACCTCGCTGTCTGGTCCCCTTCCCCTAAACAACCAACCAACCAACTAATAACCTACGCGTCCGCGTTCAAAGCTAGCGAACGACTCCCTTCTTGCCGCTTCACTTCCAGTACAACTATCACGTAACGAGCGGGAACTGTCTCAGTTCTGATTGGCTAACCATACTCGGTGCCAATCAGAATGCTCACTCATGATCATACTCGCGCCAAAACTTGCCTGCACCAATCCTTAGATACAGACGCATCTACGCCATTCTGATATACAAATAAACGAACACTAAAAGATAATAATCCTGAAAATATACTTTAGATACAGATCTTACTCCACGTGACTTTCTGTCTGCTCTGTTGCAATAGCAATCACACCTAGACATACGTCATCAGCAAAGTGGGTTGATTCCCTATGAACATTTTCCCAGGACAGGTTTGCATAACTCTTGCAGGTTACTTAAGACGGTATTTAATGCATCACTAAAATTTGACGAATGTCCCACGTACACACTCCCATTCACTCGCATATACTCCCACAACAATCTTATACACCAATAATAATTTTGTCTGATTTTTATATTACGAAAAAGAAAAATAATTAAAGTTTTGATATGAAAATCTCAGTTAATTAATTCTGCACACTGAGAGTTCTGTTAAATGTTTTTAGATAATACCAAAGTATAAACTGTTATATTTCCAAACTGAATTTAGTTCCGTAAGGCTGCTTGCACATTACACGATTTCGCCTGTACGAGAAAAAACTGTACAATCAAATTTTCTTAGTCGACTATTGAAGAGCATGAGACCTTTCGCATTGTATGGTTACCAAGTGCACCCCTTCACACGACACGATTTCAGTCGTATGGGAGTTGTCCATAGTGTTACTTCTATTGCGTTCATTTTGGTTTCAAGGTGCGATATTCCGTGTTTTCAGTTTGTGTGTGTCGCTGGATTATTTTCATATTATGGAAGGAACTGACGCTGAAGTTTTGATATCGCTAGTTGAATCAAAACCTGTATTATGGGACTAAACTTTAGATATTTGTAAGGATAGAAACGCAACAAGAAAAGCCTGGGAAGAGGAATGTTCAGCACTCAACCCAGATTTTGAGAGCATTAATGATGTTGGTCTACCCAGAATTTTACCATCTAGTCATTACTTCTGTAAATTCTGGTAAGTACATAATTAAATACATGGGGTATTTATTCTCTCAATATAATGTGGTTGAGGTATAAGTAGGCTAACTAAATAAAATGGTATTGAAAATTTAAAAAAAGCAATTTATTCGACAAAGGCTACAAAACACTGATTTTCTATCTGCAGAAGAGACACTTCGTACAATCTTCTGTTTCACGTTTGACAAATTATATTTTAGTCATTTGCCATGGTACACTTCCGACTTCTGACACAAAATATGTGCTTAGCACAATTATGATATTTTTTGCTCCCAAGCCTCTGCTTGTAGTATTTTCCCCTGGCAAATCTTCCAGGCCTATGATTGTCGTTCTGTCCTCAACGATATATCCGTCTCTGTTACGTACATAGTTGTGCAATGCGATGCAAGCATTGACAAGAAGCACTGCAAAATGTGGTTGCACATTGATAGGCCAATGGAACACGCACCATGTACTACTAAGAATGCCAAATGCACATCCCAAATGGCTTCGAGCTCAGCACAATCGATAGTTAAATATTATTTTCTCAACTGTTAAGTTTTTTCTCCAAAGGGTCTCAATAGATGTTTGTATAAGCCAAACACTTCGTCTCCAACAAAGAAGTATGGTATTTTAGGACTCTCTGTCTCTGAAAGAGGTTGCTCCACAGATAATGAGTGAGAACCCCTTTCTATTGATCTCCACAAT
Organism: Schistocerca gregaria; assembly: GCF_023897955.1. Classification (NCBI taxonomy): domain Eukaryota; kingdom Metazoa; phylum Arthropoda; class Insecta; order Orthoptera; family Acrididae; genus Schistocerca; species Schistocerca gregaria. The sequence continues at coordinate 662,360,117 of NC_064922.1, forward strand.
TTGGACATCTTAAATATTGGTGAGTCACATTCTTTGCCATAGCTCTCTAGATCAACGTAAACAAATCTGCATCTGCTACAGCAGTAAGCACAATAGAAAAGTAATTTTTGTAATTGTAATACAGTGATCCCAAGTTAAACGGACAAGTCAGTCTTATATACTTACTGTCGACAGCACAAAGACAGTGTGGGAAATTAGCGATATTTCAAATTCAGAAGCAGTTGACATCCACGTATCACAAGTTGGTGTTGGAATTCACTATTCTCGCATTACTGACCAAATAGCTGCACACACTTCTTCAACAATTATTCTAGCTGTTGATATTCCAACCCTGTAGCTATAGTGCAAATCCATAAACGTACAGCTACTCGCCAAATATCTAAAAAAAATTGAACATTTATTATTACGTAATAAGCAAAGCTGGCTCACAAAGTGGATCTGGGGCCACAAAACATAAGAAATATCTGTTTTCAGACCAACTTTTATAAAGATCTACACTGAAAAGGATACAGTAGACGGCCTGGCCCCAGAAATTCAGCCAGGGACACTTGACAAAGACAGGGAGCCTGAAGGTGCCGGTGCTACAACTCCGATATGGTCAATAAAGCACGGTTTTTTACTTTGATCTTAATGGAATCACACTTCTTATCAGTGGATTTTTTTTCGTAAGTTGGGAAGTAACCAATTCAAGTAATTCATCAGACTCTCCTTCAGGTAACTATAGAATATTTCTGTAGTCAAGTTGATCCTCAAAAGCTACTTCTCTCTAAAGTAACTTCTTTCTAGGTCTTTGTGTTTCAGTTAAGAAATATTTACCGATCTCAGCACAAGCAGAACGAATCAGTCGTTTCAAAACTATCCGAATTTGTTTGTTTGACATTATAAACAACGAATGAGGTTTGTACAACACTTACTAGCTCCTACCTACTTGTAAAAACCAAAGCGCAGTGTGACCAGCTAGTAGCGGCTAAATGAAGTGACGACCACTCGTAGCGAGTCGCAGCAATAAAAATCGCCCATTGTGACACAAGTTTTACTGTATAGAACGGCAGTCTAACATGAGATGGAACAACACTCGCGCCCCAGGCAGCGAGAAATCCAGCAGTAAGGTCAATGTTTTATTTTTCTATTTAATTAGTGGAATAGTTCTTATATTCTTGCGTTCTAAGCATTAGTTATTTGTCACAGACACAAAAGATTGGGAAATAAGGATAAAAACAGCTGAATATAGCTGTTTCAGTGAAATAAGCTACTACTTAATAATGAAGGATTAATTTTGAATGCGTCTACAGCTGTAAACAAGAGAATATAAAAGCGTATTTCATACATGAGAAGAAAATTGTACTATTTTCTGTTCTTATTATGGCAGAAACTTTGTTTGATACACAACATTTTTGTATGGAGTCTGATGATTCTCACATTCTTACACTATACCCGACTTTCTAATACAAATATTTTCGTAAATGTAATTCGTTTTACTTCAAAGGCGAATGTGTTGAAGATTTTTGTCGTTTGTGGTTCACATTTTAACAGACCTCTTCCTAAAATTTCCACAGTCTATAAGTTGTCCTCCTCCTTTGTCCACATGGTGACTCCAGGAACTACAGGAGATTCAAATTTATAGTCAGAGGTCGTTAACAAGTACGAACAGTCTGATACTTAACTCATATCGATGGCTGCGTTGCTCTCTTCGTGAAGTCGAGAGGTGATTCCACTACGAAGTTCCCACGGTTTTCTTTGTGTTTGGATGAGACTAACTGGTTTGTAGGGCGACGTGGTATTTTGATTTTTAGAGAGAAAGAGTTACATTAGTTTTGCACATCACTATTTAATTCATTTATTCACATTTAACACTTCTACACTAATATGAAATAAGATATTCTTTTCCACCACATCTGTATCACCACCTCCTCCAACCCATGCTCTAGATCAAAAGACCGCCAACCACCTCTTCCAAAGGTTCACCTCATTGCTGCATGACCAAAGATAACAGTCTCTTAGTTGTTAAACTCGCAGTCGAAGGCTATATTTGCATAAAACATTACACGTAAAGAAATTACTGACACACATGATTTTACGTTCTGTTATAATATGTAGCAACAATAATTGAGGAAATGCTTTCTTCTTTGTTGGGAAACAGTTTTAGTGGTTTGGAAGTTTTATTGCTTTTGACGTTCTATTATCATGTCTGTGTAGTTCTCTCTTTAGTTTCAGTTGTGATGGCTTATTTGGTACGTTAAATAATATAAGTATTGCATTCCATACAAGTTTCCTACGTTCTACATTGAATGATTTTGCTGTAAGTATAGTAAGACACTTTCACAGTATTGAATATATTTACGATGTCTTTATATGAAGATCTTGTCTTATACTGTTTACACGGAATTTTTTGTTATTAAAAGAAAACTACATACTTCAGTAAACATCTGTAGGTTACAACAGAATCGTAAATAAGCTGTCCTGTAATGTACGATTTAATACATCCCACGGTACTTAAGAAACCAAAGAAAGGTGAATGTGACATCATTTTTTAGTTGGTGCATATATTAATGGCACTACTTAAGCTCCCTATCATAAAAACTATGCTACAAATCAATATAAACGATAGTATTCACACACATCTGATATCGTATTCAAGAAAGTAGCTTTCTGTCTGCTTGGGGCACTGCTGTCATAGTGTATTATGAAAACGAACAGGCGTCTTGTGACTGTATGTGTTAGGCTGTGTCTCCATATGGTAGCCATATCTAGTTCAAACCTCGTCAGGACTCTCTGAGGTGGGGGTGTGGGGTGTAGAAATGAAGTAAAAAGTTTATTTAATATAATTGCTTTTTATTTAGAACACAATTACATGGAACCTGTTGCAGCAGAAGTAATTGGTACACACATTTTTTTGATGATTTCACCTTTTCCATCAAGTCTTTTCTTCCCTTTTGCGGATTTATAAAACTCCATGCAAGTCAGATTAACTACAAACTGGCAATGTGAGATTGATTCCACTCTCCCTGGCAGTAGTCGATTTCTTTCATCAGTCCACTAGGCCGATGTTAGCGAAAATACTCTTTCCACAGTGGCGTTGTGTGCAGGAATAGCAAACAAGTAAGTACTCGCATAATTTCAGCAGTTGCCTTTGTGTTCAGGATTTTCGGTTTTGTTAAGAAAGTAAATCCACCTTTCCTCCAAGGTGTGTTTAGAATCCCATCCCTCCGAGGCACACTTTGTTTCTAAAAAGCTCTTCAAGTACATACATTCCTGAAAAAATTGTCGCCTGAAATCTTCGCACCATTTTTTTTTTCAGGTGTATAATAATGTTTTCAATCACCACCCAATTTGGGGTTTCAGGTAGTCAACCCAATCAAATACTTGATATTTATGAAAAGAAACAGCCCATTTCTCTAAGTAATCAAATGCTATAGTATACAAAGCCATTGCCTCTTCCTTCAGATTTGTTGTATTGTGCATATTTCGTGCCATTGTTTCCAAGAATTGGTAGCTGCAAGAACAAACTGGGGTTCATGTTGAGCATTTACCCTTCGAAATCAAATTTATTATATCTTGGTTAGAATTCTCATTCGTTATTTTGTTGAAGTCCATCTTGGTTTGCATGTCAATAAAATTAGCAGTCTTCCTTTCGTTTATACATCTTTGACTGTCAATTAATAAATTAATTACTTCAACTATTGAGATTTCACTCCTCTGCATTCTTTATATACTTTTTTTTCAAACAGACCCAAATTTGACCGCCAATATGAAGTAAATTTCACTGAGCAGACTACTGAAAAATCTTAAATTATTTTAGATGACCTGTCTTTGGTGCCAAAAAAACATATATAAAACAAACTGAGGGTGCATTTACATGTTGAGTTAACAGATGGCGCTTTTTCAGAACTTGAGTCAAATTCATAACAGTATTTTGCAAAATTGGAACATAATTTGGTCTTGCTGGGATGTCGAGACAAGAAGGTCCACAAAGGTGATGATCCTGATATGTTGGGACGGATAGAAAGCCTATGTCTCCCGCCTTTTCCGGTGAACAGGACATGGTAACGTTGAATAGCTAACGCGAGTTAATAGCTAGGGCGCGAAGTCGATCGTTCAACAGTCTCGGCCGAGTGAATATACAGTGAAAGAGTCGCCAATAAGAAATACACAAAGTTGGATGGTAGAGTGTTTAATATCGTGTTAATGGAAACATTTCGTTCGAATGTTGAAACATACGTGATCTTTTTGTTTTGTTTTGGAGTGTATTTGTTACTGTCATCAGAGTGAATGGATGTAGGTGTGTTTTCCATTGTTTGAAGACAAATAAACTAACTTAAAGGACGTCATCTTTTACTCCAAATGAACCACACCATCTTTTCTGATTAATTTTGTAGTAACTGGTTATAGTTGCGCCAAGTACAGTCAGGCAGTAGTTTAATGTTTTGTGCAGTCGTGGCTAAAGTTAAGTCTGTCACCCTATAATCCGATAGCCAACTATTAGAATCATTACATGGGTGCCTGTTTACGTGCGGCGTACCTCCCCACAATGCAACTTTTATATTTAATAATCACTGAAAGGAACTGTACTGAACTATGCAAGACAACAATAGGCTTCATACTGCAAGCAAGAACCGCAATGGTTGCTGACCTGGGTTACTGATATATCTGTGTAGAAACTTTGTTCACGTTTCGACGGAGAAGATTAACAATCGACACTATCTGTATTCCGCTCACAACATCATAACTGTCTAACGTCGTGCTGCCCAGCGCAACACTTCGTATGCAACGGAGAGGTAAGTTACTTCGCCGAATGCTATCCCATGATCTAAATACTTCATTTCTCTGCTAAAAGTAGTAGAATCATGGACTCTGTTCAAATCAATTTTTTGCTTGTTTATGTTTACTTTCTGCTATCGAAAATAAAAGTACCATTAAAAGGAACTAATAATTTCATGGTAGTCATTTTTGAATCAGCAGTAAATGTAAACTTCTTCCTCTCATTAGAACTATTTCTCCTTGCATGATAAAATTATTGCAGCCACAATATTTTAGGTGTATTGTTATGAGTACAGCAATGCGACAGTGACTAATGAAAGTATTTTGTCGCGAAATACGGTTGCGCGCCTAAACTACAACGACCGCCATATTTGCCTAAGATCCAACCAATGACATAAAAGCTGCTATTTTGCCAATGGTGCAGTTCCTGCTGTGTCAAAACACATGGGGAATATTTAAACAGTGTTAAAAGCTTTGATATTGTAGTGCTTCGTTTCGTAGTGTTGAGAGATGCTAGTTATACTCAAAAATTGGGTAGATGTATGATGAACCCCCCCCCCCCCCCCAGTGTTCATGCAATTATTAACAGTGTTGTATGTGGTTCACATAATTTTGTCACCTTTTCTAAAATCTGCCGGATATTGTCTTTGATTTTTTGAAGTTCTGGGGGGTATATGCACAATTTTATTGACGCAGATTACCTTCAGAGCAGTTTCTCGTAAACTTTCGGTATTTCTGTTCATGAATAAAGTTGGATTGTGACAAGTTGAGAAGTATAACAAATAGTTTGGTTTTCCAACTAGAATTTTGTGTGACTTCACAATTCACATTTTGATAATTATTTCTCCTATGGAGTGAGGTCATCACACTATGTAGGAGAAGCAACATACGTGTGAAAGAGTTAAAACAATGCTCAAGCAGAAAAAACACGTATTATAATGGTTTGAGACATCACATCACAACACATCAACGGCAGAAGCACAGCTAAACACATTCTCAAGCAGAAACACGTGTAAATATCGCAAAACGCTTTACTGCTATTGTGGGTCCCATGTGACCTTGCTGCTATAGACATTGTTGTGTACAAGAGAAGTGCACTTTAAACGTTTCTGGTGAATAAACTAATGTGCTATGTCAAAAAGTGAGAATCATTGTAACAATGATAAAGTAGCAGAAGTTATAGAGAAAGTGAATGTAACTTTTTAAGATACACAATATGGGAAGCGAAATAATCATTGTTAAAAGAAAGGTAGATGCGTATTCGCAGAAATGGAGGGAACTATGGCAAGGTAACTTTATTTCATGTATGAGATGGGTGAAGTGAAAGACATTTTACTTCAGATTCATATCTGTGGCAAGATGATTTACAAAACAGAAGCTCTCCTGCGAACCTTAGTTCTGCATGGTTCGCAGAAGAGCTTCTGTTAAGTTTGGAAGGTAGGAGACGAGGTACACGCAGAAGTAAAGCTATGAGGACGGGACGTGAGTCGTGCTTGGGTAGCTCAGTTGGTAGAGCACTTGCCCGCGAAAGGCAAAGGTCCCGAGTTCGAGTCTCGGTCCGGCACAAAGTTTTAATCTGCCAGGAAGTTTCAAAAGACCTGTTGACGATGTCGCCATTTCTTCCTTAACATCACAGAGAGAGTAACAGTTAACTTTGAAACATCTGATCCCAAGAATGGGGCTGTGGAAGAAACAGGAATGACGAACTTTGTTTCGTGATTTAAATTTTGTTGGTCTTCTGTAAAAAACGTAAAAGAAATAGTTCTCGCTGACGACAGTTCTACTATTTACGATACAGTGAGGTGACAAAAGTCATGAGACAGCAATATCCACATATACACTTGATAGCAGTATCGCATACACAAGGAAAAAAGGGGTTGAGCATTGGCAGAGCTGTCAAAATGGTTCAAATGGCTCTGAGCACTATGGGACTCAACTTCTGAGGTCATTACTCCCCTAGAAGTTAGAACTAGTTAAACCTAACTAACCTAAGGACATCACACACATCCATGCCCGAGGAAGGATTCGAACGTGCAACCGTAGCGGTCTCACGGTTCCAGAATGCGGCGCCTAGAACCGCACGGCCACTTCGGTCGGCGGCAGAGCTGTCATTTGTATTCAGGTGATTCATGTGAAATGGTTCCCGACGTGGTTATGGTCGCACAACGGCTATTAACAGACTCAAAACGCAGAATAGTAGTTGGAGCTAGGAGTATGGGTCATTCTGTTTTGGAGATCTCTAGGGAATTAAATATGCCGAGATCCATAGCGTTAGGATATGCCAGGAGTACCTAATTTGAGGCATTGCCTTTCAGATCCACAGCGTTAGGACATGCCAGGAGTACCTTATATCAGGCTTTGCCTTTCACCATGGATAACACAGTAGCCGACGGCTTTCAACTAACGGCCGAGAGTAGTGGCGTTTGAGTAGAGCTGTCAGTCCTGACCGACGAGCGACATTGCCTGAAATAACAGGAGAAATCAATGTGAGACGTACGGCGAACATATCCATTATGACAGTAAGGCGAAATTTGGCGTTAATGGTCTGTAGTAGCAGACGATGGACGTGAGTGCCTTTGCTAACAACACGATATCGCATGTAGCTCCACTCCAGGGCTAGTGACTAATGTCATTTGGACCCTAGATGACTGGAAAACCGTGGCCTGGTCAGATGAGTCCCGATTTCAGTTGGTAAGAGCTGATGATAGGGTTCGAGAGCGGCGCAGAACCCAAGAAGCCAATGGCCCAAGTTGTCAACAAGCCACTGTGCACGATGACAGTGACTAAACAATGATATGGACTATGTTTATTGAAGCTTTGATTGACTGTACATTGTTATGTTCAGTTACCTGGAGACCATCTGCAGCCATTAACAATAGAATTTTTATGGATGACAGTGCACCTTCTGATTTGAAGAACATTCTAGACAGTTGGAGCGAATGATTCGGACACCCAGATTGCCCGACGTGAATCCCATCAAACACTTATGCGACATAATCGAGAGAACAGTTCATGCACAAAATCCTGCACTGGCAACATTTTTGTAATTGTGGATGGCTACGAAGGTAACATGGCTCCATATTTCTGCAGGGGACTTCCAACGACTTGTTGAGTCCATGCCACTTCGAGTTGTTGCATTACGCAGGCTAAAGGAGGTCCGACACGATATAACCGATGGCTTTTGTAACATCTGTGTATTATCACTGTATTCCTGTACTTTTGTTACCACAAACAAAACCGTAGTGCCTCTGTATTAATAGCACTTGAAACAAAAACTTTCTCAGTGGCATTTAGAATCAGTCAGTTTTCTGTAATCACCTAGAACTTTCTTAGTAAAATACACACATCAAAAAAAGTTTTGTGTCACCCCGGTTCCCAGAACTCCTGAAAATGGACGTTGGCTGTGGATATTGTTTCACAGACGCTGTCCCTTTGACTGTTCAGAGATGTCACTAAAACTGCGCAAAGATGTAAACAACCATGTATTAGCAGCGCCTATTAGCGGGAGGCGGTCCGACAGCTGATCTGTACCAGTCATTCCACCTAGAAGGAGGTACGTCGATCGTATTGCCTGTAATCCAACTGTGCCTAGACGGTCAATATCGCGGTTCGATCGTGTCCACATTGTTGCTTTGTGCCAGGAAGGGCTCTCAACAAAGGAAGTGTCCAGGCGTCTCAGGGTGGACCAAAGCGATGTTGTTGGCACAAGGAGGAGATACAGAGAGACAGGAACTGTCAGTAACGTGCCTCGCTCAGTCGACCAAGGGCTACTACTGCAGTGGATGACCGCTACCTACGGATTAAGAACCCTGACAGCAACGCCACCATGTTGAATAATGCTTTTCGTGCAGCCACAGGACGTCGTATTACAACTCAAACTGTGCACAATAGGCTGCATGATGCTCAATGTCATTCCCGACGTCCATGATAAGGTCCATCTTTGCAACCACGGCACCATGCAGTGCAGTACAGATGTGCCCAACAACATGCCGAATGGACCGCTCAGGACTGGCATCACGTTCTCTTCACTGAATAGTGTCGCAACTGCCTTCAACCAGACAATCGTCGCGACGTGTTTGGAGGCAACACAATCAGACTGAACGCCTTAGACACACTGTCCAGCGAGTGCAGCAAGGTTGGAGGTTCCCTGCTGTTTTGGGGTGGCATTATGTGGGACCGACGTACGCCGCTGGTGGTCATTGAAGGCGCCGTAACTGCTGTACAGTGCGTGAATGCCATCCTCCGACAGATAGTGCAACCATATCGGCAACATATTGGCGAGGCGTTCGTCTTCATGGACAACAATTCGCGCCTCCATCGTACACATCTTGTGAATGACTTCCTTCCGGATAACGACATCGCTCGACTAGAGTGGCCAGCATGTTTCCAGACATGAACCCTATCGAACATGCCTGGGATAGATTATAAAGGCTGTTTATGGTCGACGTGACCCACCAACCACTCTAAGGGATCTACGCCGGCCACTATGACTGAATATGCAAAAATGTATTCTATTTCTCATTTGAATTGTGTAATCGTAAAATGACTTATACATAAAAGAAAACTTCATTAAGGAAAAAAGTAACTCTAATCAATTACGAGGGTAATCCCAAAAGTAATGTCTCCTATTTTTTGTAAGTACATTGAACTGTTTATTTCTACAACGGCTTACATCAGTTTACAGCTTGACCATTTAGCTATTTTTCTACATAATCACCATTTCTGTCAATGCATTTTTGTAGACACTGTGGCAGTTTTTGTATGCCTGTGCCATACCAGCTCGCCGCCATGCTGTTCAGAAAGTTATGAACCTCTTCTTTTACCTCGTCATCAGAGCTGAATCACTTTCTGGCTAAATGTTCTTTTAACTTAGGAAACAGGTGAAAGTCAGTGGGGGCCAAGTCAGGAATATAGGGTGGGTGGGTGATTATGTTCTACTGAAACTGTTGCAGGAGAGTAACGGTTTGCCGAGCGATGTGTGGGCGAGCGTTGTCAAGGAGAATGTGTACACCCTTGCTCTACATTTCTCTTCTCCGGTTCTGAATTGCCCGTTTGAATTTTTCAGAGTCTCACAGTACCTGTCAGCGTTAATTGTGGTCCCAGTGGGCATAAAGTCGACCAACAATACCCCTTTCAGACCCCAAAAAACTGTTGTCATGACTTTACCAGCAGACTGTGTTTGTTTGAATTTCCTCGGCTTTGGCGAAGAAGGATGCCGCCACTGGCGTGATTGTTGCTTGGTCTCAGGTGTAAAGTGGTGTGCCCAGGTTTAGTCACCCATGACAATTGGGTCCAGAAAGTTGTCCTGTTTGGCTGCAAGGCAGTGAAGAAATGCGCGGGAAGCACCAACTCGTTGCTGCATGTGGTCTTCACTCAGCATGCGTGGCACCCATCTTGCTCATACCTTCCGGTAATTCAATGTTTCCCCTAAAATTCTGTGAGCGGTGCTTCGAAAAACCTCAGGAACCAACGTGCAGATATCATCCAGGGTTATCCTCCGATCTTGACCATGCTTTGCTCAACATTCAACAGTGTCTCCTCAGAAATTGGTGGTCTCCCGCTCGTTTGTTCGTCGTGAATTCTCTTCACCATTTACGAACATTTTTGACATCCACCATACACTTCCGTCTATTGTGCGATGGATTTCAAACGGCGCAGTGCCCTTTGCGTTCAAAAACTCAATAACTGCGCGCAATTCGCACTTGGCGGTAACATCCACCGAGAGCCCCATTCACAACGGTTGCCAAGCCAAGACTGAGTGGCTCACCGCGGCGTGCATGTTTACACACATAGCGTGAAGCACTCTTCATAACAGTGTGACCAACTGCCACATAAACAGAGTTCTGTACTTATAAAAAATAGGAGATCTTACTTTTGGAATTACCCTCGTATATTCGTCGTCTGAAACAGTGACTGCACCAACGAACTTTTTCCTCTTATGGAGCACATATTCAGTCGTATAAACTGGGGCACTTAATTTTCATCTTATACGTTCTACAGAGTCACAAGACACTTATTCATTGTAGGCCATCTGACATTGACAACTGGTTATTATCGCCCTGAAAGTGCTACTTACCAGCAGTACCGTGCACTCATCTTCTACATTCTCACGACTGCCACATGCTTCAGTAAAAGGGAATGGGTCTACAGGTAGGAAGCGGCTGCAACGTCACTGTCCTCACTCTCGTCAGGCTCATAGAACAACAATAAGAAAGGAAAGCGTTGATGTAAAAGCAGCGTGTTGCTTTCTAATGTACACAAACCTTCATATTAGACTTGTACTCTCTCCATTTCTGATTGTTAGCTGTCATAGCTCTACGATGGTTATACAGCAATTTTTGTACATCTTGAAAGACTGAGATTTCTTATGGAAAAACATAGGGATTTTAAATGAATTATCCTTTTTGTAATTTCAGTTTCAACCTCCTATAAAGTTTTTTCTGTACTCTAGTTCATTTTATAAATCACTTTAGAAACGTTTTACGTCATTTGTACATAATTTTATCAATATTTTCAGATGATTTTATTGATAATTTTCCACATATCTTAAGTCATAAAAATCCGACTGCTGTGGTTATACATCCATTTCCATATATTACGAACTAAGTGAATTCCCACTAGTGGCAACTGCCTCCTATGAACCCCTTCTTGTGGGAGGCCCTACAGACATGTCCCCCGAAATGCTACATTCTCTAAACAACCTTTTCACTTTTCCATTTACCAGCTCCACTACACATAAATCACAATTATAGGATGACAAGCAGACAACCACAAGACCTTTCACCTTAGCCATTTTGTAAGACTTTTGGCACTTATATATACTTGAATTAAAGAGAATGGAATCTACTTCCTTATACTCTCATTGCTAAGCCTCTTTTGCAGCCATTGCACCATCCTCACTATGGTATCATAACATGCAAGAGTTTTGTCCACCTTTCTGTTAATGATATAGAGTGTTATACATCATGACAACGCCTGGAGAAGATTTATAAGAACCATATTCGCAAATCACCTCTAAGAGTTCTCGAAATTCATCTGACCATGCTAACACTTTTTATGGATTTAACCCAGTAGTTTAGTAGGGCTTCCCTGACAAACCACTTCATTGATCTAACACTTCCAGTAGTAAGTCTTTTGGAGGAGGTTCCCCATCCCATAACGCCTAAAATATCATCCTTTTGCCTATGGTCCTGACTTTCATACTAGTGTCTGTCCAAATTTGATTGAGAAAGAGTATTTCTGTGGTTGCTTTCCAAATACATTTCATTTGTGTAATGCAAATCACTGGCAATTAATAATATATCCACACAATAGCGCTAAAGACCTCTTTTCTGTTCTATTTGCCATAGAAAACAAAATATTCGTCAAAAATGTAACATCCCAAATCCAGCCAGTCTTTTCCTCAAGCATTGTTCGAAGTTTCTGCAGACTGAGAGCAATATTCTGCATGAAGTCAAAGTTTTTAATTGTTCATCGCTTGATCATCATGTCGCAGTTATCCAAAAGGATTTTCCCAGTAGATCATCGTCCTAATTGAAAGAGAATTTAAAAAAAAGTCGGAAGGTATGATTGTATTTATGCAGACTGTATAGCTACAACAAGGACTAGGGGTATAGCTACTGCCATATCAGCCATATCAATGACATAGAGCCTCCAGGCTACAGGGGCTCCGACATGTGTTAGCAAAAATTCGTAAAAGGGTCATTCCATGTCAAGTGTCCTAAAATAAAAAAATAGTCCCCACTCGAACACCTCACATTTGGTTCAAAACTTGTTTTTTTTATATATATGTATGTGTTAGGTCAATGTGCAAAATTTTGGCTCAATTGTTAGAGTGGTTTCAGAGCTATTGCCATCTTAGTGGACCCATACCAAGTCACAAAGCTCACAGTGTGAAGAATTCGGTTAACTTTGTTATAACTTCTGTGATATTTATCACTCTGAACTTTTATATCCTAGAACAACTTTTGTTATTGAAAGCAGCTAAAGCATTCAAATTCTTTAGAAATGACTATCCATTATGCTACTTGGTCTGAAAGTGGCGTACTTTAACCGTTCTTTACTATATAGGGGAAAGGCAGCTGGAACCTTTATTTTTGGGCTGGTAGCCAACAACCAGATGCTCACTATACTACATTTATGAGTAAATAGTTCTGATTTTATTGATCCTGGTCTCAAGTGTCAAATTGAAAATTGAAAATTTCTTGCACTTTTCAGGATCAGTTAACGATACAGGGTGTTACAAAAAGGTACGGTCAAACTTTCAGGAAACATTCCTCACACACAAAGAGAGAAAATATGCTATGTGGACATGTGTCCGGAAACGCTTACTTTCCATGTTAGAGCTCATTTTATTACTTCTCTTCAAATCGCATTAATATTGGAATGGAAACAAACAGCAACAGAACGTACCAGCGTGACTTCAAACACTTTGTTTCAGGAAATGTTCAAAATGTCCTCCGTTAGCGAGGATACATGCATCCACCCTCTGTCGTATGGAATCTCTGATGCGCTGATGCAGTCCTGGAGAATGGCGTATTGTATCACAGCCGTCCACAATACGAGCACGAAGAGTCTCTACATTTGGTACCGGGGTTGCGTAGACAAGAGCTTCCAAACGCAACCATAAATGGAAGTCAAGAGGGTTGGGTCAGGAGAGCGTGGAGGCCATGGAATTGGTCCGCCTCTACCAATCCATTGGTCACTGAATCTGTTGTTGAGAAGTGTACGAACACTTCGGCTGAAATGTGTGGGAGTTCCATCGTGCATAAACCACATGTTGTGTCGTATTTGTAAAGGCGCGTGTTCTAGCAGCACACGTAGAGTATCCCATATGAAATCATGATAAGGTGCTCCATTGAGCATAGGTGGAAGAACATGGGGCCCAATCAACACATCACCGACAATGCCTGCCCAAACGTTCACAGAAAATCTGTGTTGATGACGTGATTGCACAATTGCGTGCAGATTCTCGTCAGCCCAAACATGTTAATTGTGAAAATTTACAATTTGGTCACGTTGTAATGAAGCCTCATCCGTAAAGAGAACATTTGCACTGAAATGAGGATTGATGCATTGTTGGATGAACCATTCGCAGAAGTGTACCTGTGGAGGCCAATCAGCTGCTGATAGTGCCTGCACACGCTGTACATGGTACGGAAATAGCTGGTTCTCCCGTAGCACTATCCATACAGTGACGTGGTCAACTTTACCTTGTACAGCAGCCACTTCTCTGACGCTGACAATAGGGTTATCGTCAACTGCAAGAAGAATTGCCTCGTCCATTGCAGGTGTCCTCGTCGTTCTAGGTCTTCCCCAGTCGCGAGTCATAGGCTGGAATGTTCCGTGCTCCCTCAGACGCAGATAAATTGCTTCTAACGTCTTCCTGTCGCGACACCTTCGTTCTGGAAATCTGTCTCGATACAAAGGTACCGCGCCACGGCTATTGCACCGTGCCTATCCATACATCAAATGGGCATCTGCGAACTCCGCATTTGTAAACATTACACTGACTGCAAAACCACGTTCGTAATGAACTCTAACCTGTTGATGCTACGTACTGATGTGCTTGGTGCTAGTACTGTAGGGCAATGAGTCGCATGTCAACACAAGCACCGAAGTCAACATTACCTTCCTTCAATTGGGCCAACTGGCGGTGAATCGAGGAAGTACAGTACATAATGACGAAACTAAAATGAGCTCTAACATGGAAATTAAGCATTTTCGGCCACATGTCCACATAACATCTTTTCTTTATTTGTGTGTGAGGAATGTTTCCTGAAAGTTTGGACGTACCTTTTTGTAATACCCTGTATTTCTTTCAACTCTGAACATCTTTTTATTGACACCGCTGAAAATAAGACTTTTTTGCAACAAGGGACTTGAAAAAATAGAATGGTTATTTTCCATACAAGGCGCTAAAAACAGTTTAAAAGAAACCTAAGCTGTTAAGCTTACCACACATATTACTGTGTTGGCAGCTGTTGTGCTGTAGAATGTCAAGGCATTTGTGATGTGATTTGTTAGTATAAATTATTTTCAGCATTATACTTTTGTTCCTTTGATGTGCAGGTACAAAAGTTTCATATGTGGGTTCCAGAAACTTCTTGAAATTAGATATGTAGCTATGACTGTTTTATAACACAGGCCATGGGTTCCAGGAATTTCTGTAAATTGAAATACAGATATTGCTGTTTTATAACACAAGGCATCGATTCCAGAAACTTCTGGAAATTCGATGTGCTGGTAGGTGAAATCTACCAGAAAGCTGAAGGAAGAGAAAGGTATGTTAGCGAAACCAGATCCAAAGCGAGAAATGGCTTTGGAAGATGTTAAGGAAAATATAGCAAAACATTCTGACAGTGATGAAGTCAGGCGAATCTTCCCTGGATAAAAGGATTTTGTTGCCATAAGGACACCAGCTCTCCCAAACGTTCATATGCAGAAACGTCTGCTGCTTTGTAACTTGAAAGAAGCCTATCAATAATATTGCAGACAAAATTTACCAGAAGTTCGCTTTTGCAAATTTTGTGAGCTCTGGTCAAATGGTGCATCACAGTTGGTTCAGCAGGAACACACTCAGTTTGTGTCTGTACAGCTCATCAAAATGTCAAGTTGATGCTAGCAGCGACTCAAATTAAGGATGACTACAAGAGTTTATTAGTCAAAATGGTTTGCAATATTGATTCAAAAGATTGCATGCTCCAACGATGTGACCAATGCCCTGGATTCGAAGTCTTGATTTGTAGAATCTGCATTTGAAGGGAACGACATTCATGAAGAAATTGAATACGAGGAATGGATACACACTGACTGAGATACTCTGTACACAAAGCAGTCAACGATTGAAGAATTTATCCAAAACACTGTGATCAAAAATTATGAATGTCTCACCTCATCATTAAACAGCAAAGCAGCAAACAACTACCTAAAAGTAACCAAAGAAAATCTAGAATGTGGAAAGAAAGTTGTCTGATAGATTTTGCAGAAAATTTTTCATTTACTGTGCAGGGCGCTGTACAAGGATTCCATTGGGAAAACAGTCAGGCCGTATTACATCCCTTTGTTATTTATTACTAGGCTTTGACTGGAAAGATAGTCTCTTAGCTTCTGTGTTACCAGTGATTGCTTATTACATGATACAGATGCAGTTCATGTATACTGTTTGAAGCTCATTGATCACCTGCAAACCCACTATTTCAGCGTTGGATCAGCTGCCCAATACAAAAATTTCAAGAACTTCATGAATCTACGTCAGCACTAGAATGACTTTAGTATCAGTGCAGTATGGATCTTCTTCACCACAAGCCATGGAAAGTCTCCATGTGATGGTACTGGGGGCACAACGAAATGATTAGGAGCAAGAGCAAGATTCCAGAGACCAACTTCAGATCAAATTCTAATACCAAGTGATCCATGCAGATTTTATGATGAACAGGTTCACGGAATCAAATTCCTTTTTATAACGAAGGGAGAAATTGATGCAGCAAAGAGATTTGAAAACGGTTGCATGGTTTCAGGGACCAGAGAAAACCACTGCTTCAGACCAATCGATGTAAAACGTTTACAAATTAGCAGAGTTTCCAATGACACAGTGTCATTTTTGCAAGTGTTGATCAATCAGCAAACTTCTCGAGTGTTTCAATTGACAGCATCCAATCTGGGCAATACATAGCATGCATTTATGACAACAAATGTTGGATTGGGAACATCTGTAACACATAATTGGAAGAAAGGACACTCATGGATCCCAGAGCAGCATATAATCGGCATTTTACCAGCTCCAAGCATCAATTCCATGAGTTAGAAATACAGTTACCCATCAGAGGTGCTGAAGCGCATTGAAGAGATTTTTAGAGCCATGAAAATGGTTTCATGTACTCTGGCAACAAATTTATCGTGCTTGGTTCATTTTGTGTACTTATTGCAGTTATTTTCACAATAATTTTGTTTGTTTGCTCATTTTTGTTTGCCATTCATTAAATTTATTCTGTCAAGCAAGCGGAATGCCAAAAGCTAAGGTATCTTTGAAGCTAGTTTAAAAACTTTATGTGGAAAATTTCCATTCTAGTTTTAAATGATACTCTCAGCAAAAAATGAGCGCTTTCCAATGGTGTCAGTTAAAAGAAGATTAGAGATGGTAGCTATATTAAAAACTGGTGTAAATTTTCAATTTTCAATTTGACACTTGTGACAAAGGTCAAAAAAATAAAAACTATGTACTCATAAATGCTAATACTAGTGTAGTACAGTGAGTACCTGGTTGTTGGCTAGCAGCTCAAAAATCAAGTTCATAGCTGCTTTTCCTTTATAGTAAAAGACACTTAAATTATGACTTACATCTTCTGTGATAATTTTTACAAGGCACTTTCAGACCAAGTAGCATAAGGGATAGTAATTTCTGAACAATTAGAGTGATATAGCTGTATTCGGCACTAAAAGTTGTACTAGTGTAAGAAATTCAAGGCGATAGATGTCTCAACAGACACACAAAGCCATGCACTTTATGATTTGGTACGGGTCCACTAAGGTGGCCTTAGCTCTGAAAGCACTGAAAGAATTGAGCCAAAATTTTGCACAGTGACCTAACACATTCACATATAAATTTTTAACAGAATCTGAGATGGTCGAGTGGGGACCCCTAGGACACTTGATGTGGAATGACCCAAAATGTTTTCCACAATTTCACTCATGGTGAAGGCTTAAGTCTTAGGCCATAAGCTAAACACTTGAATTAACTGGCCATCCAAGTGTTGGCAACACTGAATATCTCAGATTTCGCTCAGCACATGTCAGTAGACGACAATGAATACGGTATTTCTCATTTTCAGTTGAATGAGAACAAGCTGTATGCATTTGTTTTAATCTGTGCACACGGTTCATTAACACTCTGAAAAAGTGTAACATGAACGAACTGAAATCTCTCGCAATATCCACCAAACTCGCAGAAGATTACAGGTGGGAAGAGCACACGTACAGAGAGGTCAGTCAACGCACATTGTAGTTTTGAGCTATTGAATTTCGTATGGAACGTTTATTGCAAACAAATCGCTAACATTCTTTCGTAACACATAGGACAATCACTGTTATGCAGTGTCGAATTCTTTTTGTATTACATTTTAAAATAAGTGTACTGTTTTCAATCTCCGGTGTGGATGTGGTCCGCTCGGTCCCAAAAGAATCTTCCCTTGGAGCTGTAGGAACGCCGTTCTGGCTTATTCCGACCCACATTTTGACGATCCTCCTATGTTCTAAAGGAATCTCGTCCATGATGCTTAGAACTTTTCATGCTGCTTTGAAACATCAGCCAGTCTATGTGGTGATCATTTGCGTTGGGCTGCAGTATCAGTTACGCCATGTATGTTTTATTCTAGTTATTATCGCTTTGTTGAGCCATAAGTTGAATTTATAATGTTACTATACGGGTGGGAGAGTTTTCCTAGCACATCATATGTTACTTTTTCAACACCTCAAGGGCATGTAACAGGATTGAATAAGGCTAATAAGTACCATATTTTAAATGTCAGTCATCTCTTACCCATGAAATATCTGTACCAGAACCCAATTACTTTAATGTCATATTCTTTGGTAGAAAAATGTACCACATGTGAATATCACTCGTATTCATCAAATCCTTAGCATAGCAGTCGTGTGCCACAAAAGGAAAATGGTGTATGTGTGTATTTTTTTGCTTCCACTGAATACAATGGTGCAAATTAGGCCTATTTATTTCAGTCCTTCCACCACACCATTGTTCATCAGCCTTCTGCATCTCGGACTCCCCCCCCCCCCCCACCACCACCACCACCACCGCAGCGATCTAAAGACTGCACAATCTGTAAAATATGGCCCGCTTTGATATTGCATGTTATCAGGGTTCATCGGGCCTGGTTTAAAGATTAATTTAAAAATTCAAGGATTTGTTTAATTAACATTTTTAACCCTACAGTTTTGTATAATTCCCAATAATTCTCAATATTAATTTTACTTAATTTTATTTTTAGACTCATCTGTAACACATTTTCTGCCAGAGGTTGGAAAAATAGAAGAAACCTATACTGAAGGTCTTAATAAGGCTCAGGAATTTCACAATATATCTTCATCAGTTAGAGGAAATTTTGCTGACAGCCTTACTGAATGCCAACGAAAAATAATTTTTAAATTGGGCCTATTCAAACCACAAGAACCGTTTCCAAAGGATCCTGAAAGAAAGTGGTGTTTTTCAGACTATCATTACTCATATTTCAATAAAGGTGGTGTAAAAATTTCAAGACCATAGCTATGTTATTCTAATATTTTAAACAAACCGTATTGTCACTTCTGTTGGTCATTTACAAATGGTCGAAGCAAATTATACTCCTTCACATAGGTTAATGGTGTATCAATTGGAAGCAGTTTTACACAAAATATATCTGACCATGAAAACTCACAGCAGCATATTAATGTGGCTCTATCTGTTAATAATTGGTTGCATGGTAATACCATTGATACTTTACTGCAAAGTGAAATCAATGGTAAAATTACTTTTTGGTGAGATGTATTGCATTGTGTTATTAATGTAAAATTACTTTAGCTTCATGCAGTTTACCTTGAAGAAGCCATAATTCTGAATCTGAAAATGTCTTATCAATTTTGCGTTTACTATCGAATTATGATACTATTTTAAAAGCACTCCTTTTAAAACCAAAAGGTGAAATAAATTACTTACGTTCCATGATTCAAAATGATGTTGTAATTTACTTGCTACCACAGTTAGAGGAAATATTATTTTAGAAATTAAAAAAAAGCTCCATGTCTTGCGATTATTTTGGATACAACTAAAGACCCATCAAAAACTGACCAATGTTCTGCAATTTTTCGATATGTATGGATAGCAGAAAATGATGATCATGTGCCCAAAGAAATAAAAATCTGCGAGTCTCTTTGGGGGTTTACATCAGTAGCTGATTGTAGTGCAGACGGGCTTAAAACAGAGATTTTAAATACTGTAAAGGAATGTTGCATTGATTTATCCAAATGAAGAGGACAGAGCTACGATGGAGCAAATGTTATGGCAGGCGTGTATGGCGGAGTACAAGCCCATATAAAAGAACTTGCGCCAAATGCAGATTATATTCATTGTGTGGCACACGGATTAAATTTAATTTTCGATGATGCTATGAAACGTTTTCCTAAAGTGTCAAGTTTTTCGGTAATTTGGAAAAAATTATACCTTTTTTGTAAATAGTATAAAACGCTGATCAATGTTGAGTATCGATAAATACGCTGAAGAGCCAAAGAAACTGATACACCTGCTTATTATGGTGTGAGGGCCCCGAGAGTGCACAGAAGTGCTGCAGCATGTTGTGGCATGGACCCGACTAATGTCTGAAGTAGTTCTGGAGGGAACTGACACCATCAACCCCGCTGGGCTGTCCTTTTATCCGTAAGAATATGAGGGGGTGGAGATCTCTTCTGAACAGCATGTTGCAAGGCATCCCAGATGTGCTCAATAATGTTCATGCCTGTTTAATTTGGTGGACATCAGAAGGGTTTTAGCTCAGAAGAGTGTTCCTGGAGCCCCTATGTAGCAATTCTGGACGTGAGGGGTTGTTACATTGTCCTGCTGGACTTGCCCAAGTCCATCGGATGCACAATGGACATGAATGGATGCAGGTGAACAGAAAGGATGTTTATGTATTTGTTACTTATCAGGATCGTATCTTGACTAATCAGGGGTTCCATATCACTCCAACTGCACACATCCCACACCATTACAGAGCCTCCATGAGCTTGAACAGTCCCCTGCTGATATGCAGGGTCCATGGATTCATGAGGTTGTCTCCATACATGTACAAGTCCATCCACTCGATACAATTTGAAACGAGACTTGTCCAACCAGGCAACATGTTTCCAGTCATCGTGGTCCTTCAGCTCCAAAACCCCTTGTCGATGACGTTTCGTTGAATGGTTCACGTGTTGACACTTGTTGTTGGCCCACCATTGAAATCTGCAGCAATCTGTGGAAGGGTTGCACTTCTGTCAAGTTGAACGATTCTCTTCTGTCGTCATTGGTCCCATTCTTGTAGGATCTTTTTCTGGCCACAGCGATGTCGTTGATTTGATGTTTTGTAGGATGCCTAATATTCATGAAACACTCGTGAAATAGTCGTATGGGAAAATCCGCACTTCATAGCTACCTCGGAGATGCTGTGTCCCATCGCTCGTGCGCCGACTATAAAACCAAGTTCAAACTCACTTAAATGTTGATAACCTGTTATTGTAGTAGCAGTAAGCGATCTAACAACTGGGCCAGACAATTGATGTCTTATATAGGCGTTGCCTACTGCAGCGCCGTGTTCTGCCTGTTTACATATCTCTGTATTTGAATATGCATGCCTATACGAGTTTCTTTGGCGCTTCAGTGTTTCTAAAATATATAATTTCCCTGAAGAAGGTATGCCCTACTAGATGGTCTTCAAGACATGACGCTTTATTGGCTACAAAGAAAAATTATTCATTAATAATAAAAACTTTGTACAGTTAAATTTGATTTCCACTAAAAAGATGAACATGAAGAGTGTAAAAGTATAATTTATATTTTAGAGAACTATGATTTTGTAGTGCTGGTCTCCTTTTTTAATTCGTCATTTCAAATCATTAATCCAGTTTCTAAGGCTTTACAGCATGAAAATAATGATTTGGAGAAAGCTAGTATTTTCCGAAGTAATGTTTTTAATAGACTGAGTGTAGTATGAAATACAGAAGATCTCCTGCGAACCTTGCAGAACTAGCACTCCTGAAAGAAACGATATTGCTTAGCCACAGCTTGGAGGATGTTTCCAGCACTTGCCTGCGAAAGGCAATGGTCCCGAGTTCGAGTCTCGGTCCGGCATACAGTTTTAATCGCCAGGAAGTTTCATATAAGCGCACACTCCGCTGCAGAGTGAAAATCTCATTCTGGTAACATAGTCTTCATTATGGATGATTTAATAAGCACATTTGCAGAAAAAAGGCGAGAAAAGTATATATTTGAATTATTTGTCTAACTTGGATCCTAGGAGCATTAATTGTAAATAATTACTTGCTTATGTAACCTAATGTAACCTAGGCTTATTCAATAAATATTAATATTATTCAAAATAAGAGCTTTTGTTTCATTTTGTGAAAAATGTTTACGCTCCATTTGAGCTTCGCTGCAGTCAGGTAAAAAGGCCCCATGACTAATTTTCCTACAGGGCCCATCTAAGGCAAGCTCACCACTGCTTACAACTAACAACAGTAGGTTCCCAGGAGTGGTATCAACTTTTTGAAACCACCTATGTTGTTGTGTAGGTTTTAGTCTCAGGTATCTATTTATTTATTTATTTATACCTTCTTCAGGGTTATTTATTTATTTTATCACACCATGCAGCAACAAGTAACTGAAAAAAATTCATGATAGTCGTTTCTGTAAAGATGTAACACAAAATGATATGTTACAAGATTCATACCCTCTACCCTCAGCATACCAACCACTTACCTTAATTTGTACACTATAGTGCGATTTCAAATTTCGAAGTTGTTATTGTACTTCTAGTCATCTAGTGGATCACAGGAAATTCTTTTATGTTGATTATTCACAAACAAGAACCTATGAGGATAACTACTTGAAGGGTGTGATATAGTAACTGAGACCCTAACTTGCTCAGTTGCATATGTGGTTTCAAAAATTCGATCAAAACACCGGATACTTCTTCTTGTGAGGGAATCAGCACTAGAAGTCCCCACAGTGATTTTACATGCACAAGTAAAATGACCATTTTAAAGTGATTTGGACGAAGAGGATGGACATTTCAAAGTACTGTCGAACTGAAGAATTTGAACAGAAATTTACCCTTTTCGCTGGAGAGTTTCTGGCGATTCCCCAGGACTATATTTTGAATATCCCGAATTCTTCTCATAAATCTGAAGCTTGCTTCTGCCTACATCACTGTTCATCTTATTGGCTGAGAGAGAGGGTGAAGCAGCTCTTTATTTTTACACTTCTCCTCGAAACTTTCAACGACTTTATTAATCGTTTTTCTAGATCCAATGTGTAAAGTACTCCCCTTTACTCTTCTATGAGGAGTGGAAAGAGTATCCGGTGTTGTCCATGATGGACCAGGAACAGTTTCGTCACTCATCAAGAGATGCATTAATTTGCAACACAACACAAACAACACAACAATCACTATACAATGGTTTAAACGCAAGGTGCTACATTAGATCACTGTGGTTAGCAACAGCTGGATACAAAACATGAAAGAGCTTAAACGAAAGACTTCTGCCAAACCAGAACTAGGGAGCCCTCATTCATTTCCTTGTAGACAGACTGCACTAATTTTCCTTCTCTTACTTTCCCTACTATCGAATCTCAGCCCCTAATCACAATTAAATTTTAGCCCTTTTTAACTATTTGAATAATTTCTTTTATCTCGCACATGTCTTTTCATTCTCTTTAGTATCTGATGAGCTAGAAGTCATACACTCTCCTATTCCCTTGGCAGGTCTTGGTTGTTTGCTTATATTGGTCACAATAATGCATTCACTATCTTGTTCCTATTTTAGTTTTATTCCTGTGTTACCTGTATTTGATTGCATGTGATAACCTTGTATTCACATGACCACACATTCTCTTCTTTCTTCCACCGTGCATCACCGATTCCTGTTGCAGCTAACTTCAGCCTGTCCATTTCTTTTTTTAAATTCTCTAATATACCCAACAAAACGATTTAATATTCAATGCTCTCATAGAACACTACATTTATGTTCTGACCTATCCTCAGCAGTCCCCACCAGGACGTCCAAAAGAGGGATTATTTTTAGGTGGGAATAATTTCACAAGAGGAGTCCATGGTCATTAAACAATATAGTAGAGCTAAATGTCCTCGAGAAATCTAGTAGCGGTAGTTTTCCCTTGCTTTCAACAACTTGAAATAAAATCAACATAGCAAAACTATGTTGGCTAATGTCACGAAGCCAGATTGGTCAATCATCTAGTCGGCTGCCACTGAAATTACTGAAAAAGCTGTTGTATCACTTCAGGAACCAATTGTTAATCTGGCGTTTCCTCCGACACATGTGGTAGGATCTACATATAGAACAGATATGTTAATCGCTGAGGCACAAGCCACCTCACAGCGGCGTGGTACTTCACTCTGTCGGCAATTTAGTAAGGGTAGGGAGGAGAAAGTCATATATATATATATATATATATATATATATATATATATATATATATATATATATATATATATATATATATTAATGATAGCAATAAAAAGACTAATTGTATCACAATCACTGGTAGCTGGCACCAATGAGGACGGCACAGTAAGAAAACCGCTCTTGAACTTGATAAACAAATCGACCATACTAATCTTCTTGTTGGCAACTATTGTTGAGGCAAAACCGCCCTGAAGTGATGATGGTTGTAGCTCAGTGTCGTGGATATCATTGGTTACACTGTTATCAAAGTATTTGTAACTCTCTGTGCTAACAAAGTGTTCTCGTAACTGCGGTGTAGTCTATGACAGTTGTGATCTTTGAACCATATGTTTACAAATAACGTGTTCAGTGGTTTGTTGTGTAAATAGTTGCCGGTATTGTTTGATATTTGAAAAGACAGAACATACTCAAAATGCACGGATTTGATTTGATGCGGGCGCAATTTAAGGTGTAGTAACAGTCATTACATACAAATTTCCAATTTGTTTTCATCTTTTTCTGTCGTGACATCAGGTTGCGTATTGTTTTAGCAAGCGTTTTAGTACTAACTTTTCTTTCTTTATTTCCTTTTGTGTAGCCATCTACAGATTGATGTTCTGTAGCTATATAACAGAATGATGCCTTCTTTGTCACCTTGTACAGATTTTCGAAGAATGTTGGCGGAATGTTGTCCGTTGTAAACGTCGAGACATTTTACGGACAAGAGGGAGGTCTTTGTTAGAGAAAGATTTACATATAAACGGTATGCCGTGGACTGTTACTGTTAGGAATACGTACGCATATAGTGAGGAGTTGGAAGCAATGATGATTCGCAGTCAAAGGTTTATTTTTCTGCTATATGTGATAATAATCACTGGGAAATTCAGTTACCGACAAATTATCATGAATAACAATTTTATTATCAGGAAAGCTTCGAATGGTCGCAATGTGGGCATTCAGGTGCCTACGGAAACGTTGGTAGTGCTCAGATGTTTGGTTCATCATGACGTTCATAGTGAGTTGTGAGGCGCTGCTTGATACATCCCGGTGGTTGACAATTCGCTGATCAACACTCACTCGTAAATCACTGTCACGAAAAGCAAGAACTGGTCTGGGCTAAGGAGCTCAAAACTTGTCCTCTACCAAGTTTTCTTCAACATTGACGTTGTTAATTATTAGGACGGTATTTTGCTTTCTTACATTTTCGCTTTATTCACACTTGTATGCTACACTTGCCCTGGCATTACTGCAGAACAATTCAAACTGAACACTAGACTCACACATCCCCTTGCATCCCCTCACTGCTTTTAATTCCAGCTGTTGCAGTATGCCACATGCAGTAGTCTTGGAAATCAGCAACTTTTTAAGCTCCTAGTATACTTCTGTGATATCTACATTCTGTCTGTCCAGAAGCAAATACTATTCTTTCGACTGTTTCATCGTTGTAGCAAACAATACATGCTACTGTTTTGTGTATTTCCATCATGATTGTGAATTAAATAGTAGGACTTCATTAACATACTGTCTGTGGGTTTTCAGTAAGTTGTCAGTTATTCAAATTCCTTCTTTAATATGAAAGTAATGTAACATGGTTTTATTCCATTTTTATAATTTTATGGGGTAGGCCCTACTCCCAAAATTTGTATTTTCAAATCTCTTCTGTTATGATATGTTCTCCATTTCAAGTCTCTTTCAGTACCTTGTCTGCCTTTTTCTCCAACTAAATTCTTGTAAGGTAGAAATGTAAAATTATGCACATTACAAAATCCAGAATTAAGTAGCACCCAATGACAACAGTATCAGTGAGTCACATTAGCATCAGTCAACCCGTACAAATGGCTAGGTGTAACAGATTGTGTGGCTATGAAATGGAATGAAACCATATTTTGAGTCATAAGTAAAGCATACATCAGACATTGCTTCATTGCCAAGAAATTAGGAAAATGCAGTCTTCATAGAAGACCACTTGCAAACACTTGTGCGTCACATCTTAGAATATTGTGCAAGTGTGTGGGACCCATATCAAAAAGGGGTGGTGGAGTAACAGAATGTATTCAAAGAAAGGCAGAACAAATGTTTACAAGGTTGTTTTACTTATGGGAAAGTATCGGAGAAACACTAAAAAAATTTACTTTCCTGATGCTTGAAGATGCACAACTCATTCTGTAAAAACTCACATATAAAATTTCATGCACTAGTGTTAAGTGACAAATTTAGAAATATACTTCAACCTTCTAAATAGAGGCAACTATTTAAGTGTGCATAGAGGTCTTTAAGCAGGCATCCTTCCTGCTCTCCATACGTGATTCGAATGAGAAGAGACCCTAACTTGTAGTACCATGGTAAGTATCCTCTGCCATCCATTTTACAGTGGTTTACAGAATGTGTATTTAATGTAAGTAAAAGCATTACTACTCCATTTCAGTATATCACTTCGTCCACTACAGGAATAGATGTATTTATCTCCATATGGGTGGCTGTTCCTAGACCTACCTACTCATCACATCAGGTTGATCTATCTTTTATTGACTGCAGCAAACTCCGATTTACTTTTTTCATTTTGCAATCTTGTTACTATGTGAAATAACTGTCTGTGACATAGCAATCATTAGATGTTGTAATATTTTGCACTGAGCAAATTTGTCTGGTCATTTTGGCACTGGAAAAGTAATATGGCAGGAGTTATTGCCACAGTCATCATATATGTTCCTTCTCATTTCACTGGTTCATATATTTCTTCCAAGTTGTTATATGTTTACACCAGCCGGCCGGTGTTGCCAAGCAGTTCTAGGCACTTCAGCCGGAACCGTGCGACCGCTGCGGTTGCAGGTTCGAATCCTGCCTTGGGCATGGATGTGTGTGATGTCCTTAGGGTAGTTAGGTTTAAGTAGTTCTAAGTTCTAGGGGACTGATGACTTCAGATGTTAAGTCCCGTAGTGATCAGAGCTATCACACACACACATACACACCATCTCACTTTGATACCTTACATGACCAAAAGCAAT
The DNA here is from genome assembly GCF_023897955.1 of Schistocerca gregaria. Taxonomy (NCBI): domain Eukaryota; kingdom Metazoa; phylum Arthropoda; class Insecta; order Orthoptera; family Acrididae; genus Schistocerca; species Schistocerca gregaria. The sequence continues at coordinate 662,387,086 of NC_064922.1, forward strand.
ATTGGCATAGGTATATACTGATTATAGAACTGATATGTAATTATTTAAAATCCAGCTATTTCCTTTTGTATCATACAGGTGTTTTAATTGTCATTGTCCATCTCTGATTGTAAGAGTAAGCATTTTGAACAAACATGACAAAAATACTGTCACTAATAGTTGCTAAATTAATTGCAGGAAATACTCAGCACCCAAGGCTTTGATCGGCAGGCTTTGGAAGTACTAAAACGGAACTATGATATGTTTCAGGCAAAGTGAGTTTGATTTCATTATGTTGTGATGAGTAATTGTACATTAAATATATAATGAGTGTCTTTTAACCTTCATTCTCTCAGTGATGCCGATAAACATTCTGCTTTGGATCAAGCTGTACGAGAGCACTTACTAAGCCTGCTGTGTGAAGATAGTGATGTAACAGTTTTGGAGCAGTATGTGAAGTTCTGTATACAAGCTTGTCGCTTAGACATGTGCACACCAACAATGCCAGTCGTAGTTCTTGGCGATATATTTGATGCACTGACATTGGATAGATGTGAAACATTATTTGCCTTTGTTGAAAACGGTGTTTCTGTTTGGAAGGAGGAACTGTTTTTTAGTGCATGTAAAAACAACTTGCTTCGAATGTGTAATGGTAAGTTGTTGTGTCCTTCATAAATAAGTGATGATTTTGTGTGTAATATGAATATATGAAAATTTGCTTTGTAAATACTTATAATGTGGCAGGCAGTAACACTTTCTTGGCACTATATGCAACAGGAGTGTGAGTATTATATTATACACAGATTTTTCTGTTATACCACACTCCCGTGAATGAATAAAATATAGCATACTAGGTGTTAATTCCCATTATTGTGTGTGTGTGTGTGTAAATGCTATGTTGTGGAGCATTTGAGTTAAACAAAAGATTTCAAATTAAGTTACAAAAATATATATTTATATGGCCAGATGTTGGCTATTTACATGTTTGTAATTGATTACTTATTGCTATTCAAGAAGGAATTTTTAAGGGAAAAGCTTTAATTTACATATGAAAACGTTTTTGCTGTTTGTCAGCCATCCTGTCTCCATAAGCAGTTGGCTGAGCCGTTTCATGGCTGTGTATTTCACATTTTTCTGTGTGAATGTTAAATATGTTTAGTGTAATATCAATACCCAGAAATATGATACTGGAAGGGAAAAAAATTTAGTTTCCTATCGTAGGATTTACTTTTGGCATCAAAAAGTTAACGTATCTTGCCTATTTTCATCGTTGATTCATATTTTCGTATATACTTGGTGGTTGTAATAAAACTGACTGTGTTCACAACACTGCAGTGTGGGCTGCATACATTACAGGTTGCTTAAACGTTGTATGTATGTTTGTTAATCAGTGTGCTCATGGAGTATGTTGAACAAAATAATAGTTACACTTTCTACCACTAGATAAAAATATGGCGCTCTAAGCAGTCAGAATGTGGTGTGTATACAGGAAAAGGGGAAGAATGATCAAAAATGATAATGTGGTTCTGCTTTGTTTATTATGATATGGTTACAAGTTACAACATGTGTTAAATATGATCTTCTGACTCAGCAACATGCTGCATCCATAACAAGCCACAGTTGACGGTTAGTAGCAGCATGTCCAGTGTAATCAGAGCAATATGTCATCGTATGCTATCCTTCAGATCAGAAAGAGTACAGATACGTCCCTGATACACACTATCTTTCAGATATCACCACAGCCAGGTGTCACATGGGTTTATATGTGGGGATATGGGATGCCACACATCTTGAAATTGCCTAAAGATGCTTACTGAAGGTTTCTTGAAGAAAATCTTTGACCTGGCCAGCAATGTGTGGTGTCATCCTGTCTTGTGTGAACTAGTGCTGTGGACACAGTCACGTTCTTGCAAAGCTGGAATCATGTGTAGCACACAGAGGTCCTTATTATGTGTAGATGTCACAGTGAATGTAAGAAGCATGCAAAATGTTATCTCCTCGAAGAAAAATACTCCGAGAATGAGGGAGCTTGTGAAACCAGACCACACAGTTGGATAAGCTGTGTGCAGTGGGTGTTCCTACACAACATGTGGCAAGGCAACAGTTTTGTACATTCACAGCACCATGCAGAGTAAAATGTGCCTTGTCCGTCCAAATAATATTCGTCGGCCACATGTCATCCATTTCCATGTGAGCCAGAAGACGAAGCCTGTCTTGGTACTTCATTTGGTGCACATTCTGAATTATGTAGGGCTAACAGTGTAAAATGTGCCACAAAACCTTTTGAACTATTGACCAAGGGAGAAAATTCCCGTGGCACAGTTTGAGCACTGGCTGCAGAATTTCAGGCATTTGCTGCATGGTAGGCTATAGCTGTAGCAACTTCAACAACAACTGCCATGGGAATGGACCATCTCCCTCTTCCTCCTGCACCACTTAATTCACCTGTTTCTTCATATTTCTTGATCATATTGTTTAGCCCATTTATTGACATGGGGGGCCTCCTCAGAGCCATTTCTGTCGGCTATTTTCCCACAATGCTGTGCTACTATTGCTGCCATTCTGAGCAACTTTACAAGTAGTTCGTGGTCTTTCGTCTCAAAAGCACTGTGTTTCATTATAAAAACTTCAACCTTCTTAATCTGTTATACCAATAGTCACTTCACAAAAGAAATCAACACATGTCAACAAGTGAAAAAACAACATACGGATGTCAAAACAGGAAACATTTCACATTCAGACTGCTTACAGCGCCAGGCACAAAATGAAACTATTATTTGTCTCAGCATATTTTGTGAGTGCACTGGTTAATGAACATACCTAATATGTTTCAGACCCCTGTGATGTATACAGCATTCACTGCAGCACTCACACCACCATACCACCATCAGTGTATTCCTAACCACCTGGTGTACGGTTCTGGAAAAAAAAAAGTATTCTTGTTTTGAGTGGTTGTACTATGGACCTTAAGGGTTATGAGCACGTGTTCATCTTCACTACTGTTAAACACATCCTTTCTGTCGCAGATTCTTTGCTATTATTAATGACCTGCAGACTGCAATAAACAAATGAGCACATATTATTTTGTTACTGTGAAACAGCAGAGCTTGTAATGTAATCTGCTTGCTGTTACATACAACTTACACTACTGAGCCATCACTAAAGGAGGTGTTCAGTATGGTGTCTATTCATACTAAGGCATGCTCCTGTCTGACATCTGTATCTACATTTACGCAGATTTGTGAAACAGACAAAATAAATCTACAGCTACATCCATACTCTGCAAAACATAATGAAGTGCATGGCAGGGAATGTATCCCATTGTATTAGTTTTTTAGGGTTTCTTCCTGTTCCATTCACTTATGGAGTGCAGGAAGAATGGTTGTTTTAATGCCTCTGCATTTGCTGCAATTAATCTAATCTTGTCCTCACAGTCCCTACGTGAATTATACGGGGGGGGGGGGGGGGGGGGGTTGTAACATATTCCTAGAGTCAGCATTTAAATCCATTTATTGAAACTTTGACAATGTTACGTCATAGGGAGCCACGCACACTCTGAAAAACTTAAGATTGGTCACTTATGGCTTGGCAGGCATTGATGATGATGATGTGTTCCTGTAGTGTGTGTACATTGTTAGTGGGGCTTGCCTACACCAAAGTCTTCAAGTGTCACCAAAACCAAAAATCCAAGGCATTAATATCGGGAAAATGAACTAGCCAATGATCTCGCTGACCAATCCATCATTCATTAAATGTCTCTGTGAGATGTTCTCAAACATTTAGGAGAAAATCGGCTGGAGCTCCGTTATATGTGAACCACAGTTCCAGCTGTTGCTAGAATGGTACCCACTATAGCAGGACAGGCAAGTTGTTTGAGAGAAACGGAGGACACCTTGCATCAATCAACCTGTTTGGAAGTATTTAAGGTCCAATTAGTGTATTGCCAATAATTCCTGCCCATACAATTAACGACATAGGAGACAACCTGAGTAGCCGTCTTAAATTGTTTGCAGATGTTGCTGTCATTTACCATCTTGTAAAGTTATCAGACGACCAAAATGAATTGCAAAATGATTTAAATAAGGTATCTGTATGGTGCAAAAAGTGGCAATTGACCCTGAATAAAGAAAAGTGTGAAGTTGTTCACAAGAGTACTAAAAAAAAAAAAATCCACCAAATTTTGGTTATGCAGTAAGTCACACAAATCTGAAGGCCGTAAATTCAACTAAATACTTAGGGATTACAATTACAAATAACCTAAATTGGAAGTCACATGTTGTGTTAATGTTGTGGGTAGAGCAAACCAATGACTGCGATTCATTGGCAGAACACTTAGAAGGTGCAACAGGTGTACTAAAGAGACTGCTTACACCATGCTTTTCCTCTCTATTCTGGAGTATTGCTGTGCGATGTGAGATCCGCATCAGGTGGGACTGACGGATGACATCAAAAAAGTACAAAGAAAGGCAGCTTGTTTTGTATTATCATGAAATGGGGAGATAGTAGCACAGACATAATATGTGAATCGGAGTGACTTACTGTGATAGCTGCTGAAATTCTACGAGACTTAATTCCAGGATCCTTCTCATCTCATTACAGTACTTGTGTCTTCACAGCAGGTAAAGGAATGGTGTGAGGTCTGCCATGGTCTGATATTGTTGGAGCCAGAGTCTGCCAGTCACTGGAAAGGATGGCTGAAAAATTAAGCTGATTGGCGTCCTGTGTTCTGGACATTTTTTTTGGGTACAGAACATGGATTTAAGAATGGCTTCAGTTTTCTAGACCATAACAGAGATCATGTCTGCCATTTCCCAAGTGGAGTAACAGGCTTCCATTACGCTGACAAGTGCACAGATAGAATAGCATTGTAAAATCATTTTACAAATGTATCAAAGCACAAACTGGTTCTATTAGAACTAATATATGCACTGCACTTTTGCAGAACTGTGAATGCAGTTTAGAGTAACAATACCAACAGATGTTTCATGATTGCTGTATCGATAGACAACAACAGAGGAATGTGCCCTAATTTTTTATTGTGTTCTGTAGGTCGTTCATAATAACAGAGAGCCTGCAATGGAGGAGATGTGTATTACAGCACTGAAGATGAACAAATGCTTAATTGAATTTAAATATTTTCACAGGTCTACAGCAGATCTGTTGTTATAAATATGTAGACTGAAGAACTGTGAATACTCTACCCTGTTTATTGTTTTTTGTTGGTTCATAACATTAGTAGGGCATGGATTATTTTTGACAGTACAAAACTGAATGAGCTGTGTTTTTCCAAAGTTTTCAATCCATAATCCAGTACATTTGTGCAATACCTATTAAAACTGTACAAAAACCTTATTTACTATTTTCCCAGGTAATGCATCTTTTTTGGCTTGACAGAAATACTTCGATCACCTATATAAGGGAATAATTCTGACTCCTCATTCAAGTGAAATGATAGCTCATTACATAGAGTAAGAAAACACAAAGTAGAAAACACAAACAGTGTGTCGCATGAGTGGATAAATTTGATTAGTTCCATTGGAAATGCCTCCATCAGAATTAGTTCATTACATGACTGAAGAAACTCTGTGATTAAAACATTTTCTGCGAAATATGAGAGTGTACAATGCTTGTATTCAAATGACTATCATTTGGTGCTACTTCTGTGAGCAGTGACCAACACCAATTCCACCCTGTGTTTCTTATTACGTACAATTGATTGGTTCACTTATTCAAAACAGCAGTGGATCATGTTAACAAGTGAGTATATAGTTGTGATTTGAGCTGGCAAAAGACCTGTTTGAGAACATGAACGGCAATTTACTGAACCTCAAGTCAGTGAAATTGCCATTGTAAATGTGGTCAGTGAGTACACATCATGACATAATTATACAACGGAGAAGAGAAGGATCACAATGTATCACAGGAATACATCATTCTTAAGATGCACTTACCATTTCAATTTGAAATAAGTATAGTACAATGCATAAGTGAATTTATGAGTAAGTACGTAGGAGTATTTGTGAGCATGAACTATGAGAGGTGTTCAGTAAGTAATGCAACACATTTTTACCCTTGGCCAGTGTTGGTTGAAAAACGTGGAATTTGTTGTGGGACATCGTGAAGTATTCCTGCTTCAACTCTTATAGTTTCATGAAGTACCAAAAGATGGTGGTGCTATAATTAACCTCCAAAATGGAGGTGAGATCCAATCAGAGATCTGTCATTGAGTTTATTTTGGTGGAAAACCAGAGCATCGCAGGAATTCACAGGTGTTTGCAGAATGCCAGCGGTGAACTGGCAGTGAACAAAAACATGGTAAGTCATTATGCATGGTGTCTGTCATTGCAGAAAGGTCACACAAATCTGTCCAATCTCTGGCTGCACACAGCTGTCCTACCCTCAGGAAATTGAAGAAATGACATCAGCGTGTTCATCACCACAAAAATGCAAATGAATTTCTCCTCCATGAGAATGCAAGTTTGTGCATCCTAGAGGAGCTCACAAAACTTCTTTGGACTGCTCTTCCTCATCCACCCTACAGCCTGTATCTCACCTTCCTACTTCCATCTGTCTGACCCAATGAAGTGGGAAGCAGTATGTGGATAACGGGCAGGTTATTGATGCAGCAAGGTGTTGGTTCCGATGTCAACAAGTAGAGTGGTACCTGACAGGCATACAGGCCCTCCCTAGTACTGTGGTGTAGGGCCGTCACATTGAATGGAGATTATGTTGAAAAATAGGATTTTGTAGCCAAAGAGTGGGGAATAATATGGTGTATTGGAATCATGAATAAAACCAACCTGCTTTCAGAAAAAAAGTATTGCATTACTTATTGGATGCCCCTCATACTAACATTTTAAGATATTTTTGAATGATCAGTTTTACAGAGTTCTTGAATGATCTGAAATGTTTCCAAAAAACAAATAAAAGATTTTGTGTTGTATGAGAAATGTTCACTATTCTTATGTAGTACTTTTTCCTAGCCTCAGTAACTCCAACCGAGGTGGTGCTGTAGTTAAGTTGCACTCAGGAAGATTGGGTTAAAGTCTCCATCCAGGCATCTGTATTTTCCCATAATCTCCTGTAGTCAGTATTCCTTTGAAAAGCCTTCAGCCAATTTATTTCTGCATCCACGAACAGTTCAGTATTATAATCTACCTCTAAAGACCCCACCACTGACGGGACCTTAAACCTCAATTTTCCTTCCCTGCTTTTACTAGTAACAACTGGTGGTGCTATCTCATGTTCTCTGGCTAATGTCATGGTGTTACCTCTTAGGAAAGGCTTTGTTTGGGTATTCTCTGGAAATGAGAACTGGACATTGATTGAAAAAGATAATGATGGGAATGTGGGCATAGAAAAAGTTACTGGTACAAGTTGGAACCAGGAAAAAATAATGTGGCCCTAAAAGGAGTAAATGAATAAATTTCTCAAAGGAATAGAAAGGAGGAAGATAAAGCTTGTGGGCAGTGTACTGAGAGATAAAAAAATGGAAATGGAAATGAGTATATGGCATTGTTGGCTTGGAGGACCCATCCAGGGAAATTTGGCTGCCAAGTGCAAGTCTTATTTCAGTCAATACCACATTGGTTGACTTGCGTGCTGGTGATGAGGTTGAAATGATGAGGAGGACAACACAACACCCAGTCCATGAGTGGAGAAAATCTCCAACCCAGCCGGGAATTGAACCCGGGCCCGGTGCACGGAGGCAAGCATGTTACCACCCAGCTAAGCAGGCAGACACTGAGATATAACAGATGGCTCAAATAGTTTTGAAGGGAAAATATTTTCTAAAATGGGCCACGTTAGAGTTAAGAAACAGTTCTTCAAAGAACTGAAGAAGACTTTGATATAGAAACATATCAGGCAATTAAAAAGGGAAGCAGGAGACTAAACAAAAACTTGCAGTACTGATCTTAGACATTAAAATATTATGATGAACATAGCATTAATGTTGCATGTACAGGGGTTGACCAAAAGTGGGTAAACACCAAAGGAAATGCTTGCTTGAATGTAAATACAGATATTAGCCAAGTCTGCAGGTGGTGCCATTGTATTTGACAATGAACAATACTTGAGCAATGCCATCAATATGTTGAACGTGTTAGCTGTGGTCAGAACAGTGTTCTGAGTAGTTGTGAGTGCATTATACGGGAACAAAAGAATTCAAACATGGGCAAATTGTTGGTGCCATATGGTGGGTGCTTCCATATTTAAGGCAGTGAAAACATTTGGAGTTTGAAGAGACACCATATAGAAAGTGAAGAAACATCATCTACTAAGTTACAATGTGGGTGAAAGTGTGTGTTGAGTGATTGTGACAGACAGCTAGTGAAGAGGATTGCGATTGGGGGGGGGGGGGGGGGGGGCAGTGGCAAACGTGAACAATGTTGGTATCAAAAAACGACACAAAGAGAGCTCCACAAGCTGGGAATTGAAGTGTGAGCTGGAGTCCCAAACCACTCAAGAGTGTGCACATGCCCAAAACAGGAAAACATTACGCTAAAGTCATAAAACCTAAGGAGCAGTGGAAGAAAGTAACTAAGTCAAATGTGTCTTGTTTACACTGGTTGCAACTTCTGGATAAGTTTATGTCCCCAGAGGTTCCGTGATGATTTTGGCAGCCATATTGTGATATTCCATGGGCCCTGTGGTTACTCTACAAGGTCGCATTACTGCCAAAGATTATATAACCATTTTGGCTGAACAGGTCCATCCTGTGGTAGAACACAGCCCCCTGTTCACATAGCTTCCATTGTCCAGTACTTGTTTTATGAGGATAAGAATGAATTGTCACACCTCCCCTCACCACATAGTCACTGGATCTAAATATTATGGGGCCTGTGGGGACTACTTTGGAGAGAAGGGTGCATTGAAATATTCTGTACTGCTTTGGAGAGAAGGGAGCGTGATGGCTATCCACCTCCATCATTGTTACATGAACTTGCCACTATTTTGCAGGAAGAATAATATACGACTCCCTTGGAAACTATGCATGACCAGCATTTATCCATTCCTGATGACTGGGAGCTGTTTTGAATGCCAATGCTTTTCCAATGCCATATTACACATGATAATGTGTTGCAATTTGGTGTTTCCGTATTATTGCCCACCCCCTGTAGCTACACGGGCACTCTCTGGCATGTGCACCCCTCTTGGAGAAGTTGGCTGATTGGTCTTAATTCCACTTTAGTATATTTAAAAGAATTTATATTGTTGCTATATTTCAGTTTTCATTTCTATTTCACAATTATTGTTGTTATCCTGTTGTATACGATGGTGGTTTGAAAAGTTCTTGGAACGGAATAGAAAAAAACTATATACATCACCGAAACTTTTTTTATTTTTCAATGTAGTCTCCTTGTTGTTATTGTTGTTGTGGTCTTCAGTCCTGAGACTGGTTTGATGCAGCTCTCCACACTACTCTATTCTGTGCAAGCTTCTTCATCTCCCAGTACCTACTGCAACCTACATCCTTCTGAATCTGCTTAGTGTATTCATCTCTTGGTCTCTCTTTACGATTTTTACCCTCCACACTGGCCTCCAGTACTGAATTGGTGATCCATTGATGCCTCAGAACATGTCCTACCAACCGATCCCTTCTTCTAATCAAGTTGTGCCACAAACTCCTCTTCTCCCCAGTTCTATTCAATACCTCCTCTGTAGTTATGTGATCTACCCATCTAATCTTCAGCATTCTTCTGTAGCATCACATCTCGAAAGCTTCTATTCTCTTCTTGTCGAAACTATTTACCGTCCACGTTTCACTTCCATACATGGCTACACTCCATACAAATACTTTGAGGAACGACTTCCTGACACTTAAATCAATACTCGATGTTAACAAATTTCTCTTCTTCAGAAACACTTTCCTTGCCATTGCCAGTCTACATTTTACATCCTCTCTACTTCAACCATCATCAGTTATTTTGCTCCCCAAATAGCAAAACTCCTTTACTACTTTAAGTGTCTCATTCCCAATCTAATTCCCCCAGCATCACGCGACTTAACTTGACTACATTCCATTATCCTCGTTTTGCTTTTGTTGATGTTCATCTTATATCTTCCCTTCAAGACACTGTCCATTCCATTCAACTGCTCGTCCAAGTCCCCTGCCGTCTCTGACAGAATTACAATGTCATCGGAGAACCTCAAAGTTTTTATTTCTTCTCCATGGATTTTAATACCTACTCCGAATTTTTCTTTTGTTTCCTTTACTGCTTGCTCAATATACAGATTGAATAGCATCGGGGAGAGGCTACAACCCTGTCTCACTCCCTTTCCAACCACTGCTTCCCTTTCATGTCCCTTGACTCTTATAACTGCCATCAGCTTTCTGTACAAATTGTAAATAGCATTTTTCTCCCTGTATTTTATCCCTGCCACCTTCAGAATTTGAAAGAGAGTATTCCAGTCAACATTGTCAAAAGCTTTCTCTAAGTCTGCAAATGCTAGAAATGTAGGTTTACAGAATCCAAACTGATTTTCCCCGAGGTCGGCTTCTACCAGTTTTTCCATTCGTCTGTAAAGAATAGTCTCCTTGTAGATTAATGCAATTGGTCCTACAATGTTCCAGTTCCTTAATCCCATCTTGAAAATGAGTTACCTCCAGGTCTGCAAAATAGTTGTTAACTCCAGCTATAAGTCCTTCATTTGAAGTGAATTTTCATCCACCAAGAAAAATTTTCAGTTTTGGGAAGAGATGGAAGTCTGATGGAGCCATATCAGGTGAATAAGGCGGGTGTGGCAACAATTCATGTAATTTTGCCATGGCGATGGCACATGTGTGTGGGTGCGCATTGTATTGATGGAAAATGACTTTCTTTCTTGCTAAACCTTGCATTTTTTGTGTATCTTTCATTGCAATTTGTTCAGGAGGTTAGCATAGTATTCTCCAGTAATTGTTTGCCCAGTGGGGGGCTAATGTATAAACATAATCCCCTTCGCTTCACAGAACACTGATGCCATGACTTTTCCCACCGCAGGAATTGTCTTTGTTCTCTTTGGTGGCAGAGAATCAGGATGTTTCCACTGCTTTGACTATTGATTTGTGTCTGGGGTATAGTAGTGCACCCGTTTTCTGTGGTCATGAACCGTCACTTTTTGTTCATTTCTCCTAAAACGGGCCAAACATTTTCTCGATTTGTCAATTCTCATGTGTTTTTGATCCAGTGTTAAGAGTCGCGGCACGTGTCTTGCAGATAATTTTTTAATTTCTAATTCTTCAGTTAAAATGTGATCTACTCTTTCAGATGACTTCTGGCAAATGTGAACAATTTCATGCACTTTCAATCGGCGATCCTTCATGACCAATTTGTGCACTTTTGCAATGATTTCTGGAGTAGTGACACATCTAGGCGGATCATCATCTAAGCTCTCCTGACCAAATTTAAATTCATTGGTCCAGTCGGCAACAGTTGAATATGAAGGAGCAGACTCCTCCATTGTATCCCAGAAATTGGCATGAATGTCCTTTGCTTTCATACCTTTCTTTACAAAGTACTTAATGACTGCTCGAATATATATGACACTCTCTCTCGAGAGAGGTGTATTAAGTGTGTTGTGCTGTTAGGCTGTTAGTATCTTCTTCCATGTGTCTGCATGATGATTCACAACCTCTGCTCTCTTTTGAAATTTGCAGAAACTGTTCTGATTTTCAGTTTAACATCTAGGAACCTGCTGTCCAACTTCTATGAATTTAATTTTATCAGAAAAACTGTCATTTTTGTAGGTATAATAATTGCTGCTTTACAGTCAGTGGGTTTGTGTAGTGAGTTGTCACATATGCACACTGTGTGAAAGAGCAATGTTGTGACCTATTTGCCCCATATGCCAGAAACATACAAAGGTACTGTGAACTGGAGAGAAGTAAAGCTCTGTGTTATAGCCGAGCAACTGAATTAGTGTACTATTAAACATCAAGCAAAATGTGTAGTTTGCCGAAACTCATTATTTGGGAAATGAGGACAATGCTGCCCAAAAGTTGCAGTATGACTTTACTCTATAAAACAACTAGTTTTGATAGAACAATCATCATCTGGTCGACTCTTATTATGGTATGGAACAGATGTGCATGTCACTGTCAGTTTAAAACAACATATTTTCCCTCCAATCCCGTGCACACGTTTTTGTTTGTTTGTTTGTCATAATAAGGAATTGCCCTTTTTTTTTGTATCTGATTGTTGTTGTTATTTCCTGGTGCAGCAGGCAAGAGAATTATTTTTGCCAATGACAATCAGCATACTAATTATTATATTTATTAAAGCACATCTAGCCCAGTTTATAATTTTTTCACTATTACAGCAACATCTTTTAGAATTTTGTATTTCCTGATGGAGGTACTGGTGTTGGTGTATCAGAGGTATCTGAATAGAAAGGAACCTCTTGAGTCAGTTTATAGTACAAGCACTATGATGAACCAATATGTTGTTAAGACTGTCATCATGTTGTTTCAAGCTTGCATTTGTATGTTGGTCTTTGAGTCTTGTTGGTTCCTCCAGAAAAAAATCCTAAGTGTGTGTTTACTTCTAGAATTTTTGAAGTATTGTTCAATTCTATAGTGGTGAACAGAGATCTATTTTCCTGATAAAGACTAAAGAATTAAACAGACTGAACTTTGTATTGTATGTACATTTTCAGATCTTCTACGACGGCTCTCCCGGTCTCAGAACACAGTGTTTTGTGGGCGGATATTGCTGTTCCTTGCCAAATTCTTCCCATTTTCAGAGCGATCTGGTAAGTCATAATATCATATAGTTTAATATTAAACAGTGTCACACTTGTGAGATACAATATTATATTACAATATAGTCTATGGCATTTTTATAGTGCTTGAGTAATGGTGCAATACAGACTTTTTTGTATTTGCAATACAGGTTTAAATATTGTGAGTGAATTTAACTTGGACAATATAACTGAATTTGGTGGAGAGCGAACATCAGACTTAAAGGATATCCTTGATGAAGATGCAGCCGGAGAAGAGGAACCAAAACCTGATGCAAAGTATTTCAGTTATAAATTTTGTCAATTCTTTTACTAAATAGTTTTGTGAGACTAAATTTGAAATCCTTTTATTTTCAGATTCAAAATTGATTATAATCTATACTGCAAGTTTTGGGCCTTGCAGGACTTCTTTCGCAATCCAAACCAATGTTATAACAAAGTTCATTGGAAGACATTTTCTGCTGTAAGTATATATTATTTGTTAAAATTCATGACAGAATTATTATTAATCAAGGTCCAACTAGTCTGTGCCCTTAATCCATGTGCCTTCTTCCTCCAACTTGGCTCAGACTTCACCTCCTTACAGGCTGAATATAAAGCTGCTGAAAATTAATATCTCATTTTCACTCCACCACATGAACAAGAAGTGAGATTCAATTCACTTTCTTATATTATCTTCAAAATTACAACTCAGTACATGATAAATTAGGACAGCCACCAAACAAGAAGTGAGATTCAATGCACCTTCTTATATTATCTTCAAAATTACAACTCAGTACATGACAAATTAGGATAGCTACCAAACAAGAAGTGAGATTCAATTCACCTTCTTATATTATCATCAAAATTGCAACTCAGTACATGATAAATTAGGACAGCTATCAACTTGTGTATTGCCTCTCTGTACTATGCACATAACAGATCTGAAATTCAATTTGATAATTAACAGTTACAGTATGTTTATTATTTTTTACATTTAGCACCCTTAGATTTCATGGAGCACTATCTTCCTCTCCATCTGCTCAATGGAACTCCTATCTCCACCTCAGAAGGTAGTGTCTGACTGCTAGCCACTTCTGTACAGTCACTGGATTGTTAGCTCTGGTATCAGCACATATGATTTAAAACACCTTCCAACAGTAGTGTGCTCACCACTTATCAGCTACTGTCTGTCACAAAAATCTTTTTTATGACCTATGTATTTAAGGACGCAATTGACCACACATTCAACCTTAATTATTATACAAGTGTTACATAAATAGACATGATAGCTGCACTATCACTTTCAGGTATTCTTTAAGTTTATCATTGTAGTAAGTATTTCTTTGTGTTTGGTTTCACCATTAATACATACTTCATTACACTTTATAATGAAAATCTCTTTCTTTCATGGAGAAGGTGAATATTAGCTATAATTGTAGGATCATATGTCAGAGCACTTATGAGATTACGTTATGTCCTTGGAGGCAGGTAATTATGTAACTTTAATTATTTTGCTTAACAAGTCTGGAGGACACTCTTATCCACAGTATTTACCCTTGTGCTAATAATAATACTCATAAACATTTCTCAACAATGCCCTTCCAGTGATTAAGTACTCTTTCCTGTAACTTTGTACCATCACTAATGTGATGCACCTCTCTTCCCATAAAGCGGTTGTGGTCCTCCCTTCCTTGAGTCCACCCGAACCTGGTATAAGTTTCCTTTTCTGGGGCAACTTACCCATAAACTACCATAAAGTGTATCACATAGCTTCTTTACTGTAATTTTGAGTACTGCAGTACTCCTCCCTTGTGTTTTCCTTTTTCCCATCTCTAAATCCCCCACCAGATTCATATAGACTCTTGATTTTCTCCAGACAGTTCTCCTGCCTGGCTGCTCTTCCTATCGCTACTCTCCTCCAAAACCTTTTTTTCCTTCTGCATGTTAGCTTGTCACTCTTATCTTTGGGTTATTTCGACACCTGGCCCATTTATTCCTCTTCCTGAATAAGTGAAAAAACAGAATCAGAGTGTTGTACCCAAAGAAGGAAAGCAGATAGACCACAGAGACAGAATCCCTTCCCACCCCTGTACCTCGGGACACCCTCCCTGCTAGGTTCTTCATCAGGACACCGGAGGACGCAGAGTGGGTGACAAAGCCCTACAGTATGGTAATGTTCCAACTTCACCCGAACAGGCCCCGAAAGGTAAGTCCAACACCCTGCTGTGGAATGCCTGTAGAGAGTAAACAATACAACTGTGTTAATTGTGTATGTGTGGCTTTTAATGCCTGCAAATCCCACACCTCCCCTATAAAATGAACACAAACCCGCCCAGAATATAATAATTAAATATAAGAGTTAAAAAAAATTTCCTAATTCAAATTGTTCACAGTTTAAAAAAAAAATCTTGACTTTGTTGCCTGTCAGATGCTCTGTTGTTTAAATCTCTTTACCATCTCTACAGTGTATAATCCTTTTTCTTTTCCCATGGTTGGCTCTACTAGAAATAATGCTTTTGGATGGAGAACTCCCTCAACTCTGCAGGGTCCAGCATACTTAGAAAAAAGTTTACTGGTCTCTTTCTTTATATTTGAGCTCATGTGATGATCATTGATTAAACTAGGTCTCCAATATTAAACTGTGGCTTGGTCATTGTATCTTTAGACTTGTAAATCTGCACTGTCTATTAAGTATTTTGTTACTTGTCATTGTGTTTCTTCTATTGGTGAGGTTTCATGTTTTGGCCAACTAGAGAATTTTAACAAAAGTTCTCCTATAAACTGTTTCTGCATTATTTCTGTAGGTGATAGGTGTGAACTTAGATGTGACAGTTTGTTAATAATCATTTGAGACTCTGAATCAATTGTGCCCAATCTGTATGTTGCTTCAAAAATAGGTTCTACAAAGCTGAGTAATTTCCTTCATTAGTTGTTCACAAGGGTTGTTTTGCAGGTGGTATTTTGAAATAGCAATGTGTTTAATGTTTTCCTGTTCTAAAAATTCTTTAAAGGTGTGACTGGTAAACTGTGGTCCATTGTCTGTCAGTATCGTATGAGGTTTTCCTATATTGTTGAAATATTCCCTTTAAACACTTAATTACTGTTTCAGTTTTAGTGTGTTTGATTTGATAGAGCTTATTGTATGCTGACCAACAAACTACTAGTGCAAATATGTAAGTCTTTCCTCCCCCACTGGTGGGTAGTTGACGGAAAAAATCCAGTGCTGTGACGTTGTGCAATCCCTTGGTTATTATCGAGTAAAACTTGTACAACACTGCTTCATTATTGCCTTTCATCCTTTGACATGTTTCACAAGATCTTATTATTGATAATACTTTTTGACCTAAGTTTTTAAAATAGTAAAATTTAATCGTGTTTTATACATTTGCATACTCCAGAATGTCCATGCCCTCTGTGAATAAAATTAATTAAATTAATTAATTAATTAATTAAATTAATTAAATGTTTTTGGTATGCACTGTCTCCATTTTAATTTAACTTTCTTGACTCTCCACAATAATGCATTCTTTTGGATTGTCCAGTCTGACACATTGTCATCTATTGTTCTTCCCTGGTTGTCCATTTATCACCAAAATGGGGATCGTTAATTATGTCCGTACTTCATTAATCATATAGCTTAATGATAGAAAGTTATATTAAAGGTAACTCCAGGACCTTCCGTCCTTACCATGTCATGCATTCCTAATGGCAAATGTTATATTACATCAGGAACTATATTTTGTGAACCCTTTATATATCTAATAACAGTCCGATATTCTTGTATAACAAGTACATATTGTATAACTCAGGAAACTTTCCATAAGGAACGCTATGGCTTGGTGATTGATTTGCTCAATTATCTTTGATCCCTAAGTTAAAGTTTGAAATTTCTTAATGGTCCATAGAATAGCTAATAATTCCTTTTCTTTTGCTGTATAGTTTAACTCACACTTACTTAAAGCTTGACCCACAAATGCTAGTGTATTGTGCCCTCCCAAATTCATATTCCATTCACCCTGAAACAACTCGCATGCTATCCCATACCCGGAAGTGTCATTGCTTAAGCTAAAGAGTTGACCCATTTGTGGCTGTTTTAAAATCAGTGCTTCTACCAGTGCTACTTTAATTTCATTAAAAATGTCAGACTCTTCGTTTCTCAAATCCATTTTGATCTTTGATTCAATAAGTTTAACAATCTCAGGTTATTCATTGGTTGAATCCTAGTGTATTGCTGATAAAATCCTGCAAACTCCAGAAAAGCCTTTAACTGTTCAGTATTCTTTGGTTCTAGGAATTCTTTTGCAGCTCTGATTTGTTCTGGATCTTCTTTTATTCCTTGCCCAAGGCATCTGAGCTCCTCCCCACCAAAAAATGGCGTAGATAGTTTAATAGTAACACCTTTAACATAAAACTTTTATGATGTCCTTGACAGTAAATTTCAATATAGTTCCCACGTCTTAAATACAAGGAGTATCTCATCCACATAGTTTATGAGTTCTCTTAACAAATCTTTACCTAGCACAGCGTCTAGGGTTCTTATAAATACTGATACTGAGATATTCAGTCCAAATGGTAATACTTTAAATTGGCATGAATTACCTTTGTACAGAAATGCTGCTTTTTTTTTTGTTTTGTTTTAAATTCTTGTCCAATTGACCTGTCAGTAACCAGCATTATGACCCATCAAACTGAAATATCTGGCTTGTTCGAATTTTGTCAAAATTTCATCTGTACTGATCACTCTATCAATTTCAGTTTCTATATGTTTGAATGAGTATCAGACGTACTCCCCCTGTGGTTTTATCCATGGCCAATAATGGTTTGTTACATACAATTGAGCAGTGTTCTATCATTCCTCCATGGTATTTGATTTCTTCTTGTACTGCTGGGCATAACTTTAAAAATGGAAAATCCAGGATGGAATGTAACAGTACCAGAGAAGGAAAGTTGCTACTCACCATATAGTGGAGATGCTGCGTTGTGATAGGCACTACAAAAAGATTCACACAGTTATGGCTTTCAGCCATTAAGACCTTTGTCAGCAGTAGACACACATACACACATGCACACATGCAAACACAACTTGCACACACGTCTGCAGTCTCAGAGAACTGATTCCACACTGCGAGCAGCAGCACCAGTGCATGATGGGCCTGGTGACTGGGTGGGGGTAAGGAGGAGGTAAGGAGGAGGCTGGGGTGGGGAGGAAGAGGGGTAATATGGTGGGAGGGGTGGACAGTTAAGTGTTGCAGTTTAGATGGAGGACAGGAGGGAGGAGGAGGTAAGTAGCAGAAAGGAGATGAATAAAAAGAAATTAAAAGACTGGGTGTGGTGGTGAAATGATGGCTGTGTGGTGCTGGAATGGGAACAGGGAGGGGGCCAGATGGGTGAGGACAGTGACTAACGAAGGTTGAGGCCAGGAGGGTTACGGGAACCTAGGATGTATTGCAGGTAAAGTTCCCACCTGCGCAGTTCAGATAAGCTGGTGTTGGTGGGAAGGCTCCATATGGCACAGGATGTGAAGCTGTCATTGAGATGAGGGATATCATGTTTGGCAGTGTGTTCAGCAACAAGGTGTTCCATTTGCTTTTTGGCCACAGTTTGTCGTTGGATATTCATGCAGACAGACAGCTTGTTGGTTGTCATGCCTACATAGAATGCAACACAGTGGTTGCAGCTTACCTTGTAAATCACATGACTGGTTTCACAGCTAGCCCTGCCTTTGATGGGATAGGTGATGTTAGTGACTGGATGGGAGTAGTTGGTGGTAGGAGGATGTATGGGACGGGTCTTTCATCTAGGTCTATTATAGAGGTATGAGCCATGAGGTAAGAGATTGGGAGCAGGGGTTGTGTAAGGATGGACGAGTATATTGTGAAGGTTCGGTGGATGGCGGAATACCATGGTAGGAGGGGTGAGAAGGATAGTGGGCAGGACATTTCTCATTTCAGGGCACGACGAAAGGTAATCGAAACCTTGGCGGAGATTGTAACTCAGTTGCTCCAGTTTCAGATCGTACTGAGTTAGGAGGGAAATGGTACTCTGTGGCCGGACTGTGGTGGAAAACTGGAAAGATAAGGCACGGGAGATTTGTTTTTGTACAAGGATGGGAGGATAATTACAGTCAGCGAAGGCTTCAGTGAGACCCTTGGTGTATTTTGAGAGGGACTGCTCGTCACTGCAGGATGTGACGACCATGGGTGGCTATGCTGTATGGAAGGGACTTCTTGGTATGGAATGGGTGGCAGCTTTCAAAGTGGAGGTATTGTTGGTGGTTAGTAGGTTTGATATGGACGGAGGTACTGATGTAGCCATCTCTGAGGTGGAGGTCAACATCTAAGTAGGTGGCTTGTTGGGTTGAGTAGGACCAGGTAAAACAAGTGGGGGAGAAGTTGTTGAGACCTTCTCTCCTTCTCCCAGTCCATACAGTGGAAACACTTTTTCGCCACCAACCCGACCAATCAGACTCAACCAAAGACCAATATTGAACCTTGCCTAACTCAATTCAATCCTTTATCCAACCGTGATCCACCCCCACTACCTCCAAACCACCCCCTGTTAGCTTTCCAGAATTTCTTAACACACAGTCCGGCCACAGTGGACCATACCCCTCCTAACTCAGTACCATATGGAACTGGGGCAATTGAGTTACATTCTCCGCCAGGGTTTCGATTACCTTTCGTCGTGCCCTGAAATGAGAAATGTCCTGCCCACTATCCTTCCCATCCCCGCTACCATAGTATTCTGCCGTCCACCGAACCTATACAATATACTCATACATCCTTACACAACCCCTGCTCCCAATCCCTTACCTCATGGTTCATACCCCTGTAATAGACCTAGATGCAAGACCTGTCCCATATGTCCTCCTACCACCACCTACTCCAGTCCAGTCATTAACATCACCTATCCCATCATAGGCAGAGCTACCAGTGAAACCAGTCATGTGATTTACAAGCTAAGCTGCAACCACTGTGTTGCATTCTATGTAGGCATGACAACCAGCAAGCTGTCTGTCTGCATGAATGTCCACCGACAAACTGTGGCCAAAAAAGCAAATGGACCACCCTGTTGCTGAACACGCTGCCAAACATGATATCCCTCATCTCAATGTCAGCTTCACATCCTGTGCCATATGGAGCCTTCCCACCAACATCAGCTTATCTGAATTGCGCAGGTGGGAACTTTACCTGCAATACATCCTAGGTTCCCGTAACCCTCCTGGCCTCAACCTTCGTTAGTCACTGTCCTCACCCATCTGGCCCCCTCCCTGTTCCCATTTCAGCACCACACAGCCGTCATTTCACCGCCACACCCAGCCTTTTAATTTCTTTTTATTCCTCTCCTTTCTGCTTCTTACCCCCTCCTCCCCTCTATCTAAACTGCAACACTTAACTGTCCATCACGCCCACCATATTACCCCTCTTCCTCCCCACCCCAGCCTCCTCCTTATCCCCACCCAGTCACCAGTCCCATCATGCACTGGTGCTGCTGCTAGCAGTGTGGTTTCAGTTCTCTGAGACTGCAGACGTGTGTGCAACTTGTGTTTGCGTGTGTGTGTGCGCAAGTGTGTATGTGTGTCTACTGCTGACAAAGGCCTTAATGGCTGAAAGCTATAATTGTGTGAATCTTTTTGTTGTGTATATCGCGACTCAGCATCTCCGCTACATGTTGAGTAGCAACTGTCCTTCTCACTATATGGTGAGTAGCAACTGTCCTTCTCTGGTATTGTAATGTACTTTAGTAATAATTTGTACAAATGATTTTTATGTGAATTGCTCAATAATTCAGACTCATAAGCTTCATCTTTAATTTATTGTTGTAGTTCACCTTGTGTTCCAATTGTACTCTCTAAGTTTATAACAATACTAGTTGCTATTAAGCGGATATTATCTCCCTCTGTAATTCTGCTAGTGTTTCCTTTAAATGGTATTACATATACTTTGTTTCTACAATTACTTGTTAAAAGTTGTGCAGAAAAATCAAAGATTACTGTGTATGTCATCAGCCAATCTACCCCAATAGCAATTGCAGATTCACAATAGTTACTTCTACAGAGGTCTACATAAGCACAAAACTATTCAGTGTTATTGGTAACTGTACTTATTCTCTAATGTATCTAGCTTTAACTCTTGTAATGCCTACTACATATACACCAGTTGCAGGATGTGTTGTACAAACTTATTTTTTGCCTTAAATATCAAATAATGGTTCCGATATAATGGAAATCATAGCCCTTTCTCTCTTGTCCTTATTATTAACCCTTTAACTGCTTTGGACGTGTTAATGCATGCGCCTTTGTACCTGTCCCTGTGTGCTCTGAACGTGTTTACGTGCGCCACCAGTACTTCTACATGGTACTCTGAGCGTGTCTACACTTCTTTTGAAATTTTTGGTTAAACATACTATTTTCATGACCCATATCTTCATGATTTGGACTATTCTTTTCATTGTTCATGGTATCTGGGTTTGTGACAGATGATAACAACTCATTCATAGTAGCCCAATCCCGGTACAAAATTCCTTTATGTACATAATGGGGTAGCTGCCTCACTAATACTTTAGCTAAATGAACTTCGTCCAGTGGGTTGTCTAAATATTTAGAGTAAACTAAACGCCATACAATATACTTTTTAAAACTCCCGCAAGAACTATTGTAGTTCTTTGGATTGAATAATTCTAAATTTAATTTGTCTTGTATCGTTTGTGACCAGTATTTACATCTAAATTTCTCTTGTAAACTCTTCCATGAAGTAAAGTCTTCTGTGTGTGCATTCCCCCACTCAACAACATCCCCTACTTGATAACTTAATGGAAAATCTATTTTCCAAGAATTGGCCCATTTTTGAGGTGAAGATCTCAAAAAACTCATAATAAGTATTTTGGGTGTACGTCTCCTTCAGGTTTAAACTTTGGGAAAGGCTAGTAAGGGTCCATGCTACTGCCTAATTGTAGCTCTTCTAATAAAGTATTTGTATCTAAAGATATCCCTCTGCACTGGCTTTCTGTGATTTGTTGTCTTATTTTAGCTAACTCATTCCAAAACCTTTTAAATTCTATTTAAAGTTCGTGTAATCTCTTGAAATTTTTTATTTGCTATGGCTTGTACTTTTTCTTCCAAACTCATAAAGATATCAAGTGAAGAAATGGAATATCTGTTCTCGCATCTTTGTTCTAAAAGTTCAGTATGGTTTTGCGCATCTGAAATCTGATCATTTACAAGTTTACACTCCTTTACTGCAAATTATCACAAACCACCTACATCAATATGAATTTCTCTAATATGTTCTTGAATTTTGTTAGGGCACTGTTGAAGCATTTCATTATGAATTTCATTTTTAACAACATTTAATTTATGATCTAGTGTATTTGCTAAATGCTTCTCCAAATGCTCAAGTTTCTCATCAAAATGAGCAAATCTGTCATAATTGCTGTAAAGTTATCTCCTCCTTGGATGACTATATTTTCCCAGCAGTGCTCACCACTTATTAACTACTCTTCAGTCATGAACATATTTTCTCGGACGTACATATTTAAGGACATGATACCTCTCATTCAAGGAATGGAATGTATCACTATACCCATCTACTTCATTTTTAATTATTTTCACCAAACCTTTAAACTTCCTAATAAAATTAGTTCTCACTGAAAGCATCACAAAAATTTGCTAAGAGTGGTTGTGTCACAGCTATTTGTTGGGACCAATAGTAATATTATACTTGATTCTATAATATAGGATCCTTTGTTTGATTATCATACTACTACACCACCTGAGTGACTCTGCCTCTTATTAAAGGTTCATCCAGATTGAAGATTGATGTAAAATAAATTGTTAACAGTGCTTATTATGTTATACTATCTAACTTGTTCCAAACCCACGAGAACCATCTCGGTTTTGGGTCCATAGAACGAAAACTGAATCTGATCTAATCTTTTACAATAGCTCCATTCTGAATTAATTGTAATTTGTATTAATTGTATTTCCATGCAAAACTTTTTCAGTTTCCAGTGCTCTTGTGCATTCATAAACAAACTAGCAAACCTGTCAATGCTTTGCCATGGCTAAATATGTATAGCAATTGAATATACATCCTAATCTCCTTTTCCCCCTTCTCTCTCCCCATCCCCTTCCCCTTTCTTTGTCTATCTCCTCATCCTCCTCCTCCTCCTCCTGCTGCTGCAGCTGTTGCTGCTCCCTGTCTGTCTATCTCCTCCTATCCCCTATCTGTCTCCACCTCTTCCCCTATCTGTCCATCTTCTCCTTTACCTTCTCTTTTTCCATCCCCTCTTCCCACCTCTCCCTGACTTTTACCCTTGTTTATTGTTGTTGCCAAGAAACACTTAATTGGGAACTGAAATCACTTAAAACGTGTAGACAAATGGACTGGTATAATTGGCATAGGGGGATGAGAGATCTTTTCTGCAGCTTGAGCTGTGAGGACAGTTGATTCAATAATAGTATTTTGTGTACTTTTAATCTACAAATGGGTAGGATTATAAAGCTTTTGACAATTTAGATTCAGTAGTAGTACTCTTAATCATAAACCAATAAACTGTAAATGCAACTTTCCTGTTTTCTATTAAAACCAACTGTAAGGGAAAGAAAAACAGCACATCAATGTGTACACAATTTTTGTTTAAGATTATTATATAAGGAGAAAGGATATGTATGAGAGAAACAATTTGTGTAATAATTTAAATGTCCTCCTATCATAGTTAAAACTGACTAAAAGAAAGAAAACAAAACCACACGTTTTCACAGCACAGCAGTTTCTTTCTCGCAGTTGCATCTAACAAGAAACCAGTACATTGCTGTTTAAAACAATATATAGTGTATGTCTGCCTGAACATTAGAGTATTATATAAAAGTTTGAAGTTGCTCACGAACATTTTGAAGTTTTTGGCAACAACTTTTCCCTATTAATTAAATACATATTTACCAAACAATGGAAAATCCAGGATGAAATATTGACGATATTATGAAAAGCATAGTTGCTACTCACCAAATAGTGGAGATGCTGAGTCACAGATAGGGACAACAAAAAGACTGTCAAACAAAGAGAGAGAGAGAGAGAGAGAGAGTAAAATATATCTTTACATGTTATGTATATTAAAAAGTACCTAGTCTGTGTCTGTCCAATTTTTTATTAGTGTATCATGTAAAAATTTAAAGTAAATCAGTGAAGAACCTTTCAAGATTTTTGCTAATAATGAAAAAAAACCTGATGTTACTGCTATCCAATCGCCTATCACAAGTAATGTAAAGGAAGAGGTTTAACACCAAAATATTAGAATTAATCTATATCAGTTTTAACTAGGAGAAGCTAAGAACTTATCAGCACCCCCTGTAGATTAACTTGATGCAAATCGGTAAAGGTGTGTGTGTGTGTGTGACTTATTTGATAATTATTAAAGTAGAAAGGAAGGGAGAATTTATGACGTTTCAAGAAAACAAAAAGCAAGTAGTAGTAAATTCTCTTGTGTACTTGGTTGTTATTGTTATAGAATGTGCCTACAATAATTTCAGTGGGCATTATATAAATAGTAATTACTATTTTGTTTTGTTGACAGCATGCCACAAATGTTCTGTTGGCATTTAGCAGTTTCAAACTAGATGACAACCAGGGGAAGAAGAACAGACGCAGCTATCAAGCAGTACCTGCAGCATTGGGAGCAGATATAAATTCTGACAAGACACCAAATTATTTTGCCAAATTTCTTACCAATCAGAAATTGCTTGAATTGCAGCTAAGTGATTCAAACTTTCGCCGTTATGTCCTTGTGCAATTTCTTATTGTCTTTCAGTACCTGGAATCACCAGTTAAATTTAAATCGTAAGTTATTATCATTGTTTTTACATCTAGAAATGATTTAGAATATGGGTTGAATTTCATAGCTGTACTGATATTGTGCTGAAAACTGCGCAAATGGAAATTCACTTATTTCAGTTAATGTTTGTATTCTGTCGTACATAAATTTTTCATCGTTACCCATGAAATGCAAATGTTACCAATGATTGACTGGTAACAGTTCATTGAATCTGTAATTCCTTAGTTTGATGGACATGAATTGTCGTAGGTTAGAGTATTCAGAACATTTTCATCAAAGCCCAATTATCTTTTTGAACTTGGTGGTTTACTTACATTAACTTGACTCTGTTCCAAAGCACAAACTAGTTTAATGTAATGCTTTTTGTGAGGTAATTTCCCTTGTGCGTAGCTAGATGTTGTAAGCTGACAATGCTGACTTTGCTCCTGCGTTAAATTTAGAAAGAAAAATGTGTTGTCAGTTTATTTTTTCCCTTCTTTATTTTCCATCTTCCATAACTCAAGGAAAGTAAAAGGCTTTTTACAAGTACAGCAGGCTGCGTAAATTTAGATGACAGGTCATTAAATTTTTTCTACTAATTCATTGTGTTCTGAAAGACTGAAAAATGATGCTGATGTACTTTTACCATGACTGGTTCCTCAAGCTATAGAGAGAACACTCCCCTCCCCCTCCCTCCCTCCCTCCCTCCTCCACACATATGGGGTGGGGGTGTATATGGATAGAGGGGGAGTGAGGCAAGAAGAGGGGTTGGGGATGGGTAGCTAGTGGTTCGGTATATGGACTAGGCATGTGGTGCATGTTTGTAGGGGCTGGTGGGGAGTGGTACTCATTGTAGGTGACTTGGATATGTGAACTGGGAGGGAGCAATGGGACAGAGGACGGGGAAACTATTGGCTGGAGGGTATGGGGGCTTTGGGTTATGAGAGACTGAAGCGACGACAATTATGGGAGCGAAGGCTGTGTTGGAAGGGCCACTCCCATCTATGCAGCTCAGAGAAACAGGTAGTGGAGGGTAGGGTTCAGATGGCCCAGGGTGTGAAGCAGCCATTGAAGTAGAGCATGTAGTGCTCAGCTGCATGTTGTGCCACCAGTTGATCTACTTTTTTCTTCCCCTCAGTTTGACCGTGGCGTTCTTGCAGAACCAACTGTGAAAGCAGCCATGTCATATACCACCTCTGTTGTAATCACAGGACAACTTTTTATGTCAGTATGACAACCAATCAGCTGTCCACCAGCTCTGTTAACAGAGCTCCATGCATATAGAATAGTTTCATAGAAATGAGTGTGGCTTAAAGATTTTTTCAACTAATGGAGCCCAGTGTGTAGTGCAGGATGGTAAGTGTTCCATCAGAGAGGAGGATTTCGTCAGGAGAGCTCCAGGGTAGTACAATAGAATCATTCTTATTCTCTGTGTACTTAACTGTCTGATAGATAGGGTGAGCAGCAGTTTGCACTTGTTTGATGATGTCGGTGTAGTGTATGGAAAAGTGTCATTTTTGGGTGACTGTAGGAGATTACAAGATGATGTGGATAGAATCGTATGGATAGAGCACGTAAGATTGTTGTAGGGAAGGCAGATGGTTGACTTCAGTTTATCTCTTTATCTCTGCGTAACTACCAAGATTTCATACATCTGAACCTGCTGCTTGTATTCAAGCCTTGATCTCCCTCTACTGTTTTTATCCACTCCACATATCTTTCCATTATCAAACTGACAATTTCTTGATGCCTCAGGGTGTGTTCTATAAACTAATCATTTATCTTAGTCAAGTTCTGCCATAAATTTCTTTTTCCCCAAATCAGTTCAGTACCTCCTCACTTGTTATTCAATCGGTTCATCTAACCTTCAGCATTATTCTGTAGCACATTTCAAAAGCTTCTATTCTCTTCTTGCATGAACTGATTATTACTCACATTTCACATACATAGAGTCAGTTCCACAAGAAAGTGTACACTCTTTTCTGTGTGAAATAAAAGGCACTGATATAACTATATGTTTACATGAACATACATATTATTACTAATTGCACAACTACTTAATAGTTAATCCAATTGCCGTCATTATTGACTATAGCCTGGCACCTTTTTGGCATGCTTTTCATGAGATTTTCTGTGCATTCTCTTGGTAACGATCCCTGTATTGTCCTGATCTGATATGAAAGCTGCTTTAAAGTATACATATTGGCTTTCCTTTAAGCTTCATTTTAATACACAACCAAACATTTTTGATCGTATTTGCATCCAGAGACATTGCAGGTGAATACGTCATGGACACCCCATTGTTTTGTTTGCACACTGTACAGAAAAGGGCTGTGATGTTTCAGATCATTATCCTCTTGAAGTATCCAGTTTGCACTTCATTTGAACCAAATAGCTTTTTAACGGGCTTCAGAAGGCATTTTTGATAAGTATATAAATATAAATAAGTGATGCTTCAAATATTTTGCACTCATTTTAAACTGCAACTGGCAAAACAAAACATTCAACTCTCACACTGTTTCCGAGATTTTCGCTCTGCAGTGGAGTGTGCACTGATATGAATCTTCCTGACAGATTAAAACTGTGTGCCAGACCGAGACTCGAACTTGGGACCTTTGCCTTTTGCGGGCAAGTGCTCTACCAACTGAGCTACCCAAGCACGACTCACGACCCATCCTCACAGCTTCAATTCTGCCAGTACCTCGTCTCCTACCTTCCAAACTTCACAGAAGCTCTTCTGCGAAAGATTACAGATTCGAGACCACTACCAGAGATGTTGCTTCGGATGTTACATTTAAAATTATGGCATACACTTTCATGCTGAACCAATTGTACAAGGGTACTCTCCAGAAAATATCTTAAGAAAGGAATTCCTAACACTTCAGTTGATATTAAATGTGGACAGATATCTCTTGTTCAGAAATTCTTTTCTTTTTGTTGTCAGTCTTTTCTGCACTGGTTATCATTAGTCATTTTGCTGCCCACATAGCAAGAATCATCTGCTACTTGTATTGTCCCATTTCCTAATCTAATTTTCTCAGCATCGGCTGATACAATTCAAATATATTTCGTTACTCTCATTTTACTTTTATTGATATTCATCTTACAATTTCTTTTCAAGTCATTATCCATTCAATTCAACTGTTCTTCCGAGTTCTTGGCCATCTCCAACAGAGTTACATTGTTATCAGCAAACCTTGAAAACTGTATCTCTTTTTTGTTAGCTTTAATACCCTTTCCAAACATCTCCTTGGTTTTCTCCACAGCTTGCTTAGTGAACAGATTGAATAACATCGGTGATAGGCTACAACCTTATATCTCCCCCTCCTCGACTGTGACTTCCTCCTCATGTCCTTCAACTCTTACAATTGTAATATGGTTTTTCTACAAGTTCTACAGCATTTTGCTCCTTGTATTTTATTCCTGATACCTTCAGAATTACAAAGTGAGTATTACAGTCTACATTTTCAAATGCTTTTTTTTCAAATCTACAAAGTTGTAAACGTGGGTTTGCTGTTCTTTAGTTGATTGTCGAAGATAAGATGTAGGAGTTGTATTGCCTCGTGTGTTCCTTCATTTCTGTGGAATACAAATGGGTCTCCCCAGAGGTTGGCTTCTATCAATTTTTCCATTCTTCTGCAAATATTTCGTGTCAACATTTTGCAAACATGGCTTATTAAGCTGATGGTTCTGTAGTATTCACATCTGTTAGCACCTGCATTTCATGGAATTGGAATTATTACATTCTTTCTGAAGTCTGTTGGTATATTTCTTGTCTCGTATTCACTGAGATGACGAAAGTCATGTGATAGTGATATGCACGTATACAGATGGCATTAGTGTTGAGCACACAAGGTATAAAAAGGCAGTTCATTTGTACTTGGGTGATTCATGTGAATAGGTTTCTGACATGATTGTGGCCACGCAACAGGAACTAACAGACTTGGAACGCAGAATGGTAGTTAGAGCCAGACACATGGTATCCGGCAATCCACAGTGTCAAGAGTGTGCTGGCAATACCAAATTTCAGGCAATACCTCTCACCACAGACAGAGCATTTGCATAGAGTTGTCACTGTTAATACACAAGCAGCACTGTGTAAAATAACCACAGAGATTTATGTGGGATAAATATATCTGTTAGAACAGTGTGGTGAAATTTGATGTTTAATGGGCTATGGCAGCAGACGAACAACGTGTGCCTTTGGTCACAGCATGACATTGCCAGCAATGCCCCTCCTGGGCTCATTACAATATCAGTTGCTCCCTAGATGACTGGAAAACTGTGGCCTGGTCAGATGAGTCCTAATTTCAGTTGGTAAGAGCTGATGATAAACCTTGTGTGTGATGCAGACCCCATGAAGCCATGGATCCAGGTGGTCAACAAGGTACTGCACAAGCTGGTGGTGGCCCCATAATAGTGTAGGCTGTGTTTACATGGAATTAAGTGGGTTCTTTGATTCAACTGTGCCAGTCATTGATTGGAAATGATTATGACTATTTGCAGCAAGTGAACTTCATGTTCTCAAAAGTAGTTGAATTTTTATGGATAACAATGTGTCATGTCACTAGGCTACAACTGTTCCCAGTTGGTTTCAAGAACATTCTGATTTGGCCATCTAGATAGCCCTAAATGAATCCCATCGTACATTAATGGGACATAATCGAAAGGTCAGTTTGTGCACAAAATCCTGCACCAGCAACACTTTCGCAGATATGGACGGCTGTAGAGGCAGCATGGCTCAATATTTCTGCAAGGGACCTCCAACAACTTGTTGAGTCTATGCCATTTGACTTGCTGCACTATGCTGCGCAAAGGGAGGACCAACATGATATTAGGACGCATCATATTCCACATCTCATCTTCACCTACTTACTTGTCTCTTTCTATAAAAATCCTTCCACCCCCACCCCAGTTTTGTTTTCCTTTCAGATGCCCTTTATATAACCCTTCCACCTTTCAGCTTTTCTTTCTTTTGCGTAGTACGGGCTTGCTCTCAATATTCATTATGCTCAAAGCTGCTTCTCTTTTCTCCAAAGGTGTCTTTAACTTTCCTGCAGACAGTAACTTTCTTTCCCCTAGTTGTACATGTCTTTACAGCCTTGCATTTGTCATCTAGCCATTCTCACTTAGCCATTTTGCCCTATCAATCAATCTCATTTTTTACACATCTGTATTCTCCTTTGATTGCATCATTTGTTTAATTTTTATATTGCTTCCTTTCATCACTCAAATTCACTATTTTGTGTGTTATCCAGGGATTAATACAAAGCCTTGTCTTGTAGATCATCTGCTTTCTGCCTTCCTTGTTTAATCTTTCAAATCTACCCATTCATCTTCTGTTGTATTTCATTACCATTGTTTCAGTCCAATGTTGCATAATACTCCTCCTTAACCTGTCAACAATACCGGGCTCCTCCAATTTATCCATGCCCCATCTCTGTAATTTCCCACCTTTTTGCAATTTCTACAATTTTGTATGTTGTCCTGGGATTAATACAATGCCTTGTCTTGTACTTTGTCTGCTTTCTGCCTTTCCTATTTAATCTTTCAAAGCTACCAACTCGTTTTCTGTTGTATTTATTTACCACTGCGTAAGTCCAGTGTTGCACAATGCTCCTTAATCTGTCTGGCTCCTCCAATTTATCCATGTAATTTCCAACATTTTTGCAATTTCTACAATTTTAATCTCCAATTCATAACCAATAAATCATCATCAGAGCCCACATATGAGCACTTGAAATGTCTTACAGTTTAAAATTTGGTTTTGGAGTATCTGTCTTACCTTTACATAATCAGTCTGAAATTTAGCAGGGTATGTTCCACATATACAACCTCCTTTCATGATTCTTAAATTAGTGTTAAAAATGATTAAATTATGCGCTGTTCGAAATTCTACCAAGTGGCTTCCTCTTCATTCCTTTCCCAAGTCCACATTCTTTTACTATTTTTCCTTCTTTACCTTATACTGTTATTAAATTCCATTCACTCAACACAGTTACATTTTTGCCTCCCTTTTCTGAATAATTCCTTTATTAAACAATGGAAAGTCCAGGTAGGAATACCAACAATCCAGTGCTTGGTCAAGTATTCTTTTACACTTGAGCAATATTTTCTCTATGCGCTCCTGCACTGTGCAACATTTTTAGTGAAATATGCCTATACTGCTTTTTTCATCTCATTTACTGATCACATATATCTTTCTACTTGTTTTAGTTGTCCATTGTACTTAGGTAATCATTGTTGTCACAACTGCTTAATGGTCACCGGTATGTTTCGATGTGGACATCCTCAAAGCAGTCAAGTGTATTTGTTGCCATTAGATCCCATATATTTCCATGACAAATGGGGTTCTGAACTATCTGCTATCTGTTCTAAGTAGTTTACAGAGAAGGTCTTATCATGCCCCCCCCCCCCTCCACTAGCAAAATTGTAATTTTCCCAATTGATTGTTGGATGTTTAAAGTCTCCACTAATGACTACAGTATGATAAGGGAACTTACATATAAGAGAACTGAGGTTTTCTCTAAAGTTTTCAGTTGTATCAGGAGATGAGTCTGGTGAGTGATACAAAGATCTCATTACCACTTTATGCCCACCCCTTATACAGAGTCTTGCCTAAACAATCTCACATGCAGCTTCAGTTTCAGTCTTGATGGATCCGACAATTACTCCACCTCAATTCCCCGTTAGGTTGCCCTTTCGATAAACACTTAAATTTTCCCCAAAAATATCACTGCTGTTAATTTCAGGTTTCAACCAGCTTTCTGTGCTTAGTATTATATGAGCTTCACTTTTTAGGAGCACATCAGACTCTGATATTTTGTTGCAAATACTCCAACAGTTCACTTCTAGGATTTTAATATTTTTGCCTTTTTTGGGGGGGAGGGGGCATTATTTTGGATCTTACATTTATACTTCTGTGTCTCCCATTGCTGCCACGATCTGGACTGGATGGAGAGTCACCTAATCAGGTGGCTGGGTAGCAGCCACTGATGTGTAGTGCATGCCTGACCCATTTAGGGGACCTTACAGTTGTGAACACTATGGCGCAAGTCCAGGAAGTCACAGCCTAGCTTGTCACAGAAACTTCGAACTCTCTGATACAATCCTTCCATTTGACTCAGCACCACAGGGCCACAATCACTTCTGAGGTCAATGCTACAAGTTGTCAGCTTCGTTGAAACTCCATGCACAAGGCTGGTCTTCTCAAACTACTCTGTCAGTCACTGGAATGACCTAAGTATGACCTCAGAGCCCAGACAACAGGCATCATTTGTTCCAACATGCGCCACAATCCATGGTTGGTTGCACCTTGTTCCCTCAATGGCTGCTGGAATAGCCTCTTCAACATGTTGAACGAGGCCTCAGGCATACACACAGAGCGCACATGGTATCGTTTCCTGTCCCTTGCTGCCTTTTCCATGAGGGGTATCACCATTCACAATGCATTTAAACTGCTGACAGTTAATAGTTCCCTATGCTTAGGCATTTGCTTCTTTTTGAAACAGGACAAAACAGGTTTCCCCAAAGCAGGTGAAGTAAGTACTACTGCCTCAGTTTCAACAAAAGACAGCACCTTGAACTTGTTGTTTAGGAGAATTGGAATAACACCCTAAGTCCTCCCTGGTCCCAATCTACCCTTTACTGGAAGCCTACATCTACCATTGACACACCACTTGCAGTCAAGTGGATGAGTAATGACAGACCCATACTTCCTGCCGAGGAGACAGTATCCACTGGAGAGTACAGTACTTGATGTACCTTAACATCGGCACCACAGGTACACGACTCAGAAGCTCTTCCACTGCACTGTTCCACAGCAGTTGCCAATTATTTGACAGTAGTCAGGGTAACTTCCAGCTGCTTACGAATGTCATGTTCGAGAACAGGACTAGTGTGGCATTTGAGAACAAGACTTGTGTGGCTGCAGCATGCCTGGTGTAATGTATTACAGGGCAGTGTCAAATAGCTTTAAACTAGGCCTGCTGACCATCTTTTAATCTATTGAGCTAAAAAATTACTAATTTTCTACAAGAATTGAAGCAAATGCGGTAAGTAGCAATCTGTCTTTTCTTATATTGTTAAGACGAGATTTCTATTAAGGCAACAGAAAAACTTGTGGTAAAAATTACTAGTTTCCTAAAACTTTGTGAGATTAATTGTAGTAATTAACAAACTGGAAAACATAGTTAAATTATGATACATGTAGACAGTATGTACTCCTTTTGAAGGGAAAACTAGATGTAACACAGTATGTTAATTACCATATCTGCTAGAGGAACTAATTACCAAAGCAGATTTATTGTGAATTAGACTATGCACAGAACAATTGTAATTCTCAGACATGTACATTTATTTGCGTTCATATTCACTGAAATTCAGGATCATCTACTCTTAAGCAGCAGTAAATCTGAATCACAGATGCTGATTTGCTATGAAATAAGTTATTTGCAGCACTTGTACTGGTAAGTTTGACATGTGCATGCTGTGTGTGGATGCAGGAGGAGCCAGCTGAGGTTTACAAACAGCTGAAGATACTTATGGCCGTGGTCAGCCGTCTCTAGACTGCTGTTTCAGGGTGTGACGACAGCAGGGATACTGGTACGAAGTGTGGGGCACCTCAGGTGTCGTTTGTTTTCCCAGTGAGCTCTCCTTTCGAAGTACCTTGTAGGAGGATCTGTGCTCACTGCAGGATGAGTTATGTGGTCACATTGCTCGATATTGGGAGTCAGTGTGAAGGCTGGCTGACTGGCTTCACCCATTCACTCTGTGAGTGGAAAGGTGGTCACTCCTTCATCAGGGTCCAAGCAGGCACACAGAGGGAGGGATTTACTAGTTTTAGGAGCTCCAGTGTTAGGTTTGATGTGGGGTCCATTTGGGAAATAGCATCCAGGGCCGGAAAGAATTCCAATTTGCAGTGTGTGTTGGGGGCCTCATCCGAAATGTGGAAGAGGCCTTGCCTGCAGTTATCAAGGCTGCGGAGTGGAATAGTCTGCAAGTTGTTACTCATGTCGGAACCCACCAGTGTTGCTTGTCACTTGGATCTGAGGCCATCCTCAGTTCATGAGGGTGATTGCAGAAGCGGTGAAGACTGCTAGCCTCACTAGCAGGTGCAAGCAGAGCTCACAATTTACAACACTGTACCCAAAGTCAGTCCAGCTCCTTTGGCTCGGAGCCAAGTGGAGGCCTTCAATCAGAGTCTCGATTCTGTGACAGTCATGGCTGCAGATTTTTGACCTGCACTGTAGGGTTGAGAGTAATAGGTCAGTTGTGCACTGCACAAAGGAAGCAGCTGCTCAGGTGGCAGAGTACTTGCGGAGATTTTCCTGAACTTACTGTCTTCCAGGACAGTTGTCATGATCAAATTATTCTCAGAACCAACATCTGGCTGAAACCCAAAGTAGAAAGCTCGGAAATATTTAGCAAGGCAGGGAACATATATTGAAAAAGACAGATGAGATACCACTGGAGGGTGAGAGTTCATTTCTTTCAACAAAAATATTGTGTCTGTTGAGGTCAAGATTGAGTCTTACTGTGAAGTAAAATGTATACGAGTATCAGACCTGGATGAACTCAAGTCAATTATTGGATGTTTTTACTGACTACTTGTTTCTGATACAACAGCAACAGGTGTAGAATCACTCAAGGAAAGCCTACACTCAGTAGTACAGAAATGCCCAGACCAAACAGTTTTAGTTGGAGGCAGGCAACGTTAACCTGCCAAGTATAGACTGGATTCACTGCAACTGATATTGGCTGTGTTGTGAAGTACTTTTGAACTGCCTTGAACAACTAGTTCTCGGAATCACAATGAGAGGTCAGTGCTAGGGCAACGAGTTATTCACGTGATATTCCTTGGACTGTTGCCTGTAAACACATGCCAAGTCAGTGCTCTTGGAAGAGAGCTGTGGTGGTGACGTGGCTCTGTTGTTCCTGCGTAATGATCTGCGAAGATGGAAAAAATCAAGATTCGAGCAGTGATTAAGTACTTTGTAAAGAAAGGTATGAAAGCAGAAGACATTCATGCCAATTCCAGAATCTCTGGAGGACTCTGCTTCTTCATATTCAACCGTTTTCAAGTGGACAAATGAATTTAAATTTGGTTGGGACACCTTAGATGTTGATCTGCGCAGTAGTCGGCCAATATGTGTCACTAGTCCAGAAATCATTGCAAAAGTGCGCAAAATGGTCTTGGAAGATCACCGATTGAAAGTGCACGAAATTGCTCACGCTTGCCAGATGTCATCTGAAAGGGTTTATCACATTTTAACTGAAGAATTATAAATAAAAAAAATATCTGCAAGAAGGGTGCTGTGACTCTTGACGCTGTATCAAAAACACATGAGAATGGACAAATCGAAACAATGTTTGGCCCATTTTAGGAGAACCAAACAAGATTTTTAGCACTGATTTGTGACCACAGATGAAACTTGGGTGCACTACTGTACCCCAGAGACAAAACAACAGTCAAAGCAGTGGAATCATGCTGATTCTCCACCACCAAAGAAAGCAAAGACAATTCCTTCAGTGGGAAAGGTCACAGCATCAGTGTTCTGGGATGCAAGGGGGATTCTGTTTGTTAATTAGCTCCTCACTGGGCAAACAATTACTGGAGAATACTATGCTAACCTCCTGAACAAATTGCAACAAAAGATACACAAAAAAATGCAAGGTTTAGCAAGAAAGAAAGTCATCTTCCATCAAGAAAATGTGAGTCCACACACATGTGCCATTGCTGTGGCAAAATTACATGAACTAAGGTATGAGTTGTTGCCCTAATCACCTTATTCACCTGATATGGCTCTGTCAGACTTCTATCTCTTCCCAAAACTGAAAATTTTTCTTGGTAGATGAAGATTTGTTTCAAACGAAGAATTGATAGCTGGATTTGACAACTATTTTGCAGGCCTGGAGGTAACTCATTTTCATTATGGGATGAAGCACTGGAACGTCATTGGACAATGTGCATTAATCTACAAGGAGACTACATTGAAAAATAAAAAAAAGTTTCAGTGATATAAGTTCTTTTTTTCTATTCCATTTTGAGAAAGTTTCAAACCACCCTCATATTTTAGAATGTGTAGCTATAACAGGCCTAACCTTATCAACGATGTCAATATAGAGACAGGAATGGGTACTGAAATTAATAAATACATCAAGAAGGCTAGGAGAGTATTGTTGGTAGAAAGCATCTCATTTAGACATTGAATGGACATCATTTAGTTCCATTATAATTGATACAGGGGAATTATGGGCCAAGTTAGAAAATTGTAAATTGTGTCCTGGAGACACATGTGCCATGTAAGTGGATCAAGAATGGAAAAGACTCACCATGGTTTAATAATTAAATTCAGAAAATGCTGAGGAAACAGATATTGTTGCACTTTCATTTAAAAAAAGAACGTGCAAATATTGACAGCCAAAAGTTAGTAGAAATTCGTGCATCCATTAGATGATCAGCTGTTATATCTTAGTGAAAGGTTTGCCAAGAACCCAAGAAAGTTCTGATCATACGTGAACTAATTAAGCATTCCAAAGCCTTCCATCCAGTCACTTGTTGACCAGTCTGCGGTACTGTGAGGCATTTACTCCTTAGTTAGCTTGCATTTATCACAAATTTCTTGCCCAGTGCAAAGTCCCAAGTGACTGGAAAGAAGTGTAGAGACTCTTGTATATAAGAAAGATAATTACAGACCAATATCACTAACATCAGTTTGCTGCAGAATACTTGAACATTCTGAGTCTGAATATAACAAATTTCCTTGAGAGAGAAAAGCTTCTGTCCACAAACCAGTAAAGATTAAGAAAGTATCACTTGTGTGGTTCCCAGACATATGAGTGGCTCAAAGACTTCTTAAGTAATACAACTCAGTAAGTTGTCCTCAATATAAAGTGTTCACCAGAGACAGGGGTATCATCAGGAATGCGTGAGGGAGTGTGATGGGACTGCCCTTATTCTCTATAGAAGAGTTATGTTCAATAAGTAATGCAACAGATTTTTTCCTCGGCCAGTTTTGGTTGAAGAAATGTAGAATTTGTTTTGGGATATCATGGAATATTCTCACTTCAGGTCACTATAGTTTCATGATGTTTCAATAGATATTGTTGAGCATTGTTAGTTGTTAATAGAAACGTTGGACAGGAGTGCGAATGGAACATTTGATTGAGTTCAGTGACATACGTCAAAATCAATTTTGTTACATAAGTAAGCTACTATGTACACAATCCATGAAAGACAACATATGACACTTCTCATATATAAAATCAAGAGGAAGGATTCCTGTAATAATCTTAGTAACATGTACTTCAGTTTGCACAAAATATTGATGGTATCACAGTTGGTTGTTTTATCAGTAATTACTCCCAGAAAATATACATAGTAAGAATAGCAGGCCACATGCCTTAGAACAAACACAACATATAAATAAAATTATTATTCATTCTGTCTTGTATGGGGATTTATCATAACCAACAAGACTTGGTTCCTGGAAATATTTTGACTTTAAATTGAAACAACACAATACGTAAGCAACAAATACCTTCCAGGGACATTAAATTAACATAGTCCAAACATTCAGGAACAGGATTACACAGAAAGGTAACAACCTATACCTCGATATATGCTGGTTTGTAGGTTTGGGTACCTGGTGGCGCTCCCCTTTCACCCAAACCTCGAATGTGGATCATACCAGCCATTTAAAAAAATAAAAAAAGACATCATCTCAAGTCGTACTTGCAACAGGGAAGTAGTAGACACCAGCAACATGCAACACACAAACATATGTACTTCTATAAACAGTGATGGGGCAGAAAGCCAGCTTGTGAATACCAGTTAGTATCAATATCCACACGTGACCTACTCAT
This sequence comes from Schistocerca gregaria, assembly GCF_023897955.1. Taxonomy (NCBI): domain Eukaryota; kingdom Metazoa; phylum Arthropoda; class Insecta; order Orthoptera; family Acrididae; genus Schistocerca; species Schistocerca gregaria. The sequence continues at coordinate 662,424,445 of NC_064922.1, forward strand.
ACCACAAGGCACACTGAACTTTATTCTTGTTCATTAATAAGCACCCTCAAAACCAGTTTGCCTTGGGGTACTTAATTCAAATCCCAAAAGAAACAAATCTGTCATCCGTAAGTGGCGCACTGCTGACAAATAAATAGAAAGCAGGCTGGGTGGTAACATTGGCTGGACATGGTGTCTCAGTGACACTGTGTCATTCAGAAGCAATCTTCACTTCCAGCCAGCGAGTTGTACTCATGTCCATCATTCTGGTACGCCACTTGGTCGTCCACAACACAAGTCCAGCACCCCACTGCATCCACTTCTCACTTCCTCCTTGCACCACCAGCAGGACTCTCTCTTCCGAATGTCCCATGAACCCACGAGAGGTCGCCTCACTGCCGAGAGGAAGCAAGACCAACATAGGCGGCTAGTGCCAACCTAAACCCATAGTGATGTACACAGCACATACTCCTCCCCCTCTTTTGGCAACCCGCCGAGTCCAAAGAAGGAAGGAAGTCATCTTTTAGCCCCCAGGACCTGGCTTTATCTGTGACAAATGTACCTGTACCTCTTTACCTGTTTCATGATTCTTTAGACAGATGGTAACCGGTATTAGGAACTCCCGGGTCTCAAAAGGCCCATTAAATCGCGGTGGCAATTTATTGGCAATCTTATCTGAAGCCTTACTCACCACTTGAAAATTATGGACCTAGACTGTGTCCTCGACCTTATAAGAGTTGGGCCGCTGCCACTTATTGCACCATGTGACTGGCTTTCGATGCACCTCCTGGAGACACGTCATGGCATGCGTCCACTGCACAACTACCTGCTGTACATCCTTCCCTTCAGGTAAAAAGTCCTCAATGGATGATAAATTACACAGTGGAGTGGCCAACTGATATCCCAGAAGCAACCTGGCAGGTGTGGACTGATGGCTCTCAAGGCAGGAGATGCTAAACACTATCAACAGACAGGGCAGTGAGCGATCCCATCCCCCTTGATCTGCACTTTGGCATGTGATTAAGGCAGATTTGAGATCCTATTCAATCTCTCAGCATAGGAGGGGTTATAATAATAGAGGGTCACAGTTACAGAACTGTCTGAACTGATGTCCAGTAAAGGTGCTCACATTATCCATAACCAGGGTTTGGGGTGGTCCAAAGGTTCCAAATGTAACTTCTGTATGACCATCTGTGCGGATGCTCCTTGAGCAGATAATAACTAGACAAACCTCGTAAAGGCATCTGTAGTGTCCTGCGGTTAGCAGGAAAGAACTAACAGTCAGGTTTGAACACCTTTATTATAATAAAAAAAGGCCTTCTTGGCATGCAATAATTGTCAAATGCAAGTAGAACAAGAAAACCCAACAATTATTGTGGTGACAAATCTAGATAAGAAAACAAGACAATGAAAGAAAATAATGACCAAAATCTACTCTGCCAATTGCAATGTGCTACTGAATGCTATGGTGAGTATATACTATGCTAGGGCCAGCATAAGTACTGGCCGGAGCTGTCCCTAGTGGTAGGTAAACTCTGCCGGTTTGACTGTCCAGGCTTGCTTATAAGGTCGAGTCGGTGGAGTGCTACGTGAGTTACATGACTTCCAGTTGGTGGAACACTGTCATATATTGTCTCGCGAATTAGTTCCATCTTTATTCAGAAAGTCTGTTATTGTTAATATCCTTTGGTGATGTTTCGCTTTGCGCTCTAGAAGGTAGGTCAGCAGTCCATCTCGCTTGTCAGTTGTGCGGGCCCTGTAACTGATAAGGGGCTGCTACAACATTTCTCCCCCTAGAAAAAAGAATGCACAGCACAACAAATGTGCTGGGGTGTCCTGGTTGACATCCACGGGTTTGTGGACGGCAGGGGCGGGAGGCGGTGACGCAGCAGGGGCAGCTGGTGGTGGAGACAGTGGCAGAGGCGGAGGCTGAATCGGAGGTTCCATCACAGGCTGGCTGGTGATAGGCACTGTCAGTTCCCCTGGGGCGTTGTGGTCCTCCAAACGGGACCGGAGGTGGTTGAGGTGCCGGCAGGTGGTGGAACTGTCGTCGCCACAGATAGACGCCGTCGCCCATCCGCAGAGCTTCGTGATGACTGTAGGTGCTCATCACGCCCACGGATGAGAGAAGATCCATACCCAGACCTCCTGCCCGACACGGAAGGAATGCACCAGAGTGCGGATGGGAGGGTGAGAAGTCTCGGGAACAAAGACAGATAAGGGAGAGCGGAATGATCGACCTTGAAGTACCTCCGCTGGACTTTTACCAGTATGGGGGGCAGCACAGTGTGTAGCCAAAAAAAGAAGCACAGCCTCCTCCAGCAGGTGACAGCTCAGTAGCTTATCAAGCTGGGACTTGAACGCCCACACAAAATGTTCTGCCTGACTGTTTGATGCAGGGTAAAATTGGATAGTATGGACGCAGGAAATTCCATTGGCAGTATAGAATTGCTTAACTCAGTGGAAGTAAACTGTAGACCATTATTCGTAACCATCATTTTGGGGAGTCCCTCGACAGCAAAAAGGCACCAAAGAATTTTGATAGTCTCAGCAGAAATAGTGTTCATCATGTGGGAGACATAAGGGTATCCCGACCTGGAGCCGATCTGTATGAGCCACTGGGAACCATGAAAGGCCCTGGGAAATCCAAATGGAGACATTCCCATGGAGCAAATGCATCCAGCTATGAAAAATCCTGGTGTGGGGGTGCTGCCTGGTGTGTTTGGCACGTGGTGCAGGCTGACACGAGGGAGGCAATATCTTTATCCAAACTGTGCCAATAAAGGTGTCTGTGGGCCAGCTGTTTGGTGAGGATGATGCCCCAATGACCAGCGTGGAGGGGGTTGAGGACACAGCTGCACAATGCATGTGGTATGACCACCCAGGGAACATTATGCAAAAGGATGACACCACTGCAGAAAAAGAGACTGTGGCGATGATCCCAAAAATGCTGGGCCTCTGCACTGCAGACACTATGATGTTGGTCAGCCAACCTGATAGTCCCTGATGTCGCGGAACAACTGAGGAAGCTGAGTAAGGATAGACACGATCATAGCTTCCCCCATAAATCTGTCTGGCTTTTGTCTTCCCTTTCCTCTTCATCCTCGCCAAAGATATGGCTTAAGCCATCCACCGCAATATTTTCCAAACTGTGGATACCGTTAACATCGAATTTGACTGCAAAAATCCGCATTGCCCATCTTGTTATGCGAACAGTCCTCCTTGGCCTAGCCAGCACCCAGCTAAGTTCCTGGTTGTCAGTTTTGAGAATGAACTTCCTGTGCTTGAGGTAGTTTCTGAATTTCTCCGTACTGAAATCACTGGCAAGGCTTCCAGTCCATGGATGCAGTACCTCTTCTCCAGATCATTCAGTCTTCTTTCCCTGTTTCGCCCCAACATCTAATGCCGATGCGTCAGTCTGCAGGATGAATGCACTATTGAAATCCAGTAGAGCTAACACTGGTGCTGATTGTAAAGCCTCCTTTAATGCTCGAAATGAACTCTCCTGTTATGGTCCACACACAAACTTAAATCCTTTCTTGCGCAACTCAGTAAGTGGAGATCATTTTGGCAAATCCATTAATGAATTTTCGGTACAAGTTTGTGATGCCTACAAACCTTGCCACCTCCTTAACATTCCGTTGGGTAGGAAATTGTTGAGTAGCCTCTATACTTTTGTTCTCAATGCAGATTCCCTCTCCCGATACAATATGCCCCAAAAATTTCATAGTCACAATGGCAAAAACTACCTTACAGGAATTAACTGTGAGCTCTGCCTCTCCCAGTCACCGAAACTATATACTACTAGATCATCTAAATAATGGAAAACAAACTTAAAGTTGATATCCGAAAACACAGTGTTCATGAGCTGGGAGAGGACAGCTCTACCCCCCCCCCCCCCCCCCCCTCCCCAGTGTCCAGTTCAAAGGGGACCCAATTGACCTGAAATGCCAGTCGGTCATGAAGGCAGTTACAGTCTTTGATCCTTCTTCCAAGGGAATATGATTGTATGCCTGATTCAAATCCAAGGTTGTAAAGGGCTTAGCCCCCTTGAACCACCTGAAACACGTATGCAAGACTGGCAAAGGCACCGATCATAAAATAACTTTCTTGATAAGATCACGGTAGTCCACAATTGGGTGAAACTGTTGACATTATGGTACCAAAAATATCAGGGCAGCATACGATGGCTGTACCATCATCTTGTCTAACATACTGTCAACATGTTCCTTCTAACAGTTTCATTTTTGGGGGCGAAAACCAATATGGTGCTTTCTTAACTGGGACCTGATCACTCAGCTTAATGTGATATTCAGTCTCTTCAGTCAACACATCAGGGAATTCCTTACATACTGCCTTGATTGCATCTCGAAGAAAACTATCGAGGTGATGCAGTAGACCAGCTAACGAAGTATGGGCTTTTCCTCCTTCCACTTCCATAGCCTGAGTGTCACCAGTCATAGTGATTAATCCCCTTTTCCCATGCTGACAAAACCCAAGCAGAAGCTGAAGATTAAAACTGAAATAAAGCTGCTTCCTTGCCCAGCCGGGGATAAGGCCCGTCTTACCAATAAAATCATCCCCCAATATGCATTCTGTTGCCAAGTTCTCAATCACTCTTATATTTATCTTCCACGAATAATCTCTCACCATGACCTTAACACGAAAAACCCCTTTCACGCCAAACTCAATCTGTCCACCACCGAATAGTCTTCAGAATCAATTCCTAAACTTTCCCGTCCACACTGCCTCATGTTCCCAGAATCTCTTTTCATTAATGGCCGGTATCAGACTTCTCAAATCAAGTAATGTGCAAATTGGTCCATTATTCACCGCAGTGACCTTCCTTCTCTGACTGCACTAATTAACTTCCCTTCACCTTGCAATTGTTGTCATAATTTCTGACCCCCATTGTCCATGTGCATGCACTCCCTTCTCACATGTCCCCGTCTTCCACAATTCCAACACATTTCAGCGACTCACCTTCCTTCTTGTTGTTGTAGTTGCCCTGTCACATGGGCTGCCTACTTCGGGAGACTTCTTCACCGGCGGTCCCGCACAGCCCCTGTCTCTGGTCCACGCTCTCCACTGGTCATGCACATGCTCCACGGTTTGCACCTGCCTGATCATTACTTCTAACTGATCATAAGTGACAGGAGTCCACAAAATATTGCCTTCTGTCTAGTCTCTACATTCAAACCAACCACAATCTATCAAACCATCTGCTCCTCAGTATACACTAACTCTAGGGCTGTCACACTTTTCTTTACATGCTCTACATACTGTGCTAGTGGCTTGACCCTACTCACGGCAATTGGTTATTCAACTCTTGATGGACCCTCGAAGGGACTAACCTACAAATCCTTTCTCTTAGTTGTTTCCATGTGCATGTTACTTCTAATGCTCTCACTACTTCCGCATGCACCCTTCCCTTAGCAGTAGTGTCCTGGCCAACAACTTGGAGACATCCAAAATCATCAAATTGCCTGGCCACTGCTTGCCTCTGAAATTCTACAGAAAAATTCCAGAACTCAGTTATACTATGAACCGAATCTAGTGACAAATAAGTGCATTAATTCTAATTGTCCTGCAGCGGGATTTGCAATTTTGAAAACTTGTCAAGGATCGCTGGCCTGCTCGTGCATCAGCAGCAGCTTGACTACATTCACTTGTCCCTTCCCCAGAATTCTTAGTATGGTCCTCCAACTATTCCTGAATACTCTATTAAAAATTGCCCCTGCACCTTGTCCACACCTAACAAGTCATTCATCCTGTCTAAGTAATGGTTAAACCACACTTGCAACCTACTCACTTGACTCTGAGTGCAAACAATGTCACCCTGCATGAACTCCAACATTTCCTCAAAAGTGCCAGTTATAGTGGCAGCAGCCAGACTTGCCTCAGCCGCGTCGGTAATCTGATGTACCGGCAAATGGCTGTTTTGGCAAACCTGTTCAGTTAATTCCCACATGGTACCTTTCGGCTCGGGCTTACACCTACATAACTCATAGATCAGTTCACTCCGTCTCAAATAAGCCAGGTCCCTGACTTCAGCAGGCATTCTGAAAAAATACAACCTATATAAGCAACTTAACTAAAACAAATCACCGTACAACATACATGAGCAAGTTATCTACAACATATCACTGTACTAAATCGAACTTGCTCTGCTACTACTAATGTAGCACATTAATGGAAACATCAGACAGGAATGCAAATAGAGCAAATTCAGTGACATATGTCAAAATCAATTTTATTATAAAAGTAAGCTTCCATGCGCACAAGCCACCAAAGACAGTATATGACCCTTCTCATATATGAAGTCAGAAGTTAGGATTCCCTTAGTAATCTTAGTAACACTTTCTTCAGTTTCTGCAAAATATTGACTGGAGCTCCATCAGCCATTTTATCAGTAATTACCCCCAAAAAATATACAACGTAATAATATCAGGCTACACACCTTATAACAAACGCAACACATAAATAAAATTATTAACCGCTATGCTCTGTCCTGACCAGTACAGGGATTTATCAGAACAGACAAGAAGTGATACCTGGAAACTATAGTTACCGTATTTTGACTTTAAACTGAACCAACACAATACGTAAGGAACAAATACCTTCCAGGCACGTTAAATTAACATTCTCCAAACATTCTGGAACAGGATTACACAGAGAAGTAACAGCCCATATCTCAATATATGCTAGATTGTAGGTTTGGATCCCTGGCGGCACTCCCCTTTCATCCAAACCTTTGGGGGGGGGGGGGGGGGGGATAAAACCTGCAACAGGGCAGTATTAGACACCAGCAACACACAACGCATAAACACATGTACTTCTATAAACTGTGGTAGGACAGAAAGCCAGTTTGTGAACACGAGTTAGTATCAATATCCACACGCAACCTTCTCATACAACAAGGCACACAGAACTTAATTCTTGTTTGGTAATAAGCTTCCTCAAAACCAGTTTGCCTTGGGGTACATAATTCAAGCCCCACAAGAAACAAATCAGTCATCCAAAAGCGTCACACTGCACGTGAATGAACAGAAAACAGGCTGGGTGATAACGTTGGCTGAACACTTTACAGCAGGGACACTGCATCATCCAGAAGGAATCTTTATGTCTAACTGGCAAGTTATACTCATGTCCAACATTCCGGTATGTCATTCACTCGTCCACAACAAGACTCTAGCACTCCACTGTGTCCTCCGTTCACTTCCTTCTGTTGCCACCACCAGGACTCTCTCTCCTCCTGATGTTCCATGACGCGACGAGAGGTCGCCTCACGCCTGAGAGGTAGCATGACCAACCAATGCGGCTAGTGCCAACCTAAACCCATAGTCCCGTAGATGGCATAGCTGCAAGAGACAGAAGACACACTTTGTTGGTGCTGCACATTTTAGTGATTTTGACTGAGATAAACTTTCACTGCAGTGTTCTTCTTCAGAACATCAGTGTATAATTGTGCACAGAAACAGCTAAGTGAAAAATCCATCTAATAAGTGTTTATTTATATATGAAAGTTGACTTCTGAATTGTGCTTTGCGTGAGATTGCATACTTTACTGTTTACATCACTTCTGAATAATTTTTAATTGATTGTACCAATACCAGTTTGTATTGTGATATACTATGAAATTTTGAACATTCACAAGTGCTGCGATGAACTCCTACTGTCATTGGCAATTATAGGCTTAAATATAATTGTGCTCTTTTAAAATTGTTACAATGGTAGGCCTATCCTTGTTCAGAACAACTGTTCTCTAATTTCATTGTACAATTACATGAGAAATAGGCTATTTTAGAGAATTTTCGGACAGTTACAAAACTATATTTTCTTGATTTACAAATATGAGTGTTTTGCATTAAGTATCTTATTTCATAGCAAATCAGCGGTTGTGGTTCACAGTTCTGCTAAAGAATACATTCTATCTCATTGTATGTCAACACAAACAAACATGTGTTTTTGAAAATTTTCAGAGACCGCCATTGTCCTTTGTGTAATCTACAAACAATTTTTTAGTAAATCGGTGTTTGTTATTTAGTTGCTGTAGCAGATGTTGTAACTAAAATTTTGAGTTACGTGTAGTTTTCTCTTAAAGAGGAATAGCCCTGTATATTATGTGCATTTGTTGTAAATTAACTTCATTTTCAAGTTTACTAACAACTGTAATTAACGTCAAAATGTTTTAGAAAGCTACTAACTTTTAGCACAGGTTTTTGTGTTGCTATAATAGAAATGTCATTTTGTGTATTTGCTCGAATTCGTATAGGGGATTAGCAACTTTTTAGCTCTACAAACTGAAAGACAGTAAGTGGACTTAGTTTAAATTCGTTTGTTCACTGCCTTGTAAAACAATGCACCAACTAAAATGCAGCTCACTGTGAAGGCTGTTCTCAAACACAGGATGCGTTGGTTGACATTCATAAAGAGCAGAAAATCTCCTTGACTACTGTCAAACAGTTGGCTGCTGCTGCGAATCAGTGGGTTACAAGAGCTCCCGAGAGTCGTGTACCTGTGGTACCTTTGTCAGAGCTACCTCAAGTCTGTTCTCATCTGTGGCTCCTGCCTCCACTGCCAGATGTACAGGATCTATCATTACTCATCCACTTGACTGTGAGTGGTGAGTCAATGGTAGATCTAGGTGTCTTGTGTCCTGTACAGGATAGTCAGGGACCAGGGAGGACTCAGGGCATTGAACTGATCCCTCAAACCAAGAAGTTTGAGGTGCTGTCTTTCACTGAAACTGAGGCAGTGGTACCAGCTTCAACTGTTTTTGGGGAATGTGTTTCATCTGATGTCAAGAGAAGGAAAATTCAGAAGGGCAGGGCTCTATTAATCATTGGCAGTTCAAACATATGTCAAATGATGATACCTGTCTGGGAAATGGCAACAAAGATCAGGAAAGGACACCAGGTGCACTTCAGCCTGTATACCTGGGAGCCTCTTCAACATGTTGAAGAGGCTATTTCAGCTGCCATTGAGGGAACAGGGTGCAACCAACTGCAGGTTGGTTGGAAAAAATTATGCCTGCCATCTGGGCTCTTAGTTCATATTTGGGTCATTCCAGCAAATGGCAGAGAAGTTTGAGAAGACCAGCCTTGCACATGGAGTTCAAACAAAGCTGACAACTTGCAGCCTTGTCCCTAGAACTGATTGTTGCCCTTTGGTTCTGTGTTGAGTGGAAGGACTGAACCAGAGACTGAATGTTTCAGTGGCAAGGTAGGCTGTGATTTCTAGACTTTTGCCATAGTGTCGAGAACTGTAGGGTCCCCATAAATGGGTCAGGTGTGCACTATACATCAGAGCCTGCTACTCAGGTTAGCTGACTGTGTGTGGGGTGCACACAAGAGTTTTTTATATTTGGCAACTCTCCAGGCAATCCAGATAACGATAACTGAAGGAAACCGAGAAATATCAGTTTAAGATTGAAAGAGATCCCTCCCATAGGTGAGAGTATTAAATCCTAATGATAAACTGCTGAAGCATTCACAACAAAATGCCTGACTTTGAAGCACTAATGAAAAGCAGTGAAGATCAAATAATACTAGGTACAGAAAGCTCATTGAAATGTGGAACTTATAGCAGTGAGATTTTTGGGGAAAATTTAAGTGTATATTGAAAGGATAGGAAAATGGGAAATTGAGGTGGTGCATTTGTAGCAGTAGACAAGAAACTCAAATCCACCGACACAGAAATTGAAGCTGCATGTGGGATTGTTTGGGCAAGACTCAGTATCAGGGGTGAGCATAGAATGATAACTGGAACTGTCTATCACCCACCAGACATCTAGTGATGTACCCAAAAGCCTTAGAGTACACCTCAGTTTACTTGCACATAAATTCCCCGTTATACTGTAATTGTTGATGGAGACTTCAGTTGTCCAACAATTAACTGGGAAAATTACAGTTTTGTTAGTGGTGAGTGTGATAAGACATCCTGTGAAACATTACTGAATGCCTTCTCTGAAAACCATCTAGAACAGAGAGTTCAGAAACATATGGGACCTAATGGCAACAAATACACTTGACTGCTTTAAGGATTTCCACATTGAAACTGGTGTTAGTGACCATGGTGCGGTTGTCGTAACAATGATTACCAGTGTACAAAGGACATCTAAAACAAGCAGAAAGATATATATGTTCAGTAAAGTAGATAAAAAAGTCAGTAGCGACTCATCTCAACAAGGAACTTGAAACTTCAGCATAGCACAGAAGCATGGAGAGAAACTGTAGCTCAAGTTTAAAAGAGTAGTTGATTACGCACTGTATCGATATGTACCCAGTAGAACAGTTCAGAATGAGAGGGTACCTGCTTGGTATACAGCCATTGTAAATAAATTTCTAAAGAAACAGAGATTACTGCATAATAGATGTTAAACAAAGTGTAGGGCTATAGAGAGAGAGAGAAACACATTGGCTGTCAAGAGAGCGATGTGTGATGCCTTCAGTGATTACCATAGCAGAAATGGTATTTCACAAAACCCTAAGAAGTTCTGGTCATACATAAACAACGCTGTTAGTGGCACCAAAGTTACTGTCCAGTCCCTGATGAAAGAGACAGGAGCCAAAACTGAGGACAGCAAAGCAAAAGCTGATTTGCTTAACTCTGTTTTCAAATGTTCCTATACAAATGTAAACCCAGGAGAATAGCCCAGATTTAATCATCGTGCCACTGGAAAGATGAATGAAATAAGATTGGTGTCAGTGGTGTTGAGAAGCAGCTGAAACCATTGGAACTGAGCAAAGCTCCAGGACTCAATGGAATCCCTGTCAGATTATGTGCTGAATTTGGGGCTGAGTTAGTTCCTCTTGTAACTGTAATTGGTCATAGATTCCTCAAACAAAAAACCATGCCCAGTTCTTCAAAAAAATTACAGGTCACATCTTCTACAAGAAAGGTAGTTGAAGTGATCTACAAAACTATCGTCCAATGTCCTTAACATTTATTTGTTGTAGAATCTTAGAACTTATTCTGAACTCAAATGTACTGAGGTATCTTGAACAGAATGACCTCAGTGCCAACCTGGATGGATCCCAAAAACATTGATCATGTGAAACCCAACTTGCACTTGTCTCACGTGATATGGCAAAAGATTTGGATCAAGGCAGTTCAGTAGATGCAGTACTTCTTGATTTCTTAAAAGCATTTGACTCAGTACCACCCCTATGCTTATTGTGACAAGTACAATCATATGAGGTATCAAGTGTAATTTGTGATTGGATTGAGGACTTTGTTGGTAGGGAAGACATAGTATGTTATCTGGGATGGAGAGCCATCGTCAGATGTATAAGTAACTGGGAAGTGTTCATGTTCATATTGTGTATCAGTGACCTTGCTGACAATATTAATTGTAACCTCAGACTTTTTGCAGATGATGCAGTTGTCTATAATGAAGTACTATCTGAAAGAACCTCCATAAATATTCAGTCAGATCTTGAAAAGATTTGAAAGTGGTGTAAAGATTTTGACAACTTGTTTTAAAAGTACAGAAATGTAAAACTATGTTCTTCACAAAAAAAGAACATAGTATCCTATGACTTCAGTATCAGTGAATCACTGTTGGAATCTGGCAACTCATACAAATACCTGGGTAACACTTTGTAGGGATATGAAACAGAATGATCGCATAGGCTCAGTTGTGGATAAAGCAGGTGGTAGTTAGTTAGCTACACGTTCCACAAATCAATTTGCACAATGTAATGATGTGGAATGAGTTATTTTAATCACATTGCAAATTAATTTGTATGTATGGTTACATTATGAACATTTCTAAGGGCTATTTTTACTTACCATATAGCGGAGATGCTGAGTCACAGATAGGCACAACAACAAGATTTTCACACTTAAAGCTTTCAGCCAAAGGCCTTTGTCAACAATACACACACACACACACACACACACACACACACACACACACACACACACACACACACATGCAAACATAACTCACACACAAGACAGCACTCTCAGGCAACTGAAACCACACTGCGAGCAGCAGCACCAGTGCGTTATGGGAGTGGTGACTGGGTTGTTGGATAAGGGGGAGGCTGGAGCGGGAGGGGGGGTGGTAGTATGGTGGGGATGGCAGTGCTGCAGGTTGGGTGGCGAGCAGAGAAGGGGGTAAGTAGCGGAAAACGAGAGAAATAAATAAAAATAAACTAAAATACTTAAAAAAAGGACTGGATGTGGTGGTGGAATGACGGCTGTGTAGTTCTGGAATGGGAGCAGGGAAGGGGCTGGATGGGTGAGGATAGCGACTAACGAAGGTTGAGGCTAGGAGGGTTATGGGAACATAGGCTGTATTGCAGGGAAGTTCCCATGTGCATAATTCAGAATAGCTGGTGTTTGTGGGAAGGATCCATATGGCACAGGCTGTGAAGCAGCTATTGAAATGAGGATATCATGTTTGGTAACATGTTCAGCAACAGGGTGGTCCACTTGTTTCTTGTCCACAGTTTGTTGGTGGCCATTCATGCAGACAGACAGTTTGTTGGTTGTGATGCCTACATAGAATGCAGCACAGTGGTTGCAGCTTAGCTTGTAGACCACATGACTGGTTTCACAGGTAGCCCTGCCTTTGATGGATAGGTATTGTTAGTGACCGGACTAGAGTAGGTGGTGGTGGGAGGATGTATGGGACAGGTCTTACACCTAGGTTTATCACAGGGTAATGAACCATGAAGGGATTGGGAGCAAGGGTTGTGTAAGGATGGACCAGTATATTATGTAGGTTCGGTGGATGGCGGAATACCACTGTGGGAGGAGTGGGAAGGATAGTGGGCAGGACATTTCTCATTCCAGGGCACGACAACAGGTAATCAAAACCTTGGTGGAGAATGTAATTCAGTTTCTCCAGGTCTTCATGGTACTGAGTTACGAGGGGAATGCTCCTCTGTGGCCGGACGGTGGGACTTTGAGAGGGGGTGAGAGACTGTACAAGGTTGGAACGATAATTACGGTCAGTGAAGGCTTCAGTGAGACCCTCGGTATATTTCAAGAGGGACTGCTTGTCACTGCAGATGCGACGACCTTGGGTGGCTAGGCTGTACAGAAAGGACTTCTTGGTATGGAATTGGTGGCAGCTGTCGGAGTGGAGGTATTGCTGGTGGTTAGTAGGTTTGATATGAATTGAAGTACTGATGTAGCCATCTTCGACGTGGAGCTCAACTCTAGAAAGGTGACTTGTAGGTTTAAGTAGGACCAGGTGAAGCAAATGGGGGAGAAGTTGTTGAGGTTCTGGAGGAATGTGGATAGGGTGTCCTCACCATCTGTGCTGAATTGCTTGTGCATTAAGAGGCTGATCCGGAGAATTTTTTGTCAAACATCATTGCAGGTGATGAAAGACGGGATCATCATTTCAAACCAGAAACAAAACAGCAATCCATGTTGTGGCACCATACAACGCCACCTCTCCTCCAAAGAAACAGTACAAAGCCTCACCGTCAGCTGGTAAAGTCATGGCATCAGTCTTCTTGGACTCTGATGGGGTTATTCTGTTTGATATTCTCCCCCATGGTGCAACCATCAGCCGTGAAGTATATTCTGCTACCCTCAGGAAATTGAAGAAACGATCAGGATGTTCATTGCCACAAAAATGCAAATGAAATTCTCCTTCTCTATGACAACACAAAGCCTCACATGAGCCTACACGCCAAAGAGGAACTTCATTGAACTGTTCCTCCTCATCTTTCTTACAGCCCGGGTCTGCACCTTCCAACTTCCATGTGTTTGGCCCAATGCAAGAAGCACTCTGTAGGAAGCAGTATATGAATGAGAGGAAGGTTATCGATGTAGCATGAAATTGGCTCTGACGTTGACCATTAGAGTAGTACCATGTGTGCCTGCAGGCCCTCCCAATAAGGTGGTATAAGGCCAATCTAGGCATAACATTGTAAAGCTATATGAAATGGAAGGAGTGAATCAGGGTGCTAGTAGGAAAAGCAAATTCTTGACTTTGTTTTATTGGGAGAATTATTGGGAAAGTGTAGCTCATCTATTGAGGAGACAGTGTATAGAATACTAGAGCAACCCATTCTTGAGACTGCTCATGTAGTTGAGATACCAGCCATGATGGTTCAAAGAAAGACATCAAAGCACTACACATTGGGGGCATTTATCCAGGTAGCTGACTCTGTGGGCTGCTCACAAGCGTTTTTTAGATTAGGTAACTTTCTGTCCAGTCCAGATAATGACAGCTGTAAGTGTAAGATCCAAAGTAATGCTCCCACCCCTCCCCCCTTCAAAGTTGAGAGTATCTGTGCTGAATTGCATGTGCATTAAGAGGCTGATCCGGAGAATTTTTTGTCATACATTGTTGCAGGTAATGAAACATGGGATCATCATATCCTGGTAGTTAACTGCTGAAGCATTCACAAAATAAAATTCCGCAGTTTGAAGGACTCCTGAAAAGAGGTGAAGATCACATAATACTAGGTATAGAAAGCTAATTGAAACCTGAAATTGATAGCAGTGAGATTTTTGGAGAAAATTTAAATGTATATCGAAAGGATGGGCCAGTAGGAAATGGAGGTGGTGTATCTGTCACAGTAGACAAGAAATTCATAGCCATTGAGATCGAAATTGAAGCTGCATGCAAGATTGTTTGAGCAAGTCTCAGTATCAGGGGTGGGCATAAAATGGCAATTGGATCTTTCTGTCGCCCACCAGACTCATCTCTTGATATAACCAAAAACTTTAGAGCAAACCTCCGTTCACTTTTAAGTAAGTTCCCCAATCAGACTGTAATCATCAGCGAAGACTTTAATCATTCAATAATCAACTGGAAAAATTAAAATGTTGTTAGTGGTGAATGTGACAAGACATTGTGTGAAACAATGCTAAACACCTTCTCTGAAAACTACCTATAACAGATGGTTCAAAACCCCACTCATTATGGAAATATATAGGCTCTAATGGCAACAAATAGATTTGACCACTTTGAGTATGTCTACATTGAAGCTGGTATTGGTGACCATGATGCAGTTGTGGCAACAATGATTACCAAAGTACAAAGGTTAACTAAAACAAGTAGAAAAATATAATATAGAAAGAAACTTCCACATGGGAAAAATATATTACAAACAAAGATTCCAAGACTTACCAAGCGGGAAAGTGCCGCTTTTTTATCGTGCCTGTCTACCGGTGCTTTCCCGCTTGGTAAGTCTTGGAATCTTTGTTTTTAAAACAAATAGAAAGATATATATGTTCAGTAAACTAGATAAAAAAAGTGGTGGTGTCATATCTCAGTGAGGAACTTTAAATTTTCAGCACAGGACAGGAGCATGTAGAGGAAATACGACTCAAGTTTAAAAGACTAGTTGACCATGCATTGGATAGATATGTATCCAGTAGAACAGTTCGTAATGGGAAGGACCCTCTGTGGTATACAGTCACTGTAAAGAAACAGGAACTACTGCATAATACCTGTAATATGTGTAAAACAAAACATAGGACTATAGATAGAGACATGCTCAATGGAACATGTTTGGTCATCAAGATAGCAAAGTGTGAAGCTTTCAAATGTCCCTTTACAAAGTTGCAATTGAAATTGGGAAACTCGTACAAAGGAAAATCTAGCAAAATTGCCTCAACTTAATCCTCATTCAATTGAAAAGATTAGTGAAATAAGTTTTGGTATTACTGGTGTTGAGAAGCAGCTGAAATCATTAAAATTGAACAAAGCTCCAGGGCCCAATGGAGCTCCTATCTGATTCTATACTGAATTTGTTACTGAGTTAGCTACCTTCCAACTATACTCAAAACCATGGCCAGTAGTTGGAAGAAAGCACAACACACAGGTTACACACATATACAAGAAGAATTGTAGAAGTGATCTGCAAAACTATTGCCCACTATTCTTGATATTGATTTGTTGTAGAATCTTAGAACAAATTCTGAGCTCAAACATAATGAGCTATCTTAAACAGTAATGTCTCCTCAATGCCAGCCTGCATGGATTCCAAAACCACTGATGATGTGAAATTCAGCTCACACTTTTCTCACAGGACATAACGAAAGCTTTGGCTCAAGGCAGTCAGATAGATGTAGTATTTCTTGATTTCCAAAAAGCATTTGTCTCAGTGCCACATATGTGCTCATTGCCAAAAGTACGATCATAAGCCACATCTAGTGAAACTTGTGACTGGATTGAGGACTTTTTGATTGGGAGGATGCAGTATTTTATCTTGGATGAAGAGTCATCATGAGATGCAAAATTAACTTTGGGTGCGCCCCAGGGAACTGTGTTTGCTGTTCATGTTGTATATTAATGAGCTTGCTGACAGTATTACAGTAACATCAGACTTTTTGCAGGAGATACAGTTACCTATAATGAATTACCATGTGAAAGATGCAGCATAAATATTCATTCAGATCTGGATAAGATTTGAAAGTGGCACAAAGATTGGTAACTTGCTTTAAATGCACAGACATGATAAATTGTGCACTTAAAGAAAAAAAAAAAATTACTATACCATGACTATAATATCTATGAATCACAGATGGAATTGGCCATCTCATACAAGTACCTGGGTCAAAAACTTTGTAGGGATAAGAAATGAAATGATCATATAGGCTCAGCCAATGGTAGATTTCAGTTTATTGGTAGAGTACTGGGGAAGTACAATCAGTCTACAAAGGAGATTGCTTACAAGTCACTCGTGCAACCCATTCTAGAATATTGCTTAACCCTCCCATTATGAAGCTTTTTCACACCTCTATTTTACCAAGTGTGGTATTAGGACTACCCCAAAAGAGTTTTGTGTTTTATTGTAATATTTGTTCTCAGATTTCGTTATTTCCATTGAATGGGTATTGGTGTGGTATTAGGACTACCCCAAAAGAGTTTTGTGTTTTATTGTAATATTTGTTCTCAGATTTCGTTATTTCCATTGAATGGGTTTATTTAGGATTGAAAAACAGCTTTTCAGGTTATTACAAGTATTTAATCAGATCACAGATACAAAGTACAAATTTTTTTTTATATCTTTCACTAAATTCAGTACTCAACGAACAGAAAATTAATAATGTATGTACTTCAACAGCCACTGCAATAAAATAACACAAGACTTTTTTCAACTTTTCAGTCAAGTACATTTTTGCACTGCATGCACTTCTCAGTAACAGTTTCTTCTCTGTGTATATTACCAACAGGTTTCTTGCACAGTACACAACAGAATCTTGTTTTCCGCTCTTCGTTTCTCTTGCAATCTTGACATCGTTGTGGTGTTGATAATTTGGAACACTGGGTCTGGATCACTGCTTTAGGAATTGCAATACCACAAGCTTTCATTGCATTTTGTACATCTTTATGAAGACCGTTGATATTTTTGGCTCTTTCTTCCATGTTGCCTTTGCTGAGTCCAAATGCCAGTTCAGTCATGAAGAGTTTACGTTGGCTTCAGTTATTCTTCTGCCATTCAGGAAATCTTGGAGTGCACAGAATATATGCATTCAGTGCTGCAATATCTATCATTTCCATGAAGATTCTTAGTGGCCACTGCCTCGTTCCTCTAACACAACTGTATTCTCTTGTCATTTTGTCCCCATTATGTACACCACCTTTGGTTTTGTTGTAGTGCAGTATGATTTTGGGTTTGTGTTCACTTTCTTCACCAATCACTTGTCTCTCATTATACTGAGTAGAGAGTAGTATTACTGTCTTTCCCATCTTTGGAACATAGGTAATTTCTGTTTGGCAAGAATTCCTTCAGAACCTCTTTCTTATTGGAACGGAAGGTACCAACCAATGTCATGTTTCGTTTTAGTGGTTCAGCAGCCAATGGAAAACTGGTGAAAAAATTATCAGTTGTTACACCATGACCATTATTCCGAAATGGTTCCATCAGATCCAAAACAACTCTCTGTCTCCTCCCTTCCCGAGTATTGTCCACTATTCCTGTGTAAATTTGGATCCGTAATAAGTAAGCTGTCTTCACATCAGCACAAATCCAAATTTTAATGGCGTATTTGCCAGGCTTGCTCTTCATATTAACCCTAAAAGGGCAGTTTCCTCGGTATGTTGCTAATCGTTCATCAGTAATCACGTAATCATAAGGATAGAAGTTTCTGCACAAGTTAGATCGAAATTTGTCGAACACTACCCTGATGGCTTGTAGCTTGTCCTTGGTTTCTTCAATTCTCTGTGCTCTTGTGTCTCTGTTGTCAAATCGCAAGAATTTCAGTATAGACAAAAATCGGTTTCTTGACATGGCAGCAGAAAAGAATGGTTGCCGAAAGGCAACATTACCCCCCCCCCCCCCCCCAAAGATCGGAAGCACTTGTGCGATGTCCATGAGTTCGACCAGCTCCTATTAGAATTGCTAATACAGCATACACTTCAGTTGCATTTATATCTCTCCATGTCGTTTTGTTCGAAGAATGAGCTGCATTCCACAAAGAAATTACTCCTTTGGCTTCCCTGTTCGTTTCTTTTACAATGATGCTCACGATTTCCGGTGAGATAAATAATAAAAATGACTCTGTTATTGTTTTGATTGTTTTTTCATCATTCACTGGACCAGGTGTTACGTTCAAAATGTTGCGACGTCGACGCAACCCACCTTTTGGTGGTTCACAAGAAAATTGTAGTCCACTTCTAGAAACAAACAAATCTCCAGTGTCTTCTTCATCATCCTCTTCTTCTTTTTGTTCTAATTGTTCACGTGAATGTATAGTGTGTTCTGATATTTCATCACCAACTTCATCTGATGCTATGAAATGGTCTTTGTCAAAAGGTTCCATATATTCATTCGGTTCATTATCAATGTCCCATTCATTTTCATCATCACTGACATCAGAATTGTATAGAATTTCCATGATCTCTTTGCTAGAAAGTCCTTTGGCCATCCTTAATTGCAGATGAAATACTGACTCGTGTAATGTCACCTCAACAGTGAACGTTAAATTCAGCTCAACAATAGTAACCAGCAACAGTAACAAACATTGGATCTGTGGCAAAACTCAACAAAGAAGATGAATGACAGATATATTTCCCAAAATCTTCTTTTTCTACAAATAAGAAAATAAGATGTTTCATACCAAGCACGGTAGTTTCACAATTCTACCAAGAAATGAATTGAATAACAATGATAAAGCCAAAATAATTAGACAGTTATGAGTGTGAATTCAACATCATTCATTTTAGTACAAAGTCATGAAACCACAGGCTTGTGACCCTTCAGATAACATTATTATAGGGAAATAATCAACCTGGGGGTAGTCAGAATACGCCGCTAGGTAATTCGAGGGTTAAGTGTGTGGAAGCTGTACCAAATAGAACCAACAGGGGATTTTGAACATATATGGAGGAAGGTGGCACAAATGGTCACAGGTCTGAATAAAAGTTTTCTTATTATCATGCTTCATCATAATGTTAAAAACCGCCTGGAGAAACCAATGTTTCAGTGACAGCTACAGTGGCCTCCTTTTGGGTTTCCAGGTAGGAGGGCACTGTAACTGTGGCCAAACTGTTAGTTTCTCCACAATAGCTTTTTACATTATGATACTCAGAAAACTTTTGCGTCAACTGACTTTGGCTTAGGAGGCCTGTCCAGTTATATGGTCACTGGTTTGTTTGATCCCTGGGAGAGTGTCACAGAGATGCTAAAGATACTTACAGGCAGACTCTTGAAGATCCAGTGGGATGCACTCTGCCATGTACTTCATCGTTGTTTGCAGAGAATAGATGGAGATGTAGGTGTAGAATTCAGATGTGTGCTTCTAGATTTGTTATCGTTAGATTCAATTAGCATGCAAATATTACAGAGTTGCTTTGTGAACTAGAATGGGAATCCTAGGACAGAAAACGACTCTCTTTTCGTAAGGCACAATTGCAGAAATTTAGAGAACCTTTATTTGAGGCTGGCTGCAGATTGATTCTAATACTGCCAATGTACATTTCGCACAAGGGCTACGAAGATAAGATGAGAGTTATTAGGGCTGGTATGGAGGCTTACGGACAGTGATTTTCCCCTCACGTTATATATGATTGTAACAGGAAAGGAAATGACTAGTAGTGTTGTGTGGTACTCTTTGCTGTGAAGCATAAAGGAGCTTGTGAAGTATGTATTTAGATGTAGATGTATACACTATGTGATCAAAAGTATCCAGACACCCCCAAAAACATACTTTTTCATATTATGTGCATTGTGCTGCCACCTACTGCCAAGTTCTCTATATCAGCGACCCCAGTAGCCAATAGACACTGTGAGAGAGCAGAATGGGGCCCTCTGTGGAAAACAGGGACTTCGAATCTGGTCACATGATTGGGTGTCACTCTTGCCATGTGTCTGTACGTGAGATTTCCATGCTCCTAAACATCCCTAGGTCCACTGTTTTCGATGTGATAGTGAGGTGGAAACGTGAATGGATGTGTACAGCACAAAAGCATACCATCTGTCCTCTTCTGTAGACTGACAGAGACCGCCGACTGTTGAAGAGGGTTGTAATGTGTAATAGGCAGACACCTAACCACACTGCCACACAGGAATTCCAAACTGCATCAGGATCTGCTACAAGTACTATGACAGTTTGGCAGGAGATGAGGAAACTTGGATTTCACAGTTGAGCAGCTGCTCATAATCCACTCAGCACACCAGTAAATACCAAACGACACCTCGCTTGGTCTAACGAGCATAAACGTTGGACGATTGAACAGTGGAAGAACGTTGTGTGGAGTGACGAATCATGGTACACAATGTAGTGATCTGATGGCAGGGTGTGGGCATGGCGAATGCCTGGTGAGCATCATCTGCCAGCATGTGTAGTGCCAACAGTAAAATTCAAAGATGGTGGTGGTATGGTGTGGTCGTGTTTTTCATGGAGGAGGCTTGCATCCCTTGTTGTTTTGTGCGGCACTATAACAGCACAGGCCTACACTGATGTTAGCACCATCTTGCATCCCACTGTTGAAGAGCAATTTGGGGATGGTGACTGCATCTTTCAACACGATCGAGCACCTTTTTATAATGCACGGCCTGTGGCAGGGTGGTTACATGACAATAACATCCCTGTAGTGGACTGGCCTGCACAGAGTCCTGACCTGAATCATATAGAACACATTTGGGATGTTTTGGAAGACCGATTTCATGCCAGGCCTCACCGACCAACATTGATTCCTCACCTTAGTGCAGCACTCTGTGAAGAATTGGCTCTCATTCCCCAAGAAACCTTCCAGCACTTGATTGAATGTATGCCTGTGAGAGTGGAAGCTGTCATCAAGGCTAAGGGTTGGCCAACACCGTGTTGAATTCCAGTATTACCGATGGAGGGCGCCATGAACTTGTAAGTCATTTTCAGCCAGGTGTCTGCATACTTTTGATCACATAGTGTAGATGTAGATGTAGAACTTACATATCCAAAATAAAAAGCCAGCAGGATTACTGCTTTTTAGTTACCAGGAGAATATCTCAACCTCCTTAGAGGTTGTATTTTTGTAAATAAGAATAATGTGGAAGAAAATATAATGCACTGTATTTGGCCAAATATTAGTTGGTGCAATGCTAGCAGTCACTATGAGGAAGTAGTCATCAAATTTTGTGACCAGTGATTTGAATGTGTCACAGTTTCTGCCAGGTCTATTTTCTGTGGGTCGTTCTGGCTGACAGGTTGTGATCAGGCCATTATGAAGTCAGGCATAAATTTCAGGACAGATGGGAGACTACATGTGTATGGTGACTGGCCAGCTTTACCTTGATGATGAATATTTCACCAGTGTTGCACCTGAAGTGTGTGAAACTGGTTGGGTGTACAGAGCAGACATTACACTTATGTCTTTCACTGTCTTTTGTTTGGATCCCAGACAATACACAACTGTCATATTAGATTTGTAATTGTCTCCTGTAACATGGTGCTGTATCTCATTCTCTTCTTCATTGTCACCGGACTTGAATTGCCTTCTCAACTTCCAAAACATTTTAAAATCTACTTACATTATTCATACAAAAATGTATTAACTTTTCCCATTTTTTTGTATAATTATAGTGTATCTACTAGTAAGTACAAAATTAAACCAATAGAATTATTACTTCCTTCTACTCACACTATGTTGTGTGTATGGATTCAGCTCAAACAGTCATGACCAGTTTTGCTCTCTATTATTATCTTCATGTCCAGAGTGTATACACAGACTATTACGAAACACTGCATTTCTCATTGAGAAAGAAATGCCTTACAAGTTAGTAAAATTAATGATTCCACCATGCTGAAATGCAATTTTTTATCATCATTTTGCAAACTGCTTTTGGTTATGAGAAGCGCATGTAGTTTGTATTTGAATACTAGAACCAGTATAGTATACTGACCTTTTCAGTCTTTGAGATTATGGGCAATAGTCTGACAAGTGAGTACAGAATTTCAGAACTCGGTTATGTACAGTATGTTAACTTGTTTTAGTGTAATTGCCCATCCCCCTCCCTCTGTTGTAATATTTGTAATGGCAACATTCCCTTGTATACCAGTTACTTGATTACATAATTATGTTCCAGTGAGAGCCACGAACTGAAGACAGATCAAGTAGAGTGGGTCAAAGAAACCACAGACATGGTTTACAATCTGCTGGCAGAAACACCACCAGATGGTCCTTCATTTGTGAGGGCAGTGAAACATATACTTAAGGTATGTGTGTAAGTTTTTATTAAGAAAAGAATAATTTTAAAAACTTCAGGCTAAATAAAGTAAAAGTAAAATCACTTCGTTTCAGGTGGCAGCAGTGTAATAAATACAAACAAAAACTAACTTGAACTTTAGATTTAAGAACAAGAGATTTCATCATCTAGCAAAAGAAATGGAATTACATAATTATGTACTATAATCTTTTTTTTTTAATTTTTCCCTTTCACCTGCGTTTTCCATTCTTTGTTTTTGTTCTTCAGTTATTTCTTTTTTCGCCAGCTCCATTTTTTTGCTTATTCTTTCCATTATCTAAAACTGACCACTTACATTATTTAAATTATATTGGGCTCCTCTTTCCGTATCCTCACATTGAAACTGCCTTATCAGATTTTCTAATATTGTCTGTTAGCAGTGTTCAATTGTTAGATTCCCTCTCATCGTGTCTCATTATTTACCCTGTGACAGAGATTATTGGGTAGCTTCTGTAAGTTTTTGGGTAATTCTGTTTCTTCCACATATTTACACTTTTTTCTGGATGAAGGGATCAGTTATTTAATAAACTCTCCTTCTTACCGCCATTTTTGAATGCACATTATTCTGTTATAATTTTTTAACAAGTCTTTTTTTTACTTTACTTGCTGTTTCATTATAACTTTTTTCAACATGTGTTGACTAAATGTTCTGCAACGCGTATGTGTGTGTCCACTCGTGTGTGTGTGTGTGTGTGTGTGTGTGTGTGTGTGTGTGTGTGTGTGTGTGAGAGAGAGAGAGAGAGAGAGAGAGAGAGAGTCATACTCAGATAAAATGCAGTAACCTTAATCTTTTAGTTTTATTTGCAGTTCCAATGTAATAAATAGCTATCTTGCTGTGATAAGTTAATAATTTAAATACCTTCACAAAATTTAATGGTGCCACACACAGTTGTGTGTATGTATAACTTTATTTTGTGTGACTGAATAATTTGCTGCAATGGAACTGTAAACGAAACTAAAAGATCAGTGTTACTGTATGTCGTCTGAGTATGATGAAATATGATAATCAATTGCAGAAGATAAACGTTTCTATATCCTGTTCTTAGACAGACTACAACTATGTCCTTATAAATGAGCAAATCAGATACACAAAATATTGCACTGCATAAGCATAAGCATAAGCAAACTAGGGTAGCTGAAGACAAAAGCTGGATGGACAGGAAAATAAGCAAACAGAAGAGTAATAATGTGCTAAAGTACCTTTGATAAAGTAAATACGATTTCCAAAATCAAGCTTGCAATATGTCCAAAAAGGAAAGTTTGCAATTTTTGTGTACTGCCACTTTAGACTTTACCAAGTAAACCAATCAGAAATTGATAGTTATTCAGTGAACACTGGAGCATTGCATGTTGGGAATTGTTAGGAGGGACAGGGAACAAAGCCGGCCGCTGTGGCCGAGCGGTTCTAAGCGCTGCAGTCTGGAACCATGCTGCTGCTATGGTCACAGGTTCAAATCCTCCCTCGGGCATGGATGTGTGTTATGTCCTAGGTTAGTTAGGTTAATTAGTTTTAAGCCTAGGGGACTGATGACCTCAGATGTTAAGTCCCATAGTGCTTAGAGCCATTTTTGAGCAGGGAACAAACAAATTAACCAGAGAATGGGCTGGTGTATTAGATGTAATTATGACTATAATCAGGTGCAGATCATAGTTCAGGAATTTGAGGCAGAGCTGCCCCAAAATAGATATTAACATGTATTTATCAGCAATTTAGTACAGGATTTAAATTATCATGGCACATTTCAAATATTTCACACAGGAATGTTGGCAATGAGGGTTTTTTGGAATGTTTATATTGATTGATTTTTTTTGAATGGGTAGTAGTTAGTCTTAAGACTGCACCTTGAAATGCCAATTACCTCTATGCAGTAGAGGCTTGGTGGCTTGGTTTCTACTGAGTACAGCTTGTATGGGCCTTCTGAAGACTCGGCTAGCAGGGCCTATGGGTGTCCTACCAACTTCCCGACAGTATTCAAGTTCTACTGCATACATCAAAAGGGAATGAACAGAGAAGCTGAAACTTCAATATTGAATCCTGTCTCTAGATATCTCTGTATGCTTTGTTGCAGTTTATCACTTAAACTATATCTTTTCTTAATACACAAGTATAAATAAGTAAACCAACAAATGCGGAATGCTAGTTTCACAAACACTTAAATCAACATGGTGGCTGTTCAGTTTGCTTCCATCAGGCAGTCACAATACAAAACCTGTGATGTCATGGAAACATCACTGTTTTGTCTCGCAAACTTGTAAACACTGTGGATTGAACACATACAAAACATTAAACATCTCAAGTTTAGAACTGAACACTCAAAAAACATTAAGCCTGCAATGTAGCATTGTTAGAATCCTACTTAGACAATGAAAGAATGTTGTTTAGATGACACATTTCAAAGGAATTATGGGCAAAGTTTAAACTGATATAAGTTTAAACTGATTATAACTTATGCTCTAGAAAGTATATGTTGAGTATGTGAATTAAGGTCAGAAAAGATCCACCGTGGTTTAACAGCAAAATTTGGAAAATGCTGAGAAACCAGAGATTTTGCACCCTCATATTCAAAAAGAATGTGAAAAGGTTGACGGGCAAAAGATAGTAGACATTTGTGTGACTGTAAAAAGGACTGTGTGTGAAGCTTTCACCAGAAAACCTTACTGAAGGACCTTGCCGACAACCCAAGAAAATTCTGGTTCTATGTAAAATCAGTAAGTGGGTCGAAGGCTTCTGTCTAGTCACTCATCATCCTGTCTGGTGTGGCAATAGAAAGCAGCAAAACGATAGCTGATGTTTCAAATTTCACATTTACAAAATCATTCATGTAAGAAGATCACATGGATATACCATTGCTTGTCCATTGCACAGACTGCCATATGAAGAACATTGAAAAAGGCATCCCTGGCACTGAGAAGCAATGCAAATGGGAATTCCTGTAACAAAGACAATTTCTTTTTGTGAAGCATTATTGAGAAAATTTAGAGAAGAGGCATGTGTAGTTGGCTGCAGAACAATTCAACTGTTGTCAACATACATTTCACGCAAGAAATGTGAAGACGGTATAGAGAAATTAGAGCTCATACAGAGGCATATAGCAGTCGTTTTCCCTTGCTCCATTAGCGACTGGAATACGAAAGGAAATGTCTAGTAGAGGTACATGTACCCTCCGCCTTACACCATAGGGCGAGTTACAGAGTATGTCTGTAGATGTAGATACTCTGCATTAAAAATCTCTCCAAGATGCATGTTTTAGTTTGATTTGTTGTGATAGGGTGTTAGGAAATGTGACATCGGCAGATAAATATGCTACTTACAGATCTTATCTTGGAGTTAGCTTTTTGTGTTGTTTAATAGTTGATTATGAAATGGGAAGAAGATGCAACAGTACGTATACTTCTTGAATTGGGAAGGAGATGCAACAGTACGTATACTTCTTGCTAGAATGTGATATTGTGTCAAAATTTTAACTACCAGTAATTGACTGCAAGGGAAAGAGATGAAATGGCATAAAGTTACTTATCACCAGACTTTGAACCATTATCCTCATTTAAATTCCAAACCTTCCCTTGTTGTTTAACTGAGTGGAGGGCATGTGGCACACTTAATGGTGATCCATCTGATGTGTGGAGATTCTTTCACAGTCATTTACACTTAGCAGATATAATTAGGGCACAGGTGTCATACTTTTTGAAGGAAGGTGCCATTGTGCACAAAGGAAAAAAAAACCTTTATAATTAGGTGGCTAAACTTACCCTCGTAGTTTTCCATCTGAAAATTGTATATGACTTTTTAGTAAGAGTTGTAATTCTCCAAAAACAGTTCCTGTGCTATTTGGCACATGTGTGTTTGCTTGTGCATGTGCTACTTCTAATATTATGCTAATTCAACTTCTTCACATTCTGTTAGACAATATTTTAATACACAGTATTCCTAGAATCTCCATACTGTTACTTACAAGCCTGACAAGATGTTTTTACACTACAGTCATAACGTGTCAATGCGTCTCATATAGTATCACAAATTTATTCCTTTACTTATTGTAAGTTATGAATAAAAAAGTTGCTGACATTGTAAGTGACAATAACTGTAGCACATTTTACAGTTAATCACTGCTTAGGAAGTAATGACAGAATATAGTGTTGTTGTACAATCCATGCCCAGAAGCTAAGATCTGACAGTGTTAACAGATGTCAACACTGGAACATATATGCAGAAGAAATTAGAAAGAATTAGTAGTTTTCATCTGGTGGTCTCTCAGTACTGTGAATGTAGCCATTTAGGACAAATTCACAAGAGAGAGAAAAGTTTTTACACTCTGTGCCATCAATCGCAAAGCATATTCTATGAAAAGATTTTTTTTCACTCTGTAGCAGAGTCAGGCAGTACCCATTTGTATATAGTACGACACGGAATGAGTGAAAATCGTGAGGAGTAACCGGAAGATGATGTAGACTACTGAGTGAAATCTGACTTTCTGTGCTATGTTTCATGATGACTGTTTATGCCAAAACTGACTGAAAGTGGTTGCCATGCCACTAAATTGAATACATGCTTCTTGTAGATATCCAACACAGTTGACAAACTGTCAGCCAGAAGCTCAGTTTTTCCAGAGCATGCACAAGAGGTGCACTTAAGTACCTGACATCTGAACACAAAATAAAATTCCCCAGTGGCATTGACATTATATTGGTAATACCATTATGCAGTTGGCCATATGCTAAGGAGTACTGTCTCTGTTGACAAACTGAGAATGACACGTCAGTTGAGCGGTGAGTGAACTCACAGTTTTGTGGATCGTCCCGGTGGACCAAGCTTGAATAAAAAAAGGTTCCAAGAAAAATCAGGTGCACTACCTTTGTGAATTGAGACAGTTTTGTCATCACTTTTATATCAATGTAGTACTGAAACACTGTGCTAAAAGCTTTGGTTGGCAACTCGGGACAGGCAATGTTGAAAGCACTGTGTTATTGGATAACAAGGCACAGTACTGCACAGTTTAGTGGAGATAATATTGTTAGACGTAGTTTTAAGTTGTGAGTTCTTCAGTTCTCACACCTCACCTATTAGGCCCTTTCTTTCTTCAAGTAAGAAAGTTTGTAGATCAACAGTGTTTTAATTTGCAGTGAACATTTGTAACACCTCAAGTCTGCCCCATAGTTGCATTACTTAAATGGGTTTCTTTTATGTTTTCTGCCTCTGACAGTTTGTGCAAGCTTACTGACAGTTTGTGCAAGCTTGCTTTGTCTGCGTTTATCGCAAATCTCTTGACCAACACAAAGTGCCAAGTGACTGGAAAAAAGCGCAGGTGACTCTTGTGTATAAAAAGGGTAAAATATATCCTTAACTTTGGTTTGCTGCAGGATTCTAGAGCATATTCTGAGTTTGAAAATAATAAATTTCGTAGAGAACGAAAAGCTCATGTCCCCAAATCAGTATGGCTTTAGAAAGCATTGCTCGCGTAAAACCCAGCTTGCTCTTTTCTCACATGATATACTGGGAACTATGCATGAAGGACAACAGGCAGATTCCATATTTCTAGATTTCTGAAAACCATTTGCCACAGTACTCTACTGTAGACTGTTAACGAAGATACATGCATACGGAGTAGGCTGCTAGATATTGACTAGCTCGAAGACTTCATAAGTAATGGAACCCAGTATGTTGTTCACAATGACGAGTGTTCAATGGAGACAGAGGTGACATCAGAAGTGCCCCAGAGAAGTGTGATAGTGCTGTTGCTATTTTCTATATACATACATGATCGGGCAGATGGGGTGGGCAGCAGTCTGCAGTTGTTCGCTATTGATGCTGTGGTGTACAGGAAGATGTTGAAGATAAGTGACTGTAGGCTGATACAAAGTGACCTAGACAAAATTTCTATTTGGTGAGATGAATGGCAGGTAGCTCTTAATGTAGAAAAATGTAAGTTACTGTGGACGAGTATCAAAAACAAACCCTTAAGGTATGTATGCCGCATTAGTAGTGTCCTGCTTGACACAGTCACGTTGTTTAAATATCTGGGCATAGCATTCTGAAGTGATCTGGAATGGAACAAGTATGTGAGGATTGTGGTAGGGAGGCGAATGGTTGACTTTGGTTTATTGGGAGAATTTTAGAAAAGTGTAGTTCATCTGGAAAGGAGCCTGCTTACAGGACACTATTACAACCTGTTCCTGAGTAGTGCTCGAGTGTTTGATATCCACACCAGGTAGGATTGAAAGCAGACATCGAAGCAATTCAGAGGTGAGCCACTAGATTTGTTACCGGCAGGTTCGATCAGCATGCAAGTGTTATGGATATGCTTTAGAAGCTTACTTGGGAATCCTTGGAGGGAAGAAGACATTCATTTCGAAGAACACTACATAGAAAGTTTAGAGAACTGGCATTTGAAGCTGACTGCAGAACGATCCTACTGCTGCCAATGTACATTTTGCATAGCAACCATGAAGATAAAATATGAGTAATTAGGGCTCATAGGTAGGCATATAGATAGTCGTTTTTCCCTCGCTATACTTGCGAAACAGAAAGGAAATGACTAGATGTGGTATAGGATACCCTCCGCCATGCACTGTACAGTGGCTTGTGGAGTATATATGTAGATTTAGATATAGATGTAGCTGTAGATTATTATATCACACTCTAGTGAAAGGAAAAAAAGATGTAACAGCATTATTATTACTGTTGTTGTTGTTGTTGTGGTCTTCAGTCCTGAAACTGGTTTGATGCAGCTCTCCATCCTACTCTATCCTGTGCAAGCTTCTTCATCTCCCATTACCTACTGCAACCTACGTCCTTCTGAATCTGCTTAGTGTAGTCATCTCTTGGTCTCCCTCTACGATTTTTACCCTCCACGCTGCCCTCCAATACTAAATTGGTTATCCCTTGATGCCTCAGAACATGTCCTACCAACCGATCCCTTCTTCTGGTCAAGTTGTGCCACAAACTTCTGTTCTCTCCAATCCGATTCAATACTTCCTCATTAGTTATGTGATCTACCCATCTGATCTTCAGCATTCTTCTGTAGCACCACATTTCGAAAGCTTCTATTCTCTTCTTGTCCAAATTAATTATCGTCCATGATTCACTTCCATACATGGCTACACTCCATACTAATACTTTCAGAAATGACTTCCTGACACTTAAATCTATACTCTATGTTAACAAACTTCTCTTCTTCAGAAACGCTTTTCTTGCCATTGCCAGTCTACATTTTATATCCTCTCTACTTCGACCATCATCAGTTATTTTGCTCCCCAAATAGCAAAACTCCTTTACTACTTTAAGTGTCTCACTTCCTAATCTAATTCCCTCAGCATCACCCGACTTAATTCGACTACATTCCATTAGCCTCATTTTGCTTTTGTTGATGGTCATCTTATATCCTCCTTTCAAGACACTATCCATTCCGTTCAACTGCTCTTCCAAGTCCTTTGCTGTCTCTGACAGAATTACGATGTCATCGGCGAACCTCAAAGTTTTTATTTCTACTCCATGGATTTTAATACCTACTCCCAATTTTTCTTTTGTTTCCTTTACTGCTTGCTCAATATACAGATTGAATAACATCGGGGATAGGCTACAACCCTGTCTTAATCCCTTCCCCACCACTGCTTCCCTTTCATGCCCCTCGACTCTTATAACTGCCATCTGGTTTCTGTACAAATTGTAAATAGTCTTTCGCTCCCTGTGTTTTACCCCTGCCACCTTCAGAATTTGAAAGAGAGTATTCCAGTCAACATTGTCAAAAGCTTTCTCTAAGTCTACAAATGCTAGAAACGTAGGTTTGCCTTTTCTTAATCTAGCTTCTAAGATAAGCCGTAGGGTCAGTATTGCCTCACGTGTTCCAACATTTCTACGGAATCCAAACTGATCTTCCCCGAGGTCGGCTTCTACCAGTTTTTCCATTCGTCTGTAAATAACTCGCGTTAGTATTTTACAGCTGTGACTTATTAAACTGATAGTTCGGTAATTTTCACATCTGTCAACACCTGCTTTCTTTGGGATTGGAATTATTACATTCTTCCTGAAGTCTGAGGGTATTTCGCCTGTCTCATACATCTTGCTCACCAGATGGTAGAGTTTTGTCAGGACTGGCTCTCCCAAGGCCGTCAGTAGTTCCAATGGAATGTTGTTGACTCCGGGGGCCTTGTTTCGACTCAGGTCTTTCAGAGCTCTGTCAAACTCTTCACGCAGTATCATATCTCCCATTTCATCTTCATCTATATCCTCTTCCATTTCCATAATATTGTCCTCAAGTACATCGCCCTTGTATAGACCCTCTATATACTCCTTCCACCTTTCTGTTTTCCCTTCTTTGGTTAGAACTGGGTTTCCATCTGAGCTCTTAATATTCATTCAAGTGGTCCTCTTTTCTCCAAAGGTCTCTTTAATTTTCCTGTAGGCAGTATCTATCTTACCTCTAGTGAGATAAGCCTCTACATCCTTACATTTGTCCTCTAGCCATCCCTGCTTAGCCATTTTGCACTTCCTGTCGATCTCATTTTTGAGACGTTTGTATTCCTTTTTGCCTGCTTCATTTACTGCATTTTTATATTTTCTCCTTTCATCAATTAAATTCAATATTTCTTCTGTTACCCAAGGATTTCTACTAGCCCTAGTCTTTTTACCTACTTGATCCTCTGCTGCCTTCACTACTTCATCCCTCAAAGCTACCCATTCTTCTTCTACTGTATTTCTTTCCCCCATTCCTGTCAATTGCTCCCTTATGCTCTGGTTCTTTTAGTTTATCCAGGTCCCATCTCCTTAAATTCCCACCTTTTTGCAGTTTCTTCAGTTTTAATCTACAGGTCATAACCAATAGATTGTGGTCAGAGTCCACATCTGCCCCTGGGAATGTCTTACAATTTAAAACCTGGTTCCTAAATCTCTGTCGTACCATTATATAATCTATCTGAAACCTGTCACTATCTCCAGGCTTCTTCCATGTATACAGCCTTCTTTTATGATTCTTGAACCAAGTGTTACCTATGATTAAGTTGTGCTCTGTGCAAAATTCTACCAGGCTGCTTCCTCTTTCATTTCTTTGCCCCAGTCCATATTCACCTACGACATTTCCTTCTCTCCCTTTTCCTACTACCGAATTCCAGTCACCCATGACTATTAAATTTTCGTCACCCTTCACTATCTGAATAATTTCTTTTATTTGATCATACATTTCTTCAATTTCTTCGTCATCTGCAGAGCTAGTTGGCATATAAACTTGTACTACTGTAGTAGGTGTGGGCTTCGTATCTATCTTGGCCACAATAATGCGTTAACTATGCTGTTTGTAGTAGCTTACCCGCATTCCTATTTTCCTATTCATTATTAAACCTACTCCTGCATTACCCCTATTTGATTTTGTGTTTATAACCCTGTAGTCACCTGACCAGAAGTCTTGTTCCTCTTGCCACCGAACTTCACTAATTCCCACTACATCTAACTTTAACCTATCCATTTCCCTTTTTAAATTTTCTAACCTACCTGCCCAATTAAGGGATCTGACATTCCACGCTCCGACCCGTAGAACGCCAGTTTTCTTTCTCCTGATAACGACATCCTCTTGAGTAGTCCCCGCCCGGAGATCCGAATGAGGGACTATTTTACCTCCGGAGTATTTTACCCAAGAGGATGCCATCATCATTTAATCATACAGTAAAGCTGCATGCCCTCGGGGAAAATTACGGCTGTAGTTTCCCCTTGCTTTCAGCCGTTCGCAGTACCAGCACAGCAAGGCTGTTTTGGTTATTGTTACAAGGCCAGATCAGTCAATCATCCAGACTGTTGCCCCTGCAACTACTGAAAAGGCTGCTGCCCCTCTTCAGGAACCACACGTTTGTCTGGCCTTTCAACAGATACCCCTCCGTTGTGGTTGCACCTACGGTACGGCTACCTGTATCGCTGAGGCACGCAAGCCTCCCCACCAGCGGCAAGGTCCATGGTTCATGGGGGGAAGTTATTATTACTATACAAGTGTTATGTGGGTTTCTAATGAAAATATCATAGTTATTCAAGAAAGCACAAGTTTCTGTGACATTTCTAAGGAAATTAGATGAGATTTACTTATTATTGGCATTTCAGTTGTCATGGTCATCTGTCCAAAGAATGGATTGATGTAGCTCTCTGTGTTAATCTATCCTTTGCACGCCTCTTCATTTCTGCATAACTGCTGCAAATTACATCCATTTGAGCTTGCTTACTATATTTGAATCTTTACAGTTTTTAATCCCCTCATTTCCCTCCGTTACCAAATTGATGATTCCTTGATGCTGCAGGGCATGTCCTACCAACCAATCTTCTCCTTTAGTTAAGTTGTGCCATGAACCTCTTTTCTTCCCTGTTTGATTCAGTACCTTCTCACTAGCATTCAATCTATCCGTCTAATGTTCAGCATTTGTCCGTAACATACATTTCAAAAGCATCTGTTCTTGTCTGAACTGTTTATCATCCACATTTCAGTTCTATATAAGGCTTCTAACAGTCCCATCACCACCAGTCCAATTGACACGAAAATATTATAATGATGTAGTCAAAGTGTTCACATTTAATTGTCACAGTTATCTGACAGATAAATGTACAACTGTATGTGATAGGAAACAACATTGTAGAATTTCACCTTAAGTAATGGTTTTTATCTTAAGTATTGGTTGTTATTGTAACAAAAATCATTTTAATACTCATCTTAATTTTTTGAAGAATCTATGCCACAACTTCTTGTTTTTAATTTTTGTAAATTTGCTAAAGAGAGTCCCTTTTAAATAGACACTGATTTCAGTAATGAGATTTCATTGCTTTTCATAGTTTTAGAATTATAAAAAAAATTGGCATTCATGTTACATAATATGTTCACACTGAGCAATTCAAAAAATAAAACTCCACTTCGTCTCACATGAAAGCGAGTCCTAGACCAACTTATCATACTTGAATACTGATCAAAGAGTATGTTATATGAAAACCAAACAAAGATAGGACAACTCATCAGTGCTGAGCACTGGTGATATGTTTTTAAGTGCAAGCCTGAGTTAACATTCACAAAGAAAACAATATTCAGGATATAAACAAAATTTACAGCAATAGAATCATTATATTTTTTTGAACGTAAGTTTGGAATTGAATTTTCACAACTAAATAATACAAAATGCTGAAATATCTGCCAGTTACTGATGAAAGAAACATTTGGCATTTTATAGGATAGTTAACATTCTTAGAAGCCAAAGATGAAAATTGATTTCAAAAATATGACAGAAAATATTGGAAAGAATGAAATTTCAACTGAATGTTCCCAAACCATATTTTGATCCCAAAAGCTCCCTTTTTGAACATCAGATAGCAGTTTTTGAAAAACATATTTGAAGAATGAATGGAATTGGAAATCTCATCAACTACTAGTGAATAGAGGTACTTATGATACAGATTCATTATAGACTGCACACCAGGCAAACAAATTTCTCTTTTTCATAAATGCTTTTGTTGCTGTTCCCACTCTGTATTTTATATCCTCTCTTTGGCTGTCATAGTTATTTTGCTGCCCATATAACAAAACTCATCTACTACAGGGGGTGGGCGAAAATATAAAAACACCAACATATTACCAAGCCATATGGTGTAGGAAAATGGTTGGCATTCAAAACAGATTCCAGTTGCCTTGGAATGGGTAAATATGATTCTGTATGGTTTCCATAGGAATCTTTCTTCGTGAAACATAGTGGCTAATTCAGGTAATGATGTAGAGGTGAATAGTGATCATGCACCCATCCCTCCAAAATAAACTACAAAGTTTCAATAATATTCTGATCTGGTGACTGTGGTGGCCAGGGGAGATGTGACAGTTCATAGTTGTGTTCACAAAACCAGTGCTGGATGATGAAAGCTTTGTGAATATGGGCCATGTCATCTTGGAACACAACATCACTGCTGGGGAAAAAGCGTACCATGGGATGGACTTGACGAGCCAAAATTTTTATACATTCCTTGGCTGTAATGCCATAGAGTACCAGGACATAGCTACCAATATCATTGCCGAACCCCAGCCATGTTTCACTACTGGAACACAAGTGTGGCCAGTGTGCAGCAAGGCACATCCGATCAAAAAACTTTTGTAGTCCACGGTTAATGGCTTCAGCACCATGTTTCCCTGTTACAAGCATTTGCATCACTGATGAGTGGTTGTGGAATTCAAGCTTATCCTGCAGTTCCCAGATTGTGAGGCTCCCTTCATGTTGTTTCGGTGCTGAGAGGGTACAAAAATGTAACATTCAGTTCTGCAGTGACTTTTGCAGCTGTCATCCTCTCTTATTTTTCATTACAGTCCTCTTCAGTGACTGTCTGTTGTGATTGCTCAGCACACACTTTCGTCTGTGTTGTGACTTAGTGGATGATGTTTTTCCACTTTCCCTGTATGTGATATTAATCTTCGGTATGGTACCTCATGAAACACCAGATACTTCGGCTCCCTTGGTTGTAGTACCATCTGCTACACAAGCATCAACAATTTGCCCACATTCAAATTTGCTTAACTCTGACAGAGTGCATTCACAACGTCACAGAAGACTGTCTTGACCACAACTGACACTTGTGATGTATTGAGGACATTGCACAGATATCATTCATGGTCAAATATAACAGCACAACCTGCAGGCTTGGCTAGCATCTGAATTTATGTTCAAGCATGTATTTTTCGGGATGTCTTCAGATTTTTGCCCAACCCTTGTATTTCTAGTGTCACATTAACACAGGATACACCCAATTTCATATATTTCAATGTGACTGTGGATTGTGTACTCTAACATTGTTATTTCAGTACTAAGTAATATGCAGAGGCTATTTCTAACTTGCTAGTAATGAATTAATCTCATATCTCACTACACAAAATTAACTTTAAAGAAACTGGAGTATACAAATATATGTAACAAATTGTTGTGATTTTACTATCTTTTATCATTTCCAGAATTACTCCAATATGAAACTTCAAATTTACATGCCGCAATGTTCAGCATCGTTGGACTTAGTCTGTTACATTAATGAATAATGAGGTCTCCTTTTGTAGATGTACAAAATCATTGAACAGCTGGTGTGGAAAGACACCATCCAGGACATCCTCTGGTTTTTCTCTGATGCTTTTCTGTCTTGACTCTAAGAAGCAATGCCTAACTCACAAATGGCAAAACAAATATGGTCCACGTTTCTACTCAAGCATCCACCACAATCCTGATCTCTCCCCATGCTACTTCCATATTTGTGGAGCTCTGAAGAAAGACATTTGTGGCCATTGATTTCCTTTGGACAAAGAGGTGCATGCCAGGTGCAATCTTGGTTCTGTAGGTAACTGCAAACATTTCTCCATGAAGGCGTTGCCTGTCTTGTTTCACAGTGGGATATATGTATTAACAATAATGACTTTTGAAATAGTAAACAATTTACTTACTTTTTTCCATCTGTCACTTTTTCGTTTGACTGCCCCTTATGGATGTAAGTTTTCCATGGTTTCCATGAAACATTTGAGGCAAATGCAAGAATGATACCTTTGTACTTCATCTATTATGACCTCCTCATTAAAAAAATATTAGTTTTGACATATATAGGCATGGTGACTATAAGAATAACTAAATGGAAGTTCATAAAATTGGACATGTACTGGGTGGATGCAATATTTGTGACAGGTTAATGATGTACTGGACTGGAAGTTGATCAAGATCCCTGTATTTTGTGGGAGTTGCTTTTTTGCCTGATTGTACCAGTCAGGTAATTACTGATTAAAAGTCGAACAACCTTAATTTTAGGATAAAAGTTACCACATACTGGCCTTTTTTATACTTCTTATTCACTAGAATTCATGTTATTTTAGGAAAGAATCTACTGAACTATTGAAATTTTCTTGCCACAGACCATTTACATGTGCTGTTATAGATAGTAGATTATATATATTGAGGACTCAATGTGCAGTGTGCAACTTTTGAGAAAGGAATGTGAGGCAGATAAGGCTTGATTCTACCAGGTTAACTGGTATTGGTCTGGTATACTGGCTAGCGTAAGTGAATTTTTGAGACAGTTTCCCACACTTGTTTAGGCATGTTGTACCAGATGAAATAACTCTCGATGCTACAGTGGTAGGTTCTTAGCTTCAATGCTGGAGTGGCCCGAGATGGTACTACAGCATATAAAATATCAGCTCACTTTATTAAAACTTGACCAAAATGAAATACTTAACTTTGTAACTCTCCGTGACTACAGGAATGTCATGAGCATTTGTACTGTCAGTGAACATTAATGTATCATTTGATACAGAACAAGATACTAGTCTCTTCTCACAAAATACAATTGACTATAAACGTTTACGTAGAGTTTGGTCTAATACATTTGCTGTACTGCTGGCTCTGTAGAGAGACGATGCTGTCATCTTCAGCAATAATTGCTGAGTGGCACTGTGCTCAGATGTGAGCAAGCGAGCTGATGCATTGCTGATGGGAACTCTTCTGGGCATGTCTTTGCCATGATCTCGCATCCATCATTGCCTCTGGCAGTGAATTCTCCACTAATGCTCATAAATTAAGGATAATTGCAGAATGTGGTGCCACACAATGTGGCACTACACAAAACTGGCGCTAATAGCATAGGCACATAGGTAACACACACAACACAGATCTGTAAGCCAACGGCATTGGTGATAAGTTGAGAAAACCGTCCTGAAACCCTTGTGCTACAAAATGCCACTGATTCCTGCACATGTACCGCGACATCAATAAGGGATACGATCACCATGCACGTGTACACAGGCCGCACAATGGGTTGGCATACTCATGATCAGGTGGTCAAGCAGCTGCTGGGGTACAGCCTCCCATTCTTGCGCCAGTGCCTGTCAAAGCTCCTGAAGTGTTGTAGGGGTTTTGGACGTGCAGCGATATGTCGACTGAGAGCAACCCAGACGTGCTCAATGGGGTTTAGGTCTGGAGAACAGGCAGGCCACTCCATTCGCCTGATATCTTGTTTCAAGGTACTCCTCCACGATGGCAGCTTGTTGGGGCCATGCGTTATCATCCATAAGGAGGAAGGTGGGACCAACTGCAACGCTGAAAAGGCGGACATACTGGTGCAAAATGACATCCCGATACACCTGACCTGTTACAGTTCCTCTGTCAAAGACATACAGGGGTGTACGTGCACCAATCATAATCCCACCCCACACCATCAAACCACAACCTTCATACAGGCCCCATTGAAGGACATTAAGGGGTTGGTATCTGGTTCCTTATTCATGCCAGATGAAAACCCGATGAGTATCACCGTTCAGATTATGCCTGGACTCGTCCGTGAACATAATCTGGGAGCACTGTTCCAATGACCATGTACTGTGTTCTTGACACCAGGCTTTACAGGCTCTGCTGTGACCAGGGGTCAGTGAAATGCACCTTGCAGGTCTCCGGGTGAATAAAAAATGTCTTTTCAGTCGTCTGTAGGCTGTGTGTCTGGAGACAACTGTTCCAGTGGCTGTGGTAAGGTCCTGAGCAAGGCTACCTGCAGTGCTCCATGGCTGTTAGCGGGCACTGTGGTGTTGTACACTGTGGACGTCCCATACTGTAGTGCCTGGACACGTTTCCTGTCTGCTGGAATCGTTGCCATAATCTTGATATCACACTTTGTGGCACACAGAGGGCCCGTGCTGCGACCTGCTGTGTTTGACCAGCCTCCAGTCGCTCTAGTATTCTACCCCTCCTAACATCATCAATATGTGTTCTTTGAGCCATTTTCAACACACAGTCACCATTAACACGTCTGAAAGCATCTGCACACTTACTCACTGCACTATTCTCTCATGCACCAACACAACTCTGCGTATGTGGACTGCTGCCAGCACCACCGTGTGATGACCACAGGTCAAATGTACTGCATGGTCATACTGCCAGGTGATTTAAACCTGAAACCTCCCACCAGAGCATTGTTTCACCATGTATCAACATTGCACAAAGATGTTTGAAATCCACACATGTTCAAATAAAAATATTTTTGCTTTTATTCTGGTTTATTTCAGTACATAGAATGCAATTTGTATCAGTCTGTGCCTCTACTTCTAGTGCTTGAGATGGCTAATGCATTTTTTGCAGAGGGAGGAGCACTGGAATTCGTGGAAGAATGAGGGCTGCCCTACTTTCCAGAAACCCTCAGCAGCATCTGATGAAGCAGGTGGCAGTACTGCTGGTTCAGATGGGTTGATGACAGCTACTGGCCCGGCAGTAGTGTCAGCTGATAGGAAGAAGCAGCCTACGCCGAAGAAAAGGGTAAAGAAGAAGCTTGGCGATACACTCCGTGATGCAACAAATCACAATAAATTTTTTATGGGCAAGTAAGTACTGGTGTTTATTCAGCATTAGATGCCAAATGGCTGTTGCTACTGGTGCCGCTGCTGCTGATATTATATTGATGTGTATTCTGCAAATGAAATAGTGTGGGGGAACAATGCAGCTCATGTTTGAAACCTGTTTTGAATCAATAAATGACCATTTCTTCAAAATGTTAAAAGTACAGCCATATTGTTGTACAGTTCATTCCTTCAGAAAGAAAGGCTTTAGATAATATAGGAACCAAGTTTTCCTCTTCTCTGTTGTATCTGAGTGTGCACCTATAGAGTGAGCCGAAATCGGTAGGTACGAGGTCAGATCTATATGGATGATGCAGTACATTTCTAAATTTTGTATTTTTGTGAGATGCTTTTGTAATCTATTGCAAGCTCTAGCTTTTCGTCTGTAGCACATTGTAATAAACCAATATTTTATTTATTGTAATGATATTTATTGTTACACTCTTGCGTCTTTTTTCGGTGTATGTGCCAGTGTGTGGTTTTTCGTTCTCCATGAGTTGCTTTAAGTCACATCTTACACGCCATATCAAGTTTTAGCACATCATGGAATATGAAATGTGTCATGCATAGTTAGTGGTCACTGTGGTACTACTTTCATCCACAATGATGAGTGACTGCTCTTAAGTTAGGCACTTAGCGTGTTTCACTGCTACTGACATCCTTGATTTGTAATTCCTGTTCAAGGAACTTTGACCTTTTTACTAGTCTCCTTCAGTGAACTGTAACTTGTTTTGCTTTGTGAGAAATATATATTTCCTGTGCACCATTCTCTACTGTTTCCATTACCTCCTTGTGTTAAGAAGAGGTGCCATAGTCTGATTTCAGTACTGCTGTTGGAAGTACTGATGAATTGAAAAGATTTATGCTGTTAGTTTGTAGCTTGTTGAAATAATTATTGAAGCAAAGGAAAATGAGGACAGAATTTAAATTCCTCTCCTTGAATACCATTGTGGTACTCTTAAGAGTTTGGGTCATCTCCGTGCAGTTTCTCGCCTTCACACAGCATTTGTAGGATTCCTGAGTATTAAATTCAGTTAATGATGTATCCAAATGTAAAAATTCATAATGAGTGACAATCACTCAGCTGTTGAAAAGT
Organism: Schistocerca gregaria; assembly: GCF_023897955.1. Lineage (NCBI taxonomy): Eukaryota > Metazoa > Arthropoda > Insecta > Orthoptera > Acrididae > Schistocerca > Schistocerca gregaria. Next base: position 662,464,518 of record NC_064922.1, read on the forward strand.
ATTAGGACCACTTTGTTTTTGATTTGTGCTCATTTAACATCACTGAGTCTCGGCTAACTTGTATTATGCAGTTTTGAAGCTTTGTTTTAGAATAGCATTGATACATATGTTCCAGACTGAATCTTTCACTCAGCAGTGTAGTGCACACTGTTTTTATACTTTCTGATAGATTAAAACCCAGTGCCAGACCAGAACTTGAATACCCTTTGCTTCAAAGTGAAAAATTCATTCTGGAAACAAATCTGACACTAAGCCTAGGCCATTTCTTCAAAATGTCTTTTCTTCTAGGAGTGCTAATCCAGCAAGTTACATAAGAGAAGTTCAGTGAAGGCTGGAAAGTATTAGGGAGTAGAGGCAGAATGAAAGCTATGAGGTTAGGTTATGAGTTGTGCCAGGTAGCTCAGTTGGTAAGAGCACTGCCCAAAAAAGACAGGATAGTGGGTGCTTATCTCCCAGTCACAGAGTTTCAAGATACTTAAGTTATTTCTTTACCAGTGGCATCATTACCAAATTTTCTCATCTCTAACTAAGTATAAAATCATTTGTCAAAAGAAAATCTTTAACAATGTTATCCTCTCAAAAACAAGTAGATGTCAGCAAGACAGAAAACTGGCAGCAAACCTCATAGTTAATGATGGACACACCCTTTTTAGATGACATGACAACCAACAGATTTTGCAACAGAACAAAAATAGAGAAGTATACAACAGAGACTGGATAATTTTCCCATCTTCAGAAGAGGGGGGTAAGGAAAAAAGTCCTGAAACTGGAAAGGAATTGATCACTTAGTCCTGAGAGCATCCCTGCTAAAGCTCTGCATGCCCTTTATATGCACAACTTTATAAGGAATATTTATTGCAGAAAAAAGTACCAGATATGTGGAAGAACATAATTTGATAGTCTTGGAAAATAGCATATACAAGTATCACTAGCTCAGAAAACATGTAGACCAATATGTACCTTATGGTATGTACTAGATAAGCTGATATGAAGTAAATCTACAGGAGAGAAGACTTCTTTATGAAATGAACTTCCAACAATATGGATTCAGAAGTGGAAGTCAACAGAGGAGGTGATAAGACTTGCAAAAACTGATCTGCATAAATATGTTGTAGCCACAGTGTAGGCATTGCTGGGGCATTTGATTGATGGTCACAACTTTTTGACCTCCTGAGGGACTTGGACTGCCAAGAGCATTATACAATTATTTTAAGAACTGTTGGCTAAACAGAGAAGCAACCCTGGTGTGCCCAGGAGAGAGTCTTACAAAAACAATTTGTAAAGCTGCCCACAGGGATTCATAAGTGTAATATTCTAGGCTGTGATACTATGCCCAGTATTAGGGAAGCTGCAGCACAAGGAGGGGTTTTTAGGAATTGTGGTGTATGCTGCTGATCTTTGTGAAGGGGAGCTCCAGAAGTAATCTGGAAGAAAGATGTAAGTCGGTCTTTCAAGAATTACATCAGTAGTGCCATGGAGTTAAACTGTTTATTGCATTTGAAAAGACCACATACATAAACTACCATTGCAAACAATAAGAAGTGCTTGAGCACACAGACTTCAGCTCAGAACACTAGCACAGATATTTAACATGGTGCAACGTGGATTGTTCTTCAATTGATGGAAACTTTCGGCATTGTGTCAGTAGAGGCATGTCCACAGCTCGTGGTCTAGTGACTAGCATTGCTACCTCTGGGTCCCAGGTGGGATTCCTGGCGGGGTTGGGGATTTTCTCTACCCGAGGAATGGGAGTTTGTATTGTCCTCCTCATTCTATCGTAATTCTTGAAAGTGGCTAGATTGGACTGTGTACAGATTGGGAATGTGTACAGGTGCTGATGACTGTGCAGTTGAGTGCCCCACAAATCAAACATCATCATCATCATCATCATCGTCATCAGTAGAGGCATTGCAGGGAATAATAGGATGTGTCCACTCAGTCTCCATGTGCAAAAAAGTGATGCTGTATTGGTTGGAGAAAACAGAATGTCATGAAGTGCAGAATTTAATAGGAATCCAGACCACAAGCAAGCAACAAATTCACAATCAGATCCTCCTGTTATGGCAGAAACAATGGGATAACCCCCAAACAGTGAGACACACCAATAGGTTTCTCCCAGGCATAAAACAGTGACTGGGAATGAGACATTTGATTCCCTCAAGGAAACTGACACTTTTTGACAGGGCATAGGCCATATGCCAACTACTGTTATCGACATGGGTGAAGACAAATCTCCAAATGTGCCTATTGTGAAGAAGGCATGATGCCAGAACACACTATCTGGGGATGTCTACTGAATGCTGATATTGCTGTTACTGATGGACAGCAACTGATCCAGCCCAAAAGACTCTGTGGCGAAGCAAGCTGGGATAATTTTTACTTCCCCTCTTGTTTTCCCATCTGCCTCCTTAAAATTCATTTTTTCAGTTTTGAATTAATCACCATCAACATATGTGAGTAGTAACCTGCATTTTCATAAAAAGAGAAAGGTTGGCTCTCAGTTTTAAAGAATATAACACCAGATCTAATTCTGTGCTTAGTTTTGTGTATGTAATTGATTTTCTAATTTATTTCAACTATTCCTAGTTAGTATCTTTTCTTATAGGGTGCAATCAGTAATGGTTTTATAATTTAAATTCTATTGTTAATATAGAAACAAATATAAATTCTATACTAATTATAAACATTTGGAGAAACAACTAATAGTATTCTTAAGAGATCCATGAATGTTCGCCTGAAAACTATTAATGAGACTTATCGAAAGTTAAACAATAGTGCACTGGCCATATTAAATGTGTATATGGGGGGGTTGTGAAAAGTGAAAGTAAACAACTGTGAAATGCAAATATGTACCTGTCGGCTACAACATTTACAGTAGACTGTACTGCACTTCCACCCCCTATTTTTTTCAGCCAGTACATTGACACTGAGGACAACAAACGAAGAAATAAAGAAGGCAAACTCACAACTCAATGTCAGGGAGATATTGCATTGTGAGACAACATGACAGATCCTAGACAGCATTGCATTTCAAGAAAGGCTTGGGTAGTGCCTCATCTTATGGATCAATCCCTGTCCACTGCTGTGCGAAGGTTGCAATGAAAGATTGAGGGGCAACATTGCAAAGATAGTTGTGGCAAACGAACAGCCAACAGGATGTAGATGGTGATCGTAATGACGACACCAGAGTGAAAGTGCTGTAGTGGGCCATGACTCAATAGCGAATGAAGTAGAACCGTGGTGATGTGGGCTGACATGTGACTGCACTCCTCACTGGCAGCAGTGATGCTCTCTCAGACGTGCCCAAGGAAACAGCAGGGTCAGCCTGTAGCCCAGGGGGTGAGGGAGTGCCATGTGGAATGTGGCAGACAAAAACTGGTGCCCTTCGGGCCTTTCTATAGGCAAGCACATGAGGGAGCTCAGCATTCATTTGTTGGGTACAAGCTTTGCGAACCCAGTTTTCTGAGGTGGGGCTGGTGAGTGCTGCCAGTCCTCTGTAATCGTAAGCTCTGGTCATGCTTCAGTGGTCACTGTGTAGCACAGTGGTGAAAAGCTGTGTATCACTGGAAACAGGGATCTAGACTTTGGGTTAGCTATCTAATATGGGTATCTCCAACCGGTGCCCGGAGACAACCCAGAGAATGCAGAACATTTTGCAGTGACTCCTGCCACTGCCAGTCATGATGTAGTGTCCACTTCTACTATTCCCCCCATGGAGAGGGGTGTGTTGGACTTCAGGGCCAATAATTCTCTGTCCTACTACTAACCTTTGTCCCTGTGGGAGTGCTGGATTTGGCACTGTCTGAGGCTTTTTTTAACCACAAACACACACATTCTAACCAAGTTCTGGCAAACATTAATGCAGCTTTGCATTCTCGTCATACTTCGTATTTACAGAAATCTACTTTGCATACACATTTCTCATCCAAGATATTTTCGTAAAATTTTGTATTGCTACTTCTCAAGTTTTATGATTTTGCACTTGGTCAAAGCTATTGTGGAGTTCACGAATTTAAGTAACATTTCTTTCCTTTTGCAGTTTCATGTGGTGTATAATTCTTCAGTGGTAGTGCCAAATGACATAATGCAGTGTTAAAATACTGGGCTAATGTTCTAAAGAAATAGTATCTATATCCCCATTCAGCCATACTGAGTTAGGCTTTCCGTAGCTTCTGTAAATCATGTGCTGCAACTGTCTAGATGCCTTCAGTAAAGAGGCCACAGCTCATTTCCTCCTGGTCCAAATAAACTCATACTCCATATCTAGTGATCTTATGTCAATATATTATTGATCTGTAACCTTTGTTTCCTCATTTTCTTTCACAACGGGAGGCCTCCACGGGTTGGATCAACTTTTTGAAACCATTGATACAGTGGTGTAGGTTAGGATTCTGGGTATCACAACCATCAAAGTGGTCCCTCATTTGCAATTAATTGGAAAAAAAGAAAAAAAAATTGTTTGATTCTATAGAGCATTAAAATCAATAGTGTTGTCCACAGTCAAGGCGTAATGTGGTTAAGATGCATTGCTGACATTATGATGGTTGTCGGTTAATGGTTGATAGTTAATAATAATAATTATTATTATTGTTATTATTATTATTTCTTGTGACTCTCTGTCATGTCTTTCAATTGGACGTCACTTTGGCAGTTTGTGTCTCCCTAATCTACCCCAGTTATCCAACAGGGAGAAAGGGACAAATGTTTTAATGTGGAGTCCGAATCATGTGTCATATCTGGTGCCTTCTCATATCATTGAGAGGTAAAGGTAGGGTGAAAAAACAGACTGAAAAATCCTAGGTCTGACTGTGATTTGTCCCCGTGACCACTTGGTATCCAGTCAAGCATTTTACCACCAGACAACCAGGCCCAGCAGAGATGTATATACATTTACGAAACTAGATAAAAAAAATCATTTGAGTCATATCTCAGTGGGGAACTTGAAACTTTCAGCACAGGTCAGGAGCTTGTAGAGGAACTCTGGATCAAGTTTAAAAGAATAGTTGATCATGCACTGGGTAGATATGTACCCCAGTAGAACAGTTCATAATGGAAAGGAACCTCCATGGTATACAGTCACTGTAAAGAAACTTCTAAGAAACAGAAATTACTGCATAATAGGTGTAAATTGAAGCATACGAGTATAGATAGAGAGAGATGCTGAATAAAATGCATTTGGCTGTCAAAAGAGCAGTGTGTGATTCCTTCAACAACTACCATAGCAGAATATTGTCAAGTGGTCTTTCGCAGAACCCAAAGAAATTCTGGTTGGTTGTAAAGGCTGTTACTTTCCCTAGCAAATGAGACAGTAACTGAAATTGAGGGTAGCTAAGCAAAACATGAAATGCTTAACTACATTTTCAAATGTTCCTTTACAAAGGAAAACTCAGGAGAATTTTCCCAATTTAATCCTCGAACCACTGAAATGATGAATGAAATAAGTATTAGTGTCAGTGGTGATGAGAAACAGCTGCAATTGAACAAAGCTTCAAGCCCCATTAGAATCCACATCAGATTACGTACTGAATTCGCAGCTGGGTTAGCCCCCTTTCTAACTATAATCTGTCATAGATCCCTCAAACAAAAAACCTTGCCCAGATATTGGAAAAAAGCACAGGTCACACCCATCAGTCAGAAGGATAGTAGAAGTGATCCACAAAACTACCATCCAATACCCTTGACATTGATTTGTTGTAGAATCTTAGGACATATTCTGAGCCTAAACATAATGAGGTATCCTGAACAGAATCACTTCCTCATTGCCAACCAGCATGGATTTCAAAAACATTGATCAATTGAAACCCAACTCGCACTTTTCTCATGACATACTGAAAACTTTGGATCAAGGCAGTCAGGTATATGCAGTGTTTCTTGATTTCTGAAAAACATTTGACTCAGTACTGCACTATGTTTATTGTCAAAAGTACAATCATCAAGTGAAATTTGTGACTGGATTGAGGACTTTTTGGCAGAGAGGACGCAGCATGTTTTCTTCGATGGGGAGTCCTTATCATATGTAGATGTAACTTCGGGTGTGGCCCAGCGAAGAGTCTTCAGGCCCTTGCTGTTCATGTATATTAATGACTTTGCAGACAATATTAGTAGTAAAATCAGGCTTTGTTGGAATCAGCCAGCACATATAAATACCTGGTTGTAGCACTTTGTAGGGATATGAAATGAGATGATCACATAGGCTCAGTGAAGCAGGTAGTAGGCTTCGGCTTATTGTTAGAATGCTGGGGAAGTGCAATCCGTATACAAAAGCGATTGCTTACAAATCACTTGTGTGACTGGTTTTAGAAGTTTGCCAAATGTGTGGGACCTGTACCAGGTAGGACTAACGGGGATATTGAACATATACAGGGAAGGGCAGCATGAATAGTCCCAGGTTTGTTTAATCCATGGGAGAGTGTCACAGAGATACTGAAGGACTGAACTGGCAGACTGTTGGAGAGAGATGTAAACTATACCAAGAAAGTCTATTAACAAAGTTTCAAGAACAAGCCTTAAATGATCTCTGGAGGATTCTACAACCCCCTACATATCGTTTACATGGTGATTATGAGGATAAGATTAGAATAATTACTGCAAGCACAGAGGCATTCAAACAGTCATTCTTTCCGCACTCTGTACATGTATGAAACAGGAAGAAATCCTAATAACTGGTACAATAGGACATACCCTCAGCCATACACCTCATGGTGGTTTGCAGAGTATAGACATAGATACAGATGTATTTTTCCGACTTAATTTCATCCACCCCAGCTGCTTTATTGCACTGCAATCTATTGACCATTTTCTCCACTTCCTCAAATGTGATCCTATTTTCATCATCATTCCTATCCCATTCTACCTCAAAATCTGAAACATTGCTGATCGTATTTTCACCTACATTGAGCAACTCTTCAAAATATTCTCTCCATCTGCCCAAGGCATCCACAGGATTCACCAGTAGTTTTCCTGACCTGTCCAAAATACTTGTCATTTCCTTGTTACCTCCCTTTCGAAGACTGCTAATTACACTCCAGAATGGTTTTCCAGCAGCTTGACCCATAGTCTCCAACCTGTTTCCAAAGTCTTCCCAAGATTTCTTCTTGGATGCTGCAATTATCTGTTTGGCTTTGTTTCTTTCTTCAACATAACTTTCTCTGTCTACCTGAGTTCTAGTATGTAGCCATTTTTGATACGCCTTCTTTTTCCTGTTACAGGCTGCCTTGACTGTGTCATTCCACCAAGCTGTTTGCTTCATCCTACTTTTACACACTACTGTTCCAAGACATTCTGTAGCCACTTCTAGTACTGTGTCCCTGTACCTTGTCCATTCCTTTTCCAATGACTGTACTTGACTACATTCAACTAACTGGTACCTTTCTGAGATTGCTGTTATGTACTTGTGCCTGATTTCCTTATCCTGAAGTTTCTCCACTCTTATCCTCCTACATATAGACCTGACCTCCTGCACTTTCGGCCTCACAATCCCAATTTCACTGCAGATTAAATAATGATCAGTGTCATCAAAGAATCCCCTGAATACACGTGTGTCCCTCACAGCCTTCCTGAATTCCTGATCTGTTATTATGTAGTCAATGACAGATCTGGTTCCCCTGCCTTCCCAAGTATACCGGTGAATGTTCTTATGTTTAAAAAAGGAGTTTGTGATTACTAAGCACATACTGGCACAGAAATCCAAGAGTTGTTTCCGGTTCCTGTTGGCCTCCATATCCTCTCCAAATTTACCCATAACCTTTTCATACCCTTCTGTTCGATTTCCAATCCTGGCATTAAAATCACCCATGAGCAGAACACTGCCCTTGTCCTTTACTCTAACAACTACATCACTGAGTGCCTCATAAAAACTATCCATCTTTCTTGATCTGTCCCTTCACAATGCGAATGTACTGACACAATCCTAATTTTCTTGCTAGACACTGTCAAATCTATCCACATCAGTCGTTCGTTTACATATCTTACTGCAACTATGCTGGGTTCCATTTCTTTCGTGATGTAAAGCCCTACACCCCATTGTGCTATTCCTGCTTTGACTCCTGACAGGTAGACCTTGTATTCTCCCACTTCCTCTTCTTTCTCACCCCTTACCCGAATGTCACTAATAGCTAAAACGTCCAGCCCCATCTTACTTGCAGCCTCTGCCAGCTCTACCTTCTTCCCAGAGTAGCCCCCATTGATATTAATAGCTCCCCATCTCATTACCATTTGTTTGCCAAGTCGTATCTTAGGAGTCCCTGGTTTGTCAGTTAGAGGTGGGACTCCGTCACCTCCAAAGGTCTGAGGCATTTTGCTCTGATTGTTGCCAGCATCATATTTAAAGTATCGGGAAAGCAGGTTGCTAGCCTTACTTGCCCCAAGTCCCATTGAATTTTACCCCTAACGGTTGAGGGACTAACCGGTGGATTTGGTAGTATTTGCCGTATGAGCACAAAGGTGACCACGACTCAGAATATGACCGAGATGCCCAGCCTTATTCCAAAGTAACTTGTATCCCGACTGTCGGGAGCACTTACTTGGCCACTCATACGTTGCCTGTGGTTCATGAACTAGGACATGACTGCAGGAACCCACACCATGATGGAGATAAAAACAGGGAGCAAAAATTTATGTACCACTTGTACAGAAACCAGACAGAAATAGTTGAGAAGTGAGTGAGACAGGATTGGAACCTATCCCCAGTGTTATTCATTCTGTGTATTGAGCTAGCAGTGGAGGAAACCAGGGGAAATTTGAAAAGTGAATTTAAGGTTGTGAGAGCAAAAGAAAGAAAAGAAAAAAAAAAAAAAGAGACTTTGAGGTTAAGTGTTGGGAATACTTCTCTGGAGTGTAGCAGTATACTGAAGTGAAATGTGGACAAGAAACAGTTCATACAAGAAGAGAATAGAAGCTTTTGATATGTTATGCAGAAGAATGATGAGGATTCGATGGGCTGATTTGCATAACTAATGAAGGAGTGCTGAAACGACTGGGCAAGGTCAGAAATTTATGGCATTCTTGCTCAAAATTAGGGATTGGTTAACAGACCACATTCTGAGGCATCAAGAACTCATCCTTTATGTGTTGGAGGGATGTTTGGGGGGTTCAGATTGTGGATGGAGTTTGACCACAGTATAAGCAGGTTCAAATGGATGTAATTTGCAGTATTTATGCAGAGATGATGAGGCTTACAGAGGATAACTAGTGTGGAAAGCTGTATTACAACAGTCTTTGGACTGAAAACCACATTAACAATATGTGTGTCATGTGATTATGGAAGAATTTCTTGCAGTAATCTCAAAAGTCTGGTGCCAAAAACCATTTTCTTGTCATTCTGCCTCTAACGTGAGAAGCTTGTGCTGGTATTTTGTCCATGTTTGTGATTACAATTTTGGTTTTTAAACTCTGCTTTCTGCAAAACGCAGAGTATTTCTATTTCCCCAAACATGTTTCACCTGTTATATGTCATCTTCATTCATTTCTGTAAACATATTATACACTCCATCAAGGATTTTCCATTGTTTAATATTAGAGAAAGTTCATAGGTGCTTTTTTATTGTAAGCATAAAAATTATATGTATATTTTTATTCTGTTTTGATAGCTCACCTGAGAATATATTAATTGTGAAAGTGGATTTGTACAGATTGACTTACATTTATTCTTTTTTATGGTTTGATAACATGTTATCTGCAAAGTAGTCAGAAGAACTTGCCCATCTTGTTGCGCATATCTTGTGCATTTCGTTGTTTTATACACATTCTACACTTCACCCTTACCTGCCATCACTCACTTTAATACACAGAATGAAATATGGAAGTGAACTTAGGTCATCATATTTGTCCAGAGATGCTATGTTATTGTCATCACTCACTTGTTTCTAATTTTGGTTTGTAGTTTTATTCAGTGCTGCAGTTATTTTGAATGTTTGGGGTGAGCTTTATTGTTGTGTCTGCCGGGGGGTGGTGGGGTTGAGAAGCAAATGTTTCTACATTACTGAAGATGTTTTATATATTATATTTTTCTTGAGGAAGTGTCTTTGTATAATTCATTGGGTGTTGGAAACTGTGTTTTATTGACTAGTGTTGTGTTTTTGTTTTTATATGGTATTCTATAAAATATCTTTAGTTCCAGAATGATGCACATTACTCATTAAGTAACAGATTAATAACTTTTGTGATACTTTCAATACCAGCACAGAGCTTACAAAGCTGTGGAATGTCTATCCAAATAATATGGATGCATGCAGATCAAAAGATAGAGATTTCCTTCCAACTTTAGAAAGCTATTTCCAGGAGGCAATTGAACAACTAGATCCAGCTGCTCAAGTGGAAGATGAATACAAGTAAGACATCTTTATTATTCTTGTGACCTTCTTAGTCTTTTCTTCCTTTGTAAATATTGGTATTCTGTTCAATGTTACCTTCTTTTTTACATTATAAATATTTAGTTTTAATTTCCAATTGGTCATTAATGTGTAGCCTAATTTGCAGTGGCTATTATTTGTGCTTTGGTTTTGGAATAAGGCAAGTTCGACGCCAAAAATTATTTTCTCATTGCTCCAACTTTGCCACCTAAGGCTTATCAAGTGCTTTTTCTTCAATGTTTGGTGAAATAAGAGTAAGAAATGACTACACTGAGGTTTGCCCAGTGTGAGCAGTTTAGTCATTTTGTTGCCCATTGTAAACAAACTGTTGTTATCTATGTAATTGATATAGCAACCTCAGGTTAATCTTGGTTAGTGACTAGTTCAGAGATATTGGTTGAGCATGACAGCAAGTCATGAAGGATAATTGCTGTCTCTACCAGTGACACAGTATGTCTGCTGTACGTCATTACTGTGAAGATAGTGTAAAGCATGTTTCATCAGCACTATTTGGTTGTTACTGAGAACTAATGATTATTAGTAGAGACATTCATTTCATTCCCTGAACCTATTATTGGCTGCCAATGTTTATACATGAGCATTGTCAAAGAAGAAGAATACTAAATCTTTTTTAAAACCTAAACAAGAAGATATTAGTGTGATTCTGAAGATGAGCATCACTTAAATTTACTGTAATCAAATGATGATTTGTCACGTATCAAGTAAATATATTTGCAAGTAAAAGATTATTTCTTGCAGTGTCTCACATTCATTTGCTGATGATTGTGCTTATAGATAGAAAAGATGGACATCAGATTATCTTTAGAAAACAATACTCTCTGATAAATGTGATTATTGTGGGTACTGAACTGGGCACCACAACTACATGATGGCCAAACCAAGTATTAGTTTATGACTGGATATCACGAAAGACACAGAAAGCCAAAACTGTTGTCTTCAAAATTCAAACAATAGTTAAAGATGTGGCAAATGGTGAAGGTATTTCCTTTTAATTCCCTATGAAGGAGAAATTAGAACTGTAAATCCTTACTTATGTAAGATGTACTAGACTGTTCACATTATTAACGAGAGCTCACGACTTTAAAAGTTATGCGATCACTTGCGTGCCGAGCATTGTTTCACACTCAACAAGCAGTCTGAAATGTACTAACAAAGAGATAGAGGGGCTGGCCAGTATTTACCTCAGCTCAGTACAGTCGATAGATACACAAAAAACAGAACCGAAAATTTACGTACCTAGCTTTCGGAACAAATGTTCCTTCATCAGGGAGGAGAGAGGGGAAAGAAAGGGAAGAAGGGAAAGTAGATTCAGTTACTCACAACCCAGGTTATGAAGCAACAGGGAAAGGAAAACAGGGAGGGTAGCTACACACACACACACACACACACACACACACACACACACATACAAATCAGGAAAGTTACCTCATTGTAACCAAGAACCCGCAGAGATCATCTCAGAGACATTCTACAAACTTTTAAATTGCAATGGCCTGTTGGAGTAGGATATTTCAAGATAAATATGGACAGATCTATTTTAACCACTTGAGCTAATTGTCCAGTAAACTCCCACTTCTTTAAAGATTCCAATGACTGATTACTGTACAAATAAGTTAATATTTGATGTAAATTACATAAGCGAGAAAAAAATTTAGAAAAGGCGTGAAACTATGCTTTAAGTTTGTTGGAAATTGTCAAGTGCTCTCATTATGAAACACTGAATTAATGTAGTCTAGGTAAATTGCACACCATTTTATGCAGAAACAACTTATTACATATCTCAGTGCTTATGACATCATATCTCCTGATCTGTGTGTTGTACTGTGATATAATTTTGCAGGTACATTCAGTGATATATGTAGATGCCGTCTGCATAGTGTTTTGCAAATAGAGTTAGTAGTTAAGAAGTAAGAAATTAAAATGTCAAGTTCAATGCTGAAGTTTTACTGCATGAACATTGAAGATGTAGTAAACGATAAAGTTTTTCCTTTCATTAATTTGTGTGGGTGCCAGTTGAGAAAAAGTTTCATAAATATTTGACATTACGTGCAAAGTTTGTTGAAGTTGCTAAGTGTTCTCATTTTCAAATACTAGATGAATAAAGTTTGGGTATTTGCGCATCAGTTATGGTGCCTCAAGACAAACATACAGTTTCTAACTGCAATACTTGTCTTATTGTGTTAAACTTTTAACATAAGAGTATGCTTCTTAACAAGTAGATTATGACAGAATTTTAAATTTTTAAATTTGGTCAATAACTATGCAAAATATTGAAAATAAAATTAAATACGTGACCTGCAACTAGTTATAGGTTCTGGGATAACTGATTAGTGATATAGATCCTCCAGCCATCCTCCAGCCATTAATGAGGTAGAACTCAAAACCAAAGAACTAAAAACTTTCAAGAAAAGCAGTAAAGACCTAATTTATGCAGAAATCTGGGAACACACAGGAAAACGAATAGTCATAAATTTCCACCAATATCTAGTCGAAGTGTGAATCATAGAGCACTGTACCACTTAAATAATCCACCCACTATTTACAAAAGGAGATAAAACCCTTCTGGACTGCACGTAGAAAAGTTTCTCCAATAAATTTGCAATAAAATTGAAAGCACTCTGCAAGTGCAACTTGGAGAATACCAAGGAGAATTCAACCTATACAAAAAGCTGCCCACACTAAATTCTCCACCTGAAACTAACAATAAAATATTTCAAGTACAGAAATAAACTTCTGTTTATTTCATTCATAGATTTTAAAAAGGGCATATAATAGTATCCAAAGATGTACACTTTTAAAAATCCTTAGATTATTTGGTCTTCACCTCAGATTAATAAAAATCATCGGACTAACTTTAACCAACAGAAAGTCAAAGGTAAAGTCGAGGGAAGAAATTTCAAGAGCTTCCACAATAAAAACGAGTCTTAGACAAGATGATGGATTGTCCACATTGCTTTTCAATATAGCCCTTGATTACATCATGAAGGTTTGGCAAATTTTTTATAAACAATCAGAAAAAGTTAACATAGTTCTACAGTTTAAATATAGGGTGGTTATAATTAAACTTTTGTTACTTGAATCAGTGTAGATGGGAAATTATTTACTTAGATTTTACATTGTTGGTGGTGTTAGTGTCACGACTTGCTATTAGGTGGCGGTAATGGTAAGTCAATGTATGGTTGAAACACAAGCATCTTTTTGCATTATATTTGCAGTCAGTCAAGATGGGTCTGATCAAGGTAGCAGGCCGTCATTCTTAAAGCTATTTTATTGAAACAGCAGCAACACTGCTGCTGTTCTTCATGAGTATCAATGAAGAACATGATTCAGAAGTTTGAATTAACTGATGATTTGGGAATTGCTCCTAGGAGAGGCCAACAGCAATTTGTGACCATTGACGTGGCTGAGAATGGTGGATGCAATGTGCAGTCATCGAGCAGTGCATGGCAGTTGATCATTCCATGGTCCACTATTGTTTTGGGCAGTAGTAAGGCAATGTCTAGTGCTGCTCCAGACTGTCATGGATGCAGGCAGTCGTCATATTGAGCAAAATTTGTAACCTGCAACATAAACGTGCTACGCAGTTAATTTAATGTTATCCTCTCATGTGGAAATTAAAATGTTTTTCTTTCAATGGTTAGTTCATTACTTTTCTTCTGCAAGTTCTTACAGTGTTTACACAAAGTTTCATTTCCTACAAACTCTCATTTGTCATGGGGTCCCTGTGAAGTAGCAGAATTTTAATTATAATAACGCTGTATTTTGGAAAAATTGTCCAGTACAACTTAAATGGGAACAAAACTTTGATTAATAGTAGCAATAAAATGAAAAAAAGCTCGATTTCTAACCTGTCAACATATATCAAGAAATGCTTTCCAATTGACACTATAAAACCATGATTCTCTTGGAAGCCACTTATTTTTTTTTGAAACCCTCTTCAGAATTAAGAAAGACGAACTGATTAGCTGCTCAAAATTGAAAAAATATCATCAGAACTTGCATAAATAAAAAATACCCTGTTAAAGTAGTGCGGAAACCTGAAGAATTCTCCCTGATGAAATGGTCCATTGATAGATTGACCCAGTCACTGGCATATGAAGACAAAAAGACTCTCTTATTTCTTTCATGTCCTGTTTATGCAAGGAAACAGGATTTTACAACTACTGGTGAGAAATCTTAGAAACAAGAGAGGAGAACAATGGATTCAAAAAAATTCAGCAAGAACTTAAAGCTGTTGGACTCAGGATAACAGAACCAGAGTACAAAGATAAAATAGTACTCTTCTTAAGAACCACAAATTTTTAGCAGAAATGAGACTTAGAGAGGCTATAGAGATTTCAGTAAAACTGAGAAAATTGCAGTTGTAAAGAATATAATGGTATTGGCTGGCACACAAGAACCAATCAGTGCAACCCTCAAAGAAAAATTTAATTTGGAGCAATAAGCTTGCACAGGATACAGTAGCATGGAGAGATGCATCAAACCAGTCTTAGGACTGAAGACAACAACAACAACAACAACAACAGCAAGTGGTACAATGAGTCCAATAAAGTTAATAATAATTATTATTATTATTTATTATAATATCTCATTATGGCAGTGCATTCCCAAGAGAGAGAGAGAGAGGAAATGGCCTCCCGCATTGAACTACATGATTCCAGAAAGGACAACAGCTACAAAAATTATATGGCACTAACTCCTTACTTCACATGGTTTTAAAACTGTTTTACAATGATTTTAGATCTAAGTTGACAGCCTTGTAACAGAATCATTTAACGATGGTTTAATAAATGTGGCTGCGTATCCTTACTTATTAGTTTCATGGGTGTTGCATTATACCCATAAATATTTGAAACATCATTGCTGTGTAAAACTTTAAAACTAATGCAATAATAATATAATCTGGATGTCTTTCACCAGGAAAGTATTTGATGCAAATTTTGGATGGCGGGCACTGCGCCTGCTGGCACGCAGGAGTCCACATTTTTTCACACATAGCAACAGTCCGATCCACAAGCTGTCTGTCTATCTTGAAACAATGATCAAGAAGGTTGCCAGGGACAGACCAGTAAGAGTTCCATTTATCTTATAAATTAAATCAAACTTTATTTGAACATCTTTGTTAATAAATGTATATAGAACTAAGACATACTCATATATTTGATGTGGTTGATACAACAATGTGCATGAAAAATAATTTGGGGGCAGCTGAATCTGCAGTTGGTTAAGAGATCTGTTACAGTAAATTTATATGAGTTTTTTTGTCCTCTTTTTCTTAAAGTGATTTATTGCTTAAAGAAAGTTACGGGTTATTGAATACTACTCTGTGTGTAAACATGTCTGTGGTTATAAATTGTAGTTTTTTTTCATTTTGTTAGAAGTTAGGAGTTTGAAAAGACTATCTTGCAGTGATAATTTATTATGTGTGTAGAGAGAGAGAAGAGGAATCCTCTGATTCAAGTTTATGGTAATAGTGAATGTAATATGTATGAAATGTCCATTCTTACAAGAACATTACAAGAGCATTCAGGGTTTGTATCAGAAGAAAATCGAGCTTTCTAAAAAGTTTCTTTATCAGTCTCTGAAAAAAATAGGAAAGTGAAGACAGTTAAATTACACCACATTCTAACTTAAGAAAGAATTTAAATATTTGTGCCATTTCTGTTATGTTGCCGTTTTCATTTCTGTTCATACCGTACATATAGTCTGTCTTCTCCACCCTATGTTCTTATTCTCTTTCTTTGAT
Organism: Schistocerca gregaria; assembly: GCF_023897955.1. NCBI lineage: Eukaryota > Metazoa > Arthropoda > Insecta > Orthoptera > Acrididae > Schistocerca > Schistocerca gregaria. The sequence continues at coordinate 662,480,634 of NC_064922.1, forward strand.
TTCCAAACAAGCAATTCAGCCTATTATTAACATTTTTTCATGCATAGATACTACTATTTTCCATTTCAGTGATAGGAAGCACCTCAGCTGAGAATTGTACTGCCTTGCCAGTCCTCATTGAGAAAATTCCTGTTTCCTATTCCTCACACCATCATTTGGCTGTTTCGTTTCTAAATTCCCAAAGAGACCACAAACTCTCTCTTTAGTAATCTAGACGTAAACCTAATCCACACCCAACACTTGTTGTCATGTCATGCATATACATCAGAGTGAGTGTGTGTGTGTGTGTGTGTGTGTGTGTGTGTGTGTGTGTGTGTGTGAGAGAGAGAGAGAGAGAGAGAGAGAGAGAGAGAGAGAGAGAGAGAGCTTGAAACACATAGAAATTTATACATCAAGCTACTCTGATCTTGATAATTAAAATTATTTTGGGTGTTGTACCACGTCATTGTATGAAATACTTCAATTATAAACTTACAGCTAATGCTTTGACCATATTACAACAGCCTTCCTCAGGACAAGACTGGTTTTGGTGGAGGGAATGTTGCTCTATTTGTTGAGATGACTAGTATCAATATGTCATGTTTTTCAAACTTTATTAGCCTTCAAATATAATATGCTAGTCATGAGAGAAAGGGGAAAGGTAGAGAGGAAGCTATTGGTGGGCTAGCTGGCTTGTAACTGATTGGTGACAGTCTGCAAATCAGCGCAATGCTTCTGATGGACACATTTTCCTCCTGGTTTATGCAGAAATGCACCAACCGTTCTCCTGTAGCTGTTTGTTTAGGCTGTTGCACCTGTGCCTGGCAAGGCTTTTTGCCCATGACCACTTAATGGCCCATTGGACTGCGATAGCTAGCAGCAGGATGCTCTAGGTTTGTAGCTGTCCTCTCTATTGACATTGTCTGAACAATTTCAGTCACCTCATGTATTTTTCGTTGGTGCATACACGCCTACTTCATAAGCACATGGGATTCCTTACACATGGGAACTGTCTGAAGTGCCAGTTACGAATTAATGACAAAAGAATTAACTGTGCTGCTGTCAGTATGTCTCTTCATTGTAGAGCTGTCTTGGTCCACAGATTTTATGAACTGCAAGAACTGAAGGACGTCGCATAAACATTTTGATAATCCATTTCATCATTGAAATTTTTAATATGCATTATTGGACAAGCTGTAATTTAGTTCACTTTTAATCACGCGCTGATTTTGTTGAACACGAAAAAGTATGACTGAAATTCTGATCTTTACTGTGACAGGAATGCAGTTAAGGTGTTTCAGTCCTTGCACATAATGCAGAAGATATTTTTTTCTAGAATGGACTTCATATTCATATTTACATTCCAATTAGGATTTCCCATTACCAAATCAACATTGTTGTGTAATTTCCAAGTTAAAAGACTTGAAATGTTATCCTGAAAATTCAGTACATTTAACTTCATTCAGGAGTAAAGCTAACTAATCACATGTGGGTGTGAGCTGTGTCTGCCTTATGAGCGAAAGCTTAAGCGTTTGGCAATCTTTTTGTTGTGCCTGTCTGCGACTCAATTGCCTGCACAATGTAGTCAGCCATGACAATGTAGCCAGGCAGGTATATGTGTATGGATGTATGTTTGTGTGCATGTATTCTGTTGGCCCAGAAAAGGACATTGTCTAAAAGCTTAGTAATGTTTTCTGTCTTATGTGCCTATCGACCACTCAGTGCATGAACTATTTGATGAGTTGTTACTTTTACACATTCCATTATTTATTAATGTTGCATTGTCTAGATGTTTTACCCCTTGTTCTTACCACATTTTCTCTTGGTACTAACCCTTCATTGTTTTCTTCTATGTTAATGATTGTTTCACCATTTTTAATTCAATCATGTCATTACTGTTCTGTTTATGGATAGATGTCGGCATCTGCTACGGCAGTAGATGATACACGTGGAGGAGTTGAAGTTCTTGAAGCAGAAAACAAGGAAGAAGAAGAAGAGCTATTGAAAACAGAAGTGAAGGAGGAAGAAACAGAGCCAGAAGAAGGTGAAAGTGATCATCATATTCATGATTCACATGATCGTCATCCTACACCACCACCTCGGAAACCGACACAGGCACAACTGTCTGCTGTCGCCTCACTATTGGGAGAGGACTGGAAAAAACTGGCATACAAACTTGACTTCTCCAGTGAGGTACTGTGTGTTTTTATACTCCACTTATCATGTTTCATTCAAATTTGTTGACAAATCATTATATCTTCATCTTTATGTATTATAATGTGTGTCCATGGAAAGTTAATTAATTGTTGCCTTGATGGAAGTGTTTTTGGATCTTGGTTGCTGACTAACTGGAAAAACTCGTTAGTACTTGTCGTTAGGTTGTCTATGCACAGTTAATAATTTCTGATGGCTGGAAAATTCAGCAAGTCTATCTCACAAGTGCCCATGCGATGTGTGTCACAAGGAATCTTCAGCTCTTTGATTGTTTGATTGATGTTATGGTCATGTCTTTTACTGATGAGATTCCCTTCCTGTGCGGAGACAGATACACAAACCTCTGAATAATTTCATTTTGAGAAATCAAGTCAGTATGTTTAGTCCAACAACTTTATGAATTTTTAAAGCCTTATTAAAATAAGATTTGCCTGATTTTGCAAAATAAGCATATATCAGCTTGAACTTCATGACTGTGAATCTTCATTCACCGAGCCTTTGCTTCAGATTAGGAGAAGCAAGTAATAGCAAAGTACCAAACCTTGAGAAATTCAACAGATTGGAGCACTTCTGCATGCATGTTCTGCCCTTGTACACCAACAATCTTATACATATGTGTGACTTCAGTTCATACTTCTGTATATGTATCCTGAACAGCTTTCTTCTGTTTGTCTACTTCTTATTGATCGATCTGCTCTTGTGAAGGTGGTGTGCAATTTGTTTTACAAGTCTTTCATACAGTAATTCTTCCTCTATGTGTCCCTTTAATGTCAGTAACATTTACTTCTAAATTATTTATATTCAACCAGAACTTTCCACTAGCATATTTAGTTTACCTCTTGGTTGTGCATATTCTTGCACACTAAACCAGAAAGTGTGTATATGAGGTTATAGATGGGATTATCCTTTTCCTTACAAATATTGATTATATTTCTGTTTATTGTGTAGAGAACTTTCCTCTGTGAGTTATTTATGACTTATTTAATTTAAATATTGTGAAAAATAATGATCTGTTGGATACAGAATCGATCACAACAGTTATTCACTCCTTCCAGTTCTACAGTATTAGCAGAAAGATAAAATCATACTGTGGGTTTGGCAAATTATTCCACATGACATTCTCAATAAATTATTTGGAGAAATGTTATATATTATCCCCAACTATCTCTGCCATTTACACAGCTCGATTAACTAATCCAATCTCTGAATGACCTTCTGAATTATCAGTTTCAGTTTTTAAATCTATGAGCTTCACTATTGTCATCGAAGATAATATGACAGCAGTGTTGCAGAAATCTGCTTAGAATGACTTGTATACTTTGTAATCAGGACAAGCTTATCAGAGTTTCTTATACCTTTCACAAGTGGTTCAGTGCAAATAGTTTCATCCCGTTGATGAAATCAACACAATGATTCCATTATCTTGTAGTCATATCTTCCCTTTGATAATGTGATAATTTTTACTGCATTATTTATTGCAGCATTTTCCTTGCTTCTATCTCTATATGACTGTTTCATCTTCATCTTTTGTCCTTTTGTTTAAACTTTGCTTCTAATAAAGGAACTGTCAATTCAAAAGTCTCAAATATTGGTTGTTCACTTGTAAATATTCTCATTTTTACATGTTATTGTCAGTATTATTATTATTTATAAATTACAGAAGTACATTTTCAATACCTTTTAAGCTTAAAAAGTCCTATCAGATTGTTATTTTTATTGTTTTGACAGAAAAGGGTATATGTCAACAGGTTGAGTTCTTCGAAAGTGAGCATCCAACAGATGCAGAGCGTGCGAAGCATATGCTGCAGATATGGGCTGAAGAAGATGATGGTGCAAATCCTGAGTTCCTAGCATATATTCTTGAGGGTTTGGGTTGTCATTCTGCTGCAAAAGTGTTGAAAGAACCATCTCCATAGTGCAAAGTTGTTTTGTTGATTATTTCAGACTGTCTGCAGTGAAGTGACAGTGTATTTAGGAATCAATTAAAAATGTTTGTTTTATGTATTGAATTTGTGGAATACAACAAGATTTCTAATTTTCTTTAAATGAAGTAAATGGATAATACATGATTTTATGTGAATAGCATGATTCTCAAACTGTCACTGGAAAGAAAAGTGTAACCATGACAATGAGAAGGATATTTATCTGAATCACAGAATTCATAGTCTTGGTCACATTTATCTTATATAAATGCTATAGCTAATAGTTAATGAACAGGTGTACTCTGTGTCATTGCCTCGTCAGATCTGATGATGGCTGTAATGCTCAAACTGGTTATCTTTTCAAATAAAATAAAGTGTGACCAAAATGGTGAATCTACTATTTATTTAGATATCAAGGCCTTGGTCCCCCCAAAAATCAAAGTGACCTCATTCCAAGAAGGTTATTTACCAGATTGGAGGTTTCAGAAATGAGAATTGACGTTGTGGTGCTGTTGCATAGCTGTACATACAGTAGAGGACATCTAGATTAACAATAAGTGTAATTCTAATAATCACACACCCATTATATAATTTCATAACATGCAAGACGAATTGAAGAAAAATATGTGTAATTCACTCTTCAGTCAGTAAATTGCACAATTAACTTCATTATTGAATAGTGGAGTAGGTTAAGGGTTGATTCATTTGAAAATAGGAAATTACACCAATCTGATACATTATACTGAAATAAACTGACAAGACAAGGGGATCACCAAAATTATTGAGGGTCTGTTTATTATTTATTTTATTTTGTTTGTGATACATATTCCATAGATCCAGTATGGTGTGATTACGCATGGATGTGGAATGAGTCAAAGCAGATACAGTATAGATACGTACAGTACAATATGTACTGGTATATTACACATGGTAGATGATTGATTCAGAACTGGTACAATACAGTAAAAAAAATACAATGTTGTTGTTGTCTTCAGTCCTGAGACTGGTTTGATGCAGCTCTGCATTCTGCTCTATCCCGTGCAAGCTTCTTCATCTCCCAGTACCTACTGCAACCTACATTCTTCTGAATCTGATTAGTGTATTCATCTCTTGGTCTCCCTCTACGATTTTTACCTTCCACACTGCCCTCCAATGCTAAATTTGTGATCCCTTGATGCCTCGGGACATGTCCTACCAAGTGATCCCTTCTTCTAGTCAAGTTGTGCCACAAACTTCTCGTCTCCCCAATCCTATTCAATACCTCCTCATTAGTTACGTGATCTATCCACCTTATCTTCAGCATTCTTCTGTAGCACCACATTTAGAAAGCTTCTATTCTCTTCTTGTCCAAACTAGTTATCGTCCATATTTCACTTCCATACATGGCTACACTCCATACAAATACTTTCAGAAACGACTTCCTGATACATAAATCTATATTCGATGTTAACAAATTTCTCTTCTTCAGAAACGCTTTCCTTGCCATTGCCAGTCTACATTTTATATCCTCTCTACTTTGACCATCATCAGTTATTTTACTTCCTAAATAGCAAAACTCCTTTACTACTTTAAGTGTCTCATTTCCTAATCCAGTTCTCTCAGCATCACTCAATTTAATTTGACTACATTCCATAATCCTCATTTTGCTTTTGTTGATGTTCATCTTATATCCTCCTTTCAAGACGCTGTCCATTCCGTTCAACTGCTCTTCCAGGTCCTTTGCTGTCTCTGACAGAATTACAATGTCATCGGCGAACCTCATTGTTTTTACTTCTTCTCCATTAATTTTAATACCTACTCCGAATTTTTCTTTTGTTTCCTTTACTGCTTGCTCAATATACAGATTGAATAACATTGGGGAGAGGCTACAACCCTGTCTCACTCCTTTCCCAACCACTGCTTCCCTTTCATGCCCCTCGACTCTTATGACTGCCATCTGGTTTCTGTACAAATTGTAAATAGCCTTTCGCTCCCTGTATTTTACCCCTGCCACCTTCAGAATTTGAAAGAGAGTATTCCAGTCAACATTGTCAAAAGCTTTCACCAAGTCTACAAATGCTAGAAACGTAGGTTTGCCCTTTCTTAATCTTTCTTCTAATATAAGTCGTAAGGTCAGTATTGCCTCATGTGTTCCAACATTTCTACGGAATACAAACTGATCCTCCCCGAGGTCTGCATCTACCAGTTTTTCTATTCGTCTGTAAAGAATTCGCGTTAGTATTTTGCAGCTGTGACTTATTAAACTGATAGTTCAGTAATTTTCACATCTGTCAGCACCTGCTTTCTTTGGGATTGGAATTATTATATTCTTCTTGAAGTCTGAGGGTATTTCGCCTGTCTCATACATCTTGCTCACCAGCTGGTAGAGTTTTGTCATGACTGGCTCTCCCAAGGCCTTCAGTAGTTCTAATGGAATGTTGTCTACTCCCGGGGCCTTGTTTTGACTCAGGTCTTTCAGCGCTCTGTCAAACTCTTCACGCAGTATCTTATCTCCCATTTCGTCTTTGTCTATATTCTCTTCCATTTCCATAATATTGTCCTCAAGTACATCGCCCTTGTATAAACCCTCTATATACTCCTTCCACCTTTCTGCCTTCCCTTCTTTGCTTAGAACTGGGTTGCCATCTGAGCTCTTGATATTCATACAAGTAGTTCTCTTTTCTCCAAAGGTCTCTTTAATTTTCCTGTAGGCAGTATCTATCTTACCCCTAGGGAGATAAGCTTCTACATCCTTACATTTGTCCTCTAGCCATCCCTGCTTAGCCATTTTGCCCTTCCTGTCGATCTCATTTTTGAGACGTTTGTATTCCTTTTTGCCTGCTTCATTTACTGAATTTTTATATTTTCTCCTTTCATCAATTAAATTCAATATTTCTTCTGTTACCCAAGGATTTCTAGCAGCCCTCATCTTTTTACCTAGTTTATCCTATGCTGCCTTCACTACTTCATCCCTCAGAGCTACCCATTCTTCTTCTACTGTAATTCTTTCCCCCATTCTCGTCAGATGTTGCCTTATGCTCTTCCTGAAACTCTGTACAACCTCTGGTGTAGTCAGTTTATCCAGATCCCATCTCCTTAAATTACCACCTTTTTACATTTTCTTCAGTTTTAATCTACAGGTCATAACCAATAGATTGTGGTCAGAGTCCACATCTGCCCCTGGAAATGTCCTACAATTTAAAACCTGATTCCTAAATCTCTGTCTCACCATTATATAATCTATCTGATACCTTTTAGTATCTCCAGGGTTCTTCCATGTATACAACCTTCTTTCATGATTCTTAAACCAAGTGTTAGCTATGATTAAGTTGTGCTCTGTGCAAAATTCTACTAGGCGGCTTCCTCTTTCATTTCTTTGCCCCAATCCATATTCACCTACTATGCTTCCTTCTCTCCCTTTTCCTACACTCGAATTCCAGTCACCCATGACTATTAAATTTTCGTCTCCCTTCACTATCTGAATAATTTCTTTTATTTCATCGGATATTTCTTGAATTTCCTCGTCATCTGCAGAGCTAGTTGGCATATAAACTTGTACTACTGTAGTAGGCGTGGTCTTCGTATCTATCTTGGCCACAATAATGCGTTCACTATGCTGTTTGTAGTAGCTTACCTGCTTTCCTATTTTCCTATTCATTATTAAACCTACTCCTGCATTACCCCTATTTGATTTTGTGTTTATTACCCTGTAGTCACCTGACCAGAAGTCTTGTCCCTCCTGCCACCGAACTTCACTAATTCCCACTATATCTAACTTTAACCTATCCATTTCCCTTTTTAAATTTTCTAACCTACCTGCCCGAATAAGGGATCTGACATTCCACGCTCCGATCCGTAGAACGCCAGTTTTCTTTCTCCTGATAATGACATCCTCTTGAGTAGTCCCCGCCCGGAGATCCGAATGGGGGACTATTTTACCTCCGGAATATTTTACCCAAGAGGACGCCATCATCATTTAATCATACAGTAAAGCTGCATGTCCTCGGGAAACATTACGGCTGTAGTTTCCCCTTGCTTTCAGCCGTTCGCAGTACCAGCACAGCAAGGCCGTTTTGGTTAATGTTGCAAGGCCAGATCAGTCAATCATCCAGGCTGTTGCCCCTGCAACTACTAAAAAGGCTGCTGCCCCTCTTCAGGAACCACACGTTTGTCTGGCCTCTCAACATATACATATGTATGGATAGATGTGTGTGTGTGTGTGTGTGTGTGTGTGTGTGTGTGTGTGTGTGTGGGCGCGCGCGCGCGCGATTATATACCTATCCTTTTTTCCCCCAAAGGTAAGTCTTTCCGCTCCCGGGATTGGAATGACTCCTTATCCTCTCCCTTAAAACCCACATCTTTTCATCTTTCCCTCTCCTTCCCTCTTTCCTGAAGAAGCAACCGTCGGTTGCGAAAGCTAGAAATTCTGTGTGTGTGTTTGTGTGTTTTATTCATTGTGCCTATCTACCGGCGCTTTGTCGCTTGGTAAGTCTTGGAATCTTTGTTTCCCATATAGTTTTGATTTTATTAGTGGAGTTATTAATTTTTGAGCACAGATATATACTTTTTGATTTCTGAATGACTTTGTTCAATATTTGACAGTATTTTTTATAGTTATTACTAGGTTAGGGTTATCTGACTTTTTTGAGGCGATGTACAACTCTCTCTTTCTTTTGCATGAAATCCTAAATCCATTGGTAATCCACGGCTTGTTGGTGGATTTTTTTTAAATATGGGTTTTCTATATTCTTTTTAGGAAGGTACTTTCAAATATTAGAGCCACTTGTAGAATGAGACTTTCACTCTGCAGCGGAGTGTGCGCTGATATGAAACTTCCTGGCAGATAAAAACTGTGTGCCGGACCGAACTCGGGACCTTTGCCTTTCGCGGGCAAGTGCTCTACCGACTGAGCTACTCAAGTACGACTCACGCCCCATCCTCACAGATTTACTTCTGCCAGTACCTCATCTCCTACCTTCCAAACTTTACAGAAGTTCTCCTGCGAACCTTGCAGAACTAGCACTCCTGAAAGAAAGGATATTGCGGAGACATGGCTTAGCCAAAGCCTGGGGGGATGTTTCCAGAATGAGATTTTCACTCTGAAGCGGAATGTGCGCTGATATGAAACTTCGTGGCAGATTAAAACTGTGTGCCGGACCGAGACTCAAACTCGGGACCTTTGCCTTTCGCGGGCAAGTGCTCTACCGGTATACTACAGAAGCAAGATTATATGAGGACATCACATTCTCTAGGTCTGTTCTGTCTCTGGAGTTCATTAGGAAATTTGCATTGAAGTCTCCAACAACTATGACATCTCTACTGAGTTTAAATGTGTATATTAAGAGCGCATCTAGCTGTTTAAAAAAATGCTAAATTTACTTGAAGGTGCCCTGTATACAGCTACTACTGCTGTATAAGAACTATGTAAAGCCAGCTCTATGGCACACACTTCAAACTGTTGATCTATACAAAAATTATGCACATTAATTACACTAAATGTGTTGCTGTTTCTGACATAGATCTCTACTCCACCTTTTTCTATGAATTTTCACAGTAAGATGTTGCTAAGCAGTAATTATATATAGCAAGTTTTTCAGTATCTGACATAACGTGGTGCTCACTAAAGCACAGAACATGGGCACAATATATACCTTGTGGCTCCTGGGTATTAAGAGTTCATTAATCTTGTTGCTCAGGCTACATATGTTTTGATGGTAAATAGTCAGATTTTGATTTCCAGAATCACTTACACATTTATCCCTAAAAAAAAAAGAAATATCAGTTGACAGAGTGGGTTTGGTACATTTATTCAAGTTGGTCTGTTTCCATGTACTGGGAGACTGGGAGGAATCAGCATTATCTGGTATTTTCAGCAGCCATTTGTCCAGTATTGTCTGTCTGTACCCATTCATGCAGTCTTCTTGTGTTGTGGAGCACTCATTCTTCGAAATGTGTGTGTTTTGAGTATATGTTGTTCCTAGCTTTTACAATGATTTCACAAATAATGGACGCTAAGTGGCTTTTTCTGTGTCGATTGAGGTGAAGGCCATGATTGGTGTAAAATTCTCTACTAAAGTTTGCACTTTAACCATTTGTACATTTGCATAACCATTGCAAATTTCTGCGTATTGACTATTTGTATATGCTACTGCCCTGTTAACACACGAGAACTGAGGCAAGCCATATCTGTGTGGAATATCAAGAACAATGACGTTTGAGGCATTTAGGTGGTTTAGAGCAGATTTTAAAGCATAACAGCATGCAAACCATCGTTGTGTGCAACATCATTTGCACCACCACAGATTACAATGAAGTCTGTGTTGTCATTCTGTTCTAAAAGTGTAAAGTTCATAGTGTGAAGTTATTTTGTTTATTATTTCAAACTGTCTGCAGTTCAGGCACCTTGAAGCCAAATGTGATATTTTTTGGGTAAATGCTCTCCCACAAAACATAGCGATCTCTGAATGTGGTTATTGACTGAAACTGCATGAGGTGAAAGTGGACAGTATGTTTTTGGTATAAAGAAAGCCAAGTTTACCAAAAACAGTTTTATTTATTGCTTGATAAATGAGAAACATCAATGTTAACCTAAAGAATATTTTTTGCTTTTTTTTAACAAATATTGTACTTCTCAAAATTAACATTAAACTGCAACATCCTTCCGTGTCTTTGTGTAAAGGTTGCTTTTGCAGATGGTTGGAGACAAATAGTATCAGACCTCTCCACTATTGACTCATCTGGGACAAAGGGGAATACAAATCCAGAACCTTTTTTCCCACAGATAGGAAACGTACACTTACACTTTCCCAACGGTACTCTCAACTTGCCCAACATAATATTTAAGTCTTCTTGGTGGAAAAACGAACCAAATCAAAATCACCATACCTCACTTCTTCATCATCTGTCAACATTTGTAAGGTTTGTGCTTCATCGTCATCTCTTTCACATAACCCCTCATCCTTAAGATTCCAGCATAGTGGATGAAAGGGTTTCCAATTCACTGTGTGTATCATCACTGATTTTATTTTTTGCAGAGACCCTCAGGTGCTTCTTGCTCTGGAACAAAGTCTTCTTTAAAGCTGGTGTAATTTGAACCACCATTGCTGCTTCCAATTCGTCTTTGATTGGAGTACTAATGTAAACTGCGAATTTCTTTTGCCCCAATTTTCCTTCTCGCCTTGTGGGTTTTGGGAAAGATTGACAGCCTTCAGGAGTAGGAATTTCAGTTAGGACTGCATCTGAAGCAGAAGGTGAAGCATCACACAAACTTGCAGTTTCCATAGGGGAAGGTATGTCACAACTTGACATAGAGGGCTGGCTGCTCAGTTACTTCCAATGGCCTAAAATTGTCTGCTGTGAATGCCAACCTACTAAGTGGCCATTATCCAGGTACCTTGGAGCCAGATGCAATTTTTTTTTGGTGGTGGTGGTTGTGGGGGGTGGCGGGGGGGTTTAAACGAAACTGGAGATGCTATTCCACAAAACATAGCAATCTCTGAAATAGTGACTGGGATGCATTCTCATCCAGTCCGCCAATGCTATTGTTAGATATCCCTTAAATGGCCCAAATACAGTTACATCTAGTGGCTGCATCCTGTGGAAACAATGTGGTGGGAATGTCAGCAGAGTGATTCCAGCATCTCTGGCCATATTGATAACATCAATGCCGGGGTGACTTGTATGATTGTCCAGAAGTAAGAGTAGGCGATTGTCTTTCGAACAGTGCATCTGCTAAGCTACATGCTTCAAAACATCGAGGAACCATTCAGTTGTTATGTATACAAATTTGTAGGCAAATCTAATAGTAGCATTTGGTGCTCCATCCAGAAATTTATCTTTCATACGGACTTACGGAAAAATGAACACTGGCGGTATGGCCAGCCCTGAGGCTGAACAGAAAGCACACATGGTGACATTTTCCCCTCTCTCTTGTGATGGTACCATTCCCACTTGTTTCTTACCACACTCTGCAATAACTTTAGAAGGCTGCATTATGGTAGGAATGCCACATTCATCCAAGTTCATTATCCTATCTGGAGTGAACTTAAATTTGTCCAATACACTCAAAAAATTGTCAAAAAAAAAATGTTAACATTGACTTTGTTAAATGCTGCATCCGTTGTGAAGCTATTTTCGGGTCTACAGAGAGGTAGCTTCTGTTGTCTATGTAAAAATCCATACAACCAGTCCTTTCCTGCCTTATGCCTTGCATCCCAGCTCCCAGGGTAATTTCTCTTTTGCAGTTTTTTAGCAAACATATGTACAGAATAGAAAAGAATTTTTTCAGTTACACAACTGTATCTGTTATTTGCCTAAGACAGTTGGTTTACAAAGAACAACAGAATTATTATATGGTGACATAGTTGTTTGGAAACTTACCTGGAAGGATCTGAATGCCTTCAGCAGCATAACTGTGGTGACGTTTTTCTGTAGCATAGACTTCTTTAATCCAAATTGCAGTTTGTCCAATACTCCCCTTTTTGAACAAAACTTCTTTTACCGCTTTCTGAACTTTTTCTTCAACAATATTAGCCCTGTCAGTTTTTCAGATATATGTCCTCACCATCTTCAATACAGATATTTTACTAAAATCATTTATAAACGTAAAATTATGAAACTAAAAGTTGGCCTCTGTTCTAAATCAGGACAGGGGTAACAGTGGACACCGTCCACACTTGCCCCATGGGGCCATTTTGGATATGAGATCAAACTGTAGCAAATGTGTTGTATTTAGATGAAACATTACACAAGCAAAAGTTAGGGAAATCTTCATAAATTTAGAAACCACAAGTGATAATATGTTCAGTAGTAACCTTTTGGAGTAACTTGAAATTTGTTTATGACAAAAATTGAGTAGAAAGGACAGAAATTGAATTTTCACTTCTCTTGCTTGCAACAATAACCAGACTGGCATCAAATTTTATTTGATTGTTTACTACATCCTACAGGATTACCGACGTGAACACACAAAACACAAATTCCAACCACTCCTACCCCACATCCACACTAGCCCCCACTATCCCCTATGGCAACATTCCAATTTAGCTGCCCATTTCATAAGTTTGGATAAATTTCTATTGATGATTAATTATCCAAAACAGAATTATATCACTGTGTGGTATTCCACTGTACCCATTTGAACAAAAACGCACAACATAATTATTTTAAAAAAGCCATACATATAAGTGTAATTTTTCCACAGGTCAGGTTGATAGTTGGTATTGCATAATCTATCAGCAATATGAATTAATAAAAGAACCTTAGAAAAACAGAGAAAGAAATTTAATGCCTTTTGTAACAACAACACTCTGCAAATGAAGTTAATACTTACAAATGCATTCATTGTGTCTGAGCCATGGAGTGGTTCTGTGAAATATTGTTTATTTGTCCAAGAATCATTTTAGTACATTGTTTGTACATGTGATACAGGACAGTGGTAAACCTAGTTAATTTACAATACAGTAGTCATTTTGACTACATTGTTAACATAATCAGAATGCATAATAATTTACATAGTTGTACTATATTGCTTCTACATGTGATAATAGCAGTTATTACATGAGATGGCATGATAAGCACATCGTAAACTATATTATGAATTGACAATTAGTAAAATTTGGTAAATGAGGTTTACTTATTATGATGATCCATAAATGCGGACAAAGAATATAAGCAGTGGTAAAGCAAGAACTGTTTTAACTTTATTTTAAATGCTTTTAATGTTGGTATGCACCCCCAGGTTCAACCAAACTGCCCCTGTCAAAGATTTACTGTCCCACACTCGTAGTCTCTGCTGGAAATATCACTTTGCCACGAAGAAACATAATCCTGATCCCACTCCTAATGATCCAACTCCCCAAGACACTATCCAAATTGAACCCTGCCTGCAACAGTTCCGTCCTCCATCACAGCGGGACCCACCTCCTCTTCCTCAAAATCACCCTCTCCAAACCTTCCAGGAATTTCTCACTTCCAGCCTTGCCTCTCAATCTTTCTTGAAAAACCTTAATCCTACTCCCAACATCACCACAGCCGAAGCCCAGGCTAACCGTGATCTGAAACTGACCGATCCATCATCATTCTTCCGGCTGACAAGGGTTCCACGACCGTGGTACTTGATCATCGGGAGTATGTGGCTGAGGGACTGCGTCAGCTTTCAGACAACTCTACATACAAAGTTTGCCCAGGTAATCCCATTCCTGATGTCCAGGCGGAGCTTCAAGGAATCCTCAGAACCTTAGGCCCCCTACAAAACCTTTCACCTGACTCCATCAAACTCCTGACCCCACAGACACCTCGCACTCCTACCTTCTACCTACTTCCTAAAATTCACAAACCCAAACATCCTGCCCGCCCCATTGTAGCTGGTTACCAAGCCCCCACAGAACGTATCTCTGCCTACGTAGATCAACACCTTCAACCCATTACATGTAGTCTCCCATCCTTCATCAAAGACACCAACCACTTTCTCGAACGCCTTGAATCCGTACCCAGTCTGTTACCCCCGGAAACCATCCTTGTAACCAATGATGCCACTTCCCTATACACGAATATCCCGCACGTCCAGGGCCTCGCTGCAATGGAGCACGTCCTTTCACACCGATCACCTGCCACCCTACCTAAAACCTCTTTCCTCGTCACCTTAGCCAGCTTCATCCTGACCCACAACTTCTTCACTTTTGAAGGCCAGACATACCAACAATTAAAGGGAACAGCCATGGGTACCAGGATGGCCCCCTCGTATGCCAACCTATTTTTGGGTCGCTTAGAGGAAGCCTTCTTGGTTACCCAAGCCTGCCAACCCAAAGTTTGGTACAGATTTATTGATGACATCTTCATGATCTGGACTCACAGTGAAGAACAACTCCAGAATTTCCTCTCCAACCTCAACTCCTTTGGTTCCATCAGATTCACCTGGTCCTACTCCAAATCCCATGCCACTTTCCTAGACGTTGACCTCCATCTGTCCAATGGCCAGCTTCACACATCTGTCCACATCAAACCCACCAACAAGCAACAGTACCTCCATTATGACAGCTGCCACCCATTCCATATCGAACGGTCCCTTCCCTACAGCCTAGGCCTTCGTGGCAAACGAATCTGCTCCAGTCCTGAATCCCTCGACCATTACACCAACAACCTGAAAACAGCTTTCGCATCCCGCAACTACCCTCCCGACCTGGTACAGAAGCAGATAACCAGAGCCACTTCCTCATCCCCTCAAACCCAGAACCTCTCACAGAAGAACCCCAAAAGTGCCCCACTTGTGACAGAATACTTCCCGGGACTGGATCAGACCTTGAATGTGGCTCTCCAGCAGGGATACGACTTCCTAAAATCCTGCCCCGAAATAAGATCCATCCTTCATGAAATCCTCCTCACTCCACCAAGAGTGTCTTTCCACCGTCCACCTAACCTCCGTAACCTCTTGGTTCATCCCTATGAAATCCCCAAACCACCTTCCCTACCCTCTGGTTCCTACCCTTGCAACCGCCCCCGGTGTAAAACCTGTCCTATGCACCCTCCCACCACCACCTACTCCAGTTCTGTAACCCGGAAGGTGTACACGATCAAAGGGAGAGCCACGTGTGAAAGTACCCACGTGATTTACCAACTGACCTGCCTGCACTGTGACGCTTTCTATGTGGGAATGACCAGCAACAAACTGTCCATTCGCATGAATGGTCACAGGCAGACAGTGTTTGTTGGTAATGAGGATCACCCTGTGGCTAAACATGCCTTGGTGCACGGCCAGCATATCTTGGCACAGTGTTACACCATCCGAGTTATCTGGATACTTCCCACCAACACCAACCTATCCGAACTCCGGAGATGGGAACTCGCTCTTCAGTATATCCTCTCTTCTCGATATCCGCCAGGCCTCAACCTCCGCTAATTTCAAGTTGCCGCCACTCATACCTCACCTGTCTTTCAACAACCTCTTTGCCACTGTACTTCCGCCTCGACTGACATCTCTGCCCTTACTCTTTGCCTTTAAATATGTCTGCTTGTGTCTGTGTATGTGCGGATGGATATGTGTGTGTGTGTGTGTGTACGAGTGTACACCTGTCCTTTTTTTCCCCCCAAGGGAAGTCTTTCCGCTCCCGGGATTGGAATGACTCCTTGACTCCTTACCCTCTCCCTTAAAACCCACTTCCTTTCGTCTTTCCCTCTCCTTCCTGAAGAAGCAACCATTGGTTGCGAAAGCTAGTAATTCTGTGTGTGTGTTTGTGTGTTTTGTTCATTGTGCCTGTCTGCCGGCGCTTTCCCGCTTGGTAAGTCTTGGAATCTTTGTTTTTAATATATTTTTCCCATGTGGAAGTTTCTTTCTATTTTATTTACTTGATAATCTTTTTGTGTATTTTAAATGTTTTTGTAGAATTTTGGATTTCTCCCAAAAATTTATTCCCTACATGAGTTGTGACTGTATACTACAATTGTACATTGATGAGCAGCTTGTATTCTGAGTGAGGATTCTAACAGCTTATGTTAGTGAATTCAGTCTCTTATTTAAATTGTTTAGGTGCACCCTCCACTTCAGATCTGCCTGAACATGAATGCCTAGAAATTTTGTATGACTGACCTTCGACATATTTTTTCCTCCGATGGTGAAAACAGGGGGTGCTGGATGGAGGTTTTCTGTGGTGTGGAAGTTAACTGCCACAGTTTTTTCAGAATTTATGATGAGCCTATTGGTCCTGAACCAGTGCATTAAGGTATGCATAACTGATATTGCAGCCTGCTTTAGAGTTTGCTCATTCTATGATTTAATTAGAATATTAGTGTCATTTGGAAAGAGTGCAGTGGTTTCATCATGTATTTTACTATCAAAGTCACTTATATACAGCAGAAATAGGACAGGTCCCAGAAATGATCCTTGTGGGGCTCCATATTTTATTTTATCCTCATCACTGCAAAAACTAGAATTTTTTTGTGTTTTACTATCTGTAATCTGCTGACGATTACTGAGGTGCGACTGGAGCCATCTTTCAGAACAGCCTCTTGTTCCATAATTATTTAATTTACGCAAAAGAATGCCGTGATCAATAACATCAAAGGCTTTACTTAGATCCAGAAATATCCCAGATACATGTTGCTTATCAACCACAGTTTTTAATACATAATTTAAGAAGATAAAATTATCTGTCTGAGTTGCCTTTCCAGCTCTGAACCCATGATGGGAGTCACTTACCACCTCTCTCTATTTAAGAAAACTGTTAATCTTCTAAGGAACATTTTTTTCTATAAGTTTGCTGAAGCCTGACAATACTGAAGCTGGTCTATAATTAGTAATATCACTTTTTGCATCCTTCTTATGCAAAGGTGATACTTTTGCAGTTTTATTTGGAAACACACCACTCTTAAAAGATGAATTTATTATTTCTGTTAGTGGTTCCACAATAAATGTTGCACTAACTTTGATAATAGCATCTGGTATCTCATCTACATTCTTCGAATATTTATTAAGTAATTCTTTTAGGATTCTTGACAGTTCTTCAGGTGTTGTTAGATACACAAATGTGTTTGGATGAATTTTTTGATCTGAGTGACTGGCTGGCTGTTTGTCAAGGTGTATTAACTGCTGTGCTATATTAGAGAAATAATTGTTAAAAGCACTAGCCACATGTTTGGGGCCAGTTAGTTTATTTTTATTCATAATCAGCTCTATATTACTGTGATTTCATTCCTTATAATTTGCCAGGTTGCTTTAGTTTTATTCTTGGAATTACACAATATTTTGTCATTTTCTAGTTTTCTCTTTCTTTTTTGAAATAACTCATGTTAGTATTCTTTGGTATTTTTTGAAATATGTAATAAAGTCAGGACTAGTATTTTGCTAGGGGTACTCATACAATCTCCTGTTATTTTGACATGATATTCTTATCCCTTTTGTAATCCACTTGTTTGTTGTTTGAGTAGTGTTAAACGTAGTTATTTACTTGTGAAAACCATTTAAAAAAATGTTTGAATGTACCCATAAACTTATCATATTTCTCATTGGTATCATTACAGTCATGTGCATCTTTCCAACCTTCACCTTTTAGGAGACAACAAAAATATTCCAAATTTTTTGTACTTAAATTCCTTACTGTGTGTCGTACACTACTCGGAATTGAGTGTCCTGGAATATTCATTGTAAGAATTTGAGCATTGTGATCACTAAAACCCGTGTTTACAACTTGTATGTTACAGGTATATTTGCATGTATTTATCAACATCTGATCAATAATAGATGCAGAGGTTGGTGTTCCTCAAGTTGGTTCAATTACTGTTGTACTAATGTTGATCGATTGTTGTAGATTTATAATGTCATCTATGAATTTATTGGATTTCGAGAAATCAATATTAAAGTCACCATATATAATTATATTTCTATGGTGAGTGTATTTCTTCAAGAGTTCCTCTATGCAATTGTAGAACACCTTTTGTCTCCATCTGGTGACCTGTGTACACAAATAATAGCTGTATTTTGACTTGGTAGTTTCTAACGGTTTGGCAACAAGAGAAGCGGTGCAAAAGTGGATTGTGCAGTTTCCTTTATTCTTATTACAATTCACTTACTTGAAACGTTCAGCCGATCCTCCTCTCTGGATAAGTGGCTGTGGGCTGTGTCAATATCCACTTCTTCTTCTCTGAAGAAATATTGCTGGTTGGAGGAAAGGAATATCTCTCTCTCTCTCTCTCTCTCTCTCTCTCTCTCTCTCTCTCTCTCTCTCTCTCTGCTCTTGTAATAACTAGGTACTCTCATAATACTTTAAGTTCAGTAGTTCAGTTCTGGTATATTTCCATTAGTCTCACATAAGTATACAAATTCTTGCAAGTCAGCAAGTCAATTGCATCGTTAACCATTAGATACAATTAGGTATATTTACAATGTGGTGAGTTTAATAACCACCAGAAATTCAAAGACAGTTCTTGCTTCTAGCAAGTCTAACACCTAAATTAAAAGTCTCTAGTCAAATCATATTTCATTTGTTCATAACAATTACAATCATTACACCGTCAAGGAATAACGCGTGCTTGCTCCTTGTACATCACATACAGCCTCTATAGCGCCGAGCGGCAAACACCTGTCTGCGCCGATCGATCACCATGATTGCAGTATTCTCTCGATACACATCCATCCTGCACACACAAAAACTGGTGGCGTGGTAGACACATCTCCACTCTCATACTTAAAATATTGAGTGTTCGAGATGGTGGAAGACCGAGTGTATCTAGAATTTACCCCGAAATTCTCGAGGCACTACAAGTTCAGCTATAGAAATTTCTTTATCTTTTTCACAAAACAGTTGTAAACGTTTAGTTACACTATTTAAAAAGATATATACATATATACAGAGTGTTTCAAAAATGACCGGTATATTTGAAACGGCAATAAAAACTAAACGAGCAGCGATAGAAATACACCGTTTGTTGCAATATGCTTGGGACAACAGTACATTTTTAGGCGGTCAAACTTTCGAAATTACAGTAGTTACAATTTTCAACAACAGATGGCGCTGCAAGTGATGTGAAAGATATAGAAGACAAAACGCAGTCTGTGGGTGCGCCATTCTGTACGTCGTCTTTCTGCTGTAAGCGTGTGCTGTTCACAACGTGCAAGTGTGCTGTGGACAACATGGTTTATTCCTTAGAACAGAGGATTTTTTTTTTTTTTTGGTGTTGGAATTCCACCGCCTAGAACACAGTGTTGTTGCAACAAGACGAAGTTTTCAACGGAGGTTTAATGTAACCAAAGGACCGAAAAGCGATACAATAAAGGATCTGTTTGAAAAATTTCAACGGACTGGGAACGTGACGGATGAATGTGCTGGAAAGGTAGGGCGACCGCGTACGGCAACCACAGAGGGAAACGCGCAGCTAGCGCAGCAGGTGATCCAACAGCGGTACATCGCACGGCCGAATTTCCTGAATGAATATTTCGATGATCGTGTGATTGCTTTGGGCTATCCGAAACATACAGGAGGCGGCGTGGATTGGCCTCCCTATTCGCCAGACATGAACCCCTGTGACTTCTTTCTGTGGGGACACTTGAAAGACCAGGTGTACCGCCAGAATCCAGAAACAACTGAACAGCTGAAGCAGTACATCTCATCTGCATGTGAAACCATTCCGCCAGACACGTTGTCAAAGGTTTTGGGTAATTTCATTCAGAGACTACGCCACATTATTGCTACGCATGGTGGATATGTGGAAAATATTGTACTATAGAGTTTCCCAGACCGCAGCGCCATCTGTTGTTGAAAATGGTAACTACTGTAATTTCGAAAGTTTGTCCGCCTGAAAATGTACTGTTGTCCCAAGCATATTGCAACAAACGGTGTATTTCTGTCGCTGCTCGTTTAGTTTTTATTGCCGTTTCAAATATACTGGTCATTTTTGAAACACCCTGTATATGAGATACTAAAAGGTATCAGATAGATTATATAATGGTGAGACAGAGATTTAGGAATCAGGTTTTAAATTGTAAGACATTTCCAGGGGCAGATGTGGACTCTGACCACAATCTATTGGTTATGACCTGTAGATTAAAACTGAAGAAAATGTAAAAAGGTGGTAATTTAAGGAGATGGGATCTGGATAAACTGACTACACCAGAGGTTGTACAGAGTTTCAGGGAGAGCATAAGGCAACATCTGACGAGAATGGGGGAAAGAATTACAGTAGAAGAAGAATGGGTAGCTCTGAGGGATGAAGTAGTGAAGGCAGCAGAGGATAAAGTAGGTAAAAAGATGAGGGCTGCTAGAAATCCTTGGGTAACAGAAGAAATATTGAATTTAATTGATGAAAGGAGAAAATATAAAAATGCAGTAAATGAAGCAGGCAAAAAGGAATACAAATGTCTCAAAAATGAGATCGACAGGAAGGGCAAAATGGCTAAGCAGGGATGGCTAGAGGACAAATGTAAGGATGTAGAAGCTTATCTCCCTAGGGGTACGATAGATACTGCCTACAGGAAAATTAAAGAGACCTTTGGAGAAAAGAGAACTACTTGTATGAATATCAAGAGCTCAGATGGCAACCCAGTTCCAAGCAAAGAAGGGAAGGCAGAAAGGTGGAAGGAGTATATAGAGGGTTTATACAAGGGCGATGTACTTGAGGACAATATTATGGAAATGGAAGAGAATATAGATAAAGACGAAATGGGAGATAAGATACTGCGTGAAGAGTTTGACAGAGCGCTGAAAGACCTGAGTCAAAACAAGGCCCCGGGAGTAGACAACATTCCATTAGAACTACTGAAGGCCTTGGGAGAGCCAGTCATGACAAAACTCTACCAGCTGGTGAGCAAGATGTATGAGACAGGCGAAATACCCTCAGACTTCAAGAAGAATATAATAATTCCAATCCCAAAGAAAGCAGGTGCTGACAGATATGAAAATTACTGAACTATCAGTTTAATAAGTCACAGCTGCAAAATACTAACGCGAATTCTTTACAGACGAATAGAAAAACTGGTAGATGCAGACCTCGGGGAGGATCAGTTTGTATTCCGTAGAAATGTTGGAACACGTGAGGCAATACTGACCTTACGACTTATCTTAGAAGAAAGATTAAGAAAGGGCAAACCTACATTTCTAGCATTTGTAGACTTGGAGAAAGCTTTTGACAATGTTGACTGGAATACTCTCTTTCAAATTCTGAAGGTGGCAGGGGTAAAATACAGGGAGCGAAAGGCTATTTACAATTTGTACAGAAACCAGATGGCAGTCATAAGAGTCGAGGGGCATGAAAGGGAAACAGTGGTTGGGAAAGGAGTGAGACAGGGTTGTAGCCTCTCCCCAATGTTATTCAATCTGTATATTGAGCAAGCAGTAAAGGAAACAAAAGAAAAATTCGGAGTAGGTATTAAAATTCATGGAGAAGAAGTAAAAACTTTGAGGTTCGCCGATGACATTGTAATTCTGTCAGAGACAGCAAAGGACCTGGAAGAGCAGTTGAACGGAATGGACAGCGTCTTGAAAGGAGGATATAAGATGAACATCAACAAAAGCAAAATGAGGATTATGGAATGTAGTCAAATTAAATTGAGTTATGCTGAGAGAACTGGATTAGGAAATGAGACACTTAAAGTAGTAAAGGAGTTTTGCTATTTAGGAAGTAAAATAACTGATGATGGTCGAAGTAGAGAGGATATAAAATGTAGACTGGCAATGGCAAGGAAAGCGTTTCTGAAGAAGAGAAATTTGTTAACATCGAATATAGATTTATGTATCAGGAAGTCGTTTCTGAAAGTATTTGTATGGAGTGTAGCCATGTATGGAAGTGAAACATGGACGATAACTAGTTTGGACAAGAAGAGAATAGAAGCTTTCTAAATGTGGTGCTACAGAAGAATGCTGAAGATAAGGTGGATAGATCACGTAACTAATGAGGAGGTATTGAATAGGATTGGGGAGACGAGAAGTTTGTGGCACAACTTGACTAGAAGAAGGGATCACTTGGTAGGACATGTCCCGAGGCATCAAGGGATCACAAATTTAGCATTGGAGGGCAGCGTGGAGGGTAAAAATCGTAGAGGGAGACCAAGAGATGAATACACTAAGCAGATTCAGAAGGATGTATGTTGCACTAGGTACTGGGAGATGAAGAAGCTTGCACAGGACAGAGTAGCATGGTGAGCTGCATCAAACCAGTCCCAGGACTGAAGACAACAACAACAACATATATATATGACTCGATATGTTCCTACAAAACATGCTTGCAAGTTTGAACTGAGGAATGTATGTTTGCTCTAACATATCTTGTTTGAACCAGTGTTCTGTAAAACATAGTACAAAAATTGGAAAAAAAAATTGGATGCCCCTCAACTTGGTTGTCTGTAATAAGATCTTTTCACGACAATATGCATGGCTCTGTAATCTTCCATGGCAGTACATCTAAACCATTCAGTATGAACTTTGGCGTAAGCCAAGGCTGTGTGTTGGCACCTACACTTTTTGGAATTTTCCTCTCGGGTCTGCTCCAAGTGGTTTTCGAGAATTGCAATGTTGCCTACTAGGAAAGATGGAAAGCTTTTCAATGTCAGTCTTCTGAAGAGTAAGACAAAGTGCTATGAGATAGTCGCTCGTGAGCTCCTGTATGCTGATGATGCTGCAATTGTTTCAAACTCCGCAGAAGAGCTGCAAGAGCTAGTATCAAGATTTAGTAACGCATACCACCTATTCTCGATGAGTGTAAACAGCAGTAAGACTGTAAGACACAAAGCACACTAGATGGCACTACTCTGCAAGTCGTAGATAACTTCTGCTATCTTGGATCTACTATAGAATCGAACATATCTGTTGACAAGGAAATTGATGCTTGCATTCTAAGAGTTGCGACAACTTTTGGAAAACTCTCTACACTTGTTTGGAAAAACAACAATCTCTCTTTGACCACCAAAATTCTTATATATCAAACTTGCGTCCTCAGCATCCTTTTGCATGCAACATGGATTACCTATGCCAAACAAGAACGTCGCCTTAATTCTTTCCACATGCGGTGCCTGAGAGCCATCCTAGGAGTAATGGGGAAGGAGCGAGTGACCAACGAAGCAGTGCTATCTAAAACTAACTGCAACAGTATTTCAGCTATCTTGAAGCAGAGACGACTCCGCTGGCTGGGGCACGTCCACCGTATGGATCCTGACAAGACTACCATGTGAGGTGATGGTTGGAGAGACCTCTATAGCCAAAAGACCTGTAGGACATCCTGTATTGAGGTTCAAGGACTCCTGTAAATGAGATATGGAGAGCTTTGGAATTGACACAAACAGATGGGAGGCACGGGCTAGCATGAGACCAGAGTGGTGTGATGATATATCATCTGGAATGTTGAAGCATGATGAAGGCTTGTTAGACAGATTAGGGCAGAAAAAGCTTCGCAATGCTACCACTGCTCCTGCCTCAACAGCAGGATACACTTGTGACAATTGCGGCAAGAGATGCCGTGCTGCTATTGACTTGACATGTCACATGAAAAAATGGAACCCATAAACACACAGACACTGCAACAATCATCCACCAAGATGTTGTGGCCAATATATAGTACAGAACTATCATTGAGGTCATTTAACATTATTTCTATTTTGTTTAGTTTATTTGAGAGTAATTGGACACTTTGATAGAGTAATTTAAAATTAGGTACGGGGCATAAATCATTTCTTGCTCCACCACTTACCTAACTATTTGAGCTAGTGTACTTAGTGGGAAAAAATCCTCATTTTTTCCAGGGGTGGCATTCATGGTATTTGATGTATGGCTTGCTGGTTCACTGTATGTGGGTTCCTGTCTTTCTTCTGTTGAAATGTTAATTTCAACTTTTTTTCTGTCCTTTTTCACCCATCTGTCCATTAACATCTGTCTTGTTTCTGCATTTGATGGCTTGAAATGTAACCCATTAAGTGTGTTGTTGTGACTTTCTTTGAGCTTATTTTTTGTTATATATTGGTCCATAACTATCTGGTTTTTTGTGGGTGGCACTTTCACTTTGAGACTATCACTTTTAACTGATTGTCCTTTGTGTATGTTTTTTCCCTGTACTGGTACTTGATTTTTCATTTTTCACCATGTGTATGAAAGAAGCAAGCCAATTACAAATGTGAATCTTTCCTTGTTTGTTTAGATGTAAACCATGAGTTGTATATTAATTTCTTTTTAGGTGTTCAATCTCAAAATTCACAGATAATCTCTTCCTACAATATGCCTCTGGTAGTGCCGATTTTTTCTAACATAATGCAATTTACATATCTGATTTTTTTTCATTTAGACCTTGTGCGTCATGTCTAAGTGGTATAGGATGAATTATTACATTTTTTTGGTGCGTGGGTTTAAGTATATATTCCAAAGAATCTACCATGTTTGTCCGAAATGCTTCCAGAGGTTTTCCAGTGTCACCTGTGCCACCAGTTACAATTAGTGTATTGCTAACAAGAGTTTCACAACTTCCTTAATTGGTGCACAAGGTTTTGTAATACTTTGCACACTGAATTTTTTACCTAATTTGCCATTTAGTATACTCTTACAGTTCCTGCCATTACTGTCACTTAAAATACACACTTTTCTCCTTTTGTAGCAGTTGTTTGAGACATAACAGATCACGAGTTTTCACATGAAACATGATAAGGATTTTTCACTTTATCTTCATAACACTGTTTTCTTCTTGCAACACTTTCTTAACTTCATTATTGATCACTTTAGACCACTCATCAGAAAAGTGTGGTGTTTCTGGCGGAATTTTTGGATCACTTTTCGTTGTCAGC
Organism: Schistocerca gregaria; assembly: GCF_023897955.1. Classification (NCBI taxonomy): domain Eukaryota; kingdom Metazoa; phylum Arthropoda; class Insecta; order Orthoptera; family Acrididae; genus Schistocerca; species Schistocerca gregaria. The sequence goes on from NC_064922.1 coordinate 662,505,975, forward strand.
AGTTCACATTTTGGTGTCTGAAGTTTAATAATTTCCATTTTTAGTGTACTAAAAATAAACTGTAGACTGGTCACATGTTCGAGTAGTTTCGACATTTCATCCTTACAATTTGCACACAATTTCTTTTTACTGTAAATATTTACATCTTTCCAAGGAGATTCAGGACATACTTTTGCATTGGCCTATTGATTTCCATGTGTCACTGAAAAATAGCAGATTACAAGATGTCCAGTGAAAGTGCAATTTAAATATTCTAAAAAATTAGCTGGATTTGTGAAGAATCCAAACAACTGGCACTTAACATGTATGGGAGTGAGTGCAGTGTACTAATAATTATCTTCTTTAATTTTCTCGTCATGGACGTGTCAGCTAACAAATTCAACACTACTATTGTTTTGGAAGCATCTGATTAGCTGTGGCCAGCTTCTGTTGCCCCACTCAGTATTGTCTCCAGCAGAAGTTTTCAGTTGGAATTCTCCGCTAGCATCATACTTACCATGTCTTTCACTTCTGGCAATGATTTGCTAATATGAAAATTGCTAAGTTGAACCAAACTTCAAAACCAACATTAAACTGTGTGTCACCCCATAACCAGCTGAATTAATCAGTTCAAAGGTCAAAGATAGCTTGGGTGTACCAGATGTTCAAATGTGTGTGAATTCCTAAGGGACCAAACTGCTGAGGTCATTGGTCACACACACTACTTAAACTAATTTATGCGAAGAAAAATGCACACACTCATGTCCGAGGTAGGACTTGAACCTCTGACGGCGCACAATCCATGACATGGTGCCTCAAACTGCATGGCGGTGCTTGAGATTTTCAAACCAACCTTTGGGTTGAAGAGTCAAATCTGATGTCTTTCTCAGCATTCTTCAAGGATTTTGACTATGGTACAAATATTTGGATGATACAGGTGGAAGACATTAAGAATAAAGAGGAAGGCATTTGAGCTGCAGAATTGATCGTCAATGGAAAAGGACATAGCAGCCTGTGGCACCTAGAACACTAATGTTGTATGATATGCTCGAAAGACACAAGGAAATGCTTCTTCAGCCCATTTTGCCCACTTTTAATCTAGAAAAACTTACTGTTGTTGAGATAGCAAGACCTCATAATTCAAAATATGTTTTTTTACAGAAAACAAAAAAACCTTTTAATCCACATAATTTTTAACTGCTACCAGCCAGACTACTTTACGGAGCTGTTGAGCTGTACACTTGCTGAACTGTTCAAGCACTCCTTGACTGTGTTATATTTTTATAGGGCAAACAGTATTTTGACCAGATGGAGCGATGGCATGGGAAGTCTGTTACATATTTCCATAGTTAACCTATTAATGAAGCATATAAGTCCTGTAATACAAATTCCGCAAAACCTATGTTACATTGATGGCACATTTGTTACCTGGCCCAACACATGTAAAACTTGGAAAGGTCTTGTGCATGTCTGTAGTTGTACATCAAGTTCACATTGGAGGAGAAAGGTGGTGCCTTAAAGCAATTTTTCACCAAAAATCCAGTTGATGTCTCACCCACAGTGTGTGTGTGGAAAAAAAAAAAAAAAAAAATTTCGTGGCAGGCCATTTTGGGGCAATACACTAGCAGAACACCACTGAAGAAGTTTGTGTTATTGTTTTACATGACTCAAATCAAGAGAAATTTTAATTGGCTCTAAGGAGACACAACATTACTACCACCTTCATCTCCCAGCAAAAATATAACAGCTCATTGGGACTGTGAAGTGTAGCATATCTTACTGAGGGATAAATGAGTTTACAAGCAGACGCCACTAACTAAACTAAACTACTAAGCATTGAAGATATGGTCAGGTAAAAATAATTATTCCTCCACATATAAAAGCAGGTTCCAACTGATGACGTAAACAGAGTTAGGCTTGGACAATCATTCCTGTGTTATGTAGTTCTGCATAACTTAAGATAAGCTAATTCTGAATTATGGGTCCCATAGCTGTTGCAATAAGTACATGGTGAAAGACTCCCAGGATATCGTAAAATTAAGATTAAAAAAAGAAAGAAAGAAAGAAACAAACAAACAAACAAACATCAATCGATCATACGCGTTGTGAAAGACATTAATTATGAATGCGCGGTAAGGCGCTGGGGGAGGGGGAAGGACACACATTTGTTCAATTTTTTGTACGTTTTTGTTTTTACACACTCTCTGGTATGTAGAAGTTCTGTTAAGTAGCGGTGCTGAAAATGCAAGTATGACATTCTCTTTTATGCAGAAGTTCTGTTAAGTAGTGCCGTGCGGTGGATGACGGGCTCAAGTTTCACACGTTTGAAATAAGAAAGAAATTTGATACCAGATTAAGAATTTCTTATTCAAGTGAAGTTAAACCAAGTAAGGAGGATTTTCCTAACCCTTTAACTGCTCTGGATGTGTTAACGCGTGTGCCTTTGTACCTGTCCCTGTGTGCTCTGAACGTGTTTACGCGCACCACCAGTCCTTCTACCTGGTACTCTGAACATGTCTACGTTATGTTCAGAGCACACAGGGACAGGTACAAAGGCGTGCACATTAACACGTCCAGAGAATTTAAAGGATTAGTTATGACAAGCACCGGTGTACTTGGAGTCCACTGCCCGCAGCTACAATTGAAGAAGTAAGAAACGAAGTCAGATAGCCTACAGAATATTTCTAATGACACAATTGTGTTATATCAATTTAAAAAGTGTTTTCATGCATATTTAATAATATTATTAAATATTTTTTTTAAATTACAACATGCTGTTACAGCGAAATAGTGTGACTGAATTTAGCAATGGCTTGTATTTTGTTTGTTCCTCATCTCTAATAACATAAGCAATTATTTAGAACAAGGGGCTTAATCTTAAGACTAGGAATGCTTATGAATGCAGGCCACTAGAATTATCTGTTGTTCTAAACTTAATTAACATTACTGAGATTGTAAGACATTGTATCAAATAGTGTGAATGATAACCTAAAACAAGTTAAATTTAGAATTTCCTGTAAAAGCCATGTGAAACAAAGTTGGTTGGAAGTTTCATTATTCAAAGTGGATGAATTCATGTGTAGATAGGTAGTTCTGTGCCTCCAGCAGTACTAAACCACTTTGTTTAATTCAATGAAGGTAACACCATGGTCAGATTCAAGCAGGTGCTTTGTGAATATGAGTGAGACATACTGAAGCCTTTCTGGAAATCTTGGCACTGCATACCGGTATGGAGCAAGGTGACACAGTTGTTAAGACTCTTGATTATCAGTTAAGTGGACAGTTGTTCAAATATTTATCTCGTCATCCACATTAATGTTTTCCTCGGTTTCCTTAAATCACCAAGGCAAATACTGGGATGGTCCTTTCAAAAAGACACATCCAACTTATTTCCCCTGTCCAATCTTGTATTCAGTATGTAAAGATTTTATGATTGATGAGCATATTAAATCCTGATCTTCCTTTTTACATAGTCGTTACTACATAAGAACAGAGGGGAATCTCAACTTAACAGCTACAGCATCAAGTGCATGGTTTCTTCATTCCAGTGTGTCTTTTGAAGTGCTTTTCAACTGACCTCTGTTGATACACTGGAGCAGCCCAAATGCCAATCTGGAAATGTTGAAAGAACTGTTTCGTGATTCAGGATCATGGGTCAATAGCCGTTAATCCAGTTTTGGTTCTGATTTTGAGAAAATTCTAGAAATTGCCAATTGTCATGCTTATAACATTATCAAAAAACACAAACACACACACAAAATTCAAGCTTTCGCAACCAACGGTTGCTTCATCAGAAAATGACAGGTATACACTCGTGAACACACACACACACACACACACACACACACACACACACACACACACACACACACACACACACACACACACACACACATATCCATCCGCACATATACAGACACAAGCAGAATGTCTGCTTGTGTCTGTATGTGTGCAGATGCATATGTGTGTGTGTGTGTGTGTGTGTGTGTGTGTGTGTGTGTGTGTGTGTGTGTGTGTGTTCACGTGTGTATACCTGTCCTTTTTGCCCCCTAAGATAAGTCTTTCCGCTCCCGGGATTGGAATGACTCCTTACCCTCTCCCTTAAAACCCACATCCTTTCGTCTTTCCCTCTCCTTCCCTCTTTCCCGATGAAGCAACCACTAGTTGCGAAAGCTTGAATTTTGTGTGTTTGTGCTTATTTGTGTGTCTATCACAACGCTTTCATTCGGTAAGTTATATCATCTTTGTTTTTAGATATATTTTTCCCACGTGGAATGTTTCCCTCACTTATAAACAGCACTAATGGTTGTAATTTATCGTATCCACAAGATAAAACGTGATGGTGAATGAACAAGTTCTTCATTTAAATTGCTGGCAGTAACAGAAAGTGTCCCCAAATGCACATTCAACCATTTTTCTTCTGCTGCTTAATGTAATTTTTCTTTTCTTTTCACATTATCCAAAACATTTTTGAGAATGGTCTCATTAAGTAGGCAACACTTCATCTGCTACAAAATAATAGGGAAAAGGGCCACCATTTGCACTGTACATTCTACTTTATAGGGGTGGAATATTAAGGCTTGAATGTATTATGACAGAAGCTGAGCAAATAAACCACCAGTATCTCGACATGCCATGTACACAGTAGATTGGTCTTGTTATCAAAATATATTAGTCTCTGATCATAAGATCGTGATGTTCAGGTCCAAACTGGCATGCTGTATGCAGTGTGGACTATTGCTTGAATTACTGTATTTAATGAACTATAAGATGCACTTGGTTCTTTGAAAAATCGCTCCAAAATTCAGGTGCATCTTATACTTGAAATTAATATAAAAATGTCCAGTGTTTGATTTAAAATTCCCACCAGTCTTAAAAATGTTCATATATTTGATGTTGCAGGAACCCTACCTGTCTGGCAACACTGGATTCACTGGCAGCAGTGCACCAATTTGACAAGAGTTGCAGCATTAATAAGCTTGGTAACAGTCTCTTTCCCATTCCGCCATCACAAACCCAGAACACTGTCTAGCCTATGATGCGTCACTGCAGTCTACGGCGTCAGTGAACTTGAATTGAAAGTGATTTGTGTTATTGGTAACAGGATAATATTTTTGTTAGTAGCTAGTTTCGTAATGGAAAAAAATAAAATAAAATAAAAGGTATTTTTATGATGCAGGCTGTAGATTCAAAGTAATAGCACATGCAGAAGAACATGAAAACAGAGCAGCTAAGTGGCATTTCAGCCCTCCACCAACAGAAAAACCATTCGCGATTGGTGATCTAGTAAAGAAGAACTGAAAAAAATGAGTAAGGCTAAATGTGCAAATAGAGGATTGAATGCAAAATGGACAGAACTAAAGGATGACATATTGAAATGGATTCAAGTACATGTTCCAAATGGCACTAGAATTAATACAAAAGTGATTCAAATACACACTCTTAAGCCTAGTGCTACTGTGGAACTTAACAGACTTTTAGGGTGGAGATGGTTGGTGCTACAGGTTTATGAAGCATCGTGCACTTAGCATGTGAACCAAAAACCCAAATATCCCAGAATATGCCACAAGAGTATGAGGAGAAAGATTTATCTTTACATCGCTTTATTTTCCAAGGTCAAAAGAAAATCAATGTGGAACTAGGCCAAATAGCGAATATGGACAAAAGTCCTCCGACATCTGATGTGTCAAATAACAGAATTGTTTCCATGTTAACTATACAAACAAGTGGACATGAAAAAAAATGCACTACACTGTTGCGTTTTCATGTTGTGTTGATGGTACTAAACTTAATCCAATGATCATTTTCACACGCAAAAAAAATGCCAAAACCTTCTGAAATACCGGCAGGTGGTTGGTGTTCACTGGCAGGTGGTTGGTGTGGTTGGATAGACGATGATGATGACATTTGGTTTGTGGGATGCTCAACTGCGCAGTCATCAGCTCCTGTATAAAGTCCCAATTTTTACACAGTCCAATTTTTCCACTATCTATTGTAGCCACTGTCACAAATAATAATGATAAAATGATGAGGACAACAAAAACACCCAATCCCTGGGCAGAGAAAATCCCCAACCCAGCCGGGAATCGAAACCGGGACCCCTGATCCAGAGGTAGCAATGCTAACCACTAGACCACAAGCTGTGGACTTGGATGGACGAACCTGGTATGAAATTGTGGATTAACAGAGGATGGCAGAGAAGGGAAAGGTGCTTTATTGAAGAAGAGTTCTCTTCTTGTTTTGGATCAGTTTAGTAGTCATTTGAAAAATTCTTTGAAAAAGGGAAATATAGAGCTTGCTATTATTCCAGGACGACTTACTTCACAATTGCAACCTCTTGACGTCTGGATAAATAAACCATTCAAAGTGTATATGAGAGGTGGTTCGTGGTGTGGGTTCCTGTAGTCATGTCCTAGTTCATGAACCATGGGCAACGTATGAGTGGCCGAGTAAGTGGTCCTGACAGTCGGGATACCAGTTACTTTGGAAGAAGGCTGGGCATCTCGGTCATATTCTGAGTCGTGGTCACCTTTGTGCTCATACGGCAAAGACTACCAAATCCACCGGTTAGTCCCTCAACCGTTAGGGATCAAACCCAATGGGACTCGGGGCAAGTAAGGCTAGCAACCTGCTTCCCTGGTACTTTAAATATGATGCTGGCAACAATCAGAGCAAAATGCCTCGGACCTTTGGAGGTGACGGAGTCCCACCTCTAACTGACAAACCAGGGTCTCCTAAGATATGACTTGGCAAACAAATGGTAATGAGATGGGGAGCTATTAATATCAATGGGGGCTACTCAGGGAAGAAGGTAGAGCTGGCAGAGGCTGCAAGTAAGATGGGGCTGGACGTTTTAGCTGTTAGTGACATTCGGGTAAGGGGTGAGAAATCAGAGGAAGTGGGAGAATACAAGGTCTACCTGTCAGGAGTCAAAGCAGGAATAGCACAATGGGGTGTAGGGCTTTACATCAGGAAAGAAATGGAACCCAGCGTAGTTGCAATAAGGTATGTAAACGAACGACTGATGTGGATAGATTTGACAGTGTCTAGCAAGAAAATTAGGATTGTGTCAGTATATTCGCATTGTGAAGGGACAGATCAAGATAAGATGGATAGTTTTTATGAGGCACTCAGTGATGTAGTTGTTAGAGTAAAGGACAAGGGCAGTGTTCTGCTCATGGGTGATTTTAACGCCAGGATTGGAAATCGAACAGAAGGGTATGAAAAGGTTATGGGTAAATTTGGAGAGGATATGGAGGCCAACAGGAACAGGAAACAACTCTTGGATTTCTGTGCCAGTATGGGCTTAGTAATCACAAACTCCTTTTTTAAACATAAGAACATTCACCGGTATACTTGGGAAGGCAGGGGAACCAGATCTGTCATTGACTATATAATAACAGATCAGGAATTCAGGAAGGCTGTGAGGGACACACTTGTATTCAGGGGATTCTTTGATGACACTGATCATTATTTAATCTGCAGTGAAATTGGGATTGTGAGACCGAAAGTGCAGGAGGTCAGGTCCATATGTAGGAGGATAAGAGTGGAGAAACTTCAGGATAAGGAAATCAGGCACAACTACATGACAGTGATCTCAGAAAGGTACCAGTTAGTTGAATGTAGTCAATTACAGTCATTGGAAAAGGAATGACCAGGTACAGGGACACAGTACTAGAAGCGGCTAAAGAATGTCTTGGAACAGTAGTGTGTAAAAGTAGGATGAAGCAAACAGCATGGTGGAATGACACAGTCAAGGAAGCCTGTAAAAGGAAAAAGAAGGCGTATCAAAAATGGCTACATACTAGAACTCAGGTAGACAGAGAAAGTTATGTTGAAGAAAGAAACAAAGCCAAACAGATAATTGCAGCATCCAAGAAGAAATCTTGGGAAGACTTTGGAAACAGGTTGGAGACTATGGGTCAAGCTGCTGGAAAACCATTCTGGAGTGTAATTAGCAGTCTTCGAAAGGGAGGTAAGAAGGAAATGACAAGTATTTTGGACAGGTCAGGAAAACTACTGGTGAATCCTGTGGATGCCTTGGGCAGATGGAGGGAATATTTTGAAGAGTTGCTCAATGTAGGTGAAAATACGATCAGCAATGTTTCAGATTTCGAGGTAGAATGGGATAGGAATGATGATGGAAATAGGATCACATTTGAGGAAGCGGAGAAAATGGTCAATAGCCTGCAGTGCAATAAAGCAGCTGGGGTGGATGAAATTAAGTCAGAACTCATCAAATACAGTGGAATGGCAGGTCTTAAATGGCTACACAGGATAATTGAAATGGCCTGGGAGTCGGCACAGGTGCCATCAGACTGGACAAAAGCAGTAATCACACCATTCTTTAAACATGGAAACAGAAAAGATTGTAACAACTACAGAGCTATTTCTTTAATCAGCGTTGTGGGTAAAATCTTTTCAGGTATTGTTGAAAGAAAAGTGCGAGTATTAGTTGAAGACCAATCGGATGAAAATCAGTGTGGGTTTAGGCCTCTTAGAGGTTGTCAGGACCAGATCTTTAGCTTACGGCATATAATGGAGAAGTGTTACGAGTGGAACAGGGAATTGTATCTATGCTTTATAGATCTAGAAAAGGCATATGACCGGGTTCCTAGGAGGAAGTTACTGTCTGTTCTACGAGATTATGGAATAGGAGGCAAACTTTTGCAAGCAATTAAAGGTCTTTACATGGATAGTCAGGCAACAGTTAGAGTTGACAGTAAATTGAGTTCATGGTTCAGAGTAGTTTCAGGGGTAAGACAAGGCTGCAACCTGTCTCCACTATTGTTCATATTATTTATGGATCATATGTTGAAAACAATAGACTGGATGGGTGAGATTAAGATATGTGAACACAAAATAAGCAGTCTTTCATATGCAGATGACTCAGTTGTGATGGCAGATTCGATTGAAAGTTTGCAAAGTAATATTTCAGAGCTAGATCAGAAATGTGAGGACTATGGTATGAAGATTAGCATCTCCAAAACGAAAGTAATGTCAGTGGGAAAGAAATATAAACGGATTGAGTGCCAAATAGGAGGAACAAAGTTAGAACAGGTGGACAGTTTCAAGTACTTAGGATGCATATTCTCACAGGATGGCAACACAGTAAAAGAATTGGAAGCGAGGTGTAGCAAAGCTAATGCAGTGAGCACTCAGCTACGATCTACTCTCTTCTGCAAGAAGGAAGTCAGTACCAAGACTAAGTTATCTGTGCACCGTTCAATCTTTTGACCAACTTTGTTGTATGGGAGCGAAAGCTGGGTGGATTCAGGTTACCTTATCAACAAGGTTGAGGTTACGGATATGAAAGTAGCTAGGATGATTGCAGGTACTAGTAGATGGGAACAATGGCAGGAGGGTGTCCACAATGAGGAAATAAAAGAAAAACTGAGAATGAACTCTATAGATGTAGCAGTCAGGGCGAACAGGCTTAGATGGTGGGGTCATGTTACACGCATGGGAGAAGCAAGGTTACCCAAGAAACTCATGGGTTTAGCAGTAGAGGGTAGGAGGAGTCAGGGCAGACGAAGGAGAAGGTACCTGGATTCGGTTAGGAATGATTTTGAAGTAATAGGTTTACCATCAGAAGAGGCACCAATGTTAGCACTGAATAGGGGAACATGGAGGAATTTTATAAGGGGGCTATGCTCCAGACTGAACGCTGAAAGGCATAATCAGTCTTAATTGATGATGATGATGATGATGATGATGATGATGAGTGTATATGAGAGAGAAATGGAACAAATGGACGATGAATAAAATCCAACATGAATTTGTGCCAAAGGGAGCTTTAAAATGACCTATAATCAAAACAATCACTGTATAAAACAGTCATGGTTTAGAGTGTGAGAAGACTTTATTGTTAAATCTTTCAAGAAGTGTGACAGAAGTAATGCTCTCGAAGGCAGTGCAGACCATCTTGTATCTGAAGAATATAACGATGATGATGATGATGATGATGAGGAGGAGGGGGGGAGGAGGAAGTAGAAGAAGCAAGAAGAAAAAGAAGAAAAAGAAGAAAGTCCATTTGATGATTTTGGGGTATTTTAAAGGTCATTTCGGTCCTATACACTAAGATTTTTTTTTTTTTTTTTACTCTGGATTTGCAGTCTAATAATAAAAATGGTAGAAATGTTGTTTTTTTAAAAAAAAATTCTTAAATATTAGGGTGCATCTTGTAGTCTGTAGCATTTTATAGTCGGTAAAATGACTTGTACTTGTTGTTGCCTTCAGTCCGAAGACTGGTTTGCTGCAGCTATCCACTCTAGGCTATATTGTGAAAGCCTCATAATCTTTACATACCTACTGCACCGTACAATTCATCGTTTGCTCTCCATCTAAAATCCCTCCCTCCCTTCCACTGCCCTTCATTTGATTACCAAATTCACGATTCTTTGATGCTTCAGGATATATCTTATCAACTGGTACATTCCTTTTAGTCAGTTTATGCGATATAGTTCTTTGTTGTCCAATTTGTTTCAGTACCTTCCCATTAGTTATTCAATCTACTAATCTATTCCTCAGTATTCTTCTGTAGCATCACATTTGAAAAACTCCTTCTGTTATTGTATGAGCTGCTTGTTATCCACACTTCAGTAAACTCCACACAAATCCCTTTAGAAAAGACTTCTTAACACTTAAATTTATGTTTGATGTAAACAAATTTCTTTTTTTCATGACTCAAAGAATGGAAAGTCCGGGACGGAATAACAACAATATTATGAAAACGATAAGATTGCTCCATAATAACACGGGAGAACTGCCGTAAGTCAGTAACGTCCTGCCACGATATTTCGGCACAAAGTCTTTTGGCCATCTTCAGGTGAGCACCGTGGTAGTAGTACTGGCGAGAACGTGCTGAACTCTGCTATTTAAAGCCCTATGAAAGTGGCATTGCGCATGCGCGACACAGTGTACGCATACACAACGACTCCGTGCGCTGCGCCTAGTGCCCTCCGCGGTGAAAGCTTGGCGTTTCGATATCAGATCGATCTTCATCTTTATGCAGATAACTGCGTCAGGTACGGAGTTTCTCTATTAGCGGATTCCAGCGGCGTTTAACTAAAAACCACTATCTCGATTAATAAGAGTGTCTCTGTCAGACAATCTTATTTCCACTGATTCATTAATAATCGAACTCCAAAAGTTTAATGTATGAGCCACAATTTTTGTATCATTGTAATTCATGGAGTGGCCTGTGGAGATACAATGTTCGGCGATTGCAGACTTGGTGGGTTGAAGAAGGCGAGTATGGCGCTGGTGTTCCACAATGAGTTCCTGCACAGTTCGTATTGTTTGCCCTATGTAGGATTTGCCGCAATCACAAGGAATCTTATAAACACCTGATTTACGCAGACCCAGGTCATCCTTAACGGATCCCATCAGTGATGATATTTTGAGAGGAGGGCGAAAGATGACTCTTACTTGATACTTCTTCAATATTCTGCCTATCTGCGAAGAAATATTACCAATAAATGGTAGATAAGCCGTCGACCTGAAGACCTCTTCTTCTTCCTTGTTCCTTCGTTTATAGGTCTGCATTGCTCTATTCACTTGCTTAGATGAAAAGCCATTCATCAGGAATACTTTTTTCAGGTGTTCCAATTCAGTGTGAAGACTGTCGGCATCAGAGATGGTATGGGCACGATGAATTAAAGTTTTAAGAACGCCCACTGTTTGTGCTGGATGGTGGCAACTACTGGCTTGTAGATACAGATCTGTGTGCGTAGGTTTTCTGTACACGGAATGACCAAGTGTACCATCATTCTTACGCCGCACCAAGGCATCTAAAAATGGCAAACAACCATCTTTTTCAATCTCCATAGTAAACTTTATATTTTCATGTATGGAGTTCATGTGATGTAAAAATTCTTGGAGACGGCCCAGACCGTGAGGCCACACTATAAAAGTGTCGTCAACGTAACGCCAAAACACTGTCGGTTTGAAAGTGGCAGAATCGAGTGCTCTCTCCTCAAAATCTTCCATGAAAAGATTGGCCACCAGGGGAGACAATGGGCTCCCCATGGCGACACCGTCAGATTGTTCATAAAATTCATTGTTAAACATAAAATATGTAGAGGAGAGAGTATGCTCAAACAATGTTGTAATATCTGCATCGAACATATTGCCGATAAGGTGTAATGAGTCTACAAGAGGCACCTTAGTAATAAGAGAAACCACATCAAGGCTAACCAACAGATCATTACTTTGCAGCTGTAATGACTGAAGTCGACTAATAAAATCACTAGAGTTCTTTACGTGATGTGGACTTTGTTCTCTAATGTTGCTGGAACCACTATGTCGAATCCACATTCATCATTCTGTAGAGCAAGCCATCATGCATTATGAATTGTGGCTATAACCTGAATACTTGACAGTTCTTGTTGGTCACTTGCACTCTGCCACTCTGCAAAACTCTTGTGTAGTGCCTCTAACACCACTATTTTCCTACTTAGGGTATCCGCATTTGTGTGTTTGCTGCCCGGTTTGTGGACTACCTCATAATCGGACTTGCTGAGTTTGAGTGCCCATCTTGTTAACCTACTTGACAGATCTTTTAGTTCTAACTACCATTTCACTGATGTGTGATCTGTGATGATCATCAAATTCTGTCCGTATAAATAACAATGTTATGCAATCCCATATATTATTGCTAACATCTTGTTTTCCATGGTGTTGAAGTTCTGCTTCAATTTATGCAATTGCCTTGAAGAATATGCTTCTGGATGTTCCAGCCCATTGATGTTCTGGCTTAAATCACAACCAACTGCCCTGTGGATAGTATCACAGGAGAGGATAAGCTCCATCTTGAAATCAGGAAGAACTAGTACTACATCAGAAATTAACACTGTCTTCAATGTTCTGCATGCTGTTAAGACATTTGGCTGACCAGAGAAACTTCACGCCGTCCTCAACAAATTATTCATGGATTCTGCAATCTGTGCAAAATCTTTTACAAATTTGTGACTGTAATTGTATAAACTCAGATTGACTGTAGTTGTATCATCATTTGCAGCACTGCGAAGTTTAGACTGTCTCTTTTCACAAGAACTGGTTTGAACACCATTCCCAGTGGCAACATGCAGAAGGTAATTTATCTGCTTCTGCACAAAATGGCATTTATCTATTCTAAGCATCAGATGTGCAAATTGTAACCTGCTGAACACATTTTCTAAGCATTCCACAGAGTCTGGAATATTCTTTGAAAATATGACAATATTGTCCAAATACAGCTTGCAAGTTTTTGGCTTTAACCCCATAGAACCTTTGGGGCATAGTTGGCTCGTTTTTCAGTCCAAATGGTATTCTTTTATTCTGATAATGCTCCATCGGACTGTGAAAGTGGTCTTTCATTTATCTTTCAGAACTACTTCCAGCTGGGGGTACCCATTTCTGAGCCATTGTTCTAAAGTACCAGCATTGCCCTATCTTGTCTAATGTTTCCATAATACTGGTGATTGTATATGCACCTGTCACAGGATTTGCATTTAAGTAGTGATAATTGCAACAGAAACTGTACTTCCTGGTTCCAGCTGGTTTCTTTTCTCCCAGGATGACAATATTCATATTTCATGGACTATCACAGCATTCTGCTAACTACTGATATATAAATTCTTCTATTATGGGTTGAAGATGTCTCGTCCTGTGGTACAGCTTCCTACACATGCCAGCACGTCGTCGTTTGTAGGTACACAGTGCTGGGTAAGCAGACTGCTGGTAAAGGATCCTTCGAATTAAATAATTCTATGAACTTCCATTGCCTGCTGATCACTGCCTTGCAAGTGGCCTTCTTTTCCCTGTGACATTGCTGTACCGCATTTGCTTGTGGCTTTGTCATCCACTGACTTGTCAATATCTTCCTCATCTAAAATCTCTCAGTGGCTACCATTAGCCCTTCGATAGACAAACCATGTCCTTGCCGAAGTGATCCAGACTTCCAGGAACCATAAGTTTGCCATTATCATTACTCATGTGCACTACACTTCTGCTCACGAAGCAACGCATTCTATCTAATTCTTCATTTTCCTTCAGTGGCTCTACCACTTCAATGCTTCGCAGGAAGATCAGTATCAACAGAAAACCACAATGACTTCCCTGTACCTGCTGGTATTTTATCGTAAGAACCATTCTGTAATGTGTGTGTGTGTGTGTGTGTGTGTGTGTGTGTGTGTGTGTGTGTGTGTGTGTGTGTGTGTGTGTACGCAGTTTGATTATCGACACCTTCATGAATGGCATGTTGCGATATTGTCTCGCTTATAGCTGTATCCACCAATGAAAAGTAAGTCCCACTGAGTTCCACCATATACTGTGAAGACCAATTTTGACATGACGTCTGTCAAAAAAGTCTTTCATGAGAATTGCTGAATATCTTTCACCTATGTACGGTAACACTTCCATATACTCCTGCAAGCTACTAGTTCCTATATGGAAACTGAGCAGTGTTGTACCCAACAACCCTACCTTGTTATCACCCACTTCGTACAACGTATAATGTGGAAAACACAGTCCTCTCCTGCCTGTGAGGTTCAGATTGATGACTGACATGAGTGCATCTGTGCCGACCAAAAATTTACATTCCTTGTCTTTCACATAGCCTGAAAAGCAACATTCCATTTGTGCATTGCTGTCCTATTAGGAATGCTTTCCAATGTCTGGAGTGCTTCTGTTTGTGTTTAAAGGCTGTTTCTGAGTTGTTAATTCTTCCCTTTTCCATAATTTCTACGATCCTGTGCTTGGTGTCCTGCTCAGCCACACTTTTAGCATTTTTATTGCTGACACTGCTTCCATTCACCTGCACCTATAACATTTTATCTCCGTAGAGAAAACATGGTGGTCTGTACATGCTTGAGTTGCAATGTCAATTTCCTCTAGCTGCGCTGCAACCCAAACAGTTGCATCTAAATCCTATTCCCACTCTACATGATATCTCTTCAGGAATACCATGGAGTAACATTCAAATCCCTATTTTTGGCTTCCCGAGCAAGGCTGTTAGGCCTCGACCAACTCCTTATGCTTCTGCATTAAGGTACTCAATTTTTCCTGAAAAAAACCTTCTGCTGTTTTTTTTCTGGTAACACTGTCTTTATCCACCAGCCAGCTTTTGGAACATTTCCACTTTACCCTGGACTTCATGGTACAACACGTCTTCACTTCACCTGTTAATCACAAGTTAGCCACACAAAGAGTAATCCCCATCTGACCAATCACTCAGTTTGGTGGTAGCCCTAATATTATCAATAAATGCAGTTACGTCTTCTGCTGATTTACTAGAAAAAGATGTTGTTAGCACAGCTGCTGAAGGATCAAAAGAAGAAGGGGAGGATACACACACTTCTGTTTTGGCTTCATTAGACCCCAACCACAATTTTTGCTGAATCACAGTTTTTAAAGTCTCTACATTCCTATGTAACTCTTCCTTTTCCATTTACACCTGTTCCATCAAAGGGGCAACACTTTCATCTGTGGTAGCAGACTGTGTCTCACAGGAAAAAAAAGACCTGTGCCTCAACACATTGACACTACTCTTTTTGGTGTATCATTACCCAACATGATTCAGAACTGTCCTGTGCCATATGTCGAAATCATTTACAAATGTCGCATGTAAATGACACAGCATTGGTACATGTTAGCTGATGCCCTGAAAGATTACAAAACTTACACTGAACTAGTATTAAATAAGTTTCCCTAACATTTCCTTCAAACAATGACAAATCTACTGATTCCCCTGCTTTAACAAATGACATCTAAAGACTGCTACCAATATCCCTAAGAACTGACATGGACCACAGTAACACAAACACATGCCAAAGAAAGCCTTTGATGAAGAAACAGCTCACTTATGACAATACATTGTTCTAGCACTGCTAGACAGCAGCTTCACTACCACTAAAGTCTTGAGGTGACAGCCAGTCTGACACCAATGTAACGAGTCAGGCCTGGGGTTGCATTGCAATCAGAAAGCCAAGTGGCGTTTGAGGGGTAAATGGTCCAGTGAATGCTGTAGTTGTCAGTGATGCAGAGTTATCTGTAAATACATTTATTGGTCAAGCAGAGTTTACAAAGGGTTAGCTTCTTTAAAGCTGCTGGCACTGGCTGGGCGCACATGCCACAATGGATTGCTAATGCTTCACCAGGAAGCTGCATGCAGTGCTGGAGGAGAATAAAATAATTTTGCTGTGCAACAGAACACAGGAAGTTCTGCAATGAGGCACTACTTACCAGATAAGTGCTATCAATTGGAGAAAAGGAGTGACCAATGAGAATGGCTAAATTTGAGTCCAAAGCCTATCATTCTGTGCTGCCAGTTGGCTGATAAGCCTCATGTTTACATAAATTTTTGTATGGAGTTTGCAAAATATGGAATTCAGTCACTAACCCTACTAGGTGTAGGAGACTAGTTACCTGTTTCATGGATCATTTACACACCAGATTGCAATGCTCTGGAATGAGTCATTTTACATTCACATCTCGAATTTGTAAATATGGCTACATCTACATAAAAAAATGTACATATGTAATTCTTATCCACCACGTTTTGCACATTACAATAATAGAATTTCTTCTATTGTATAGGAGGAGTTGTCAATAAGAAACATTTTCAATTGATTTTCAAATTTTACTTCGCTGTCTGTCTCACATTTTATATCACTAGGTAAGTAATAAAAATTAGTTGAAGCATTGTACACCCCTTTTTGTGCTAAGGACAACCAAAGGTGGAGTAATGAATGTCATTTTTTCTTCTGGTACTGTAATTACAAACATCATTGTTCCTTTTGAACTGCAGTGGATTCATTCACAACAAACTTCATGAAGGAATAAATATACTGTGAAGGAGTAGTCAGAATGGCCAACTCCTTAAACAGATGTCTACAAGATGATCGTGGATGAGCACCAAGATACTATTCTTACAGCATGTTTTTGAGCAATGAAGACTTTCTTTCTTAAACATGAGTTACCCCAGAACATTATTCCATATGACATTATAGTATGACAATATGCAAAATATTTCAACTTACTGATTTCTATCTCCCCAAGATTTGTAATGATTTTAAGTGCAAATTTGATGTATTATTTCATCACCATGTTACACTTATTGTTGTTGAAGTATTTCTAGATGTACAGAAGTGAATACATTGTGTTTGAAAATTGAGAGAGAGACTTTTGCAAAAAAAAAAAAAAAAAAAAAAAAAAAATTAATCAAAGACACTTTTAAGAAAATTGTTTACCTTTGCTTCTGTTGCTTTACAGATGATCGGACTGATTACAATACTAATGTCATCCAGAAAAAGCACTAATTCTGTATAATAGATGAAGATTGTTTACATATATGAGGAACTATAGGGGACCTACGATTGAGCCTTGGGGAACACTATAATGATTACGCTGGCTGAATTACTGCATTCGTTTGGTTATATATGATGGTATCCACTGTTTCTAACAAAGAGATAGAGGGGCTGGCCAGTACTTACCTTAGCTCAGTACAGCCGATAGAAACACAAAAAACAACTGAAAATTTAAGTTCCTAGCTTTCGGAATAAATGTTCCTTCATCAGGGAGGAGAGAGGGGAAATAAAGGGAAGAAGGGAAAGTGGATTTAGTTACTCACAACCCAGGTTATGAAGCAACAGGGAAAGGAAAACAGGGAAGGTAGCAAGGATGGAGGCATGGTTGTCAGAGGGAAGCCAAAGATATTCTACTGTAGGTACTGTGCCAGCTTCAAAACAAAGAGGATGCATACAGAAGTAAAGAGGTGTATAGTATAAAGATGTAGGATGAAAAGATGCATGAATGGCTAAACAGGAAAAGGAAAGAGGAGAAGACTGAAAAGTAAATGGGAGTGAGGTTGTTTAACGTAGGTTCAGTCCAGGGGGATGGCGGGATGAAAGGATGTGCTGGAGTGCAAGTTCCCATCTCCGCAGTTCAGAGGGACTGGTGTTGGGTGGGAGAAGCCAAATGGCACATACGGTGTAGCAGGTTCCTAGGTCCCTAGAATTATGCTGGAGGGCATGCTCCGCTACTGTTTGGCTACCTCATCAGTTTCATAGGAGAATACTGGATTAACACAGTCAAATGCCTTGGGTAGATCACAGAAAAAACACCTCAGTGCTACTTTCTTATTTAATGCTGGAAAAATTTGAAGAGTGAATGTGTAAATGACATGTTCAGTACAGCTACTCATCAGGAATCCAAACTGTGATATACTTAGGAAATTATTGTTGCTCATATGGGATACTATTCTGGAGGACATTACCAACTTAAAAAAATTGGAAAATGATGTCAGTGATGAAGCAGGTTAGTAGTTATTGATATCTCTCCTACCATCTCTGTTACAGAGAGATTTAACAGTGACATATTTCAATCTCCCTGGAAAAATGAATTAGAGGTGCACTACATATTTCAGATAAAACAGGATTATTATATGGGAATAAATATTTAGTACTCTGTTTGAAACATCATCTAATCCAAATGAGCTTTTATTTTTGACAGAATTAAGGAGAAATTAATGATACATTCATATGGCTGAATTTTATGAGAGTTCCTTTTTCAACATACTGCTGTGATTGTCCTCTTGAACTATTTGTCCCTATATTTTCTATTGCACTTAAGAAACGATTACTAAACACATTTGCTGCCTGTGACTCATCATTTATAGCACTTCCCTTTTATTAACTAGTAACCTTTTCTTTGTCCATCATGTTCCTGTTTCTGAAGTAAGATGTTAGTGATCCACTAGGAAAACAGTTATTCTTTAAGTGTAGAAAACTTAACCATCTAACCATGCATGATTTTCCAATTTTACAGTACAAAACTGCAGAGCATTTTTATTTAATAAGTAGAATGGTTATAAGGATGGAATTATAGGAATTCAATTGACATTTAACTTAAATAATGTGGGAAATGCGAAAATTGTGTTCAACATAATAAAACACATAATAGCAGACTAAGTGTCGCATATGTTAAGGTGAGGTCCCATAAACAAGCTCGGGAATATGGATACAAAACTGCTGCCACAAGAAGGTACCGGACATTTATAATTAAGCTGAAGGCATTTGAAGTGCTGATGGGCAGGCTATCTATATCGCCAGATGCTGAAACATTATAGGAATGTTTATTATTTAGGCACTTGTGGAGTATGCTGAAAAAAATAATAGTTCCACTTGAAAATATGTCAGCAAGAATTTGTATTGGAGAAAACTTACAGAAATCTCCTTATCAACTGCTCTGTTCCTTGCTGGAGAAGGAATATTGATGACATGTTATCAAGAATAAGGAGACTGATATACCATAACTCTTAAACAGTTTCTGTGTCTTGGAGGGGTGGGGTGGGGGGGGGGGGGGGGGAGGAAAAAGAGGCATTTACAAAATTATGAAAGCTTCAGGTTCAACATAAGCATTTTCGTGTACGTACCTCATCTCTAATACACTTTACATGTAGCCTTAACAACAATTTTCAACTTTTTATTCAGTTCATTATTAGTAATGGAAAGAAATGTGCTAATAAATGTAGATTTCATCAGTCAGTATGTTTCCTGCCTAATCAAATAATTTCAACAGCATAACAGTACAGTAAGATATTGGAAAATTTGACCGATTGTCCTACATGCTAAAGATTTGATGCACATGATCAACCACTCAGGCTCAGAAAGAATCTGTCACTCTACAGTGGAGTGTGCACTATTTTGAAGCTTCCTGGCACTTTCAAACTGTTTGGCAAACCTGAGTTGGACCTCGATAACTTAGTTGGGAAGAGCACTGCCCATGAAAGGCAAGGTTCCAGGTTTGATTCCCAGCCTGACAAACAGTTTTAATCTACTACATTGTATGATTCATTTATTGTGTACTGCAGTTGTCTTTTTGGCTCTGGAACATCTACTCCTTCACTTCAGCCCATTCTATCTTTTTTTTCACATACTGCTAATTATTGATATTAGTTTCTGACTTACATGTTTAATCACATTAGATTGATCACTTTTGTTGCACTTGGCCAGTACTGGTACTTCTAGTTGAATGCATTTGCAGCACAAGAGAGAGCAAATTAAAACTGTCAATTTGGACTAAATTTGCATCTGTATGTGATGGCAATGAGAAAATCAAAGGTATAGTGGTTTGTTTTGTGCATAAAAAAGATATCTTCTTACAGTGCACACAAAGCAAATTTGTTAAAACATACATTTGAGGCTGGACAAAGTAGTATAATTACTTTTTTAAATACTAACTTGGTAAGGTTGCATAGAGTTTGGGTGAAACTCTTATTATGCTCATTCCAAGTTGGTGAACACAGTGGTGGAGACACCCTGTTTAGGAAATGCCTAATTTTCAAGCAATAAAGATATGCAAATAAACTCCGCAACATAGTGTACATTATGTAATGGAAACTAATGTTGAAACACTGATGGGCATGTTTATTTTTGGCTTTTGAGAAACTTACTTACATAAATGCACAGTAATAAAAAGTACAAAGGTTTATGTTATTTGAGAACCTTCAACATTGCAGCGCGTCAGCAATCGTTGCTTAATATATTAAAAAATTAAAACCCCGCCTCGATTGCAAAAAAAGCACCTAGTGTTAAGTGTTAACCTAGGTTTCGGCGTAGATAACTACACCTTCTTCAGAACAACAATAAAACCCACAAGCGCCTAAGAAGACCTTTGTCAATAATTAAAGCCCTGACCCATGAATAAACTTTCTCGTATTTGTATGCGCATGCGCATTCAAGTAACTTCCCTTGTCTTGCACATGTGCATAGATAGCGGGTCATGGCCCATCGAACATAGGCCGGTGTGAGGTGGAGGATGCGCCATTAAGTTAATTAGTGGTTTTGACTTTGTACATATGTACTGTTTGTGTTTTCCTTTTCTTTTTCGTTTGTAAATGTATAGCTATGGTATTCTTTTAATCATTGAGAAAGGTCTTCTTAGGCACTTGTGGGTTTTATTGTTGTTCTGAAGAAAGTGTAGTTATCTAAACCGAACCCTGGGTTAACACTTAACACTAGGTGCTTTTCTCACAATTGAGGCGGGTTTTTAGTTTTTTAATAGTTTATATTATTCACAATCAGAATAAGGTATACTGTTTTTACAGATGCTGACTTTTATTTTCTACTGTAAAATGACATTTCCATACTGGTATCATACAATAGTGTTCGCATGTGATAATGACGTCTTATTACAAAATGTTCCGGGCATAACTTTTGAGAATCACTTAAAAATACCACTGTTTTCACAGTGTCTGATACCACAATTACTATTTCCTATCTGTAACATTAATTCTAATACGCTTCTGAAATTCATTACATTCATTACACTTGTCTACTGGACATAAATGATCATGTCCTTGAAAACACATTAACACATCTGGCAATAAACAACTGAATGAAGCTTCATTATTAGTACTCAGTCATGTAATGCATCTTACAATTCCTCTGAAATAAATTTATTTGTAATGCAGTCTTGAGGCCAATCTGAATAAGTAGATGGTTAAAGGCTGGATGTAATTACTAGTTCATGGGTGGATTATCTCTCTGTGATACGTTTCCTGTTTAAGGATTTCTGAATTTGAAACGTACATATTTATAGCAAGAGATTGAGCAGATGACATATGAAGTTGGACAACATAAAAATGTGTTACAGATGACAGTTGTCACCACAGAATGTGTGTGTTTTTTCTAGTTCATTTCATAAAGTACGACCATTTGCCATTTCATATTCAAATTGTGACTGCTCTGTATTGAAAATGCTGTTTCCACTTTATCCTTCACCTGTGATTAAGGTGTTGGCTTTGCATACAAATGCTGCTGCAGACTCCATTGTCTTTAATTTCTTTCATAGAAACAAAACATGTTATTTTTTGGTAACAAATGTAGTTTTTTCTTTTAAATTTGTCTTCAAAAGTTTTCAACACAAGGCATTTACAATTGTGTTTTTCGCCAGCAATAATAGCACGATGTCTGAAATTGTAATCACGGACAATCAGACCAAGACACCTGTATTCCTCAAATTTTTAAATATTTCCTTTTTTTATTGAAGAATGCTAATGTGATTTTGGAGGGGTTTTGCACACTCTTACAGCTTTATTACCTCCATTTGTTGCACAGTTAAACTTCTTTGCAGTGGATGACGCACATTTTATATTACGCTTCTGCTTTGACTTTTCTGCATACACATACATTTTCTTATATCTCTCTGATACCACAATTACTATTTCGTATCTGTAACATTAATTCTAATATGCTTCTGAAATTCATTACAGTTTTCTCTGCCACATATCTACTTGTCTGCTGGACATAAATGATCATGTCCTTGAAGACACATTAACACATCTGGAAATAAACAACTGAATGCTTCAGGCAGTGTTGGCTTCAGTCACACAGCCAATGGGCATCACTGTGGGGGTCCAAATGGGGGTTTGTTGGGGATGGCCAGCTCGTTCCACGCATCCCCCGATCGGACTACGACTGTGGGCTGCCGGGATACTGCCCACATTGAGGCTGACCCCTCACCTGTGGTAGAATGGGAGGTTGTCTCAAGGTGTGGCAGGGGCGAAAGACATTCCGGAGGGCTGAAGGCCTCTCCAATTCGTCTGACGAACCGGTTTCAGTGTCTGTCTCAGGCTGATACTGATCTTCGGCTGGACATAGCTGCTTGTCCTGTTCCAGAGGTTGCCCCTCAGTCTGCAAGATCCGGGCGGTCGCAGAGGGTGGGCTTACTGGTAGTTGGGAGCTCCAACGTCAGGCGCGTAATGGGGCCCCTTAGGGCTATGGCAGCAAGAGAGAGGAAGAAAACGAATGTGCATTCTGTGTACATACCAGGGGGAGTCATTCCAGATGTGGAAAGGGTCCTTCCAGATGGTTCTAGGCGCTTTAGTCCGGAACCGGGTGATCGCTACGGTCGCAGGTTCGAATCCTGCCTTGGGCATGGATACGTGTGATGTCCTTAGGTTAGTTAGGTTTAAGTAGTTTTACGTTCTAGGGGACTGATGACCTCAGCTGTTAAGTCCCATAGTGCTCAGAGCCATTTGAATCATTTTGAACCTTCCGGATGCCATGAAGGGTACAGGGTGCACCCACCTGCAGGTGGTTGCTCATGTCGGCACTAATGATGTGTGTCGCTATGGATTGGAGGAAATCCTCTCTGGCTTCCAGCGGCTATCTGATTTGGTGAAGACGGCCAGTCTCGCTAGTGGGATGAAAGCAGAGCTTACCTTTGGTACAGAGCCAAGTGGAGGGTCTGAATCAGAGGCTGAGACGGTTCTGCGACTGTGTAGGCTGCAGATTCCTCGACTTGCGCCATAGGGAGGTGGGGTTTCGGGTTCCGCTGGATAGGTCAGGAGTCCACTACAAGCAGCAAGCGGCCACACGGGTAGCAGGGGTTGTGTGGCGTGGACTGGCGGTTTTTTTAGGTTAGATGGCCTCGGGCAAGTACAGACAGGGCAGCAGCCTCAAAGGGTGCGGGGCAAAGTCAGGACATATGGGGACCAAGCAGCAATTGGTATTGTAATTGTAAACTGTCGAAGCTGCATTGGTAAAGTACCAGAACTTCAAGCGCTCATAGAAAGCACCGAAGCTGAAATCGTTATAGGTACAGAAAGCTAGCTGAAGCCAGAGATAAATGCTGCCGAAATTTTTACAAAGGCACAGACGGTGTTTAGAAAGGATAGATTGTATGCAACCGGTGGTGGCGTGTTTGTTGCTGTTAGTAATAGTTTATCCTGTAGTGAAGTAGAAGTGGATAGTTCCTGTGAATTATTATGGGTGGAGGTTACACTCAACAACTCAGCTAGGTTAATAATTGGCTCCTTTTACCGACCTCCCGACTCAGCAGCATTAGCGGCAGAACAACTGAGAGAAAATTGGGAATACATTTCACATAAATTGTCTCAGCATGTTATGGTCTTAGGTGGAGATTTCAATTTACCAGATATAGACTGGGACACTCAGATATTTAGGATGGGTGGTAGGGACACAGCATCGAGTGACATTATACTGAGTGCACTATCCGAAAATTACCTCGAGCAATTAAACAGAGAACAGACTTGTGGAGATAACATCTTGGACCCACTGATAACAAACAGACCTGAACTTTTCGACTCTGTAAATGCAGAACAGAGAATCAGTGATCATAAGGCCGTTGCAGCATCCCTGAATATGGAAGTTAATAGGAATATAAAAAAAGGGAGGAAGGTGTATCTGTTTAGCAAGAGTAATAGAAGGCAGATTTCAGACTACCTAACAGATCAAAATGAAAATTCCTGTTCCGACACTGGCAATGTTGATTGTTTATGGAAAAAGTTCAAGGCAATCGTCGACAGGTAAGTGCCGAGTAAAACTGTGAGGGACGGGAAAAACCCACCGTGGTTCACGAACAAAGTTAGGAAACTACTGCAAAAGCAACGAGAACTTCACTGCAAATTTAAATGCAGCCAAAACCTCTCAGACAGACAGAAGCTAAACAATGTCAAAGTTAGCGTAAGGAGGGCTATGCGTGAAGCGTTCAGTGAATTTGAAAGTAAAATTCTGACCGCACTGCAGTTCATTCTCTAAATCCTCGCACAAACAAAAAAATGGCTTGACATCGAAATAAGTGTCCAAGGAATAGAAAAGCAACTGGAATCACTCAACAGAGGAAAATCCACTGGACCTGACGGGATACCAATTCCCATGTTTTTTGCTCGCGTATCATGTCATCTTTGGAAACCCAGAATCTACTCTGTAGGAGTCAACATGGATTCCAGAAACAGCAATCGTTTAAGACCCAACTCGCTTTATTTGTTCATGAGACCCAGAAAATATTAGATACAGGCTCCCAGGTAGATTATATTTTCCTTGACTTCCGGAAGGCGTTCGGTACAGTTCCGCACTGTCGCCTGATAAACAAAGAAAGAGCCTACGGAATATCAGACCAGCTGTGTAGCTGGATTGAAGAGTTTTTAGCAAACAGAACACAGCATGGTGTTATCAATGAAGAGACGTCTACAGACATTAAAGTAACCTCTGGTGTGCCACATGGAAGTGTTATGGGACCATTGCTTTTCACAATATATATAAATGACCTAGTAGATAGTGTCGGAAGTTTCATGCGACTTTTCGCAGATGATGCTGTAGTATACAGAGAAGTTGCCGCATTAGAAAATTGTAGCGAAATGCAGGAAAATCTGCAGCAGATGGGTACTTGGTGCAGGGAGTGGCAACTGACCCTTAACATAGACAAATGTAATGTATTGCGAATACATAGAAAGGAGGATCCTTTATTGTATGGTTATATGATAGCAGAACAAACACTGGTAGCAGTTACTTCTGCAAAATATCTGAGAGTATGCGTACGGAACAATTTGAAGTGGAATGATCATATAAAATTAATTGTTGGTAAGGCGGGTACCAGGTTGAGATTCATTGGGAGAGTCCTTAGAAAATGTAGTCCATCAACAAAGGAGGTGGCCTACAAAACACTCGTTCGACCTATACTTGAGTATTGCTCATCAGTGTGGGATCCGTACCAGATCGGGTTGACGGAGGAGATAGAGAAGATCCAAAGAAGAGCGGCGCGTTTCGTCACAGGGTTATTTGGTAAGTGAGATAGCGTTACGGAGATGTTTAGCAAACTCAAGTGGCAGACTCTGCAAGAGAGGCGCTCTGCATCGCGGTGTAGCTTGCTCGCCAGGTTTCGAGAAGGTGCACTTCTGGATGAAGTATAGAATATATTGCTTCCCCCTACTTATACCCCCCGAGGAGATCACGAATGTAAAATTAGAGAGATTCGAGCGCGTACGGAGGCTTTCCGACAGTCGTTCTTCCCGCTAACCGCACGCGACTGGAACAGAAAAGGGAGGTAATGACAGTGGCACGTAAAGTGCCCTCCGCCACACACCGTTGAGTGGCTTGCGGAGTATAAATTTAGATGAAGATGCAGTAGTTTCTGTCAGTTCTGTTATCTCATTTACCTCTGTCTGGTGATGATGACTCATACTCGCTTGTTAAATAACCTTTATCATTCCCATAATTGCTGCAGCCCCCCAAAACACATTCAACCTCAAAAATATTCTCGTCATCAATACCTAATGTATCATTTACCATCAGAGATATGCCTCAAAAGAACTTATTGTTAATGAGTTCAAGCAGCGTATCTGAAAAAGAACAGCCTTCAGTTCCTTCATCTGTCGCATTTTGATACACTGCTTACTGTACCACATGGCTTCGTAAAATATCTATGACATGAATTGCATTGACGTGTGCTGGCTAAAAAAGTTTATAATATTAGTGTGAAAACTTTTTCTAAATTTTAATAACTGTACAGTTGCATACCTGAATATTTAACAGCATGATGCCAGAATGAGCTAGGATGTGCAAACACACGTAGTGCTCTATTGTTAGTTCATGCTGCAGGACGACAGTAGTGGGGAATGCCTGGATGAATGTACTATGAAGGCCCCACTCACAATACCATACAGGACGCATTGAAGTGGAGGAGCTGCACGTGTCAAGGACATACAGTTCACAAGCCACGTATATTTATAACTCAGAAATTAGGCATTCCTCAACAAGTGACTACTACCACTGCAAACGGAGAGACACAACCAGCCCAGTATGTTATATTTCACCCAAATATGACTCATACAATTGGAACACCTACCTAGTAAGATATGTAGAAGTTTTTAAAATCCTACGGAATTTGAAGTCAGCTGGGCTAAAAATGAGCTCATCAATCTTATAAGTAGACACATTTTACCTTTCGAAGTTGCATGTGGAAATGAATTCTCAACACGGCGCAGTTTCTTATTGATATGGGGACCCAGTATGGTGTAGCGAGTGCCAAGAAATTGTCACCTCATCCAGCCACCATTTCCAGAAATTTAAAGGCAACTTGTCTGCATGAAGCTGTTTCTGGAGAGGTGATTGAGCCTGTTGACAACATTACAGGTCCAAACAATACAGCAGCACTTCGGCAATATAAGACTCTCTCCTGCTCAGCAAACAATCTCAATATTGTGCTGGAACAACACCAGGAGATATCAATAATAAGAAGATTGACATACAGCTACTAATAAATTTTTGTTGAGCTGTCACAACCCTTTTGTAAAATATCTTCAGAACTGCCTACAGGAGTTGTTGAAAGGAGATATGCACACACAATGGGACAGCAAACTAGACATATCTGAGCCAATTAACTTGCAGTGGGTTAAAATTTTAGGAATTTTGTCCGAGATAAATCAAGACAATTTAACTGACTATGTTGACAAAAATAATATGTTAAGCTTTATGACACTATTTAAAAATAGCTCCATCAAGAGATTTTTGCTATTAGCAACATTTAGCTTCAAAATCAGATTTGTGAAATACTATGAAGCTAAATACTGATGATCTGTTAAGTGCCCACCTAAGCTTTTAACTTGGACAACAATAATGCTGTTCTTCTAACATGCTGCTCCAGCTTTTGGAGCATTATTGCTCTCTGTGAACAGTGTGGTGGGTATGCACTCTGAGGAGAAGTGTCACTTGCTGTGAACAATGAAATGAGACGGTAAGTGAAGCCCAGTGATATGTCGGCATGTCTTAAACAATTGCTGACCACCTATTCATACTGCCCATACCAAAGTGTCCAGAGCCGCTGCTCCAAGAACCTCAAAGCACTTTACTTGGTGCTCACAATATTAAGGAACTATGCCACCTCGAGAAGCTCATTTCCACAAGCAACTTTGAAAGGGAAAATGTCTTTGCTGACAAGACTGATGAGTTTTCTGTCATGGTTACATTCATGTACCTGCAGATGCCGACATGGAACTTGTGAATGTAGAAAGGGATGTTATAGATGCGGATAGCATTTTTCGTATCCACACAGACTTGTACCTATTGTCATCCTCCCAAGCCAAGCAACATCCTTGGCAAACTGCATTGCCTGACAAAAAAATTGAAGCACCCAGGAGACATGGTTGGGTGTCAGTCCAACTTTGTACACACGCACACACACACACACACACACACACACACACACACACACACACACCATTCACAGGTATGAAAATGGTTATGAGCTGCAATTCCCTCTGACAGGTAGAACGGCCACAATTTTTTTTTGTTGTTATCTTTTTTGCAGTAGAAAAGATGTGTTCCACAGTACTGATGATGAAAAAGTGATCATAGCTCCAAAGGTACTAATTTTAGAGCCCATGTTTACTGAACATTTTTTCCTTGTTTTGGTGGGTACTACCACCTCTCAAAATATTCCTCCATTTTTCTTAAAACACTCTGTATGTATAAGTAGCACAAATAATGTAAGATATTGTACGATCACTGTCAAAGACACAGAAATGGTGCATATTTGTGTGAGATGGCATTATCTGCACTTGACAGAGTTTGCAGGTCTGCAGATGGTTAGCTGGTTGAATCCTGCAGTATCCAGATCTGTGCGGCACTCAGATGTGACACTGACCTGATGTTGGACTATATGGGTAAGTCGCAACAAACCCATTTTTCTCCAAGGTTTCAATTGACCACAACTGACCACATGGGAGGATCACCGTTACTGTGAACATCATAACCCCTTCACACCTCTGACTACTGTCGAATAAAAAATAATGGAGTCCTTGCTACAATGTGTGCCATCCTGTACCATTGGATGGACAGGCAGCAGATGGACTAGGGAATTATTATACCATGTGTAGGCTGCCATTAATGCCACAACACAAATAGCGAGTGGTGACATGACTGGGATGCATGGACTGCTGAGAATGACATTGCACAGTGTTCAGTGAGGAATCACGGTTCTGCACTATTCTAGATGACCACTGCCAGTGAGTATAATGGAGAAACTGGAAGAAGTCCTATTCTTCCAGTGTTTTGGATAAGCACAGTGGTGTTACTTCTGGTGTCATGGTGGGAGAGCCATTGTGTATGACATTAGGTCACAGCTGGTAGTGACTGAAGGAACTTTTGATGGTACAAAAACAGGCATCCTATGTTCTCAAAGTGTTATCTATCACTCAACAGTATTGTGGTACAATTTTTCAACAAGCATCTGTTTATTAACAGCATGCATTATGTTGAGGTTCTCCTGTGACCATTAGGATCTCCATATAAGTTCTCCAATGGAACATGTGTAGAACCAGTTCGGATGTCAATTCCAACCTGCTGGCAGTATCCAAGATATTAACCTTAGATTACCAAACACTCATAAAATTAACTTATAGTTGGTAGCCCCTTTGCGGTTCCCTCCAAACTGGATACAGGAACAACATGTGCTCGTGAGTACTTTGGTGGCAAATGTTGGTTTTAATAACGGCCAAATTATTTATTTTCTGACTTCAGCACTTTGCTGAAGCTCGTGTCACAAATATAACAAATGTTTAGTGACAGTGTGATTATGTTCTAATAGTTAGTATATTTGTTTTGATACTTAGAATTTATCTTAGTGTGCCATCTTAGGTGAAATGTAAAACTGTCACAGTTAGAAGAGTGTCAGTTTGTATCACATTTACCCCTTCAGTGCCAATCTCATCTTTTGTAACTGAAATCAGAACGTTATGGATGGTACAGAGTTTGATTTTGACACTAACATACTGTGTGATTTACTTGAAGAAGTTAATGTTGTGTTTACAGATAACAGTGTTGGAGACCCAGACTCTGAAGCAACAAATGAGGAAATCAAGGAAACAGAAGAATAATTTGTGGATGACCAGCAAAGGCTGAACTCCTCTTCCTTAGACTGTAATAGTAGTGTCTAAAGCAGAAGGCTCTGTACTCACTGTGTGTGTGTAAAATACTATTGGAATTATAGTAATAACAATAATTTGTAACTAGCAGAAAATTGTCATAGGGTATGAAACAGGACAGTTTGTACTTATTTTGTATGTAACATACCACTGGAGGGCTAACATTTGCAAATAACTAGTGCATAACCTATACATTACGACTTCTTTTGAATACAATTTGGAGCAGAAAAATTTATGGTGGCTTAGTAGCAAAACAACATTTTTCCACCCTTTAGTACTCTAGGATTAAGGGCCAGTTGCACCAGCAATGGGCCAGCTTACCTTAGGAGAGGACACAACAGCCTTCCGACACCATTCCTAACTGAATCAGTGCGTGCATCCAGGCCAGAGGATGTGCAGTGTCATACTATTAAGTAGGCTGATGCTGCCAAGATCCTCATAAATCTGACTCGATGTTGCAATCACTGAAATAACATTACATACCTTCTCAATCTGTGTAGATTCAGTGTTTCCTCCTCCTCTTCTGGATGCTTCACATTTTTTTGGCAGGCAGTGTCTATGACAGTTCCAGACAATTGTCTCTACATATGTAATCATTTTTGCTGTAAAACTTGCTCCATGCACTCACACTTTAGTCCTAATGTCAGCACCACCACCACCACCACCACCACCACCACCACCACCACCACCACTGGATTGTGCTCAACAACCCCTCCCCTTTTTTACCCAATGGCAAAATTTTATTATTTACTCAATAACATATTCCTATCCTCCTCCCATTCTCTTTCCCGTTTCTACCTAGTTCTTAATTTATTGCGCATTCCACTTCTTCTTCAATCCATCTTTTCCCACACTTTCCCTTCTACCATCTTGAAGCTAATGCTGTCACAATGCTTACAAATGAACTACCAGTTGTTCAAATGGCTCTGAGCACTATGGGACTTAACTTCTCAGGTCATCAGACCCCTAGGACTTAAAACTACTTAAACCTAACAACTAACCTAAGGACATCACACACATCCATGCCCGAGGCAAGTTTCGAACCTGCGACCGTAGCGGTCGCGTGGTTCCAGACCGTAGCACCTAGAACTGCTCGGCCACTCCGGCCGGCTGAACTACCTGTAGTCTCCTACCCTTGCCTCTCCCTTCCAACCCTCTCAATCAATTCCTCTCTCTTTGCTAAGGAAGAAACATACACATTCTGAAAGCTAAGAATAGTAATTTATACTTTTAAGTCTTTTTACTGAGAGTACTTAAAATTTCGCTTCTTGTAAGTATAGGCCAGCCAATTCTGTTTTGTTATAATTAAGAATTTTCTTCACTGAAGTTTCCTTTTGACACAGCTATGCTGATTTTTGTCTTACATATGAACAACAGATGATTGGTACAGCTAATGCAGTACATTTAACAAATCTTTCAGCAAAGCAGTAAACTACGGCACCATGGAAACTGACTTTTTAAAAGTTGTATAAAAAATACACTCCTTTCAATAAGGTGAAAAATGGCTACAGTACTGATATGCATCAGGCACATGCTTAATACAGCAACAATACTTGATACACATTGGTTAGTAAAGCCAGAAAAATAGAGAAAAATGCTGAGCAAATTCTTACTCAACAAAATAGAAAAAAGGCAAAACTTTGAACATCTGAAGATATTGTGAAATTGTATTAAAATGATTTCATTCTCTATACAGCTTGTATCAAGTGGAAATAAATTCTTTTCTTGCACTTTAATAATATGCATGAATATAATTTTCTTCCAAAATTTCATTGCTTTTGTGGCATTTACATGTAAACAATAAGAAAGATGTTCAACAATTTTCCAGTTTTATTACTCCGTTCCTCAGAGTTGCATGTAGAAAATATAATATACAAATTTATGTCTTTTCTATGTACAGATATATAGTATTGCAATGAAGATTATAAACATTGCAGTTCAAACAGGAACTTAAAAACACATACCGATTCTCTTTTGGAAAGGATGACAATGCAAATTGAAGTAATCATGATTCGGTTCATTTCTATCTAAGTTACATCACAAGATTCTAATGTTCTAGACCAGTTTACAACTAAACAAATACCACATAAATGAAACAAATACAGACCAAGAGTCCATATTTTTATTACTACTGTGTTCACCTAATAATGTAAGTATAAGGTACTCCCGTTGTTCACAAGAAAACCCATAGTATTTTGTACCTTTAATGCCAATAAAACATATTCACAGTATTTAAAAAAAATTATAAATCTATATTCACACCAGGGAACATAATGCAATTGCACAGTTTTGTAGAAATTCGTGAGCCTGTAAATTCATATGACAAACTCAATATACGACTTCAGTTCTGCTACCTATTGTTATCATCACATTCTTCCTCTTCATCATCATCTTCCTCTTCTTCACTAAGCAGACATTCTGGCGGAAAACGTATCGGAGGGCCTGCCAGCTGTTCACGAGTTGCAGGTGCAAGCAATGATCCAAGTACTGATATGAGGCTGTGGCAGGAGATGCACTCTAGGGCCCAGTCCAGTGAAACTGGTGCTATACCATACTGTCTGAAGAGTTCTGGAACAAGATCGTATGTTACAAATTATTATAAACGCTTTACACACAACTAACATATGCAGGGACTTAAGAAAATCACTTATTCTCTTCATTCCACGCTAAGACCATTATGCAACAAGAGCAACGTGTTGCCCTGGTTTCCTGCAGACAGTCCTGCTATGGACTGTATAACAGGTGCACCACAGAGTGTGTTTAAAATGGTATGGCAACTGGAAATACACTACAAAGTTGAAGTATGTGGAATAGTAAGATTCTTGTGGGTAAAAATTCTGAACCACACACAGATTCATCGTGAAATCTGGTGGTACATGGACCAAATGCAATGTCGTGACAAGGAACAGCGAACTGGTGTCAACAATTTGACCAAGGCCAAGCAGATGTGAGTGATGGGGATCAGGAAGCCAATATCTGCAATTTACGTCTTCTCGGCAGGCAGAAAGAACACCTGGGGAATAAGCTTCCCCAATGGTGAGTACATTCACATAGCGGTTCTCAAACATTGGACTGTGAGTTCAATTAGCAAAGGACCTAGGACTTACTGTTTCTGGCCTCAACACGATTGTCAGAAATTGGCCCATCATCAAAACAAGTGCAAGACAATCTGGATCCATGGCAAAAACATGTAAATAGACTGAGCCATCAGCGTACAGTAGTTTGTTAGCACAAGAGAATCGGGATCATTGATTCCACAGCATTGAATGTTTGGATTGACTGATTTAAGTCATCACAACAGTGTTTATAACTAGCTGTATGATGAAAGTGTAAGTGCTGATAGTTGAACTGTGGATAAATGAAAAAAGATCAGCAAAATATCTTTCTTTAAACAACCTAGAAAAATATTTTTAACATTGTTGAAACTGGTCTTTTTTTTAACACATTAACAACACCTTATGTTTTAAAGGTGAGAAATGCCTTGGTGAGCAACTGAGTAAGCAGAGGATAACCGTTTCACTTATGGTCAAGACAGATGGGTCTGAAAAATTACTTCCTTAGGTAATTGGTAAATTGAAAAAGCCTAGGTGTTTGAAAAAATGTGAGCACTCTACCCACTAATTATGATTTCAGCAACACTGCATGGATGACCAGTTTCATCTTCACTTCCATTATGCATGCAGAGTATGCTAAAATGGGAACAAATAATAGGAAATAATGCTACTACTTGACAGATCTCCAGCACGCCCTGACAATCTGCAGCTCAGAAATATTAAGTTAATGTTCCTGCCTCCTAACTGTACAAAGCTTCAACTGTTACATCTAGGAATCATCCATTCATTTAAATGGAAACATTGAAAAATACTGATCTAGAAGGCTGTATTTATTCACAATAATGGCACAGACCCAAAATCTATGACCAAGTCACCTTTGGAAGCTATGCATTATGTAGCCAAAGGATGGATGGATGAGCTTCCTTTAACCATATCTAACTGTTTCATGAAAGCAGGATTTATATTCACAGAAAACACACAGGAACCATTGGAAGATTTGTCTGAGGTTACAGAAGGCATCTTGTCTACATTTCAAGGGTATGCCAGCATTGATGCTTCAGTAATTACTTCAGAGGTGCCAACAGCAGACAGCATCATTTTCAATCCTTTTAAAGAAGGGAAGAGAGAAGTGACTGGTGAAAAGAATGATGATGATGATGATGATGATGATGACTAAGACCCAGTTGTGCCAAGCACTAGAGAAGCTATGGGAGCTATTAACATTTTCAGGATGTACACTGTTAGTGCATCAGGTGGTAATAATGTGTTTGATGCTTTGTATACTGTGGAGAGAAAAGTAGAGCTATTGATGTTAGAAAGAAATAAAAACACTTAATTATTTCAGATTTTTTAAACAGGCAAAATTTAACCTGTATTAGTTTCAGATTCTGAACAATACAAAGAGGAAGTCAGTAAGAGCAATTTATTCATTTTTGCTTGTTGTGTTCCCTATGCTTTCCTGAATTTTACACTTCTCTGCAGTTTACACTTGTTTGGGTCAGTCCACTGAAAAGTGTAAGAACGTTTTCTTTACTGTAGCTGGAATTAGTGAAGTGTGGTGGCTCCAAGCATAGGATTTCTGGTCATATCAGTATGGGGTTTGCAACGGAAGAACAAATATGGGTCATGCAGGAATAGGACTAATAATGAATAAGAAAATAGAAATGCAAGTGAATGCATTATAATAATCAAAACTGACACAAAGCAAAGAATTGCCACAGTAGTATGAGTTACACCCTACTACTCCATGAGAGATTGAAAATGTGCATGAAGAAATAAAAGAAATTACTCAGTTTTGGGGGGAAAAAAAGAAAGAAAGATAAAAGAAGAAGAAGACAGCTGGGGGAAAAGAATGAAGGGGAAGCCACATGATAAAATTTTGCCAAGGACATAATTTAATCATTACAAACACTTGATTTAGGAATTTTGAAATAAGGTTTAGATACTTTATACAGTGGTGAACCAGAGATTTAGGAATCTGATTTGAAACTGCAAAACATTCCCAAGAACAGATATTGACTCGGACCACAATTGTTAGTTATGAATTGAAAATTAAAAATGGCAGAAAATATGAATTTCAACAGACAGGACCTGGATAAATTGCAAGAACCTCTGGTTATTATAAGTTTCAAAGGGAGCATTATGCAACGACTGACTAAAACAGTGGGAAGAAATACAATAGAAGATGAATTGATATCTTTGATAGATGGAATTGTGAAGACAGCAGAGGATCAAACTGGCAAAAAGATAATGCTCAGTAGAAGTCTTTGGATAACATGGTAGTGAATTTAACTAATGAAACAATTAAATATTAAAATACAGTAAATGTTTTGAATGGGAGGGAGTGAGACTGACAAATTGGAAAATGGAAAAGCAGGAATGACTAGCAGAGAAATGAAAAACTAGTAGAAGTACATATATCTGTAGGAAAGATACATGTTGCCAACAGGAAAATTAAAGTAAACTTCAGAGACAGAAGCTATTGTATGAATATCAAGAGCTCAGATGGAAAGGCAGTATAAAGCAAAGAAAGGAAGGCTCACAGGTGTAGGAGATATAGAGAAAGACTGTAGAAAGGAAAGAAACTTGAAGGCAGTATTAGGGTAGTAGAAGATGAAGCAAGTGAAAGGGTAGATGTGATTCTGAGAAAAGAATTTGATGGAGCACTGAAAGATGTAAGACGAAACAAACCACTTTGCATGCCTCAGAATTGTTGAGATCCTTTGGAAAGAAAGCCAGTCATGACATAATTATTCCCCTTGGTGTGCAAGATATATGAGACAGACAAAATACACTCAAACTTAAGAAAGAATGTAATAATTCCAATTCCAAAAAAGGCAGGTGCTGACATTTTTGAATATAACCTTGTGAATATTAGAACATTACCCAACTATCAACTTAAAAGTCATGGTTGCAAAATACTAACACGTCAGTGTCGTCGTAACTGTTGTTTGTTTCAAATCTGCTGTGCAGTGACGTTAATTTAAATATTAACTGTATTTTTCTTACTTGTCAATTCATATTTTGTGTATTTTTGCTTTTACGAAGCTTTAATTTTCGAGTGCTAGTAATAGTGTTCCATAGATTTCGTGTTTGTTTTGAGTACAGTCAGAAAGAGTCCCTTTAGTCAGCCATAGTGCCAGCAGTGTCAGTGTCATCATAACTGCTGTCTGCTTCACATCTGCTGTGCAGTGAGATATGTTAATTTAAGTATTAACTGTGTTTTTCTTACTTCTCACTTCTTCTTCCATGTGTATTTGCTTTTAGGAAGCTTTAATTTTCGAGTGCTAGTAATAGTGTTCCATAGATTTCATGTCTGTTTTGAATATAGTCAGAGAGAGTCCATTTAGTCAGCTGTAGTGCCGGTAGTGCTAGTGTTTGTTCTGAATACATTTCAGAGACAGGTGGTACTTATTTTCATTGTTTTCAACAAGAAGTGTCTAGTAACCACAGTTTAGTCAGCTTTAGTGAATTAGCAGTCTAGTTAAAATTTGATTAACTCTCTACAGTAAAGTGATTTCTTAGGATGGATAGGATGTGTGACTGCTGTGTACGGACGCAGGAGGAGCTGGCCACTGTTTTCGAAGAGCTGAACGTGTTGATGGCCGCGGTCAGCCGTCTTCAGGCTGCTGCCTCTGAGTGTAGCAGCAGTAGGAAGTCTGGTGCGTCACAAGGTACACCCCAAGTGTTACATGCTTCACCCACTGTCCCTGCTGCCGAGACATCTTCGCGGGTATTGGGCGCGGTTGGGCCACCCTCTCCCCAAGGGGAGTGGCGGGTTCAGCGGCGTTCGCGGCGCACGAGGCGGAGGGTAAATGTGGAGGCTGGCCGTGTAGCATCGCCCGCTCTGCCTGTGAGTGGACATGTGGCCGCTCCTTCAGCAAGGTCCGAGCAGGCACATGGGGTGAGGGGTTTATTAGTTATTGGGAGCTCCAACGTTAGGCGGGTGATGGAGCCCCTTAGGGAAATAGCGGAAAGGTCGGGGAAGAAGGCCAGTGTTCACTCTGTCTGCTTGCCGGGGGGTCTCATCCGAGATGTGGAGGAGGCCCTACCGGCAGCGATAGAGAGCACTGGGTGCACCCGACTGCAGGTTGTTGCTCATGTCGGCACCAATGACTCCTGCCGTCTGTGTTCAGAGGTCATCCTCAGTTCGTACAGGCGGTTGACGGAATTGGTCAAGGCGGAAAGCCTCGCTCGCAGGATGGAATCTGAGCTAACTACTTGTAGTATCGTTCCCAGAACCGATCGCGGTCCTCTGGTTTGGAGCCGAGTAGAAGGCTTAAACCAGAGGCTCAGACGATTCTGCGGGGATCTGGGGTGCAAATTTCTCGACCTCCGCTATCGGGTGGAGAAATGTAGGGTCCCTCTGAATAGGTCAGGCGTGAACTACACGCAGGAAGCGGCTACAAGGGTAGCAGAATACGTGTGGAGTGTACATGTGGTTTTTTTGGGTTAGATAGTTCCCTCCCTAGGCCCGCCAAGACACCTCCTGAGACGCGGCAAGGTAGTAGTAGGCAAAACGCAACCGGGAATAACAATATCAATGTGGTAATAGTAAACTGCAGGAGTGTCTATAGAAAGGTCCCAGAACTGCTCTCATTAACAGTCACAATGCCCACATGGTACTAGGGACAGAAAGATGGCTGAAACCAGATGTAAACAGTAATGAAATTCTAAACTCAGATTGGAATGTATACCGCAGAGACAGGCTGGACAGTGAGGGGGGAGGCGTGTTTATAGCGATAAAAAGTGCAATAGTATCAAAGGAAATTGACAGAGATCAGAAGTGTAAAATAATTTGGGTGAAGGTCACAGTTAAAGCAGGCTCAAACATTGTAATTGGATGTCTCTATAGGCCCCCTGGCTCAGCAACTGTTGTGGCAGAGCACCTGAAGGAAAATATTTCGAGTAGATTTCCCCACCATGTTATAGTTCTGGGTGCAGATTTTAATTTGCTGGATATAGGCTGGGAGACTCAAATGTTTATAACGGGTGGCAGCGACAAAGAATGCTGTGAAATTTTTTTTAGTGAATTATCTAAAAACTACCTTGAGCAGTTAAACAGAGAACCAACTCGTGGAGATAACATATTAGACCTTCTGGTGACAAACAGACCCGAACTAATTTGAAACAGTTAACACAGAACAGGGAATCAGTGATCATAAAGCAGTTACTGCATCGATGATTTCAGCCGTAAATAGAAATATTAAAAAAGGTAGGAAGATTTTTCTGTTTAGCAAAAGTGACAAAAAGCAGATTTCAGAGTACTTGACGGATCAACACAAAAGTTTTATCTCAAGTACAGATAGTGTTGAGGACCAGTGGACAAAGTTCAAAACCATCGTACAATAGGCATTAGATGAGTATGTGCCAAGCAATATTGTAAGAGATGGAAAAGAGCCACCATGGTACAACAACTGAGTTAGAAAATTGCTGTGGAAGCAAAGGGAACTTCACAGCAAACATTACATAGCCAAAGCCTTACAGACAAACAAAAATTACGAGGAGCAAAATGTAGTGTGAGGAGGGCTATGTGAGAGGTGTTCAATGAATTCAAAAGTAAAGTTCTATGCACTGACTTGGCAGAAAATCCTAAGAAATTTTGGTCTTATGTCAAGGTGGTAGGTGGATCAAAACAAAATGTCCAGACACTCTGTGACCAAAATGGTACTGAAACAGAGGATGACAGACTAAAGGCCGAAATACTAAATGTCTTTTTCCAAAGTGTTTCACAGAGGAAGACTGCACTGTAGTTACTACTCTAGATTGTCGCACAGATGACAAAATGGTAGATATCAAAATAGACGACAGAGGGATAGGGAAACAAGTAAAATCGCTCAAAAGAGGAAAGGCTGCTGGACCTGATGGGATACCAGTTCCAGAGTACGTGAAGGAACTTGCCCCGCTTCTTGCAGCGGTGTACTGTAGGTCTCTAGAAGAGCACAGCGTTCCAAAGGATTGGAAAAGGGCACAGGTCATCCCTGTTTTCAAGAAGGGACGTCAAACAGATGTGCAGAACTATAGACCTATATCTCTAATGTTGATCAGTTGTAGAATGGAACACATATTATGTTCGAGTATAACGACTTTTCTGGAGACTAGAAATCTACTCTGTAGAATTCAGCATGGGTTTTGAAAAAGTCGATTATGTGAAACCCAGCTCACGCTATTTGTCCACAAGACTCAGAGGGCCATAGACACAGGTTCCCAGGTAGATGCCATGTTTCTGGACTTCCACAAGGTGTTTGATTCAGTTCCCCACAGTTTAATGAACAAAGTAAGAGCATATGGGCTATCAGACCAATTGCGTGCTTGGATTGAAGAGTTCCTAGATAACAAAACGCAGCATGTCATTCTCAATGGAGAGAGGTCTGCTAAAGTAAGAATGATGTCAGGTGTGCCCCAGGGAAGTGTTGTAGGACCGTTGCTATTCACAATATACATAAATGTCCTTGTGGATAACATCGGAAGTTCACTGAGGCTTTTTGCGGATGATGCTGTGGTACATTGAGAGGTTGTAACAATGGAAAATTGTACTGAAATGCAGGAGGATCTGCAGCGAATTGACGCATGGTGCAGGGAATGGCAATTGAATCTCAATGTAGACAAGTGTAATGTGCTGCGAATACATAAAAAGAAAGATCCTTTATCGTTTAGCTACAATATAGCAGGTCAGCACCTGGAAGCAGTTAATTCCATAAATTATCTGGGAGTAGGCATTAGGAGTGATTTATAATGGAATGATCATATAAAGTTGATCGTCGGTAAAGCAGATGCCAGACAGAGATTCATTGGAAGAATCCTAAGGAAATGCAATCCGAAAACAAAGGAAGTAGGTTAACGTACACTTGTTTGCCCACTGCTTGAATATTGCTCACCAGTGTGGGATCCGTACCAGATAGGGTTGATAGAAGATATAGAGAATAGATCGCGAAAGTGTTACGGAGATGATAGATGAACTCCAGTGGAAGACTCTGCAGGAGAGATGCTCAGTAGCTCGGTATGGGCTTTAGTTGAAGTTTCGAGAACATACCTTCACCGAGGAGTCAAGCAGTATATTGCTCCCTCCTATGTATATCTCGCAAAGAGACCATGAAGATAAAATCAGAGAGATTAAAGCTCACAAGGAGGCATAACGACAATCTTTCCACGAACAATACGAGACTGGAATAGTAGGGAGAACCGATAGAGGTACTCACGGTACCCTACGCCACGCACCCCTTGTGGCTTGCGGAGTATGGATTTAGATGTACGTGTATTGTTCACAGAACAGAAATATTGGTAGAAGCCGAATGCGGGGTATATCAGTTTGGTCTCCAGACAAGTGAAGCACGCACGAGACAATACTGACCCTATGACTTAAGTTAGACGATATACTGAACAAAGACAAAACTACATGACGTCACTCAATTATGTAGTGTTGTATCACATGCGCTGTGTGCGTGTGTTTACAAACACCATGCTGTCAAACATTTCGTTATTCTTGGCTAATGTTTTTTTTATATCTTCCATGCATGTAGTGTAGTTTGTGCATAGTTACAAGATAACTCTGATGTTTGTTCCCTTCTTTTTAAGTGATTTGGAATTTTAAGCTTAGAATGATTGAACAAGGTGTGTATTTTTCACTGTCTCCTGTGGCTGTAATCAATAAAGCCACTGTTAACTGTTCCGAGGGATTTTTGTGTAGTCTGGTTCCACTGAATTAAATAAACAGAGGTTCTAATACTCGAAATACAGTCTGTACAGTTTGTACCACAAAATGGTGAGCCTCACGTGATTTATCCGCATAGTTTTATTGGATTAACAAGCACTACCAAAGGAATTTGCAAAATGATTGATTTCAATCCCACAATGTCACGGCTGGCTGCAAAA
This sequence comes from Schistocerca gregaria, assembly GCF_023897955.1. Classification (NCBI taxonomy): domain Eukaryota; kingdom Metazoa; phylum Arthropoda; class Insecta; order Orthoptera; family Acrididae; genus Schistocerca; species Schistocerca gregaria. The sequence continues at coordinate 662,546,586 of NC_064922.1, forward strand.
CTACCACCTTTCTGGCCACCCAATCCAGCTTTGTGGTTTGTGCAAGTGAAGGCCAGTTTTTTCTATCGCACAATTCCAGCAGATGCTACTAAGTTCACACTGGTAGTAAGCCAATTAGACAGCCAGTACATTACAGAAGTGCAAGATGTAATTACCTCGGCACCAAAGTTAACATCTATGACCGGCTTAAAGCAGAATTGGTCTGGCGAGTGGCAGCTTTGTGGGAGAACCAAATCCGCCAGGTTCTCATTCACGAGTATATTAGAAACAGAAAGCCTTTGTACTATTTGCAGCATCCATGAAGCAACGTAGATGTGGAAACTATTCTGAACAGCGTACTGTGCACAATATCGAACAGTCGTTGGCACCACCTGTCAATGCAATCACAGTTTGACACACCCTTGGACATTGTAAGTGGAATTGGCAGATAAACTCCACAATGTGATGACAACTGTACTGCTCAAGGATTACGATGCCTTGGCAAACAAGGTAGATCTACTGACACATCAGACCGAAGAACTGCTATCTCAAAGTGACTCAAGCAATGACTGAGGGCAAAATCAACACTGCCGATGATTGTGCAACAGATAATCAACTACCTCCTCCGCAAACTGAGTCTTAGCAGCAAGGTTTTGCTGGTATCACGCGAAATTCAGGAAGCAAGCATGCAGATGCACAACTCGCTGCATTTACCCAAATAGCAGCAGCGGTTGGATTGGATTGTTTGGGGGAAGAGACCAAACAGCGAGGTCATTGGTCTCATCGGATTAGGGAAGGATGGGGAAGGAAGTCGGCCGTGCCCTTTCAGCATTTGCCTGGAGGGATTTAGGGAAATCACGGAAAACCTAAATCAGGATGGCCGGACGCGGGATTGAACCGTCGTCCTCCCGAATGCGAGTCCAGTGTGCTACCACTGTGCCACCCCGCTCGGTGCAGCGGTTGGAAGTAGGTGACTCCTCCAATTGCTGATCAGTGTCTCCGCACCTGTTTTGCTAGTGAGAGGCACTCCAGCTGAAAATATTTAATAGAACTGGATCCGATTTGTCAATTTATCTACAGAAGTCACCACCCTCACCACCCACATTATTCTATCTGATCACTGCAAAAAACTCGGTCATAACAACGTTTGGCACACTGCACTTGGAACTAGATCTGGATTTAAGATGAGCCTTCATGTGAAATTTTATAATTGCAGACAATGCCTAATCTATCATCAGAGCAAAATTCCTTGTCCATTACAATCTGCTGCCGGATGTGAAGAACTCACACCTATTTGACAATACAACATGTTTAACAGTACCCAGGTTTTGGCAGGGTGCAACCATTCACACTGAGAAAGTAATTCGGGCAGCAGACAACCAGTATGGAGAGCTGCTGCATGGATTTCTGGTTCTAACATGAACCTTTGGAACACCTAAGGAGGTAAGGCACAACGCTGTCCACTTCATAAAGATAACCGATGGCTCCCCCGTATATTGCAGATGTTTGGCTCCACATCATCTTAAAACTGTTAAGGTAGAGCTCCACAGTATGATTTGTGAAGGTGGAATGTGGCCTTCCAACAGTCCCTGGTCCTCACTGCTACATTGATCCCTAAAAAGGGTGGCGCATGGCAGCCTTGTGGTGACTATAAATCCTTGAATGTCAGAACAATACCAGATAGATATCCAGTGTCGTCGTTATGAAACTATAATTATGTGTTGAGTGGTGCAGTTATTTTTAGCATCTTTGACTGCACTAAAGCTTAACACACAGATCCCTGTAGATGAATGAGACAGGCCCATGAGAGCAATCATCACTAGTTCTGGCCAGTTTGAGATGAAATTTATGACTTTTGAACTTACGAGTATTGCTCAAACATGGAATGTTTAATTGACTCTGTGCTACAGGGGCTAACTTTTTCTTTTGCTTACATGGTTGATATTTTAGTTTTTTCATCAGTGACCGAATAACATCGGTAGCATTTATTAGAAGTGTTCAAGCAGTTGGAACACCATGACGTTGTCTAAACACTGCTACGTGTGTCTTTTGTCAGCCCAAGTAAATTTCCCAGGGCATAGAATAACAACAGCAGGATTGCTACCACTGCCAGAGAAGGTGGAAGGTATCTTACGGGTCTCAAGCCCAAATATGGCTAAGAAATTGTATAGATACCTCATCCGTGTTAAATTTTTATCGCCGTCACTCGCCACACATTGCAGAGTTACAGGAGCAGTGGTCGCCAGCCCAAAGAACAAGTGTAACTTGCTGATATCATGGACTGATCAAAAGTGTGTGGCATTTGAAGCAGTCAAACAGAGCATCCCAGATGCTGCACTAGTTGCACACCCTGAGCCTACCGCACCTCTGGCAGTACTAGCTGATGCTAGCCAGATGGGGACTGGTGCAGCATTGAAACAACATAATGACACGTGGCAACCACTTGGACTTTTCTTGCGTAATTAATCGCTCTCACAAAAGCTCTGGGGTGCGTAGACAGAACTTCTGGCCATTTATGAGCTCATCAAATACTTCAAGGCCTCACCTAGAAGCTTTATTATCTACAAAATCACAACCTGCTAATTTACACCTTTTGTCATAACAATACGAACTGTTCACCTAGGCAACACAGTCAGACAATGTTCACCTTGCAATTCGGAATGGACGGATGGTGCATGTGGTGGCCAATTGTTTGTCTCAGGTCGGAAGTATAACCAGCAGGATTGGCTGCACCAAACTTGCTGCAGCTCAACAATCAGATAAAGAAACTACAAGGACTTTTAGCAACCGAAACATTGGCGATGGATCTCCAACTCATCCAGATTCCAAGGAGTGGTGCCAACCTGTATTGTGACATGACCACATAAAAACTGGTCATTCCTACCTACTGCGTTCAGAAGGGACATCACCAATATGCCACACTAGGCTCAAGGGCAAGGCACAGCTGCTACTTTCATGTATAAAGACTTTAAAACCTGTTTACAAGTCATGTTGTGCATGGAAGGCATCAAACCGTCATTGTAGCCGCAATACTCAGAACCCTACCACATGGTGAAAAGGGGGACAAGACAACTGACATTTCAATTAATGTAAAGGTGACCACTTTTTCTGTAGAAAGCATTAAACCAGCTTATGTCTTCCAATCAGCAACAATGCCACAGCATCTAAGATTATGGCCTCGACCAACAACTACCTCATCACTGACTTCACAGCCAGTGGCGCAGATTACAACATCTGCAGACCTGTCAACATGTACCTCAAGATCCGGGAACCACATCTAGTTTCCAGCCAGATATTTGGAACAGCACTCCACTTCCACCTCGGGGGCTGATGTGGCGACATTGCGACGTTACTTAGTGTTGCATCGCACATGCCGTGTGCGTGTGTTTACAAACACTGTGCCACTAAACATTTCGCACCACACACCAGAGGTACTGTGTCTTGTATACATGTGTTTCATTTTGTTATTCTCTGATTACCTGTATCTTCCATGCACATAGAAGAGTTTGTGCATAGTTATCAGATAACACTGATTTTCGTTCCCGCATGTTAAGCGATTTGGAATTTCAAGCTCGGAACAATCGAAAAAGTCATGTATTTTTCGCTGTGACTTGTGGCCGTGGTCAATAAAGCTAACGTTAATTCCAGAATGAGATTTTCACTCTGCAGCGGAGTGTGCGCTGATATGAAACTTCCTGGCAGATTAAAACTGTGTGCCCGACCGAGACTCGAACTCGGGACCTTTGCCTTTCGCGGGCAAGTGCTCTACCAACTGAGCTACCGAACCACGACTCACGACCGGTACTCACAGCTTTACTTCTGCCAGTATCCGTCTCCTACCTTCCAAACTTTACAGAAGCTCTTCTGCGAAACATGCAGAACTAGCACTCCTGAAAGAAAGGATACTGTGGAGACATGGCTTAGCCACAGCCTGGGGGATGTTTCCAGAATGAGATTTTCACTCTGCAGCGGAGTGTGCGCTGATATGAAACTTCCTGGCAGATTAAAACTGTGTGCCCGACCGAGACTCAAACTCGGGACCTTTGCCTTTCGCGGGCAAGTGCTCTACCAACTGAGCTACCGAACCACGACTCACGACCGGTACTCACAGCTTTACTTCTGCCAGTATCCGTCTCCTACCTTCCAAACTTTACAGAAGCTCTTCTGCGAAACATGCAGAACTAGCGCTCCTGAAAGAAAGGATACTGTGGAGACATGGCTTAGCCACAGCCTGGGGGATGTTTCCAGAATGAGATTTTCACTCTGCAGCGGAGTGTGCGCTGATATGAAACTTCCTGGCAGATTAAAACTGTGTGCCCGACCGAGACTCGAACTCGGGACCTTTGCCTTTCGCGGGCAAGTGCTCTACCAACTGAGCTACCGAACCACGACTCACGAGTTCGAGTCTCGGTCGGGCACACAGTTTTAATCTGCCAGGAAGTTTCATATCAGCGCACACTCCGCTGCAGAGTGAAAATCTCATTCTGGAAACATCCCCCAGGCTGTGGCTAAGCCATGTCTCCACAGCAGCCTTTCTTTCAGGAGTGCTAGTTCTGCATGTTTCACAGAAGAGCTTCTGTAAAGTTTGGAAGGTAGGAGACGGATACTGGCAGAAGTAAAGCTGTGAGTACCGGTCGTGAGTCGTGCTTCGGTAGCTCAGTTGGTAGAGCACTTGCCCGCGAAAGGCAAAGGTCCCGAGTTCGAGTCTCGGTTCGGCACACAGTTTTAATCTGCGAGGAAGTTTCATATCAGCGCACACTCCGCTGCAGAGTGAAAATCTCATTCTGGAAACACCCCCCAGGCTGTGGCTAAGCCATGTCTCCACAGTATCCTTTCTTTCAGGAGTGCTAGTTCTGCATGTTTCGCAGAAGAGCTTCTGTAAAGTTTGGAAGGTAGGAGACGAATACTGGCAGAAGTAAATCTGTGAGTACCGGTCGTGAGTCGTGCTTCGGTAGCTCAGTTGGTAGAGCACTTGCCCGCGAAAGGCTAAGGTCCCGAGTTCGAGTCTCGGTCGGGCACACAGTTTTAAACTAACGTTAATTGTTTGAGGGAGTTTTTGTGTAGTTTGGTTCCATCAAATTAAGTACAAGTAGGTTCTAATAATTTAACGACAGTCTGCACAGCTAGTACTCTCATATGGCATATGTAGATTTATGCACCATTTTGGCAAAATTGATGGGAATATGCTCTTTGATATTCTGAAGGTAGCAAGAATAAAATACAGGTAATGAAAGGTTATCTACAGCAAATAGAGGAACCAGTCATTAGAGACAACGGATATAGGAAGGAGGCAGTAGTAGAGAGGGGAGTGAGACATGGTTGTAGCCTATCCCAAATGTTATTCAATCTGTACTCTGAGCAAGGAGAAATTTGTAAAGGAAACTTAAGTTCGGAGAGAAAAAATAAAAGCTTTGAGATCGTGAACATCTAGAAAAGTAAAACAAAGATAATGGAGTATAGAAAAATTAAATCAGGTGACACTGTGGGAATTAGACTGGAAAATAAAACACTACAAGTAGTACACAATTTCTGCTACTTTCGGGAACAAGAAAAAAAGCAAAACAGACACTGGGCAAAGTACAGTGGATATGCAATGTAGACTGGCAATATTACGAAAAAAGTTTTTGGAAAATAAAAAATTAAAATGTCATACAAATTGGAAAGGTTAGGGAGAGTTTTCTGGAGTACTTGTTTAGAATAGAGGCTTATATGTACGCAACCTGGAAGATAAAACAATATTAACAAGAATATAAGGTTCTGAAATGTACTGCTACAGAAGATGGGTAGATCTGATTATTAATGGTGAGAAACAGAACAAAACTGTGAGCAACAGAGTGTTATGGCACAATTGTCTAAAAGAAGGGATTGATTAACTGGATAAACCCTAAAGTACTAACAAATAACCAACCTTTAGAGAAGAAGCGTAGACAGAGACCGAGACTTGACTACAGTATGCTGGTTCAAGTGGATGTTGATTGCAACAATATGCACAGTGAAGACACTTGCACAGGACCGATGGAGAGCTGCATCCAACCAATCATAGGGGTGAAGACCACAACAAGAACAGCAACTGGACCCCAAGAAACTTTGCATACGTTGTTTCTATTAGCACACTATTATTAATGTCTACTCCTGGTGCTGGGAGAACAGTTTTGTTTGTATGGACTCTAATAGTCTTTGTTAGATTAATGCTTAATTTGTTTGCTGTGAACAAATTGTAGATCTGTTGTGAGGACAAAGGGAGACATCATATTAGGTGCGGTCTGTCTCAAGCTAAAGTCTGAGCGATCGGCCACCTCCTTTCTAATCTTTCTCCTTTTTCTCCCTTGGTAAGTAACTAATACTTTTTGTTACATTTATTAACAGCTTTTGGGCACACCCACGCAGCCAGCCTCAGAACCACAAAGATTTATCTGTCAGATCAATTTACACCGATCTTAAGTCAATGAGCTAAGAGAATGAATACATTTATTATATTATTTTCTTACATTGGTGCAAGGTGTCCTTGCAAGGACACAGCAGCAGCCAGACAGTCACTGCAGGCAAAGATTTCTACCTGGCCTTCCATGCAACAGGTTGGCCAGACGAGGCCAGAAGTAGAGGAGACAGCTTTTGATTGCCAAACCATACAGTCATACTTGTAACTGTGTCTCACAGTGTAGTGCTCATTGTAACTGTGCTTTCACTAACCATGTACTTTTATTTTCAACTGTCTTTCCTTTGCAAGAAGTGTGTGTACTTGTCTGGACTGTGAAAAGAACAAGGTAGGGCAGAGTTACCCTGCATTTTGTTCCTCCTGGCACATAAAACTATTCAAAAGTGTTCCAGCACAAACATCCATGTGCTTTCAGTTGTAAGTACCGTGAATCACGAGTATCCAGTTACTGTGTCTTTGCTTGTGATTCTCCGAAATCAGCACGCGTTATGCCCCTGAGCAGCGCTATCCATCACCAACGTTGCCAGCAGCTGCAGCCCAGTGAGAGCTCCAGTGGCTCTGTACGCATTCTGACTCTATTTCTATACTATATTATCCTGTGTACTAATATCCTTAATCGCCCTGCTGAAAAATAAAGTTTAATGAAGAGAAGGGCAGTGGTGAAGTCACTAGACCCTACACATTTGTTAATAGCTTTCTGGATTGTCAAATCACAATGACATTGGAGTATGGCAGTCACTGCTAAACAGAATCAATGTTGATTACGACAACATCCAATCTGGGTCAGAGATTAATCAGGTGGAAGAATCTCATTATGCAGGCAGACAAGGAATTATTTGAAAAATTATGTTTGTATACTGAATCAAAAATAATGACTTTACTCCAGTCAAACATGGTCTTAATCTCCACTTTCTACAATTTCATGCAGCAAGCAATTAGAGCGCAAAAATTCAATGGTAGCATTGCAGAATTCAGCATTTTTTTGATGCCTTTAAGGTAGTGGTAATCAACAATGAGGCCTTAACTGATTTCCAGTGGTATTACTATTTGTTGTCACGTGTCTTCGATGAACTGCGTAAGCTGATTAGAACTTACTAGCTACAGAAAGTAACTTCAAGATTGCATATGATCTGATTGTTCAAACATACAACAATTCCAAGTTAATTGTTGACTTGCACACAAAAGAACTCCTGGATCTGCCCAGAGCCTAAATGGAAAGCACTAACTAACAGATTTTCATCTACCAGCTAAAGAGAAACCGAATGTGATCAAAATCATGCAAGTTGGCATTCAATCGCACGTGGTATTACTGTTGCACATTTTGCTGCATTTACATTTGCACATTAGTGTGCATCTGAGGAAATGTGGGAATCTGGTGACATTTCTAGAAACGAGATGTCAGACATTAGAAACTATTCATCCAGCCAAAATACTGCACCATTCCCAACAGCCAGCTGTGAAGCAAAGTAACGAATAAGGAGACAGTTCTCGACGAACTTTACTCAACACTGCACCGAATGCGAGTTCTGTAACTTCACACACAGACTAATTTGATGTCCTAAGATGAAAGAGAGCAACATTGACAGCAGAATAGACTTTGTGAACAAACAAGAGCCATGTTTTAATTGTCTCGGTACAAATCATAGGCAAAAGGGATGCTGTGCCAGCAGCTGTCACTTTTGAGACAAGCATTATAATATGTTACTGCACATGGAACAAGCTAGTCATAGTGGCAATAGAAAGCAGATTGTGCATTAACACTGAAAATTACACTTGGCGGGATTGGATTGGATTGGAGTAGATTAGGTTCAGTTTTCATTCCATAGACCAAGAATTGAGATGATTCTCCTGATTGTCAGGAGATTGACAAGATATGTGAATATATCACAGTAAACTGTAACTGCTAATATTTATAGAATTAATACACTCCTGGAAATGGAAAAAAGAACACATTGACACCGGTGTGTCAGACCCACCATACTTGCTCCGGACACTGAGAGAGGGCTGTACAAGCAATGATCACACACACGGCACAGGGGACACACCAGGAACCGCGGTGTTGGCCGTCGAATGGCGCTAGCTGCGCAGCATTTGTGCACCGCCGCCGTCAGTGTCAGCCAGTTTACCGTGGGATACGGAGATCCATCGCAGTCTTTAACACTGGTAGCATGCCGTGACAGCGTGGACGTGAACCGTATGTGCAGTTGACGGACTTTGAGCGAGGGCGTATAGTGGGCATGCGGGAGGCCGGGTGGACGTACCGCCGAATTGCTCAACACGTGGGGCGTGAGGTCTCCACAGTACATCGATGTTGTCGCCAGTGGTCGGCGGAAGGTGCACGTGCCCATCGACCTGGGACCGGACCGCAGCGATGCACGGATGCACGCCAAGACCGCAGGATCCTACGCAGTGCCGTAGGGAACCACACCGCCACTTCCCAGCAAATTAGGGACACTGTTGCTCCTGGGGTATCGACGAGGACCATTTGCAACTGTCTCCATGAAGCTGGGCTACAGTCCCGCACACCGTTAGGCCGCCTTCCGCTCACGCCCCAACATCGTGCAGCCCGCCTCCAGTGGTGTCGCGACAGGCGTGAATGGAGGGACGAATGGAGACGTGTCGTCTTCAGCGATGAGAGTCGCTTCTGCCTTGGTGCCAATGATGGTCGTATGCGTGTTTGGCGCCGTGCAGGTGAGCGCCACAATCAGGACTCCATACGACCAAGGCACACAGGGCCAACACCCGGCATCATGGTGTGGGGAGCGATCTCCTACACTGACCGTACACCTCGGTGATCGTCGAGGGGACACTGAATAGTGCACGGTACATCCAAACTGTCATCGAACCCATTGTTCTACCATTCCTAGACCGGCAAGGGAACTTGCTGTTCCAACAGGACAATGCACGTCCGCATGTATCCCGTGCCACCCAACGTGCTCTAGAAGGTGTAAGTCAACTACCCTGGCCAGCAAGATCTCCAGATCTGTCCCCCATTGAGCATGTTTGGGACTGGATGAAGCGTCGTCTCACGCAGTCTGCACGTCCAGCACGAACGCTGGTCCAACTGAGGCGCCAGGTGGAAATGGCATGGCAAGCCGTTCCACAGGACTACATCCAGCATCTCTACGATCGTCTCCATGGGAGAATAGCAGCCTGCATTGCTGCGAAAGGTGGATATACACTGTACTAGTGCCGACATTGTGCATGCTCTGTTGCCTGTGTCTATGTGCCTGTGGTTCTGTCAGTGTGATCATGTGATGTATCTGACCCCAGGAATGTGTCAATAAAGTTTCCCCTTCCTGGGACAATGAATTCACGGTGTTCTTATTTCAATTTCCAGGAGTGTACATTGTCAAAATTAAAAATAGTTATGCTCTTTTAATAAATCTATCATACACAAACTATCTAATCTTGACTGTTGTTACGAAGTGTCATCAAAACTGAAATCTAACAGAAGTTTTTACTTAAACTGGTCTAATAATACATGTTAAGATAGAGTAGCTATAGTTCCCTATCAAATGTCTTTCAAACTCTAAATAAAATTATGCAGAGCATGCCCTCCAGCATAATTCTAGGAACCTGCTACACCGTATGTGCCATTTGGCTTCTCCCACCCAACACCAGTCCCTTGGAACTGCGGAGATGGGAACTGTACTCCAACACATCCTTTCATCCCGCCATCCCCCGGACTGAACCTACGTTAAACAACCTCACTCCCATTTACTCTTCAGTCTTCTCCTCTTTCCCTTTCCTTTTTAGCCATTCACGCATCTTTTCATTCTACATAGTTGTGTTTATCTTTATACTATATACCTCTTTACTGCTCTATGCATCATCTTTGGTTTGAAGCTGGCACAGTACTTACAGCAGAATATCTTTGGCTTTCCTCTGACAACTATGCCTTCATCCTTGCTACCCTCCCTGTTTCCCCTTCCCTGTTGCTTCATAACCTGGGTTGTGAGTAACTGAATCCACTTTCCCTTCTTCCCTTTCTTTCCCCTCTCTCCTCCCTGATAAAGGAACAAAGTTCCGAAAGCTAGGAATGTAAATTTTCTGTTCTGTTTTGTATATCTATCGGCTGTACTGAGCTGAGGTAAGTACTGGTCATCCCTTCTATCTCTTTGTTAGTATTTGTTTCAAAACTCTATTTAAAGTATAACATGTATTGGACTCCTTTTTTGGATCAAGGTACACGATTTTAGGTCTTCATGTAGATTGTTATTATTCCTAGTATTGATTGTGTGACAAAGCAAGCTGGGATATTTTTACTTCCCCTCTTGTTTTGTTGTTTTGTCATCTGCCTCCTTAAATTTGTTTTTCATTTCTGACTAATTACTATTAACATGTGTGAGTATAGTCTGCTTTTTCATGAAAGACAAAGTTTGGCCCTTTCAATCAATTTAATGAGTTCAGTTTTAATTGTAATTTCTGTAAACTTAACTTTGAACAATGTGTAGTTTCAGTACGTATTATTGTAAGGATATATAAGGGCCCGATTTTTCATCCTGAGATAGTCAGCCCACAGTCGAGTTTCAGACGAGGAACCTGTATTGGTTAGATCAACAACAATGCATCCGTTAAATAAGTGTAACACTATAGGCCGTGTGTTAAAACAATGACAGTGTCTGCTCCATATGTAACTTTTTATTCTTCAAGAGCTGTGAACGTTGTGGTTAGGTTTCTATGACTTGTAGATGTTCAATAGCAAACTATTGTCGCAGTTTGTGGAGGTTTGCCTGCAAATGAGGCTTACAGAAAGTTAAAACAATAGTGCACTGGCCATATACAGGGTGTTACAAAAAGGTACGGCCAAACTTTCAGGAAACATTCCTCACATACAAAGAAAGAAAATATGTTATGTGGACATGTGTCCGGAAACGCTTACTTTCCATGTTAGAGCTCATTTTGTTACTTCTCTTCAAATCACGTCAATCATGGAATGGAAACACACAGCAACAAAACATACCAGCGTGACTTGAAACACTTTGTTATAGGAAATGTTCAAAATGTCCTCCATTAGCGAGGATACATGCATCCACCCTCAGTCGCATGGAATCCCTGATGCGCTGATGCAGCCCTGGAGAATGGCGTATTGTATCACAGCCGTCCACAATACGAGCACGAAGAGTCTCTACATTTGGTATCGCCTTGTCAGTGGTCAAATAAGGAAAACTAGAAATGGTAAACACAACAGTAGCTGAGTGTTCTACTCCAGTACCCACACCAAGCGCCAATATTGACTGTTTGTTAAAGATCGGAACAGTGAAAGATATTTTCCGGTAGACAGCGGTGCCTATTTGTCTGTTATACCACTTTCAAATGGCCAGAAAGTTCAACCCTCTGATTTCAGCCTTTATGCTGCAAATGGTTCAGAGATAAAAACTTATGGTTCCAAGCTGTTAACCATTGAACTCTGTCCATCTACTCTTCCCCCCTCTCACTGCCTATCTCCTTCTCCCCCCATCTGTGTCCATCTCCACCTCCTCCCTCTGCCTGTCCACATATTCTCCCTCCTCTCCACGTTATCATCCCCATACCAATAGGAAGTTGCTGATCCTTTCCCCCCATAGTATTTCTTTTCCAAGTAAGTAATATGTGTATTAAGTTCAGATGAAATCGATTCAGGTGCTTAGGCAGAGCTTTTTACCTGTGGCTTTGCTGCTAACATTCACTGTAACATATATTTAACGTTTTTCACACATATTTGTCAAATAATTCATCTGTATCTCTAACGAATTTTGCACTGCAGTTTCATTTTCACGCAGCTCAATGTTTGTGATATCTATCTCCTGAATTAAGTTTGTACAAAATTGTAATCTTGCAGGTACATAATATGGTTTATGCGGGTAGTGCCTGTTTAACATGTTGTTAATAGAATTAGTACTAACGTTGTAATAAATTAAAATGTCATTCATGATGCAGCTGTTTTTCACACATCTCAGTTTTATGATGTCATTTCTCCTGAACTACGTGTAGTACTCTCATATTTTTGCAAGTTCATTCAGTGATATATGTGAATACTGTCTGCAAAACATGTTGAAAATAAAGAGTTAGTACTAAAGAAGTAATAAATTAATAGGTCATGCCTGATGTGGCAGTTTCACTGCATGAACAGCGAAAATGCAGTTAGTGATAAACCTTTTTCCTTTCATAATTTTGTGAGGAATGTTAGTGACAAAAAGTCTTGTAAGGGTCTGAAGTTATGTGTTAAGTTGACTGCAAGTCACTAAGTGCTGTCATTCTCAAATACAGGATGAATATAGTATGGCTATTAGTGTGTTGTAAACCGTGCTTCTTTTTCAACACCCATTTCCACTCCTTTGAGAGGTGTGTGGATCTTACCCCTGTAGTGGTTATTTCCAGAAAGTAAGTGTTGTGTGTACCAAGTTTGGCTGAAAACAATAGAGAGGTTTATGAGGAGATATGAAACATTCATATACACTTATATACATATACAAGACTTACCAAGCGGGAAAGCGCTGGCAGACAGGCACATTAACAAAACACACAAACACACACACAGAATTACTAGCTTTCGCAACGGATGGTTGCTTCTTCAGGAAGGAGAGAGAAAGACGAAAGGATGTGGGTTTTCGTCTTTCTCTCTCCTTCCTGAAGAAGCAACCATCCGTTGCGAAAGCTAGTAATTCTGTGTGTGTGTTTGTGTGTTTTGTTAATGTGCCTGTCTGCCGGCGCTTTCCCGCTTGGTAAGTCTTGGAATCTTTGTTTTTAATATATTTTTCCCATGTGGAAGTTTCTTTCTATTTTATATACATATACATAATTTTATTATATGTATGGATTTCAAGTTCAATTAATAGGAACTTATCTTCAGAATCCGTCCCTTCACAACCAGTGGGTGAATTCTGTAGGCAGTGTAATTTACGTTCCAAGGGAAAATATTCAAGGTGTGTTTGTTCTCATTCCTGACTCAGTTGTAAAGACTGGCACACTGCTTTTGTGATAAATAATGAGTCATCAAAATGATAACTAAGATACGAGTGAAGTGAAAAATGTTGTTTCTCAGCAGGATAGACCACCCAAAATTCCACTAAAGAAGCCTTAACAATAGTCAAACCTTATGGTTTACACATATTTAACATTTCTTAAAAACATTTCTTAAAACATTCCTTAAAAATTCACTTTCAATAAAAGTAGTTCTCAAAGTGTAATTTTTATTCATCTGTTTGATTGGTTGGTTGTTTGGGAGAGGAATACTGAATGCACATAGGAGATTTTGCAGTTTAACTCACAAACAGCAATTTACTTATGTTGGCACTGTATTTCCACTACATGTCAGTATTGGGTGCTCAGTAATAAATTTCTCATGACCTTCAGAGCAGCTCTTTCTTCTTACAGTTAAATGTGCCAATAATCTTAAACACTAATTAATACACATGGACCTTTGAACAAAGCTTACAAGTTCTAGCTATGTGTTGCACCCCCAGCGCCCTCTAAGATTTTTGAGAAACATGTTCCGATCCTACTTGGAGATTCTAATGAGCAAACTGGCACCTTATGAGAATATGGGCACATCATCATATTATTTCTCACAACCTTCAACTACACCCACTTCCTGTAGGATGGTGCTTGCGCGCATAGAGGTGGAACGATAGGGAAGCATGGAGGGGATGAGATTTGCACATGCATGGCGGCAGAGATCGGGCAAATGAAGTCTGTCTTGCTGAACTGTGTTGCTGCTGTCAACAATCAGGTCCATTTTCATTTGGTACATTTCATTATATGTTTAAATACAGGAGGGAATAATACATTTTAATACTGAGTAACAAATGATTTGACTACAAGAGAGAAATCTTGCTTATGAGTCATGAGGTTGTGCCCACTGCTGCACAGCAACTGTCTGTGTGACGTCGGAAGGCGAGAACAGCTGATACAGCTTTGTGAAGACGTCAAGTACAATTTTTCTCAAAACAACAATTGTCTAAAGACAAAATCATTCAAAGCAGTTGCAATAATTGACATTTATTGTAGTTTGGACTATTTTATAAGTAAAAATGTAATAAATAAAAAAATCAACTTCAAACTCAAACTGAAATCATTCTATTTGTTTGACAACTGCTTCTACTCCACATAATTTTTAAATGTGATTACTGCACATATCTGGGCGTGCTTCAATGCAGTTCAATGTAAATAACTATGAGTAAAAACGAATTCTGGGAGAAAACACTAGTGCAAAAGACTATCGTAAAAACTGGCAGTGTTTTATCATATTTTTTTGGTGTCAACAAGCATTACGAGCTTAAAGTAACTAGTTCGACATTACAGTGGAGAATGCATTTATGATCCATTGAACAAGCTAACAATTAACCATCTTCTGTGAATAACACGGTGAAATGCTGACCAATAACATCGGAAACCACTGATATTCCAACAGGTAACCCTCCCTTTCATTTTTTGTCACTTTCCAATTCATTACAGGGGTTTACGTGTTGAAATACTTAAGTTTTTGACAAATTAATCAAGACGCTTTCTCGCAAATAGTACAATTGGTCGGAAAAGCTTAACTTCTCCTTAGGCAATGTGTTGAACATTATAGTCTGAATACTTCACAGGCTACATATTCCTAATCAATAAAAGCCAGGAAGTTCTCATGTACAGTGTATGCAATCGATATGTTGCCAAATACGTTTTTAAACCATGAGTCTTTAAAACCAAGAAAGATCATTACCTCACTTTGTTTTGAAGTATATATCATAATACCTGCTGGCTATTGGCTTGTGTCTGTGTATGTATGGATGGATGGATGTGTGTGTGTGTGTGTGTGTGTGTGTGTGTGTGTGTGTGTGTGGGCGCGCGCGTATATACCTATCTTTTTTCCCCCCTAAGGTAAGTCTTTCCACTCCCGGGATTGGAATGACTCTTTACTCTCTCCCTTAAAACCCACATCCTTTCATCTTTCCTTTTCCTTCCCTCTTTCCTGACGAAGCAGCCGCAGGTTGCGAAAGCTCAAAATTCTGTGTGTGGTTTTTTTATGTGTTTTATTTATTGTGCCTATCTACCGGCACTTTCCCGCTTGGTAAGTCTTGGAATCTTTGTTTTTAATATATCATAATACCATTTACTATATGAGTCCATGTCTGAAACATCCGATTTTAAATTTAGGACGATACATTCAAGGCTTTTATCCATTTTCACCTCCATATGAAAGTCTTACTTCTAAAAACTTTTCAGGGTGACACACACAGTGTTTCCATGATGAAGAGGGATGCTGGCTATTGCTTCATGCACAAGTCTTTCAGTGTCTGTTATCTGGAATGATTTTTTTTTGTCCACATAGCTTGTAACCTGTGTGCAAATTAATTGTACTGAATTATACCAACAGTAATACATGGCTGAACATTAAACTGTGTGGCCACATTCAGATGCAAGAAAGTCAAATTTGTACTTTGTGTCGCTTGACTTTTATAAATTAATGAGCCGCAGGAGTTCAGCACGAGCCTGGCTTATATTGTCCACGATATTTTTATTTTTCAGCCAGAGCACAATTTCCCCCTCCTGGTGCTCGTACTTGGTTATTTCTCTGTAACAGCTGAATGATAACTGGCATGGTAATTACAATGACCAACTTCGAAGCTAGATGTGGAAGAATTGTTCAGTGAATCATTTCTCGAAAATGACAGCATTCATTTCTGAAAAGTAGTCACTGCTACTTTTCTTATGCCTAAATAAACATTTACTCTCAGGAGCCAAATGAGAAGAGGAGCCAGCTTGCAGAATAACTATCCAAGAAACTTTTCCTAGGGGAGCTTCCAAACTACCAGTACCATCACTCATTTTCCAGCAAGTATTCATGGAATGTTTCTGATTCACCCAAGTTTCATCAACGTAATACACTGTATAACTACCTCCTCCTCTCTCAAACAGCATGCAGGGAACACCAACGTTTTAATCTTTCCATGTGAGCACTAAGTTCTCTTATTTTATTATGATGATCCTTCCTCCCTATGTAGGAGGGTGCCAGCAAAGTATTTTCACACTCTGACGAGAAATCTGGGGACTGAAATTTCATGAGAAAATCCTGCCACAACGAAAAATGCCTTTGTTTTGATGGTTGCCACCTCAATTCGTTTGTCATATCTGTGGCAGTCTCTCCACTATTTCGTGAAAATACAAAATGAGCTGCCCTTCTTTGAACTTTTTTTGATCAATCCTATCTGCTGTGGATCCTACACCTGACAACAATAATCCAGAACAGGGCAGAAACGCATAATACCTGTTATATTTTCTACGTGTTCTACAAATAAATCACAGTTATCCATGTGATGGTCGCATTTCAAACATCTTTTGTAATGTGTCACAGAGAATTATTAGTATGCCTTTTTATAGTACAGTTCTATTGATGTGCTAGTTTAATTTAGGTTAAGGTATAGCATACTTTGTGGTTTACACGGAACATTAATGTATTGATGAAAAATTGTGTAAGTGTCATGCTATGGTTCATAGTGACTTAACCACTACTGGTTCCTTTTAAAATGAGAAAACCCGCATCTTCATCGCCTGATAGCTGTGCTAAAGCAACCATGTGTGGGAGTCCTTACCACAGGTCCCAAAGCCTGAAAATGGTTTCTTTATATGTAATCCCAAGCCTGATGACACATTCTGTAAGTGCCAGAGGTCAAAGCTAGGTCTCTTTTAATTTCCAAGCTGCTTACTTCAATTTTTCTACAGGTTTCATAACTTTGATGTAGAATGTCATATGGAAAGCTATACTGACGGCCAGATGATATCACTGATGGCATTGTTTGGGAAGAAATTTTGACAAGATAGAACCTAAAAAATTACACTATTCAGGTTGTTGCAAAGAGTGTCAGCCCATCAATGTCTAGATCATTCTTTGGATCTATTCCCAATGACTTCTATTGTGTATGCTGCCTTTGCAATGACCTTGTCCTCTGTGCATCACATGCCAAACCAGCACAGGCGGCTTTCCTGCATTTTCTTCTGGATCAGTGCAACTCCAAAATGTTTCCTGGTAGTGTCTTTGAAATGTGATCCAGCTGAGTGACGATATGACCTCTTTATCTAAAGATCTTAGTCCCCCATCACCTCCAATCACTGTTCTGCCTCTTTGACTTCAGATGATCCATAATCCAATGATCATTGGTGACGTCTGTTGTTGTTCACCACTTCATCCAGGTTGCCTGCGTCCTTGCATTGACTTCGTCTGTAACTTCGCCATCACTAGAGATTGAAGACCCGATATACTTAGATATTGATACTCTTGATAAAACTTTTCTGTCAACGTTGATGGCCGAATTTCTTGCAAATCTGATGCCACATACTCAGTTTTCTATTTGTTGAGCCACAGGCCATATCACAAAAGTCAGTCATTCCACACTTGTGTTTGGTGCTGGAGATCAATCTTGCTCTCCACAGTCAACATGACATCGTCAGCACAGAAAAATCTCTTTGGTAGTGACATGTGCAGCTATGATGTGAGTGTCGATCACAAGAATAAACAGCAGTGATGCTACGGCCAAGCCTTGGTGGACTCCTACTGTGATGTGAAAGTCATTTGAGGCTTCTGCAGCTGCTTGCACATAGTTCCTTGGTTCTACACACAGAAGCGGTAGCCAGTTAATGAGGTACTCTGGAAAGCCATCGTGGTCTCAAAAGTGCTGACCAGATTAGATCAAGTGGTACCCAATCAAAAGCCTTTTCATGGGCTAGAAAAACAAGGTGCAGTGGCTTCTTCTTTTTGTGGTATTTTTCAACCAGTGCAGTATGGATTGCACCTGTTGTACCACAATTTTTCACAAATCTGGCTTAGTTCCTTGTGATCTGAGCTATCTCATGAATCATTTGTAGAGAACGTATTCAAGGATCTTCATCATGTGGCTCAGTAGTCTGATCAGGCAGTAATTAGAACACTAAACAGGGCTTATTCATCTCCTTCACAGCACCCTCGATTTCAGCAACATTAATTTCCTTGACTGGACCTTCAACTGCTGACATGGTTGGTACTGATGGATAGAGAAGATCCTCAGATGAAATTCTCTCAAAGTAGCTCTACCACTGTGTCCTTGCTTTCTTCCAGTTATTCAGCAGCTCACCCATTCTGTCACTGATGCAATACAAGTGTTGGATGTCTTCTGTTTTCTGAAGTTCCAATTTGACTGGTCAATAAAACTCCTGTTCTCCTTTGTGTGTGTCTAGTTTCACATAGAGATTTGAATACTTGTCTACTTTTGTGACTGCAATGATGTTCTGCACCTCTCTAAAGGCTTGTTTGTAGGCATTCCCATGGGCTAGTGTTCTGCCTGCAAGAAACGTGTGGTGCAATTTTCTGTTCTTGCATACAGCATACTTAACACTGTCACTGCAAAGCCACCTGTCTTTGCTGATCCTTCGTCATCCTGGTTTCGTTGTTCCGAGAACAGAGTGTGCACCTTTGTGAACAGCAATTTAGTCCAGCTATCTTCGACTGTGGCAATTGGGGGCACTGTAATTTCTGTCATAATGTCAGTCCCCTTCTCTTTGAAGTGCCACCATTTGATTCTTGATGGTCCAGTTCTGCCAGAATACCTAGATCTTGGTGGGTTTATTCTGAGCTTACAGATGACCAGTCAGTATTGCACTGCAAGTTTTCATATGGAACGACTTTTTACGTCTAACACACTTTTCAGGTTACAACCTCTAACTAGGGCATAGTCAATCCAAGTTGTATTTGATCCACTACAGTACGTGATTATATGAGTTCCATTTTTTCCTAAACAAATGTTTGTGACAACCAGATCATGATCATGAGTTTCTGCACAATCCAGGATTTGCTGGCCATCATCGTTCTTCTCTACATATCAATGTCCCCTGTGAGCATCAGGATCTTCTTTTCTTTGTCCGCCATGTACATTCATGTCATCAGTGATAATGAGGTAGTCTTCACCTGGAACTACAGCAGTCTTATGGAATACCCATAAGGATTCCTTATTCAATTTCATTTTTTATTGACAGACTTTTGCAGAGCTGAATACTGTAGAAAAAAGAGAAGAGGACTACTTATTTGTAGTTTTTCTGACTCAAGTTCATTTTATAGTCGTTAGAATTTTTAATATCATCTGTCACTGATCGTAGAACATAATAAAAGACAGTGGCTTTAATTTCAGTATCCGTGGAATATGGGCCAATCTTACATGCACCTCCACCTTCTCATTATTTTTTAGGGCTCATATGCCCACACTGCAGTTTTTAGGTCGTCTAGAATATTGTCTTTCTAATGAACATGGTTTAGAAGAGTTTGCAAAAGACAATTTTTTAAAAAATGGGCTGAAAATGGCAACTTTTGCATTTGTAGAAAAAAATCGTCTTTGCCCTAAACTTGTAAAACTATTGAATAGCAATAGTAGAATGAAATTTTATATTCTAAGAACTTGTACTGAAAGGTTTATATGTTCAAAGTTTAGGTTTGCTGAATCTTGTCATTTTTTAAGGCCTTATATGCTAGCAATAAAAAATCAAATAGAGTTTTTTAGGTGTTTAGAAAAGTGTCTTTCTAATGAAAACAGTTAAAATGAGTTTGTAGAAGACACTTCTGTGGTAAAAATGGGCCAAAATAGCCATTTCTGTCATTTTTGGAAAAATTGTCACCTTTTCCCTCAATTTGTAAACAATAGAAAGAAATACGAGAATTAAATTTTACATTCCATGATCTTGTATTGGTAAGTTAAGTGCAAAGTTTCAGGTGTGTCAAATAATTACTTCCAGAGAAATAAAAAGCTGAACTACATATTTTTTTCTAGGCATCTATTTTTTTGGCCAATCTTGCTTGAAATTATCCACGTGAAAAATGCTCGGGAAACCTCTTTTTATATATATAAATTTCACATAAGAGAGTGCAGAAAGTTGTACAAGATAGCCTGGTTTTGTTTCTTTCAAGAAAATATTGCTAGCGATATTATGTCCCAAAGTTGCCGAAAACTCATAGCTGCATTATTGATAGCCGCACTATGGAGTCAAACAAATGACTATATCTCTGCAAGTATTAAATTGGCGAAAGTAAAACTTTGCCAGTGTTCACTGGTAACACATGCAAATGTCCACACAAAATTTCAGCAAAATCCGTGATGGTCAAGTGGGCACTTTTCCTGAAATTGGAGCACATGGCATAGAACAGACCTATAATATTTCATGTTATACTTGAATTTGTCCTTAAAGTGAAGCCTTTCTTTTCCAACATTCTTTCTACAGTTCTGTACATCATCACTGAACATCTTTCTCAGCAGGTAATCATTCTGGATTTGGACCACATTAAGGTGGCATTCCAACATGATTAATCAAATACTGGAAATTTTGTCCTCTTTAATACATAATTTCTCAATTACACATTTTCTTTGCATGCAGAACAGACCTCAAATATTTGAAGTTGAGACCACACAGTTTCTTGATTTGTTTCTGATGCGGTACAGTTCCTGAAGAATGCACAAAAGCAGGAAGAGAAGCATGCACAAGAGCAACCAGGAAGATAGCCTTGAACACACAAGAGTTTTGTTTGCAGACACAACTAAGAGTGTGAAACACAGCCCCATACAGATTACAGAACACAGCAACTATTGTGTCAATTAGTTTCTTGATGTCACAATGTTACCAAGAATTGGAATTAGCACATGTATTTGTGGTTTTGGCTACCAATGTCTACAACTAGCAGTTCATGTGCTCCACAGTCACAGGCCATTACAGTATTTATCCAAGGATAAGACAACCCTTCCACCTTTTTTAAGAGGCTCCTTGAGAAAAATTTATTTTTACCGTATTCTGACTAATCAAAATTACAAACTGTTTTAATGACAAAGTATCCGCTTAAGAAGTTAACATGATACATACAACTTATGCCACTTATTGATTGTTTGCATCTTCATAATACGAGAATAAAAAATAAAAAAAAATAAAGTTTACATTAATTTTTATCTTTGCTACATTTTTGCTAAGCCTTTCATTTGCAATATTATTATTTTTAATCATCATCATTACCATTAACCTAAAAGCACAGATGTGAAAACTATATTTTTTTGTCATAAATATTTGATCGTTTCTTCATTTGGTGTTTCTGAGATCATAGTCATGATGAGACCTGAGAGCACAGCTGCTCTCTCTCTCTCTCTCTCTCTCTCTCTCTGTGAATATGTAGCAGATTTTAGATTTTGCTTCTACACTTATGGGAGAATGTTACTATGTATCTTGTTTCCAAATATATCGTCTGTCCGCTGCACTCTCATCGGCTTCATAGAGCCACTAGCTGACATATTTCCTTTCAGTCCCATTATACCTTGTAGTGAGCACTGACTACTTTGCTGCAAGAAACACATAAGTACACACTGGCCACTATCTAGACTTCTACAGTCTTCTGCAGAAATGTACACCACTGTTGAGTATTTGTCCAATTTTGAAGTCAGTTCAGTTCAGACTACAAATGGATTCAGACAAACTGCAGTTTAAAGGTGTTAGATGTCCACAAAAGCCAAAGTGTGCAGAATAGATTCCCATAGTTGGCATGATGAAATTTGCTGCCCGCTCTCCACTCCCCAACCCATATTCATCTAAGTTCTCAGCCAAGCTGGTGTAACTGTTCCCCCTCCACTCCTTTGATAGTGCTGTGCCTGAACAACTGTGAAACACAGACTGCAACATCTTCTAGGTTGCAGGTCATATGTAACACCAGCAACTAATACATACATGAAATAGCACAATCATGATTTAGTCCAGTTGTGAAACTTTCGCTTGGCACACAATCTAGTCATGTCTGTTGGTACTACCTCCACAATGGGTCTTAGCACAGTAATTTATTCTCACAGTAACAATTACAGTCAGTTTAATATGATTTACTTAGTTTGTTTGACATTTAATTCTGGATTTTTTCCCCTTGTTTCACCTGAGTGTCACCATCCTGTGCTACTAAAGCCAACTAAAAGCTCATAATGTTTTTACCCAATGTTCTAAGATGTGAACAGTGACTGAATTTCTCATTTGTACACCATGTGGTAAACCATTACAGTCTCTCAGAATCAAGTAATGTTTCTTGATGGACTACATTTTCACCTCCGAGTATTACCTTCACTTAAAAAGCAGCGTAAATATTTGTCTATGGTACCCATACATGTAAGGGAACTTTTATTGCAAACATCTTCAATTGCTCTACAAACGAGAGTGTTAGAGAACAGAATTTAATGCTATTTTCTCTTGTGCTTCACAGTTTGCCAAATTTTAAGCAGAGCAGTAGACTGTTGTAGTGGCTAGTTCACAGTTTGTCGTTACACTAGCACCGCACGAGTCAAATGTCCACTGACTATTCAAGCAAGATTTATACTACATGGAGCACTCTAGTGTACAGGGAAATTTTGAGCCTATTAAAATGTATCATTTGCCCAGCCCTAGCCTTCCAAATTCCTCAAAATAAAACTGCATGTGACCTCAAAAGTGAAAGCTTCACCTGTAAATGTATTAAACAATGTGAACATATTGAGTTCATCGGCAGTGGCTTAGTATGTGAATACCCTGTATTTTTTGCTAATGATGAATTTGCCTGTCTGCAATGTCCTTAAACCCCTCTCTAGTATCTGCAATTAGCTGATGGTAAATTGTTTGAGGGGGGAGAGGGACAATATTGCCTCAAGTGCACCTTGTGTTTCAACAATTTCACAAGTAAAAACAGGACAGGATTTCTACAAAATCTAAACAGTATTCCGCTCACCTGCAAAGAAGCCTTCTCTTGCTGGGTCTTCCTCAGCCAAGATGACATGCCGTGACTGAGGCCGGGTCTGCATTTGATGAGGGCTCTCTACCACTAATGCACCAGTCAATGACAGCAACTCCTGCAAGTAGTAAATTACCATTATAAGCCAACTGTTATTCTGTTGGCACAAACTGGAATGATATGTAATCCTCATGGCTTAGAAATTGTAGCTATTTTGAACATCATTTGCAACTGAACAAATATCGTGCATTTGGAAAATGAATGAAAGTAAAAGTGTTGTTAACAACATGTAAAACACAGGCTGGTTGGCTTGCTTACATGATGTAGGAATACTTTGAGCATAATGCAATGGTATGAGACAAAAGTGTTTGGTACTGGGTAAGTAGTATTGAAAACGTACCGTAGCACACCTCAAATCATGTCAAAGGCACCGTATTTTACAGGCTATGAGACACATTTCTTTCTTCAAAAAATTGCTCCCAAAATTCAGGAGCATCTTAATACTCAACATTGATGCAGAAATGTTGGGTGTTTGTTTAAAATTCTCACCAGTCTTAAAAATGGTGATATATTAGATGCCACATAAAACCTGCCTCTACTTGGCAACAGAAGTGCACCGATCGACGAACACGAGTTACTGGGATTTGCAAGCTTGCTGACTCTGTCTGTCTCCTGTCCCGCCATCACAAACACAGAACACTGTCTAGCCTACGATGCGTCATTGCAATCTACGATGCCAGTGAAATTGAACTGGAAAGTGATTTGTGTTATCGGTAACAGTACAATATTTTGTTAGTAGCTAGTGTTGTAATGGAAAAAAATAACAAAGAATGGAAAATCCAGAATGGAATGTAACAATACCAGAGAAGGAAAGTTGCTACTCACCAGGTATTCATATGACAAGGGCAATAAATTGAAAGTATTATCAATGCAGAAGAACAAGGAAACAGAGCAGCGTTTCAGCCATACACCAACAGAAAAAAGCCATTCACGACTGACAGGCTAGGTAAAGAAGAACCAAAAAAAAATGAGGAAGAATAAATGTGCAAATAGAGGACTGAATGCAAAATGGCCAAAACTAGAAGATAGCGTATTGAAACATATTCAAGGACATTGTCAAAATGGTTTTGAAATTACTACAAAAATGATTCAAATAGCCACTAGTAGGCTAGTGCTGAAGTGGAACTTAATAGACTTTAAGAGAGGAGTTCGTTAGTGCTACAGATTTTTGAAGCATCAAGCACTTAGAAAGCGAACCAAAACCAAAACCTCTCAGAAAATGGCAGAAGATGCCAAAGAGACAGAAAATAAGTGTGGAACTAAGCGAAATAGCGAATATGTGTAAAACTACTCTGACATCTGATGTGCCGAATAACAGAACTGTTCCCATGAAAGGTGCTGAAAATGTAATTACACAAACAAGTAACTCTGTCTGCACAGGCCACGTGGGCCCAATGGTACCAACTGTCCACTGTGTCATCCTCAGCCCACAGGCATCACTGGATGCGGGTATGGAGGTGCATGTTGTCAGCACACTGCTCTCCCAGCCGTATGTCAGTTTATGAGACTGGAGCCACTACTTCTCAATCAAGCAGCTCCTCAGTTTGCTTCAAAAGGGCTGAGTGCACACTGCTTGCCAACAGCACTGGGCAGACCGGATGGCCACCCATCCAAGTGCTAGCCCAGCCCGACAGCACTTAACTTCGGTGATCTGACGGGAACTGGTGTTACCACTGCGGCAAGGCCACTAGCCTATGCAAACAAGTGAACATGAAAAAAAAAAAAAAAAAAAAAAAAAAAAAAAAAAAAAAAAAAAAAAAAAAATAGTACTACACTGTTGTCCTTTCATGTTGTGCTGAGCATACTAAACTTAATCCAATGATCAAATGCAAAACAATGAACCTTCTGAAATCCCGCCGGGTGGTGGTGTTCATGTTCATGTTCATGAAATGGGTTGGATGGTCGAGGCTAGTACGAAATTATGGATTAACAAAAAGTGGGAGAGAAGGAAAAGTGCTTTATTGAAGGTGAATTATCTTCTTGTGCTAGATCAGCTTATTAGTCATCTGAAAAATTCTAAAAGAGAAACTGAGATAGGGAGGACTCACTTCACAATTACAACCTCTTCATGTCTTTATAAATGAACCATTCAAAGTGTAAATGATGGATCAATTTTCAAAACTTCGTCTTTATTCAAGTACAAATACAAAATGAACAAGTTTTATACCAATGAAAAGAGAAAGTCTCGAAGGCTTTTTCATAATGTTTTATGTCAATTTAATAAATTCAATAATTTGTAATTAATTAGTTTTAAATAATTATTTAATGTTGATAAATGTTATAAATGTCCAATGTGGCCACTGTTAGCTGCACGGAAAACATCAATGCAGTAGCCAAACTCGTCCCATACAGGCGGAAGCGTATCTACTGTTACTGAGTGCATGGCAGCAGTGATCCAGTTCTGTAGATCGTTCTGAAAGACTGGTAGAGGCGGCATGTAAACGGCTTCCTTCATGTAACCCCATAAGAAATAGTCACAGGGAGTGAGATCAGGGCATCTTGGTAGCCAGAAGTGCAGAGCCAGGTCCTCAAGTCCCCTGTGACCGGTCCAGCACTGAGGAAGGGAGTCTTTCCAAAAGCCTCATAAATCACGGTGCCAATGGGGCGGAGCTCCATCCTGTTGGAAAATGAAGTCCTGGGAATCTTCCATAACTTAAGGGAATAGCCATTGTTCCAACATTTCCAGGTATGTGATTTCCTTTACAGTTCTTTCTGCAAAGAAAAGTGGTCCATAAACCTTCGTATATGGCACAGAACACGTTGATCTTCAATGGGTCTCTTTCATGTTGCAATGGTGAATGTGGATGCGGCTTTTCCAAACCCTGTATGTGAACATTGTATCTGTTGACTTTTCCACTAAGGTGGAACATTGCTTCATCACTATAATTACACGCTGTAGAAATGTGTCATCCTCCATCTTTACTAGCACACAACCAAAAAATGCGAGATGCCTCTGTTTCTCATTGGGGTTGAGAGCCTGCACAAGTTGTAATTGGTAGGGCTAGTACAGCAAATGCCTTCTCAGAACAATTGGTTCGGGTATTCCAAGCTCTCGACTGGCTCTATTGGTAGACTTACTGGGACTGCGCAAGAAAACTTTCTTGAATCCGTTGGAGATCATTCTCTGACACACACGATCGACCTGTGCTTTTTCCTTTGCACACAGTCCCATGCTGTTTAAATTGCTTAAGCCAATGGCTAATGCTTTTGTGATTTGGTGGTTGAATACCGAATTTGGTACAAAATGCCTGCTACACTGCAATTTGTGACTCACTTTCCCTGAACTCAAGAACACAGAAAACGAATGCTAACAAAGGAATAAGCCAGACAGATATTTTGATGACGACCCCAGCATACAAAAAAAAGGATAAGAGACATGTACATAGGAACGTGGGATGTGTGGAGCCTATACCAAGCTGGAGCCCTACAGCTGCTAATGCAAGTAAACAACTATGGTATAAAACTATTGGCTCACCAGGAAATTGGGTGGAAGGGAAGTGACATAATGAACCCAGGAAATTTCACAATTTCTATGGTGGCAGGAGGATGAATACCTTTGGTACAGGTTTTGTGGTCGCTAAAGGACTGGAACATAAACAGGCTGTAATGCGCTTCGAACCAATCAATGAACGGATGTCCATTTTAAGATTAAGGGGAAAATTTTTCGACATAACAATTATAAATCTGCATGTACCCACAGAGGAGGCAGATGAACAACAGAAGGATGAGTGTTTTATAGCAAAGCTGAGCAGTTGTATGATCAGGCTCCTAAACACGATGTTAAAATCTTAGTAGGAGTCTTGAATGCAAAAATAGGAAAAGAGGCATATCAGCCAGCTATAGGAAACTATAGGAAAACATAGCCTCCATGAAACAACAAATGACAATGGAATTACGGCTGTAGATTTTGCTATAAGTAAAAACATAACTGTCAGCAGCACATGGTTTTGCACACAAAAATATACACCAAGAAACATAGATGTCCCCAGATGGACAAACTAGAAATCAGATAGACCATACTGACAGGAGGCACGGATCAGACATAATCGATGTTAGGAGCCAATGTGGGGGCTGACTGCAATTCAGACTATCGTCTAGTGAGAATTAAGTACAGGCAGAGGATCTCACTACTGATTAAACAAAAAGGCCACAAAGAGAGAAGTTTTGATATTAAGAAGCTAAAGTCAGAAGAAATACAGAGATCATATCAGGCAAAAAGAGAAGAGGGGATTAAGAACAATACCAACACATCAAATGAAGATATAGAAATAATGTGGAAACAATGTAAGACTGCAATCCTCAAGGCAACTGAGGAGATTTTGGGATAGGTACAGACTCAAAGGAAGGCAAATTGGTTTCACGAAGAATGTATGAAAAGAACTGAGGAGCATAACATAGTACAAATGAAATTATTTCAGAGAAGAACTAGAGCAAATCTAATGATTATAATGAGAAGAGTAATGTAGCTAAGAGGATTTGTAGAAAGAAGTAAAGAGCACTACAAAAGAAAAAAATTGGAAGAAATTGAACAGCTGGGAGAAGAGAAGCACATGCGTGAAATGTACCAAACAATTAAAGAAGGAAAGGCTGGGTTTCAAACTAGAACAAATATATGTAGAAATAAAGAAAGGGATTTGATAGGGGAGAGTAATAAAATACTCAACAGATGGGCAGAATACTTCCAAGAGTTACTGAACCTAGACATAGAAGGATTAGAACAAGAAGAACTGGTGGAAATAACTTATTATGGACTAGAGGTCTTAGCACTAGAACCTACACTGGAGGAAGTGATACGAGCCATTAAGACCTTAAAAAATAATAGGGCACTTGAAGAAGATCAGATCTAGGCGGATCACAAAAAAGGAGATAAATTAACCTGCCAGAACTACTGAGGAATATCCCTGCTAAATACTATGTATAAAGTGTTCTCCAAGATCCTAACTAGGAGGCTTAGCCCCTATGTGGGAGAGAGAATTGGAGACTATCAGAATGGCTTTAGAAGAAATAGGTCAACAACTGACCAAATATCCACATTATGCATACTACTTGAAAAATGTTATGAGCATCAAATAAACATACATCAGCTTTATATTGATTTTAAACGAGCCTATGATAGTATCTAAAGAGTGATATAGTGTAATGTGAAGGAAGAGGCAGGAATACCTAAGAAGCTCGTTAAACTTTCTATGATGACCCATGGTGAAACCAACTGTAAAGTAAAAATAAAGGGCAAAATCTTCAGAGAAGTGGAAGTGAAGAAGGGACTGAGACAGGGTGACAATATCTCCTCACTGTTATTCAACCTCTGACTCGAAAAAGTTGTAACTTGGATGGAGATAAATAGAGAAGGAACCATTTTTAATCATTCACTGCAGTACCTGGCCTATGCAGATAATGTGGCATTACTCGCACGAAACACCGCTGTGCTGGCTGATGCCTGTCAACAACTGGAGAGAGGTGCAAGGGAACTTGGCCAGGTAGTCATTGTCGAAAAGACCAAATATATGGCAATGACCAACCAGCAAAACCTACCAAATCTCAGGATAGCCGACATGGAGCTTGAAAGCATAAGAGACTTCAAGTACCTCAGATCGACTATCACAGAGACAAATGACATCAGCAGCGAGGTGAAAGCTCGAATAGCAGCAGGCAACAGATGCTACTTTGCAACACTGCCCATACTTAGGAGCTCACATCACGAAAATATAAAATCCTCATTTACAAAACAATTATAAGACCTGTTGTTATGTACGGTGCCGAGACAGGACCATGACTGCAAATGAGGAAAGGACCCTTAGCATTTGGGAGAGAAAGGTTCTGTGTAGGGGAGAAAGGTTCTGTGTAAAATGTACAGCCCAATATATGATCAAGAAGTTTCACGCATCCATATGAATGCAGGATAGAACAACTTTTTGGAGAACCTGACATTGTCACTGCCATTAAAATAAGAAGACTGTGATGGGCAGGACACTTGGTCAGAATGGAGGAAGACAGAGCATGTAAGAAGATTTTTTATGGCAAAGCTGGAGGCAGAGAGCAGAAGGGATGTCCCAGAAAGAGATGGGTGGATGGAAGACACGAAAAAGCTGGGTGTCAGAGGATGGAGACGGAAAACCATGGACCGGATAGAATGGCAGAATATTGTGATGCAGGCCAAGGCCATCCAAGGGCTGTAGAGCTGAGTATTATTATTATTATTAGTAGTAGTAGTAGTAAGAATGCAGGAAACCTAGTACTCCACAGTCGCCACCTCACCCACAACTGACAGTGAAATGGAATGAAGGGCCTATTGCCACATGAACTCTACCGGCCGCTTCTGAAACCATCACCACCCATCTGCCAGGAACTTTGAAACTTCCTCTTTTCATTGGTATAAAGCTTGTTCATTTTGGATTTGTACTTGAATACATACGAATTTTTGAAAATAGGTCCATCATTTAGAATAACCCTGTATGCGAGAGAGCAATGGAACAAACAGATGATGGATGAAACCCCACATGAATTCATGCTGAAGGGAGCTTTAAAATGATCTATAATCAAAACAAGTGTGCCAGTGGATTAAACAGTCACAGTTGAAAGCGAGAGAAGACATTACTGTCAAATCTTTGAAGAAGTGCGGCATAAGTAATGTCCTCAATGGCAGTGAAGACTATCTTATATATGAAGAAGATAATGATGATGAGGAACAGGAAAAGGGGGGGGGGAGGAAGGGGAAGGGGGAGGAGGAGGAGGAGGAGGAGGAGGAGGAAGAAGAAGAAGAAGAAGAAGAAGAAGAAAGTTGAGATAGCCTGGCTTTGCAATCAAATATTAAAAATGGTAAAAATGTTGTTTAAAAAATAATAATAATACCGTATTCAAAATTTGAATATTTCTAATGACTACAACATCTACAAGTCTCTGCAATAATAAAAGTGAAAGCTCATGTTCAGATAGGTGTAGGGCAGTGTTGCAACTTATCAGCACTGTTGTTCAGCTTACATGCGAAACAAGCAATAAAGGAAGTGAAAGAACACTTTCAAATAAAAGTACATGGTAACAGATGCCAGTGCTAAGGTTTTTAGACAATATAGCCCATGTAGCAGGATGTAAGGAAGGCTTGGATATGTAGGTTGACTTCAAACGTTTTATGAAAACAGTTAAGAAATAATATTTGCATTTGGTAATCAATGCATTGACACACAATTGGTCAAGGTCTCAAGACTTTTATTTGCATACCTATGCTTAAAACTGTAAGCAACATCAACGTGTTGGAAGGAGAAAAAAAAGGGGGAGGGGTGTTCATGTACAATTGCTGTCCACCAATCACTTGATTATTCTGCAGCTAGTTAAGACTTCCCCAAATAGATGATATAGGAAAATGATTGGTTCAAACACGAATGGCACACTGCCTTTATGGAAAACTAATAACAAACACCGCTATCAGAATCACATTGTTGCGACAGCACAAAGTGGAAGGATTAGCTTGGTTGTTTGGGGTTGGGTGACTGCAGCTGGAGAGACAAAATTGATTGTTGTTTTATATACAATAGATTAAGTACAGTACACTCACATTTTGGAATAATAATATTCTTTTTTTATGCCACTCATATGTTACATAAAAGATGTATTTTACACGTGTTACCAAATGTTGTTGTTAAAGAAAACTTTTTTTGCTGTGACTAGTTCTACTGTTTGTCACCATCTGGCAGACTTTACAGCTCAAAGTGATCTGTAATTACAACAGTATTTTACATACATTGTAATCAGGGCTATTTACTTTGTACTCCCATGTACATGTACCGGGTGTCAGTATAAATTTGAAAACTGAATAAATTGCAGAATAATGTAAATAGAGAGGAACAAATTGACACACATGCTTGGAATGACATGGGGTTTTGTAAGAACCAAAAAAATACAACAGTTCAAAAAATGTCCGAGAGATGGCGCTTCATCTGATCAGAATAGCAATAATTAGCATAACAAAGAAAGACAAAGCAAAGATGATGTTCTTTACAGGAAATGCTCAATATGTCCACCATCATAACTCTACAATAGTTGTAGTCGAGGAATAATGTTGTGAACAGCACTGTACAGCATGTCTGGAGTTATGGTGAGGCATTGGCGTCGGATGTTGTCTTTCAGAATCCCTAGAGATGTCCGTCAATCATTATGCACTTGCGACTTCAGGTAACCCCAAGTCAATAATCGCACGGACTGAGGTCTGGGGATCTGGGAGGCCAAGCATGACGAAAGTGGCAGCTGAGCACACAATCATCACCAAACGACAGGTGCAAGAGATCTTTCACGTGTCTAGCAATACTATTTTTTTTTTTTCCTAATAAAACCCCATGTCATTCCAAGCACTGTGTCAATTTTTACCTCTCTATCTACATTATTCCGTTGTTCATTAAGTTTTCAAATTTATACTGACTTTTTGATCACGGTACATAGAATGCTCTTGTGAATTCCAATATTTCAAAAATAGATCCCGGAACTTTCAGAAATTGCATATTTTAAATGATGAACAACTGCAGAAGGTAAGAATCAAACTGCTAATCTGTTTGTTCCAATTGCTACACCACACTGGATGTACAGAATGTGATATTGCTGCCCTTATTTGTATAAGAGAGACCAGCTGTTTTGAAGTGGACTGTGGATTCCTTGATCTGGATCTAGTCAGTGGTCTTTCATATGGCAGCGTTGTTGGATCATTGCATTCTGCTTGTGTTGTCATGTCCTCTTGGTTATGCAACATTCAAATAAAAGTTACCTCACTAAAGGCAGTGGAATATTTGGAGAGCTCTTTATGAGCCTCGTATTGGACGTCACATCACTGATCTGTGCCTCATGAATATCAGACGGCTTCAAGTGAAGAGCATAGACGACATCTTTGTGCTTGTGTCTTCTTGATGTGGGATCATCGTTCTCAACTTTGTGAGAGATTTGTGACATGCAGAAAAGAATTTGGTGGGGGCAAACATAATCTTTTTAGCATTTTTCTACTTGCCTGACCTTAAATGTACTCATAAAAATCCATTCTAGGTCACCTGAATTGTAGCTTACAGGTCATGTTTGGCTTTATAACGTCCAAGGTCTTTCTTCTTGGCATCCAAGATCTGTATAACCCAAGTGTCATTTTAAAAGTTCTGCACACTGTAACACAGAATTGAAGAAAATAATGTATTTTACATAATACTTTTACAGGTCTTCAATATAATCTCTATTCTGGGTTATGACAGCTTCCCAATATTTTGGCAACTTCTGTATTCTGGATAGTGCCCCTTCATTGTTGAGCTGTCTGATTACTTGGGTCATCTCAATGGACAAGTATCAAAATGTTTTCCATGGAGTTGTTCCTTCAATCTGGGAAACAAATCAAAGTCTGGTGGGTGGCAAAGTATTTCCCATCCATATCTGTCGAGTGCTTCTCTCACTCGTAGGGCAATTTGCCGTCTTGCATTAACATGCAAAATAAGGATGCCAGTTGCAAGAATGTCAGACCTCCTTCGACAAATTTTCAGGTGCAAAACATTTTGCAAAAACAGCTTGTAGTACACACCTATTACAGGTGTCCTCTGGAACACTTTATATTTGTAGCTATGACTTCACTCATGTTACACATAAGATCATCATCAGTTTCACCTTTGACTGTTGGTAGCAAAATTTTTTTGGGTGCAGAGAATCAGAACTTTTCCATTGTGGTGACTGAGGTACCATTTCTTCCACAAAATCTCATACCCATGTTTCATCAAATGCAAAATTCCTTTTCAGAAACTGTTCTCTTTCTGTTTGATAATGCTGAAGCAATTCTTCTTTCTGCATGTCACTCAGATCGTGCCGAACCCATCTGTTAACAATTTTTCTCATCTTTAACATTGCAGGTACAATTTTGTAAACAGAATTGACAGGCATCCTCGCCTCATATACAACATCTTCACATGTTTTTCATTATTTGTCTCTCAGAATTTCATTAAAATTAACTGGTAGGTGTAGCCTGTTCCACTTCTTGGCTTGTTCTCTGCACTAACCTGACCTTCACAGAAATGAATCTGCTAAGATCCACTGCAATATTCCCACGGACCTCTCCCAAAGTATTGTAAATTTCAATTGGGTTCTTTCCACAGAAGGATTCGATTTTGATTGAGGAATGCAGGTCACTGCATGTAAAACAACCTGACTAAGTTTCAGCTTACGTTTTATCACTGAATTACTCACAACACAGCCACGTGAACCAACAAACACATGTTCAGTCATCACACTTTAAGTCTCACTCTCAATTGACACGAATTTAAACTTGATCACGCCACTGTAATGGTCATGCATGTACAGTGTGCTGGACTTTTGAAATGACCCTCGTACATACCAGCTATCTTGCTTCATCAGTTTAGACGACAAGCAATTTGCTGTAGTCATCTCAAGTAATGTCAAGCTGAAACAGATACAAAGTATGCACTGTTTTTTCACCCCATTAATCGTGGATCGAGAAGAATGGCATGTCACATGTAGTGTACAGTTCTATGTGTAGTATGTCTATGTCATGAGTGGTAGTATCGTCAACACAGTCCACCAACATGCATCAATTTACATCAAACCATACCAGCCAATGCCTTATAAATGTGTCATGAGGTCATTTGTCTGTTGGTGGCAGGCAGTTGCCATCCTGTGATAGATATTGCATCATGAATTTCTGACAACAGTCTTAGGTGAAACACTTTTCATGATCAGAGATAATTACTTGTGGTACTCCACGCCTCAAAACTGAAACTGTCTTCTACAAGAAACTTAATTATTTCCAGAGCTTCGGCAGTAAGTTCAGCCCCCAGAACAACAAAGTGAGTGAAAGAGCCAGTACTCATTATTATCCACTTATCCCCAATTGTTGACTTCGGAAACCTCTAAAGAGCCAATTCCAATCTAGTGAAATGGAGCAATAGCAGGAGGAATTTGTAGGGGTTGCTGATGTAGATGCTCGTGTCTTCAGGATTCCTCACATAATACGTAACAGGTTGGTAGAGATCTGGCCAAAGATAAGTGATTCTCATTCTATGAAGCCCCCCCCCCCCCCCCCCAAAAAAAAAAACTTCAATATGACACTTTCCATATATTGATATGAATTATCCATTGACAGCTTCTTCCTTCTCTAAGGCCTCTATGGTCTTCCTTTTGTTCAGCTGCAATGTTCATTACAGCAGTGATCAACGATGAGTCACCCTAACACTATGATGTTCTTCCAATGAATCCTGGAAACACATCAAAAATCTTTGTATATGAGTCCAGTTTTGTACACTACTGTGACATTGTATTCCTGAACCTTCAGAGCCCATCTTGCCAATCATCCAGAAGAACAATCAAGGCTTGTCAGCGAGCATATAGACTGCAATAGTGAATGGTCTGTGGCATAAATAAGGTCAGAACTTAATGATTGCCCAATCACTGCAAAGTACTCTTTCTCAGTCATAGAGTAATACCTCTTGGACTTTTTGAGAGCACTCTAGAGGTATAAGAAATCACTCTCTGCACATTCCTATATTTGCAATAAGACTCTATCTATCCTGAAGACATTAACATCACTATCTATTCTCTGCATTCTCATCAAGAAGTGCTACGTCTGATGAAGATTTCAGTGGCTCCTTAATAATACAGAAAGAGCTACTCACAGATGGTCTTTCCTGGTCAATCTTAATCTTCCAGTTGTTAGTCTAAATATTCATAGTGGAGAAACACTACATTACCTTTAGATATCTCAAGCTGTCATGAATTATGGCAATCGATATAAATCATTTTAAGGGATGTTTGTTCTACCACCAGTTATCAATGCACGACCATAATGAGCAACTTTCTTCTTCACAAGAAGCAATGGGGAATAACAAAGACTTTTACTAACAGCCAGATCTTTTCTTGTAGAATCTTCTCCAGTTCCCTCTGAATTCTCAGTCATTCAGAGCTCCGGTGTTATGTTGTTTCACATTGGGTACTTCTGTCTGCCTTGTCTCCTCTCTATATTTGAATGCACCAACACATTTTCAGAGGGTGGCAAGACTTGCTGACATGTATCAGTCAACCCAGGATCTACCAGTACCTGGATAGTATATTCCTCCAGTGGACAGTTGGTATTGGTAGTGTAGAACGATTCTCCCTTGGTGGCACTGAGCTGACCCTTCTGGAGTGGTTAGGCTATCCCTACACACATACATAGCCTTACAGAAAAGTTGTGGCTATTTATGGCATTTGTTGACCCAGCACTTTCCTTTTGCAGTTGTGAGGTTTACAATTATCATTGGTATTCAGATTTATTTCCTGAGGGCAGAGTAACTTTTGCCACTTGGCTAGAGATACACAGTTTAACTGATAGACAGTCGACCATAACTCATCTTGTTGATGTTGGTGAGATAAGTGTGTCTTCAATGATACGCAAGCAGAGAAATTATTGCTGTGCAAACTTCGAGGAATATCTTTGTCAACCTGTAGCCCCCAATCTTCCACTGTCTATGAGTTGTGATGTCTGCAGGAACTGTCATCTAAGAATAAGATTATGGATGCATTCTCATAAAACTGTAAATCCCAAGGCCTGTGTTCTACTTTTTATAGTTATCGTCACAACACAGGTTCCCGTATGCTGGATGTATTTTCCATTCGCAACCTTCAGCACAATGGTCTTTGATCCTCGGAACATAATAATGTTTAGCTGGTGATGAATTGCATATAATATCACAGAAAATGGCACCATGGCTAGATTGATGTTACTTCCTTTAACATTTACATTAACATGACATAGCTAGAAAGTATCTTCATTTTACTGAGCAAAATACAGGTATATTCAGTAAAATTTGTAACAACTGATGTAAGATAAACTGTTATTGTAGATCAGCAATCAGTGCTGGCTGAATAGTAGATTCCTCCAGTGGATAGCTGATAATGCCAGTATACCATGATTCTCCATCGATGGCACTGAGCTGACCCTCCTGACACCTGGGTAACTGTCATCCATGAAGGAATTATATCCGTCACGGTTTCATCTCTATAAATGGTCTCCTCATTTAGTTTTCTAGATTTTGGTGTCTGGATGAGTGGCTTAAACATCTGAATAATGTTGGAGAACATCTGCAGATGCCTAGCAGGCACCAAACTGTTCTGTTGGTTGACATCTTGCAGTGCAAAAGCTGTCAATCAAAAAGTTGTCAAACACTCTTCTTCTTCTTTACAGTGAAAGACAATGTGCCCAAGGCATCCATAAAGGAAAAACGCTAGTGTGTTGTCCACAATTTTCCAATGTCTGTTTATCTGTGCAGTAATCAAAATGACAAGGGATCCCATTGCATCTGTGCATCGAGAACCTTAGATGCTGTCTGACATTTGCGACACATGTGCAGGATTTCTATCTACATTCCTCAACACTAGTTTGTCTTGTGGAGAGTGATGCGAATGATCAATGAACGTATTCTTTAAGCAATTATATTGCCTCTCATGGCTAGGTTTTTTGACAGTCAATTACGATTACACCACAAATAAAAATCCATGAAACATCACTGGGAAACAAAACTTTGTGTAGAGCAAAAATAATCAGTCAAAATCATCAATCTAGTGAGGAAGCTGGATCATTTATACTGCTGGCATTAAAAATGATATGTTTGGGAAGTAATAAACTTATAATATCCTTAAAGAACCAAGCAAGAAAAGAACAAAGAGCATTATATCAGTAACACAAAATCAAAACTGAAAGGAATGCTACAGAAGCCTCAATTTCAGTGAAACGAACAGTCACTGGTATTGTAGAGACACAGCTATTACGCGACTGCAGATTTTTGCAATAAGTTTGTTATATTATGGCAAGCTATTTGGAAGCCTGCAGTATAGTAGCATTTGGCAGCAGCTGACTTGTGGCCTACTGTATACATCATAGCCACACCTGTCACTAAAGCAGGCCATGAGAATGCTCTCTGTGGTGCATACTAAAATCGCTTACTCACCTCACCTAAGAAACTAAATAACTATGTTGAATATTACCTGTTTCATTCCAAATTTGGTACATGACATTTTGTTATTCAGGTGAACTTTGTGTCAGAATTTGAGACTGTTATCTATAATAGCTTCGGAGATATAAAAAACCCATTTAAAAAGTACTTAACTGACACTTAAGAAAGTAAATTCAGATTGGAACAAAAACAGTTTATATTTCTTTTGTTATTTCAAAACAGCCGATTTATTTTATAAAGATTTTCAATTCTAAACTTTTGATAATTTTTCTTTCATAATGAAAATAATAGTTTAAAAGTTAATATTTATATTTTGTGTTAGGGTGAGAGTAAATGAGAGAGTATATATGAGACATATGTCAAATTTCAATTCTATATTGTATTACGCCTTACGTAATTAGCAAGCGTTACACCACCAGGGCATCATGAAAACTGTAAATCCCCCTAACCAGCGGATGACATATGTCTATAAGTGTTTGCTTTTGTAATAAGGCAGCCAGAAAGGTAATAAGAGGATAATCAGTTCTAAAGTATATTTCAAGCATAGTTTTCTCTTAGTTTTTGATTGGTTTGGTTTGGTGGAACATTTTGTTAATATTTGCAGCTTGAAATGATGTAAACGCATCTGTGAATGTTGATTTTAGCAAAACAGTTTAAGTGCGAATGTGATCTTGAAAGATTGATCTGATTGGCTGTTCGTTTTTATCAACCAATCAGAGTAAAGTCTTTCCTGCGCATTGGAACGAGTTATATACCCTGAAAGCAACGGCACTCAGACAGTCGTGGACTAGCTGCTGGACGAGAAGGTCATGTTAGACTTGTCCAAAAAGGTTATTTGTAAAATGAAGAAGTGACTATTATTTTGCCTTCAGTTTATATTGCCATGCAAGCAGATGCATTTGCGGACAATTCTGTGAAGTTTGGGAGATTTTGGAGTGTTTGTTGTAGAGAAAACTGCATGTGAAACTATCGGCCTTTGTCAAGAATTCTGCATGGCATGTTCAGTATATATTTACAGAAAATTTTTTGGTGAGCATCTTCCTTTGAAGAATCTATTGAAAAGGGCCGAATGTGAAACTCATTTCGTAGCAGAGTATTGACTGTATTAATCTTGTAATATTTCGGGTTGCACTTAGTAAATTTCTGGCTGTTTGCATGTGATATAAGCTGCATGAACTAGTAGCAGATGTGCTATTGATGTAAATGTGGGCTTGTTGACACCATTACTAAAAGACAATAAAAAACATTAGTATCGGGAAACGGACATTTTCAATGAAGGAAGGATGCATCCACTTTTGCCCATTGGGGAAAAAAGGAGATGAGTGGGGAAAGATGGGCAGATCCATTGGCAGAGGGCAGCAAATAAACGGGGTGGGAGATGAGAATGAGAAAGAGATGATAGGACAGAGTGGGTGGAAGCTGTTGGGTGGAGGGTGTGGAGCCAGTATGTTACCGTAGGCTGAGGCCGGGATAATTACAGAAGAGGAGAATGTGTTGTAAGGATAACTCCCATCATCAGTGGCAGGAAGGACCAGATGGCTTGGGTAGTAAAGCAGTCATTAAAATCAGGTGTGTTATGTTCAGTTTCATGTTGTGGCACAGGGTGGTCTGATCTGCTTAAAACACTGGGGATTTTAACTGATCCATGTGAATACATTTACCAGTCAGTTGCACACATCAAAAATAACATTGCTAATTACTGCACAAACAGCCCTGTCCACGACCATGCAACAAGAGATAGACTCAACTTACATTTACCAAACATAAAACTCAAAACAGAATTTTCTACCAAGGAATAAAACTTGTACAATAAATTATCAAAAGAGATTAAAGAAATTGCAAAAATACACTTATTTAAAAAGGCAGCTAAAAGGTACCTGTTATGCTATACATTTTATACATTTACAGCAAATGGGAAATTGCAGTACAGAAAATGGCCCACAGATCACCAGTATGTGTGTGCGTGTGTGTAGTGAGTGAAGTGTTATGAAACAATGTGCTTATAGTGTGTGCAGTGACTGATAGTGAGATATGAATGAACAATGTGGCATTACATTATTTAATAAGTTATTTGTAAAAAAAAAAAAAGTACTGTATACCACGAGTAAATCTAATGATTATCTCTAACTAGAAGTCTGTAAATATATATGTATATGAAAAAGCATAATCAAATAACTTTGAAATCTCTAAGAGTAAAACTGGGGTAATGGTATTTAAGAGCACATAATTTTCAGATCATAAATATACTTAGATGGTCTAACTAATATTTGAATACAGCAGAGCATTTATACAACTCTGCTAGTTTTTCATGAATGTAAGGCACAACCAGAATAACACTACTGGAAAACTGCCAGACAAAGACTCAACTGAAATTCTACAGGAAAATGGCAGTCTTAAGCTTTTCTGTACGGGGGTGCCCGCATACGCTGGTGGTGAACTAAAGCCAAATTGAAACTACAGAAATGAAGTTCATGAGACGAGTCCAATGTTGCAGCAGAATGTGTGTGACACACACACACACACACACACACACACACACACACACACACACACACACACACACACACACACACAATGGAAAAACTTGAAGAATGGATGTAAAAATTGACTATCTACCAAAAAAAGATACAGGATAAATACACTGGAAAGTGAAATATGTTTGGGGAGACTAAGGAAGATGTAAAGTAGTACATTAGGACATCATCACAAGCCTAAAATCATCAGCACGACTAACAGTAGGTCCTAAAACAGAAATTCATATAATTCATTTATTACATGCAATATTGCATAACAAAATATGCTCGGAGATATTAAGAAAGAGGTAAAATAATAGACCAGGACACAATCACAAGCCTAAAACCATCAGCACGAATAATGCTGGGTCCTAAAATGAATTTCATATAAATCATTTAGTATATTATTAAAATATACTTAATGTCATATGGAACTCAAGTATGGAGACATATATCTACCATTAAGCCAAAAAAAATTGAGAATTGCAGAAAGGAAATTAACATCTACATTATAAAGAATATTTTCAGTATAATCTTTTATGCTGTCAATACTAGGCTTTAGAGATATTTGAAGATTGCTGACGAGAGACACAGTATAAGTAAGGGCAGAGATTATAGCTACAGTCAACAATAACAGCCCAACACTATCAGCCATTTGTGTATAACAGATGATGATTCATCCATTTCAGCTAATTCCATTTTACCTTGCTGCAGTGCCATCGGTAAATTTTCAACAAACTCCAGCAATTAGAGCCTGGATGTTACTCTTCAGGAGATAATAACTGTCAATATCACACTGCCAAGATGAAAGTATGACTATTAGACAATGTGAAGAAATATGATAAAATTTTACCTTAAGGTCATCAACAGCAGTAGCACTGAATGGTCCAACACAGCAGAAAACAAAATCATGGAAGAGTGGAGTGGATGCCAGCCGTGACTTACGTGGTCCGCTGCCTCCAAGACAATCTGGAAGTTCGTATGGTTCCTACAAACATCAGGAAAGTGTAATTTATGGAAATAAAATACCTCCTGCTTTCATCTGTAGGTTGTTCTCTGGTACACAATTTACAATAGGTAAATCTATGTCAATGTCACAATAAGTGTTAGAAATTGTTGTCACCTTCTAAAAAGAACCAATATAATGATGTAATTGAGAATACCTTAAACTGCTCATCAATGCACACTGGCCTTCTAGTTTTTGTATAAATACTTTCCTTTAATCTAACTTTTTCTATGCAATGAACAGTAGTTACACAGACAGAACTACAATAAATGAAACATGGTATACTGCCACATGTGAGATAGTGGGAGAATTAATTTAATAATAATAATAATAATAATATCATCCTCAGACAATGAATTTGTATGAGTGAGTTATGTATCATATTAAACATCTGCAAAAAGTGTCATTTCAATTTATTACAGTACAACAGATGAACACATTAACTTTATACACAAGATGTCCCAAATATTTAGGGTCAAAAATACAAACTGTTGGAGAAATCCAATACTTCAGAAAAACTTTAAGCTCATAGCAACTATTCAGTGACAACTGCCCCTGTCAATGCATGCATTACAATGGTGCATAAAATTTTGCTAGCCTTTTTAAAAATGCTCCTGTTGTATATTACGCCTTGAGAAAGACACGGAGGATCCTAACAATCAGTTCATCTTCAGTGTCTGTTGGGGTTTCATAAACCAACAACTT
Organism: Schistocerca gregaria; assembly: GCF_023897955.1. NCBI lineage: Eukaryota > Metazoa > Arthropoda > Insecta > Orthoptera > Acrididae > Schistocerca > Schistocerca gregaria. Next base: position 662,587,942 of record NC_064922.1, read on the forward strand.
TGTGAAATTCCACGGGAAATGGATTTGGCACAGGGCTTCCCCCTTTCAGTCCAACTATGAGGGTACTGTTCAGGTGCCCACAGGTATATATTTTGGAGTTGGGATTGGGTCGAAATATCACCATCGCCAATAAGAGATGTGGTCCCAGTAACTTTGTCAGCAGTCAAGATCCTACTACTCAATCTTGTACAATAATTGTGTCCTATAATTTCATGTGGATTCATTGGTGGTAATACGAGACAAGGGTGGGACATGGATTTCCACCGCTCCCTCCACATATGGTTAAAATGGCAGGTATTATGTTTAAAAAATGATCAGTGAATAAAACAAACAATAGGAAGTTTGACACTGACTTTTGTGCTACTAAATCCTGCTGCATTATACATTAAAAGCTCGTCTGCATTTTGATGTTAACAATATGTTTCAGCTTTGACAACCAATTATGAACTACACACAGTGGTAAACAGTAAACTTCACCATGGACATTCAATAGCAGAGTCTTTATTGCTTTTTAAGGTAGTGCCACTGGCATCAATCAAGCAAGCAGCTTTTCATTACTAAACATAAGCAGTTAACAAACATGTGCCTCACAAGCACTGACCTTAAAGATCTGTCCTGCCTGAAATATTCCTTTCCAACCTTTGGTTCCTTATATTAAAATACTCCTCAGGTTACAGTCTACTATGTGTATAACTTTGATCTAAAGGCTTGGAGCAAGCAGTATGTGCTGCTTGATGACTTCTTTAAAACATTTACATTTTCAATATGCATTGAATGGTGCTCACTGATCTGCAGCTGCCTTAAAGCACTCTAGCAATATCATTCCAAGTGCAATGAACATACACATTGAAACAGTAATGGAACGCCAACAGTCATTGACCATCAAACATTCGCAATGACTGTGATAGATTAATCCCCTAGGTATTTTTATTATGCATTAAATGACTGGATGATTCGGCAACATGTCAAACACTGATATCACAAGATTGTAACTGCGCAAAAGTACAGCAATTTCTAAATTAAATCAAAACAACAATTAGACATATCACCTACTTCTTACTTTTCATTGTGGCTAGCTATAGGGATCATGTGCCAAGTTAAATTCCTTTACATTGGCTGTTTATTTCCCTTCAATATTATTACAGCTTGTCTTGTTTCTTTCCTTGGACAATTTCACACCTGTTCCACTGGAGATTCTACCATAGAATTCTCGTATTACTAACATTTTTGTTATGAAAATATATCCTCTTTTTAACTCTGTTTTTAACTTCTTGGCTCCAGCTTCTAGTAATTTCTTTTACCGTAAATACTTGAGTATCTTTTGTTCTTTGGGGCCTGTAGTGCCAAATATGTCTTTTAATGACATGATTATTTATGAGTAATATCCAGTTACACTGCTATGTAAGTTGTTTATATTTTATCTCATTCACAATGAGCCCATTGTCAGAATCTCTGTAAATACATAGATAAGCGATGGTGTTAATATAATGGTTTTGTAACTATGATCTCAAAATTTATCATATGTCATTAGGTGGTTTACCTTATACGTAACATCATTGCTGTCATGTCCTGTCTGTTTTGTAATTATGAATTATTACTTTCTCCAAGATGTAGAATGGAGAAGTATATGAGATGTTTCTTGTTTTCCAAATATGCTACTTTTCTGACAGTTGGATAACAGTGGGTCACCGATGTTACATGTTTACTTAGTTACCATTATAAATAAGTGATATGTGAAATTTGGTTGTTTATTATTATTTTTTATATAGGTTTCTTTGCTTAAGTGCCTAAACAAGTCTGTATTTGCTGTGAGAATGATGTCAGATGTAGGAGATATAAATATAAAAAAACTTGCGTACTTTCATTCTATTATGTATGGGATCATATTCTGGGGCAACTTATCAAACCGAGCAAACGTTTTCATGGTGCAAAAGTGTGTGATAAGAATCTTTTGTGGTGTAAATTCAAGAACATCTCGTAGAAACCTGTTCGAGGAAATTTGTATTCTAACCACTGCTTCTCAGTATATTTATTCCTTAATGAAATTTGTTGCAAGTAATACATATTTATTTCCAACCAATAGCTCGGTACATCAGGTATTTTGCGTATGATAAATTTATTAACAGTGGACAACAGTGTTCTCCCTCCCCATGAACTATGGGACCTTGACGTTAGTGGTGAGGCTTGCGTGCCTCAACGATACAGATAGCCATTCCGTATGTGAAAAAACACAATGGAGGGGTAGCTGTTGAGAGACCAGACAAATGTGTGGTTCCTGAAGAGGGGCAGTAGCCTTTTCAGTAGTTGCAGGGGCAACAGTCTGGATGACTGACTGATCTAGCCTTGTAACACTAATCAAAACGGCCTTACTTTGCTGGTACTGTGAATGGCTGAAAGCAAGGGGAAACTACAGCTGTAATTTTTCCCGAGGGCATGCAGCTTTATCATATGGTTAAATGATGATGGCATCCTCTTGAGTAAAATAGTCCGGAGATAAAATAGTCCCCCATTCGGATCTCCAGGCAGGCACTACTCAGGAGGACATTGTTATCGGGAGAAAGAAAATTAGCATTCTACGGATCGGAGCGTGGAATGTTACATAACTTAATCGGACTGGTAGGTTAGAAAATTTAAAAAGGGAAAGGGATAGGTTAAAGTTAGATATAGTGGGAATTAATGAAGTTCGGTGGTAGGTGGAACAAGACTTCTGGTCAGGTGAATACAGGGTTATAAATACAAAATCAAATAGGGGTAAAGCAGGAGTAGGTTTAATAATGAATAGGAAAATAGGAATGTGAGTAAGCTACTACAAACAGCATAGTGAACGCATTATTGTGGCCAAGATAGATACGAAGCCCACACCTACCACAGTAGTACAAATTTATATGCCAACTAGGTCCACAGATGACGAAGAGATTGACGAAATGTATGATGAGATAAAAGAAATTATTCAGATAGTGAAGGGAGACGAAAATTTAATAGTCATGGGTGACTGGAACTCGATAGTAGGAAAAGGAAAAGAAGGAAACATAGTAGGTGAATATGAAATGGGAGTAAGGAATGAAACAGGAAGCCGCCTGGTAGAATTTTGCACAGAGCATAACTTAATCATAGCTAACACTTGGTTCAAGAATCATAAAAGAAGGTTGTATACATGGAAGAAGCCTGGAGATACTTGAAGGTCTCAGATAGGGTAAGACAGAGATTTAGGAACCAGGTTTTAAATTGTACGACATTTCCAGGGGCAGATGTGGACTCTGACCACAATTTATTGGTTATGAACTGTAGATTACAACAGAAGAAATTGCAAAAAGGTAGGAATTTGAGGAGATGGGACCTAGATAAACTGAAAGAACCAGAGGGTGTAGAGAGCTTCAGGGAGAGCATTAGGGAGCGATTGACAAGAATGAGGGAAAGAAATACAGTAGAAGGAGAATGAGCAGCTTTGAGAGACGATATAGTGAAGGTAGCAGAGGATCAAATACGTAAAAAGACGAGAGCTAGTAGAAATATTTGGGTAACAGAAGAAATATTGAATTTAATTGATGCAAGGAGAAAACTGAAATAAGCAGGGATGGCTAGAGGACAAATGTAAGGCTGTGGAGGTGTATACCACTAGGGGTAAGATACATACTGCCTACAGGAAAATTTATAAGACCTTTGGAGAAAAGAGAACCACTTGCATGAATATCAAGAGCTCAGATAGAAACCAAGTTCTAAGCAAAGAAGGGAAAAGAGAAAGGTGGAAGGAGTATATAGAGGGTCCATACAAGGGTGATGTTCTTGAGGACAATATTATAGAAGTAGAAGAGAATGTAGATGAAGATGAAATAGGAGATATGATACTATACTGTGTGAAGAGTTTGACAGTGCACTGAAAGATCTAAGTCGAAACAAGGCCCTGGGAGTAGACAACATTCCATTAGAACTACTGACAGCTTTGGGAGAGCCAGGCCTAACAAAACTCTCTAGAGAGCAAGATGTATGAGACAGGCGAAATACCCTAAGAGTTCCAGAAGAATATAATAATTCCAATCCCAAAGAAAGCAGATGTTGACAGATGTGAAAATTACCAAACTGTCAGTTTAATAAGCCACAGCTGCAAAATACTAACATGAGTTCTTTACAGACGAATGGAAAAACTGGTAGAAGCCGATCTTGGGAAAGATCAGTTTGGATTCCGTAGAAATGTTGGAACACACGAAGCAATACTGATCCTATGACTTATCTTAGAAAATAGATTAAGGAAAGGAAAACCTACGTTTCTAGCATTTGTAGACTTGGAGAAAGCTTATGACAATGTTGACTGGAATACTTTCTTTCAAATTCTGAAGGTGGCAGGGGTAAAATACAGGGAGCGAAAGGCTATTTACAATTTGTACAGAAACCAGATGGCACTTTTAAGAGTTGAGGGGCATAAAACGGAAACAGTGGTTGTGAAGGGAGTGAGACAGGGTTGTAGCCCATCCCCGATGTTATTCAATCTGTATATTGAGCAAGCAGTAAAGAAATCAAAAGAAAAATTTGGAGTAGGTATTAAAATCCATGGAGAAGAAATAAAAACTTTGAGGTTCGCTGATGACATTGTAATTCTGTCAGAGACAACAAAGGACCTGGAAGAACAGTTGAACGGAATGGACAGTGTCTTGAAAGGAGGATATAAGATGAACATGAACAAAAGCAAAACGAGGATAATGGAATGTAGTCGAATTAAATCAGGTGATGCTGAGAGAATTAGATTAGGAAATGAGGCGCTTAAAGTAGTAGATGAGTTTTGCTATTTGGGAGCAAAATAACTGATAATGGTCAAAGTAGGGAGGATATACAAATGTACACTGGTAGTGGCAAGGAAAGCGTTTTTGAAGAAGAGAAATTTGTTAACATCAAGTACAGATTTAAGTGTCAGGAAGTCGTTTCTGAAAGTATTTGTATGGTGAGTAGCCATGTAAGGAAGTGAAACGTGGACAATAAATAGTTTAGACAAGAAGAGAATAGAAGCTTTTGAAATGTAGTGCTACAGAAGAATGCTGAAGATTAGATGGGTAGATCACATAACTAATGATGAAATATTGAATAGGATTGGGGAGAAGAGAAGTTTGTGGCACAACTTGACCAGAAGAAGGGATCGGTTGGTAGGACATGTTCTGAGGCATCAAGGGATCACCAATTTACTATTGGAGGGCAGTGTGGAGGGTAAAAATCGTAAAGGGAGACCAAGAGATGAATATACTAAGCAGATTCAGAAGGATGTTGGCTGCAGTAGGTACTGGGAGATGAAGAAGCTTGCACAGGATACAGTATCATGGAGAGCTGCATCAAACCAGTCTCTGGAGTGAAGACCACAACAGTGTTTCATTCTGACAGTGTGTTAATTCTGTAAATATTAGCTGTCCCAGTTTACTGCATTGTATTAACTTATTTTCGACTATCTCCTGACAAATGATCAGGGTAGTAAGTATTATATTGAAATGTTTTATGTTTTTGTCATACTTTTTGACATGTTCCACACCCACGAGATTCATCTCATTTTTTGAGTCTATGGAACGAAAACTGAATCTAATCTAATCTATGTTTTTGCCTAAAGTTGGTTTTAGTTTTATTTTACGTTTTTAATTTTTCGTAATAATTGTTGTTGTCTATGATTTAGTTTGGTGTTCTGTCTTTGTTTTGCACTACTCATGTTATCGCTGTTGCTATGGATGTGTGTTGTTTAGAGCCACTGATACTATTATTTTACCCGTTTTCCCGATTTATATTGTGAATAAAGTTTTCTATATACTTTTTGTGCTTTAGGCCGGTTTGTTCGTTCAGTAAATTTGTTGGGTTGCTGTATGAATGTGAATACATTTCTATTTCCCCAAGGATGTTCAACAATGTTCCCTTTTGCATAATATGGAGGATTTCTAGTGCTTCGTTTATGGGTTTTACCTAGTGTTTCTCTGCTTGTAAATGTTGAAAAAATGTAGATGGGTTGTTTTCACTTTCTCTGATGTGCTCTTTATAACTAATTTTGAAGTTTCTACTAGTTTGTCCTATGCAGGATTTTTGACATGTGTTACACGAAATTTTGTATATGCTGGGATTGTTGTGTATGGGAATTTTCGAGCTGCCTTTGTGAATTTTGTGTTTGAGGCTGTGTGTGTTTTGAAATGCAAATGCAATGTCAGTTTTGTTGAATAATTCATTAATTTTGTTCGAGATGTTTCTTAGATAGGTTGCGGTTACATTTTTTTTTTTTTTTCTTTTTCATTGCGTGTATGCTTAGTGTTATTTCTTTATGTATATTGTGCCTTTCAGGTTGTGTTTTATTGTGATATAATTGTGTTGTAATTTTGGGGTCATAATCGTTTTGCTGGGCTATGTATTCTAAGAGTTTTATTTCCCTCTGGATTGCTTTGTCTTCTAATGATAAGTTTATTAATCTGTTCAGTATTGTGTGGAAGAATGCAAGTTTGTCGGCTTTTGGATGACAAGAGTGTGTATTGATAATACAGTCTGTTGTGGTGTGCTTTCTGTAAATTTGGAAACATTGTTTGTTGTTAGTGTTCTTAATAGTTAGGTCTAGGAAGTTAACTGTTATGTTAGTTTCATGTTCTACGTTGAATTTCATTTTGGGGTGTAATCGATTCAGTGCTTTATGTATTTAGTCTATGTCACTTAAGTTACCTTCTATAAGCATTAAAGTGTCGTCTACATATCTGTAATATTATATGATTTTTTTTGATTAGTTGTGTTTTTTTGTTTCAAATTTTTTTTCTTTCAGGTTGTTAAGGAATATGTCAGCTATGGTTCCAGTAATACTACATCCCATTGCGACTCCATCTTCCTGTATATATATATTTTATTACCAAACTAGTGTCAAATACAGCATGTATAGAGTTGTGGCTTGATATTTGAAGACAAAATAGATCTCACCACCGTTTATTAAAAGAAACTAATCATGATGGAAATGGTACAATGTCATATTAATTGCATTGTTGTTTGTTAAATCAAACACTTAATGAATACTCAAGCCTGATGCAGCACAAGGTTCAAGTTGTTATGCCCCAGCAAAAGTCCAGTTTCACATTACTGCACCGGTTTTTTGATGGTGTGCATTCCACACCACTCCCCCTTTTCATTTTTCTTTTTTCAAATAAATCTATTTGATAAAGGAGGCTGAATTTAGTATCCTGTACTCAAACAATAATCAAAGCTTTCTTCATACAACATAATTATATGTAGTTATGTTTGAGAGCTACTATATTATCTACTTATGTGTTATGAATATTTTGGATAGTGACAATACAGTTCTGCACATAAGACACTTGCACACAGAATGCTGCCCACCAGTGGCGCAGAATGTTGGGTGATGTATTTAGGAAGTATGGTTTCAAAACATAATGTTGTCATAATTATCTGTACGAACAGTACTGTAGACAATACACTGTTCAGGAGTTCATAATTAACGGCCACCTGGTGTTGCTGTCATGGCTGATTTAACTGTGAACACAAATCATAAGATGACTGTAGTGTCATGTAGCATCAGAATTTCTTGTCTTTGCTTACAAACATATATATTACAAATTATTGGTCACACATTTAGGTGGCTTTCTGTATGGATGCAACCTGTGAATATGGATGAGAAAGAAATAGAAAGATACATGCAAAACATAAACTCTTTTTACAGAATGGCATACCTCTGGAGCAGGACAGCGGTTCTTACATGTCTGGTCAATCCAACCAGGGCCAACAACCCACTTTCCAGCAGCAACTGCTTGCAAATACTTCAAAGTTTTTTCTGGAAGACCAGATGAATTTGGCCGAACAACAACATGGGTCGTTTCTGGGCCAACACGGTCGCAATATTTTATGCCAAGTGAGGTGAGCAATTGCTTAATTTTTGCTGCAAGTGGCCTTGGAAAGCCTGTACATGCCACAAACAGTTGAGTTCTTGGTACTGGTATGCTGTAATGCAATAACATAGAATCACAAATGGCACTGGAAAATAAAACAGCAATTTACAATAATTATATGGTACGCTGAACATATAGTCTCAATATATAAAATGTTTTTGACACAAAGCAACTGACTGCAAAAGACATGATGGAATTCAATAAATGTAAATGGTGCAGTGTTGCCCCCTAATGACGATAATGTTGGAAATTTTTGCACATTCAGATTTTTAAACAGATTGGACACAAAACTGCTAACATTTTATACAACTAAACCACAATGAAAAACCTGATGCTTATACAAGTTGAACTTCAAATTTTAAGGCCAATTGTTTTAAAACAACACTTGCAAAAAAAGTTTCACTATTTCATCATAATCATTTTTGTCTTCACCTTTACACTAAAGAAATTCCTGCCTCGGTGTTTATGTAAGTTGCTCTAACAATGGCCATCTTGGGGGATGTGTGTTCGTGCAGATCCACTTATTAAATATATAAAAGAAGTTGAGTGCTTTTGTGTCTTCATAATTGTGTGCAAAGAAATCTTTTAATCTGTAGCTCAGGCCACAAAAATGAGACAAAGAAAGAGGGGAATACAGTGCTTTGTTATTTTGCAATTTTTCATAGATAAATGTACACTCTGAACAGAGTTAAAACAGGGCAGAGCATACACTTAACATTAATTTTTTGAGGTGCATTAACCTTAATTCTTGAAGAATTTGGGATGTCTAGAAGAAATACAATAGGTCTAAAGTAGACTGTATACAGAACTGCTCATGAGAATAAAAATTTTACAGGCCATGCACATGTTCATTGCTATTTGGAAGGCTGAAACCCTCAGACTGTACTGAACTGTGCTGCCTGTGAGTCAGTTTCATTTACAGTAGTAGTAGTAGAAGAAGAAGAAGAAGAACACGATATGAATTTCCTGAATGCTGACAGCTACCTAGTGCACAAAGATACACAAGTTGCTGTCTGATAATGCCAATGTCAGAAATGTGAGACACTGGAGGATAAATTGTAATTGCTATTTCAATTACAAATTACAGTAAATTTTTGATTATATGCAGTAATTGAGTTTTGGGATCTCCTTGAAAAAACAATAACCCAAGTAAATACTAACAACGTTAAGATCGTGTTAGGGGACTTCAATGCCCAACTTAGAAGAGAAAAGAAATACCGGAATATAATTGGGAAATGGGCTCCATGTAAGCAAACAAATGGCCAAATACTTGTAGGACTATGTAGGGAACACAAACTGAGCTCAAATACTTCAAAAGGAGGTCAAACAAACTTATAACGTGGAAACATCCTGATTGGAGAAAAGGAGAATGTCAGATCCTGTATTTATGGACAAATTCTTCCACAGAGAAATCTACAATGTTAAAGTATTAAGAGGGGGAGATACAGGTTCAGGTCATTACATTGTCAAAATCAAAATTATGTCCACACCACTAAAAAAGAAACCAAAATGCAATAAACGAAAGAGGAACTTCAAACCCCACCAATTAATTAGAAATGATAAATATAGAGAAGTCACACAAAACTGACAGATAATTTAGAAGTACTAGTTCAAATTCTCAAGCAACAAGCTGAAAATTTAGCCTCATTGAACCCATGTAAAAGCCATTTCTGGTTGAACTCAGAAAGTGACAAAATTCATGAAGAAAGACATCATGCATGATTAAAATTTCAAATGCACAAAACAGAAGAAAACGCAACCAACCTCAAAAATATCAGGAAAAAGTTCACACAAATTAACAGGCAAACCAATAGGCAATCACAGAAAGATCTAATCAACTCAATAGAAGAAAATTACCATAAAACCAGTTCCAGAGACTTTCACGAAATGTTTGGAAGACAATTACCAAAGTTTTCCCCTCACACATTAATGCTGAAAATTGAAGATGGAAAAGTGGCACATAATGACAAGGAAAATGCCGAAATCATGGCAAAAGCATTTATTGGACTTTTGAATTGTGAAGAACTCCAGGAACTTATAGCAATTAACACAGACACACCCATCAAGACTCGGACACACTCATCAAGACTCCAACTGATCTCATAAATCCTCCAACAATCCAAGAGGTGGAAAACTGCCCTCAAAGAGATGAAAAATTATAAGGCATGCGGAGAAGACCAAGTTTTTGCACAAATGTGAAAATATGCCAATGATACAGTTTGAACATCCTTACACATAGCCCTACCAAAAATCTGGATAACAGAAAAGTTTCCCAAACATTGGACCACAGCCATAATCCACCCACTACACAAAAAAGGAGATAAAAGCAACCCAGATAATTACAGAGGTCTCTCTCTCTCTTAGACTCCACATAGAAGATTTTCTCTAGAATCCTACACAAGAGGATCAAAGAGCAACAAGAGGAAGAATTGGGTGAATATCAAGGAGGCTTCAGATCTTGGAGAAGCTGTGCAGAACCAATCATCACTTTAAAAATCAGTATAGCATATTACAAGAAACGTAATAAACCTCTTGTAATAATCTTTGTGGACTTTAAAATAAAAAAGCATATGACTGTATCCATAGACCTTCAATGTTAAAAATCTTACGAAATTTCGGGCCCCGTACAAAATTAATCAAATTGATAGAACTCACCTCAACCAGCACTGTATCAAAAGTAAAATTCAGGCGGGAACTCTCTGAGCCATTTATTATAAAAACAGGTTTAAGACAAGGAAATTGCTTGGTACCCCTGCTGTTCATCTGTGCTTTAGAATATATAATGAGGGAATGGTACCAGATTAACCTAAAGAACATCCAAATTGGAAGACTCATAGACAACATAAGTTTAAATTGTCTAGGATCTGCTGATGACCTTGCTCTCTTGTCCAACAGTATTCAGGAAGCCAAACAACAAGTTATCTAACAACAGGAAACAGCACAGAAAATTGGTCTTGGAATATCCTTTGAAAAAACAGTCATGTTAACTGACCTACCATTCATAAACAAAATTGCCATAGAAAACCAAGAAATGAAAATTGTAGATAAAGTTAAACATCTGGGAGAAATCATAACATATAACCTCCACGAAAAGCCAACATGGCATAACAGAATAAACAAATTGAGTAGAGCACAATATATCACCAAGAATACCTACAACAAAAAGAGCCTGCCAATAGCAACAAAATTAAAACTCTACAAAACAGTCACCCAACCAGAAATAACGTACACAAGTGAAACCATCTTCAAAACAAGTAACACTGAGTACAATCTGGAATAAACACATTTCATTTTTCAGACATCTAATCATCACACCAGAGGACACAATCATCAGGAGAATAATGGAGAAATTGTGGAATAGTAAGTGCAACATTAAGTGGATCAAGAAAGATATGGATGAGCTACAGATTACATAGGAAGACCTAAGAAACAAAACTGACAAAATCAAGAAACTCGCAGACAAACAAACCAGACTGAAAATGAGAACCAAAAAACAGACAATAGATAGGCTGATTTCTGCTGAAGAAAGAAGGATGAGATCCGAGAGAATGAAGAAGTACTGGGCTGACAGGAAACTGAAAAATTCTTTGTATAAAGTTGGCTGGAGTGGTCCAATGAAGGCCACAAAATGTAAATAATAATAATAATAATAATAATAATAATAATAATAAATCAACAACTCAACCAATTACAAAAGATAACAGAAATATTCAGCAATGATATAAATATGGCTTTTGGAACAGACAAATGTAAGAAAAATAGCATAGTCAAGGGAAAACACACTAAACAAGAAGATTACATATTGGATAACCACAGCGACTGCATAGAAGTGATGGAAAAAACAGATGCCTATAAATATCTAGCATACAGACAAAAAATAGGAATAGATAATACAAATATTAAAGAAGAACTAAAAGAAAAATATAGACAAAGACTAACAAAAATACTGAAAACAGAATTGACAGGAAGAAACAAAACAAAAGCTATAAATACTTATGCTATACCAATATTGACCTACTCATTGACCTAGAAGCACTCAATACACTTACACGATCACAATGCCACAAATATAGAATACATCACATACATTCAGCAACAGAAAGATTCACATTAAGCAGAAAGGAAGGAGGAAGGGGATTTATCGACATAAAAAACCTACAGTATGGACAGGTAGACAATTTAAAAAAATTCTTTCTAGAATGAGCAGAAACTAACAAAACACACAAAGCAATCACTCATATAAATACATCGGCTATACCACTGCAATTTCATAACCACTTCTACAACCCTTTAGATCACATAACATCAACAGATATGAAGAAGGTAAATTGGAAAAAGAAAACACTACATGGCAAGCACCCGTATCATCTAACACAGCCACACATAGATCAAGTCGCATCCAACAAATGGCTAAGAAAAGGCAATATATACAGTGAGACGGAAGGATTCATGATTGCAATACAGGATCAAACAATAAACACCAGATATTACAGCAAGCATATTATTCAAGATCCCAATACCACAACAGATAAATGCAGACTTTGCAAACAACAAATAGAAGCAGTAGATCACATCACGAACGGATGTACAATCCTAGCAAATACAGAATACCCCAGAAGACATGACAATGTAACAAAAATAATACATCAACAGCTTGCCTTACAATATAAACTTATAAAACGACACATTCCCACATACAAGTATACACCACAAAATGTACTGGAGAATGATGAATACAAATTATACTGGAACAGAGCCATGATAACAGATAAAACAACGCCACATAACAAACCTGACGTCATACTCACCAATAAAAAGAAGAAATTAACACAACTAATCGAAATATCCATACCCAATACAACAAATATACAAAAGAAAACAGGAGAAAAAATTGAAAAATACATCCAACTGGCTGAGGAAGTCAAGGATGTGTGGCATCAGGATAAAGTTGACATTATACCAATTACACTGTCAACTACAGGAGTCATACCACACAATATCCACCAGTACATCAATGCAATACAGCTACATCCAAACTTATATATACAACTACAGAAATCCGTAATTATTGATACATGTTCAATTACCCGAAAGTTCCTAAATGCAATATAACATATACCGTACAGTTAAAAGGAAGTCATGCTTGATCAAGGTCCACATCACTTTCTACTTTTGACCAGACATAACGTCTGAGATAAGAAAGAAATAATAATAATAACATAATAACTGAGGACTTGAAAACTGTTTATAATCAAATTCTATGAATGATTTAGAATTAAAGTACTTATTAATTTATTAGGGTTAATTATTAATAAAAATTAATTAAATATCTTAAGTAGAATTATTAACTTATGTTTAATCAGTGCTTCCTTAATAATTGTAGTATATGTGAAAATTCAGCACTTACAACAAATACAGTACAATCCAATTTCACATTACCTTATACTACTTTGAAACAAAATACAATCCAGCTCTTGCAGTGTTCGAACAACGTATTGTTTATTACATATGTGCTGTAACATGAGATTATAGCTCACCCACGGCCAGTTTAATCGAAAATTTTCAGCAATATGTGTGTGTGTGTGTGTGTGTGTGTGTGTCAGAGAGAGAGAGAGAGAGAGAGAGAGAGAGAGAGAGAGAGAGAGAGATATCACGGTACACATAATCTGTAACAAATCACACATTTAACACTATTTTGTTTTCATCCAAAAGTAAATGTAATACCACCTTAACAATGTGAACAATATAGGACCCTCATTTTGCAACACACAGCACACAAGAAGCAACACTCAGATTACAATTAATTATTGAGAAAACACTAAAGAACAGCCAAGACACATATATTGCCTTCACTGACCCAGAAAAATCATTTGATGGGTAGATTTGTGACAGCTTTCTAAGATGCTAAGAGAGATTGGCGTGAAATATAATGATATACGAGTAATGTCGAGTCTATAGAAAAAAGGAGGTTGTGATAATGTGTGGAAAACTTCACGAAGAAGCTCCTATTAAGCAGGGTGTGCAACAGGGCTGCACACTCTCTCCTATCTTGTTCACAGGATACATACAGAGGGCAATAGATGAAGCTAGGGAGAAACTAGGAGCTATAAGAGGAATTAAAATTTGGTTAGGAAAAAAGACATGCTGACAATTTGCTGATGATAAAACAGCTTTAAGTGAAGGAGCAGAACAATTAGAAGCGATGCTGGCTCAGATGGAAGCTACCCTTAGTTCTTCCTATAGCAAAAAAATTAATGAAGTTGAAACAAAACCTTAGTGATGAGCAACTAAACACAATTTCCCAATGCTCAATTAACAATGAGCAACTGGAGACTACGGAACCCTTTTTCTATCTAGAGAGTAAAATACAGGGAGCGAAAGGCTATTTACAATTTGTACAGAAACCAGATGGCAGTTATAAGAGTCGAGGGACATGAAAGGGAAGCAGAGGTTGGGAAGGGAGTAAGACAAGGTTTTAGCCTCTCCCCGATGTTATTCAATCTGTATATTGAGCAAGCAGTAAAGGAAACAAAAGAAAAATTCGGAGTAGGTATTAAAATCCATGGAGAAGAAATAAAAACTTTGAGGTTCGCCGATGACATTGTAATTCAGTCAGAGACAGCAAAGGACTTGGAAGAGCAGTTGAATGGAATGGACAGTGTCTTGAAAGGAGGATTTAAGACGAACATCAACAAAAGCAAAACGAGGATAATGGAATGTAGTCGAATTAAGTCGGGTGATCCTGAGGGAATTAGATTAAGAAATGTGACACTTAAAGTAGTAAAGGAGTTTTGCTATTTGGGGAGCAAAATAACTGATGATGGTCGAAGTAGAGAGGACATAAAATGTAGACTGGCAATGGCAAGGAAAGCGTTTCTGAAGAAGAGAAATTTGTTAACATCAAGTATAGATTTAAGTGTCAGGACGTCATTTCTGAAAGTATTTGTATGGAGTGTAGCCATGTACGGAAGTGAAACATGGACGATAAATAGTTTGAACAAGAAGAGAATAGAAACTTTCGAAATGTGGTGCTACAGAAGAATGCTGAAGATTGGATGGGTAGATCACATAACTAATGATGAAGTATTGAATAGGATTGGGGAGAAGAGAAGTTTGAGGCACAACTTGACCAGAAGAAGGGATCGGTTGGTAGGACATGTTCTGAGGCATCAAGGGATCACCAATTTACTATTGGAGGGCATCGTGGAGGGTAAAAATCGTAAAGGGAGACCAAGAGATGAATATACTAAGCAGATTCAAAAAAAATGTTCAAATGGCTCTGAGCACTATGGGACTTAACTTCTGAGGTCATCAGTCCCCTAGAACTTAGAACTACTTAAACCTAACTAACCTAAGGACATCACACACATCCATGCCCGAGGCAGGATTCGAACCTGCGACCGGTCGCGCAGTTCCAGACTGTAGCGCCTAGAACCGGTCGGCCACTCTGGCCGGCCACTAAGCAGATTCAGAAGGATGTAGGTTGCAGTAGGTACTGGGAGATGAAGAAGCTTGCACAGGATAGAGTAGCATGGAGAGCTGCATCAAACCAGTCTCAGGACTGAAGACCACAACAACAACAGAGTAAAATTACATCAGAATCCACCAGGCAAACACTACTTTTAACAAGAGAAGGAACATTTTCATATCCAGCAGCACAGACGAACATCTTAGAAAACATCTCATAAGAATGTTTCTTTGAAATGTACGGCTGTACGGAAGAGAAACTTGTGGAGGGACAGTAGAAGGGGAAAATATGTGAGGCAGACCAAGACTAGAATACATAAACCGTATTAGGGAGGATACCAGTTGTACCACCTATACCAGTCTCAAAAGTATGCAAGGAAAGCAATGTATAGTGAACTGCTGCTAATGAACCTAATGGTTGAAGACCTCTTAACCAATACATCACAAGATATTTCTCACATTTAACTGTGAAAAGACATTTATACTGTGTGTAAGTAGCAATTCAGAAAAAATTACATTAACAAATTATCTGACATCACATTATAGCCTTTCAAACTGCTTATTCAAAAAATGGAAAATTTTATTGGTTGATGCAACTATTAATGAGCAAATTTCTTATTGTACACTCACATTATTTTATTGCCTGACCTACCACACACAAATGGTACCAATCAGTCAATTATGTCCGCATTTTTTCTCCTTTATTTTGTTTCCTAACTGACAAAAGAAGTAGAAATTCTGGTCACTACTTTTTTACATTTTTTAAAAGTGAAGTAGCTTGGAATTTCCATAGCACATACCTATGACAGCTTTGGCAAGATGTCAAACCAAACATGTAAGTTTTCTGGGCTTGGCACCATGTCATGTTTTGAATAACTATCATTGATGAAACCAACATTCTTGCCATGGGAGCAATGGCCATTTTCTGTGTCTTTGGTTGTATAATAATAATATTGGCGTGTGACGAGGGCCTCCCGTCGGGTAGACTGCTCGCCTGGTGCAAGTCTTTCGATTTGACGCCACTTTGGCGACTTGCGCGTCGATGGGGATGAAATGATGATGATTCGGACAACACAACACCCAGTCCCTGAGCAGAGAAAAATCTCCGACCCAGCCGGGAATCGAACCCGGCCCCTTAGGATTTACAATCCGTCGCGCTGAACACTCAGGTACCGGGGGCGGACCCTTTGGTTGTGGTTTCAAAAGTGATGGTTATTTACAATTTGATGCAGTACTAAGTCCAGAAAACTTTCATGTTAACTGACTAACCACATCAGTCTATGTAATTATACTGAATCAAAGTTGCCAGAAGATTTACAAATCATATTGGAAATCTATATGTAACAAAAGTAAATCACTTGGTATATGTCTGACGTATTTTACTAATTACTGTACCAAGTAACAGATTTGCCTGACACAGCCTTTGGTTAAATCTATAAAGCAGTCAACACTCAAAACACTTGGGAATTTCCAGTATTAATTTTATACTGTAGGCTGTTTTCAGACTCTCTGAGAGATCAAAATTGTTTGTCAGACCAAGACTTGAGCCTAGTATAGTACAGGGCATCACTGACATGTACCGCTCACACCGGGATCCTGAGTATAAGATCAGAATAATTACTGCACATACAGAGGCATTCAAACAATCATTCTTCCAGTGCTCCATACGTGAATGGAACAGGAAGAATCCCTAATAACTAGTACAATGGGATGTACTCTCTCGCATGCAGTTGATGATGGTTTTCTGAATGTAGATTTAGATGTAGACGACACTCAACTGACATGCTAAAAGACTGTCTTTCTTGCAGAAGCTGGTGGGAAGACGAGCAACAAATCCTAGAACGGAATCTGTAACACTCTTCACAGAAAGTTTCAGCTTTGTCCATTTAACTACAGACAGCCTCAACACACAATTTCATTTAGTATGCAGAACATCCTTCAACAGCAACAGCATAATCTTACTGACAAGGAGAGGTCCTTACTGATGCACTTGACTATCTATATGGTAGTGTAGGTCAAGAACCCCATATCACACCCTGAAGCCATTCACCCTGGCGGGCACTCATTTAAGAGTAAAAGCCAAAAAACAATTTGGCCTTTTCTCTCTCTAAAAGAAAACCTCCTCCCAAACAGGCCATGAAGGCCCAACAGTACCGACTGGTAGCCATGTCACCCTCAGCCCACAGGCATCATTGAATGCGGAAGTGAAGGGGCATATGGTCAGCGCACTGCTCTCCCACTGCCAGATTCTGAGGACACACAGCTTTCCTCTACGGTGAGGACATAATGCGCAGTGTGAGACTGTTAGAAAAACTGTGGAAAGAGAGATCACATCTGCTGAGTTCTTCGGCATTTTCACAACGCTGTCGGGACAAGGAGGTAATTCCTCGCTTTGCAGTAGTCAAGCACCACATTCGAACTGCTGCAGCGGACAGAATTTTGAAGAGGACCAGTCTCGCCATAGTGAGACAGCGGATACGACAGACAAGGTACGAGCTTGATCATAATGCCAGGAACCTACTTGAGTGTCATCTGTCTTTGTCATCAACATCGTCACCATTTGATTGGGAGTTGGTGGATGTAGCCACGGCAGCACAACAACATGCACGTTTATCCAAGGCAACGTTGAAGCAATGTGCCAAGTTCGATCAACTGGATCACGAAAGAACTGTTGTGAAACCCGATAAGGCCCATAGAACGGTTGTTAATCTTTCCAACCAAGAACTGGATGATGGCTCTATATCAGCGCTGAGTAAAGGCCTCAACTTTTCTCCAGCTGCACGACATCTGCCAATTTTGGATATAATTAGTGGAATAGAGCAGTGCATTAGAAATCTTTTGCACGATGCAGCTGAGGACGTCAGGCTAACTACCAGCCATATCCTGGCGAAAGCTAAGCCACCAAAATCTAATATTAGCTAGGAGGAACAACGTTGCTTACGGTTATTACATGAGAATGAAGACTTGAATGTCTTGCCAGCCGACAAAGGGAATGCCACCGTGGTTCTGAACTCTGCAGACTACCACCTGAAGATGCTACATTTATTAGAAGACCCTGTGTACCACAAGCTTAGTCGTGATCCCATACAGGTCATTGTCAGAAAGACAGGGAAGTTATTGAGGGATTCTGGCTTACCAGATGAAGTGGTGAAGAAATTAACACCTTATGCCGCCAGACCTCCCAGGTTTTATGGATTACCAAAGATACATAAGAAAAGTGTTCCCCTGAGGCCCACTGTTATTGCAATCAGTTCGCCCACCTACAGACTTGCTTAACATCTGGCAGCATTATTAGCACCAAAATTGGGACACTGTGAACACCATGTTGTCAACTCGCATAAATTTGTTGAGACATTCAAGAGAATGAAGATAGGCCCAAACGACCTAATGGTTAGCCTGAACGTTGTGTCACTTTTTAAGAGGGTGCCAATACGAGATACGCTGGATCTTTTGGCCCAACATTTTCCATCTGGAATCATTAAGTTGTTCCGTCACGTCCTGACGACAACGTACTTTCTATACTGCGATGAATATTATGAGATGACTGACAGCACAGCCATGGGATCAGCACTGTCTCCAGCAGTTGTAAATTTCTTCATGGAGCACTTTGACGAGCAGGCTCTGCAAACTGTGACATTATGGCCATCTTGCTTTCTACGGTATGTTGATGACACCTTCCTGATATGGCCTCATGGTGAAGATACACTACAGCAGTTCCTCGATCATATGAATGGTGTCCATCCCAACATTAAATTTACTGTCGAGATCGAGAAGCACGCCAAGCTACCATTCTTGGATGTTTTGGTTGAGTGGACAGCAGGAGGCCAGCTTGGTCATTCAGTGTACTGAAAACCAACACACACTGATCGGTACTTGAACGCCAATAGTTTACACCACCCTGTACACAAGAAAGCTGTCCTGAACACGTTGGTCCATAGAGCCAAGATTATCTCTGACGACAACCACCTACAGTCTGAATTGCACAACTTAAAATGTGTTTTCAGGGAAAATGGATACAGCAAGAGAGACATTGCAAATGCTTTCGAGGGCCGCCAATGAAATACACCTGGTGAACCAATAGAAGAGGCCAAATGGACTGTATTCCTGCCATACTTTGGAGCAACTAGCAGTAAGTCAGGACGTCTGCTGCAGAAACATGGGCTTAGACCAGTGTTCCAGCCTGCCCCCAAGATACGAGATATGTTGCACCTTGTTAAAGACGATATTGCTCTTTGAGTGTCCGGTGTGTTTGGTGTACCCTGGGAATGTGGCAGCATGTACATTGGACAGATAATTCGCACAGTTGCGGAGCGTTGTACTGAGCACAAGCACCATATAAAACAAAGGGAGCTTGACAAGTCGGCTATAGCGGAGCATTGCCTAGAAAACGGACATAAAATACAGTTCGAAAATACAAAAGTGTTGGCTCATGCGTCTACATATTGGGACTCCGTTATAAAGGAAGCGGCTGAGATTCGCTTAAACAACAATTTCAACAGAGATCGGGGATACACACTCAGCAGGGCATAGGGACGGGCGTTGGACATACAAAGAAAGCAGAGACAGATGCGCACTGTGGGAGCGGCAGTTTCAAATGTGGCGCTTGCCCCTGGTGTCACCTGACGTCACCGGTGCAGCTAAAGGCAATAGCTCCGCTAGCTGCCGGGGTCGACTTACGCGCGCACGCCACATTGGATCAATCTGAGTGGCTGCTGATGATGTCATCATGCCTATATAAGCGAGAGACCATAACAGCCCCAGCAGTCAGTGAACTCCTGACAACGATGGTGGAGATGGCCATCGTAAGATTGAGGATTTTACTCGAAATGACGTGGCCGGAAAAGTGAGGACTTTTTATTCATGTATGCCGTCGCGAAAGACACAGGATGTTATCATTACAACAGAGTTCTGAAATATTACATTTGTTGGGATATCTGTGACAGCATTGAGGAAAATCGGTATTATTTTCTTCTTCTACAGCAACTGAAACTGATTCATAGGCAGCACAGCTCAATACAATCTAAGGGCTTCAGAATTCAGATAGAAACAAATATGTGCACAGCCTGTAAAATATTCATTCTCATTACATCCTATTTACAAGGACTGAAACTGATCTCTGCACAACAGACATTCTGTGTACAGCTATTACAGGGTGGATTTTGTCCAGGTCTAGAGGCTGCAGGTGACTTACACAGTTAGAGAACAGATAGTCCTGAGTAATGTAATTTCCTTTGTGTGAGCAGGGCACCTGTCAACAATAAAAATGATTTTTCTTCAAGCTGCAACTTCACACAAATTTCAACAGTCATCCAGACACTGCTAATAAAATAGTAGCTGCATCGTAGTGGTTTTATGTTTTTACTTCACATGGAAGATTCGAATTTTCCTGTAAATGGCGGCAACTTTTCACTGCTGTTTCTGTTAACACACACTAGAGTCGTCATTTCCTTTTGCCTCTGTGACACTGTCCCTCCTTGAGGGACATAAATTTGTAGAAAATCCCAGTGCCATCAGCAATGAAAATATTTCTGGAGCCTTGTTACGTTATTAGCCATGTAAAAACATTCCTCTTAAATGTTTAGTACCTCCAGAGCCTATCGCCTCACTTTCTTTACTTAAATTTTGCTAAGGGAACACAGGGCAATTCGAAATTACCAACCAAAAACTATGAACTACCTATCAGCAAGAAGAATTCGTTGTGAATCACTGACGTTTTCACTGTCAAGAATTTATTGCATTCATTAGAAAGCATTGGAAACTCTGTCATAACTTGGGCCCTGTTGCGAACTGTTTAATAATTGCCTCTTAAAAGCTGATTTTTTTCTTAAAGCTGTGTTTGTTGAAACCAAATCTCAGTGACACTGTTCTTATAGTGATTTTATTGGATTCGACTGAAATATTCACTAAAAGCAAATTTGTTAATACAGTATTTTACTGTAATTTTAGAGTTTTCTCAAACAATTTTTTTTTATTTCCCTGTACAACATTTAAAGCTAAAAGTTCATAAATTAAGTATTACTCAACTTAGTTAGAGAGCTACCCATGGTGGGTCAAAAGATTTGATGGTATTTGGCATCATGGTAATTTTCTCACCTTAACTTGCTGGCTCAACACCAGGGTGTATGTTGTCATAGAAAAAAGTGTTTATTGTGTGTCACTATAAATGTTTCCTTATATGTCTTTTTTCATATGTATGTTGCAGAGTGCCGCTGCAAAATTCCATATCGATTGCCTACAGTGCAACAGTAGCTCGAGTGACAAATATGTTCCTCTATGAGGCATATGGGCTCTAGAAGATGAACAAAAGTAATGGTAGAGCTATAATTTTGATTGTTTTAATGGTTCCAAAAAAGGTTGTTTGTTTCAATGGTTCCAAAAAGGTTTAGCAGTTATGATTGGGTTTTGAGCAGTTGTAGTTGCAGTTGAGCTTTGGGTGCTCACAGCAACTGAGTAGGTACTGACTATATATGTCTTGGAGTCCAGATATAGCTGGGAGTAAGTTTGCACGTGTGGTGAGTCTACTATAAAGAGAGTGACTACCGGAAACTTCTATAGTTTTTACCGGTGAAGTATAGCAGAATGGGTTATGATTATTACTGCCAGAATCAGTTTTAAATGCTTGGTAGCACTGTAAATAAAGAGAGATCTTGTGTTAAATACAGCATAACTCCACTTTTACATTTTTCAATGGACTTTAAAAAATGGTGCAAAGTATGGGAAAATGTAAAATGCGGAAATTAAATGTTTATGCAGTAAAAGTCATCTACAAATTCGCCCTTGTATTTTCGCAGTTTATGTGTAATTTGCGTACATAACCGGCACTAAAATATGCATCAGGGGCTTCTTTATTATCTCTTAAAGGTTGTCTGAATTTTCATTAAGTAAATATCAAGTGGGTCCCATTGGCCAGCACCAGAAAAGGTATAATTTTTATTTAATTGTTTAACTTTGGGGTCTACAGTTGTGGTGACACCTACGTGTTTTGTTTGTATTTTTATTACGATTCGTTGTCATTGTTGTTTGGGTAATTAGCTTTGCTTGTGCTCATTCACAGCTGACTATATCCTGATAAACAATATAGATCAAATAAAACTTTGTTTAATGATAAAATAAAGTTCTCAACTACTTATTTTCTGTTAGCAACATTAGAAAGATACAGACATGTGAGTTTTCAGATATACAATTTACATACATTATGTCCATCTACGTGACAATAATCTTTTAAACACTATATGGTAGAAAAAAGGTGGAAAATAATTAATTAGCACAGTTAGCAAAGATAAAGGAAGTATCTGACAGTAATTTTCTTAATAGGAAAAAAGATAAAGAAAAATATCTGATTGAAATCGATAAACAATTAGACAGACTAAAATTATAACTCTGACTCGGCAGTTAATTTTGTCTTTGCTTGAAGTTGGGAAAAGTTACATGACAAAAGAAAGATTTGCAGTTAGTATGCATATTTTGATTAAATCTAAGTTTAAAATCAGCTTTGCTAGAGCTAGGTTTGCCCAAACATTTAACATTTTCATCCAAGGGACACTGGAGACAAAGTATCATGAATGTTTATAAAAGTTAATAATATTATTTATGCAAGTCATCAGTGTAGTAGTGGTACAACTGTGCACAGTTTATGGTGTATAAGTAAACCGTAATGGCACACATATCAATTCATATGTCACATCGCATGTTATCCTTGTAATTATTAGTTAGGAAAAAGGACCTACACTTTAATGAGACAGTAACTGAACTAAGTGTCAGTAAAATGTGAATTACAAGTCAATAAAATGGTATGAAGATTAGCATCTCCAAAACGAAAGTAATGTCAGTGGGAAAGAAATATAAACGGATTGAGTGCCAAATAGGAGGAACAAAGTTAGAACAGGTGGACAGTTTCAAGTACTTAGGATGCATATTCTCACAGGATGGCAACATAGTGAAAGAACTGGAAGCAAGGTGTAGCAAAGCCAATGCAGTGAGCGCTCAGCTACGATCTACTCTCTTCTGCAAGAAGGAAGTCAGTACAAAGACTAAGCTATCTGTGCACCGTTCAATCTTTCAACCAACTTTGTTGTATGGGAGCGAAAGCTGGGTGGATTCAGGTTACCTTATCAACAAGGTTGAGGTTACGGATATGAAAGTAGCTAAGATGATTGCAGGTACTAGTAGATGGGAACAATGGCAGGAGGGTGTCCACAATGAAGAAATCAAAGAAACACTGGGAATGAACTCTATAGATGTAGCAGTCAGGGCGAACAGGCTTAGATGGTGGGGTCATGTTACACGCACGGGAGAAACAAGGTTACCCAAGAGACTCATGGGTTCAGCAGTAGAGGGTAGGAGGAGTCAGGGCAGACCAAGGAGAAGGTACCTGGATTCTGTTAAGAATGATTTTGAAGTAATAGGTTTAACATCAGAAGAGGCACCAATGTTAGCACTGAATAGGGGAACATGGGGGAATTTTATAAGGGGGCTATGCTCCAGACTGAACGCTGAAAGGCATAATCAGTCTTAAATGATGATGATGATGATGATAAAATAATACAAAATTAGCTTAAAATACATATTTTTATAAAAAGAGACCCACCACCAAGTTATTAATTTCTCACAATTATTTAGCCAAAAGACTGAAGCTATTCAAATAATTTTAGTATCAACTGAAAGATATACTATAGGTATTACACATTTGATGTACAAGTTCTATTCGTATTATTCTACCATAGCTTCTGTTCAGATCAAGTTTTGCAATGTTTGTAGTAGTTATTGTACTGAGAGCTCCATAATCCATAAAAACCTTAATAAAACAGTTGTTACACCTCTCTGGAATATTAATTTCTAACAAATTTAACAACATTCATTGAAGGAAAAAACTGTCTGTCTTACCTCTGCTGTGCAGATCTATTCTCTCTGATGCCGCTAGTAAGGGACAGGCTGACCTTAGGGGTGCCAGCACCCGTTTTGTTTTGTACTGGTTTTCTGTGTGGTGTACCAGGAGCTGACTTCCGAGGTGTTCCAACTTCTGGTGAAGTTCCTCGTCTTGGTGGGGTGCCAGTGCAAGCTGAATGAGAAACTATCTGCCTTTTTTTAGGAGTGCAGGAACCATCTTCCACATTACGCATAACAACAATTTTCTTGGCACTAGGAGATGATGTTACAGTTCTTCTCTGATGATCTACATTTGTATATTCTTTCTTCTGAATGTTGACACATAGATCTGTCTGCTTTGGAGACGTTACTGAAATATCCCTTTGTGCTTTTCTTACACCAGACGGTGGGGTACTTTGTGAAGTAGGTCTTCTAGAAGCTACTGTTTTTTGCCCTGGGACTAATGCTGTTAGTTTCTGAGGTGTTTTGTGCACAGTCGTGTGCTTACTGGAGTTGATGCTGCAACATAAAGTTCTAACACTTTTATCTACAAAAAAGAGAATTTCACATTTATAAAACATCAAAACACAAGACTTTTAAGCACTAAGTGCAGGCAGTCGGAGGTCAGATTAGGGGAAAATCTAATGTAGACCAATAATGTTAGTTATTATCTCCTATACAGTGAGTTGTAACTGATTACAACATATTAAAAAATACTCCATCTTCTTTGGGCGCGCACCCAAAATATTTTTAGTTCACATTTCAATATTTCAGCTGACGTACTTTAAGCCATTCTCAAAATGAGTAGCTTGCAAGTTTTTAAATCATTTTACACACTTTGGAGTAAATGTGCATGTGGGACATAAATTAATCAGCATAAAAATGCTTTAATTGGAGCACAAAAAGGTTAATATGCTCCAGTTTTACAGAATTCTGAATGAAAAGTGGGGTAGCAGCTGTCTCATTCTACCTTACTCAGCACCATTAAAAGTATTCCCAAAAAGTTTGGCATGGGAGCATATTCACGATCTTTTTCACATGCAATTTACCTGTCACCTCAACTGTAATTCATTCATATCCGCTAGTCCATCACTGTGTAAGTCACTCCTACCCAGCCACTCCCACTTGCCCAATCTCTCTCACTCATTCAGCCCGACTCATTGTCATGATCTCTTTGAGTCTCTCCAACTGTCACTGTCTCGCAGCCACAGCCTTGTTTGTTCTGTTCTACTATTATTGCCCCCTCTCACTGTCACTATGTCCCTCTTGCTCTGTTACTGTTACTACCTCATTCATTTCTCCCCACTGTTGCTATTTATTCTCACTGTCACTATCTCTCTCTTCCCCACTGTCGCTGTCACAGACTATCTTGTCATTATAATTGGCTCTCACCCACTTCTACATTATCCTTCTGTTTATTCCTCTGCCACTGGCACTGTCTCCTCCTGTCTTTTCCTAGCATTGTTGTGTTCACTGTCAACTATGTTCCACTGTCACTGTGTCCCTCTTTCTCACACTGGCATTGTCTCCTTTGCTCTTTGTATACCACTACCAATGTTTACTATACTCCAGTATTTATTACTTTTCTGTATCTTTCACTCTGCCACTGTCTTCTTCTCTCATAAAAAAGCATAAATATGTTCACATGCCAAAATTTTTTTAAAGGTGTTGAAAAAGGCAAATGAGGCAGCTGGTACCCCACTTTTCAGTCAGATTCTTTTGTAATAGGAGTATATTAGCCAGTTTTTGTGCATCAATAAGAGCATTTTTCCACTGGTCCTCTTCTTTTCCATGCTACAATAGGGCATGTCATTTACATGAAAAGAATTTTGTGAGTCGGTAAAATTTTGGTAGTTTACTTATACAAAATCAAAATAATGCATAACAAATTTTACATCTCAAACTGGATTTTACATCCACAAAAATTTTGCATGTGCTTCAACACTACAATATGGGATTCCCACAACCTTTGTTATGTGTTAAAACATTTTATAAACCACAATTTCACCTCACACCTGATATTACATGCATATTTTGTGTGTGCATGCATGGTAACTCTGAACCTCTGTATCTTGAAAAGGGATTAACATATCAAGAAAATATTCAAGATCGGATCTTAGGAATATATTGCAAAAATTTCAGCCTTTTGATGCGAATAGACCACCTGAATCCGTGTTTTTTTTCTGTTTTTCTCAGAAACTTCCAACAAATTAAATGGTCCCTCCATAAGTCCCTTAAAGTGTACCACAGACCACGTATAATGCAAAAAGAACACAATTTGCTCCATTTGCTTAAGTTGGAGGAAGTGTTTCATATTCATAAACTGACACTATATTTTGGGATAATTTCACTAATTAAGGTAATAATAATTACATTAAGATGATCCCAAACATTTAACATTTTCACCCAAGGGACACTGGAGACAAATATCATGAATGTTTATAAAAGTTAATAATATTATTTATGCAAGTCATCAGTGTAGTAGTGGTACAACTGTGCACAGTTTATGGTGTATAAGTAAACCGTAATGGCACACATATCAATACATATGTCACATCGCATGTTATCCTTGTAATTATTAGTTAGGAAAAAGGACCTACACTTTAATGATACAGTAACTGAACTAAGTGTCAGTAAAATGTGAATTACAAGTCAATAAAATGGTATGAAGATTAGCATCTCCAAAACGAAAGTAATGTCAGTGGGAAAGTGTTCCTTTATGGCATTATAGAATTTTTCTTTTTAATATCATTTATTCTTTGTTGTGTGCTTAGAGCAGATGATAACAGTAAGCTTCTGTCGGAACTGGTCATCATGATATCTATTTTTGCTTTAGAAGACAATTATTTCCAAGAACTTAGGTAGTTGTGTAGAAATGTGGTGCTACAGAAAAATGTTGAAGATTAGGTGGGTAGAACACGTAACTAATGAGGAGGTATTGAATAGGATTGGGGAGAAGAGAAGTTTGTGGCACAACTTGACTAGAAGAAGGGATCGGTTGGTAGGACATGTTTTGAGGCATCAAGGGATCACAAATTTAGCATTGGACGGCAGCGTGGAGGGTAAAAATCGTAGAGGGAGACCGAGAGATGAGTACACTAAGCAGATTCATAAGGATGTAGGTTGCAGTAGGTACTGGGAGATGAAGATGCTTGCACAGGATAGAGTAGCATGGAGAGCTGCATCAAACCAGTCTCAGGACTGAAGACAACAACAACAACAACAACAACAACAACAACAACAACATAAGTCTTTCCGCTCCCGGGATTGGAATGGCTCCTTACCCTCTCTCTTAAAACCCACATCCTTTCATCTTTCCTTCTCCTTCCCTCTTTCCTGACGAAGCAACCGCCGGTTGTGAAAGCTCATAATTTTGTGTGTTATTTTATTGTGCCTGTCTACCGGCGCTTTCTCGCTTGGTAAGTCTTGAAATCTTTGTTTTAATATATTAATATACTAGTATAGATATATACACACATAACAGTTTAAATTCAGTAGTAACTTTTAAATATCAGGATAACTGTATCTCAGCAATTTCAGTGTAATACCTGTGGGCAGGGACATCTCTTGGGGTAGCCTCTACTACGTCGTCGTCATCATCATCACTTTCCAACACTGCGACACTCAATGATGGTGGTGGTGGAGTCTGCTGATATGACGGTGGCCCACAGTTTTTGGCATCAAATTTATACTGTGAAAGTAAGACACTGTAATATTACTTGCACTTATTCACACATTAAATGAGCTCACACTATTATTTTTACAAAACAATCTAGTCTTAAAATTCCATTTAGGTATTAAATTGTACATCCTATGAACACAGAGTGTAAACAGTATACCATAAAAATACCAGCTAAAAAAATACTTCATTGTAAACTAAACTAAAATTAGGCTGGAGTGGAACCACAACGGTCACGCACAAAGAATGTTTTCAGGGAAGCGCATTATAACTGCATTATGCGCTGACATTTTCCATTTTGTCTGTATGTAATTGTGGAAACAGTCGTCATCTCAAAATTATTTTCAAACTGAGATCAAATGCGACTACACTGTCTTGGCCATGGATCTAGGCTATATTTTAAGTTAATACTACTCGTGACACACACTAAAATTAAATTGCTGATACAATACCTTCAACAACAGGCTACTGTAAAATAAATGTTCTTAGTGTAACACAATATTTGTTCTCCAGAGGGATATTATTCAAGTATGTACAAATTTTGTAGATAAAGAAACCTAGATCACTTTATGGATTAGTTTATTTGTGACACTGTTTCAGATCTGTAATTAAGTTTGCTGAGTAAGATTTTTTATTTTCTTTATAAGGTTTCACCTTTTGTAGCCTGATAATGTACAACACTTTATTAAAAATAAAACATAAGATGAAAGATCAACTCAATAGTTTTTCTCGCAAGTGTTCAATATGGGCACCATTTGTAACAAGGCACACATTGAATCGATAGGATAGTTCTTCCAGAATCTTGACCAGTGTGTCTGGAGCAATTATTGCAACAACTGATTCAATACTGTTTCTTAATGTGGGTAGATCAGATGGTAGCAGAGCCACATACATGAACCTTTATCGACCCACAAAGATAAAAACTGGATGGCAACATATCGGGTGAATGTGGAGGCCATGTGAAACAAGCTCTTTCATCCAGCCTCTTGCAGCCAATGCAGCGGTCAAACAGAATGTCATTTAACTAATCGCTTACCGAGCTATGTCACTGAGGTGTCGCACAATCTTGGTGCCAAATAAAGTTCTGTGGTTCAGCTTCTCAAATTGAGGAAAGAGCCATAATTCTAATGCATCAAGATAAGAAGCACAGGTTACAGTTGCCGGGGTACAGTGCAAAAACATATTCAATTTAGGGGAGTCTTGTTGCAATTGTAGCATTTTGTGGGGATTTGCTGCCTCCCAGACGTGTACATTGTGTGTGTTCATATTTCCACAAATGTCGATTCATGACTGAAGATGACATGATCCAGAAAATATTTATTGTCTAGTAGCAATGTTTTGTTAGTAAAGTTGGCCAAGTAAACTGTAATCTGTAAGCTTTAGAGCTTGTAACAAGTGTAGAAACAAAACTGATTGACTTGCTTTTTCATATGAAATATCCTCTATAATTGTAAGATGAATGTAATAAATGCCACAAAGCCTTAAAACCCTGATATTAATTTCAATGCATCTGGTATTAAGCAATTGTGGTGGCTTTATTAACAAAAACTGCTACATACATACTTGACAATGTTTTCCCGTTTGCTAAGGGCTACTAAAATCTTTAGTCCATACTAATACTAAAATTATATCAACTCTCTCCAGTTGTTTAAAACCTTTTTTTTCCCATGAAAATGTTTCAAGTACCAAAAGTAGGAACCCATGACCATCAAATTAAGAAATATTATTTCAACCAAGACTCTCAAACATAATTTGAAAGGATTATATGCAATAGCAAGAAGAAACTTGGAACCAAGAAACAAGAAAGCATAAGGAAACTGTTCTCCCGTGCTTTCTAAGGGAGCATAAAAACTTTGAGTAACTTTGCTTGGGTTCCTATGCAGCAGGGCAAATTGAGAATCAGGGCAATTATGCCACACACCATATGAAGTATCGAGAATTTTTTCAGTGTTATCGGGGTTACACAGGGATATACAGAACTGAAATTTATTTGTAGCACCAATTGCATGCAAAAGAACAACTGACCAGCTGGGCTATCACATGTTGAAGCCATTGGGTAAATAAATTTGGATTAGAACTACTTGTTTAAAATACTACAAAACAAAGATTCAGAACTACGCTGCAGAGCAATCTGTTTAACCCTGGCCAACAATGTTAATTTTTGCCATGCATAACTCTGCTGGGCTCAACTGTCACAGGCCTTAGCAGCCCATGAGAAACTATAGAAAAGCAATTCCAAGAATACACAAGACGTTATACAGCAAGCAGATGACTTTAAGCAATAAGATCTTATGTGTATGCTTCAACAGGACAGTTGTTGGATGTTTCATTGCAGCTCTTTCATACTTGCACTGGTTCTATACGCCTCTGTGGCCAGTCCAACTGCCTGATTGACTGAATCTAATACTCTGAGTTGGAGCTGACCTTGCATGTTATACATCGCCTTCTTCATTATTTACAGAACACCAAACCTGTACAGTTGTATGACCTAACTACATTGACCAGCCCCGGAGGTTGACTGGTGTTGAAGGGTTGTATTCAGTATTATTTGGAGTGGGCAATGAGATGGAGAAAGCGGAGAGTAAGAGAGATGGTTGGAGGGAAGGATGACGGGAACAGAGAGACAGCAGGCCATCAAATAGTGATGTGGTGCTGTTGAGATTCCTCTCGCACAGAAGAGTAAGAGTGTGTGTGTGTGTGCGTGTGTGTTTTGCACAATGACTTGGAGGACTGGGCGAAGCGGAAGGACTGAGCAGAGGAAGGAGACAGCAGTTAGGTGGGATATGAGTATAGAATGATGTGGGGAAGCATATGGACATGCCTTAAAGTGGGTCTCAGGACAGGGGCTAGTGGAAAGCTAGCCTACCAGAGATTACAGCCAAGAGGGTTACACAATCAAAGAATGGGTTTTATGGAAGGTTTCAAAGTACTTAGGTCACAGAAGCAGCATGTTACACCACTGGATGGTCAACTCTACTCTTGGCCATAGTTCGGCTTTAGCCAGCACTTAGAGATCTGCTTGGTAGTCATGTCCACATAAAAAGCTGTACAGAAGTTATAGCAAAGGTGGCATAAAAAAACTGTAATTATTTAAACTTTTATCACTGCCACTTCCACTATTAAAAACATTTTTTGTACTCATCTTTAGGAATGGCTGCCAGCTTCTCCCTCATTGTTTCTTGACTTCTTCCACATTGTCACATTGGTGTCCTTTCATGCCCCTTTTCATAAGAAAAAGTTGCACGGAGCCAGGTCAGGTGAGTAAGGTTCGTGGGGTAACGGAGTAATGCCACTTTTAGCCATAAACTGTCTAACAGAGATGGCATGTGTGCAGGTGCTTTGTCTTGGTGGAAGTACTATCTCCAGTCTGCTCAAATTTCCTGTTAAAATTCGCTGCATCGACCTCCAAGATAACTTACTAATCTCTGACAGTCGATCACATGCCTGTCGATTGATCGACTGTCTTGTGAGCACAAGCTCTCAAATTTTTCAATATTTTCATTGATTCTGGCCATTGATTGATATCCAAAATGAGGTTTGTCATCAATCGATATGTCACCATTTTTAAATTGAGCAAACCACTCATAAATTTGAGCTATTCCCATAGTGCCATCTCGGTAAGTTGCTTTCAACATCAAACCAGTTCGGGAAGCATTTTTACTGAGTAGAAAACAAAATTTCACAACAGAGTGTTGTTCACTTAAACTTCCCACCACAAAAAATAAAACAAGAATAAACAACATTAGCAAAATCAATCACTGCAGATGAACAGAAAGCAGAAATGCATACTACACAAACTCCGCCCACAGCAATGTTATTCCGGTTTTTGTGAGAACCCCATCATATGATTTGACAGCTATCACACTATCACAGTTGGCCCTGCTTCTTACAGGATAGGCTACCCTTGTGACAGGACTGGAATAGGATATACTGGATGGGTATATAGGACCAGTGTTGCATCTGGGTTTTCCGTAGGGGTGTGATACATGTGGCAAAGGATTTGGAGTCAGTGTGGGAAAGGATGGACCAAAATATTTTGCAGGTTGGTTGGTGACAGAATACCAGTTTGGATGGGGTGAAGATTGTAGGTAGGATGTTCCTTATTTTTGAGCACCATGGTCAGTAGGTGAAGCCATATACACACATGCCACTAATACTTAGTTTAATCTCGTGTCCGCAATTCCTGGGAGAGTGACACGTAAGGGCAGTGATGGCTTGTGCAAAATTTTACCTATGTGCTATAAGGTGTTAGCTTACAGCCTTCTGACTTACGAGGGTAGTGGTCTTAACTAAAGCGAAATTAAGTATATAAATTGAACTGTTTAAATATATTTAAGTTTTATAATTAACTGTTTAACATTACAATTAAAAAAATAAATAAAAATAAAAATAAATGTGGAGGCAGGTGGAATTGAATCCAAGCCAACAAATTGTCAGCTCTTGACCACTGGGCTGTTGCACAATTACGTGAGCTGCAATTCATAAATCTCTCATACTACACACATTTATTTTCTTGGGAGTGTTTTATCTTTTTCTAAGCTCACTAAGGCGAAATATTTTAGGAACGTGAAAGGGGCTTCAACCTGCTTCTCCTCACATAGTTTTATTATATCTATAGATTCTGTCAATGGAATCAGTGGCTTTTTGGAAATGAACAACCATCTTTTGAATTGAGTAATATGTGGCAAATGAGAGATTTCAGATTAAATATTTGTTCAGAGCATGTTCTGCCCTCTCTAAATCCATCTTAATATTAACCTAAATGACTCTCCACCATTGTTTTTACTCTGTTTAGTGTACTACTGGAAAATATGTAATACACAACTTTTGCAAATAAATTCATCTGTAGTTGTTAACACCTTGTTAATTGCCTTTATTATGTAGTAGACGCATCAAAGCCACCTTCCACTCCCCTGGGAGTTTTGTTTTTCAGGTTGTCTCAAACCTTAATTTTAGCTCTTTTTTTATACTTGGAATAGACCATTTTAAAAGTTCTGTTCACAAGCTTTATAAGGTTTTAATAACTTCTTCAATGTTTTTGGTAGTTTGGAGTAAATCTTCTTCTAGATTATCATGAGCATTTGAGTATTCACGATTACAGATTGGTTCTGCACAATTAAGAAGCTGATCAAAATACTTCACAAGTATTTCAAAATTTTCAGTGTTACGTAAGCCAAATCAGTGAGCCTCATCCCATGCCCCTCTGTTGTTAGATTTACATTTGAAGTAGATCTTCAAACTCTTTAGATCTCACTTTCTCTTCAAAGTTCTGCTAGAAAAGGAGCTCTTTATACAATCATCTACAGAAAACACTTTCATACTAAATTTCCTCATATTCTTGCTTTTTTTACCAGCCTTTTGACTTACATGGGTAGTAATCGCACGTACCATTCATGCACAAGACCACTCACTCACGGCACCAATACAACAATGGCAACTCAAAAATCCTTCATCTCTATACTCGTACACAGTTTCAAAGAAAAATACTGACCTGGCGCTGTGAGTAATGTAGCACTCACACTGCCAGAAAGGATGACGTACCACGTGCTGTCACACAGAGACAGCTGTGCCCCTTCTCTGAGTTGATTGCAGTGCAACTGACCATAATTTCCACACTCAATACAGCTTTATGATGGGGAGAGCACTACAGAACATGTTTCAGTCCATTTTATTTGCACACCTGCATGCCTTCAAAGAGAAATGGTGTAATTTTAATGCAATACTTACAGTTGACTGTAGCACTTTAGCACAAAATAACTGGCCACCACTACAGAGGGGGGGTCATAGTACAATCCTAGATTTGTAACTTAAAAGTTGTTTCCACAAACATTTTAAGTAGATTTTCATGGGATAGATTGCATCTAGCTTCAAGTGTCCACCGCTTCAGCTAATTTAGCACCTTCATGAGACTCTCCTTTGGGTCAAATAAAAACTGTTACTATTCATGCTTCCCTTCTTTGTATCTGTTCAACATCCCCTATCAGTCCTGTTCGGTACAGATCCCACACATCTGAGTAATATTCTAGGATGGATCGCACATCTCTTTTGTATGAAAACTTCTTTGTAGACTGATTGTATTTTTCTAATATTCTACCAATGAACTGCAGCCTACCGCACACTTTACCTATGGGAGAGGGAGACTACGTGACCATTCCATTTCATATCCCTACAAATTATTACACCCAGGTATTTGTATGACATGACAGATTCCAACTGTGGCTTATTGGTACTAGAGTCGTAGGACAGTACATTTTTTTCATTTTGTGAAGTGCACAATTCTATATTTTGGAACACTTAAAACAAGTTGTGAATCTTTGCACCACTATGAAATCTTATCAAGATCTGACTGAATATTTGCGAAGCTTCATTACAGATACCTGCATTACCTGTGAAAGTCTGAGGTTACTATCCACTCACACATCATATTCAGTAAATTCCAATGTAAGTGTAAGAACTTCTGGGTCCCTCAAGAGACTGCTGCAAAATGTTTAGTTCTCAACGTTACACAACATTCTTGTTGCACACTTCTGTAGAATAAATGCTTTTTCGATCTTACCCACATTGCCTCAGAAGATTAAGCTATGGAACAGTATAAAGTAAGCTAGTAATACTGTCTGCAGATCACCACAACGAGAAAGATCTCCTGAGTGCAAATCAGTCCAAACTGAGCTTTTTTATCAACTTATCCCGAGCCAAATGTCACTTCAGTTTATTATCCATACAGATGGCCAGGAGCTTCTACACATGATGAGCCATGCCCAGTGTGTGCTCACTGATCTCTACTTCTAGTACCCTTAAGTAAGAATAAAATTTTTCATGCAATTAAGGGTTAAGCTTTTGGCAGTGAACCACTTGTAAATCCGTTCCATTATTCTCCTGGCTGTGTCTGGTATACGGGTCATTTTGAGGAGTCCTTCAACACCCCAGGTATGTGATTTATGAGGCCCACTGCCTTATTCCGATGATAAACATGTGACACCAGCAAACAATCAAATATTTTGATGGCTTTTTCAACAACATATAAAGGTTAGAAGAGGAAGAGTACCCAATGCAATGCTAATCATCCCATTTCATCATTGTCATCCATGAAGATTAACTGAAAACATTTCTTAAAGATGATTATTAAAATTTTGAAGCATGTGAAACAGTGGTATAAAGTTTGAATTATAAAATAATTATGAATTATTCTACTTCTGTAGCAATATTTTTTCACAATACTTGATACATTCTTTTGCACTCAAAAGCTGGTATGCACACCCAGCAGTAGCCAGTGCAGTGGAAAATACATTTCATACTCAAAGAGCAGAAAAAGTGATTTCTGCAAATGGACACAAGTTTTAGTGTACTCTCAGAACAGAACTGGCACCCATCTCTAAGAACTTGCATTGGAGTCTCCGTAGTAGTATATTTCACAGTTGATGTATACCACACCTAGTACCTCAGGAACAAATGTGTGGCATTTGCAGTTATGAAAGAGATGCTTTGCAAACTTTTAAATTTTTATTCAGGTATAGGTATTCTCAAACGTATGACTCACAGAAACAACTGTTCATCCCTGTTACAAGATTCCATGATTTTAAACTTTACTCTCAAACACAACAATGCGTCACACCCATCCATCCCTCACAACCCCACCACATACATGATGTGTACGATGATGTAATTTTAAATGTTGATAGAAAATGAAAGATGGAATATAACATGCATGAGTGGATAGACCATGTCTCAGCCATTAGGAGAGGCACCTGGTAGAAGACAGGCATCTACAAAGGGTAGCAAACAAGTCAGCTTTCAAACAGGACGGATGGACATGGACACGGACGGACGCACACACACACACACACACACACACACACACACACACACACACACACACACACACAAACAATGTTGCCTCTTGACACTGTCACTTACATAGAGACAGTAGCTTGGGTAGGTTATGGGGGTCACAGAGGGTGTGTAGGGAGACAGGAGGTATGAAGAGAGAGAAAGAAAGAGAGGAAGTGAGAGACAGAGAAAGAGATATTATGAGTTGAAAGCTGAAATTTGATGTGCTGTTAGATGTGTGTATTCACAACACATCCACAAGCTGAAGGTAAGAGCTCATTTATCCCCTTTTTTGTTACTGTTCCCATTTGAAATTACATTATCATTATGATAAATCAATAATATTTGTGACAGGGGAAGCTGCCCTTGCCAGCCTCTGAAACACTAACAACTTATAGATAAGAATGTAATCTACAATTACATTTAAAATTAATTTTCAATTTTTTGTTCTTTTCATTTTCATGGTATAGAAATTAATTTCCACTATTTGAAATGGAACCCATATTTACATGTAGGGGATGCTAACAAATGCCACTGTAGTGGCACTAGACTCCGAGATGGTACTCTGCACCACTGGCGGTGAAAGAAATTTCAGTCATCTATAATTGACACAAAAAACAAATATAGTGGCATGTTATTTCTGATTGTCCCACTATGCTCAAATGACCTGGGTTAAATCTTAAGCCACTTCAGGTTCTTGTGGAGTATTGTTACCATTATTGGGGATATGTCTTATCCCATGGAAATTGGAGTTCAAAAAAGGAATATTTCAATAATGGTATATAACTTTCAGTAACAATCTCAATGAACTATTAATTTTCATCTACCTAAAAAATATTTCCCATTTCCATTAAAGAAAAAAATTCCTCATCCACACTTATATTTTAAGAAGTAGATATT
Source organism: Schistocerca gregaria (assembly GCF_023897955.1). Lineage (NCBI taxonomy): Eukaryota > Metazoa > Arthropoda > Insecta > Orthoptera > Acrididae > Schistocerca > Schistocerca gregaria. The sequence continues at coordinate 662,624,575 of NC_064922.1, forward strand.
CTCTTAAAACCTATGATTATCTCATGTTAACAAATTAGGAATAGACAGATTGCTACTTTCCATAAAGAAGAAATGTCAAGTTGCGGACAGGCACAATTAAAAGGCACTCGCATAAACCTTTCTGCCACAGTCTTTGTCAATAAGACACACACACACACACACACAAAAGCAAGTACACCTGAGGCACACACGATCCCCAACTCCAGCGTATCCAACAAGAATTCAACACCACGTGGGACGCAAGCAGCAATCTGGAGGTGGGGAAGGGGAAGGGGAAGGGCAGTGGTGTACAGGTGGGGAGAGAGACGAACGCTGTCTAGTCGAGTGTGCGGGACTAGACTGCCAACAGGTGCAGTGTCAGGAGGTTGTAGAGCAGGGAGGTGGGGGGGGGGGGGGGGGGGGGGGGGGGGGGGAAGGAGCAGAAACTGAGAGGAGCAGAAAGAGAAGCAGATGCATTGGCAGAGGGCTGCAAATAACAAGATGGAAGATGAGAATGAGGGGGAGATTATAGGACAGACGGGGAGAAAACTGTTGGGTGAAGAGCGTGGGGACAGTAAGTTATCATTGGTTAAGGCCGGGATGATTACAGAAGCAGAGAATTTGTTGCAAGAATAACTCCCACCTGCACAGTTCAGAAAAGCTTGTGGTGGAAGGAATGATCAAGATGGCTGGGGTAGTAAAGCAGCCATTAAAATCAAGTTATGTTCAGCTGCATGTTGTGGCACAGGGTCGTCTACTTTGCTCTTGGACACAATTTGGCAGTGGCCGTTCATCCTGGCAAACAGCTGGTTGGTAGTTATACCAATATAAAAAGCTGTGCAGTAATTGAAGCAGAGCTGGTAAATGACACGGCTGCCTTCACAGGTGGCCCAGCCCTTGATGGGGGTAGGATAAACCTGTGAGAGGACTGGAAGGGGAAGTGCTGGGTGGGGGGATTTGTTAGGTCTAGCACCTGGGTCTTCAACTGTGATATGATCCTTGTGCTAAGGGGATGGTATTGAGAGTGGTATAGGGATGGACTAGGACGTTGTGGAGGTTGGGTGGGTGACAGAGCACCACTTTAGGAGGGGTAGGAAGTGTCTCGGGTAGGATGTCTCTCATCTCAGGACACAAGTGATAGGTAATCGTGAAGAATGTAGTTCAGTTGTTCCAGTCCGGAGTAGTGAAGGGAACACTTCTTTGTGGCTAGTTCTTTGAGGTGGTGGGAGGATTGGGGGTGTGAGGGGAAATGGCATGGGCGATCTGTTTCCGACCAGGTTTGGGGTATAAGGTTTGGGGTATAGCGCCTTTCTGTGTAGGCCTCTGTGAGCCCTCAGTGTACTGAGCACAGGGTTTTTGTCACTGCAAATATGCTATCCCCAGATGGCCAAGCTATATGGGAGGGATTTTTTGGTGTTAAAAGGGATCACAACTGCCAACATTCAGGTACTGTTGGTGGGTTTAATGTAGACAAGAGATGCAGATGAAGCCATCAGAAAGAAGGACATCAAATTTTGGAAGGTGGCAAGCCGGGTTGAGTAAGACCACATGAAGCAGATGGGAGGGGAGGGAAAGTGTTGAGATTGTAAAGGAAGAGAGATAGAGTGTCTTAAGATCCTGAGTCCAGATCTGGAAGATATCATCAATGAACCTGAACCAGATTAGGAGTTTGGTGTTTTGGGAGGCTAGGAAGGTCTCCTCTAGATGGCCCATATAAAGGTTAGCTAGGAGGGTGCCATTTGGGTGCCCATGGCTATGCCACAGATTTGTTAATATATCTTCTCCTCAAACGAGAATTAGTTGTAGTTTAGGATAAAGTTTGAGGAATGGGGTGGTGGGTTTGAAGTCTGAAGGACGTTGGGAAAGATAGTGTGCAATAGCAGTAAGACCATGGGCATGAGGGATTTTGGTGTATAGGAAGATGGCATCAACAGTGACGAATAGGGATCCAGGAGGTAAAACGGTGGGAATAGTGGAGAATCGGTGAAGGAAGTGGTTGGTGTCTTTGACGTGGGAGGCTAGACTACGAGCAACTGGATGGAGGTAGGGACACAATAACCAGCCACAATGGGGTGTACAGGATTCTTCAATTTGTGGATTTTGTGGAGCAAGTAGAAGGTGGATGTGTGGGGTGTCATAAGAGTGAAGAGGGAAATGGATTCAGGGGAGATGTTCTGGGAAATACCTAAGGCTTTAAGCAGGGACTAGAGTTTGTGTTGGAGGTCTGGGATCGGATCACTCTGGCAAGTTTGTAGGTGGACAAGACAAAATAATTGGCGGAGGCCTTCTGCTGATAGTCACTGTGATTTATAGCAACACTGGTGGAACCTTTGCCTGTAAGTAGAATGATTAGGTCAGAATTTGTTTTGACGTTGTGTATGGCTGTTCTTTCTTCTACTGAAAGATTCGAGTTCTGAGGAAGGGAAGGATGGTGAGGCGAAGTTGGTGGGAAGGCATTCCTGAAAGGTGACTAGCGGGTGGTTAGGTGGAAGGTGGGGAGTATCATGGTTGGATAGTGCTATGAACTGGAAGAGGCAAGGTTCAATGTAGAAATTAGGGTGTTTTTGGTTGGAGGTATTGGTGGCAAGAAGTGCTTCCACTGTGGGGATCACAAGGATAGTAGTTCTATGACAAGTCCAGCAAGGTTAAATTTGGGTATAGGGCTAAAGGTGAGGTCTTTGGATAGGACTGAAACTGCTGTGGAGTGAGGGTTTTGGTGTGAAGTTTAACAACAATGTTATAGGAATGTTTTGGCTCTGGATTTGGAGGAGAGTTGGTAGAGAGTTCTGGGGGATGGTGCAAATTAAAATGGTCAGATGGGCAGGGATTAGCTGCTATGAGGGATGGGCGGAGAGGAACATTGTGGGTATGATAGGGGTTGGATTGTGGTGCCCCAAGACGGCAGTAGGATGTCAGCAGGTTAGATAACTAGTGGAGGTGGTGACTGGAATGCTCCTCTAGGTGTTGGGAGACCAAGGGATGTATGGAGCTGGGATTGTTGGTAGTAGTATCTTTAGGATGTAGCATAGATGGTTCTGGGATGCTTGTGCCACGACAATGTGTTTTTGCAGTACCAGGTTTGTGAGGGCCAGGAATTGGCAGAATCTGAAAAGGTGTGGGTCACTGTTGAAGAAGGGGTGGGATCCAGAGAAAGGAATCTTCACAGTTAGGCCATTTCAGGGGATTCCATGGCTTAGGTGGCATCAGAGAACCCACCAACCAAAAGTACCCGCATTTTAACAGCTGTCATCCTTTTCACACAAAAAAATCCCTCCCATATAACCTGGCCACCTGATGACGGCGTATCTCTAGTGATAAAAACTCTCTTGATCATTGTGCGGAGTCTCACCAAGGCCTTCACAGACAGGCACTATCCCCCAGACCTAGTCCATGAACAGATCTCCCATACTATTTCCCCTCACACCCCCAATCCTCCTACCACTGCTAAGAACTAACCAAAAAAAGTGTCCCCCCTCACCACCCAGCACTACTCTGGACTGGAACAATTGAACGACATTCTTCGCCAGGACTTTGCTTACCTATCACTGTGCCTTGAAATTAGAGACATCTTACCCGAGATACTACCCAACTCACCTAAAGTGGTGTTTTGTCACCCACCCAACCTCTTAGTCCATCCCTACATCACTCCCAATCCCAACCCCATGCCATAAGGATCATATCCCTGTGGAAGACCCAGGTGCTAGACCTGCCCAATCCACCCACTCTTACACTTCCCCTTCCAGTCCTGTCACAACTTTATCCTACCCCATCAACGGAAGGGCCACCTGTGGAAGCAGCAATGTCATTTACCAGTTCTGCTGCAATCACTGCACAGCTTTTTATATTGATATAACTACCAACCAGCTGTCCACGAGGATGAACAGCCATCTCCAAACTGCCCAAGAGCAAAGTAAACCATCCTGTACCACAACATGCAGCTGGATATAACACAATTGATTTTAATGGCGGCTTTACAACTTGCGTCATCTGGATCCTTCCCTCGCCCGCAAGCTTTTCTGAACTGCTCAGATGGGAGTTATCCTTACAACACATTCTCCGCTTCTGTAATTATCCCGGCCTCAATCTACAGTAAGATACTGTCCCTACACCCTCCACCCAACAGTTTCCACCCTCTCGGTCCTATCATCTCCTCCCCATTCTCATCCCCCATCCTTTTTATTTGCAGCCCCCCTGATGTTGCACCCATTGGCAGCCTCGTCTCTGCGCATTCCACCAGACGGCATTTGTCTCTCTACCCACGCATACACAATTGTCCCTTCCCCTTCCCTGTCCCCTCCAGATTTCTTCTTGCATTCTACATGATCTTGCATTCCAGTTGGAGATACTGGTGTTGGCGGTCGTGTGCGCATGAGATGTACTTGCTTTCGTGTGTGTGAATGGTGTGTGCATCTCTCTCTTTTAATAACGAAGGCTGTGGCCGAAAGCTTTGTGTGAGTGTCTTTTAATTGTGCCTGTCTGAAACTTGATGTATCTTCTTTACAGTAAGTAGCAAATCTGTCTTTTCCTACATTGTTGATATTCCTACCTGGAGTTTCCATTGCTTGATTATGTCATTTTCCTAGTCCATCCATTTTTTTCACTATCACTGACAAAGTAATCTAATACAATCTGCAAAAAGTCATTTGTTGGTTTATGTTGATGTTATAATTTCTCTTGTTTCTGCACCAATGAATGTGGTCAGCACGAGTCACAACTGAACTTTAGTGAATAATTAATTAATTTCCATGAACTGGATATGACAATAAAATCCGATCTCTGGCTGAGAAAGGTAACAAAGGTTCTTACATATGACCAGCCACAGCAGAATAAATATTGATCGAGCAGAAGTAAATATTACCTGCATATTTAATCTTTCCTGGGAGCACAACTGCGTACCAGGTGTTATTTCCAGTGTAGATGGCTTAGAGTTTTGGGTCTCTTGCTTGGATTCCCCTTTTCTTGGAGGTAATCCAAGTTCTCGATCAACAGCATCCATTACTCGACACATAAGCTCTTCTGAATCAATAGGTTCAGAGTCCAACTCAGTATTACTTCTTCTTCTGGTTTTCTTGTTGCTTGACGGTGGTGTAGTTTCAGGTGCTTTTCTCTTCCTGCGTTGTGACTGACTGTTTCCCAGTCCACAGTCTTCCTCAGCAGCCTCATCAGAACTGAACAGTGTAGCACTTGGTGCGTATTTGTCTTCTGCATTGATTCCATTTTGGGTTCCTATAGAGAAAATGAGAAAAACAAGTGACTGATGTTCAGCATACAGGCACTTCAACTTTTGGACACTAAAGTTTAATTTCTCGTAAATGGACAAACGAGATAACCAATGAAGTCTGCATACATAGAATGTTGGATTGTAGTGATCAGTTTTTTTCTGTACAGTAATAACACTTAAAGTGCTGATATTGGTTGGAAACATTCCGGTGACATGCATGGTGAAATAAGTGACAATGTCCATTGTGTTGCACCGAAAGCTTGCCATGTGGTATCATTTTAGGTGATGGACTGTCTAGCAGAGTTCATTCATTTTTATGGTAGCTTAACGGTCTACATAGGTTCCTATAGTTTTTCATCAAGTAGAAGCATTAAAAAAAATCCCTCAACTGGTTTTCCAAATTTGCATCAAAGTCAGAGGCCATTAAGAAATGATGTACTACAAGAAACAAACAATTTCATCAAGCTTTCTCACTTCGCAGAGTGCAGATCAGATAAATATTATCGTTTTTATCAATAAGTGAGGACTATAATTCTTAAAGTGTGAACTCGAACTAGTTAAGCCTGCTACTACTTCAATGAAAAGTGCAATGCTTACAAGTGAGAGGTTCACTTAAGCTGTTACAACTTTAGTTCATAAGTGACAAAACAGGACTGTCTGTTCTACACTTGTGGGTGCCCATACTTCATGGAGCAAAACTAAGAAAATGATACTCTATGGAATTGTGTCATTAGGATTGGTTTTACTCTTAGTTTTAAGGGATTTATTTACATATAAAAGCCAACTTTTGAATTTTCCTTTGTACAAGACCATGTGTGCAGAGTCATGTACTGACCTGAAATTCTAGATTCAAATATTTTACTGTTTTTGTCACTTCTGCAGAATCTTTCATTGATTGTATCAGTACCCATTACCCATTTGTACAGTTAAATTTCAAACAGTTGTGAGTGCTGCAGTAAACTTGTGCTGTTCTGTATCTTCAATTGTAGGTTTAAATTTATTTGTGCTCTTCTAAAATTTTTGAGTACAGTAGACCAATCGTTGTTCAAAACAATCTTTCTCTCATTTCACTGTACAATTATTGAGAAGTATGTTATTTCTGAGAATTTTTGGACAGTTACAAAACTACATTTTCGTAAGTTGCTGGTCCAAGTCCTTTGGACAACTCAGCAAGTCAGCATATGTGATTCACAGTTACTACCAAAGAATAGGCCACCCTGAATTTCACTGTATATCAAAGCAAATAAAAGAGCAGTTTAAAGAATTTAAGAGTTTTTAAGAATTAAAAGTTACCACTGTCCTGTGCATAATCTAATTTCTAGTAAATCAGGACTTGTGATTTAGTTAATGTAGCAGATACTATAACTAACATACTGTATTACATTTAACTTTCCCTTAAAGAGGAGTACATACTATCTACATACATGGTAAATTAACTTTATTTTTGAGTTTGTTAGCGATTTTAATTAACCTTAAAGCGTTTTAGGAAACTAGTATTTTTTACCACAGGTTTTTCTGTTGTCTCATTGCAAATCTCATTTCATGTATTTGCTTCAGTTCTTATAGAGAATCAGTACTTTTTTAGCTCAACAGATTCAAAGATAATCAGCATGCACAGTTTACAGTTATTAGTTCACTGTCCTGTAATACACTGCACCAGCCAAAATGCAGCCCCACTGTGAATGCTGTTCTCAAACACAGGATGAGTGGGTTGACATTCATAAGCAACTGGAAATCGCTCTGCTGCTGTCGAAAGACTGGCATCTGATTTGAATTAGAATGTCGGAAAAGCTCCTGAGAGTCATGTACTTGTGGTACTGGTACCAAAGGTGTTCCAGGTATTATCATCTCCTGTGCATCCTGTCTCCTCTACAGAAAGTACAGGATCTGTCGTTACTCACCCGCTTGACTCCGAGTGGTTTTACACTAGTACATCTTGTTTAAGGTGGACGGGGACCAGGGAGAACTCAGGCTGTTGTACTGATCCCCTAACTAACAAGTTTCAGGTGCTGTCTTCCACTGAAATTGAAACTGAACCAGAGGAACTCACTTCACCCATTTTGCAGAAACCTGTTTTGTCCAGTGCCAAGAGGAGGCAAATGTGTAAGGGTAGGCGTCTACTAATCGTTGGCAGTTCAAACGTATGGTGAATGGTGGTACCACTCAGGGAAATGGCAGTAAGAGAACGAGAAAGGACACCAGGGGCACTCAATGTGTATGCCTGGGGGCATCACTCAACATGCCGTAGAGGCTATTCTGGCAGCCACTGAGGGAAAAGGGAGCAACTAGCTGCAGATTGTGGCACACATTGGAACAAATGATGACTGTCATCTGGGCTACAAGGTCAGACTTTGAGCGTTCCAGCAACTGGCAGAGAAGGTTAAGAAGACCAGCTCCGCACTCTGAGTTTCAACAAAGCTCACAATGTGGAACATTGTCACCAGAATTGATTGTGGATAGATTCAACCAGATACTTCAGAGGTTTAGGGTCCCCCTAAATGGGTCAGGTGTTCACTACACATCAGAGGCTGCTACCCATGTAGCTGAATATGCATGGGGTGCATGCAAGTTGTTGCAACACTGAATGCAATCCAGATAACGACAGGCAGCACATGAACAGTATTTGGTCAAAAAGAACGCCAGAGACAAAGTGAGTTGCAACATAGGCAGATGCTGGCAGGCAGTGTTATGAATTGCAGAACAAAACACAACAAACAGGCATTGCAAAGCAGAGCCAGCTGGGCGCAGTATGGCAACAGCCAACACTACAGTACACTAGAGGAAGGATGGAGGCCTTTCCTCACTTGTCACCATGGAAATGTTCAGTGTACATGTCTTAAGCACTAAACAAACATAGTCTGGAGCGTACAAGTACTCAGCCATTTATGTGCTAAAATATTATCATCTTGGCATCACAGCCTACACCACAAGCTTGTGACACATTGAGCGACATCCTGGAAAGCAGTACGCTGTCCACTGTTCAACCATGAGTCACTAAAGCAGCCACTGCCTGAGCAGAGAGCTGCCTGCTCACTGCCCCCCCCCCCCCCCCCCCCCAATGCAGAATCATCAGCCGCACTGCGGTACTGTCATTATGGTTGCAGCCAGACACATAACTGACAGTGAAATTCGAATGACGCCACACTTGGCCCCGCTCTGTGTACTGTCAGCAAAGGTGGGTGTTTACTGTTTCACACAAGAGACAACTAGATGCCTCCACCAAGCAGTTCCTAATTTGCTATGGGCGAGGGCCAGAATAAAGAAGTTGATTAAACAAATCTACTGTCATCCTAAGATCTCATTTCACACTATCTTACAGATAGTTGTAGGAAACCCAGAAGTATCAGTGTAAGATCAAAAGAAATGTCTCCCACAGATAAAATCAGTAAGCTCACGTAATACCAGGTACAGAATACTGATTGAAACCTGAAATTGATACCAGTTAGATTTTTGGGAGGAAAATAATTTTATATCAAAAGGATAGGCTAAAGGGAAATGAAGGTGGTATATTTGTCCTAGTAGACAAGCAAATCCACCAAGGCAGAAACTGAAACTGCTTGTGAGATTGTCTGGGTAAATTCAGTATCAGGGATAGACATAAAATGGTATATCGGATCTAATTGTGACAAAGAGCTCTGACCTCTTTGACAACGTCCACTTTGAAAGTGGTATTAGTGACCATGATGCAAGTGTGACAGCAATGATGAATGAAGTACAAAGGACAACTAAACAAGCAGAAAGATGTACATGTCCAGTATAGTAGATAGAAATCAGCGTTGTCATATCTCAATGAGGAACTTGAAACATTCAGCACTGGGCAGGACCATGTAGAGGAAATATGGCTCAAATTTAAAAGACTATTTGACCATGCCCTGGATAGATATGTACCCAGTAGAACAGTTCATAATCGTTGGGAGCCTCCATGACATACAGTCACTGTAAAGAAAAAGAAACTATTGCACAAGAGGTGTAAAAGAGTGTAGGAATTCTATATAGAGAGATGCTGAATGAAAAACATTTGGCTGTCAAGAGAGCAATGTGTGAAGCCTTCAATGGCTACTGAGCACAATGTTCTCAAATGGTCTTTCATAAAAACCAAAGAAATTCTGGTAGTATGTAAAGGCTGTTAGTGGCATCAAAACAGTGTCCAGTCCCTAGCAAATGACACACAAACTGAAACTGAGGGTAGCAAAGTAGAAGTTGAAATGCTTAACTCTATTTTCAAATGTTCCTTTACAAAGGAAACCACTGAGCAGATGAGTGAAATAAGATTTAGTGTCAGTGGTATTGACAAACAGCTGAAGTCGTTAAAACTGAACAAATCTCCAGGGCCTGATGGAATCCTTATCTGATTCCATACTGAATTTGCAGCTAGTAAGAACCTCTGCTAACTATAATCAAATCAAAAATAATGTGAAGTACTTAGAAAAAAGTAAAGGTCACACCCACCTACAAGAAGGGTAGTAGAAGTGATCCATTAAACTATAGTCCATTATCCTTGAAATCCATTTGTTGTAGAATCTTAGAAACTATTCTGAGCTCAAACACATTGATGTATCTTGAACACATGATATCTCCACGCCAATCAGCATTGATTCTAAAAACATTGATGATGTGAAATTCAACTCATACTTTTTTCACAAGCTGAGGATCATTACAGTCAGGTAGCTGCGGTATTTCTCAATTTCTGAAAAGCATTTGACTCAGTACCACACCTATGCTTATTGTCAAAAGTTCAATCATATGGCGTATCAAGTGAAATTTGTGACTGGATTGAGGACTTTTCACTAGGGAGGACACAGCATGTTTTCTGGGATGGGGAGTTCTCATCAGATGTAGAAGTAACTTTGGGTGTGCCCCATGTACGTGGTGGTGGGACCCTAGCTACTCATGCTGTACATTAATAACGTTATGGAGAATATTAATAGTAATCTCACACCCTTTGCAAATGATGCAGTGATCTATAATGAAATACTGCATAAATATTCAGTCACATTTTGATAAGATTTCAAAGTTGTGCAAAAATTGGCAACTTGCATTAAATGCTCAGAAATATAAACTTGTGCACTTCACAAAGTGAAAAAAACATTGTATCCTATTACTGTAATATCAATGAGTCACAGTTGTAATTGGCCAACTCATACAAAGACCTGGGTGAAACACTATGTAGAGATATGAAACGGAATGATCAGATGGGTTCAGCTGTGAGTAAAGCAGGTGGCAGACTTTGGTATCATACCGACAAGTGCAATCAGTCTTTGTAGACCATTTACAAGTCACTTACGAGAGCCATTCTAGAATATTGCTCAAGTCTGTGGGACCTGTACCAAACAGGATTAACATGGGATACTGAGTGTATATGGAGAAGGACAGAATGAATGGTCACAGGCTTGTTTGAGCCATGGGGAAGCGTTACAGAGATACTGAAGAGACTGAACTGGCACACTTTTGAAGACAGATGAAAGCCCATTAACGAAATTTCAAAAACTAGCTTTAAATGATGATTCTATGAATATACGACAACCCACTATGTGTCACTCACATATGGATCATGAGTACAAGATTAGAACAAATAAAGCACAAACAGTCTTTCAAACAATCATTCTTCCCACACTCCATATATGAATGGAATGGGAAGAATGAGACGTACTCTCTCCCAAGCACGTCAAGATGGTTTGCAGAGATGTAGATGTACACGTATTAAACATAAAGCCTGAAATAATAAAAAAATCTGTCACATATGTAGATTCTCACTAAATGTAATACGGAATACATATTTCTTCAAATAAGCAGCAGTAACCTCAATACGTGATGGAAATACTTTTTCCACATTTATGAATTTAGTATGTTAAGTCACAAAAAGTTTTTATACACCAAAAACTGAACAATTTGTTTTATGCATGATAAATGAAAGTAATTACTGCTATTACTCACCTAATACGCCATTTTCACGTAGTGGATCATGACTACTAACGTCACCTTGTGGAAGAGAAGATGGAAAACAATTCCCATTCTCTGCAGTCATTAACTCTTTTGTCACAGGAGTACCAACAGTGTCACGCACTGCAGGAGATGCTGACAGTCTTAGTGTATTATCAGATGCTGGCAATGCCACCGCACATGATTTCTGTGAGCTGGACCTACTGACTGAGCCCTCTGTGCCACGTACTGAAGGAGACACTGATAGTTTTTGTCTGCAGCCAGATACTACCAATGCCATTTCACCTGATTTTTGTGATTGGGACTCATTGACAGAGACACCTTGTTTATCTGCTGAGTCACTCTGTTGGAACTGAGAGCGAACTCCTTCACTGTGTAAAGTATTACTGTTCTTCGGATATGTTTCACCAGAGGGGGAGTTACTTTTCAAACATTTTGTCTGAACAGCAGATTTCTCCTGACTGCTCTTTTTTGAAAAGCTAGCCTGAGAAGAAGAATTTTGCATTTGTGTGAGAGGTCTGTCTATGGTAACTGATACAGATGGAGTGTTTCTCTGGCTCTGAGTTTGCATTGGGGTTCTGTCCAGTGTATCTGACACTTTCGGATTATCACTGTGAACGTATTTGACACTTGGCTTGGCAGCTGAGTCATCCACTTTCAGTTTAGAAGGTGGCTGACTCAAACACTGGCTTTGCTGGCTCAGTATCTGACTTTTCTCAGAAGGGGCCCAACTGGTCTTCTCCTCATGGGTAGATGGCGCTGCAACACAAATTTCTGCTTTAGCACATATAAATATACAAAAATACTATTTCAGTATGCTTTTAGTTTTATTGGTGAGTAATCACAATGAATAAAGCTACAGTTTGTTATTTATGAGATTTATTAACTCTGTACAATGAAGATATTCAAGAGATGTTATTCTATGGTGCTATTAAATTAATATTGGTCAAATCCATCTTTGGTTAAATTTACGATTTTTGCATACAGAGAAGAAACTAATTACAGAAACAAACTCACATTACTAATGGACATAGCAACATTGCAAGAGACAATATAATAATACAGCTATGTGAAAATAGAGGAACATATGCCTTCCTTATCCAGATGGGTTATAAGAACAAGATGCATGGTTATCCACATTACACAGTTGGAACACTTCCAAGAGTGGGGCTGGTAATGGATACAACACACTAGAAAGCTTTATAAAAGAAAGATTAGAGTTAAATATTTCATCAATGATACGGTCATTAGAGACAGAGCATAAGCTGGGACAGAAAGGAAATCTAACATACAACCTCTGAATATAAAGTTCAGTGAATGAAGTCAGAATGATTGATCGCAATGCTGGCTACTCACAATGCTGCACCTGTGTAGTGGCCGGTGTTGACAACCTGCAACCACCATAGTTCAGTTGAGCATCGTGCGTGTTCCGTGTTAGACCTGTTGGATGAAGTGCTTGTTTAGTGCGTTGGTTCTGAACTGAGAAAAGGACAATGAATGAGCAAAGGACCAATTTAAAGTTTTGTTTTAAGCTTGGAAAGACATCAAAAGAAATGCAAGCAATGCTGGTATGTATTTATGGGGATCAAGCACTGTTTATGAAGTGTGTGTACGATTTGTTTGCCATTTTCAAGGAGGCCGAGAAAGTGTTTCTGACAATCCCCGTAGTGGACGACCGTCATGCACCATCAGTGACAAAAACATTGAGAAACTGAGGACATTAATCATGAACGACTGTCGATGAACTGCAGATTAACCATGAATCTGTGTGACAAATCCTTATCCAGGAGTTAGGGATGAGGAAAACATGTTGAAGTCTTGTGCTACATCGCTTGACTGATGATCAGAAACAGGCACGTTTAGAGGTTTCAGAGGAATTTGCTGAAACAGTGGATACGACATCCAATTTCTTGAACCGTACTGTCACTGAGGATGAAACCTGATGTCTCTGGTACTATCCTGAAATGAAACAGCAAAGCACGGATTGGCGTTCTCTAGCATCACCTCGCCGGAAAAAGATCAGAGCAAAAACATCACGCATCAAAACTATATTAACCTTTTTTTCCCTTTTAGCCAAGGCATTATCCGCAAGGAATTTCTACCTGAGGGGGGATCGCTGCATGGTCCGTTGTAATCTTGACCCGTTTCATGCAATGTCTATGCAGGGTACAATCCAGTAAGTATAACAAGGATCCTGGTCTTTTTGTTCGCAACAACGCTCACCCACACACAGCCAATATCATCAAACAGTTCCTGGCAAAAAAGGGGTGGTGCAACCTGAACATCCACCATATTCACTGGATCTCAATTTGTTAAAACCCATCTAGTGAAACCACAGAAAACCAAAATCTAAATAGCTGAATGGGAAATCGCATCGCTGTTCTTCCTAATGTGAGCCAATGCCAAGCATTGTGACATAGCACTCATGGGTTCATCAAAGAAATGATGTTAATGTGCATGAAAAACACATATTAAAAAAAGCTAGAATAAAACTGAAGCACAGGGAGGGAAGACCTTAGTGACTTTAATGCCACTGGTAAAGTTCCAATGGAGGTCTATAAATGAACGTAAAATATCTTTGATCCAACTGTTCTCTTGTATGTACAAGTTACTAGTTGCTATATGCTGGTTAAAAGCCTGGCACCTAGCCTACTTCAGTTGCTAGCTGTGAGCAAGCTTAGGGGCGCTCAGCAGTGTCCGCACCCTATAGGGCAGGGTTTGAACATTCTAACTGAATACTCATAAAACAGGACCAGAAGCCCCCTATATACACAGGTTATAATTCCCTCAATGCTTTCCATTCCATTCTCAACTGTCAATTCTATAAAAACTTGGACTTCCTCATATTGTGCTATCTGTCGCTTTTGCAGAGCACTTGAACTCTTCGACAAAGATTTCGGTAGCCTGGGCTCTCCTATTTGTAAAAGGTTAGTTTTTCTGTAAGACAAGACTGTGGCATTACAGACCACTCCAAAGTAATGTGGATCCCTAAATTTTCTTTTTAGTAAATGATACTTATTAACAATGACCATAAAACAACGTTATCACAAACATTCCATGGATTTGTTATTTTATTACCACATGGAGAACCATGCTATGCAAGGATGTGTGTCTTCAGAACAGGATGGCAACTGGAATAGCTTTGTGGGAGGAAATATCTGTGTGGATGCATAACATTCAAGTTCCTAACATCTGCAGCCTATTTTGGAGAAGTGTGATGCCCTTGGAAAATATATATATCTCGCAGTAGATTAGATTAGATTAATATTGATCCATAGATCATGAATATGACACTTCGTAATGATGTGGAACGTGTCAGGTTAATAAAAGATGTCTGTAAAAGATATTACATTACACAAAATATCGCATGACACTAATGTTTAAGCTAGTTTTTTTTCCTTCTCCTCCCTTACTTTATATCTAAAAATTCAGCCAGTGAGTAGAAGGAGTTCTCATCTAGAAATTCTTTTAATTTATTTTTAAATGTTGGTTGACTATCTGTCAGGCTTTTGATGCTACTTGGTAGGTGACCAAAGACTTTTGTGGCAGCATAATTTACCCCTTTGTGTGCCAAAGTCAAATTTAACCCTGCATAGTGAAGATCATCCTTTCTCCTAGTGTTATAGCTATGCACACTGCTATTACTTTTGAACTAGGTTGGATTATTAACAACAAATTTCATAAGTGAATGTATATACTGTGAGGTTACTGTGAGGATCCCTAGATCCTTAAATAGATGTCTGCAGGATGACCGTGGGTGGGATCCAGCAATTAGGCTGCGTTCACTCTGCCGGCCAGGCCGAGCCGAGCCGAGCCGAGCCAAGCCGAGCCTGGCCGGGCCGCCGCCCGCTTTGATATCAAACACATGGTTTTGAACTGCGGTGTTCACACTGGCGGCCGGGCCGGGCCGCGCCGACATGGCATGAGCCTCCCGGAGCCAAGCCGGCGACATCCCGAGTGTTTAATATCGACGGCGCGAGCCTGTGGAGCCGCACTACAGCTTCGGCAGTACACGCATCACTCGTCTCCCTTCTGCTTTCATCACAAGTGTGACTGCACACGTCTTTTATTTTGAGATGTTACCTCACATTTCACAACCAGTGAGGAAAAATTACGTCTATTATAATGATACATGCGAAATTACTTTTATTTCATTTGTTTAATCTACTGTATTTACATGCATTTACAACAATAGCTTGCCAGCGATCGCGGCATTGCCGCCACTGAACATTTCGCATTTACTTGTAAACGAAGACAGATATGAGTGTCACTGAGGGATGGAAATATGCCCCTACCAGATGACAATGCATTGTTTAGTCTTGCTGTGGCACGTTACTATAAGCTGTTGTCTATGACATCTTTTTGCGATGTTCTTACTTTAATGAATGTGGAATAACATATACATGACATTAGCTTTTGTCCATCAATTTGGTATCCGAAATTCGGCTAGTATGACAGTAATGATGCAATTTCCAGATTATCGAACAAAGTAACCAAGGAGTGTATTTCAGATAGTACACACAAATATAAATTATTTTCCTTTATAATGTTATTTGTTTTATTTGCAATGAAACGAGATACACAAAAATACAGTAAATAGCTAAGTACATTCAATTCCAAAATTTATTTTTTAAAGGTTTTTAAATTATTTTAAGTTGCATTTTAAGAAAATATTCAACAAAAGTGTTCCTGAGAGTTTTCGAATGTAATGTGGAATTTCTGTTGAATGTGGCACCAGCTGTCTGCATATCAGCATTGTTACAAATCTTTTCAGCTTCAACATTGCACCCTTCTCTGTCAATGTGTTATGATTCATTCTGTAATATGAATAAAAATTTTCAGGATAGTTTTTAAGTTCTTCATGTAAAGAAAAAAACTCTCCTAAATGTCTGTCGCTATTGATGGGATGAATCCATAACCTCCTAGTTCTTCTGTACTTCAAAACTAGATTAGTTACTGCAGAGTCAAAGCAATACCAATAACAGAGTGAAGACAGACTAGCTAAAGGCGAGCAACTGTTGACTGCAGCTGTGTTTTCTACTGCCTTGCTTGTCAGCTGTCGAAGGGTGAGGATTCTTTTAATTTATTTATTTGGCCTCCTGCAGCCAACAGCCATTTAGCCAAACAGTGGGGATTACCTTGACAGTGCAGCGCAGATCGCCAAGGAAGAAAAAAAAAACCATGAAGAACAATGAAACGTGCACCTGTGTCGATCTACAGTAGTTTCATTAACTCTCCATTATTTTTCTGTCAAAGTAGACAACGAGACTACAGAATTGCGCTTCAGTTTCTGCAGTAAACAAATCACAAATCCCCAGTTTGTTTTTGTGATTAGTTTTACATCAAATTTTATAAGACCTATGTCATTGACACGTCTATCTATGACACTTCATCTAGACAATGAGACCATTAAAATAATATGAGGGACCGGCACTAGGTCTGCGCTGATCACTAGTAATTAGTTCTTTTCTGTCCTGCATTATATGACTACACTAAACCAAGCTGTAACCGCGCGAACTTGCAGACGCGGCACTGACGCCACGGAATAGCTCGCATTACTTGTGACCAGAGACAGATATCAGTATCATTATCATTTCCAAAACTTTTTGGTACTTTTAGCTACATTTCATTCGCAACTATCTACCCTCGGTATGTTGGCAAAAATACTTGTTCAAAACCGGTGGTAGGCAGAAAACGTCTCCCGAGATTGTCCTAAATGCATTCTCCGAAAATTATTTCGAGCAGTTAGTCCACGAACCCACGCGAATTGTAAATGGTTGCGAAAACACACTTGACCTCTTGGCCACAAACAATCCAGAGCTGATAGAGAGCATCATGACTGATACAGGGATTAGTGATCACAAGGTCATTGTAGCTAGGCTCAATACCATTTCTTCCAAATCCATCAGAAACAAACGCAAAATAATTTTATTTAAAAAAGCGGATAAAGTGCCACTAGAAGCCTTCCTAAAAGACAATTTCCATTCCTTCCGAACTGACTATGCGAATGTAGACGAGATGTGGCTCAAATTCAAAGATATAGTAGCAACAGCAATTGAGATATTCATACCTCATAAATTGGTAAGAGATGGAACGGATCCCCCGTGGTACACAAAAAAGGTCTGAACGCTGTTGCAGAGGCAACGGAAAAAGCATGCGAAGTTCAGAAGAACGCGAAATCCCGAAGATGGGCTAAAATTTACAGACGCGCGAAATTTGGCACGTACTTCGATGCAAGATGCCTTTAATAGGTTCCACAACGAAACATTGTCTCGAAATTTGGTAGAAAATCCGAAGAAATTCTGGTCGTATGTAAAGTACACAAGCGGCAAGACGCAGTCAATACCTTCGCTGCGCAGTGCCGATGGTACTGTTATCGACGACTGTGCCGCTAAAGCGGAGTTATTGAACGCAGTTTTCCGAAATTCCTTCACCAGGGAAGACGAATGGAATATTCCAGAATTTGAAACACGAACATCTGTTAGCATGAGTTTCTTAGAAGTAGATACCTTAGGGGTTGCGATGCAACTCAAATCGCTTGATACGGGCAAGTCTTCAGGTCCAGATTGTATACCGATTAGGTTCCTTTCAGATTACGCTGATACTATAGCTCCCTACTTAGCACTCATATACAACCGCTCGCTCACCGATAGATCTGTACCTACAGATTGGAAAATTGCGCAGGTCGCACCTGTGTTCAAGAAGGGTAGTAGGAGTAATCCATTTAACTACAGACCTATATCATTGACGTCGGTTTGCAGTAGGGTTTTGGAGCATATACTTTATTCAAACATTATGAATCACCTCGAAGGGAACGATCTATTGACACGTAATCAGCATGGCTTCAGAAAACATCGCTCTTGTGCAACGCAGCTAGCTCTTTATTCGCACGAAGTAATGGCCGCTATCGACAGGGGATCTCAAGTTGATTCCGTATTTCTAGATTTCCGGAAAGCTTTTGACACCGTTCCTCACAAGCGACTTCTAATCAAGCTGCGGAGCTATGGGGTATCGTCTCAGTTGTGCGACTGGATTCATGATTTCCTGTCAGGAAGGTCGCAGTTCGTAGTAATAGACGGCAAATCATCGAGTAAAACTGAAGTGATATCAGGTGTTCCCCAGGGAAGCGTCCTGGGACCTCTACTGTTCCTGATCTATATAAATGACCTGGGTGACAATCTGAGCAGTTCTCTTAGACTGTTCGCAGATGATGCTGTAATTTACCGTCTAGTAAGGTCATCCGAAGACCAGTATCAGCTGCAAAGCGATTTAGAAAAGATTGCTGTATGGTGTGTCAGTGTGTGAGATGATCCACATGAGTTCCAAAAGAAATCCGTTGGAATTCGATTACTCGATAAATAGTACAATTCTCAAGGCTGTCAATTCAACTAAGTACCTGGGTGTTAAAATTACGAACAACTTCAGTTGGAAGGACCACATAGATAATATTGTCGGGAAGGCGAGCCAAAGGTTGCGTTTCATTGGCAGGACACTTAGAAGATGCAACAAGTCCACTAAAGAGACAGCTTACACTACACTCGTTCGTCCTCTGTTAGAATATTGCTGCGCGGTGTGGGATCCTTACCAGGTGGGATTGACGGAGGACATCGAAAGGGTGCAAAAAAGGGCAGCTCGTTTTGTATTATCGCGTTATAGGGGAGAGAGTGTGGCAGATATGATACACGAGTTGGGATGGAAGTCATTACAGCATAGACGTTTTTCGTCGCGGCGAGACCTTTTTACGAAATTACAGTCACCAACTTTCTCTTCCGAATGCGAAAATATTTTGTTGAGCCCAACCTACATAGGTAGGAATGATCATAAAAATAAAATAAGAGAAATCAGAGCTCGAACAGAAAGGTTTAGGTGTTCGTTTTTCCCGCTCGCTGTTCGGGAGTGGAACTGTAGAGAGATCGTATGATTGTGGTTCGATGAACCCTCTGCCAAGCACTTAAATGTGAATTGCAGAGTAGTCATGTAGATGTAGAACAATGTATGGTCTAAAACGGATCTAACAGTAAGCTACCCGCTGCATAACTTTTTCACTACAAGATTTGTAAATCAAGTGCACAACGTTGACAAATAGCATCATTTCACAATGACTGTCACGAAATACGGAAATATAAGTGATTCAATACGAAGCTAAGATGTTACACTACCGCGTGTACAAAAATCAGATTTTTTAGCCGCACACTTTCTTCAAAATCGGTTGGGAAGCGTTACGAAACTAAGAAATCACACGAAACGAAAAGTAGACTTTTTCTTTTTTCACCATGTAAGTAACGCTTTTAAGGAAAAAGTAAGTTCATAAAACGGTGTGGCGAAGTCTTGTATACCGCCAAGAATTTTTAAAACATGAAAATCGGAGAAGTGGATTTTCCCCCATTTCGCCGTCCCGGCTCGGCGCGGCGCACAATGTGAGTGCACTTCACGACGGCCTGAGCTGGCTAGGCACGAGCCGACCCAGTACACGTCATCCCGGCCAGGCCCGCCCGGCATTGTGAACGCAGCCTTATTCTGATTACACGTTTTTGAGCAATGAATACTTTTCTACTCAACGATGAATTACCCCAGAATATGATGCCATACGAAAGCAGTGAATGATAGTAAGCTAATTTACTGAGATTCCTGCCACCAAAATTTGCAATAACCCTAATAGCATACATAGCTGAACTCAGACGTTTCAGCAGACCATCAATGTGTTGCTTCCAGTTTAACCTCTCATCAATGGACACACCTAAAATTTTTGAAAATGCTACCTAAGCTGCAGACTTCTGTTCAAAGTCTATATTTATTACTGGAGTTGTGCCATTTACTGTACGGAACTGTATATACTGTGTTTTATCAAAATTTAAAGAGAGTCCATTTGCTGAGAACCACTTAATAATTTTGTGAAGAACATCATTTACAATTACATCACTTAGTTCTTGGTTTTTGGATGTTATTACTATACTTGTATCATCAGCAAAAAGAACTAACTTTGCATCTTCATCAATGTGGAATGGTAAGTCATTAATGTATATCAAGAACAGCAAAGGACCTAAGACCGAACCCTGTGGGACCCCGTACTTGATAGCCCCCCACTTTGAGGAATCAGCTGTTGTTTTAACATCACATGAATAATGTGTTTCAACCTTCTGCATTCTTCCAGTTAAGTATGAATTAAACCATTTGTGCACTGCCTCCCTCAAACCATAATGATTTAGCTTATCTAAAAGAATTCCATGATTTACACAATCAAAGGCCTTTGAGAGATCACAAAAAATACCAATGGGTGATGTCTGGTTATTCAGAGCATTTAATATTTGATAAGTGAAAGTGTATATAGCATTTTCCGTTGAAAAGCATTTCTGAAAACCAAACTGACATTTTGTTAGTACTTTATTTTTACAAATATGAGAGGCTACTCTTTAATACATTACTTTCTCAAAATTTTTTTAGAGCTCTCAGAAGAGAGATTGGGCGATAGTTGTTGACATTCGACATATCCCCCTTTTTATGCAATGGTTTTACAGTGGCAGTCTATCGGGGAAAACACCCTGCTCCAAAGAGCTATTACATACGTGGCTGAGAATCCTACTTATCTGTGGGGAACAAGCTTTAAGTATCTTGCTGGAAATGCCATCAATTCCGTAAGAGCTTTTACTTTTCAGTGAGTTTATTATTTTACTGATTTCAGAGGGAGTGGTTGGTGGAAATACAATTGTTTCAAACTGCACAGGTATGGACTCTTCTATTAGAAGCCTTGCCTCTTCTAGTGAAGATCTAGATCCTATTTTCTCCACAACATTAAAAAAATGATTATTGAAAATATTGTTTGTTAGTACACATGTCATTCAGTTTTACGGCACTGAAGTCTTCCTGTGCTCTTGGTTGCCCTGTTTCCCTTTCAATAATATTCCAAATTGCTTTAATTTTATTATCAGAGTTACTGATCTCAGACATGATACACATGCTTCTGGACTTTTTAATAACTTTTCTTAGTACCGCACAATAGTTTTTATAATATTGAACAATTTTGGTGTCAGTACTCCCTCTTGCTGTTAGATACAGTTCTCTTTTACGGTTGCAAGATATTCTTATTTCTTTAGTTAGCCAAGGTTTTTTATATGTTTTCTTGGAATTATGTTTAACTATTTTCTTGGGAAAACAATTTTCAAATATCCTTAAAAATGTATCATGAAATAAGTTATATTTCAAGTTTGCATCAGGTTCCTTACACACTTCATCCCAGTCTAGCTGCTTTAGGCTTTCCCTAGAGTTTACAATATTTATATTGTTAATTCAACGGACTGCTTTGAAATTCTGATTTGATATACTGCATGGAGCTATGTCATGTACTGTAACTAACTATGCACCATGATCTGAAAGACCATTCTCAACAGGGTAAGCATTTGTGTCCTTAAATTTATCTTTGTCTATAAAAAAGTTATCTATCAATGTCCTGCTGTTCTCTGTTATCCGAGTAGGAAAATCAATGACAGAGCTCAAATTGAAAGAACTGAGTAATACTACAAGATCATTCTTCCTATTACACTCTTTCAGGGAATCAACATTGAAGTCCACACAAATGATAATTTGCTTCCCCCTGTCTGATAGATAGCACAACAAAGCATCCAAGTTTTCTAGAAATAGCTGGAAATTCCTTGAGGGGGACATATACACTGTTACAATTATGAAAGTGTCATCATTTAGTTTTAGTTCAGTGACACATGCTTCCATATGTTGCTCTACACAAAATTTTTTAGTTTCTAAATTTTTTACACTGTAGAAGCTTTTGACATATATGGCAACTACTCCTCTCATCATATTATCTCTACTTACATGTGCAACTAATTTGTACCCACTGATGCTAACCTTTTGCATATCAGTGACGATGTGATGCTCAGACAGGCATAGTACATCTATTACATTCTCAGTTTCTATATCTTCTAAACAAAGCAGAAGCTCATCAATTTTATTCTTCAATCCCCTAATATTTTGATGAAATATACTAACATTATTTTTCACTTTACTTTTGTGAGTATCTTGAACTTTTTTAACATCTTTAGTACTTGCCTGGCTGAGTTTCCCACTGGACACTGATCTTACACTAAAAAAAGAGTTTCCACCATGAGATGTAGTTCCTCCCCCCCCTTTAAATTTCCTGCTATCAGCCCAGCCAGTTTACCCTTCCCCTTCTTGTTGAGGTGTAGGCCATGTCTAGTATAGCCCCACCTACAGAGTGAATCAACAGGAACCACACCAATGTGTGACCCTGCACCAGATCCAAGTAGTCGTTCCAACTCCAAATTAACTCTCCTGGCAGAAGAGCTCAAATGAGGCTGGTTGTGGCGCTCCAGAACCGACACAAACCCAACACTGGTATGACTCAATGCTGATGAAATATTTGCCAGGTCACACTCTATGCTGTACCCCAGATCTCTGACAATACTGTTGCCTGGCCACCCACAACAATCATGGTATCTTTCTTAGTAAAGCCTCTACATAGTGAACCTAAATCCTCTGTAATCTGCCCCAGTCCAGCAGTAGGTTTGAAAAAACTTGTGACCTGGTATTCTGACCCTAATTCATCCTGCAGAGGTTGGCCCACACCCCTAGCATGCGAACTACCTAGCAACAGGACAGTGGTTATGACTGGACTCAAAACAAATTAAATGTTAATGCATTGTCATTAAAATTCCTCTAGATATCGAAGGCAAGTAATCACAAATTCTAAAACCAAAGTAGAGTAATGTTAAGTCAGTAACGGTAGCAAGAGACAAAAGGTTTCGACTCTTGAAGACAATCATTGTATAATGGACAGGTCAATCAGTGGAAAAGTGCAGAGACTAAAATAAATAAACAACACTGTCTACCTTGTGGGATCCAATGTCTTGAGAGTGTGCTTCGATATCTGCAAGGTCTAGGACATGAGCCAGGCAGAAACAGGTAGCTATGTGTGTCTATGTGCGTTTTTTTGTTATTCAGCCCTGAGCAAGGACAGTGTTTTAAAGTTTGATGTCTCACCTATATAGTGTTTCTTTATACGTTCTGTTATATGTACAAAAATACTGATAATAATAATAATAATAATAATAATAATAATAATTATTATTATTATTATTATTATTATTATTATTGTTGTTGTTGTTAATCAAAATGTTATGTGTTAGTCTAATATATGTCGGTGTTTTGTGCAGTTAAAACTGCATGGAAAATCTTCTTTAGCAAAAATGAACATGTCTGACAACAGAATTTTACTCTTTAAAGGGTAATCAACCAAATGTACTGGCAACTTACCATTTAATTAAAATAAATAAATAAAAAATGGACAAATTTTCAAGATTATCATTTATTTAGACTGAATTATGAGTGTTGTCACACTCATGAATGTTGCTGAGTAGCTTAATAATGTATAACAGCAGTGCTGTCTGTAGTGTACAGAAATTCTAAGCTTTTTGATGAGAGACCTGTTAAAGTATTTTTTAACTTCTTAATTTTTTGTCTTTTGTAGCTTGATGTTACACAACAAATGCCTGTCACTCTTTATGTTTCTTTAAACGAAATTGCGGATACCCGATGATGGCAGTGGCCAGAACGGTGTAACACAGAAATTTATTAAGCGACCAAGACAGTTTTATTCACAAAATAGTACAGAAGGAATGATGATTATAGTTTAACCTCCTGTTAAGCAGTGACTTTCATGGATATTTTCGGCTGCTGATAATTATGCAGCTTTGGTGTATTTTGGTTTAACAATAATTTTACCTGACTGCAATCTGAAAACACTGATCTTAAAGAGAATATTACTTTAGCTACACTACATACTTTTTAGAGAAGTTATACATTCATTTTCAGGAGAGAGTTTATCAAATTATATAGTTTCATTTATACTGGATTCACTAAATTCTTTGGGCAGTCTAGCCTTCAGTTATGCTTACATCAAAAACTGTCCCGAAACCTTGCTCAGCTGTACATGTTTGTACACATCCTCCAAATTTGGATTTATTCAGATCACTCTTTCTGGAAGCTGTACATGTCCGTCACATATGTCCGAGTATGAACAACGAGAAGAGAAACCTCAAGTCAGGCCACACCAGCATGTCTTTCCACTAAAGGAATTGGAGCAGTTAGCAGCATCATTATCAATGCCTAGGATGTGGCCTGGGGAGAGGGGGAGATAGACTGATCATCTGTAATGACAATATTTTTCTATATAAAATACTACTTAATTTACATTGTGAGGAAAGCCTCCATTATTGTTCAAACATTTTCTTTCTAATTCTTAAAACAAAATGCATTGGGGGAGATATTACCCACGAAAACAGCTAAATTTTTCTTAACAGATGACATCAATAATTTGACATAGACAAACAGATGAGCATACATGTGAGGGAGGATTGGAAAGCAACACACATTAATTTTTGCTACCCTGGTATTGCAGCTGGAATGTTAAAATTTCACGACGACATAATCTGGAGTTTGCGCTACAGGCAGTAATTCAATATTTGTGGGCCAAAGAGTATGAACACAGTGAAAGTTACAGGGAACCTGTGATTCACCATGCTCCGCATGGCCAGTAACATTTGCAACCTACAGAATGTCAGACCCACTGAGGCAGTAATTTTGAACGACCAGTGTGTGCAACTGTGAACCTTATCGCAGCAGTTCAATGTTTCCTGTGGTGTGGTGTATGATATTCTTCATGAGACACTGAAATTTTGAAAGGTGGGGATTTGCTGGGCGCCTAAGAACCTGATAGATAACTACAAGGGCAGCGAATGATGCCAAGCTTGGATCACTTAACACATTATGTTGCAGAAGGCCACCACTTTTTGAAAGGAATCATCACTGGTGATGAGTCATAGGTATACTACTACGTGCCTGAAGCCAAGGAGGCCTCTATGGAGAGGAAACATGCTGGTTACCCAGTATGAAAAAAATTCAAAGTGACTCAATCCTCTGGGAAAGTGCTTGTGACACTGTGTTATTGGTGGACTTTGACGAACACAGGACCAATGTGAATGCTGTAGCCTACATTAAAACTTTGGTCAAGTTGTGTCTTGCCCTTTGTGATAAGCATTAATGCTGATGGTGTCAAGCTTCTTTATGTAAATGCTCACCCCCATGTTGCTGCTCTTGTGCATGAGCAAACTGCCAAATTTGGGTGGGAGGTGCTCCAGCATTCACCATACGGTCCGAACTTTGCACCGTCAGACTTTCATGTGTTCGGTCCCATGAAGAAATTGCTGGGCACTTTGTGACAGAAGCAAAAATGAAATCAGCTGTCCACAGATGTTATACTTCAACCAAACAGACTTTACAAATAGCGCAGATTCAAACTGGTACCACAATGAGAAAAGTGTGTGGAGAACGTTGGTGACTACATAGAAATGTATGTAAAACATGTATGTTCCTTTGTGATTTTTTTTTTGTTACAAATTAAACTTTTTGGTGATAAAATTCTTGTGTGTTACACTCCGATCTTCCCTCACATATTATGCAAGCAGGAATGGGGTAGGCTTCTTCCACACATGTTTAAGAATCTTTACTGAGCTAACTAAAATTCACACATAACTATCAAAACAGTCACTTGCATTCTGTTGATCAATTATTAAAGCTAAAGAAGGCAGCTATTTATAGGTACTTTCCAGAGAGACAAATAGGCAGAGGCATATCCTTAGTCTCCACAATTAAGACTGTAAACAAACAGAATAAGAGTTACAGGAGATTTGACAAAAGCTACAGACAAGCATTTAATATCAGGTGTGTTACGTGAAGCATGTATAACAATACATACCTTCTTGTGTAGGTGTGGGTTTCAACCTCATAGGAACATCAACAGAAATTTCCTCAGAGTTGGCTTCTACGCTGAAAAGATAATGCATGTCTATAATTAAGGTATCAGATTTTTTGAAACAATGTAAATGCTTCATAGTTGTTTTATATAATACCTATGCTCTTACCTTTACACAAGTCATATTTCCCCGTGTTACCAAACATTATATTTAACCTTAGGGCAGTCTTTGATAAATGTTAATTACCATATTTTGGAAATGAGAATTCTTTGGATGGAAGCTGAAAGAAAAGGTATGGGTAATGGAACCTATGGAAAACTAGTAGTGGCACATCATATGAAACATCAGTCAGAAATCTATATATGAGATGACACAGAATATGCAAACAGTTAAAAGGAATGACAGTAGAATTTCTGTGCATGTCTATCAACTGCTGTTCTAAACAGAGTAATTTCTCTCTACCTTTCCTTCTTTGCTGTTTGTCCTTTAGCAACTTGCAGCAGAACATCAGTAATTGACACTGATTTGTATGTGCACACTGTGACTGCTACTTATAAGTTGGGATCTTTGATAATAGATCAAGCACTGTATGTTTATTTGCTTAGTTTTTTCATCTTCATGCTGCATTATGCCACTGAATATCTTCCATCTGTTTCAGTGAAAAAACATTAAGATTTGTACCAACACTTTACGAACCTGGACATTCTCTTCCCACAGTATGTGAGAAGGTAGCTAGGAGAAAGAGGACTTGTGAAACAACACACATAATGTTACCAAATACCATTTGGTGGCTTTTGGAACACAACTGTTCATGAAGGCAAAACTAAAGATGGATTAATAATAAAGGGAAGAGAGTAAAATGGTGCAGTGAGCCATTCTTCACCTATTTTCTAACTACGTATAGGACCTATTTTGGGGACATGCCACTGAAAGCTAATTTACCAAATTGTGTGAATCTTACTAGCAAAGATTAATGTTGTTCTGGGACTTGTGTGTCACATTTAAATCACATTCTATTCATCCTATTGCTACTCTCTAATGGAAAACAGTGAACAAGGTTTATGTTGGTATTTGACCGCACACATGGTGTTCTCAACTGGCACGTTATCTTCATACACATCACTGGCTGTATTCCTTTTTGCAGGAAACTCGGTTTGGTATGACAAACATGCAGATGAACTTAAACACTACTGCTGGTCCATCAAATTACCAACTTGTAACATCATCAAAAAATCTTTCTTAGGGCAGAGAATACCCCCTATATGCCTTTCTTCATCATTACTGACATAACAGAGACTTGCTCTGCACAGTAAATAGTACAAAATACCTCTGAAAACACATTACAAGTTGTATTATCCATCTATGAAGTACTGCAGCTATAAGACAAGCTAAACATCTTTGAGTTCTGTATTAATAAAGTTTAGGCATTCTTTTATTTTGATAACCAGCAGAAGGCTCAAACAGTGGAATTATTGCCCAAATATTAAGACTTGACATACATTTATGATGATTCCTGTCGACAGACTATTTTAGGATAAACAGCTTTGTAAACTTCACTCTCAGTGGAAAGGTAGAACAGCCACAGGCTTAGACTTATTTATTTTTCTTCAAAGTCTAGAAGAAAATAATAAAAATTAATGCTATGTGCAAAAGAAGAGGAGCAACTTTTTATCAACTTTCAAGTAATATTTACAGGGTGATTCAAAACTCATATCCCACATGACAAAGAGGGTGAACCAGAACACCACCAACAAACGCTCAAAGGTTGTAGTATGGACCAAAATGAGGAAAAACCCTCTAGTAAACATGGTTTCTAAAATGCATACCTTGCGCTACAAACACTCCTTCATCTCTGATTCTGTCAAACAAATCTCTTCTACAGCAAGTTTTTTGCTTTCCATATTTTGAGAGTGGTAATATGGACAAAAACAAGAAAAAATGTCCATTACACAAGGGAGCTAAGGTGCATGTGTTATGTGTTGTGAGCACTTGTTTAGTTGATGAGATGTGTTTCACAGTAGCAAAGATGAGTAAGTGCTCATAGCTTGTAGGGTATGCGTTTTAGAGATCATTTCAGCTGGAAATTTTTTCTCGTTTTGGTCCCTACTACCACCTCTCAAAACATGGAATGCAAAGAACCCAGATTAGGGTCAGACACAAAAAATAGCACATTGAACTTTGGTGTGTGTTGCTTAAGTATTTCAATAATCAGTGATGAAACATAAAATTTAAGAACTCTAATGATTGTTATAAAGATTTGAAATTTGAAACTAGAAGTAAATATGTAACCATAATGTTTAGAAAGAAACTAGCATAGCAGGTGGAAAGTTATACACAGTTTTAGAGAGAGCAAGGACAAATCACTTTTAGTAACCTTACCATCAACCATAAAGGGATTATAATAAAATCACTATATCTGACTGCAAATGCTTCTAACAAGTATTTTTCTTCTGCTGGAAAATCCATCAGTGACCAATTTAACAATCTTCATAATAGGTACGATGATATTCAAGTTAAATGCAGCAAGGAGAAAAAGTACATAGCCCAGTCACAAAAAAGCTCAAACTCAACAGGCTAAGATGGTCTGCCTATAATTACATTAGAAAGGTGCCTAGACAACATGCCTGATGCCATGAATAAAACAGTACATAATGTAACATTGTGAGGTATCCATTCTTCCATTAACCCAAGTTCTGCAATTTTTGCAGGAGAACTTCTGTGAAGTGAGAAAAGCAGAAGAAAGGTGGCAGTTTTTCGGACTTGAGTGTGCCTGGGTAATTCAACTGGTAGAGCACTAGCCAGTGAAAAGCAAAGGTTTTGGATTAGAGTTCCAGCTCAGCACACAGTTTTAATCTGCCAAGAAGTTTCAAATCAGTGTCATGTGACAGTTTACAGCAGCAGTAACTGCTCAAGGGCAGCTGGGCACCTTCAGACAAATGTGAGCAAATGCCTTGTACAAAAGCAGTCGACAGTTTGAAAACAGTAATACTGGCTAGTGACTTGATCAAGATAGTAAACATAATTGTAAACACAATGTTGGAATTGTACCAATTATTGTAAATAATGTGCCTAACAGAAATAGTCAACCAATTCAACCTAAATAAATAGTACTAATGTTTTATTGGATTTGTGGAACATGAAATTTGTTTTTACTCTCGTCTGTAGAAATATTGCGTGTTAAGATTTAATGCTGCTGCAAGACACAGAACACCCATCAGTGTTGGATAGTGATGCTGGGAACTTTCTGCTTAATTCTGTCACACCCATTAATAAACTAGTCAACAGATTTAAGCTTTTTTCTGCATCTGGTTTGTAAATGGGTGAATTTACCTAATTTTGGAGTGCTGAACTGACTGGTAAAATCAGTATTTCTTCGACATATCACATTTCCAAGCTATACAGCTGAATCAAAAACAGTACTAGTGAGCACGACAACAATGCTCTTCTTTTGTTTGTCATTTCATCACTCTCCCTAACAAGACACCAGCAGTACACACCTATCATCATCGTGTTTCAGTGACCCTGATAACAGTGTTCCATCACATCAATAACTTGGTGAAGCGTTCACACTGCTCATCACTTATGGCCCCCAAATTATATGGAAATGATGTTCTACACCCCATGACATTTTGGCTGTGTAATAGACCATTCACAATGGAAACTAGGTATCACTTCTTCTTCTTCTTTTTCTTCTGCATATGGCCCATTCTGATCCCACCATCTCATCATTTTATCTTCCCACACTTCTCTTGTCCCATGGTTATATAAACCATTGCTAGTTCAGGATGTCTTTGTGATGAACAAAGTACAGCAGAGCCCTCAGTAATTTGAGCCCCAGTATTTCGAGGTTCCACATAATTCAAGTTGGTCTCAGTAAACTTGAAATTTTACTTCAAACTAGAGTAAAAACACATTTTCATACATTTCTGCATGTATGTTTTAGGCTCTTTCGAATGTGTTGCATTTAGAACTTTCTCTCAGTTTTCCAAGTACAGTACACATGAAACTGTCTCACTTAAGGCTTTAGTTCATAACGCACAGAAATAACCTAGGCCTCAGACTGCTAATGCATTTCAGTTACATGTGGACAGGTATCACTAGGTTTTGAGGAGTGCGCTTGCGCTTTCTCTAGCAAATCTTCTCTAACTGGGACCGCTTGACAATCAGTTGTACAGTGCATACCATGCTTGTTGTTACCCCTAGTGTTGTGCATACTCAGCAATACAGTACACCTAATACACCTAAGTAACAATACAGTAAATATTTTACAACACTAACTGTCAATTTTTGAATGTACTGTAGTTGGTTGCATAGTAACATCTGTACTTCAGTTGGATTGGTGTAGAAGCAGAGACAAAATTGAGAAGTTTGCATGAAACATGCATTCTATTTCATCAAATTTTTTGTTATAAAGCTTAATATTATAATGGATTCAAAACATTTTACTTTGTAATTTGTATACTGAGCTTTTATGTATAAACATAAAATTATTTTTATTTCATACTACAGTAAAATAAGTGACAATGTTGAGCATTCAGCAAATTATTATTATTTTCAGATATTGCACATGTTGCATAAATGCTAAGCCACAGCAAGTGACATAATAATTTCTACAGCTTGTACATAGAAGATGAGGCACTAAAAGCTAATTACTGTCAGTGCAAATGTCTCTACAGACTTACCTTGTCTGTGGAGCCTCAGATCCTTCAAAGTCCAAAGTAAGAGCAATGGAAATTCGGCGACGTCCACTTGTCTCTGCTGAACTTACATCCACATGCCCTTGCAAACTGACAGGTTTAGACCAACATGAGTTACTTTCAGTGTCTACTGTGAATGTGACACATGGTTTTTTCGGTGGCATAGTTCCATTGTTATTTAAACCAATCCATACATCCATTGCAAGAGAAAGTGGTGGTACTTTGCCTGTGTTTCCTGGTTGCAAACTAGAAGGCTCAGCTGCAGCAGGAGACAATTTACTAGATACAGCTTCAGCACACCCTATCCTTGAATCTACATTGTCCAAATCACGGTCAGTTATTCCGAATTTACCCTTATTTTCTTTAGCTGTAACAGAACTGATTGTAGAGGCTGGTTTTCCTATGGCTGATGTTGGAGATACAATGGAGGGTGGCAGTGGAGCAGGGTCTGAAACTTCAGTGGGAGCCACTGGAGTTGCAAGCACTGGAGGCACAGATTGCATCGATGTCAAAAATTGGGTTGAATTATGAAGTTCTGAAGCTTTAGAAGGCTCTTCTGGTGTTAACTGAGGTGGAGAACGTGCAGTGCAAGGACGAACAACATCTTCATTTGTTGTTACGGCCTCCACTGGTTCCATTCTCGTGTTGGACTGATTCAGTCTATAAAAATTTGTTAAATTTATCTGTGAATCAAGTACTATAGTTCCATCAGGAATGGATTCTAGATCACTACCCTGAATCAGTCTCTCAAGAGCTGAGGTATCCTGAACTGGACTTTCAAAATGTGTGAATGGCTCTGCAGATGATGGCGTGTTTGGTGCTTGAGCCGCTAGGCGTGAACTTCGACTATCTGGCGTGCGCAACACAGGCGGAATTCGTGGAAACAGCACCGTCTTTCGATCATATGGATCGTTTTCTGATGATGGTGAGGCAATCTGTCAAAAAAGAAATGTAAGTGAGATGTCTTTAATAATCACAGAAGACGTGGCAAATCGATTTTGGCATATTACACAGAGAATACAAAAATACCGTTGATAATGCCCTTATTGTGGAGACTGTCTCAGATTTGATAAGTGTTAGGGAAACAAGAGCTCACACATTTTAGAAAGATTTACAGTCATACGTCTAGACTACTTTATATGCTTTACAGGAAAACCAAAATGTTATATTTATTTCATGAATGATGCTGAACTGGTCTTTTCTTATGATGTTGAAATTGTCTTCTCTTACATATACTCTAAAGCATGTTACTTAAGTACAAATACATTATACTTCAACACCATTATTCTAACATAATACATTCTAAAAATTTAAATGATATCATGCATTGCTTAGAATTTTAGAGCAGATGCTAAAAAAGTGGTATCTGGATTTAACAGCAGACACTGTGAACAGCTGTTCATTTCGCATTTCCAGGCAATTTCTTTCACCTGACACAGCACACTTTTCATGGACTGTACCATAATTCTGTTTTGTGTCTGTTTTAATCTCATAGTAAACTACGAACAAAATGGATGAATAATGAATCAAACTGCAACAGGGTACTACACCTGGAACATAAACTACAAATAGTGCACATATACCCTTCAATGAGCCAGAGTCCTTAGTAACTACATCATCTGAATTAGGGAGCCACAATGTGTTGAAAAAGTTGGCTGGCA
Source organism: Schistocerca gregaria (assembly GCF_023897955.1). NCBI lineage: Eukaryota > Metazoa > Arthropoda > Insecta > Orthoptera > Acrididae > Schistocerca > Schistocerca gregaria. Next base: position 662,656,853 of record NC_064922.1, read on the forward strand.
GTAATGTCACTGTAAAAATTGTGAAGTTAATGACTGATGAGATGGTTAGGGAGCACATGCTAAACTAAATATATGTGCATGTAATTTCAAATTTTATTTCAGTTCTGTGTGATCTCACTATATCAGCTACTATGCAACACCCCACCCCCCACTTCCTACATTGCCATGTAAGCTGTGTCACCTATGCACGCAGTGGCAGATTTACATATAGGCCCACTAGGCACGGGCCTAGGGGTGGCACATTACATGGGGTGGCATTTTTTGCTCTGTACTCATTTTAACCTTTTACGTTTTAAAATAACTGCGCTTACAAACGAAAAAAATTTTAATATTGTCAAACAAGTTGCTAGCTTAAATAAGCCTTAAGAACGAAATTTGACACTAGAAAAAAGCTTGGAAATATATAGTTTACTTGGTGGCAGAATGGAAATTTAATAAATGGTTTCTGTCTGGTACCATCTTCATGATTGTTCCAAATATTTTGAAGTGAGCTGTCAGCTTCTACCTAACCCTACCACATTTTCCCCATGAAAATACTGGAACCCATGAAAAGCTGTGATTGATAAACTAATCAGCAGTTTCTTAAATACTGTAACATGTGTGTGCCTTAGTATGTAAAACCCGACTCTGCTTAAATTTCTTGCAGAAATTACGGGGAAGTACAAAGTCGACCCTCCATCATTGTAATTAATGTGAAAGCTCTGTGGTCTTCAATATCTGAGCTTCATTTAATGACACCCGTTTAACAAAACATGTCGATACAATTAATGTTTTACATTTTGAAACACATGTTTATCCAAAAACAACATAAGCAGAATATCTAATAATGTGTGAAATACACTTCACAAAAGTTTAAAAATTTTATTTATTTACTTAGTTACTTTTTTTGGCAAAAAAAGAGAAGAAGAAACCAACTTTCATTTGTCTCATTTATTGTGCTGCAGCCTGCACGATATCAAAGTTTGCACTGTGTGCAATCGAATAGTACATGGCATTTCTTCGAGGAAAGGTAATTTTTATTTTATGATGGAACAAAAGGTGCATTTGCATGTAGACATAACAGCAGTGTTCACACAAATGACAACACACCACATCAACTGCCAACAAGACTACTTAAAGTTCGCAGTCTGCCTTCTCTGTCCACACAAACTGTTAGAATGTTATAAGTGGGATAAGGTTCGATCCAGCACACCTCCCTGCAAGAAACTGAAAAAATTATTTGATTTTTAAATTAGAAATACAGTGTCAGGAATATGCAGAAAGCAGGAAACGGAAGCCAAAAAAGGGACTGTCCCGTTTTCTTTACAAAACAAATTCCAGCTGGCAGGTGTGCTGCAACACAGAAACAGGCAACAATGGAATTAAATTATTCTGCATTGTCGTTCTTTCATATCACAATTAACGTCAAGCAATCAGAGTTGGTCAGTTCATCGCTCCATGTTTAAAGGAAAAATCTTAGTGCTTGATTGCCGTGTTTAATGTAAAAAGCTTTGTGCTCGTGTGCGGTGTAGTGCGATCGGAACTGGATATAGTCTTTCTTTCGTTCCTTTTACAAATTCTTTTCTTTTGTTTTGAGTATTGGTTGACAATTTTGTAAGTGCCTTAACATGAGTAACAGTGAAAAAAATCAAACGTGCAAAATTAAGTGACGCGGCATTTCAGAAATTATGGAAGGAAAGGCAAGAACTGCAAACCAATGTTCTAAAAATGCTTGGCAGAGTAGATAAATTTTTTCGCAAAAAAAAAAAAAACAACGTTGTTTGTTTGACTTAGAGTTCAAGTAGTATGGATGATACTTGGCACTGCAGCAGTAGTAAAAGAAGTAAATACAGACGAAACAAAAGTTAAAAATGAAGAAAAGCAAATTATTCCCGATTTCAAGTTTCATGAAAAACTAAGTGTCGAGTCAGACATTACAAATAACCTCATTAGTGATGATCCTGCATAATGGTGTGTCAATGAATCAACAAACGACATTCTCTTACAATGTGGCATTAATCAAAATAGTAACAGTGATTTTTCTAATACAAGAAGATTAATAGGTGATAAAACCAGATATTTGAACAAAAATGTATTTTACTGTAAACTTTTAAATGGTGACTCAACTTTGCATGATTTTCTAGTATACTCCTGTAGCACAGATGCTGTTTTTTGTGAACCATGTAAATTGTTCATAGGTAAGGCCATGATTGTTACTAATGGTATTGCAGACTGGAAAAATATTTCTAATATTTTATCTCATCATGAGAATTCACTTAAACACAAAAATTCTGCGTTATCACACTTAACAAGATAAAAGTCACTTAGAACAATAGATAACCATTTCGAGTCATATGTTGAGACAGAAAAAATGTACTGGCACAGTGTGTTGAAAAGGGTGTTTGCAGCAACGAAGAAGCTACCAAGTCGTGGACTTCCACTATGTGGACACATTGAAAGATTCCATTCATTACGTAATGGTCAATTTATGATGTCTCTTGAACTTATAGCCGAGTTTGGTCCTTTTCTCGTAGAGCACATTGAACAATATGGAAATCCACGGCAGGGACATACAAGTTATCTATTTTCAACAATCTGTGTTGAAATAATAGAGCTTTTTTCTGAATGAATAAAAACAATTATCATAAGTGAAATAAAACAGGTCAAATATTTCTCTATAATAGTAGATTCTACTGCAGACACTTCAAATGGTCAACAATTATCTTTCATATTAAGATATGTGGACAAGAATGGTGAACCTGTTGAATGTTTTCCTCTGTTTTTACCAAACCCGGGACACAAGTCCGAAAACTTAGCTGAGGCCATACTAAAAGTCCTGTCTACAAATTCCATTGATATTATTGACTGCAGAGACCAGTCATATGACAATGTAAGCAATATGTCAGGAACCTACACTGGTTTGCAGGCACACATTAAAGAACGAAATCCAAAAGCGTATTATGTGGCTTGTGCAGCACATTCTTTGAATTTAGTAGGCACCAGTGCTGCAAGCTGTTGCCATTAAGCATGTTCATTTTTCAATGTAGTGCAAAATTTTTATAATTTTTTCCCTGCTTCTACACAGCGCTGGGATAAAGTTCTTTCTTTCATGAAGCCAGGAAGCAAAATGGTAAAAAGTTTATCAAAAACACAACAGTCAGCAAGAGAGGAGATGTGTGTAAGTCCATATGAAAACTGGGAGGGTGTTATCAATGCCCGCACACATGTTGCCGATAATATGTTTGAAGAACCACTTGTGCGAAATGAGACTTCAGCTTTACTGAATCAACTCAGCACACTCAAACAGCATTCATGAAATTTTTAAATCCGCTACTGTTTGCACGAATCTACAAAGTAGGCATCATAGCAACTGTGTGGAACTTGACAAAGAGCTGTCATTGGCTGATGCCTGGATCTTAAGCACAAGTCACTGAAATATAAATCACAATGTTGTTTTAAATTAAGCACAACATTTCTGAAAGCTAGAAACTATTTTCTTTAATTTTAAATACCTACTGGCAGTACTGGAATTTTACTTCCTGAAGAGAACTGCTGGGCAGCCATACTGTCTCCCCATAATTTTAAAATTTCAAAAACTTTACATTAAAGGAATCAAAGAATCAGAGTAATGAACAACATATGTGGCAAGAGTATTAAATTTTGGCAGTGGGAACAGGAAAATTGACATCTAAAAAAAATAACACAACAAATTCAAGAAAATCTGTACTGCCTGTCAACCTAAAAGCAGAACGAGTAACTGGAAGCTTTAAGAGATTATGTAGAAGCATGTAGCAAAGACAATGAAGCTACAGGCATTCCAATTTTGTATGGACTCTGAATCGTGTTTTAACTTGGCATTTTTCACATCAACAAACACTGCCTGAGGTGAAAGATGATGATAAAGACAGATAAAAATCCTTGGACTGACTTAGGATCAAACTCAAGACCTATGAATCCATGTACTGGCACTTTACTAATACACCTATAACTGGGTGGGTAAGTCAGTTTGAAGGTCAGATAAAGTCAACACCATAGTGTCTCCAACAGTACTATGTCTAGTAAAGCACTCCGATGTTCAAACCTAAGAATGATGACAGCTTTATTTACTTATTTATTTATTTATTTTAATAATAATACTGTGTTTTCGATACAGCTTTCAGTATGGGAATACAGTATAATGACTGGATCTTCTGCTACAGGGAGCTGCCACTGCTCGTATCCTGAGTTAAATGCCAGGATACTGCACACTTGGATTTACTAACACTTCTGCTATAACTCTTCTACGTAGCAAACAGTGCATTTCTATTTCTGTTTTGTTCCTCCCATCTGAAATCTTCTCCATCTCTCCATATTCAGAGCCATGATGCAGTACACAACACTCAGCTGACAGGTTAGAATGTGCTAAATTGTTATGGTAACAGAGCTCCATAGAGGAAAATATCGGAGGTGTGATGTATTTTGTTAACATAGACAACTAAATAACCTCTCCCCAATGAAGCCTCTTATCAGAAAGGTGATAATGCCTTTAAAATGTTCATGATTAAAACATCTGCTGCAGCTGTACAGTCATTTAATGACTGAAGATTTTACGCTACCAGGTTTCAGGGACTCAGCTCCCTCTTCAGATGTATCTATAAATAGTAACTCAAAACACCCATGTCAAAGCTAAAATGTGTGGCAACACGTCTCTTCACACTGGCAAACAGATCACAATGGTTCTCTGTACAAGTATCTGTTACACAAACATGCTACCTTTCAATGACAATGCGACAAACAGCATTTGATTGAGTGGTCCTTTCACTCTGTACCCACTCACTAGAACTTTCAGTATAAGGGTAAAATCAGTTACAGCTGAAAGGTGCTTGTTGCACTGGCACATTTGGGTATTCAGTCAGCCAAGTCATGCACAGCAGATATGTTGCCTTGCACTTTAGTGTACAAGGTGCCCTCCAGGCCTAGACCATGAGTAATTTTTATTTTTACAAAGAGTCCATCTTTTGGTCCATCGCCTTTCAGCTGATGCAACAATCAACTGGTTAATGCTGGAATAGGCCGAATCAATGTCAGTCAAGCTGTCTTTCCAATCAAATCACGCAGCAAGATCAGAAGACTCGTGAGACTGAGGGCTCTTGGAGCCGCAACCGAAAAACGTCTTCCTCTTCCGTTCTGAGCGGCCACCTAGAGCAGACTCTAAAGGGCACCATTCGTTTATCTTGGAAAGTTCCCTCCTCCTCAGAGATGGGTCTTGGGCTACTGGAGTTATCTTCTCTGACAATCCTTGTCATGTAATCGCCATGAACAAATAAACTAACATAGTTTCTTTAAACTTGAAGGCCATATATTAATTCTAAGCCCACACCACTTTCTAATCCTGACTACACCCCAAAGGGGTGCAAAAACTGGCGTCAGGAGCACGACACTGAATTCACCCTGTTTTTTGGCTCTGAGGAGCCGCATACAAATTGCTAAGCCATGAGTGGTGGTGTGAAACCATTATGCAGGTCCCTTTGGCTCCATGCTGTGTTGTAACAGACGAATGCTTAGTGCATTCAGTGTTAGCTGCCCATCACAATTTTCCCAGAGCTGCCGCCACTGCTGAAGCTGCACGAGGCCATCCAACCTCACCGCTGCCTTCACACAGGTCACGTCATGTGTAAGATGACTGAGTGCCACACTGGCATTGGGTGCCATCGTCATGTTACTGCCCGATGGTGCAATGCCATTTGTCAATCGACAAATGTACATCGCAACTTTTGCTTTTAAGGAGAAGATACTGCCAGCATTTGACGGCATTAGGGACGTCACGGAGAACTGCCACCAAATATTTTTTGTTTGCTTTGATGTGTAAAGTTTAAAGGGATGTCCACCACCGGATCTCAGGGACAGCTGGAGATGGTTCCTGCAATGCAGATAAGGTTGGATCATCTCTGGGTGGAGAATGAAGATCTGCAAAGGTGAGTTAATGAGGCATCAGTAAATGTGTTGCCACAAAGCAGTACTGTGCCCGCAGCTAGCTTCATTTCCCCATTTCCAGAGTTCCCACAACCAGTTCCATCCTGGCCTTAAACTGATGTTGCAATGCTGGTTCCAACCTTTGCAGGTAAACCAGGCAAAAATGTCCACACTTCCATAAAAAACAGATGTAGGGAAACCATCCATATGGAGTGGCAAAGTGTTGGCAGGAGTCATCAACCTGAAGTTGCTAGGAGTGTCTCCTGCTCGCAAATTCCATGGAAGGACTCAGAAATACCAAGCCATTTGGTCCTCGTAAAACGGCTGGTGGATAAATATAGAGATAACCATAGTGTTAGCTACTATAGCAATAAACTTTCCACCCTACGCCAAAAATCCGGAGAAGATCTAAAGCGCTTTGGTGATAAAATAAGCATTTGTCAAGTCATACATATGTAATAAGGGAAGGTAACGAAAGGAATAAGGGCCTACTCAGCAAAGCAGAGGCCTGCTTTGTAAATGTATTTGTTTGCGGGACTGACCCACAGGTAGGTGCTGAGGTGAAGTCTGCTTTGCTGAGCACACTAAGGGAGGCTGTACGACTCAAGTTCCTATATGAGGAGTCCTGACAATTTGTGCAATATTCCACAGGATTAAGTCCCCACTAGATATGCATTCCTTCCGAAAGGCACCACACTCATTTCAAATGCCTGGTTCACAAAGCCACCAGCATGTGCCTGATGAAAAAAGATTGGGCACCAGGGTAAACTGCCTGTCTCTACAGCATCAGTCAGCTAACCAAATATGTTCCCAAGATTCTCATAAGGGCATGAACACAGGAAATGTGACTGTGTGCAGTTCTGCCACTGCCCCTCATTCCACTTCTGCAAAGTAAATCCAATCAGAGAGGCAGGACTCACTTGAGCATTGATACAGGACAACAAGTAAGTGTTTTGTTCATTAAATCTACTCACTGTCAAGAGTTAAAATTTCCACTTCATAGACTAACTGGATTGGGAAGAAAGGTAATTTACCTAATGGGTTCACAAAATTTGGAAGTGGAAATAGACAAAGCAAGTAGCAGTTCACATCTGAAGTGGTTTGAAAGCATGACCACAATTTCGATGCCATTTTTGGCAATGATTTCCTGCTCTATTTTCAAGGCATAGTTAACTTCTGAACACAAGAAATCACAATTGGTGGAAATTTCCACCATTTTTGCAGCGTTTCCACAGCAAGAGTGGGAAGGAATTCACAATTAATGCCATGTTCTAACAACCACATACCACAGCACTGAAGTTAAAGAAATCAAAGAAAATATAAGGCAGTATAAGGAAAATAAAGATTTTTTTAGAGCAGATATATTAGGGGATCCATCAACAAGATACAAAGTTTTGCCGGTAAGCATAGATTATTTTGGAAGCAGAGATGTTAAGATTCCCTGCGGTACCAAATTCATAAAAGTGCACAAAATAAATACTAATAAGGTAACACCATATCAATAAAACAAACAGCCTGAAAGAACAGTTCACATAACCTCCAACTCAATTACGTCACCTATAAAAGCGGAAACTGAAAAACTTTAACACCTGTGTAAGGCAGATCAAGGATCTAGCTACATTTACAACATTTTTTGAAGCAAAGAGAGAACTTCTGGCAACCTCCTTAACATACCATAAGATTACTACAGGTGATGCTAGGATTGTAGCCCAGAAGTCAATGCGCTCCCTATTCAAAATCAAGATGCTGCCGCCTGGAATAAATTCCAACAAAGTGAAGCACTTCGCTAAAATATTTAAGTTCATAGGGAAGAGAGTTCAGCAGAACAATGCAGCTGTGACACAGAGACAACAGCTCTGGAGTAAAAACAATGCTAGGAAGCCACTATACAAGTAGGACAAAATATAATATTACAACAAACCACAATGAAACCAAGCAGAACTAGGAAATTTATATGCCCCTGGGATGGACCATTCTGGGTATTGTGTGTCACATTGCCTGTCAATGCCATATTACAACTTCCACATCGGAAGATTGTAGTTCATTTTGATCGCTCAACCAAATATAAAGGTACTGATACTCCATCCCATAATACATTAGTTACACAGTACCTGACAAGTTCCTGTTACCTGAGACTTAGGTGGGAGACAGTGTCAGTATTTTCTATGTCACTCTGTTATTTAGCCATATCGATGATTCTGCTGTGTGTTTTCACCTCATCGGGCTCTTGATTAGCTGGAATATCTTACTTAAGTGTTGCATTTGTGAAATTCTTGTGAAGGTGCTTCTGTGTCTTATAGGGTTTTTAAGCATATAGTTCGATATTACTACTGCCTGAACAGAACTTATCCTCCATTAGATCACTGCTGTGTTTATTGTGGACATCTGGCCTTTGTTAAGGGACTCCAGCTACACACCTGATGCTGTTTCTCAACTGTGCACCACTCTGTGTTCTAATGTAGCTGCAACTTGGCTCCACATGACTAACAGGCCTCTGTGCTGCTAACATGGCACTATTTTTACATCTGTATGTACACACTCCCTGTCATTTAAAAATTAACTGGTATGCTTTTTTTCAGCCTTGGTTTGCTCTTTTACTTATTCCTCCATATTTTATTATCTACCTCTGGTATTGAATGGTCTGTACCATATTTAGCTTAACGTAACTGTACCCACATGCCTTCCATCATGCTTGCTATTTTGATACAGAGTGTGACTACAGACTCCTGTTTCGCAAGCAAGTTATGTAGTAGGACCCTTACGGCCCCTCCAGCTAATCACACGCCTTGGCCTAATTCCAGAGGATTGTAACGAGATGAAATGGAAAAGTCTATGACAACTTTTGTTTACCTAGCGTCATGAACTGTAATTTTGTCTCTCATCTAGAATGGTATTCTTTATTTAAAACTATTATTTTGTATCTGTCTTGTGAATTATTTACTTCAGTTGCTGTCTCTAACAACAGCATTTTTTTATTGTGCTTATATGTTCATTCAATGTTTTATTGTCACGAGTTATTTTTATAATTTCTCTATTCAATCTAACCGAACTTTGCATTTTTAATCACATAAATTTCGGTCAAAGGAATGCCCTTCAGGTACTTACAATGAATGATTTATTATCAGTTCACGAGATGCATCAAAGCAAAGAGAAGCATCATTTTTTGTAGCTGTTATTTTACACTTTTCTTAGTTAAATCTATTTACTTTCATTTGTCATTCTGGTTGATGCTCACAAAGATTTAAACAAGTAAATGACTTAGTGCCTTTCGCACACTTGCATACTTTCCTTTTAAAACTTTTAACACTTAAATAGTTAAACACTACTTAAGAGGATGTAATTGGTGGTGATAAGGAAACTGAACTAAAATTTATTTACAGTCCTTCAATTCTCCCTTATTTCAGTTAGAGTGAACTTCTGAGCTACAAAATTCCGTTGTGCCATTTTGATCTACCTTGTTGTCAGGTTGGCATCCAACTGGTGCCACGATGATTGTTCTCTGGTTGTCATAAGGATTTTGGACACTACAAGCACATATCACCTTTAAAAAGAGGGGGGGGGGGGGGGGGGGGTGTAAACTAAGCTCGTGTCTGTGGAAGAAGTCCACACGTGCACCCTGGGTAATGCTACATGAGCTAGAACAATAGCTGGCACCAGACTTATCTTCTCTAGAGGATCTCCTGACCTTGCGCACATGGAGGCAAGCCTGTCAGATAATGGCTGCTGCAGGAGCTGCATTACAAGAAATATCGGACCTAACCTCCGAATTTTCCAACTAAATATTGAAGGACTAAGCAGATCCAAATGTGAAACTCTGTCTCGAATTCTCCGGGAGAGGAACATTGATTTTGCTACACAAGAGACTCTTGTAACTAGTGTGGCCGATCTTAAGGCAAGAGGCAGAATACCAGGATACGAGATACTAGGTGCGACATACCATCGGTCACAAGGCTGTGCTACTTATATCTGCAGCAACATAGAAAATGCCCAAGTATTGCACTCTGGCATTGACAGTTACAAACATCCACTCATCCAGTGGCCTCCAGAGGTACTACCCCCACTCCTCCATCCAGCTCTGTACTTAGGAGATTTCAATAATCCCATACAATGTGGAAATACAACATCAGTGACCAGAATGGCGTTGCACTCACAGACTGGATGGAAGGAAACAGCTTATGCCTCATATTCAATGCAAAGGATAGGGGAACTTTCAGATCAGAACATGGGGTAGAGACTCAAATCCAGATCTATGTTTCTCCACCCAAAATCAATGTGGCCAACCAATTAGCATAACCAGAACAATCCTACCAGATTTCCCATGCAGTCAACATTGTCCAGTCATATATGAAATAGGCATACAAATCCAGTGGTCTGATCTATATCAAGACCGAGATGGAATTTCCAAAAGGCAAACTGGGAACCGTTCTCCCAAGAACTTGACAAGGTCGTAAGATGGATCCCAGCAACACCTAAAAATTACAACAGATTTGTAAGTGCAGTGATTGCAACAGCAAAAAAGTGTATCCCATGTGGGTACCACTAGGAATACATTCCGGACTGGAACAAAGATTGTGAGAAACTTATGGAAACACACATAAAACATGGTGATACAGACGTAGCCGATTAACTACTACAGACACTGGATGAGGCTCGAAGAAATGGATGGATTAAGACAACTGCTAAAACGGATTTTAAGAAGTCAAGCAGAAAAGCTTGGAACTTACAAAAGATGTTGGGGGGAAGTAAACCACCAATCAACATAGTTCGCACAGTGTTACCAGACCAGATAGCAAGTTGAATTGTATCACTATCTAGAGTACCACAAGACAAACACCACACACAAAAAGTAAAAAAGGGAATACAGAAACATACAGCGAACAACACCTCAAGAAACTGAGTACCCTCGGAGCTTCACAATTGAAGAACTAGAAGCTGCTCTCAGTAATGTTAAAACGGGAAATGCACCTGGTTATGATGGAATGCACCCCGAATTCCTGACTCAATGTGGGAAGGAAACGAAGAAATGGCTGACCCAAGTTTTACTCATGCATATTAACATCGGGCTGCCTGCCAAAAGCTTTTAAAATTACTAAAATACTTGCTGTGCTGAAACCAAACAAACCAACAGATAAAGCCGAAAGTTACTGCCCTATTGCTCTTCTCAGCTGCTGCTACAAACTTCTGGAACGGCTACTCCTCAGCAGGCTGGGCCCACAAATCCTAGAAGTCATCCCACCAGAGCAGGCAGGTTTCAGACCCAATAGGAGCTGCACAGACCAGGTTCTAAGTCTAACGACATATACTGAAGCAGATTTTCAAGATTTTCAAAAACAAAAAAAGACCACGCTAGCTTTCATAGACCTAACAGCTGCGTATGACACTGTATGGAAGGAAGGACTTCTATGCAAGCTGATAAAAGCAATCCCATGCTGTATGACACTGAGACTTTTCAACAACATGCTTTTGGATAAATACTTCCAGGTGATACACGGTAATGGCACAAGCAAACAGAGGACACTGAACAATGGACTGTCTCAAGGATCAGTTTTAGCACCAATGCTCTTTAATCTTTACATCTCTAACCTGCCTGAAACCATCTCAAGGAAGTTCAGCTATGCTGATGATATGGACCTAGCTATCCAAAGCAAGCAGTTTGAAGACACTGAAAACATCCTCACAACTGACCTAAACAAAATGCATGAGTATTTCACCAAATGGAGGCTAATACCAAATCCCACCAAGACTGAAATCAGTGGTTTTCATTTGAACAACAGAATGGCGGGATATGAGCTGAAGGTTCATATGAATAACAGTCAACTGTGATATCAGCCAGATCCAAAGGACCTGGGGGTCACTCTAGATAGGACATTATCCTTCAAAAGACACCTGAAAAATGTATCCAATAAAATAAGCTCATGGAACAGCCTCATTCAGAGGCTCTGCAGCACTAACTGGGAAGCAGCAGCAGACACACTACGAACCTCTGCACTCGCCTTAGTGTACTCTGCAGCCGAGTACTGTGCACCAGCGTGGTTAACCAGCAAGCATGTAAACTAGGTGGACACCCAGCTCAACGCTGCTATGAGAACCATAACTTGATGCATAAAGACTACCCCACAATATTGGCTTCCAACACTTAGTCATATAGCTCCACCCTCCCTGGGAAGACAGGAAGCTCTGATGAAGGAATACACAAAAATAATGAATAACCCCCTACTTCCTACCCATGAAGATGTCCCAACTTTGGAAAGGAAATGACTCCACTCCAGAAATCCGCCTGGCCCAACAACTGTCAGCTGCCAAATTCAGCATGGATACTAAATGGCACGAGAGTTGGAGTGATAGTGCCTCCCCTGACAACTATGAACTTATCTGTCCATCAGGGCTTTGAACTTCCATGACAGCTATGGAAAAGCCTAAACAGAATCCGAACAGGACATAGACTGTGCACACAATCTACCCAAGTGGGGAAAGCTTCCCAGCCCTAGCTGTGACTGTGGGGCACCTAATCAAACAACACAGCACATTGCCCAGGACTGTGAATTAAGAGCCTACCAGGGTATTCGGGCTGACTTCTTCAGTGCCACACCTCCCTGCCTCGAATGGATCACCAATTTGGACGTCAGAATTTGAAGACTTGTGTAACGCAAAATATCTGCTGTGATGTTACTTTTTATTGTGTTTATGTATTATATTTTATCTGAATATGTATCCTTCACTTATGTATTTTATCATATAATTTCATAATGTAATATGTGTAAAACATGAGTGTAGCGCCATACACTAAATAAATCAATAACCTAAAAAAACACCACAAGACTGCAGTCTGATGAGGAGGCCTCTCCACTCTATTAACACTAGAAATCAATCATTCGCTTCCTTTATTATTATTTCATTCATTTTCTTTCTTCTTCTTTTGAATAACCCATTTGGAGGATACGATGAATCAACTTTGGCTACTCTTCATGGTATTAGAGATCCTTAGTTTCCAAATTTCCTTCATCCTTTTCTCTACTTTCGCCTAGTTGTTTTCTTTCTCTCTTGAAATTCAGTCTTTTGAACTGCCTTTCTGAAATGTGTTCTGTTTTCTATTGTGTCTATTGCAATTCTAGAGTTTTCCATGTCCTTTTCACAGGCTTTATGAACCATGTGGGCTCAGATTTGTAGCAATTGAGTAATGTGAATATCCGCTTGGTTAGTCTCTTGTTATCCATTCACTTTCACTTTCACTCTCATTATTATTATTATTATTATTATTATTATTATTATTATTATTATTATTATTACTTTCAAAGACAACAATCATGACCTGTAAACATGTATTGATGAGTTTTAAGTTATGTCCTAACCCTTGTGGTATAAGCATTTCAGTTGCTTGTACTCATTAAAGTTGTTGTTGATACCTGGTTCAACTACTTCTACAATCCAGAATGAGATTTTCACTCTGCAGCGGAGTGTGCACTTCTACAATGCCACCACTGTGACAGCTCTGTGCTGGTAACTGCTCTCATCACACGGTGGCATAACAATTATACTCGCATTGCAAGATTTGAATTGTTAAATTAGTAAACTGAATTGTTAGATGGAAGTAAAATAATGTCACATATAGTTTTAAGGCCCCAATGAGATAATCAAGTTCACCCATGGTGAATTCTTTAAGAGATTTGAGAGGAGATGTACATGGTGGCACCATTTTTGTTATTTAAAATTTACAAAGAGTCTGCATTTTCATCTGTTGCCTTTCAGCTGATGCGACAACAATGAACCAGTTCACATCAGAATACACCGAACGGACATCAGCCAAGCCACCTCACCAATCAAATCACGCCACAAGATCAGCTGACTAGGAATACTGAGGGTGTAGTGTAACAAGAGATTTCATTAGGAAATGCATTGGTACTTTCTTAGTCTCTTCAAGAAATGGAAGATATTCATGTAAAGAGAGATGATGGTCAATGGCATAGGATGTTCAACAGGAAACCACCACATTAAAGAACTACGGTTATCCCAAGCATCAGCAGTAAACCATGCCAGTATCTCCTGTAAAATTTTCCGGAGATAAAATAGTCACCCAATCGGATCTCCGGGTAGGACTGCAAAAACTATAGACAAGGTGAAGGAATCCCAATTTTAACCTAGCATCTAGGTTATGGTCACTGCCTATGTCTGCTGATGGGTAGCTCCTGCAATCTCTTACCTGGTTCCTAAAACATGCTTTCACTAGAATCTCATCAACCTGTTGTCTTCTCAGGTGTGCAGGGCCTTACATGTGTATCTTCTTCATTTGTCATGTTGGAAAAGTGTGTTTGCAACAACTGATTGATGTTGAGCAGAACTTGATTATTCAATCTCCTCTTTCATTTCTTCTTCCAAGTCCATATTTGCCAACAATTCCTTCCTACGGTTCTCACCCACTATCGCATTTCAGTCCCACACGGCTATCAGGTTTTCATCTCTTGTAACATTGTGGTCTTCAGTCCTGAGACTGGTTTGATGCAGCTCTCCATGCTACTCTATCCTGTGCAAGCTTCTTCATCTCCAACTACCTACTGCAGCCTACATCCTTCTGAATCTGCTTAGTGTAGTCATCTCTTGGTCTCCCTCTACGATTGTCACCCTCCACACTGAACTCCAGTACTAAATTGGTGATCCCTTTATGCCTCAGAACATGTCCTACCATCCGATGCCTTCTTCTAGTCAAGTTGTGTCACAAACTCCTCTTCTCCCCAATTCTATTCAATACCTCCTCATTAATTATGTGATCTACCCATCTAATCTTCAGCATTCTTCTGTAGCACCACATTTTGAAAGCTTCTATTCTCTTCTTGTCCAAACTATTTATCGTCCATGTTTCACTTCCATACATGGATTACACTCCATACAAATACTTTCAGAAACGACTTCCTGACACACAAATCAATACTCGATGTTAATAAATTTCTCTTCTTCAGAAACACTTTCCTTGCCATTGCCAGTCTACATTTTATATCCTCTCTACTTCGACCATCATCAGTTATTTTGCTCCCCAAATAGCAAAACTCCTTTACTACTTTAAGTGTCTCATTACTAAGTCTAATTCCCCCAGCATCACCCGACTTAACTACACTCCATTATCCTCGTTTTGCTTTTGTTGTTGTTCATCTTATATCTTCCTTTCAAGACATTGTCCATTCTGTTCAATTGCTCTTCCAAGTCCTTTGCTGTCTCTGACAGAATTACAATATCACCGGCGAACCTCGAAGTTTTTATTTCTTCTCCATGGATTTTAATACCTACTGCGAACTTTTGTTTCCTTTACTGCTTGCTCAATATACAGATTGAATAGCATCGGGAGAGGCTACAACACTGTCTCAGTCCCTTCCCAACCACTGCTTCCCTTTCATGTCCCTCAACTCTTATAACTGTGATCTGGTTTCTGTATAAATTGTAAATAGCCTTTCACTCCATATATTTTACCTCTGCCACCTGCAGAATTTGTCTACAAATGCTAGAAACGTAGGTTTGCCTTTCCGTAATCTATCTTCTAAGATAAGTCGTAGGGTCAGTATTGCCTCACGTATTCCAATATTTTTACAGAATCCAAACTGATCTTCCTCAAGGTCGGTTTCTACCAATTTTTCCATTCCTCTGTAAAGAATTCACGTCAGTTTGCAGCTGTGACTTATTAAACTGGTTTTCACATCTGTCAACACCTGCCTTCTTTGGGATTGGAATTATTATATTCTTCTTGAAGTCCGATGGTATTTCACCTGTCTCATACATCTTGCTCACCAGATGGTAGAGTTTTGTCAGGACTGGCTCCCCCAAGGCTGTCAGTAGTTCTAATGGAATGCTGTCTACTCCCGGGGCCTTGTTTCGACTCAGGACTTTCAGTGCTTTATCAAACTCTTCACGCAGTATCATATCTCCCATTTCATCTTCATCTACATTCTCTTCCAGTTCCATAATAATGTCCTCAAGTACATCGCCCTTGTATAGGCCCTCTATATACACCTTCCACCTTTCTGCACTCCTTTCTTTGCTTAAAACTGGGTTTCCATCTGAGCTCTTGATATTCATACGAGTGGTTCTCTTTTCTCCAAAGGTCTCTTTTTATTTTCCTGTAGGCAGTATCTATCCTACTGCTAGTGATATAAGCTTCCACATCCTTACATTTGTCCTATAGCCATCCTTGCTTAGCCATTTTGCACTTCCTGTCAATCTCATTTCTGAGACGTTTGTATTCCTTTTTGCCTGCTTCATTTACTGCATTTTTATATTTGCTTCTTTCATAATTAAATTCAATATTTCTTCTGTTACTAGCCCTCGTCTTTTTACCTACTTGATCCTCTACTCCCTTCACTACTTCATCCCTCAAAGCTACCCATTCTTCTTCTACTGTATTTCTATCCCCCCATTCCTGTCAATTGTTCCCTTATGCTCTGCCTGAAACCCTGTACAACCTCTGATTCAGTCAGTTTATCCAGGTCCCATCTGCTTAAATTCCCACCTTTTTGCAGTTTCTCCAGTTTCAATCTACAGTTAATAATCAACAGATTGTTGTCAGAGTCCAAATCTGCCCCTGGAAATGTCTTACAATTTAAAACCTGGTTCTTAAATCTGTGTCTTACCATTATATAATCTATCTGATACCTTCTAGTATCTCCAGGATTCTTTCATGTATACAGCCTTCTTTCATGATTCTTAAACCACTATGATTAAGTTATGCTCTGTGCAAAATTCTACCAGGCGGCTTCCTGTTTTATTTCTTAGCCTCAATCCATGTTTCCTTCTCTCTATTTTCCTACCATCGAATTCCAGTCACCCATGACTACTAAATTTTCGTCTCCCATCACTATCTCAATAATTTCTTTTATCTCATCATACATTTCATCAATTTCTTCGTCATCTGCTGAGCTAGTTGTCATATAAACTTGTACAACTGTAGTTGGCGTGCTCTTCGTGTCTATCTCGGCCACAATAATGCCTTCACTATGCTGTTTGTAGTAGCTTACACGCACTCCTATCTTTTTATTCATTACCCCTATTTGATTTTGCATTTATAACCCTATATTCACCTGACCAAAAGTCTTGTTCCTCCTGCCACCAAACTTCACTAATTCCTACTATATCTAACTTCAACCTATCCATTTCCCTTCTTAAATTTTCTAACCTACCAGCTCGATTAAGGGATGTGACATTTCACACTCCGATCCATAGAATGCCAGTTTTCATTCTCCCGATGACGACGTCCTCCTGAGTAGTCCCCACCCGGAGGTCCGAATGGGGGACTATTTTACCTACGGAATATTTTACCCAAGAGGACGCCATCATCATTTAACCATACAGTAAAGCTGCATGCCTTCGGGAAAAATTACGCCTGTAGTTTCCCCTTGCTTTTCACAGTACCGGCACAGCAAGGCCGTTTTGGCTACTGTTACAAGGCCAGATCAGTCAATCATCCAGACTGTTGCCCCTTCAACTACTGAAAAGGCTGATGCCCCTCTTCAGGAACCACACATTTGTCTGGCCTCTCAACAGATATCCCTCCGTTGTGGTTGCATCTATGGTATGGCTATCTGTATCACTGATGCACACAAGCCTCCCCACCAACAGCAAGGTTTATGTTTCATGGGGAGATGGGCAGCTCCCATAATGGCTTAAAAAGATGATTTCTGTTGAAACTGCCATAAATTGCTTTACAACCCACACGCAGTTGATGCATCATTACATTGAACTCTTATAACTGCCATCTGGTGTCTGTACAAATTGTAAATAGCCTTTCACTCCCTGTATTTTACCCCTGCCACCTTCAGAATTTGAAAGAGAGTATTCCAGTCAACACTGTCAAAAGCTTTCTCTAGGTCTACAAATGCTAGAAACCTAGGTTTGCCTTTCCTTAATCTTTCTTCTAAAATAAGACTCCTTATCGCAAAGCAATTATTGAAAAATAAACCAACTTATATTGGCTTTGTAGGCCTGGAAAAGGCATTAGATAACATTATCTGTTAAGAGATGTTCAGAGTGCTCAGGAAAAATGGAATGAAGTACAAAGACATCCGTGTAATACTCAGTTACTATAAGAATGAGGTGGCAGTGATTAGGAACTGTCACCAGGAACAAAAAGCAAATATCAGAAAAGGGGTAAGACAAGGATGTGCTCTCTCTCCTCTTACAGTCCACGCGTACACCCAGGAAGCTATAGACCAAAGAGGTTCGGATCAAAATTAATGGACAGATGACAGATTTGCTGTGTTATGCAGATGATATTGCTATGGTCAGAGAGACAAAAGAAGATCTAGAGGAAGTCCTCAGAACAATGGAAAGGATGCTATGCAATCAGTATCGAATGAGAAACCAGAATAAACAAGAAAAAGACTAAAGTGATGGTATGCAGTACAGGAGCAGAATATGAACCTCTGAGAATGAGAATTGGAAGAAAAATGCTGGAAGTGATAGAGGAATTCACTTACCTAGAAAGCAAAATCGCAAGGGATGGTAGAAGTCAGAAGAAATTGCGAGCAGAATACAAAAGTCCAAATTGCATTTAATCAGAGGAGGGACTTACTCACCAGCAAGAACATCAGTCTGAAAATAAAGAAACATATCATGAAAGCTTTCGTTTGGAGTGTGACCCTATATGGATGTGAAACTTGGACAATTGGAAGAGAAGAGAGAAGAATATATGCAGGAGTTGCACCTCCCATGGGCATTAGTGGTGAATCGAGGTCGTCACTTGCTGTGGTGGACGTATTATGTGCTATTCCGTGCAGATACTGATGGAAGGTGTTATGGTGGACTGCAAAGGAATAAACAAAAAGCCAGCATTAGCAATGAATGTCATGTAAAATGTAATGTAGCTGACTTACTCTATGTTTACACGGACCAGACAGGAGGAGGAGCCTGGAGCTCATTGTAAAATAGGAGGTGGAATCCAAAATTTTTAGGGCTGGTGCTGCCATCTGGAAAGAAGTAGTAGTAGTAGTAGTAGTAGTAGATCCTTGCACTGCTATTTGGTGAGAGCTGCATATCTGACGAGTCAGTGTGTGGAGTGGCATTCAGCTGGGAGGACATGTGTGTCGATAGTGATTTCCGTGTTTGGCGTGTAGCGATTTTACGATGGATCGGCAAACAGAACAGTGCATGTGTATCAAATTCTGTGCAAATCTTGGGAAAAGTGCTATGGAGACCCTTGCAATGATTTAACAAGTGTTTGGGGGACAGAGCATGAGCTGTACGCGTGGGTTTTTGAGTGGCATGCTCAGTTCAGGGCCACCAGTACAGATGTCGAAGATGATGCTCACACTAGAAGGCCCGTTAGCCGCATAACACCAGACATTGTTGCCAAATTTCAACAACTGGTTCATGCAGATCGACGTCAAACCATTCAAGATCTTGAGGATGAAGTGGGTGTCGGTTATGAGACATGTCAATGAGTGTTGACTGAGGAATTGGGCATGCAGTGTGTTGCAGCAAAATCTGTGCCAAGGATCTTGACTGCCGATCAGAAGGCACAGTGTGTTGAAGTGTGCACAGACCTTCATCAGCCCACATCTGATGATCCAACCTTCTTGTCAGGGGTTAACACCGGTGACGAAAGCTGGATTTACGGTTATGACCCAGAGAGAAAGCAATAATCGTCCCAATGGAAGAGCCCAGACTCTCGAAGACCCAAAGAAGAGAGACAGGTGAAGAGCAAAGTGAAGAGCACAATCATCGTTTTCTTTGATACTAAGGGAATTGTGCACAAATTGCGACACGACAACGCACCCTGTCACACGTCCTTGCTCATAAGGACCTTCTTGGCAAAAAACGATATGGCGTTTCTACCCCACCCACCGTACTTGCCATATTTGGCACCTTGCGACCTCACGCTATTCCCAAAACTGAAACTCAAGTTAAAAGGCCATTGGTTTGCACTCTAAAGAGGATTCAAGAGGCATCACTGGCAGTAATAAACATCCTCAAAGAACAGGACTTCCAGAAAACGTTTGACCAGTGGCAGAAGCACTGGGACTGGTGTGTATGTGCAGATGGGAAATACTTCGAGGGTGATGGTGACCGTTAGTCCAATGGTAAGGTTTTCAACAGATAGCAGTACCAATCCCAAAAATTTTGGATGGCACCTCGTATATTGTATTAATGGTTAACTTGGTAATATACAGGGTGAAAAGTATTTAAACTGCCAAACTCTGGGAGGTTGTAGAGGACATCAAAACAAATATTTTTCTCTAATGTCATTTTTTCCTATGAGGATTATTTAAACCAGTGGAGGCCATATTACACTCTTCAGTTGTTAGAGGCCGTATTACGATCTTCAATTGTATGCAACGGTTGTCCACCAGTGTAGTAGAGCATTGTCTCTGTTTACTAATGGAGTGATACACCTGAAGTGAGTATACTGATATGGTTGGTGCATACTACATAGCGCACCACAACGGACGAGCTGCACAGCGGGTTTATCAACAACAATATCCTAATCGCCGTATCCCACATCATACAACCTTTGCTGCTGTGTACCAATGTCTGCGTGAGACCGCGTCATTTAGCAGATTACCTGGACAGGGACACTGTTGCACGGTAAGAACGCTGCAATTTGAGGAAGCTGTCTTGCAGCATGTGGAGCGGGATCCTTTAATCAGCACTCATGCAATTGCAAGTAACATGGGGACGAATCAGACAAATGTATGAACAGTCCTTTGAGAGCAATTGTTACGTCTATTTCACTTAGAGTGTGTCCACGACCTGGAACCAGTTGATCATCCACCCAGAGCATAGTTTCCGCAGTGGTACGTGGAACAGTGTGAAATGCATCCTACATTTCCATCCTCTGTGTTGTTTATCGATGAAGCAACTTCGGATGTGATGGAGTCTTCAACATGTACAATTCGCATGTTTGGAGTGAGGATAAACCTCAAGCCACAGTTACTAGTGCTCATCAAGTGCGGTTCTTCGTTAATGTGTGGGTCGGTGTTGTTGGGGACTGTTTAATTGGGCCGTATCTACTTCCTAGGCCATTAAATGGCAGGCACTATTACAATTTTCCTGCCAGAGCATTGCCAGAATTGCTGGAAGACGTCCCACTCCCGACAAGGCAACGCATGTGGTTCCAACATGACAGGGCACTGGCACATTTCAGTCATCATGTGAATCGATTCCTGGACCGACAGTTCCCAGAAACGTGGATTGGCAGAGATGGTCCTGTACCATAGCCTGCTCAATCCCCAGATATGTCCCCTCTCGACTTTTTTGTGTGGGGAGATATGCGCAACCTTGTTTAAGCAAATCCTGTTGCATCAAAAGTGGATCTGGTTGCCCAGATAGTAGCAGCAGCAGGAACAATTCAGGATACTCCTGGGGTCTTTGGCCGTGTCAGACAGAACATGATCCGATGGTGTAACCTTTGTTTACGTGTCAATGAAGGCATTTTTGAAAATCTACTGTAATTGAAATTGGGTTGTGTTAATGTATTGTCTCTTGGTCATAAAAAAAAAAGGAAAAGTATTTGTTGGTTTGATTAATTTGCCGCCAGAGAAATCTTCCTCTACCAGTTTAAATACTCCTCATAGGAAAAAATGACATTAGGGGAATATATTTATTTTGATATCCCCTACAGCCTCCCAGAATTTGTCAGTTTAAATACTTTTCACCACGTATAATTGAAATGATGGAACTCTGGTTATGAATGCTTGTTTGAGAAGAGAAATGAATAAATACTTTTCACCAGGTATAATTGAAATGATGGAACTCTGGTTATGAATGCTTTTTTGAGAAGAGAAATGGACTCCTTTTCCAGCTAATTTATGAAATCTTTGGGGAAGAGGATCCGAGAACAGTTAAGAAGATTATTGGCTGGTACTGAATAGCAGGACCAGCTGTACAAGATAAAGTTATAGGTGACCATAGTATGCAGAAGATACTAGCAAACAACTCTAATCTACAAAAGTCGTGCACTATTCCAGGAGGAAGGTTGACGTCTCCCTGTGTGCATTAGGCACACGAAAAGAGCTCTGGGACCTGTGACCAAAAAAGTCTATCTCTTCTGCTCCAAGGCACCGCATAGAGCAGACGTGAAATGATCTAAGTTCCTTTACCTTGGCATTTTCCCTTCTCCTTCGAGATCAGTCTGGGGCTACAGGAGTTGTCATCTCTCGTACCCCTGTCAATCCTTGCCATGTAACTCCCATGAGCAAATAAACCAATAACATTTATTTTTTCTAAACTTGAGTGGCATATATTAATTACAAGCCCCCAATGCTTTCCAATCCTGACTACATCCCCCTGGGGGTACCCGTTAGCTTTTACATGGACACTTCGCCCTACTATTTATAGATACCTTTTAAGATGGGGTGGAATCCCTAAAACCTGGTAGTGTAAATACTTTAGCTATTAAAAAATTGTACAACTGTAGTGGTTGTTTTACTCATGAACATTACATGTAACAGTTGTGAATATCACAGCAACAAGAATTAATGTTACCTCTAAAATGAGTCTTTTGGTAACACTGGAACATCACAACTATCATGGAAAAAATAGGATCGCTTAACAAACTTAGATACTAGAAGATATCAGATAGATTATATAATGGCAAGACACAGATTTAGGAACCATGTTTAAATATTGTAAGACATTTCCAGGGGCAGATGTGAACTCTGACCAAAATCTATTGGTTATGAACTGTAGATTAAAACTGAAGAAACTGCAAAAAGGTGGGAATTTGAGGAGATGGGACCTGGATAAACTAAAAGAACCAGAGGTTGTAGAGAGTTTCAGGAAGAGCATAAAGGAACAATTGACAAGAATGGGGGAAAGAAATACAGTAGAAGAAGAATTGGTAGCTTTGAGGGATGAAGTGGTGAAGGCAGCAGAGGATCAAGTAGTTAGAAAGACGAGGGCTAGTAGAAATCCTTGGGTGACAGAAGAAATACTGAATTTAATTTATGAAAGGAGAAAATATAAAAATGCAGTAAATGAAGCAGACAAAAAGGAATACAAAATGTCTCAGAAATGAGAATGACAGGAAGTGCAAAATGGCTAAGCAGGCATGGCTAGAGGGCAAATGTAAGGATGTAAAAGCTTACCTCACTAGGGGTAAGATAGATACTGCCCACAGGAAACTTAAAGAGACCTTTGGAGAAAAGAGAACCACTTGTATGAATATCAAGGGCTCAGATGGAAACCCAGTTCTAAGCAAAGAAGGGAAAGCAGAAAGGTGGAAGGAGTATATAGAGGGACTATACAAGGGCGATGTTCTTGAGGACAATATTATGGAAATGGAAGAGGATGTAGATGAAGATGATATGATACTAAGTGAAGAATTTGATAGAGCACTGAAAGTCCTGAGTCAAAACAAGACCCCGGGATTAGACAACATTCCATTAGAACTACTGACAGCCTTGGGAGAGCCAGTCCTGACAAAACTCTACCATCTGGTGAGCAAAATGTATGACGCAGGCGAAATACCCTCAGACTTCAAGAAGAATATAATAATTCCAATTCCAAAGAAAGCAGGCATTGACAGATGTGAAAATTACTGAACTGTCAGTTGAATAAGTCACGGCTGCAAAATACTAACGCGAATTCTGTACAGACGAATCGAAAAACTGGTAAAAGCCGAAGATCAGTTTTGATTCCCTACGACTTATCTTAGAAGATAGATTACGGAAAGGCAAACCTACGTTTCTAGCATTTGTAGACAAATTCTGCAGGTGGCAGAGGTAAAATATATAGAGTGAAAGGCTATTTACAATTTATACAGAAACCAGATCACAGTTATAAGAGTTGAGGGACATGAAAGGGAAGCAGTGGTTGGGAAGGGACTGAGACAGTGTTGTTTCCTCTCCCGATGTTATTCAATCTGTATATTGAGCAAGCAGTAAAGGAAACAAAATAAAAATTCGGAGTAGGTATTAAAATCCATGAAGAAATAAAAACTTTGAGGTTCGCCGATGACATCGTAATTCTGTCAGAGACAGCAAAGGACTTGGAAGAGCAGTTGAACAGTGTCTTGAAGGGAGGATATAAGATGAACATCAACAAAAGCAAAACGAGGATAATGGAATGTAGTCGAATTAAGTCAGGCGATGCTGAGGGAATTAGATTAGGAAATGAGACACTTAAAGTAGTAAATGAGTTTTGCTATTTGGGGAGCAAAGTAACTGATGACGGTCAAAGTAGAGAGGATATAAATATAGACTGGCAATGGCAAGGAAAGTGTTTCTGAAGAAGAGAAATTTGTTAACATCGAGTATAGATTTAAATGTCAGGAAGTCGTTTCTGGAAGTATTCGTATGGAGTGTAGCCATGTACGGAAGTGAAACATGGACAATAAATAGTAGGTAGAATGCTACTTATTGTGAAAATGACATGTTACGTCGCAGACAGGCACAATTAAAAGACACTTACACATCAGCCTTCAGTCACAGTCTTCATCAGAAAAAGGAGGAGAAGTGCACACCACTCATTCACACAATCAAGCACACCTCATGCCCATATGGCTGCCATCTGCACCGGCTCTGTACTGAATAGCTGGAGATGGCAATGATGTACGCATGAAGTATGCTTGCTCTTGTGCATGAATTGTGTTTGTGTTCCTCTTCTTTTTCTGACAAAGACTGTGGCAGAAAGCTAATGTGTAACTGTCTTTCAATTGTGCCTGTTTGCAACTTAAGGTGTCATGCTGATGCTAAGTAGTGATCTATCTTTTCCTTACTTTGTTCACGGTAGCATTTCACCTCTGCTCCTTCATATTCAACAGTTGCCGAGTGGACAAATGAATTTAAATTTGATCAGGAGAGCTTAGATGATGATCCATGCAGTGATCGGCCAAAATGTGTAACTACTCCAGAAATCATTGCAAAAGTGCACAAAATGTTCATGGAGGCTTGTCAATCGAAAGTGCATGAAATTGCTCACGCCTGTCAGATGTCATCTGAAAGGATATATCACATTTTAACTGAAAAACTAGAAATGAAAAATTTAACTGCAAGATGGGTGCCACAACGCTTGATGCACACATGCACACAAGTGCCGTCGCCATGGAAAAATTACACAAACTAAGGTAAGAATTGTTGCCACCCTTCGTTATTCACCTGATATGGCTCCGTCAGACTTCCATCTCTTCCCAAAACTGAAAATTTTTCTTAGTGAATGAAGATTCATTTCAAATGAAGAATTGATAGCTGGAGTTGACAATTATTTGGAAGGCCTGGAGGAAACTCATTTTCGAGATTGGATCAAGGCACTAGAACGTTGTTGGACCAAGTCCATTAATCTACAAGCAGACTACATTTAAAAATAAAAAAAGTTAGAGTGATGTAAGTACTTTTTTCTGTTCCACTCTGAGAACTTTTCAAACTACCCTCATGTGTTGAAAAACCTGACTTTGCACACCCTTGAAGCTGGATGCAAATCACGCCACAAAAGCCTGCTTGCGAAATCTCAAAAACTAGTATTAAGTGAAGTATTAAGAGTCATTCTTCAGCCCCCCAAGTACTGTGAAGGGAAAACTGGAATAATTACAGGACGCACAGAGACATTTAAGCAGTCGTTTCTCCCAGGCTCCATACGCAACTGGAACGGGATGAAATGCCAGTATGTGATGCTATGCAAAGAACCCTCTGCAATGCTGTTCACAGTGGTTTGCAGAATATGTATGAAAATGTAAATGTAATGATAGTGCCTCAAGTAATGCTCACTGTTGATGCAGTTTTAGAGGTTGTAGTAGTTGTTAGAACTTAATATGTGACAGAAAAGCATGAATGTTCTGACCACACTGTCAGATACACAGGTCTTCAGAGAAAAAGAGAGCATGAAGCTCAAATGGCTAACAGCACTGTGTCTGCTGAGAACCTGGCACCAAGGGAGGAAAGGTTAAGAAATTATGACTTATATCAACATATGGCATGGAACACATGATGTTCCCAGGCTACATTGGGAGCACTGCCTCATTTCTGCCAAAATGAAGGAAGCCACATTTTCCAAGATTGACATCAACTGCTGGGGTTGCTGCAGTGTTCCATAAAAGCAATCACTAAATGTGACTGGTGGTCTGACTTCCATATGAATAATTACTGCTAATTTTTTTTTTTTAACTTCTAATGGTAGCCACCTCTTATTATGTTACATATTTTTGTAATTCGGTAGTTATTTGCCTTTCTCTAAACTCCATGCCACGATCTCATTTTAATACCTCCTTTACCTCTTTGTCGTTTCCTAGATCACTGTCTTTTCATTTACATCTTAAAAATAGTTAAGTAGTGCAGTGAGGTGATTTGTTTCAGAACTGTACAGTAAATGATAAAAGAAGGATTGTACTGTGAATCTTAATAATGACAACAACTGTTAAAAATTGGCTACAATAGCTTGTAGCGTAGAAGTGCATAAAAACAGCTAATAAATAAATAAATAAATAAAACATATGCATAATGGCCTTCTCTGAGCTAGTAGTTACCCTACACATCTCCACGCATGTGAAACTAGTTATATTCCATGGCAATATGAGGGCAACTTTATAGGTGTGTTGTGCCTACATAGTAAAATTATGATAATAAATAGCTTACACAGCAAAAAGAAAACAGTAAATACTAACAATGAAGTCTTACTTGTACATCCAGTAGATGTTTTCGTATTGATCACAGTTGGAGATAATGATTGGATGTACAGCAAAAGAACTAATAAAAAAAGTAGAAACAGATTGGAATGCTTTGCAAAACTAAATAGGAGTTTCAATCGTAACCTTTTGAGTGTCTGAAAGCATAGGTTACATATAAAACGTGTGTGAGAAAAGTAATGAGACTGACAACACTGTAAACTATCTGGCAATACTGTGTTGTTCCACTTGCGTACACCAGTGTGTTCCTCCCTTCCAGAAGCCAGTCCGTGTTTCATCTATGTACAGCCATCATGTGATTTTTTAGAGTGTCATCAATGAAGCTGTGTTCTTGTTGTATGTTGAAATGAAATGAAATTTCGTGTGGCTAGGGCCTCCCGTCGGGTAGACCTTGTATGTTAAGAAAATGGAACAGCGGAATTTAGAGCAATGTTAAGGCCTCAACTTTTGGGTTAAATTTCGGGAATCCACAACTGTGAGCTTTGAAAAAGTGAAACAGGCCTTTGGGGAACATTCTTTATCTAGAGCACAAAAAGTTTTTCAGTTTTGGAAGGCCAAGAGCACATTGAAGATGAATCTATACACTTCGAAAACTGATGAAAACATCAAATGTGTGGGTGCTCTTGTGAAATCAGACCAAAGTTTACCAATAAGGATGATGGGTGACCTGTTAAACACTTTCACTTTACATCAAATTTTGACAGCAGTTCTGCACATTGCAGGCAAGCTGCATCATGAAACACCCCATCTCACAAAGCCATTTCCACCAGGGAATTTTTGAACTCCAAAGGCATTCTGTTGTTCCACAGCCCTACTATTCATCTGATCTGAGTCCTTGTGACTTTTTTCTTTGAAAATATGTTTAAAGGACTGTCATTCGGAGTCCCAGGAGAATATTCAAAACAATGTGACTGACATGTTAAAGGCCCCACCAGTTGAAGCTGTTCCTCACTGCTGCCAAGACTGGGAACAACTTCACCAACGTACAGCTGCTGAAGAGAATTACTTTGAAGCAGACAGTATTATTGTATGAAAAATAAAAATAAAAACCTCGGTTGATAAAAATCAGTCTCAGTACTTTTCTCAAAAACATCGTTTTTATTTTCTCTGCAAGCCACCTTTCGGTGTGTTGAGGAGCCTACTTCTGCCCCCACCCCTTCTTTATTTGCAAGTGTTGCGTGGGAACAATAATTGTTGATAATGTCCATAAGAGCTCTAATTTCTCTGATTTTATAGTCATGGTCATTTCATGAGCTTTAGATTACGCGGAAGTCATTTTTTTCCAGTGGTATGAAGACACCAATCACAGGTTTTTTTTATTATCATATCATTGGTTGAAAGAAAAAACAGCATGATCAGATTTTGTTAGGAGTGTCCTTCTGGGTACAGCAAAGCCTGTCCAAGTATGTATCTCCACTAAGTGCCCCTGTCTTTGGGTGCAATTTTCCTGTAACTATAGGTTGCATTCCATGTCCACTGTCCTCAGTTGCATGCTAAGAATGACACCATATTCAGTTCTATGCACCAAAATGTTGTCGGGATGTTATTTAAATGAAGTTGTTGGAGCACCAGCATACTGATGGTTGATAACTGATAAGCGATATTGACCCCCTGGTGCAGGGTTATAATCCTACCAGCAATGTGCTTTCTAGAAAGCAGTACCATGGCTACTGTCTTCTCTTTGGCCCAAACAGACAGAATCGTAGGTATTGCTGAATGTTTACTTAGCCCTTGAAGTATGGATAATTATAAGGGATGTATACTTAATGTGCAGAAGATGACGTTCTCTGTAGCACAGACTACCATTTCTACAACGGTGGAGGTCAATGCTATGGACGGCCTCCTCAAAGACGACAGCTTCCAAACGAGTCAGTCAACTTCACCATATTTTATGAACACTCTGGCACTTAGCATAAGTGGCTGCTTGTTTTGCCATCAGTGCCAGTTGCAGTCCATGAATGTTTCCATGGACAAGGATGGTGCTCAGTTTCTTGACATAGTCACACCAATACTAAAAGCACTGCAAGAACATTGCTGTCAAAGCCTGTTTCTATATGCAGACTTTTAGCTGAAGCTCAGGTTGGGTTAGGGCAACAGTTACTGCTGCACAGTCAACCCAGTGGCAGGCTAGAGGGTGTTCATCACTGCCATCAAACCCCTCTTTAGGCGAGGGAGCTCTCACTAGCAGCATTATTCACACTAATTGTTGTCACTGTTAGCCCCAGGTCCCACATTTACATGGATTGGACTCCTGTTCATCCACAGTCGGTGTCATCAGTACACGAGAAGCCTTCACCCTCTGCTCTCCAATGAGAAAGAGACAGTAGACACCAAGGCAGATTGACGAGTTCAATATGGGACGACACACTGGGCATAGGGCTGTGGCCAACAGCATATTTTTCTGCCCAATGTTTCATCTTCTAATGGTAGACACATCATAACAGCCAAAGACTCCAAACTTAATTAGAACTTCAAACAAGCTCAGCAAGCCAAACTATTTGTATGTGTCCATCCAATGGTCCGTTCATGAGATGAGATCATCAGACAATTTCCCAAGATTGTACAGTCATTCCAGTGTGGGTTACGGAGCTTGTAGGGAGGGGGAGGGGGGGGGGGGGAGCAGATGATGTTTGCTGTATTTAGCACTAAGGTCCACAAATTGCCTAATTCCAATCCCCCTACGTTTCTGTTAAAAGTTGTTAATGTGCTTTTGAATTCCTATAGTCTCTCTCTACATTGATAGCACATCATGAGTGAATCTTGATAAAGTCACAGTGTCAGAGAAATACGCCCTGGAGCAAGGCCTGATGATCTTCACACA
The DNA here is from genome assembly GCF_023897955.1 of Schistocerca gregaria. NCBI lineage: Eukaryota > Metazoa > Arthropoda > Insecta > Orthoptera > Acrididae > Schistocerca > Schistocerca gregaria. The sequence continues at coordinate 662,686,195 of NC_064922.1, forward strand.
AAACTCGCCATGGATGTAAATACCAGCCATGAAATCCTTCATTGTATGACTGAACACTGGCTACCTCTATCAGTTCAATAAAGTAAATTAATTGTGTGATATAAGCTGCTCATTGCTAGTTTTTGTTTTACTGGATTAGTTTCAGGTACTGTCCTTCATCAGCAGTATTTTTATTACACAAAAGATAAATGCCTTATATTTACAATGTTCTCTAGCACACTCTCTAGTTTATGCCAATGACAATACTTAGTAATATTTATGTAATGATATGATTATATAACAATATTATGAAAATGATAGATTGCTACGCACCATATAGCAGAGGTGTTGAGTCACAGCTTACAGCTGTGAGTCCTTCTGCCAGGTAGTCCTTGCAGTTCAAAACAACAATGGTGGAGCCTTTGTCAGCACATAGGATAATAAGGTTTGGATCAGATTTTAGGGGGCAGATTATTCTTTTTGTGGATATGAGGTTAGCTTGCGAAGTCCCACCATCTGGCCACAAAGGAGCTTACCTCTCATCACTCAGTACCACTCAGGACTGGAGCAACTGAAACACATTCTCCACCAAGATTTCAACTACCTCTCGTCGTGCCCTGAAATGAGAACATCCTACCCCTATCCTCCCCACCCCTCCCCACAGTGGTATTGCACAAGCTAGTGAACCTACACAATATCCTCATCTATCCCTACATAACCCCTGTTCCTGACCCATTGCCTCATGGTTCATATTCCTGTAATAGGCTTAGTTGCAAGACCTGTCCCATACATCCTCCCACCATCATCTACTCCAGTCAAGTCACAAGCATCACCTATCCCATCTAAGGCAGGGCTACAAGCTAAGGTCCAACCACTATGCTCTGTTCTACATGGACATGACCATCAACAAACTGACTGTCTGCATGAATGGCCACCAACAAACTGTGGCCAAGAAACAGTTGGACCCCCCATTTGATGAACAAGCTGCCCATCACAACATTCTTCTTTTTAATGATTGCTTCACCGCCCGTCCCACCTGGATCCTTCCTACTATTACCAGATTTTCTGAATTATGCAGATATGAAATCTCCCTGAAATTTATCCCATGTAGCTGTAACCGTCCTGGCCTCAATTTTCGTTAACCATTGTCCTTTGCCCACCTAACCCTTCCCTGTGTCCACAACACAGCCTTCTACAATGCAAGCAAAGCCACAGTCTTTTTACGTCTCTCCTTTTCCACCCTCAACCCACCCTCCATCTATATCTCCTGACTGCACCTGGCTGCCCTATCCTCTCTCTCCCTCGTCCAAGCCCCTACATCTTCCCATGAACAGAACTTCACCTTTCCCCACCCATATCCTGCTCTCCCTCCTCCTACTCACCCCAGCCTCCTCCTTACCCCCACCACCCACACTGCTTCTCCAATCATGCACAGTTACTCGCAGTCTGGCCTCAGCAGCCAAAGACAGTGGATATGGGTGTGTGAGCTGCGTTTGTGTAAATGTGTGTGTTTATGTTGTCTACTTCAGAAGAAGGCCTTCTGGCCAAAAGCTAACATGTTTAGTAGTCTTTTTGTTGTGCCTGTCTGCAACTCAACATCACTGCTATATGGTGAGAAGCAGTCTATAAGGAATATGCATTGTTATTGGCAATTTCTGTACACACAAAGACTTTTTTTTTGTTATAGATCACAGAATACACATAATACCACTTCTAGTATGTATTGTCTCTGGTAGCAGACCAAACACCGTGTTGTCGCTAAAGAATACTAGTGAAATTTTCAATGACTTAAAAAAGAATCAGTCTGTCAGGACAGAATGAGATTTTCACTTTGCTGCGGAGTGTGCACTGATATGAAACTTCCTGGCAGATTAAAACTGTGTGCCAGACCGGGACTCGAACTCGGGCCCTTTGTCTTTCGTGGGAAGTGCTCTACCAACTGAGCTACCCAAGCATGATCCACGCCCCATCCTCACAGCTCTACTTCCGCCAGTATAGTAGTATGGTAGACCACTTGCCTGTGAAAGGCAAAGGTCCCGAGTTCAAGTCTCGATCCATCACACAGTTTTAATCTGCCAGGAAGTTTCAATGTCAGGACATTTTGTTATATGTGTGAAAATTTCTATTTCTTCCAAAATTTTCAGTAAGCTGCCTTTTTCAGCAATATGTAGTACTGATAGGCATTGTGTGATGTCACTGGCTTTGTGGTTTTGTACTTTTAAGTGTGCATGAAGTGTATAGATGGCTGAAAGAAATGTGGGTGTGTGCCATGGAAAGAGGTGAGGATCCGACCAGAGTGAACACATAAAGATGATGGGAAAGAAAGGCTAGATGACAAGGTTTATGTTTCAAACAGTCCCAGCCTGCAGCTGGAAACTGTTCAAGATGATGATGAAGTGTGTACTAAATTAAGATAGGTTCATGCCAGATAGGCAGAAATATTCTTTTAGTATTATTTTGAAATTACATCCAGTCTGTCCTAAGTAAATTTTCTTACATTTATCACATTTTAACTTTTTTCATATAAAATACTACTTAATTTACATTGTGAGGAAATCCTCCATTATGGTTCAAACATTGTTTTTCTAATTCTTAAAACAAAATGCACGGGGGGAGATATTACCCATGAAAACAGCTAAATTTTTCTTAACAGGTGACAACTTATAAACACCTGATCATGCAAATTTACTGGATTGTTCTATATTGTGATGAATTTGTAATATCAATGCAATCTGAAGCCTACTTTAAGGTTGCTTTTATGAAGTGCACATCAGGTTCTATCTGAAATTTTTCCCCAATATGGTATGACAGTGAATTGTGTATGTTTGCTCAACTACACATGTTAGCATATTTATATAAATTATAGTTTTGAGTCAGAATGTAATTCAATTTTCTGCTAAGTTGGTATGCAAGATTGTTAATATAAATGCCTAACGGTCTGACAGTTTCCTTGGATTATGAAATTTGGTTGGCAATATAATTTGGGTGTAGATGGTTTGTGCTAAGAGAGGTAATACAAATTAGAAGAAGCATTACACATATCTCATGATATATAAAAAAACTAACGTTTGCATGCATAACAATTGCCAATGACAACCATATATATTTGCATAACAAATTCCCCATGTTCATTAGACATAAGAAAAATCTTCTCACCAAGCGGCGGCAGGTGGACATACACATATAAAAATATGTTATATGTAAGCAAGCTTTTGGAGCCAGTAGCTCCTCCTCCTGGCAGAAGGGTTGAAGGGGAAGAAGTGGTATGAGGCAAAAGGACTGGAGAGGTTAGGAAATGGGGTAGAGTTTGAAACAGTCACCCAGAACCCCGGGTCAAGAGAGATTTACCACACAGTATGATAAGGAAAGACTGATTATTGAGCACTGCACCAGACAGGATTTGAAAACCTTAAAGGTGGAAAACAGGGTAATATGCAAGACTTATATTACTGCTAAAACACTGTCCACGAGTTAATAAGAATTAAAAGCTAAGTGCAATGTTTGTAATAGAGGCAGGAAGGGGATGGTAAAAAAATAGACAATTCAGAAAATGAAAGATGTAGAAAATGAAAATGGAGTGAAGAAAGGAGTAGTTACTGTGAATAAATGTTGAGACAGAAGAAATCAATGTAAATTAAGGCCAGGTGGGTGGCGAGAACCAAGGACGTGTTGTAGCGTTCATTCCCACCAGCGGAGTTCTGAGAAACTGGTGTCTGTGAGAAGAGTCCAGGTAGCACATGTGGTGAAATAGGCACCAAGGTTACAACTGGCGTGTTGTAGGGCATGTTCTGCAACATGATATCTTGTGTTCACAGTATACACCCTCTGCCTATGCCCATTCATGCTAACTGACAACTTGGTAGTAGTCATGCCAGTGTAAAAGGGCGAGCAGTATTAACATTAACAGCTGGTATATGACACGTCATTCCACAAGTGGCTCTCCCTTTGATAATATACCTTTTTCTGGTTACAGGGCTGGTGTAAGTGGTGGTAGGAGGGTGCATAATCCAAGTCCTGCAGAAGAGACAGTCACAGGGGTAGGAGCCATAGGCACAGAATTAGCATAGGATCTGACAAGGACATTGCGAAGATTAGGAGGTTAGGTGTGGTGGGCAAAATCTGACCGAATAGACCTCATTTCTTGGCATGACTTCAGGAAGTCACAGAGTTGTCGAAGTAGCTGATTAATACATTCAAGAGCAGGATAATGCTGAGTGACAAATGGTGTGGTCCGAAGTTGCTTTTTGGAAGGGTCACCAGTACCAAGATTGGATGTGATGGCCCAGAAAATCTGCTTTTGAGCTAGGCTGGTGGGGTAACTATGTTCTGCGAAGGCTGGTGAGAATCATGGTGTTTTGCTGCATCTGAACAAATATTTTGCCTCAAATGCCTAGCATGTATGGGAGGGAATGTTTGACATGGAAAGGATGGCAACTGTCCAAATATAAATACTGTTGTTTGCTAGTACGTTTAATGTGGACAGAAGTGTGTATTTGGCCTTCGGTGAGGAAGAGATCAACACCAAGGACAGTGGCATGGGATTTGGAATAGGACCATGTGGAATCTAATTGGGAGAATGTATTTAGAGATTCCAGGAATTTTCATGGATCAGCCTCACCGTTAGTACATATATCAAAGATGTCATCAACGTATCTAAAGCAAACCAGGGGCTGAAGGATTATGGATTCCAGGAATGCCCCCTCCAAGCGAACCAAGAAAAGGTTGGCACAGGAAGCAGCCACCCTGCTTCCCACAGCCATACCACTGGTCCATTTGTATGTCTGCCCCTCAAAGGTGAAATAGTAGTTGGTAAGTATAAAGCTGATTAAGGTGAGCAGGAAGGATGTGTTAGGCTTGGAATCAGGTGGGTGATGACTGGGGAAAGGTTCAGCAGCAGACAGACAATGTATGTGGGGGATGCTGGGATAAAGGGAGGTGGCATCAATGGTGACAAGCCACATGTGTGGTTAGAGTGGGACATGCACGGTTTACAGATGATCTAGGAAATGGTTGGTGTCTTTAATATGGAAGGGAAGTCTTTGTATTATGAGTTGCAGGTGTTGATCAACTAAGGTACGCATATGTTCTGTGGGTGCTTTGAAGCCAACAACTATAGGATGGCCAGGATGATTGGGTTTGTGGATCTTACGGAAAAGAAAGGGGGGAGCAAGGTTGGGGGGGGGGGGGGGGGGAAGGGGGGGGGGGGTAGGAAGTTTTAGGGATTGAGGTGTTAGTCCTTGTGAGGGGCCTGAGGTTTTAAGGAGGGGTTGCAGGTCAATTAGAATCACAAAGATGGGATCTTGATGGCAGATGCTGTATGCAGAAGGGTTCGACAGCTGGCATAGACCTTCACTAACATACTCCTGTCAAAAGTACGGCAGTGGTAGATCCTTTGTTTGCTGGGAGGATAATGATGGAGTCATCAGCTTTTAGAGAATGCACAGCCTGGAGTTTGCAGAGGACAGGTTAGGGTCATGTTGTAGGGACCTAAGGAAGGCTTGTGAAGCAATGCTGAATGTGAGGAAGGCTTGGAAGGGATGATTTTGAAGTAGTGGTGGTGAATCAAGTTAAGATCCTCATCGTAACTGTTCAAGTCGACGTTCATGTCAGATTTGCTGTTGGAAGGGTTTTGCAACTGGGTTATATTTTCAGTTGGCATTATGCATTAAGGAAAGTAGATCCTCCAGCAAAGCAGCAGCACGATTAATGCAGGTTTAGGACTGAAAGTAAGACCCCTGGATAATACAGATAACTCAGGTGAGGCAAGTTCATTAGACAAGAGGCTGAGAATACCACCAACATACACAGTATCCTGTTGCAGAGCACACTCTACAACACGACATGCCACCTGGATTCTTCCCAAGGATACCAGTTTTTCAGAACTTTGCAGATAGGAACTAGTGCTACAACATGTCATTGGTTCTTGCCACCCACCTAGCCTTAATTTCTTCCATCTCAGCATTTCTTCACAGTAGCTACTCCTTTCTTCTCTCTGTTTTAGTTTCCTACATCTTTTTTCTGACCTGTCTATTCTTCACCATCTCTCTCCAATCTCTATTACATACAATTAACTTAGCTTTTCACTCTTATTAACTTTTTAGCAGTAATATCAGTCTAGCGTATTACCCTGTCTTCTACCTTTACACTTTCAGGTTTTCAAATATCGTCCAGTACAATCCCCAACAGTCAGCCTTTCCTTCTCATCCTGTCTGGTGAATCTCCCCTGTCCTGTGGGGTTCTCACCCGCCTTCCTTTACCTTCAACCCTTCTGCCAGAAGAAGGAACCACTGGCTGCAAAAGCTTGTATACATAAAACCTTTTTTTATATATTCTTCTGCCGCCGCTTGGTGAATGAATTTTTATCTGCCCAACTACATTATATTGTCAAAAATAGATTATTTTCACTACATATATGTATATATAATTCATATAATCATATTATTACATGAATATTAGGAAATATTGCCATTGGCATACGCTAGAGGATATAACTGTAGGGATAGTCACATTACAATGAATTGAAAACTCATACAAGCATAAAACACTACTATTGACACTATAAATACTGTGTTACATGATCCAGTCACATTAACGTGACCACCTCTCATGTTCGACATCAAGGTATAATAACCACTCACAGACAGCGGTGGCAGCCCTAGCAGTGAAGAGTATATAAAACATGTTGGGGGACATGGAAAACAGTGCAGTCATTTTTCTCGGATAGAAACTGAGTGATTTACTTGACATTCAATACAGTATAATCACTGGCTTTCAGGTCAAGGGTGGAGGCATTTCCGAAACAGTTAGTTTGCAAACAGTTTGCATGTCCTCATGGTTAAAGTATAGTCTGTATCAAAAAGAATCATCCCACATGACATGTCTATATTTCTGAAACTAACAAACATAAACAGTGAATTTTGTGTTTTGATGAACAAGAAACTCCAAAAGTTTCTTTCTTCATACCTTTCCATAGGTTTTCAATATGCCCTCCTTGAGATGCATGGCATACATTAATGCGGAACTCAATTTGTCCCCAAACTGCAGCGAGCCTGTCATGAGTTACAGCTTCTATAGCTGCTGTTATGCGAGGACTCAGTTCATTCATTGTTGTTGGTAACAGAAGCACATAAACAGGGTCATTTATAAACCCCCACAAGAAATAATCTCATACAGTTAGGTATGGTGATGTTGCCCCAGTAATGTACGGCTGAATCATTTGTTCCAGCACTACCGATCCATTGTTCAGGAATACTTTGATTTAAAACTTCCCACACTTCCAGATGCCATTGTGGCAGTGCCCCATCCTGTTGGTAAATGAAGTCATTCGAATCAGTCTCCAACAGTGGGAAAAGGACGTTCTCAAGCATATCAAGATATGTGCTTCCGGTAACAGTGTTCTGAGCAAAGAAAAATGGACCAAGCACCTTTTCCTGTGAAATTGCACAAAACACATTAAATTTTGGAGATTCCCTCTCATGCTCTACAACTTCATGTGGTTGTTCTATACCCCGTATTCTCACATTATGATGGTTCACCTTTTCATTTAAATGGAATGTTGCCTCATTACTAAACACTGCATGTGGACGAAAACTGTCATCCTCCATCTTGCCAAGAACGAAATTACAGAACTCCACACATTGTTGTTTGTTACCTTCACAAAGAGCTTGCAGTAGCTGAATTTTGTATGGTTTCATGTGTAAACGTCAACACACCACACACCAGATGGACATCGGTGGGCGTGTTGAGCTGCATGGCTAAGCAGGGTGTATACATGGAAAAGGAAAAAAAATTCCCGGATTTCCCGGTAGAAAATACACTTCCTCCCGGGTGAGAATACACCTTTTCTGTGTTAAGTGAGTACCGTATTTACTCGAATCTAAGCCGCACTCGAGTCTAAGCCGCACCTGAAAAATGAGACTCGAAATGAAGGAAAAAAAAATTTGCCGAATCTAAGCCACACCTGAAATTTGAGACTCGAAATTCAAAGGGAGAGAAAAGTTCTAGGCCGCACCTCCAAATCGAAACAAAGTTGGTCCATTGTAATATGAGACACAATTTAGGTCGAATGAATGACGATGCAGCTGCAATAGTTTGGTTCGAGTTGTAATCTTAGCAGTTAAGCTTTACCAGGTAGCCATTGCTATGCGTCAGGCGCTCCGGCCGTATTTATACGGATACTCTTCCTTTTTGGCATACTTCATCTGGTTTGAATTGATTGCTTATTTTTCTTTGATCTAATAAGCGTCGTTCTCTTTGTTATAGGTGTTTATGTCAGTCTAAGCTGAAAATGCATTACTGTACTGTGCATTGTTTGTCACATTCTGATAATGAGTGGTTACAACCTGTCACCGCTGTTCACAGCATGGCTTGCTTTTGTGCACGCTAGCACCGTTTACAATTTTAAAAAGAGAGAGGAATCGTCTCATTAGCGAAACAATGGCAAGAGACTGCTATTTGTTGTTACTTACACTGCTGCTTTCTTTGATAATGATCAACAAGAACCAAATAATAGACAGCGTATGACAGAAGATGTTCTGAACGAGAGTTCAGCGAAAAGTTTCTCCGTTTGAAAATCTTAGCAGACGCCTTTTTAGTACATTACATTCTGCACTGAAATTAGAGTTATCTTAGATTTAAAAATCTAGTCAATTGCCGTGCTTCATTTCTGACTGTATCACTATTAGGCATAAGAATAATACGAATATAAACATGACATGATATGTATATTTTTCCGCATTTGCTGTTGTCTCACTCTAGTTTCATAGTTCATTAGGCAGACAGGATTTAAATGAGTTAGCGGCAATCACGAAAGAATACATGGCAAACTGTTTACATTCATATTATTCTTATGGTGAAGAGAATACTGCATGCGATTCACAATTCATAAAAGTTCCTATAAGGAACCATCTCTTCTCACAAGTAGGAAAAAATTCAGAACGTAGAGTTGGCCATATTGACAAACATCCCAAACAGTCTTGCCAATTGGATTTTAGTAGTACATTGAAATGCTGCTACATTTGAAGATGGACAGTACAGAATTTGTATTTACTTCGTTGGATAATGTACGAAAATGTAGTGGTTGAAACTCGAGGTGGAGAAAAAAGGTAGTCTTCCACCTTTTTTTTTTAATGACGCACAGGGTTTGGCGCCAGTATTTATCTTTGTGCCTGCAAAGCATGCCTGTGTAGCGCTACATATATTAGACGGCAGAAGTTGGTTGTGATGGCACGTACCAACATTTTTCAGAACTTCCGCTTACTTTGCACTCGATTCTAAGCCGCAGGCGGTTTTTTGGATTACAAAAAAAGGAAAAAAAAAAGTGCGGCTTAGATTCAAGTAAATACGGTATACTTTTCCTCATCACTGTAAAACTTACCAATCCTTAGAATGTTTATGGTTTTCTAAACAGACGTAGAATTTGCCAGCACTTTAGAAAACGAAACCCAGGTGAGAAAAAAACACATTTTGGAACGATCTTTGATGTGCAGCAACATGTACGTTAATTTTCTTCGTTTTACAGAGGTATAAATTTGAATTCCACCAAAGACTGCAAGTTACTTTCCGAAGCAATGAAATCGAGATTGCGACGTGCTTTTGTAAGCCAGTCATAGCTCATGTCGCGTGATCTCACCAGCTGATGACAGCATAGAACACGTGATGTAGTCAACCAATAGCAAGATCACTCTTAAGTAGCGTGAACACACAAAAAAGAAAAGTTAATGGTTGAAATTAATATACACAGTGTTGCTACAAGAAAAACAAAGCTTTCACAAATAATACTGGTCTCAGAGATTAATACACTGCAAGAGAAGCTAAGCTCCCATATATAATATGGATCTTTTTGCACATGTTACACTTTAAGATACATCACACAAATGAGCCAGTAAAATTTTTAAATGTATGATCTTCTGGGCTTGAAATTCTTCTAGATGGTCGTCCTCAAAGAGTTGATTTTTAAAGGAGAGTCAAACGATCTGTGATTTAAGAAATTAATCGTACATTCTCACACATAGTTCATCTTTACTTTGAAAGTAACACTATTCAAACCACCATTCGCAATATTTTCCCGTAACCTGTTAGAAATTGGTTTGTTTCAGAAGTTGCCCGAGAGCGCCAAATAACAGGTGTCACTGCGCCTGTGCAGCTACAATGATGCAGGAAGCCCACATGTTCATACGTGTAAAACATTAAAAGATCTTGCATTATATCATAAAAGAAACAAGACATCAAAGGATACTTCAAGAGCATCGGAATTTTGTGAACCATACTAAAATGCACAATTCGGCTTAAGGTGCACAATCGTATGTCCAGATTCGTATGTAAATTTTCTTGAGTACCAGTACTGTATTATCTCATGTTTGGTTCCTTATTATGGCATAATGCCATATGAGCTAGAAGATGGAAAACGTGCACTTGAAATGCAGCGAACAGTTGAAACTAGTCGAAAGTGTGAAATTAAACACTTTGTTTCAAATAAATTGACTGCCTCAGCGCAAAAGATTAATAAAAGCCAAATCTCTTTAGCAAACAGACAAAAATAACTTAAATTTTCTGCAAGGCGATTAATGCTTGACTGTCAGAAAGGTGGAAATAAAACCTGAAACTAACAACAGATTTTAGCCTTCAATAACTATGTGAGCGTATTTTAATTCAGTTGGTAGCTCCAGCCACAGAAATCCGTTTTGTTTTCATTTAATGTGAGTGCAATAACCGAAAAGGAAACAGCAAAATCACTAAATGTAAACACAGGTCACGTGGAGACTACCCACCTCACCACTGCAACTCGGACTGCTCTGCCCATCAGCCCCGGATATACAATATTTCCGAACCGGAGCAATTTAGATAGTGGTGTGAAGCCACACATCTGTAGCCAGAAGCAGGAGAAGGTACTACTCACATGCGACTCAACTGCACATACGCTAGACCCCGCCCGCAACTGCTTAAATGAATGTAATGTCCCACTCATCAGAGCCAATTTGTTGTTAGGAAGCACTGCATATTCTTCCTAAAGCCTTTGACACACATTCGTTGGCAGACGCTTGTATGAGCACAGTGTATTGTTGTTGTATATGGCGCATTTCCTTTGCGACTTAAGTTTCATTCCTCCCCCCCCTCGTTCATGTTTTGTTGCTGCAGTATTATTCTGCAAAAGTGGGATACAGTAATATCCTTTGTTAGAGTATTGGTTCTTAGCAGTCAAAATCACAAAAATTTAACTGGTAACTAAAACAATGAAAAATTCCACGAATTCTAAAAAATTCCTGGGTTTTTCCCAGATCTCCCGGGTCGTATACACCCTGCGAACAGTATTCTGCGGACTCCTTGTGAAACTAGGATGTCTGTGTCAGACACTTGTAGATGGCCCGGTGATTTGCCTTTACACAAACAATATGTTTCTTGGAATTGTTCAAGCCATCGTCTAATGCTCTGTGCTGTATGAGAATCCACACCATACCTAGAACGAAAATCACACTGAAGAGTTATTACTGAACCGCACTGTGCAAATCGTAGAACACAAAATGCTTTCTGTTGTTCCGACACCATTTTTTCTAGAACTGAAGTGGGCGCACACCGCCTCTACCTAGCAGAAACCATGTAAAACTCGAGCGTTCACTCTTTCTAACAGTAGGTTGATCACCCACATACCTCAGATAAAATAATGGTTATGATTTTTTTATACCTGGATGATTCTTTTTGATACATCCTGTATACCAAGTATGGCAAAATGGCACCAAGGCAATGTCAGTGCATCACAAGCCATAGATGACAAGAGTGAATGACGGCTGCAGAGATGTGTTAGGATGAATGACTGGCAACTATTGATCAATTGACAGTCCGGATGAATTAAGAGGCAACCAACAGTATTTCCTCAATGACTATTCAGTGAACGTTGCTGCATATTGGCCTCCACAGCAGGCACATGGTTTAAGCTCCTATGCTCACTGCTGTTTATGAGAGTCGAAAGCTGGAATTTGCATGGCAATATTGCAACTGGAGACCCACCCAATGGCAATAGGTGGCCTTTTCAGATGAATCATGTTATATTCTCCATCAGACAGATGGCCTGTGGCATGTATGGCATCAAATAGCATGTATGGCATGAAATGTCTGAAAGCAAAACCCTGCAACACTCGTTGAAAGGGAGGGAATTTTCTGGATGACCTCATCATTCTGGAAGGCACAATGGTTCAACACAAGTATGTATCTATTCTATGTCCACCTCTATATGCAGTTTGTTTTTCCTTGGCATGATGGTATCTACAAGTAGAACAAAGCAATGTGTCACACAGCTCGTAGTTTACACGCATGGTCCAAAGAGCACTATGACGAGTTTACTGTACACCCCTGGCCACCAAATTTCCTGGATTCAAGCTCAGTCAAGAATCTGTGAGACCACCTCAATTGGGCTGTTTGTGTTATGTACCCTCAACCAAGAAACCTATAGCCTGATTAAAATTACTTGATAGCTGACATCTATCACTTTTCACTACACAGCTGTCACATCCACTGTGGACTACAGCTCAGTTATAGGCAATACACAAACATGGCAGATCACTTCACAAATTTTGTTAATGTTTAATGCTACACAATCTTGGAAACAGCCACCATAACATATGATGGAAATGCGAGATCCACTGTCAACAGCTGGTTTTAAGTGGCCAATGACTGAACCTGATAGATAACGAGTTTTGTAGCCCTGAATTTAAGCTCATGTCCCAACCTAACCACAGCTTCACGATGTGCAATATATTCAAGGAAAGCGTGATCAACAATCTACAGCAGAACTAAAATCACATTTGCTTTGTTCATGGTATTTAAAACTAAACTCTACGAGCAAACCCAACACAGAAAAATTTCATAATATGTTTGTTTGCGTAGCCATCTTCTGCAGCAAAATTTCAGTTTTAGCAGAAAAAGCAAGCTGTAATTGCTCACTGTCATTGGCTATCTGAAACTATCCTCACTGGCACACAATGGTGCTTTACCAGCCGACAAAAAATCCTAGTTGGCATTTGAATGCCGATTATAGTTGACACACACACACACACACACACACACACACACACACACACACACAAACACACACACACAGACAGACTCCAAACGAGAAAAGAATGATAGGAAGAAAACTAAGAGAAGTCAACACGATACTGAAAATGACACAGCAACATATTAGAAGTAAAAAAAGTATATTTAAACTATTTAACAGAAAAAAATTATAATCAAAGTCTTTTGATTAGATTTAGAAAAATTAAAAAATCACTGCATTTGATGAGATTCGAACCTTCAACCTTCTACATGTTAGATTTGTACGCTACGCCATTACACTGCAAAACGCTGTTGTAGTCACGATTCTGGATTCCCAGTTGCGATGGTTAATTAACAACCTTCAAAAATTTGGCTTCATACAATGTCGTGCAAAACTTATCTACTAAAAGCCAAACACTGTAATGACAATAATAATGTATAAATGACACTGAATTGTGTCTTGCGCAGAAGGATTCAGTGGTGTTTGCTTGGTGCTGTGTATGAAACATGTTTATTTCATCAACATCATTGTGCATGTTTCTAAACACACAGAGAAAGAACACTAGACAAGGAAAAAGAAGTAAACTAACTGTTGTGGCAGTTTGGCAATCGCAAATGGTTCGGACGTGACAATGAGTGCTCTAGAGGAAACCAGCTACAACACGTGATGTGCCACTATCAAGTAATTTTAATCAACAACAATACAGTTGGTCAAGGCACTGAAGCTGGCATGGCTCTACATCCCTGTCGGTACCTTCAAGAACCTCATGACACACTTCCTCCACGTCTCACAATGGCCTTCACTGCAAAAGGTAAGTATTCAGGCTTTTGGGAGGTGGTCACATTAATGTGACTGACAGTGATTAAGAACTACATATATCTTTTGTGTAATACAAATACTGCTGATGATAGACAATGCCTGAACTAGTCCAGTAAAATAAACTACTAGCAACAAGCTGCTAGTGCCAAATAATTAATATGATAGTGAACTCCTTCGGGCGGGGCTTTGAGAATATTACTCACATATTTCTTAATCAGGTAATTGTAATATTAAGTAAGTTCAGTTTTGGCAGACACAAAAAATTGTAAAATACCACTGCAAGTAAACAGTAAATAGTCACAATTACAGCAATAAAGATAAATGACATCTTATTATCCAACACATTTTTCTCACATTATATGCAATGAGCAGTTTAACCTGTACATTGCAGTGTGAAACCTATTGTGATAAAAACCTTTAGTGTCATTTCTGACACACATTTGAAACATGGCATAAAAGGGATGCATAATCATTTGGTAAAACAAAATACTCATAAGCTACAAGAGCTCATGAACTCTTGCTTTTGACATAGTCATCGAGTGATTACATTATAATCTTGCAGCCTGGAAGTACCACATTTTCCAGCTGAAAACCATTATACGCTTCAAATTTCACTGCTGAATAAACAAACAAGGCATTTAAAAATTTTTAAAGTACTATCAACCTCAAAGAAGGCCTGTATAAAATGTATGACTTCTTTGAGGGTTGAGAGTGAGGCATGTCAACAGCAAAATAGACCTTATATTGTGTACTGCTAATTGGTTTGTTTGTCAGTAACCACAAAATAATTACCTCTTTATCATTCACAGTCTGTGATGAATTGTGCTGTGACGATGCCGGATCATTACCATTTTGCAACTCACTTCTTGATTGACAAAGGAGGTGTGAATCTCTAACTGTCTTATCATTGTTGGCCTCTGATTCCTTGGATTTCTGGGGCAACTGTACATAGAGTACAGTCTTCATGCTGTTGTCACTTGCAGAGGCATCATTGCCTGCTTGAGTTGATGACACATGAGGTTTGAAGTGCTGTGACTCAATGTCTGATCTGCATGGTGAATTGGCAAAGGTAGTATATGCAGCACTGACAGCAGTGGTTGTAGTTGTGACAACAGTTGTAAATGTGGTGACAGCTGTAGTTATGGCAACAAAAGACTGGTAGTCAGACTGTTTGTTGTCATCATCATTGTCTGAAGGAGGAGAAGTAAATAGAATACACTCTTTCTCTGATTTCTTTTTCTGTGGAGGCTCTTTATGCTTCTGAATTTCCTTGCTACTAAGCAGCAGACGATCAAAGGTGTTATTCACTGTTAAATTACATATGTCAGACGTATCCTGAGAAATAGGGTTACTTGAAGGGGGAGGCAGTAATTGTGAAAGTGTTTCATCTCCTATTGGTTTAGCCCCAGGTTTCCTATGTTTTACTGGTTTTCTAACATCTTGACTGGATACAAACTCATATGGATCAGCAGGACTGTTTGCATTATACATTTCACGAGTGGTCTTTGGAAAAATAGCACCTCCTTCTGGCCTTTGAGACACTGACAGCAAAGGCAAATCATCATTTGATGAAAATGAAGAGGTAGATGACGAACGTGATCTTGTTGGAGGTGTAGGTGGGTGCAAAGACTCTTCTAATGCAGCTTCACAAATATTATTTTCCAGCCATTTTTCAACTTTCGTAGAGGATGACACACGGTCTATTGTCACCAGGGAGCCAGGTACCACCTGCAGACATACAAATTTACACAATCAGTCTTCACAATCTTCAAAGACATTAGAATAATACTGCCTGGAGCATACACTCAACTTGACTAACAAACAACACTGTTATATTTATTATTAAACAGTCTGGTAAGTTCTTGTTAATTCACTAGAAGATTATGGCTTTATAAAATGTTGTTGGGTATGAACACAAAAACACCTATAATGTAAATCAATCAGTATAAAACTGTACCTCATAATGCCCCTGAGCATACAAGTTAAATTCAAAATGTGTGGTACTATAAAAAATACAAACAAAATGTTAATTACATATTCTTTAAGTAATGTAGCTATTCTCTGTTATTTATTGTGTTTTTTCATTGTAAGACAAATATTTTCTTGTGTGCTATTGTATTTGGACACAGTAAAATAGCAGTGTCCAGAAAGCTTCTTCTTGTATCAAATCTTCATAAGTTTCATGTTGCATAAGATGAGAGAGTGGTTTCAGAACGGCTAATATTTTTCACTAATTCCTGTATTAGGTTCTGATTTCTTATTTAAGAAGTACTGTATGTTTCTTATTTTTAGTCTTGCTTTACAGTGACATGTTAAAAAAGAAAGTATACGTTTCCATTGCCTCCCCAATCTCTGCAATATTTTTATCAGACCCCATGCTCCTTCTGCACCCATCTCGCTACCCTATGACTCCTACCCCTGTGACAGTGCCTGATGCAACACTTGTCCTATGCACCCTCCTACCACCACCTATATTAGCCCTGTAACTGGCAGAACATATACTATCAAAGGGAGAGCCATCCGCAAAATGACACACATCATACAGCAGCTATTATGTAAAAACTGTTTGGCCTCCTTCATCGGCATAACTACCACCAAATTATCAATTAGGATGAATGGGCATAAGCAAAGGGTGTGTACTGGCAGCTTGCAATCTCCTGCTGCAAGGCATGCTTTACAACATGACATCTGTGACCTCGGTAAATGCTCCACCACATGCACACTATGGATTGTTTTCCCGGACACCAGTTTCTCAGAACTCTGCAGGTGGGAACTAGCACTACAACATGTCCTTGGTTCTTGCCACCCACCTGGCCTGATTTATGTTCATTTTTTCCACCTCAGCATTTCTTCACTGTAATTACTCTTTGCTTCACTCCGTTTGGTTTCCTACATCTTTCATTTTCTGACCTGTCTATTTTTCACCATCTCTCTCCAATCTCTATTACATACAATTCACTTAGCTTTTCAAACTTATTAACTCATGCGTGATGTCTAAGAAGTAATTTCTGTCGGCATGTTACCTTGTGTTCCAACCTTTACGGTCTCAGGTTTTCAAATCTCACCCGATGTAATCCAAAATAATCAGTCATTCCTTCTCATCCCATATGGGAAGTCTCCCCTGACCCATGGTTCTGGGTGACTTTCCCAAAATCTATCATTTTCCTAGACCTCTCCAGTTCTTTTCCTTCACCTTTCTTCCTTCCCCTTCAACTCTTCTGACTGCAGAGGAAGCCACTGGCTCTGAAAGCTTGCCAATTACAATAGTCATTTATGTGTGTGATCTGACGCCGCTTAGTGAGTAGATTTTTCATCTATCCAATTAAATGATTGTATCAATTACATTCTATTACTTGACATCACAGATCACATTCATTGGAATTACCGGAAAGAAGAACTCATTTAAATGAGAAATAAATCAGCAACCAACCACCAATAAAGTTTCACAAAAGAAAGCACTAATATAATGTGAAAGTTCTATTCTGAAACTTGTTGTTGTTGTTGTGGTCTTCAGTCTTGAGACTGTTTTGATGCAGCTCTCCATGCTCCTCTGTCCTGTGCAAGCTGCTTCATCTCCCAGTGCCTACTGTAACCTACATCCTTCTGAATCTGCTTAGTGTATTCATCTCTTGGTCTCCCTCTACAATTTTTACCCCCCACGCTGCCCTCCAATGCTAAATTTGTGATCCCTTGATGCCTCAAAACATGTCCTACCAACCGATCCCTTCTTCTAGTCAAGTTGTGCCACAAAATTCTCTTCTCCCCAATCCTATTCAATACCTCCTCATTAGTTACGTGATCTATCCACCTTATCTTCAACATTCTTCTGTAACACCACATTTCGAAAGCTTCTATTCTCTTCTTGTCCAAACTATTTATCGTCCATGTTTCACTTCCATACATGTCTACACTCCATACAAATACTATCAGAAATGACTTCCTGACACTTAAATCTATACTCGATGTTAACAAATTTCTCTTCTTCACATACGCTTTCCTTGCCATTGCCAGTCTACATTTTATATCCTCTCTACTTCGACCATCATCAGTTATTTTGCTCCCAAAATAGCAAAACTCCTTTACTACTTTAAGTGTCTCATTTCCTAATCTAATTCCCTCAGCATCACCCGATTTAATTTGACTACATTCCATTATCCTCGTTTTGCTTTTGTTAATGTTCATCTTATATCCTCCTTTAAAGACACTATCCATTCCGTTCAACTGCTCTTCCAAGTCCTTTGCTGTCTCTGACAGAATTAAGATGTCATCGGCGAACCTTAACGTTTTTATTTCTTCTCCATGGATTTTACTACCTACTCCGAATTTTTCTTTTGTTTCCTTTACTACTTGCTCAATATACAGATTGAATAACATCGGGGAGAGAGAACAACCCTATCTCACTCCCTTCCCAACCACTGCTTCCCTTTCATGTCCCTCGACTCTTATAGCTGCCATCTGGTTTCTGTACAAATTGTAAATAGCCTTTCGCTCCCTATATTTTACCCCTGCCACCTTCAGAATTTGAAAGAGAGTATTCCAGTCAACATTGTCAAAAGCTTTCTCTAAGTCTACAAATGCTAGAAACGTTGGTTTGCCCTTCCTTAATCTAGCTTCTAAGATAAGTCGTAGGGTCAGTATTGCCTCACGTATTCCAACATTTCTACGGAATCGAAACTGATCTTCCCCGAGGTCGGCTTCTACTTGTTTTTCCATTCGTCTGTAAAGATTTCGTGTTAGTATTTTGCAGCTGTGACTTATTAAGCTGATAGTTCGGTAATTTTCACATCTGTCAGCACCTGCTGTCTTTGGGATTGGAATTATTATATTCTTCTTGAAGTCTGAGGGTATTTCGCCTGTCTCATACATCTTGCTCACCAGCTTGTAGAGTTTTGTCATGACTGGCTCTCCCAAGGCCGTCAGTAGTTCCAATTGAATGTTGTCTACTCCAGGGGCCTTGTTTTGACTCAGGTCTTTCAGTGCTCTGTCAAACTCTTCACGCAGTATATTTCCCATTTCATCTTCATCTACATCCTCTTCCCTTTCAATAATATTGTCCTCAAGTACATCGCCCTTGTATAAACCCTCTATATACTCCTTCCACCTTTCTGCTTTCCCTTCTTTGCTTAGAACTGGGTTGCCATCTGAGCTCTTGATATTCATACAAGTGGTTCTCTTCTCTCCAAAGGTCTCTTTTAATTTTCCTGTAGGCAGTATGTATCTTACCCCTAGGGAGATAAGCTTCTATATCCTTACATTTGTCCTCTAGCCATCCCTGCTTAGCCATTTTGCCCTTCCTGTCGATCTCATTTTTGAGATGTTTGTATTCCTTTTTGCCTGCTTCATTTACTGCATTTTTATATTTTCTCCTTTCATCAATTAAATTCAATATTTCTTCTGTTACCCAAGAATTTCTAGCAGCCCTCGTCTTTTTACCTACTTTATCCTCTGCTGCCTTCACTACTTCATCCCTCAAAGCTACCCATTCTTCTTCTACTGTAATTCTTTCCCCCATTCTCATCAGATGTTGCCTTATGCTCTCCCTGAAACTCTGTACAACCTCTGGTGTAGTCAGTTTATCCAGATCCCATCTCCTTAAATTGCCACCTTTTTGCAATTTCTTCAGTTTTAATCTAAAGTTCATAACCAATAGATTGTGGTCAGAGTCCACATCTGCCCCTGGAAATGTCCTACAATTTAAAACCTGATTCCTAAATCTCTGTCTTACCATTATATAATCTATCTGATACCTTTTAGTATCTCCAGGATTCTTCCATGTATACAACCTTCTTTTATGATTCTTGAACCAAGTGTTAGCTATGATTAAGTTATGCTCTGTGCAAAATTCTACCAGACGGCTTCCTCTTTCATTTCTTAGCCCCAATCCATATTCACCCACTATGTTTTCATCTCTCCCTTTTCCTACTGACGAATTCCAGTCACCCATGACTATTACATTTTTGTCTCCCTTCACTACCTGAATAATTTCTTTTATCTCATCATACATTTCATCAATTTCTTCATCATCTGCAGAGCTAGTTGGCATATAAACTTGTACTACTGTAGTAGGCATGGGCTTTGTGTCTATCTTGGCCACAGTAATGCGTTCACTATGCTGTTTGTAGTAGCTTACCCGCACTCCTATTTTTTTATTCATTATTAAACCTACTCCTGCATTACCCCTATTTGATTTTGTATTTATAACCCTGTATTCACCTGACCAAAAGTCTTGTTCCTCCTGCCACCGAACTTCACTAATTCCCGCTATATCTAACTTTAACCTATCCATTTCCCTTTTTAAATTTTCTAACCTACCTGCCCGATTAAGGGATCTGACATTCCACGCTCTGATCCGTAGAACGCCAGTTTTCTTTCTCCTGATAACAACGTCCTCTTGAGCAGTCCCCGCCCGCAGATCTGAATGGGGGGACTATTTTACCTCTGGAATATTTTACCCAAGAGGACGCCATCATCATTAAGTCATACAGTAAAGTTGCATGTCCTCGAGAAAAATTACGGCTGTAGTTTCCCCTTGCTTTCAGTCGTTCGCAGTACCAGCACAGCAAGGCCATTATGGTTAATGTTGCAAGGCCTGATCAGTCAATCATCCAGACTGTTGCCCCTGCAACTACTGAAAAGGCTGCTGCCCCTCTTCAGTAACAACATGTTTGTCTGGCCTCTCAACAGATAACCCTCCGTTGTGGTTGCACCTACGGTACGGCCATCTGTATCGCTGAGGCACGCAAGCCTCCCCACCAACGGCAAGGTCCATGGTTCATGGGGGGAGGTTCTGAAACTTATGCTGCTGATATGTCAACTTATTTCTTTAGATTCTTTTCAATGGACTCATCAGTATGATGGCTTTTGCAAATGTCAGGTACAGTTACAAACATAAACTACATTAAATCCTAGCTTTACAGCTAGAAATTAAACAGTAAATTAATGCTTGTCAAAATGGCTTACATCTTACACATATTAATACAGCCAATTACTTTTATACACTATTTTACTATTTATTACACTAACACGAATTCTTTACAGGTGAATGGAAAAACTGGTAGAAGCCGACCTTGAGGAAAATCATTTTGGATTCCGTAGAAATGTTGGAATACGTGAGGTAATACTGACCCTACGACTTATCTTAGAAAATAGATTAAGGAAACGCAAACCTATGTTTCTAGCACTTGTAGACTTAGAGAAAGTTTTTGACAATGTTGACTGGAATACTCTCTTTCAAATTCTGAAGGGGGTAGTGGTGAAACACAGGGAGCAAAAGGCTATTTACAATTTGTACAGAAACCAGATGGCAGTTATAAGAGTCAAGGGACATAAAACGGAAACAGTGGTTGTGAAGGGAGTGAGACAGGGTTGTAGCCTATCCCCAATGTTATTCAATCTGTATATTGAGCAACCTAGTAAAGGACATAAAAGAAAAATTCAGAGTAAGAATTAAAATCCATGAAGAGGAAATAAAAACTTTAGAGGTACACCGATGACATTCTAATTCTGTCAGAGACAGCACAGGACCTGGAAAAGCAGTTAAAAGTAGTAAATGATTTATGCTATTTGGGGAGCAAAATAACTGATGATGGTCGCAGTAGAAAGGATGTAAAATGTAGATTGGCAATGGCAAAGGAAAGCATTTCTGAAGAAGAGAAATTTGTTAACATTGAGTATAGATTTAAGTATCAAGAAGTCGTTTTTGGAAGTATGTGTGTGGAGTGCAGACATATATGGAACGGAAACTTTGACGATAAATAGTTTAGACAAGAAGAGAATAGTAGGTTTCGGAAAGTGGTGCTACAAAAGAATGCTGAAGATTTGATGGGTAGATCACATAGCTAATAAGGAGGTATTGAATAGAATTGGAGGAGAAGAGAAATTTGTGGCACAATTGGACTAGAAGAAGGGATCGCTTGGTAGGCCATATTCTAAGGCATCAAGGGATCACAAGTTTAGATTTGGAGGGCGGCGTGGAGGGTAAAAATTGTAGAGGGAGACCAAGAGATGAATACACTAAACAGATTCAGAAGGATGTAGGTTGCAGTAGGTACTGAGAGATGAAGAAGCTTGCACAGGATAGAGTAGCATGGAGAGCTGCATCAAACCAGCCTCTGGACTGAAGACCACAACAACAACAACAACATTATTTTACAGCTCTTAAACTTAACCAATTAAAACTCAGTGAGTGAATAGACACACTTTTCAATTAAGAATTCTTCAGTTTTGATTTGAATTGATTTTATTGCTGTTTTTCATGGACTCTAGCAATTTATCATACCATATCGGTCCATTAGTATATGGGCTCTGGTCCATCATTTTTAATCTTGTTCTTTGTCGGCAGTAATTCTCTTTGGACCTGGTGTGGTGGTCATGCATATTACTACATTTAGTTACTTTAGTTTTCTATGAGACACAAAAGTAATTAACTTATAAAGATACAAGAAGCATATGGTGTCTGAAAACATCACGGCAAGAGTCTTTATAGCCTAGTCCATGTATAATCCTTAACCCTCTTTTTTGTAGCAAAAGTACTCTGTTAAGGTGAATTTCTGCAGCACAATCCCATATTTCTATATAGTAGCTAAGATGGGGACAGACTGTCCCATAATACAAAGTTTTAAGTGTGTGTGAGGGCACCATTTTGGAGAGTTGGCTAAGAAGATACTTTTTTATATACAGTGTTAATGTGGCTAATCCACCACAGGTTTGAGTCCAGATGAACCCCTAGAAATTTACACTTTTTTTGCTTCCTCTGCCACTATGTCACATACCTCGTTTACGCCTGAGTTGTGTGAGCTGGCAGTTGTAAATACGCATCTGGGATTTATTTACATTGACCTTTAATCCTCGTGCATGAAAATATGAACTTAATTCTAGTATCCCATTACTTGCTCAGAATTTCACTTCCTCACAATCTTTACCATGAAATAAAACTGAGGCATCATCAACATAATTTACAATGTGAAACTTAATGGGGTGTACATCGTCATTAATTAATGTTAAAAAGGAAAGGTCCAAGAATTGAGCCATGGGGACTCCCTGTGTCACTGTTTCACTTGTTGATTTAAAGGTTAAGATCTTATTGTCAATTTGATGTGTAAGTTTGGTACACTGTTTCCGATTCACCAGATAGGTGGATAGAAGTTTTATTGACGCATCACTGATATTGTATGCGGTGGTTTTTTTTTAAGATTGTTGTTATTGTTGTTGTTTTTGTGGTGGTCTTCAGTCCTGAGACTGGTTTGATGCAGCTCTCCATGTTACTCTATCCTGTGCAAGCTGCTTCATCTCCCAGTACCTAATGCAACCTACATCCTTCTGAATCTGCTTAGTGTATTCATCTCCTGGTCTCCCGCTAAGATTTTTACCCTCCGCACTGCTCTCCAATACTAAACTGGTGATCACTTGATGCCTCAGAACACGTTCTACCAACCGATCCCTTCTTCTGGTCAAGTTGTGCCACAAACTTCTGTTCTCCCCAACCCTATTCAACACTTTCTCATTAGTTATGTGGTCTACCCACCTTATCTTCAACATTCTTCTGTAACACCACATTTCGAAAGCTTCTATTCTCTTCTTGTCCAAACTATTTATCGTCCATGTTTCACTTCCATACATGGCTACACTCCATACAAATACTATCAGAAATGACTTCCTGACACTTAAAACTATACTCGATATTAACAAATTTCTCTTCTTCAGAAACGCTTTCCTTGCCATTGCCAGTCTACATTTTATGTCCTCTCTACTTCGACCATCATAAGTTATTTTGCTCCCCAAATAGCAAAACTCCTTTACTACTTTAAATGTCTCATTTCCTAATGTAATTCCCTCAGCATCACCCTACTTAATTCGACTACATTCCATTAACCTCGTTTTCCTTTTGTTGATGTTCATCTTATATCCTCGTTTAAAGACACTATCCATTCCGTTCAACTGCTCTTCCAAGTCCTTTGCTGTCTCTGACAGAACTACAATGTCATTGGCGAACCTCAAAGTTTTTATTTCTTCTCCATGGATTTTAATGTCTACTCGGAATCTTTTTTTTTCTTTTTACTGTTTGCTCAATATACATATTGAATAACATGGGGGAGAGACTACAACCCTGTCTCACTCCCTTCCCAACCACTGCTTCCCTTTCATACCCATCAAGTCTTATAACTGTGATCTGGTTTCTATATAAATTGTAAATAGCCTTTCGCTCCCTGTATTTGACCTCTGCCACCTGCAAAATTTGAAAGAGATTATTCCATTCAACATTGTCAAAAGCTTTCTCTAAGTCTAAAAATGCTAGAAACCTACGTTTGCCTTTCCTTAATCTATCTTCTAAGATAAGTCGTATGGTCAGTATTGCCTCACGTATTCCAATATTTTTACTGAATGCAAACTGATCTTCCTCGGGGTCGGCTTCTACCAATTTTTCCATCCGTCTGTAAAGAATTCACGTCAGTATTTTGCAGCTGTGACTTATCAAACTGTCTTTCACATCTGTTAACACCTGCCTTCTTTGGGATTGGAATTATATTCTTCTTGACGTCTGAGGGTATTTCGCCTGTCTCATACATCTTGCTCACCAGATGGTAGAATTTTGTCAGGACTGGCTCTCCCAAGGCTGTCAGTAGTTCTAATGGAATGTTGTCTACTCCCGGGGTCTTGTTTCGACTCAGGACTTTCAGTGCTCTATCAAACTCTTCACGCAGTATCATATCTCCCATTTCATCTTCATATACATCCTCTTCCAGTTCCATAATATTGTCCTCAAGTACATCGCCCTTGTATAGACCCTCTATATACTCCTTCCACCTTTCTGCACTCCTTTCTTTGCTTAAAACTGGGTTTCCATCTGAGCTCTTGATATTCATATAAGTGGTTCTCTTTTCTCCAAAGGTCTCTCTTAATTTTCCTGTAGGCAGTATCTAATCTATCTTACTCCTAGTGATATAAGCCTCCACATCCTTACATTTGTCCTCTAGTCATCCTTGCTTAGCCATTTTGCACTTCCTGTCAATTTCATTTTTGAGACGTATATATTCCTTTTTACCCGCTTCATTTACTGCATTTTTTTATTTTCTTCTTTCATAATTAAATTCAATATTTCTTCTGTTACCCAAGGATTTCTACTAGCCCTCGTCTTTTTACCCACTTGATCCTCTGCTCCCTTCACTACTTCATCCCTCAAAGCTACCCATTCTTCTTCTAGTGTATTTCTTCCCCCCCCCCCCCCCCCCAATTCCTGTCAATTGTTCCCTTATGCTCTGCCTCAAACTCTGTACAACCTCTGGTTTAGTCAGTTTATCCAGGTCCCATCAGCTTAAATTCCCACCTTTTTGCAGTTTCTGCAGTTTCAATCTACAGTTCATAATCAGCTCCCATAATGTCTTTAAAAGATGATTTCTGTTGAAACTGCCGTAAATTGCTTTACAACCCACACACAGTTGACGCATCATTACATTGATATCTTCCATTATTAATCTAGACACAAAAATGTTGAGCACAAGTGGAAACAACGCACCATCTATGACAACCTAGAAACGACATGGGCTGAACTAAAAATGGCTACTTGGAATGTAATGAGTTTTAACAGAGTAGGGGCATTCAGAAATTTGAAAGACCACTTAAAAAGTACCAAATACGAATAACAGCCTTACAGGAGATTATGTGGAAGGAGACCTGGCTTTGTATTATGGTGACAACACAATGTTTTGCAGCAGCAATGATACAGCTAGCCTTGGAGCAGCTTTCCTAGTAACAAGGTATACATGTCAGCAATTTCAAATTTTGTGACCTTTTACGATATGATATGTACACTGAGAAGAAAGATTTTCAACCATACTCCAACAAACATTTCTGAAACATAAAAAGGGTAACAATTCCACCACATTTGTTTCAGTGCAGATGCGCAAATATTGTACAAACTCCTAAGATAGTCAGAATTTGCGAGTAGCAAGTTACATGCAGCAGGGACACTGCATTGCATTTTAGCCAGTCAGGAACTATGTCCCAATGGCTGAAGCAGTTAAGGAAGTTGTTCACCAGGAGTGGTAAATTTCAAGTCACAGTCCAGCACACATTTTCAATTTGTGCCATTACTATAACACACTGCCTTGTGTGGCCAGCCATTATGATTTCCCACCCATTCTTTCCCTTTCCTTCTCCTTCCTACATGTCATGTTTACATGTATGTACCAGCCGTGTCATCACGAGTGATACCAGACACGACTTAAGATATACACAGAACTCAGTTATGGAACAACTGAACAAGCAAAATTCCCCCTCGGCATGTTATATTATTTTGCTGGGACATTTTGATTCAGTAGATTACCATTTCTACAAGGGAGACCAAAACAGCATACCACAAAGCCTTTACCATGTATAAATGAAGTCTTTAGAATAGAAAAGAGAGGGTCATATTAACTAATGATACAACAAAAACAAATTTAAACCTAGACTGTGAAAATATTTAATATTGGGTGCTGCAAGATTTGGTGCATGGTCCACTTATGTTCTTGCTGGAACTAAACAATTTACCCATGAAACTGGAGGAGTCTTCAAAAACTGTTGTGTTTCCCGAAGACACAATTATGCTGATAATGGACGAAGAAGTCTTACAAGTGGTTCACAGCCAACACCTTCACCCTTGATCTTGCAAAGCTCATATTATTCCATCTCAAACAAATAAAAATTACCTCCAGATACTAGAATCACAGTTCAAAGGTTGCACACTGGACGACTCTATGTGAGAAGCTCGTGGGCATCCAGATGGATAATAAACTGCACCAATATTTTGATAAGTTAACGAAGAAGCATCATTCTGGCTTCTTTGCACTTAGAAATCTCCCTCATTGTGTTGCTCTACAGCTGAGAATATTAGTAAACTTTTGCATACTTTCAGTCAATACTGTCCTAGGGTATAATCTTCTGTGGCCATGCAGCTAGGGTCAAAGAAGTATTTGTTCTACAAAAGTGTGCAGTAAGAGTTGGTAATGAACATCTTGCAGAAGCTTCTTCAGGGAACCAGAAATTCTTCCACTTAACATGCCAATAGAAATACTTCCTGGTGGTTTTTGCACTTAATAACAAGGGCGAATTAAGGATGAACTGTGCAACTCAAAACCAACAATACTAGAACTAACTATCATTTCAAGTTAGACTAACTGGGGTTCAGAACTGAGTTTTGTACTCTGGTAACAGGCTGGTCACAATTTGTTAGTATGCTTTACAAAGGTAGCATGCCATGTTTGATCCTGCTGCTAATATTTAGCTTGACTTGTTTCATATCGATGCAGGTGCATCTTAATTATGGGATTTGCAGGACACAATATATAAATGAATGAAAAATTATTGACAAGTCAGTAATGAATTGCTATTGCAGCCCAACACAGTCAAGGGGTTAATAAATAAGTTAAAAATCTTGTGCAGCTTCTTGGAGCGTTGGAAGAAACAGCTGACACCATGACTGCTATGCATTAAATATATTATAAGCTTGACCCACCCTTGTTTTTTATATTCATTAATGAGGATAAGTCCAAATAGGAATGAATTACATATATTATCTGTCTAACTAAAAATAGTTACAATACACGGCTAAACTGAAAAGGCGTGTAGCTCAATACCTACTGGCAAAGGGTAAAACAAAGTGTTCAAAGCAACACTGGCCTAAGTAGACCTTTTCCAAATTTTGACTTTCGCCTCTCAAATACAGTGAACTTATGCTTCTTTCTTTTATAAGAGCTGTGCACATCTTGTTTCTCATAACTACATCTAAAAAGTGGCATATTCCAGCAAATGGGCAACAAAAACGTGAATGCAGTAATGCAGCTTCTATAATCATCCCCTCATAAGTAATGAACTAATAAATCTTTTCAGTAGTTACAAGAGAAAGCAAAAGACCTTACAAGATCTATTTTCTATTGCAAATATTCCATTGTGAGAAGGAAGAGTGAAACATGCTCCGAAGTATTAGAATACAAGGAGATAAGCTGGTGAGCTGAGAACAAAAGCTCCAACTCACAACAAAGGTTTAATGAGCCTCGTACTTTTTTCTGTCCTCACAGCCTCACTACACTCAACATCATAATTCTGTACGTAGATGTACTGAACTGACTCTATATAACAATAAATGTATGAATTGTATAAGTCAAATATTTCTACATTAGGAACACGTAGCTTGTTATCAAAATAAGTAGGTTATTTTCCAACAATAGAAGTTAACTGAAATGCATTCTGTTAGACATATCTTACTGAGATGCACTTATTTATCTTGTTTAAGAATTTAATGTCAAATGATGTGCGTAAATAATCATCCTAGAATTTTCATTATCATAACAGTGTGTATTCACAATCACAATATAGTGCTTGATGAGCATTAACACGTCATTCCACACTCCAACACTAAGTCAATTGCTAGCTATCGCACACCTGTGATTGGTGTGGAGACAATGGAGAAATAATAGTCACCTAGTGAAAAAATAAATAAAATGTCATGGCACTTCAAGGGCTTGCACGTCAATTTCACTACTTATTTATTCCAGTACTTCACATTTAGGCTCATGGAGATGATGATTGGTTTGTGGGGTGCTGCGCAGTCATCAACACCTGGACAAATTCCCAGTCTGTACACAATCCTGTCTAGCCACTTTCACGAATGATGGTGGAATGACGAGGACAACACAAACAACCAGTCCCCGGGCAGAAAAATCCCCAATCTGGCAGGGAGTTG
The DNA here is from genome assembly GCF_023897955.1 of Schistocerca gregaria. Classification (NCBI taxonomy): domain Eukaryota; kingdom Metazoa; phylum Arthropoda; class Insecta; order Orthoptera; family Acrididae; genus Schistocerca; species Schistocerca gregaria. Next base: position 662,714,742 of record NC_064922.1, read on the forward strand.
AACCCAGGAGCACTTGATCTAGAAGCAACAATGCTAGCCACTAGACTGCGAGCAACGGACTTAGGCTCATGAAGCTAACTGGATCCTTTTCCAGACCTCTGTGTGAGTAGTTAGCACAATCAAAAACTATAACATGACGGTGACCTCACAGCTTTGGAGGAAAACAGTGAACAATAAATAATACCCATGCCTTCACACCATTAATAATGTCACAAGAAAAACACGCAGTTCATCAGTGCAACATTCCCTTGCATAATGCAATTTTTAGACTTAAATTATTCTATTACACAAATTTATTTAAGGACATGACTTGCTAGTCATGTATTTGTAGTCTAGTACAAACATTGGCCAAACAGAAAATTTAAATAAACTTTGCCAAGATATACCTTACTGTTTGCTGCCTTTGGTCCCTTATAGCTCTTACAATATTTCTCACTGGTTCCACCAGAGCTTTGTCCAGCAGTAGCAGCCTCACTGGATGTCTGTTCTACTACAGCACTGCTACAGCATTTATCATCAGTTCCTCCACTCTGGACTGCACGTGTCATAGATAATCTGTTTCTGCCTAAATGGCCAGTGTCCTGTCCCTTAGGTCTGTCAACTGGGGCAGGTAATAAAAAATCATCCAGCTTTTTTGAATTTTCCTTTTTCTTCTTGTAGACTTTGTTATTTGATCTTGAAGATGAGGGCTGATCACGGGGAGAATTTTTCCTAAGAAAAGGAGCACATTTATTGAGCTCTGAGCTCACAAATAGATAGTGAAAACATGAAGTGAAAAAAATTCACACACACATTTGCATAAACAAATCCACTGAGAGTTGAATATGAAGGTCTTAAATGTATTTCAAAACAACTTATAGTTAAAGCATCATTTGAAAGATGATATCTCATCTCAGTGAGTATAACGTTTGGCCTGATATTCATACTTGTAAGTTATAATTTCAAAGCTGTGTTTGTCATCAACATATTCTAGCAAACTATTATTAATATGATTACCATCAGGAATAACCTTAAAGGATATGGAATGATTACAAAATAAAACATTCTTTTGTGATATGTGACAGTATATTACATAATGGATTATTACAATGCACATGGCTTGCAAATGCTGGTGTTTTTACAATGAAATTTACAGCTGTTTAAGTGTAATTTCACCAGTAAAGAGAACAAATAATATTTTGTGTGACACATGCCTTTCATACACATCTGACATTGACACTTTTGTATCTAATTTACCACACCTCTTGTCATTAGTAGAAGAAAACATCTGTTCTCCCACCTCTTGAGTTCCCATCTTCTCCAACCACCAATGAGAAGTGACTGTAAAAGTATCATTTCTCCCACGGCTACCATCCATACTGTTTTATTAGATGCAAAGAGAAGCCTATTACTTACACAATGCTGCAGGCCCAGGTTTAACATTCAATTTTGATCTAGTGGTTACTCATGTCTCTGCAATTAGAAAATGCTGTTTGCTGATAGCCTTTTGATTTTCCTAAAGTAATCTTCTATTCATATTTGTGGCTCAGTTCTAAGACACATGAGACCAAATGAATGGAGTCGTACATAGGGTATACGGATTTCTTTGTTATCTTTATGATAATAACAGAAAAAAAGCAAAACCCTGTGCACAGTAGAGGTATGAATGATTCATTTTGAACAGCAAAGAGAACATGTGCAGATTACTGCTATTGAACACTACCTTTCCAGACGCCCCATGGATTCCAAACCAACAATGTCCTTCCTAGTCTCCATGACCAACTATATCCTCACCCACAATTATTTCTCCTTTGAAGGCATTACCTAAAAACAAATCCGCGATACGGCTATAGGCACCCGTATGGAACTGTCCTATACTAACCTATTCATGAGCCATCTAGAGGAATCCTTCCTAAAAACCCAGAATCTAAACCCCTCAGCTGGTTCAGATACAATGATGACATCTTTGCTATCTGGATTGAAGGTGAGGACACCTTATTCACATTCCTCCAGAACCTCAACAACTTCTCCCCCATTTGCTTCACCTGGTCCTACTCAACCCAACAAACCACCTTCCTAGATGGTGACCTCTACCTCAGAGATGGCTACATCAATACCTCCGTCTGTATCAAACCTACTAACCACCAGCAATACCTCCACTTCGACAGCCGCCACCTGTTTCATACCAAGAAGGCCCTTACGTACAACCTAGCTACCTGTGCTCGTCGCATCTGCAGTGACGAGCAGCCCCTCTCTAAATATACCGAGGGTCTCACTGAAGCCTTCACTGACCGTAATTATCCTCCCATCCTTGTACAAAAACAAATCTCCCCTGCCTTATCTTTCCAGTCTCCGACCACCTCCCAAAGCCCAGCGGTCCGGCCACAGAGGAGCATTCCCCTCGTAACGCAGTACCATCCGGGACTGGAGCAACTGAATTACATTCTCCACTAGGGTTTCGATTACCTCTCGTCGTGCCCTGAAATGAGAAATGTCCTACCCACTATCCTTCTCACCCCTCCTACCGTGGTATTCCGCCGTCCACCGAACCTACACAATATACTCGTCTATCCTTACACAATCCCTGCTCCCAATGCCTTACCTCATGGCTCATACCCCTGTAATAGACCTAGATGCAAGTTGTGTCCCATTCATCATCCTACCACCACCTACTCCAGTCTGGTCACTAACATTACCTATCAAATGAAATGCAGGGTTAACTATGAAACCAGTCATGTGATCTACAAGCTAAGCTGCAACCACTGTGCTACATTCTATGTAGGCATGACAACCAACAAACTCTCTGTCCGCATGAACGGCCACCGACAAATAGTGGCCAAAAAAGAAGTGGACCACTCTGTAGCTGAACAAGCTGCCAAACATAATACCCCTCATCTCAATGACTGCTTCACAGCCTGTGCCATATGGATCCTTCCCACCAACACCAGCTTTTCTGAATTGCACAGGTGGGAACTTTCCCTGCAATACATCCTATGTTCCCGTAACTCACCTGGCCTCAATCTTCGTTAGTCACCCATCCAACCCCTTACCTGTTCCCATTCCAGCACTACACAGCTGTCATTTCACCGCCACACCCAGTCTTTTAATTTAATTTCTTTTATTTTATTTCTCTCCTTTCTGCAACTTACTCCTTTTCCCCCTCGCACCTTCTCTCCTACCCTCCGTCTAAACTGCAACACTTCACTGTCCGCCACTCCCATCATACTATCCCTCCCCCTCCCCGCCTCAGCCTCCTCCTTACCCCCACCCAGTCACCACTCCCATCATGCACTGGTGCTGCTGCTGGCAGTGTAGTTTCTACATCTGATTAATAAAATTCTTTTCCGGGCTATTATGCCGTGGTCTGATGGATTTCGCATTGTAACCCAACGTTTCGTCCCCATCTGCGGAGGACATCTTCAAGGGGGTTCGTGGCTTCTGTTAACTTCCGAAACACACACTGTCTCACTACTAACTGCAGCAAATTTTTGTTTTCGCGTGCTCCCGCGCATAGGCGTGACGTCACATGTTTTGAATACGCGAGCGCAATAGGCCGTTGTCGGTTGCCGCCGTCCGCTGTTGCTATCATCCCATGGCGGAAGACTGGTACACATCTTCTTCAGCACCGGCATCCAGATGTCATTCAATTTCACGCCCTCCTCCTTCCTATTAAAATTCCTGGGGTGTTTCATAATCTCTATAGCCTCTCTGTAAAGCCTTTCATGATATTCGCTTGTGGCTGCCAGTACTTGAGTTCTATCAAAATAAATGTGGTGGTCTCCTGACTGCAAAGCGTGTTCCGCAACAGCTGATCTATCAATCTCTCCCCTTCTACAATTGCCCTTGTGCTCTTCTAGTCGTTTTTTGACCGTTCTTTTTGTGGTACCCACATATACCTCCCCACAACTACACGGGATCCTGTAAATTCCTGCTTTTTCCAGCGGTTTACGAGCATCCTTAGCCAATCTCAGGTGTTCTTGTATCTTCCGGGTAGGTTTATAAACCACCGCGATATTCCGTTTTTTCAATATTTTCCCTATGCGGTCAGTGACGTCCTTAATAAAAGGCAGGAAAACTTTCGATTTTGCAAGCGCTTGTGCATTGCTATGATTTTCACGCGGCGGTCTTAACGCTCTTTTTATCTCAGCAGCCGAGTAACCATTCCTGAGTAATGCATCAGTGAGGTGTTCCAGTTCCGTATCCAGTAGCCCAGGTTCACAGATGTTCCTTGCTCTATCCGCCAACGTTTTTATTATGCCTCGCTTTTGTTGTGGGTGGTGGTTCGAATCCCGGTGTAGATAACGATCCGTGTGCGTGAGTTTCCGGTAAACTGTATGGCCTAAGCTACCATCCTGTTTCTTGTAAACTAGCACATCCAGAAAATTTAGTCTCCCTTCTGCCTCCTCCTCCATGGTAAACTGAATCTTCGGATTAATACCGTTTAGATGTTTGTGAAAACGGCCTAGTTCCTCTCTGCCATGCCTCCACAACACAAACGTATCATCTACGTAGCGGAACCAGATGTTCGGTTTTTTGTTGGCAGTTTCTAGAGCCTGCGCCTCGAATTTTTCCATGAAAAAGTTAGCTATAACCGGGCTTAAGGGGCTCCCCATTGCCACGCCATCAGTCTGTTCGTAGAACTCATCGTTCCATTTGAAATATGTGGTCGTAAGGCAATATTTAAATAGTTCTGCAATGTCGGGAGCAAAAATTCTATTCAGCTGTTGCAACACCTCATTGAGAGGAACCATAGTAAATAGCGATGCCACATCGAAACTGACTAACATGTCCTCCGGCTGGACCACTATGCCGCTTAATTTACTGATGAAATGTGCAGAATTCTTTATATAGGAGTCCGATCGTCCCACATGCGGCCGTAATAGCGTTGTCAAAAACTTGGCAATAGAATAGGTGGGCGAACCAATGGCACTCACTATAGGTCTCAGAGGAACAAGTTGTTTATGAACCTTCGGCAAGCCATAGAGTCTTGGTGGCAGCGCAACTGAATTGAACAGACTTTTCTGAACGTTCTGTTCGATAGAGGACTTCTTAATTAACCGCGTAACCGTTCTAAGAACTTTATCAGTCGGGTCTTTACTCAGCTTCTTGTAAGTCTGCGGATCTAGTAAGTGGAGCACGCGAAAACAAAAATTTGCTGCCGTTAGTAGTGAGACAGTGTGTGTTTCGGAAGTTAACAGAAGCCACGAACCCCCTTGAAGATGTCGTCCGCAGATGGGGACGAAACGTTGGGTTACAATGCGAAATCCATCAGACCACGGCATAATAGCCCGGAAAAGAATTTTATTAATCATGACAGTTCTGGCCGTGAAAGTTTACATTTTACAAGTTTCTACATCTACATCTACATCCATACTCCGCAAGCCACCTGACGGTGAGTGGCGGACGGTACTTTGAGTACCTCTATCAGTTCTCCCTTCTATCCCAGTCTCATATTGTTCGTGGAAAGAAGGATTGTCGGTATGCTTCTGTGTGGGCTCTAATCTCTCTGATTTTATCCTCATGGTCTCTTCACAAGATATACGTAGGAGGGAGCAATATACTGCTTGACTCTTCGGTGAAGGTATGTTCTCGAAACTTTAACAAAAGCCCGTACCGAGCTACTGAGCGTCCCTCTTGCAGAGTCTTCCACTGGAGTTTATCTATCATCTCCGTAACGCTTTCGCGGTTACTAAATGATCCTGTAACGAAGCGCGCTGCTCTCTGTTGGATCTTCTTTATCTCTTCTATCAACCCTGTCTGGTACGGATCCCACACGGCTGAGCAGTATTCAAGCGGTGGGTGAACAAGCGTACTGTAACCTACTTCCTTTGTTTTCGGATTGCATTTCCTTAGGATTCTTCCAATGAATCTCAGTCTGGCATCTGCTTTACCGATGATCAACTTTATATGATCATTCCATTTTAAATCACTCCTAATGCGTACTTCAATTAATTTATGGAATTAACTGCTTCCAGTTGCTGACCTGCTATTTTGTAGCTAAATGATAAGGGATCTATCTTTCTATGTATTCACAGCACATTACACTTGTCTACATTGAGATTCAATTGCCATTCCCTGCACCATGCGTCAATTCGCTGCAGATCCTCCTGCATCTCAGTACAATCCTCCATTGTTACAACCCCTCAACACACCACAGCATCATCCACAAAAAGCCTCAGTGAACTTCCGATGTCATCCACCAGGTCATTTATGCATATTGTGAATAGCAATGGTCCTATGACACTCCCCTGCAGCACACCTGAAATCACTCTTTACTTCGGAAGACTTCTCTCCATTGAGAATGACATGCTGCATTCTGTTATCTAGCAACTCCTCAATCCAATCACACAATTGGTCTGATAGTCCATACGCTCTTACTTTGTTGTAGTTTCATCTCTCTGAGACTGCAGATGTGTGTGCAAGTTGCGCCTGCGAGAGTGTATGTGTGCGTGTGTGTCTACTGCTGACAAAGGCCTTAATGACCGAAAGCTATGATTGTGTGAATCTTTTTATTGTGCCTATCGCGACTCAGCATCTCCACTATATGGTGAGTAGCAACTTTCCTTCCCTCGTATTGTTACAGTAATAGTATAAGCCGCATATCATGTGAGCCCTCATTTAGCTGCATTGTGATGCATATATGTATGAACTTTGTCTATGATTATCATACTTTAATAAGTATTAACTTTACCTTAGATTTTAGTCAAATTTTTCTGCTCATAGTAATTGATACATTGGACTACCTTACGGCTGAATATTTTTTGTTTGGAAGTGTCATGATCACAAAGCTATTAAACAAACAACTTCTTTCATACCCGAAGATAGCATATTAAAATCTTTTACTGCAGTTTAGAACTCACTTTTGTATTTTTCCAGAGATGTAGTGTTTTTGTAAAGTTGTATGGATGCAACAATATTTGGGAAAAGTTGTGATTTTTTCTATAAACACACACTGTAAATACAATCTGTTGACTGGATGTATCAGACTTGATTGTTATTTGATTTGGAAAAAATTATTTTCAGTGTTGAACTGAGGAACACACACACACTGACAGAAGATAATGAAATATTCCCGTGGATATTTCATTACCTAATTCAGTGTGAGTGCTTCTCAATTTGACATCATCATCTAAAGCCTTTAGTGTCAACATCGTTCAGTCGATACAGGATTTTGAAGTGAGTACCTTGATTGTAATAAATAAACACAGTCTGAATTGCTGCAGGTTATCTTTAAATCACTGTTGACTAACTGCATTTCACTGCACCAGACCTGAAGATGACCTACATCACAGATTGGAATAGGTGGTAGGTAATAAAAAGTTGTGCTCTGGGCAGTGATTGTTTCTTCATTATAACAGATGGTTCCTAAGACATGGCATTGATTATGAGTATTTTGAGATAAGGAACTAAAGACTTGAAATGAATATTTAGTTTTTTATTGATGTAATTGACTTACAGCTTATAGCTAGCCTCTAAGCTCATAGTAATTGTTAGAAGCTACAACTGCCAGGCTCAGCAAACATATTAATATGGCACATAAAATATTGTGTCAATTTCTCAAATATCCCTGCAGTCTGTCATAAAAAGAGGTATAAACCAGTATTTTCTGATGTGAGCGTTCCATGGACAAGTTGGTGGTTGCTTAATGACTCTTTCCACACAAACAAATATCTCTTCAAATTCTACTGTGTGAACAATTCTTTGTCAAGAACAAATTGCTTCATGGTCAACAATCTGACACGAATTTGGTACACTCCAGCATGGACACATCACAGATGATTTCATACTGCTTTTTAAGGTAATATGACCAATGTCATCGCAGAAGATAGTTCTTTTTAAAAAAAATTAAAAAAAATAAAATAAAAAAAAAGCAGTTACAAACATAAGTCTCGCAGACATTGCTATTTCAAGACCTCATACCACCTGACCTTTTTTTTCCCTACCGTGATTCTTTAGTTTAAATCCTCAAATTATCATTCTCTACCACCTGTATAATTTTTGCCCCTAAAGGTTTATGAGACCTTGTACAAATAACATTAATATCAAGAAATATATAAAATACAAAAAAAACTTGTAGACAAATTTAGAAACTAAAGTTAAAATTTATGTCTTTTACTGCAGACTATGACATCACAATTCTGTCAAAACACCCAACAAGTTAAGACATTTCTTTTTGCTACTGCAATTCAGTAAAATTGTTAGGAGGTAAACTGTGACCAAGTTTATGAGGTAGGTTTGATTGTGAACCAAAATCTAACCACACAAAATTATTGAATTGAGATGACAAAAGTTATGAGATACCTCCTAATATCTTGATGAACCTCCTTCTGCCCAGCATAGGGCACCAACTTGACGCTACATGGAACCAACAAGTTGTTGGAAGCCCCTGTGCAAAATATTGATATATGCTGCCTCCATAGCCATCCATAATTCCAAAAGTGTAGCCGGTGCAGGTTTTTGAGCACAAACTGACCTCTCAATTACATCCATAAATATTCCATGAGTTTCATATCATGTGATCTGGTTGGCCAAATCATTCACGCCAATTGCCTAGAATGTTCTTCAAACTAATCATGAACAATTGTGGCATGGTGACATTGCGCATTGTCATCCACAAAAATGCTATTGTCTTTTGGGAACATGAAGTCCATGAATGGCTGCAAATAGTCTCCGAGACACAGTCTATTCCGTGTAAACACAGCCCACACCATTATGCAACCACCACCAACTCGCACAGTGCCTTGCTGACAACTTGGGTCCATAGTATCATGGGGTCTCTTGCACACTCAAACCCTACCATCAGCTCTTACCAAATGTAATCCGGACTCAGTTGACCAGGCATTGGTTTTCCAGCCATCTGGGTCCAACTGATATGGTCACGAGCCCAGGAGAGGTGCTGCAGGCGTGTCATGCTGTCAGCGAAGGCAATCGCTTCGGTCACAGGCTGCCATACCAATTAATGCCAAATTTCACCACACTATGCTATGTGATACGTTCATTGTACATCCCACACAGCTATTTCACGTAGTGTTGCTTGTCTGTTAGCACTGACAACATTACGTAAATGCCACTGTTTTAGGTTGTTAAGTGTAGGCGATTGGCCACTGCGGTGTCTGCAGTGAGAGGTAATGCCTGAAAATTGGTATTCTAGGCACACTAGACACTGTGGATTGTGGAATGCTGAATTGCCTAACGATTTCTTAAGTGGAGTCGATTTCTGAAGTGGAGTGTCTCAGGGGTCTAGCTCCAATTACCATCCCACATTAAAAGTCTGTTAATTGCCATTGTGCGGCCATAATCACATCAGAAACATTTTCACATGAATCACCTGAGTACAAATGCCGGCTCCTTCAATGCACTGCCCTTTTGTACCTTGTGTGTGCAATGCTACCACCCTCTGTGTTTGTATGTGTCACTATCCTATCACTTTTGTCGACTCAGTATAAAATAGAGGATGATACTTGTTGATGAACTCTGTTGATGCTCCACAGCGCAGTACCTGTACAGTGCTTACAATAGTGTAGATGCACTATGTGGACTTACGTGTTGGCAGTGGCTTCAGTGCAGACCTATCAGCTTCTATCGCTGCAGCTGCCACAGTATCACAAACACAATGGTGTATGGCAGAAAAAACACGGTTGGTATGTCAAAGAAACTATATGAGCTGGTGCAAGGATAAGTTTAATGTTGTTAAATCATCATTAGTGGAGGAAGTGTGTGATGCTGTATGCCTTATATTAATGAAGTAGTTGTTAAATTTGACCACAAAGAGTGAAATCTATCAAACATGAGACAGCACATAAACTGTTTGCAATTAGAACCTGTCATAAAGCATGAACAACAGCCATGAAAGCTTTAATAATAAATGTGAGGGCACAAACAATAAATCCGAAAAGTCATTCAAACAAAGGGAACAATATCATTTGGCACCAGATATGGCAGAGATGACTAAAACCAAACATTTGGGATAATCAACTTCCAAGTTTATGGCTTTGAATAATTCCTGTAATGTTTCATTAAATGACACATCTGATCATAAGTTCTCAGAGAGCTGGCAGTTGGTAGTTGTGGCAGCCAGTCCAGTCTTCAGAGAAGTAAAATTAGTTTGCTGCATCAGAACATGAGTATTCTGGAAAAAAGGTAGATTATGAGCTTCTTGTACAGCTAGAAGATGTGTAAAATTCTGAAGTGACAGGGAGTCTGTGCCTCACTGAACACCACTTAACCACAGGAACAGGGAATTTAAATATACGGCATTATAGACTACCATCAATTCCATGTAGAATTAATATGGAGAAAGGAGGAATTGCAATATACCTAAAAGTGGGATACCACGTCAAATATAATGAAACACAATTTTTGTAAAGATCAAAACCTAGTAGATTATTGCAGAATACTTCTCTTGTAATTGTAACAGTCTACAGACCCTCTTTAGGAAACCTTCAGCTGTCTGTGAGAAATGTAGATGCATTACTAAGCTATCTGGTGGGGAAGAAAGAAACTGTAGTTTATGGAGATTTCAGTGTAGACTTCTTAAAATACCCTGACAGGAAAAAGGAACAGGAATCTTTATTTGGCTGTTTCAATTAAACAGAGTTAACAAAATGGACAAGATCACCTTCATTAATTTCGTTTTTGGGACAAGATGTTTGTTAAAAAGAAATCAAAGTTTTTCCTGCTAAAATTACATTTATTTTTCTCTGCTTTGATGATGTACATTGTATTTTTCTCTCACTAAATATTAATGTGTGTGATATGGCCATTTTATTCTACTGCAACCATGGTTATGGCCCCAGGAACACTAATAATAATGATAAATAAATAAATAAATAAATAAATAAATAATGAACATAGGAAACTAATTAGTGTCAGTTGGCCAATCTAAAACTCATAGGTGTGGCAAAGACTACACATCTGCCGATACCAGAAGCATTTTTGTGTATAGAAAAAGTTTGCTGAAGCCGAGCTGCTTTTGTCGATCTCACGGAAAAGAAGACCATGTTCTCTTAACAATATTGAGATGATTAGAAAAATTATAAAATTGACCGAGAACAGGCACAGCACTGAAAAACTAAATGGAATGATTTATAGTTCCCAATTGTACCAAATGAAATCAATGCTAACAGATGCCAATTTTTGGACTATACTGAGCTTGGCAATACAGAACCTGGTGAAGATGCATCAGTTGCTAATAGAAAAGCTTGTATATCTTGCCTACATAAGGTACTAAGAAAAACTGTACTTTTCCAGATGCAACAAGTATCAAATGAATGTACAAAATTTGACAAATAGAAAAACCACATGAGAATAACTTTAAAAAATATACTAGAAAAAAATGAAAAATTGTGAACCTAAGGAAAATTATTTATGACTGGTAAACAAAACTGTAGCAGATCTAGTGAGCACTGGTGATAAAACTGAAAATGGAGATCTATCAATGAGCATTCCATGTGGATTTCCACACAAATGGGAGGCAGTAGTTGCAGCTTTGTGCAATTTGCCAGACAGTGATTTTATGTGTGCTAAAATTAAAGGCATCTGCTTGCTGAATATGCTACATATAATAAGTATAATGAAGATAAACATCACGCAATGTCCTTTAAAATTACTACTGGTAATCAAACGTTGCGAAAAACGTTACTTACAGAACAATGCGTCAAGGGCAGGAACAAATGAAGAAAGAAGCAATATGAAAAGGTACTTTTGTTTGTTACAACTGTCACAAAGTCAGTCACAAATCCAGAAACTGCCCTAAAAATACTGAAACTTAAAAAAGGGAAAGAGAAATGAGGTGCTGATTAGAGATGGGAGATCCGCTCCTGAACTGATTCATAGAGTTGAATCTTTCAAAGGAGTGAACACTCAATGATTCAGAAAAAAAAAGAACGGTAGCTCCAAACGTTTCCCACAGCAGAAACACACACACACACACACACACACACACACACACACACACACAGAGAGAGAGAGAGAGAGAGAGAGAGAGAGAGAGAGAGAGAGAGAGAGAGAGAGAGAGAGAGAGTCGAAGCAGATCAGCGGGGCCACTGCTGGTCAGAGCACACTGCACGCCACACAACACAGCCAGCGCCGGCCTCTGCCCTGCTTCCGCCTTGGCTACGTGCACTGTGCAGTGCCCCTTTGGATTTTGTTTTTCACATATGCCGTGCCGTCTCTGTGCTTCCTCTGCCGCGTGCAGTGTCTGGCACAGCTTAACTTAGCATCGCACTCCGCCGGCGATAGTTTCAGTCACACGTCCTGCCCTCTGGGCAGTTGATGCGAGCAACAGGACCGAGAGCCTCCTAGCGGAGAACATAAGAACTACTTGCAACAACCTGCTCGCAAGAGAACGGACGATTTTCGGGTGACTGGCGGCCGTTCACCGCTCCCCCCACCCTCTTAACTCGCCCGCTCAACTCTCACCCTACCGTTCTCGACTCTAGCCAGAGCGTTGAGCAAAGCAACTCGGGTGTCACTCTGGTCTCTGCGGTGTTAGCTCATGCGGTAGTACAGCTCGCGGCTCGACCTGCTTGACTCAGCGCCTCTGCATCGTCTCTACTGGATATTGTTCTTCGTAATAATACCGCTATGTATATTACATTATTATGTTATGTATACATCATTTGTTTTTATTTTATTTTTACTTGCTTAAACTGATCAGATTAGGTCCCTGACGACTCCTTTTACTATAGGATTTTTTATCACGGACATTCGAATTTACGCTTTAATTATGAGCGAACCCATAATTGTATCGCAAAATGTGATACACCAATATTTCCCTTGTTTTATTCTGTGTAAGGCTATATGCAGCACCTTAGTCTTACAGTCAAATTTATATATATTTTTTTCTTATTCTGGTGCGGATTTTGTGATTTAAGGGGTCTTCAGAAGGAAACGTTCACTTTAAAAATATATGGCTTGCGATGTATTCGTACGAGGTTAATGAAATTTTAATACATTATAGCCAAATATATTGTTAACGTAAATATCAAGTTACGACACTTTACTATCACCCAAAAAACCACGATAGTGCAAAATAAATCAATAAGCAAAAACTTTGTCATATCATGGAAATTTCAATATACAATACAAAATTCTTACTCATTATCTGTGTTACTTGAAAATAGGATCAAATAAGATCAAAATACAGGTATAGTAAACCAAGTTTAAAGGGCAACATGCCTTCCATTTATTTTCTATTGTGAATGAGTGATGAGTCATGAAAAAGAGCAAGTTCATTTCATGGAGTGAACAGTTCTGATCCGATCTCTGAAAAGAACAGTTTTGCCCATCTCTAGTGCTGACAGCAGGAGTGCTTCCTGAGGCACAGTTACTTTGAATAGTGATTACTGGATAGTGAATCCCGAGGCAACAAATCATATGGTTCCAAATGAAAAATAATTTTTCAGCTATTGATAAAAATATTTTACCTGGTGGCAGAAAAATTAAAGCTGTGAAGAAAGATACACTAAGAGTGAAAATAACTGACAACAATGTTAGGGCCAAAGAATTTTAAGCTAAAATACACCACTTGTTATTAAGATCAACCATGTAATCTTATCAGTGAGTAGCTCACTGAAGGTAAAGTTGCTGTACTTCTTCATTATTATGATCCACAGCCTGAGACTGCAGTCATGTGTGTGAGAGTTGCATTTGCGTGAGCGTGTATGTCTGTGTTTGCAATCTAACTCTGAAGAAGACCTTACTGGCCGAAGGCTATTATTTGTGATAGTCTTTTTGTTGTGCTTATCTGCAACTCAACAGCACCGATATGTGGTGAGTAGCAACTTTCCTTTTCGTACGATTGTTACATTCCATGCTAGATTTTTTCCATGGTTTGATCACGTATATTGGTGATTGTTAGCTGCAACAGGCAGAAGACACGCTTTGTTGGCGCTGCACATTTTATAGGTTTTGACAGAGGTAAGCTCACACTGTAGATTCTTCTTGGGGAATGTCAGCGTAGAAATGTACACAGAAACAGCTAAGTGAAAAATCCATGCAACATACGCATTTATTTGTATATAAAAGACGACTTTGGGATTTTCCTTTGTGAGACCATGTGTAACACATTCGTATGCCAATCTGAACTTCTAGTTTCACATATTGCTTCTGTATAATATTTTATTGATTGTATTAATATCCATTTACATTGTGATATACTGTGAAACTTCGAACATTCACGAGTGTTACAATAAACTCTTACTGTTATTGTCAACTGTAGGCTTATACTTAACAGTGCTCTTTCAAAATTTTTGAGGGCAGTAGGCCTATCATTGTTCAAAATGATCGTTCTCTAATTTTATTGTATTATTATGTGAGAAATTGGTTATGTTTGAGAATTTTTGGGTACTTAGAAAATTTGTTGATACCGGTGTTTTGGATACGTAACCTATTTCATGGTATATCAGAGTTTGTGGTTCAGTGTTACTGTCAAAGAATATATCACTCTACAGTTCACTGTATATCAATGAAAAAAAAAGAGTTTCTGAGAATTTTGAACGCTACCATTTTCCTTTGCATAATCTGTGACTAATCTGTAGTAACTCAGTTTTTGCAATTTAATTACTGTATCAGATATTCTACCTAACATCTAGTTTTCAATTAAAGAGTAGCAGCTCTCTATGTTACCTACATTTATCATAAATTAACTCTGTTTTCGAGTTTGTTAACGACTATAATTAACCTCAAATCGTTTTGGGAAACTAATCTCTACCACAGGTTTGTGTGTTGCCTTAATAGAAATCTTGTTTTGTGTATTTGCTTTAATTCTTATAGGGCATTGTCAACTTTATAGCTCAACAGACTGAAACACTTGACAGATTGAAAGGCTCAACATACTGATAGATGATCAGTGGGCTTAATTTAAAGTTACTTGATCACTGCCTTGTAACATGTTGCACCAGGCAAAATGCAGCCCCACAGTGAATGCTGTTCTCAAACACAGGACGAGTCAGTTGACATTCGTTAGCAGCTGGAAGTTGCCCCAAATACTCTCAAACAATTGGCAGCTGCTGCGAATCGGTGTGTTGAAAGAGCTCCCAAGAGTTATGTATCTATGATACCGGTTCCAGAGGTACCTCAAGTACTATCATCTACTGTGTATCCTATCTCCTCTGCAGAAAGTACAGGTTCTGTTATTACTCGTCCACTTAACTGCAAGTGGTGTGCCAATGATAGATCTTGACATTCTGCACAAGGTGGATGGGGACCAGGGAGGAATTAGGGTGTGGTACTGATCCCATTAACCAACAAGTTTGAGTGCTGTCTTTCACTGAAAGTGAAACCGAGCCAATGGGACTCACTTCATCTGTTTTGGGGAAACTTGTTCTGTCCGGTGTCAACGGGAGGCAAACACAAAGGGCTAGGGGTCTATTAAGCACTGACAGTTCAAACATATGGTGAATGATGGTACCCATTAGAGAAATGGCAGCAAGCGACAGAAAAGGACACCAGATGCACTAAGTGTGTATGCATGGTGGCCTCATTCAATAGGTCAAAGAGGCTAGTCCAGCAGCCACTGATGAAACCGGGTGCAACCAACTGCAGATTGTGGTGCACGTTGGAACAAATTATGACTGTGCAGAGCGGATGGGGGCTAGGGAGGACTTAGGGTGTTGTACCAATCTCCCTAAGCAACAAAGTTGAGGCCCGGCTCCAAGGTCATACTTGGGTCATTCCAGCGACTGGCAGAGAAGACTGAGCAGGCCAGCCTTGAGCATGTAGTTTCAACGAAGTTCACAATTTGCATTATCCCCAGAATTGATCATGACCCTTTGGTACCGAGTCAAGTGGAAGGACTCAACCAGAGACTTTGAAGGTTCTATGCCAGGCAGACTGTGACTTCCTGAACCTGTGCCATAAGGTTCAGAACTGTAGGGTCCCCCTGAATAGGTCAGTTGTGCACTACACATGAGAGGCTGCTACTCAGGTAAACTGACTGTATTAAAATCAAAATGGTTCAAATGGCTCTGAGCACTATGGGACTTAACTTCGGAAGTCATCAGTCCCCTAGGACTTAGAACTACTTAAACCTAACTAACCTAAGGACATCACATACATCCATGCCCGAGGCAGGATTCGAACCTGCTACCGTATTGGTCGCGCGGTTCCAGACTGTAGCGCCTAGAACAGTTCGGCCACTTTGGCCGGCTGTATTAAAATCCTAATAGTTAACTGCCAAAGCCATTGCAACTAAGTGCCCAAGTTTGAAGCACTCCCGAAATGCAGAAACTAGGTTGAAAACTGAAATTGATAGCAGTGAGATTTTAGGAGAATATTCGAGTGTATATAGAATGGATAGGGTAACAGGAAATGGAGGTGGTGTATTTGTCACGGCAAACAAGAAACTCAAATCCACCAAGATAGAAATTGAAGCTGTATGTGAGATTGTTCAGGCAAGACTCAGTATCAGGGATAGGCATAAAATGATAATTGGATCCTTCTATTGCCCACCAGACTCATCACCTGAGGTAACTGAAAACTTTATACAAAATCTCATTTCACTTGTACCTAAGTTCCCGAGCCATACTGTAATCATCGGTGGAGGCTTTAATCATCCAACAATTAACTGGTAAAATTGCAGTTTTGTCAGTAGTGAGCATGATAAGACAGCCTGTGAAACATTACTAAATGCCTTCTCTGAAAACTACCTAGAGCAGATAATTAAGAACCCCACTCATGATGAAAATATATTGGTTCTAATGGCAACAGACAGGCCTGACCTCTTTGAGGATCAAAAGTGGTATCATTATCATGATGTGGTTGTGGTAACAGTGATTAGCACAGCACAAAGGACAACTAAAACAAGCTGAAAGATATATTTATATATTCACTATAGTAGATAAAAATTCAGTAGTGTCATATCTGAAAGAGGAACCTGAAACTTTCAGCACAGGGCTGGAGCATGTAGAGGAACTATGGCTCAAGTTTAAAAGAGTAGTTGATCCTGTATCAGATAGTGAAACTTTCAGCACAGGGCTGGAGCATGTAGAAGAACTATAGCTCAAGTTTAAAAGAGTAGTTGATCCTGTATCAGATAGATAGGTACCTAGCAGAACAGTTCATCATGGGAGGGAACCTCTGAGGTACACGACCACTGTAAAGAAACTTCTAAAGAAACAGAGTTTATTACATAACAGGTGTAACATGAAGCATACAAGTAAGTTGCTGAATGAAAAGCACTTGGCTGACAAGACAGCAATGTGTGATGCCTTCAATGACTATCGTATGTACGCATGTGCATTCTCATGTCCACACGTTGCCTCATTGCACAAGCAGTCTGTTATGAATTCCCTTCTTTGCTTGGGAGCTTGTGTTGCATTATTGTGATGAAAAGGTGACAGAAAAAGAATACACAAAAGCAACTGTACGTAAAGAAGTATATAAACAACATAAGTACAAAAAATACAAAGTGATGTCAACATTTTGTCTGCAAATTTCAGTAGACCACAATGAGATTTTAGATTTTTTGCTTCGGAAATTGCAGTGTTAAGGCTGGCAATAAAATTCGTTTATCTAGAAACTGTCAACTTATATACTCATTCAAATTATTTATTCTTCATTTCAAAACAAAGCATTTCAATTCTACCAAATTTATAACTTGTAACATGGAATAATTGCAATTTTTATTTGATTGCTTTAACCTCTTTTTACTGTAGGAATCACCTAAGCTTGTAATTATTAGCATATTTTGTTCCTTTACGATATTACAATTTGTATCTATTAGCATCTGTAAGCACAGTTCTAATGTATAATTATGACTCGTTTCCATACCCATGCAATTCTCTTGCATACTGGATCAATGGAATGTGAACAAATAAATAAAAATGAAACTGATTATTCCTGAAACTGGGAAATACTTCAGGGAGATTCTTAATTGTTTAGTGAAGGTTAATTTACTTTCAATGTATCATTTGTATTTAATCATGAAATATGGAAAATCGGGATGGAATGTAACAATATTATGAAAATAGTAATTGCTATTCACCACATAACGGAGATGATGAATTACAGACACGCACAACAAAAAGACCATCAGAAAGTGAGCTTTCAGCCAACAAGACCTCTGTTGAAAACAGACTATTTCCAATGAAGGGCTTGTTGGCCAAAAACTCATTTTCTGATAGATCTTTTTTGTTTGCATATCCGCAACTCAGAATCTCCACTATATGGTGTGTAGCAACTATCCTTTTCAAAATATTGTGATCATGAAATACAATATGTAGATTACCATCCTTGGAATCAACACATTTGGGAATTTCATAGATACCAGAATCCACAAGGAGGAAGATTGCCCACCCACCTTTCATCAATGAGCTCCATTTCTATTTTAGTACTTTGCTGAGGAGCTACACATACCCCATCACTTCTTTTGTTCAGATGTCAAGCTCTTCAGTTGTGCTTTTAAGTCACTATAGCATGAATATTCATCCACAGTTGTCAGATAAACTTTTCATAAATTTTTGGCTTATTCATTTCAGTTCTTCTACCTCAAAACTTATGGTCTCTTATTCTTTACAGAAATATGATCAGAGACTTTTTGTCTAATATGCAATGCTTAGCAGAACACATCTCAAATTTTTATTCAAATGATCTTCAAAAGCAGCAATCCACATGACTTTTCCTTTGTCTGTAATTGTCTATCAACTTAAATGTGCTTCCTCTGGAGTCAACAGACATTATTGCACATAAATTGCTTTACAGCATAACTCAATACACAGTTCACACTCAAACACTTATGGGCCCCAGCTGCCTGTTGTCTGCTAAAAAGAGCAAAAATTCCCATCAAAATGGAGGTAGAAATGCACTCTATGCATGGCCTCCATTTCCAGAAAATTATGCATGGACAAATGTGCCTGCATAGTTACGCTGTTGCAGTACTCAATTCCGGCACTCAGTTTATTAAACTCTTGCCAGCAACTGCAACTACTACAGTTGGAAAACACTGGTGGAATTTGCATGACACACAATATGAGTTCAAGCTCTGAAAAAACAAGAGCATCAATGAGTATACTGGGCATCGAGAGTCAAACTTGGTTATAAATACTGGTGTGAGACCAATAATAGTTCACAGTCTGGTTGGAATCCAAACAGCGAGAACACATAACAGCAACCCACAGCAACTGAAGAAGACGACTGGGTCAGTTGTTGAAATAGTGTGCATAAAGTGGAAAAAATGAATTGGCAAAATACCTGGAAGCGCAAAATTAAAGGCAGTATGTCTCTTGCATGTCTTGCAGGACCAGGTCTCATGTGAAATGAAGTTTAACGGTGGAATACAATATGTGAGACTTGGACTCATGAGCTGAAACATTATGACCACCTTCTTAATAACTTAGTTGCCCTTATGTGGAATGAAATACATTGTTGACTCTGTGTTTCAGGGATCTGACAGTTTGTTGGTAGGTTTGAGGAGGTGGCATTAGATGCCTATGCACAGTTCGTGTAATTCACGTAAATGATGGGCCTCTGGTTTGTGAATGCGGTGATGCTGCC
Source organism: Schistocerca gregaria (assembly GCF_023897955.1). NCBI lineage: Eukaryota > Metazoa > Arthropoda > Insecta > Orthoptera > Acrididae > Schistocerca > Schistocerca gregaria. The sequence goes on from NC_064922.1 coordinate 662,734,215, forward strand.
TGACAACAACCCAGGTGGGTTCCATAGGATTTACGTCAAGTGAATCTGGTCGACAAAACATCAACATGAGTTCACTGTAATGCTCCTCAAACCATTGCAGCACGGTTCTGGCTCGAAGACATGGGCAATTATACTGCTGAAAGATGACATAGCTGTCGGGAGAGACATCAAGCATGAAGGGATGTAGGCAGTTCGCAGCTATAAGCATGTCTTTGACTACTACCACAGGTCCCATGCAAGCACAGGAGAATGTCTCCCATAGCACAATACTGCTCCCACCAGCCTGTGTCCATGGCACACTGCTTGTTTCAAGCCACCGTTCACCTTCATGATGGTGTCCTTGGAGACAACCAGTAACTTAGTGTAGCAAAAATGTGATGCACCTGAAGAGCAGACACAATTCAATTGATTGACAGTCAAATCCCCAATGCCCACTGCAACTGTAACTGGTGATGTCGTTGGGTCATCCTATGAACCTGCAGGGATGATCTGCTGTGGAGCTTGATGTTCAACAATGTATGATGAACAGTGCACGCTGAATCATTTGTGCATGCACCAGAATTGTGCTCTTCGAGCAGAGATGCCACAGATCACAATCTATCCTATTGCACAGAGCAGACAAGCCTTCAAACCCCATTTTTTGTGAAGAGCCCTGGACATCCAGCAATTTAGCACCTAGTGGTAGTTTCACTGTCCTCCTACCTCTTCCCATATATGCTCATAACAATAGCATGTGAACATTCGACCAGCTTTCGACATTTTCTAGATGCTCGTTCACAAGCTCTGTGTAATAATAATCTGCCCTTTGTCAACATCACTTATGTCAATGGATTTTCCTGTTTGCAGCCCATATCTTTGCTAGGGTGATCCCCGTCCGTGTCTGCTCCACTTAAATACTGCTGTTACTATGTCACATGACTGTAAAGCACCAGATGGCATCCAACACCACTCTTGGCAGTGGTCATAATGTTTTGGCTGATCAGTGCGTGTTGGTTGGATTTTAGTCTCATCCCATACTTCAGTGTATCACTTGGCTGAGAGATCTGGACCCTTCTTTCTCGATACGAAACAAACTATATGGGCAAACATTTGCACTTCTTGCATTCTGATGTAAATATGTACGTGTACTAATTTGAAGAAAACTGCCATATAAATGGATTTTTATTTATTTCAATTTTTTATTGAAGAGAACTGGAAACGTGTAAGAAACAAGAAGAAGAAAATAAAAATTACAAATAAAATAGAATTAAATACAGCATATTTTTTTAATTTAAATATTATCTAAAAACTATTTAACAATGCAAATCAAACAAAATTATATAGGGAAGTGAAAAAATAAATAATAATTTGATATTGTTACCATGTGTTTCGACCATCCTGTCCAGCTTCTGCTTGCCCTGGTGTATCACTGCTAATAGTGATTTCTTTCACCTTAGACCAGGTGTTACTTTTGGAAGCTACATTCCCCTTTACTTTGCTGCCAGTCACAGAGCTTTGCACTGTAGAAGTTTTATGGCTACTTGGTTCTGTTCCCAATTTGAGAAAATCATTCAGGTTGTTATTTTCCTTGTTACTGTCTGATAAACCAAACCTTTTGTGCCTTGGTGAATCTATAAAAGCCTCATGTGAACTGGAATTGGCAGCTATGTACGATTCCACTGTGAACAAATTACAACACACACACTGTAAAGCAGCTTCTGGTAAAAGAGTTACTCTTGTATTCAACATTGATGGCGAGATGCACTTTTCATTTTCCTGAATTAATCTCAAATCAGTTTACAAAATTATTGCGCGCGCGCGCGCACACACGCGCACACACACACACACACACAATGCATATGTTACCCATCCTACTGGATATTTCCCCTTTCGATTTGAGTTTCATGACAACATCAAGGCCATTTTTAAAACTTGAGTATTAGTATGATTTGGCAAGGACAGAAGAAAGAAAAGATTGTGGGTTTAGTGAAAGACTCATACAAGTATGCTCCTAAAATTATCCCAGGAATTTGACTGTTACTCTAATATATCACTTGTCCAATGATTTTTCACTACATTATCTAGCCCTGCATTACCAATTTACGTGAACTTCTGACAATTGCTGTCATTCTAGACAAAGAGCTCTCCTGCATGTTTGTGAGAAAAACTAACAGCACAGATGTTGAAACTGTTTGACAGGAAATGTCAACACACAGAAACTATTAGGACTGAGAGTTAATACTGGTAACTATTCCCATTCACATTAAGACGTTAGGGAAAAATATAAATGCTCTATACTTCTCTTTCAAATATGTTTCTTGGCAAGAATGTATTCCAGATGATAATGTATGAGGCTTTCATTCTTAAAAACTCAAAATCTCTCCTAAAAGACACGTCTTACTGGTTTCTGTAAATGTGGAAGATGTGTACCTCATTTACATCATTATTTCCATGGCCCTGGCCAATTAAATACAGTTGGCACACAGATATATTTAGAGGTGAATAACACGGATAAGGAATTTTAAGGAAGAATATAAATAAAACATGATTTCTAAAGTACGTTGACGGCAAAAGGAAAGGCATCACCAAGAAGGGGTTATCAACAAAAGTTGGTAAGTGTGTTCCTACCTCTGAATGATGATGCCTGTTTAGATTTTGCACCTGTCGCTAGTAGTGCTACTATGAGTAGGCAAATCAGGTTTGTTTTAAATACATGTTGTAACTCTTGTGAAGTTGAGATTGTAGGTTGTGAGCAGATACTGGTGATATTAGTCAAAAATACCTTTAAGGTGACAAAGACACCATTATCAACAACTCACTGAGTTTGAACGAGGACATATAATATGGATTTCCATAGCTTTGCACTCTAGAAGTTTTATGACTATTTGGCACTGTTGCCAATTTGAGAAAATCAGTTAGGATGTTAATTTTCCTTGTTATTGTCCAATAAAGTAAACTTTTAGTGCCTTGGTGAATCTATAAAAGCCTGGATATTCCCCCCATAATACTGCAGACAGACTTGCAGGAATGTAGGCACCGTATAAGATTGCTGACAGCTGTGGTCACGAGAGTAGAGTCGCAAGAAGGTTGGGCTCTGGATGGGCACATGGCACTAGCGAGAGGGAAGACCACTGTGTTCAGCATATTGCTCTGGCAAATTTTACAGCATCTGCAGCAGATACTGAAGCAACAGCTGGCACCAGAGTGACACAATGAACAACTGCTTACTTCAAGGACAGCTCTGAGCCAGGCACACTGCAGGCTGAATTTCAATGACCTCAAACCATCAACACATGCGACTTCAATGGTCTCAAGCAAGAGCTCATTGCAGGGGAGGGTGGAGGTCTGTTGTGTTTTATGATGAAAGCTGGTTCTGCCATGGTGACAATGATGGCCGTGTGTCAGTTAGAAGGAGGCCAGTTGCGGGCCTGTAACCATTCATGAACAGCATTCCAGGGACAGTTTTCCAACAGGATAACACTCGCCCACTTGCCATACAAACGTATTCACAAAATTCCATTACTATATGTTAACCCTTTAACTGCTGTGGACATGTTAACACATCCAGAACAGTTAAAGGATTAATTATTTTTTCGGATTGTGATTTTTTTCCGTCAGCATATAGCATGAAAGGCATTCCTAACAAAATCATGGTACTTGTTAGTAAAGGGTAAGACATTACATTATACTACCACACCACTTTCAATATTTACTAACTGCAGAAAGGTAGTATACTTTTGGGCCCGCAGGCCCTCTCTTATGTAACTAAAATTTATGTTTTGGTAAGCTCAGTGCCTCAAGAGACAAGGGTCATCATGCAGTGAGGAACAAAAAGGTCACTGAATGTATTCCTCACTGACATCAAAGAATAAAATAACATCATATCAATGAGTCTGACCAGGGCAGACTGATTCGACTCTGGGAAATTTGTGTCCTACCATGACATTTCAACTTGACCAGCCTTCACAGTTATCCATTAGCAGAACCAGATGACTGAAGAAAATCGTATGTAGCAATTACAAGGTACAGGACTATGAATGTAACTACAGTACAGAATGAGTGCTACCTTTGTCATCCTGGCTATACATCTTAGTCCAGTGTTACCTCAACACTGGAGCACTGCAACAGATGTGATCCAGTCTGCACTGATAATTAAATACCATCCCATCTGTCGAGAGATAGATTGTACCACGTCAGTTTCCATTGACCAATGGTCCCAGATCAATGGGCACATTTGCACATTTATTACTGGGCTGAGCACCAAACACAGTGTTTTTGAGTTCTGTCTTACTCTGTTCTACTGAGATACGGTGCTGGCCTTAATCTGGCAGCTTTTACTGTTGAGTGTACACACAAAAAATGCTTAGTGTGATGGTTTGGGGTATAATTTGATATGAATTTCTATTTACTGGGAACCAGCTGAATGGCAGAATGCACGCCATCATTTTTTGAGGCACATGCACACCATCATTTTTTGAGGCACATGCAGTCCTTCTGGGAACTTCAAATGCTGCATTTCAGCAGGACAATCCCTAGCATGGTGTGACAAGAAATGGGACAAATTGGAGACAGTAATACACACTGTGTAATTACAATGACGACTATAATGTTTAATATTTGCCCATATTTTAAACTGGATTAACCTGGCAGCTTTCACACTGGAGGGGGGAAAAAAGTTAAAATTACAATATTCAATTACAGATTAATAAAAGAAGTCTGTAATGAAGAGAGAATGTATCTACAATTACAAATGTAATTATATTTCAAGACAAAATCAAACTGGTAATTGCAAAAATAAATAGGCCCTAGCCATTTTTATTGGAAAAATTAAATAACATAAAAAAACTTATATCGCTGGACTATATGTATGTCAAGTGAAATCTACGATACTCTGGTACAAAAATAAGTACACATCAGGAGTAAATGAAAACAATAGCTGCAACACGACATTATTTATGAGTCATTGACTTTCTCATCTTCTCACCCAATTTTTGAACAGTAAAATACTCTTCCAGAATTTTACAATCAACGCTACCACTGTCTTTGAAACTAACAGCAGAAAGAGGTGCAGAACTTGGACTTGCAATTATCTCCAAATTTTGTAAAATGTGTTGTGATCTTCAGGCCAAAGACTGTTTTACTGCAGCTCTCCACACTAGCCTACCCTTTGCAAGCCTCTTCATCTTGGATTACTACTGCAACCTACATACATATGAAGCAGCATACTGTGCTCAGGCCTTGGTCTCCGTCTACAATTTTCCCCACACGCCCCTCCATTAGCAAACTGACAATCCCTTGATCTCTCAGGATGTGTCCAATCAATAACCCCTTCTTTTTATAAAGTATACCCTAATGTTCTTACCTCTCAAGTTTGATTCAGCACGCCTTCATTAGTTATCTAATCTGTCCAATACATCTTCAGTACAACATTTCAAAAATTGCTATTTTCTTCTCGTCTGACCAGTTTATTGTCCAAACTTTACTTCCATACATGGCTACATCCCAGGCAAATATCTTCAGAAATGACTTCCTAACATTAAATTTATATATGATGTTAACAAATTTCTGTTTCACACTGTTTGGGCACTGTTCTTTTTATCATCTTGATTATTTTTAATGTCCCATTTCCGAATCTAATTCCTTCGTATTGATTGATTTACCTCAAGTACATGAACCATTACCCTTGTTTTACTTATAACCTCTTTTCAAGACAGTATCCATTTCATTCAATTGATTTTCTAAGCCCTTTCCAGTTACTGACAAAATTACAATGACATTGGCAAAGCTCAAAGTCCCCCCCCCCCCCCCCCCCCCCACACACACACACACAAATTTTAATTCTCTTATCAAATTTCTCCTTGGTTTCCTTCACAGCTTGCTCAATGTACAGATTGATTGGCATTGGGACTAGGCTACAACCGTCTCACTCTCTTCTCAACTACTTTATTTTATTCATGCCCATCAACTGCCATACTTGCAGTCTGCTTTTTGTACAAGACACAAATAACCTTCTGCTCTCTGTATTTTATTTCTGCCACTTTCAGAATGATGAGTTTATTCCAGTATGGACTATGAAAATTTTGAACCTCATCTATAAGCAATAAACCTAGGATTCCCTTTCCTCAATGCCATAGGATCAGTTTTGCCTTATGTACTCCTAGTCTACTTTGCTTATTTTCAATCACTTACGTTAAATGGTATTATACTTTTGCATAACTCTTGCCATTCTAAAAGGATATTTTTGGCTCAGAAACAGGTGATTCGGGTAATAAGTGGTGTAAGTTCGTGTATCTCTTGTCGACCCCTCTTCACAACTCTGGGTATTTTGACATTAGTCTCTTGATTTATATATTCTTTACTGTCTTTTCTTGTTAACAATATCAACTGATTCCCAAGAATAAGCAGCTTTAACTCAGTTAATAATCAGCAGAGATCCAACCTGCATTTGGATCGGACTTCCTTAACTCTTGTGCAGAAACGTGCAGTATACTGCTGCACCCATGTTCAATAAGCTACCACAAGAATTCAAAAATCTTAAAAGTAATCCACATGCTTTCAAATCAAAACTGAAGAGTTTCCTCATAGGTCACTCCTTCTATTCTATTCACGAGTTCCTTGAAAAATTAAGCTATTTCTTATGTTATGTTGCTGATTGCATTTACTTAAATTTATGGCTTGACTTTTTTGGGTTCATAAACATTTTATTTTTATCTGTTATTACTTTTATGTTGTAATTTCACATACTGACACGTTCCATGACCTTGGAGATTTGCTCCTCAATTTGGTCCTACGTAACTTGACATGTAAATAAATAAATACATTTCTCCAGAACCATCACAACAATCCTATTCACAACAGCAAACTGCAGACGATTAGTCAACCTGTGGGATGAAGCCCATCGCCACACTCTGGACGCGCTTGCTCCACAACAAGTTGTACCCATTCCCTGCCTGTCACAACATAGAGATACCAGGTACTTGCCTGGCTGCCAAACGCAGGAAAACTAAGCAAGGCGGCCATCTATGAAGGTGAGACACCACAGATGACAATTTTCCTGGGGTGACAGTTACCAGGACATCTGGGAATCTATTCAACGTCACTGTTGACACCTATCCTGTCCTGGTGCTAGTCGACTCAAGGGCTTCTATTCCTGTGTAATGTTGAATGCTTACCATCACCAGCTAAAGATGACTATATTTAGTGACACAAAATGATTGAGCTGAAAGTCAAAAATGGGAAATGTGTCCAGCTGACAGGAACATCTATTGTAAGAATAACTATCAATTACTGAACACAGTCCTTTGATTTTGTCATTTTAATAGACTGTAGTCATGTGATGATAAGCATCTCAAGTGGTCAAGGAAAACTTTGGATCACTAACTGTCACAAGCAGTCGCAATTCATCCCTAAAGGCATATATATAGGAAACAACCAGACCAGTCAAGAACGTGCAGCTCAGTGCCATCAACAAAGAGTTTGCTACAACATAGTGGAGGAAGCTACTATCAAACTGCCAATAGGATCTGGTCTGATCATGGAATGACACTGGCAAGTATTAGCCACTTTGTGTCGATTTTTGGATGCTATTAAATCTGAAGTAGAGAAAAGTACAGGCCAAGCAGCCCATGGTAAAACACTGTATCGACACTGGGAATCATACCTCAATTAGCCAGTTCTCTTACAGGTTGTCTGTGACACACAATTCAGTAGCAAGCGAAGAAGATGTCACTGATGGCATCACTGAAATATAACTTATTTCACGATACATTTTTAAGGGTATTTGAAAATTGTTGTCCCAAGAAAACAGTGAAACATAATTCCAAGAAAACATATAAAAAACCTTGGAAAACTAAAGGAATAAGAATATCTTGCAACCATAAAAGAGAACTGTATCTAACAGCAAGACGGAGTACTGACCCCAAAATTGTTCAATATTATAAAAACTATTGTGCAGTACTAAGAAAAGTTATTAAAAAGTCAAGAAGCATGTGCATCATGTCTGAGGTCAGTAACTCTGATAATAAAAATAAGGCAATTTGGAATATTATTGAAAGGGAAACAGGGCAACCAAGAGCACAGGAAGACTTTAGTGCCATAAAACTGAATGACAAGTGTACTAACAAACAATCTGAAATTGGAAATATTTTCAATAATCATTTTTTAAATGTTGTGGAGAAAGTAGGATCTAGATCTTCACTAGAAGAGGCAAGGCTTCTAATAGAAGAAGCCATAACTGTGCAGTTTGAAACAACTGTATTTCCACGAACCTCTCCCTCTGAAATCAGTAAAATAAAAAACTCACTGAAAAGTAAAAGCTCTTACAGAATTGATGGCATTTCCATCACGATACATAAAACTTGTTCCCTACAAATAAGTAGGATTCTCAGCCACTTATGTAATACCTCTTTGGAGCAGGGTGTTTTGCCCAATAGACTGAAATATGCCATTGTAAAACCATTGCATAAAAAGTGGGGATACGTCGGATGTCAACAACTATCGCCCAATCACTCTTCTGACAGCTCTATCAAAAATTTTTGAGAAAGTAATGTATTCAAGAGTAGCCTCCCATATATGTAAAAATAAAGTACTAACAAAATGGCAGTTTGGTTTTCAGAAAGGCTTTTCAACAGAAAATGCTATATACGCTTTCACTGATCAAATATTAAATGCTCTGGATAACCGGACATCACCCATTGGTATTTTTTGTGATCTCTCAAAGGCTTTTGACTGTGTAAATAATGGAATTCTTTTAGATAAGCTAAATCATTATGGTTTGAGGGGGGCAGTGCACAAATGGTTTAATTCATACTTAACTGGAAGAATGCAGAAAGTTGAAATAAGTGGTTCATGTAATGTTAATACAACAGCTGATCCCTCAAACTGGGGGGCTATCAAGTACGGGGTCCCACAGGGTTCGGTCTTAGGTCCTTTACTGTTCTTGATATACATTAATGACTTACCATTCCATATTGATGAAGATGCAAAGTATAGTAATAACATCCAAAAACCTAGAACTAAGTGATGTAATTGTAAATGATGTTTTTCACAAAATTATTAAGTGGTTCTCAGCAAATGGATTCTCTTTAAATTTTGATAAAACACAGTATATACAGTTCCGTACAGTAAATGGCACAACTCCAGTAATAAATATAGACTTTGAACAGAAGTCTGTAGCTAAGGTAGAATTTTCAAAAATTTTAGGTGTGGCCCAGGTGAGAGGTTAAACTGGAAGCAACACATTGATGGTCTGCTGAAACGTCTGAGTCCGGCTACGTATGCTATTAGGGTTATTGCAAATTTTGGTGATAAGAATCTCAGTAAATTAGCTTACTATGCCTACTTTCATTCACTGCTTTCGTATGGTATCATATTCTGGGGTAATTCATCATTGAGTAGAAAAGTATTCATTGCTCAAAAACGTGTAATCAGAATAATTGGTGGAGTCCACCCACGGTCAACCTGCAGACATCTATTTAAGGATCTAGGGATCCTCACAGTAACCTCACAGTATATATATTCACTTATGAAATTTGTTGTTAATAATCCAGCCCAGTTCAAAAGTAATAGCAGTGTGCATAGCTATAACACCAGGAGAAAGGATGATCTTCACTATGCAGGGTTAAATCTGACTTTGGCACAGAAGGGGGTAAATTATGCTGCCACAAAAGTCTTTGGTCACCTACCAAACAGCATCAAAAGCCTGACAGATAGTCAACCAACATTTAAAAATAAATTAAAAGAATTTCTAGATGACAACTCCTTTTACTCATTGGCTGAATTTTTAGATATAAATTAAGGGAGGGAAAAAAAACTAACTTAAGCGTTAGTGTCATGCAATATTTTGTGTAATGTAATATCTGGTACAGACATCTTTCATTAACCTGACACGTTCCACATCATTACGAAGTATCGTATTCATGATCTATGGAACAAGTATTAATCTAATCTAATCTACTGAACCCTCAGAGTCCTTGGTCCTCTCCTGCAGTCCTTGTGAAGAAGAAGGATGGCATATTGTCTTACTGCATCAACAATTAACAAATGAACAAAATCACAAAAAAAGATGTCCACTTATTCCCATGCAATGATGACACCCTAGACTCCTTCTCTCAATTTTGGACATGCAGACATGCTAGTGGCAAATCGAGGTTGACGAGGAGGCTAGCGACAAATCATGGCTGACACAGCTGACCAGGAAAAGACTCCCTACAGAACACCTGGTGTCCTCTATGAGTTAAATTACGCCATTTGGACTATGTAACCATCCAAACACTTTCGAGCATACAATGGACAACTTGCTTCACCAACTCAAATGGATGATATGGCTTCACTAACTGGATGACGTCATTTTTAAAGACATTTGAACAACATCTAAGCCACCTGAAACCATGATGGAGTAAATGCAGGTAGCAGATCTCCCCCTGAATCTGGAAAGTGACTCTTCACTCCCATGAAATAAAACTCCTGGAGCACCTTAGTTCATGGTGCTGGAGTCCGTCCAAGAGCGACTACTGTACAACCGAGAAAGAGTGTGCCATTCTTGCTTGGACCATCAACAAGATGTAGCTGTACTTACCTGGCAAACCATCCACCGTTGTGATGGACCACAAGTCTCCTCCGTTGACTGATAAGGGCGACTGGCAAGATGAGTACTGAGGCTTCAGGTTTACAATGCCACAGTGGTATAGAAAAGTGGATGCAAACACAAGGACACTGACTACGTTTTGAGGACTCCTTTGGCAGAACACAGTAGTATGGATGAAATGTCAGTCACCACTGCATTAAATGATAGTGCTGCTGAATAGAGGGTAGAGCCAGCATTGCTAAAAACCACTGAGGACTTGAGGTAGAAACCAACCAAAGGAGAATTCCAATTAATAATCACAACATTATATAAAATAAGTATGACTCAATAGGGCAGAGATGGTTGCTCATCATCTCATTCATGAAGACAGTACACAAAATCAGATGCAGGTGATACTGACCAGGTCTCTACCGATCCATTAGACACTTTGTGAGCCACTGTAAGAAACGCCAAAAATAGAACCAAGTGGCATAATTACCTTTGACGCAGCTGATACCAATTCTGCCTGTAGCAGTGCCTTTCCTCCGAATTTTAATCAATCTCTTGTGGGAAGTTCCCACAGCTGACTAATGAGAATCAATGGATAATAGCCAGCACTGACTACTTCACCTGCTACAATGTCACTAAAGCTGGGCTGCACACCAAAGCTATTGAAATTGCAAGTTTCCTTGCAGAAGAAATCATTCTGAAATACAGAGCACCCCAAATAATGATTGATCATGGAAAAGTTTTCCAGTGCAGACTAGTATCAGAGGTAATTTCATGTTGCGATATCACGAATAGGTGGCAACTATCTACCACCCACAGACAGATGGCCCCACAGAACTCTTTAATAACACACATGAAGATATTCTCTGGATGTATGTTGATGCTGAACAGAAACTGATAGAGAATTCTGTCCACTTCGACACTTGCGCATTGCAAAGAAAGACACCAGTGAAGAGGTCAAAATGACAATGGATACACTGTTCGAGTTTAAAACAGACAATACTCAGAATGACTATGTAAAACACCTGATCACCAGGAGCAAAGATGCAAAACAGCTGGTCTGTGGATGCCAAGAATGAGGACCAAATGCACTATAATGCCAAGTACCGGCCAGTGAGATAACAGTCCACAACACTTGGCAGAGATTTTTGCACCAGTGGACTATTGGAAAAGTTACTAAAGAGCTTTCTGGTCTGTATCATACATCTTGTCACTTATCACATATGAAGTTGAGGACTATGACCCTTCATCAACAAGAAAAAAGTGCAGACACACCATCCAAGTCCTCCACGTGAAACTATACTATATTTCTGAGGCACAAATAGACAATGGGAGATTTTCATTCAAGGAAACTGATTATGAAACTTCAAGGGAAGAGGCTACCTCCAATGCTCATAATAGTGAGGAGGCTGTGACAACCAGACCAGGACGTGAGGATTCTCCAGTGCTACTACACAGAGTATCCCTAACAAGATCTAGATCTAGGATGTTGTAGTTCACTTTAGTGTGTACTTCTGAAACAGTGGGTTGCTATTTCTCCAGGAGAGGAAGTAATCCAGTGAGCTGTGCTACACACATGGTGGATTAGTGGTTATGGTTGGTGGCTGCCATGTTATGGGCTCCCATTTGTAATCCCATAAAATATCTGTTATTCAGTATTCATTTTTCCAGAAGGTTCACAAAATTTCTTATTTTTGTAATATTTTTATACTGTATTCTGGAACAGTCTGTCTTATCTGTATGTTGTTGAGTGTAATAAACATGATCTCAGTAATGGCAAGACAATTGAGCATCAAGAACACAACTTTCATGATTGGGTAATTGCTGTGAATTGCCAAAAATATCCAAAAACCTAAAATTATTATTCCAGTCTTCTAGAGCGTGATAGGAAAAAGTACATAATGTGCATGCTGTAAATTTGGTTCATCAAACAGTGACAATAAGATGACTTTGTATGGACACTATAGCAGACGTATTTGTGAAGCTCACCTCACCTACTTTTGTCCAAACTACAAGAAATGAATGGCAATATTGTGTACGAAATTTATTTACAATACAGGTCTTTATCACTTTCCTCTGTTACAATACGAACACATGGTGTAACAATACTAACAATAATAATAGAATTATTAAAAAAAAAAGGTTGTAAACAGAGATTACTAAGCCTCCTATTTACTCAATTTTGATTTTTTAGTAATTTAATTCCTAGTTTCTGCTAAAATCTAACAGAGCTGGTGGTACTGGTGCATTCAATGTATCCATAACAGAAGTTAACACGCAACAGCAGATTTAACTAATTGTAACATAATTATAGAACCCGTGTTGTTATGTCCTTTCACATTCATGGTACAGTATAGGATTTTTTTACATAAGCATCTGCAGAGTTAATGAAATGACCACAATAATGATCGCTGTAGTATAATAGGAAATACTTTCCTATTGGTCTGCAAAATATAATTTATTTGATCATGAACTGGTTTTTGGATTCTTAAGCCATCATAAGGAGACAAAAGATGTTGCAGCCACTGATAAAATGATGTGTGACTTAACGCAGATATTCATAAGACAGACACAGGACACAGAGGACACATAAAATGACGACATACACAGTGTTCACAAGGGAAAGTGTTAGTTTTTTATGCTATGCAGAGTGACTTCATAGTCATTTTAGTATCATCTGCAGCTTGATAATTGCAAACAATGTTCACTAAGTTTGATTATTGAAATATACACTAATCACAAGAGACATTGCTTTCAAATTCACCTCCAGTGGTGTATTACAAACAATAGTGCAATGGTTAACTGCCATAGGAATAGTATTTAAATGCATCACTCATTATGAAAAATCATATTAATTAGTGAGATTAAGGCTGACTTAAACGAGGCTGTGTTGAACAGGATCATTTACAACAAACACTTATTTCATGCTAAAGTGAAACTATGATCTTTCGTATGCACTGCCGTTAACAAAATATGGTAGTTTGGCACCATGGATCACCAGCATCTGGATAGTCCTGCCCATTTCAGCACCTTTTGCCCATTTGTATGATCACATTCACATTTGTAGATGTTGCTGGGTGTCACCATGTGCAAACACCACTCCAAGCTGCAATTGTTTATTTTACAACTTGCTATTATCAACCCTTTCAGCAGAATGATCACATTACTTTGCAAATTCCAGTAGTGAGCAACATACTCCTTAAAAGAAATCATATCATACAACAAAAGAGTTTTGTGTATGTATGTATTCAGTTCTGATTGTCAACCCACACAAAGCTCGACAAATTTCATGAAGCAGGTAACACAACAGTCAGAGAACTTCAGATTTCCTTCTGTATGTTGTCAGCAGATGACACGAAATCAAAAGCAGCATTGTCAACTGAGTAGCATTCAACTGTAAGTGGCAGTCTGTTCTATATAGTACATCTCAATAACACTTGTATGAATATTTGGTAGCCTACAGCCATCGTTAGCACAAAACCATTAAGAGCTAAACTAATAGCAAACGGTGGCAATTGCAAAGCACTGCAGAGAAATTCCATCCCACACTGAACATAACAACACTCTCTAAAACACAAAGGAATTAAAGACATTAGCTGTCAGTGGGCATTGATTTATACCAAACGGGCAAGTTTTAAAATTGTGCCGGACCGGGATTCAAACCTGGGTCTCCTGCTTACCAGGCAGATACGCTGACCATTTGTGTGGACACAATAGTCAGCACAACTACACAGTGTACCCTTGCACGCCTTCCATAAGACATAAATTCTCAATTTATACCCTGCACCACTGATGTTGTGCCCCTGCTCTTTAACTCATTACTCACAGCATCTCGCCGATGCCTGTATGAGTTCCAGCCTAGTGTGCATCTGTACTGAAGGGATCATTGGCCATCACTGCTAATCATGCAAGGGCACTCCATGTGGCTGAGGTGACCACTGTGTCCAGATGCCGCAGTGATCAGTGCATCTGCACGTATTGAACTAGTAAGCAGGAGACCCTGGTTTGAATCCCAGTGCAGCACAAATTTTTCTACTTGCACCACTGATACAAATTAATGCCCACTGGCAGTTAATGTCTTTAAGTCCTTTGTGTCTTGTTCCAATGTCACTGCAGGATAAAAATATGTAAGAAACATTTATTGTTTGTTGATGTCTCTGTCTTAACTGTACTGCAAATTAGAGAGCCCTTTTATCAATTATTTGCTGGTGTGTCTGTCTTAAGCGTTCTGCAAATTGGAAAGCTCATTCATCAGACACTTTTTGCATTCACTGATAAAACATCAGCAGCATTTGTACAGTAATCATCACAAGTGTACAGAACTTCTAGTTCTTTTGATTATTATAAGATAAACAACAATTATGCTCCAGACTGACACACTGTAGATATTATCACCAGTATTTTGTGTCCCTTTTCATATTCTGAAGCAAATCAGTCCTCATTTCATATTGCACTGCAGACATTTGCTGCTTTTATTGCTTCATGGCAATTGGAGCCCACTTTTCTGATAATTGCGTATGATAACTTTGCGCAGTTCCCTTTCTTCATTTGAAACCTTTATCAGTGGATCAGTGCTGTGTTACTCTCTTTTCATTTGTGTTCCTTTTTTTTCCAGGCAGTGCCAACAAAGTACTCTTAAGACAAACTGTTTTTAAGTCTATAATAACATATCAAAAAGTGTTATCTACACTGAATGTTTACAATACGCTAAAAAAAAGTTACTGTCTGGTGAATGAGCTTTTCAGCCCACAGTGTATTTAATACAGAAACACAAAATAATTTTAACAGCTAATGATGAAGGGGGCAGTCGATCACTCTTAATTTATGGTGCTCCTACTGCAGTCGATACAACTGCGTGATATTTTTAACTACATTGTAATTTCTGATAGAAATGAAAATAAAACTCACTGGAATATTCTTTTTGTGTTTCAGACACTTTGTTAACTCAGCAGCTTCTTGCACGTCTTTTAAGCGCAAACTGTTCTCCTCAAGAGCAGATCAGTTAGGGCACGCTCAAAGAAACAGATTGTCCGTGAAAATGTATTCTTCCTGCCACTAGCGTTATTGAAACTTGGTAACAGTGCAGAATGTAACTGGCAATTCAGTGATGTTCGACTTGTTACCTCAGGTGGTGCAGAATTATCCTGCTAAATTGACTTAACAAACAATGGAAAAATCCAGAATGGAATGTAATAATGAAAAGGACAGTTTATACTCACCATATAGTGTAGATGCTGAGTCGCAAAAATCAACAACAAAAAGACTGTCGGAAAATCAGCTTTCAGCCAACAAGGCGCACACACACACACACACACACACACACACACACACACACACACACAGTCTCTGGCAGCTCAAGCCCGACTCTGCCTTGTTGGCCAAAACCTAACTTTCCGACAATCTTTTCATTGTGCCTTTCTGCGACTCAGTATCTCCACTATATGGTGAGTAGTAACTATCCTTCTCACTAAATTTGCTTCTACATCTACATATCTACTTTGCAAGCAACCAAGTGATGTGTGGTGGAGGGTACAATTCGTCACACCAAAGTCATTTCCCCCCCCCCCCCCCCCCCCCCCTCTGTTCCACTCGTGGATCACATGAGGGAAAAACGACTGTCTGTACGCCTCAGTATGAGCTCTAATTTTCCTCTTCTTTGAGAGCTGATCATTGCACGATCTGAAAGTTGGTGGTAATAATATATGCTCTACATCCTCGGCAAAGATCGGATTTCGGAATTTAGTCAGCAGCCATTTCCGTTTAGCTTGTCGTCTATTTGCATGTGTATCCCACTTCAAACTTTCTATGAGATTCGTAACGCTCTCGTGATGGCTAAACGTACCAGTCACAAAAATTGCTGCTCTTCTTTGGACCTTCTCAATCTCTTGAATGAGACCCAATAGGTAAGGGAAACAATACTCTATGACTGGACAAACTAACATATTGTAAGCAATTTCCTTTGTTGAAGGTCTGCATCGCTTCAGGATTCTACCAATAAACCGCAATCTAGAGTTTGCCTTGCCCACTGCTTGTGTAATCTGATCATTCCATTTGAGATCATTTTGAAGTCACACCCAGGTACTTGATGGATGTTACTGCTTCCAAAGACTGGGCACTTATTTTTTAGTGGTACATTAATGGGGATTTTTGCCGTGTTATAGGCAGTAGGTCACACGAATATTGAGCAACAACTGCCAGTCATTACACCACACATTTATTTTCTGCAAATCCTCATTGATTTGTTCACAACTTTCGTGTGATACTACTTTCCTGTAGACTACAGCATCATCGGCATACAGTCTAATGCCGCTAACTGAAGTTCTGCTTGTTTCTTGAGAAGTCACCCCATTCAGGACAACATACTGCTCTCTCTCTGGTAGAAAACTTTCTATCCACTTGAACTTTACGGGGTATGAGGTCTATTTGGTCATTAGTACAATGTACGACAGCTGCAACAACGAGACATTATTCCGAGGCTACTGTTACAATATTGTACAACTGCATTCAAAAATAAGCTATCATTTTTATCCAGTCACATTCAGGATGTCTAAACAACTTGGGAGGCAGAGTTTCATGCTCTTGTGAGCAATAGTTTGCCAGTCATTTGTGTTTTATCAAAATTTGATTGAAATTGAAATCAGTTCCACATTAAAGCTACAAACAAAAAATTTGTTGTGATGGGTCTCATTAGTCATTATATTTGTGAGGTTAGCGCCATTTTGTGATAAGAGTAGTAATTTTTTAGTTATTCCTGTTTATTTCTGTTTCTGACTGTAAACTTGACCAAGGGTCAAAACTATCAAACACACCGTTTCTGGCAGTCCAGATGAGGAAGCTGTGCCAAGTTTGAGGTTCTCTGGACCGATAAGAAAGGAGTACAATTTTCTGAACTATCTTGCTGAAGACATACAACAAAATTTTGTCTGAAGAACTACAATTGGCGCAGTTTAATAGAGAGGTGGATACATTTGCACTGGAGAAAAAGAAAGTGATCTACAGCTAGTTGGTAGATGCCTGAAGTGAATAATGGGAAGCAACTGAATGCTTCGTCAGATGAATGACTCACCATCAAGTCTGTGCAAGTGTAATAATCCAGTTAAGTGTATGACTAGAAAACCAAGAGTTCTGTACAAACTCAATTATGTGTATAAATAGTTCATCCATCCTGGGAATCGAGAATTTCAAAGATTTTTGCTTGTTATTAATATCAATACTGACATGGTACCAAAATATGTGACATAAATGGCTGTATCTTTAAAATCTATGGGTGGGGACTACTCAGGATGACGTCATTATCAGGAGTAAGAAAACTGGCGTTCCACGGATCGGAGAGTGGAATGTCAGATCCCTTAATTGGCCAAGTAGCTTAGAAAATTTGAAAAGGGAAGTGGATAGGTTAAAGCTACATATAGTGAGAATTAGTGAAGTTCGGTGGCAGGAGGAACAAGACTTCTGATCAGGTGAATACAGGGTTATAAATACAAAATCAAATAGGCGTAATACAGATGTAGGTTTAATAATGAATAAAAAAAATAGGAATGCAGGTAAGCTAATACGAACAGCATAGTGAACACATTATTGCAGACAACATAGACACAAAGCCCACGTCTACTACAGTAGTACAAGTTTATATGCCAACTAGCTCCGCAGATGATGAAGAGATTGAAGAAATGTATGATGAGATAAAAGAAATTATTCAGATAGTGAAAGGAGATGAAAATTTAATAGTCATGGGGGACTGGAATTCGATAGTAGGAAAAGGAAGAGTAGGAAAAGTAGTAGGTGAATATGGGCTGGGGGTAAGGAATGAAAGAGGAAGCTGACTGGTAGCATTTTGCACAGAGCATAACTTAATCATAGCTAACACTAGTTCAAGAATCATAAAAGAAGGTTGAATACATGGAAGAAGCCTGGAGATACTTGAAGGTCTCAGATAGATTATATAATGGTAAGACAGAGATTTAGAACCAGGTTTTAAATTGTAAGACATTTCCAGGGGCAGATACCGACTCTGACCACAATCTATTGGTTATGAACTGTAGATTAAAACTGAAGAAACTGCAAAAAGGTGGGAATTTAAGGAGGTGGGGATAAAATGAAAGAACCAGAGGTTGTAGAGAGTTTCAGAGAGAGCATTAGGGAACAACTGACAAGAATGGGGGAAAGAAATACAGTAGATGAAAAATGGGTAGCTTTGAGGGACGAAATAGTGAAGGCAGCAGAGGATCAACTAGGTAAAAAGAAGAGGGCTCTTCTTGGACAAGAGAAGAGATACTGAATTTAATGGAGGAAAGGAGAAAATATATAAAAATGCAGTAAATTAAGCAGGCAGAACAGAATACAAACATCTCAAAACTGAGATCGATTTGAAGTGCAAAATGGCTAAGCACGGATGGTTAGAGGACAAATGTTAAGGATTTAGAGGCATATATCACTAGGGGTAAGATAGTAACTGCCTACAGGAAAATTAAGAGAGACCTTTGGAGAAAAGAGAACCACTTGTATGAATATCAAGAGCTCAGATGGAAAACCAGTACTAACCAAAGAAGGCAGAAAGGTGGAACAAGTACATAGAGAGCCTATACAAGGGCAATGTAATTGAGGGAAATACTATGGGAACGGAAGAGGACATGGAAGAAGATAAAATGGAAGATACGATACTGCGTGAAGAGTTTGACAGAGCACTAAAAGACCTAAATTGAAACAAGGCCCCAAGAGTAGACAGCATTCCATTAGAATTACTGATCGGCTTGGGAGAACCAGCCCTGACAAAACTCAACCATCTGGTGAGCAAGAAGGCGAAATACCCTCAGATTTCAAGAAAAATATAACAATTCCAATCACAAAGAAAGCAGATGTTGACAGGTGTGAATATTACTGAACTATCAGTTTAATAAGTCACAGCTGCAAAATACTAAAACCAATTCTTTACAGACGAATGGAAAAACTGGTGGAAGCCGACCTCGGGGAAGATCAGTTTGGATTCCATAGAAATGTTGGAACACATGAGGCAATACTGACCCTACAACTTATCTTAGAAGACAGATTTTAGGAAAGGCAAACCTATGTTCCTAGCATTCATAGACTTAGAGAAAGCTTTTGACAGTGTTGACTGGAATACTCTCTTTCAAATTCTGAAGGTGGCAGGTGTCAAATACAGGAAACAAAAGTATATTTACAATTTGTACAGAAAACAGATTGCAGTTAGAAGAGTCGAGGGGTATGAAAGAAAATCAGTGGTTGGGAAGGGAGTGAGACAGGGTTGTAGCCTATCCCCAATGTTATTCAATCTGTATATTGTGCAAGCAATAAAGGAAACAAAAGAAAAAATTGGAGTAGGAATTAAAATTTGTGGAGAAGAAATAAAAACTTTGAGACTTGCTGATGACATTGTAATTCTGTCAGAGACAGCAAAGGACCTGGAAGAGCAGTTGAACGGAATAGACAATGTCTGGAAAGGGGGCTACAAGATGAACGTCAACTAAAGCAAAATGAGGATAATGGAATGTAGTTGAATTCTGAGGAAATTAGATTAGGAAATGAAACACTTAAAGTAGTGGATAAGTTTTGCTATTTGGGGAGCAAAATAACTGATGATGGTTGAAGTAGTAGTTTCGACAAGAAGAGAATAGAAGCTTTTGAAATGTGGTGCTACAGAAGAATGCTGAATATTAGATGGGTAGATCATGTAACTAATGAGGAGTTACTGAATAGAATAGGGGAGAAGAGGAATTTGTGGCACAACTTGACTAGAAGAAGTGATTGGTTGGTAGGACACATTCTGAGACATCAATAGATCACCAATTTAGTACTGGAGGGAAGTGCGGAGGGTAAAAATCGTAGAGGGAGACCAGGAGATGAATACACTAAGCAGCTTCAGAAGGATGTAGGTTGCTGTAGTTATTCGGAGATGAAGAGGCTTGCACAGAAGAGAGTAGCATGGAGAGCTGCATCAAACCAGTCTCTGGACTGAAGACCCCAACAACATCATCATCTTTAGAATGCATTGATGTAGAATGCTAAAAATTTTTTCACACAAAGTTGTTATTTAACACACAAGTCAACTTGACACATCTACCCATTCCTGAGAAAAGGGGGTCTTAACAGATGGATAGACAGACAGTCAGATAACAAGGCATGTTACCTAATGCAGGGTGTATACGCGGACAAGAAAAAATTCCCGAATTTTCCAGTTAAAAATAAAGTTTTTCCTGGGTGAAAGTACATTTCTTCCATGTTAAGTGACAATATATCTTCCCTCGGAGCTGTAAAACGTATCAATCCTTTGAATGGTGAAGGTTTTATACAACGGTGTAGAACTTCTGGAAAATGCAACCCAGCAAAAAACAACACACTTTGGATAGCTCCTTTCTGTGCAGTTATGCCCAAGAACATTTGCACTGACTAATTTTCCTGTTACAAAAATAAAAACACAAATTCCACCAATTACAGCGCAGTAGCTTCTGAAGCAATGAAATCAAGATTGCAATGTGCTTTTGTCAACTGATCGTAGCTCACATGATCTTGCTAGCCAATGACAGCGGATATTCAGAGCATGGGACATGTGATGTAGTCAGCCAATAGCAACATCACTGTTGTGTAGCACAAACCCACAAACAGAAAAAGTTAACGATTTAAATTACTACAGAGTATAACCACAAGAAAAGTTAAGCTTCCACATATCATTTTGGTCATCAAAAATTTTTCGCTGGTCCGCCCCCCCCCCCCCCCCCCCTCCCCGTTCTTGAGAAAAAGGTTCTTCCAGCAGAAATTTGAGCACAGGACTATGCCAAGTCCACGTCACTTGATTTTCTGATCCATGGAAGATTATAAAGTTATGAACTTAGAATGTTCTTGCGTGAAAGTACATTAAAATTTTATAATGAGTTTCAGACTCTGTTTTTGAAGAGTTCCACCAAATTGAGACCTACGAGTGATTCTATGAGGAGAAACTCTGATCGCAAACTTTAACTTTCATACGTGCACTGGAGTTTGATTTTGAACATTTACACAAAGTTGGAAATTCAAATGCAGTAATTTGATTATACATGTTCAAGTATGGTACTCTGAATGTTATCACATGCATTCCATTCTGTGCTATAAAAACCATGTGAAAGTACTAACACATTTCTAATATTTGTGAGTGTTGGATGTTTCGAAGCGAGCAAACATTCTATGAATTTTACTACTTTTCGTTCTTCAACTGATCATATATCAGGATTATGATAGATTGTATAAAGGGTTGTTCCACTTAAGAACTGGTGCTATCTATAGAAGAATATATTTATTACTTAATAAACACTTATTTTTACCATTAAAACCTTAATGCCACTATCCATAGCCTGCTTAATAAATTCTAGTGCATGTGTGGATGTGCTAGGCAACCTCATGCCCTTGCTGTTAAGTTAGGCAATGTACATCTAATGGCTTCTAGGAACTGGAAATAAACTAAGAGCGAATGAACCATTTTAGAACTGCACCACTTCAACATGATATTTTCTTACAATTTTTATTGAATGCTCTGAATAATTCGCAAGTAAGGCGTGTCATCGAGTTAGTAAATTTAACATTTTTAATCCAAGAACATAATTCCCTGCTGTGAATTATCTGTTGCAGCCATCACAATGGCAATAACAAAAAGCTGAATATGGTAATGGTTTGCTAACTCAGTAGCAAACTGGCTACTATGTGAAAGCAAATGCTGTCTTGGCTGTGAGTTCCAATCATTCTGGAGATCTAGTACATTTTGTCATCAGCTTTTTACCTCTTCTCTGACTGAATTGGAAACAGCCTGATACACAGTCAAAAAGGAAAGCTAAAGAGAATTTCTCATAACATCTATTCAGTACCCCCATAGGTCTGAATGTGAGAGACTTGTAAAATTAGACAATATATACTTTTTTAATAGCAGCATTTTTCTGCTTATGCCAAATAAACTTTTTGTGTGACAATACAATTTTATTTATTAACTCGTGCCACTGACTAATTTGTTAACCATGTTGCTTTCTGTGACTACTCCTTCAGTCACACTGCTGAAAAGCTATTAATTATATAAGGAAGCAATCGAATGAAAATGATACAGATGGGAAAAAGTTAGTACACTCTTTATTATTTCAAAAGTAATCAACATAATTGTTAATAGACTTATCCCACAGTAGAACAAGATGGTCAATGTCTTTGTCGAAAAATGTCTGTGACTGCCTATGGACCATGATCATAACTCTTCCACTGAAGCAAATTGACAGCCACAAAGTGTTTCTTCAGGGCTCCAAAACTGTGGAAATCATGTGAGCAGAGATCAGGACTGTATGGAGGACATATAACAGCTTCCAAGCGAAACTTCTGCAGTTTAATTGAAACAACCTTATCAATATGTAGGCCTGCCCACAATTGCCTTGGCTGTTTAGAATATGCTGCAGAAGCTTCGCTTGGAAGCCCTTAAAAATCCCCCATACAGTCCCAATCTCTCCCTACATGATTTCCACATTTTTGGAGTTCGTGGCCTTCTATTTGCTTCAGACAAAAGGTGCACACCTCGGCACAATCATCATAATGTAGTCAAGCACAAACACTTTTCCATGAAGACATGAAAGAGACGACCATATTGTCTAACAGTAGGATAAACATATTATGAGTTATGGTGATGGCTTTAGAAATAATAAACAGTTACTTTTTTTCCATTTGTCTCATTTTCATTTCACTGCTCCTTATAGGAAAAAGCTAGTTTGAAAAGTTTGCTGAATCACCAACAGATGCACCAGCACAATGAGGTTCCTGCACAAGAACAGGACAACCTGTATGAGTAAACAGCATCAATGCTATGGGTGAAGATCTGTGGTGCGGTTGTGTCTCTTGTTGTTGTTGCTGTATAGCGATTTGTGAAAGTGGGGACAGGATGGAGAGGGGGAAGGGGGGGTAGGGGGGGGGCGCAGAGGTGAGGAAAGACATTCAGTTCTAAAATCCCATATGCACCCTTATTCCTAAATCAAAAAATTTAGATTCACAGGAACTCATGAACAAGCGTTATTCTTACAACTCACAAGTAGATAAGAAATTAATGATACCCACAAACTAAGCACTGTGTGCCACACACACTGTTGTATTTTGTGAAATACAAATTCAACTGTAACAAGCAACGCTGTTTATCATACATTTACTTTTCTAGAAAAATACTACGACAATACAAGCAAAGTAGGAGAGAGATGCTGGTCATGTGGGGTTCAAACCAAGCTGTGAGTTATGTTCACGCGCGCGCATATGTGTTGTCTATTTTCCACAAAGGCCTTGTAGGCCGAACGCTTATATTGTGGCAGTCTTTTTGTTGTGCCTATCTGCCACTCATCATCTCCGCTATATGGTGGGTAGAAACTTTCCTTTTCACATTCCATCCTGGATTTTCCATTGTGAGTTATGTTCAGATGGCCAAGTTGATTAAAAAACTGCCCATAAAAGACAAAGGTTCAATCAATTCTGAATCTACCACACTATAAAGAGAAATATTTTTCTTAGCAAACCAAGAAGTTCTTGAATACAAAAGTAATGACATACGTTTCATGGAATATCACATTTTTTATGAAATATCTCTGATTTAAGCTTATCACAACTGTTGCTCAGTCACCTAAGAACAACTGTTTTGTATCTTATACCCTCTTCTGTATCTCACTCTCTTTGCTTCTAGGCACTTTCTGTTCAAATTATACACTCTGCTATTGTTCATTCAAATAATATTAATTCAACTCATTCTAGCTACATTCAACCTTTTACGAATTCAAGTAACTGTACAGTGCACAGAGTAAGTCCATTCTGCTTCTAGATAAAGTACTGACAAATCTCTATTGCTTCTGTTTTTAATGGGAGAGAACTAAAAATGGAAAAAGTTGTCTAAAATATTATCATTATTAACACAAAACAGTAACTCAATACTCACCGTCAATGCCAAGATCAAGCTGCACAGCAATGGTAAGACGCTGACAGATGTCCACTAGAGCAGCTTTCTTTGGATCCTCACTGATACCACGACGCCCAAGAGCAGTATTACATAAAGGACATTGTGGATGACGTGACTTCTGGAGAAGGGTGCTCACACAGTCTTGACAAAAGGAATGACGACACCGTGTCTGCACTGGATCCTTAAGCAGCTCCAAGCTGCAAAACCCACACGATATATGATAGCATTCTGAATACTTTTCATTTTTCTCATTAAATGGCAAATTACATAATATTTCATAGCCATATTAAAGTCGAAAATTTGTTAGACCAATTTTAATAGAATTAAGAGTAACAAAGCAAAGCTTAGCATACAGAGGACATGGTTCTGATTTTTCCCACCCTACATCATGATACCACTCTTTGCGCCAGTGACTCCCTTATCAGACTTTACCTCACCGCCTCACTCTGTGCGTGCAGTGCAGCAGGTGGTTGCAGAGGCTTACCATGGGTGGTTCTATGCAGTGCTTACTTACTGGTATGCTTTGTGCTTCTTATCTCAATAATATGTTGCATTTGGTCTAACATCTCACATTAGCTCGTTGTTTTTAGGCACATTTTTGTTACATGGCATAGGATAATTTCTGTATCCCAACTTTTTATTCGTTGAAAACTATCCACCCTATAGTTTTAACAATGATGGTTGAGCCTTCTATATTCGCTGCCATACGGTTTACCATGTTTTAATTTTTGTAAGTATACTTGTGTTTTTGTCTGTTCTCACAATTAGATGCTTATGGTTATGGTATTACTTTGATATATATAGGAGTTCAGTAAGTATCATTTTTCACTTCTCACTGTTTCGATATGCACTTGATGATGCGGTTATAGACTATGAAACTCATAGTGCCTTAATAAAATTGGTTCAAGATAGAGCTGTTTGTGGAATTCTTGCTATAAAATGTACTACCACTGCAGATGCCCTGGTGAAGGAGTCATTTGTAGTTATTTATGGAGACAGTTGCATCCCCACTCAGCAACAATGAAGGCACAAGAATGTCCAAACACTCACTGGAAAGAGACATTGATTAGGGCCACTCTGTGTAGTAGTATCTGGCAGATACAGCACACGAAAGCAGAGGCCATCACCGGAAAGGCTACACTGGACAGTCATTGAAGACTACTGGTGGATTAGAGTAACAGCAAGGTTATCAGTGCCCTTACACACATTAAAAGAAATGAATGTGGCTGAAATTAGAAAAATGTTATACTGTGAACAGGAATCATAAAAAGTAACACTCACTTGCATTGAGCTCACAATTACTCTATTCGCATCGACCTCACAATTACTCTATCTCACATACCGTAAGACCAATGGAGAAAGGAAAAGAGGTGCTATTCATGGGATTAAAATAGAAATAACATAACAGTGGAGCTAAAAAACAAGAAGAGGAAGCAAAGGGCAATGTGACTGACTGACCACTCACAAAAAAAGTGGTTGAGCCTGTCATCCAGTCAACATGTTACAAACATCTCCCTAAAATTTTCGGAAATACGTTGGAAAAAAATCACAAAACCTTAAAACTCTTACCATATTTGTTTGATTGTTACCTAAAATAGATGGTAGTTCCGTTGGTAAATCCAGTCTAATAAAATATGGCGCACAGTTGTCTGTATGCCACAAGCACCACACACTGAAGGTTTCTCTTTTGGAGCAAGAATTCATGTGTCATAGGGCTGTGCCCCATGCGGGGATGAGTAAGGAGAACCTAATGTTGTGAATAGCTGGAAGGAGGGACCCCACGGCCGTTGTTGTGGGCTATACTAGACAGATCTTATTGTCTGTCACTCGCAGCCACCTATCCTCCCATTGACACAAGACTATGTCTCAACAGTGAAGCAACAGCATGCAGGGGGATGGTGCACCAAGCTAACTGAGAATCGTGACACCTCTCCTTGGCTGCTACATCTGCCCTTCATTCCCCGCAATACCCACGTGCCCTGGCGCTCAGCAGGAGGACACTTCTTTCCTCGGCCACTGTAGTCGGAGGAGGGCATCCTGGATACTCTGAACTACTTTACTGATGGATACAAGCATTGTCGATAGTGAAGCGCACTCACAGAAAAAGAACACACAGGGAATTTAGTAATTGAATCACATCTCATCCACTCCAGTACCCGCAAGATCACATACAGTTCCATATCGAAGACAGTAAAGTCTTCTGGCAGTCTGACCTTAAGGATAAGATCAGGGAAAATAATGAAGTAACCAAAAGAGTTTCCCTGTTTCAACTCATCCATAAAGACAGCTGTAGAGTAGCAATGTTCAGTTAAGATGGCAGAAAATAAAGTATTAAAAACACACACAGGAGTACAATCTCTACTGTACTGCACTACACTGAAAATTACTCTGGGCCTCTGCAGTAACCTGGGTGGTAGACGGTTAAAACCCTGGGTTTGGGGTTGTACTTGCTCCTTGCCACGACTCCAGCAAATGCCGCACGCTGATCCCAAACAGCCTTGTTATTCATGGACGATTGGAGAAAAGGCTTCCACAGGTGGATGATCAACAGTACATACGCAGGTGAATTAAGAACTGTGAGAAATTACATGCTTGACTCACCATGAGGAGTTGCTGTCAGATTGTAAGTGGCAATTCACCAGTCTCAGCACAGAGACTGGGTATGGGGCTGGTCCTATAAGCACCCATGGCCAGCCTAATCCACTCATGGTGGACAGCGTCAATGGTCTTCAAATAAGACAGCAGCATGAGATCCACCCATTCCCGGACACTGACGCGGTGTTCAAACTCAGCCAGCTAGTTGAATATTGTCCAGTTATCCATGATAACGGTCCATTTTAGTGACTTCTGTTCAGGTAACACTCCATCCAGTAGGTGAATGAGGAGTGGCAAGTGATCACTTGAATGGAGGTCGTCAATGACTTGCCACCGAACAGACGGCAGGGGATGAAGAACAGAAAAAGAGGTTAATGGCCGAGAATGACCCAGTAGTAGCACAGATATGAGTAGGAGTACCTGTGTTGAGAATGCGCAGTTGGTGAGACTTCATGAGGGTCTTCAAACCCCAACCCCGAAGGCAAGTAGAGGTCGAGCCCCACAAGATAAGATGGTCATTGAAGTCTCCCTGTAGGAGAATGGGCAAGGGGGTTGTTCTATAAGATCCAATAGAGCCTCAGAGTCTATCGCATCAGGCAGAGGTAAATACAGTGAGTAAACAGTGCTCATCTGGCACAAATTAACTTCAGCAACAAATGCCTGCAGGTCATAAGCTAGGGGAAGGCAGAGGAGTGGTGCATGTAACTGACAAACAAGCAACCCCTCCCTTGGCCCTTTTCACAGTCAAGTCATTCTTGTGATATAGTGTATAGCCCTGTAATACAGGGGCATCAGACACTTTAAAATTCATTTCCTGCTAACGCAAGCACAGGGGGCATTCCTATGCTAACAGTTTCAGTTCCTCCAGATGTGTCCTGAACCCATTTATGTTCCTTTGTAATATGGGAGCCATCTACCACGATGGTTGCAATTTATCCTGTCTTTTTGCCCTGTAGGTGAACCCACAGCGGGTATTTGTTTGTTTGTTTGGTTGGTTGGTTAAAAAGTGGAGGGGGAGGGGGGCAGACACGAAGGGACTAAACAGTGAGGTGATTGGTCCCTTATTCCCAGTAGCACAATTACCCAATGGAAAGAAGAAAACAAAGAAGATGTATGGCACAATAACAGGAGAAATGATGAACCAGAAGAACGGCAGGACAAGAAACACTACAATGGACAAGAAAACCACAGAGACACGCAAGAAACCGGGAGAAGAGATGAAAAACAAGAAAGCACATTACCATGGCTGGCTGACCACGAGAATAAAAAAGGAGAATCCAGACACTCTGCAACTCATTAAAACCTCCACCCTAAAAGTCCTAGAGTGGAGGACACAGAGGGACAAAGGACATGCGCTAAAACTCAGATAAAATGATAAAATCCACCACCACAAATAAAACTTAAAACTAAATCTGCTGTTGAGGCATTGTCGCCCAGCGCTGAAGATAGGGTGCTGGGACATGGCTAAAAGTGGGCAGTCCAACAAGAGGTGAACAACTGGGCATTTGGGAGCCACAGCAACACTGAGGTGGGTCCTTGCGATGGAGGATGTGTGAGCCACGTATGGCCAATGCGTAGCCGACAAAGGACAACTGATTCCCTGTGAGAAGCCCGCAGGTAAGACTTCCACACATTCTTCGCTGTCTCCTTAATGACACAGCGAGTGGAGGCTCAGTCTTGGGGCGAGACAGTTGCCTGAGTCTAACACCAAGATCCATGAGCTCTGCAGAAAAATATTGGGAGACATCAGGGAGAGTGATGTCAACATCATCAGACTCTTAACTTCCTAACTATCAGTGGTGGATGCTTGATCTTTGACTCGTCGTCCTGAGTAGGCTTCAGAACCACAGCTGTGGCTGTGATAATGACAGCACTGGGTGGCATCCCAGACTGGATCTTTCGGAGGGGCTGGGAGCTTTGCAATGGCGGCCTTTTCTGAAGTTCTTTGAGGAGAGACAGGCATCAAAATAACTGCTACAAGACAACTACATTGGCAAATGCAGTTGCTAGTGCTGACACTGCCAACCTCCATTAGTGTAGCAACATCAGATTTCTGCACTGGCTGTTTAAGAACTGAAGTAAAAGAGTGAATGTTGGGGGGAGGAAGGGGGGCAGCATGACTTTATAAATCTTTTTGGGCTCGCCATATGGGATGCGGTTTGTAGTCTTCAGCTCTAGTATCTTCCATTTTTTCAAGGTACACACCACAGTCCTGACTCCAGACAAGGTGAGGCCCAGAGCAACTCACGCACTTCAAAGGTGATGAACATGTGACTCCTTCGTGGGCAGCATTGCCAGCCACAAGTGGCTGGCTTCTCTCTTACACCCAAGAGTAGTATGACGTCCAAAGTGCTGGCGTTTGAAACAGTGCATTGGGATGGTTACATAAGACTGCACGCTTATATGAAGGAAACCTGCCTTAAGAAGATCTGGAAGTTTCATGCTGCTGAACATCAGTGTAAACAAGTTGGATTTGACAAGACTGCCATCCATCCTTTTCATGATATTCTGCACATCAGCTATTCCTTCTTGGGCCCACTCAACTTTCAGTTCTTCTTTGGGGATGTCCATGAGCCCTACATGTAACAACACCTCTGCTGTAATTCAACGTGGTGTGGAGCTTACTGTCAATGGCATTTGCAGAATTTCACTTTCTTAAAGTTAATTGCCTCCTGGGAATAGCGTCCCATTACATAACCAAGTAATTGATTTTAATGTCCCTGCAGTGACCTCTAATGAATGTAAAAAGGAGAGGCTTTTTCAAAAATGCTATGTCTCCTTTTAACTATCAAACATAAATTCTGATGTGCAGCATGCATTCTATTGCTAAATATCTTAAGGGCCTTAACAACTCCACAATCTGGAGCGCTCGTCACATGAGGCTTCTCCAAGCAGCCCATTCATTCCACTGACAGTAGGAGAGGAAGATTTCAGAGGGTCCATCTCGGTCCCACGAGCAGCTAAGGAAATACAATTCCATCTAGAAAGAGCCCTAGGTGCCTAGGTAAGCCTTAAACAACTGAAGTATGGCAGGTTCTTCAAAGGTTGCCTACTAATGACTATTCCACAACAGCCATGCATCTCATCAGCATGAAGCACATCTTGAGGCTGCAGCACTTTCTTATAGAGGTTTTTATCGTCTTTGTGTTTCGGGCGCTCAAGCCAAGATCCTCATTCCCTTACCACTCCCCAGCTCAAGGACCCTGAGGTCACCAAACTTGTACTCAGCAAATGAATGGTGAGCCACTGAGGGAAATCATACATCCAGAATGCTTTACATTGCGACACAACAAATCAAAAATGGAGTTCCAGCAACAGCCACAATTGGATCTGCAAAAACAGCAGTAGCAGAATAAGTAATTCATGCTACAACAGGAACAACTACTGCTCAAACACTAACAACTGCAGTACAAGGAGCTGCTACAACTGATGTAAAAGAGGGTGCTTAAGGTTCACCACCTCTCTCGTCTGTGCCACTTTTCTCAAGTTTCAATGAGTTTGCGGAGAATTGCGAAAGTTTATATCAACCATTTTTTGCTACATTACCAGGGAAAAAATAGTTGAATGAGGCAGTGCAAACATTAAAGCCCTTCCTAGTTGTTTCTAATTTTACAGTATCTATAGTTTGCTGTCTGAACACTATGGCCGCCAAATTCATCTAATACAGAATTGGACAAAATATGGAAACAGCACAAGAAATGCATGCTTGAACATAAATGCAGATGCTAGCCAAGCCTGTAGGAGGTGCTGATGTATTTGACCATAAATGAGATGATGGTATTTCTACTTGGTGTCATGAATGACAGCTTGCTCTAAATGCAGAAAAATGTTAAGTTAATGCAGGCTAGGAAAAACAATCCTGCAGTGTTCAAATAGAGTACTGTTGGTATGCTGCTTGATACGGTCATATTGATTAAATAACTAGACATAATGTTGCATAGTGATATGAAATGGAACAAGGTGAAAAGTGAAGCTTATCTTTTACAGAAATCTTTTAAGGAGATTGTGTGTCTAAAACACTGGTGCACCCCATTCCTGCTCAAGTGTTCGGGATTTCCATTGGGTTGGACTAAAGGAAGACACTGAAGCAATTCAGAAACATACTGCTAGATTTGTTACCAGTAGCTTGGATCAACATGCTAATATTACAGAGGTGCTTCGTGAACTCAAATGGGAAACCCCATTGATACTTGCAGCTGACTGCAGAATGATTCCACTGCTGCCTACATACATTTCATTTAAGCACTGCAAAGATAAGGTAATAGAAATTAGAAATTGGGACACATACAAAAGCATACAGTTGCTTTTCACTCATGCCGTTTGAGAGCAAAACTGGAAAGGAACTGACTATTTATGGTACAAGGTACGGTGACTTACAAGTGGTACATCAATTTGAGAGGCTTAAACCAGGCCACGAAAAACAAAAACATGGCATTTGTCAAAATAAAATTATTATTATTGAATAAACTCCCTGCTGGATTAATATATCCATTACTTATACTAATCCAGAATAGCTCTGACATACTTAAAAATAACATGCATCCACTAAGGTCTCTGAATCTCCAGTCACTTTCTGATAATCTTCTAGAGAGTAGGGCTTACAGTTTGCTTTACAATCTCTTTAGCATTCAGCAAAATTACCACTAACAAGTTAATTACAGGAGTAATCATTAACAACTGTTTCACAGGTCCAGTTTGTACATGGTTGTTAATGAAACAAACTCACAGAAGTCGTAAATCAACGTTCACTAAACAGTCACTACCCATGTGAAATACCAACTCCAATGAAGGGTCTATATTGAAACAGGTATTGCTGACCATGAGGCAGCTGTAGCAACAATGATTATACAAAGGGCAATTAAAACATGTGGTAAGATTTATGTTCAGTGAGCTAGAAGAAGAGGCTGTTGTGATAGCTCAAAGAGAAACCCCAAATGGTAGCATTCAAGTAATAAGTGTGGAAGAACTACGGCTCAAGTTAAAAATAGTAGTAGATATATGTGTGCAGCAGAACAGATCATAATGAAAGTGACCCTTGATGGCCTACAACCACCATAAATAAACTTCTAACTAAACAACTATGTATGCATAACAGATATAAAACAAAGCATAAAGTTACATATAAAGAAATGTTGAATGAAATGCATTTAGCTCCCAAGAGGCAATCGAAAAAATCCTCCAATGACTAAAGTAACAGAATTTAATCATAAAATCTCTCACAAAACCCAAAGAAATTCTCATAACATGGAAAGGCTTTAGACACCATAGTTTGTGTCCACACACCATATAGCGGAGATTCTGTGTCACAGATAAGCACAACAAAAAGATTCTCACAATTATAGCTTTCAGCCATTAAGGTCTTTGTCAACACACTGTGAGCAGCAGCACCAGTGCATGATGGGTGTGGCAACTGGGTGGGGTTAAGCAGGAGGCTGGGGTGGGGAGTGGGAGGGATAGTATATTGTTACATTCCTTCCTGGATTTTCCATTGATAGTTTGAGTCTAGACACTCGTGGACAAGACAGGAACTGAAATTAATGGTAGCAAAGTAAAACCAGAAAAGATAGACTCCATGTTGTAATGTCCCTTTACCAAGGAAGATGCAAAACTATTGCCCCAGTTTAATTATCACACCACTTCCAAAATGAATGATATAGATATTGGTGTCAGAAGTGCTGGGAAACAGCTAAAATTGCTAAAACTAAAAAATGGTCTAGGGCTTACGATGGCGTCTACTGGTTACTGCTGTGTAGCTGCTCTACTAAGCAGCACCCATATGAGCGAACCAGTTGTAACTTTGCCTGATACTGCTCACATCTTAGGTACTTCGACCACGCACAGCTCTGTTTAAATAGAATAGCTTGATGTAGTCATGGGGTCGAGCCATGCACATCTGCTTTCATGCCCTGCAACTAATTCACTACAAATAGCAACTTGTACCTGCGATCCTACAGTCAAATAGTCTACGCATTGGCTAGATCTGCGAGTTAATAAACACACAGAAATGTAAAAGTTAAATGAATAATTTAATAACAAGGATTCTATTCTAACATGTGTTAATTTATAGGGACAACAGCAAATTAAGTTAAATAATGTTCATTCGAGAAAGGACACCTCAAATAAACAGGAAGTGGTCCTACAATAATCACTTAAAATGCAGTCAGAAAATACCATCACCAAATGCAGTAAAATTACATTTAGAGCATCACAAGAATGGTAGCAATATCCCCAAACTAAATAGTCATCAAAGATACACGAAAACTAAGGCAATTTCATAATCACAATACA
Organism: Schistocerca gregaria; assembly: GCF_023897955.1. Classification (NCBI taxonomy): domain Eukaryota; kingdom Metazoa; phylum Arthropoda; class Insecta; order Orthoptera; family Acrididae; genus Schistocerca; species Schistocerca gregaria. The sequence continues at coordinate 662,767,598 of NC_064922.1, forward strand.
CAAACATTCACCAGCTCAAAACAGGTAATGATGATTCATAAATTAACACATGCAGTGCAAAGAACAGTAACTCATACTCTGTCTATCCTCAGTTCCATATAAAAGCACAAAAAGTTAGAGTCCTACTCTGGGGCACATTCAGACCCCTTGAATATAAAGCCCCTTCAGAAAGAGTATGATAGCACCTGTTCATTGCACAGAATCAATCAGCTAGACAATGGAATTGTGCGTGTTACTCCCAACAGGTCTGTTTTCTTCCAGAACTTGCATAAAAGTGTCCAGAATCACTACCTTGAGCTCTACACCTGAAAAGTCCCAGACTCCACTTGACTCCTGTAGTGTTCCGCTCCTGTCTGCTTTTCCATTGGTGGAAGGCCGTCCCCACCAAAAATACATCGCTCTTAAGCTCTACAACCTGATCTGACTCAACCGGACCACTTTCATGAAATAAATTAATAAATTACAACAATATTTAAATTAAATACATGTCGTAAACATTTGATCATTCAAAGAGATTCACAATAAACATAAGTAAAGATTTGTCCATAAACAAATAAGCAAGTATTTTTGCACAAGTGCGCTCATGATAAATGAGAATAGAATGTCATTAAATACAGTTTAAACAATTATTTAGGCCTGCTTACCACAAGTGTCTTTTAACACTCTTGTACAAAGTTGGTGTCAGCTAACATATATGACTTAAATTACCACAATTTTCTGTTACCATCTGCAATTAATATCTAAATAATTGGCAAAATAGTACACAGTTCATTAAAGAAATACACAAGTATAACAAACTACGAGATAAATTACTGATGCTGTATTCATTTGCTGTGTAAATGTGGAGAATCTTATTTTCTGACAGATATTTGCATAATAAAAGAGTCATAAAAGACATCATAAGACAATAAATAAACAAGAGACAGGTGAGTGGCTATCAGGTATGAGAACTATCGTGTAATACTATCATCTGAGATATCGTGTCGAAATTGCACGAAGTATTTAAAAGTTGTTAATTCATTAATGTATTGCAAAAATGTTTATTCACTGTGGGGTATTAACTTTGTAGTTTTAAAGATATTGAAATGATGATGTATTACTGGATGTGGCTCATTTTTCTGAGATCACAGATGTATTCAGGTTTGCTTTGATGTGTAACTGTGATTTATTGTCTAAGTTCAAAGGGTTGTAACTAAGCCATCTTTAAGATTTTCTAACACACTACTATTTCTTGTAGCATTGTTTGTCCTCCTAAGTGACTTTATCTAGTCCTTTGCTAATGCACCTGGCTTGCCTGAAGAGGCCGAGGCTGCCCGACCAGCCGTAATGTGCTCTCAATCCTGGTGCTGCACAGCTTCGCAAACAAATTCACCTTACCTTGTACCAATTCTTGGCAGTCAATTAGCAATTCTAGGTAGCCAATTAGCTCACCTACAAATGGATAATATTGCAGGCTCAACAGTACTGATGCTAGTTTCTATGCAGAACTCGCTACATTTGTTCCCATTTTAACTGTAATATACTGAAGAATCTTTAAACAACAAACTGGGACCAGCAATTGGGAGAAGGCACAGGTCATACCAAACTACAAGAAAGGTAGCAGAAGTTATCCATAAACTACAGTTCAACATCACTACTATTGTAGAATCCTAGAATATATTCTGAGCTGAAACATAATGATATATCTCAAAAAGAATGACCTCCGTCATGCCAACCAGCCAACTTGCACTTTTGTCTCATGACATCCTGAAAGTTACGGATAAAGAGTGGACACAGTATTGCATTCCTTGACTTCTGAAAAGCAATTGACTCTGGTCTACATCAATGTTTGTTAAAAAAGTACCGTTATTGGTGTATCAAATTAAACTTGTGGCTGGATTAGGATTTGTTGGTAAGGAGGATGCAGCATGTACCCTTGGATGGAGAATCATCAACAGGAGTAAAAGCAACTTAATGCATGCTCCAGGGAAGTGTGTTGGAACCCTTGCTGTTCATATTGCATATTAATAATCTGGCAGACAATATCAATAGTAAACTCACAACAAAACATCACGAACACCACCTCTTATTTTAACCCTTTCAGATCAAATGTCTGACTATGATTTTCCAAAACAGCTCCTCCGGTGTTGGACAATGTCCGACACATTTCCATTATAGTGCTTTCTGTCCATTCCATTGCTGGAACTCGCCAGGCGCATGGCAGCACTTAGCACAAAGATCTAAAAACCCAAACATGTTGCATTTGCACGTTTCTAGTAGGATAACGGTCAGCAGAAAATGTGTAAGTGGTCATGATATTACCAGCTGGCTTTTCGCCAACATTGAGGACAAAGGATAATTTAGTGATGAAAGTGATCAGGAAGAAACTTCCATTGTGCACAGTATGTCAGTTCTAGTGAATCAGAATCTACTGGCAGAATGGAAACTGAAGAGAGACAAACTGTAGCAAAAAGCTGGAAGGTTTTTATCATGACGGCAACAGTGATCTCACAAAGTTTCCTTTTTCTGTCACACAATAAGGGTTCATCATACCTCACAGTGTTCAACCAAACTTTAAACTTGAATATTTCCAACTCTTCTTCACTGACAATCTCATCAGTGAAACTGGCAATGCTACAAAGGTGTATGCTAAGAAAAGATACAGAAAGTCAATCAACTTACAAGAGATCCAATTTTGCACCCAAAGAGGGATGCTTCAATAGAAGAATTGAAGGCTTTCCTTGGTGTAATACTGAACATGGCCTTGAATTTGAAGACAGGGTTAGCTGACTACTTTACAGAGGACTGGCTAGAATGAACTTTATTTTTCAAGGATGTTTTCTCTAATATTCATTTTTCTCAATTATTTTGGACGCATTTAGCTCAACCTGTCACAGCTCAGGGGTGTTAACTTATGAGTGGGAGCAATGTGACGAACATTAGTGAGTGTATTGACAGTAAATGCAAAGAACATAGATGAGACTCAAGGGAAGAATTCAATTCAATTGCTACAACCCAAAGAAGCCTATGAAGTGTAGTTTATGAGTTTTCTGTCTGTGTGATTCAGAAAATGATTAAGTGTTTTCCTCACTTTCCATTTTACAGAAAGACAACTACGAGAAGTCTAATTCATCCTGATTTACCTTTGCAATCCGAACAGTGGTTCATTTGGCACAGCAATTGCTAGCTTATGCAGGAGGTTCAGGCTATCACATCTTTACTGAAAGGTTGTACACAAGCCATCAACTTGCTTGTGAATAGCACAAAATGAAATTTCTTCCAACATCTACATCTACATCTACATCCATACTCCGCAAGCCACCTGACAGTGTGTGGCAGAGGGTACCCTGAGTACCTCTATCGGTTCTCCCTTCTATTCCAGTCTCGTATTGTACGTGGAAAGAAGGATTGTCGGTATGCTTCTGTGTGGGCTGTAATCTCTCTGATTTTATCCTCACGGTCTCTTCGCGAGATATACGTAGGAGGGAGCAATATACTGCTTGACTCTTTGGTGAAGGTATGTTCTCGAAACTTTAACAAAAGCCCGTACCGAGCTACTGAGCGTCTCTCCTGCAGAGTCTTCCACTGGAGTTTATCTATCATCTCCGTAACGCTTTCGCAATTACTAAATGATCCTGTAACGAAGCGCGCTGCTCTCCGTTGGATCTTCTCTATCTCTTCTATCAACCCTACCTGGTGCGGATCCCACACTGCTGAGCAGTATTCAAGCATTGGGCGAACAAGCGTACTGTAACCTATTTCCTTTGTTGTCTTTCAACAAGAACAGCTATGGGCATGAAAGTTTTTCATGACAGAGTCCCTGCAAAAAAGGTTCTCAGTTTACTTGCTATGTCAAAATAGGATAAAATTCCAAGCTTTAATGACTGCCCCATCACCGTCAGTGGCTAAAACTGACTGTTGTGAACTGGTGAGGCTGGCTCTTTTATACCAACAGAATGGCATTTATCTGCTGTATTACATCATGATAACAACACAGAAATGATGCGTACCAAGTTGGTGCCCTCAATGTAAATAGATTTTGTTTGAGCTCTCCATCTAGTGATACCTGCAACACCATCCCTCTCATCAGGTGGTCAACTGTGAGAAGTCTTCTACTGTGCTTTTTCTTTATCAAGTGCTTGCTACCATGCATTGCTGTGTGTATAGCCTGTTAATAGGCTGTCCCTCCGACACACCTGATTTATCAAAATATCTGTATTTAAAATGATGCTGATGTTCAATGCAGTGATGACTGGCAGTGCATACAGACTGGCCCGCATAACTCTCGCCACACTCGCAAGGAACGCTATTAATTCCCAACACTCTCAGGCCAAGATACAGCAAACAGGATAGAGAAGGAAACAGGATACAAGTGGGAGCCTTACCAATTCACAACAATCAATTTTAACCCCTGGCAATGATGATGGGAGCAATCACCGAAAGCTTGCAATTTTATTCCAATTTTATGTGGAGAGTAAACTAAGAACTTTTATTGGAGGTACAGCTATGCCTTGTAGAAACAATTTTCTATGTGATTTGAAGACAAAGAAAAATGCTGAGCATAAGTTATGTGTCTATCGAAGTGAGATGAAAATTATGTGTCTTTCACTCCATGACAAGATGTTAGTGACAATGCTGAGTAAATTCTTTGGTCCTCAAACTCAACTTATCACTGGGTACACAAAGAAAGAGCCTCTGCAGTTCCTGAAATCCACTGTTACTTTGGAATACACTAAGTTTATGGGAGGAGTGGACAGGGCTGATCACCACTGCAGTTGCTATGGTTTTATGAAGTTGCGGAAAAAAATTTTTCTGGCTGATTGAAGTTGCTGTAGTGAACAGTTATGTTCTTTACTCAACAGACAAAAACAAGTATGGAGAACAGCTACAAACTCATCATTCTTATACAAGAGATCTAATCAGACAGCTTGTCCATCAGGTAAGAAATACAAATTCAAAGATAAGAGGACACCATCATTGTCTGACACCGAGGGGTCTGAATGGGAAGATGCACTTTATACAGTAAAAGTACAAGAAAAAGGATTGTGTGGTTTGCAGCAAACACAAGGAGAAAGGAGGAAGAAGGGAAACAAATTTCTACCACAAAACATGCATGAGGAAGCCTTAATATCACCCAGAAGAATGTTGAAGAAGTACCATACGGAAAAAAAATTAGAAACAACCATAAACAAATACACCTTATGTAGTTTTAAAAAACTAATGTAAAAGGAAATAAAGTTGTAAAGTAACCTCACTTAGCATTTTTTTTTACAACAATAGCATAATAATCAGTAATGCCTTACATCCTTTTCCATGTAAAATAAATAAGAGTTGGGGAGAACACTGCAAGCACAAAAACTAGATTAGAAAGGGTTAAGGTCAAAAAAGCACACATGCAAGATATCAACATAGCAATTGGTCCTGCATAAAAATTTTCGCCACAATTATGATAGCACATAGTTATGACCTTTCTGAAAGAACAGCTGTTAAACTTAGCCTGCACCAGTCGTTTGTTACTTGCTCCTGCAGTCACTGAATGCTTGAGTGCAAAGTACTGTACAGTGGAGTAACAAGCAGAGACCTCCTATTAGGGAAGGTTGACAATAAAAGAAGAGAAGGGGGGGCATTTCGGACAAACATGTTTTGAAATCTTGTCCGAGAACACATTGTTTTATGCGAAAAGAGTATTCAAGCTCCTGTCAGCTTCTCTCTCTCTCACACACACACACACACATTATTATGAAATGCAGCTAATGATTTTTTATTTACAATTTAATCACACCAATCACGTTGAAGAATAGCGCAACTCCTGCAAAAGTACTGCAGTTCAATAGTGTCAGCTCTTCAATCCAAAGAAACTAAAGCACAACAGCAATGTTAATAGTTAAATAGTGCTACACTGCTTCCATAATGACTCACTTATTTCATTAATTTACACTGCATTTGTGAATCGCAACACGAAAGTGTTCAAAGCAAAGAGATCTCTGGAGCCAATTACAGGTTAGAAACAGTACACTTTGAACACAATGAACAAACCTCTGTTGCTTGTTTGTTCATCAACATTATGAAAACTAAGCTTTAACTCACTCCACTGTACGGTACATTATGTTCATGCATTACACATTTGCAGGACAGAGTGATGTACAAGCAGCTGGAGCCTGCGAAGTTTAAAAGCTATACATTCAGAGGATTATAACTTTGTACTTTCCGAATTATGGCCCAGATTTCCACATGGGATCAGTTGCTGGGGCTGATATGTTGTGTGTGTGATTTTTTTCTCCTTAAAATATGTAGTAAAGTCAGTGATGTTTCCTTGTCAGACTGGGTGCCGGAAAATTAGTCAGTATAAAAAGGATACTAATTACAAATCATTTGTATGTCTTACCTTAGAATATGTTCACGTGCGTGGAACTCATACCAAACAGAATTACAGAGGATACTGAATGCATACAAAGAGGTCGTCAGGAGTGTTCAAGGGTTTGTTTTACTCACAGGAGAATGTTGTATAAATATTGGAAAACACTAAATTGGCAAACCCTTACAGAGGAGCACCAATTACCCCATGAAACCTATTGCTCTCCATGGCCTGTGGGCTTTTGTCGTAATTCCCACCTGGCATGAGTTCATATTTGTCACTATTGGATTGGGTTATACAGGGTGGAGCACGAAATGTGTTACCAATTGTTTCTTTCACAATTTATGATGCACATTAGATATCCCGCTGGGATCTCCACAGCAGTACCAGCAGAGCTTGAAAAAACAAATGAGTTACGAAATGATGTGTAATTCACGATACTGCCGCTAGGAGACTAGTAAACAGCAATGGCTGACAATGGAAGACTGACGACACAGCAAAGATTGGCAATTGTGTTACTTTTTCATGAAACGAAAAGCATTGTTGTGACTCAGAGGTGTTTTCGGCAACAGTTTAACACAACTTGCAAGAAGACTACCCACAGGTTGTATGATAAATTTGTACAGGAAGGAACAGTATTGGAAGCGAAGCGACCTCGGCCTAAGTCTATTTGTTAGGAGGAGAATATTGAAGCGGTACGAGTTGCCGTACAGAGAAGTCCCGGGAAATCGTGTAGAAAGGCAAGCAGTGCAACTGGGAATATCCAGACGCTCCGTTCAATGCATTCTTAAAAGTGACCTCCATATGTTCCCATACAAGATGACCTGTGCACAGAAGCTCACTGAAGAACACAAGCAGCAGAGACTACTGTCTGCTCAGTGGGTGGAGGAAAGGGAAAAAACTCTCTACAACGTTTGGTATTCAGACGAGGCGCATTTTCTTTTAGACGGTGTGGTTAACAAACAAAATGTATGCTTTTGGGCCACTGAACACCCCCAAGAACTTCATGAACAACAACATTATGCTTCGAGGATTACAGCGTGGGCAGCAATTTCCAGTCACAGACTTATTGGACTCTTTTTCTTTGAAGAAACTGTGAACAGCGAGCATTATTTGAGCATGCTTCGCAATAGCTTCATTCCACAGCTTCTTTCTACTGCCTTGCCCTTCAACACATAGCGGTTCATGCAAGATGGAGCAAAGCCACATACTGCAAACACTGTATTGGAGTTTTTACACAAGCATTTCGACACGCAGATCATTTTACTCAGGTTTCCAGGTCGCTTCAATGACGGACAAAATTGGCCCCCCATCTTCCAGACCTCAATCCATGTGACTTTTTTTTAGGGGTACTTAAAGGAAAAAATTTTCCCGAAATGTCCATGTGATTTAATGGACATCAGAAGAATTATTCTTCAAGCTTGCAGTGAAATTACAGAAGTCATGTGCCGTAGGGTAATCACTAACTTCAGTGTTCATTTGAAGGAAGTTAGGAAACGAAATGGTGGACATATTGAGCATGTGCTGAGTTAGAACAAATATCCATGGACGGCTCTTCATTGTAGTATACGTTCCTTTCAGATTGTATTGACAATAAAGTTTATATTCAAAAACAAAATTGTAACACATTTCGTGTGCCACCCTGTATATCCCTCCACACTGCAAATGGCAGGCAGGACCTAAAATGGCATAGGATGTGCTTTGCATGGTTGCCAAAGGGTGCTAGTGTTGCTGGTAGCCCAGCCAACACTTCTGGCATCATGGGGGAGGGGGGGGGGGGGGGAGGAGGGGGGGAGGATGATAAACAGGTATCATTATATTTGTCTCAATTATTAGTTAGCAACATTAGTGAGCGGCTCATCTCTACGAGTTCACCTGGCCACAAGGTATAGTGGAGGGAGATCGTGGAGCTGTGTAAAGGGGAGGGCAAGTGGGTGACCCTTGGCTGTTGTGAGGTGTGAGCATATATGGTGAAGGTCTTAATGCTGTATAGGGTTGGTTTGTGGGATTGAAGGGACCAGACTACTAGGGCCATCGATCCCTTTTCCATGAACGTGAAACCCGCACAAGAAATAAAAACAAACAATGAAGATGACAAGAGGCGACACAGGACATGAAAGCCACAGACAGAGACCAGACAAAAGGAATTAAAATCACACCGAGTGTGACAATGGCTGGCTGACTGTAGAAACAAAAAAAAGGAAAAGCCAACCACCAAGAAACGCACTAAAAACCCCAGTCTAAAATTGTAGGCCAAAGGCCAGACTCAACACAAAAAAAGAGGACAAACACTTAGACCAAGCGATAAAAACACCCTGCACGAATAAAACTCAAAACTAAATCTGCCATTGCAACGTCATCTGATAAAAGTGCACAAAGCGTACCAGGCAGTGCAAATGTCTGCCTGAGCAGAGTTAAAAGCGGGCAGTCCAACAAGATGTGGACCACACTCAAAGCTGACCTGCAGCAACATAAAGATGGGTCCCTGCAGCGCAATAAATAGCTGTGGATTATCCAGGAGTGGCCAATGCGCAGCCGGCAGAGGACAACAGTGTCCTTGCAAGAAACCCGCAAGGAGGAGTGCCACGCACCAGTAGCCTTCTTGATGGCCCGAAGTTCGTTGGGTGAAGACAAGCCGCGCCATTCTACTGCAAAACTGACCTGAGGTCACTCTCCGAAAGGCCAATCTCCAAGGGTGGTTTCCTGAAGAGCAACGCAGAGGAAAGGGTGAAGGCTGAGAAGTTGTCGGAGCTCAGCAAGATGGTGAAAAAACCGCTGCAGTTCCACTGTAGGATGACACTGTCCATGGCCGAGAAAGGCGTGGAGGGACAGAGGAGGCAGATTATGCCGCTGGGTCACCTGCTGCCACCGATTGAGTACCTGTGCAAGTGACATCGATTGTGTCTGAGAGTCTGGGGAGATCTACATCCTCAGCGGACGCCAGTATCTCTACCTCGCCATCAGACGCAGAGCTTGTAGGTTGCGGTGGGGTGGGTGCCACCGCAAGTTCCTTCGTCTTAGAGGCTTTCTTCTTGCACTTTTCTCACTGCTCCTTTGGTGTCATTGGCTGGGAGGGCGTCATCGATTCAGTCTCTGGGACGGAGGAGGATCACGAAGCCCTACGACCACCTGCTTGTGGGCACTTATGCCACTGCTGGGCATCATCCTTTCCACTTATGGAAACCTGGGAAGGGAGGTACCTCCTGCGAGCGAGAGGAGCCGAAGAAGTTGGTTGCTTCTCCGGCTTAGAAGTGGGGATGGACGTCCCCGACGGGTGGCGGGGTGTTGCTCCTGAGAGTGGCCAGTACCTCGTCTCCTACCTTAACTTTACAGAAGCTCTCCTGCGAAACTTGCAGATCTAGCACTCCTGAAAGAAAGGATATTGCGGAGACATGGCTTAACCAGAGCCTGGGGGATGTTTGGAAGGTAGGAGACGAGGTACTGGTGGAAGTAAAGCTGTGAGGACGGGGCATGAGTCGTGATTGGGTAGCTCAGTTGGTAGCGCACTTGCCCGTGAAAGGCAAAGGTACAGAGTTCGTGTCTCGGTCCGGCACACAGTTTTAATCTGCCAGGAAGTTTCATTTTTCATAGTGTTTGAAAACTGAAATGTTAACTTTAAGTTGACCTCATTGGGCACATGATGCCATATTTTCATTTCTCGGCTTGCAGGAAAAAAGTTATCCCAACAAGAAGTAGCAAGTAACATGAGTCATGCACCTTTTTTCAATATATTACAATATTTCACAAGGTATAAACATTTTTAGAAATCTGTAACTCTAACATCTGAATACCAACCTAATATGCATTATTTGTGATAAAAACCCTATCCATATTCCTAATAGTTTGAGGATACTTTTGACCTAAAACGCACATTAGGAATAGGATGTCCCAAATTTGTAACATGAGTTACAGCACAACATAAATTACATTCCTGTTCTTTAATTTTAATGCTCTTCCCTGCTTAAATAACACATTAAAATCTTTGCCTGGATAAAACAATTTATACTGATTTACAAAAGAAAATGGGTCGACAGAAGCATCCAGTCCCACGCGTCAGCTTTGACCCGTGACGTAAGGGTGTTGTCGTGTGTGGCGTCATGACAGCGTGCAGTTTGGTTTGTGAGTGTGGTGTGTATGTAGATGTCGTTGTGTTGTGGTTTGCTGTGCTCTCTGGTGGTATGTTCAGAGTTTTCGTTTGTGTGGTGTAATGGGCTCAGTTTGCTTTTGCTCATTATCCAGAATTGTTCGAGTGCCGGCTGTGTTTGTAGTGGAATTCATTTCAGTGAGTTAATGATTTTGTGTGAAGGTTAATTTAGTGTTGTTCGCTGTACATCATATGGTAATTTTAGTAAAATTAATCGGTTGTTGTTTTCGTTCAGGAATGGATATGAAGGATAAAATTAACAGTGCTCAGGTCAAAGGAAGTGTTCGATCCCAATGTGTGGCTGTGTATGTTGATATTGGTATCGGGAGATGTTTTTGAGCTATATAGGCTAAGGGAAGTGTTTGATCCTAATTTATGGGATCAGGAGCTGCTGTTGAGCTATATAGGTCAAGGGAAGTGTCAGATTCCAAATGATATTGTGTGTAGTGGAATTTGAGGAGTTTTGCAATGTCGGTTTTTTCCATCGTTTTGTGTGGTTTAGCACGGGGATGGGTGTCTAAATTTGTTTATATTTAGTTTTCCCCCACCCAAAATCACCCCATTTCCCGCGCTTGTCCCTTCAGTGTCCTTAGGTTTTTTGTGGAAAGTGTGTGTTTGTTTTTCGATGTATTTTTGTCCTCATAATGTGTACATACCGACTTTATATGCGCCATATTGGAATCGTGGTTTATGGTCGTTTCCGCCATATTTGTGACGTCATGGATCAAAGCAAACGGGCGGGATCGGATGCTTCCGCATTTCCAAGAAAATATGGGTTTATAGATTGATAACAATTCAACATATTAAAACACAGATTTCAAAATGTAGCGTGAGTCACCATGGAATCTCCCTGATGGTAACATATGAAAAAAGATAAGCATCAATGAATATCTTACTGCACTAATCCTAGATTTCACATTCCTGAGGTAACACAGTCGTGAAGGACAGAGGGAAGATACAGCTTTCATGTTCTGTCCATAAAGAGATAGTCAGGAGGGAGAGCACCAGGTTGACTTTGGGGATAATGTGAAAGGTTAGCCAGGACCTACTGAAGGGTGATTAACTGAAGCGTTCAATACCACTTTATTGAAGGGTGGTCAAGTGAAGTATTTGATACCACTTCGCCCACTCATAACCAAACTGTCCTCTTTCAACCTAACTTAGACCTTGGGCGACACAACAAATCTCACTTTCACTACAAATGACATTACAGCATCTAAGTCAGATGAAAGAAAATGTCAATGCACTGTTCTCTTTCTGTCTGCACACATATGGCATCACTGTCACATTAACATTACATTAAGGGATGAAGCTGGCAGGTATCAGCAGATTCTGTTAACCTGATCCTTGTATAATATGAGTTGTGACTCCATTCATCCTTCAACATGTGACAACTGTGTTTTGTTGTATGGTGTCAGAACTGCTCATTTTATTTTAAGTCTGCTTGTCTAGGTAACATGTTGTAATTGGTGGCACACTCTTGTTTGAAACGTTATTTGTCAAGCATTTTAGTGTGTCCCTTGATTTTGTTGGGCAAATGTGTGTCATTTCAAGAATTTTTACATGCTCCCTAGTGGGTTAACTTGATTTAGCATACTCCATGTGATGGATTAGTGCTTGGGTTCAACATTATTAGTGCTGAGAGTTTCTTACGGTCAGAAATTTAATAGAAGTCTCTCTCTTTTTTTTTATGGATATGACAAACTTAGTAGCAGGTTACTGCTTATGTCGATGGGCAAAGATATGTTGTCTATGATCAGGTTCCTACAGTTATCTGAACCAACTGTGGAAGATTTTAAGATTTTGTTTTGCTTTTTAAGTCGGGCACGTGCGCCTGTGTGTGTGCGCACGCACGCTTATTTACTTTTTTTTTTATGGGTGGGGTAGAGGTTCTATTCTTTTATAGTAGTATGTACGCTTTGTGAGTTTATAGTTGTTTACGATATTGAAATTGGTGATGATTAGAGTTTTCATGGATTTTAGAGTTTTTCTTAATTGTGTCTGGCAATTGCATTGGTAGAATAGCAGTTTATCATCAATGGTTGGGTTATATTTTTTATATTAATTGCAGTATACGAGTTCTGGTTTGTTGTACTGTGGACTTCATTTTAGGCACATACAGTAAGTGACAGTTTGATGAATGGACCTGATGATTTGAGTGTGCTGGTTTTCAGTACTGCAGTCTTGTTTTAGCTAGCCTGGAAGTCAAGTGTAACTTGCAGTGTCAGGTTCTGGAGTTGTATGTGTGTTCCTGGTATCAAGGGCTTTGTCTGAAAGAATGAACATCATGCCCTTTCAGGAGAATCATCCCAAAACCTGCCTGGAGCAACTTAAGGGAATCATGGAAAATCTAAATCTGGACAGTCGGATATGGATTTCAACTGTTGTCCTCCCAAATGCAAGTCCTGTGCACTAACCACAGCACTGCCAAGCTTGGTGGCTTCGTTTGAATTATAAAGCCCCAGTGAAATTTGCAATGCCTGGTTTTCAAGCTTTCTGTGGATTCTTTGTATTGAAAGGTTCGTTTAAGCTATGTAGCTCAAGTTAATTTTATGATAGCAATGGCATAATTTTTGCGCTTTTTTTGGTTTTGTTGAAAGTTCAAAAATCTGTGTGTATATATATATATATATATATATATATATATATTAATACATGTTCCGGAATGGTGTGTGACTACCCAAAACTCCCTACTTCCCGCATTTGTCTAATTGGTTTCATTTTATTGCTTGAGTTAGATATTTCATGTGTAGTGATGTTTGTTCTCAGGTATAATGAGTGACATCGTGGTCACCATATTGCAAACACTTGAAAGAGGGATGTCTGTCATCTTGACGACATCACAGGTCACACCAGATTGGTGGAATTGCACTTTGATTTTGCCATGATACCACTTAAAATCCAAACTCTGATGTCAAGACAGAGATTTTAACCCTGCTCCTATTAGGCACATATCCGATGTCTTAAGCACTTTTCCACCTCACTCAGCACTCTACTATACTGTGTAGATACCACAATCATTTACAACATGACAATGTAATAGTTTAACGTAAGCCTGTAATTCATTAGATTACTGCTGAAATGAGTGAGGCCTCTACACTGTGCACCTGCATTCCAAATGTTTTGACACATATGAAATGAAATGTTGTGTGACGAGGGCCTCCCATAAGGTAGACCAGTTGCCTGATACAAGTCTTTTTAAGTGACGCCACTTCAGCAAACTGCTTGTCGATGAGGTTCGTATGATGAAGATAACACAATAAATAGTTCCCGAGTAGAGAAAATTTCCGACCAAGGCAGGAATCGAACCAAGGCCCCTCGCATGGCGTTGCCACACTTACCACTCAGCTAAGGAGGGGGAATTGACACACACGGGAGGAATAAATAACTTTGCAGTTTCACTTCTAGGTTGAACATTCTGCTGCCTTGTTTGATAAACTGAGCTAATAACCCGACTTTCAACAGATACTTAAAACAAGTTACACAAAATGAAAATAACCAACAGAGGTCAACAACATACTTAAATGTCACACACAAGAGAACATACATTCAGAAAAACATTTCTGCTTCTTCAATGTGAAATCAAGTGCAATCTTTCCTTACTACTTACTCTCAGTTTTCCAACTCAACAATTATGGTTACCCAATGTCACTTCTAATATGCTAGATATTAATGTATAGTTTTGAAATCATGGGATAAGAATATAGAACAATGTTTAGCATCATTTAAAGGCTATACATTCAGGGTGATTCCTCATTACAATTGAGTGTGCCAGCATCAACATTCAAAAAGAAAGATATGGTGATAGACTGGTCTGCAGTAGAACACGAGGTCTATGTTAGATTGGAGGGTGAAAGTTTGGTTGACAGATGGTGAAGTCAAAACATATCTATCTGCAGCATAGCCCAAGATCTACGTTCACTCTATATTTAACAATTTTTCACTTACAATAACTAAAACTACAATATAAAATTAGAGGGGCTACATTAAGCCCTACGAGGTCATTGCTCGGAATTCTGTCATGGATCTTAATAGTTTGGGCTAACAAAAAGTGGTCGACGTACATAATTATTGTATGCGACTGAAGCTGTTATCTATTTAAATGACTGCCACAGTACACTCTGACACACCATGTTCCAATAAAATAATATAATTAAGAAGCGCGTTATCATGTCACAATGATATTCATCAATTACACGCAACAATCGTGTCAGAAATGGGTCTTCGTAACGCCATAACTTCTACTGATCTTCGCATATATTTCTCTCATCCTATAGGGTTTTTACCATGAAGGCTTATCAGAGACACTCACTGCCTATGCGAGGAAAGGCGATACAAACACATAAAAGACAGCTGCAACGTACGCACTCCAAGAACGCTAATGAGACTTCGGAAGATAACAGGGACAATGAATCGAGGGCCAGTTACTCCAAACAGAATCTTTCTAAACGTCAAAATGCACATTTCATACATCAGCACAATTTGGAAACAGGCTTAGGGCAACCTAGGTATGAACACTTCATACTGGTAATAACATTTTTTTCCCACTAGTCTCGAAACCTCATTAGTAACGCGTCTTTTAACATGAAACTAACAATTTCTTGCTGCTGACGGATGGTATAACTCACCATATTACACACTGTAAATTCTTTCTCAGTTTATCTAATGTACAAGATATTTTTTGAATCTTATCTAATGTAACAGCCATCTTTAGCAATCTCTGTGGGCAAAATTAACACAAAGAATGCTAGCTGTCTTTTTTTACTGCCGTCTCTTCGATAATTTCACATATCATTCACAAAATCGCACAACCACAACACAAGCTTGGCGCGAAAACAATCAGAGATACAATAATCAGAGATGTAACTGGAGAGTTCACGGTGTCTAGCCCCAGCAGAAATGGTTACCATGGATCATCCAAAGGCGGGCTTCCACAGCTATTAATTGCTTACACTACTGCAGCCCCGCCCCCCTCACCAGTACCACTCGCGTAAATCTGTTTGCTCGTGGAAGCACCGTACATGAACACTCACGCCAATTTACGCCTAAGTTACGAAAGTTAAAGGCGTTCTACTTTTCTTGCACAATGTCGCTTCCACAAACATCACCTTGGAGCTTCAGGAACTACCGATAGATGGATCTGACCTCATTCTGATATGGTTCGTTCGACAGCACATATGTAGAATCGTTTGTTTATGTACGTGGTAAGTTAGTGTCATGCCAAAGGGATTGGCTTGGTGTTCAATTAAGTAAATACTTTCGAAAGTAGCAAAATGTCCCTAAACAATGTGATAGGAACATCATTCTAGAGTTCAGGGACTGCTTATAATTACTTGTTTGCAATGGAGTAAGAGTGACTGGCTTAAAAAGTACTGTAACCGAGGGTATGGACTTGGTGAGGTTCTTACTACCCCAGAACACTCCATACTATAAGGATATCTCTTATTTCAGCATACTGATAGTAATTTTTTGCTTTTGTCTTTGAGTGTAAATATTACCAGGAAATGGAAGTTCATTCCTCCCCTTAGAGATTTAAAGCAACTCTTAAGCCTCATTAAAATTTTGTGGAAATATAATAGCCAAGTATAGTTTTGATGCTATCAATGAGTAGTGACTGTTCTGTAAGATTAGATTCACTCTTCGTTCAATAGATCCAAAAGTGAGATGAGTCTTGGGGATATGGAAGATGTTAGAAAGTATAACATTATAAACATAAAACACATGAATACAATAATCAGTTCCCTGGTCATTTGTCACCCTTTGTTTCCTGTTAATTATGTAAACCACGAACCATTTTGCAGCACTGCCAGTGACACCATAATATTCCAATTACCCTAAGAAAATGATGTGATCCACACAGTCAAATCTTTTTGACAGGTCACAGAAAATGCCACTAGCCTCTAATTTGTAAACGAATGATTAAATAAATTCTCATAGTGCCTGTAACTTGCCTTCTCTATACCAGCACCCTTAAGAAACCCAAACTGTGACTTGAACAATATTTTATTTTCAGTCATATGCTAAGAAGGTGCTTGAACACAACCATTTGAAATATTATTGAAAGAGTTGGCAAAAGTGAAATTAGTCGACAGTTTGACAGTACCTCTTTTCTTGAAATGAGGCTTTTTAGCAAGTCTGCAAATCTTCCATTGATAAGAGATCAGTTACACAAATAGTCTAAGGTTGAACTCAACTCACATGAACATTCCTTGATTAACTTTGTTGATATGTTATCATAATCACTAGAATACTTAAATTGTAAGGATTTTATGGTGTATGCTACTTCTTTGGGAGAAGTGCGTGTCATTTCCATTTTATTGAAGTTATTTGCTTCAGAAATTACATTCCACTCTTTACTGAACCTGGTATCTTCAAGCTGTCAGTAACTGAACAAAGATCTAGTTTAGGTTTGCAGTGCTACATCCACTTGTTACCAATGTCTCATTTATTTTTAGAGTTATCTGTACCTCTTTCTTTCTGGCCTCACTTGACTCTGTTTTCACTGTATCCCATATAGGTTTCATTTTGTTGCCTGTTTGATTATCTTTTTCTCATAATAAAGCTGCTTAGATTTCTGAATTACTTGCTTCAAGATTTTGCAATATTTTTTAAAGGTGTTACAGTGTAAACATCAGAGCCGTTTCTAGATTCTAGATACAGTTTCTATTTTGTCCCATATGATACATTTATTCCTTGGGAAATCCATGGTTCTGTGCTGTAAATCAAAGTTTGGTTACAAAATTAAGTACAGTACCTTACCACTAAAAGAGAGTAAAAAAATTAAGAATAAAAAAATACAGGGTGAGTGCAAAGTCTTGCCCTATTATAACAATTTATTACAGAATAACCATTTGACATAATAATTTACATTTGATGCTATTACATAGGTTAGTGTTACTAGTTTTTTTTAAGACCACTTACATTAGTTAACTTCAACATGTGCTCCCTCAGTAGCTCGGAGAATGTCAAGGCTCTATTCCAGTTCCCGCCATACGTTTCGTAACATATGTTGTCACAGTACCCATAGCAACTTGTATCCTAGCCTTCAGTTCGTCGATATCAGCAACTGGTGTGACAAAGACTCTGTCCTTGATGTAGTCCCAGAAAAAAAAGTCAAGTTGCGTAGTGTCTGGAGAGCGGACTGGCGAAGGTGTTGGACTGTTCCTTCCAATCCACTGATCCAGAAATGTTTCATCCAGAACATCATGCACTATCAAAGCCCAGGTGGGGGGGGGAGGGGGGGTACTCCATCTTGCTGGAAAATTATCCATGGTTGATATTCTGTGGGGCAATGAACTGTTGCAAAGCGTCTAAGCAAATTTTAGCGGTAGTGGGTTTCTCTACAAAGAAAAACATTCCAAAAACCTTTTTATACATGAGGCTGCACCAAACATTCAGTTTTTTGTTGACTCGCTGTAACTGTACAGTAGCATGTGGAGGCTCTGAACCCCATATATGGATATCATGCCTATTTACCATTCCACTGACATGAAAATTGGATTCATTGGTTAAGCATATGCGATTTATGTAGTCGTTAGTGCCCTCAATCCTGTTGAGAACCTCAGTTGCAGATTCAGCAGATGTCAGCAAATTATTCAGTTTGCAAGGCCTGCACGATTTGCACTTTGTATGCATGCAACCTAAGCATTTCATCAAAAATATTCACCACACTTGCTTGCGGTATTTGAAGTTTATGTGATGCGTAACGTGATGGTTTAGATGGACTCCTGTGGAACGATTGCCGAACACGATCAACAGTTGCATCACTCACATGAGGCCTGCCATTTCGAGGACGATCTTCAACGCTCACTATTTTCTTAAACATCGCATACCATTGCTTTATTGATTTAACGTTAGGAGGGCTGCGTCTATAAAAAGCCCGAAATTTACACTGAACACTCATGGGCGATTTCGTTTTGTGAAACCAAAGAACACATTGCACTTTCTCCTGCTTCATCGCCATTTCGCCAGCCGGCCGTGATGGCCGAGCGGTTCTAGGCGATTCAGTTCGGAACCGCGTGAACGATACGGTCGCTGGTTTGAATCTTGCCTCGGGCATGAATGTGTGTGATGTCCTTAGGTTAGTTAGGTTTAAGTAGTTCTAAGTTCTAGGGGACTGATGATCTCAGATCTTAAGTCCCATAGTGCTCAGAGCTATTTGAACCATTTCGCCGGCAGCTAACGTGACCTAACAGACCGCGTCAGTGTTGTGGAGCACTAGCGCCATCTCTTGGTCACAGAAATTTGTAACACTAACCTGTCTAATGGCATCAAATGTAACTTATTATGTCGAATAGTTATACAGCTCCTATGACCTGTCAGAATCTTCACTAGCTCTGAAAATAAAAACAACAGTTAACTGTTGAGCTGAAAACCTTGCTTTTCGATGTACCTTCTGTGTATTGTTGATAACTCAAAAATTTAGAAGTAGCATACTTTAGACTGCAATTCATATAGTGAAGGGACTCTAGCTGCGAGCTGTTTCAATCTCTTTGGGTGTTAATAATCGCTTCAACTGTATTTAGTCCTTTATTTTTGGATCACAACAGGTTTCTGGGACTAAAAGCCACATGTTCAGGTGATCCTGAGAGCAACCTTCCATTGTGTGGCAGCCACTTCTTTGTTTCTCATTCTGGCCCAAAATTAGATCTTAATAGTTTTCATTTAGTTTCTCTTTACCAATAGGTCATTATGGTACAATTTATTTAAGGCCCATCCACTACATTTGAATCTGTCTGTTTTTTCTCTGTGACATTCCGGTACCATCTTCTGGTGGTGTTTTGTTTTGACAGACAACGAATGTTGGGTAAAAAGATTCCGAGCTTTTCCGCTCTAATGTTTTAGTCATGTGAGTACCAACATTTTGATATTCTCATGTAAAAGTTTTTAATATTTTTTAAATAGTTTTAAAATCTTAAAACAATTTAGCATACCAGTGTATGTCTCGGGGTTATTATTCCGTCTGGATTTATTTTTATACAGATGTTCACCTGAATATGTGGCTTTTAGTGCCACAAAAGCGGTAGTGATCCAGTAATAAAGGAGTGAATTCAACTGAAGCGGTTATTAGTACCCAAGATGACTACTCATAACTGTGGTTGCCTCACATACAAGGTTGTCAGCAGTATTTAAATGTTACTTGTAATTTATTGCGAGATGGCAAGGCATCTCACATTCTTGTGTTAGACTTTTGTACACAGCCAGGACATGACACAAAAAGGTTTCAAAATTTAATTTTTCGCAGTCGAAAATGATTTTTGAAAGAAACGTCGACCTTGTCATACAACTCCCTTATTAGCGTATTTCATGTTCCCAAACGACTCCTGCGAGATGCTCATTTCCATACATCTGTGGATCCGTTTTTTCTTCGCCAGTGTCTCCATAAGACCTTTGGCTAAAAGCAGTGTAACTCTCAAGTGCATAATTTCACTTGTCGTCATCTTGGAAGTCGCGGTGTACCGTTTTCAACATAGGTGCGTGGGAACGCTAACATGTGCTTGTGAGAAATTCATGTCTATTAAAACTCTGTTTTAGGAACCAAACAAGATTATATTTTCACGAAATTGTGATCCTAAACTGTGGTAGCCATTCTAGCAGATGAATTATTTATTGGTACATTCAATGCAAATTTGGAAGCGATTGTTGCCGTTGCTTTCCTCGAAAGTGAGAATCTGCTACCAAAACATATATATTACAAAAAGCAACAACAAGCTTCACCAGTGATACGTAAGTGCACAGTTATTTTATGTTCTTCATTGTGTCAGTGAACTAGTTCTGCCACACATGCATAAATTATTGGACTGAAGCTTGGTGCCGCCATTTTACTCCATCAAACATCAACATATTTGTGTATGGTACTACTTCGATTTTCTGAAACGAAATGATATTGTAAGCTTTACAAGGTGGTCTAAGCAAGTTCTGCAGCTAAGTTAATGTTTTTTGGTACAAGTTGAGTTTTACACATACATTGCAGAAACTTGTTATGAGAAGAACATCAGGTTACATAGACACACGTTTAAATCTGACTGTAGTATTCCTAATAAAAATCGCATGAGTAAAGTCACCTGCTATCAAAGACAGATACCACTTTCTAGTTACAGGGACACTTTATATCGAGCATACTATTCGAAGAATAGCCGAAGTGGATCGAAACTGGTAACAGTTTAATACATACAGAATCACTACCGAAGCAAAGTGACATTACTGTAAATGTCAGAACATAATTTTCACTAATAATAAAACTGTGAAACCACGTCTGTTTGAACATACTAATCTCCAAAACTACTGAATTAATTATCATGGGGTCTTCATAGGTAACCTGAGTGTAGCTTGGGACAACATACAGACTTTATTTCATTAGAACTGGAACATGAAAAATACAGTAATTTAAGGTTTTATCTAAAATCTTCTGTTGAGCTTAGTACACACATCAAAAAACGTTTTACATTACCTCTGTTCCGAGAGTTCCGGCACCTGTACAGAAAAATGGAATAGATCTCAACATAAACATCATTTCCATCCCTTTTATTGCTCATGAAAACCACACATCGCATGATGTACCACCACACAGAGAGACCTACAGAGGTGGTGATCTAGATAGCTGTACACACTGGTACCTCTGATACCTAGTAGCATGTTCTCTTGAATTGATGCACGCCTGTATTCGTGGTGGCATACTAGACACAAGTTCATCAAGGCACTGTTGGTCCAGATTGTCCCACTCCTCAACACAAAGTGGGCATGCAGGAGGCCGGGTCGACGTACCGCCGAATTGCTCAACACGTGGGGCGTGAGGTCTCCACAGTACATCGATGTTGTCGCCAGTGGTCGGCGGAAGGTGCACGTGCCCGTCGACCTGGGACCGGACCGCAGCGATGCACGGATGCACGCCAAGACCGTAGGATCCTACGCAGTGCCGTAGGGGACCGCACCGCCACTTCCCAGCAAATTAGGGACACTGTTGCTCCTGGGGTATCGGCGAGGACCATTCGCAACCGTCTCCATGAAGCTGGGCTACGGTCCCGCACACCGTTAGGCCGTCTTCCGCTCACGCCCCAACATCGTGCAGCCCGCCTCCAGTGGTGTCGCGACAGGCGTGAATGGAGGGACGAATGGAGACGTGTCGTCTTCAGCGATGAGAGTCGCTTCTGCCTTGGTGCCAATGATGGTCGTATGCGTGTTTGGCGCCGTGCAGGT
Source organism: Schistocerca gregaria (assembly GCF_023897955.1). Taxonomy (NCBI): domain Eukaryota; kingdom Metazoa; phylum Arthropoda; class Insecta; order Orthoptera; family Acrididae; genus Schistocerca; species Schistocerca gregaria. Next base: position 662,789,272 of record NC_064922.1, read on the forward strand.
GAGCGCCATAATCAGGACTGCATACGACCGAGGCACACAGGGCCAACACCCAGCATCATGTTGTGGGGAGCGATCTCCTACACTGGCCGTACGCCTCTGGTGATCGTCGAGGGGACACTGAATAGTGCACGGTACATCCAAACCGTCGTCGAACCCATCGTTCTACCATTCCTAGACCGGCAAGGGAACTTGCTGTTCCAACAGGACAATGCACGTCCGCATGTATCCCGTGCCACCCAACGTGCTCTAGAAGGTGTAAGTCATCTACTCTGGCGAGCAAGATATCCGGATCTGTCCCCCATTGAGCATGTTTGGGACTGGATGAAGCGTCGTCTCTCGCGGTCTGCACGTCCAGCACGAACGCTCTTCCAACTGAGGCGCCAGGTGGAAATGGCATGGCAAGCCGTTCCACAGGACTACATCCAGCATCTCTACGATCGTCTCCATGGGAGAATAGCAGCCTGCATTGCTGCGAAAGGTGGATATACAATGTACTAGTGCCGACATTGTGCATGCTCTGTTCCCTGTGTCTATGTGCCTGTGGTTCTGTCAGTGTGATGTATCTGACCCCAGGAATGTGTCAATAAAGTTTCCTCTTCCTGGGACAATGAATTCACGGTGTTCTTATTTCGATTTCCAGGAGTGTATCTCAGGCATTTTCGTTAGGGTTCATGTCTGGAGAACATACTGGCTACTATAGTCGAGCGATGTCGTTACCCTGAAGGAATTCATTCACAAGATGTGCACGATGGGGGCGCGTTTGGTCGTCCACGAAGACGAATGCGTCGCCAGTATGCTCCCAATATAGTTGCACTATCGTTTGGAGGACGGCATTCACATATCGTACACCTATTACGGCGCATTCCATGACCACCAGCGGCGTACGTCGGCCCCACATAATGCCACCCCAAAAAAGCAGAGAACCTCCACCTTGCTGCACTCACTGCAGATTGTCTTTGTTGAAAGCTTATGTGACACTCATCATTGAAAAGAACATGATGCCAATCCTGAGCGGTCCATTCGGCATGATTCTGGGCCCATCTGTGCCACGCAGCATGGTGTTGTGATTGCAAAGATGGACCTCGCCATGGACGTCTGGAGTGAAGTTGCTCATCATGCAGCCTATTGTGCACAGTTTGAGTAATAACACGACGTCCTGTGGCTGTAGGGACTATCTCGCGCACGCCTCCCGCGAGTCCCACATTCTCACCTTGTATGTCCACACACTACATTTGTAGTGTCCCATCCCAACATACGCACTACTCGTGGAAGATATTCTTGCCAAGTCCCGTAAGAGATCGGGGAGTATGTGTGCATCTGCATAGAAGAAGAAGAAGGTTATGGCCGGTATTGCCAGAACTATATACTTATATAGATATGGTGTCTGTTCTTTTGGACATGTCCATAGTTTTGGCAATACCAGCCATGACCTTCTCCTTCTATGCGGATGCACACATATTCCCCGAACTCTTACGGGACTTGGTAAGAATGTCTTCCACGAGTAATGAATGTGTTGGGGTGGGATGCTACAAATGTAGTATGTGGACACACAAGGTGAGAATGTGGGTCGGGCAGCAGACATGCGTGAGATAATTCCTGCAGTCGTGCTATCCTCTGTGCCCTCAGTGGCTCAGATGGAAAGAATGTCTGCCATGTAAGCAGGAGATCCCGGGTTTGAGTCTCGGTCAGGGCACACATTTTCACTTTTCCTGCATAATACATGTCAATGCCCATCAGCAGATTAAGGTATTAATATATAATTCTAACTGAGTAATAGGTTTGGGAGAACAGACACTAAAGAAAAAAAACAAAATTTAGTGTCTTGGGGCTTATTATTTGTTTCTCCAAATAAAGAAATGTTTCGCTAAAATCATTTCAAAGATCTGAATTAAAACAAAAGGAGAAAAAGAAAATATGAAATAAAAGAAACATAAAATGTTAATATTTCGTGAATACTTTCACATTCACAAGTAAACTCACTTTCAGTAAAAATCTTTAAAGAGAAGTAACAACTTCAGAAATCAACTATAGTTACACATTGAAAGAAACCAAGAAAATAATGATACCAGGTATACCTAAATGGTCAGTGACTTTAAGTTGTTGTTCGAGTAATTGTGATGAGCATGTTGGCTTACAATGTAAGAATACAGAGGTAAAAAATACGTATTGAGAAAATTTAAACACAAAAAGTTAGTTACTTTGCTTACAGATAATGAATTTCAGGGAGAATGGAGCTATATTGCTCATTAATTGATAACTGAATTTTGTTTCTGAAGGTGGCTGCACACGCTCGAGCAGGGATTCCCCCCACCATCGCCACCATCCACTGGGATGACTGCACGGACAGCGAACAGAGTTGGTTAGTTAGGAATATGTTTCAGGGATCATTTTGCACAATTGATCATAATGATGTGCAGTGTGTCACTATACATTCACATTGCAAATTAATTTGTACATATGGTTACATTCTGAACATTCCTATGTCTTCCACGAAAAGAAAAATTGATATACTGATATGAGCTAGTAATTCCTACCCATCACCTTTTACCCATTACAATAACAACAATTCTTCTACAGAGTAGACGGAGTTTTCAAGGTTTTCTCAGTCTGTTATCAAATTTTACTTTGCAGTCTGTCAGACATTTTATATCATTAAGTAAATGATCAAAAATTTTTGTTGCAGCATCATGCACTACTTTTTGTGCTAAAGACAACCTTGAACTGGAGTACTAAATGTCATTGTTCGTTCTGGTATTGTAATTATACACTTCATTGTTTCTCTTGAACTGTAGTGGATTATTTACAACAGACTCCATGAGAGAATAAATACAGTACGAAGCTATAGCCAGAATGCCCATCTCCTTAAACAGATCTCTACAAAATGATCGTGGGTGAGCCCCAAATGTTATTCTCACAGCACGTTTTTGCACAATGAAGAGTTCCTTTTTTAAAGACGAGTCATCCCAGAATATTATTCCATATGATATTATTGAATGGAAATATACAAAATATTTCAACTTACTGATTTGTTTCTCTCCAAGATTTGTAATGATTCTAAGCGCACATGTGGATGAACCAAGTTGCTTTAGAAGTTCCAAAATGTGTTTTTTTTCTTCAATGTAAATTCTTAGCAACAAGGGACCCTAAGAATTTTGAAGTTTAAACTCTATTTATGTTACACTTATTGTCGGTGTATTACCTCTAGATGTACAGAACTGTATATGTTGGTTTTTTAAAAAATCGAGGGTGAGATCATTTACAGAAAACCAGTCAATGATACTTATAAGAACTTTGTTTGCCATTTCTCATGTTTCTATATATATGTTTGGACTGATTACAATACTAGTGTTCATCTGCAAAAATAGTTAGTTCTGCTTGTTGTATACCAGATAGAAGACGATTTACATATATGAGAGACAGTATTGGAGCTAAGATGAAACCTTGAGGAACCCCATATGAATAAAATAACAACTGGTGCTATTTTATTATTTAATGCTTGTAAAATCTGGTAAGTGAGCATGTAAATGGTATTCTCAGTAGAGTAATCCTCATGAAACATAAACTGTGATTTGCTAAGGGGAGGTACTAGTCTAGAATAAATCAATTTTCAAAAATTTTGGAAAGTGGTGTCTGCAGTGAAACAGGTCAGTAATTATTGACTTTTCTCTTACACGTTACTTAAACATAGGTTTATCAATTGCATATTTCAGTCTCTCTGGGAAAATGCCTTGAGTTAGTGGTGCATTAAGTATTTCATACAATATTGAGCTTATTACATGGGATCAAATTTTTAGTATTCTGTTGGGAACACCATCAAAACCAGATGTGATTTTATTTTTGAGAGAATGTATAATTTTCTCAATTTCAGAAGAAGAAGTTGGTGAGAAATTCATATGATTGAATTTTATGATAGTTATGTTTTCAACATAATGCTATGATTTTTTTCTTGAACTGTTTGCTCGTATGCTTTAAGAAATGTATATTAAATGCATTTGCTACACGTGACTCATTATTTATAGCCCTTCCATTCAGTTCTGTGGTGCTGTTGTGTTGTTCTGTGGCCAGTTGTTCTGTCTCTCACTTTACTATATTCCATATTGCCATAAGTCTGTCGTCAGAAGTACTGATTTCTGACATTATGTGGATGTTCATTGTATTTTCTCAGTAATTTGGAGTATTTTTTGTAGTGTGCAACTACTGCAGATCTCTACTTACTCTTGCGAAAATGTATATTTCCTTTTTTCCTTTCACAGATGATGGAGGGTGTAATTACCAGCATGTGTATAGGACACCAAGAGAAGACACGCAGCATTGATGAGGGACTGCCTGAAGATGGCAACATGTCTGTTTGCCTAAATATCGTGGAAAAATTATGATGTCAACTGGCTGGAAAACCGACAATTTTGTAAATAATGCGGCTTGTACAAACAGTCATCAGTCGTGAGTCAACCTGTATAGCACAAGTGTCTTGTGTTTTCGTTTGCTTTCGTTCCATAACGATGTCACAGCTAAGAAAAGTTAACTGTGACGTGTCAGAGTCTTTTTGAAAATCATCCCATGTTTTTGGAACATTAAATGCAAGGATTATAATAATAAAACGAAGAGGAACGCTGTCTATGATACATTTCTTACGAAGTGCAAACAGTTAGATTCAACACGAACAAAGGATACTGTCATGAAGAATGTAAATTAATTAAGAACTAATCACAGAAGAGAAAATAAAAAAAGAGAAAGTTCTAAATAAGGGCCTGGGGCTGAGGAGACCCAGTAACCTGTTTTGTAGTATTTTGATTTGTTCCACTTTTTAAATGAGCAGGACACTCAAAGGTGCTCTTCTGGTAATTTAGAAGAAACAGAGGCGTGAGATTGGCAGTAATATTTATTTTCAGTAGCACTGTTAGAGTTAAAATACTTTCTTTTAGTTGTGTATCTAATATTTCACTGCACATTGTTTTTTACATATTTTTCATAATGTCAATGCACAAATTTTTGTTACCAAGGAACTTGTCCTTCATTTACACAATAGTTCATAGATGTTTAACATCAAGTGGAATATTTTCTGCAGTAGACCTTCGTAATGGTAGCGTATTAGACTCCTCTTAAATCTTGTAGGAAAGTGTAAACACAATTTAAATATGAAATAGAAATCATGGAGGTAATACAACTGTTACTTTTTTTTTTAGCAAAATGCAATTGTCTTTAAGAAATTGCTTTTGAACACCTCACAGATAGCATGACACGTTTCAGGCACCATCACTCTTAGGACCGATCGTACAAAGCATAGGTTAAGACAGAAAATGACTTCAGCTCAAGCTTAACCTGGAAATCCACCTTGTGTAAATATTAATCTTAAATCACATCCCCGTGAAGTCGGATCCTATTTGACTGGCGGAATTCGTAGTCCAAAGTCAGGTTCAACTCTAATCATCAGTTTATAGTGTAGCGGTATTATGATTCTTTGCTTTTGTTTGCAACAGATACCAACTGAAATAATAAAAAAGTTGTCATTAACACAAAAATGATAAGTAAGTATGTTACTACGCCATTCCAGCTCCACTGATTCTCGAAATACTTTTTTCCAGTCTAGAAGATTAGGTTAAGAGAATTACTGGTTACCATGTGTACATAATGATCAATCTCATAACAGATCTTTGGAGATGACTCGCAATTTATATGATTAATTCAAAGGCATTTTATAGGCAGTTAGCAGCACAGTAAGAAAGGTTTGCAGTGAACAGATGTAATAACGAGTCAACATCTCTTATACATGTTCTCTCTCTCAGCTTGAGTAGCAGTAACCATACAACTCGTACTAAATTTTTAACTATCGAACACGTCCTTAAACTGCTGTGAAAACTTCATTAACTACGTTGATAAACAGAAAGTAAGCAAGCATCTTGAAATATTCTAATTCCGTTTCCAACTCGCATGCGAGTGAGTGGATCAGGGGCTGCTTTGCTGGCGACCATGCAGATCACGTGTTTGAACCAACATAAAATCTCGGATTTCGTGTCCGATTTGTTACTACTTTCTGCACTTTATTCGTCGTAAATATAATTATAACAGCATTATCATGCCATTCCAGCCAGCCGGAGTGGCCGAGCGGTTCTAGGCGCTATTGTCTGGAACCACGGGACTGCTGCGGCCGCAGGTTCGAATCCTGCTTCTGGCATGCATGTGTTTGATGTCCTTAGGTTAGTTAGGTTTAAGTAGTTCTAAGTTCTAGGGGACTGATGACCTCAGATGTTAAGTCCCATAGTGCTCAGAGCCATTTGAACCATTTTGAACCATGTCATTCCATAGCACTGAAACGATATAATACTCTCCGTTTTCCGAGCGTTCAGGATCACTGATGGAAAAATTCTGTGTGCAACAACCCTATGCAATGTTTATTATATTGTTTTCTTTCGTTTGTTTTATGTATATCTGAGTATTCAGGTGTGTCCACTGAGGAATACGACGACGACAAGGTGCAGTGATCTACCCGCACGTGCTGTGAAAGAGTGAACGTACTCTTGTAGCTAAATAACAAGGCATTTAAGCTCAGGTTCCGTTTGGAGAAGGTAGTGTAGAGCAGATGGAACTAAGACTTAGAGACTGTCTGATGAAACTAACCAAAAGAAACCAGCCACAGATTGCAATGTATGTGCAAGTTGCGGTTCATATTAAGAATGTACGCTACAGGAACCCATCAAATAACGGTTAGTGATCTGTTTAAAGTAGGCATAGCAATAGATTGCAGAGCTGGTATTGCACTGTATTGCCTCTCTGAAAAATGAACTTATCAAAATGACGATGGTCGGAAATGACATTAGGGACACCCAGCTTTATTTTTATCAAATATCTCATGTTGCTGGCGTCCCAATTTTCTTTAAATGTACAAGTGCTCTCAGACGTTAAGCTGCGACGTTTAAATATCGTAGTTAGATGGCCAGAATTGCCCATGACAGCCTGTACATGCTCAGTTCGAAACAGGAGAAATTCCGAAACCATACTTCTGGGAGACAGTGGCTACCAGTGTTGCAGATATTTGGTGAAAAAACGGCGGCTGGACGAATCTATAATAGAGCCCACAAGAAAACAAGATCAGCAGTGGAGACAATGTTTGGGATAAAAAAGGACAGTTTCTCTATTTCAGTTGAGGACTTAGACTGAATGTAAATCATGCATCAGCTATAATAGTCTGCCAACGCATCACATGTAGAGCCTGAAACTGACGACAGTGTATTTGATGGAAGAAGAGTGTACGCAGAAAATTCAGTACCTGCGGCACATGAAGTCAACAGAGGTCATAAGGCAGTGAGGGTGGCGTTTATTGACAGTGTTTTTATGTAAAAAGTTAAAAAATTGGTGTAAAAGTACAAAGTGTCAGATCGCAAGCCAGATTTTCTTTTCCTTTCTTTTAGTTCTAGTTACTTCCTTGTCTCCTGGTCATTCCTTTCTGTATCAGAACAACAACACCACAAATAATGTTATAAACTACCCTTCATGCAACAAATTCATCTCAAAACATTAGTCATAGCGTATGAAAATGTATACTAAACACTGTATACAACTTTGTGATGAAAATCTGTCCACAAAGAAATTCCGGTAGGATATATACCAACAGAAAATGAAGGTAACAGCAGTCGCAATGGAATGAGCCCGAAATTGCTTAACAAGGTATTTACACAAAAAGTTATAAGATTCGAAAAATGTACATTGTATCAGATTAAAAATCTGATTGCCTTTTCATTTATGTAAGTTTCAATTATTTAATTTCTGTATCTACTTTGAAGGTTTCCATTGTTATCTCATGTTCTGTAAGCAAGCACTATACTTTGATTTCATGTCACGCACGAAGCGCTGTAATCTTTTCTTGTAAAACTGATATTTCTTATCGAGAACATTTTCTGTTCTTTTGTTTTTCGGACGAGTGTCTATCACTTTAACAGAACTTCGCTGGTGTATTGCGCATCTACCTGTAATTTGAGGTTTTTTCCATCAAAATACGACCTGTTGTGCTGTCACAGTAAAGTTATTACATTATTTTTGTGTATTGCCGTTTTTACCAGGTGAATGTAGACATTCTCTCCTTCGTTTCCATTTTCATTGTCATCAACAAGAGCAATACTTTCGTTTGAAGTTACAACTGTCTCCTCGTTTACTGATGTTTAAATGAACTACAACCTATGTCTCCCAATCTGCATCAGAATAAGAACAAAACAAATAGCGTAATAAACTACCTTTTACGCAGAAAACTCTCTTCGAAAAACTTATACAATCCTATCAAAATTTGTACAGACCACTGGTTATAACTTCAGGATAAAGATCTGCATAGTCTCATAGTGGCTGGAAACAAAAAAAAATCTGTGGCTTCAGGCTGCAATCAGGTTTTGTCCATTTTCTGCAATACTAGGCCTTACGAAATTACCGCCTCCAGTTTTATGCATTTCAACCTCGAAGAGTCTCAACACTGTAAGTCATCTACTCTGGCGAGCAAGATATCCGGATCTGTCCCCCATTGAGCATGTTTGGGACTGGATGAAGCGTCGTCTCTCGCGGTCTGCACGTCCAGCACGAACGCTCTTCCAACTGAGGCGCCAGGTGGAAATGGCATGGCAAGCCGTTCCACAGGACTACATCCAGCATCTCTACGATCGTCTCCATGGTAGAATAGCAGCCTGCATTGCTGCGAAAGGTGGATATACACTGTACTAGTGCCTACATTGTGCATGCTCTGTTCCCTGTGTCTATGTGCCTGTGGTTCTGTCAGTGTGATGTATCTGACCCCAGGAATGTGTCAATAAAGTTTCCTCTTCCTGGGACAATGAATTCACGGTGTTCTTATTTCGATTTCCAGGAGTGTATCTCAGGCATTTTCGTTAGGGTTCATGTCTGGGGAACATACTGGCTACTATAGTCGAGCGATGTCGTTATCCTGAAGGAATTCATTCACAAGATGTGCACGATGGGGGCGCGTTTGGTCGTCTACGAAGACGAATGCTTCGCCAGTATGCTCCCAATATAGTTGCACTATCGTTTGGAGGACGGCATTCACATATCGTACACCTATTACGGCGCATTCCATGACCACCAGCGGCGTACGTCGGCCCCACATAATGCCACCCCAAAAAAGCAGAGAACCTCCACCTTGCTGCACTCACTGCAGATTGTCTTTGTTGAAAGCTTATGTGACACTCATCATTGAAAAGAACATGATGCCAATCCTGAGCGGTCCATTCGGCATGATTCTGGGCCCATCTGTGCCACGCAGCATGGTGTTGTGATTGCAAAGATGGACCTCGCCATGGACGTCTGGAGTGAAGTTGCTCATCATGCAGCCTATTGTGCACAGTTTGAGTAATAACACGACGTCCTGTGGCTGTAGGGACTATCTCGCGCACGCCTCCCGCGAGTCCCACATTCTCACCTTGTATGTCCACACACTACATTTGTAGTGTCCCATCCCAACATACGCACTACTCGTGGAAGATATTCTTGCCAAGTCCCGTAAGAGATCGGGGAGTATGTGTGCATCTGCATAGAAGAAGAAGAAGGTTATGGCCGGTATTGCCAGAACTATATACTTATATAGATATGGTGTCTGTTCTTTTGGACATGTCCATAGTTTTGGCAATACCAGCCATGACCTTCTCCTTCTATGCGGATGCACACATATTCCCCGAACTCTTACGGGACTTGATAAGAATGTCTTCCACGAGTAATGAGTGTGTTGGGGTGAGACACTACGAATGTAGTGTGTGGACATACAAGATGAGAATGTGCGTCTCACGGGAGGCATGCGCGAGATAGTCCCTGCAGTCACACTATCCTCTGTGCCCCCGGTGGCTCAGATGGATAGAGCATCTGCTATGTAAGCAGGAGATCTCGAGTTCGAGTCCTGATCAGGAAACACATTTTCACGTGTCCCCATTGATATATATCAACGCCCATCAGGAGCTGAAAGTATTAATATATAATTATAATTTCGTTCTAGACAGCTGCAGGTCATCAATGGTGTCTGTTCTTTTGGACATGTCCGAAAGAACAGACACCATATCCATATAAGTATATAGTTCTGGCAATACCGACCATGACCTTCTTCTTCTGTGTGGATACACACATATTCCCCAAACTCTTACGGGACTTGGTAAGAATGTCTTCCACGAGTAATGAGTGTGTTGGGGTGAGACACTACGAATGTAGTGTGTGGACATACAAGATGAGAATGTGCGTCTCACGGGAGGCATGCGCGAGATAGTCCCTGCAGTCACACTATCCTCTGTGCCCCCGGTGGCTCAGATGGATAGAGCATCTGCTATGTAAGCAGGAGATCTCGAGTTCGAGTCCTGATCAGGAAACACATTTTCACGTGTCCCCATTGATATATATCAACGCCCATCAGGAGCTGAAAGTATTAATATATAATTATAATTTCGTTCTAGACAGCTGCAGGTCATCAATGGTGTCTGTTCTTTTGGACATGTCCGAAAGAAGAGACACCATATCCATATAAGTATATAGTTCTGGCAATACCGACCATGACCTTCTTCTTCTGTGTGGATACACACATATTCCCCAAACTCTTACGGGACTTGGTAAGAATGTCTTCCACGAGTAATGAATGTGTTGGGGTGGGATGCTACAAATGTAGTATGTGGACACACAAGGTGAGAATGTGGGTCGGGCAGCAGACATGCGTGAGATAATTCCTGCAGTCGTGCTATCCTCTGTGCCCTCAGTGGCTCAGATGGAAAGAATGTCTGCCATGTAAGCAGGAGATCCCGGGTTTGAGTCTCGGTCAGGGCACACATTTTCACTTTTCCTGCATAATACATGTCAATGCCCATCAGCAGATTAAGGTATTAATATATAATTCTAACTGAGTAATAGGTTTGGGAGAACAGACACTAAAGAAAAAAAACAAAATTTAGTGTCTTGGGGCTTATTATTTGTTTCTCCAAATAAAGAAATGTTTCGCTAAAATCATTTCAAAGATCTGAATTAAAACAAAAGGAGAAAAAGAAAATATGAAATAAAAGAAACATAAAATGTTAATATTTCGTGAATACTTTCACATTCACAAGTAAACTCACTTTCAGTAAAAATCTTTAAAGAGAAGTAACAACTTCAGAAATCAACTATAGTTACACATTGAAAGAAACCAAGAAAATAATGATACCAGGTATACCTAAATGGTCAGTGACTTTAAGTTGTTGTTCGAGTAATTGTGATGAGCATGTTGGCTTACAATGTAAGAATACAGAGGTAAAAAATACGTATTGAGAAAATTTAAACACAAAAAGTTAGTTACTTTGCTTACAGATAATGAATTTCAGGGAGAATGGAGCTATATTGCTCATTAATTGATAACTGAATTTTGTTTCTGAAGGTGGCTGCACACGCTCGAGCAGGGATTCCCCCCACCATCGCCACCATCCACTGGGATGACTGCACGGACAGCGAACAGAGTTGGTTAGTTAGGAATATGTTTCAGGGATCATTTTGCACAATTGATCATAATGATGTGCAGTGTGTCACTATACATTCACATTGCAAATTAATTTGTACATATGGTTACATTCTGAACATTCCTATGTCTTCCACGAAAAGAAAAATTGATATACTGATATGAGCTAGTAATTCCTACCCATCACCTTTTACCCATTACAATAACACCAATTCTTCTACAGAGTAGACGGAGTTTTCAAGGTTTTCTCAGTCTGTTATCAAATTTTACTTTGCAGTCTGTCAGACATTTTATATCATTAAGTAAATGATCAAAAATTTTTGTTGCAGCATCATGCACTACTTTTTGTGCTAAAGACAACCTTGAACTGGAGTACTAAATGTCATTGTTCGTTCTGGTATTGTAATTATACACTTCATTGTTTCTCTTGAACTGTAGTGGATTATTTACAACAGACTCCATGAGAGAATAAATACAGTACGAAGCTATAGCCAGAATGCCCATCTCCTTAAACAGATCTCTACAAAATGATCGTGGGTGAGCCCCAAATGTTATTCTCACAGCACGTTTTTGCACAATGAAGAGTTCCTTTTTTAAAGACGAGTCATCCCAGAATATTATTCCATATGATATTATTGAATGGAAATATACAAAATATTTCAACTTACTGATTTGTTTCTCTCCAAGATTTGTAATGATTCTAAGCGCACATGTGGATGAACCAAGTTGCTTTAGAAGTTCCAAAATGTGTTTTTTTTCTTCAATGTAAATTCTTAGCAACATGGGACCCTAAGAATTTTGAAGTTTAAACTCTATTTATGTTACACTTATTGTCGGTGTATTACCTCTAGATGTACAGAACTGTATATGTTGGTTTTTTAAAAAATCGAGGGTGAGATCATTTACAGAAAACCAGTCAATGATACTTATAAGAACTTTGTTTGCCATTTCTCATGTTTCTATATATATGTTTGGACTGATTACAATACTAGTGTTCATCTGCAAAAATAGTTAGTTCTGCTTGTTGTATACCAGATAGAAGACGATTTACATATATGAGAGACAGTATTGGAGCTAAGATGAAACCTTGGGGAACCCCATATGAATAAAATAACAACTGGTGCTATTTTATTATTTAATGCTTGTAAAATCTGGTAAGTGAGCATGTAAATGGTATTCTCAGTAGAGTAATCCTCATGAAACATAAACTGTGATTTGCTAAGGGGAGGTACTAGTCTAGAATAAATCAATTTTCAAAAATTTTGGAAAGTGGTGTCTGCAGTGAAACAGGTCAGTAATTATTGACTTTTCTCTTACACGTTACTTAAACATGGGTTTATCAATTGCATATTTCAGTCTCTCTGGGAAAATGCCTTGAGTTAGTGGTGCATTAAGTATTTCATACAATATTGAGCTTATTACATGGGATCAAATTTTTAGTATTCTGTTGGGAACACCATCAAAACCAGATGTGATTTTATTTTTGAGAGAATGTATAATTTTCTCAATTTCAGAAGAAGAAGTTGGTGAGAAATTCATATGATTGAATTTTATGATAGTTATGTTTTCAACATAATGCTATGATTTTTTTCTTGAACTGTTTGCTCGTATGCTTTAAGAAATGTATATTAAATGCATTTGCTACACGTGACTCATTATTTATAGCCCTTCCATTCAGTTCTGTGGTGCTGTTGTGTTGTTCTGTGGCCAGTTGTTCTGTCTCTCACTTTACTATATTCCATATTGCCATAAGTCTGTCGTCAGAAGTACTGATTTCTGACATTATGTGGATGTTCATTGTATTTTCTCAGTAATTTGGAGTATTTTTTGTAGTGTGCAACTACTGCAGATCTCTACTTACTCTTGCGAAAATGTATATTTCCTTTTTTCCTTTCACAGATGATGGAGGGTGTAATTACCAGCATGTGTATAGGACACCAAGAGAAGACACGCAGCATTGATGAGGGACTGCCTGAAGATGGCAACATGTCTGTTTGCCTAAATATCGTGGAAAAATTATGATGTCAACTGGCTGGAAAACCGACAATTTTGTAAATAATGCGGCTTGTACAAACAGTCATCAGTCGTGAGTCAACCTGTATAGCACAAGTGTCTTGTGTTTTCGTTTGCTTTCGTTCCATAACGATGTCACAGCTAAGAAAAGTTAACTGTGACGTGTCAGAGTCTTTTTGAAAATCATCCCATGTTTTTGGAACATTAAATGCAAGGATTATAATAATAAAACGAAGAGGAACGCTGTCTATGATACATTTCTTACGAAGTGCAAACAGTTAGATTCAACACGAACAAAGGATACTGTCATGAAGAATGTAAATTAATTAAGAACTAATCACAGAAGAGAAAATAAAAAAAGAGAAAGTTCTAAATAAGGGCCTGGGGCTGAGGAGACCCAGTAACCTGTTTTGTAGTATTTTGATTTGTTCCACTTTTTAAATGAGCAGGACACTCAAAGGTGCTCTTCTGGTAATTTAGAAGAAACAGAGACGTGAGATTGGCAGTAATATTTATTTTCAGTAGCACTGTTAGAGTTAAAATACTTTCTTTTAGTTGTGTATCTAATATTTCACTGCACATTGTTTTTTACATATTTTTCATAATGTCAATGCACAAATTTTTGTTACCAAGGAACTTGTCCTTCATTTACACAATAGTTCATAGATGTTTAACATCAAGTGGAATATTTTCTGCAGTAGACCTTCGTAATGGTAGCGTATTAGACTCCTCTTAAATCTTGTAGGAAAGTGTAAACACAATTTAAATATGAAATAGAAATCATGGAGGTAATACAACTGTTACTTTTTTTTTTAGCAAAATGCAATTGTCTTTAAGAAATTGCTTTTGAACACCTCACAGATAGCATGACACGTTTCAGGCACCATCACTCTTAGGACCGATCGTACAAAGCATAGGTTAAGACAGAAAATGACTTCAGCTCAAGCTTAACCTGGAAATCCACCTTGTGTAAATATTAATCTTAAATCACATCCCCGTGAAGTCGGATCCTATTTGACTGGCGGAATTCGTAGTCCAAAGTCAGGTTCAACTCTAATCATCAGTTTATAGTGTAGCGGTATTATGATTCTTTGCTTTTGTTTGCAACAGATACCAACTGAAATAATAAAAAAGTTGTCATTAACACAAAAATGATAAGTAAGTATGTTACTACGCCATTCCAGCTCCACTGATTCTCGAAATACTTTTTTCCAGTCTAGAAGATTAGGTTAAGAGAATTACTGGTTACCATGTGTACATAATGATCAATCTCATAACAGATCTTTGGAGATGACTCGCAATTTATATGATTAATTCAAAGGCATTTTATAGGCAGTTAGCAGCACAGTAAGAAAGGTTTGCAGTGAACAGATGTAATAACGAGTCAACATCTCTTATACATGTTCTCTCTCTCAGCTTGAGTAGCAGTAACCATACAACTCGTACTAAATTTTTAACTATCGAACACGTCCTTAAACTGCTGTGAAAACTTCATTAACTACGTTGATAAACAGAAAGTAAGCAAGCATCTTGAAATATTCTAATTCCGTTTCCAACTCGCATGCGAGTGAGTGGATCAGGGGCTGCTTTGCTGGCGACCATGCAGATCACGTGTTTGAACCAACATAAAATCTCGGATTTCGTGTCCGATTTGTTACTACTTTCTGCACTTTATTCGTCGTAAATATAATTATAACAGCATTATCATGCCATTCCAGCCAGCCGGAGTGGCCGAGCGGTTCTAGGCGCTATTGTCTGGAACCACGGGACTGCTGCGGCCGCAGGTTCGAATCCTGCTTCTGGCATGCATGTGTTTGATGTCCTTAGGTTAGTTAGGTTTAAGTAGTTCTAAGTTCTAGGGGACTGATGACCTCAGATGTTAAGTCCCATAGTGCTCAGAGCCATTTGAACCATTTTGAACCATGTCATTCCATAGCACTGAAACGATATAATACTCTCCGTTTTCCGAGCGTTCAGGATCACTGATGGAAAAATTCTGTGTGCAACAACCCTATGCAATGTTTATTATATTGTTTTCTTTCGTTTGTTTTATGTATATCTGAATATTCAGGTGTGTCCACTGAGGAATACGACGACGACAAGGTGCAGTGATCTACCCGCACGTGCTGTGAAAGAGTGAACGTACTCTTGTAGCTAAATAACAAGGCATTTAAGCTCAGGTTCCGTTTGGAGAAGGTAGTGTAGAGCAGATGGAACTAAGACTTAGAGACTGTCTGATGAAACTAACCAAAAGAAACCAGCCACAGATTGCAATGTATGTGCAAGTTGCGGTTCATATTAAGAATGTACGCTACAGGAACCCATCAAATAACGGTTAGTGATCTGTTTAAAGTAGGCATAGCAATAGATTGCAGAGCTGGTATTGCACTGTATTGCCTCTCTGAAAAATGAACTTATCAAAATGACGATGGTCGGAAATGACATTAGGGACACCCAGCTTTATTTTTATCAAATATCTCATGTTGCTGGCGTCCCAATTTTCTTTAAATGTACAAGTGCTCTCAGACGTTAAGCTGCGACGTTTAAATATCGTAGTTAGATGGCCAGAATTGCCCATGACAGCCTGTACATGCTCAGTTCGAAACAGGAGAAATTCCGAAACCATACTTCTGGGAGACAGTGGCTACCAGTGTTGCAGATATTTGGTGAAAAAACGGCGGCTGGACGAATCTATAATAGAGCCCACAAGAAAACAAGATCAGCAGTGGAGACAATGTTTGGGATAAAAAAGGACAGTTTCTCTATTTCAGTTGAGGACTTAGACTGAATGTAAATCATGCATCAGCTATAATAGTCTGCCAACGCATCACATGTAGAGCCTGAAACTGACGACAGTGTATTTGATGGAAGAAGAGTGTACGCAGAAAATTCAGTACCTGCGGCACATGAAGTCAACAGAGGTCATAAGGCAGTGAGGGTGGCGTTTATTGACAGTGTTTTTATGTAAAAAGTTAAAAAATTGGTGTAAAAGTACAAAGTGTCAGATCGCAAGCCAGATTTTCTTTTCCTTTCTTTTAGTTCTAGTTACTTCCTTGTCTCCTGGTCATTCCTTTCTGTATCAGAACAACAACACCACAAATAATGTTATAAACTACCCTTCATGCAACAAATTCATCTCAAAACATTAGTCATAGCGTATGAAAATGTATACTAAACACTGTATACAACTTTGTGATGAAAATCTGTCCACAAAGAAATTCCGGTAGGATATATACCAACAGAAAATGAAGGTAACAGCAGTCGCAATGGAATGAGCCCGAAATTGCTTAACAAGGTATTTACACAAAAAGTTATAAGATTCGAAAAATGTACATTGTATCAGATTAAAAATCTGATTGCCTTTTCATTTATGTAAGTTTCAATTATTTAATTTCTGTATCTACTTTGAAGGTTTCCATTGTTATCTCATGTTCTGTAAGCAAGCACTATACTTTGATTTCATGTCACGCACGAAGCGCTGTAATCTTTTCTTGTAAAACTGATATTTCTTATCGAGAACATTTTCTGTTCTTTTGTTTTTCGGACGAGTGTCTATCACTTTAACAGAACTTCGCTGGTGTATTGCGCATCTACCTGTAATTTGAGGTTTTTTCCATCAAAATACGACCTGTTGTGCTGTCACAGTAAAGTTATTACATTATTTTTGTGTATTACCGTTTTTACCAGGTGAATGTAGACATTCTCTCCTTCGTTTCCATTTTCATTGTCATCAACAAGAGCAATACTTTCGTTTGAAGTTACAACTGTCTCCTCGTTTACTGATGTTTAAATGAACTACAACCTATGTCTCCCAATCTGCATCAGAATAAGAACAAAACAAATAGCGTAATAAATTACCTTTTATGCAGAAAACTCTCTTCGAAAAACTTATACAATCCTATCAAAATTTGTACAGACCACTGGTTATAACTTCAGGATAAAGAGCTGCATAGTCTCATAGGGGCTGGAAACAGAAAAAAAATCTGTGGCTTCAGGCTGCAATCAGCTTTTGTCCATTTTCTGTAATACTAGGCCTTACGAAATTACCGCCTCCAGTTTTATGCATTTCAACCTCGAAGAGTCTCAACACTGATTTTGCTCCAGTTTACATATCAGATACGTAAAAAGTGATATGTAATAAAGAGAAAGGACATGTTTAAATTATAACTTGTCAGCAGCAAATGCTTTCTTGGACCTCTTCTTAAAATTCTCTTATTCCCACTCCCATGTGCAAGTGATGGCCGCCACACACAGAACCAAAATGAGGTGACTGATATGCAGTGCTGTGTAGTTAGTGGTAGATGTTGCTCTCTTGTTAGTGACTTCACTCTTAAAACGATTACTGTATTAAACTTCATTATCTTATCCTGCCATATGGAGGTGGGTGAGAAGTCATACTCAGCACTGTTATCTTACTGGTATCAGCACCATTCAAAAGACAATTATACCTTATCCTACCCTGTGTGGGTGGCTGCGCCCTACAGAAGACAATACAAGGCAGCTGGCCACAGTGTGGGTGTAGCCATGTCATGACCAGCCCATGTCTTCTAGCCCACGGCACAGAGGCTGCTGTCAGTGTGGTGTGAATATGCTCTGGAACCATAGTGAAGAGTGGATGACACACTATGGTCATGTCATGAATTTAAATGCACTCTTGCATTAGTTACCTTCCAGCTGTCATGAATGCAGGAATCGTTTTCCACATTTTTGCATCTCTCCATTTGCAGCTCCAGTATAATGAATCTAGGCACTTCTAGTTAAACTGCTGTTTTAGTTGCACAAATCTCTCTTGATGTTGTTGGTAGAAATGGATACTCAAAATGTTTCCATGAACAGAAACTTAATGGCAGTTGAACACTGGTATTCAGTACACCTAAAAGTTTCAGATGCTCCTCACATACATATGGCATTTTTTACACCAGTGTATCTAACACAGTTTTATTCTCTTCTCACCACTCTTGATTGAACATGTTATAAACTGTAGTACTTTGAACGAGAATCAGTTCCTGTTTAGCATTCATGATCATGTTCCTATTACCCTCAAAGAAACCCATAAACATTTTGAGCAGGATACAAGCACTAAAGGGATTACTTATCTATCCATCTACCAACCATCCTGCATTTTGTAGTCTGTTAAGTATAAAGATGGTGTGGAGACTATGTTTTGAGGCTCAATACGATTCCAATATTTCTTGCACAGTTTATTACAATACCATTAAGTTCGTATCTTCTTTCTTGAAACAGGAAGGCGGATGCATTACACATAAGCCAAAACGTTGCTACTGAAAAGCTCCCATTCTTCTTCATAAATGTTACTTTAGGTCAGGACAACTGCTGCTCAGAATAGGTAAATCATCATGGTGTTGAATGAGGACCCTTGTCGCATCATGATTATTAAACATTGCCAAATCAAAAGGTTTGGAGGTGAGGATTTTTCGGTGGGTTATCCACTGCTCATCTTGAACTGGGGCTGTTATACTGGCTGTTATATTAAGTGATGTCATTGCACAGTTTCAGTCCATTCGATTTTTGAAACTTGTAATTGTCACACGTTATCACTTTGTCCTTCTGCTGTGAAATGATGTACAGGTGGTTGTGTGAGTCGGTTTTAGACTTTACACCTATGCTACAGGTGTTACTGCAGGTGAAGATGTACTACAGTTTCCTTTCCGCCGGCCGGAGTGACCGTGCTGTTCTAAACGCTACAGCCTGGAGCCGAGCGACCGCTACGGTCGCAGGTTCGAATACTGCCTCGGGCATGGATGTGTGTGATGTCCTTAGGTTAGTTAGGTTTAATTAGTTCTAAGTTCTAGGCGACTGATGACCTCAGAAGTTAAGTCGCATAGTGCTCAGAGCCATTTGAACCATTTTTTTTTCCTTTCCTCATAAACCAAATAGATTCCCGGCCCAGTTCACACTGTTCAAATCAAGATAGTCTAATGCTTGAACTGTTATCAGGATGTATATTGGGTTGCTCATTAACACAAATTTATATCATGATCCTACTACAGGGTAGAATTCGTAAATTGTTTGGTTAATCAATTGTTGAGATACAAATTAGTTGTAATATTATAACCAACACAAATTGTCAGAATGATATTTTCACTCTGCAGCAGAGTGTGCACTGATATGAAACTTCCTGGCAGATTAAAACTGTGTGCCCGACCGAGACTCGAACTCGGGACCTTTGCCTTTCGCGGGCAAGTGCTCTACCAACTGAGCTACCGAAGCACGACTCACGTCCGGTACTCACAGCTTTACTTCTGCCAGTATCCGTCTCCTACCTTCCAAACTTTACAGAAGCTCTTCTGCGAACCATGCAGAACTAGCACTCCTGAAAGAAAGGATATTGCGGAGACATGGCTTAGCCACAGCCTGGGGGATGTTTCCAGAATTAGATTTTCACTCTGCAGCGCACACTCCGCATATCTATATATATATATATATATATATATATATATATATATATATATATATATATATATATACTCCTGGAAATTGAAATAAGAACACCGTGAATTCATTGTCCCAGCAAGGGGAAACTTTATTGACACATTCCTGGGGTCAGATACATCACATGATCACACTGACAGAACCACAGGCACATAGACACAGGCAACAGAGCATGCACAATGTCGGCACTAGTACAGTGTATATCCACCTTTCGCAGCAATGCACATACGGTTCACGTCCACGCTGTCGCGGCATGCTACCACTGTTAAAGACTGCGATGGAGCTCCGTATGCCACGGCAAACTGGCTGACACTGATGGCGGCGGTGCACAAATGCTGCGCAGCTAGCGCCATTCGACGGCCAACACCGCGGTTCCTGGTGTGTCCGCTGTGCCGTGCGTGTGATCATTGCTTGTACAGCCCTCTCGCAGTGTCCGGAGCAAGTATGGTGGGTCTGACACACTGGTGTCAATGTGTTCTTTTTTCCATTTCCAGGAGTGTATATATATGTTGGTCCATTGATAGTGACTGGGCCAAATATCTCACAAAATTAGCATCAAACGAAAAAAATAAGAAGAACAAATGTGTTTGAGTGTGACGGGGGAAAACAGATGGCGCTATGGATGGCCCACTAGATAGCACTGCCATAGGTCAAATTGACAGAAGCTGCATTTTTAAAAATAGGTACCTCCATTTTTTATCACATATTCGTATAGTACATAAATGAATATGAGTTTTTGAGTTCGAACATTTGTTTCCCTTTGTGTTGGTTGGCACATAGTTACGTTTGGACTTTATTTCTGTTGCTACTTTTGTGACCTTATCATAAATTATGGGAACATATGCTGTTACTGTGTCAGCAACCAGAATAACTTCATTAATCTAATAAATGCTCAAAATGATGTCCTTCATCTTCAACACATTTGGCAATACATGTAACAAATTTCCTCTCAACAGCGAGTAGATTGCCTTCAGTAATGGTTGTACATGCATTGACAACGCGCTGATGCATGTTTTCAGGCTTTGTCAGTGGATCACAATAACAAACATCTTTCAATTTTCCCCAAAGAAAGACAGCCAGAGATGTAAAGTACGGTGAACATGTGGGCCATTACATGGTGCTACTATGACCAATACACCTGTCATTAAATGTTTTATTTAATACTGTTTCAACTGCATGCGTACTATGTGCCAGACATGCATCATCTGTAAAGTACATCACCATTCTGTCATGAAGTGAAACATTTTGTAGTAGAATAGGTAAAACATCAATTAAGAAATCGGCATACATTGCACCATTTACACTGTCACCGATAAAATAAATACCAATTAGATGCCCTCCCATAATTGTGCATTATACATTAACCCGCCAGAGTTGCTGATGTTTCACTTTTCACAGCCATCGTGGATTTTCCGTTGCCCAATAGGGCATATTATGCCGGTTTACGTTAACTCTATATACGAATGACGCTTCATCACTAAATATAAGTTTTGAAAAAACCTGTTATCATCTACTAATTTATTTTGTGCCCAGTGGCAAAAGTTTACACAACATTCAAAATCATAGCCATGCAATTCCTGGTGTGCAGAAGTATGGTAAGAGAAATCTATGATGATGTAGAATTCTCAAAACCGACGTTTTTGAAATTCCCGATTGCCGCTCATTTGTCTCCTACTGATGTGCAACTAAAAAACTCATTTGGGCATCTTCATTTGTTGCAGTTCTTGGTTGTGTCTCCTTTTTTGGTTCAACACTTCTGGATACTTGGATGCTGTCTGTCAGGATAACGATCACAATAGCTATCAATAAACACCTTATCTACCTTTTATGCGACTGTTAAACATTCGCCGGCCTGTGTGGCCAAGCGGTTCTAGGCGCTACAGTTTGGAACCGTGTGACCGCTACGGTAGCAGGTTCGAATCCTGCCTCGGGCATGGACGTGTGTGATGTCCTTAGGTTAGTTCGGTTTAAGTAGTTCTACGTTCTATGGGACTGATGACCTCAGATGTTGAGTCCCATAGTGCTCACAGCCATTTGAACCATTTTTTTGTTAAACGTTCCATTTTGACAAGGTTATGTCCTCCACATAATTATTACGACTAGACAAACGTATTATCATACCTAATTTAAGTAATGAATTGCACTCAGTGCTATCGAGTGCATTGCTACATTTGTGAAGATACTACAGCGCTATCTATCACAAAGCGAAACAAATGTCCCAAATCAAACATCCATATTTACATTATGTGATCAAAAGAATTTGGACACCCGGATGAAAATGACTTACAAGTTCGTGGCGCTCTCCATCATCAATGCTGGAATTCAATATGGTGTTGGCCCACTCTTAGCCTTGATGACAGCTACCACTCTCGAAGGCCTACGCTCAATCACGTGCTTGAAGGTTTCTTGGGGAATGGCACCCCATCTTCGCGGAGTGCTGTACTGAGGCGAGGTATCGATGTCGGTCTGTGAGGGCTGGCACGAAGTCGGCGTTCCGAAACATACCAAAGGTGTTCTGTAGGATTCATATCAGGACACTCCATTATAGGGATGTTATTGTCGTATAACCACTCCGCCACTGGTCGTGTACTACGAACAGGTGCTCGATCGTGTTGAAAGATGCTATCGCCATCCCCAAATTGCTCTTCAACAGTGGGAAGGAATAAGGTGCTTAAAACATCAACGATGGCCTGTGCTGTGATAGTGCCATGCAAAACAACAAGGGGTGCAAGCCCCCTCCATGAAAAACACGATCGCACCTTAACACCACCGCCTCCGAATTTTACTACACACTACACACACTGGCAGATCATGTTCACTGGACATTCACCATACCCACACCTTGCCTTCCAACCGCCACATTATGTACAATGATTCGTCACTTCATACAACGTTTTTCCACTGTTCAATCGTCCAATGTTTATGCTCCTTACACCAAACGAGGAGTCGTTTGACAATTAATGGCACGATGTGTGGCTTATGAGCAGCTTCTTGACCATGAAATCAACGTTTTCTCACCTCCCGCCTAACTGTCATAGTATTTGGAATGAATCCTGATGCAGTTTGGAATTCCTGTGTGATGGTTTGGATAGATATCTGCCTATTACACATTACGATCCCCTTCAATGTTGGCGTTCTCTGTCAGATGGGGTCGGCCTATATGCTTTTGAGCTGCACTTGTCCCTTCAAGTTGCCACTTCACTATCACATTGGAAACAGTGGACCTAAGGATGTTTAGGAGCATGGAAATTTCGGATACAGACACATGGCACAAATGACACCCAATCATGTGACCACATTCGAAGTCCGTGAGTTCCTTGGAGTGCCCCATTCTGCTCTCTCACGATGTCAAATGACTACTGGACTACTGGGGTTGTTGATATGAAGAACCTGGCAGTAGGTGGCAGCAAAATGCACATAATATGAAAAACGTATGTTTTTGGGCATGTCTGGATACTTTTGATCATATATATATATATATATATATATATATATATATATGTGTGTGTGTGTGTGTGTGTGTAATCAAAAGTATCCACTGTTTCCCATGTGATAGCGAAGTGGAAACGTGAAAGGACACTTACAGCACTAAAGTGTACAGGCCAACCTCATCTTTTGAGTGACAGAGAATGCCAACAATTGCAGAGGGTTGTAATAGTATATATATATATATATATATATATATATATATATATATATAAGCAGGGTAAGCAAGCTAAAAGAATTGTATGTAGCCACTGAAGCTTAGAAAGTTGCTTGGATTATTTTTCTGTTTATATAGCAGGCACCGCACTCTCTCAGCTATGGTGGCTATCTAGACTCTTAATTCACATTTGAATACTGTTTGCTCTTGGAGGAAGTAAATGATGCAAATGTTGTCTCCTTCTGACCAAGTGTGGTGTGTTCATCTCTCATCTTAGCCAGCAGTGGTGCTGGTGGCGGTGGCGACAATGCCAGCAGCGTCTGTTGGGGTGGTGGTCATTGCACTGTGCCTGGCATTTGGCTCGACAGGCAGGTGTGGATGGGCAGGGCTGGCAGCCCAAGCACTAGTAGGGCAGGAATTACTCACAGGCCTGCCCTGGCCATGGAAGTCCGTCGAAGCAGCAGTGCAAAAGTAGTATTGCATGGTGGTGAGTCTGAGTACTATTCAGTAGCACTCCATGTACTGCAGCATATGGATCTCACTGCTCAATGCAGATTGGTGTTGGCGGTGGCAATGGCGACAGTCGACAGTTGAAGAGGCAGCCACACCGGAGACAACGACACTCGGTACACAGCAATAGTATGAATGGTAATTGGTTTTTTTCACATGCCTCTTGTTCAGACAAACTTAGCTCTCCCCAGCGAGATATAACACATTTGAATGATAGGATGAGGGAGTGGGGAAAAAGTTCAGTTTTGCAGGAAGTATTATTTTTTTGCATATACATATTGTCATGAATTTTTTCACTCATTCTCTTCTACAATATTTTGCAAGTAATAGGTTTCTTTACGCGTTAAACTCGACCTAAACCCAATAGTAGTGACAATATACATGAGTATCTCATCTGCATGTTCCACTTCTACAGATTTTCTACTTTTCAGTCAACTTTTGTACTTCGATACTGGATGGATCTACACACACACACACACACATATATATATATATATATATATATATATATGGTGGTCCATTGATAGTGACTGGGCCAAATATCTCATATTATAAGCATCAAACGAAAAAACTACAAAGAGCGAAACTCGTCTAGCTTGAAGGGAGAAACCCAGTGGCGCTATGGTTGGCCCGCTAGATGGCGCTGCCATAGGTATAATGGATATAAACTGCGTTTTTTTTAAATTGGAACCCCCATTTTTTATTAAATATTTTTATTAAATATTCGTGTAGTATGTAAAGAAATGTTTTAATTGGACCACTTTTTTCGCATTGTGATAGATGGTGCTGTAATAGTCACAAACGTATAAGTACGTGGTATTACGTAACATTGCGCCAGTGCGGACGGTATTTGCTTCGTGATACATTACTGGTGTTAAAACGGTCCGTTTACCAATTGCGGGCAAGGCCAATATCGTGTTAATGTACGGCTATTGTGAACAAAATGCCCAAAAGGAGTGTGCTATGTATGCTGCTCGGTATCCAGGACGACATTATCCAAATGTCCCGGCCGTTCGCCGGATTGTTACGTTATTTAAGGAAAAAGGAAGTGTTCAACCACATGAGAAACGTCAACCAGGACTTTGCAACAAATGATGATGCCCAAGTAGGTGTTTTAGCTGCTGTTGTGGCTAATCCGCACATCAGTAGCAGAGAAATTGCACGAGAATCGGGAATCTCAAAAACGTCGGTGTTGAGAATGCTACATCAACATCGATTGCACCCGTACCATATTTCTATGCACCAGGAATTGCATGACGACGACTTTGAACGTCGTGTACAGTTCTGCCACTGGGCACAGGAGAAATCACGGGACGATGACAGATTGTTTGCACGCATTCTGTTTAGCGACGAAGTGTCATTCACCAAAAGAGTTAACGTAAACCGGCATAATATGCATTATTGGCGCCGACAAGGGGAACATCAGCGACCTTGGCGGGTTAATGTATGGTGTGGCATTATGGGAGGAAAGATATATGGCCCCCGTTTTATCGATGGAAATCTAAATGGTGCCATGTATGCTGATTTCCTACGTAATGTTCTACAATGTTACTACAAGATGTTTCACTGCATGACTTCCAACATGATGAATGTCCGGCACACAGCTCACGTGCGGTTGAAGCGGTACTGAATATCATATTTCATGACAGGTAGATTGGTCGTGGAAGCACCATACAATGACCCGCACGTTCACCGGACCTGACGTCCCCGGATTTCTTTCTGTGGGGAATTTTGAAGGATATTTGCTATCGTGATCCACCGACAACGCCTGACAACATGCGTCAGCACATTGTCAATGCATGTGCGAACATTGCGGAAGGCGAACTACTCGCTGTTGAGAGGAATGTCGTTAGACGTATTCCAAATGCATTGAGGTTGACGGACATCATTTTGAGTATTTATTGCATTAATGTGGTATTTACAGGTAATCGCGCTTTAACAGCATGCGTTCTCAGAAATGATAAATTCACAAAGGTACATGTATCACATTGGAACAACCGAAATAAAATGTTCAAACATACCTACGTTCTTTATTTTAATTTAAAAAATTTACGTGTTACCAACTGTTCGCCTGAAATTGTGAGCCATATGTTTGTGACTATTACAGCGCCATCTATCACAAAACGAAAAAAGTGGCATTCATATTTCTTTACGTACTATACGAATATTTAATAAAACATGGAGGTTCCTATTTTAAAAAAACCCAGTTGATGTCCGCTCGACCTATGGCAGCGTCATCTAGTGGGCCAACGATAGCGCCACCTGGTTTCCCCCTTCAAGCTAGACAAGTTTCCTTCTTTGTAGTTTTTTCGTTTGACGCTTATTTCGTGAGAAATTTGGCCCGGTCACGATCAGTGGACCACCCTGTATATAACTCTGCCTAAGTCGGTCCCAAGTCTGGTTGAAAAAGGAAGAGGGGGAGGAGTGACACTCATTAAAAACATTGTTTTGCCTAACCCAGGTGACAGGGCCTTGTAATGGCTCCTTGCCATGATAATGGCGAAGACATCAGTGGCAGTGAAAGCGGAAATGCAGATCAACAGTTGAACTGGCGGAAGAGGCAAGCTTTATAAAGAAGATAAAGCATATTTAAAAGTTCACACGCGTCTGTGTGGTAGCCACAGTACTCTGGCCAGCATCTGTTCACCATGTGAGGTGCGGCTGAACACTGAGCTCCAGGAACTAACAATGCCCAGTTCTATCCAACCAGCATTAGATGGAACGTAACTACAAGCAGAATGTTCCGTACAAATAATATTAAAATTACCTGAGATGGTCAATCTACTCACCCTGTGGCGAAAACCAAGCTATCAGATTCTGGGGAGCTTGGGCTCGTATGACAGAGAAAGTCGGAGTTCTGTGGTAAATTTCCACGAAAATCTCACACATATATTGTCACTTTTAACATCCGAACACTTATTCAGACTGGCAGTTTTCGGAATCTTACTACAGAATTCAACAGACAGAAAATCCAAGTCCTCGCACTTCAAGAGACTAGCTTCACCGATTCGGAAACAACAGACTACAACAACTGCAGTATCTTTAAAGCAAAACAGACAAGAAAATATGCAAAAGAGCTGCATTATTTGGTATGGCCTTTATTGTGAGTAAGGCCAACCTTGACTGTTATAGAAGTAAATCAAATCAGCAGCAGACTAATGACCATGCGAATTAAACACACCAACAAAACATACACAATTATTAAAAATCATACACCTGCTAGCACTGACAACAAAAAAGAACTAGAGAAGACAGAAAATTTTTGAGAAAAACATGAAGTGTCCAAAATGCCGAAGGACGACATAAAAATTCTTCTCAGCGACTTCACTACACAAATTGGCAAAGAGAGAAAATATAAAAAAAACAGTCAGCAATTATCCTACACACAAGTTCATGAACGAGAATAGCGTCTGGTTCATCGAATTGTGTCAACAAAACAATCTAACAATCCTGTCAATATCTCTTCGAAGAACCCTAAGGAGCAAAAAACGTGGGAATCCCCGATCGTTCAGCTAGATGGATTTCAAATAGACCATGTTGCGATCTCCTATGATTTCAAAAAAAAAAAAAAAAAAAATACACAACGTCCAGGTTCGCAGAGCGGCAAATATATATTCTGACCACTACCTTACCAGAGTCACAATTAAATTCACACCAGAAAGGAAATGCCAAAAGAAAACACCAATAATTCCCAAATTCGATTTGAAAAAATCCGAGAATCAAAAATTATAGATGTATCATAAAAACAACCTACATACTACTAGAAGGATTTCCAAACGAAAATTATACATAACGCAAGAGACCTGATCCCATTAAACAAAAAATCCAAGCACCCACGGTGGAATTCAAATTGTAATAATGAAATAGAAGAGAACCAACGAGCCTTCTTAACTATAACTGCAACAAATCAGAAACCACACAAGAGAAAGTTTTTCATCTACATCTACATGACTACTCTGCAATTCACATTTAAGTGCTTGGCAGAGGGTTCATCGAACCACAATCATACTATCTCTATACCATTCTACTCCCGAACAGCACGCGGGAAAATCGAACACCTAAACCTTTCCGTTCGAGCTCTGATTTCTCTTATTTTATTTTGATGATCATTCCTACCTATGTAGGCTGGGCTTAACAAAATATTTTCGAATTCGGAAGAGAAAGTTGGTGACTGAAATTTCGTAAATAGATCTCACCGCGACGAAAAACGTCTTTGCTGTAATGACTTCCATCCCAATTCGAGTATCATATCTGCCACACTCTCTCCCCTTTTACGTGATAATACAAAACGAGCTGCCCTTTTTTTGCACCCTTTCGATGTCCTCCGTCAATCCCACTTGGTAAGGATACCACACCGCGCAGCAATATTCTAACATAGGACGAACGAGTGTAGTGTAAGCTGTCTCTTTAGTGGACTTGTTGCATTTTCTAAGTTTCCTGCCAATTAAACGCAACCTTTGGCTCGCCTTCCCCACAATATTATCTGTGTGGTCTTTCCAATTGAAGTTGTTCGTAATTTTAACACCCAGGTACTTAATCATCTTGGTATTGAAGCTCTTTTTTTCTCCGTGTTTGCTTTAACAATTTATATGTTTTTGGTTAGGGTCCGCCTTTAGCACAACACAGTTTTGTTTTTTAATCCAAACATGTTTCACTGCAGTTGCAGCATCCTCAAGTGGGCTTTTATTTTCCATCTGTTAAAGATAAAGAACGTTCTTTGTTGTTTTGTATACATGTAGCTATTAGTTTTTAAAAAATGTAATTATAGATATTTGAAGAAACACATAAATTATGAAAATCCATACCTTTTTACCACATGGTGTGGTTTTTCTGACGTCTTGTGTTTCTACAGTGACCGACAGTTTGTCATCTGCAACCACTTATACCTTAAAGTAGATAAATTGTTTAAGCCAAAATTACGATTTGAAGAACTATGTTATTATTATGCCTTAAATTGTTTAATTCTATGTGTGTGTGTGTGTGTGTGTGTGTGTGTGTGTGTGTGTGTGTGTGTGTGTGTGTGTGAGTGTCTATTTACATGGTGTTTCACTTACTCTTTTTTCTCTTCATCACTGTCAAACACTGAATATTGAGTTGCCACTGCCACTGTCACTGTCACTCACTGTTTCACTGTTTATCAGCTATGAAAACAAAACATGGCTGGCAGTGGAACAGCTGGAGGTGTAAAAACAAGATGGCTGACAGTGGAACAGTTGAAGGTGTTCCTGGCGGTTGTTTTGAACCTTTCAGAGGTGACAGATTTTTTTTTTCTTTTAGTGTGTGTGTGTGTGTGTGTGTGTGTGTGTGTGTGTGTGTGTGTGTGTGTGTGTGTGTGTGTGTAAAAGGGAGAGACAGAGAGAGAAAGAGAGGGAGAGAGAAAGGGAGGGAGAGAGACATTTTAGGTTTCAGGATTTTTTTGTGGTGTGTGGGGGAGGGTGGTTAAGATCTCTATAGGTTGGTTTTGTCTGTTAATTCTTTGAGGGCAGAGAACAGAGTGCCATTGCAGAGAGCTGTGTATTCATTTATCATTTGTTTGCCTTCCACTATGGCTTTTTGTATCTGGTAATTTTCTTCGATTATCAGTTTTTGTGAGGGGCTGTTGCTGCATTTGAGAATTTTCAAATCTGTGTTGATGTTTGTTGGGCTATGTTTCTTGTCCATGAGGTGTTCAGCAAATGTGGAATGACAGCTGTTACTTTTTAATGCTCTTTTGTGTTCTGTATATCTGATATTAAAGTTTCTGGTTGTCTGTCCTATATAAACTGCTTTGCAATCCTGGCATGTTAATTGGTAAATACCAGATGTGTTGTGTTTGTCTGTGCTTGTGTTGGTTGTCCTTAGTTTTTTCTGTGTTGAGTTGTCTGTCCTGTAGGCTATTTTTATCCCTTGTTTTTTGAGTATGTTGCCTATTCTGTGTACTGTTTTGTTGTTATAGGTGAGAGTGAACCATCTGTTTGTCATTGTGGGTGTTTCCTGTTCATGTGTGTTCATTGGTGGGTTCTGTGTGTTTGTAGGTTGAGGCTTTTGTTTTTGATTTTGTATGTTGGGTGTCCTTTTTAATTTTGCTTTAATTTTGTGGTTTAGTTTATCTATAGTGTTTGTGTCATATCCATTCTCCACTGCTATTTGTCTAATTGTCTGCAATTCATTCTTGTAGTTGTTATCAGTGAGTGGGGTTTTGTTTAGTCTGTGTAGCATATATTGAAAGCCGGCTAGTTTGTGTGTAATCGGAAGATTAGAGTCTTTGTGAATGGTTGTGCTAGTGGTGGTCGCTTTCCTGAATATAGAGAATTGGTGTTGGTTGTTGTGTCTGTATATTGTGAGGTCAAGGAAGTTTAGCCTTTTGTCATGTTCTGTTTCTATGGTGAATTTTATTTTTGGGTGTATTTTGTTTATATCACTGTGGAGTTGTTGGATGCGACTTGGTGTTTCATCTATAAGGCATATGATGTCATCTACATAACGGTACCAATATATTATCCGGTATTGTTTGGGTCTAACTATTGTTTCGAATATTTTATTTTCAATGTGATTGAGAAAGATGTTGGCTAGGACTCCACTGACTAGTGACCCCATTGGAAGCCCATCTTCTTGTGAGTAAAACTGATTGTCAAAGGAGAAGTAGTTTTGTTGTGTGATAAGTTTTAGGATGCTAGCTATTTCTTTTATGTGGGGTTTGGGAATTTTGGCTTGTTCTTCTAATTGTTGTCTGATGATGTTGATGGTTTCAGTGGTGGGGATATTGGTGTACATGGATGTGATGTCAAATGATGTGAGTGTGGCTGTTGTGGGTATGTTGATGTCTTTGATTTTCTGTACCAGCTCTTCGGTGTTGCATATGCTTCTGTTATTTGTGTATATGTAATGTTTCTGTATGTATGTGTGAATTTCTCTGGCTAAGTGGTATGTGGGTGCACTTCTGAAATTGACTACTGGGCATATAGGAATGCCATCCTTGTGGAGCTTTAGTAGGCTGTTCAGTGTGGGTGCTTGGGGGTTCTTTTGTTTCAACCATTTTGTTTCTCACACATATTCACAAATCAGAAAGCAAAATGGTTGAAACAAAAGAACCCCCAAGCACCCACACTGAACAGCCTACTAAAGCTCCACAAGGATGGCATTCCTATACGCCCAGTAGTCAATTTCAGAAGTGCACCCACATACCACTTAGCCAGAGAAATTCACACATACATACAGAAACATTACATATACACAAATAACAGAAGCATACGCAACACCGAAGAGCTGGTACAGAAAATCAAAGACATCAACATACCCACAACAGCCACACTCACATCATTTGACATCACATCCATGTACACCAATATCCCCACCACTGAAACCATCAACATCATCAGACAACAATTAGAAGAACAAGCCAAAATTCCCAACCCCACATAAAAGAAATAGCTAGCATCCTAAAACTTATCACACAACAAAACTACTTCTCCTTTGACAATCAGTTTTACTCACAAGAAGATGGGCTTCCAATGGGGTCACCAGTCAGTGGAGTCCTAGCCAACATCTTTCTCAATCACATTGAAAATAAAATATTCGAAACAATAGTTAGACCCAAACAATACCGGATAATATATTGGTACCGTTATGTAGATGACATCATATGCCTTATAGATGAAACACCAAGTCGCATCCAACAACTCCACAGTGATATAAACAAAATACACCCAAAAATAAAATTCACCATAGAAACAGAACATGACAAAAGGCTAAACTTCCTTGACCTCACAATATACAGACACAACAACCAACACCAATTCTCTATATTCAGGAAAGCGACCACCACTAGCACAACCATTCACAAAGACTCTAATCATCCGATTACACACAAACTAGCCGGCTTCCAATATTTGCTACACAGACTAAACAAAACCCCACTCACTGATAACAACTACAAGAATGAATTGCAGACAATCAGATAAATAGCAGTGGAGAATGGATATGACACAAACACTATAGATAAACTAAACCACAAAATTAAAGCAAAATTAAAAAGGACACCCAACATACAAAATCAAAAACAAAAGCCTCAACCTACAAACACACAGAACCCACCAATGAACACACATGAACAGGAAACACCCACAATGACAAACAGATGGTTCACTCTCACCTATAACAACAAAACAGTACACAGAATAGGCAACATACTCAAAAAACAAGGGATAAAAATAGCCTACAGGACAGACAACTCAACACAGAAAAAACTAAGGACAACCAACACAAGCACAGACAAACACAACACATCTGGTATTTACCAATTAACATGCCAGGATTGCAAAGCAGTTTATATAGGACAGACAACCAGAAACTTTAATATCAGATATACAGAACACAAAAGAGCATTAAAAAGTAACAGCTGTCATTCCACATTTGCTGAACACCTCATGGACAAGAAACATAGCCCAACAAACATCAACACAGATTTGAAAATTCTCAAATGCAGCAACAGCCCCTCACAAAAACTGATAATCGAAGAAAATTACCAGATACAAAAAGCCATAGTGGAAGGCAAACAAATGATAAATGAATACACAGCTCTCTGCAATGGCACTCTGTTCTCTGCCCTCAAAGAATTAACAGACAAAACCAACCTATAGAGATCTTAACCACCCTCCCCCACACACCACAAAAAAATCCTGAAACCTAAAATGTCTCTCTCCCTCCCTTTCTCTCTCCCTCTCTTTCTCTCTCTGTCTCTCCCTTTTACACACACACACACACACACACACACACACACACACACACACACACACACACACACACACACACACACACACACACACTAAAAGAAAAAAAAAATCTGTCACCTCTGAAAGGTTCAAAACAACCGCCAGGAACACCTTCAACTGTTCCACTGTCAGCCATCTTGTTTTTACACCTCCAGCTGTTCCACTGCCAGCCATGTTTTGTTTTCATAGCTGATAAACAGTGAAACAGTGAGTGACAGTGACAGTGGCAGTGGCAACTCAATATTCAGTGTTTGACAGTGATGAAGAGAAAAAAGAGTAAGTGAAACACCATGTAAATAGACACTCACACACACACACACACACACACACACACACACACACACACACACACACACACACGCACGCACGCACACACACACACATAGAATTAAACAATTTAAGGCATAATAATAACATAGTTCTTCAAATCGTAATTTTGGCTTAAACAATTTATCTACTTTAAGGTATAAGTGGTTGCAGATGACAAACTGTCGGTCACTGTAGAAACACAAGACATCAGAAAAACCACACCATGTGGTAAAAAGGTATGGATTTTCATAATTTATGTGTTTCTTCAAATATCTATAATTACATTTTTTAAAAACTAATAGCTACATGTATACAAAACAACAAAGAACGTTCTTTATCTTTAACAGATGGAAAATAAAAGCCCACTTGAGGATGCTGCAACTGCAGTGAAACATGTTTGGGTTAAAAAACAAAACTGTGTTGTGCTAAAGGCGGACCCTAACCAAAAATATATATACCCAGGTACTTAGTTGAATTGACAGCCTTGAGAATTGTACTATTTATCGAGTAATCGAATTCCAACGGATTTCTTTTGGAACTCATGTGGACCACCTCACACTTTTAGTTATTTGGCGTCAACTGCCACCTGCCACGCCATACAGCAATCTTTTCTACATCGCTTTGCAATGATACTGATCTTCAGATGATCTTGCTAGATGGTAAATTACAGCATCATCTGGTAACAACCTAAGAGAACTGCTCAGATTGTTACCCAGGTCATTTATATAGATAAGTAACAGCAGAGGTCCCAGGACGCTTCCCTGGGGAACATTTGATATCACTTCAGTTTTATTCGATGATTTGCCTTTCTGACAGGAAATCACAAATCCAGTAGCACAACTGAGACGATACCCCATAGGCCCGCAGCTTGATTAGAAGTTGCTTGTGAGGAACGGTGTCAAAAGCTTTCCGGAAATCTAGAAATACGGAATCAGCTTGAGATCCCCTGTCGATAGCGGCCATTACTTCGTGCGAATAAAGAGCTAGCTGTGTTGCAGAAGAAGGATGTTTTCTGAAACCATGCTGATTACGTATCAATAGATCGTTCCCTTCGAGGTGATTCATAATGTTTGAATACAGTATATGCTCCAAAACCCTACTGCAAACTGATATAGGTCTGTAGTTAGATGGATTACTCCTACTACCCTTCTTAAACACTGGTGCGACCTGCGCAATTTTCGAATATGTAGGTACGGATCTATTGGTGAGCGAGCGGTTGTATATTATTGCTAAGTAGGGAGCTATAGTATCAGCGTAATCTGAAAGGAACCTAATCAGTATACAATCTGGACCTGAAGACTTGCCCATATCAAGCGATTTGAGTTGCTTCGCAACCCCTAAGGTATCTACTTCTAAGAAACTCATGCTAGCAGATGTTCGTGTTTCAAATTCTGGAATATTCCATTCGTCTTCCCTGGTGAAGGAATTTCGGTAAACTGCGTTCAATAACTCCGCTTTAGCGGCTCAGTCATCGGTAACAGAACCGTCGGCACTGCGCAGCGAAGGTATTGACTGCGTCTTGCCGCTTGTGTACTTTACATACGACCAGAATTTCTTCGGATTTTCTACCAAATTTCGAGACAATGTTTCGTTGTGGAACCTATTAAAGGCATCTTGCATTGAAGTCCGAGCCAAATTTCCCGCGTCTGTAAATTTTAACCAATCTTCGGGATTTCGCGTTCTTCTGAACTTCTCATGCTTTTTCCGTTGCGTCTGCAACAGCGTTCGGACTTGTTTTGTGTACCACGGGGGATCAGTTCCATCTCTTTCCAATCTATGAGGTATGAATCTCTCAGTTGCTGTTGATACTATATCTTTGAATTTGAGCCACATCTCGTCTACATTTGCATAGTCAGTTCGGAAGGAATGGAGATTGTCTCTTAGGAAGGCTTCTAGTGTCACTTTATCCGCTTTTTTAAATAAAATTATTTTGCGTTTGTTTCTGGTGGATGTGGAAGGAACGGTATTGAGCCTAGCTACAACGACCTTGTGATCACTAATCCCTGTATCAGTCATTATCCTCTCTATCAGCTCTGGATTGTTTGTGGCTAAGAGGTCAAGTGTGTTTTCGCAAACATTTACAATTCGCGTGGGTTTGTGGACTAAGTGCTCGAAATAATTTTCGGAGAAAGCATTTAGGACAATCTCGGAAGATGTTTTCTGCCTACCACCGGTTTTGAACAAGTATTTTTGCCACCATATCGAGGGAAGGTTGAAGTCCCCACCAACTATAACCGTATGAGTGGGGTATTTATTTGTTACGAGACTCAAATTTTCTCTGAACTGTTCAGCAACTATATCATCGGAGTCTGGGGGTCTGTAGAAGGAGCCAATTATTCGGCTGTTAAGTATAACCTCCACCCATACCAATTCGCACGGAGTATCTACTTCGACTTCACTACAAGATAAACCACTACTGACAGACACAAACACTCCACCACCAATTCTGCCAAATCTATCTTTCCTGAACACCGTCTGAGACTTCGTAAAAATTTCTGCAGAACTTATTTCAGGCTTTAGCCAGCTTTCTGTACCTATAACCGTTTCAGCTTTCTATTAGCGCTTGAATGTCA
Source organism: Schistocerca gregaria (assembly GCF_023897955.1). NCBI lineage: Eukaryota > Metazoa > Arthropoda > Insecta > Orthoptera > Acrididae > Schistocerca > Schistocerca gregaria. The sequence continues at coordinate 662,824,975 of NC_064922.1, forward strand.
GGGACTTTCCCAGCACAACTACAACAATTTACAACTACAATTCCGACAGTTCCTTGATCCAAGCACGTCCTGTATTTGCCTTGCACCCTTTGAGATTGCAGCCCACCCCGTAATTTCCCGAGGCCTTCTAACGTAAAAAACCGCCCAGTCCACGCCACACAGCCTCCGCTACCCGTGTAGCCGCCAGCCGCCAGCTGAGTGTATGAACTCCTGACCTATTCAGCGGAACCCGAAACCTCACCACCCTATGGCGCAAGTCAAGGAATCTGCAGCAAAACCGTCTGAGCCTCTGATTCAGACCCTCCACCCGGCTCTGCACCAAAGGTCCGCAGTCGGGTTTGTCAATGATGCTGCAGATGGTGAGCTCTGCCTTCATCTCGTAAGCAAGACCGGCAGCCTTCACCAAATCAGATAGCCGCTGGAATCCAGAGAGAATTTCCTCAGATCCAAAGCGACACATGTCATTAGTGCCGACATGTGCCACCACCTGCAGCTGGCTGCATCCTGTGCTCCTCATAGCATCCGGAAGGACCCTTTCTACATCAGTAATGACTACACCCGGAATGCACATGGAGTGCACACTGGATTTCTTCCCCTCCGTAGCCGCCATATCCCTAAGGGGCCCCATTACGCGCCTAACATTGGAGCTCCCAACAACCAATAAGCCCACCCTCTGTGATTGTCCAGACCTTGAAGGCTGAGAATCATCCTCTGAAACAGGGCAGGCAGCTGCATCTGGCTCAGCCAGAGACAGTGCCTGAAACCTGTTTGTCAGACGCACCAGGGAGGCTATCTGATCAGCCTCTGGGGACGTCTTTTGTTGAAGTCATAAAACAAACAGCTAAAATACTTAGACAAATTAAAAGAAACTATGTTAATGAACAACTAAAATTATTTGAAGAAGTCGTTAGGAACCACAAAACACACAAATTTCACGAAACGTTTGCAAATCAAATCAAAGGATACACTCTATGAAATCTCTGCTTCAGGAAACTAAATGGAAAACAGGTACTAACTAACAGAGAAAACTGTCGATAATTAGCCAAATATTTCTCACAACTTCTAAATTGCTCGCAACCAAGTACGAGATTTCCCAGATCACAACCAAAACACACAAATGAAACTTCACTACTGCTGACTTATGAAGAAATTTATAGCCACGTTAAAAAGCTGAAAAATAATAAGTCATCGGGAGAAAATGGAATTAATTGTACCTGAACTACTGAAGAATCTTAGTCCAAATTCCTTAAAAGAGATCAGTCAAGTCATCCATCAAATTTGACAGACAGAAAAACTTCCAGAGGATTGGAAATGTGTACTAATTCATCCATTCCACAAAAAGGGAGATAGATCAGATGTAAACAACTATCGAGGCAATTCACTTTTGCCGGTCACTTACAAAATTTTATCCATGTGTCTTGTAAAGAAAGCACAAGAACAGCTAGAAGATAGAATTTCAGATTAACAGGCAGGTTTTCGACCAAATAGGTCATGCCCAGAACAGATATTTAATCTTAAAACTATTTTAAAAATTAAAACAATCAGTTCTAAACAAACAGTCTACACATTTGTTGATTTTAAAAAAAGTATACAACTCCATATATAGTCAATCTCTATGCAATATTCTAGAAGAACGCGGATTATACAACAAAACTCGAAAACTGATAGGACAAACATTCTCAGAAACCAAATTAAAAAATAAATTCATAGCTGAAATGTCTGAACCATTCTTAGTTAAAACAGGAGCAAGACAAGGAGATGGGATCTCGCCACTATTATTCAACATAGCTTTAGACGAAGTAATGAAAGAATGGGAAATGGAACTAAGAGAACAAAACTTTTGGAAGGGGTCAAGGAAAATGTAACGTTTCATACTTAGCTTTTGCAGATGATTTGGCGATTCTAGCCAACAGTGAAGAAACAGCAACAAAATAAATCAAGACCCTCAAAGAATGTGTGGAGAAGGTTGACCTGCAAATCTCCTTTGAGAAAACTGAATTCATGTGTTTCAAGTTAGATATTCCGAAACTTAAAACAAACTTCTTGACAATATTGATCCAATAGGACCTGAAAAAATAGCACAAAAAACAGATTGCAGAAAATTAAGGAAGTGCCCAGACTTGTTTCAAATTTCTATAACAAAAAATACCTGTGAAAATACACTAAATCAGACTCTACAATACAGAGAGTCATATATGCAAGTGAAAAACTCCCATTGAATCGAAAACTAGATTTACAAACATCGAAATCGACATCAGAAATTGACAAGTGAAGTTCTATGGATACGTAGACAGATTACCTGGCAGCAGAATAACTAAACCTTTACTGGAGTACATGGCATACCTTAAAGCATCAATACCTTGGATAACTGGAGTTAAGAAGGATTTGACAAAAGCAAAAATTGACGTAACAAACACATCAGACAGGGATACATTCAGAAGCAAAATTGATAAGTGGAAGTTTATTCCAGAGATGGAACCAAAACCATTCTGGCCAAAGTGAACTGAAGAATAAAAGAAGGCCTTTGGGGAGAAAATAAAGAAATATTGGGAAAATTTGGGAAGAACCCTAAGAAAGATTGAAAAACGCCTGCTTATCGTTCTCACATGGAGACATTCGCTAATACTGATAATATTATATATATATATATATATATATATATATATATATATATATATATGTGTGTGTGTGTGTGTGTGTGTGTGTGTGTGTGTGTGTGTGTGTATTTACATTATGATGGTGTAATTGGTCTATGAGGTCATAATATGCAGCTTTGACATATAGGTGCCAGCAACACAATCTATCACGATCACTAACGCACAGTAAATTGACGATTTGCTTGTTTAATGTACATGCATGTGTATCCTGAAGGTTTTTCGAGCATTGCTTCTCCATACATATTGACTATAGACACCTTCCTTCCAAAGATATAGACATTAATAAGACAAGGATTGGATTAGATTTGTTTTTCGTTCCATACATCCGTGCTGAGGAGATCCTCGTGGATGTGGAACATGTCAAAATTTTTAAAAATAAAAAGCTGAAATAACAATACTAATAGTATGAATATAAATACAATACATCATTTGTTTCTATTAAAAAATCGTCAATGGAGTAGAATAGTATGAATATATATACAATACATCATTTGTTTCTGTTAAAAAATTCGTCAATGGAGTAGAATAGTATGAATATATATACAATACATCATTTGTTTCTGTTAAAAAATTCGTCAATGGAGTAGAAGGAGTTCGCCACTAGTAAGTCTTTCAGGCTCCTTTTAAACTGATCTTTATTTGTAACTAAATTTTTTATGTTTGCTGGCATATGTGACAGTCATACTTGGCCATCATCTTCCCCTTAATGTAATCCATATTATTGTACAGTAGTCACATCTGTACACGTTTACTGCACTGTAGTGCCAAGCCATTAGACTTTCGGCACTTCCGCCGGCTGGAGTGGCCATACGGTTCTAGGCGCTACAATCTGGAACCGCGAGACCGCTACGATCGCAGGTTCGAATCCTGCCTCGGGCATGGATGTGTGTGATGTCCTTAGGTTAGTTAGGTTTAATTAGTTCTAAGTTCTAGGCGAATGGTCAAAGATAGGATCACTACCAGTGATCATAATCTAATCACCTTCATGATCACGAATGAGAGTTGGACATACCGACATGCCCAGAAGGAGATGAGGATGTCAACAAACACGCCGAAGAGCTGGTGGACGCACTTACAAGGGCGGTAGAGGCTGCTGTACCCACCAGGAGAAGGGCCGTGGCGGCTTCTCCGTCACCATGGTCTGCTGAACTTGGACAGATGCGCCAGTCTGTCAGGAGGGCGAGGAGGTATTACCAGCGAAGTGTCGTCTGGGAAGAAAAACAGCGATGGCTGCAAATCTATAGGGATGCAAAAGAGCAATTCCAGAAGGAACTGAGAGCAGTCAGGCTCCAAAGCTGGGAAAAATATGTTCAGAGCCAACTGGCTATAGATCCCTGGGGCATCCCTTACAAGATTGTGCGCGAAAAAATACGATCGCCAATGGTGCTCTCCACAGTCAGGGATGGGAATCGGATGACGGGATCTTGGCGGGAAACCGCTGAGGTTCTACTCCGGTCCTTGCTCCCTGACGACAGGGAGGAGGAAGACACAGAAGAACAACGCCTAATTAGGCAAGCAGTGGAGGAAGACTATCAAAACAATGGGATGGTCTACCCATTCTCAGAAGATGAAGTAGCAGCTCAAATAAAGGCGTTAAAGAAAGGAAAAGCCCCAGGACCAGACGGCATTGTAGCAGAGGTGGTGCAATACCTTGCACCTCAACTGGTAGCCCCTCTGACAAGAATTTACAATGAGGCACTGCGCCTTGGAACGTTTCCGTCCATCTGGAAACAAGCAAATGTAGTGATCATTAAGAAAGGACATGATAAGGATCCTACAGAAGTGAAGTCCTACTGGCCAATATGTTTGTTGGACCTGTTAGGTAAATTGTTAGAGAGGTTGCTGGCTGACAGATTGGCAGCACACAGAGTGCTGTGTGGGATGAGCGACAGGCAGTTCGGCTTTCGCGTGGGGCGATCTGCATCTGACGCAATTGCCCTGGCGGCCGAGGTCTGTGGGTCGTCGCCACACAAGTACATAGTTGGCATCATGGTGGACATCAGTGGCGCCTTTGACAACCTGTGGTGGCCTTCGCTCTTCTCCTGTTTACGGGAGAAGGAGTGTCCAGGGCTGCTATATGGCTGTCTTAGGAGCTATTGTATGGGAAGGGAGGTCTGGCTATCGTCCCCTAGCGGGAGAGTTGGAAAGAAGATTACAAAGGGGTGTCCACAGGGCTCTGTCCTGGGGCCACTCTTTTGGGACCTTAATATGGAGCCTCTCCTGGAGAGCTTGGAGAGCTGTGAAGATGTGCTAGAGGCGATAGCCTACGCTGACGACCTCCTTCTGTTGGTGGGCGGCCGGAGCCGCGAGGACCTTGAACCCAAAATCGATAGGTCATTAACACTCCTGTCACAATGGTGCCAAAGGGCTAAAATGAAGATTGCGCCCAACAAGTCACTATATCTACTGCTGAAAGGCCAATTGGCCAGGAACCCGACAGTGAGAATCGCGGGAACACCAGTTATTCGGCGGAAGGAAGCCCGGTATTTGGGCGTCGTCATTGACGAAAAGTGGAGCTTTTCACAACACATCGAAACAGCCACACAAAGATCACTTGAGGCCCTAAATAACCTCATCATGATTGGGCACAGAAGATTTCATCTTCCCCCGCATCTTATCAAACTGTACCATAATACCATACTCGCATCCATCGTGGGTTACGGATCCGGAGTCTGGGCACACAGGCTCACGAGGGTCATGCCTGCCTTGGCTGTGAGGAGGGTGCAGCGGAACATGCTGTTACGATCAATTGGGGCATACAGAACATCACCTGGTGGAGCTTTATTGGTACTCATGGGGATATGCCCCCTAGATATAAAAATCAGAGAGCAAGCGGCGTGGTACTGGGTGAAAAAAGGGGAAATTGAAAAAACTGACCAAATTCTTGGGGTGAGGGTGGGGGACAAGTTTGCAATTAAGCGGAGAGGGGAAGAATTGTGGCAGGAACTGTGGGATAGGGAGGAAACAGGTAGAAGGACACACCAGCTGCTTCCAAATGTTAAAGAAAGATTACAGCTCTCTCACTTTCAACCCAGCAAGGGACTGCTGCACTTCCTCACAGGTCATGGACCGTATCCGGCATATCTGTGCCGGTTCGGGAAAAGGCCAACCCCCTCGTGTGACTGTGGGGCTGAGATCGGAACTCCGGATCATGTGATCTACGAGTGTTCCATTTTTGACGACGTAGCCACCGGTCTTAGACAGCAACTTCCCAACCATGACACATATCATCTCATCAGGAATCCCGTCACCTTCAAGATCTTAGATGAACTTGCCAGCGAGGTATCAGCAAAGGTCTTGAGGGAATATAGAAGGGAGAACTTAGAAAACCGATCCTGACCTGACTCATTGCGACCATCCCGTTCCGCCGAGGCGTGGACTGGCCGATCGCCGTGACGGTCGGAAACCGCCACGTCATGGAGTAGGGGGATGGAGCGCAAAAAATACCGGACTTGACCATGCACACCGATTATGACTCGTAGTTAGAGTTTTCTGTAGGTTAGTTTCTTGGATAATTGAAAATGAATCTGCAGCGACTTTTGTAAAGGCCAGCCCAGTGCCAGGGGCACGCCCACAGGGGTTAGCTCGGTGGGCATGGCCAACTTGGTAGGTTTATATTTCTTTCTGGCACAATTGTAATCGCTGCAGGTAGTAGAATCTTAGAATAGTAGATTAGTACAAACCGAAGATCTTACCCAACAATCACTAACCTTATCCTGTAGCATGTATAGTGTTTTTCCAAATAATAATCAAAAATTGTAATGCTGCAACATAACTATGTACTGTAAATAAAATGACCCACTAATGTGTTTAGGTGGTGGGTTTTTATGTATAATATTGTTATTAAATAAAGAATTTTTTAAAAAAAAAGAAAAAAAAATGTTCTAGGCGACTGATGACCTTCGAAGTTAAGTCGCATATGCTCAGAGCCATTTGAAGATCATTAATATACAATATGGAAAGCAAGGGACCCAACATCTTTCCCTGGGGTACACCCAAAGTTACTTCTACATTTGACAATGACTCTCCATCCATGATAACATCTTGCATCCTCCATCCTCCCTACCGAGAAATTCTCAATGCACTCACATATTTCGTCTAATACCCTATGTAGTCATACTGTTGATAGTAAGCATACGTGTAGTACTGAGTCAAATGCTTTTTGGAAATAGAGATATACTGCATCTATCTGACTGCTTTGGTCCACTGCTTTCAAGATGTCACTAGAGAAAAGGGCGAGTTAGATTTCACATGATCCATGTATAGAAATCCATGCTGGCTGGGAAGGAAGTGGTCGTTCTGTTCGATATACAATACATTAATTATCTTTGAGCTCAAAATATGTGCTAAGGTTCTACAAGAAATGGATGTCAAGGATACTGGAAGATAGTTTTGTGGACGACTTCTGCTGCTCTTCTTGTAGAGAGGTATGACCTGTGCTTTCTCCCAACTACTGGAAACAGTTTTTTGTAGGAGGAATGGGATGTGTTGCAGATGCTTCTGCCTGCTGGCTCTCGTCATCTAAATTGGGGCTGATCTCCCACCCTTTCTACCGCCAGATAATGTGCGCTTAACACCTGTTAAGCTGCATAAATAAAATACTCTCGATGCTGCTGACCGACAAGTACAAATGTCAACCAGGGTTCGGTCTAGGAGGCTGATGTCAAATGACGAATCGAATACATGTGTTAAGTTCATTAAAATTCACAAGTTTTTATTCGTAGCTAAATATAGTTCACTGGTGGTATCTTCCAAAAAATTACTCGCAGTTTTAATTATTGCTCGAGCTCCCAATAGCGATACTGAACACACTATAAATTTTAATAAAACCTGTTGAATGCTGAAGAACATCGATTGATATTTAACAGATCTATCTGTTCGTCAAAACATGGCCTAATCCCGATGATCGTAAGTTCACTCGACACAAGTGCTAATTCCCAAGTGTCGGGTGCCACAAAATATTCAAATCCGCGACTGGTTTAAGCACAGGTAAAGTCGAGTGACACTGTTTTAGAATCGGTCACATAAATGTAGTCAAAATAATTAGTCTCGTTGGTATCCAAAAACACAGTTCCTAATGCTAAAAAATAAACAGTCCCACAGTTGCACTTCAGCGGCTAAGTGTGGTGGCACTTGAATGGAAACAGAGTCCCTCAGCTACTACTTTGCAGCAAAGTCCTGTTTGCTTACAAAAACAATCACCAAAAGACCCAGGGTGTGGAAAACACGAGTCCCTACTGTGTTCCACACCCAAACTATCCCAAGTACGGATTCTTCGCGAAAAAATCAATATTCCGTTTACACACACACGCGAAATTTCGATAATTTCAACACTTCAGAACCGCAAAACCTATCACCAAAGTGCTGCGTCGGGGAACAAAGGTCCGGCGTCGCAAAAGGAGGGCAGAATTCTGACCTGGGGCTATGTGTCGGCTCCGCTTAAATACCCTCGATCCGAAATTCCCCAAGCTACGTCGCGTAACTGCTTTCCATTCATCAGATTTTCTTCGTATAACTCTTTTCATAGAAGAACAATCTTAATTTTGTCTGCACCATTATATTCGCGCTCAAATTCTTATCAAAAAGATATACACTGATTTGTAGCTGCAGTAGTTGGGCCAGAATTAATGATTTAATGTTTTGCAATTATCTTTGCAGAGTGCGGAAATAGTTTCTGTCCATTTGAACCACTAAATAACGTTGCAGTTCTTCATAAGCCACCACTTTCCGTACAGATTTGAAGGGCTCTTTCTGATGCACTGATCAGAACTAACGTATATACAGAGGTTAAACAAATTTAGGCAAAACTAAGCGAAAATTATTTCAAACATAGACAACATATCATGTTGAAATGTGTATAACGATACTCGCTTTCATACATTGCCTTGCTGTTAGCTTATATGTCTGGTGGTATTTGTTTTAATCAATTATTAGCAACTAATTAACATAATTGGTGATTTACCAGTGAAATACTAACCCTGAAAATTATATAAGCATTACCAGTCGTTGCGTTTCGACAAGACCTTTAAAATGAGCACACGCTCTACTCTGTACCTGCATAGGTTCAAAAGTTATAAATTATTCAGTTATTAGCACATGTTGCAGCTCTGTTTATTTGATATGTTCTGATGTAAAATTCGTGCAAATCGTATCGTCTCGACACCTCTTTCATTTGCTGTAACGTACTTTGTTGCACTGATTCGCGTCTGTGTGTAATCAATGCAAAAGTGAATAAAGGATTATCTTAAAGGTGTGCACTGGAACGGGAAAACCCTCGTGACGTCACGTAACCGCCAGTCGCTTGAAACTGACAGCTCCACATGGAGCGATCTGCTGCTGACCACTCGCTCGCGGTGTTGCTTCCCCGGCCTCACTGGTTGCCGTGCGCGCCCTTAAAAGCGCTGCCAGCGATAAAACTTCTCTCTCCAAACGTCAACATATGACTGTCGTGTCACACTACGATAGATTATAGTTAACAGAGAGGCCTAACTCAGCGGGGAACCGGGTATATGGATTCCAATGCCCCCTGGAGCTTTGACCAATTAACAATTTCAGTCATTTCTCAGTGCCACTGACACTGATATCTACTTCATTCATTTTTCAGTGATACGAGAACGAAGTTGGGCAATGCTCCTTGGTTTTCTTTTGTAAAGGAACATTTGAAAACATAGTTAAACAATTCTGCTTTTGTTTTCCTGCTCTCAACTTTTGTCCCAGTCTCGTCCATTAGCGACTGTAGACTAACTTTGGTGTCACTAGCACCCATAGGATGTCTTGTCATACGTGCCACTAACGAAACTACAATTATTCCAATTGATTGTTGGCGGTGAAAGTCTCCTTCAATGATTATAATTTCATCAGGTAACTTATGTACAAGCGAACTGAGGTTTTCTCTGAAGTTTTCGGTTTCATCAGAAGGAGAATCTGGTGGTCAGTAGAAGGACCCGATTATAATTCTTTGCCCACACTTCATACTGAATCTTGCCCCAAAAAAATCACATGCAGCTTCGACTTCTTTGTCTGCTGCAAGAAATACACCACCTCCATTTCCCATTTCCCTGTATCTTCAGTATACACTTAGATTTTTACCCAAAGATCTCACTACTGCAACTTCAGGTTTTAACCAGCTTCCTGTGCCTAATATTATGTGAGCTTCGGTGTTTTCTAGGAGCGCTTTGAACTCGGCACTTTGTTGCGAATGCTTCACCCATTAGCTACTAGGATTTTGATACTCTCATCCACAGGAAACATTTCTTTGGATCCTACATTGATACTTCTGGGTTTCCCACAGCTATTGGTATCTCAATTGGATGGAGAGCCGTCTAGTCTAAGAAACTCTTGTGTTCACCCCATACACGGTCAGCTACTTGGCTAGCTGCCTCTGGCGTGTAGTAGACACTTGACCTGATTAGGGGGATCCTTCAACTCTCAACCCTATTGCACAAGCCTAGGAAGTCACAGCCTAGCTTGTCACAGAACCCTCAGAATTTCTTGTTCAAGCTTTCCACCCAACTGAGAACCAAGTGTCCACTATCTGTTCTGTGGAGAGTGCTACAAATTGCGAGCTTTGTTCGAACTATGTGAGCAAGATTGGTAATCTTAACCCTCTCCGCTATTCGCAGGAATGATCCAAGTATGACCTTGGATCCTAGAGACAAGCATCATTTGTTCCCAAGTACGACACAGTCCTTAATTTGTTGCATCCTGTTCCCTCGGTGGCGGCCGGAACGGCCTATTAAACATGTGGAATGAAGCCGCCAGGCAAGCATACTGAGTGTATCTGGTGTTGCTTCCCATCTCTTGCTGCCATTTCCCTAGAGTGTACCATTATTTGCCATAAGTTTGAAGTACCGACTATTAATAGACCCCTAATCGCTTCTACTTTTTTTCCTCTTGACACAGGGCGAAGCACATTTCCCCAACAGAGGTGAAGTGAGTCCCGTTGGCTCATTTTCAGTTTCAGCGAAAGACAGCACCTGGTACTTGTTTGTTAGAGTGATCGATATAGCACCATGAGTCCTCCTTGGTCACTATTTACCCTACACAGGACGCCCAGACCCAGCATTGACACGCCACTAATAGTCAAGTGGATCGGTAATGATAGGCTTTTATCTCCTGCAAGAGAGACAGTTTCCACAGGGGAGAATAGCACTTGAGGCACCTTTGGTACCTATGGTACACAACTCTTGATAACCCGCCCAACACACAATCGCAGCAGATTTCAATCAGTTGCCAGTCGTATGGATGATTACCAGCTGCTTACGAATGGTAACCAATTTATCCCCTGGCTGAAACAGCAAACACAGTGGGGCTGCATTATGCCTGGTGCAATATTTTTCGGGACAGAAAAAGAATTTGTGTCTGGTTCAGTATTAATCATTGTAGTAAACAAAGAACTTTATACTAAGCTTGCTGATCCTCTTTAAATTTATGAATTTGATATGGTAAAATATTGACACCGGATCTCTGGAATTTAAATAAATTACAGCCAAAAACAACCTATCTATTACGACAACAGAAAAATTTGTAGAAGTTTTACTGCTTCTTTGAGTCGTTTTCATGTTATTGTTACTAAGAAAGTTCGACAGTAGGGTTATTTTACGATAGATGCAGACAATATACACTCCTATTAAAAGAGAGAACTCATGTGACACGGCATGTTACGTATTCACAGTAGCTGCAGGTCAGAAACACACATTTATTACGAAATGTTGTTGTTGTTGTTGTTGTTGTGGTCTTCAGTCCTGAGACTGGTTTGATCCAGCTCTCCATGCTAACCTGTCCTGTGCAAGCTTCTTCATCTCCCAGTACCTACTGCAACCTACATCCTTCTGAATCTGCTTAGTGTACTCATGTCTTGGTCTCCCTCTACGATTTTTACCCTCCACGCTGCCCTCCAATGCTAAATTTGTGATCCCTTGATGCCTCAAAACATGTCCTACCAACCGATCCCTTCTTCTAGTCAAGTTGTGCCACAAACTTCTCTTCTCCCCAATCCTATTCAATACCTCCTCATTAGTTACGTGATCTATCCACCTTATCTTCAACATTCTTCTGTAACACCACATTTCGAAAGCTTATATTCTCTTCTTGTCCAAACTATTTATCGTCCATGTTTCACTTTCATACATGGCTACACTCCATACAAATACTTTCAGAAACGACTTCCTGATACATAAATCTATACTCGATTTTAACAAATTTCTCTTCTTCAGAATCGCTTACCTTGCCATTGCCAATCTACATTTTAATCCTCTCTACTTCGACCATCATCAGTTGTTTTACTTCCTAAATAGCAAAACTCCTTTACTACTTTAAGTGTCTCATTTCCTAATCTAATCACCCGAATTAATTTGACTACATTCCATTATCCTCGTTTTGCTTTTGTTGATGTTCATCTTATATCATCCTTTCAAGACACTGTCCATTCCGTTGAACTGCTCTACCAGGTCCTTTGCTGTCTCTGACAGAATTACAATGTCATCAGCGAACCTCAAAGTTTTTTCTTCTTCTCCATGAATTTTAATACCTACTCCGAATTTTTCTTGTTTTTCCCTTTACTGCTTGCTCAATATACAGATTGAATAACATCGGGGAGAGGCTACAACCTTGTCTCCTCCTTTCCCAAACACTGCTTCCCTTTCATGCCCCTCGACTCTTATAACTGCCATCTGGTTTCTGTACAAATTGTAAATAGCCTTTCGCTCCCTGTACTTTACCCCTGCCATCTTCAGAATTTGGAAGAGAGTATTCCAGTCAACATTGTCAAAAGCTTTCTCCAAGTCTACAAATGCTAGAAACGTAGGTTTCCCTTTTCTTAATCTTTCTTCTAAGATAAGTCGTAAGGTCAGTATTGCCTCACGTGTTCCAACATTTCTACGGAATCCAAACTGATCTTCCCCAAGGTCCGCATCTACCAGTTTTTCCATTCGTCTGTAAAGAATTCGCGTTATTATTTTGCAGCTGTGACTTATTAAACTGATAGTTCGGTAATTTTCACATCTGTCAACACCTGCTTTCTTTGGGATTGGAATTATTATATTCTTCTTGAAGTCTGAGGGTATTTCGCCTGTCTCATACATCTTACTCACCAGCTGGTAGAGTTTTGTCATGACTGGCTCTCCCAAGGCCGTCAGTAGTTCCAATGGAATGTTGTCTACTCCGGGGGCCTTGTTTCGACTCAGGTCTTTTAGTCCTCTGTCAAACTCTTCATGCAGTATCATATCTCCCATTTCATCTTCATCTACATCCTCTTCCCTTTCAATAATATTGTCCTCAAGTACACCGCCCTTGTATAGACCCTCTACATACTCCTTCCACCTTTCTGCTTTCCCTTCTTTGCTTAGAACTGGGTTGCCATCTGAGCTCTTGATATTCATACAAGTGGTCTCTTTTGTCCAAAGGTCTCTTTAATTTTCCTGTAGGCAGTATCTATCTTACCCCTAGTGAAATAAGCTTCTATATCCTTACATTTGTCCTCTAGCCATCCCTGCTTAGCCATTTTGCACTTCCTGTCGATCTCATTTTTGAGATGTTTGTATTCCTTTTTGCCTGCTTCATTTACTGCATTTTTATATTTTCTCCTTTCATCAATTAAATTCAATATTTCTTCTGTTACCCAAGGATTTCTATCAGCCCTCATCTTTTTACCTACTTGATCCTCTGCTGCCTTCACTACTTCATCCTTCAGAGCTTTCCATTCTTCTTCTACTGTATTTCTTTCCCCCATTCTTGTCAGATGTTGCCTTATGCTCTCCGTGAAACTCTGTACAACCTCTGGTGTAGTCAGTTTATCCAGATCCCATCTCCTTAAATTGCCACCTTTTTGCATTTTCTTCAGTTTTAATCTACAGTTCATAACCAATGGATTGTGGTCAGAGTCCACATCTGCCCCTGGAAATGTCCTACAATTTAAAACCTGATCCCTAAATCTCTGTCTTACCATTATATAATCTGATACCTTTTAGTATCTCCACGTTTCTTCCATGTATACAACCTTCTTTTATGATTCTTGAACCAAGTGTTAGCTATTATTAAGTTATGCTCTGTGCAAAATTCTACCAGACGGCTTCCTCTTTCATTTCTTAGCCCCAATCCATATTCACCCACTATGTTTCCTTCTCTCCCTTTTCCTACTGACGAATTCCAGTCTCCCATGACTATTACATTTTCGTCTCCCTTCACTACCTGAATAATTTCTTTTATCTCATCATACATTTCATCAATTTCTTCATCATCTGCAGAGCTAGTTGGCATATAAACTTGTACTACTGTAGTAGGCATGGGCTTTGTGTCTATCTTGGCCACAATAATGGGTTCACTATGCTGTTTGTAGTAGCTTACCTGCACTCCTATTTTTTTTATTCATTATTAAACCTACTCTTGTATTACCCCTATTTGATTTTGTATTTATAACCCTGTATTCACCTGACCAAAAGTCTTGTTCCTCCTGCCACCGAACTTCACTAATTCCCACTATATCTAACTTTAACCTATCCATTTCTCTTTTTAATTTTTCTAACCTACCTGCCCGATTAAGGGATCTGACATTCCACGCTCCGATCCATAGAACGCCAGTTTTCTTTCTCCTGATAACGACGTCCTCTTGAGGAGTCCCCGCCCGGAGATCTGAATGGGGGACTATTTTACGTCCGGAATATTTTACCCAAGAGGACGCCATCATCATTGAATTATACAGTAAAGCTGCATGTCCTCGGGAAAAATTACGGCTGTAGTTTCCCCTTGCTTTCAGCTGTTAAATATGTTACATAAAACATCCGTAAACTGTGAAAATCTTCGCAAGTGTCCGAAACTTCTCAAAGATTTGGCAACTCTTAGTTGTAAATGAGAATTGTGAGCAAGATATATCAAAAGCACAGTTAACCCTACCACTGACTATATAACACTACACAACATAAAGAAAACTTAACTGTGCCCAGACAGGCCTCATAAGCCCCAATGCTACCGATCTACCACCGTATCATCCTCACCCGATAGGCGTCACTGGATGCGGATGTGGAGGGGCATGTGGTCAACATATTGCACTCCTGGTCGTTGTCAGTTATCGTCACCGGAGCCGCTACTTCCCAATCAAGTTGCTCCTTAATTGGACTCACAAGGGCTGAGTGTACCTCGCTTGCCAACAGCGCTCGACAGACTCGGATGGTCACCCAGCCAAGTGCTAGCCAATACCGACAGTACGTAACTTCGATGCTCTGAAGGGAACTGATGTTACCACTGCGACAAGGCCGTTGCTCACACAATATAACATGTACCTGAAAAGTGCAGGTTATTTATACAATTTACGATTTAATGCTATACCGGTTGTATTTACAGCTGACGATTTAATATTATACAATAAATCTCGAACCTGCACGAGTTTTTTTTTAAAAAAAATCGTCCCTTAAAGCACGTTTATATTTTATGTCAAGTTTTTTGCATCTAAGTTTCCAAAGTGAATCTGTGTACATACGTGGTTTCACTCTTCGCAAGACAGAGGAAATTCTGGATATCGGCTAATGTATGTAATTATAAGTAAATAAACGTGCGAATTGCACGCATTTTGCCACTTACAGTAGCTGATTTTGCGTCCCAATTTTACACTAGCCAGTCGAAGAAAAACGCTGCAGCTTCAGTATATGTTGGGTAGACTGATTGGGGGTGCTGTAGCTTGTTTCTGACAGTCTACGTCATCTCGTACCTGCGCTGATACCTACCCATGACCTATAGGAACCATAGGAAAGCAGACTGGGGCTCATATAGGAAAGACCTTAAGTCGAGCTTATCTGAAGTTAAAATATCTATAAGAATCCAGTAAATTTACAGGAAATGGCAGATGAAGTAACGTCTGCCATTATGACTTTGTAGTTAGGAAATTGTCTAATCACCAAGAAGTGCACAAACTGTAATGTACCTTAGTGGAACATAATGAACTACAAAGGAAGCAGGTAAGAACTGTTCAACTTTGCAAGAAGGAATGGACAATATCTAAAATATTGTGTGGCCCCGGCAAACACACTCTCTCTATTAAGAAAGTGAATCAATCATCCTGCAACGTATTTTGTGAGGAGATGGATGATACAGCGGTCAGTGCCTGACTTTACAAAACCCTCGCAGTAAGGAAGGGGGATGGTTGGTATACAAGAACAGCACATTAGAGCATGGATGTGCTCCTCAAGACTTGGTCTACCAGTGAATTCTGGCGGATGATACAGATGAAGATTCAGTCCCCGTTAGGTACTGGTTTACAGGTATCCAACCATAGAAATGGGAATCTGGCAGAATGTGTTGACGTCAAGAAAGTCCAGTGGGCAGTTGGAACATTTCAACCGTTCAAGTAACCAGGAACAGAAAGAAATTTTCCAGCTTTACTGCATCAAACTGGGGAGGGATGTATCATATTCTGTGCAGAGTCAGTCTAGTATCAGGATTCACTCAAAATGGTTGGAGGGCAGTGAAGGTTGTTTTCATTCCAAAGCCAGGAAGAAGTGATTGTACTAAGACTATGGATATGAGCCCAGTCAGTCTGTCCTCCTTTCTGTTAACGATGTTAGAAAAATTGGTTAATGCACGTATTAGGGAGTTGAAGGTAAGTGAGGTTCCTCGACATGTAAACAAGTGGACAGATCACCCAGGAATATCGGGTGAAACAGCACTTCACCAAGTTGATGAGAAGTTAGAAAAACCTCTACACTTTCAGGAAACTGGTCCCTCCATTTTCCTTGCTATTGAAGAGCTTTGAAGCATGATCAAAGCAGCGGAAGGTCATGGCACTGAGACCACTATATGTAGGTGAATTAAGACCATACTGATCAGATGAAAGGTGGAAGCCACCATGATGGGTATAAAAATGATGATAAACGTCACCAGAGGATCTCCACAAGCTCGGGTTTTGTCCCTACTACTATGGAACCTAGTGGTAAATGAACTCTTGAACGACTTAAATGCTAGAGATTACTTTTGCTAAAAACACACAGATGACTTTGCCATAATAATACTTGTCAACTTTCAAGATCCATTAGAACAGTGGACTATTTGATCTGAACACTGTGCATAACTAATGTAAGAAACAGTAGTGGGGGCAACGAGAGCATGGCCCCACGTTGCATTGTTCCCAAATTTATTCAAGATGGCGGCGACAGATGGGGAATGTCACAATGACGCCATGGTGGGAAATTCAAATTTTGGTAGGTAGAAAGACCAGTAGGCTACCTCCACTAACCTTAGTCATCCACCACTCTTCCTCGGAATTGGCCGGAAACCGTCAGTCTCCGTCCAACTCATGGAGAGGAAGAGCATACTTTATTTATTTTCAGTTGGAAGTTTCAACAATTTATTTATAGGGTGACTTTCATGTAGTTTACTTATTATGCTGATAAGAAACACTCGCCCTGATCAGACAGGAAACAGGTTGCGAGAACATCGATAGTAAGTGCAAGAAACATGCCTGTCAGAGGAGAGGCCAATGACAGACTCGCAAGAAACGAGCTGCAACACGTTCTCTACCACCAGTATGTAGATCTCCACTGCGGACTAGAGGGCCCAGGGCCCAGTCGGGTCATCAGTCGCAGCACAGACTTGCAGACAGCTGCAGTGATAGCCAATCTGAGTCTCAGTCTCAGGCAGCACATAGTGATCAGAGTAGTGTACATAGCGGACTTGTACCTCACCAGCAGTGAGGCTAATGTGGACTGTTACGGAGGGCTGCTGCCATAATACCTGAATACCTAGACTATCTTGAGTTAAGTAACTTTCTGCTCTTATGAATAATGAACCTGTTAATTCATGCATTCAGTTTTTGTTATGGGAAGAGGATACTGGCCACCAACAATCGCTCCTTTCTTCCTATGGTACAAGCATACAGTGACAGCGACATGACACAAATGTGGCGACGAGTATAATTCAGTGCAGATTGTGCTTCCTTCCCTTGTGGTTTAGCTTACAGGGGTGCTCATCTTTCATTGCTAATGTGTAGTTGTGTTCTTGCATGTATTCCATGAGGGGAGCCGCAGAAGTAATCAAATTTATTTTTTCAGAGGCTTTGCTTGCATTTTGTTATAACATATTTGTGTAAACAATTGCTATCCCACCCCCTCCACCCCCTGCCAAATGCGCCCAATGTGATGGATCTAATACAAATTTTTCAGTTTCAGAACCAACAAATTGCTGCTTTGCTGACAACGGTACAACAACTTCTAGCTGCATAAGCTGCGTCGGCCGCGCAACAACTACAGACAAACCGACAAGCCCAATAAGTGCCGCCGACCAGCATACCACCGTTCCAGCAATTTAACAATACGGAAGAGGAATGGCTCGAACACCCAATACAGTTCCAAGCACATTCTCAAGCGCATCGTGTACAAGGTACTGTGAAGCTACAATACTTTCTTTTGATTGTGGGGTTCCCAGTGTTCAGGTTAATACAAAAAGTAGTCCCAACTGTGTCTCCCAAAGAACTCAGTTATGACGAGGTAATCGCTGCATTAACGTAGTACTATGATCAGCAAGTGCAATTAGCTGCAGCCAGATATACACACACTCTCTCTCTCTCTATTCGTTTAGTCGGTTCTGACTCTTCGTGACGAACCAAATCACGCCACTTTTTCCTGTCTTGCACTTTCTCTCGTAGACCTTCCAGGTTGGAACACATTGCTTCTGTGACGCCATTGATCCATCTCATCCTCTGACGTCCACTTCTTCTAGTGCCTTCAACAATCCCCAGCATCAATGTTTTTTTCCAGCGAGGCATGCCTTCGCATTGTGTGTCCAAAGTAGGTCAGCTTTTGTTTTAATATTAGCCCTTCCAGGGAGAAATCTGGTTTTATTTGCTCCAATATTGATATGTTGGTTCTCTTTGCAGTCCATGGAACTCTAAGAAGTTTCCTCCAACACCACAATTCGAAGGAGTCAATTCTTCGCCGTTCAGCCTTTCTAATGGTCCAGGTCTCACATCCATACATCACAACTGGAAAGACCATAGCCCTCACAATACGGATCTTTGTTGCTAGTGTTATATGTCTGGACCTTGTAACCTTGTCAAGGTTTGACATCGCCTGTCTATCGAGCAACAGGCGCCTCCGGTTTTCATGGCTGCAGTCGCCATCAGCAGAGATCTGGGAACCGAGATAACTGAATGTGGTCACTACCTCCATGGTTTCTCCTGCTATATCCCACTAATTGGTAGGTGTAGTTGCTATAATTTTCGTTTTCTTCACAATCAGCATACATACAGATGGGGACGTTTCAAAGACAACAACCATCTGCACGAACAATTCGACGACGTTTGCAGCAGAATTGACTATACACTAAAGCCATTAAAATTGCTACACCACGAAGACGACGAGCTACATACGCGAAATTTAATCGACAGGAAGAAGATGCTGTGATATGAAAATGATTAGCTTTTCAGAGGATTCACACAAAGTTGGCGCCGGTGGCGACACCTACAACGTGCTGATATGAGGAAAGTTTCCAACCGGTTTCTCATACACAAACAGCAGTTGACTGGCGTTCCCTGGTGAAACGTTGTTGTGATGCCTCGTGTAAGGAGGAGAAATCATGTTTCCGACTTGATAAAGGTCGAATTGTAGCCTATCGCGATTGCGGTTTATCGTATCGCGACATTGCTGCTCGCGTTGGTCGAGATCCAATGACTGTTAGCAGAATATGGAATCTGTGGGTTCAGGAGGGTAATACGGAAAGCTGTGCTGGATCCCAACGGCCTCGTATCAGTAGCAGACGAGATGACAGGCATCTTATCCGCATGGCTGTAACGGATCGTGCAGCCACGTCTCGATCCCTGAGTCAACAGATGGGGACGTTTCAAACACAACAACCATATGCACGAACAGTTCTACGACGTTTGCGGCAGCATGGACAATCAGCTCAGAGACCATGGCTCGGATACCCTTGACGCTGCATCACAGACAGGAGCGCCTGCAATGGTGTACTCAACGACGAACCTGGGTGCACGAATGGCAAAACGTAACTTTTTCGGGTGAATCCAGGTTCTGTTTACACATCATGACGATCACAATCGTGTTTGGCGATATCGCGGTGATCGCACATTGGAAGCGTGTATTCGTCATCTCCATACTGGCATATCACCCGGTGTGATGGTGTGGGGTGCCGTTGGTTACACTGAAACGTCCCCTTAGAAAAATTATACACGACTGTGCTTAAACTGACACACAATATTTTTTGCGCAATGCAATCTGACTTCCAAAAATCCCTTCAAACGAATGGCCCGGACTAACATTAATCTATACCTTTCACAAATTACTTACCTCAGAAAAATCTTCGTTACTTGAACTACTGCAATACAGCGAGCGCCACTACTGCCAGCTAACTAAAAGAATCAAACTACGGAAGGCACTAACTACTAATAGGTATAGTTAGCAAATGAAAGATTTTAATAGAGAACAGTGTATTTACCTTAATAGTCAAAATATATATGGTAGTTCATGACAACCAGTCTTACAAATTACAAAACTCCGCCATTTCTCTCCTCACATCCACCACTGCTGGCGGCTCGCCTCCAACTGCGCAACGCTACGCGCTGTTAGCATCAAGCTGCCACTGCCCGACACTGCAATGGCAGACAACAATGCAAACCAGCCACAGACTGCACACAGCACAGCCAGTGATTTTCATACAGAGCGCTACGTGGCGGCGGCGTTAGCAATATAAGAACCTATACAGCCTACTTACATAGCCCCCATGCTCCCCACAAAAAAAAATTACAAATTTTTTTGGGCAGTGGCCAATACAGATTAGAAAAAATTTTTCATAATTACAATGAGAAAGAAATGAAATGCACACACTAATCGATACAATGTTGGTCAAAAGCTAAAATTTTCTCACAGTCCATAAAGACAGTCCTGATCATTCATCAAAGTAAAATTGCAGTGTTTTTCTCAAAGTCTGAGTAGTAAAGGAAAATGCACACGGAAGTAGTGGATTTCCATGCAGTCTTGAAGAAGTAGTGTTGTCCTTTCAACGGAAATACAGTGCTGACTCTTGACATTCAGACAGGTAATGGGCCACAACAGAGCAAACCCACAGCAGAGTCAGTCGAAGTTTTAAAGAATATTGGTAGGTAGGTCGTCACAGAGTAGTCCTGGTAGAGATTACAGTATTGGTGGGCCACCAGAGGTGCAGACCCACTGCAGTCCTTGTAGAAATAATGCTATTGGTGAGTCATCAAAGGTGTAGACCCACTGTAGTCCTTGTAGAGATGGCTAGCAGCCAACTGTTGCGACTGTGCAGGTGCACAATCACCATCGAAGAGTCTTGCAGACAATATCGCATGTACTTGAACCACCACTTGTGCACTCACAAAGTTATTTTTCTAATTGTCCTTAGAACCAGCAATGCTGTTATCCAGTCCCATGCTCAATTATTAACACACGTGCAAACACTATCAGACCCTACTTCTCACATATTGTCCATATACTATGACCAACAGAAACGTGTGCAGTGAAATGTAATTTACAAGTTACTTAATTTGATGAACTGGTGTCAATTACAATTTTATAACATAAGAATACAATAACAAAGGTACAAAATACATCTTTAAAGAACATAATAGTACAGATAACATTTGTAGTAATACAGGCTTTACAAAAGAATCGAAATAACATATACATCAGTGTTACAGGAACTGTGACAGGAGCACATACATAAAAAATCAGAATAAATTTCGAAACGTCCACTTCACACATGAGCATTAAAACAGAACAGAATAAATAATTTCTAAACATATTTACAAAGAAAACGACATATTATTAATGCAAATTATATTTGAGGATAACAGTATTCCTCATCATAGTGAATGTAGCTGAATATTAGAAAATTCTACAACATAAGTCTTATCAGATGAACATATAAAGACATGAAGAACATAAATACACAAGGGTACATAAACAAATAGTGGGATAACACAAAAGGAAAGGACAGGGTTTGTTTTCAATGTAACATTTGGTACTGCAGTCTAACCCAAAACTTCATTCTGTAGATCTTTCTTCATATCTCAACATTTGTTTCCACCAAAAATATCCTAGCCAAGCATGCTTTCTGTATTTTACTCACATCCTCTTTCAAAAATAGTTTTTCTCCACTGTACACAACTTTTTTGGCCAAATCATTTTCTTATAGCTTCTCAATGCATTTCTTCCGATTCATCGCAACTCGTTCTCTTATATAGCCTATCCCATCTTAAGCTAACTTAAATCTACTGAGCTCAGATGCTAAACTAAGGGACGACGCAATGCAGCAGCACAAAACAATTAACACAAGCAGCAATGACTAAAAAATGCAAGTAAGCATAGCAAGCAGCAATAAATGTAATAACTTATACCTAAACATAACAAAGCTGAAGCAGAAAAAATATTACAGTAAAAATGTTTAATACCTATGTCATATCTTAACACTAGAGTGATGCATCACCAAAACATACGCTAGCAGATAAGTTACCAAATCGTTAAAAACTAACTATACATTTTCTGTGAGGAGAAATGTCTATTTGTGTTCCTCCTTTTTTCCGAAAGTACACCATAAAATTATGCTTTACTGGGTCTGTAGACAGAAAATATTTATATTAGTACATGTATTAAATTTTACTTTAACCAATGCTGCAGTGCAGCAAGAAACTAGATATTAAACAAAATGAGCAAATATAAAGCAACATATGAAATGTCATTCACTAGGCATAAGCCATTTCATAATGCAGTAAACAATCTTCCAACTAGCAAGACAATAAACATGAAATGTTTCTCATCATTTAATTTCAGTAAATATCATAAATTAAGAACTCCAAAGTGTAATCATATGTTTTCAAGTTTGAGCGTGTCGTATTTGCGACGCTTTCTACAAAGAAATGTCAATAGCGAGGATAATGGCACTTTTTTTTTTTACCTGTGCCTCTGAAAGGTACACGCGAATGGGTTTTTTCCCAGGCAACTGTCGCACAGCTGGGTGCCCACGACGCATTACGTGCAGGTGGCCACTTACCTTTCTTACTGAAAAATTTACGACAGTAGTTTCCGCTACAGTGACAGTCTCATAAAAAAAAAAATTCACAGGTCAAGAATTTGCGTTACAAATATGTAGAAACAAAATCCTTTAAATATAATAGTGTCCAAAAAATTTCGTCGGCATTGTAATACATTCACGCATGTACATACATTTCATAACTCTTAAAGTACGATTCTTGGTTTCCAACAACCTTTTTCACAAACCAGAGTCCCTAACCACTACTCATTATTCCTTACCTTATTCGTCGACACTTTTTCAATATTTCATCATAACAGATACGTAGCATAATCAAATAACTCATATAGCATCAGCTTATTGATCATAAACATACCAAAACAGCATAATACACATTGTCATCATCATAATAACATCACAAAAACTCAGCTAAATCTCAAAATCATAGTAGCTTTCTGCAATAACTTCAAAACCTAAAAAATATTCTCTGCTCATTTCAATAGTGTCATCTACCTCAAACGTACTTTAAAAATCATGATCCCATACCAAATATATCATTCAAAGCTCTCATAGTATAACAATGGTTCCGAAAAAATATGAACAGTTCACAAAGTACAGACAAATACAATTTCATAAGTGTGACGTTATCCAACGGTGTAATTACGTAAACATCTGTCACTGATGAAGTAAAATAAATGTTTGTCTCTCTCAGTTAAATGATCAGATAGCTGTGTAATTTATGTTTTAGAGAAATATGGTACCGATGTGTAAAGTTTTATAAGCAAATACCATATTAGCTAGGGCTCCTTGTGCTTGCCATACACATGGTACACAAAGTAAGCGTGTACCCCCCCTGAGGATTAATGTAATTGTATCCTCAGATGTTACAGGTTACAGCAATAGAATGAAATGTATCACGGAAAACCTTTGTATCATTGTATTTCAAATATCTTTAAAAATAAATGTTTTAAGTACAAAATTAATCACTCAAACACGTGTACTGTAACGCTAAACTGTGCGTCATGTTGTAAGATAATCTCTGTGGAAGTGTCATAGTTATCGTCCTCCGATAGCTAAGTTCTGCAGAAGTCAATGTACTGACCTCATGATAAACAAAAGTGAAATACTTTGGGTATAGATATCTTAGTTATTACGCTTATTGTCGTGATGAAGAAAGTACTGTGCTGTAACGTATTGTTGTGCTAAGGAAAAGGCTGTCTAATTGTAGCTATACCACAAAAGTTACCACTAAAACATGTTTTACTTTCCAGAATAATTCAGAAAAACTGTGCAGATATAAAACAGATAAACTGCAAAAGCACAATGTAAATTGTGTCACACATTAGTAGCGTCGTGATATAATCGTGTAGCTATCAAAGAAACCAAACGCTAAGTCATCTTTAATCTCACAGAAAGTACTTCAAATAAAGAATGTCTTTTCAACTGAACCAAAATGTTGCATTAAAACCTCATTAACAGTATATGTTCTAAGTATGTAAGCCTTATAGTCGTTACGTAATCGTGCAACTAACAAGCAAGAATGTACCAATAATAACACTGTGTCGTCTGTTCACTATAACAATGCATTCGTAATTTCTGTTTAAAAATGTTCCCTAGGTTCTAGACTGTATAGTTAACTACAAAACATTGTTGCATGTTAACAGTTTCTCAGTGTGACAAAGCATACTAGAAATGTGAAGTGAAATGTTTTATGGCAAAGACAAACTTAAAAAGCACATTATCTCTTAATAAACGGTTTTGCATGTAAAATGTGGTGTAAACCTTTACTCTTCCTAGAACGCAGACTGTCAACTGAAAAGCAATTATCATATGGTTACGTCGGTAAGGAACACTGGAATTTTGCTCAAGGTTAGCTTATGTTATTTTTCTCTGAGCCCGCCGGCGCACGCGGCTGCCTGCGGTGGGAGTCATTGTCTGTTTCTTTGTTGGCGTGCGTCGTTATTGGGATTAGGAGACCTAACTTCTACAAATTCACCTTGCCGAGAGGGCCCAGCTCTCTTTGAATTCCGCCAGCTCTGATGCAATTCAGGTCTGTCGTTACGATCATATCGTCTGTCGTCATGTCGGTAATTTCTGTAATTAATTTCTTGTCGGTCACGTGGTGGAGAATTTCTCTCTGAATCGTAACTGCGCGCTGGACCGTTGCGTCTGAAGTTATTCCGTCTCCCTTGATAATAATTATTTTGGTTCCCGTATTGTCTGTTTCTCTGATTGTGTCTGTGATATTCATTACTACGGAAATGCGATCTTTCTCTGTAACTATTACTCTGCCAGTGGTTGTCATATGGGTGGTGTCTGTTTTGGTCACGATTTGTGTTGTGAGAATGGCCTTGTCGTGTCCAGTTATTGTTTCTTTCATCGTGGAATTGCGACGGATGTGACCTGTAGTGATTGTTTTCCTGTTTTCGCATCCCGCGACTGTCTGTGTCAATTTCTAATTCTTGTAAGAGTCCCTGAAAAGCTTCAATGTCGTCTTTGCAGCGCCCTGACAAAATAATATTCCTTAAATGTTCAGGCAATTTCATTATGCAAATGCGGATGAGTTCTGAAGGGCTATATGGGTTTGAAAGATATTGGTTCTTATGCAACATGTCTTCAAAATATTTCACAAGACTTGAAAATTCAGATTGTTCGAAATGTTTCATCATCATGATGCCATGTTTTACTCGGTCTTGTGTGGCTTGGGACCAATATGCTGAGAGGAAGGCACGGTAAAATTCTCCTTCACTGTGACAATCGTGAATGACCGATCGCATTCTTACAGCTGGTTCATTCTCTAAGTAGCCACACATAAATTCTAATCTGTGCTCTAGTGACTAGTTGGGAGGAAAACAATGAGAGAATTGATGGAGCCACGCTTGTGGATGAATGTCGTTAACAGAATTCTTAAATGTTTTGAATTTACGTGCAGTAATGAACAGCTTATAGTCAAAATAATCGTGTCGATCATTGTTACGTCGTGTCGGCGGTTCCATCTCAAAATTCGGTGCACCTTGCCAATTTCTTTCATAATCTCCAAAGTGCCCTGTACTATTATTTTGTGGCAGTTCCGTATTTTTATGTCCCTCTTCCCATATTGGAGTGCGAGTGTCCTCTGAAATACGTAATTCTTGTATTACCTGTGTGAGCTGATCTTGCACTTCCCGGATTTCTCTTTGGTGTTGTGTATTAATTTGATTCTGATTTTGTTTGAATTTCCTAATTTGTTCGCACTCTTCTGTGTCATTCAGATCATCATCTACCTTTGTAGATAAGTTAATGAACTGATCTGAAAGTTCGGCTACTTTCTCCAATAGTGAACACATTTCCTCAGTGTGTTTTTCTGAACCAAGTTTCAGAGTGTCCATGTGTGTTGAAATCGAATCTACTGTGTCCTTTAAGTTCGCTTGAGTTTTTGCAAGTTGCGTCACCGAATCGGTAGATGCAACTGAGTCAATTTTAGCTTGCAAGGTCTCATGATTTTCATGAACAATAGTTTGCAGTTCTTTTATGGCTGCTTCGTGATTCTGTAATGCATTTTCATGCCGCGAAAAAATAGGTTGGAAATGATCACAAATTTGTGTTTTTACGTCATTACAGACTTTTTGACATTTCGATTCGATTTTATGTAATTCAGTAGTTAAATCTTCACGTGTTTGTTCAAGTGTATGTTCCACTGAGTCTAACTTTTGAAGCTTTTGTTCCATTGTGTCTAACTTTTGAAGCTTTTGCTGTGTTTGTCTCTGATTTTGTTCCATTGTGTCTAACATTTGAAGCTTTTGCTGTGTTTGTGTCTGATTTTGTTCCATTTGTTGCATTAATTGCAATAATAATGTATTAGTGTCTGGAATCTGTTTTTCTATGCTTTTTGGCAGTGCATTTTCACCGGCAACATTTACATTTTGACAGACAGAAACTGTGTCTTGACTCATTTGAGAAAACGGTGAGGACCCATAACCTAAGTCTACAGTATTTGAAATATTGTGTTCTGTCATTTCGGATTCCTGAGGCGAGTTGTTGCCGACTGATCGATCGATAATTGTTCCCTGTTCACTACTTGTTTCATTGTCTACACCATTATTTGCCGCCCGCTCCATTTGCCTATGCACAATTACCAAATTACTACTTCGAATGTCTGTTAATTCACTACACAGTGGTGCTGATAAGCGTCGCTCGTCGTCACTATTATTTCTCAGTTTACTTTGGAGCCTAGTGTTACGTTTTTCACACGCCATTATTGTCACAATATTTCACACGATAACACAGAAAAGCACAATTTGAAGAGCAAAAATAAGAGAACACATTAACATAGCACTGAAAATAATATCTAGTTAATTGCAAGCGAAGCTGCGAAATACTTGGTGCAAATCTACATGCATGCCACAACTTTTTACTGTACAACAATGAAAGACTGCAACTACAAAGGAAATTCTCTCTATGATTACGCGCTAGCAATGAACAAAGGCTACACTAACTTCACAAACTACAAGAAAAAAATCAGAAGATTCCAGAGAGGTATCCTTGGCTAAGGGTCGACATATGAAACGTCCCCTTAGAAAAATTATACACGACTGTGCTTAAACTGACACACAATATTTTTAGCGCAACGCAATCTGACTTCCAAAAATCCCTACAAACGAATGGCCCGGACTAACATTAATCTATACCTTTCACAAATCACTTACCTCAGAAAAATCTTCGTTACTCGAACTACTGCAATACAGCGAGCGCCACTACTGCCAGCTAACTAAAAGAATCAAACTACAGAAGGCACTAACTACTGATAGGTATAGTTAGCAAATGAAAGATTTTAATAGAGAACAAACAGTGTATTTACCTTAATAGTCAAAATATATATAGTAGTTCATGACAACCAGTCTTACAAATTACAAAACTCCGCCATTTCTCTCCTCACATCCACCACTGCTGGCGGCTCGCCTCCAACTGCGCAACGCTACGCGCTGTTAGCATCCAGCTGCCGCTGCCCGACACTGCAATGGCAGACAACAATGCAAACCAGCCACAGACTGCACACAGCACAGCCAGTGATTTTCATACAGAGCGCTACGTGGCGGCGGCGTTAGCAATATAAGAACCTAAACAGCCTACTTACAACACGTCTCCGTCACCTCTTGTTCGCATTGACGGCACTTTGAACAGTGGACGTACATTTCAGATGTATTACGACCTGTGGTTCTACCCTTCATTCGATCCCTGCGAAACCCTACATTTCAGCAGAATAACGCACGACCGCGTGTTGTAGGTCCTGTACAGGCCTTCCTGGATACAGAAAATGTTCGACTGCTGCCCTGGCCAGCCCATTCTCCAGATCTCTCACCAACTGAAAGCGTCTAGTCAATGGTGGCCGAGCAACTGGCTCGTCACAATGCGTCTTGATGAACTGTGGTATCGTGTTGAAGCTGCATGGGCCGTTATTACGGCTATAGGTGGTTATTATGGGTACTGTTTTCTGAGGATCTATGCACCCAAATTACATGAAAATGTAATCACATGTCAGTTCTAGTATAATACATTTGTCCAACGAATACCCGTTTATCATCTGTATTTATTCTTCGTGTAGCAATTTTAATGGCCAGTAAAGTTTTTTCGCTCGCAGAAAAAATCATGACAGGCATGACTAGGAAGTATAGTTGTGGCAACTTTAAGGTGGTTTAAAGGTTAGAGATGCTTAAACATTGTGTGTCCGCGATAGTAGAATTCGGGAACAGACCTTAAAGTACTCTGATCCATCACTTCCTCAAGCATTTCAGAAACTTAGAGCAATATGATTCGGGTGCCATAGCAGCCGATGAGTTTGACCAAGCCCCGATTTGTTGGGTCGAGTCGCCCCTTGTTCGCGACCGCCCCAAGCAGCCACAACAACGAGAGCGTAGGTAGCCGCGTGGATAGCCACCTAGACAGGTAAACAGACCTGTGACCTTAGTGAAGTATCACCCCTGATGTTGTGCTCGCCATAGAAGACTGGATTGCCAGTCACGTAATGCAATGTGTTACACGTGTGGGAAAAAAGGCCATGTCCTAGCAGTTTGTTTGCATCGGCACAAAACGCAAATTTTGCCCTCTCCTAGGAAATACGGGCTCCTGCACATGCAGTGAACGCTGTGTTTTTAAAACGTACATCAGGTTCTCACAAAAGTAAGGTTAAGGCTGTGTCTCATTCTCGCCTTAGTATTGTGCAACGACGTTCTAACATACTTGGTACCATACACTCGATATCCCCCCCTGGGTCCCCTGGCCACAAGGTCGCCATGGCGCCTGTGTCTGTGGTGCTGAGATAGTTGGCTTATCAAGCCGGCTAAGAGAAAGCTTTTGACAATGTTGACTGGAATACTCTCTTGCAGATCACGGCTATATTTCATCGCTTGCGTCGCAGAAATGTGCCTTTTGTGTGGACTAAAGACAGTCAAGACGCCTTTCAGAAACTCAGAAATGCCTTGGTCAGGTACAGATGTTTAGTGCATTTTGACCCTGGCAAGCCGATAGTTTTGTAAGTGCACGCTTCTTCCTTCAGAATCGGCGCTGTGCTTTCGCACAAAATTGGCCCAGACTCTGATTTTGAGGCATCTGGCACATCCTGCTTCCAAATCGATGTGCAGGGCTTTCAATTACTTGTTCATTGAATATTATCCAGAAGTCAGTAGTGCGCCGATACCTTGCTTGTCAGAATAATCTTAAAGTTCAACAAGGTGTGATTCTAATTGAAAATGACAGTGGACAATCCTGTGTGCTTATTCCTTAAAGTATTGCAAAACGATCATTTGCGATTGCTCCGCCAAGTACATTGGGAAATTGTTTGCACTAAATAGTTAGAGCGACGGCCTTGTACTTGGCTGGGCATCGACGCCCACATTGAACAGATGACATCATGGTGACGTACTTGCGTGGAGAACCAATCCGCTCCAACACAAACATTCTCTTTTTGGCCTAAGATTAAATCTCCATGGTAAGAGTGCATATTGACTTTGCAGGACCATTTTGGAACACTCGTTGGCTCGTAGTGGTAGATTTTTTTTAGCAAGTTCCCGCTTGTGGTCCTATGGCTTCTACCACATCATGTAGCACCATTCAAGTATTGTCATCTATATTTTGCGTAGAAGGTTTGCCAGAAGTACTTGTGTCAGCCAACGGACCACAATTAATGAGATTTTCACTCTGCAGCGGAGTGTGCGCTGATATGAAACTTCCTGGCAGATTAAAACTGTGTTCCCGACCCAGACTCGAACTCGGGACCTCTGCCTTTCGCGGGCAAGTGCTCTACCATCTGAGCTACCGAAGCACGTGCTTCGGTAGCTCAGATGGTAGAGCACTTGCCCGCGAAAGGCAAAGGTCCCGAGTTCGAGTCTCGGTCGAGCACACAGTTTTAATCTGCCAGGAAGTTTCATATTTAACGGACCACAGTTCACTTCATGTGATTTTGAACAGTTTCGTAAATAAAATAGCATTCGTCATCTAACAAGTGCTTTGTTTCACTAGCAGTCCCAACACGTGCTTTTAAACAACAAATGGCCAACACATGGGAACAGGCACTATAACTCTTCCTCACCTCCTATCGCCCCACCCACAAGATGAACCATCAACAGCGGAACTCCTGCATGGTCGCTGCCATCGGACACTTCTGCACTTGCTACACCCACCACAGCATCTGGTCCACAGGTATTACTTTGCACCACACTGTCTTATTCTTTTCAGGGTTTACGGCAATTGTGGAGGCTGGGAAAGAGGTGCCATCCAGGAATGCATTGGCTCTTACATGTATTTTATTGAAGGTTCCAATGATTTGCAGCGCCACCATCAGAACCAACGTCGTGCATGTCATTTGCAGCGTATTCTGCTGCTTTTCTTACCCCATGTTCACGGCCTTGCAGAACCACATGGCCTCCGCAGCCCCTCGGTGGTGCCACCAGGGCATCCCAGGAAAAGTGGATGGACGATGCACCCTCGTCCCTGCTGTCTCTGCTCGCCAACCCCATGCACCTGCACTTGCCAATGCCCTCCCCATCGTCGTCATCGCCCCAGCACATGCCCTGAGGCCTGGACGTGTGCCCCAACAGCAGTTTTCAGGTGGATGTTTCTGTTGCGTCGCAAGCCAGATGCCAGGGTACAGTCTGGAGTGTACCGTCCTCCATAGCCATGGCTCACGGTCATCCCTACATCCAGCATCCTGATTCCCTCCCTGTTGTCGTTCACAGCCTCACTACACAACAATGGTGCAAAGTTTTGGGGGGAAGGAATTTGCTGGTGTAAGCTGTCGCCAGCACATCAGACAGCAAAGAGGTTGCGAGGACATCGGTAATACAGGCAAGCAACGTGCCTGTCAGGACAGAGGCCAATGACAGACTCCCAAGGAACACGCCGCAATGCGCTCGCAACCGCCAGTAGGTAGATCACCCCCACGGACCGAAGGGGCCAGTCAAGTCTTGCATATGCAGATTTGCAGATGCAGACAGCCGCAGTGATAGCCAATCAGAGTCTCAGTCTCAAGCCTACAGACCCACACAGTACTCGTAAATTGTCAAATTAATGCATGTAAAAGGCTCTGCTAACACTCTCAATAATTGTAAACAGTCGAAATAATGCATTGCGCAGCCTACAGACATGTTCACCAAATAAATCAGTACACTGATGTACAGACACTTTCACTACGCGTGAAATTGTCAAAATAATATATGTATAACAGCCTGCAAACACGCTAACAAGGTTAAAACAGCCGATATAATGCAATGAACAAACACTCTTTGCATGAAAAAACTCTTTCGAACTATCATTAAGAAATCTGATCGTGATGTATCAGCGATCGGTTCCCTACAGAGGCCAAGGTGGTATGATGACGAGCTGTGTTGGGCACACATGGCAGTCCAGCCTGTCCCAGATGCTAGACACGTCTAGGTGCACATGCCTGGGAAGGGTGGTAATGTGTTTACCTCGCCACCATGCCTGATGTGTGGACGCATTGCCTTTGTACCTGTGGGGCAGCGCTGGCCTAATTTCCAAGTGATATGGTTTCCTACTGACACACCCTCACAGGCGCAGCTAAGAGGTTGTCAGTGTTAGACTGACGTCTCACGTCTATATAAATGACAGCCAAGTTCCCTCAGGACATGCTATAGACATCTTTTGCACCGCTTTCAGAAACTGATTACGAAAATATCCCAGAATAACACAGGATGCATTCTTCCTAACGAGACAGCCCATCCATCACATATAAACCCTTCCATGAAATTGTAAAGTGCAGCAGAAATAGTTAACAATCGCTTTTGTTGTAATAAATTTCATGATGTCTCAATTTTTCTGCATGGAAATTCTTGTTCTGACAGGACAGCCTGTACAAAGCATGGGTCAGCACACGTCATAAATATCTATGGCGACCTGCCTTCAAGGAACAAAAGTATGGCACACTAATAGGTTGTCAGTGATAGCAGACATCTCATGTTGATGTAGTTGACAGCCAAATCTCCCTCTGCACAGACACATACTACAGAAATCTTTTGCACTTCTTTCAGAAACTGTTTACAGAAATATCCAGAATAACACCGAATGCAGTTTTCCTGATGGCGCTAACGAGGTACCCCACTCATTATGTGTTACCCTTCCTGGAAATCGTGCCATCCTGCTTTCATTGTACATCTCAGAAACGGTAAATATTCGCTATTGTTCTCACCACAAAGAGCCTTCATCATGTCTATGTATGCTTGCGACAACACTGTTAATCATAAAAGCGTTCTGATTATTTGGAGGGACAGTATCCCACCAGAGATGACTGGTCTGTTTGAACACGTCTCTGAACACTCGAATAAAGAAGACATCACATTACTCTCAGAGCTTTCTGTGTATACCTTTCCCACATCTTGATCAAACCAGTCTGTAGAGTTTTCTATGCCACACACAAAGGATGTCTTGTGAATGAATTGAGCGTTGTGATTGGCTCTTATTGAATTTACCTGCCAAACTGCTGCTGCTGGTGGTGTGGGAGCACTGTCCGCCATTTTTTCTGCAGACAGACAAAGTGTCTGATGTTCGATAGCTACGTGAAGGATGCATAAGAGATGATTCTGTGCAGTGCAGGATGCGAATTGCTGGTTTACTACATCGGTATGGCGTGTGCTGATATATAGCCAGGTTGGAGATCGGTTTCACCCTGAAATATTCAAGCTTTCGTCATCAAAGACAGAGCAGTGTAATTGAGCAAGTGTCTTTCCGTATTTCATGAGCTGTAGATCACTTTTACTGGGTTTAACTGTTAGTGCTGTATGACTGCTGTATGTTTTTTTTTTTTTATCTTTACAAAATAGGTTTCCTGTGGAAAGTCTCGTAATTTGTCTGTCTGCAGAATAAAAATGGCGGACAGTGCTCCCACACCACCAGCAGCAGCAGTTTGGCAGGTAAATTCAATAAGAGCCAATCACAACGCTCAATTCATTCACAAGACATCCTTTGTGTGTGGCATAGAAAACTCTACAGACTGGTTTGATCAAGATGTGGGAAAGGTATACACAGAAAGCTCTGAGAGTAATGTGATGTCTTCTTTATTCGAGTGTTCAGAGACGTGTTCAAACAGACCAGTCATCTCTGGTGGGATACTGTCCCTCCAAATAATCAGAACGCTTTTATGATTAACAGTGTTTTCGCAAGCATGCACAGACATGATGAAGGCTTTTTGTGGTAAGAACAATAGCGAATATTTACCGTTTCTGAGATGTACATTGAAAGCAGGATGCCACGATTTCCAAGAAGGGTAACACATAATGAGTGGGGTACCTCGTTAGCGCCATCAGGAAAACTGCATTCGGTGTTATTCTGGATATTTCTGTAAACAGTTTCTGAAAGAAGTGCAAAAGATTTCTGTAGTATGTGTCTGTGCAGAGGGAGATTTGGCTGTCAACTACATCAAAATGAGATGTCTGCTATCACTGACAACCTATTAGTGTGCCATACTTTTGTTCCTTGAAGGCAGGTCGCCATAGATATTTATGACGTGTGCTGACCCATGCTTTGTACAGGCTGTCCTGTCAGAACAAGAATTTCCATGCAGAAAAGTTGAGACACCATGAAATTTATTACAACAAAAGCGATTGTTAACTATTTCTGCTGCATTTTACAATTTCATGGAAGGGTTGATAGGGGTAATGGATGAGCTGTCTCGTTAGGACTGGTAGGAGGAATGCATCCTGTGTTATTCTGGGATATTTTCGTAATCTGTCTCTGAAAGTAGTGCAAAACACCCTTATAGTATGTCCAGAGGAATCTGGGCTGTCATTTAGATAAAATTGAGATGTCACTCTAACACTGACAACCTCTTAGCTGCGACTGTGAGGGCGGGTCCCTAGGAAAACATCTCGCTTGGCAATTAGGCCTGTACTGCCCTGCAGGTACAAAGGCGACACATCTGTGGACCATTCATGGTAGCGAGGTAAACACGTTATAGCCCTCCCCAGGCATGTGCACCCACACACGTCTTGCATGTGTCACTGGCTGGACTGGCATGCATGCCCAACACAGCCATTCATCATACCATCTTGGCCTCTGTACAGAACTGATCACTGATACATTTGCAATCGAATTTCTTAACGACAGTTCGAAAGTGTTTTTACATGCAAAGAGTGATTGTGAATTGCATTATTTCGGCTGTTTTAGAGTGGTTAGCTTGTTTTCTGGCGTTTTACACATATTATTTTACACGTAGTGAACGTGTGTGTACATAAATGTACTGATTTACTTGTTGCACATGTCTGTAGGCCGTGCAGTGCATTAGTCCAACTGTTTACAATTAGTGAGGGTGTTTCCAGAACGTTTCACATGCATTAATTTGACAATGTACTAGTTTTTTCGCATCGTTATATCAGTGTACTGCATCTGTAGTTTGCAGGTCTGTAAGCCATGTATTGTGACCCCAAGCACGTCTTGGCAAGTGTTTTGCATCAGCTTAATAAATAAACTATGTGAAATCCACGACTTGTATAAACTGTTGCAGTCCCCCAACTGAAAATAAATAAAGTACATTTCTGCCTCTCCAGCAGCTGAACAGAGACCGACTGTTTCCCGCGAATTCCGAGTAAGAGGTGGTGGTTGGATGACTTAGGATAGTGGAGGTAGTCCAATTGACTGATTCTTCCACCGAAATGCGCAGTTCCGTCCATAATTGTCTCGACATTTTCTTAGGTTATTGGAGGTAGCGCAAGTGCCCTTTTCCCCACCATTTTTGTCCCGCCAAACTTTTCCTGCACTTTTCTTGGGGAGGAGAGGGGAGACAAGGGGGATGGTGAGGGAAAGGGGGGATGTTAGGTTAGTGGAGGTAAGCCAGTTGGCCTATTTTCCTACCATAATTTGAAGTTCCCGCCATGACGCCATAGTAATGTAGCCACATCTATCACCATCAACGTGGATTCTTCATCTTGAATAATTCTGGCAAAAGTGCAATATGGGGTCGTGCTGTCTTTGCCCTATTACGAGAAACAAGATCTAAGGGACAGACGTAGGAAAACAACTGTAGTTCTGTTCAAGAGGAAGTGTATCCACAACAGGTACTGAAATCTTCAGCTTTTTGACGATGTTCTACCAGTAGAGAGGGTAGTGAAATACCTATTGGGTAACCCTGCATGTGATGCAAACATGAACCAGTCAAGTAAGGAATATAAGTTACAAGGCAAAAGATGCTCTCATGTGCAATAGAATGACATCTGCTAAAAACTGGGGGCTAAGTCCCAGGAATATATACTGGGTATAAATCTATATTCGTTTATATGGCTACAGTTTGACAGAATAAAGTAAAACAAAATGTGGCAGACAAGGAGATAGAGGAATAACAGATGGGATTAGCAGCACACCCACTGCTGGGATAGAGACCATTCTGGACATGCACTCATTACATCTTTGGATAATAGCAGAAGCAGGGGTATATAGACTAAAAACTGGGAAAAATGGGAAATATTTCCGATATCTAGAATCCCACACCAGTGTCATAAATATGGTAAACATAGCAATGTTTGGCCAACAGAAATGGCCATATGAAGCTCTTATAGACCCCTTGCCTCAGCAGCAGTAGAGATGGAACAATTTAGAGGAAACAACGAGAATATTTTGCATAAATTTCTTGGTTATGTTACGGTTTTAGGTGGAGATTTAAATTTACCAGCTATTCACTGGGAGGTTCAGGTGATTAGGGTGGGTGGTAGGGACAGAGAATCAAGTGAAATTGTTCTAAGTGCTTCATCTGAAAATTAACTTGAGCACTTAATCATAGAACCAACTCTTGAAGATAACATCTTACACCTGCTGATGACAAACACACCCAAACCTTTCGACTAAGTGTAGAACAGGGAAGCAGCTATCACTGGATTGTTGCAGATCACTGAAAATGGTTGTGAACAGTGTAGGTTGTTGGTTGTGGTCGGAGCTTACTCCTAGGTTGCACAATACCAAATTATGGGTGCCCAAGAGAATCAGGAACAACCCTAAATTATTATGCAAACTAACTGAAAACGAAGATATTGTAATGCCATGGGAAAAGTGTTATTTAAATGAATATTAATAGGGGTGGCTGAATTAAGCGTGAAGCAGATGGGTACCACACCAATCACATATACATATTAATGGGAGGAGCAATCTTCTAACTATGACTGGAAACAAATGGACACTATAATAAATCGATTTATTGCCATTGAATATAAAAGTTACCCACTGACGTCTTAGAAAGAACCATTAATAAACAGATGAGGGAATACAACTTGAAGTATAATCTTGGCATAGGAGGATAGGGAGAATAAAACACAGTTACATTAATAACTCGTGGAGACGGCCAGTGACTGCAAAAGCTATAAATTAAGAGTAGAAAGTACACAGAAAGCCACAAATGGACACCACTATGTAGCCAAAACGTGCATTGAGAGAAACAAGCTGGATGCATGACTTTAAACTTTTTAAAGGTGTAACACCACAGTAAAGAACTGTCAAAACTGAACTGCCAAAATCTCTGACAAAAATATATTTTTACATTTCAATAACTACAAAAATAACAATATTATACTTACCGAGACGTGACAGGAAGACTTCACTGTAGATGCAATATGGTCGCCACTTCCAACCACGTATCACTTGATAATGGTAATAATCTAAAACAGGCCTGTTGTGTAAAATATTTAGAAACGTATTACCTTATTGCAGTTGGTTTGGAGTGTTCACTTCCATAATGTCTTATTCCGACATGTACTATGCTGCAGGCCGATCAGATTGTGAAAGATGGAGTTTTTCTCGTCAACTTTTTGCTTTTTGCTAGGAAGAAACAAAAATTAATAAAATTTGTTTAGATTTGATGTTATTGAGTTATTATTGGGTGTTCATATTACTTTTGCAGTTAAAATTGTGTAGAACAACATTTGAGTACCCAAATCAGAAATCTGATTCAGAATCAAAAGAATCTTATGTGGGGTGGCAATGTGGTCAGGGCACACCTCTAGGATGCACAAAACCAAATTGTGGTGTCCAACAGAATGAGGAACCACCCAAAATGATTATGCAGATAAACTGAAACAAAGGGTACTGTCATGCAATGGAAAATGTCTTATTTAAATGATTGTTAATTGGGTGTGGCTCAATTAAGCATGGAACAAATAACTACTGCACCATTCATATGGGTATATTAATGGGAGGAGGGATCTTCTAGCTATGAATGGAAACAAATGGAACTATAACACATGGATTTATTGACTTTGAACATGAAACTACCCATCGAGATCTGAAAAAGAATTGTTAATACACATATAAGGAAATACGGCTCAAAGTATAATCTTGGCGCAGGTGGGTAGGGAAAATAAAAAAGAGTTATGTTAATCACTTGTAGACATGAGCAGTGACTGCTAAGTTGGACAAGCAGGAGTGAGCACCGTTAGACTGCCAGAATGTACATTGAGAGTAACAAGCTGGATACGTGACTAAGATTGCAGACGCGCCTCCTAAGGGGAGCGAGATAATTTCGTTTCTAAATTGTTTCTTTGGGCACCACAATGTTCCATCTTACCAATTGGTCAGTGTGTATAGCTCACGCAGGACATGGTGGCCGTTGTGCAGCGACCAGTTTTTGTCCAAAGCGCTGGGCGAGTTCATTCGTTCTTTCAGAAGGGTGGTCTATGTGTGCAGTCTGTGGCTGGTTGGCATTGTTGGAATATTCGCTATTGTAGTGTTGGGCAGTTGGATGTGAACAGCTCGTAGCATTGGGCAGTTGGCGGTAAGCCGCCAGCAGTTGTGGATGTGAAGAGAGAGAGATGCCAGAGTTTTGAGAGGTTGCTATATGTGGACGACCTGGACGTGTGTCTGCCAGAAAAAGGAAATTTCTAAACGTGGATGTCATCAATTGATAGATATATATATGATGACGACTTTTGAACACTATTAAGGTAAATACACTGTTCTCTATCAAAATCTTTCATTTGCTAACTATGCTATCAGTAGTTAGTGCCTTCAGTAGTTAGAATCTTTTATTTAGCTGGCAGTATTCGCGCTCACTGTATTGCAGTAGTTCCAGTAACGAAGATTTTTGTGGGGTAAGCCATTCATAAAAGGTATAGTTTATTGTTAATCAGGACCATTCTTTTGTAGGGATTATTGAAAGTAAGACTGCGTTGCGCTAAAAATATTGTGTGTCAGTTTAGTGACAATCAGATAAGTAAAGAGACAAATGTCTGAGTTCTTTCATTCTTAATTTTCAAAGGGAACGTTTCACAGTGACAGCATCGAAGCGTGCATTCTGCAATCTTTCTCAAATGATTTTATTGAAACTATTTGCTAAAAAAAACATTTTTGCCTTACTTATAGCTTCGTATGTCAGGTTCATGATGATATGCCCTTCATTTAGTTAATGGTCATAGTTACTGTGATATTTACGTGAAAGTAAGACAGTGTGCGAAATTCGGAAAAGCGTGTAATTAAAAATAGAGGTGCATAGTACATAATATGTTATTGCATATGAAATTTAGCTAACACACTGAATTTTTCTTTAGACTCGGCTAGAGGTATCTACCTCTCACCAATCTTGAGAAAATTGTTTGATTTAGCACACTCATTTGTGATCGCGCCGCTTCAGGGTTAAAGACAGGGTGAAATATCCACAACATTCCTTATATTTCAGAAACGGTTTCAGATATCTAAAAGAGATTTTGGTAAATGATAGCATGCAAAGAGGAGAGTATTTTGCTATATCGTTATTATGTAAAGCTCCATTATCGAATGTGTTATTCCAATAACTACAGACTTTTTCGATGAAAGAATGTAATTTTTAAGGGCCATCGATACTTGGTGAAATAAGAAATTCTAAGGTTTTTGGAACAACATATGTGAAGTGACTGCACGTTTTCTTGTGCCAAGGACGTGGTTTTTCATAAGCTACTGACTTAAGCTTTCCTCTGTTCCTCATTTAATAACCTTAATAAACCACTGTTTCAGAATTCTCTAGCAATTGTGAAAAAAATTTGTGGTAAGACCTTACAGGACCAAACTGCTTAGGTCATTTTTCCCTAAGCTTACACACTACTTAATCTAGCTTAAGCTAACTTACACTACGGACAACACACACACCCATGCCAGAGTGAGGACTCGAACCTCCGACAGGGGGAGCCACGAGGACCGTGACAAGTCGCCTAAGACCGCGCGGCCACCCCGCGAGGTAGCAATTATGTCTACACAACATGTTAGTGAGGCGAGACACTGTGAACTCCGCTATGTTTTGGCAAAAGAAGCACATTTTGAAATGGCAACCAGAGGAACGTGTATGTTTTACTCAGAATTCGCCACACATGACACCTCTCTGAAACTTATGAACAGTTAACAAGCCAGCCGAAAATAAATTGCTCCATTTTCGGTAAAATTCTCATTAGATACTAACGAAATGAATGGTTGCCATACATATGTGGATCTGGAGAGGCCCCATTTAATATTTATAAGAAAAGGTGAGCTTAGGCTTCAGTTTAGAATGGCTCTTTCTACACCAGAGCCCAGCATTTCCCCTGCAGAGCTCTGGTTCACTTTTTGAATTTCACATGCTTTTGAACACCATTTCTAGCGCATTCTTCTTTGTCAGCCACCCCCTTAAACTATTGTACTGTGTTTTAAATAAAAACAATGCAAATTAACCTAGTGTTATGCACTTAACCTGCTGTTCTGCTCCATGTTACCCACCCAAGCACCCCCTCCCCCCTTAACTAATGTAAAGCTAATTTCACGATGCTATAAAAAATTTATGCAAATTAATTAAATCAATACTTTTGACAGGTATGGAGTAGTTTGTTTTAATTCGCAGCACCCTATTTGTCGGTAAAACCGATGGATATAGGTTAAGCAAAAGATCGCTAGTAAAAAACACATTCCCCCCCCCCCCCCCACTCAAAATCCAACGCCGCCGCTGCCGTTAGCTGAAAAGCGACGCGTAGGTGTCAGTTCGGGTCGCACAAGGATGAGGCGGCGACATCTCTTTCATGCATAACACCCGAGAAATTCCTGTGGAAACGTGTGTTCACCTAGGTACTGTTGCTGGCACAATGACGCATAGCTGCGGTGTGGGTCTAGCGCCGAGATAGGTGCCCCCATGCTTCCCAGAATAGCACAGGGTGCATTCTTCCTAGCGATTGTAACTGAATTTATCTATAAACCTGCTGCAGCTGAGCACCATCTCAAATGACGTTAGTTTTTGCTGAAGATGAGTGATCGTAAGAAGATGAAGTTTAAGATGGAAGATAACGAAATATATATAATGCTTGCATGGAATTCCGCCTATCATGTAGAACGAATTGGCTCATGGGAGCAGGAGGCACATGACCATGTCTGCATCCAAAGGTATACAACAGACATGTCTAAAATTATATTTCCTGTACTTGAAGAAAACCACAGACATAGCACGTGGTTAAGAAATTCAATGCTGTCACTGTGGGAGCAAGATTTAGAAAAAAAAGAAAAAACACAGAGGTTGTGAGGTAAAATTCATTTATTTCTGATCCAATTTAAAAGCAATTTTTCATTTTCATAAGCAGACACAGCAACACTTTTTTCATACATGTTCTTGAGCCGATGGAGAGAAGAATACCTGTAGAATTCCACGTCTGGAATAACAGGAAACTTAAAGATTCGACGCATCCATGAAATCTTCTCCTTCCCCTTCACGCAGACAGTGGTATCCGTGTGATAGAATAATTTAAGTGCCATCACCATATCTTTATAGGGTATGCCAGGATCATCGCAGTGAATTTCATGGCAGAAATGTGTTAGCCACTTTGTACGCTTCTGTGTTTTAGCACACGTCACGTAGTTGAAATACCTCGGTGATGCAATGTTTGCTGAGAATGTCTCTATTATTCCAGCATCTTATGTGTACGCTGCAAATGCACCATTTTTAAATATGAACTGTCTACACTCACCGTCATACAAACACTGAGCGTCTGCAATGATGTTCACACCTTCAGACGCCATTGTGAAATGTTCTAGGTATGGTGCAGCACCTCTTTATTTATACAGCTCGTTGCACAACATTGGGAAGCGGGCAGTAGTTGATCACACAATCATGTAGAACTAGTGCATACACGGCCGTGTGTTCTGGGCAATTTGTCGAAGGTTCAAATTCAGTTCACACATCTATAGGTTCAGACTTAATTATATTTTCCTGTTTCGAGCAGTCTATTACAACGATCGGTGAAAGTTTCTTGAACTTACATGGACTGAGTAAACATCCTCCACCCTCTCCTTCGGCAATTTCATAGTAAGAAGCATGAAACCCTGCATACATGTCATAAGCTAGGTTATATACATTTTGATTCCCATGCAGATATAAATTGTCATATGGGTAGAATTCTGAATTGAGGTAGACTTTGGCATTAGTTAACTTGCAGTTGTCGAACACAGTGGAATCATTTGCTATATTACCTCTTCTATCAGTCTGGGTGTCTCTAGCTGTGAAGAGGTTGTAATAGCCGACGTTTGTCTGCTAGCAGTCGGTAACACTGGGTACTCAAAAACCTCCCACGAGAGAAATGTCAGTGACTGAATTGTACCGGAATTCAGGACTTTTAAAAGCTTCAAACACTCCTCGTCGGATACACTCATGTGAGGCATTTTCCATATTATCTTGCTGATTGTGATCATATTCTCCCCTTGAGCTCCTTGAATGTATGAGTTATTGTTCGTCGCACACTGTAGGAAAATGAGCTCCTATTTAACATTCAAAATAATTTGTCTCATGTTCTCACAGTAACCCATAAGCATTTTAGAGTTATTCATGCAGTAAATCGCTTGCACTCTGCAATTGTTCTATCCACTGGATTGTCTATGAAACATCCCACATTTTCTAAACTATGTAAATCTGCAATTGATGCAAAGACATGTGTTTTAAGGGTCGTTGTTATCGTGTAAGCTTGGATCCCTCTGTGTTGATGCTGTCGGTTTTCTTGAATGACCCCTCTAGATATACACTCCTGGAAATTGAAATAAGAACACCGTGAATTCATTGTCCCAGGAAGGGGAAACTTTATTGACACATTCCTGGGGTCAGATACATCACATGATCACACTGACAGAAACCACAGGCACATAGACACAGGCAACAGAGCATGCACAATGTCGGCTCTAGTACAGTGTATATCCACCTTTCGCAGCAATGCAAGCTGCTATTCTCCCATGGAGACGATCGTAGAGATGCTGGATGTAGTCCTGTGGAACGGCTTGCCATGCCATTTCCACCTGGCGCCTAAGTTGGACCAGCGTTCGTGCTGGACGTGCAGACCGCGTGAGACGACGCTTCATCCAGTCCCAAACATGCTCAATGGGGGACAGATTCGGAGATCTTGCTGGCCAGGGTAGTTGACTTACACCTTCTAGAGCACGTTGGGTGGCACGGGATACATGCGGACGTGCATTGTCCTGTTGGAACACCAAGTTCCCTTGCCGGTCTAGGAATGGTAGAACGATGGGTTCGATGAAGGTTTGGATGTACCGTGCACTATTCAGTGTCCCCTCGACGATCACCAGAGGTGTACGGCCAGTGTAGGAGATCGCTCCTCACACCATGATGCCGGGTGTTGGCCCTGTGTGCCTCGGTCGTATGCAGACCTGATTGTGGCGCTCACCTGCACGGCGCCAAACACGCATACGACCATCATTGGCACCAAGGCAGAAGCGACTCTCATCGCTGAAGACGACACGTCTCCATTCGTCCCTCCATTCATGCCTATCGCGACACCACTGGAGGCGGGCTGCACGATGTTGGGGCGTGAGCGGAAGACGGCCTAACGGTGTGCGGGACCGTAGCCCAGCTTCATGGAGACGGTTGCGAATGGTCCTCGCCGATACCCCAGGAGCAACAATGTCCCTAACTTGCTGGGAAGTGGCGGTGCGGTCCCCTACGGCACTGCGTAGGATCCTACGGTCTTGGCGTGCATCCGTGCGTCGCTGCGGTCCGGCCCCAGGTCGACGGGCACGTGCACATTCCGCCGACCACTGGCGACAACATCGATGTACTGTGGAGACCTCATACGCCCTACGTGTTGAGCAATTCGGCGGTACGTCCACCCGGCCTCCCGCATGCCCACTATACGCCCTCGCTCAAAATCCGTCAACTGCACATACGGTTCACGTCCACGCTGTCGCGGCATGCTACCAGTGTCGAAGACTGCGATGGAGCTCCGTATGCCACGGCAAAGTGGCTGACACTGACGGCGGCGGTGCACAAATGCTGCGCAGCTAGCGCCATTCGACGGCCAACACCGCGGTTCGTGGTGTGTCCGCTGTGCCGTGCGTGTGATCATTGCTTGTACAGCCCTCTCGCAGTGTCCGGAGCAAGTATGGTGGGTCTGACACACCGGTGTCAATGTGTTCTTTTTTCCATTTCCAGGAGTGTATGAAATTCTTCCATGGAAGCATGAGTGCATCTCGGTGCTGGATTTCAATCCTAATTTCATCATTCTTGTTAAAGGTGGTTAAAGAGTAAGTTTTATGAGGGAAGTATTCCTGTCATATAACTCTCTCATCATACTCTACTGGACTGGTTATATTCAGTGAGGAAGTTATTGCGAGGTTTCACGCCAACTGATTTAAGAAACTCGCAGTTCATATGTGTTATCACTTCGCTGTTTAGTAGCGAAGTGAGATGCTGTGGATTGTGTGCACTTGTTTTATACCGTTCGCCCATCCTGCATTAGATGTAATCGTACAATGATCTCCTCACCACGAAAGTCAACAAGTTGGTTATTCTGATCCACAATACGCAGCTCCAAATAATCCAGTGTCTGAGCTGTCACTGGAAGGTATATTGCATTGGCAGGGATCTAACAATCTTATATACCATTGCAACTGAGGGGAAGAATTGGTGAAATGTATGAATCAGACTATCGTTGAGATACGAGTTCGTTGCAACGTTACACTCGACTCGGATTGTGCTGACAGGAAGTACGTCCACAGTCTAATCTGACTTGTAAAATTTCCTTGGATTCGTCTCCAAAACCTGCTCTTTTGTGAAACCCAGCAGGCGCCCTTTGAACCTTTCTGGTTAAAGTCAATCGTTACATTTACAGTCCTTATTTCAGATTTAAGTCTTTTGATGTTTGCACGTAGTTCAATACCTTTTCTAAACTTTTTTAAGACTTCGTTTAAATCGTCGATTTCGTAAGCACCCGGTTCTATTTCCACAACATCTTTTCACCATTAATATCCAGATGCAGCTTCTTTTTAGTCTCAGTGATATTTGGGAAGCTGTTGTATGTCTCCAGTCCAATCAGTGCAATACCCTATTCATCAACACTTAAATCAATTGGTGGGAAGTAATTTGCATGCAATACATATGATCGTTCTTTTAAAAGCAAAGTGTGCGACATTGCATCTGAACCTCAACTGATGAAGGAATGTTTAAAGCTCCTCCTTATATAGCATGCTTCTTTTTGTTTGCTAATATCAAGAGAAACATGATGCATAGATGTCGACAGAGATATGCATTAAAGTCCTGATAGCACCAATAATTTTAGAACATGCGTCTTCTGTGAGTGAAGCATCGTTGTAATTCTTATGGCGGCTGCAGGTCACTAAATGAGT
Organism: Schistocerca gregaria; assembly: GCF_023897955.1. Taxonomy (NCBI): domain Eukaryota; kingdom Metazoa; phylum Arthropoda; class Insecta; order Orthoptera; family Acrididae; genus Schistocerca; species Schistocerca gregaria. Next base: position 662,869,695 of record NC_064922.1, read on the forward strand.
CGAAATAGTAGACGGTGTCCGCATTTTTATAACATTTGATACCCAGGGGTGCCGGGGCCTCCACCAACATCTAAATTCTCAATGACACATTCACCAGTTTACCACATAGTCTTCAGTAATGTATCCCACATAAACACACCACGTAGCCTTGGTATGTTGAATTTGTTTCCAACAAACTTAAGAAGATCAGTATTTGTGAGTGGTCGATCTGGGAGGACCACTAATGGGCTTTCTTTTATTTATGAATAGACCAATCCCTTTGCTATACGGTTTCAAGTATAGTCCTTTTCCGATGGCTGCAGCATTCATGCTGCACTTATATCTTCTTCCCATTTCTAACTGCACTTGGGTGTTATGCGCATCCTTGACCATTCGAGCAGTAGCTGCAGCATCATCAGCGAGTGACCATACTGCCGAGATTGCAGAGTGGGCCGGGATGAGAATAGTGGATTCAAATATATTTTAATGATTATTGGTCATTACCTGTTAAAACAAAAATGGGTAGAAATGTCGAGGATATTGTTTAGCATTTGTTACAGACAGGGACGTATCGATGCCCAGATAACCTCCAAACCGATCAAGGTGGAGAGTTTTACAATATGTATTTCAAGACCATGATTCAACGGTACGGAATACATCACTATTCAACATTCACTCACCTGAAGGCAATTATCATGGAGCGTCTGAACTGAACAATAAAAGGTCGAATGTGTATGCATTATAACCTTCACGGCTCGTACAAGTGGACAGATATTCCCCCAGAAATGACTGGTCAGTATAATCAAACCAAACATAGGACAATAAAAATGAGATTAATCGATGTTAGTGATAATGGAGTCATGGATACGGTGTACTATCGCATTAAAATACTGGATCCACAATGACAGAAATTTATTGTAGGTGATTTCGTGCATATTTCAAAACACAAGACGGAATTGGAGAAATCATACGTAGCGAACTGATCAACAGAGGTATTTACCGTTTCAAAGGTGCATAGAACGAATCTTAGAAGTTATATGTTGAAGGATATTAAAGGAGAAGAAACTGCAGGCTGCTTCTACACTGAAGAGCTGCAGAAAAGCTCAGAACCAGACGTTTTTCTCGTGGAGAGGGTCATAAGACGTCGTGGAAATACTGCACTAGTCAAATAGCTTGGTTTTCCTGCTGCACAAAAGAGCTGTATTGATGTCAACGATTTGCTATACAGTGGAGGCGCATAGTTCACAACTACCGCAGTAGCATAACATGCATGCTATGAGATGTACTAGAGGAGGTGGTGGTATTCTAGACAAACTATCGGTGGAACTACCCATCCCTGAGTATAACGACTGTGGATCTGGGACAAAGCTACAGAAACGCTTTGTATAAGGTGTTGAGGGAGTTAGTCCACTCGACGAAGTGTTTATGGAACATTACATTGCATACGCTGCAAATAAAGATCTATCAAGTCGTCACATTGCAGGTAGGATTTTAACTGATAAGGCTAAGGCGATATGGAGAAAAAAGGATATTGGTGTAGGCCAATGCATCGCAGCATTTGCAGTTGATACAACCACGTGAGGAAAAATTAAGTTTGGTTCAGGAGTGATGAATTTCAAGCAAGTTATGAATTCTGCACATTGTTCACTAAACAAGAAGAAGGACGGGGGGGGGGGGGGGGGAGACAAAGCTGTTTGAAGAACTGTATATCCTGACAGCGATGTATGATGCTGAAAACGCACTGAAGAAGAAGAAGAAGATCAGTTGAAGTACCTCGAGTTTTAGCAATACCCCAGACATCTGGTGGTTTCCTTCCATTTCTCATCCCGGCCCTCCCCGCACTCTCGGCAGTAGGGTCACTCGCTGGTGGTGCTGCAGCTATCGCTCGAATGGTCAAGGACGCGGATAACACCCAAGTGCAGTTAGAAATTGCAAGAAGATTTAACCACATGATGGAAGCTGGAGCCATCGGTAAAGGACTATTCTTGAAACCGTATAGGAAAGGGTCTGGTCTATTCATAATTTTTAAAAACGCGCATTAGTGTTCCTACCAGATCGACCACTCACAAATACTGATCTTCTTAAGTTTGTTAGAAACCAATTCAACATACCAAGGCGCTGTGGTGTGTTTATGTGGGATACATTACTGAAGACTATGTGGAAAACTGGTGAATGTGTCACTGAGAATTTAGATGTTGCTGGAGGCCCTGGTACCCCTGGGTCTCATATGTTATGAAAAATGCGGACACCGTCTACTATTTCGACTCATTTCGTGACCTGCAGCCGCCATAAGAATTACAACGATACTTCACTCACAGAAGACGTGTGTTCTAAAATTATTGGCGCTATCAGGACCTTATTCTGGTGCAGAGTGCAACAGACAATAACTCCTACAGCCAAGGAGCATAAGAGTAGAATATGATCACAATCATCAAGATAGTATGAAAAATGCCTCACTTCAGTGTATCCAACGAGGAGCATTTGAAGCTTTTAAAAGTCCTGATTTCTGGAACATTTCAGTCACTGACGTTTCGCTTGTAGGGGGTTTTCGAGTACCCAGTGTTACCGACTGTAAACAGACAAACATGGGCTACTAAAACCTCTTCACAGCTAGCGACACCTAGATTCATCATACTTGCATTTTAAACTGATAAAAGGGGTAATATAGCAAATGATTACACCATGTTTGACAACTGCAAGTTAACTAATGCCAATGTCTACCTCAATTCAGAATTCTACCCATATGACAATTTACATCTGCATTGGAATCAAAATGTATATAGCCTAGCTTATGACATGTATGTAATGTTTCATGCTTCTTACTATGAAAATGCCAAAGGAGGGGGTGGAGGGTGTCTACTCAGTCCATTTAAGTTCAAGGAGCTTTCACCAATCATCATAATAGACTGCTTGAAACAGAAAGAGATAATTAAGTCTTAACCTATACATGTGCGAATTCAATTTGAATCTTCGACAAATTTACCAGAACACACTGCCACATATGCTCTAGTTCTACATGACCGTGTGATCAACTACTGACTGCTCCCCGGTGTTGTGCAACGAGCTGCATAATTGAATAGATGCTGCACCATACCTAGAGCAATTAACAATGACGTCTCAAGGTGTGAACACCATTCCAGACACTCAGTATTTTTGTGATGGGAGTGTTGACAGTTCACATTTAAAGATGTTGCATTTGAAGTGTAGAAACAAGTTTCTGGAATAATGCAGACATTCTCAGCAAACATTGCATCACTGAGGTCTTTCAAGTACGAGAAGTTTGCTAAAACACAGAAAAGGACAAAGTTGTTAATAATTTTTACCATGAAATTCACTGGGATGATCCTAGCATACCCCATAAAGATATGGTGATGGCGCTTAAATTATTCAATCACACCGATACCATCGTCTACATGAAGGGGAAGGAGAAGATCTCATGGATGTGTTGAATCTTTAACCCATTAAATACCAGTCTCCTATTTTGAGACATATTGAGCACATATTTATTTATAAATACACAATAAATTATTAATTTGCCACTATTACTGTTCTACATCATTTGTTGATGCTTTTTATAACAAATGTATGCTTACAGGAAATTAAAAGCAAGAAATCCTACCATTAATTTATTATTGAATACTAAGGCACACTTTTCGTTATTAAAAGTATTTACTTTATCGATAATTTAGTAACATTTGAAATAGTGTGGCAAAGATCTTTTTTGTGATTATTTATAGTCAACAATGTGTCTTTTAAACTACTTGCATTGTTAGCTCAATTGTAGTTATATTCATTGTTTTCATTTTTATAAAATTTGGTGTACTCGAAATTGGACACTGGGACTTGATGTTATCGTTTCAGTTATTTGTATTGCTGCATGTTTGAATATGAAACTCTGCTACTGCTGATATATTTCTTTTTATAACATGGTAATTTTACGAGATTTTGTTGCTGAAGTAAGTAATGACCCCTCGTTTTTGTATATTACAGGATATGAAGTTACTTTGAAATTTACAGAGTATTATGTTAGTATTCATGAATATGTTACCCATTAGTAAATAATACAGTTCCAGATGGACAGAGGTATTTATACTTTCTCTCTTCTGTAGAGTGTGCTAATGTATTATTCTTTCATTTCACTTTATTTTATTACATTTTATTTCGTTTCATTTTATATAGATTATAATGGACAAGATAGATACCTCACTAACGAAGAAATAGAAGAAATAATAAACAGTGATGCATTCTATAATGCGGTGTCAGATGATCAGGACCATATTGATATCACCGTATGCCCTCCTGAAGTAGAGACTCTATGATAGACGAAGAAGAAGGTCCAGACGATGTTACTGGAACTGTGGAAGTCTCAGATGTGGGGCAGGGGCTATTGAATTACATTATGTTGCATCAGAGAATAACGAAGAAACTGTATGTAAAACTTCACTGCCAAGTACATCCTAAGTTTCCAGAAGTAAATCTAAGAAGAGAAGTCTTACTGATGAGAAAAGCAATTGGAAAAAGACACCTCCAGTTTATTCAAAGCTGTCTCAAACAAGTGAGCATGACATTAGCTCAAAGAGAAAGGAACTGAAGGAACAACTTTCTTTCTTGACTCCGAAGGAGAATTTTGATGCACTGATGAACTAAAACATATACGAGTTCATAGTGAAAGAAACTGTGAGATATGCAGTAAATATGAAGAATGCACTGGATTTACTGGATTTCAGACGTGCTGTTACAGTTACATACCTGAAATTGGACACTGGAAGACCGACTATTGGACGTCCAATGGAATACCCATCAAGTCAGATGAGAGTATACTGGACATCAGGTTGGATGGAATTGGTCATATGATTGACAAAAGAAGCACACAAAGAATATGTGTAAGAGCTAAATGCAACAGGAAACCAAAAACATATTGTGTTAAATGCTGTGTAACACTGTGTGTGAAGTGTTTTGTACCATTTCACAAGAAATAAATAGTTAAGGCTCTAATACAGTTTAGTATGCTATACGATACTGTTCGATCCCAATGTCCTATTTTGAGGATGGCCATTAGATCAGCAAGTATAAATATTCTTTGGCTATTTTTGAACTTATTGTGGTTCATACACTATGTACATTATAATTAAGGAATAAAAAATTCAGTTTCTATAAAAAAATAATTTGGGACTTAATGGGTTAATAACGTTCTGAGTTATGCATCTTCCTCTCTTAATTCACCAAATTCCTCTAAACCTTGTGATAACCTAGACAAAGCAACTGCAATAACATTCTGACTTCCTTTAATATAAATCATCTCGAAATTGAATTCCTCAAAATATAGACAGCACTTAGCTAATCTATGCCGCAATAGTTCATATGTTAAAAGAAATGACAGTGACTGAGGGTCACAGTAGACTTTGGTATCCTTAACCTACAGAAGATATTCAACCTTTTTAAATGCCCATATTACATCTAAACTTCCCAATTCTGACAGAGTAAGATCTTTCTGCTTCTGCTTCTGATGTGCGACTAGCAAAACTGATGACCTTGGGTACTTCTCTACCTCCTTCTTCTCGCATCTGGAACAAAAGTGCCCTCACCCCCCGAGAACTATCTTATAATCGAAATAAAATTGGTGGGACACATGTGTCCCAGCAGACATAATTTGTAAAGATTAGCAAGACAATTGATTAATTGGTATTCATCCAGGGAAAGAGGGGATCAATGCCCACTTTCTTCCCAGCAAAGAGAGGAGTCTCTAATGTGCCAGATGACGTCCGGCTCGTGAACATAGGCAAACATGTACCGAAAGACAGTGGCACTAGGAAGCGATGCAGATTCTGCAGCACAAACTCTAAAGAGAAGAGAACAAAAGTTGTTTGCTCTGTTTGTGGTGTACCACTCTGTGCCACACCATGTTTTTCCAAGTTTCATGGCATGTAAAGTTTTGTAAGTATTGATCATCATGAAAACTGAAATGTAATGAAAATTTATTACACTGGCTCTACACAAATAAAAAGATTACATTCATGTATAATCTGTAGTTATTTTATTCTCTGCAAAATCCTGTTTATGGCCAAAAAAATAAAATTACAAAATCAGTCAGTCAGCAGAAAAGGTATCTTGGGGTGGTTCATGGGATATGTGTCCCACTTCCTGTTGTGAAAAAATGGAGAAATTAAAAATTATTTTGGTGGTGAAAATATAATAATCGGACTGAAAAAAACTGTTATCACCTTAATATTTTAAAAATCTGAAAAAATGAATTTTATCCATGAAAGGGTTAATATCAATACATTGGAAGTCAATAAACATGATTTACATTATGCACTGCTTCACATTAATTCGATTGTGTTTAATCTCGAAGCAGGAACGATCCTCTGGATACCGTGTCAATCCTACTTGTGTGCACCGAACCTCTTGTTGGGATCTCAGTGGCGGGTGAAATGATGAACAGATAGGAGTTGACCTCTTAACCATGCGAATAAATATTGCTTTTCTAATAACTTTTTATAACTCTTTTAATGAATGGTTAAAATACACATTTTTGACAATGCTCGCATAACGGACCCAAGCATACATCCATACGCTACCACTTCTCGAAATAGAATTGTAAAAATACATGAATTAATAAACTGAAGAGCGCATTTCTTACTTTGTTTCATACGTATATTTAACGATGTATCAAAACTTTATCCTTACCACAAAATAACTCGTTAATTTACCTTTGGCTGTGTCTATAACTCATTCAGTTTACATACAGCTTATAAATAAGGAAAGAACGAAAAAACAATGAGTCAATATAGTGGCTCATTTGTTCCCTTTGTTTACCCAGTCAGCTGAACAGCGTTGCTGGCGGAGCAATAATATTGCATTCATTAGATGTAATGGTATTGTATCCTTATAAGTAGAATGTCAGAATCTTGTAGTAGTAATAATTGCGAAAGCATTCATAATAATACACCAAAGCTTTGTGCATGAGTTTCGAATCTTTGTTAGCCTTCTTTTCCCCTCGTTCCTAACGCTAAACATTAAAGTAAATTTATCTGAAAAATGCCCATTTTGTCTTGTTCAGTTAGAGAGGCTAGATGTACACATGACTGGCGCCATCATACATCATATTGTAATGAGATAGATAAATTAATTAACAATCTTATTATCTCACTTATCTGATTCAACTGACATTAATACACACGTTTTTTTCTGTTTCACAGTCATCATTCAAAGCACTAGTGTTGTATAATTCTTGTATACTTGGCAATAAAACCAATCAAAACTATTTGATTATTCATTTCATTATGTTACAAACCTTAATCTTGTTAGATTTCTTCACAGTTATTTTAATTTTAACTTACAATGTAATCATTTACATTCCATTTATATCAATCGACAGGTAGTGCGGACAAATATTTACCGTACATCATACTAGAATATTGGTCAAGTGTGGGAGACCCATACAAAATAGGACTAACAGGGTATAATGAATGTATACAGTAAAGGACAGCACAAATGGTTTTATGTATGGGAGAATGTGATGGAGATATTGAAGAGACTAAACTGGCATACACCTGAAGAAAGATGCAAAATATCCTGAGAAAGTCTACTTACAAAGTTTCCAGAACAGCTTTAAATTATAACTCTAGGAATATACTGCCACTCCTTAATGTCACTCCTGTAAAGTCTATTCAGCCAAGATTAGATTATTTACAGCACACACAGTGTCATTTAAATTGCCATTTTTCTCAATTTCCATGAGTGAATGAAATGGGAAGAAGCCCTAATAAGTGGTACAAGGGGAAGTGCCGTGCACTAAATAGCAGTTTGCAGGCTGTGGATGTAGCGCAGGCTTGGACAACATAATAATTATGAATGTCTCCTAAAAGGGCTATTACCAGGAACAAAAAATAATGCTGAATATCCCTTCTTTTCTTTTAACAATGAAATTAGCGACATCTGAGCTATGACGTTTGTTATGTTCTTTCATTTATTTCTGTAAAATTTTAAACAAAGTTCAGTTATAATATAGAGCTTAAATTATTAAGATACCTTTGAAAACCACGTGCAATTTCAACAGTACTATTGAATATGGTCTGTCTCTATCGTCGATGTAATGACATTCAAAATTTGAATAGCTCTTATGGGCAAACGTTACACTGTGCTATAGCAATATAACTTTGGTGAAAAAGGTATTTGTATGTTGGTGACAAAAGTTCTGTTCTGCACATCTGAATGCTACTCTGTAGACGTCTCTACTCTATGGTTGAAACACATAATATCCTAATGGCCTTGGGTGTAAACCTATTGTGAAGTACTGTGTGACAGAACACAGTATACTCAAGAAACAATATAAGGAAGTTCGTTATGAAGTAAATCGTTTTAGGAATTTCGACAACACATATCTCGTAAGGTATAGTCCCAAAAAATGGACTCTTGCTTAAGCTAAGTACGTAACACTAAGTGAAATGGCTAAATGTTTGTGATGGTATTGTAGAAATGACATTGTGTAACACATTAAGCTGCTGTTCGATTTATTCTTTATTGTTCGACTGGTTTTGGTGAAAGACCATTAGCCAATGACTGTTGTACACACCTTATGGATTCATGAAAATTTCAGTTGAAAATAATGTTTGGATATTGTAGTAAAAATACAAGCAAAATTCACAGATTTTTGTAACACACGAATTGCACACATAAAAATACAATATTTACAAATAACTGTGAGTCGTGCACTTGTAGCTGCATGGAGTGTCAATTAGCGACAACTATCCCTGCAGTACCCAACATAAAACTGCGAAGAATCATGAGCAACTGATGACATAAAACATCGCTTATTCACTAGTACCAAAGATTTAGTTCTCATTAAGAGACCACCGAGACTAGTACCACGTTTGTAATAAGATATCATCAAACCTTTTTTTGTATAATGTGAGAAAATATCTACCTGTTCCATGAGATCATATTATACAGAATTTAATCAAGTTATTACAATTGGGGTGAATAAGTTTTATTACATGAGTAAAGAAGAAGGGACTTCAAACATAAGCCATAGAACACATATGCTGTGTGATTTACTAAATCTGTGCTCTGTTGTTCTTGTTGCTGTTGTGGTCTTCAGTCCTGAGACTGGTTTAATGCAGCTCTCCATGCTACTCTATCCTGTGCAAGCTTCTTCATCTCCCAGTACCTACTGCAACTTACATCCTTCTGAATCTGTTTAGTGTATTCATCTCTTGGTCTCCTTTTACGATTTTTACCCACCACACTTCCCTGCAGTACTAAATTGGTGATCCCTTGATGCCTCAGAACATGTCCTACCAACCGATCCCTTCTTCTGGTCAAGTTGTGCCACAAACTTCTCTTCCCCCAATCCTATTCAGTACTTCCTCATTAGTTATGTGATCTACCCATCTAATCTACAGCATTCCTCTGTAGCACCACAGTTCAAAAGCTTCTATTCGCTTCTTGTCTAAACTACTATTTCGACCATCATCAGTTATATTGCTCCCTAAATAGCAAAACTCATCCACTACTTTAAGTGTTTCATTTCCTAATCTAATTCCCTCAGCATCACTTGATTCAATTCAACTACATTCTATTATCCCCATTTTGTTTTAGTTGACATTCATCTTGTAGCCTCCTTTCCAGACATTGTTTATTCCATTCAACTGCTCTTCCAGCTTCTTTGCTGTCTCTGACAGAATTACAATGTCATCGCAAACGTCAAAGTTTTTATTTCTTCTCCATGGATTTTAATACCTTCTCCAAATTTTTCTTTTGTTTCCTTTACTGCTTGTTCAATATACAGATTGAATAATGTCGAGGATAAGCTATAATCATGTCTCACTCCTTTCCCAACCACTACTTCCTTTCATGCCCCTCGACTCATAACTGCATTCTGGTTTCTGCACAAACTGTAAATAGCCTTTTGCTCCCTGTATTTTACCACTGCCACCTTCAGAATTTGAAAAGAGAGTATTCCAATCAACATTGTGAAAAGCTTTCTCTAAGCCCACAAATGCTAGAAACGTAGGTTTGCCTTTCCTTAATCTATTTTCTAGTAGCGTCAGTAGTGCCTCGTGTGTTCCAACATTTCTACTGAATCCAAACTGATCTACCTCAAGGTCGGCTTCTACCAGTTTTTCCACTCGTCTGTAAAGAACTCGCGTTAGTATTTTGGACCTATGGCTTATTAAACTGATTGTTCGGTAATTTTCACATCTGTCAACACCTGCTTTCTTTGGGATTGGAATTATTATATTCTTCTTGAAGTCTGAGGGTATTTCGCCTGTCTCATACATCTTACTCACCAGATGGTAGAGTTTTGTCAGAGCTGGTTCTCCCAAGGTTGTCAGAAGTTCTAATGGAATGTTGTCTAATCCTGGGGCCTTGTTTCGGCTTAGGTCTTTTAGTGCCCTGTCAAATTCTTCGTGCAGTAACATATCTCCCATTTCATCTTCACCTACATCCTCTTCCATTTCCATAATATTGTCCTCAAGTACATCACCTTTGTACAGACCCTCTATATACTCCTTCCACCTTTCTGCTTTCTCTTCTTTGCTTAGACATGGGTTTTCATCTGAGCTCTTGATATTCATACAAGTGGTTCTCTTTTCTCCAAAAGTCTCTTTAATTTTGCTGTAGGCAGTATCTATCTTACCCCTAGTGAGATATGCCTCTACATCCTTACATTTGTCCTCTAGCCACCCCTGCTTAGCCATGTTTCACTTTCTGTCGATCTCATTTCTGAGACGTTTGTATTCCTTTTTGCCTCCTTCATTTACTCCATTTTTATATTTTCTCCTTTCATCAATTAAATTCAATATTTCTTCTGTTGCCCAAGGATTTCTACTAGCCTCGTCTTTTTACCTACTTTATCCTCTGCTGCCTTCACTACTTCATCCCTCAGAGCTACCCATTCTGTGTTTCTTTCCCCCACTCCTCTCAGTCGGTACCTAATGCTCTCCCTGATACTCTCTACAACCTCTGGTTTAGTAACTTTATCCAGATCCAATCTCCTTAAATTCCCATCTTTTTTCAGTTTCTTCAGTTTTAATCTACAGTTCATAACCAATAGATTGTGGTCAGAGTCCACATCTGCCCCTGGAAATGTCTTACTGTTTAAAACCTGGTTCCTAGATCTCTGTCTTACCATTATATAATCTATCTGAAACCTTCTAGTATCTCCAGGCCTCTTCCATGTATACAACCGTCTTTTATGATTCTTCAACCAAGTGTTAGCTATGATTAAGTTATGCTCTGTGCAAAATTCTACCAGGTGGCTTCCTCTTTCATTTCTTACTCCCATTGCATAATCACCTACTACGTTTCCTTTTCTTTCTTTTCCTACTACCGAATTCCAGTCACCCATGACTATTAAATTTTCGCCTCCCTTCACTATCTGAATAATTTCTTTTATTTCATCATACATTTCATCAATCTCTTTGTCATCTGCAGAGCTAGTAGGCATATAAGCTTGTACTACTGTAGTAGGCATGGGCTTCGAATCTATCTTGGCCACAATAATGCGTTCACTATGCTGTTTGTAGTAGCTTAGCCGTGCTCCTATTTTTTATTCATTATTATACCTACTCCCGCATTACCCCTATTTGATTTTGTATTTGTAACCCTGTATTCACCTGACCAAAAGTCTTGTTCCTCCTGCCACCGAACTTCACAAATTCCCACTATATGTAACTTTAACCTATCCATTTCCCTTTTTAAACCTAATTAAGGGATCCGACATTCCTCGCTCCGATCCATAGAACGCCAGATTTCTTTCTCCTTATAACGATGTCCTCGTGAGTAGCTCCTGCCCAGAGATCTGAATGGGGAACTATTGCACCTCCGGAATAATTTACCCAAGAGGATGCCATCATCATTTAACCATACAGTAAAGGTACATATCCTCGGGAAAATTATGGCTGTAGTTTCACCTTGCTTTGAGCCGTTCACAGTACCAACACAGAAAGGCCATTTTGGTTTGTGTTACAATGCCAGATCAGTCAATCATCCAGACTGTTGCCCCTGAAACTACTGAAAAGGCTGCTGCCACTCTTCAGGAACCATATGTTTGTCTCGCCTCTCAACAGATACCCCTACGTTGTGGTTGCACCCACAATATAGTTATATCTATCACTGAGACACGCAAGCCTCCCCACCAATGGTAGGGTCCATGGTTCTTGGGGGCGCGTGCTCTGTATGATCTATATAATCTTCAATGTGTAGAATATATTGCTTAGCAACTATTTTTTTAACTGCTTTCTTAAATAACTTTGTTTTAGTACGCTCTAAGACAAAAAACCGAAGCACCACGAAGAAACTATCCGACTGTAACGGAAATCGGTAATTGTGATTTACATCTACAGACTAACAAATGACTGCAATTTCAGAAAAAATGGATGATTTATTCAAGAAAAAAAGATTCACTAAACGAGCAAGTCAATAATGCTTTGATCAGCCTCTTGTAAGTTATGCAAGCAGTTTTTTGGCTTGACGTTGATTGATAGTGTTATTGTATGTCATCCTGACAGATATGGTGCTAGATTCTGTCCAGTAGGTGCGTTAGATCGTTAAAGTATCCCTAGCTAGTTGGATGGGTTCAGCCCAAAATGATCCAAGCGTTCTCCATGGGGAGAGGTCCAGAGACCCTGGCCAAGATAGGGTTTGTTAAGCATGAAGGGGATCAGTAGAGACTATCATCGTGAGCGGCTGGCCATTATTTTGCTGAAATGTAAGGCCAGGGTGGTTTTCCATGAAGGGCAACAAAACAGGATGTAGAATATCCTCGCTACGCTGTAAGGGTGCCGCAGATGACAACCAAAGAGGTCCTTATATGAAAAGAAATGGCACTCCAGACCACCACTCGTGGTTGTCGGGCAGTATGGCAGGCAACAGTCAGGTTGGTATCCCAGTACTGCCCAGCACATATCCAGGCTTGTCTTCAGCCTGGAGTCTCATTGGTTACAGTAGAACTGTCTTCAGTGCCTGGACATATTTGAGGACAAATTTTTGAAACAGTAGTGGTCTGCAGAAATTCAGCAAGAATTGCTAGTAGATTTGTAGGGCAGAAACAAGTTTCAACCATGTCACAGCACATTGAAAGAGTTCTGTAAAAATACTGTTGGAAAAAAATTAAGTACCTGGACTTGGGCTTAGCTACAAAATTGTTTGCCATGGGTACAGAATATACCTATTGCTCTATATTCATTGGGAATTGGTTGCAGCACTGGCAGATAATTATGAGTGTTATGCACGGTTCTTCAAAAGAGTAGAATGCGTAGGTGGTCAATATGGCGGCAAGCAGAACGTCAGCATGATGGAAGGATGGTGCATCTTATGCACAGTCAGTGCTGCATGCCAAACCCATGCAACAGGCAACAGAGTAGTAGCCATTGTGACAGCAGTGTGGAATATGACAATGACTGTATTCCACATGACCTGTTAAATTGGTCAATGTCTCAGTGTATGATCAGCCAGAGACAATGAGGTCTGAGATCCCAATTCTAATTGGAAAACTGGCTGACAATGTTCAGGTAATGAGTATAATCTGAGTGTAGAAAGCACACACTACAACTGACTTTGGTGTCGCAGAGGGGAGGTTGGTGAGGGCAGGAGGCTCGACAACTAGCTTTCTTAGACAGTTGCTGGGGTGTTCTAGTGACCTTGTTAGGAGAGAGGATACCGGTACCCTTAAGAGTGGAAGAGAGACATACTTGTAGCACCGAGTATGAGTGCAGTGTGGTGTGACCTTCACAGTGGATCTAACTATAATTACATTCTTGACTGATACTTTAAGAATAGTGTGACTGTCCGACAGATAGGAAGCAAATGGATCAGGTACAATAGAAAATAACAAAATACATTGAGCTGTAAAGTGTGGAAACGCTGGTATCCAAAACAGCATTTTAAAGAACATAACGGTGCAAGCACTTACGAATGGCATGTGATGGAACTCAAATGAGGTCATGTGGAATACGGTCATTGTCATATCCCACACTGATGTCACAATGGCTGCTACTCTGTTGTCTGTTGCCTGGGTTTTTGCATGCAGCACTGACTGTGCATAAGATGCAACAGCCTTCCACCATGCTGACGTTGCTGTAGCACTTTTTGCTTGCCACCGTATTGACCACCTAGGCATACTGCTATTTTGAAGAACCATACATAACACTTAAAATTATCTTTAGACAGTGCAAGAGTGCCTCTGGAGGGAAGCGACGTTATCTACAGCGTAGTTACGTGATGGTGTTACAAAATTTCAGGGATAATGGAGAAGGGTAAATGTATTAATATGAGTTAAGCGGTCCTGGGCCAGAAACGATTGTGTCGAAAGTTAAAAGACGGAAATCTTCTGATCCCACTGACAATGAATATCTGTGCCAGTAATCTTGCTGCTAAGATTGTAGGACAGGTAACTTTCAGAGGTGGTAATACAGACGAAATCAAGAAAAATATATAGTAAACATGGACTCTTAAACTATTTTCATATTTTTATTTCGCTACCGGGAAATACATCTCTCTTCTATTGAATAAGTGACCATAGCTCTTAACCTATACATTTTAGGGCCAATGTTTGCTAGAAATTTGTTTCGCATTTTGGACCATACTACCAGCTCTAGAAATTCCCTTCCCTACAACCGAAGAAACAACTGTATCAGTTCATGTATTCTACTGTCAGAGATATCAGAACGATTTTTGCTTATGACTTTCGAATCGGTCCTTTACAGACCAGGGACCCTTACATCAAATTGTTACAGTTAACCTTCTCCATTACTCCTGGTAGTATGTAACATCATCAGGGGACAACCCTGTACAAATTCTTATTCGATAGAGATTCCAAATGAGAACTGTGCTTTACGTTGGATAACAATCGTGTAATGCTTTTAGACTACCAGGTCGAGTGGGACGAAGCCTTTGGGAACTGTTGCTTCACGGCAGTGTACTTAGAGAGTTAAATGTATGCATGCAGGAAGAGTAAAGACGGAAAGTTCGATAGCTATGCCTGAGTTTGATAGAAAAGTTACAATTAAAGACTTGTTACATGTGGAAGAGCCAGTAAACATTCCAGCTGATCTGTATCCTGTTGTAACAATAGTAGTAGGTGGTTTGGAGAATGAGTTATTAGTAGACAGTTGTTCAGAGGTTTTGGCGATTTTACAAGAATATTTTACAGCCTTTCCAAGCAAAATATTAAAATCTTAGTTCTATAGGGAAGGCGTTCAAAAAAATATGGCATGAAGCAACCCTGCCAGTGAAATTTAAGTACCTCGTTTAGACCACATGTTTTTGATCATTCTGAACTTGTTTAACGTGATTACGGATGCAGGTTTCTTGAATTTGAATTACTGGACGTAAATTTTGAATTGTGTTACATAAAAAGTATGTCGAAAGAAAGGCAGTGGTGGTACTTTGGAACCAGTTATGGGAACCTCTGAAATTCAGAGTATGGACCGAAACAATAACGGAAGACATGTATGAAATATAAGCTTATATGGCTTTAGAGTTCAAACGGTAGCGTGAAATGGAGGTAAGAACTATAATGTAGGAAGAGAACCAGGAACAGATTCGTGAAATGAATTGATGATGATGGAAACAGCGTTTTCTTAGTGGAAAAGTGTAGGAGGTTTCTCGTACTCTGGGAAACTGTGTGCATCTGAACTGAATAGAACAAGTCTCCCCTTCCATGCTCTATTCTCTCCATCTCTTGTAGGTGTGAGAGAAATTTTTATGAAGTAATTAGTTAGGAAGCTATTGAAATGTCAATGGAATATACGAAGTAAGTAATAGGTGGATATAGACTGTTGAGTAGGTAGCATGAGAAATGTAAGGCTCCAAAGTTAGGGCAATGCGACTAAAGATTCTAAAGATGGGAAAATTATTGAGATGAGGTGAAGTAGAAACAAGGAACAATTCCAGGTAAACCAGGATGCTGGAAGTAATTTTCTGAAATATTTATGTATGAGTAGTGTTTTGTCATTAAAGTCAAGAAGGTTAGAAGTGGACTAAGTATAAAAGAAATGTAGTTGGAAGGTAGCAGTACCAAATGTAGACTATGTACGAGAGTGAGGTTCTGGTGTCAAGGAGATCAGTGCTTTGTATCACAAACAAGTGATTAATCTACAAATATTATGCAATAGGCTAATGAAACAGAGAGTGAGTAACATAGAACGGCAGAATAATAAGCATCAAGCCTCAGGATAGTGTTAAGACGAAATAAATACTGAGCAGACATGGGCACCAGAAAAAGATGGGCTAAATCGTGTATATACACAAAGATCTAGTGATTAAGTAAACATAGCGTATGCAACCAACAGAATGTGATATTCAGACTACTAAATTAGCACAGTACAGTAGTTGACCAAGAAAAGTAGATGAGGTAGTGAGTGCAAGTCTTTGATTAGAGTAAACTGCAATGAGTGAAAATGGTAACCTTCCAATGTTTTTCCAATCATGAGTAAAGATATTCCAAATCTAGTTAGACAAAGTAATATAATGGAGAAATCTGGGTCTAGGTCGAAAACAAACGTTTTTATGCAATAAGGCATTTATGTGTCAAAATTCTGAGATTTGTGAACCCAGATCACAGTTGAGAAAGAGAGGTTTGGAGTAAGGACTGGAGAAGATGGAGACATTTGCAAGAAAGGAGGCGACTCATCGCAGATGCAGCATACAGCAATAACCTCCTTTGACCTCAGTGTGGAGAATCAGAGTCACTTCCCCAGTCTTTTCGTTTACCATACCAACACTAGCCTGTGAAAGTGTGTAATGAAGTAGGGCTAAGTGTTAGGTAGTGTGACAGACTCACTGCAAAAATAGTACCTACACTGCATAAAGAGATGATCTAGAATGTGTTTAAAAATTAAATTCACAGTCCAGTCACATTAATGTGACCACACCTGTGTTCGAAGCCAATGTGCAATAATCACTCATAGACGGCAGACGGCAGTACTAGCGATGGATGGTTGTAAACCATGTGTGGGGGACATGGAAAACGTGCAGTCATTGCGGTAATGTGGAAATAGAGTGATTTATTTGATGTCTAAAAGGTCATGACCAATCGCTTTTGGGCCAGGGTTGAAATGACTAAGTTTCTAAACTGTTTGTGTGCTGTCATAGTTAAAGTATACCGTGCATAGCAAAATGGCGCTGTCCAAAACTGATTCTGACGTAACTGTGGTGTACCATGGACCATAGATGACAAGGACAACCGACAGTTGCTGAGATGTGTATGGGCGAATAGATGTGCAACTGTTGAGCAGCTGAATACCCAGATGAACCAAGGAGCCACCAACAGTGTATTCTCAATCAGCATTCAGATGAATCACGTTTTATATTCCACCAGATGGATAGCTGTTGACATGTATGGCACTGCAACGATTGTTGGAAAAGCCCAACGCAGAGAAGAGAGTGTTATGTTTTTCCATCAACATGATGGCATCTACCAGCAGGTCAATGCAACCCGTCACACAGTTCACAATGCATGTGCATGATTCAGAAAGCACCATACTACCCTAACCATCAATTCTCCAGATTTAAATCCAAACGAGAGTCTATGTGTCCACCTCAGCTGGGCTGTTCAATTCCATGGATACTCAACCGAGAAACCTAGCGCAGCTGGCCACAGTACTAGAGTCGGGATGGCTCCACATCCACATCACTACTTCCCAGAAGCTACTTAACTCTCTTCCTGCACATCTCGCTCTACAAAATGTGGTTTTTCAAGTTTTTTCAAAGGAGATCACATTAAGGTAACTGGACCATTCATATCTACGTTGCAAAGGAATAACAGAAAGTGCAGTTTCCTTGCCTTGTCGCTGCTGTCCGGTAAGGCGTGTAGTTTTGACAGTTTACTTGATTGTAGGCTGGTTGGTGATTCTTTTACTCTGGTGTTAGTAGTTCCTGTCTTGTTCCTGGCGCTTTAAACACAGTACTCTGGTTCCAGCTTTGGCACATTGTTCCATCGTTGCATTTGGTTTATTGGATGTCAGGTAGTTTCAGCAAGATTATCATTAGTCATTCGTTAGACTGCCACTAGTCTGAGAATACCATCTTGTGAAGTGAATGCAACTCTTGGCTGCCTATCACATTGCTCGTGGAAGTGTTTGTTGTCAGACCTTCCCAGAGGGCGATTCCTGCAGCACTGTCTGTGGCCCCTTGGTTCTTGTAAGACATGTGTGTTCTAAATGGAGGTCTCTTCGCCAGTAGTTCAGTGTAACACTCCTTCAGCCCACGCCTTCTGCGGCTATAATCTGCCTCAGAACCCTTTAAGGAACTTATGTACTGGTCCTTGTCTTTTATTATTGTATTATTTATTACAATACCTTGTAATGCCTACATTGAAGGTTATATATGTCTAGTTAATAGTTCTCGTCGCCATCTGGAATAAATCTAGCAGTGTAGTGTTCAGTGGATGTTAGGGGTTGTGTTACAAAGTTTACCATCATCTTATTTCACCGGATTGGTTATCAGTTGCTTGTTTTTTAATTATCCTTTGCTATTGTATTTGCTGTTTTACAGCAGGTTTCTAAATTTTTTATATTATTGCCGTTCCTCGCGTGTGAGGACTTCAGCCGTGATTGTGGCCACTTGCCTTAAAATTCTAATTTGGTATTTGTATTTACGCTATAAGCCTTTAAAACCTTGTTTACTGCCATTCCTGCCGCCTCATACCTTGTGCTGTGTTTGCAGTGACTTGCCTTTAATATTTCAATACCTGTAATTTGCAAGTTGCAGCGTGTTTTAAACAATTCTTAATTTATTGCCATTCCTGGCGTGTAAGGCCCTCTGCCCATATCACAGCGGCTTGCCTTTAAAACACCATCTGCTGGATCTGTATTTAATGGTGATTTGCTAAATCGTAACTCACTGAAAACACTATTATTTACACAGTTGTTTATTCCTTCATTAATAACATATGGTATTTTTATTTATTGTTGAGTCTGGAATTACTGGTTTAAAATAAATTGTGTGTAACTGTAAAAGGCAACCAATAGTAATTGATTACGGCTCTGTCCACAACCACAGCCGAATCCTGCCTCCCCTTGATTACCAGGTTTCATTCACTCAGCTACTTAAGTAAAAATATAATAAAGAAGTTTCACCTGTCGACCCTTAGCCGAGGATACTTCATTGGAATCTTCTGATTTTCTTGTAGTTCGAATAATTAGTGCATGATTCGAAATTATTAATGTTTACTGCTAGTGCTTAATTGTTTAGAGAATTTGCTTTGTAGTTGTAGTTTCTTTTTGTTGTACTGTATTGTAATACGTTGTAATAAGGAAAGCAGTTGTGGCATGCTTGTCGATCTGCATTAAGCATCTCTCAGTCGCTTTTGCAACTACTTAGATATTTATTATTTTCAGTAGTATTTTAGTGCGTCTTCTCATGTTTGCCTTTCAATTTTTTGTGTGTGTGTGGTTAGCGTGTGAAATAGTGCGATGAACATAGCGTATGAAAAAAGTAATACTAGGGTGAAAGTAAATTGAGAAATGACAGTGATGTTAACACCATCTAGTAACAAACTGATAAACGTTCAACACAATATTTTAGTAGTTGTGTATAGGGACATGGATCAGGCAGTAAATGAGTGTTGAAATGGAAACAATTAGTCAACACAGAAGTATTGTCGATCGATCTATTAGCAAATCTTCGTCTCAGGAATGCAGAATAACAGATAGAAATTTTGCAAATTCCATAGATTTTTTAGGTTTTGTGTCATTACCCATTTCTCAATTTATTCGAGGCATACTTCCTGTTTTTCATACATATGAGGTGCGACAAGGAAGTAATGAGACTGATTTTCTTTGCAAGATGTGGCAACCCTGCAGGCCTGCATAGACAGAATGTATTCGACCTTGGTCTATAAGCTACTTCTAGGCCAAGTGGCACATCGATGCAACTGCTCAGTCGTGAGTTGTGCTGTAATAAGTTAACATGTGTTTGTGTCTCTCGCCATGGAAAGGAACCACATAATATTGCGCAACGGTATTCCATTTCTTTTGAGTTAAATTGGGTGAAAACGTGACGACAAGTTACGGTAATCTTCAGAAGGTTTTTGTAGAGGAGGTAATGTCAAGAGCTCAAGTTTTTCGTTGGCATAAAATGTTTAGTGAAGGCAGAACGAATGTTGAAGATGAAGACCACAGTGGACGACCATCAACCTCACAGACAGATGTCAACTTGGCCAGGGTGTGTGAACTCATACGATCTGACCGAAGATTATCTGTGAAAATGATTGCAGAAGAACTGAGCATCAATCAAGAAACGGTTTGTCTAATAATTACTGAAGAGCTTGCTATGATAAAGATTTGTGTAAAAATGGTCCCCAGAAACCTCACACCACAACAGCGAGAAGTATGGAAAAATGTGACAGCCGATCTGTTAGAGCAAACGAAAATCAATCCAGAATTGTTGAGCTGTGTTGTCACTGGTGATGAAAGTTGGTTTCTTGAGTACGATCAAGAGACAAAATGCCAAAGTTTGCAATGGTGCTCAAAGGGATCACCAAGATAAAAAAAAAAAGCTTGCATGTCAAATCAAAAGCGAAATGCATGCTTATATGCTTCTTTGATTCCAAGGGAATGGTTCATAAATAGTGGGTGCCTCCTGGACAAACAGTTAACCAACATTACTACAAAGAAATTTTAGAAACACTTTGTAAAAGAGTTTTTCGTGTCCGTGCCAACATTGCTTATAATTGAATTCTGCATCACAATAATGCGCCATCCCATACTGCTCTGTCAGTACAGCAATTTTTAACCTCAAAACAAATTTCTGTACCACCATAGCCACCTTATTCACCAGATATCGTTCCATGCGACTTTCCTCTGTTTCCAAGAGCCAAAACGCCGGTCAAGGGACACTATTTCAAAACAACACAAGATGTCCAAAAAGCTGTGACAAGGGTTTTAGAGGATATTACAGAAGATGAGTACCATAAATGTTACCATCAATGGCAGAAGCGCTGGAAAAAGTGTGTACAATCAGAAAGGAACTACTTTGAAGGAAACAACACTATACTTGACTAAAACAGCAAGTAACATTTTTTTTCACATCACTCTCATTACTTTATTCTTGCACCTCGTAAGTAATGCCGGTGTGAATGCATTGCCGAAAAGCATGTTGCGACATGTTTCAGTCACTCATGCATTGTTATTGCTATTAATTCAACAACCAGTTGAACAAACACATAAAGATTTAACTGCTGAGACATCCGAAATCGAATCGAAACGTCAAAAAGTTTCCGAAGATTTTCAGCCTATCTTTCCGCGACGTGAAGACACTTTACAGAATCATGAAGCTGGCATAAAAGGACTGCAGATTATTGTTCACGAAAATCACGACACCTTGCAGGCTAAAACTGACTTAGTTGCATCTACTGATAAGGTTACACAACCTGCAAAAAATCGTAAAGGACACAGTAGATGCAATTTTGATACAAATGGACACTCTAAAATTTGGTTCAGAAAAACACAAGGAGGAAATTAGCTCATTATTGGAAAAAGTACCCAAACTTTTTAGACCAATTAACAAATTTATCTACGAAGGTAGATTATGATTTGAATGATACAAGACTGGTAGCGTTTAGTGACGCAGAAGAGTACGAGGAAATTAGAAAATTTAAAAAAATCTAAATCAAATTACTACGCATCATAAAAGAGAAATGCAGGAAGTACAAGATCAGTTGGTATAAGTGATACAAGAATTACACATTTCAGAGGATACTCCCAATATGACACGGGAAGAGGGACTTAGAAATACGGAAGAGTCACTAAGTAATAACACTTGGTATTTTGGAGATCTTGGAAGGAGTCTATAAGGTGCAGCAAGCCTTGAGAAGGAACCGCTGGCACAATGTAAGAATGACAGATTTGCGACTCGTCATCATGATGACTTTCACTATAAGCTCTTCATCATATGTGTAAATTCAGAACATTCAAGAATTCTAGTAATGATATATATCCATAGGCTTGGCTTCATCAATTTTCTTATCGCTTTCCTCCTAATTGGTCATTAAAGTAAAAAAAAATACAAATTATATCACATTTCTAGTGTAAAACCGATTATCGAGAAACAACTTGCTTTCTGACTTAATCTTTGCCATTAAACTTTTCACTTCAGGTAACTCTTACGCTTTGTCACATTTCGCATGCAGCGATGTTTTGAAGTCAACTATCCAGTCAACAACCTATGGAATTTATTAAGAAAATCGTTTTACAAGTTCACTTTTATGGGAAACAAATGATACAGTCTCATGGTGTGTACATTTTTGCTTGTTAGTTGCACGATTACGTCACGACTATGAAGCCCACATTCTTGGAACATATACTGATAATAAGGTTTTACTGCAACATTTTGGTTTACTTGAAAAGACATATATATTTAAAGTACTTTCTATGGGATCACAGACGACACAGTAACACAGTATTTGGTTTGTTTGACAGCTACGCGATTATACTACAACGCTACTTTTGAGTGACACAGTCTTGAATATAGCTTTTGCGCTGTATCTGTTTTATGTCTGCACAGTTTTTCTATGTTCTTCTGGAAAGTAAATGTGTTTTGGTAATAGCTTTTGTGGGATGGCTACAGAGAGACAGTTATTTTCATAACACAACAATACATTACAGTACAGTACTTTCAAGGCCATGGCAATGAGTGTAATAACTACCACATTTATATATGTAGCACTTTAGTTTTGTTTATGACAAGATAATTACACTGATTTTTTGGAGAACTTGGCTTATGGACGATGATAACTACGTCATGTGGTACATTTTTCCCGCTAAGCAATGAGAGAAATTATCTTACAGAGAGAAACACAGTTTAGTGCTACAGGACACGCATTTTGAATGATTAATTTTTGTACTTGGAACATTTCTAGACGTATTTTTTAATTACAGTCATAAACAGAAGGTTTTAAGCGATACATTTCATTCCGTAGTTTAATCTGTAATATCTAAGGGTATAATAACATTATCCCTCATGGAGGTACCCCTACTTTGTGTGCTGTGCGTATGGCAAGCGCAAGGAGCCCTAGCTAATATGGTATTTCCTTATACAATTTTATAAATCGGTACCCTATTTCTCTAACACATAATTACACGGCTATTTGATTATTTAACTGAGAGGAATGGCCACCCAGTGTGGCCGAGCGGTTCTATGTGCTTCAGTCTGGAACCACACGACTGCTATGGTAGCAGGTTCGAATCCTGCCTTGGGCATGGATGTGTGTGATGTCCTTAGGTTAGTTAGGTTTAAGTAGTTCTAAGTTCTAGGTGACTGATGACCACAGCTGTTAAATCCCATAGTGCTCAGAGCCATTTGAACCATTTGAGAGGAATGAACGCCCTCATGAGGATACACCTACTTTGTGTACCATGCATGTGGCAAGAACAGGGAGCCCTATCTAATATGGTATTTGCTTATACAATTTTACATATCAGTACCATATTTCCCTAACACAGAATTACACAACTATCTGATCGTTTAACAGAGAGGAATAAACTCCCTCATGGGGTACACCCCCCTTGTGTACCATATGTGTGGCAAGTGCAAGGAGCCCTAGCTAATATGGTATTTGCTTATACAATTTTACATATTGGTACCATATTTCTATAACACAGAGTTACGCAGCTATCTGATCACTTAACTGAGAGGAATAAACTTTTTTTATGTCACAGACACAGGTGTATGTAATTACGCATTTGGATTAATTTGCATTTATGGAATTGTACCTTGTCTGCATTTTGGTAACAGTTCATATTTTTCAGAACCATTGCGATACTGCGAGAGATTTGAGTGATGTATTTTCTATGGGATCATAATTTTTGAAGTATGTTCCAGGTAGATGACACTACTGAAACAAGCACAGAATTTTTTAGAGGTTTTGAGATTATTGAAAGAAGCTACTACGATTTTGAGATTTGACTGATCTGTTATGATGATGTTATTACGACGACGGTGTGTATTATGAAGTTGAGAAACGTTTATGAACAATAAGATGATGCTATATACGAATATGAGTATGCTACATCTTTACGATGATGAAGTATTGAAGAAGTACCGACGAATATTTATATGTGTAATGACATAATGAATAATGAGTATGGGTTAGGAACTCTGGTTTGTGAAAAAAATGTTGAAAACTAAGAATCACACTTTAAGAGCTATGAAAGGTGAGCATACATGTGAATATGAGAATCACAATGCTGACGGAAATTTTTGGACACTGTTATTCATGACATTTCGTTTCTGCACACTTCCAACGTAAATTATCAACCTGTGAAATTTTTATTTGCATGAAACTATGACTTTAGCGAAAATTGCTGTCGTAAATATGTTGGTAAAAAGTGTTAGTGACCTTGACGTAATGCTCTGCTGTGCCCGGCTGCACGCTAGCCACTTTGAAATATATCTATTGTTGTGTGGACTTTCAACTTTCTTTGTGCCGCTTCAACAACTTTGAAGCTTGCCACACTCCCGCAGGCACTCGTATAGCTGCAGAAAAGAGAGGCCATTGACCTCGCTATTGACATTTCTTTGCAGAATGCACCACAAACACGACACATTATTACTTGGAAACCTACGAGTACACGTTGGAGCTCGTACTTAGTGCTACTTACTGAAATGCTTATGAAATGATGAGAAATATTTTTATGTCTACACACCTGATTATGAAAAGTGTCTTTCTATGAGAGTTGAGAGAATTTTTACTGACTTATAAAATGCCACATTGCTGATGAATGATGTTTTTATACTTTTCTTTGTACATGTTTGTTTATTTTATTTGATATTTGGTTTCTAGCTGCGCTGTAGCATTGGTTTTATAAAATAAAATTCAATACATATGCTAATGTAAACACTTTCTGTCTACAGATCCATTAAATAATAATTTTATGATCCACATTCTTAAGAAAAGGGGAGCACTTGGAAAGAAAAAAATAATAAGAAGGAGAAGTGACTAGTAACTGGAATTACATACATAATTTTCTTTTCAAGGACTTGACAATTTTAGGTAGAATAATTTGTTGTCGTGCATCACTCTAGTGTCAAGGTGTGTCATAGACATTCAGATGTGAATAGACATTTCCCTTATCTGCATTACTGTCTTTACTGTAATATTTTCTCTGTTTGTACTTTGTCATGTTTAGCTATAAGTTATTACATTTGCTGCTGCTATTTGTCAGGCATTGTTCTACTGAATTTTATGTTGTATTACTGTATCAAGTCAGTTTTACCAATGATTTATTTTTCTTGTTTTCTGCATATGTTAGTTGTGATATTGGATTTGTTTTGCTGCTGCTATTTGTGAGGCATTGTTCTACTGAATTTTATGTTGTATTACTGTATTAAGTCAGATTTACCAATGGTTTATTTTTCTTGTTTTCTGCATATGTTAATTGTAATGTTGGATTTGCTTTGCTGCTGCTATTTGTGAGGCATTGTTCTACTGAATTTTATGTTGTATTACTGTATTAGTCAGTTTTACCAATGATTTATTTTTCTTGTTTTCTGCATATATTAGTTGTAAAGCTGAATTTGCTTTGCTAATTTAAATATGCTGCTGCTTGCTTTGCCAATTTGCATTTTTTGTCATTGCTGTTTGTGTTAATTGTTTTGTCCAGCTGCATTGCCTCATTCTCTAGTTTATGTATCTGAGCTCAGTAGATTCAGTTTAAAAGGTGGTATGCTATATAATGAGATATGATGAGTTGGGAAGAAATGCATTGAGAAGATATATGAAAAATATTTGGCCAAAGAGCATTATGTAATTAGGAACAATTACTTTGAAAGGAGAAATGAACAGAGGTATGTAGGATATGATGTCAACTGGTTTAGATAGGATTTTCTTGGGAAAGAATGATGAGGTACGAAATATATGTGAAAGAATAAATCCAGAAAGCATGCTTAGATAGACTTTTTTTGTGGGAACAGATGTTGAAATAAGAAGAAACTTTTGATTGCTAATGAAGTTCCACAAGTACTGCAGTACTAAATGTTACACTAAAAACAGAACCTGCCCTTTCCTTTTGTGTTATTCCGCTATGTGTTTGTGTACCCCTGTGTGCCTGTGTTCTTCCTGTTTCTGTGTGTTTACCTGATAAGATAAATTTGGTAGAATTTTTTTTCTAATACTAAGCAGCATTCACTATGATGAGGAATACTGTTATCCTCGAATCTAATTTTGTTTTGTAATATATTCTTTACTTTGGGAAGATGTTTGGACATTATTTATTCTGTTATGTTTACTTTTAATGCTTTTGTATCGTGTTAATGTTTGAAAGGATATTCTCATTTTTCATTTATTTACTTATGGCACAATTCCTGTAATAATCATGCATATGCTTATTTCTGTTCTTTTTGTAAAGCTTGTATTATTACAAATATTACCAGTATTATCATGTTCTTCACTGTAATGATGTCTTCTGTAGCTTTGTAATTGTATTCTTATGCTGTAAAACTGAAATTGTATTCACACCAATTCTTTAAGTTAAATAAATAGTAGGGCTTCATTTTACTGCACACTTCTGTTGGTCATACTATATATATAACATGGGGAAGGGATACTACAAAAAATTAATGAGTGGACAAGTGGTAGTTTATGGACTTGCTATATTATCAGCAAGACTCTTAAATTGTGATTGTGCACCCTCACAGTCGCAATGGATGGTTGCTAACCACAAAAACAAGGACTACAGTGGGTCTGCACCTTTGGTGTCCCATTATTACTATAATTTCTACAAGGCATACTGTGGGTCTGCTCTGTGGTGACCTACCTACCAATATTCTTCAAGACTTCGACTGACTCTGCTAGGGGTTTGCCCTATCGTGGCCTATCACCAGTCTTCATGTCAAGAGTCAGCACTGTTTTTCTGTTGGGAGGACAACACTACTTCTTCAAAACTGTGTGGAGGTCCACTACCTGTGCGCACATTTTCTTTTATTGCTCAGAGTTTGTGTATAAAACTATAGACTACTCATCTGATGAATGATTAGCACTGTCTTTAGGGACTGTGAGGACAATTTTTGCTTTTGGCCAACAGTATATTACTAATTGTGTTCATGTGATCTATTCGATATTGTTAATAGGAATTTTTTTAACAGGTTAGTCTTGGGCACTGCCCAAAGTATATTGTAAAATTTTTTTGAGAGGAGCAGGGGGGCCTATGTAACTAGGCTGTTTATGTGTTTTTATAATGGCAGGTTATGTAGCGCTCTGCATTAATAACTCTGACAGCGCTATGTGCACTCTGTAAGACAATGTGGCTGGTCAGACTCACTGTTAGAGGTGAATAGTCAGCAGTGACAGCACTTGGAGCTGAACAGCCAGCAGTGCTGGATTTTGGGAGGGAGTAGTCAGCAGTGATAGATGTTAGAGGTTAATAATTAGCAGTGTTGGAGGTTTGCAGTATTAGTGCGAGATGACAGTCTGAATTTGTATCAATTATGGAGATTTATTACTGATGATCATATAATTTTTTTGGACCGGTTGTCACTTGCTTAAGGTAAAATCTGCTAAATACGTTGTTTGCTCTGCAAAAAAATATTTCCTTTGCTAATCACATGACTATTAGTAGTTAGTGTCTTCGGTAGTTAGAATCTCTTATTTAGCACTATTGGCGGTTTTATCGCTTATGTGTGGTTTATTGCTAGGATTTGTTCTAATTCAGGGCTGTTCTTTTGTATTAACTATTTGAAGTCTGGTTATCACTTTTGAGCAGTCAAATTGCGTGGTGCTAGGACACTGTGGGTCAGTGTTGAAATGATAAGAATAAGTAAAGAGAAAGTAGGCTCAGTACTTTCAACTTAAGTCAGTAGTTTAAAAACGTTCATTTGTATTAAATTTCACTCAGCAGTTTGAGAATCAAATAATGTAGAAGTTTCACCATCTCAGTTATTTCAGTCCAAGTAAGGTAAAATTTAATTAAACTAAGAAGTTTCACTACTGATAACCATAATACTTATTATAAACTGTACAAGGGAAAGTTAGATTATGTGACATGACAATAGGCTTAAGTATAGCTGTTTAATAGATGTGTCCTGAATGTTTACATTAAAATGTCCACTTGTGGTACATCATACTGTTTATAAGTTAAAAACTTTAATAATGCATGTAATTGTTTCAGAAATAACTCGATCATCAGATGGAGTCCACTGTATCATGGTTACCGCAGACTTTTCAAATTCTACAGCACAAGCTTTGAAATCAGAGGGTGTCTTTTGTACTACTTCTTAATATAAATGGCAACTCCAGCTCCACTTCACTTCTCAGAGTAGTTCGTGGTCTCTGAATAGCTATGAATTCTACTGTACACTTCTTATTCAGTGTGGGAAAAACGAGATGAAACAAAACTGTACAACCAGGCTTAGTAATTAGAGAAATGAGTCGCAACCGTATTACCACACTTCGCTGCTAACCAGCTAGGCAGGCATATTACAAGAACGAATTGCATGCAATCCATTAGATTGCAATACGTCCACTTGAGTGCGATCTACAAAGCGATCAGTGATCCATCGAGCGATTGCAGTGGTTCATCACTCGTATGGAATACTTAAAACGTTACCACAGTTAGTAAACATGTTGTTGCGACAAGTGTGAAATTAACTTTGCAGCAACATTTATTATCTGGCATATTCACCCAATGAAATCTGAAAATACTCTATAAACGTCGAAAATCGACAAAGGCATAACCACATAAAACAAAGAATAAACCCAGAGTCAAAGATATTACGTCTAAATGTAATCACTTTACTACTTGAGCACTTCTACACCTAGATGCGCTACACTGCACAAACACTTTGCAATATTACAACACTCCCCCTCCCCAACTGTTAACGTTATCTGTAGTTAAACTTTCCTGGCGTCTGGATCGCATGACTGGAGTTGTGAAGTCGTCAGTTGTAAAAATTGATGTCCATAGCGGGTTATCTGCGGCATATGGCGGGATAATGGATGGTTGAGACATATCCATACGTCATGTGGTAGGAGATTTGAGTGCGCCATTATCTGTAGAGCTAAAGGCAAGTTTTAGGTAATCAATGGAAAATGTTGTTGGCGTTCTCATGACATCGACTCTAAACATTTTACCGTCCCTGCTCAGTATAGTATAAGGTCCATTGCAATGTAGCTGTGGAGGTTTATATACTGTGTCATGCCGAATGATACTTGCTTGCAGGTCATCAAATCGGCAAAGTTGAATGGGCGATGAGTCACTTGCTCTCTTGCTGCAATAGGGCCGAGTTATCGAATCTGAGAGCGAAATTTGCTGATGCATTGATGACAGTGTCCTGCATGCTGCACAGGAACTCACCAGGTAGTCTAATTGGTTGTCCACAGACCAGCTCAGCTGTGGTTGTGTTCAGACCATCTTTGATAGCTGTGTGGAGACGAAGCAGTACAATCGGTAGTCTCTCAGTCCAATGCTGTGACTCTTGACACTGAAGAAATGCTCTGAGCAGACTGTGTAAGCATTCTAGCATTCTATCAAACCATTTACTGCCAGGTGGGAAGCAACTCTTCAGATGCGTTTCATACCTGAAAGGGTGGCAAGTGCCTTGAATAGATGAGATTCGAATTGCCTGCCCTGGTCGGTAGTGATACGTAATGGTATGCCAAAAGAGGCAATACATCCCTGGAGAAATGTACTGGCGACAGTTTCAGAGGTGATACTGGACTTGTGGAATACCTCTGGCTAGCAAATGAATTGATCTATGATAGTCACACATCCTTCTGATGGTGGCAACAGTCCTACAATGTCAGTGTGGACATCTTTGAACCATTGATTAGGTGGAACAAACATGTTGAAGGCTGAGCTAATAAGACGAATGCTCTTGTTGCGCTGACAGGCCATGTGCTAGTGGACAAAGGACTTACAGCCCTGACAATGCTAAGCCATGCAAAAAGTTCTTTTCACTAATTGCGCTGTAGCATGAACACCAGGGTGAGAGAGATTGCGTAGTGAATCAATTGCTTCCAGTCGATAACTTGAGTCATGAAGTGTTGTGGCTTCGACACAGAAATGTGACAATACAAAAGCACGTTTTCTGGAGTCACCTGAATGCAATATAGCTGAAGGCTAGGTGACTTGACCAAGAGATCCCGCAGTTTGCTGTCGGAATGTTGTGCTACAACTAGCGCCTTGAAATCGATTGCCTTTTAAATCATTTCAGTGCGCGAGAGAGCATCTGCTGGGACTTTATATTCTCGCTCCACGTGGACAATGTTGATTGTCAATTGTCCTCCGAAGTCCAGATGACGAAGTTTGTGTGGCTACGCTTTGTCCGAACATTGATGACGTGCATGTCAGCAGTTTGTGGTCTGTTACAAGAGTGAAGTGTCTGCCTTCGAGCATGTACCTGAATTTTTTTTTATTGAAACATTTGTCGCATACAATTCGTGGTCGTAAGTAGACCACTCCTGTTGTGAAGGATATAGCTTTTTGCTGCAGAATGCCAAAGGTTGCCACTGATGACTCAGCTGCTATTGTGGCACAGCCCATTTTGCCGTCCCTGACACATCAACTAATAAGCGGAGTTGAACATGTGGGACTGGATGTGCCAACAGAATCGCCTCAGTGTTAGCGGACATTACATTGTTGAAAGCTGTCTCGGCTTCACTATTCCACAGCAGTGTGTCACCTGGTCTATGCAAACCTCGTAGTAGGTCACTCAGCAGGGCAATTAACAGTGCATGTTTCTGCACACAATGGCGATAGAAGTCGATGACGCCTAGAACACGCAGCAATTCATGAACAGTCAGCAGTTGTGGATAATTAACTGTTGTACCTACTCTGTCTTGTGATGGGCAAATTCCCTGTACATTGATGTGTAGTCCAGCATGTGAACTTCTGAACCTCAAGAGACACGTTTAGAGGGGTTGGAAAGAAGTTCATGTGAATAAAGGTGTAAATATTTAGTGTAAATGTTCCACATGCTCGGCTTCAGAGCTGGACATAACCTTTACATCAACAATGTACACATAACAGAAATCCAGGTCTCTCATCACTTCGTCCATGGAACGTTGGAATGTTTGTGTGGCATTATACAATTCGAATGGAATTCTTGTAAACTCGAAGAGGACAAACAGGGTGGTGGCAGCGGTTTTATCTATATCTTCTGGGGAAACTAGTATCTGATAATATGCATACAGGAGGTCCAAGGTGGAACTGGCGCGCTACCATAGACTTTAAGTGGGAAGTCCTCAATATACAGTGACGTGTATTGATCTCTGATTGTACTTACACTTAACTGATGATAATCGCTGTATGAATACCATCCATTGTTATTCTAGGCACCACATGTAGCAGTGATGCCTAACTGCTACTTGATGGTCTGCAGATGCCCTGCACAAGCACGGAAGAGAATTCGTGCTTAGCTATTCTCAGCTTCTCAGGGCTCAAGCAGTGTGGTAGGGCATGGATCGGCAGTCTGGGACATGTGAGGATGTAGTGCACTGTCTAATGGTGTACAGGTGCTAGGGTTGGTAGCTGACTAGTGATCTCTTGGGTCTGTCTAAGTGGTTCGACGTAGGACGAGTCACCTGCAATCATCCAAACAGCTGTACCATCTATAAAACGTACACTACCTTGACTGGCGAGATTGGTGGTGGTATCGAGTAGTCGACGATGTCAGACATCTGGTAGCAGACCATAAAATGACAGAAAGTCTGCTCCTATTATGGGATGCATCACATTCGCTGTGATAAACTACCATTCGACCTTTCGACGTAGGCCTAGGATTAGCGTGCACATGACAAGCATAGGATAAACACAAAGTCAAAGATGTTACATTTAAATGTAACACTTTGCAACTCGCACACTTCTACACCTTGATACACTACACTGTACAAACGCTATGCAACCACTACAACGTTTTACTGGGCCAATAACCTTGTGGGGAGGTGGATAAATAATCAAATGTGGTTTTCGATATGTCATTATGCAATGACACTTAAATGGTCTGCTCATGCTTTGTATCTAACATCGCTATTCAGAAGAGCCTGGAAACTATTTTTGTGGTCAGCCAGCAGGTGATGGAGAACATACTGACCGTAATTCCCAATTAACAAGCCCATATCACTCTTTGTGTTCGCTGAAAGAAAATGTTCCTACTTGCTATTTACTAAACAGGGTCACGAACTATGGCTACAAATAAAAGTTTTGAGTTTTAACTGAATGACATATTCTCTAAAAGTTCACAGTACAAAATATAATTATATCTCTAATAATAATAGCAACATCTCTTTCAGAAACAGTACTATTAACAGTTCAGGGGCAACATCCATGGGAAGTTCCAAGTAAAATGGTCTTCTAATCACCAATAGTTAATTGTTTACATTTAAAGTGGGAAAATAATTTCGCCAATTCCCACGCGACTTTGTCAACATTGCGAGCAGCACGCTAACAGTTACTTTTGTGACATCTAAGTGATCCATGGCAGTGTACAGTCCCACTTTTACTGTAAACAGTTTTGGTGGGTGGCCAGTTCTGTTGTCATCCAAGGCACAGCGCACACAGGCTTTTGAGCAACGCAGACAGATTGATACATCGGTGCAAGGTGTCTCTTCTCCAGCTTCTCTGGCCGTATTTATATATGGCACAGCAGATTGCCAAGTGGGACATCTGCTGTCAACCGGCTAGGCACAAGTAGCAGCATCTTACTCGTAAAAGCAGTTATTAGTATCTATGTGGTTTAACAATTTACAATCTTCTTAATATTTATGTAAAACAGAGTTGAGTTTGCTTAAGTTAATGTAAAAATTTTAGCTCAACTGTGTTTAAACTTTGCTGCCTACAATTTTTAGAATGGAACTGATGTAGAAAATGACCTCTGAACTGCCTCTTTAAAAGTTCTTGTACTAATAGTTATTAGCAATACATTCTTTAAACTTGGAACAGCTGTATTATAGTACTTTTGTAATCAAGTGCTGTAATTAGAACTCTTTGTTACAAATATAAATGATACTTAATCTATCATGAATCAGAGTGGTTTCGGTCCAAATTTGGTTTACATTGAAAACCAATAGAGGTAGCTCATTGGTGCCACCTCGTTAATATGTTTATGCCAAACTGAGACTACATGGAATTTTCACCTTCCCGAGTCTAGCATTCAGCACCTTCAATTTTTCGTAAAAACACCAATTCTGACTAAAATACTGCTATGATCAAATTGAGACTTGTAAGTTTTAATTGTGACATACTTTTGCATAATCTCATCAATTTTTAGCTTTCTAGTTTTATTATTTAGTGTCATGTATTGTTTTCTTAAGATCATATTTTTTGCCTAATATGTTCAGTTGATCAGTCTGAGACTTCACAATGTTAATATACTTAAGTATACACAGACTGAGTTTGCAATAGTTGTTTTATTTTTTTAATTACATTCTTAGATAATGGCGCAGTCCTTCATACATTAAGCACAGGGCATTATGATGAATTGGGGCTGGTACTAGTGAATTGGTGTAAGCACCAGTATACTCACTGGCCTCCGCAACCTTTACAATGACACAGAGCTTGTCTCGCTTCAACCTGTTATCTAGTTACTACAGTCTGGGGGGAATAAATCACTACAGACACAAGGTACAGAACGATTTCCATTAACATAGACAGGAAGACAAAAAGTATGCAAAAGAATGATTGAATGTGTGTCAGTAAGAAGCAACAAAGATATAAAAACATTAAACCCAAGGTTAAGATATTGTGCACCTGCACATAGACATCACATGATTATAATAATCACACTGCGTAACAGATTCATCCATCTACATTACAATCCTTTACGTAAGATAATAACACTTATCAATTTTATCTACCACATGCTTTTTATCTATTAAATGTATACCAAATATCGTTGGATTGTTTTTGTAGGTGTTACGATGTTCTTTGTACCATGTACATATTTTTCTACCTGTCGGCCCAATGTAATTTGAATGAACATCAATGGCCGTTCGATTGATTTCAGATTAGATTAGATTAGATTAATTCTTGTTCCATAGATCATGAATACGACACTTCATAATGATGTGGAACGAGTCAGGTTAATAAAAGATGTCTGTAAAAGGTATTACATTACACAAAATATTACATGACACTAATGTTTAAGTTGTTGTTGTTTCTTTTTCCCTTAATTTATATCTAAAAATTCAGCCAATGAGTAGAAGGAGTTGTCATCTAGAAATTCTTTTAATTTATTTTTAAATGTTAGTTGGCTATCGGTCAGTCTTTTGATGCTGTTTGGTAGGTGACCAAACACTTTTGTGACAGCATAATTTACCCCTTCTGTGCAAAAGTCAGATTTAACCCTGCATAGTGAAGATCATCCTTTCTCCTGGTGTTATAGCTATGCACACTGCTATTACTTTTGAACTGGGTTGGATTATTGACAACAAATTTCGTAAGTGAATATATATACTGTGAGGTTACTGTGACGATCCCTAGATCTTTAAACAGATGTCTGCAGGATGATCGTGGGTGGGCTCCAGCAATTATTCTGATTACACGTTTTTGAGCAATGAATACTTTTCTACTCAATGATGAATTACCCCAGAATATGATACCATACGAAAGCAGTGAATGAAAGTAGGCATAGTAAGCTAATTTACTGAGATTCTTATCACCAAAATATGCAATAACTCTAAAAGCATATGTAGCTGAACTCAGACGTTTCAGCAGACCATCAATATGTTGCTTCCAGTTTAACCTCTCATCAATGGACACACCTAAAAATTTTGAATATTCTACCTTAGCTACAGACTTATGTTCAAAGTCTATATTTATTACTGGAGTTGTGCCATTTACTGTACAGAACTGTATATACTGTGTTTTATCAAAATTTAAAGAGAGAACCACTTAATAATTTTGTGAAAAACATCATTTACAATTGCATCACTTAGTTCTTGGTTTTTGGATGTTATTACTATTCTTGTATCATCAGCAAAAAGAACTAACTTCGCATCTTCATCAATGTGGAATGGTAAGTCATTAATGTACACTTCTGGAAATGGAAAAAAGAACACATTGACACCGGTGTGTCAGACCCACCATACGTGCTCCGGACACTGCGAGAGGGCTGTACAAGCAATGATCACACGCACGACACAGCGGACACACCAGGAACCGCGGTGTTGGCCGTCGAATGGCGCTAGCTGTGCAGCATTTGTGCACCGCCGCCGTCAGTGTCAGCCAGTTTGCCGTGGCATACGGAGCTCCATCGCAGTCTTTAACACTGATAGCATGCCGCGACAGCGTGGACGTGAACCGTATGTGCAGTTGACGGACTTTGAGCGAGGGCGTATAGTGAGCATGCGGGAGGCTGGGTGGACATACCGCCGAATTGCTCAACACGTGGGGCGTTAGGTCTCGACAGTACATCGATGTTGTCGCCAGTGGTCGGTGGAAGGTGCACGTGCCAGTCGACCTGGAACCGGACCGCAGCGACGCACGGATGCACGCCAAGACCGTAGGATCCTACGCAGTGTCGTAGGGGACCGCACCGCCACTTCCCAGCAAATTAGAGACACTGTTGCTCCTGGGGTATCGGCGAGGACCATTCGCAACCGTCTCCATGAAGCTGGGCTACGGTCCCGCACACCGTTGGGCCGTCTTCCGCTCACGCCCCAACATCGTGCAGCCCGCCTCCAGTGGTGTCGAGACAGGTGTGAATGGAGGGCCGAATGGAGACGTGTCGTCTTCAGCGATGAGAGTCGCTTCTGCCTTGGTGCCAATGATGGTCGTATGCGTGTTTGGCGCCGTGCAGGTGAGCGCCACAATCAGGACTGCATACGACCGAGGTACACAGGGCCAACACCCGGCATCATGGTGTGGGGAGCGATCTCTTACACTGGCCGTACACCTCTGGTGATCGTCGAGGGGACACTGAATAGTGCACGGTACATCCAAACCGTCGTCAAACCCATCGTTCTACCGTTCCTAGACCGGCAAGGGAACTTGCTGTTCCAACAGGACAATGCACGTCCCCATGTATCCCGTGCCACCCAACGTGCTCTAGAAGGTGTAAGTCAACTTCCCTCTCAAGCAAGATCTCCGTATCTGTCCCCCATTGAGCATGTTTGGGACTGGATGAAGCGTCGTCTCTCGCGGTCTGCACGTCCAGCACGAACACTGGTCCAACTGAGGCGCCAGGTGGAAATGGGATGGCAAGCCGTTCCACAGGACTACATCCAGCATCTCTACGATCGTCTCCATGGGAGAATAGCAGCCTGCATTGCTGCGAAAGGTGGATATACACTGTACTAGTGCCGACATTGGGCATGCTCTGTTGCCTGTGTCTATGTGCCTGTGGTTTCTGTCAGTGTGATCATGTGATGTATCTGACCCCAGGAATGTGTCAATAAAGTTTCCCCTTCCTGGGACAATGAATTCACGGTGTTCTTATTTCAATTTCCAGGAGTGTATATGAAGAACAGTAAAGGACCTAAGACCGAACCATGTAGGACCCCGTACTTGATAGCCCCCCAGTTTGAGGAATCAGCTGTTGTTTTAACATTACATGAACCACTTATTTCAACTTTCTGTATTCTTCCAGTTAAGTATGAATTAAACCATTTGTGCACTGCCCCACTCAAACCATAATGATTTAGCTTATCTAAAAGAATTCCATGATTTACACAATCAAAGGTTTTTGAGAGATCACAAAAAATACCAATGGGTGATGTCCGGTTATTCAGAGCATTTAATATTTGATCAGTGAAAGCATATATAGCATTTTCTCTTGAAAAGCCTTTCTGAAAACCAAACTGACATTTTGTTAGTAATTTCTTTTTACAAATATGGGAGGCTACTCTTGAATACTTCACTTTTTGGGACATTTTGATAGAGCTGTATAAAATCAAATAAAATCAAATCCCCCATGTGGAAGCACTTACTGGCCTCCACTGTTCATGCATATGCAATTTTTCGTTGTCTGTGAAAATGTGGCTTAAAGCCAGGCCAATAGGCCGATAATTTGCTGGATTTTGTGTTTCGATGCGTTTGGTTGCCCGGTTGCTGGAGTGGGGGGGGAGGGGTCTGCATGTGCAAGTTTTCATTGCCTATGGAAGCCATCTTCATGAATTTGTCATCCTTGTGTGCTTCAAAGAAGATATCTTTGCTTTTATTGTTTGTGATGGTGTTGCAGTCGTACCATTGGCGAGGTGTTGTGAGAAGTTTGTGAATTAATTGGCCGTCGAAAGCGTTTGAATTGAGATAAATTGAGAAACAGTGCAGCACAACACATCAAGTGAAACGAATATAACGTGATTTTTGGTTTTGCGTAGTAGTTTTCACAAAATGTTGGAAGTAACGTGCAATGATCGGTTGGGCAAGAAAGTTCGAGTGAAGTGCAATCCGGATGATACTATAGGCGATCTTAAGAAACTCATTGCAGCCCAGACGGGTACAAGATGGGACAAAATAGTGCTGAAGAAATGGTATACCATCTTCAAAGATCACATCAAACTTCAAGACTACGAGATTCACGATGGTATGAACTTGGAACTGTATTATCAATAATTGAGGAAGTTTTTTAATGTTGTACAATGGTCGTGGTACACATCTTCCTTGAAGATCTTTATTATTTCATTCATTTATCGGCTATTTTTGCCAGATAAATGTGTTTATGAGAATAACTATGGGATGATACTCAAGGACAGACATGAAATCTTCATGATTTGACATTGTTTACCCGGTTATGAATGTGCTGGGTATAATATTTGTTGTTTATGCGGACTGGTATGTCAGGTTTTGTAAGTTCTTCCTTTTGTACTTATGTTACTATTTCAATTAATAGTTCTGCTGCTGAAATTATGTAGAATACTGGTGTATATTTTATCAACAGCAATATTGTTTACATCAATCGTGTAAGATATGTTAAGTAAGGAATGTTAATGTCCATTTTCAGATTAAATAAAAGAATTGACGTTGCATGTAAGACATTTAAACTTCATTAGTATCATTTATGCATATCTGCACTAAATACACATACTGTGTGAGATGTTAGAACATAGCTTGTTTCCTGTGCGTTTTAGTGTGCCTTGCACAGTGTCATAGCATACCGTCTATTTTTGATGTGTGTATTAGCCTACATAGAAAAAACTTCTTGGTTTACTTTTTTTTAATTTATGTGTAGTGGATCTTTTAATAGGAGTTTCTCCAACTGTTGTTGATGCATTTAGGGATATTCATCCAGGAACCATCTCCCAACGATAAAGGATTTGGCATAACAAAGCAATGAAAATTAATAACCCGAATGTACATATACATAGAAATATAAGTGTGTGTGTGTGTGTGTGTGTGTGTGTGTGTGTGTGTGAGAGAGAGAGAGAGAGAGAGAGAGAGAGAGAGGATAGGACAGTTGGTGGCTCATTTCATTTAAAATCACCCAAAATAAAGAAATCCCGTTGTCATCGTGTCACAGATATTTGTGAAAATTTGGTGTAAGGAAGTACATAAATAGAAAGTCATTATATAATTTTATTCATTTTTGTGTCATTAGAAAGATTAAGGGGACCAACTATATCACTAAACTATAATAATGATGAAGATGTGCATATGAAATATGTGCAAATCTGTAATTAGTCATTTTTCAATTTTTTACAGCCTTCATGAATTTATTTCGTCAAAATAGCTAGTTTCACCATTCTAAATTTTGTCTCAAAGGATTCTTATTGTCATACATTTCAAGATACAAAAAAATCAGAAGGGTGTTTCCAGAATGAGATTTTCACTCTGCAACAGAGTGTGCACTGATATGAATCTTCCTGGCAGATTAAAACTGTGTGCCGGACCGAGATTTGAAGGTCCTGAGTTTGAGTCTCCGTCCGGCACACAGTTTTAATCTGCCAGGAAGTTTCAGAAGGGTGTTTCTTCTGTTGATCAGTTAAAACAGAGGGAACATAAATAATAATATACATGTTTCATTTTGTGACTCTTACTTAGTGGTCACAAATGATGATCAGTTCTCATAAGACACATTCATAAAATTCTAAAAACCATTCATTCTTTCAAACAAGTTTTCAATGGACAATATTATGTCTGATTCAAAAGTATAAGTGACCAGTACTTGTGCTTGCACTAGAACAGGCAAAGTCAAAAATGTTTTCATAAGGTATCCAGCAAACATCAGTGTGAAGTGACCATGAATAACTTGAGAAAGGGCCACTTGGACACTCTGTGTTCTTCACTTACCTCTAGAATTTTTTCAAGCCACCACTGGTTATCATACATAGCTGTGACAAATGTTCCTTCTTTGAATGAATTTAGTAGATGATGGAACACTCTTTATCAGCAACTTGTTTTCCTTCAGTGGTTTGAAAAAATAATTCACTCTTGTCCCAGGAATGGTAGTACCAGTCTCATATCGTTTTTTTTAACATGTTTGTGAACTTTATCTCCTCTATTGTAACATAAAAGGTTTCTGTCCCTGGAACATGAGTTTTGGCAAATGTAAACAGATATTTTGGACTTAAAATGTGACTGTCATATGGACGCTGTAAACTTGCTCTTGTTGCTAAACGTTTAATAGTACTGCCAACTCCATCACGTGCATTTTTGCCATGACTAGTGGAAAAAAATTCCGTTCTGCAGTTACTTCATGATATTCCCTGTGATGGCACAAATTTAAAAAGTTCTTAAAGTTTTTATATTGTGCAGAACCTCCATCACTGAAGTACATAACATGCTGGTGGTAATTGTTCCAATACATAAGTGAGAGCAGTTTTCTGGAAAATATAGACTGTTTCGCAGGAGAGCTTCTGTTAAGTTTGGAAGGTAGGAGGCGAGGTACTGGCAGAAGTAAAGCTGTGGGTACAGAGTGTCGAGTCGTTCTAGGGTAGGTCAGATAGTAGAGCACTTGCCTGCGAAAGGCAAACGTCCCGAGTTCAAGTCTGGGTCTGTCACACGGTTTTAATCTGCCAGGAAGTTTCAAGATAGAATGTATTTGTATCATGCTGCAAACAGTCACTTACACGACTCAATGACATTAACTTAATGCACTCATCTGTTTTAAAGTATGCCACAAAAGGGTGAAGGGTGACTTGAATGTTCTGCCAGTTAAATGCTTGTGCAGCATCCTGAAGCAAACAGGTATAGTTCTCTGCAAAATCCACTATAATGACGCGTGTAGTATCAGAGAGGGTTTCTTTGCTTGATTTGAAGTAGTGACCCTGGGATTTTGATGCATAATGATGTTGTGTTAAGTTTTGAAGTTCTTGCATGAGATACTCAACAAATTCATTGTTTGCCTTCACTAATATCTTCATTGTAGGTCGATCAGTTTGCATCCATTGTTTGAATACATCAGTTTGCATCCATTGTTTGAAATAGCAATACCCTAGATTTATTTACCATGTAATCAGTAGCGTTAAAAAACATTTGGATTTTTTTTCTTTACTCCATGAAGCTGGTGCTAAGGTAAGTATTTGTAGTTTTTCTTTAATAGAACTTCTGCTGAATTTCTCTTTAAGTTTTTGCATTAAAATATTACAGTCTGACATTTAGCACGGCCAGTTTCTTCACACACACACACACACACACACACACACACACACACACACACACGCTTTTCACTGGAACATGTAGCACTTCTGATGCTATTTACTGGGATTTTAAAGCTAAGCGACGAGACTTGGATTGAATGTATTCTGACACCTGTTTTGTGCTCTCCTGGTAACCTTAATGGTGAAATTTCAAGTAAGTCACAATTTTCATTAAGTTTTTGAAGACCTGTAGATGGATCTAGTGTATATTCTTAATCTTCAACTTCCATTCATCCCCTGATCAAATTAGATAGTTCCATAGATCCGTGCTGAGGAGATCCTCGTGGATGTGGAACATGTCTCCTCTCTCTCTCTCTCTCTCTCCTTTTTTTTTTTTTTTTTTTTTTTTTAAGTGTGATTATATACAATACATCATTTGTTTCTATTTAAAAAAATCGTCAATGGAGTCTTTCAGGCTCCTTTTAAAATGATCTTTATTTGTAACAATTTTTTTTTTAAATGTTTGCTGGCAAATTATTGAAGATGAGTGTTCCTGAGTAGTGGACCGCTTTTTGAACTAAAGTGCTTTTAAGCCCTTGTGCAGATAATGTTTGTTCATGGTATTGTATGTATGAACTGAGCTGGTTGTTGGAAAGAGAGATACATTATTTAGGTCAAATTTCATTAAGGAGTAAATATACTGAGAGGCAGTAGTTAGTATACCCAGTTCTTTGAACAGGTTTCTACAGGACGTGCGTGGGTTTACTCCACAAATAATACATATTACACGCTTTTGGACTCTGAAAACTTTTGTTTGACTTGAAGAGTTACCCCAAAATATTATACCATATGACATTATGGAATGAAAGTAGGCGAAGTATGCAAGCTTTTTCACTTTTACGTCACCTATGTCTGCTAACACCCAAATTGCAAATACAGATTTGTTAAGGTGTTTCTGCAGTTCTGTGGTGTGCTCCTCCCAACTGAATTTATTATCAAGTTGTAATCCCAGGAATTTATAAGACTGTCAACCTCTTCTATCTGCTCTTCTTCGTACTTTATGCATATGCTGGGTGGAAAGCTCTTATAGGTTCTGAATTGCATATAGTGAGTCTTTTCAAAGTTTAATGTCAGTGAATTGGCTTTAAACCATTTATTAATGTTCACGAAAATATCATTAGCAGATCTTTCTAGACCTACACTCGACATACTATTTATTGCAATACTTGTGTCATCTGCAAACAAAACGAACTCTGCTTCTGGCGGTGTAACTGATGAGAGATCATTAATGTACACAAGGAAAAGCAATGGCCCTAAGATGGATCCTTGTGGGACACCACATGTAATTTCTTCCCATTCTGATGATGACTGATGACTTAATTCACTAGTCCCTTGCACTGACACCCTTTGTTTCCTGTTAGCAAGGTATGACTTGAACCATTTTGCAGCACTGCCCGTGACACCATAGAATTCTAATTTATTTAAAAGGATGTTGTGGTTTACACAATCAAATGCCTTTGACAAATCCAAGAAAATACCTGCTACTTGTAATTTGTTATTTAATGAATTAAGTACATTTTCACTGTAGGTGTAAATAGCCTTCTCGATATTGGAACCCTTCAGAAATCCAAACTGTGTTCTTGATAATATGTTATTTGTGGTCAGATGGTCGAGGAGCTGCCTGTACATTACTTTTCTAAAATTTTTGAGAATGTTGGCAAGAGTGAAATCAGTCTGTAGTTTCATGGTATCTCTTTATCCCCTTTCTTGAATAGAGGCTTAACATCTGCATATTTTAGCCAGTCAGGAAATGTCCCAGTTGTAATTGACTGGTTACACAAGTAACTTACAATTGTATTAAACTCGCAAGAACATGCCTTAACTTTGTTGGCATTTCATTGTAACCACTATAATGCTTTGTTTTTTAAGATTTTATTGTGGAAGTTATTTCTTTTGGTGAAGTGAGTGACACATTTATGTACCTGAAGCTATTTGTAAAGGCTAGTTTCAGATATTCAAGGGCATTTACTGATTCTGACAATCCCATAAATATATATGGGATATAAAGTACTTGTTAAATAGATTTGCCACACTATGCCCATCGGTTACTAATGTGTCATCTACCCTTAATGCTATTTGCTCCTGTTCCTTTCTGGTTCTACCAGTATCCTCTTTCACTATATCCCGTATTGCTTTTAATTTATTTACTGACATTGCTATCTTCTTCTCATAGTGCATTTGTTTAGATGTCTGAATTATTTTTTTTAAATATTTTACAGTATTCCTTATATTTAGCTAAATCATCAGCATTGGAGCTATTCTTGGTCGACAGTCATTTTCCTTTTTGTCTTATAGGAAATCTTTAATCCATGGTTTTACTATAGACTTCTGTTTAATTTGAGTAACTTTTAGAGGAAAACAATTTTCGAACATTGTACTGACATTGTTCGTGAATGTGTTATATTTTTCATACATGTCATGAGCACTATAGATATCTTTAGAGTTGATATCTTTGAGCAGTTTTCTAAAACACTCAATTTTTGGTTGATTGACTACGCTCCTGCACTCAGATTAAGCAGTTTTGATAATCTGCTTAGAATTTACATCTAAAACAAGGAGCTGCATATCATGGTCTGATAGTCCATTTATTACAGGTTTTATGACATGATTTTGTTCTTTTGATTTGTCTATAAAAATATTATCAATGGCTGTCCCTGAGGATTAAGTGATCCTAGTTGGAAAGTTTACAGTGTGAGTTAGATTGAAAGACAACATTACTAACTGCAGTAAATGTTTACTGGAAGATTGCATTAGAAAATCTGTATTAAAGTCACCAGCAATCAAAATTGCTTTGTTTCTTCCTTTTAAATAACCCATAAGAGCTTCTAGATGATTTATGAATAGATTATAATTTCCTGCAGGTGCTCGGTAATTAGTTGCTATTGTATAGGATCTGTTATGGAACTCTACTTCTGTTGCACGTGCTTCTAGATGCTGCTCTAAACAGAATTCATTAATGTCAATGTTCGTGACTTTATGGCAGTTTTTAATAAATGTGGCAACTCCTCCTCCATCCATATCTATTCTGCAGAAGTAGGAAGCTAGCAAATCCAGAAATGTCGAACATATCTAATACCAGTGGTCACTTGATGTTCAGAGAGGCAGGTTATGTCAATTTGGTTAGATGTATACATTTTTATCAATACAAATGAGTAGTTCATCAACTTTATTTCTAAGTCCCGGAATGTTCTGGTGTAATAAAGATAACTGATACTGCATACTAATGGGTTTATAACTGCTTTGGCCAAGATGAACTGGCAGTTTCTATTTTTTTTCTGTTAAATATTGTTTAAATGGAGGCTGTATGCTAAAGTCTGACTCCTGTTCATCTGTTTTCTCAGAGTGTGTCTGCCAATCTCTCTTAAAACTCATTTTCTTTCCCCCTTGCCTATCCTAAAAAAGGCACATCCCTCTTGACACCTGTGACCAATGGTATTTTACCACTTCTGACAGTGTCTCCCCTAAGTTTTCTGCAGTCAACCCAGACAGTTTTCCCTTCCCTTTCCTACTGAGGTGAAGGCCATGCCTAGTGTAGTCCCACCTATCGATAGCATCCACAGGAATCAAACCAATATGGGACCTTATATCCGTCCTAAGCAGCCACTCCAACTCAAAGTTCACCCTCCTGACGGAATACTTCAAATGAGGCCGATCATGGCATCTTACAGACACAAATCCCACAATCATATACTTCATTGCTGATGCTATCTTCACCAGGTCACTCTCTCTGGAATATTCAGAGTCTGTCAGTGATATTTCTCGGACCACCCACTATAACCATGGCATCCTCCTTTGTGAAATCCTTGCATAAAGAACCTACGTCGTCTGTTACCTGACCCAGATCTGCACTAGGTTCGAAAAAGTTTGTGACCTGGTACTCTGGACATAGATTTTCCTACAGTAGTTGGCCAACACCTACCATGGGAGCTACCTAACAACAGATCTTTCTTCCTCTTTACAAATTTCCCTACCTTTTTCAAGTCCTTGAAAGCTTGTTGTGCCCTTTCTTTCTACAGCTTCAGCTACATGAGGCTCATCCGATTCTGAC
Source organism: Schistocerca gregaria (assembly GCF_023897955.1). Lineage (NCBI taxonomy): Eukaryota > Metazoa > Arthropoda > Insecta > Orthoptera > Acrididae > Schistocerca > Schistocerca gregaria. The sequence continues at coordinate 662,914,238 of NC_064922.1, forward strand.
TGAGGCAACAGGTCAAATCTATTTTCAAGATTTATGACAAAGCTGCCTGATGCTCTCCTTTGCCTGTTACCCCTATTACCTGTTGCCACTTCCCACCTCTGTTCACCCTTCTCCCTCTTTAACCTGTCCAGATACTCTCTTGCCTTGTCTAAGTCAGCCTGAAGAGCTTGAAAACCTGGAAGGTTATACCCGGTAGGAGATAAATGTCCTTACGGCGTGTTATGCACAGCTTGGTACCTGGGATAAGTCCAAGTGTGTTATATTTCCTTGCCATGGTTAAATAAATAGGTTTCAAAGATTTCTTAGCAGTCTTTTTTTTACCATGCTTCTTAAAAGGGTCACAGCAAATTCTTTGCCTGTCTTCAAATGTTCCCCAATAAAGCCTTTTGTGAGAAAAGCAAACACTCTCAATATTTTCACAGGTGCTTCTTAGCTTCAATAGTTCAATATCAGCTTGGTATATCTATTAAATCGAGCTCTTCACTGCTACTATTTTTCTTCTGACACACAACTGCTGACACAAACCTCAAGAACACTTGTTTTCCATTGTGGTTTTTAATCAACTGTGTATGTTGGTTTGAAACTTTTTCTTGTCCTCTAATTACCAGACAGAATGGCTGCTTATGTAAGAAACACAAAATCAAGACAAACAAGTCCTCCAGATATGTAAAGTGCACAGACACACAAAAACCTAACACACACAGCTTGTGTTGCATGTGGGTGTTGCTGCTAGACTGAATTTTTCATTGTTGTTTCATGTATTGTTGATTAGCTATTTGAAGCAATTAATTATTACAGCATTACTGAAAAAGTAAAAGATCTAACAATAGAGGACAAATACCATTCTGATTTTTTTATGTTGAAAAGTATGGCAGTAGGAATTAATTGAAACAAAAATTCAGATGGTGAAACTTATGATTCTGCTGAAAAAATTCCTGAAATTGGAGAAAAAAAAGGTGAGAAATTACATTAATTACAAATTTTCAAACATTTGCATCTTAGACGCAGCACCTTAATAATTTTAATAATATAGCTGTATTCTTTTACTTTCCAGTGACACCAAATTGAATAAAATTGATTCATAAATAAAAAAGTTATAGTGGTTACAAACTTACAAGGCACATCGTTTCTCAACGCCAGTTGGTAGAAGGGCCCCACATTTCAAAATGGTCTCCTAATTACAATTTTGGTCAAAAAGTTCCATAAAAAATATTTTTACCCTAACTCATTATGTACATTTGTACACCAAATTTTCAGAAAAATCTGTGACATAAGGGCAATGGCCACTGGGTGATTTCACATAAAATTACCCTGGTCAGTTGTGGCCTAGGACCATTCTAGCAGTTGCCTGAAATTTAGGAAAACCTAAATCAGAATGGCCAGACAGAGCAAATTCTGTCTTCCTGAATATGAGGTCATTGTCTTAACAATAGCACGGCTTCATTTTGTTTGTCCCTATTCTACAGTGTTTTTCAATTTGCACCAAATAATGTCTTTTATAAAACAACTTAGATTTGCACACACTAAGGATATCTGGTGATGAATCATGGACCACAAATGTGATGCTGTGTCCCTTTCACTCCCTCAAGTCAGTACAGAAGATAGACTTCTGTGATTATATGTAGAACTATTAGTGGGAGACTTAATGTTTTCCTTAATAAGACAAATGGAATGCAAGATGCATTTATTCAGTTCAGTAAGGATCACCAATTTTTAAATGGTTCTTTATATTGAACCAAACTAGTACATCCAGTTGATTATTTGTCTGGTCCTTTTCCACAGTTTAAAAACTATGTTCATGTTTTTACACCTGTGGTCCATATAAAATCTCAGCGAGAACTGAATGTATTTATAAATAGTATGTCACTGCAGGACATACGCTGTTGTAAATGGATAATAGAATGCTGAAAGTGCAGAGTGCTGATGATATTCATTTTCCGAGTATCTTTGCGTGTGTTCATTCCATGTGAATTGACACTCACTGCTCATCTGTAAAACCTTTTGTTTGTTACACAATCTACAAATTTTTCATTTATGCCTAATGTGACTGAATTGTTTTCCCTCTTTAATGCTGTAATGTGTACTGTTTTTCTTTATGATCAATGTTACTGCCCAACTGTAAAAAATTAGCAAATAAAACTTTGCCTCCATCTTTTATACTGTCTGGAGAGTTACATTGTGTGTGTGGGGAGGGGTGTGGGCTCACGTATAGGCGCGCGTGCCTGTGTGTTCTTTGTCCACAATAAGTTGACAGTTCATGTGTTGGCTGTCAGAAATGGCAAGAGGCATGCCTTGCCCCTGCATTCAGAATGCCAAGGGGAAGGTGAGCGGAAGGCAGCGTTGGCTTCTTGACACACTCTTGGCATGATTACCCTTAACAACTTGCACAGTAGTACTTCGCTTCTAGCTTAACATTGAAAATGCTCAGAAATAAACAAATAGCTTTCAACTAGCGCCAAATTTCTCCACTTTTGGCAGCACCAGTTAAATTGTCAAGTTATCATGGACATGCAGTATAAGAATAGAACTGGGTGCAATACACTACCTTGACACAAACCTATGTTTCATGTTCCTTGGCTGACAATTGTTTTACTAAAAATTTATCATCAGATGTTGAACTTCTCTAATTTTTGCATCCATTTTCCAGGTAAGACAGACCTCATGTGTGCTATTCACCCTACACCTTTTGCTCCTACCTTTTTTTATTAATGCCAGAAGCTTTGGACAAGTCTCAGAATATGCATGCGGGCAGTCATCTTTTTGTTAATTTTATAATGGCTGATATTGTACCTCTTCCAACTGTAGAAACTAAAATGTACTTTGTTAAAAAGTTTGTATTTATTTATGAAACTCATTTAGTCTTTCATGATTGATTCAGATATTTTTCGGAATGCAGACAAGAGTGATATTGACACGTAGTCTCGATACACTTCACGTTACCTTTCTTTAGTAAGGGTATAACTTGTGTGTGCTTTAGGTACTCTGGAAAAATACCTGCACGAAAGGACTTACTTGTTAATGGGGCTTGTATGCTATCTGTGCATTTCTTCAGGATAGTGTGGAATCTTATCTAAGCCTACTGACTTACTTTTAATTTCTGTTTTAAAGATTATGGCACGATTGGCTGGCAGACCCTTGAGGGATATTCAACCTGGCTGTTTGAAAGTGCTTTCGATTGGGCAGCTCTGTGGCAACTACTGAGCAAAGGGGATCTTCTATTTAATGTGGAATCTGAAATACATGTCTTTAGGTATATCTTCATGTATCATTTGAGACATGAAGACTAGCATAATGGCGCATTGAAAAGTTCTGGTGTCTGACAGGGATTCAATTCTGTGATCTTACACTCTCAAGGCTAGCACATCATCCCTAGGCCACCAAGCCCAACTATTTCTGTATTGTCTTTCTGACTTCAAGCTCTATTGTGAGAAACATCATTATTGTGTGTGCTGTGTAAGTCATGTGAATGCTATATGTGCTTTGGAAGATTTTGTTGGAACTCCTCTACAATGTCAGGGAAGTGAGATATAAAAATTTGGCAATTCAGTGGATTTTCTAATGTTACACCCCCATCTCTGATTTGTGTGTTGTTATACTTGTGTTTACCTTTTGTAGTTTCATGTTCTATCATATCCCAAATTATTTTGCTTTTATTTTCTGCATGACATATTTTTTGTGGTTGATTGACTTTTATGCAGTAAACAGTAACTTCTTGTTTTTTTTTTAATTAGTATTATTTTAGCTGTATAGTAATCTAGGAACTGTGGATTAGTGTATTGCTTTTGTGCAGAACAGAGAAATTTGTGTCTTATAGGACTTTCCAATTCCTGCAGTTATCCATTCTTTTTCCTTAGCTTCTACAGTTGAAGTACCTCCTTTTGGAAATGTATTAATGCAAAGAATTTCTAGAATTTAAGAGAACTTAGCATTTACATTGTTTTCCATATACTCTTCATCTGAGGCTTTATTTGCTAGTACTATAGCAGTACTGTATCTTTTACCCCCCCCCCCCCCCCCCCCCTTCCCCAGAAGATACTTTCATTGTACAGCAGTTTAGGGTGTTTTACCAAGCTTGTCTTCAGCCTTATTCACTAACTGTAATGATAGTTTAGGGGGATTTTACTGTCTTGATCAGGACAGTTGGACTATGTTTTTCAACAATCGAAAGCTGATATAACAAAAAGTATAAATATAAATCAAGTAAAGATTCATTGATTATAATATGAAAAAATGTTGTTTTACCTTCCCTTTAAATGTGAATATCAGAAATTTACACAGTAAGCTGCTAGTCATCTTCAAAACCTTGTCACGGGTGGGGGCGAATGGACATAGTATTAAATGCCCACCAATGTTTTTTAAGAACTCTGTGAATTATGCCCAAATTTGCTTTTGAAAACATTGGAATCTACAGTATTAAACAAATTCTCTATGCGATGAAATATGAATAAATGGAACATTATTAATATACTTAACAAAAATTACAATCGAAGTGTATCACGGTTGGGACTCGTGGAATAGAATGCGCTGAAATTAATTTTTCATGTTAATTTGTAGATGGATCAGTAGTTAACATATTTAGATCTGTCTTCCTATTTAAATAATCTTGTAGGAAAGTTTTGTTTGCTGTGAATAAGATTGGTTAGTTGGTTGACATGGTGGAAGGGGCTAAACAGTGAGGTCACCAGTCTCATTGGATTAGGGAAGGATGGGGAAGTAAGTCAGCTGTGCCCTTTCAGAAGAACCATCTGGCATTTACTTGAATGATTTAGGAAAATTGTGGAAAACCTAAATCAGGATGGCTGGATGTGGGTTTATAAATAAGATCTCTATCTCTGCGGCATTACCGTAAGTCCTCAGTACCTAACTGTTTAAATTTAAAAAATGGACAGAAAACTATGTAGCTTACTACTCACCCACTTTGAAAAACGTCAATCTCCTGAAGGCTCATAATGTAAGGTATTCATAATATTTTTGATGCTGGATTTGGGAGAACAGCACAAAGTTGTTCAAACGTTATGTAGGATTCATTCTTGTCATCAACTCTGAACACCTTCACCAAATCCCCTGCTCATACACATAATCTGTATGTCTCAGTTTTTTTCCAGAGTCTTCTGTGCAATTGCAGCATACCCATATTTGGCCGATATCTTTCTTGCAGTTTAGGACTTCAACAAAATAGGTGTTCTTTGCATGATCTTTTCGACAGCAGGTTTTGACCCTATAAGTTCTTCAAGATTATGTGACAGGTCTTTGAAATATAATCGTTCATCGGTTATCTCAGACTCTATAGAGATGAAAGAATGTACACTGAGTGTATAGTGAAAAACGTGATTATTTCAATATCTGGATATTCTTGCTAGAGAGAGAGAGAGAGAGAGAGAGAGAGAGAGAGAGAGAGAGAGAGAGAGAGGGGGGGGGGGGGGGGGGGGGGAGTCTTTTACTGTCTCGTTTATGTGATGTTTCTGCAAGCTATTTTCCCAGTTGATGGGTCCCCAGTAGACTTCTGCTGGGGGGATGTAACGGAAAATGTAAACATTTATTTTTAAAAAAATCATTACAGATATATTTAGTAATGCACAAATCTAAAACTTTGCATTTGTAAAGCAAAGGAGCTGTGTGTTGATGGAAAAATATAATAAAATATGCAGGGTTAATATTTTGCCAAAAAATTCAAATTTTTAAATGTTGTATTGTCTTTTTTTTATAAAAAATGTTATGAGACAATTGAACTACAGGTATTAATTTATGGTACAAATTCTATGCTTAACAGTTTTTAATTTTGCACATCCAAAACTATTTTTTTTAATTACAATCATCAAAAAATCAGAATATAAGTGCAGTATCTCATATTTTTTAGTTCCAGGGTGACAGCAACCCGTAGTGAGCAATTCCTGAAAGTTTCATTGCATTAGCACTTGTACTTTTTGAGACAAGGCTTCTAATAACATAAAAAATGTAAAACAGAGAAAATGAGGTTCAAAGATTTTCTTCTCATACTTCTACAAGTAATAAGTTTACCCCAATTTTAAAATCTCCATACTGATACTCCTCATCCTCCAGGTTTCTCTTCTCTTTGAATCTGCCTGGCCTGTATTTGCAGATAAGACACTTGATCTGATCGCTTTCTCGTCGATGGTATAAAGATGCTTTTGTTGTAGACACACCAGGATCCATGCCAACTCTCTTCAGCACTTCATTCTGCCATTATTTCCGTTATTGTAACATAAAACTGCACCATAGACACCTATTTTAAATACTTCAAGTCCACAGAATGTCTGTTTTGAGCATTTAATCCAAATTAAATTACTGAGGCTTTCATTTGCGTTTTGTGTCTTTCTGTGAAGACGCTTCCTCAATAAATCAGAGTTTGCAAGAAACCTGAATGTGTGCGTAATTACATTCACAACAGTTTCTGGTGATGAGTGAATACGTCTCATTTCTGTTGTTCAACTTACACCAATTGTATTTTGCACACAGATAGTGCATTGGCATTTGGTCAATGCATAGTTTGTGGAAAAAAAATTCCCCACACAGCACACCTCATTGCCTCTAAATTGTGTGTGTTTTTCCTCAAAGCTCTTCCATAAAATAACTGAAGAGAATCAATTTCTTCCAGAGAAAGCCAGCCCTTTCCTCCTACAGGCTTTCTATCCTCAAGTACTTCACCTTTCTTCTCTTTCAGCAAGAGATGACACCTACCACCAAGCCTCTTTTGGATCTGTGTTGTATTTTATTGTACACATTTTTATCTGTTTCAGCTTTGAATGAAATGGATCCCCACCACCAAGTTATTTAGTATATCTAACACCGTACTGGTCCTTAGATCTGGAGAACATTCTCACAACTACAGCAGCCTTCATGCCCCCACTTAAGCCACTATAATTTTAGAGCATGCTTTTCTTGCCACAGTTTCTCGCTGTCTTCATTGATGGACATTTTCCTTGTTGCACACTGATGTCACTATTTAGACATAATTACTTTACCTGAGTAATACTAATAACAAATGCTTCTCCATACAGAGATGTGTGACCCCTTTTCATTCAGGTCCCATCTACAGACACACACACGTCAGTAACATTTGTAGGAAATTCACTGTCATGAGTATCTCCACAGGATCAATTTCTTTTTGGTTTATCTCCAGTTCCTCCACTGCTTTCTTCATAGAAACTTGGCCAGTATCGCATACAACATCAGACATTTCTTTATTTTCTCAAACCTTGCACAAGGTGGAGGCATGTTCAGAAAACCACACAATAAATTACATCCTTCCCTGCCCTGTCCTGTTCAAGGCATCTCAGAGCGTATGCTAATCTAAAATTGCTTTCATAGGTACCAGCTTTTTTATGGAGGAAAATGAAAATTAGCAGCCACACAAATTACAGATCAATTTAAAATCACAAGCTATTCCCACTCGTCTTTCTTCAACAACAATCATGCATTCCATATTTTTACAGCTAACACATGAACATGAAAGCTTTATAGCCTGGCAGAGAAGGTCTAAATCAAAGAGTCTGAATCCAGTGGATTCCATATCAACATTATTCACGCACCTTAACAATTCTTCTGTCCCAAGTTTCAACACTGAAGCTGAGAGCTCATGTTCTTCATTTTGAGCTGCTTCCTCCTTTTTTGTTGGTAAACTGATTTCTGTGAAACCTCCATTTCCTAAACACAGTTTTTCCACCACCCATTACGCATAAATTTGACTTCCACGTAAAGGTTTGCGAATTCAACCTTCCACCTACTAATATGTGTTAGTATTGTCAAAAAGTAAATAAACCACTTGCAAGAAAGTTTTCAGGCAAAGATATAGATGTCGGCCAAAGATATTTAAAGAAAATAGCCTTCACACTGACAAAAATTCTGCTGAAGCAAGCAGTTTCCGAAATGTCGGAAAAGGTGGGAGTGGCTGCCAGTGCAGAGTTCATCAGTTTAACAATTTAAAGGCATTTCTAAAGCTGCTACCACAATAAAATTCACACACAACATAGATTAAACTGCATAGATAAAGAAAATAATATTTTTGAAAAATCGATTTTTTGGACCAAAATCCATTACATCCCCCCTTAACATTCATACAATATAACTGCCTGCAGGTGTTATCATTTTTGAAAAAAAATTGATTTTGAGCAGATAATCAACTCTTAAGTTTGCAAGTTGATGATTTCATGTCTCCTAAGAAAATCTGCTTGCTACCTTTTGAGGCAGGCTTTGCCACACAAGCTTTTTTTAAGGGGGCTGAAAGAAAGCACATTCCTTACCTGAGAAACACCTTTGGTGTGGGACTGAAAAAATTTATACGATTGTATCTGGGAAGCACAGGTCTGTCTCTAACTCATTTTCACTTATCACAGATTTTTGTTGATCATGGTCTCTTTCTTTTTCTTTATGAGTGCTGTATTTGCTGGCACCTCTGTGCAGCTTTTCTCGGAGTTATCTTTTATGCTTTGCCGACATTCTTTTTCCCTTTTTTCTGAATATATTATAAGTCAATATTAGTGCAAGTCATTAAGGTATGTGATCTCAATCATTATAACTCTAAACAAGAAGTGTTAAATGATTTAGATCTCAGTATATAAAAAAAGTCACAAGTGGGTCACAATTACTTTAAACATTTATGTGTGGTCATTTACACATTAAACACTAATTCTGGGTCACTAGATGTATTAATTGGGTTCTCTCACTCCTAAGTTAAAATAAACAAGTAAACTTTCTCACATGTGGAACACTAAAGGTATAGCAGTTTTTGTAAATTAGCTGTATACTTAATATCTCACCTCTCTTTAAAAACTGAAGCTTGCCTGAAAGATATTGTGTGCTTGAAACATAACACTTGAAACTACTACTTAATTGTAATAGCTGCCAGTATAAAAAGCAAACTTTTTTATTCTCCAGCCTCATCTACAGATATGCTGATTTCATTTAATTATATTTCTTCAAATAATTTTGTAACTTTGATGATCTTTTTTTAAAGTTAGTCTCAGGCTCAGTTGCACTTAAAAATACCCAGAGGCCAAAATCTTTCATAAATACTTTCCCTGTTGATACCACTAAGTAAATAGTCTTAAGATTGATGGTGATCTTTTTGATACCCTAGTAGCAATATTTACCATTTGTGGCAGCCTGAAACTGATAGGAATACATGACTGCACTTCATGGTAATTCTACAGTAAAAAACTTGTACATTCATACAACGATAAGACTATATTCTGTATTTCATATGACTGCACCAGGGCTCTATAATGAATAATATGTGCCGTTCAAAGAATGTAATTAAAATTCAAGCTGGTATACTTTATTTTGAATAGACTGCACACGCTGATGACAAATGCACAATTCTTAGCAAATTTCTGTGGTGTTTGTGCCTTCCAGTATGGTACATTGTATTTTTTGTGTACATGTTGAAGGAACTTCCAAACTGATAAGACACTTACTGAGAAATGGTTTTCTTGTGGAGTCCACATAGTAGTCTCATGGAATGGAATTTGGAAAATGAGATTCAGTAACATAATATAAATTCTCGAGACATTCCAAATTCCATATAGAAGAGACCATGAGTGTTCTTTTTGCAGTGCATGTGAAAGAATTGGTAAACCCTCTTCATTCTTTTTTTAACAGTTGCGCAAAGAACTACCGAGGTGCAGCAGCATAAACACATCACAATGAACACTTACAAAGGTGTGAGTTATTTGTAATCTCATCAGTTGTGTTGTACTTTCTTCTTGTATTACTCGGCTCTGACAATTGGCAAAATGTGTTAAATATTTGCTCACTCATTGCTTTATTGGTAGGAAGGGCAACAGTTATGGTTTCGATATGGAGCAGTAGCAATACAATCAATGTGAATTCTAATATCAGTGTCATCGTAACTGCCGTCTGCTTCACATCTCCTGTGTTTTTCTTACATTTCTGCTTTTAGGAAGCTTGAATTTTCGAGTACTGGTAATAATGTTCCATAGATTTCGCGCGTGTTTTGAGTACAGTCCAGAGACAGTTAGTACTTATTTTCATTGTTTCCAAACAGAAGTGTCTACAAACCACAGTTTATTCAGCTATCAGCCGCCTTTAGTGAATTAGCAGTCTAGTTAAAATTTGATTGCTTAACTCTCTACAGTAAATTGTTGATTTCTTAGGATGGATAGAATGTGTTACTGCTGTGTACGGGCACAGGAGGAGCTGGTGGCTGTTCGCGAACAGCTGAATGTGCTGATGGCCATGACCAACTGTCTTCAGGCTGCTGCCTCGGAGTGCAGTGGCAGTTGGGAGTCTGGTGCATTGCATGGTACAGCCCAGGTGTTACATGTTTCACCCATGGGCCCTGCCCTGCTGTCGAGACATCTTTGTGGGTACCGGGCGCGGTTGGGCCACCCTCTCCCCAAGGGGAGTGGCAGGTTCAACGGTGTTTGCGTCGCACGAGGTGGAGGGTCAAAGTGGAGGCTGGCCATGTGGCATCGCCCGGTCTCCCTGTGAGTGGACATGTGGCAGGACCGAGAAGGCACACGGGGGGAGGGGTTTATTAGTGATTGGGAGCTCTAATGTTAGGTGGGTGATGGAGCCCCTTAGGAAATAGTGGAAAGGTCGGTCTGCTTGCCGGGGGGTCTCATCCGAGATGTGGAGGGGCTCTCCCAGTGGCGATAGAGAGCGCTTGGTGCACCTGACTGCAAATTGTTGCTCATATCAGCAACAATGGCTCCTTTCGTCTGGGTTCAGAGGTCATCCTCAGTTCATACAGGCGGTTAGCAGAGTTCGTGAAGGCGGAAAGCATCGCTCGCAGGCTGGAATCTGAGCTAACTATTTGTAGTGTCATTCCCAGAATCAATCGCAGTCCTCTGGTTTGGAGGTGAGTTGAACGCTTAAACCAGAGGCTCAGACGATTCTGCGGATATCTGGGGTGCAAGTTTCTTGACTTCCGCTTTCGGTTGGAGATATATAGGGTCCACCTGAGTAGGTCAAGCGTGTACTGCATGCAGGAAGCAGCTACAAGGGTAGCAGAGCACGTGTGGAGTGCACATGTGGATTTTTTAAGGTTAGAGAATTCCCTCCCTAGGCCCGACAAGACGCCTCCTGAGACGCCACGAGGTAGCGGTAGGCAAAACACAACACAGAATTACAATATTAATGTGGTAATAGTAAAGTGCAGGAATGTCTATAGAAAGGTCCCAGAACTGCTCTCATTAATAAACGGTCACAATGCCCACATAGTACTAGGGACGGAAAGTTGGCTGAAATCAGATGTAAACAGTAATGAAACTCTAAATTCAGATTGAAATGTATACCGCAGAGACAGGCTGGACAGTGAAGGGGGAGGCGTGTTTATAGCGATAAGAAGTGCAATAGTATTGAAGGAAATTGGCGGAGATCCGAAATGTGAAATAATTTGGGTGAAGGTCACGGTTAAAGCAGGCTCAAACGTGGTAATTGGATGTTTCTATAGGCCCCCTGGCTCAGTAGCTGTTTTGGCAGAACACCTGAAGGAAAATTTGAAAAATATTTCGAGTAGATTTCCCGACCATGTTATAGTTCTGGGTGGAGATTTTAATTTGCCGGATATAGACTAGGAGACTCAAATGTTTGTAACGGTTGGCAGGGACAAAGAATCCAGTGAATTTTTTTTAAGTGCATTATCTGAAAACTACCTAGAGCAGTTAAATAGAGAACGGACTTGCGGCAATAACATATTAGACCTTCTGGTGACAAACAGACCCGAACTATTTGAAACATTTAACGCAGAACGGAATCAGTGATCATAAAGCAGTTACAGCATCGGCAATTTCAGCCGTAAATAGAAATATTAAACTAAGGTAGGTAGATTTTTCTGTTTAGCAAAAGTGACAAAAAGCAGATTTCAGAGTACTTGACAGCTCAACACAAAAGTTTTATCTCAAGTATAGATAGTGTTGAGGATCAGTGGACAAAGTTCAAAATCATCGTACAATATGCATTAGATGAGTATGTGCCAAGTAAGATCGTAAGAGATGGAAAAGATCCACTATGGTACAACAACCGAGTTAGAAAACTGCTACGGAAGCAAAGGGAACTTCACAGCAAACATTACATAGCCAAAGCCTTGCAGACAAACAAAAATTACATGAAGCAAATTGTAGTGTGAGGAGGGCTATGCAAGAGGCTCTCAACAAATTTGAAAGTAAAGTTCTATGTACTGACTTGGCAGAAAATCCTAAGAAATTTTGGTCTTATGTCAAAGCGGTAGGTGGATCAAAACAAAATGTCAGGACACTCTGTGACCAAATTGGTACTGAAACAGAGGATGACAGACTAAAGGCCGAAATACTAAATGTCTTTTTCCAAAGCTGTTTCACAGAGGAAGACTGCACTGTAGTTCCTTCTCTAGATTGTCACACAGATGACAAAATGGTTGATATCGAAATAATGTCAAGAGGGTTGGAAAAACAATTAAAATCACTAAAAAGAGAAAAGGCCGCTGGACCTGATGGGATACCAGTTCGATTTTACACAGAGTACGCAAAGAAGGGACGTCGAACAGATGTGCAGAATTATAGATACATATCAGTAATGTCGATCAGTTGGACATAATACGTGTTCCAAAATTCTACAAGTATAAAGGCTTTTCTGGAGACTAGAAATCTACCCTGTAGGAATCAGCATGGGTTTTGAAAAAGACGCAAGTGTGAAATCCAACTTTCGCTATTCCTCCATTAGACTCAGAGGTCCATAGATACGGGTTCCCAGGTAGATGCCGTGTTGCTTGACTTCCACAAGGCATTTGATACAGTTCCCCACAGTCGTTTAATGAACAAAGTAAGAGCTTATGGAATATCAGACCAATTGTGGGATTGGATTGAAGAGTTCCTCGATAACAGAACACAACATGTCATTCTCAGTGGAGAGAAGTCTTCTGAAGTAAGAGTGATTTCATGTGTGCCATTGGGGTGTGTCTAGGACCATTGCTATTCACAATATATATAAATGACCCTGTCTATAACATCGGAAGTTCACTGAGGCTTTTTGCAGGTGATGCTGTAGTATATCGAGAGGTTGTAACAATGGAAAATTGTACTGGCATGCAGGAGGATCTGCAACGAATTCATGCGTGGTGCAGGGAATGGCAATTGAATCTCAATGTAGACAAGTGTAATGTGCTGCGAATACATAGAAAGAAAGATCCCTTATCATTTAGCTACAATATAGCAGGTAAGCAAGTGGAAGCAGTTAATTCCATAAATTATCTGAGAGCAGGAATTAGGAGTGATTTAAAATGGAATGACCATATAAAATTAATTGTCGGTAAAGCAGATGCCAGCCTGAGATTAATTGGAAGAATCCTACGGAAATGCAGTCCGAAAACAAAGGAAGTAGGTTACAATACACTTGTTTGCCCACTGCTTGAATACTGCTCACAGGTGTGGGATCTGTAAGAGATTGGGTTGATAGAAGAGATAGAGAAGATCCAATGGAGAGTAGTGTGCTTCATTACAGGATCAGTTAATAATTGCGAAAGCTTTAGGAAGATGATAGATAAACTCCAGTGGAAGAATCTGCAAGAGAGGCTCAGTAGCTCGGTACGGGGTTTCGAGAACATACCTTCACCAAAGAGTCAAGCAGTATATTGCTCCCTCCTACATATATCTTGCGAAGAGACCATGATGATAAAATCAGAGAGATTAGAGCCCACAAGGAGGCATACCAACAATCTTTCTTTCCACGAACAATACGGGACTGTAATAGAAGGGAGAATTGATAGAGGTACCCATGGTAACCTCCGCCAGGTGGCTTGCGGAGTATGGATGTAGATGTAGATGTAGATCTGAAGAAAAGAGGGTAATTTTTTCAGTCTGTTTTGTCACCTTAAGTAAACTTCACACGCTATAATGACTAGTGAAAAGTTTGGGGAGGTAGGAGGTCATAGTATTAACTGTGACAGACATGGCACGTCTAATTCATGTATGGAGTTAATTTGTAAGATTTTTTCATTGGTTATAAAATATTGACAGTCACAGGTCAACGTACCTGTTTCCATGTAACATTTGTTCAGTTGTCAATAATGGTGTATAAGGTAATTAGTGTATGTGGAAGTTCTATATTCTGTAATATAGACGGAAAACAAACAGTAACAGACATAAGAAGTGCTGAAAACATTTTAAATTTTTTTAAAGAGTTTGGAGGAAATGAAAACTTCCCTGTCGACTTGTTTCATACTTTCAGTAAGAAAATATAGGTATGTCTCAAAGTTAACGATTCCCATACCAATAATCACTTGAAAAAATATTTTTCTAAAATTGGTGTAAATAAAGGATGTTTCTATCAGAAATAGTACATACCTATGGGTAGCCCTACTTGACATGTATTTTAGGTTATTTACATATTCTTGTAACTGAGCAATGTCAAAAAGAATAATAATGTTAAATGGAGACAACCATGTGGAATATCCCTCAAGCCAACTGCCACTATCTGTATCATTTACAAGCTGCACGTGCCTAATTACCTATGGACTTGTCTCCCGTGAGTTTTGTTGCTGGTAGTTATGGTTCTAGGATTAGTCACCCATCCTATTTACAGATGATGCTACCTTTGCAAGCAGTGGTACCATCATCTTCTGAACACCCACCTATGGGCTACGGACAATCTCCATGCAATGATGACAGTGAACCATTGCACTGGTTCAGCCTGTGTGGGGGCAGGGACTATTGGTGACTGCTTGGTGGGACTAGTCATCCTTCCACAAAGATGATGCATATCTGAACTTCCTGTGGGTGACCCTGCTGGAAGACGTGTGCATGGTGGTTCAATGAGTGATGTGGCTACTACTGGATAATGATCCAGCACACTGCCCTCTCAATGTGGAGTTAAAACACAAGTACAGACAGAACATTGGCATTTGTCTGGTGTATCCTAATGTATGCTTTCACTCACAGAACCTATATTGTCAATTATGGTTTGTCTTCACTTTCCTCAAGTGGATGTACATATTTCCATATGACCTCCTTTGCTCCTTATCCTCTCAGGGATAGTTTCTTACAGCTTACACACATTAGGAAATGTTCACATAGTGATCGATTATAAACTTGGTTCTTGCCAGCCACATGGATAAATCAACCAAAAAAGCTGAAAATAGTAGTTTGCATACACTTCATCACTCCTCTTCTATGGCATAATCTTTTGCATCTAAAGTGAAAATATATTTATTGTACAGAAGTGTACATAATATTGTTACTGCAAAGTTCATAACCTAACATGTCCAAGATGCCTCTTCAGGTGCCAAGGGATTCTCATGCTCAACTGCCAATACATATACTCAAATATTGTGATTAACAAGTGAATTTAGGATAACTGCACAATTCAAAACATACAATAGGACGTATGTGAATGAAGCACAGCTTTTATAAGTAGTGGAAGTTAACTTCTCTACTGCTAGCCACCAGTAAGCAGAAGCCACGCACAACAAAGACAATGAAGATTTTTTAGGATAAGTACTGCATTAGAAATACGTTGGACAAAAAACTAAAAATTGTTTCAATTACAGTATCTAACACCCTAATGTTCAGTCACTTGAGAATAAAATTAACTATGTTGCAATCACTACTCCAGTATCAACTAAAAATGGTGGTACTACCAGCTTTGTGGCGTATAAATTTCTGCAATACGAGTAAATGCTATATTGACCCAATTGAAAAAAATTTCGAGCTTTGTATTCTAGAAATTAATTTAATTATTCACATACTTGTCTATGAAGCATCGAGTAGAAATCTGCCAGTCTTTGTTCTTCTGCCCGGAATGCCAAGATGATTGGGGAGTTTTTTCTTTCCGAAGTCGAAGAAATGGATGTAGAGGGTGTGTCTAGTTCCAACAAGACAGCACCATGGCTCACACAGCACAGACATCTATGAATCTCTCATACAAACACTTCCCTGACCATTGTACCTCCTTGAAGTGTGATATTCAGCAGTCAGCATGCTTGCCACATTTAGCCCCGTGCAGCTTTTTCTTATGGGGCTATCTTAAAGCCTAGGTGTATACCGATTGTCCATGGATGATGGGTGAGCTGAAGAACGATGTATGTGCTGTTGTTGCCAAATAAGATGGATCTGCTGGAGAACCTTCAGATTTCAACTCTCCGAAGGCATTGAGGAGAACAGAGGCCATCATCATGACATAATTTTCATAACCTAATGAAGTAAAACTTTAAATGTACGTCTGCGTAAAGGAAAGATAATGAAATTGATATCCCCAGTATTTTCAGTTTTCTAAAATAAGGAAGTTTCTGTGCTGCACCCTCTATTCTGATCAATATAAGATAACTGCAAGTATTGTCATAGACATTTCAAAAGCCTTTGGTGTAATCTTGTGCTCAAAAAATTGAATAGCGTATGTGTGGCACATGGCTGGTAATGCTCATACTTAAAAACGAACAGGCAGAAAATGATATGTATATGAGTTTAGCATTATGAATAAAATAAGAAACAATTATTTCCTTTTCAGCAAATTGCCAGTAAAATATGGTGTACTGCAAGGCTGTCCTGTGTAGGACTGCTGCTCTTCCTGATTTATGTTGACTGCTTTGTTAAATCTATGAACTATCCTATATGCCAATGACACCAGCATATTGATCACCGAATCTAGTCTGGAAACACTGCAATCTCCAGCAGAAAGCTATGAAAAGTCTTTGGGGAATGGTTCATCAAAAACAAACTCATCGTAAAAAGTGTGTCAACTTTCATTAATTTCCACTATCTGGTTAAGTATCTATTCAACAAAAATTTAAAAATGGTCCCCTAAAAAATGTAAGTGAGACAAAAGTCTTGGGTCTGTGGTTTCAGCAGGACTTTACGAAATGCTTGTAAATAACTTGTGAAAGAAGCTCTCATCTATGTTCTACTGCTTGAGAATAAAATCTGCAACAAATAAAACAATTGTACTGCAGGCACACTATAAGCAGTTCAACTCACTGTTCCAATGTGGGGTCACTTAATTTATACCAGGCATCTTTTGAAGAATACAAAAAAGAACTAAGAATAATTTGGCGGTTTTAAAAGATGGAGCCTTGAAAATATCTCTTTACGAAGCTTGGTGTTCTGAATGTTATACATTATTCATTTATTAAACTATCTTGTTCACAACAGACCACCTTTTGAAAACAGGCAAATTCCTACAGAACAAGAACGTAGAAAACTGTTGCCCCAGTGGGAAATCAAAAATATGCCAAACATATTCCAGAACAACAACCTATGAGAGGGGCATAATTAACACTGGTGTGAAACTACACAATAAGATACCAGAAGAAATAAAAATTGTTACGTATCCAATATTTAAAATGAAGCTAAAGACATTTCTAGTAACAAACTCTTTATGTACTGTAAAAGTACTCCTGACTATGTAAAAATAAATGTTACTTAACACACTGCCTACTGCAAATACAGTGATGGATGTTTCACCGCCAGTCAGATGTGCTGTGGCCACTGCTGTAGATAAGGCGTTCAAATGTGAGGTTCTGCTGTAGCTGCCGGTGGCCTCATGGTAGTCAATGCGTTAAACAATTAAAGTGAAAGAACAGGCGCCTAATTTTAATTTGTATATTTACTATACTCTATTCTTATTTTGACCTGTCTTTGAACAGTTACTGATAACCTTAGATTAAACGAATATCTACCTACCTGTCTATATGTTCGTGGTTTATTGTCACTCAACAGCTATGTTATCATTGCCCCATTTGCTTAATTACTTTCACTTTTTTTTGCTGATACTATTTGTAAATATAAACGTAGCATCATGGTGACCTGTCTAATATCAGTTGTATAATTTAACCTGTATGAGAAAACTGGACCAATAAAAACTCAGTCAATCAATGCAACAGGTTTCCAGCAAACATTGGGGAGGAAAGTGAATATCAGTGTGGATGTAAATTCTGCACAACTCTAAATAATGTATTTGAGGTACATAGATAGCTGACAGTCGTCTGGGTAAAATTGTCTCAGTTTTGAAATATTCGATAAAAAAAGCTGTGTTTTCCTTGGAACAAAATATTCTGGAAATTTTAGTTCCACATCAGATTTTCAGGTCAGGGCTGTCCGAAGGGACTATCAAGATATACAGTATCTGATCTAAAGTAGCTGGACACCATATGTAAATCAGAAATGTCCATCGTACATCACGAGGAAGTACCAGTCAGTACAAAAAGAGGCATGGAATACTGCATTGTCAGTGGCAGCAGACTGGGACAGTCAGTAGAGGTACTAGAGCTCCAAGCGCTAATAGAAAGCACTGATGCTCAAATCACTATAGGCACTCAAAGCTGGCTAAAGCTGGATATGAGCTCAGCCGAAATTTTTGCAATGAACTTAACAGTGTTCCAAAAGGATAGACTAAACACGGTTGGCGGTGGCGTGTTTGTTGCAGTCAGAAGTAGTTTATCTTGCTGCAAAATTGAAGTAGATGCTTCCTGTGGGTTAGTATGGTCAGCAGGTGTTGACAGATGTGAAAATTACCGAACTATCAGTTTAATAAGTCACAGCTGCAAAATACTAACACGAATTCTTTACAGACGAATGGAAAAACTAGTAGAAGCCGACCTCGGGGAAGATCAGTTTGGCTTCCGTAGAAATGTTGGAACACGTGAGGCAATACTGACCCTACGACTTATCTTAGAAGAAAGATTAAGGAAAGGCAAACCTATGTTTCTAGCATTTGTAGACTTAGAGAAAGCTTTTGACAATGTTGACTGGAATACTCTCTTTCAAATTCTGAAGGTGGCAGGGGTAAAATACAGGGAGCAAAAGGCTATTTACAATTTGTACAGAAACCAGATGGCAGTCATAAGAGTCGAGGGGCATGAAACGGAAGCAGTGGTTGGGAAGGGAGTGAGACAGGGTTGTAGTCTCTCCCTGATGTTATTCAATCTGTATATTGAGCAAGCAGTAAAGGAAACAAAAGAAAAATTTGGAGTAGGTATTAAAATCCATGGAGAAGAAATAAAAACTTTGAGGTTCGCCGATGACATCGTAATTCTGTCAGAGACAGCAAAGGACTTCGAAGAGCAGTTGAACGGAATGGATAGTGTCTTGAAAGGAGGATATAAAACGAACATCAACAAAAGCAAAACGAGGATAATGGAATGTAGTCGAATTAAGTCGGGTGATGCTGAAGGAATTAGATTAGGAAATGAGACACTTAAAGTAGTAAAGGAGTTTTGCTATTTGGGGAGCAAAATAACTGATGATGGTCGAAGTAGAGAGGATATAAAATGGAGACTGGCAATAGCAAGGAAAGTGTTTCTGAAGAAGAGAAATTTGTTAACAGCGAGTATAGATTTAAGTGTCGGGAAGTCATTTCTGAAAGTATTTGTATGGAGTGTAGCCATGTATGGAAGTGAATCATGGACGATAAATAGTTTGGACAAGAAGAGAATAAAAGCTTTTGAAATGTGGTGCTACAGAAGAATGCTGAAGATTAAATGGGTAGATCACATAACTAATGAGGAAGTATTGAATAGGATTGGGGAGAAGAGAAGTTTGTGGCACAACTTGACCAGAAGAAGAGATCGGTTGGTAGGACATGTTCTGAGGCATCAAGGGATCACCAATTTAGTATTGGAGGGCAGTGTGGAGGGAGACCAAGAGATGAATACAGTAAGCAGATTCAGAAGGACGTAGGTTGCAGTAGGTACTGGGAGATGAAGAAGCTTGCACAGGATAGAGTAGCATGGATAGCTGCATCAAACCAGTCTCTGGACTGAAAACCACGACGTCAGTATGGTCAGAGGTAATTGTTGGCAACCGGAATAAAATAACTGGACCTACCTCCCAATTCAGATGATAAAGTTGCTGAAAGGTTCAAAGAAAACTTGGGTTTGATTTCAAACATGTACGCAACTCATACGATAATATTTGGCGGTGCCTAATTTACCCTCGATATGTTGGCGAAAATGCATGTTTAATTCAGGAGGTACACGTAAAATATCAACCAAAATTGTGCTAAACGCATCCTCTGAAAATTATTTAGAGCAGTTAGTTCAGGAGCCCACGCAAATAGTAAACGGTTGTGAAAACACACTTGACCTCTTTGCAACAAATAATCCTTAGTTAATAATGAGCATCAAAACCGATTCGGGGATTAGTGAACACAGAGCTGTCATAGCGAGACTGAATATTGTAATCCTGAAATCCTCGGGAAAAAAAGCGTAAAATATACCTATTCAAAAAAAGCAGATAAAAATTCACTTGACGCCTTCCTATGAGAAAATCTCCACTCATTCCAAATTAATGATACAAGTTTAGACCAGATGTGGCTTAAATTCAAAGAAATAGTATTGACAGCAATTGAGAGGTTTATACCAAATAAATTAACAAACTTCGGTGCTGATCCTCCTTGGTACACAGAGCGGGTTAGAACAGTGTTGCAGAAACAATGAAACAAACATGCCAAATTTAAACAGATGCAAAATCCCCAAGATTGGCGATCTTTTGCAGAAGAGCTCGAAATTTAGCACGGACTTCAATGTGAGATGCCTATAACAGTTTCCAGAACGAAACTTTTTCTCGACACCTGGCAGAATATCCAAAGAGATTCTGGTCGTATGTGAAGTATGTTAGCGGCAAGAAACAATCAATGCCTTGTCTGCGCGACAGCAGTGGAGATACTATTGAAGACTGCTGCCAAAGCAGAGTTACTAAACACAGCCTTCCGACATGCCTTCACAAAAGACGATGAAGTAAATATTCTTGGAGTAGTGAAGCAACTTAAATCACTTAATAGAAGTAAGTCTTCTGGTCCAGACAGTATACCAATTAGGTTCCTTTCAGAGCACGCTGATGCATTAGCTCCATACTTAACAATCATATACAACCGTTCGCTTGACAAAAAGATCCGTACCCAAAGACTGGAAAGTTGCACAGGTCACACCAATATTCAAGAAAGGTAGTAGGAGTAATTCACTAAATTACAGGCCCATATTGTTAATGTCTATATGCAGCAGGATTTTAGAACATATATTGTGTTCGAACATTATGAATTACCTCGAAGAAAATGGTCTATTGACACACAGTCAACAGGGGTTTAGAAAACATCGTTCCTGTGAAACACAACTAGCTCTTTATTCACATGAAGTGTTGAGTGCTATTGACAAGGGATTTCAGATCGATTCCGTATTTCTGGATTTCCAGAAGGTTTTTGACACTGTATCACACAAGCGGCTCATAGTGGAATTGCGTGCTTATGGGATATCATCTCAGTTATGTGACTAGATTTGTGATTTCCTGTCAGAGAGGTCACAGTTCATAGTAATTGATGGAAAGTCATCGAGTAAAACAGGAGTGATTTCTGGTGTTCCCCAAGGTAGTGTTATAGGCCCCTTGCTGTTCCTTATCTATATAAACGATACGGGAGACAATCTGAGCAGCCATCTTTGGTTGTTTGCAGATGACGCTGTCATTTATCAACTAATAAAGTCATCAGAAGATAAAAAAAAACCTGCAAAACGATTTAGAAAAGATAGCTGAATGGTCCGAAAAGTGGCAGTTGACCCTAAACAACAAAAAATGTGAGGTCATCCACATGAGTACTAAAAGGAACTTGTTAAACTTCAGTTACATGATAAATCAGTCTAATCTAAAAGCTGTAAATTCGACTAAATACCTAGGTATTACAATTACGAAAAACTTAAATTGGAAGGAACACATACAAAATGTTGTGAGGAAGGCTAACTAAAGACTGCGTTTTATTGACAGGACCCTTAGAAAATGTAACAGACCTACTAAAGAGACTGCCTACACTACGCTTGTCCGTTCTCTTTTAGAATACTGCTGCGCGGTGTGGGGTCCCTACCAGATAGGACTGACGGAGTACATCGAAAAAGTTCAAAGGCAGCATGTTTTGTATTATCGCAAAACATGTGAGAGTGTCACAGAAATGATACAGGATTTAGGCTAGAAATCATTAAAAGAAAGGTCTTTTTTCGTTGTGACAGAATCTTATCACGAAATTCGAATTACCAACTTCCTCCTCTGAATGCAAAAATATTTTTTTGACACCGACCCCCATAGGGAGGAATGATCACCATGATAAAATTATGGAAATACCAGCTCATACAGAAAGATATAAGTGTTCATTCTCTCTGAATGCTACACGAAATTGGAATAATAGAGAATTGTGAAGGTGGTTCGATGAAACCTCTGCCAGGCACTTTAATGTGTTTTTCAGAGTATCCATGTAGATGTAGATGAATTCAATAGTGGTCTAGTCACCTGATGCCACTTGAGTAACAAAACTATCAGGGAGTTTCAACCCTTCTAAAGATGCCGAACATATGCTAATACAATTTTAATATGGATGCATGAAGTAACAACCATAGCCAAATCAAGAACAGGTAAACCTCAGGTACTAATGGACAGGACAATTGAGCATTGAAGAGAATGGTTATTTAAAAATAAAAAATAAAACAAAAAGGAAGAAGAAGAAAAAAGTGTAAGAAATACGTGGAAGGAATCACCCGTGAGTTCCAAAGTGCTACAAGCTGTTCAGCTAGCATAGCACATGGTAGTGTGTATGGAGTTAAAAGAATGTGATACTGTGCTCGAGCTCCCCATTGCCACACATTTCTGTAGTCACTGCTAAGCGACACTCAAGGTGGTGTAAAGAGCGATGCCACCACAGTGGATGAATAGAAATGAGTGACTTGGAGTGATCAATCACGCTATAACCGGCGGCAATCCGATGGAAGGGACTGGATTGGTCAATGTCCGGAGAACATTACTGGCCGTCATGTGTACTGCCAACAGTGAATTACAGAGGAAGATTGGGTCTAACATCCTGTCAACATCGAAGTTATTAGTGACGGAGCACAAGCTCAGATTATGTCAAGGAAGGGGAAGGAAACTGGTTGTGCCCTCTCAAAGGAACCATCCAGGGATTTGCCTGGAGCAATTGAGGGAAATTATGGAAAATGTAACGCTGGCTGGCTGGACACGGGTTTGATCCGTCACCCTCCTGATGCGTGTCCACTGCGCCATCTCGCTCGGTATTTGCGGAGGAGGTAGTGTTATGGTATGGGGCTGTTTTCCATTATTAGGGTGTGGACCTTTTACTGTGGTTAAGAAAATATTAAATGTGGAAGGATATTAATACATTTTAAAGACTGGGTACTGCACACAGCAAAGGAACAGTTCAGAGACTGACTGATTGTATCAGCGTGACAATGGACTCTGTCTTAAAGCAGCATCTGTGACATAATGTTTCCTGAACAATAACGTTCCTGAAATGGGCTGGCATGCCCAGAGTCCCAATGCAAACCCTTTGGGATGCGTTAAAGCACTCCAGACCCAGTGTCCCAACATCACTACCTTGTCTGTTTTTGGATCTTGAGAAACAGTGGACTGCCATTCACCAACAGATATTCACACACCTCACAATTTATCCCCAGTAGAATTCAAGCCACCACAAAGGCAAAGCTTGGACATGCCCCATATTAATGTCCACTAACAGGTGATGAGATAGTTTTAATAAGATAGTGGACAAATGGTATTTGGTTTATGGTGTTGTTTTGCTGTCATAAACTATAAGAACCTTACAATGCAAATGAAGAGACTAAATGTGAATGCCGTGAGTATGACAAAACAAAAAGCCTGGTAGAGGTCATGGAGTGACAGCTGCCGAGTAATTGTCTCAAGAGATTGAAACAGAGTGACAAAATTAGGAATATTTGTAAGCACGTCGATGCCTCTTTGAAGCTCCTACACTATCTTGCTTCCACAGGAAATGGTAAAATGTTCTCTAAAGAATTTTGATGAGAGTGTGAGGGATTTCTGGACAACAATCGTCAAATGGCACGGCTCAGTTGTCAAGCACCTGACTGACTATTTGTCGGCTTGGGTTCAATTCCTGTACTGCTACAGTCCTCACCCCCCCCCCCCCCTCCCCCAACCGCCCTCCTTTCTTTTAATTCTTCACTATATTAAACTATTAATTACAGAATTTAAATGTATTTAAGGGTTTCAGTTTATATACATAAAAGAAATATATTCATTATGATGACACCACCTGTGAAATAATACCTTTTTGGTCACTTTACAGGCTTAGAGCAGTTCTGCCCAGTGTACTAGGTTGTTCAAAGGTAAAATAACTTTCGTAATTCTGGATACAGTAATGTGTTGAAGTATATATTTCTGCAAGTATCTATGGGCTCGACAGGGAAAGATAATGATGTTAGGGTTCTTGCAAAGACTATGTAATGCGGTAAGAAAAGAGAGAGGGGGAAGGAAGGAGGGTGGGAGGGCGGGGCGAAGTGGAGCAATCATTCAATCACTTCACAAAAGAACAAAAAAACAGCTTAAAACTATTGGCACAATGAACCTCACAAAGCAAAAGACATAAAGCTTTATTTTTAAATATCTTATAACAAAGAGATGGACTGTACAACAAAGACTTTATCAGTAATTTGTGGCCACTATACATAAAAATCTTTAAATTATGGTAAACATTATGTTCATAATACAAAAATAATACAATTTCTATCTGCTCATCATAAAAAATGCAAAAGTTAACATTTAATGCCTGTGTTGGTCTCTCTTCTCTTGTTCTGCATCTAGATGGGATGGATATTGTGTGAGGTCCAATGTTAGCACTTTGCTGACGAGACACTCTCCTGCCTGTGTACATATAAACAAAAGGCAAATTTAAGCATCAGTGTCATTAACTTCAGTTTTTCAGTTGGTAAAAAATACTAAAGACCATTCAGGATAATAGAAGCATAAAGTATAAATAAGAATGAGTACCATTCTGTTGTTGAACATGAACAAGATTATATTGTATTTTAAGGAAATTTTTATTGCATTCTGGTATTCAACAAAAAGGCTTTATGAAGTGTAAAGTAACTACTTATTGTTTACGAATACAAGAAACCAAATTAATAATTTGTATGGAAATTTTCTAAACTATTAAAAAATGTTCTTTTTTATCAATCTTTCAATAATAATGTACAAGGAAACATGGATATACAGTACTAGAGATATATGCCATACAAGACTAACACATAAAGCTGTGGATGAGTTGCTTTAAATTACATTACTGAACTCTGCCACCAGTGGAATGGCAATTTATCTTCAAACTGATGTCTGCCTTCAATATTTGCATGCATTAAACCGTCAACTATGTTAATATTACATTGTATGTGTATAAACTATGAGTATCACACACTCCCTCAAAAAAGAATTCAAAGATTGACTCATCAAACATACAAAACGGAATGATTGCCTTTCCCGCTAAAGGAAACAGTGAATGGGTGTAGAAATTTTGTGACATAAAATCCTGAAATAAGTGTGAACGTATCACGCTAAAATTTCTGCTCCCTTTATGGCGTGTATAGTGAGTAAACGTGTATATGATGTTATTCTGCATACTCATGTTTCACTTATGCGTTGAAGATACTTGGCTCTGCTTGGCTTTGTGCACATTTCGTTTGAGGTATCAGTTGGGTGACGAGCCAAAGTTGTGATGTCAGAGTAAGTGCAGAGAGACCTCATCGTCAACCATAGCTCCAAGGGATACACCAGACAGAAGATTCCTTGAACGCTAACGAACAATGCTGAAGAAGAGGACGTTGAGCTGGGATGTATATTTTAACCTATCTCTTGTCTGAGATCTTTAGATGGACCTTGCTCATGATGGCATTGTAAGAGGCATCATCCGCTGTGAGACTGAGACTGAAAATAAAGTAATTTGCTAACAAGAACTCCAGCCTACGGACTTAAGTAGAATGGGTAAATAACTGCTGTGTGGTGTACTACAGTTTAAGTACTGTACAGGAGAATTGCATAATCATCACAATGACATATGCGATTTCAGTCTTTCTTTCTTGGCGTATTTCACTGATGAATTCTTCTCGGGTTATCAGCCGAGTGGTGGCGTTATCTTGTTGCAACGTTTCAATGAGTGACAAGATGACGCCACCACTCGGCTGATAATCTGAGAAGAATTCATCAGTGGAATACGCCAAGAAAGGCTGAAATCGCATGTCATTGTGATGATTATGCAATTCTCCTGTACAGAACTTGAACCGTAGTATACCACAAAGTTTCGTACCCATCAGATGATGGGTACGAAACTCATTGAAACGTTGCGACAAGATGACGCCACCACTCGGCTGAGAACCCGAGAATTCATCATCACAGTGACAGTATAACTAACAAATTCATGCAGCATATTCCCAAAACAGTACTTACAAATGAATATCAAAATGTACCTTAAACAAGTAGAATAATTCCTGCTTGAAACACCGCTCCAAAACTATGACCGTATCAGAAGTAAATCACCACAGGTTAGTGATCTGCTACTCATGGGAGCTCTATTTTCAGCTTCGCTGAACAGGTGCGCATTGGCATCTCCTATCAAGAACAGCTGACAATGAACACTTTCAATTATTCTTTGAAGAATGAAATTCTGCTAGTGGCACCATTAGGGTTTGCAAATTGCTTTCACACTTGAAACCACTCAGATGATCTTGATAAACCTTGTTATACATCCATCTTCACTGTTTATGTACACACACTTACTATCTGGGGATAGACAATATTCCTTCACTTTATAACCTGGTTATGCATCCATCTTTACAGTTCATGGATGTGTGGGTATACAATATTCTCCAGTTTAACAATATATGCCTATAGTTCAAAATACACAAAACTTACAATAAAATAACTTCTTTGGCCCCTTACTTCACAAACTATGCACAACTTAGTATTTCAGTGACTATCTGGGTCTTTACACTTATTCTAAGCATGCTTCACGAGGCATGTGTCAGTACACTGAAGACAATTTAGGCAATATGGCTCCCAAAATCACTGGCAACTGTCTAGAACTTTACAGAGGTGTTCCAAACCCATTTAACTGTTGTCCGAGATAGAAACTTCTCAGCATATCAGCAGGTTTTCAATTTTTAGGCTTTACGGTAGAGACTTCACAGACACTTAAGGAAAAAAAAAAAAAAAGGTAAAATTACAAAGAAAGAGAATGGTTGGCCAGGAGGCAAGATTCGAGTACTGTCAGTAGACATATCTGAAAGAGAAAATGCTTTTGTTAGGTTTCAGAACTCTTTAATTCCTTCCTTGGGAAATAAAGATGGATAACTTTGGAAAGGATGGAAATAAGACACAGGACACTGAGGCCCCAGTTTCTGAGAACCTACCTGTTGCAAGGACATGAGGATACGAAGATCAACTGATCTGTATCTGAAAGCATAACAATAACCTTCAATGTGTCAAACACTACACTATTTATAATTATCTGTCTGCTATCAAACTGCAAGGGCAACTGTGTTGCTCAACATTACAAACACTTTCATTTGTGAGCTCTGAAGTTTCTAACATTACTGCTTATATAAAAATTGCTGCTGGAAATAACTTACATCTGGACATATCCCTATAAGAGCATCTGCATGGCTATAAAATTCTTCTTTTAGGGAAATAACTATTGTTTGCAGAGAAGATGTTTTATCTCTGATATAACTTGCCACTTTCCCAATGTTTGTGTTATCAAGTGCAGCATCAATTTCATCCAGCACAAAAAATGGTGACGGCTGGTAACTGCAAATGAAATGTATTTTGGAACATAATCCTCAGGGATTGAATTATCAGTGACAAAAAGAAGAAAAATACCATTGTTTAAGAGACACTTGTCTTTTGTTAACTACAATACACACCAACCTGTGTATTGCAAATAGCAGAGCTAAAGCCGCAACAGTTTTCTCTCCTCCTGAAAGATTTGACATTGGCTGGAAGCGCTTTCCAGGTGCTACACAATTGTAATTAATCCCATCAAGATAAGGCTCCTCAGGATTCTCTGGACCAAGAAACGCTTGAGCTGACTGATTCTTGGCAAGAGACTGTTGGGAAGGAGAAAAAAAATCATTAAATTACACACAAGAAAATGACAGCATGCAAGGTGTACTTATCAAGACTTTAATCTTTGGCCCAAAAACAAGAACACTTTGTGTACAGGAATTACAAGCACTTTACAGGAATTTGTTTCTAACTCTAGTGATGTTAAGAATGAATGGATGATTCCATGAATCTGCTAAAGATTTGCCATAAAAATATGAAACACACTAACAATATTTGTGACAGAAGAGGGGTGGTTGTTATAAGCTGCCAAAAACATGCAGCCCTATGCTAGATTAACAAACATTCCTCTTCTTTAACAAACATTGATAGTATTAATTTTTAACTAATGTTTCCAGTATAATTTCTTTCACTTAAATCAAATAAAGACAGAAATTTGCCCTGACAGCCAGGCAGCAGTGAACATACAGTACTGAAGAAAAAAAAAGAGAAAATTGCTGTCTTTTTGTATGATAGGTTCCTTTCACCCAGCAAAAGGGAGGAAAGAGTTTAAAGAAATGTGGCTATTTAGATAAAACAAAAAAGCCATTGGGAACCCCACGAAAGGCCCTGAAACATGTTGTACTAGAGTGGACTGTTGGCAGCCCTTGACTGGTAAGCACAATCTATCTGAACAGAATTTTATTTCAGACAAGTTTTTGTTATTTTTGTGTAATTTGTTCTATCTTTGGTATATTACTGCTATTATTTGTGCTGTTACAGAAAACAAGATATAGGCCACAATACAACACTGATTTAAAAAATCTTTTATTGT
Source organism: Schistocerca gregaria (assembly GCF_023897955.1). NCBI lineage: Eukaryota > Metazoa > Arthropoda > Insecta > Orthoptera > Acrididae > Schistocerca > Schistocerca gregaria. The sequence continues at coordinate 662,942,852 of NC_064922.1, forward strand.
TCTGTCAACAGTGATACTGTTTTAAAATGACTGACAGTTAAAAATGGATATGTCATGGTATATATCGAAACAATCAGCGACCAGTGGCTGACTATTTCCATATATATAATTACAGTTGCTGAAGATGGATAAAATAATAAAATATTTATGCACTTCACTTTCCTTCCCTGGTGTTAGGATTTAGTGTGTTACAGATTAAAGCTTATTTTTAAACTTTAAATAGCACAAAAATCAAAGCAAATTGTAAGCCAAGGCATGAATAACTGCCCTCTTTGTATCGTACTACACCAGGATGCATACATAAAAGTCAGCAGAAAAGCTAACACCAGATGCTGGTACACCCATCACATTGTCATTAACATAGCAAAATCTTGTAACTTGAAAACTGCCAATTTTGAGTTACATGTTTCTACAAGTTAAGAAATGTGTTGTGCGTAAGGTGAGAAGCCCTGTACCTAAATTCAGGTATGCTTAGCTCATCTATCGTAGAGTATTAAAACCTTGCATCTTGTAACATTCAAATCTTAAGGCACAAAACTCATATTTCAGAAGAATTTTATGCTTGGATATTTACCACAGTCCTTTCACTGTTGTGCCAATTTAACAATTATTTAAAGCTTGTTGGTGATATTTATAAAATTCTTTGTGCAATTTAGCAGAGTTATAGTGGAATGATTAACGTGCAATAGTTATTAATTGCTCGTGTGGTTAGTTTATGTGTGCAGAAGGTTACATATACTATCCAAAAATGGTAAGTACACAAATACTGAAACATGCTAATTTCATCAACAGACCAATCCAAATGTAGAGCTCTTATAAAACAAAATTCACCAGCAAGAATAAGGTTAGCTTAGATCGAATTGTGTGATCCTTTCACCAAACACATAACTTTCATTTTATTGATACTTTTCTGTGTACATAGAGAGTAATATCATGCTATAGGCCATAATAATTAACAGAGCCACTCAGAAATACATAGTATATAAACTTAACACAATCAGTGAATTTTATGGAGGTTTCTCTTGATACAGCAAGGGACTCAAATGCAAGTAAATAATTACAAATCAAAGGGAAGTAGACTCCTGCTCAGAAGTTTCAAGTGTACTGCCAGCACCGTTCTCACCAGCAAATGAACCTTTAGTGACTGGTAACTTAAATGTAACAATGGAAAGTCCTGGTTGGAATATCAACAATTACGAAAAGGACAGACTGCTACTTACTGTAAAGGTGACATGCTGAGATGCAGACATGCACAATGAAAAGGCTGTGACACACTAAGCTTTCAGTCAAACCTTCTTGAGAAACAAAAAGAAAACACACCTCATCCAACATGACTACCACCCTGGGCGCTTTAGCCGGACTGCCGAACAGCCCCACTAAAACAGCTGGAGATAGCAGTCGTGAGCATCTGCTTGGGTAAATGTGTGTGCATTTTCCTTTCTTCAATGAAGAAGACTTTGTAGTGTGTAACAGTCTCTTCATTGTGCCTATTTGCAAGTTAAATGTAAGTAACTCAGAATGCAGTGATGTCATATCTGACATATTTTTCTGCTCAGAAGTTCTAAGTGTACCACACGCACTAATCTCCCCAGCGAACAAATCTTCAGTATCTACTAACAGAAATGTACTTAATTCAGAGATGGGCGAAATGATATTTGGAGAAGAACATGGCAGAGCCCTGAAAGATCTAAGTTGAAATAAGGCCCAAGGAGTAGACAATATTCCGTCATAACTACTGACAGCCTTGGAAGAGTCAGCCATGACAAAACTCTTCTATCTCATGTGCAAGATGCACGAGATAGACAGAATACTCTCATACTTTTAGAAGAATGTAATAATTACAGTTCCAAAGGAAGCAGTTGCTGAGAGGTGTGAAAATTACCCAGACTATCATTTTTATTGTAAGCCATGGTTGCAAAATATTAACACAAATTCTACACAGAAGAAGAATGGAAAAACTGGAAGATGCCAATTTTGAGGAAGATCAATTTGGATTCTGAAGCAATGCGGCAACATGTGAATCACTACTGACCCTGACTTATCTTTGGCAATAGACTAAGGAAAGATAAACTGGCATTTGTAGATTTGGAGAAAGCAAGCTTTTGACAATGTCGACTGTAATGCTTGTTTTGAAATTCTGAAAATAGCAGGGGTAAAATACAGGAACCTAAAGGCTTTGTACAACTTGTACAGAAAGCAGATGACAGCTACAAGAGTCAGGGACATGATAGGGAAGCAGTCATTGAAGAAGCGAGTGAGTCAGGGTTGTAGCCTTTCTGTTATGTTATTCAAGCTGTACATTGAACAAGCAGTAAAGGAAACCAAAGAAAAATCTGGAGGATGTATTTAAGTTCAGGAGGAATTTTTTTTTAGGTTTGCCAATGACATAATTCTGTCAGAGGCAGCAAAGGACTTGGAAGAGCAGTTGAAAGGAATGGACAGTGTCTTGAAGAGCAGATATAAGATGAACATCAACAAAAGCCAAACAAGGATAATGGGATGTAGTTGAATTAAATCAGGTGATGCTAAGGGAATCGGATTAGAAAGCGAGACACTGAAAGTAATAGATGAGTTTTGCTATTTGGGCAGCAAAATACGTTATGATGGCTGAAGTAGAGAGGATACAAAATGTACATTGGCAATGGCAAAAAAAGCATTTCTGAAGAAGAGAAATTTGTTAACATCGAATATAGATGTAAGTGTTAGGAAGTCTTTTCTGAAGGTATTTGTCAAGAGTGTGGAAGTGAAACATGGATGATAAACAGTTTACACCAAAAGAGAATACAAGCTTACGAAATGTGGAGCTACAAAAGAATGTTGAAGATTAGTAGATCACATAATCAATGAGGTAGTACTGAGTAGAACTAGGGTAAAAAAGAAATTTTGTGGCTAAACCTGACTAGAAGAAAGGATCAGGTGGTAGGTCGCATCCTAAGACATCAAGGGGTCACCAATTTAATATTGGAGGTAGCAATTGTAGAGGGTGACCAAGACATGAATATGGCAAGTAGATTCAGAAGAATGTAGGTTGTAGTAGCTATTCAGAGATGAGGAGTAGCCCAGAGAGTTGCATCAAATCAGTCTTTGGAATGAAGACTGTAACATCAAAGTAATTCAGAAGGCAGTGATTTCATAGATTTGGGTACAAGTTATCAGCCTACTAATGCAGAGGAATCTGAAGGCTCAGAAGCAGATGCTCTGAACCCTACAAGAAAACAGGAAGAAGGATCATCTCAAAATGCGCAAAAAAGAATAGCACATAAGGCAGCAGACAACAGAAAAAAAATGAAAATTTACAGTCAGCTGTGGCTGGTGAAAATGGAATGGTATTAGGTAATCAGAAGCAAAGGTAAAGCCAGGTTGAACAAATAAATGCCCTGAATAATGCTGTGAAGTCAGAAACGTAAAGAAAATCCTCCTGTATATATAAGAAATGAAGCTAAAACTGTAGAATGAAAGGCAAAGAATATACAAGTACTGTGGGTAAGAAATACAAATAAATAACAAGAGAATGTAGGAAAATGTGTTCATAATGCTCACTGAAATCAACATGTTCTTCCACATTTGATTAAAGAACCATATATAGTCAAATATTTAATACATTCTGTCAAATATGACCATGGAACAATGGAAAGTGTATGTTGCTACCCTAAGTTCATAGGGAAAAAAAGGGAAAGGAGGGCAATCAAGAAGGAAATATCTTCTTCAGTAAAATTTTAAAGTACAAGATGATGTGTTACCCGTGTGAAACGAAATGCTCGTTTCAACATTAGGAATTTGTGAATGGTCAACCAGCAGCTGGGTTAAACAGAGTAAAGAGGATAATTATTTCAAAACAGGAGGGGAACAGAAATGTACTGAAGGAAAATGTTCATAAATTTTTAGATAAAATTACCGAACTGCCATACAATCATTGCTGAGCCCCTACTTCCAAGCTTTGTTTGGAGACATATTTTTGTCATTTAGTGAATTGTGCAGAGTGTTCAAAAGAGACTGTATTAGCAGTAATGTCAAGCCAATTGCTGGAAAACATTTTTTTGAAAAAGAAATAACATTGCTTTATTTCATCTAAAAAAAGATGATCTCTCTTCCCCCCCCCCCCCCCCCCTTTTCCCATAATATTACACTCTGTCAGTGCAATGCTAACTACATGAACAAAGAAAGGGCAAGGCAGAAGCCAAAAGATAAAAAGGGGGCAGCTGCAGGGAAATAATGTGTATCTACCACGGATGTGCAACACTGCAGTTACTGCTTGCATCCCAGGCCAGTCGTCTCTAAAGTTGGTACATCACAATTTCACTACCTACAATTTAGTGGTATGTTATATTTGGACTTAAGGATGACAAGTGCTATACGCTAATGTAATTGAAACTCTCACTACACTTTTTTTAGACAGAAATAAAGAGTCTATAACAAAACTAAAATATATTATAGTGAATGGTGGTGTGCTGAGAACCAAAATGTTGTTCTCTGAAATTTGCTACAACAGGACAGCAAGTAAATGTAATAATATGCAATCCATAATTGAATACAGAAAGAGAAACAGGGTGATCTATTCTACAGCTAATTATGCTGATGTGATATACGTAGAAATATGTGGCAAACAGGGAAAGTACAAAGCACAGTACATATTACATGACTTTTTTGAAGACTTCTATAGAACTCTGTATAGTAAATCAATTTGTTTAGGGAAGAAAGCAGAAGACTCATGTGTTACTTATAAACCAGTTCTAAGATAATAATTCACTGGTGTGTATTGAACATAAAGTGGATTTGAAATTACTTTCTAGATACCCTCAACACAGTCAATATAAATATTAAAAAAATATGTATACTTGACTAGCTGCAATTTCAGTACAAAAACATCATGTGTCTAAAATCCAAGAGATTATCAGCCTATTCTATGAAGCTCATCTTTACAAATAAGTTCAAACAAATTGAGGGAAATCACAAAGGATTTTAATTCAAATTAAATTTGTTTTGCGTTTAAATGCTCAGTTTCGTTAGTAACATTTAAAACTATTTGAATGCAAAAACTATTAACTTCTTGTGTGTTAACAATATTTTACTACAAAACCTCTTGTCTTATGAAATATGGTCATTAGCACCACTGAACTGCTGAATAATATGTGCAGCAAATATTGTTACTTAAGTCTATGACTCAATCTCTCTTTCAGAGTTGTTAACTTGTATCAAATAAAAACTGTATTATAAAGGTTTTTTTTTCTTTCTTTCATGTAAAATGCATATTTTTGAGATACGAAGTTTTGCTGTCTTGATGACAATATGCTCGTATTCAGAAGATGTCATATTACTGTGTAAGATCACATAATCAAATCTTATGGCATTGATGTTAAAACAACCCTATACATATACTGAATCTGAAAATGAATAACTGATTGAAGAAGATGGTTTTCATGATTATTGTAGAAATATTTTTTACAGTGGAAAGGAGGATTAATATGGCTACTCTGCCGCCTACCATTCAAACAAATATTTAGATGAACTGAAAACAAATATTCTGTAGCACCTGTACAGTTCCAAGGAATCTACCAGATCAAGACAAGGCAGCATCTCCAAAATGAAGTGTAACTATTGCATATGCCAATAAGATTTGTGGGCATGTTTCACTTGTAGTAATGATCACATCCTCTGTTTTTACTTTAGAAGTTTGTAAGCTGAAGCACGGGAGGATTAGGGACTGAGGGAAGTGGGGGGAAGGGGGGGGGGGGGGGGAGGACTAAATTGCCTATGACTTGGCCCAGTTGAACTTTCATCTTTCTTCCCTGGATGAACAGATCACCAAATTCGAAATGAACTTACCTTATAGATGTTATCAATTTCATTAGCTACATGTTCAAAGCAGTTCATGAAGCGATCATGCCGTTCCTTTTTGACGCGTTCAAACTTCTGTTTTGCTTTAAAAGCATGCCTCCTTGAGTTTTCAAACTCCTCATTTGTTTCATGGAGTTTTTCTCTTGCCATTTCCAATTTCTGCATAGCCTGTAATAATAATAATAATAAAACCTATACATGCAAGAGAGGAAGGAAATACAAAATACTGATGCTAGTCAAAATACGAGGGGAATGATTCAGATACGTCAGAAAGGAGAGGAAAGGTTCATGTCATAGCTAATATAACAATCCCGTAACATTGATTTATGTTCTCAATCATCATCTTTAATAACTAAATGCATATGATCCCATGGGCATGGGAATCTGATTTGAAAGTAACATTTCAAACAGTTTTGGGGATAAAGAGAAAGTGGAAGGACACACAGTAAAGTGTGTTACGTTTAATGTTCGTGAAGAAACATAATATATTAATAGAATCTGGAAAGTTAGCTCGCCATTCTCAAAGGACAAAAAAATTGACGTTTATACACTCAAAAGGCAATGGTAGTTAAAACATTTAAACAGTATAACGGTTGAAATAAGTGTGAGGATCCGTTGTACTATATCTTTCTTACATTAGTGGGTATTGCTAGAAAGCAATAATACATAAATGAGTGGCACAAAGAGCAGCAGGCCAGTCCTCTCCAACTCATGACTTAGAAGCAACAAACACATTACCGGTAGCTGGTGGCCATAGCTACGCCACTACTGGCGTTTGCTGCATTTGAAGAGTCATTGGAGGTCTGGGAATTCTACCTTCATCATTTTGAATTCCAGTATTTTGCTTATAACATTTTGTGTAGGCACAGCAAAGCCCTATCTATGTTTTTCTCATACAGTAGTTGTTTATATGAACAAAGTGGTGCAGAAACTAAAATCACTCTTGGACCCTTGTGAATTTTCTTTCAACAATCTCTGTGCTCTGTTACAATCAGCAGACGCATCTTCTTGTGGCTAGGTTCCAGCTTAATCAGTGTCAAACAATACAAACAGTCATATGCAGCTTAGGATGCTGTCTTGCTGGGGCCCACACTCAAATGCAATTTCATGTCTCAGAACTATTAAATCTCATATGTGGAATTCACCACTGCAGGATGTGACTGTGCACCTTATCCCTGACAGGAATGTTGCCATAAAAGCTTTAGCTAAATCTCATCCTAGTCTTGGTGAAGTAATTATCTGCTAATCTTTCAAGGTTGCTTTGGAAGCTTAGTACGTTTCTACAAACGACCCTCAGGTTTCCCAAGTTCTTACAGTTGGAGTCATGAACAGCGAAGGTAACAAGGTTAGATTCATTCACCGCACCTGTTGTCACAAATTCTCCAACCACCAGTGAGTGTTCAATAATGCTCTGAGCGCTCTGTTGTGAATGTCACAGCGAGTGCGAACATTCAATGTGATTGCAGTAAATCATTTAATTGATTTTTATTCCATTTGTTGCAAGTTGTTAAAGGCTGATGATGGTGGCAGGCAGCAAATTTTACATAAGCAAGTGAGATATGAGGGTCATTCAATAATTAAACAGACAAATTGGTCTGAGGAGGGAACGAGTTAGTAGCAACATGAGAGCTAGAGGGAGACAGTGACAGTGAGAGGAGACGGTAATAGCATGACAGAACAAAGGTGACTGTGCCTGTGAGACAGGAGACAGTGACAGTTGGAGAGCCACAAAGAGATGACAATGAGTTGGGCCAAAGAAGTGAGTGAGAATGGGCAATTTGGAGTGTATGAGCAAGTGGTGGAGTAGTGGGTGTGAGCAAGTTGCAGTTAGGGAGGCTTGTGAGAGTGAGTGGCGATTTGCATGTTAAGAAAAAGTGCACATATGTCCGCATGGCCATGTTCTTGTGAAGATTTTTAAAGATGCTGAGGAAGGCATTATGATGCAGCTGGTACCCAATTTTTCAGTCAGAGCCTTTTAATAAAGAGGAGCCTATCTGCCTTTTTTGTGCTTCGAAAGGGGCATTTTCTCAATTGTTACTTCAAACACTCAAATGTGTCCACCTGGCATTGCACCTGTCCAAGCCAGATACCTTGCTGCAGCTTCCTAGTCATACATTTACGGTTTACTGCTGCCATCAAAAGGTTTCCCGTACAGCAATGGAATCAGATACATTCCCACTCATAAAGGTACTACGATCTTTGGAAGTTCTTAGCTTTTGCTGAGGTTACTCTCTTTGCTTAATAGGTTTCTTGTGGTAGTGAACAGTTCAGAATTTCACAATGATTATACATACAAAAGAATGCGTTAATAGCAAAATTATCTTGCTACCTTGGGAATGTAAGGTTATGATATGACACAGCTGCATTTTGATGCAGAACAGAATGGTACATACATTCAAAATAATAATAGTCTTGTGTGGAAGTTATATTTGGAAACTACTGGATCTTTTGGGATGCAGTGTGTAAGTAAATATAAACAAAAGAACTAGTCAATGGACTGGCAGTAAGAAGTGAGAGAAGTAAATGTGACACAATGTGCTCTTTGATAAATAACAAAATTGATAGATGCCCTCAGCTGCAATTATAAGCCTTGTTAACCCTTTTGCTGCTACAGATGTGCTCTTTACATTCTGAGCTGAAGGCAGCTTTGTTTCCATTATAATTATCCGGACCGCTATGCCGTGGTCGCGCTCCCGCGCCGCAGTGTGACGTCACGTGTTTTGAAAACGTCAGTGCAATTGGCCGCTGTCGGAGACGAAACGTTGGGAATCGACACAGAATTCATCAACCGACCACGGCATAACAGCATGGATAATTATAATGGACATGATGTTTCCGGCCATGAAAGTCTACATTTTAGTATCAGACGCCTCTACGGGGAGGAGATGTCAAGAGAAGTGCGATGCCTGGAAGGACTCCAGAAGAAGAGTGTGCAGCTTTTGTGTTCCCTCACATTCCTGTCTCGTTGCAGAGCCGTCAGCATTATACCGAAGTTTCTGAAGATAAAGCGACTGTTCTATTCGGGAAAGGCACAACACATTTTCAAACGGACTGAGGAGGCCTTACTACAAGAGCGCATTCAGCACACTCGACGGGACTTGGCAAGCACAAACTGTAAGTTAATGTCTCTCCATATTACGATCAGTAATAAACTGTGCAGCAGTGACTGGGATAAAATTGATAGACTACTGCATGATACCATGGGGAAGCGTATGTTGACAATGTATAGTTGACAGAAGAAGTAGTTTGGTAATTTGCTACCTAATCAGACTGTTCGGCATTTAGACGTTTCCCGGACTGTTATCAATTTGTCCGAACGTTCATTATCTGACGATGAGACATCTGCGCTTGCCAAGGGAGGAAATTTTGCTGTTAGTCCATGTTTTGTGCCCACGGAAGAAATTATAGCCAGTGTAGAAGCAGAAATTCGCAGTGTGGATTTTGTAACAGCATATAGAAACAGTGAGAATATTAGCCAATGCAAAACCGCCGAAAAGTAATATACTGTGGGCGAGAGAAGAGCTTTAAAACTCCGGAATAACAACGGTAGTATTTTGGTTCTCCCAGCTGACAAAGGAAGCACAACGGTGGTTATGGATGTGGCTGACTATCAGAGTAAAATTACTGATCTACTGGATCCGCAAGCATATAGGAAGCTGAATAAGGACCCCACTAACATCATTCTCAGAACTGTGTCGCGGTCAATAAAAAAAAGTCCTCCTTTGAAGAGAGTGTACATAAAGCTCTCTGCAATTTGATTGTGCTACCACCGAGGCTTTATGGATTGCCCAAAATTCATAAAGAAAATGTGCCGTTAAGACCGATACTAAGTGCCATTGGTTCGCCCACCTACTCGTTAGCCAAGTTTTTGACAATGCTGCTAAAACCACATGTGGGCTGTTCAGGCTCTTATATAAAGAATTCAACACATTTCATCAGCAGATTGAAAGGCATAGTGGTCCACAGGACATATTGGTCAGCTTCGATGTGGTATCGCTGTTTACCATGGTTCCACTTAATGATGTATTGGAACAGCTGGATCGAATTTTTCCTGCCGATGTTTCAGAACTGTTTAAGTGTTGTTTGACAACCACATACTTCAAGTGGAATGAACAGTTTTATGAGCAAATGGATGGCGTGGCTATGGGAAGCCCCCTTAAGTCCCGTAATTGCAAACTTCTTTATGGAGAAATTCGAAGAACAGGCCTTAGGTACTGCCAGCAAAAAACCAAATGTATGGTTCCGATACGTGGATGACACGTTTGTGCTGTGGAGACATGGTAGGGAGGAACTAAGCTGGTTCCACGAACATCTGAACAGTATAAACTCGAGAATTCAGTTTACAATAGAGGAGGAGGTAGATGGCAAATTACATTTCTCGATGAGCTTGTTTTTAGAAACGAAAATGGTAGTTTGGGCCACTCAGTATACCGCAAACCGACGTTCACGGACCGTTATTTGCACCGGGATTCGAACCACCACCCACAACAGAAGTGGGGTGTTATCAAGACGTTTGCAAACAGAGCTAGAAATATTTGTGAACCTGAGTTGCTCGACACTGAGATGGAACATCTCCACAATGCACTAACGAAGAACAGATATTCGTCTGCTGAAATAAAACGTGCGTTGAGGCAGCCATGGAGAAGTCATACTGACGTACAGGCTACTGCAAAATCTAAGGTTTTCCTGTTGTTTGTTAAAAATGTAACGGAAAGAATTGGGAGGATCTTGACGAAGCGGAATATTACCTTAATTTACAAGCCCACCAGGAAGATACAGGAATACCTTAAGCCTGCCAAGGACGCTCGCAAACCATTGGGAAAAGCTGGAGTGTATAGGATCCCATGCAGCTGTGGTGATGTTTATGTGGGTACCACTAAAAGAACTGTTTCTAAATGTTTGGAAGAGCACAAGGGAAATTGTAGAAGAGGAGAAACGGAACGATCAGCTGTTGCGGATCATGCTTTCCAGCCAGGGAACCACAATATTCGTTTTGAGGAGATGCAAGTACTAGCGGCCACAAGCGGATATTACGAAAGGTTCTACAGGGAGGCAATCGAAATTGCTAAACACCCAAATAATTTCAACCGAAAGGAGGAGGGTGTGAAATTAAACAGTATATGGATGCCGGTGTTAAAGAAGATGTGTACCACCCGTCCACTACTGGGTGATGGCAACGGCGACGGACAGCGGCCAATTGCACTGACTTTTTCAAAACACGTGACGTTACGCCGCGGCGCAGGAGCACGCAGACACGGAATTTAGCAGCAGTCAGTAGTGAGCCAGTGGGTGTGTTGGACCTTCCATCGAGCTACGGACCCCCTTGAAGATGTCTCCCACAGTCGGAGACGAAACGTTGGGAATCGACACAGAATTCATCAACCAACCACGGCGTAACAGCTCGGATAATTATAATGGACATGATATTTCTGGCCGTGAAAGTCTACATTTTAGTAACATCTTTGTTGTCACTGTTACAACTGCCAAATGCTGCTACCTGTATGGAGCGATGGAATTTCTGCTGCTATGTAATACTTATAATCTGATTTTAATCAGGTGAACAAATTTGGTTTTTGCACATCTTATGGTCTGATATCTTTGCTCTATAAAGGACTGAATTTGTTTTCGTTATTTGTCATAGTTACTGTGCTCTATCAAATTAAATAAAACACTATACAAAATTTAAAGAGTTTGCAACAGTAAACGGTATATGAATTATGTGAACTTTGAATACGGTTGATTTTAGCTCATGCGTTGCTGTGTATGAAATATAGATCAGGTATCATAATTTTATTTAAAATTGAGAGCAAAATGATATCTTATCTGTTCTCGAGTTAATGGTTTTCATATGTAGTGAATAGCTTGCTTATTTCCATCCCTGCACATCAGGAATCATGTTGTCATATAACAGCTGTCATAATTCATAAACAGTTCAAGATATCAGAATAAAGTTTTTTTTGTAAATGATAGCATGCGAAGAGGCAGGTATGCTGTATGATAAATAGATGAAACTTTTTTATTCACTGAGATATGTAAATAACTTGTCTGCAGCAGTTAGAGGTCAGAGGACTGGGACACATATACCAGTCAATAGCGCTTAATTAATACTTTTGCATTTAAACTTTTTCATGCATATTACTGATTGAAAAATGCAGGGGAGCCCAACTAAGAAGAATTGTCCAAAATAGCTTCTATTTCAGTTATCAATCATCCACACTCCTCCCCCATTTAATACTCTCAAACTAGCTTATAACTTGAAAATGGCACATGGTTTGCCCAAGATATTTGCAACCTTCGACGATTCTATCTTTGTGTATTCTCATGATCCTTTCAAACATTTTGACTGTTTTTCAGCTTCATTCAAATAATGGTGACAGATAGTGTGCCATTCCCAGATTCTGAGAATACATTACTAGTCTTCATTGAACAAACAATTAACTACAAAGTATAGTGTTTTATTGTGTTGATGGATATCAACCTCTGCACAAGCTACATCAATTGTACTCAAGTTTATGGCGATTTCAAGGAGTCTGTTAACCTTTTCACTGCTACAGATGTGCTCTCTGCAGTCCGTGCTGAGGGCAACTTTTGTTATAGCTGTACTGCTTGATAAATGTTGGTGCCTATACTGAGAGACAGCATTCCAGCTGATATGACATACTTATCACCCTATATTTCGAACACTATTGGGTGAATAAAAAACTTGATTTTTGCACATCTTACAGTCTGATATCTTCACTTAATAAAGAACTGAATTTCTTTTTGTTATCTGTCATACTTATTGCCCAGTCTCAAATTAAGTAAAACACGTAATTTTCAAGAGTTTGCAGATGTAGAAAAGCACAGAGCACATATTGTGTATGGTTGATTTCAGCCTAAACATTGCAGCGAATGAAATTAAGATAAGATATTTATATTTTATTTAAAATTGAGAGCAGAGCTATCTCTCATTTCATTCTTGAGTTATTGGATTTTATATCTAATGGAAGGTCATGCATGATGTGTCCATTTGTGTCCTTGTGCTTCGTGAATCATGTGGTCATAACAATTGTCATTTCTCATAAGTGATTCAAGATACTGAAACGAGGACCTCTGCAAAATACGATAGTGTGCCATGAGGCACACATGTTGTATGATAAATAGTGGACACTTTTTTACAGCAGTAAGGGGTTGGCAATTCACAATGCTTACAGACATCCATAGAACTGTAGGATAATCCAAGCAGTGTACGCATACACATCCACAGAACCTGGGGAACACAGTAGCAAGACATGTATACACATCTGCAGCAGTGAATGGACTGATTATTTGGGATCCCGATGACATAATGGGCTAGTTTTTAATGAATAACAATTTCAGTGCATCTTTCACTTTAAAATATTCTCCTAGAGATGTGAGGTCTCATCTAATAGTGATCACACAGCAGCACATGACTCATTTAATATACATACAGTTGAGTTTCTTTTTTTATTTTATTAAGTAACAGTTTGTTCTGACAAATTAAATACATGAAATAATTACTCGTGATAAAGCACACAATGTATTCTCTAAATCTACATCTGCAAACTGAAAATCAACATAATATACAATGACAGAAAAAATTGTAACACCAGGAAGTAATTAGTGTGACATCATACGCGAGTGACTTTGCGAGATCGCTCTCCAAGTTTTTATATATTTTTAGGTTTCAGATACATATTTTAACGGTTTTGTGATAATATTTACTATGTAAGTGACATATTAGTGGTTTCTTCATTCACCTCTGCCTTTCTTGTGTTGTGACCTGATATTTGTGAGTGTTTCGTATCGAGCAACGTAACCTCTTACCTGTTTTTACATTCCGCGCTGACCAGTTGCAGCTGTAGCGGCGCATCAAAAGCTAAGTACTAATTAATTGTTTGTGTATAGTGGTTCATTTAGGAACTTTAGTAGTCTTCAACGGAAGTTTTTTGTGTTTTCTGGTGAAATAATTTCAGAAGAACCTTTTGGGAAGTGTTTTCAGCTTCGTTACTGTGTCATTAGACGTTTGATTCCCTTTCTGTATTAGTCTTTTGTTATATTCACATTTGTTGTTTATTAATACTGTTAATAATAGTAGTTACTTCCCTTGTAGAGTAAGTTTGTGATTATTGTAGTCTGGTTTTTAACATCTTCTTATTGTAGTAGCGGAACTTAGAAAAAGTAAAATTTTACCATGAGTGAGAAGTGTGGGCTTTGCCGTAGGTTCATGAGTAGTGGATTGTGGTGTGAGACTTGTTCGAAGTATTTTCACTGGGGGGGAATGCAGTGGGGAAGCCAATGGGCATTCTGGTGAGATCCTCCCCTGGAACTGCAGGTTATGTGTCAATAGTAAGTTGATAGAGGAGCAGAAGCGTAAAATCTGTGCCCTTCAGGTGCAGTTGAAAAACGCACAGGAGGAGCTACACAGGATGAGGAGGGAGAAGGGGGTTGGGGAATGGGAGCTGGCTTTTGGCAAGAGATCTGCTAAGAGAAGAAGGTTATCAGATAGTTTTACTATTGGTGTTTACAATAGATATGACCAACTGTCAGAGTCTAGTCGAGAGGAATCTCTAGTAGCTGTAGATGTAGGAAGTATGCAGCAGACCTCAGTAGTTACGGTGGCTAGAACAGTTGCAAAGTCGAAGAGGAAGAAGGAGGTTCTGCTGTTAGGTAGTTCTCATGGCAGAGGTATAGGCCAGCAGTTGCAGGAAGTGCTGGGGATGAGTACCAGGTCACCAGCATTGTGAAGCCTAATGCAAGATTGGCTCAGGTGACCGTTAACATAGGGGGGTTATGTAGGGATTTTACTAAAGAGGATCAGGTAGTGATTGTGGGTGGGGCTGGTAATAGTATTGATAGGGGTGGGGAGTATAACATAGATAGCGACCTGGAAAACATAGCCACTCAGACTGGCAACACGAATGTGCATTTCGTGGAACTGTTTCAGCATCACGATCGGCCTCATCTTAATACAGCCGTCAGGCCTAATAACATGAGACTTGCTCGTGCGCTGATGACAGAAAGCATGGGTCACATTTCAGTGGTGTTGGTGGAGTCTATCAGCAGGATGGGTTTCACTAGACATGGCCTGCACCTCAACAGGTATGAGAAGGGGAGGTTGGCAAAGCTTATAGATGACAGCATAGGTAGGGTTGGTGGGATCACTCACGGAAAAATTCCTGCAGTAGTGGGTGTTAGATCTGCACCTTTTTCAGACTGAAGTCAGCGGATAGGTATTCCTGCTTAAGGGAAGTCTCTCTACAAAGGAACCACTTTTGACAAAGCTTAGGTATCCGAGTAATGAGGGAATTAGTATATTTCATCAAAATGTACAAGGTATTAGAGATAAAGTTAGTGGATGACATTGGAGTTAGCGCCCAATGATGTCTCATGCGTACTCGACTGGAGACAGATCTGGTGATCGAGCAGACCAAGACAACATGTCAACACACTGTAAAGCATGTACTGACACACAAATCTGCAGTCAGGATGTATGGGATAACAAGAGAGCACTCCTGCTGTAATACGAAATTGCACTCCAGACCATAACTTCAAGTATGGGTCCACAGACATGTTGGTTGCATATCCTCAATGACCTTTCCCTAACCAAAACACAGCTGTCATCAGGAAACACAACAGATCTCCACCCTGCCCCCAATGAGCTCTCACTCTACACCACTAAAGTCACAAATGGTGGTGGCTTGGGGTCAATAGAATGCACACAACAGGGCATCTGACTCAGAGCTGTCCTTGTAACCAATTTCTAGCAGTTTGTTGTGTCACTGTGGTGTCAATTGCTGTTACTGCAGCAAAGCAGCATGATGAGCCAGAGCCATAAACCTAACACAATGGTCTTCCCTCTTGAGAGTGCCTCATTGCCATCCAGAGCCCTGTCTTCTAGCGACCGTACAGTGTCGTGACCATCGCTGCTAGCAATTAAGTTTTTCTGCAATAGGGAGGGAACGTCCAATTTCTCGTAGCCCTATTACACAGCCTCGTTCAAACTCAGTGATCTGCTGATAATGGAATCTTTGTCACCTTAAAGGCATTCTTAACTAACATCAACTCACCATGTCTATTCTCAAAGGTAACCAATGCTCATGAAATTACAGTTGGTATTCATAGCAAACCTGATTTGTGTCCTCATAGAGGTGCTACTAGTGCCACTCTTATGCGACTGATGCAATGCGATCTTTAAGATGTAGAAACACCCCTACCAACTTTTGTTTATGCCACACAACTTCTTCTTGATGTTGTGATTTTTTCCCAACAGTGTGTATGACAGTTTATTCTCACCACACTAACAGATGGACCATGGGAAGAATGACTGTCTATGACCCAAACGGGCTGTGATTGCTATAATCTTACCTTCATGTTTACAACAAGACATGGATATAGGGGCCTGAAGGGTATTTACTTATTGGCAGAGTATGAGGCGCTAGTTGTCTGGGCCTGAATGGCCCACCTAGGGCCATAACACAGAACTACAGTTACACCATCAAAAAGCGGTCTATGTTAAATACACAATTATTAACATGACATATTTGCAACTACCATTGTCTTCTTAGTTGGAAAACTGATGGATGCATTTGACATACAAATAATATTACATTAGTTCTGACAGTTTTCATTATTTGGAAAAACAAACATAGCTGTTCCAGTAAACAATGAACACAATAAAGGGGATGCTCAAGAAGAATAAAACAAAAGACATACCCGCATATTTGGTGCCTGTATTCGCTGAATGGTGTTTTGCAAGTCGTTTATTGCTTTGCTTAGTTTATTATCCATTTTTTTAACATCATCTGCATCATCTAGTTCCTTCAAATTGTCTGGTAGCTGTCCGTAATCAATGACAATTCTGAAAACAAAAGGAAATAATGAGGTTCTAAAGTTTCTTTTTCCATATGTAACATCTAACATAAATATTATATAACACTGGAAAATCACAATCACAGTTCCAAAAAAATTGTTAATAAAGCAGGGCATTTTTCAGCCGTTGCAGTTACAGGCAACACATTTTTTTCCTGAGGAAAATCTAACATTCAGCGACTACATGAAGCATGCAAAGGTCTGCACTACCTGAAGACTTCCTCTCAAATTAGAACCCACACTGCACAAGTCTGTTTCATGTTTTTTGTATTCTGATCTTTTTTTCTAAAATCTGGACCCCCACCCACCTCGTGAGAGATTACCCTGTAATCGGCTAAAAATGCACGAAAATGAGTTTTAAAAAATTTGTTTTACGCACTGATTAAAACACTTCTTTAAAAAATTATTTTTTTAGAACTTTATTAAACAGTGATGTATCTATAAAAAACTTACCTTTTATTGATACGTTATATACACTAAATGTCCATTCAGATGACAGAGAACCTTGTTTGTACCTTCCTTTAAACTATATGATATGTAGCTTTTAAATCTTTTGATTTGTATGATCACTAAGAGAGTCCTTGTTGGTGAACTTTCGCTTAGCTTCCTTCCACAAAGGGCTAACTTCTTGCTTGCACTTGTGTATCAGTAAGTTAGCATGTTGCGTAACATACACATTGTAGAAGTTTTGATACAAATTCATGTTGAAAAGCATAACATCAGCTTGATATGTGTTGCAGAATAGCATGATTGATTCACTGACTGACATGCAATGATTTTGACTGGCACAGCAAGGAACTCCCCAAATGAAATCTGACATCTGTGCAGCACTTTTTTCAAATTGGGGAATTCTGGGTGTGCACACTTGTAAAGCATTCAGTTCAGAGAGGCCATTAAGACTGGTGAGCAGTGTAATATTCTCTACACTCTGGACGAATTTTATACCACAAAATGTTATCCATTATAATAACATATATTCTCTGAATTAAAAAGTTAATATGAGATTTTCATTGCGACCCCCTCCCAATTACTCTTTTACTTGAGAAAAATGATCTGATTTAGCACACTCATTTGTGATCGCACTGTGCCAGCAATAATGCCACAGTGATATATCCACAACATTCCTCATACTTCAGAAATGGTTTCAGACATCAAACTGAGATTTTGGCGAATAATAGCATGCAAACAGGAGAGTATTTTGCGATAAGATTATTATGCAAAACATCATCATCTATTGCGTTATTCCACTAACTACAGACTTTTTCAATGAAAGAATGCAATTTTTATGGGCCATCAATAGCTGGTAAAATAAGAAATGCTATGGGTTTTGGAAGAATGTAAATGAAGACATATTTATTTTGTACCGAGAGTTTGCTTTTTCATAAGCTAAAATATGATCTTACTTTTCCTCAGTTCCTCACTTAATGAACTGCTTTTTCAGAATTCTTTTGCAACTGCACTTGCACTACATATTAGTGAAGTTAAACTGTGGAAACTCCACTGTGTTTTGGCAAAAGAAGAAAATTTTAACATGGCAACCAGAGAAATGTCCCACTCATGATGCTTTTCTGAGAGTTACATTTTCAGCAAAATTCTTTTTAGGTACTAACCAAAACAGAGTTGACAGTAGATCTTTTTGAATGGCCACCATGCAAGTGTAGGCGTGGAGGGCCACCACTTAACATTTACAGAAAATGTGAGCCTAGGCTTCAGTTTAGAATGACACTTCCCCTACAGCACCTGCTCATGACCCCCACCACTACCATTCTCCCCAGCGTACCTTGCTGTCTGCATATCTAGTGGCCACGGCATTCTGCATGCACTATACTACTAACACTGTGTCCTTTGGTGATTAGGATTTCTCTTTGTGTTTTTCTTCCTTTTTCTGTATGTTCCTTGTATTTGGCTTTGAAACTTCTGCCTGTCTGGCCGATACAAGAAATTCTGCAGTCAGTACAGCAGATTTTATTTATTACTCCAATTGAAAACTTGTTGTTAGTTTTAATATTGTGTACAAGTGAATAACCTAGGGCGTGAGTCGTCCTGAAAGCAATTCTAACATTAAACCAGTGGAACAATGCACTGAGCTTATACAAAATATTACTGTGAATGGCAAACAAGATAAATTTTAAACACTCTGCAGGATCATCACTATACTTGTTAGCTGCCCCCTCCCCCCTTCCTTTTTTGAGGAACTTGAGATACATCTCTCTTCAACTATGGAGTAATGAAAGTCTGCTTTAGATGCAAAATGGCACAAGGTACTTAGTTCTTTTGTGTAATTTGTGCATTCTGCTGATCACTGCCTGAAAGAAGGCCTTTTTGTTATGCTGGATGACTTGAATTATATCAAATGATGACATCTGTAGAAGTGGGCTTATGATAAATACCAAAAGAATGAGTTTCATTGATATTAGTAAAAGAAAGATCAACATTGTTAAAATACATATTTTGCTGATGTTCTACAGTAAAATTAATACTGGATGAATATCATTCATTTTAAGATCTAACATATCAATGTCATCCTTAGTTCCTTCATACATCAATAGAATGCCGTGAAACATATCTTACTGTAATTGCTGTGTCCCTTGTCAATGTTAATCAAAAAATTTGTTTTCAAAGTAATTAATAAATTTATACATGGTGTGTCTTTCAAATCTTCCACTTACAAAGGCCAAGGGGAGAAAAAACCCTATAGAGATGTACCAATGAAATTGCACCATATGGCAAAACATCTCAAAGAATTTATATTTTCAAGTCAGACAACATTACTTCACAAAGTGAAAATGGCAACTCCACAGCAGCACATGCAAACAGCAGTTTGGTTTGCAAAACAAAATTGCACATTTCTTTGCACAGAAATTATTGTAGGTAGCGCAGATGTGATTCACCTGATGTGAAACCAATTAAGGAATGGTATCATAAGTTTCTGGCAACTGGAAATGTTCTGAAACATTCTGGCAGTGCACATCATAGCGTTTCTCAGAACCCATGTAAGTCAATCCGGCAGGCGTCTAGGCGACTTATTGTACACCGAGCAACACTGTATTGTGTAGTGTATCAGCGTCTTCGTTTGTACACCGGCAAAGTGCCAATTTTGCAAGGTCAGCTGCTGAATGACAAACCATGCCAATAACCATTTGCAAAGGGTACACTGTGACATATTGACATGAATGCCGGTTTCCTTAAAAGATGTTTATTCTCAGAAGAGGCAACCTTTCATGTACCAGGAATGTTTAATCAGCATAATGTTAGGATTGGGGCTTGCAACATCTGCATGCTATCACTGAACATGTTCCTGATAGCCCCAAACAATGTCTGGTGTGCACTAATGCACACCAGGTCTGCTAGAGTTCTTCTTTGTAGAAAACACAGCATTTTTTCTGTAATGGAACTCAACATGTTGGAGCAGTTTATATGCCCGCAGAAACAATGCTTGCCACCCAATGTAATCTTTCAACAAGATGCAAGTCTGTCACATTGGTTCCTGGACACGAAATTTTCGTCACTGGATTCTGAAGGACCAAGTGTATGTGACTAAATTGGATGATATTCCTATGTTAAGACGTCTTATCACTGATGCGGCTGCAACAGTGACAAGAGGACAAGCTACGATGAACTTGGCAAGACACTGAATAAACTCAACATTCTTTGTGATATAAATGTTTCCCAGGTAGAGGCGTACTGATGATTACTAAATAAATTATTTGAGATGCTCTATCATATCGCGAAGTTTCATTAACATATCTACTACAGTTCTTTTCTCCTGGGTCTCTGAATGTGGAAAGTTTGAAAGGGACACACTGTGTTGATAATACTGCTCATTTCTGCTCACAAGCTGAAGCAAGAGATATGTGTGAACTCAGAATGAGCAGAGGGGCAAGAAATTGGAACTTGGACTGGAGAACAATAACGTGTTTACCAATCACTTCATTGCAATACCTCAAGGGTTTTATGATTAGGATGTAAAGGAAGAGGAAAATAGTTAATACAATACATCTACATCCATACTCCACAAGCCACCTTATGGTGTGTAGTGGAAGTGTTTTGTGCACCAGTGTCAGTTCCCTCTTTTCCTGTTCCTGTCGCAAATGGCTCATGGGAAGAATAAAAACTGGTAAGCCTCTGTATGACTTTGAATCTATCCAATTTTATCTTCATAGTATTTTTGTGATCATAGGAGGAAGCAATATATTGGTTGCAGAATGAGATTTTCACTCTGCAGCCGAGTATGCGCTGATATGAAACTTCCTAGCAGATTAAAACTGTGTGCTGGACCAAAACTTGAACTCGGGACTTTTGCCTTTCGCGGGCCAGTGCTCTACCATGTGAGCTACCCAAACAAAACTCACACCCCGTACTCACAGCTTTCCTTCTGCCTGTCTTCCAGGAGTGCTAGTTCTGCAAGGTTCGCAGGAGAGCTTCTGTAAAGTTTCGGAGGTAGGAGATGAGGTACTGGCAGAAGTAAAGCTGTGAGGACGGGTTGTGAGTCATGCTTGGGTAGCTCAGATGGTAGATCACTTGCCTTATTAATTTTTTGGTAGAATGAGCATTTTTTAAGCCACTTCCTTTGCTGATGAACTACATTTCCTGAGGATTCTTGATGAACTACATTTCCTGAGGATTCTTCCAATGAATCTCAGTCTCACATCTGCCTCACCCCTGATTAATTTTATATGGCTGTTCCACTTCAAATTACACTGTGCACATACTTCTAGATATTTTATGGAAATAACTGCTTTCAGGGACTGTTCTGCAACCATGTAATCATAAAGTAAATGGTCTTTCTATCATCTATTCACAACATTTTACATTTGTTTATGTTCAGGGTAAAGTGCCACTCTCTGCACCAAGCACTGACACTCTCCAGGTCTTCCTGCCTTTCGCTACAATTTCAGGTGTTAGGTCTGGAGACTTCTCATTGATGAGAATGACTTACTGTGTTCTGTTTACCAAACACTTTTCAATTCAATTATGCAGCTGCTCTGATATTCCGTATGCTCCTAAGTGGTAGTGCAGAACTGCATCAAACATTTTCCAGAATAGAAGTGTCATATAAAGCAATAAGGATTAATAATACGTATACAGAAGACCAACTGGAGAAGTAAATTCTAGAAGAGTAATAAATTCTAAAAAGCACATCATCAACATTCTATAGTTAATTAATGCATAGAAAGAAATCAGAAGGTAACCAAAAATACATAGACTATTCCAGAATGAGATTTTCACTCTGCAGTGGAGTGTGCGATGATGTGAAACTTCCTGGCAGATTAAAACTGTGTGCCAGACCAAGACTCGAACTCGGCACCTTTGTCTTTTATGGGCAAGTGCTCTACCATCTGTGCTACCCAAGCACGACACACACCCTGCCCTCACAGCTTTACTTCCACCAGTACCTCGCCTCCTACCTTCCAAACTTCACAGAAGCTCTTCTGCAAAACTTGCAGAACTAGCACTCCTGGAAGAAAGAATATTGCAAAGACATTGCTTTGCCACAGCCTGGGAGATGTTTCCAGAATGAGATTTTCACTCTGCAGCGAAGTGTGGGCTGATATGAAACTTCCTGGCAGATTAAAACTGTGTGCCGAACCGAGACTTGAGCTCGGGACCTTTGCCTTTTACGGACAAGAGCACTTGTCCACGAAAGGCAAAGGTCCCAAGTTTGAGTCTCGGTCCAGCACACAGCTCAGGAAGTTTCACACAGACTATTCTATTCTCACATGGGCAGATAAACGGCAAGCGACACTCAATACGACTGGTATAACAGAGTTTAAATGTAACTTTATCAAAGGAGCTTTCAATCAAAAAATCTAATAAATTATGTGATAGAACTGTTGGGTATCCCAAATGGAGACCTATAATGATACCTTTTCACACTCTATCAGGTAGCTCTGTCTCACATGGGTAATCGGCATCTCCATGTTCTTCACAGTGATCATTCAACATCTAACACTGTTCATACCCCTGAGATGCCTTACCACACCCAGGGACAACACTAAACATGAACAACATTAATGCACTTTCATGGCTATTCTACCTGTCATAGAGAATTACAATACTATAATCATTTATATATTTGCCGCTGGCCCGTATGTCTGAAATACAGAGCTCAAAAAAGAAGGTACTAAAATATTACAGTCAATACATGTGCCTTGAGGATTGGTTAGCTAAAAATGGATGTGCTAGTTACTCTGCAACACACTAAAACCTCCAACTTTATGGTATAAGGTTGGAATCTTTACAATTCACAAATTTTTGAAAGCATACCACACTTTTCTTGCTTTAAGCTACAACAGAGGACAAGCTCCAGAGGATCACTATGCCTGAACAGTTAGTTTCACAGACCAAAGCTTATTTTCAGATGCTTCCAGCCACTCTAACTTTAATGGCTTAGTACTTTTGCTAAACAGCAAGTAAAATGCTCACATGGGTAGTTCATTTTCCTGCATGTGTGTCTCCGATAAACTTCCCAACTGCAATGACTAGTTCCTCACTTCTAATACCCTGCAAAATTATACTCCCTTTTTCTGTATACCAGAGAGCCCTGAAACATCTGCCAATTGTAAAATCACATGGAGAGTTCTGAGGAAATCAGTGTAAATGAAGTTGTTCTCTCTGTCATAAGTAATCTCCCTCAATGCCTTCAGGTTTGTATACAGTTCTGCACTGTACATTGAAAATTCATTTTGGCATGTAAATCTCCAAGACATGATAAGGTAAAACAACTCGACAGTCACCAGAAACCCCCTATGAGTGTGCACTGGACTAAAATTGTGGTGCTTTTGTAAAATATTGCAGAAAGATAGAAAATCAATATTAAAGATACTATATTTTTTATGCGATGATAAAATAACTCTTAATTCCCTTAAGAAACCAAGGTGGCGATTTGCTCCAACCTTGGCGTAATATAAACA
This sequence comes from Schistocerca gregaria, assembly GCF_023897955.1. Lineage (NCBI taxonomy): Eukaryota > Metazoa > Arthropoda > Insecta > Orthoptera > Acrididae > Schistocerca > Schistocerca gregaria. Next base: position 662,966,473 of record NC_064922.1, read on the forward strand.
ATGGAAACTCCAGGTTGGAATATCAGCAATATTTGGAAATGGATAGATTGCTACTCACCATAAAGATGACAAGTTGAGTCACAGACAGGCACAAAGAAAAGGCTCTTACAAATTAACCTTTTGGCCAAAGCCTTCTTCAGAAAAGAAAACACACACACTCATTCATACACAAAAGCACACCTCACACACACATTACCACCATCACTGACTGGAATGCAGCTGTTACATTGAACGGAAGTAGCAATCTGGGGTGGGGTGGGGAAAGGGGAGGAGGGATGGCAGGGCACCAGGGAGAGGGGGGCAGGGAGATTATAAGAGCACTGTCTGGGAGTGAGCATGGATTAGATGGAGGCATGACAAGACTGCTAGATGCATTGTCAGGGGGCTGTGAGGCAGGGAATTTGGGGTGGGGGTGGGGGTAATGGAAAGTGGAAAAGGATAGAAGCAGAGAAGGGGAAAGACAGAGATGTTTTGGATATGGGCGGCACACACTGAGGGTGGAGGACGTGAATACGAGTAGGTGAGAGGACAGACAGAGTGGAAACTGTTGGGTGGAGGTGTGGGGACAATAGATTACTGTAGGTTAAGGCTGGTATAATATCGGAAATGGAGAATGTGTTGTAAGGATAGCCTCCTTCCATGCAGTTCAGAAAAGCTGGTGGTGGAGTGGAGGATTCAGATGGTTTGGACTGTGAAGCAGCCGTAGAAATCAAGCATTTATGTTAAGTTGCATGTTTCACCAGAATGGTTCTCCATGCTCCTGGCCAAATAGCTGGTGGCCATTCATCCTCATGGGCAGCTGTTTGGTAGTCATACGAATATGAAAAGCTGTCCAACGACTGCAGCAGAGCCGGTATACGACATAGCTGCTTTCATAGGTGACCTGGCCTCTAAAGGGGTACGTTAAGCCTGTGATGGCACTGAAATAGGAAGTGCTGGGTGGGTGGATTGGGCAGGTCTGTATCTGGGTCTTCCACAGAAATACAGCTTCTGTGGCAAAGGGTTGGCAATGGGATGTTAGGTAATCAGAGCCCTTTGATGAAGGGTGTGGTTCATTTGTTCCAGTCCAGGGTTATACTGGGTACTGGGTGACAAAAGGGGCAGTCCTCTGTAGCCGATTCTTGAGGGTAGCGGGAGAATTAGGGTTGTGTGGGGGAATGGCACGTGACAGCGTCAGTGTCAGTGTGTGTCTGTGAAGGCCTTGGTGAGACCTTCAGCATATTGGGACACGGAGCTCTTGTCATTGCAGATACACTGTCTCCAGGCAGCCAGGCTGTGCGCAAGGGATTTTTCGGTGTGGAAGGTATAGCAGTTGTTTAAATACAGGCACTGATGGCTAGTGTGTTTAATGTGAACAGATGTGAGGCTGGAGCTATCAGAGAGGATGTCAACGTCCAGAAAGATGAAAGGTTGGGTTGAGGAGGACCAGGTGAAATGGATGGGATGGAAGGCGAGTAAGTGATAAAGGATTGAGATAGATAGTTTTGGTAGTGAGCCCACATCATGAACATATCATTTGCCATACCGAATCTCAAAACAAATCTTGACCTAATCATCCTACCACCAGACAAAGGTTTCACCAATGTCATTATGAATCGCAGTGACTACCCGGAGGAAAGCCTCTGCCAATTATCTGACTCCTCCACCTATAAACTCTGCAGTCTCAGAACTCCATCACCTCCAATCCTTGCTTAAAACCTCACACCATTACCAAAGCCTTTCCCCTGAATATTTCTCTCCTCACCCCTATGACACCCACCTTCTACATACGCCCCAAAATCCACAAACCCAACAACCCTGGAGACCTCATTGCAGCTGGTTACCATGCCCCAACTAAAAGAATTTCGGCGCTCTTTGACTAACATGTCCAATCAATTGTGTGCAATCTAGCCTTCCATGTCACGATATCAACCATTTCCTTCAACCGACTCTCCACCATTCCCACACCCCTTTACCTCCTTGACCCCTACGCGTCAGTGTTGAAACCCCTTCCCTATACATCAGCACCCTTCGAGCTCATGGTCTTGCCATTACTGAACACTACCTTTCCCAATGTCCTTCAGACTTCAAATCCATTACCTTAGTTCTCATACACCTTACAAACTTTATATAACACACAACTGTTGCTTCTTTGAAGGAAAAGGTATACATAAAAATCTGTGGCACAGATGTGGGCACCCATATGGCACCCTCCTATGCCAATCCATTTATGGGCCTCTGGAGGAAGCTTTCCTAGCCTCACAAAACCCCAAACTACTCGTCTGGTTGAGATTCATTGGCAATACCTTCATGATCTGTATGAGGGTCAAGACAGCCTATACTCATTCTTTCACAACATAAATACCTTTTCTCTCATCTGCTTCACCTGGTCCTCTTCAAAACAGCATGCCACCCACCTTCCTGGACATTGCCATTCTCCTCTCTGATGACTCCTCCACACCTCTTTCCACATTAAACCTGCCAGTCACCAACAGTACCTGCATTTTGACAGCTTCCATCCCTTCCACACCAAAAAATCACCTCCCCATTCCCCCAATACAGCCTGACCAACTGGGAGCAGTGTATTTGCAGTGACAAAACTTCCTTGTCCCTTATGCTGAAGGTCTCACCAAGGCCTTGACAGACCGGCACTATCCCCCACACATAGTCTGTGAACAGATCTCCCATACCATTCCCCCCACACACTCACAATCCTGCCATCACCCCAAGATACAGCTACCAAGGACTGCCCCCATTTGTCACAAAATATTGTCCTGGACTGGAACAATTGAACCATGTCCTTCGTCAATGTTCTGATTACCTGTCATCATTCCCTGAAACAAGGGACATCCTACCTGAGATCCTTCCCGACCCTCCTAAAGTCATGTTCTGTTGCCCACCCAAACTCCACAACATCCTAGTTCATCCATATGACACTCGCAATTACAACCTCTTGCCACATGCATCATATCCCTGTGGAAGATCCAGGTACAAGACCTGCCCAATCAACCCATTCAGAACTTACTATACCTGTCCTGTCACAGGCTTAGCCTACCCCTCCATAGGCTGAACCACCTGTGAAAGCAGACGTGTCATGTACAAGCTCTTCTGCAATCACTGCACAGCTTTTCATATTGATATGACTACTAACCACCTATACACTTGGATGAATGGGCACTGCTGAAGTGGGCCAATAGTATGGTAGACCATCCTATGGGACAACATGCAGCTGAACGTAACATGATTAAGGATAAGGGTACTTATAAATTGTGAAAAAATCGATTTTTTGTGACTTTATTCAATTCTACAGTCTTTCCTGATTACATTGATATATACATTATAGGGTTTCAAAAGTAAAACAACCTATACATACTAAATTTTAAAGTTACGGTCCTGTATTCTGCTAAGCCTCCTTTATTTCTGTTACAGAAACCAGTATTATTTTGAAAAGAAGTGCGAACTTCCTGTTTCCAGCAACTATACATATGATACATTGCATATGTTGGTAACAGTGCAGGTTTCTAGTGTCTGTGAATGATTATCTTTGCTAGTATTTACTTTTGTTTCGCTGAAGCAGTTTGTTCATGTGTTACTGAATGTTTGTTGGACAATTGCTACATATATTTGTGGAAGTACATATCCTTTAGTGTGCAATAAATACGAACTATGCTACGCATAAAGAATTTCAATAAAAGGAAATTCCGTGGTAACCAGTTTACAAACAAAGCAAGCCACACTGTTAAAAAAATTAACCCACATATCAGTTCTTTAGTGAAGAAACTCCCACATGGCATGCCTCGTGGTGATTCAAATTTTTGTGTTAACAATGATGTAGGCTGTTTTGAAATAAATAACTGAACAACAAAATAGCAGGAAGCGTTTAGCATCAAAATTAGTTGTTCTGTTTAGATCCTGCAATAAATCTACCTCGAAAATGACTTCAAAAATTGTGAATAATTCATATGATGTAAATTTAAAGTTAGTTTATGCAATGATTGGTGCAATAGGAAACAGAAAAAAGGTTGCTCAAACATTTTGTGGTTTGATGGACCTTCCTCCTCCTCCCAGTAGGTTCAGCAAGTACATAAAAATACTTTTAGATGCCTTGACGGTTGTGTCTAAAGCATCTATGAAACATGCAGTAGAAGAAACTGTAAATATTAGTGGAACCAGGGACATTGCCACTGCACTTGATGGGACATGGCAATCTCGAGAACGTGGTTCCTTGAATTGTGTTTTAAGTGCTACTTCTATGGAGAATGGAAAAGTTGATGATGTTGAGTGCTTATCTACGTACTGCCACACCTGCCATGGTAACACTGAAGGACGTATTGAATGTCAGTGTTCTAAGAATTATGATTGTTGAAGTGGAGGTATGGAGCATGATGGAGATCCAAAAATACTTCAGAGGTTGGTGCCCGTTTATAAAGTTAGATATACAAAGTATCTAGGCAATGGGGACTCTAAAGGTTTCAATAAAATTAATGAGTTCAATGTTTAGGGTGATACCTTGGTAACAAAACTGGAGTGTTGTGGGCATGTTCAAAAGGGGATGGGTGCTAGACTGAGGAAGCTATTAAGAGAAATGAAAGGAAAGTTGCTATCCGATGGAAAATCTGTCTGACCGAGGCAGATTAACAGAAAATGAAATAGACCTCCTTCCGAGTTATTATGGCCTGGCCATTAGATGAACTGCACCTCTGAAGCTGTATGGGCCACCTACTTTCATAAGATGTCCACAGATGACCACTCTGATCACGGTCTTTGCCCTAAAGGAGCAGATTTTTGGTGTGGTTACCAAAAAAGCAATAGAAAGTGGTCAAATATACTAACATAAGTATTCCCTTCCTGGGCCTGTTATGAATGAAATAAAACCAATATTTAGAGACCTGAGTGACCCTGTTTTGCTTGGTTAATGTCTTCATGGGGGCACTCAGGATAAAAAAGAAAATGTTTCAACCATTGCATTTGGGAAAGATTACCCAAAAATGTATTTGTAGGACTAAATACATTAACAGTTGGTGTACTAGACGCAGTGATATGTTTCAATGATGGAGTGATATGAAGGTTGGTTCTGAGAAATTTAGGCATAAAATGTGGCTCTAATATGGAAGATCAACTGCTCGCGTGTGATAGATAACGGGTGCATGAAGCTGAAAGATTCGCTCTTCAAATTACCAAAGAAGCAAGAAGTGCCAAAAGGAATGCCAAGGGGAAGCTTGAAGATGATGAAATGCTGCAGGATGAAAACTATGCTTCAGGAATGCTCTGAGACACTTTATTTGGACTCATATCTTCATTCGCAATTTTCTGCAAGTTGTATTTTTCAGAATTTAGGTCCAAATATTTCCTAAAATTTATAAAGCATTTCTCTAATTTTTTTTCTGTAACTTGGAATAGTCCATACTTATGTAGTAGACCTAAGCTTTACTTCAGAATCAACTAAATTACAGAAAAATGACATTTTTATTAGGAAAAAAATTATAAAAATTAAAGTGTAAGATGTGATACTTTTTTATCCTTGTAATATACATAATAGGTGGAATTAAATAGGTCTAGTACCTCAGCCATCATATCATGCATATCTGGTAAAAATATGGTCTCCTTCAAATGTATAACATTGGATTCAAGGGTACCTCAATTTGAGGAAGCATTTTGGAAAAAAAAATTGCACCAGTTTCTTTGTATTTTTTAATAAGCCAAATCAGGTTCAAAAATATTCAAATACTTCTAAATTTTTTTAGAAAGTGTGCTGCATTACCTGATACCAACAAAATATCTGTAAAAATATACACTATAAACAGTGCCTGAACGATATAGGTGTTGATTTTTACATAGTATTGAGCTGGAAAAGTACCCTGTATCCTTAATGTCAATAGTTGCTTCACAATCCAAGCCATCTGGATTCTCCCCTCAACCACCACCTTTTCTGAACCATACAGAAGAGTGTTATCCCTACAAACATTTCCCATTCTCAAAATCATCCCAACCTCAACCTACGCTAATCTACTGTCCCCACACCCTCCATCCAACAGTGTCCTTTCACCTTCTCCTTATTCACATACCCCATCCTCACTGTGAACCGGCCTCATCCAATGCACCTGCCCATCTTTCCCTTTCCCTGCTCCCTATTACCCCCCCACCCCACCCCCCACACACACAGTCTCCTGACACAGCATCTAGCAAGTTTGTCACACCTCTATCTAATCCCTGCACACACTGCCAGACAGCCCCCCCCCCCCAATTCCCTTCTATCCCTCCCCCTGATTCACCCTACTCCAGGTTGCTAATTCTGTTCAACATAATAGTTGCATACCAGTCCAAGCTACTGGAGACGGCAGTCATGTGCGTTAAGTGCACTTACTTTTATGAATATCTGTGTGTTTTCTTTTCTGAATAAGGCTTTCAATGAAAGATAAAAGCATAACAGTCTTTTTGTTGTGTCTGTCTTCAACTTCACACACCATCTTTATGGTGAGTAGCTATCTATACTTTTGCTAATATTCTTGGCATAAAACATTTACATTCATCACACCAAAATCTATAAGGTGTTCTTTATAGAAATCCCGAAGGTCTACATTACTCTCAAATTATTATTAAAAAATTGCTCCATGGGTAGATGAGCAATCATATGGTTTACGGGTGGTTGTAGGAGGGAGGTGGTCTTACATGCCTGTTGCACCACAAGCAGCTGCCACCTGGTATCAAGTGGTGGTTTGTCATGACGGAAACAGAGGCTAGGAATGCGGCTTGTCCTAAATGCCTACTTTTGCCAGCCTGATTCCCTCATAGTGAACCCTGTATACTGTACAACCAAAATTGAACCAGGATCACACAAAGGTTCTAAAAGAATAGATATTTTCTGTTCTTTCCCAATGTCCTGTTGATTACACATTTTACAATACCCAGTGTTTTGAGGGTTTGCCTTCAGTTTCCTTTGATGTGCCAACTAAGACCTTCATCAAAACAATAAGAGGCCCAAGAATCTCAGTGAATCTTTAGAACTGAAAATGGCACACCTCATTTTATTATCTGGAAGGTGGGAAACCTGATTTGAACTGATAATAAGGACAGATTTTTCTGTACAACATTTAGAATCTATACTTATCAGCTAGTTGAGACTGCTGTCTGATTGCTGGGAAACAAGAAAGAGCAGGAAATGGCATAGCTGTCCATAAGTAGGGGCTCCTTAACTTGGGAAAGTAAGTCACATTTAAAACACAGCTTTGAAATACACTATTCTCTCACATAAAACGAATGGCCAGGAAATTACAGTCTGTATATCTAAAACAATATTGGCACTGGAGGGACTGTGGTAATCTGGAACAAGTCCCTTTGAGCCCTATATGTGAAGATGGCCAAGAGTATTATGTCTCCCAGCAGTATTGCAGCCTTCTTAAACATTGAAGAAGATACTTATAGTGATCTCCAGCAAGGTAAGGTTATCAATGGTACAATGACGTCTCCTGAACAGATACTGAAACTGGCTGAGGAGCTATCTATCCACTGATTTTTATACCTCATATAATGTCTTTCTCTATGGTTCAGTCAACAATAGAATAGATGTTGTACAAATCTTCAATAACCGAGTTGCCATTTCAGAAATTTAAATTACAGCTTATCAGCTTGCAGTTCACAATGTTTGTTACTTTTCTAAAAATCCAGTCAGTAACTAATATCTTCACATCTAAATGCACTAATAGTGGTGATTTGATGATGACTGACTATTGACTGTGGCATTGTCCGCAATGCCTATTTAAAGGCTCACATAAGCAAGTTTCTACAAAGTCTTTACAAAATGTGTGTATTATTGGTCCTGAGTATATCATCATTCATTATTTAAGTTACTGCACACCTTGCTCCTTGCCTGAAATCCTATAAAGGCTTCCATACGATTGGAGGCTTAATGAAAATGATTTATAGATCTTATAGATCTTTCAGAAATTTCTGCACATTCTTTTCTTGCTCTCTTTTATATTATTGTTTTTGCGACCAAAAGGCTGCTAGGTTCTTATATGACAGCCTGCACTCCATAATGCTCGGCATGTCTCCCTGATTGTGGGGAGCATCCTGTCTTCTTAGCTGTCCTGAACACTTTGACATGTGTGATGGATTGTGTTGGTGACATGATAAATGCATATGTGAATGTTCTCTATGGTCAGATAAAGGCAGCTGGCTTTACAGTGTCCAGTTTGCTTTACTGAGCACACATCTCTACAGTTGTCTTTAAGGAACTGCTCTTTCTGTTACATTTATTCAGGTTGGAAGTGGTCACTGGAATGCAGATCACCATCCACTTCCCACAGAGGTGTCCTGTGTGCACACAATATGGAGAGTATAATTAAATACTGATGTTGGAGAACAATCTGGTGTTAGTGCTTAAATGTGTCCTAGTGTAAGTGCATATTCAGAACAAGAAACCTTTAACAACTTGATAGCAGAGTCAAGCAACAGAAGAACCTAACAACAAATGGTGTGCACTGCAACTACCACAGTGGAGAAACGGCAACAGGAATTGTATGATAATGTTAATGAGAGTTTCTGATTAACAGTTCATGGAGGACGCATACAGTGAACACGCAGCAACTAAAGGCTTAAGGCACGCCATGACATCAATTGCCATCAATGAAGATGACTACTCATCATTCTCTCTCTCTCATCACTTGAGTGATACTTTTGGTGTAGGCTATAATCCCTTCAACATAGGAGCAGGTGGCCATCTGACGAATGATTTAAAATGTGTTTCTTGTACATGTATTGCTTCCTGCTGTGGATGTGTCCATAATGGTACTACTGTCCCCTGGAACACACTAGGTTAGGGGCAGACAACTTTCCAGTGGATGAACCCAGCTGTTGTATGTTCAGGCAAAGTTGGAGAACTGAAGGTCAGGACAAATAAAACTGTTTCTACTAGTTCACTTTTCAGTCACTTCAGGATGTTTTTGAGGTTTGTCATGTCAACCTCTAACCATTCTTCCTTTGGCTCCTGCACATCTTTGTGCATTACGCTAATGCATAAAATGATCGTCTTACTACAGTTTATGTTGTGCAGTTCCACCAAAATTAGGTATTTGCATAGCACTTTGCCTGCTGTTTTTTGTTCAGTTAGATGTGATGCCTCTGTTTCCACCAATAGTATTCCATTACCAACACTTAAATGATTTCAGTGTACCTGCTATACAATTCAACCCTTTATGCGTGTAAAAGGAGACACACTTTCTAAGCTTCCTGTCAGTGTTTTACCACCCAAAAACACATTATGAGACATATTAAGTGTCCTGTTATTCATAGGTATTTATTCTGAGCTGAAGCTATTAGTGGGCTATCTTAAGCCACTTTCATTCAAGGGTGGAATTGGTCCCAAACAGCATATGCATTTTGTTGGCAGTGTTTTTGTGTGACAGATTCTCCAGGATGTTCCCCACAAGCACCTAGAAATATAGGAATTCACCCAGACAGAGGCCCACTTGCCTGAGTATGGCTCAGCCAATTAGGGTGTGACTCGTACCCCACAGGTGGCTTGCTAACAACTCACAATACATGCTGTTGGGATAAGATTCTCACTCCTTGTACCACAACGTAAGATTACACCACTGCACTACACGGTGGTCACTGATGCAAGCAGAGACACTACAGTTACAGAGGTCTGGCAGCATTCGGAAAACTGCCTGTTCCTGATCCTGGATTCAGCAAACGTGAACTCGGCCAATGTAGAATGATCTCCCTGGAGTACTCACCATTTTATATGACCTAGGAGGCACCTGTGACCTACCAAATGCTATAAATGGAACTAGCATTAGGACCCCTCTGATGATGTCTTAGGTATCCTGTGGCAACTGGATGTAATCACTAAAAGTAAGGACAATTTTATTTCTCTGCCTCAAATAGAATCTGTAAAGTTATTTTACTTCAGACTGAGGTATTTCATGTCTAATAGCTACGAAACACATTGTCAATATCTAACCCAATGTAGTTCATCTATACAGCGCTGTTATCAAAACCATGAAAACAAAATTTACAAAAAGAGAGAAACTACATTCCTCACAGCATAAATACACAACATCTCATTCAATAACTATTAATAACATGATATATGAAAATAATTGCTAAAATGGCAAGAACAGTTTAAAAAGCAACTTGTAGTAGTGATAGAATCATTCTTGAAGACAGAGAAAGTCCATGAAAATATTAACATTATGCAAACACACACACAGAATTTGAGCTTTCGCAACTGGTGGCTGCTTCGTCAGGAAAGAGGCAGCCGCCGGTTGCGAAAGCTCAAATTCTGTGTGTGTGTTTGTGTGTTTTATTCATTGTGCCTATCTACCGGCGCTTTCCCGCTTGGTAAGTCTTGGAATCTTTGTTTTTAAGATATTTTTCCCATGTGGAAGTTTCTTTCTATTTTATTAACAGTATGCAACATAAGACTACTCACCGGCTTTCTCTATCATAAATCTGTTGTGTGCTAAGCGAGTTCGTTTCTGAAGTTGTTTCTGTATTGTCCCCAGTGGATGTTTCTTGTGCAATGTCTTCCATATTACCACGTTGCATTGGTATTGCAATATCTTCCATCTAAATTGAAAAAGTTTGTGTTTACAGCTGCTCAAGTAATACAAAAATATTTAACTGACAATATAACTTTACCTTGCATAACAACTTAATAAAAAAAAAAAAAATTGCTACAAGCCAAAACCAGCACATCTTTAAAGGAATGTGGGGTTTGAAGAGTACTGTACTTATCCGGTCATAGGATGACCCTGAATGTAAGAGGATCCACTATTTTGAAAAGGCTTCTTGAGGTTTATTTTTACCACTGTCTAATTAATCAAAATTACAAACTGATTTACTGATATAAAGTATATGACACTCTGCCAAATAAAGTCAACATTACCAATTGTGATCTTATATCATTTGTTAATTTTCCACATTTTGGTAAAAGAAGAACAAACAGAAATTGTTTGCACACATTTTTCTCTTGACAACTTCTATTATTGTTCCTAGCCCTATCACCACCACCACCACAATCTTCACACCACTCTTCTACTGCCAATTCTTTCTTTCAGGCAGTCCCACATCACGTCATATTCTGACACCCAAACCTCCAGATGTCAGACACTCAGATCGGTACCAAACGTGTGTCGATAGAATATGAACCAAAACACTGACTTGGTTCTTGGTGTGTGTGCTGCTGTCCAGTATAAAATGCGTAAATGATTTAATAAAAGTATCACCAGAATTACAGAGCTGAAGAAAAGTGTATCTGTGAGAGATTGTATTGTAGATCTCGCATGGGTGAGAAGATAAGTGTGTTCAGTTGTATCAACGGTCCCGCTTTTTTTTTTTTTTTTTTTAACTGTTTGTGCATTAAACTGTTATATAGGAGAACATTTTCTTGACATGTAAAACGACTTCTCAGAGTTTGTAACAATGTTCGTATGACAGCCTGCTTTTGCTTCATTAGTTGAATGTTATGTAGCTATTACTGATGTTATCATTTTGTTTATTATTAATTATTATTCTACCATTACTTCTGCATGTGTGATGCAGTTGTTTCTTTATTTTTCTGTTCTGATTGTATATTCTGTGGAATTATAAAGGTGCTCTATAGGTTTACTACTTTCAAAGAAATGAAGTGAAAGCAGACTGCCAAGAGAACATTGCTGCAAACACCAAACAGCCCTTTTAGATGTCATATATACACGATCCCATGTCACACTTTCCAGAATAAAACACAATTAAAAAAAACTGACATTGTTAGGGTTCAAACCCAGGACTCTTGGTACTCACAGTTATGCTTTTGGGATGTTCCGTACTTCTGGTGTTTCTTTTAATTAATATTTACGCTCTTTCTGCTAGACGACAGCATGTAGTATGAACTAAATGAGTTTTAGTTGATACTCCATTGACATACAATGTCTGGTTCTTCTCTGCATGCCTGACAACTGAAGGTTTGGGTGTCAGTGATCCACAACAGTGGACATACAGCACTTTTTGAATCCTTTTATTATGGATTTTGTTTGAAATTCTGCTCTAGATAGTAAGGATCCATTGCTTCAGCAGGGATATTGGGTTGCACTAGTGTTCTATACACTGCCTCTTTTATTGATGAGCTATATTTTCCCATAATTCTCCCAAGTCGATGTAACAATACACTTAGATAGTTTATCGATGTGACTGTGGCACGCAACACATTAATAATGGCGTGTTGAAACATTACAGGATTGTTTTTTTTCCTCTTTAGTATTAACTTACATTTTCCTACATTTAGAGCAAGCTGCCATTCATCACCCCAGTTAGAAATTTTATCTAAGTCGTCTTGTATCCCCCAACAAAAATGAATCTTCTGGTAGAGGCATTGGTTCTATACCATAACCTTCAACACCTCCGCTACAAAGTTAGTTGACGATGTATGGAGGCGACTTCTTCATTATCATGTCTGCAGCCATTCCATTTGTTGAAATTTGCTCCACTGTGATTTCTCCTGAATCAGTTTTTTATCTGTAAAAATGATGCTTGGTGTCAATGTGTTTAGTGGGACCTTTGTATCCACATGTCTTTGGCAGATCAATTGCACCTTTGTTGACACAAAACTATTTAATCAGGCTCACGTTTGGAAAAAGGGGTATTTCTCTTTGCAGCCTTCAGAACCAAAGTGGTTCCTCACAGGCAGAACTTAATGCCATGTACTCTGCTCTACTGTCTAGAGAGCTACTGGTGATAGTTTTCTGTTACTCCATGAAACTGCAGCACCTTGTGACATAAACAAGAAACTGGTGGTAAATTTTCCATCTACAGTGTCCCCAGCCCAGTCAGCATCAGGGAATCCTTAAGTCACAGTTTTCATTTTTTGAAAATTGTAGTTTAAAATATTTAGTTCTCTTCAGATATCATAGGATTCTCTTTGCAATTAGCCAATGGGGGTGCTCCTGGGTTATTATCAAACCAACTCACCACCTGAACCACATATGCTACATCTTCTTCAGTACCTAGTTGAGCATATATTAGATTACTTATGCCTCCTCTGTGTGGGACATTCTTCATGGCAGCTTTTTCTCTTTCTGTTTTAGGGCTTATTTCAAGAGTTATTACTTGACTGTTATTTAGCGGTGTGGGTACCATATGGCAGTTCTCAATGTTGCATTTTTACAAAATCTGATTTACATAATGGGATTGGTCCATCCAAAAATTCTTATTACTGGAGTGCACAGATAATTGGATACTTTTCCAAAGTCCTTTAGTTTCTTCTTAATTGCATTTTTTTGTAGCAAATTGTTATAAACAAATCAGTATGTCATCTGCATTAACTCCTACTTCCTTGATTTTTTGTGGCAGACACAGGGGTGAGCTGTGGACCTGCTGAAATTTAAACTTACAAGGAGAGGCGCCCAGTGGTGAGATTAACATTTCGAAATCACTTTTATGGCAATGTAGGTTAAGGTCCCTGATATACCCTGCAGCCATTCACCCTGGTGAGTCCTCATTTGAGATTAATTGATGAAGAGAGATGTTGGAATTTCACTTGATACCATACAGCTTTAAAAGAGGAATGTTACACAGACTGGTTGCATAGTATAATGGTTAAGGTAGACTCTTCACATGCAGAAGGTTGTGGGTTCGCATTTTGTCAGGCACTAGAATTTTTTTATTTTAAAATCTTTATTGGTTATTTTTATACAATTAATTGCTTTCAGTGTAATTTTTTTAATTTCCATTCCTTTTTCACACCATTTTAACCACCATATTAACTTTTCCATTTATTCTCATTTTTCTTCCGACAATTCTTTTTCCACTTGGAATATTTGCTCATGTGACCTGAATTATTTTAGTGAATTAATTTTGACCATATTACCACATTCATTATTTCTGTTCCTCATTTTGACTGAATTTCATTTTATTGTATTTGTTGCTGTATAAGCTGGTTGCAAGTTAATGTAGGTGCCTATAAGCTCAATTCAAAATTTCTATGTTCTGGCTGGAAGCAATTCACTGTTAGCTTCCTTGCGAATTTTGAGCATTCCAGTTGTATAGAGTTTGATGTATGCATGTATGTTGTCATTAATGGTTTTTTATACTGTTCATTCAAGCTTCAGTTACTGCTGTGTTTAGTGCGGAAATCCACTTACTTCACTCCTGTACGGTGGTTTCATTTGCAAACTATGACTGAAAAATGGTATTGCTATACTATTGCACTTAAACTGCAAGTGATTGCATACACTAAAGAGCATGGAAACATGGCTGCAGAAATGCATTTTGGGCCATCTCCAACTGAATCAAAATTGACCAGGAGTGAGTACGACTACACACTGAGGATTCTGTAAAAACTTAATTATGTATACAGAAAGTTCATCCATTCTGGGGATCTAGAATCACAGGATTTTTGCCTGTTACTGACACTGATACTGGCAAGATATTGGTCAGTGATTCAAAGACCTACAGGAATGTTTTACTTTCAAGTTCGAAGTCTCACATCAAGTGAAAAAAAGAAAATTTTTTCATGGAATATAATTATATATTAACAATTCTCTGATTTTTATTTCCTTTACTAGTTCTGTGAAACCTTCCTCTGGCCAAACTTCATGATTCTACATAAGGGGAAGTACCCTATAGGTCATTATTAGTGAGTTTGAAAGTATCAAAGTATGAGACATAAATGGCTGCATCTTTTGACTGCACTGACTTAGAAGCTTACCATTTATTATAATGTGAAGTGACTAAAGACCTTAGCATGTGACATAAATTTCAATCTGATATGTCTATCCATTTCTTAGAAGAAAGGGGACTTGACAGATGCAGGGAAGAATGGACAGTTAATCTCAGGATTCTAAACCAATGGCAAGTACTTAATAGGGTATAATGAGCGAGTTTGCAAGTATCAAAACATGTGATAAATGGACAAATCTTTTGACTACATTGACTTAGAAGATGACACTTATTACACCATCAAGGAACCATAAACCATTATATGTGACATAAACTTCAACTTGGTACATCTACACAGCCCTGAGAGAAAGGTTTTCGAACAGTTGGACAAAGACATACGGACATCAAGGTGATGCCATGAGGGATCTGTTTTTACCATCTGAGGTACGGAACCCTAAAAATGAAAAGAGCTTGGCGAACTCAGGAAGATATTTAGAAAAAAAATCACCTCACAGTAAACATGTACTGAGAAATGGAACAGTTGAATGACCAAAACCTGAAGCAGAACTTAATACTTGTTTTTTAGAGAACAGAAAAGCACACGAATTTCAGTTTCTATGAAAATGATCATTCACTGAGAGAAAGCAATTTCCACTAACAAAGGGATCGCTGACTTTAGTAGATCAACATAATGGCGTTCAGGATTTAAGTAGTAGTATTGGCTTTGTATGTGGACCATGAGAAAAATATCACAGGGGATGCCAGCCAAGTACGAAGAACAAATTGTTGAATTTCATCAATTCATCATTAATGCAAGGAAAAGAGAATAGTTTGAACTTTCACAAGCCGGAAACATGGATGAGATGGTGGAAACCTATAAAGTGCCTTCTAACAGAACTGTGGATTCTAAGGGTACAAAAAGCATTATTGTTACAACTTCAGGACATGAAAAGTTTTATTAAACAGTTGTTCTATCCTGCTATGCTGATGGGACAAAAAAAAAGCCCCTATTTCTGATTTTTAAAAGACACTTCCTGGGGAACAACCACCAAAAGGAAAATTCGTCCATATATACAATGATGTCTGGATGGATGGAGGAGGAATGAGATTGTGGATAGACAAAATTTGGTCTAAGCGACATGGAGGCCTACTCAAGAAACCTGACTTGTTAGTATGAGATCAATTTCGTTCTCACAGAACAGAAGATGTTAAAAATACACTGGATGTACGGAAGACTCATTACAGTCATTTCAGGGGAGCTAGGTAGTTTACTTCACCCATTTGATGTACGTATGAACAGACCACTTGAGGGAATAATGAAGGCAGAGTGGAACAGATGGATGTAATCTACAAATTTCCACACTACACTGTGAGGTAGTGTGTGTACGGGTCGAAGCTTCACGAGACTCTACAGAAGCTGAAACAGTGATTAAATTGTTTAATAAAGGTGGAGCCTGTAAAGCACTAGATGGCACAGACAGTTACTTATTGTATGGGGATTGAGACTCTAACGTGGCAACTTCAAGTATTTCTACTTTCAGCTCTGAGGATGAATTTTGTAGTTTTGAGGAAAAAATTTAAAAGTTGAGCACATTTTCCTACTTATATTACCTAGATATTTGATGTATGTGCACATATGTGTTATAACTGTTTTGCAGTAGATGTATTAAGTGAGAAATTTTTTCACAAAAAAATTAAAAAGGGGGGATTATGTCTTATACACTGGTGCCCTTAGGTGCTGGCAAATATGGTACTTATAATACTTTCTTTCTTTTGAATCTTCATCTGTATTATTTTATCTGTAAAGCAATATAAATTTGTCTCTAAGGATTTGTATGACAATTACCACTCAAAAAAATTTACATCTTCTAACAAAAAATACACTTTTGACATTGCACATTCAATATAAATAGATTATTTTGTCTTTTGTTTTTTAACAGAGACCTCAAAGTTTTCAGATGTTTAATTATTATGACAGACAAATAAAAATAGTTAAATTCAACAGCAAATTCACATGCACAAGTATGATCAGATGAAAAATGAGAGCACATGGAAAAGTGAATATGATGATTACGATTATGTGACAAAGGAATCTAAATAAAAGTTTACATTTAAACCAATTAACTGAATAAAAATAATTATGTAAGTTATTTTGATAAACACTTACAAATAAAACAAAAATTCAAAGCACCTGATGAGATTCGAACCGACAAGGTTTAGCATGTGAGGAGTGTACTTTAGCCATTCCACTACACACCCAGTCAGCATAACACCTCTTTTTTAAAGCCGTAGAGCATCAAGTGAAATTCCATTTTTTTTCCAGTTATTTGCAGACAAGAGCTCCCCCCCCCCCCCCCCCCCACACCAGGGTGAAAGGCTGTGGGGCGTGATATGTGGGAACTTAAACTAGATCGCTGTACAGATAGTTTCAAAAAGTCAATCCCGCAGGGTATCTCTCTTTGTATAGCTTTACCCAATTTGATATTACAACACTTCTACCTTTTTAGTTTTAGATTACTTACATAAGTAACACAAAACTAGCAACATATGTTGTTAATATTCTAGTTTCCATTGTTTAATGCAAAACTGAAACACAGCTACATTACAGACCTGTTTACACTGTATTCGACCATCATTAGGTACAGTTACAGTTAAATGGGCTGTTTCTCACATTTAATTCTGCGTTAGGGTAACATCGCCCCAAGGAACTTTCACCACACAGAGGAATAAAGAGACAAAAGCTAATGTAAACAGACACAAATGAGCATCCAGACATTCAACAGCAATCTGAAGATGAACCTGTGGTTCTGAAACTGGTAACAGTGTTATTTGTGTGAGTAAATAGCATTATTAATTGTGCCTGGTTGCTGTTTTCTTCTTTGCAAGAATCAACCTGTATTTTGTGGGCAGCTGTCTCAAAATGACAGTTTTCAACAAAATAGTAGAAATCAACCACATTTTTTCAGTTTTTATTTTACGATTTTTGTAGCAATTTAGTTTCCATATGCATCAGCCCCTGAATCAGCATGTCTGATAGGTGCAACCAGTATTTACAATCATGGTCTGAAGTGGCAATCTGTGAGGGTCCCGGAATTCTATTTGATGCACCAAATCTTCCCTAAAACTGGCCTCTAGTGTATTTTGAAACTGTATAAGAGATAATTTGATTCAAAAGACATTATGTAATTCACAAATATGGCTTGACTGAAGGCACAGGAATGACCGCACAAGCCACCATAATAAAGGACACTGCTTCAGCTGAAGGAAGACAGCTAACGGCAGTACTAACAGAGTGACTGAGCAACTGGCAGTTGGTTCAGACGGCACTGTATTTTGTTTCCGAGTGGCCATGTTCGAGTTCAGTAGATAAGTGTTTTTATTTCTGGTGGAAGCAAATAATAAACTGCTGGAATCTAACAGAAGCTAACATTAAACTGCTGGAAGCTAATAATAAACAAATATTATGAAATGATGAACCATGGACCTTGCTGTTGAAGGAGAGGCTTGCGTGCCTCAGCAATAAAGATACCCGTATTGCAGGGGCAACCACATTGGAGGGGTAGCTGTTAAGAGGCCACACAAACATATGGTTTCTGAAGAGGGGCAGCAGCCTTTTCAGTAGTTGCAGGGCCAACAGTTTGGACAATTCACTGATCTGACCTTGTAAAATTAACCAAAACAGCCTAGCTGCGATGGTATGGCGAACAGTGAAAGCAAGGAAGCAAGGGGGAAACTACAGCCATAATTTTTCCTGAGGGCATGCAGCTTTACTGTATGGTTAAATGATGATAGTGTTGTCTTGGGTAAAATATTCCGGAGGTAAAATAGTCTACCATTCGGATCCCTGGGCGAGGACTACTCAGGAGGACGTCGTTATCAGGAGAAACGAAACTGGCATTCTATAGACTGGAGCGTGAAATGTCAGATCCCTTAATTGGCCAGGTAGCTTAGAAAATTTAAAAAGGAAAATGGATAAGTTAATGTTAGATATAGTGGGAATTAGTGAAGTTTGGAGGCAGGAGGAACAAGTCTTCTGGTCAGGTGAATACAGGCGTAATGCAGGAGTAGGTTTAATAATGCATAAAAAAATAAGAGCGATGCAGGTAAGCTTCTACGAAAAGCACAGTGAACACATTATTGTAGCCAAGACAGACACGAAGCCCATGGCTACCACAGTAGTGTAAGTTTATATGCCATCTAGCTCCGCAGATAACAAAGAGATTGAAGAAATGTATTATGAGATAAAAGAAATTATTCAGCTAGTGAAGGAAGACAAAAATTTAATAGTCATGGGAGACGACAAAAATTTAATAGTCATGGGAGACTAGAATTCGATAGTAGAAAAAGGAAGAGAAGGAAAAGTAGTGGACGAATATGCAACGGGGGTAAGGAATGAAAGAGGAAGCCGTCTGGTAGAATTCAGCACAGAGCATAACTTAATCATAGCTAACACTTGGTTTAAGAATCATGAAAGAAGGTTATACACATGGAAGAGGCCTGGTGACACTGGAAGGTTTCAGATAGATTACATAATGGTAAGACAGAGATTTAGGAACTAGCTTTTAAATTGTAATACATTTCCAGGGGCAGATAATGACTCTGACCACAATCTGTTGGTTATGAGCTGTAAATTAAAACTGAAGAAACTGCAAAAAGGTGGGAATATAAGGAGATGGGACCTGGATAAACTGACTAAACCAGAGGTTGTACAGAGTTTCAGAGAGAGCATTAGGGAACAATTGACAAATATGGAGGAACGAAATACAGTAAAAGAAGAATGGGTATCTTTGAGAGATGAAATAGTGAAGGCAGCGGAGGATCAAGTAGGTAAAAGCAAGGGCTAGTAGAAATCCTTGGGTAACAGGAGAAATATTGAATTTAATTGATGAAATGAGAAAGTATAAAAATGCAGTAAATGAAACAGAAAAAAAAGTACAAATGTCTCAAAAATGAGATCGACAGGAAGTGCAAAACGGATAAGCGCGGATGGCTAGAGAACAAATGTAAGGATGCAGAGGCATATATCACTAGGGGTAGGGAACATACTGATTACAAGAAAATTAAAGAGACCTTTGGAGAAAAGAGAAGAACCTGCATGAATATCAAGAGTTCAGATGGAAAACCAGTTCTAAACAAAGAAGGGAAAGCAGAAAGGTGGAAGGATATGAGTGTCTATACAAGGGCGATGTACATGAGGACAATATTATGGAAACGGAAGAGAACGTAGATGAAATGGGAGACATGATACTGCGTGAAGAGTTTGACAGAGCACTGAAAGACCAAAGTCAAAACAAGGCCCTGTGAGTAGACAACATTCCATTAGAACTACTGATAGCCTTGGGAGAACCAGCCTGACAAAACTCTACCATCTGGTGAGCAAGATGTACGAGACAGGCGAAATACCCTCAGACTTCATTCAAGGAGAATATAATAATTCCAATCCCAAAGAAAATAGGTGCTGACAGGTTAGAAAATTACCGAACTATCAGTTTAATAAGTCAAAGCTGAAATATACTAAGACGAATTCTTTATAGACCAATGGTAAAACTGGTACAAGCCAACCTCAGGGAAAATCAGTTTGGATTCCGTAGAAATATTGGAACACGTGAGGCAATACTGACCCTATGACTTAGCTTAGAAAATAGATTAAGGAAAGGCAAACCTATGTTTCTAACATTTGTAGACTTAGAGAAAGCTTTTGACAGTGTTGACGAATACTCTCTTTCAAATTCTGAATGTGGCAGTGGTAAGATACAGGGAGTGAAAGTCTATTTACAATCTGTACAGAAACCAGATGGCAGTTATAAGAGTTGAGGGGTATGAAAGGGAAGCAGTGGTTGGTAATGGAGTGAGACAGGGTTGAAGCCTATCCCCGATGATATTCAATCTGTACATTGAGAGAGCAGTAAAGGAAACGAAAGAAAAAATTGGAGTATAAATTAAAATTCGTGGAGAAGAAGTAAAAACATTGAGGTTCACCGATGACATTGTAATTCTGTCAGAGACAGCAAATGACTTGGAAGAGCAGTTGAACAGAATGGGCAGTGTCTTGAAAGGAGGATATAAGATGAACATCAACAAAAGCAAAACGAGGATAATGGAATGTAGTTGAATTAAATTGGGTGATGCTGAGGGAATTAGATTAGGAAATGAGACACTTAAAGTAGTAAAGGAATTTTGCTATTTGGGGAGTAAAATAACTGATGATGGTCGAAGTAGAGAGGATATAAAATGTAGACTGGCAATGGCCAGGAAAGCGCTTCTGAAGAAGAGAAATTTGTTAACATCGAGTATAGATTTAAGTGTCAGGAAGTAGTTTCTGAAAGTATTTGTATGGAGTGTAGCCATGTATGGAAGTGAAACATGGACAATAAATAATTTGGACAAGAAGAGAATAGAAGCTTTCGAAATGTGGTGCTACAGAAGAATGCTAAAGATTATATGGGTAGGTCATGTAACTAATGAGCAGGTACTGAATAGAACAGGGGACAAGAGAGATTTGTGGCACAACTTGACTAGAAGAAGGGATCGGTTGGTAGGACATGTACTGAGGCGTCAAGAGATCACCAATTTAGTATTAGTGGGCAGTACGGAGAGTAAAAATCGTAGAGGGAGACCAAGAGATGAATACAATAAGCAGATTCAGAAGGCTGTAGGTTGCAGTAAGTAGTTGGAGATGAAGAAGCTTGCACAGGATAGAGCAGCATGGAGAGCTGCATAAAACCAGTCTCTGGACTGAAGACCATCACCACAACAACAACAATCATCAAAGGACAACGAAATGAGTACATTCAGGGACTATAGATTTGAGAACCTACTGCTGAGGGATTGATTACATGCTAGAAAGTAAACATAGGCAGATTCCTTGGGGAAGGCCTTTTCCTGCATAGGCTGTTATTTTATTTCAAATTAAACAATTTATTCCATATTTTACAAGTTTGTTAACTCTCCCCCTTTGCCACTATCAAGCTACACCACAGCAAAAAATTGTAAAGCACACAATACAGTTTATCCATACATCTGCATAGAGGAAGCAACATGTGATGGTTAACCTAATAAGGGCTTCGAACAATCATAGTAGATACAGACACAACCACCTTAGACGTGAAATCCATAAGATAAAAAAAAATTTCTAGCATACAATACATATACATTAGTGTAACTACTGTATGGTTTAGTCAGCATTTTAAAATCAGTACCATAAACAAGAAGTGAGACACCAGTGTGATACGTACCTTACATTGCTTTAAAATGCTATGGCGATCTGCTCTACGCTGTTCAATTTTGGACTCTAGAGCTGTCACCTGCTTTTGGGCTGCCTGAATATCCTTTGCTATACCTCCCATTTCTCGTCTTGCCTAAAACGAAAAATTACGCATTTATTTGTTACATATGAACTTTGATTTACTTTTCAGGAAAAGCACAATAATTTAAAAGCAATTTTCTGAGTAACCACGAATCTACTGATGGTTACAACAACTTTAAAAGTTTAAGCTGGAGTCCTGACAACACAATGAACTTTAAAACATACACCACATTGTTCTTTGTCAGCTACAGTAGAGAATACACAACAAAATTTTACGACTGCTCTCTTAACAGAATATAAAACACACGTTAAAATGTGATATATGTCACAAGCACCACAAACTAGGGTATCCTACCAACAAGCAGCCATTGATGAAATGACAGTTTGTTGTGAGACAGATTTTTTGTTCACAATGCTGTCAGCAGCCTGAGCAATCTACGATAAATATTGCTTTATGAGACATTTTTAATTACAATTTTTTTTGTTTCAAGCTGAACAAGCAACAGTCTGAGCAACACTTTGATGGGAGCGAACCATTGATATCCCAGTCAGAGAATCACGTTTAGCTGACAGCCAGTGGCCATCTGCTAAATTGTTCTCATTCCCTGTGAGCATTACTTAAATATGGCAACCATATATAAAAAAAAAAGATATGCAAATTTGTATTAATTCAACCTTAGTAATTAGTAGTTCAATACTGTATCTCAATCTTAAAGACTGATTGATATGTAAACAAACATAAAGCAAGATCATGACAAAACTTAATGCAGAACAGCATACATTGAAACTCTGAAGTGTAGTACTGCATATTTCTTGTTCTTATTCCCCCTAAAGTTTATCCCATCTATATGAGGTCAGCTTTTTTACAATTTGGCAAATTTTATTTTATTAGTTACCTTTGCATCCAGATGCCCATCATGACACCAAAGTCATTAAGATATTTTACGAGAGTGAAGTCTTGTGCAACACCTGTGTATCTTGTAAAATTGTTCTGTGTGTTTCCATATTTTAACTGCTTGCATAATGTGAAGGGCTTATTTCAATAGTGCTACAAGTCCATTTTTATTCATTCTGAGATACAGAGTCCTAAAATTAAATGAGCACTGAAAAATCTGCAGTTGAGATACTAGAAATATTCAAGCATATGGCTTCTTGCAAGAGATGTTCTTTTGACCATTAATTTCTGAAGCATTATAGACAGAAAAGTGGAGGTAATGGACTTGTACCACTATTGAAATAAGCCCTTCATATAATCTCTGGGGAAGACGTCTAAAAACCACACTCTGCTGAGCATATTCAGTCCGGGTCTAGCTCACCTTAATACCTCACAAGGTAGCACACTGTGCCTCATGCTATATTGGCATGTAATAATGAATGGTTTTCAGTGGAGAGAGATGAGATAATAATTTGGCCACATGAATAAGCTTATTTTGCCAGTACTGAACCTAAAAAAAGGTTTAGGCAATGATAGTGATATCACAGTACTTTTCTCAAACTAAGAAATATTACATGGACAAGGACTTCATTGAAGAACCAGTCATGTTATTAATGTTACATACGTATCACCAAAAAATAATAACCAATTCATCAGAAGTATGAAGTTTATGTACCACAGGAAAGGAAATAATGAGATGTACCGAAGTACAATACATGGGCATGAATACAATAAAAAAATAATTTAATGTATGAATTCCTGTATCTTGGAAATTATGACAGTGTTTAGTAAAAAGGTCAACTCTGATTGATGACATAGCAACGGGATAAACAACTAATACAGAACTATCGTATGTCACTTTGCAAACTGCCACAATATTTACATTCTAATAGCAAATATTCCCATCAAGAACATGCAGTCAAAGACACAATACACATTTATACAGCACTGTATCTACAATAAATTCATTGTTTACAGTATCCAAGTTTATGTTCACATAACAGCAAAGCATATCACGGCAAGTGTTACTGACCACAGCTTATCATTCTCTACTGTTAGGCACTCTTTCCCTCACCAGTTCATGTCTCTCGGGTTCAATAGCTACATGAAAACCTGTACGGTACCAGCATACCGTGTCATAATGTATTCCTTGTCAGCCTTCTCAGCTCCTAAATTTGCTTTCTTGTTGACCTAGATCCCTACGTTCACCGGTACAAAGCAGAATGTAATGTACAGGATTGTTTAGTTTTTATTTCTTTTCCCTAAATTTTAATTCCTACACCAAATTTTTTCTTTGGTTTCCTTTACTACTTGTTCAATGTACAGATTGATAAACATTGGGGATATGCTGTAACCATGTCTCACTCCCTTCTCAATCACTGCTTCTTTTTCATGTCCCTGGACTCTGTCTGCTGTCTGGGTCCTATACAACTTGTAAATTGCCTTTCCTGTATTTTACCCCTGCTACTTTCAGAATTTCAAAAAGAGTACTCCAGTCAACTGTCATCATAGAAACTTAAAAAACAAAATCAATTTTTCTCAAAGCACAAAAATTGCTTAAAACAAGAGCCAAAAGTGTTTGAAGTATGTTTTCTATTTTTATATGTAGCTTGTGAATCAAAGGTGTCAGGCTATGAAAAAGTTCTCATGGTTCTGCAGATGAAATTATGAAATGAAGTTCTGCATTTATTGAAGTGAAGAGAGAAAGTTAACGGTTTAAATTAATATACATAGTGTTATAAGAAAAGAAAAACTTTCATATATAATTTTTGTGCATGTTACATTTTAAGATAAATTACACATATGTGCCAGTAAAATTTTTAACGACATAAATGTGATCATCTGGGCTCGAAATTCTTCTAAATGGTTGTCCTCAAAGAGTTGATTTTTAAACGAGAGTCAAACACTATTTGATTTAAGAAATCCATCGTACATTCTCGCACATAGTACATCTTGCGTAAAAGGAAATTTATTTTGAAAGTAATGCTTTTCAAACAACCATTTGCAATCATTTCTCGCGACCCATTAGAAATAGGTTCGTTTCAGAGTTGCCAGAGAGCCTCTGACAAGGGGCGTCATCCCGCTTGTGCAGCTATAATGACACAGGAAGCCCGTATGTTCCTATGTGTAAAACATTAGATCTTACATTATGTCATAAAAGAAACAAGACATTAGAGGACACTGCAACAGCATTGGAATTTCATGAACCATAATAAAACACATAATTTGGTTTTAAGTTTATATGTCCAGATTTGGATGTAAATTTTCTTTGCGTACAAGTATACCTTATGTTTGTTCCTTTATTGTGGCATAATGTCATATGTGCTAGAAGGTGAAAACATGCATTTGAAATGCAGCAAACAGTTGAAACTAGCCAATAATGTGGAACTAAACACTTCGTTTTACATGAATTGACTACCTCAGCAGAGAAGATTAATAAAACCAATAGTTCTTTAGGAAACTGACAAAAATAACTTCATTGTTCTGCAATGTGATTAATGCTTCACTGTCAGAAAGGTGAAAAATAAAATAAAATCTGAAAGTAATAACATATTTTAGCCTTCCGTAATTATGTGAATGTGTTTTAATTCACCTGATAGCTCCCGGCCACAAAAATCTGATTTGTTTTCATTTGATGTGAGAGCAATAAAAGAAGAACACTAAACGCAAACACAGGTCATGTTGTGACTACCTGCCTCCCCACTACAACTGAGACTACTCTGTGCATCGGTCTAGGATCTATGATCTATGATATTTCCAAACTGGGGCAATACCTCCCTGCGAGCATTTGAGGTAGGATGCCAAAATTTAAAAAAAATTACTTTTAAACAATATGTTTATTTTGCAATGCGCATCTTTCTGAAGAGTCTGATGTATAAAACATCTGTGTTTGAGGAAATGTAAGACACGTTTTTTGGTCTTCAGTGTGCCAAATTGCAGTGGCACGCCTCTTCATACAACATTCTTCTATCACACGTCACTGTATTTCACTCTGTGGAATTCAAATGTGTAATATTTTGTAATGGATGCCATCAAACTATATTCAAGACAGTGGAAATCAAGACGCCCTGTGGTGCCTCTACTGCTTCCAGTCGGTCAGTTTGACATCCTGCCTCCCCCCCCCCCCCCCCCCCCCTCCCCTTTACTTGAGAGAGAGAGAGAGAGAGAGAGAGAGAGAGAGAGAGAGAGAGAGAGAGAGAGAGAGAGAGAGAGAGAGAGAGAGCGCTCACAATTAATACTGGACTAGGAGAACAAGAACTGCTCAGAAAATATGCACTTAATTGGCTATTAGCTAATAACTTGCTATTTTTGTGACATAAAATTAAATATAGGATACGTAAAGCCAGTAAAGACAAGAGAATTTTTTTTCTCTCTAATCTTGCAACAGCTTCACATGGCGTACATTCTTTTCTGGGAAAGACTATTACTTCAGCAAATGTTTTGCTACATGAAAAAGTGAAATTTTGTTGTCTAATACTGAAAAAGTTATTAATACAAATAGTACCCAAGACTGGTGTGGTTTCTCGATCTGATTACATGTAAATTGTCACTGTATTCTAGATTTTTTAAAAAAAAAAAAAAAAAAAAAAAAAAAAAAAAAAAAAAAAAAAAAAAGGAATAGGCCTGCCTAATATTGTAGCAATTGTAAAACACACACACAAAGTAAATGATACTGTTTTGGCACAAATGGTCATTTTTAAAACAAGATAGAATATAATTCAAGAAGCACCAATATAAAATACCTATTAGGCCTACTACAAGCAAAAAGCTTTATGTTGGGAAACATTTCCACATTTCATTTATATGCTCCAGTTCTCAGGCACGGGATCGAAAACTAGCAGTACGAAGTTTTTATATAAATTCAGAATCGCCATATCCTTCCATAATTAGTGTGATGTTCCCGCTTCTTCTCCTTACTTGTTCTAACAATCCTTCATTGCTAATTCTGTAATTATTCCAACCAGTGTCAAAACTTATTCTCACGTTAACGTCACTAACCCTGCCACAATCACCGGTTTAGTTGTCCCAGATTTATTCTCTGATCAGGTGCTATTACGTGTTCATAAATGTGTTTTGCTACTCTTAGAATAGAACTTGAACGGCTGCTAGTCAGAGACTGTACAACTGACCCATACTGGTGTAGTGGTCTGGCCAAAAATTTTCTGTTGAAATTTCATTTTCTGGGATACACCAAGCAGATAATGTGTAAGCTTTCTTGCCTGTTATTCCTGTTAGTCATTTATTTCCCCCCTCATAGTCTGAATATATGGATTTTGCTGGCAATTGTAACAACGTTGATCATTCAAAAACCCAGTCAACCACAAACAGTGACTGGCATTCACTCGTTCGACTTTATTCTGATCTGCTCATATAGCCCCGTCCCATTTTGTCTGCAGGAGTTTATTTCTAGATGAGAAGGGGATTCCCCTGGCAGAGACATCATGTATGCTAGGCACACATTCAAAAATCAACTTATGATTCATTCAGAAATCAACTTAGAATGTGTTCAAAAATGTTCAACAACCAACAGCAATGTGTTTCAAAATTATATGAATAAACGATAGACCACATGCGCTGGATGCCTGGTGCTTCGTGAAACAAGATTTTTTACTTAAAGAACGCAAATTATCCCCCAGCCCCCAAATTGCCACCAGAGGCAGATATCCCAGTTTGCCACCTGCCCCCAGAACTGGGCCTGTTGTGAATGCGTGAATCTGGCAGCTTGGGCGCACCAGTAGAATTTTTCTGGGTAGCATTTAGCTGCTTGCTGCTACTGCTTATACAGCTTGTAGCCAGAAGCGGGAGAAGGTACTACTCATATGACTTATCTGCGCATGCACATGAGCTCACTCCCAATTGCTCAAATAAATGTAATGTGAACAGCTGTGATGTCACACTCATCAGAGACAATTTATTGTTATGAAGCATTACATAGTCTTCCTAAAGCCTTTGATACATTTTGCTGTTGGCAAATGCTTGTATGAGCAGTGTGCTGTTGTTGTTGTTGTTGTTGTTGTTGTATATGGCACATTTCCTTTGGAACTTAAGTTTTATTTTCTTTTTTTTCTTCTTGTTCATGTTTTATTGCTGCAGTATTATTCTGCAGTAGCGAGATACTATAATATCCTTAGAGTATCTGTTCTTACCAGTCAAAATTACAAAATTTTAGCTGAAAACTAAAACAATTAAACATTCCTGGAATTCGAGAAAATTTCCAGTTTTTTTCCGGATTTCCCAGTTGTCCCAGGTCGTATACACCCTGTAATTACCAATTGATTTTATCAATTTTGTGTCAATTACAGCTCACGAACTGTAGGGGTGCTTTTATCAAAAATGGGAGGAAGGGGGAAGAGGAGGTGGAGGATGTTGACAGAAATATCATTTAGTCTCTTTCATTTTAGTTTGTACACAAGCTACCTGCCAAGTATGAACCAACAGTTGGCTATGTCTGAGGCCTTCCCCTTGTCACTACATAAAAATTTAAATTCCCTGGAACAAAAGCTGTAATGATTGACTAAACAGCCAACACAGCACTCTATCTTCGACAATAGTATATAATATGTTCAATTCATTGCATTTAAATAAAACATTTTGTAATATTTATATGTTGGATTTGAGTGTATTACTTACCGAATAGTCAAATCTAAAATAATTCTAAATCTTTTAAGCCACTGTGTGTTCCTTCCAATCTCAGCAAAATTAATATTTAGCATCCATATTTCTAGAAGAAAGGCTTTGCATAAATCCTGTGATTTCATCAGTATATGAGGGTCATTTGAAATGTGGGGAAGCAATGCCATGCCACTAAGGAGAATGCAAACACAAATGCATGTTGTGCACTTATAACACTATTAAAAGTTACTGTGTGATGGTGGCACTGCAAAGGCTGGAAATGAGGCTGGTCTTTTATGAACAATGGACAGCCTCAAACCTTTATGTTTCACTGAAACTAATTTTTTATAATGTAATTGTCACTAATATGATGCTGATGTGATGTTCAAATAAATCAGAAAATGAAAAATTCTGCCAAAAATTAAGAATAATAATGTGGTCTCCTTGCCTTGGAAGTAGCACTACTATCATTCTCTTGTTCTAAAGGAACTGATGGGCATCACCATCCAATTACCTCACACAATTGGGAAGATTTTAAGATTCAAATAAGGTGGCATTTGATTTTTAACTACAATGTCTTCCCTTACACAGCTTGTGAAAGCAACATTATAGAAACTATTTAGGCAAGTATGATCAACTTCAGATTTCAAGAAAAGGAACGGAAAGGGGGGGGGGGGGGGGGGGGGGGATAAAATGGAATCTCTCCAAAAGTCAGGAACTGTAGCACTACTCAGATAAAATTAAACTGGGCAAGAAAAATTGCTTTAGCTTTCCCCGCGAGACACTGCAGTGTGCTGTAACGAACTTATCATGGTGAAATATTGCTTCACAACCCATATGTATTGTTAAATTCAGTTTCTACATGCAAAAGGGTCAACTGCCATTTTTGATGAAGCCTTACTACCAAACACTCATCAAGTGGGACTCGTGAGAACTCCAGAAAGCTAGATGATGCTACTACGAGCACAGTCATATCATTTGTAAAATTTTGCACTGTTATTTTTATTATGTCCCTTCATTTTGTCTGCAGGCTTCAATTTCAAATTGCAGCAGCAACTCTGTACCTCCCAACCTTTCTCTGAAATCAGTCATAAGAAGGTAAGCAAACAATACAGTACAACAAGCATGTTTCTAACCTGCTTTTACTGCACATTTAGATTTCACTTATGTTTCCAGATTAGCATTTCAAAAATGTGAAAAGTATTACCTTGCCAATTTCTTCTTCCATGTTATCCACCTCAGCTTTTTTAGACATGCGTTCTGATTTCAAACTGTCCAGTGACCGCATATCACGTTCAATATCAGCCATCTGTTTCTGCTCTGCCTGTTTTGCTGTTTCTAAATCATCTTCATCATCTTGAACAGCCCTTTCCCAACGAAGTACATTATCTGAGGGGAAAAAACAGATTACAAAGCATTATTAGAATAAAGTTGAAAATTGACCACAGTAGTCATGAAATGAACCCCCCCCCCCCCCCCCCCCCCCCTCTCTGTGCATGTCAGGAGGAAAGGATCATGCTTTGGGGGTGTTAGTATTTAGCGATTCTGAACAAAAAAACATCGTATGGATGCATGCCCTATCCAGAATAATATCACTTTTGTACGTTTTTCTTGAATAACTCAAAAACCACACCCTCCAGCAAAACATGTCGCAGTACAAAATAAAAATACATTACATTTCCTACAAAAAAGGTTCTACTCATTTTTTTCTCTAGAACTAATGGTTTGTGAGAAGAGAGGGTGGGAATGCTGAAAAACTCGCTCCACACGCATGTGGTGTAGCTTACATAGTTTTTGTAGGCCAACTGGGGTGGCATACTGAGGTAGCAAGTTGAGACGAACTGTTTGATATGGGACACTTGTGGTCTATCAAGTCGAGAAACTGTCTCAAATTAGCCTACAAAAACTACGTAAGCTACAGCACATGCTTGTCAACCGAGTTTTTGAACATTATCATGCTCTCTTCACACAAACCATTAGTTCTAGAGAAAAAAAAATGAATAGGACCTACTTTGTAGGAAATTTAATATAGTTTAATTTTGTACTGCGGCACGTTTTTGCTGGTGGGTGCAGTCTTTGATTTACTCAAGAAAAATGTACAAAAGTGATATTTAATAAGTTCTATCTCGGAAATCCTTCAGAATAGGGCATATGTCCATATGAAGTTTTTTGTTCAGAATCACTAATACTATCACCCCTCAAAGTGTGTGCCTTTCCTCCTGCCTCACCCTGTATATCCGTACATCACTAGAAGATGACTTTTGCTATTTTGGCATGAAAATAACTAATGCTGATTGAAGTGGAGAGTATAATATAAAATTAAGTATTAGGAAGTCTCTGCTGAGGGTCTGGAATATAGCCTCATATGGAAGTGAATGGTGGATGAGAAGCTGTTCAAATGACAAAAGAAGGTTTTGATAGACTTGAAGAAACAATGAATTTGGTAATGACAGTTAGTATGGGGGTTAAAAACTGTAGAAATGGATATGACTACAGCAATTCAGTTCAAATGGATGCGCACTGCAGTAGTTATTCGGATATGAAGAGGCTTTCACAGGATAGTGTGTGTTGTTTGGTTTCTGGGGCACTCAACAACATGGTTATCAGCGCCCATTCAAATTCCCAATCTTTGCATGGACTAGTCTTGCCACTTTCCCAAATATGATGAAACGATGAGGACAACACAAACACCCAATCCCCAGGCAGAAAAAATCCCCAATCTGACCAAAAAACGAACCCAGGGCCCTGCGAACCGGAGGCAGCAATGCTAGCCGCTAGATCACAAGCTGTGGGCACACACGGTAGTGCAGAGCGCTGCAACAAACCTGTCTTCAGACTGAAGACCACTACAGCATGCTACCACGATAAAACTTTCATGTAATTAATTAAAAAATGGGAAGTCCAGAATGAAGTAACAACAATGTGAAAAGGATAGATTGCTACTCATCACACAGAGGAGGCACTGAGTTGCTGAATGGTGCAATGGAAAAGACTGCTACACATTTAAGCTTTTGTACAGAAAGATCCTCCTTCCAAAACAGAAAAAAAAACATAGACATTCACACAAACAGGACCCTGGTTAATTGTATGGCACACCTGCAGCATTAACAACATACACCCCCCCCCCCCCCCCAAAAAAAATAGTGCACCTGAAGAGACGATCTGAGGACGGCCTATGCCACCTGGGGGATAGTAGATGTATTCATAACAGTTTCCTTGTCTGCCAACAGTATTCCCTTTAATAGGGAACACTCATAGCCAGAAAGCTCAGTGTGCTGCAAATAAATGAAACAAACAGTTAACTATGCCACCACAATGCACTTGTGCTTCCTACCATCAACTGAGCTTGTTTGAAAGGGATAAATTGTGGCCTACCGACAGGTGGGATGGTCCTTTCAAAGAAAGACACAAGCTGGATGTACTTCATCAGTTGTGAAACAATTCTGGTATCAGTGGTCATGTGAACATTGGTTGGTTGGCTTGGGATATAAAGCGACAAAACTACAGGGTCATTATTCCCTTTTTCTTCATGCAAACAAGTCTCAAGGTAAAATAATTCCAAACAGGAGTTGGGAAAAGTAAAAGGATGTAAAACTAATGGGGAACCACACTGAAAGAGAAAACGAAAGAAAGGGGAAAACAAACACTAAAATGAAAAGTAGAGGATGTTAAAGCAGACGACCTGGGCTGGCAGATCACACGAATAAAAAAGGATGAGCCAGCCACTCTGCAACACACTAAAATCTCCAGCCTAAAAGACAGGGCGAGATGAACACACACAGGGAAAAGATGAACACCAAGGTAAACAAAACGCAAAGAAAGAGTGACAAAAAGGTAAAAGGGAGGGAGGGTGGAGGCCTGGGAGAGAAGGCCAGATGCCCCTCCTTAGATTGTATAACAACAACCCCCGACCATGAATAAAACATAAAACTACATCAGCCATTGAGGCACTGTCGCCCAACACTGTAGATAGAATGCTGGCACGGTTAAAAATCTGCCGCAGAGTGGCTAAAATTGAGCACTCTAACAAGTTGTGGAAGACCGATTGGAGATCAGTCTCCGGCAGGTCGATCTCCAGAGTTGGTTTACCAGTAGCCTGTTCGGCCAGGCTGTCAGCAAGTTCATTGCCTGGTATCCCGACACATGCTAAGGTCCAAATGGTCACTGAATGTCCACTGTTGCTGAGAGCATAAACAGACACCTGGATAGTCATTACCAAAGGATGTTGAGGGAAGCACTGGCGTGAACTTGTAAGGCTGCTTAAGGAGTCACAACAGATGACAAAGAACTCACAAGCGCAGGAGCAGATATGATCAAGAGTGTGATAGGTGGCTACCACTTCTGCAGTTAAAACACTGCAGCCACCTGGTAAGGACCACTGTTCAGTGTGTCCAATGTGAACATAAGGGAAGGCAACAAGGC
This sequence comes from Schistocerca gregaria, assembly GCF_023897955.1. Classification (NCBI taxonomy): domain Eukaryota; kingdom Metazoa; phylum Arthropoda; class Insecta; order Orthoptera; family Acrididae; genus Schistocerca; species Schistocerca gregaria. The sequence goes on from NC_064922.1 coordinate 662,999,367, forward strand.
CATCGACCACTGGTCCATCGGTGTGCATTATTTCGGAGCCCTGAAACTCATCAAGAAGAAAGAAAAATTGCAGAGGGCCTCGAGTGGAACCGACCATACATGGACGGAAGCAGATACCTGTTGTGGGAGATGGCTCACCATGTTAGGGAAAAGGAGATGGTAATTTGGATGGCGGGGCGAACTATGAATCTGGGTGGTATAATTTGGATATATTGGTTGCTGCCAGAGCCACAATGAAGGAATGCCAGCTTCCACAAGAAGGATGTTCACAGAGCTTGTTTGGAGATCTCCCGTTGCAAGTCAAACTCCACAGTGTTGGATAGGCTACAGCAGCTGCAGCGTGGAGGGTGATGCTGAACCATAAACCAGGCTCCCATAGCCAATATCGGACTGTACAAGGGCTTTGTACAGATACAGCATTGTAGGATGACCAGCCCCTCCCAGTTGGTGTGGCTCAGGCAACAAAAAATGTTAAGAAGCTGCCAGCACTTATCCTTCAGCTGACGAAGATGGGGAAGCCAAGTTAAGTGGGTGTCAAAAACCAGTCCCAAAAAGCGGTAAGTCTACACTACTTCAAGAAGTTGGTCATCGAGGTAAAGTTATGAATGGGGGCGGACAGTATGACGACGACAAAAGCGCATGATGTGAACATTCTCACACTTAAAGGCAAGGTTCTGAATGTCCACATAGCACAGTTGCCTGCCAGGATTGTTGGATTGTAAGGACAGCAGTGGCAGATTCTACAGCTACCACAGCACAGATAGGAGAGCTTGTGGACCCAGACATATCCAGACAGACTGTTTCAAACCGGATTTTAGCTGCGGGTCTATAGGCATGCACACTTCTAGCCTGTCTTCCACTCAAGCCACAGCATCAATGTGCATTACTCGATTCGTGCCATCAGAGCACCACCTGAAAGATAAAATGGTGCGCTGTGGTATACAGTGATTGAAGCAGATTCTGCCAGCTTGCAAGTGATGGTCATTTGTGCTTACAACGTAGACATGGTTAGCAGTGTCTCGTAGAGTGCGTTCAATCAAGACAAACTGGCCCCACCCCAGACCTTATGGTTAGCGGTAAGATAAGCTAGATCTCTTGTTCCTTTGGTATTTCTGGAGGGGACACTAGCCAGACTTGGTATGTGCAGAATGTAATCAGACCTATGCTTTTTCTGTTTTTGCAACAGTAAGGTGCTGTGTTGTTCCAAGAGGATAATGCTTGCCCACACAGTCTGTGAAACTCAACGTGCTCTGCAAGATGTGCAGTAACTTCCCTGGTCAGCACAATCTCTGGGCTTGTCTCCAATCGAGCACCTGTGGGATAAAATGGGATGAGAAGGGACTCTCACAACTCATCGACCACCAGCTCTTACAGAACTACATGAACAGGTTGAGTTGGTGTGGAATAATATATCCCACGACACTATTCGCCATCTGTATAATTGACTGGATGCCACATTCAGTGGCGGCATTGCCACTCGTGGAGGCTACACCATAAAATAATATGGATGTTTCAGCATAGGTTGATATATGGTACCTCTGAATCATTCGTGCTATTGATCTATAAATGTAGTCATTTCATGCATTCCACATGCACTGTTGTAACAACAAATCTTGAGTGAATTGGAAACTTCCAACATTGTCTACTAATTTTTTTCCAGCAGTTTATCAACACACCTCTTTCATCAGATGTTGTAGCTTATCAACCTGTCTGGGGAAAATTATTTGATTTTAACGTGCAATGGAAATGAAACTGGTGGAAAACTTGATGTGGCAGATTTTAGTCAATAATTTCAAAATAATTGTATACATTTTAGTTGTTTATTAACACTTGGTGTTAATTTTCACAAGATTAAGTACAAATGACTTAGTATTGACATTTAAGAAAGTGATTACTTATGTAAAGCTGAAGTTCAGCTGCTCATTTGCATTTAAACAGCATTTGACAGCTTACAGTGATTTTAAATACTTATGGAAATCCATACAAAGGGGAGATTTGAAGTAGCCTGTATTAATAAAAATGAAGTACAAACTTAGTAAAATGACACTTAAAAGGCCAGAGCTGATCATTGCGTTACTTCACCTTTTGGTTTCTGTATAACAATCTTTCCGATTTTACTATGCTACCTACTTTACATTATATTTTCTTTCACTATCCCTACCTGTTGTCTTGGAACCATGAGGTTCTAGGAGACACTTTAGTAACAATGGAGGGATAGCTTATCTTTCACGCGTTCTTCACTGATTACAAGTACCAATAGACTGTCAAGCTTGCTAGTCTTGAGAGTGGCAGGTGGTACTTAGAACCATGACTGGAAATATATTCTGCACAGCACAAACACATTATCCATAGACTGATGATATTGCTATCCCCGTGCAGTTATTATCATGATTTTTTTTCTTAGTACATATCATATAGCTAGATGACTGTGTGATGAACTTACACAAAATAAATATTTGTACAAAGCTAGAAGAAAGGTACTTATACATACAACACAAACCCTTATTATGTAACCTGAATAGTTATTCACCAAAAATTAAAACAAGATAAACAGAAAATTGTTACAAAGTCAAACAACAGAAAATCCAGGATGGAATAATGACAATATTATGGAAAACAAAGATTGCTACTCACCACATCGAGGAGATACTGAGTCACAGACAGGCACAACAAAAAGACAGGTACACATTTACGCTTTCAGCCAAAAGGTCTTCTTCTAGAGTAGTGGTTATGTGAGATGTAGTAAGTGACTGGAGAGAGAAGGTACAGGAGAAACAAATTTTCCATAACTTATCTCTCCCATCATCTGCCACAGACCTACTGTCTTGTCATGAAGAAGCACTCCCCTATTGACACAGTACTACACAGGACTCTACTCTCCAGCAGTACTGTGCATGGTTAACACAGATTTATTTGGCATCCTTTGGCAAAATTAAGCCATTTTTACACAAATAAGTTTCTTTTTTCAATATACTATTGATGGCAACTCTCCACAGTAGTTCTGCTGATATATTTATTATACAATTTAATGAGACTGGCTTGGTAAATGTGGTAATTTGTGTTTACATGTCAGTGCCAAAATTGTGCATGTTCAGACAGTACTCAAGAGCAAAAGTGAGGTTATGAGGGATCATTAGCCTTATAGAAAGCCAAAATGTAATAAAAGCAATAAGGAGCTAGCTGTTATACTAGAAATTCAAAGTGAATGTTTTTGGTAAAGCTCATACAATAAGTTATCCACACTGCTAAGAAATGCAAGGCTGTTAAAAGTATCATCTAAACATCTCAAACCAACAATGCATATTTGCTCGAGAAAATATATACATACAAATGCATCAAATTTTAAAAGGCTGTACAGAGTGTGTTTTAACTTTTTCCTCTGTCCTCATCTATTTTACATCCATACTCTACAAACAGCTGTGAAATGCATGGCACAAAGTGCTTCCCATTGTATCATATATTAGGCTTTATGTTGTTCCATTCACTCTCGAACAAGGGAATAATGACTGTGTAAATGCCTCTACAGTAATAAGTCTGATTTTGCCCTTGTGGTCGCTGCAGGTTGGTTAAAAGGGGGCTACAGTATATTCCTCACTTTTCTTCATAACAAGTGAAACTACTCATCTCTTTCAACAGTGCTGACTTCACTGTTGAAACTATTTGCATTAATAAAAGATTTAATCTATTTATGCTCCATGTAGCTTTTTTCCCTTTGTCCATATACTGTAAAACCTACATATTATTTTTGTTTTTAATTTTGAGGGGGAGGGGGAGACACACACTTAGAAAAAAATAACAAGTCCTCATGAAACCTTTGCAATGTGTCATGGATGCAAAGTAAACAGTAAAATAAATATTACAAAGAGACAAAGGCACAGTATCCTCTACTATAAATGAGTGAGGTTACCAGATGCTGCTGCATTCCCCAGTTTCTGTGTGTGTTCAATCCTCAGTATACTCAGAATTTTAGAATTCCACACTCAATCACTGATATCACTTATCCACTTGTGACATGGCTGGTGGCAGATTTGCATGCCTCACACTACATGCACCCACTTTGAATAGTTAATTTAAACAGAAAAGTCGCTTGTGTAAAACAGGCCTTACTGCTAATTATGTATCAATAAACCAGCACATATAGTTACTTCACCACTAAATTGTGTATACATTTCTTTTTATAAAAATAACCAAATAATAAAATATCAATAGCTGCATGTATGAAATGATTTCTGTATCTGTGCCAGTTTTTCCAACTTACTTCTGGTGTCTCGAGTTTTTTCGAATTCTAACTGATTGAGTATGCGGTTCTTTTGATTTTCAAATTCCATTCTTTTCTTCATTCTCTCTTGTTGTGTTCTGTAACAGAATAAAAAAAATGTAAATTACATGGAACTGATACAGTATTTGTAGAAGAGTGATTGATTAGCAATGTTGGTCAGATTTCTTCTCTTACATTAGCCAGAAAAATTAATTAAATGTGTATTTAATGCAAAACACAAGTATTTTATGTACCCACTTTTTAAAGTTTAAGTATGATACAATTATAAATAAAACTGTTCTTAACAAATTGACTAAAATATTACTTTGAAACAACACTAAGTTCACCTCAAGAAGCAAGAATGAAAGTAGTGTGTATGTTGTGTGTGTGTGTGTGTGTGTGTGTGTGTGTGTGTGTGTGTGTGTGTGTGTGTGTGTGTGTGTGTGTGTGTGCATGTGTGTGTGCGTGTGTGTGTGCGGGGGGGGGGGGGGGGAGGGGGGGAAATCACCTCTGCAACTCATTTTAACACTTACCTTCTCCCGACCACCTCTGCAACTCTTTACTCTATCTGTGAACATGTGCTTCCATATGTATAGGAAGATGCATTTTTTCTTAGAACATAAAGGAATGGTAAAAGCGTTTGTACAGATTTTGAGGTTCTGTACTGCTGAATCTGGAGTTAAATGTCAACATGAGTTCACCAAATAGCTTCAAAAACTGTGAATCTGACAACAATACTGATTGTTGAATAAAATCTTTTCAGTTTCCAACTGACGCAGCTTGAAATACGAGGACATGATATTCAGCACGCCACTGTAAAAGACTTCAAGGATGAATATTGATTGTTTTAAATTATTTTTAAATGTCACCCCCTACCATTCCCAAACCCACACCAATCCTTAGAGGTAAAATGTCATCATCATTCTCACCTGAAAACCTAACAAACCAGAAAACTAAGGATTCATTTTTGTTGTTTTCAGCTACTTGTGTGTGTCCCTGTACTTACTCTCAAACTCATTTCTAGAAGTTTTAGGAATGTCTTAACACACACTCCTGTCCAATTAGTAAATGTGAACATGGGGAGTGCTGGGTGGAATATAAACAATGAATAAAGTGAACAACTAACTGTATAGTTCAGGCATAGAGCCCCTAACAGGCATGCTTCAAGTACACAGCGAGTTGTTACTTTTATGATCTTGTATCACTAACGACTGAATTCTTACCTATTTCCTTAGCGAAACGCAAATAATACAAAAAATTCCAAAAATGAAAAATAATCATCTAATGTAACGTAGAAAAGAAGTGATTCATGAGTGGTTTCAAAATCACCCATGACCTACTAGGTGACATTACCTGAGCTCTCGTTCTTCATATTGCCTAATGTTTGCTACCCCTATCTGGGAACAAAAACTAGCAAATACAATATCTTCAACATTGTTCATATTTTCTTTAATTTCTTGAATTTGCTGGTCACGATTACGCATTGTTCTTTCAATTTCTGCAATAGTTGGCTGCAAAAAAACATGTATTTGAGAACCATAATATATATTTACAGACATTTCAAAATGTCACACATTGAGGTAAGGTAGAAACAACATTAAGTGGTATTCTGTATTATAAGAATGCAATGAACTCTAATACTTACTCCAAAATTCTCAGATTTGGTTTTCAGACTAGCAAGTTCTACTTCTAATTGCTTGATTTGTTTCATCTGAAAAACCAAAAGCAGACCAATGCTAAGTGATGTTTATATTTCTACTTATAATATACTGACAATTTACAAAGCATACAGTTGCCATGACAGTAAATGCACTTAATAACTTACCGTATTCTCACGGTCAGTTTTTGAGTACTTTAAGCGTGTTTCAAGGCCCCGAATTTGTGAATCTACTGTATTAAGTTCAGATTCCTTGCGAGACTTCTTCATTGAGTCTCTGAGCTCTTCAGTTAATTTTTCCTAGGAAAAAAATAAAATAAAATAAACTTTGTTTAGGACTGAAATATTCTTCCTCACCTCAACATCATGCTTCTGCAGGCCAAATAATGTTTATCAAAAAGTATTTGTGCACAATGGTTTTCTTATGATTTTAAGTCAGAAATGAAAACACATCAACGTATGGTGCACAATTTTTGTGACTACCTCCCAAAGTAACACTTAATCACAGGTTTAATAAAATCAGAGACGAGAAAAAAATCTTTAACACAAAAGAGGATTGCGTCAACTGAAAAAAAAATCAACCTTGGAATACAGATGATGACTGAAGAGAAATCTCACTGCACTTATCAATAAACTGTGTGTACTTTTACAATCTAACAGGAAGCAGGTTATATTACGGTGAATGGGGAGCTAGATCTTAGTAAAATATTTTTAAAGTTGAATTCTGTGAGCAAATGTAATAAAATTTCAATTCTGGTCACCACATAGAAGAGGTGTTGAGATACAGACAGGCACAACGAAAAAAAAAAAAGTGCTTAACATTTAAGCTTTTGGACAAAAAACTCCTCCTCCTGAAATAGAAAATACACACACATTCACATTAGCCCAACTCACCCACACATGGCCGCTGTCCCCAGGCACCAGGGCCTGGCTATCGGTTGCAACTGCGTTTGATGAGACCACTAATCTGCTGGATGAGTGGTAGAATAAGGAGACTGCGTGAGGGGAGGAGGGCATGAGGGGAGGGATGGCAGGGTAGAGGTGGAGGAAGATGCAGTACTGTCTTTGGTCGTTTGAGAAAAATGATGGGGACAGGACAGGGCTGCTAGGTACAGCGTTGAAAGGCTGCTCTAAGGCCAGTAGACATTCTATTGTTTAAAATTTCGATTCTGAATAAGGTAACTTGTTTTTTCTATTTTCAGGTTTGATGCCACAGTATCTTGAAATTTCCATTCCTGCTGAGATGGTTTATATTCATAGATCAGTATTTGTTTGAACCACTATTTGCCAATTTCAGTTATATAGGATTTTCAGGGGCAGAGGCAAACACATACCAAAGTTGCGTCTCCTTCTTCTGGCAGAAGGGTTGAAGTGGAAGCGAGAGGGATGAAGAAAAAAGACTGGCGAGATTCAGGAAGTTGGGAGAGTGCTGGAAAAGTCGTCCAGATCCCCAGGTCATGCGAGACTTACCAGATGGGATGAGATGGAAAGACCGATCGTTGGAGACTGCATCTTACAAGATTTGAAAACCTGAGAGCTTAAAGGTGAAAGGTAGGGTAATAAGCAGGAAAGAGGTTGTTGACAAGACAACATTGTGCAAAGTTGATAGGAGCAAATAGCTGTTTATGTGGAAGAGGCAAGGGGATGAGGGAGAATAGACAGGTCAGAAAATAAAAGAGTGACACTCAGATCAGAATAACAAAGTGATTGACAGCTAGCTGTTCACAGGGCTGCTACCACAGCTACCAGCCAACCACAAAACGCGGATGGCTGCACCTCCTGTTCCGTTCACCGATGATCTCTCTGCTACTTCTGGTAGTTGCTACTGCAGCCATTTGTAGATGACACTCATAGCCCGCAACAGAAACAGCTATGGTCCATTTTGTTGTGTGATTTATTCCTCTTTGCAGCGAGTTTATTTTGCCTTACAGGATGTCTGAAGATTGCAGTGGAAGTGTGAAAAACGTGTGGCAGCTGAACGGAAAGTTCAGCAATGTACTCATGTTTTTCATGACCATACACTTGAGTTTGTGTGCTCAGAGCGAGAATATCTCGAGAGAGAGAGAGAGAGAGAGAGAGAGAGAGAGAGAGAGAGAGAGAATGGAGCTACTCTTATCTCTAATGAATGTAGTTGAAAGAACTGCAGACACCTTGGAGATACACAAAAATACTGTCGTCAAAATTTGTAAGGATAAATGCTGTGCAGAAGAGGAAGAGCCTGGATCAGCCAAACCTCAGACAGCCGGGAAGAATAGAAGGACAGAACCACATTGGGACTCTTTTAAACTAGATGCTGTTCATCACCACATATACAGATATTAAATGAGAAAAGAACATCCAACTATTAAAAACTGTGCTTTATTTCTCATGAGGCAGAATTATTCAGAGGCAGTAAAATGTCTTTGTTAACTGTTGTCAGAGCCCTCAGTTTTTGGTATAAAAAAATTAATGGATGGAAAATTATAATGGAGGGAGGTGACACCACAGTGTGGCATTGTTGATTTTTAAGAACTATAGTTAAAATGCTGTTTGAAGACATTGTGTGGCTTGACAAAACCTGGATAAACACCAGTCATTAGATTAGATTAGATTAGATTAGATTAATACTTGTTCCATAGATCATGAATACGACACTTCGTAATGATGTGGAACGTGTCAGGTTAATAAAAGATGTCTGTACAAGAAATTACATTACACAAAATATTGCATGACACTAATGATTAAGGTTTTTTTTTTCTTTTTTTACTTAGTTTATATCTAAAAATTCAGCCAATGAGTAGAAGGAGTTGTCATCTAGAAATTCTTTTAATTTATTTTTGAATGTTAGTTGGCTATCTGTCAGGCTTTTGATGCTGTTTGGTAGGTGCCCAAAGACTTTTGTGGCAGCATAATTTACCCCTTTCTGTGCCAAAGTCAGATTTAACCCTGCATAGTGAAGATCATCCTTTCTCCTGGTGTTATAGGTATGCACACTGCTATTTTGAATTGGGTTGGATTATTATCAACAAATTTCATAAGGGAATATATATACTGTGAGGTTACTGTGAGGATCCCTAGATCCTTAAATAGATGTCTGCAGGATGACCGTGGGTGGGCTCCAGCAATTATTCTGATTACACGTTTTTGTGCAATGAATACTTTTCTACTCAACGATGAATTACCCCAGAATATGATGCCATACGAAAGCAGTGAATGAAAGTAGGCATAGTAAGCTAATTTACTGAGATTCTTATCACCAAAATTTGCAATAACCCTAATAGCATACGTAGCTGAACTCAGACGTTTCAGCAGACCATCAATGTGTTGCTTCCAGTTTAACCTCTCATCAATGGACACACCTAAAAATTTTGAAAATTCTACCTTAGCTACAGACTTCTGTTCAAATTCTATATTTATTACTGGAGTTGTGCCATTTACTGTACGGAACTGTATATACTGTGTTTTATCAAAATTTAAAGAGAGTCCGTTTGCTGAGAACCACTTAATAATTTTGTGAAAAACATCATTTACAATTACATCACTTAGTTCTTGGTTTTTGGATGTTATTACTATACTTGTATCATCAGCAAAAAGAACTAACTTTGCATCTTCATCAATGTGGAATGGTAAGTCATTAATGTATATCAAGAACAGTAAAGGACCTAAGACCGAACCCTGTGGGACTCCGTGCTTGATAGTACCCCAGTTTGAGGAATCAGCTGTTGTTTTAACATTACACGAACCACTTATTTCAACTTTCTGCATTCTTCCAGTTAAGTATGAATTAAACCATTTGTGCACTGCCCCACTCAAACCATAATGATTCTGTCAGAAGACACTGGACTGATGATAGCAAATGTGGAAGTTCTGCTGTTCCGGTGGGACAGGGCACAAGAAGTATTGTCTTGCATGCTGGAACTGCATCTTGTTTCATACCTGTCTCCTCATTTACACACCGAGGAAAACAAAGGACTACATGAGGAGATGCACCATGATAGTTTTCTGAAGTTGTTCAAGAGGTAACTGCTGGAAAACTTAAATCAGCTGCCTGTCATTGTAATGGATAATACCACGTACCATTCAGCAAATAAAGATAAAGCTCCAACAATGGAAAAAAAAGAGCTGATATTGCTGAAAGTTTGAAATGCCACAACCTGAAAACTTAGGACAATTTGTGCAAGGTGGAGCTCACAGAAACAGTAAGGAAAAATAAGCCACAATTCCAACAGTATGTTGTGGATGAGGCTGTTAAAGATCATGGCAACAGGGTCCTTAGGCTTCCATCATACCACTGCCACTTTAATGCCATCGAAATGTTTTGAGCCACAAATTAAAAATTACATGACAACAAAAAAACAAAAGACTGATAGAGGAAGCAGTGACACAAATAACACCAGAGAAGTCAAGAAATAATGTACGCCACACAGAAAAGGTTGTTAAAGAAGTGTGGAAAATTGAAGTGAGTGCCGAGTAATGTAGAAAACATGATTATATCCTTTGGCAATTCCAGTGCCTAAATCATGGACCAGAGCTGAGGTAATGACAGCACTGAGGAAGAAAGTGATTCTGAACTAAGTGGCATTTACCTTTTGCCTTATTTTGCCTTTATTTTAGTGTTTATATTTCATATTTTTGGCTGAATGGTGTACACTGCAGTTACACAATGAATCTCATCTCTTTATTAGGGAAAACCCCTCTGCAAAAGTGTACCACTCTGCATACACACTTCAGTGACAATTAAGTTCAAAATGGTTCAAATGGCTCTGAGCACTATGCGACTTACTTCTGAGGTCATCAGTCGCCTAGAACTTAGAACTAATTAAACCTAACTAACCCAAGGACGTCACACACATCCATGCCCGAGGCAGGATTCGAACCTGCGACTGTAGCCGTCGCTCGGCTCCAGACTGTAGCACCTAGAACAGCACGGCCACTCCGGCCGGCGACAATTAAGTACTCAAGCAGTTTATATAATTTTAAAGTTGTTAGTTATTGTATTTTCATGAGCAATTCAGATCCATTTTAACACACACGATTCATTCAGGTTACTGTAAAAACAGTGCTCTTCTTGTTGCTTTTGTTGAGATATATAAATAATAGAAAGATGGCATCATTTTATACATGGGAGTACGTTTATTAAGACATAGGGATATAATGACCCTGTTAATCGAACTCAACACTGCACATTAAAAGGTAGCATGAGAAGCAGTTCAGTAAGGAACCGCAGCTGTTGCTGCTGCAGCATAATGCACATGCACGCACTACCCTTCCACACTCAACTGTGCTTCCACTGTCAATCACTTTGTCAATCTGATCTGGCTATAGAAAACTAAAAGGCAGTGAAAGAAGGAACAGTTACTTAGAAGAAATGTTGAGACTGAAAAAATTAACATAAATTAAGACCAGGTGGGTGGTGAGAACAAAGGGCATGTCGTAATGCCAGTTCTCATCTCCAGATTTCTGAGAAACTTAGTATAGGGGAACAAAACCAGATGTCATGTCTTGTGAAATAGGCACTGAGGTCATGACTGTCATGCTGTACAGCATGCTCTGCAACAAGATATTGTGTGTTGCCTGTATACACCATACCTATGCTAAAGACACCACCCATTTCCCAGATCACCTGAAATCTGTGCCCACCCCACTCCCACTGAACACCTTGCTTGTCAATGTTGATGCTGCCTCCCTCTATACCCACGTACTCCTTTTCATGGTCTGTCTGCTGTTGAACACTACCATAACCAGTGTGCATGTGATTCTGAACCTATGATGTCCTTCCTGCTCACCATAATCAACTTTATACTTACCAACAAATACTTTACCTGTAAGGAAGAAACGTGTTAACAGATTAGGGGCATGGCCGCATGAGACGGGATGCCTCCTTCCCATGCCAACTTTTCATGGTTCGTTTGGAGGGATTGATATTTTCAGCACCTGATTTGGTTTAAATACACTGATGACATCTTTGTTGTGTGGACTAACGGTGAGGCTGATCTGCTAAAATTCTCACAAATTAATTTCACATGGTCTTATTCGGAATCCAATGCCACTTTCCTTGACGTTGACCTCATCCCCAATGAAGGTCAGCTACACACTTCTGTCCACATTAAACATACTAACAAAACCTATGCACCATCTGCACCCATTTCTCTACCCTATGGCTCCTACCTCTGTGACTGCCCTGCTGTAACACTTGTCCTACGCATGCTCCTACCATGACTTATGTCAGCCCTGTAACTGGCGAAACATATAGTATCAAACATTGTTTGGCCTTCTACATTGGTATGAATACCACCAGGTCACTAGTTAGGATGGAATGGGAATAGGCAGAGAATATGTATTTGCAAAGCACAATATCCTGTTGCAGAGCATGCTCTACAATCTGACAGTCACGACCTCGGTGCCTGTTTCACCACACTTACCATCTGGATGCTTCGCCCAAACACCAGTTGCTCAGGACTCCACAGGTGGGAAATGACATTACAACATGTTCTTGGTTCTTGCCATCCACCTGGTCTTAATTTACAGAAATCTCTCCAGTTTCAGCATTTTTTCACAAGCAACTAGTCCATTCTTCACTTTCTATATCTTTTATTTTCTAACCTGTCTCTTTTTCTCTACCCTCTCCCATCTCTTTCGCGCTCAATGAACTTAGCTTTCCGCTCCTATTAACTTGTGTTAGGTGTTTTGGCAGTAATCTCATGTCTTACTTATTAACTTCTCTTCTGCCTTTAAGTTCCAGGTTTTCAAATCTCATCCAGTAAAATCCCCAACAATCAGTCTTTCCTTCTCATCCCGTCCATTAAGTCCCCTCCCACTCAGGGTTCTGGGCGAGTTTTCTGTAACTCTCCCTGCTTCCTAAACCTTGTCAGTCCTTTTCCCTCATCCCTCTTCCTTCCCCATCTACTAGGAGGAGGAGCAACTGGCTCTGAAAGCTTGCATATTTCATTCCGCCACAATGAGGAGCCCCTGACTCCGAAAGCTTGCGTATTGCCTCAACTTTTTTTATATGTTTTCTCCTGCTGTCTACTTGATGAGTACATTTTTTTTATCTATCTAACTGTATTTTCAACTAAATACCTGAGTATTACAATAATTAACACCTTCTATAAGAAATATCACATAGTAAATGTTATGGGGAAGGAAAACAGAATACTGCATTTTATTGGGAGAAGATTGAGAAGACACAACAGATCTCTGAAAGAGACTACATACACTACTCTTTTCTGTCGTCTTCTGGAATAGTGCTCCACGGTATGGGATTCATACCAGAGGATGTATTATCGTGAGATGGGGGAGAGTGTAACAGATGTGATGCCTAAGCTGGGTTTCCAATCATTCAAGTGAAGACTTTCTCATTGTGGTGAGATATTTTCACAAAATCTCAGTCACCAACATTCTCCTCTGAATGTGAAAATATTTTGATGACACCGACCTTAAATGATCATCATAATGAAGTAGGAGAAATTAAAGCTTACTTGAAAAGAGTCATTTTCACCGCACGCTATTTCAGGATTGGATGGTCGAGAAATAGTCTGAAAGTGGTTCAATGAAATGTCTGCCACACACTAAAGTGTGAGTTGCACATTAGACATGTAGATATAGACATAAAAATTATGGCCAGAGTCCCAGGAGATACCTTACAGTCTAAAATCTGGCTTTTTGAAATCTGTCTCACCATTATACACCATCTCAAGTTGGGACATTACACAGCCCAGTCAATTTCAGGATGTTACTGCCCAGTCCTCATTGCCTCCCAGATGCTGTTTTATGAGAGGGTGTACTGTCAACCTGAAGCAGACAATCACTGCTCTTAATTGTTCCTGTATTGTTCGCACTACACAGTACTGCAAAATGTGTTCGTATCATTCTAATTGTAACACTTTCTCATGAGCAACAGGAAGACAACCCTATACTGTAACACCACCATTTCTGTATTCACTGTTGGCACTACACATGACGGCAGACAACGTTCTTCAGACATTCGCCAACCCCAACCCTTCTGTCTGAGTGGTACAGGATATAGCATAATTCATTACTTGTTTCTAGTCATCACTGACAAGAAGTTTTGCTCTTCGCACCACCTCCTGTCACTTAGGATTGACTACAGAAATATATGGTTTAAGAGGAGCCGTTTGGCCACTGTACCCCTTTCTTTTTAACTCCCTACTAACAGTCATTGAGGTGGCAGGACTAATGGTAGCACTTTGCACATCATTAATGATAGCTTCCACCGATTGCATGTGATACTTTTACACTCACCCTTTGCATTGTACAACAGTACTTATCTGTCAGTACACAATATCTGATGGGTCTTGGTTTTGCTGTGGTTGTTCCATCCAATTTCTGTGTTAAGTTTATGGCTAATCTAATTTCTGCTACTTCTCAGTACTTTCATTTTTCTTCAGTGTTGCTTACATTATCAAACACAACATTAGGATTGCCTCTTCGGTGCCTTTACCTTTGCTAAGGTCAAACTAATCATCATCTACCAGATCCTCAATTCCTTTTTTTATTCTTCTGTATATTATTCTTGTCAGCAATTTTGATGCACGAGCTGTTAAACTGACTGTGCAATCGGTGAGTAGCAATTCATAATTTTCATAATACTGTCATTCTTTTCCAGGAAGGCTTTTCTTGTTGTTGCCAGTGTGTATTTTATATCCTCTCTATCTTGAGAATCACCAGTTATTTTGCTGCCCAAATAAGAAAACTCGATGACTACTTTTAGTGTCTCATTTCCTAATCTATTTCTATTAGCATCACCTGATTTAATTCACTTGCCAACGTTCATCTTATAACCTCTTTTCGAGACACTATTCATCCATTCAGTTGGTCTTGCAAGTACACTGACATCTCTGACAGAATTCTCATACTCAAGCAAGCTTTTACAGATTTGTATTTCTCATCTAGTTATTCACACTCTACCAGTTTGCACTCCTGTCAATCTCAGTTTTTAGACATCTGCATTTCATTTTAATGTTCGTTTTTATATTTCGCCTTCCTTCAATTAGATTCAGTATCTCATATGTTCTATAAGGATTTCTATTGGGCCCTTTTTTTCCTGGTCCTCAACTGCCTTTACTATATCATATCTCTAAACTATTCCTTACCCCTGTTTCACACAGTAATTACCTAATGCTCCCTTTGAAACTCTATAGTTTTTGATTCACTTAACTCATCCATGTCTCACCATCAGAATCAGAGTCCACATCTGCCCCTGCAAATGTTTTGGAGTTTAAACTCTGGTTTTGAAGTGTTTGTCATGCCATTATGAAAATACCATTGTGAAATCTGTATGAAACCTTTTGGGTTCTCCAGGTATCTTATTCATGATTTTTTGACTGGGTATTAACAATGATTAAAATTTTGCTCAGTGTAAAATTCTATAAGGCAGCCACCCTTTATTCCCCTTCCCCCCAGTCCACATTCTCCTACTATTCTTCCATCTTTTCCTTTTCCTATTACTGAAATCTAGTACACCATCACAAATAAATTTTCATTTCCTCTAACTATTTGGATAATTTCTGTTTAAACTCAGCAATCATTCTTTCAACATCTTCCTCATCTGCAGAGCTAGTAGTTGTACAAATTTGCACTACTGTGGTGGGTATTGACTGTGTGTCTTTCTTGACAGCGCTAGTAATAGTTAGGGATGTAAAAATTAAAAAAAAAACTTACCTAATAGACACTATTTCATAGCGAACTGTATACAAATCAATTATCTGATCAGAAATACTTTGAACTAGCTTTATTTTCTGTGTACAAATACAGAAAATTGAACCAGTTTTCTATTACTGGCATTGTCAATCATATAGCAAAGTCCAATTTGAAAATAACATGCGTATGGGCATGTCTGCAAATAAAAAGGCACAATCACAACACTGATTAGTACACTCAATGCCCTGGTTCCACACCAACTGTGGGCCATTGAACTGTCTACATAGGATAACATGCCACATAAAGCAACACAGCACCCAGCTGTGGGAACAAGCATCTTCTAACAAAGAACTGTCTATATTTGTCTGGTTGTTAAGGTTCAAAAATTAATATAATGTGGACACCAAGTATGGCAGTTTTAGGTGGTGGGTGTTTTGAACTGTGGTCACATCAAATAGAGCTAGAGGTTGGCCCTGAAGTACCTTGTTTATAACTGACAATTTCACCACGCAACTGCAGGTCACCCATTACCAAATGCTTCATGTTGCATGTTTTTTTTCTTTTCTTATTTTGAAATGAGTGAAAAGACTAATCCAGGTCTATCATGGATTTCAATTATGACCCTCACAACACCACGGACTGGCGATCCCTGTGACACTATGTCAGTTCCTCTTTTGTAGAAACACAGAACAAGGATGTAGGCTTCTGAGCTGTGAAGGGGAGGCCGGTGTTGGTCCCCCCTCCAAAGCTCTCCTCACCTCCACCACCCAAAATGCTACTTTGTTTATGTTTAGGGCTGACTGTCAATTTACAGTGTCTGCACTTTGCACTACATGACCTCTGAAATCTGTCAATGAATTTTGATTGTGTTGAAATTCTTCAGGTATATAAACAAATAGAGTTTTTTATTTACTTCCAGTTCTATGAAGTGCCTTGACAGTTCTGTCTGCAGCACTACCAAGTATGGGTTGCAGGGCTGAGAATGCCTACAAAATATGAAAATTAATATTCTGTAGATTTTGTAGTTACCAAATTGTGTGGAGAAAAGAAAAATAATGTTGAGATTTATCTAAAATCAAAGATGCATTCAGCTCACCAGTGGGAAAATACTGGTGCTTCTCTAGGGGAGGGAGGGAGGAATTGGGGAGGGGAGGCGATATGGTAGAAGGGAGGGAGGAGAGATGGAGGAGGGAGAGGCAGATGGAGGACAGGGAGGAGGGAGGGAGGGAGAAGAGGGGAGAGTGTGGGAGGGAGGAGGGGAGAGTGTGGGAGGGAAGAGGGGAGAGTGTGGGAGGGAAGAGGGGAGAGTGTGGGAGGGAAGAGGGGAGAGTGTGGGAGGGAAGAGGGGAGAGTGTGGGAGGGAAGAGTGTGGGAGGGAGGAAGGGAGAGTGTGGGAGGGGGGAGGGTAGAGTGTCTGAGGGAGGAGGGTAGAGTGTCTGAGGGAGGAGGATAGAGTGTCTGAGGGAGGGAGGGAGGAGGGTAGAGTGTGGGTGGGAGGGAGTGTGGGAGGGAGGGAGGGAGGAAGGGAGAGTGTGGGTGGGTGGGGAGGGAGGGAGGAGGGAAGAGTGAATGAAGAAGGGAGGGAGAGAGAGAGGAGGGAAGAGTGAATGAAGAAGGGAGGGAGAGAGAGAGGAGGGAAGAGTGAATGAAGAAGGGAGGGAGAGAGAGAGGAGGGAAGAGTGAGGGAGGAGGGGAGAGTGAGGGAAGAAGGGAGGGAGGGAGGGAGGGAGGGAGGGAAGGAGGGAGGGAGGGAGGGAAGGAGGGAGGGAGGGAGGGAAGGAGGGAGGGAGGGAAGGAGGGAGGAGGAGGGCAGAGTGAGTGAGGGAAGGAGGGAGGAGGAGGGCAGAGTGAGTGAGGGAAGGAGGGAGGAGGAGGGCAGAGTGAGTGAGGGAAGGAGGGAGTGGGAGGGACGAGGAGAAGAGGGTGAGGGACGAGGAGAAGAGGGAGAGGGACGAGGAGAAGAGGGAGAGGGACGAGGAGAAGAGGGAGAGGGACGAGGAGAAGAGGGAGAGGGACGAGGAGAAGAGGGAGAGGGACGAGGAGAAGAGGGAGAGGGACGAGGAGAAGAGGGAGAGGGACGAGGAGAAGAGGGAGAGGGAGGAGGGGAGGGAGAGTGTGAGGGAGGGAGGGAGGGAGGGAGGGAGGGAGGAGGGGAGGGAGAGTGTGAGGGAGGGAGGGAGAGTGTGAGGGAGGGAGGGAGGGAGGGAGGGAGGGAGGAGGGGAGGGAGAGTGTGAGGGAGGGAGGGAAGGGAGAGTGAGGGAGGGAGGGAGGGAGGAGGGGAGGGAGGGAGGAGGGGAGGGAGAGTGTGAGGGAGGGAGGGAGGAGGGGAGGGAGAGTGTGAGGTAGGGAGGGAGGAGGGGAGGGCAGGAGGAGGTGAGGGAGGGAGGAGGGAGGGAGGGGGAGGGAGGAGGGAGGGAGGGAGGAGGGAGGAGGGAGGAGGGGAGGGAGGGAGGAGGGGAGGGAGGGAAGAGGGAGGGAGGAGAGAGTGATGGGGGAGAGGGAGAGGGGGGGGAGAGGGAGGGCTGAAAGCTGAAGTACACCCACAAGAAGACAACAAGGATGATTTTGGAAAAACAATACATTCAATAGATGCTAGAGAGAATGTCAAAAAGTAATTTTAGACAGAAGATAAGGCATATTGTAGATCACTAGGTAATATTGTGTATTTCAGAGTATTTAAATTTCTTCCTCTCCACACAAGGGAGAGTGTGAGGGAGGGAGGGAGGGAGGGAGGGAGGGAGGAGGGGAGGGAGAGTGTGAGGGAGGGAGGGAGGGAGAGTGTGAGGGAGGGAGGGAGGGAGGGAGGGAGGGGGGAGGGAGAGTGTGAGGTAGGGAGGGAGGAGGGGAGGGCGGGAGGAGGTGAGGGAGGGAGGAGGGAGGGAGGGAGGGAGGAGGGAGGGAGGGAGGAGGGGAGGGAGAGTGTGAGGGAGGGAGGAGGGAGGGAGGGAGGAGGGAGGGAGGGAGGAGGGGAGGGAGGGAAGAGGGAGGGAGGAGAGAGTGATGGGGGAGAGGGAGAGGGGGGGAGAGGGAGGGCTGAAAGCTGAAGTACACCCACAAGAAGACAACAAGGATGATTTTGGAAAAACAATACATTCAATAGATGCTAGAGAGAATGTCAAAAAGTAATTTTAGACAGAAGATAAGGCATATTGTAGATCACTAGGTAATATTGTGTATTTCAGAGTATTTAAATTTCTTCCTCTCCACACAATATGGTGCAGTGCACCTTGATAGACGTAATGCTGGGCATTGACAAAACCATAAAAAAATGGGAAAAAAAGAAAAAAGCTATTATACAATATTTAGGTGGTTTTTAAAAATTAGTAAATGTTTGTGAGTTTGAAAATTGATGCTCTGTTAAATTAGCCACAACGGTTTTTTTTGGCTTTGTGATATGTATGGCTTCCAACACAAAATAAATAAATAAAAACCTAAACAACACACTTTGAAAAGCTACAAGTGTCACACAGGCCAACATGAGGTCAAATGAATGAGAAGCTGATTCACATCAAAATTTGTCAATCAAAGTAAGTGCGATGAAAGTCCCATGCAAGATTCTTATGGATGATGAGGTTTGGTTGTTGCCTTTAATTTCTAAAAGAGGAACTGTACTGTGGATGGACAAATGAAGAATACGAAATAAGACTTTTAAAATAAAAAATGAAAATAATGTTGAGAGTAATGTTAAATATTTCCTTATGTACAGAGGGCAGTTTTCCCCCCGACACATTTATCTTTATAAAGATTAAATTTATGCAGCTGTTCCATGTCATATCATTACCCAAGTAAATTGCCTGTCACTGACAATACATTGCAGTATGAAATAATACACAGCTCAACAACATCAAACAATGGAAAATCCAGGATAATATTGACAATTTATCAAAACTTGGAATCGAATACCTTACCTTAAGAGCTTTTAGCTGAGACATGTGCTTTTCATCCCAGCGTTTTGCTTTTCGTGCAAGATCCAAACTACCTCCAGAGATAATTCCAGACTTCTGGTAAAAGGTTCCATCTAATGCTACAGCCTGTAAAGGAGCACATTGTAACTAGAGAACTAATAGTAAAATAAACTTTTATGCAACTTAAACATGTAATATGCTTATCAAACAATGGAAAATCCACAATGGAATGTGATGATATTAAGAAAAGGATAGTTGCTACCCACTATATAGCAGTGATGCTGAGTCGCAGACAGGCACCACGAAAACACTGTCACAAAATAAACTTTTTACCAACAAGGCGTGCACACACACACACACACACACACACACACACACACACACACACACACACACACACACACACACACACACACAGCCTTCTTGGCTGGATGCTTATTTTGTGACAGTCTTTTTGTTGTGCCTATCTGCGAATCAGCATCTCTAAAATGCTTATTAGCAATTTAAACGATATACGTGACAACAATTATTTTCTATTCCGGAAAGGAATCATCTGAGGAAACTATAAGGTGTAAAACAGCTTAGTAAGAGATTACATCACGACAGTTCTGTCACTGACTATCCATAAACAGAAAATTATTTTTTCTCATTCTTAAATTCTATTTACTTATAGTGACAAGAAAAGAAGAAGAGATACAGAAACAAAAGTACACTGTATGGCCTTTTTTTAACTCAGTACTTTAAAAAGTCATTTTTAAGATCAACTATGATGATAATATTTCATAATCAGCCTGAAACATCAGAGTGTTTCAATGAATTCTTCATAAATGTAGTTGAGACAGATGTTAATGTAGCAAGTTACCCAACCAAAGTGAATCTCTTTGGACTTGACCAAAGAATCAAGTGCCTAATGGATGTTAGAAATGCGTATTATCATTAAATAAAAATAAAAAAAATCTCAAGACGGGAAAGGGTAGTGAAAAAAGTAACTGCTGACACTTCCCCTAATTTCACCTTCAAACAGGGTACTTCTCAAATGTATGAGGTGTACTTGAAAAGCTGAGGCTGTTTGCTCATATTTAAATGCTGGCAGCTAAGAATGTAGTGTCATCTACTGACTGTTTATGAAGCAAGCCAAACATGTAAGTCGATTTGCTTTAGTAGCCACTTGAGTACATGTGAAAGCTAACAACAACGGCTTCAATAGGAATTGCTCCCACCAATCACAAAGTACATGTGCAATTTCATTTTTATGTTAAAAGGATCTACAACTGCTCAAATTGTTTATGGTCCTACAGTAATGAGTGAAAATAGTGATGAATTCAAGACTGTTATTGTCAACTAGATCAATTCTTATAGAGTTTGAATAATTTACCAAGTAGTTACAAAAAGCACTTTGAAGTGAATGGGATTATCTGGGACAGTGAACTAGATTTATAGGAAACTAAAACCACCAATAAAACCATTATAACAATTTTTTTAATGACCAAATAGTCCTTACTTTTTGAATATGTCTCATATCAATTACACAAAGTGAGACCCCCTGTGCAATAAAAGCAGAGAAAGAACACATGGGAAACTACTGCTCTAGTTCTTCCCTCCCAGCTGAAAGTTGAGTCATATTTGAATATTCACATCTCTGTAGACAAAAGTTTTCCTATGGCACACTCATCCTCCTCGTGATTAAATTAAACCTTTTAAGTTATCGGTATCTGTCATCACGCTGCAATATGAAATAATAAATAAGGACTCCGAACTATAAAGTGATTTTCATAACAGTGTTAGATTGTTGGCAACTAACCAGATTTGATTTCAATAAATAAATAGCATCATGGTGGGATTCTGGTATATCTTGTACTCACAGCCACACATCGTACAGTGGTTTACCCATTGTATATTAAGATTCATTCGGTCTTAGTGAAAGAAGGTTTTATCATTTTGCACTACAGGCTACTTCTCACAATTTTTTTATCCACTTGCTTCAGAAAAATAAGTTCTCAATATCGCTGTTATGTTCCAAGAAACACTAGCCAAATCTATTCTGGAAGTTGAAACTGACTTTCTTTTCGGTGCAATGTCACCAACTTTCACAACTTTGACAGTTTCAAAGCAGCTACTATTTGGCATATAAAATAAGATGGATTGTTCTTAAACTGTCTAAACATTAGTAAGAAATTAACACTTGAAGTTTTTAATCAGCAATCAACAAATGTGGCACTCATCTTGCATAAATATTTCACAAATTTCTTCATGTAACATGTATCCTACCCTCCATCTAATATCCTACAGCATCAGCTAGTTTACAGCTAGTTTCATTTTTTCAGTACCATACTGTATACAGTCTCAATATTTAAATCTGCAGTTGCAGCTTTTACACAACCTTTAGTGTATTATCTTGCAAGAGATGCACATTCACCTTTGAATTCTACAGCACATTCTTAAATCATGAATGAAGGAACATACTCTTATGCATCTTCACTAACTTTGGATGAATTTAGGTTGGAAACACACAAACTAAATGATTTTTCATGAGATTATGAAAAACAGCCATTGCTCACTTGACATAAGACAAACATAAAAATGAATGGACAAATTGTAAGATCTATTGGTTTGATCATGATACAAGTATTATGTGGGAATCTAGGCTCTCTCTGCAAATTTTAAAGATGAAATCTCATTGGGTTATGAGCTGAGTAGTGGTATCTCATTGTTGCTACATTTCGAGTTTCCCTGAAATCATCATCATCATCATCATCATCATCATCATCACACGATGTGTTGGGTTCAAATCCAGTTCGCACCTTTATAGTCACTGGACCACAGACTCCTTTACCAGGCGTTCGGTATGAAATGAGCATTTTTTTGTGAAAATGAAACACTAATTTTGAACTGAAAAATAAAAACATTTTATTCAAAGTACTGACCATTGCTTTCTATACATTTTGGCCACCTTTCTGGCAATTTGTGGACACCACGCCAATTGAAATGTTCGTCTTTTGAAGCAAACCCAGCAGACACCCAATTTTCGACTTCTTCGTAAGAATTGAATTGTTCCTCAGCCAATGCGTGTCCCATTGATGAAAACAAATGGTAGTCGGAAGGGGGCAAGTCTGGTGAATACGGCGGGTGCGGTAGCAGCTCCCAGCCAAGTGTTTTGATTGTACCCTGAATCAGTTTTGCTTTGTGTGCAGGTGCATTGTCATGTAAAAAAATTACTTTGCTATGTCTTCTGGCCCATTCTGGTCTTTTTTCAATCAATGCATAGTTCAAATTCATTATTTGTTGTCTGTAGCGATTAGTATTCACAGTTCCACCAGGTTTTAGAAGCTCATGATACACCACACCTTTCTGATCCCACCAAACACAGAGCATTGTCTTCTTGCCGAATCGATCTGGTTTTGCAGTCAATGTTATGGTTGTCCCGGATTAACCCATGATTTTTCCCATTTAGGATTCTTAAAATAAATCCATTTTTCATTGCCAGTAACAATTCGATGTAAAATTGATTTTCTTTCACGTCTTTGAAGCAAAATTTGACAAATGACTTTTTGGTTATCCACCTGTCTTTCATTCAATTCATGTAGCACCGATTTTCCACACTTTTGGATCTTTCCCATAGCTTTCAGTCAGAAATTGTTTGTTGTGCAACATTTAGCATTGCTGCCATTTGCTTCTGACTCAAAGTATCATCTTCATCCAATATTGCTTGAAATTTGGCTTCTTCGAACTTTTTCGGTGGTCTTCCACGTTTGTCATTTCTTACATCAAAATCATTATTTCTGAACTGTTGAAACCATCTTTTGCATGTTGCTTCTGATAGAGCATGATCGCCATATGCCTCGACAAGCATTCGATGCGACTCTGCAGCACTTTTTTAAAAATGAAAACAAAAAATTAATGCTTTCCGCAAATCATCACTTTCTAGTACAAAATTTGACATTGTTAACACGATGAAAACATATGATGTTGTTTGTTCCATGACTTGATGTATACTAAATATCTTTGACAGATGTCATACCAACAAATAAATAAATAAGGAAATAAATCAATCAAAAATAAAAATTAAGGCTCCTTCACAACAAATGTTCACTATCGACACATTTGTATCTAAACGCTCATTTCATACTGGTACACCTGGTACTCGGGGCCCGATGGGTGGGCCACTCGTGTGTCTTTGGAACAGATGTTGCAACTGATGCTGGTGGGTCCTACCAGTGGGGAGCACGAGTCCAGACATCAAGTCATGGCTTCAACTTTCTATTCCACATGGTGCCTCCACTGGCTTTACGTCAGACAGTTCCTGGGGCGTTTTTGCTAATGCACATACCGTGTGGAGCTCAGTTGGAAACTGCTGTCTAGTTGAGAAGACTATCACATACTCTTGTCTCCACTGCCTTGATTGATGTTGCACACTACCACTGCAGACTTTTCAGTTTGGCTGAAGCAAATGCTCCTAACATGTTGCGAACATTGCTGCAAGATGCACAGCTGTTTCTGGCTGGTGTGCTGCATGTCACACTTGCAAATGATGCTGTAGCCACCAGATGCCTGTAAGCTCGGTCTTTGACTAATCAAAGCATATTCTTGACTAACTGTTGAATAGAAAATGGTTTTTATGTTATGATTTTCCATTATCCTGGCAAACTTGGCTGAGGGCAGTTCTGGTATGAATGGAACTTCAGGCACTTAATTTCTTTTTCTGGATTTCTTCTCAGTTGGTTGGAGACCAAGTCTTATTTGTGTCTCTGGATAGCTGTTCTTGCCAAACATTTTGGGAACACATGCCGTTAACTTGGTCTTCCACGTTTGTCATTTCTTACATCAAAATCATTATTTCTGAACTGTTGAAACCATCTTTTGCATGTTGCTTCTGATAGAGCATGATCGCCATATGCCTCGACAAGCATTCGATGCGACTCTGCAGCACTTTTTTAAAAATGAAAACAAAAAATTAATGCTTTCCGCAAATCATCACTTTCTAGTACAAAATTTGACATTGTTAACACGATGAAAACATATGATGTTGTTTGTTCCATGACTTGATGTATACTAAATATCTTTGACAGATGTCATACCAACAAATAAATAAATAAGGAAATAAATCAATCAAAAATAAAAATTAAGGCTCCTTCACAACAAATGTTCACTATCGACACATTTGTATCTAAACGCTCATTTCATACTGGTACACCTGGTACTCGGGGCCCGATGGGTGGGCCACTCGTGTGTCTTTGGAACAGATGTTGCAACTGATGCTGGTGGGTCCTACCAGTGGGGAGCACGAGTCCAGACATCAAGTCATGGCTTCAACTTTCTATTCCACATGGTGCCTCCACTGGCTTTACGTCAGACAGTTCCTGGGGCGTTTTTGCTAATGCACATACCGTGTGGAGCTCAGTTGGAAACTGCTGTCTAGTTGAGAAGACTATCACATACTCTTGTCTCCACTGCCTTGATTGATGTTGCACACTACCACTGCAGACTTTTCAGTTTGGCTGAAGCAAATGCTCCTAACATGTTGCGAACATTGCTGCAAGATGCACAGCTGTTTCTGGCTGGTGTGCTGCATGTCACACTTGCAAATGATGCTGTAGCCACCAGATGCCTGTAAGCACGGTCTTTGACTAATCAAAGCATATTCTTGACTAACTGTTGAATAGAAAATGGTTTTTATGTTATGATTTTCCATTATCCTGGCAAACTTGGCTGAGGGCAGTTCTGGTATGAATGGAACTTCAGGCACTTAATTTCTTTTTCTGGATTTCTTCTCAGTTGGTTGGAGACCAAGTCTTATTTGTGTCTCTGGATAGCTGTTCTTGCCAAACATTTTGGGAACACATGCCGTTAACTTGGTA
Organism: Schistocerca gregaria; assembly: GCF_023897955.1. Taxonomy (NCBI): domain Eukaryota; kingdom Metazoa; phylum Arthropoda; class Insecta; order Orthoptera; family Acrididae; genus Schistocerca; species Schistocerca gregaria. The sequence goes on from NC_064922.1 coordinate 663,024,682, forward strand.
AGTAAACTTTTCTTGTTGCATACGGCATGCACTGGTGTGTAACAGGGCGGTGAGCACAGATTTGCATTCACTAGATAATAGCAGCCATTGGCCTTTATGTGCAGGTCTGTCTGTGTCTTTTCCATGCCTAGAATGCCATCAGGATTCTTCTTCATCAGAATGTTTAGGAACAGTAGGAATCCGTTTTCCTCGAGCTCCACGGTAGACCTGACATCATGTTTGTTGTGTTGTTCAACTATGGTAAGAATAGTGGTCCATTTGCAACATTTAGGTCCTTTCAGAAGGATATGTGAACATACCTATAAATGATAAGCCTGTTCTGCATATTCAGACGAAACCCTAGGAGGAGAAGCTGCCTATCAGACATGGTCAATAACTTATCTGTCCACAACAGAGTTCTTGTCCACTATGATTGTCAAATGATGGCAGAAATTAAAGGCTGTGAGTTGTTTCCATATATCTGTCATGAAACTACAGCTTACAAGTGATACAAACATGGTAGAACATGAACAGTGTCGTCAGTAATCCAAGACTTCATGAAGATTAAGCAAAAACAGAAAGTACATACATCATATCTGTTCTTGTCCATTTCATATGCAACCTTCATGGCATCTTCTGGTGTTTCACAGACTAAAGCATTATTCGTAGCAAACAGCACTGCTCTCTTGATATCAGGTGGCTGGTAGTGAAGAACATCAAACAACAGACGTACATTCTTTGGTTCCTTTATATTTCTGAAACAGAAAGATGATGCAAAAATGACTTGAAATTACAGCTGAATTTAAAATATGAAAATCATCACACAATATTAAATAGTGTCTCATTATTTTCAACAAACTTATCTTCAGAACACAAAATAAAAACTACATTTCTTGCTAGGCTGTGACTTCATGGACCTGCACCATACGGTTGAGAACTGTAAGATCCTCCTACATCAGTCAGGTGAGTACTATACATCAGAGGCTGTTATACACGTTGCTGACCCTGTGTTGTGTGCAGACATGGCCTTTCCTAGAGAGAGAGAGAGAGAGAGAGAGAGAGAGAGAGAGAGAGAGAGAGAGAGAGACCAGTGCAAGTAATAACATCTGAAGGAATGTTGTCCCCCCACCCCAGGCAAGGTGCAGCTCACATTATACTATTTGTTAAAGGACATCTTCTGAACACCATGAGCTGCACTTAAAATGTTTATTAGCCAAACCCATATTCAGGTGTACAACCCCCTACTGGTCGCTTCTTCATATAACATGTACCCTATCCTCCTCTTAATATCCTATAGTATCAGCTTGTTTATGGGCCTTTAATTTTCATTTTTCCAATCATCCAACGATCAATTGGTATAATTACAGCTTTGTTAGTGGAGGATGTCACAAGATATTCTGTGAAACATTATTAAATGTGTTCTCTGGAAACTTAGAGCAGATAGTTTGGAATAATGATGATGTTTAGTTTGTGGGGTACTCAACTGCCGTCACTAGCACTTAAAGTCCCAATTCTTGCACAATCCAAATTTTTACACAGTCCAATCTAGCCACTGTCATGAATGATGATGATGATGATGATGATGATAATGATGAAGATGCTGAGGAAAACACAAACACCCAGTCAACGGGCAGGGAAAATCTGCAACCCAGCCTGGATTCGAACGTGGGACCCCGTAACCTGCAGGCAGCAATGCTAGCCACTACACCATGAGCTGCAGACAGATAGGTTGGAAGGTTGCTCATTTTGGAATATATTAGATCTAATGGCAACGAATAGACACAACCTCTTTGAGAATGTACACATGGATCTGGTATCAGTGCACATGATGCAAGTGTAGCAAAATGATTACTGAAGTACAAAGGGCAACTAAAACAAGTAGAAAAATTCAAATTTTTAATGAAGTAGACAAAAATCAACAGTGCCATTTCTCAATCAGGAACCTGACACTTTAGCACAAGACAGGAGCATGCAGAGGAACTGTGGCTCAGATGTAAAAGAATAGTTGATCCTGGACTGGGTAGATATGTACCTCAAACAGTTCATGAAGGGAGGGACCCATCACAACATACAGTCACTGTAAACGAACTTCTAAAGAGATAGACTGCTGCATTATAGGTACAAAACTAAGCATTGCACTATGCAAATAGAGATGCTGAATGAAACACGTTTGGTTGTCAAGAGAGGACTATGTGAAGGCTTCAATGACTTTTTCCACAGCAGAATATTGTCGAATGATCTTCCACAAAATCAAAATAAATTCTGGTCATACGTAAAGGCTGTTTGTGGCACCAAAGTTATTATCCAGTCAATTATGGACAAACAAGAACTGAAACTGAAAAATTTTCAAATTTTCCTTTACAAGAAGGTAAACCAGAATTGACACTGAAAAATTTTCAAATTTTCCTTTACAAGAAGGTAAAACCAAGAGAACTGCCCTAATTTAATCTTCATACCACTGAAAAGATGAGTGATGTCAGGGGCATTGAGCAACTAAAATTGGTAAAGTTAAATGAAACTCCTGGGCGCTATGGAAGCTACATTGAATTTGTGGCCGAGTTAGCCCATCTATTAACTAAAACATACTGTGGATCCCTCAAATACAAAATTGTGGCCAATTTCTGGAAGAAGGCACAAGTCACACCTGTCTACAAGAAGGGTAGTATAAGTCATCCACAATACTACCACCCCATATAACGGTTGTTGAAACCAAGTGTACCCATATCTGGGGGCAAAAGAGGCTGCCCCCCACCCCTACTTCTCAGGAAAAGGAAAAAATATAGTGCAATCAGGTGTTTCTGTATCAAGAAAATGATTTCAGAGTCAGTTTTATGCATGATTTAACAGGATCAGAACTGATCTTTTACATTGCTACAAGTCACCATCCGTCTTCCAAAATATTAAAAATACTCCATACTCAAGGTATAGGGATCCCCTCCCCCCTGCTACAAACTATCATATGGCGCCCTTGGTACAAATATAATCCGAGTTAAAATGTAACGAGGTATTTTGAACAGAATGACCTCCTTCATGCCAACCAGCATGGATTCCAAAAACATCGATCATCTGAACCCAACTTGTGTTCTTCTCTCAGCAGCAAGTCGCATAACCCTAGCTTACTTATTTGTTAGATAGTTTAATTAATTTCTTTGCGTGTTTTTGGGTACTTGCATTGTTTAATTCATATATTTCGGGCATATTATAGTATTTGACAGTTGTAGCATCGCGCTTTAGTGTTTACTTCGTAGATTCTTATTTAAATTGGGTGTGAGTTTCATATAGGAGGTGCAATTTCGAGTTTTAGTTACTGTCATCGTAAATTCAGCAGATTGTAGCGCAGTCGTTAGGCAGTTGTACAGGTTAGTTGATACATTGTTTGCGTGTTTCGCTTGCGTTATCTAGGCACAGACTCGTGTTTCAGTAACTGTTGTTCAACGTCGATTAGAATGGACAGGGACTGCGATTGCTGTGTTCGGATGAGGGCTGACTTGGCATCCCTTCGCTCACAGCTGCAATAGGCGCTGACTTCGGTCGTGCAGCTTGAGGCTGTTGCCAATGGGCACCACTGTGGGGAGCCGGACTTGGGTATCACGGGGATGTCAACCTCGTCCCGTCTGTCCCCAAATCGGTCTGCCGCTGTGGTTGCCCCAGTTGCTGCCCGCAGTGGGGCTGAGCCCTCGCCTGTGGTTGATTGGGAGGTCGTTCCAAGGCGTGGCAGGCAGCAAAAGGCGTCCCCGGAGTCTGATCAGAAAACCTCCCCGGTGCGTCTGACAAACCGGTTTCAGGCACTGTCTCTGGCTGAGCCAGATGCAGCTGCCTGCCCTGTTTCAGAGGATCATTCTCAGCCTTCAAGGTCTGGGCAATCGCAGAGGGTGGGCTTACTGGTAGTTGGGAGCTCCAATGTTAGGCGCGTAATGGGGCCCCTTAGGGATACGGCGGCTAAGGAGGGGAAGAAATCCAGTGTGCACTCCGTGTGCATTCCGGGAGGAGTCATTCCTGATGTGGAAAGGGTCCTTCCGGATGCCATGAAGAGCACAGGTTGCAGCCAGCTGCAGGTGGTGGCACATGTCGGCACTAATCACGTGTGTCGCTTTGGATCTGAGGAAATTCTCTCTGGATTCCAGCGGCTATCTGATTTGGTGAAGGCTGTCGGTCTTGCTTACGAGATGAAGGCAGAGCTCACCATCTGCAGCATCGTTGACAGAACCGACTGCGGACCTTTAGTGCAGAGCCGGGTGGAGGGTCTGAATCAGAGGCTCAGACGGTTTTGCGACCGTATTGGCTGCAGATTCCTTGACTTGCGCCATAGGGTGGTGGGGTTTCGGGTTCCGCTGAATAGGTCAGGAGTTCACTACACTCAGCTGGCGGCTACACGGGTAGCGGAGGCTGTGTGGCGTGGACTGGGTGGTTTTTTAGGTTAGAAGGCCTCGGGAAAGTGCGTGATGGGCTGCAATGTCAAAGGGTGCTTGGCAATTACAGGACGTGCTTGGATCAAGGAACAGTCGGAATTATAGTCGTAAATTGTTGTAGTTGCGCTGGAAAAGTCCCTAAGCTTCAAGCGCTAATAGAAAGCACAGAAGCTGATATTGTTATAGGTACAGAAAGCTGGCTAAAGCCTGAAATAAGTTCTGCAGAAATTTTTACGAAGTCTCAGACGGTGTTCAGGAAAGATAGATTAGGCAGAATTGGTGGTGGAGTGTTTGTGTCTGTCAGTAGTGGTTTATCTTGTAGTGAAGTCGAAGTAGATACTCCGTGCGAATTGGTGTGGGTGGAGTTTATACTTAACAGCTGAATTAACTTAATAATTGGCTCCTTCTACCGACCCCCAGACTCCGATTATACAGTTGCGGAACAGTTCAGAGAAAGTTTGAGTCTCGTAACAAATAAATACCCCACTCATACGGTTATAGTTGGTGGGGACTTCAACCTACCCTCGGTATGTTGGCAAAAATACTTGTTCAAAACCGGTGGTAGGCAGAAAACGTCTCCCGAGATTGTCCTAAATGCTTTCTCCGAAAATTATTTCGAGCAGTTAGTCCACGAACCCACGCGAATTGTAAATGGTTGCGAAAACACACTTGACCTCTTAGCCACAAACAATCCAGAGCTGATAGAGAGCATCATGACTGATACAGGGATTAGTGATCACAAGGTCATTGTAGCTAGGCTCAATACCGTTCCTTCCACATCCACCAGAAACAAACGCAAAATAATTTTATTTAAAAAAGCGGATAAAGTGTCACTAGAAGCCTTCCTAAGAGACAATTTCCATTCCTTCCGAACTGACTATGCGAATGTAGACGAGACGTGGTTCAAATTCAAAGATATAGTAGCAACAGCAATTGAGATATTCATACCTCATAAATTGGTAAGAGATGGAACGGATCCCCCGTGGTACACAAAAAAGATCCGAACGCTGTTGCAGAGGCAATGGAAAAAGCATGCGAAGTTCAGAAGAACGCGAAATCCCGAAGATGGGCTAAAATTTACAGACGCGCGAAATTTGGCACGTACTTCGATGCAAGATGCCTTTAATAGGTTCCACAACGAAACATTGTCTCGAAATTTGGTAGAAAATCCGAAGAAATTCTGGTCGTATGTAAAGTACACAAGCGGCAAGACGCAATCAATACCTTCGCTGCGCAGTGCCGATGGTACTGTTACCGACGACTGTGCCGCTAAAGCGGAGTTATTGAATGCAGTTTTCCGAAATTCCTTCACCAGGGAAGACGAATGGAATATTCCATAATTTGAAACACGAACATCTGCTAGCATGAGTCTCTTAGGAGTAGATACCTTAGGGGTTGGGAAGCAACTCAAATCGCTTGATACGGGCAAGTCTTCAGGTCCAGATTGTATACTGATTAGGTTCCTTTCAGATTACGCTGATACTATAGCTCCCTACTTAGCACTCATATACAACCGCTCGCTCACCGATAGATCTGTACCTACAGATTGGAAAATTGCGCAGGTCGCACCAGTGTTCAAGAAGGGTAGTAGGAGTAATCCATTTAACTACAGACCTATATCATTGACGTTGGTTTGCAGTAGGGTTTTGGAGCATATACTTTATTCAAACATTATGAATCACCTCGAAGGGAACGATCTATTGACACGTAATCAGCATGGCTTCAGAAAACATCGCTCTTGTGCAACGCAGCTAGCTCTTTATTCGCACGAAGTAATGGCCGCTATCGACAGGGGATCTCAAGTTGATTCCGTATTTCTAGATTTCCGGAAAGCTTTTGACACCGTTCCTCACAAGCAACTTCTAATCAAGCTGCGGAGCTATGGGGTATCGTCTCAGTTGTGCGACTGGATTCGTGATTTCCTGTCAGGAAGGTCGCAGTTCGTAGTAATAGACGGCAAATCATCGAGTAAAACTGAAGTGATATCAGGTGTTCCCCAGGGAAGCGTCCTGGGACCTCTACTGTTCCTGATCTATATAAATGACCTGGGTGACAATCTGAGCAGTTCTCTTAGACTGTTCGCAGATGATGCTGTAATTTACCGTCTAGTAAGGTCATCCGAAGACCAGTATCAGCTGCAAAGCGATTTAGAAAAGATTGCTGTATGGTGTGTCAGGTGGCAGTTGACGCTAAATAACGAAAAGTGTGAGATGATCCACATGAGTTCCAAAAGAAATCCGTTGGAATTCGATTACTCGATAAATAGTACAATTCTCAAGGCTGTCAATTCAACTAAGTACCTGGGTGTTAAAATTACGAACAACTTCAGTTGGAAGGACCACATAGATAATATTGTCGGGAAGGCGAGCCAAAGGTTGCGTTTCATTGGCAGGACACTTAGAAGATGCAACAAGTCCACTAAAGAGACAGCTTACACTACACTCGTTCGTCCTCTGTTAGAATATTGCTGCGCGGTGTGGGATCCTTACCAGGTGGGACTGACGGAGGACATCGAAAGGGTGCAAAAAAGGGCAGCTCGTTTTGTACTATCACGTTATAGGGGAGAGAGTGTGGCAGATATGATACACAAGTTGGGATGGAAGTCATTACAGCATAGACGTTTTTCGTCACGGTGAGACCTTTTTACGAAATTTCAGTCACCAACTTTCTCTTCCGAATGCGAAAATATTTTGTTGAGCCCAACCTACATAGGTAGGAATGATCATCAAAATAAAATAAGAGAAATCAGAGCTCGAACAGAAAGGTTTAGGTGTTCGTTTTTCCCGCTCGCTGTACGGGAGTGGAATAGTAGAGAGATAGCATGATTGTGGTTCGATGAACCCTCTGCCAAGCACTTAAATGTGAATTGCAGAGTAGTCATGTAGATGTAGATATGACATCCTGAAAGCCATGGATCAAGATAGACAGGTAGACGCAGTACTTCTAGATTTCTGAAAAGCGTCTGACTCAGTACCACATTTATGCTTATTTAAAAAGTCAAACAATGGAAAATCCAAGATGGAATGTAACAATATTATGAGAAGGAAAGTTGCTATTCACCATATACTGGAGATGCTGAGTCATGGTTAGGCACAACAAAAAGACTCGCACAATTACAGCTTTTGGACATTAGGGCCTTTGTCAGCAACAGTCACACACACACACACACACACACACACACCACACACACACCATAGAGCTGCAGTCTCAGGCAACTGAAACCACCCATTTGCATGGGTCAGTCTCTCTGTCTGTCTGTCTGTCTGTCTGTCTGTGTGTGTGTGTGTGTGTGTGTGTGTGTGTGTGTGTGTGTGTGTGTTGTGCTGTGCTTATCTGTGACTCAGCATCTTCACTGTATGGTGGGTAGCAACCTTCCTTCTCATAATATTCTTATTATAAAAGATATGGTTGTATGTGGTAACAAGTGATATTTGTGACAGGACTGAGGATTTTTTGATAGAGAGGACACAGCAAGTTATCTTGTATGCAAGTCACCACACAGTGATGTGGAAGTAAGTTTGGGTGTGCCCCAGTGAAGTCTGATGGGTCCCTTGCGGTTCATGTTGTATGTTAATGAACTTGTGGACAATATTAATAGGAACGTCAGACTTTTTGGAGATGATGCAGTCATCTAAAAAGGAGTGCAATCTGGAAGAAACTGCACAAATATTCAGTCGGAAAGACTGACAATGTGCTTTACATGTTCAGTAATTTAAACTTGCGCATTTCACAAAATGAGGAAACGTAGCATCCTATGACTATAATATTAAAGAGTCACAGTTAGAATCAGTCAACTCATACAAATACCTGCATGTAATAGTTTTTACGGACATGAAACAGAATGATTATCTAGGCCCAGTCATGTGTAAAGCAGATGGCAAACTTCGGTTTATTGGTAGAATACTGGGGGAGTGCAGTCAGTCTACGCAGGAGAATATTTACAAATCACTCGTGGGAGCCATTCTGGAATATTGCTGAAGCGTGTGGTGCCCGTATCAAATAGGACTAACAAGGAATATCGAATGCAAACAGAGATGGGCAGTGGGGGTTCACAGGTTTGTTTGACCCATGGGACAGTGGCACAGAGATGCTGAAAAAACTGAACTGGCAGACCCTTGAACATAGATGTAAACTATCTTGAGAAAGTTCACTTAAATAGTTTCAAGTACTGGCATTAAATAATTGCTCTAGGAATATACCACATAATGAGGAAAATGTTAGATTAATTACAGTGAGAAAGGAGGCATATCAACAATCATTTATCCCATGCTCAGTGCATAAATAGAATGGGAAAAACTAACAACTGGTACAATATGACGCACGCTCTGCCACGCGCTTCACAGTGGTTTGCAGAGTGTAGATGTAGATCGTATGCCACAAGGGTACTGCACAATTACAAAAACTATAGCATTTTATGATAGTACTGGATGACTATTCCTTCCTGTTTTTCTCTTAAATTTCATAGCACAAATCAATGTATTTAGACATAATACTACATAACTTTTTGTTTATGTTGTCACTGACATATTGGAAACAATCTACTGAACTGCATTTCCAACAGTTATAGATGAATCTATGATTCTGCCAGAAATATGGCCATGAAAATAATAGACACATATGTTAAATACATAGAAATTGCAGCTCATGAGAACATAATAGCCACAGGAGAAGACATGATTATATACAATGAACATGCAAAAAGTTCTGCCAGTGAGGGGCATTCCTTTGGATCTTACACTTGCACCAGACCTTCTACAGCTGTCATTATGTGGACAGTATGAGAGCCACCTATTTTAAGAACCTTATGTGCACACCACACAAGATCAGTTACCTGGGTAGCTGCCAACAGTAGCAAAATGTTACAAAATGTTATTGTCAGGAGCTGAAAATAGGAAACACTTTCAGGATACAGTCATAGTGTTTCACAGCAATGACCAAAAGCTTATGTGAAGGGACAGTCGCAGTCTGGTTGGAGCTGCCAGCAGTAGCAATCATGTATGTGTGAAGTGTGCTTACTTATGTGAATGTGACTGACTCTGTGTGTGTGTGTGTGTGTGTGTGTGTGTGCGCGCGCGCTATTAGGTATCACTGTCTTTTTGTCATGCCTGTCTGCAACTCAACGTGTCATCTTTACAGTACTTAACAATTCTATCCTTTTCCTAATATTGTTGATATTCCAATGTGGAGTTTAGACTGTTCAATTTATAATTAGTTTGAAGAAACTAATTAAACTGAATACTGACTAAAAGTAAGTGTACTTAGAGACACTTATCATGAAATTTCGAAGATTTTAGTCACTGCCATCCCCCTCCCCCCCTTTTCAGATCCTGGGTACATTCTTGCCCAGCAGTTAATAACTAGCATTTGTTGTTATTTTCTAATGTTCCTTGGCAAAGTATTATTTCAGGCTACTGGTTACCTGTATTCACCTATCCCTGATTTAAACTGCATCCAGACTCTAAAATCACTTTAAGCATCACTTCTCATTAGCTTATAGTTCTAAAACTTAGAATTAACACCCTGTACACATCTCTAACGCATAATAAATCATAAAAGCATGTGGCAAATTGAAGGAGAATCTGAATCAATGGAGAGATGTGGACAAGGCTTTGCATTACTGTAAAAACAGTGCACTAAACTCAGCAAGAAAAACACAAGAGTAATCTGTTCATAATATACCAAAGGTGAAGAGAAAGATGGAAGTACAAAAGTCAAGGTGACCAATTGACACCAAAACAGTTTGAAATAACTAGAAAGGCTCATATCAGTATACACTCCCATCACTGAACTTTGTGGAACCAATCTGTTGCAGTTAAGCCATCTGCTATATCTGTTCTCTTGGTAGCTCCACCACACAACAAAAAATTCAAGAGACCCTTATAGAGTCTGGACAAAAAGGACAGAGGAGGAAGGTAGTGTCAGATATAAGCTTTAGGTCAGTCTGAGCAATGAGTTCAGATTCAAGAATGCTGCCTATCATAGCCAGCATCTAGGTTGGAACCCTAGCTTGCACACAAGTTTGGTCTATCAGGAAGGTTTCCTTCTGAGCACTTTCATGTAGTGGAAGTAGCACAATATAATCTTACCAAACAAACATAAATCAATAGAAAAGAATCTACTTCTGGGCACAACAAACAGGAAACAGGACATACAAAATATACTGCACTGATACCAATTTAACACGACAAAGCAAACTATAAGTGGCAGTAGCCCATAGTGTTACTAAAGATATCGTAACAGCACATGCATACTAACCTTAATCTTTCCTTCAGAGGTTTGGCTTGTATATAGTCCAATGGAAGAAATGTCTCTGGCTCCAACATTTGTTCTTTCAAATACTGAATACACTGTCTTGCTGTCTTTTCTGTATCTACAACAATGGCTTCCATATACTTGCCAAGAACTTTTGTAATTGCCACATTATAGCGTTTGTGAATCGGCTGACACATGTTGATCATCCGATCAAACTGAAATCAAGAAAGAAAAACTAATAATAATGCTCTAACTTAAATATTGGAAATAATCACACATAATACATGGAATAAATAATACCGACAGAAAGTAACTGCAAAATATATCAGAAAAAGTGGGTCAGAGTTTAACATTCCACTGTCCAGCAGATCATTACAAAATGGAGCACCTAGTAAGGCCTTGTACAGACAACCACCATGACTGTTGATGAAGTACAGGGTTATTTGCAAGTATTTCCAGTTTTCAGAAAGGATGACTCCACAAAAACTGCAAGACATACAGAAAAATGACAGTTATCAGAGGATAGAGCATCTCTCCAAGTTTAGATTCGTAATACTTGGGATCGCGTAGTCGCATTAGTTGGCAGGCATGTATACAAATCAGACACTTCATAATGTCACATCAAATTAGTTTGTGCCTGCAGAAAAGGAACCCAATGAACGGGTTTCCAAGGCAGCTGCTGCTACACCTTCCGCTGCAATTCATCAGCGAGCCCAAAGAAATATACACATGTAATGATGAATGCTGTGTCACAAACGGTGCTCATATCGACCACCTGTAATGTGAGTTAAAAGCATAGTGAGATGTTTATACGTATGTCTTGCATTTTTTTGTGGAATCATCTTGTGAAACCATGGAGGTACTTATGAATAACCTTGTACAGGTAAGGCACAGGATACAAGTACATTGAATTGTAACCAGATCAAGAGTGATGGATGCGTGGAATACTACCAGCGCAAGTAGTGGGCTTTCCACATATCACCTACTCAAGGGTGTATTGTGGGTGGCTCGATTTGGGTAAAACTGCCACTTTCAGAACCAACTGTTGTGGGCAACAATGTTTCTGTATCAGGGGTCCTCATCAACTATCACAGATTGAAACACCAGAGTGTGTAGTAAATCCTTCATCAGTTCCATGGAGGAGGAGGAGGAGGAGGAGGAGGAGAACAACAAGAATCAGTGGGCAGACATATCGTCCCAAATCACCACCTCCCTATGAGGTACCACATATGCAGTTGCATCCACTGCATATTAATGGGTTATGTAATTACTATGGGCACAGACACACCACAGTATGAAAGAAGGTTGCTGGACTGAAGTGTTCCTGTATTTGGTGGCAGACTCCTACAGAGGAGTATGAGTGCATTGACAATCAAATGTGAGAATGTATCCTGCTTGATAACAGGATTCTGTTCAGGTATGCGCTGGAGCTACTCTTAAGTTGGGGATATTCACATGGATTGAAATATGACTTTTGATAAGTCTGCCATTATATCTTATAAGCAAATAATACAGGATCCCATTGTCCAATTGCCCATGTGTTTGTTTCCCTAAAGCAATCTGTAGACAATCTGTACCTACTGCAAAACAATGCACCAACTCATCAGTCCCATATACTGACACAACACAGATATGACAGAGCCTGTGTGGCCCCTCAGACTCACAAGTATATATTAGCAACATGCATCCATCTAAATCCTCAAATAATCTGAGGCATAGTATGTATAATGAACATTATAAGGTTATTACTGCCTAAAAGGTGCATTAAGAATCAACTTGTCATTTACCCAAGTTAGAGCAACCAGCCAGAACATAACACTAACTACTTAAGTTTTCCTTTAAATCACTAAAAAAACGAATTATGCAACATATAGTCACTTGTTCACTTTTCAACACAATTTCTGTTCTTTTCAACAGATTGTAATTGTTTTTGATCAAGTGTTATGGTAAATCATGCTCTCTCTTTTCCTCAGCTGTAGTAAGGAATTTTGCAAACTTCCTATATGGTGGGCTTGTTTTAGAAGATTAACCAGTGATGTTGCTAAATCCAGGCTGTATAGTGAATGGAATCAAAATGCTGCAACTTTAGCAATGGATTGTGAACTTTTTACATCAACTTGCATAGCCACAAATTCACACCATACTAGGGAGCAGCAAAACTGGTGACTGGGAGTGGCAGGGAAATTCTTCCAGCCCCCTTCTCCTCTCCTTTTCTCAGTGCCAATGAGAAACCTTTGGCCTAATCCAACTTGGTCCGTGACTAAGCTCACACCATTGCCACATGGTGTCATTTCTGACACAGCTGCCAACCAGGTAGCATCAGAAGAAACACAAATTACCAAATGGCCACCTGTCATCAACAAGGTTTATATGTGACAACATTGCATTACATTCATGCTGCTGTTTGCGTGGCTTTGTAACTTTGCTGCTACCCAGCATTCACTTACACATTCACTGTATGGAAATGTTGTATGTTTACAAAGACAGCAGCAACTTTCACTGGATAGTATTTTTGTTTGAGAGTTAAGATGACAGTTTCAAGATACAACAAAGGGAGTCATATACAAGGTAAACTTACTTCTACTTGACCTACAAGACAATGTTGTGAGCACCACAGACTGTGAAAGCGGTTGCGTGTAGTGCTTGACTACAAACAGTCTAGAGAAATAAAGTTTCAATCTAAAGGGTAAGATATTAATGGGAGAAGAACTATCACTAATTTGGTCGTTTTGCAGAAAGATATTGTTTGTCGTACTGTATTGGAGTTTTATGACCATGGCAAGTATACCGCCAGCAAAAGGTGGCAGAAGATTGCTTTCACAGAAGGCTGTCATTTGAGTGCAGAATTTTTAAATATTTGGGATTCAGGTATATAAAATATGATGATAGAAGACAGATTCTGATGGAGAGATCCAATACTGCACGAATTTTTAAGGGCAGTGGTGGTCTGAAAGTAGCAATTGACAAAGGAAACAAACTTATTGTATGTCATGCAGGACCATCTGAACATGGCTTTATCAAATCTGTAAAGCTAACATTTGCATCCTACAAAGCCAGTGATCACCACAAAGACATGAATAGCGACATATTTTAACACAGAGTTTTTAGGTTATGTGATTTGGAAGAGCACTGAGTAATTGTTAAAGGAAAATGGAAACAATTCCTAATTCTAATATAAAGGAGGAAGAAACTGTACAGTAGATGGAAAACTATTTCAATTTCGGGTTTTGTATATGATAGTGGAGATGTTGTACAAAGTCAAACATCATAGGCACCTCTACAATCAATTTGAACTTGACAACATAGCAGCAAAAATGGACCACAAGGTTGTGAGGCTGCCCATTTTCAATATCAATACAACTTGCCGGAAAATGTATGAATGTTGGAGAAAAGAAAAGTCACATGCAGATATTGCACAGTCACGATGAAAGATTTGCAAAAATAACTAGAGGCAACCTTTTATGATGTCACTGTGGGAGAATGGATTAAGTGGGTACATCAAGATGAAGAATCTGCAAGGAAACAACTCTTGGAAGGAACAAGTTAGAGAAAAGTTCAAGTCATTGTTTCAAATGACTCCTCTCATAATTAGTCTTTAAGGACGGACTATTAAGCAGCAATAAACTGCATTAAATGTTTATTTCTTGATCTTTCCTCTCCCCAGAGGTGACAATGTTGTTTCCTCTCTCCGATCCCAATTCCGTTCCTGTTTTCTTCCATCTCCCCACCCAAAACAACCCAATATGAGGCAGAATAACTGCTGAGTGTACACTGCCTCTGTGGGCATATTGGTAGAACTTGTGGAGAACAGAAGTAGCGACGGAACAACCAAATGGTTTTAGCAACTGACTGGCCAGTCAAATGTTTCTGTTCAGTTTTGTTTTCTTTTTCTTTTTTTTCAGTCAAATGAAACCAGTCTCCGTGTCCATGTTGTCAGCTGTCTCTTGGTTTGAGTGATTACATTTACATTCTTTTTCAGCCTCTTCAGTTATACACCAATCTTCACTAGAGCCACCAACTTTTTTCAGAGACAAGTAATGTATCTCGTATCACAGAGAACTGAATAAAGAATATATTTCTAAAAATGAAGTATTTTCAAAACTTACAAACATTCACTTACTTCAGTACAAATTTTTCAGGCTTCTAGCATTAAATATAGATTTTTGGCTGATTTTAAGATGTTAATAATTGGTGTTACATTATAAATTTATATTTAAATAAATGAAAAAAACTTTTTTCTTAAAATTTATAGAAGCTACACCTGCCTCTTCCCGATAGTTTGCACCCATCACCAATAATTCTATTTCACTACTGAGGAGACGTGAACAGAAAGCATATAAGACACAAATTTTTAGATTGTTTGGTGCCTGTAGAACTTGTTTTTTAACCACATACAGTCACTCAATTGAAGCAATGTTTGTTTTCTTTTTTGCAATAAACATTTCTCATCACTCGATAAATTTCTTTGAATTTTTTAATTAAAATAGTTTCATAATATGAATCATCCTTGCAAATACTGCGTATCAGATTGAAAGTATCTTCAGGATGACTTTTCATTCAATTTTGTCCATTCCCAGGCCACCGAGCCTTTCGCCATTTTGATGCACTCACAAACTTTACTATTAAGACTATGTCGATTCATAAACATGAATCAAAAACTAAACTAAAAGCTACTTACTGGCACTCAATAAAAATCAAAACTCAGGACGGCAATCACAATGATGACAGGTGAAAACAGAATCCAGTCAAGAGTCAGACTGCAACAACTGTTTACATTTGGTTGCTTTCGAAGACCAGTTTCATTTGAAAGAAATGAATGAATAATAATCCCACTGATATGTAAAATTACAGCCAAATGAGACTACTGTTTTCCAATGACTGGGTGAATCATTTGTTTGTATCTGGATGTTGCCAACACTATGCAGAAAACTTGTTTTCTGCTTTGTAATGACATTAAAACTAACAAGCAAAGCTTCGGAATGTTTACATGTTCACAGCTTTATAATTTAAAAGATGAGAAGTAATGACGCATTTGACTGTAATATCCCTTCTAAATCACATGAGAACACATCAATATGGACAAATTGCTATTTCACTACAATATTTTCTAGATATTTTCACGGCCCATAGTTTCGCAACCATTGTTCCAGTCATCGTTAGTCTTCTGACTAGTAAAATGTGACCTCCCACAAATTCCTCTCTTGTGCCAACCTCTTCATCTCAGAATAGCACTTGCATCCTATGCCCTCAATTGTTTGTTGGATGTATTACTTCTTTTCCAGTTTTCCCGCTGTCCATGACTCATTTCCATAAAATGCTGTGCTCCAAATGTACGCTCCCAGAAATTTTTTCCTCAAATTAAGGCCTATGTTTAATACTATCCCATCACTAATTTCATGTATGTTATTACTCCTTACTTTCGACTTTGGTTTATTACCAATACATATCACGCAATCATTTGACTTTTTATTCCATTCAATACGTCTTTTAATTCGTTTTCATTTAGGACTGCTATGCCATCAGTGTATCTTATCAGTAATATCCTTTCACCCTGAATTTTAATTCCAATCTTAAAGCATTATTTTACTTTCACCATTGCTGCTTCTATGTATTGATTGAAAAATAAGGGTGAAAGACTGTATTCCCACCTTCCACTCTTTTTTAATCCAAGCACTTTGTTCTTCGTCTGGTTGTCCAATTGCTCCCTCTTAGTTCTTGTACATCCTGCATATTACCTGGGTTTTCCCTACAGCTTACTCTTACCTTCCTCAGAATTTCAAACATCTTTCACCATTTTACGATGTCAAACACTTTTTCTAGGTGAACAAATCCTATGTAATGTCTTGATTTTTCTTATATGTTGCGTCCATTATCAAGTGCAACAACAGAACTATATCTCCGGTGCTTATGCCTTTCTGAAAGCCAAACTGACTATCATCTAAGAGAGCCTCGATTTTCTTTTCCATTGTTCTTGTAGGCAACTTGTGTGCATGAACAGTTAAGCCTACTGTGTGATAGTTCTCACACTTACCCACCCTTTCTATCTTCATGATTGTGTGGATGATATTTGTCCGAAGGTCTGATGATTTATCTGCAGTCTCATATTTCTACACATCAGTTTGAACAGTTGTTTGGTTGCCACTTTCTCCTGTGATTTTAGAAATTCTGAAGGAATGTTATCTCTTGCCTCTGCCTTATTTGATTGTTAAGTCCTCCAAAGTTCTGCTAAATTTTGCTGGGTTCTCTCTTTCAAACTGATGCCCACTTCTTCTTATGTCATGTCACCAGACAGTTTGCCCCACTTCTCAAGATCTTCAATATACTCTTTCCATCCATTTGATCTCTCCTCTGTCTGTATCAGTGGAATTCCTTTCACACTCTTAATGCTGACTCCTTTGCTTTTTATTATACCAAAAGTTGTTTTGATTTTTCTATAAGATTCATCACTGACCTTCCAATGACAATTTCCTTTCCAATTTCTTCACATTTTCCCTGTAGTCATTCAGCACTGGCTTCCCTGGATTTCCTATTTACTTCATCCTATGTGAGGTATACTACTCTATTCCTATCTTCCCTGGGACATTTTTGTATTTCCTTCTTTAGTTGATAGACTGAAGTTTTTCTTCTGCTAGCCAAAATTTCTTCGCAGTTACATTCCTTGTACTAATACTTTTCTATCCACATACAGCGATTTCCATTTTTTTAAAGAAGTCCATTCCTCTTCAACTGAACTGCCTGCTGTGGTACTCATTATTACAGTATCTACAGCCTTAGAGAACTTCAAATGCATCTCATCATTCCTCAATACTTCCACTTCTTCTGAGATTGATCATTCTGGATGATTCTCTTGAACCTCAGTTTACTCTTCATCATTAATAATAAACTGTGATTTGAGTATATGTCTACCATCTGATTTCAGAATCTATCTACCATGATGTAATCCAGTTGGAATCTTCCTGTGGCTCTGGCCCTACTGCAAAGGCCATATACTCCCATAATTCTGTCTTCTATTCATTCCCCGAGATCACTGTCATCTGCCTTTACATATGGTGTTACCTGTTCATAATGAATCCTTCTCCAACTATATCATTTTATGCTGCTGTTGATATTACCTACATTCATCCGAGCAGAAATCATTATACTCTTTCAATTTACGTCACTGACCCTTCTATATCTAAGATTCAGCCTCTGCATAACAAACTGTTTAAAATATGTCAGTCAGCTTTTGGCTGTAAATATTTTATTGCAACATACTTGTTCATTTAGGTTCTTGTATTATTTTTCAGTGGGTACCTTTAAACAATTTGTGCATATGTGTGCAACATAGCACTGTCTCATGAAACAGTTTGCTGGGTTCAGCTCCAAACGAGAGGGCCTAAGGCGGCCAACTTGTGGTGATTGACACATACAAGCTAGGCCACTGTGGGGGGAAGTGTGCAGAGAAGGTGGAGGACTTACTTCCTACACTTTCCCCTCCAACCACCACTCGTGTTCCTTCTTAGTACAGAGTTTTTGTTGGGTTAATTCAATGAAGATGTGCTTTAAGTACCCCCCCCCCCCCCCCCCCCCCACCCTCCCCAGAAGAGCTGAAGTACTGCATGGAACTCTAAGTTGACACCTGCTCCACAATATCCAACAGATTGAGACATGCTTCTAAAGAACTTCATCACTACTGCTGCAGATCTTAATGCCCATATTTTTCCTTGCCTGGTGCTGTGGTACCTATGATTCCCTCCAAAATCTGCTTATAAAATCATATTCAAACAAATGATCCAACTATCCGTGACCCAAGATATTTGATATGAAATTTTCTCCTGTTATTTTGAATCATACAACAAGTGGCTGGCTATCTTTACTTCCACATTCTGATCAATTGATTCATGATAACCATCTACAAAACTCTGCGTAATCAGTAATCAAAGCCTATCAGTGATTATTCATCTGTTAGCATTAATGATGTCACTGGCACATCAAATGTAAGGCACATTCAATGCTATGGTGGGTTGACCATTATGCTGTCAATCAGCCAATGATGTTTATCGTGTAGCTTCTGTTCAGTGGAAAACCCAATGTCTAAATATATTGATGCACCCTTATATTATTCTTCAGTCTCTTATGTAGATGAAACAGGATTAAAAAATTCTAACAGAGCATATTGTATTATAAACACGTGAAAGATACACAATGATCTTGATAGTGACTGCCACTGTTGCTGCACCATATTTATTTGTGAAAATAAATAATTTGTGAAAACTTGTCTCGATTTGTAACCAGACCAAATTTAGCTGTGCTAATATGCCTCCGGTAGCTGCGCCTCCGTCAAATCTGACTGGCAAATGACTGTCAAAAGCAGCCTATTTCAAATGATGTGGTCCAAGCCAGGTTTATAGTCCAACACTTTAATTGCACTTTGACATTAGATAACCTACTGTTTATGGCCATGTCAGGTTTCATCTATCATAATTTATGGATAGATAAACAGTTAGTCACATACTCCACTCTGTTGAAATCCTCTAATAGGATTGTTCAAGTGCAGTAACCAAACACAGATTTAATTGAACACTATCATTAACACATTCTACAATCACACTGTCCTTCCAAGCAGATAGTCACATCAAAATGAAAAGCGATGCACAGTAAGTATAATTTGGAGGTAACAATACAGTTCACAGAGTGATCGTATTATCACTGTAGATGGCCATTATTAAAACCTGACAGAACCCATAATAACAACAACTACATATTCCTTGTCCAGTCAATCACTGAAAAGAGTCACTAAATTACAGAATGATCTCCTGGAGGCAAAATTCAGATAAAACTCGGTACACTGTACTAGTTATAATTTGTGCTAACTCGTCTGTGGTACATTCTTGGACAAAGATATCACTCATTTTGTAATCTTCTGCAGCCTAACTAAAATAGCTTGATATAGCATTCCATAAGATTGCAATTAAAGATTTCCATTTCCGAACAGCTGAATAGAGGGATAAGATATGTTTGACTGAGGATTTTTAGTATGAGTGCAAAAGTTACTACTCCATTTTCAACATTAGCTGCATATATACTTCTGGTCTACTTTATCTGTAAGTTGGTTATTTGGTATATGTTTACTTATGAACAATGATAATGGAATTTTATATAACTGGAATCTTGTTTTTAAGTAAACTTGTCACGCCAATCGATTCTCATTTACCAAATTAATGTAATTGATAACATAGTTAAGTTGGTTAAGCCCTGAGTTAACATTCAAATTTTTGGGTACTGTACACATGCCTTATACATAATGCTATTGTAGATATTTGAATAATAATCATCTTTTTTTTGTGGGAAGAAACAAAAAATAAGGGAGCGAGGTGAGGGGGGTGGGGGGGTAAGAAGAATCCATCTGCTTTGTTACAGATGGGCTGTAGGTGACAGATGTAAGAGTGTCATCATCCATGCGTTATTAATATACAATACTAATATTTTCTTTTCAGTTCCCCCAGTCAACTTTCTATAAACTTCTATCTCCAGCATAATCCCTTTTCCACATAACATTTTTTCTCGTGTTTCTCCTAAATTGCTCTTTCAGTTGGATGTTTAAATTTTTTTGTTTTTCTTGATTTTTAAGTTGGCTCTCCTAGTTCTTTCAACCACTAATGTACTAAGCACAGCTCATCCTCCTTTTTCTCCTTCTACATATGAACCAGTATGGACTACCTTTATTTCAATTTTGTCTCCTTTTTTCTTCCACATTTCACACAATACTTCTTGATATTTCTCTCTTTTTTTCTTCTGTCCAAGTGACTCCAGCTTAGTTCTTGCATTTTCCATGAAAAACTTTGGAATATTGGTTGGTTGATTTGTGGGAAGCGGAACAAACAGCGAGGTCATCGGTCCCATCAGATTGGAGAAGGAAGTCGGCCTTGCCCTTTCAAAGGAACCATCCTGAAGTGATTTAGGGAAATCATAGAAAACCTAAATCAGGATGGTCGGAAGCAGTTTTGAACCATAGTCCTTCCAAATGCGAGTCCAGTATGCTAATCACTGCACCACCTTGCTTGGTTTTGGACTCTTGCAATTTCTTTCTGAATGGCAATTATTCCTCAATATCTTGGAGTAATTCAGAGTTTGTCTATGTTTTTTCCAATTTCTTTGCACTATGAGTGATCCAATTTTAATTTACCCAAATAAGTGAACAGCCTTTTTGTCAGTGGGTACTATTCATTCTTTGTATGTGTCCTGTACCTAGTTTTTTCTGTAATCTTTTTCAATATGTGAATAAAGGTCGCTATTATGACATCTTCAGTGTTGTGTTTGCTCTTTAAATGGTTCCAAAATTTAGCTTAGTATTTTTCTTTCCATGTTTCCAGAACTTCCATCATCACCTTTTTGTTTAGAATTAAACATTCTATTGCAAAAAGTGCTTTTGGGTGAATTACTGTAGTGTAGTTTAAGTTTAGCACTAAGAGATATTGATTTGCTATTGTATATTTCCTTAGTGATGTAGCACATTGTTTACATCTTATCAACTACTTTAATGGCTTGTGATGTAACACATCACTCCAGTAGAAGTGACGTGTAACTCTACATATAAACCTCGAACACTGTTGAGAGGTTGTCATTTGTTTTTTGCATGTGACATGATACAGATGGATATCATGCACCTTCAATGTGTGACAGTGTTTGCAGTATAATCACCAGTTGCAGCTTGATAATGCTGATAACATCAGTCAACTGAACTGTTCATTTGCTCATGTACTGCCTGAGTCTGTTGGCTGACGTCAAACTGAATGAACAAGCAATGTTTCTTGTTACTAACTGATGTAATATTCCTCTTTACTAAATATGAAATTACTTGATTGTGAGTTTCCACCACAGGTGCAACTGCACCGGAAAAGAAGTCAAGATGAGTGGCTTCTATATAATCTATGAAGATTAAATCAAACAACAGAAAATCCAAGATGGAATGTAATTATCCTCCCAACCTTGAACAAAACAAATATCCCATACCTTATCTTTCCAGTCTCCCACCATATCACAAAGTTCCACAGTCTGGCCACACAGGAGCATTCCTCTCTTAACTTATTACTACTCAGGACTGGAGAAACTGAATTATGTTATCCACCAGGGTTTTGACTACCTCTCATTGTGCCCTAAAATGAAGAATGTCCTGCCCACTATCCTTCCCACCCACCCCACAGTGGCATTCCGCCATCCACCGAACCTACACAATATACTTGTCCATCCCTAAACAACCCCTGCTTCCAACCCCTTACCTCATGGCTCATACCCCTGTAATAGATCTAGAAGCAAGACCTGGCCTATACATCCTCCCACCACCGCCTACTCCAGTCCAGTCACAAACATCACCTAGCCCATCGAAGGCAGCGCTACCTGTGAAACTAGTCATTTGATTTACAAGCTGAGCTGCAAACCTGTGGTGCATTCTATGTTGGCATGGCAACCAACAAGCTGTATGAATGACCACTGACAAACTGTGGCCAAGAAACAAGTCGACCACCTTGTTGCTGTACATGATGCCAAACATGACACCCTTCATTCCAATGACTGCTTCACAGCCTATGCCGTACGGATTCTTCCCACCAACACCAGCTTTTCTGAATTGTGCAGGTCAGAATTTTCCCTGCAGTATATCCTATGTTCCTGTAACCCTCCTGGCCTCAACCTTAGTTAGTCATTGGCCTCTCCCATCCAGCCCCTTCCTCCATTGCACCCAGTCTTTTTACTTGTATCCTTTTCCACTACCCCCCCCCCCCCCCCCCCAATCTCTCTGCTGCCCTCCATTTAACCTCTCAACTGCATGCAGCTGCCCTACCCTCTTTCCACACCATCCCTGCGCACTCCCAACAGCACATCAGTGTCTGGCACCCCTACCTTACTATCCCTCCCCCTCTCTGCCCCAGCCTCCTGCTTACTACCACCCAGTCTCCACTCCCATCATGCACTGGTGCTGCTGCTCGGAGTGTGACCTCAGTTGCCTGAGACTGCAGTGAGTGAGTGAGTGAGTGAGTGTGTGTGTGTGTAATTTTGACGAAGGCCTTACACGCCGAAAGCTATATTTGTGACACTCCTTTTTGTGCTTATATGCAACTCAGCATCTCCGATATATGGTGAGTAGCAAGTTTACTATTTGCTATGAAAAAGATTTATTTCCAAGTGTAGCAATTTAGAATGATACATAGATAGATAGATAGATAAGCCTAAAACAGTTACGTGGAAGAGGAATTAATTCTACTATCCAGTAAACCAGTGGCCAAGACTAAAAAGGACTATGATAGCTTCATCAGCTCCATAGCTACACCACAGCAGCTGGTAGCAGCAACGTTGGGCACTCATCAACTTACATCAACTATTTCACCAAGCATGGTGATCTGCTTTCCTGTCATCGTCATGTCGCTACCAGACACGCAAGCAACTACAGTGAGCCGTGTTTAAAAAAACAGCTACCTTCCACATTGCGACAGTTTTTAGCACGAGAAGAATAATTTTCAACAAAATATTTATTTATTTTATTACTATACTGATCTAGAAGATGGAGGAGATAAAAGCAGAAAATGCTAATTTAGAGAGCAATTACAGATTGAGGTGATAAGCTGATGTCTACACTAGATATCACAAATGCTACTGCAGACACACAAGGTATCAGATTCACTGAACTGAGTGAGAAACTAGGCACTAATAGTTCCGATAAGCACGAGCCGAAGTTATGCTCTTCTAACTTGCACAGAGGCTTGCAAAGGAAACTTAGAAATAAAAAATAAAATATCGTCATTAGAATCTACAGTTTTAAATTTAACAGTATAGTTACATTCTGAGTATCTGCACAGTCTGATTTCTCCACAGATCCACTGCATGTATCTCCTATCAAATTAAATACGAAACGAAATTCAGACACAAACACCAGTTTAAATATTTTAGAACAAAGTATAAATTTAAGTAAGGTAAACATAGGGGCATATATAAACAAGAATTCCACCTAATACAGCGACAGGAATTCCACCAAATACATCAAAGCAGCTTCCAAAGCACTGAAACTGAGATTGTGATGCTTATCAGCCAATCATAGCTCATGTCATGTGACGTTGCTAGCCAATGACCGCAGATATTCAGAGGATAGACACCTAATGTAGTCAGCCAGTAGCAACATCATTCTTAAGTCGTGCAAACATATAAAAAGGAAAAGTTAATGGTTTTAAATTAATATACATACAGCACAGCTACAATAAAAGCTAAGCTTTCACATATAACACTGGTTGTTAAAATTTTTTTGCCATTTTGTTTTCTGAGGGAATGATTAGGTAGAGTCCGAAGAACAGAGCTTAAACTGCAGCAGCTGAATGTTTCTGACAAGCACGGTAATGAAGTTCACTGCTGAGTACCTTACTGAATACATGTTCCGCCGAGCACTTTGACTTTTCCATAGAAAAGCCAAGTACTTGGGCAATTGCTCAAGCACTCACTCCACACTTTTTCTCTTAAATAAAAAATAAAATAGAGAGAGAGAGAGAGAGAGAGAGAGAGAGAGAGAGAGAGAGAGAGAGAGAGAGAGAGAGAAAGTATACTTTTTGTCACTGGTGTTGTATAATTTGCAATCTACGGAAGAACTAAAATAAATATGAAAAACTAACCTCGAAACTTCGTCTGTTTTAGCATGTGTTACACTTGAAGATATATCAAACACAAGAGTGTTAATAAAAATTAAATAACAACAAAAATGGCTTGTCTTCTGTGACCCAAATTTTTCTAAGTGGCTGATCCTTAACGTTCAGTTTTGAATGAGTGTCTAAAATTCCGCGATTTAAGAAATTCAGCGCCAATTTCCACACGTAACATAATTCATCCTATGTAAAAGGAAACTTAGTTTGAAAGTAATGCTTCTCAAACCATCATTTGCAATATTTCCCTGCAACCTGTTACAAATGTAAACAGTTGTAATGACACGCTCATCGAAATGAGGCACACGAGGAAAACATATTGAAAGTAGTTTGTTGTTATGAAGTACTACATAGTCTTTGACACATTTTGCTGTCTGCTACCTAATAGCCACTATGCCTACCTTTGGTATGAATAACAGCTAACTGCAACTGTACGTCATGGCATGGAAGGCCATGATAGGTCGCTGGGGGGAGTTGTCACCATATCTGCACACACACACACACACACACACACACACACACACACACACACACACACACACACGTCACCTAATATCTGCGTATTCCACGAAGGGGGATGATGAGTTCTGGCACCACGTTCAATCACATTCCACATGTGTTTGATCGGGTTCAGATCTGGCGAGTTAGGGAGCCAGCACATTAACTGGAATGCACTACTGTGTTCCTCGAGCCACTCCATCACACTCCTGGCCTTGTGACATGGCATATTATCTCGCTGAAAAATGCTACTGCTGTATGGAAACATGATCATCATGAAGGGGTTATGCGGTCTGTAACCAGTGTATGATACTCCTTGGCAGACATGGTGCCTTGCATAAGCACCACTGGGGTCACAGATGCCCACATAAATGTTTTGCAGAGTATAACGGGCTGCTACCAGCTCATCTACATCCCACTGTACCACCACCAGGTGTCACGGAGCATTCCCCAGGAAGATGATGGATTCGTGCCCACCCAACGGCCAACGGCATCATGAAGAATGTATTGCGATTCATCAGACCAAGCAACACCCTGCCACTGTGCCAAAGTCCATTGCCAATGGTTGCCTGCCCATTTCAGCTTTAGTTGACAATAACATGGTGTTAATATTGACATATGTGTGGTCTTTGGCTGTGGTGGCTCATTGTTAGGAGTGTTCTGTGCACTGTTTGTTCAGACACATTTGTACTCTGCTCAATATTAAAGTCTGGAGCTAGTTCAGTCGCATTCACCACTTGTCTTGTTTTACCAGTCTACCCAGCCTACAACATCTGACATCTGTAATGAGGAGGGTCGCCGCCTAACCCCATGACATCTGGACATGGTTTCACCTTGGTCTCGTCGCATGTAAAGAAACTCACCACAGCACTCCTCAAATGACCGACAAGTCATGAAGTTTCTGAAATGTTCGTGCTGAGCCTTTAGACCATCACACTTTTCCCTCAGTCAAACTCAGATAGATCATGCACCTTCCCCATTCTACACACGGGTAGCAAATAGCAATCTCACCAGTACCAAGTGCACTGTGCGCGTGTCTGACTGCCAGACATTCCTCGTCACGTGATCTTACTATTGCCTGGGCAGATTTACATCAATAATAGGTCAGTGATCATAATGTTCTGGCTGATCTGCGTGCGTGCGTGTTGGTAAAGTTGAAGGAACTGCTGAATGATAAACTGTTAGTTTAGTTATTGTACTCAGTGGTGAATTTTCTTTTAAATGATTACTAGGTCTAAATTCAATAAAGTTATGCATCAAGAACAGCAAGTAGCAGAACCACCCATGGCTATGACAGTGAATAAGGAATGCTCGAATTGAAACTTCCTGGCAGATTAAAACTGTGTGCCCGACCGAGACTCGAACTCGGTCCCGAGTTAGAGTCTCGGTCGGGCACACAGTTTTAATCTGCCAGGAAGTTTCAAACCAGCGCACACTCCGCTGCAGAGTGAAAATCTCATTCTGGAATGCTCGAATTTCTAATTTAAATAAAAATTTAAATGCTCAAAATGCTTCCTTGAGAGATGAATTGAGTGCGAATTTAAGTGAAAAACTAGAAGCACAAAGCATAACTTTAAGCGGAAAGCTAGATGCACAGTGTGCTAATTTAAGTAGAGAAATAGACACAGTGAATATTCAAGTAAATAATAAAGTGGACATTCAGAATAAGGCTTTTGGATTGTTAAGAGCACAAGTAGATGAACAAAATTAGGAATTTAGTCAGTTGCATGAAGGTATGGGAAATCTGAAGACTGAATTTGATATTTTAACCACTAAAGTGGAAAATTTTAAGATAGATTTGAAAGGGGAATTAACTAGCTCTTTAAGTAGTCACGTCAATCAGCTGTTTAGTCAGACACAGAGTAACCAATTTCAGGATTTGGCAAAGAAACTAGAATTTGATATTGTAGATAGACGTAATACTGTAGAAACAGAACTGAGCAAAAAACTAGGATCATTTCAAAGCATCTGTAATGTTACGTTTGATTCTGTAAAACATAGATTATACATCTTGAACGAGAGTGTTGAGGAACAGGATAAATTATTACCAACAGTTCATCACAAATTACAGGTGTCAGTACACGAGTTGTCAGTTCACAAGTAGATAATGTAGGACAAAGATTTAAAGGAAAAATAGCCAACTTTGACATTATAAAATTAAGTAGTTAGGCAGAACCATTTGAACTAGTTAAAGATCGAGAAGCTACTGAGAGTATAATTTCCAGAAATATTTCGACAGTTGCTTTTTCCGAACTTCATGATGCAAGCAAGATTATGGACGACTTGTGCAAAGAATTCAAACTTCTCCATGACAAAGTAAAAAACAGAATAACTTTACCTATGTTGTGTTTCCTAGTAAAGTGGTAATTATTTTGTTGTGGGGAGGCTTTCACACAAAATTTAACGAGAAGTACTGGTCCGTAAGTAATCGAGTGAGGTTAATGTCAGATCCATGGGATCCGTGTGAAGCCACATTTGTCTCCCAGGGATGTTAACATTTTGTGTTAACAGGCAGAGTGACGAAAGTCGGATCCCTAGTTGTTTTTGATGTTCCTTCTGTACTATGTTTCCTGCACCGAATTCCCTTCAAATCTTAAACTATTCTGTAATCTATTCTTGAATTCTTAAACTATCCTATAATTTTAGTATATAGGAAACCGGATATGACTACAAGATTGAAACCGATTAAAGAGAATCACGAATGAACAGTGATCTCTAGACATGTAGTCAAACGAATAGAATGTTATATTAGTGGAAAGTATAACATGATGGTACTTAATGACTAAACAACTATGTTATCGCATTGCATAATTTTCTATTTTTATGTAACATTTTATTCCTTTTATGTAATGTGAAGTGGATGGGAGGGTTAGTATTGGTTTTGGAAGGGGTAGGTAGTGTAAGTACAAGCATGACTAACACTAAACACACACCACACCTTTCAGACAACCCTCGCAGACAAGTGTGACTAATTTGCCGTTCTATAGCGGTTGCTTAGATTTTTCTTTGGGGTCTTCAAAGGTGAAGGTGAGAATGTTCGTTCTGTAGGAGACGTTTAACATCATACCTCCTCTGGCTTCTCATTCAAGTACCAGAGAAATAGGGATATTGGGGAAGGGGGATGGGAAGGGTTTAGTGTCTTTCGGGCTATCTTCTTTCTCTTCTTCAAACTTAGCAAAGCATTTCTACGTTTTCCTTTCTTACTTCTCATATGAGTACCGCTCTATCTTTCCCTCTTTCCACATGCATACACTTCTATCACTGAAGTCCTCCTTATTTTCTGTGGTTTCCAATAACCTTCAACTTATTTCATATAAGTATGCTGAAGAATCAGGCTACACAAACACACTTCCACATACACAAACCACAACATGAAGACACAAACAATAAAAGTAGAGGTTAAAAGGATGTGAGAACTGTCAAGTGTTGTTGGGGGATAGAATGTGCACACAGAGAAATATGCACTTATGTTTAATTATTGAGAAGGTTCTAAATCACCTGGTTACTTGGAAAAACTATCATGTAGATATTTATTAATATGTATATACAGAAAATACATCACCTAGTTACTTGGAAAAACTATCATGTAGCTATTTATTAATATGTATATATAGGAAATATATGTATAAGAACAATGACAATTCTATGGTACATAAAGATATAAAAACTGGATGAGTAATGGAGGACTCTAGGGTATAAAAGAGAAGTACGAAAAAGCAAGTGTGAAATCTATTTTCATTTTACCAGGTAATATTTACTTATAGTGTACAGAAAGGTGTATACTAGGGCAATGAACCATAAGGCTGCCTTTAAATATGTCTGCTTCTGTCTGTGTATGCGCGGATGGGTATATGTGTGTGTGTGTGTGTGTGTGTGTGTGTGTGTGTGTGTGTGTGTGTGTGTGCGCGCGTGTGTGTGTGCGCGCGAGTGCGAGTGTACACCTGTCTTTTTTTCCCCTAAGGGAAGTCTTTCCGCTCCCGGGATTGGAATGACTCCTTACCATCTCCCTTAAAACCCACATCCTTTCGTCTTTCCCTCTCCTTCCTGAAGAAGCAACCATCGGTTGCGGAAGCTAGTAATTCTGTGTGTGTGATTTGTTCATTGTGCCTGTCTGCCGGCGCTTTCTCGCTTGGTAAGTCTTGGAATCTTTGTTTTTAATATAAGGCTTACTCAAGAAGATTGGGGGGGGGGGGGGGGGGGGGTTGCGGCATACCCAGCATATGTATTGGATGAAAAGGGCAGATAGGCAGACCTAAGAAAGGCTGACCTATACTGTGCAGACAGGGGCACCAAGAAGGAGATTGACCTGTACCATAGGAATATACGAATTAAAAATGGGGGTAACTAGCAATACGGAAGGAGAAAGGGTATTCACTGGATCAACCCGTATGTGAGGTATAGATACTGTTTCTAACAGGGAAAGGGCAGCATTGTGACAAAAGTCACAAAATTTTGTAGAAATTATTCTGGTAAGTTTTTATTCTATACTTCACTATCATTATTATGTTTTATGAGTGTCAATAGGAACACTTATTTTGCCGAGTTCCTACAGACTACAAAAAGTTTATAAATAATAAGACCATTGCACATTGCATACTAAAGAAGCAGTGCAAAGAATTAGAATAAAGTACTCAAGTGTTGGGAACACCTGGAGTTTGTGATTGGAAATTGAGACAGAGTCCTAATGAATTCTAAATATTAGAAAAACTTACCAGATCATGATGGAATATTCGGGGTTGATGTCAAAATTGAGTGAGAGTAGAATATATGAAAGATTAGCTAGAGTTTATTCTAAATGAGTATAAAGATCTATGATGGAGTGTATATTGCTAGAATTGTATGTGATATAAATTTACATCGCTTGTTCGATTTAAAGGGGGAGGGGGATATGTAGTGCTTTAAGAATTTCGGAGTAAATTATAGAACCTCTCGGCCTTCCACCATTTCAAACACCCGATATTTTAGAGGTGAGTGGGAGAAACAAATATGCCCTACTGCGCATCGCCTATTTGTATGTGAAGGGCGGGGATTTCGAGAAAAAGATGGACTCGGCAGCTGAACGGCGGCAGACAAGTACCTGTTTAATGGTCCATAGAGTCTCCGTGTAGGAGTCGAGAAGAACAAGGAAATTTTATGTAGTATTCTGTGCTCTTTAGTGTCTCTGTGGATGGTAAAAAGACTAATGAATAATTGAATATAGATTTCTATGTTCATTCAAGTATTGGACTCATTTAAGACTATATACGTTTGAATTACTTCAGGTCTTGGCTATGAACAAAGAAAGCCATATGTGTGCTATTTGAATATGTGTAAATGAGTTTAAAGTTTAAGGAATAAGTTAGCTTGCAGAAACTATTATGTGCGAAAGTTGAAAATATATAGTGATTGGACTGAAAAGTATTTTACAATACCAAAATTATTTCAAGGATAGAGGAGTATTTTAATAAGTTCCTTTAACCAGCTATAGTCTTCAGAGAAGAAGCTATTGGGACATCGACGTAGCTGATTACCCAGAGCAGAGGATCGGCTACATACAACGTGCAAGTAAACTGAATAGAGAGACGTGTGTGTCTTGCAACCCATTGCCACACTGTCTCTTGTCGTCAAGAGGTGACAACATTCCAGTTTTGTAACAGAACATACAGATAGTCTGCACCTGCTACTTCAATGACTATAAGAAGGTATACAAAATAACAAAATTTAATTCATATTTCGATATTTTCATTTGGTACTCAATGGTATATTGAATCTTGATGTTCTTACTAATTAATACTTTTCAATAATTCACCATGTATGTGTTACATGAATTTTTTTTCCATTCTGGCTTACATCTGGAGTGTTCACATTAACGTTGCAACATTGTTATAAGAAAAAAGGAACTTAGCAATCTTTCATTTATTCTGAGAAATGAGATGTCACTTAACTTATTTGGGAAAGCAAATAGCATTAAACTGTATGTACAACTTAAAGCAAAAGATATTGTAACTTACAACTCCTGGATATAGTCGTTTGAAATTCTCAACAATTTCCTGCTTTTTCTTACGGCGCGAATCCTCGTGTTTGTCCACACGAGCATCTCCGAGTTGTTCCACTACGCTTTCTAGCTCCTTTTGTAGTTCTTGCACACGCTCCTTTGAAGTGCCAACATCAGACTGTAAATCCTCACGCAGACGGCGCTGATCTTCTAAAGCTGATTCACTCGTTCTTTTCGAAACAGTAAGAAATATTAACATCATAATGAGAATAGTTTCTTTAAACATACTTAAATTAATACAA
Organism: Schistocerca gregaria; assembly: GCF_023897955.1. Lineage (NCBI taxonomy): Eukaryota > Metazoa > Arthropoda > Insecta > Orthoptera > Acrididae > Schistocerca > Schistocerca gregaria. Next base: position 663,055,754 of record NC_064922.1, read on the forward strand.
TAATCATTATTTACTAATGATTATGTAAGTCTCTCATAATAAATTACGTATTCCATAATTTGTCTTAAGCCAAGTAACAATACAAACAACGGACTCACACATGTGAATTCATTTCTCTTGCACAGAAACACTGTTGCTGGGCTTTCCAAGGTCGAAGCACAATAGCTAAGTTTGTGCTAAGCCATGAAATCATCACTAGGAAGTACCCTGTCACCACATTGACAAAAACTGTTGCCAATGCCTATAGAAAGGTGCACTTTAGACAGACCTGGAGCTTGTCGCCTCCTATAGCGGCGGGCAGGCTTACCTGCTCACGGTTTGTGTGTGTGTGTGTGTGTGTGTGTGTGTGTGTGTGTGTGTGTGTGTGTGTGTGTGTGTGTGTGTGTGTGTGGGGTGGGGTGGGGTGGGGGGGGGGGGGGAGGTTGAGAATGGGTGTCAGGTAGGGGGGCTGTCCACTAGTCCTGTCATATTAAAAGACAAGATGGCATTAACATAATGAGCAGTACATTCTTGGCAAATTTGAAAATGATTTGGAGGACATTATGAAGCAGCAACTTATAACTGAAAGTTCCATTCATTTTATAACCAGCCCGTAGAAATTAATATTTAAGTAAATTGGTTTGTGATTAATGTTCAGAAGTACTTTAATTCACACAACAGTTAGCTATATATTCTCAATGTTCACACAATTTGGGAAAATTATTCCTTTTAATGTAGTTTCAAAAGGGCCTCTCCACAGAACATGTTATTTTGCAATTCACAAATCAGACTATATAAAACTCAAATGACAAAATACTGTCAACTGACATTTTCTGCGGCTTGTCGGTTGTCAAAAGCATTTGATTGTGTAGTTCACAGAATTCTACTAGAGAAGCTCAAATAATATGGTATCAGAGAGTTTGCAGGTAGCATTTTGTTGAACTAAAAGGATGCAGAGTGTTGCATTAGAAAGCCTAGCAAGTAAAAACAACAGGAAAGCATCATAGAATGGCGATTAATCAGTACAGGTGTATCACAATAATTAATAAGGTGTCCGCTCTTGTTCTTGTTATACAAAAATAGCTGATCTTTAATCACACATCCAAGAAAAATACTTAGTTTTCTTTGTTGATACTGTTAATAAAGTCTAATGGAGCAACATCAACATCTGAAAATGTGAATCTTATTTCCTTCAAAATTAGCAACTGGTTCCGTGCAATTGGAATGTCACTGAATTCTGTGCTCCACATGGCCATTATAAGCAATAAATGAAATACTATTCTAAATTCTTTGGCGTCTTTGTCGATAAGATGGTTCAAATGGCTCTGAGCACTATGGGACTTAACATCTATGGTCATCAGTCCCCTAGAACTTAGAACTACTTAAACCTAACTAACCTAAGAACAGCACACAACACCCAGCCATCACAAGGCAGAGAAAATCCCTGACCCCGCCGGGAATCGAACCCGGGAATTGTCGATAAGAACCTGAACTAGAAGTCACATTATGGATCATGTCAACACTGTGCTAGTCATATACGTGAAAGTGTCACCCACCAATTAAAATGTATCTAGAATAAGGTAAATCATTTTTAAATGACAATCCTTTCATTCAATTGACAAAATGTTAATTCCAGATTATACTTTTGATCGTTCACAGTGTTCTGCTGTATACAATTGACTTTTGCCACGGCCACTTGACTGATTCCAAGCACGTTACACAAATGTCTGAGATTTTCTCCACACATCCAACTTTTACATTTAACAATATTTCTTTCTAAGTATGGCAATAACCTCTGGAGCCAGGTGGTTTCTCAAGATTGACCATTCCCTCATCCTCGACACCAAGTAACAGTCAGTCTCTTCTCTTTTCAATTTGGAACTTGGGTAATAGACCAGTAATGTTCTACCTGGGCTTTAATCATTTCCTAAGTGATATCCTCCAAAATACTCCATTATGAAAGCTGAGAGAAACTTGTATTGACTTTCAGAATAGTACATCTACATCTACATCCATACTCCGCAAGCCACCCGACGGTGTGTGGCGGAGGGTACCCTGAGTACCTCTATCGGTTCTCCCTTCTATTCCAGTCTCGTATTGTACGTGGAAAGAAGGACTGTCGGTATGCTTCTGTGTGGGCTCTAATCTCTCTGATTTTATCCTCATGGTCTCTTCGCGAGATATACGTAGGAGGGAGCAATATACTGCTTGACTCTTCGGTGAAGGTATGTTGTCGGAACTTTAACAAAAGCCCGTACCAAGCTACTGAGCGTCTCTCCTGCAGAGTCTTCCACTGGAGTTTATCTATCATCTCCGTAACGCTTTCGCAATTACTAAATGATCCTGTAACGAAGCGCGCTTCTCTCCGTTGGATCTTCTCTATCTCTTCTATCAACCCTACCTGGTGCAGATCCCACACTGCTGAGCAGTATTCAAGCATTGGGCGAACAAGCGTACTGTAACCTACTTCCTTTGTTGTCGGATTGCATTTCCTTAGGATTCTTCCAATGAATCTCAGTCTGGCATTTGCTTTACCGACGATCAATTTTATATGATCATTCCATTTTAAATCACTCCTAATGAGTACTCCCAGATAATTTATGGAATTAACTGCTTCCAGTTGCTGACCTGCTATTTTGTAGCTAAATGATAAGGGACCTATCTTTCTATGTATTCACATCACATTACACTTGTCTACATTGAGATTCAATTGCCATTCCGTGCACCATGCGTCAATTCGCTGCAGATCCTCCTGCATTTCAGTACAATTTTCCATTGTTGCAACCTCTCGATACACCACAGCATCATCTGCAAAAAGCCTCAGTGAACTTCCGATGTCATCCACCAGGTCATTTATGTATATTGTGAATAGCAAAGGTCCTATGACACTCCCCTGCGGCACACCTGTAATCACTCTTACTTGTAGTGTATTAACTGCACATACATTCTGAGGGTCAAAACAATTTTGGCAGCACACACCTCCTGACTACGGTCCCTCCTCAAACCACAGAACAACAACATTCAAGTCTTTCATGGTCTCCATCTTCCAGTTTTTTGACATTTACATGTTACATATGCAAGAGCACAGTTGACAATTACCATTCAAATACATTATTATAGAGAGACTTTATTCACACAAATTGAAGGTGGGAATCATAAGAGGGAGAAAGAAATAGATGGGAAGATGGGAGGAGGAGGAAGAAAAAGAAGAAGAAGAAAAGGAGGAGGAGAACGAAGAGGAAGGTGGGAAGAGGAGGAGAGGACATGGAGGGCAGATGAAGGCGCAAAGAGAGCAACCAGAATGGGTGCGGAGGGGGTGTTGCAGGTGACCCAGTGGCGGGGAGGGTGTTGTGCAACCCGGTGGGGGGGTGAGGGCGCGGGAGGGTGTTGGTGAACCGGTGGGGAGGAGGGTGTGTTAGGCGACCCGGTGGAGGGGGAGGGTGTGCTGGGTGACCCGGTGGAGGGGGAGGGTGTGCTGGGTGACCCGGTGGAGGGGGAGGGTGTGCTGGGTGACCCGGTGGAGGGGGGAGGGTGTGCTGGGCGACCCAGTAGAGGGGGAGGGTGTGCTGGGCGACCCAGTAGAGGGGGAGGGTGTGCTGGGCGACCCAGTAGAGGGGGATGGTGTGCTGGGCGACCCAGTAGAGGGGGATGGTGTGCTGGGCGACCCGGTAGGAAGGGGAGGGTGTTGAATGACCAAGAGGGTGGGAGGGGAGGGTGTTGAATGACCAAGAGGGTGGGAGGGGAGGGTGTTGAATGACCAAGAGGGTGGGAGGGGAGGGTGATGAATGACCAAGAGGGGGGGAGGGGAGGGTGATGAATGACCAAGAGTGGGGGGAGGGGAGGGTGATGAGTGACCAAGAGGGGGAGGGGAGGGTGTTGAGTGACCAAGAGGGGGAGGGGAGGGTGTTGAGTGACCAAGAGGGGGAGGGGAGGGTGTTGGGCGACCCAGGGAGGGGGTGCTGCGAATGACATAGTGGGGAGAAGGGGGGATGAGGGTGTTGGGTGATGCAAAGAGGGAGGGCATTAGGTGACACCATTTCAAAGGGGATAGGAGAACAGGGTGAGGGGGCTGGTGACCAACTGCATTGGGGGCAGGAGGACATTAATCAAGCATGGCAGGGGGAGGGAGGGGGAGATGGCGGCACAGGGCCAGAGTATGCCACATGGGAGGGGGTGTGGTAGGGAACAATAAGAGACTGCGCAGGGAACAGCATGTGACCATATGGGTGCAGTGGGCGAATGGCATGCGCCCGCATGGGGGCGGGAAGACTCTGTGTGACCTCATGGAGGAGGGGAGGGGGCACTTGGCCACAAAGGGTTCCATGGCTGGGGGTGAAACAGAAGACAATGCATTGGGAGGGGAGGGGGAGCGACTGAGGAGAAGGGGGGAGAGAGTTGGCAACCAAGGGAGGAAGACGATAGGAGGGTGGAGACGTGGGGTTACAGTGTACGAGGGGGGGGGGGGTTTGGAGGGAGACGCACTACTGCAGAGGGGGGGAGGAGCAGATGGAGTGCAATAGGGTTTGAGGGAAACGGATTGCAAAGGCAGGGGGTGGGGGGTGAGGGTGACAATGGGACAATGGGAGTGGGTGGGACAGGATGGATGACTGCAAATTGGAAGATGGAAGATGACTGCGAGGTGGGAGGATGGTGACATAGGTGGCCATTTGCAGGGGAGGTGGCATACAGCGACTATGAGGGATGTTGGTGAAGACTGAAGGCGACCACATGTGTGGGGGGGTGGGGGGGTGGAGCTGTTGGGCAAGGGGCAACAATGTTGGGGGAGCTGCCGCACATACGGGAGGGGGAGGGGCATAGGCCGACCATGTGGAGGGGTGAGAGGCCGAGCGGGACCAGCGCAGATGGTGGGGTGAGGGATCAAGTGGTGTTAGTGGGGACAAGAGACAGAGCAGGCTTGGGGTAGACGGGGGGGGTGGGAGACCGGGTGGGGTTTGGGTAGACAGGGGGCGGGAGACCGGGTGGGGTTTGGGTGAGCAGGGGTTGGGAGACCAGGTGGGGTTTGGGTGAGCAGGGGTTGGGAGACACCAAGGGAGGCTCAGGCAGGCAGGGGACAAGAGGCCAAGGGAAGAAGGGCGGGACCAAGCAGGGGTGGAGCATACAAGAGGGTGTGAGTGAGTGGATGAAGACAGTGATATATTATACCTGTTGAAGTACATGGTTCAGTACTCCATGATTTTGTAGAGTAGTTTTTGTTACTGAAAAACTAATGTCACTGGTAACCATATATTGTCTATGATTTCTTGTTAGAAAATGTGTAATATATGATTAAGAGGGTATCATGGAAATCTTTGATAAAGAAAAGGCGTTATAGGTTCATACTGCATTAAGAGAGAACTATATGAAATGATCAACAGAGGCATAGACATGTAACTACTTTTATACTACCCAAGTTACCAGTTCTCATAGAGAACAGTTATAAAAATCCAAAATCATGCCTTTTATGTGGAAAATTAATAATTATGAGATCAAAAAGAGATCAACAAGGATCAGAACGAGAAGTGTGATGTAGATGTCTGTTAAGATGATCTAGTTATTAAAAATAATGACCTTTTGGAGCATGACAACAAACATGTAACAAATGTCAAACAATTACTTCCTAATGTAACAGTGAAACCCAAGACGAAAAACTTATATTATATATCACTGTAGTATATGGGAGAATAAAACCACAACCATTCAGTTAAAACCATTCAGTCAATCTGACATTACTTTAGCAACTTCCGGCAAACCACCAGAAAAATAATGAATTTTCTTAAAAGTAAAACTACTCCAAGTGTTGATAACATTTCAAGCAAAATATTAAAAGTGTGCTGTTCTGATAAAGCTACTGTATTTTGCCATTTATGAAATTTGTCACATTCACAAAGTGTATTACCATTCAGACATACAAACTAAATCCCTGGTTAAAAATATCATGAGGATAATCATTAATAGCTATCAGCCTGTTCTACTACTAACTTCCTTACCAAAACATTTAGAAGAACTGTGTCTGCAAATATGGGATTCAGTGTCGTAGTTGGGATTCCAGATGGGCTAATCCACTGAATTTGCCATCTATAATTTTATCAACCAAGCATAAATGAATTACAAAATTTTACCTACTATGTTCTTTTGAGATCTGTCAAAGCCAGTTGAATGTACAAGTCACAGCTTCTCTCGGAGATTCTTATAAATTCATAGCTTTCACAGTAGAATGACTATGCACTTCACTTTTAATTGTTAGGAAACAAAAAATAATATCAGTTGGACATGTAGATAGTGTCACAACTGAAACAAAAAAACAGCATGTTTTTGCTGTAACAGTTGGGAAAACCATCCACTACTTCTTGGTGCTCTTGTGGGTAATATTTGTTACCAGTCTTGCTGAAGCAGATAACTTCCTTTGCTACATAAGCTTAAGAAAATATGAAGTTTTCAAACTCCAAATCGGTAAATCAAAAAATGCTGCATTTTCAACGCCACAGACATTTCAATCAGTAGCGGATGGTAACAGTTGGCAGTCAGTGCTTTGTGGTGATGGTGAAAGACTGGTAGAGCAAACCAGCAAGCTATTAACCTAGTTAGGACAAATACTTTTGAAATGTAAATGCTCCATCTAATTAGATTAAAATTTCACCCATGGGCCATGGTTGCGGAAAGTGCTAACAGGGCTGATTCAAGAACTTTTCCCTCATACACTTCCAATCATGTCAGTTTTCACTACTAATTGTGATACATACTGTATATAAATCTTGGACTTGGGTGGCCCTGGGTCCCAAGCAGTGGTTTGTGTAGCTTAGGCATTAAACGAGCCCAGGATGCTACATGTATGACACAGCAACAGCAAATTTTGCTGCTGATGTAAGATGACATCTTACACACCAGTAAGGTCGAAGGTGGATGGCTCAAGCAAGATCACCTGACCTCACTCCTCTGAATTTTATTGTCAGGTGTTATCTAACAAGTGACGTGTTCAGCACACCCATTGGTAAGGGTGGAAAACGAGAGCAATGAATCACACAATCTCTAAAGATCTACTAGATGATCCAATGGTTGTTTGAAAGAACTATTAACTCACTTCAGAGACAAATGCAATACTGCGGTAAAATGCAATGCTGACACAACGAAGAGTTCCTTCAACAAGTGCTTGTTTGCGGACCCATGTTTATTCGAATGTTATTGCATCCATTACTGCAAATTTTCATAAGTGTCAGTTTTTGCTATTAATTATGAAACAAATTGTATAGGCATAGCAGAAAGTAGTGTTAACTGATAGGGAAGTCCTAACACAAACCTAGGAATGAACTACAAAAATTTTTGAATTGTACTCAGACATCTATCCACTATGACCAACCTCTGTTTCATGCCATCTAAATTTCAGAATTAAAATATAAAGCACTTGTCCACATGTCACTAAAACAGGCAAGAAGTTATGATACTTACTTTATATGTTCTGCCAGCTTTTCAATGCGCTTCTGTGCTTCATCTTTCTCGTGTCCCTTCTGACGTAAACGATTTTCGATTTCTGCCTTCTTGCGATATTCATTATCAAGACGATCCTGATCTGACTTTTGTTCTCTATTGACTGAGTCGAGCTGCTGTAAATACATGGCTGACCTCTTGCCAGCCTCCTCCTTCAGCCTGTGGTACTCTTGCACCTGCTCAACATCAAATAATAAAAGATCTCAGGCTCCACGCCTACATTATTTATTAAATTATCTTTCAGTTCATTATTACAATGTAAAACCTTGAGAACAAACATGGCTAAATAACAGAAAAGAAATGCATATATCTTTTTTTGTACGTACGCACAGAGAGTTATAGCAATAAATCACTACATTCAGTTCTGTGAATCAATGACTACGACATTAATCATAACTGTAGCAATAGGTTAGCAATTAAGTAGGAGAGTTTTTTTTTAATTTTTGGGTAGACATACAAATGAGAATCTCATATTCAAAGAAAAAGACAAAGGAGATTATTAACCAGTTTTCTTCATTAAAATATGCCGTTTGTGTCTTTTGTAAGTCCTAAATGCAGAGGGAGCAATAATTATGTCTATTTCAATTTGATATTTCTTTACTACATAACAATCTGGGATAACTTAAGTTTTTAGAAAGGAAGTTGTTTAACTGTGCCATAAAAGTAATATGCGCTCTTCATCCAAAAGTATCTTGTAGATATCTCAATTATTTTTATTCCACAAAATATCAAGTAATATGCCATAACCTCAATCAGGTAAAGGCTGAACACACTGACCAAGTACTACAATAAAAATATTAAGATTGGATGTTAATTTCAAACTAATAAAATACACTGAAGTATCTCCTAACAGCACACACATTCTCTTGCATTCTTCATTCTGATGTTCTTCACTACTACTGCCCAACACCCACTTAAACCTGTTTAATGTAGTGAAGCCTTTGTCTCCTCCCACAATTTTAACTCCCCCCCCCCCCCCCCCCCCAAAAAAAAAAAATCACCCCACTAACCAACATTATCAAATTAACTGTTTCTTGATGCCTCGTGAAGTATCCTACAACAGTTTCTTGACGCCTCATGAAGTATCCTACAACTGATCCCTTCTTTTAGTCGTGATGTGGAATTTCATGTTGTGAGACAATAAACTTCTATTCCGTTCTGTGCTTCCTCATTAGTTACATGACCTCAACATCCAATCTTCATCATTCTTCTGTAGTACCAACATTTCAAAAGCTTCTTGCATGTTTTGTTTATCATCTAGGTTTCACTTCCATGCAAGGCTGTACGCTAGGCGAGTACTTACAGAAAAGACTTACAAACACTAATATTTATAGTACATGTTAAACTATTTATCAGAAACACTTTACTTGGTAGCACCAGTGAAGTATTTTGTATTCTCTCTACTTCAACAATTTCAGTTATCTTGCTACTCAAATAGCAAATGTCATCTATTACTTTTGGTGTCTCATTTCCTAATCTAATTCCTTCAGCATGTTGCCTGCATCAATTCAACTATAATCCATTTACCTTCATTTACAGTTGTTGATGTTCACCTTGTAACCTCTTTTCAAGATACTATGAATTCTGTTTAGCTACACTTCCAAAATCTTTACTGTCTCTGAAAGAGTTGCAACATTACTGGCAGACCTTGAAGATTTTATTTTTTTCTCTCTAAACTTCACATCCATTTCAAAATTTCATTTTAATTTCATTAACCGTTTGTTCAAAGTAAAGACTGACTAATATGAGGTACAAAAACATTATCTATTACAGTTTAAACTGAGTAATTATACAGATATTATGTTACTGTACTCGATCATTCATTGAGATAATTAACCTGAATTCAAGTTATTTACTGCTTTTCTCTTTCTTCAGCACAAGAAACAATTTCACTATTTTACAGATCTTACATCTCCTCCATGACGAAGAATACTTGTTTCTTAAATATCACATGAAATAAAGACATGTGAGTATGTGAGCCAAGTTAGGTGGTGAATAGGGAATACACGTTTTAAATGGCCAAAATACCACATATATACACAATCTTTACCCCCTCCATCAATATATCACATCAGGTGAGGTAAGCCTACCTGTGCATCTTCAAGATGTACATCTCTTCCCTGTGATTGACTTTCTCCAGCAACCATGTCTTCATACTCGCGTTTTCTCGCTTCAACCTCTGCAAGCTCATCCTCAAGTTCACGAATATCTTGTTCATGTGCTGCATCTGCTTTTTTCGCCTGAGCCAGAGATTTACGAGCTGACTCAAGTTTCTTTTGAATATGAGCAACACGTTCTTTGGCCTTTATGAAAGTAGGTCTCTTCTTGTTAATCTCAACTTCCTACAGTACAGAGGAAAAATACATATAGTTACAATATTATAGCCAATAGTCAAAATTACATGATGAAACAATGAAAAACTACAATGAATACTGCCCAAAGAAAAAGCAGTTGTTTCTCACAGCTCATTCTTAGAGTTAAAAACAAAAGTTCATTACACACAGAAATGTGTGTGTGTGTGTGTGTTTTTATCCAAGTACAAAATATAATCTCACCGCATCACTGAGACACTATAAATTACTAAGGTCACGTTTTGGATGTACATTCACTGATCAGAACTTTCTGTAAGATATATTTAATAACAAAAGTCAACTAAATTTCATTTAATCAATAGACCAAAAATGTAAACCTGAATAGGGTTACAGTGGTATTTATGAGATGTAGATATCCTCATACTGAACCTGGCAAAGCTTCGCAATTGCTAATTATGAATAAGAGTCACGTAAATGTCCTAATGCCCCCCCCCCCCCCTACCCGTTCATCTCTTCCTGCCCCACTAGCTATCTTCACCATCTTCTCCCACATTTCAGTTCCTCTTCTCCTTCCTCCTCTTTATGTCCATCCTCTCCTCCCTCTCTGTACATATCCTCTCCCCACTCTCTCTGACCTTAAGCACAGTTTATTGTTATTGCCGAAGACACCTTGATTGAAAACTGAAGTCACTTAAAATGCATGCCTAAACTTGTTGGGAGCATCCGTATATGGGATATGAGAGGCCTCTCCTGCTACTGGACCTTTGAGAATAGTAGCTTCAATGGTATATTACACATAGTTTTAATCTGCAAATTGGCTAAATTGCAATACTGGCATGATTCAGATTCTGTAGTAGTATTCTAATCATAAGTGCCAATATGCCGTAAGTACAACTTCGCTGTTTTCTATTAAAACAGAATGTGAAGAAGAAAAACAAACATGTACATAGTTGTGTATATAATTTCTGTTTGCAATTCTATATAAAGAGAAGGAATATATATGGGAGAAACAATAGGTCTAATGTTTAAATGTGCTGCTACTGTAGTTAAAACTGACTGTGCTAAAGAAAATGAAACCACATTTTTTTCAGCAGGGCGTAGCACAGCATTTTTGTTTTCACATAAAACTTGTACACTGTTGTTTAAAAATAATATAACAGCTCTCTGAATGTTTATTAGACTATTATGAAAAAATTTCAAATAAGGTGGTCAAGAAATTTCACAATTTTTGCTGACAACTTTTCCATGTTGTTTATATATCCTATGTCTAAACAAATGTTTATTAAGAGTATCACCTAAAAATCTAAAGTACATCAGTCGGGAACTTTTCAAGATTTTTGCTAACAACTTTTCCTATTTTTACACACACACACACACACACACACACACACACACACACACACACCTGAAAAAGTTTTCAAGATTTTTGCTAACAACTTTTCCTATTTTTACACACACACACACACACACACACACACACACACACCTGAAAAATATGTACCCATGTCTGTCCGAACATTCATTAGCATATCATATAAAATTTTAAGTTAATCCGTTAACATATACATTAAAAAATACATAGCCCATATTCATCCAAACATTTATTAGTCTCTCATGTAAAAATCTGAAGTAAATCAGTAAGAACTTTTAGAGATTTTGGTAACAACAGTAAACAATGAATTGTCTTTGTATAGTAGCGCGGATTTTATAGTCAATTTATACAGCACATATATTAAAAAAAAATTTTGTACCTAATTTTAAAAAAATGTATGCTATGTCCATGCAAATGGTTATTAGAGTATCACATAAAAAATTAAAGTACATCATTTAAGAACTTTTGCTGACAATGTTTCCCCTTTATACAGTATGTGTGGATAGCGTTTTCGGTTAGCATGCAGAAGGTTGAGGGTTTGATTCTGGGTTGAGGCTTATTTGTTTTTGTTTACTAAAACTAGTCCGCATGGTATGGTAGCTAGCATCTTAATTGTCATACAGTGATTACAGGGGGTTTTCTACGAAACATTTGCAGTTCTGTACCATGAACACAGAAATGGAAGTACAATCATTTTCACTGGGCAGCTTTTAAAGAAGCCTTTGGCACATTATGGATGCGAATTGTTTCGCGGCACTGCATCTACTAGATTCTACACCTATTTTCTGTGTACCCTCCCCCAATGGTTTCATCAAAATCATTTGCAAAGCATGTTGCTAGCCCAACTGGTGATGTAAGACCCTAACTTAGTGTAATGGGCCTGAATGTGGCAAGAATAACAGTTGGTATTAATCCATGGGGCCACTGAGGAACGGTACACACAAAACAAGTTAGATCCTAGTAGATGCAGTGGCGCAAAACAGTTCATATCCATGGCACACTAAAGGTTTCTTTAAAAGCTGACCAATGAAAACAATTGTACTTCCATTTCTGTGTTCTAGTACATAACTGCAACTGTTTTTTCAGAAGACTCACAGTAGTCGCTGTATGAAGATTAACACACCAGATAGCGTACCAAGCTCACTACTTAAAAAAAAAAAAAAAGAGCCTCAATCTAGTATCTAACCCTAGGCTTACTGTATGCTAACCCAAAACACTATCCACCGCACCAATTGGACAGCACTGCCACTACCACCTGACAGACATTGTTACTGTACACATGATTACTGTACACATGATGCCAACCTTTAACGTCCATTTACTGCCCGAAATATGCACAGGACAAAATTTTGTATTGCAAGTATGTGAGGAATCAGTATGCAAAGTCCGAGTGCACGCATTTTTCTTCACCCTGTATTTTTAAAACATGTGTAGCCTATTATTGCTTCACTGACTGCTTGAGTAATCTTAACTGATAAGGATTACCTATGCAAATAAAACGGCAAGAGGTCTGTCTTTAATATTACTGGCACAATCTGTACACCAAGCAGTGTGGCGCAGTGGATAGCATTGCTGATTAGCAGGCTGCAAGTCAACAGTTTAAACCACAGCAATTATTTTTTATTTTTTATAATCATCATTTCTGGAATGTCCTCAAAATTTCTTACGTTTCTAATGTCTGCATATTCTGGAATATTCAATGTCTGTATAAATAGCAGCCGTCGCCACACAGTAGTCAGTTCAGTTTTGTTCTGGCTGTACTACAGTGTTCGCGATTAATGCGTTTTCAGTGCTATGTGTTCCCTGCTTTCGGACATTGATTTGATAGTGAATGCGGCATGACATTGCTTGGTGGAGGCACCGAGTGTACTTCAGTTAATCTAAGTAATGGTGACTCCACTCAGACAATGTAAAAGCTGTCGCCTATGTGGGCAGGAACCAGTATACAAGCAGTAAATCATTTCCACAATCTGAATATTCAGGGGACTAATGGATTTCAAAACAACAGTAAGTTAGCTGCACATAGGTATCCATCAGTGTTTCTCAGATAAGCTGGTCAGGACCTAATGAAATAGCTGAAAGGATTTGACTGGATCACCACAAACAAGAGATATGATGTGGTTGGCAAATGAATGATTTTACTTGATGGCACAATGGTTTGAGAACAAAGGAGAGAAGCTAATTAGCTGCGACAAATTCCAGACCGAACTGAACAAAACATCTGGTGACAATCAACAGTAAGCCCTCTGACTGAAGAACAGGGACCAGTGTCATGGGGAAAAGACACAGTCCTACATACAGAATGTTTCGGTTCTGTGCCATATTGTGAATTTGAATATGAGAGAAGCTGACAAACTCTCACACTTGATGAGAGGAATCACAGAAAACATGTACCAAGCTCTTCTGGCAAAGGTTGTTACAACAACTGAGAAATTCATCAAAAGGTGTCAGTGCATCAAGGAAATGCAATAGAAAAAGAGTCGACTGAAAGACATGTGTTTGACACATGAATGTGGTCCCCATGGCAGTTGTGGAAGATCACCATGACATCACCTCTCTCATACACCAGTTTATAAGAGAGGAGATACAGAATTTTATGGCAGCTTGAAATGTTGGATCAAGCAAGCAAGAGATAGCAGCCATGAATGTCGACTCCATATGTCAGGAGGTAGTGAAAAAAGTTGAAGATGTGTGTCCAACTTGAGCATCAATCTTGACCACCAGTCGAATGTGTAAGGAAGAATGGATTCTACCAGCTCAGATTTGAACCACATGACAACATAGCATCTGACCAACACAGGTGCAAGCAACTCTTCCACAAAGTATAAAAGCCATTTGCTATTCCCTTAATGATATAGCAGTACCAGCCACTTAACTGCTGTCAAATTCAGGAACCATCAATGGAGGGGAAGCCACCATGAATGACAATCCTCCATGGACAACAATCACCAACATATGAGCTAACATGTCCGGATGCCAGTCGACTTAGGGCTTTCCTTTTCTTTAATGTTGAACACACTAACAGCTAGAGAAGACTATCTTCTGTGATATGAAGGAGACTATGCTGAAAGTCGTGTATGGGAAACATTATCCAGCTGACAGGCACATGTATTGCAAGAATAACTATCAATGACAGAACACAGCACTCCGAATTTGTTGTTTCATCAGCACAGCACTCTGAATTTGTTGTTTCATCAGAATGTCATCACATTGTTATTATCAAAAGGACTTCTTGCAGCCATCACAAGCATCCACAGGCTGAGGAAGATCAGAGCTCCAAACTGACAGAGCACACGTAACAAAGATTGCTTGCCACTGAAGACATTGTTATTCCACACTCGTCGAGGAGACGAGTTTCAGTTGTCAATCTAGAAACTCCAACTGTGAAGATTTTGTTGACTGCAAAAAGCTACTTGGGATCACAAAACAAATCTAGATGCCAGTAACAATCATATACATTGTAAGTGATATAAAGGAGGACTTTCCATCACTATTTGTCACAAGCAGCCACAACTCATCTCTAAAGTTATGTGCACAGTGACAGCTGAACCAGTCCAGACGGACCGCTCAGAGCCATCGCCAAAGAATCATTCTGCTACCACTACAGACATCACAATGGAGGAAGCTACTATTGAACTACCAATAAGATCTTGCCTGAACGAGGAACACTGTCAGTGAGTGTTATCTGTTGGACATCACTTTTTGGATGCTTTCAAACCTGGTGTGGAGAAAAGACAGGCCAAGCTCCCAATGGTTAAACACTGTATCACATGGGGAATCATTCACCAATTAACCAACATTTGTACAGTGTGCTGCCAACTGAATGACAGATAATCTGGGAGGAAGTGGAATAAATGCTGCAAGATGATGTCATTGAACCTTCAAAGAATGCCCTTGGTCCTCTTGTGTGGTTTTTGTGAAGAAGAAGAAGAAGAAGAAGAAGAAGAAGGATGGGACACATTTCTGCATTGAGTTCCAATGACTGCAAAAATCACGAAAAAAAGATTACATGTCTATTCAAGTCGATGTGTGGGAATCAATGTGTAATTGGGTAAAACACTGCACTGAAAATCTAATCCACTATCTTACAACCAAAGCTGTACCAGTTACTGAGGCTCCAGAAATTGCAAGGATCCATGTAGAGGACATCATTTTTGAAGAACAAAACACACTGTATGATGTTCTTTGATCATGGAAAGGTTGCCCATTAGAGACTAGTATCAAAGGTAATTTCATGTTGCAACATTGCCCAAAAGATGACAATTGCCTACCACCCACAGATGAATGATCTCACAGAATGCTTTAATAAGACACTGGCAGGTATGCTCTCTATGTACACTGATGTCAAACAGAGAAATTGGGATACAACACTGCAAGTCATGACATTTTTATGCAATACTGTGAAGCAAGGTACTACAGTCTCCATACCACTCTCTCTACTCCACGGATGCAAGGCTGAAACCACAATGGATGCACTGTTCCTCTTTCAAACGGACAATACTTAGGATGACTGCATAAAACACCTCATCACTAGGTTCAAAGAAGCAAGTAACCTAGTTTGCATAGATACCTTGGATGTCCAGAAGAATGACACATGGTATAATGCCTAGTATCAGTCAGTGAGATACAGCCAGAGAGACCTGGTATGGTTTTTAGGCCTGTGCAAAAAGTGGGATTATTGGAAAAGTTACTAAAGCTCTACTTGAGGCCATATTGTATGCTTTGTCACTTGCCTCACTAGGATTATGATCCTTCATCATGAAAAAAAAGTGCAGAGACGTCATCATTGTCCTTATGAAGCTGTACTACAGTCCCGATGCACAATTCACTAATGGGGGCTTCTTGTTAAATGAAACTGAAGACCTACTTAGTGATTGGAAAACTTCGTTGTGAGGGGCCACCTTCAATGCTCATCACAGTGAAGGAGATGTGACAACATGACCAGAAGATGGGGATCTGGCAGTACTGTCATACAGAGGGCCATCGACAAGAACTAGAGCCACTGAAAAGTTCTGAAACAGTGGGTTCGCCAAGAAAGGGAGAAATGCCACCAGCTGTGCTCCTTTCGGTGTGGTGTAGTGATTAGAATCAGTGGCTGGCATGATGTGGGTCACCATTTCAAACCCGACCACCAGCAGTTATTTGTCACTTAGTATTTATCTTTTCTGGTAGGTTCTCAAAATTTCTCGCGTTTGTGATGTTTGTATAAAAAGCAGCACTCTCCATTCAGGAGTAGTTTCTGTTCTGTTTAGTTTTGGCTGTACAGTGGTGTTCATGATAAACATGCTTTCAGTGATAAGCATTGTTCATCACTGATGACCCTGGTTTCAGATTTGGATGTAAGATTCCGTTTACGATGTGTCATGCTTTATAAATTACTTAACCTGCTACAATCTGATTTTATTTTAATGCATATTCATTTACTCTGGTTTCTATTTCTTATGTGATGTTTCCCAGTAGATATAACATGGAGTAGCAGTCTACCCCAAGTCAACTGTCTAAATTCTGTAACTATGCAAAACAAACCTGTATCAAAAAAGTAAATACAAAGCATTCTTACAGCGTACAGTTAAAACAAAAATTTCACATTAAGTGTTGTTAAATATTACAACATGACAAAAAAGTGAGAAAGTGTAACTAGAAAACTATAACTGACTATGAACTAAAATAATCAACACAGAAAAGTGAAAATTTACCATTTCTCTTATATTCTGCTCAACCTTGGCTAGCTCCCGAGATATTTTACCACATTCCTTCTTTTTTTCTTTAAGCTCTTCCTCTGCCTTTTGTTTTCGTTTTTCCACTTTCTTCACATCGTGTTGCTTTCGACCTAGCTCTTGCTCCAGCTGCTCAATATCTTTTTCATTGTGATACAGGCGAAACAATTGCAGTTCTACTTGCTTGTCATGCTAGAAAAAAGAAAGATACATGTTTAATATTGTAACTATCTTTAGAAAGGTGTAGTAAATGCCTCTCATTTCAGCTACACAAGTATTGCTACCACATTTATTCCTTGTTCTTTTAAAGGGGGACTGTACGGAGATGAAGTTCCATTCACACACAAGTAATCGAGTTGTTGGAGCAATGGGGTTGAATTCCAAACTACTCCTGTAATGTTTCCAACAAGAAAAATTGGGAACACATTTTATGCTTGAGATTGCCATACAGAAGTGAAAAGTACTAAATTGTTCCAGCAGCCAAACAGTCAAACATTAAAAATGACTTATAAACTGCCCCTGTATGCATCCCGCTGCATGCGCACATGCATACGTGTATGCACGCAACAGAAAGACTGTCAAACAAATAGGCCTTCCAAATTAGACAAAACACACACACACACACACACACACACACACACACACACACACACACACAACCACTGACCAGGGACAGTGATCATGTGTTTTTGTTGTGCCTATCTGCGTCTCAGCACCTCCGCTATGTTGTGAGGATAAAAATGAACAGTGTGTAGGTACATGATGAAAGACCCCCAGGACATTGTAAAGTTAAAAAAAAATCACCATTCATTTTTCATTATACATGATTTTGTTTTTCACTCTCTTCTATGTAGAAGTTCTGTTAAGAAGTGCCGTTCGGAGGATGATGGGCTACAAGTGTTTTGTATCATATATGTTTCAAAATAAGAAAAAAATTTGATACCAGTATTAAGAATTTTTTATTGATGTGAAGAGAAATCAAGTAAGGATGTATGACACGCACTGGTGTACTTGGAGTCCGCTGCCTGCATCTACAATTGAAATATAACAGAAGAAGTCCGATAGCCTAAAAATTCGTGCAAGCACAGAATATTTCTAATAATGCAATTGTATTATTCTTTTAAATGTTTCTCATATGTCCATGTATATTATTTAATTTAATATTTTTTTGCAACACAACAGACTGCACAATTTTCAATTGGGTACTTATCTATTTTAAATACTTCATACTGAACGTGACTACACTGGTGGCAACAAGAAATTTAACACAGGTGGGCAAATTTAGTCATTCATCTTCTAAATTCCTTTTAGGAAGACTCCTTGGAATGTTTAGTAGCTTCAGCCTTTAGACTGCTATGGATGTGCTCTCAGCATTCCACATTGAGCTCAGCTCTGTTGTCGATATTCTGCTTGTCTAGTGCTGCTACCTGTGCTGAAAGATGGCATTCTGGCTGCTGTGAAATGCTTATCATTCGATTTTAAGAAAACTATTTAGCGAACAAAATTGATTTTAGCACATCTTACAGTCTGATACCTTCACTTGATAAATGACTTAATTAATTTTTGTTATTCTACATACATACTTTGCTGCATCAAATTCAGTAAAGCATTGCAGGAAATCGTAAAGAGTTTCGAGAGGTACAAACATAATGCGCACACTTTGCATTCGCTCATATCTCGCTGTATGCAAAATGTCGATAAGACGATAAGATACCTAGTTGCCCCATACATTGGGAATCATGTGGTCATAACAATTGTCACATTCTGTAAATGGTTTAAGATATCAAAATGAGGTTTTCTTGCAAACGATAGTAGGCAAAGTGACATGTGTTACATGAAAAGCATTAAAAACTTTTTATTTGGGGAGATGTGGAAGTAAAGTAACTTGTGCACAGCAGTTAAAGGGTTGGCAGAATAGGACGCATAAACATGTCAATAGTGTGTAAGGAAAACCCAGAGGCCACACTTAAAACATGTGCTCAGCACCTGGGAACTGGCGATGCGTGACGCGTTACCTCATACATGTCATTCAAAGGGTTTACCACTTTCCACAATGAGCTGTTTAGACTTTTTTGTCACTACAGACTGACACTTTTCAAAATCACGAAGAAAATATAAAGATAGTAAACCATTTACATTAAAAAGTTTGATTCTTCTTTCTAATGCTCTTATAATTTTTTCTGAATGTAAATGATATTTTTTTCTAGTAATTTCCAAAGTTGAAAGATTTTCAAAAAAGAAAAAACTTCTAAAACTCATCATTTTTAATGTTTGAGAGAAATAATCACCTAAAAAAGAACACATTTATTGAAAAAAGTGTGTATACAAAAAAATTCAAATTCAAAAATTAAATACAAAAAAATTCAAATAATTCAGCATTTTTTTATCAACATAATTTATTTGGGTATGGTACTCTTTGAAACAGTCAAGTATGCAGAGATCCACACTACACTGCTTACCCTACTGGGTTTCTTACTTTTTCCCCCAGTTTCTTTTTCCTTTTATCTGCACACACTTTACAGCACCTTGCTGCGTTTTGTTTACATGCTGTAACTGGGATCTTTTCGCGGAAGTGTCACCCAAACACTCTGCCCGCACTTGGTGATGGTCCACTTTGTGAATCCTGAAGCCTTCCACACCACCACGAGTTGCTAGCTGCTTACGTAAGACCTTCATGAAGCACACCAGAGATGTTGTCTTTTGGTTTGTACACAATCCAACTATTCACTATTGCTAAAAGTAATAAGTGAAAGAAAATCTTTTCCAGCGATTCAATGTCTTCCGAGAGTAAGGACAATAGCTCGATAACTGGTCATCCCTGTCTACTCAAGTTTTACCCTTGTTATAGTCTATTGCAACAGCTGGTTTATGTCTCTCTACTTGTCCTCCTCCGTTTCTGGTACAAGTAACAGCCGAAGTTGCTTGATGTTTGGTTGAAAGACAACACACATCACCGGTTGATTTCTGTTTTACTGCAAGTAAATATTCCTTCGCTTCCCCCTTCTTGTTTTTCGTTACAGTGCCTACATCCAACGTTTATTCTGCCACAGACAGTTCAACACGGCAGGGCTTGTGTAGCACCTATCCATATAAATGCAGTGTGCTTTGCCAAAATAATCTCCATACAAGATCACAATTACTGACAAGACAGAGTTATCTACATTCTTTGCTTTACCTGTGTATATACAGGGTGTATACATGGACAAGGAAAAGAATTCCCAGATAAAAATGCACTTTTTCCCAGGTGAAAACACACATTTTTCTGGGTGAAAATATCCATCGGAACTGTAAAACTTATCAATTCCTTGAATGACAAATTTTTATACACTACTTCCGGGCACTTTAGGAAAATAAACCCAACAAAAAAATAATGTGTTCTGGAACTGTCTTTGATGTGCAGCAACACGTATGATGCATATTTTCATATTATAGAAGTATAAATACGTATTCTACCAAACAAGCAAATTATTTTTTGAAGCACCGAAATCCTGTTTTTAATATCCTTTTGTCAGCCAATCACAGCTCATGTCATGTTATCTCGCCAGCAAATGAAAGCAGATATTCAGAACATAGGACACCTGAACTGTCAGCCAGTAGCTACAACACTGTCAAGTAGAGCGGGTACACAAATAGGAAAAGTTTACGGTTTAAATTAATATACATGTAATATAGCTACAAAAAAAGCTAAGCTTTGCTGCCCCCCCCCCCCCCCCCCCACTTCTTTTGTTAGAATTTTCCTTCAAGATATATCAAACACAAACGTGTCAGTAAAATTTTAAATGATAACATAAATTTCTTGTTTTCTAGGCCTAAAATTCTTCTAAGCAGCTGGTCCTCAAAAGTCTTAAGCTTCGAATGAGAGACAATCACTCTGTGATTTAAGAAATTCATCACACATTTCCAGACATAACACAATTCGTCTTGTGTAAAAGGAAATTTACTTTGAAAGTAAAGATTCTCAAACAATCATTTGGAATATTTTCCCACGACCTGCTAGAAGTGTAACCTTTTTTAACATAATGCTCACCAAAAGCAGTTCTTATGAAGTACTGCATAGTCTTCATCCTGAAGCCTTTGACACATTTTGCTGTCGGCAAACTGTGGTTTGTTGGAAGTCTTACATTGGTGTTTCTCTCTTGTTTATGTTTTAATGCCACAGTATTATTCTACAGTAGCGGGCTTAAGTAAAGTTCTTTGTTAGAGTATCAGTTCTTACCAGTCAAAATTACAAAAATTTAACTCAAAAGTAAGACAGTGAAAAATTCCCAGAATTCTAAAAAAATCCTGAGTTTTTATCTGTTTTCTCCTGGATGAAAAACTTCCCAGGTTCTACCTGGATTTCCCAGTTGTTCCAGTGCATATACACCCTATAAATATCGCAATTCATATACACCCTATAAATATCCCTATTCTGCCTCTGAAGAGGCATATTCCTTCATCAATTGTGAGGTTCATGCGTTGGTTGAAGTTATTCTTACACTTTGTAATGAAAGAATTGAAGAAGGGCCCAATTTTGTGCAGTGGACCATGTACAGTCTGATCTCATTTTACGAATTTCATTTTGTCATTCACATGCAACATAAACAAAACCAAAGTAAATCTGTATCTACTCACTACCTTGCTCAGCTGTGAGGTATTTATAAATGCATCCTTTGACCAATCGTCACTTTTTTTGGCATCTTCACTATACTCATTTGCAAAGTAATAGAGATGAGCTACTGACTACCACTGCCACATAGACTTCCTTTTCAGAGAATTCCAACTTGTATTGTTTTTTATATCATCTCATTGTTGAAAAATACTGACAAGCACTCAAATTCACTACAATTTTCATCCATTTACAAATTACACCACTAGGACTATTGAAGACTGGCAAATCAGGTTGGTTGTCAACTCTTGACCCGTTGCTCACATCAGTGACCGCGTTTCGTGAAGTATCAGGACAAGTAGCAGTACTTAAAACCTCCTTTTCATCTGTCTATAAATAAACAAACACACATATACACCACTATAAAAATATCAAAATAATCTGAGTCAATATTTCCTTTCATAGTACCGTACATATTATTTCGTAATGATATCTTTCAGTATTATATATCCATACCTGAACTGTTGAAAGTTTCAAAAAATTTGTCTGAAGTTACATAACCAATAACCACATCAGTTTTTTCCTCCTCTGATCTGGGAGAACCATCACAAACTTCCATGCTCCTTACACAAAACAAACAAGCAAAGTGCACTACGCCTGAGTTGGAAGTTACGTGACTATGCTCGTGAAAACTGATGCTCAAGCTGCAGACTCATAGTGACCTCTGTCAGAAAGTAAATGAACTGCTCTTGCCACCAGTTCAATTGACAAAATGTACAGTGTACATTTTCACATTACACTTTTGCATTACAAATGTGCAGAAAACAAAGCAACATATGGCATACGGGCTCCATCTAAAGAGTTGTGTTTGCGAGAACTACAGATTGGCAAACTCATTCATTCTTGGGAACTAGTTCACTGATGATCACTCTTTTTTTAGAACCGTTCATTTTTACTAATTCACCATTCATTTGTGCTTGGTATATGGTTCTTATGAAAAATTGAAAATTAGTAGCATAGGTGGCTGAAGATGAAGGCGCCAAGAAGGGGCACTTGCCTCCGCCCTGAGTATAGAGTTTTTATTTATAACACACTTGTAATTTTTGTGATTCTGCAAAACCTCTCGTTTAGCCACCTGTAGCATTATGTGGCTGATCGTAGTGAAATAATATAAGGTGGCATACAAAAAAAACGGCTCCAAGTACAGACTGCTCACCAGTTATGCAGGATTTGTTGACTTCTACGAGCAGAATAGATAAACATGCAATAATTAGGCACTGAAGAAATAACAAATAAGCTAATGCAAACAACAACTTCAAAACAATAGATGATGATTGGTAGGCAACAATGTGCAGTCTAGTACTCGGGGCCAACTTTTTGTACGCTACCCTGTAGCGCTGAAACAATATTGTAGAAGTTATCATATTCTCTTTACAAAATGTGACACTAGACTCTCGATTATGTAATGCAGACTTCATAAGGTTGTAAGTTGGTGTGCCTTCTATAACAATGGACATGCTCTTTTACCTTGGATAAAAAAAAGACGAAACTAGTCACTCGTGTGTACTGTGCCAACTTCCTTTGAATGTGTAATAACAAAATATCTTGCTTTTTACAAATATTTCTTCTGCTGCTTATCGAAATAGTGAAGTAAGCTGATATGCTGTTTTGTTACCTGAAAAGATGTATGTATTACATGCCACATAATTTTATGTTATTAACATAAAAAAGCATTTTAATTACCAGTCATGGATGCTGAATAGAATACGAAAAGAACCAGAAGTTCAGTGTTCAAAAAAGGCTTGAAACAGATTTGGAATGGGCGTGCACAGCAAAAGAAAAGAACAACTCATTACTGAACTCACTATGAGCAGTCGGCAGAGGAACTGCGACGAGTGGCCACACGAAGAAGGACAAGTCTGGCAGAGTGAGACCGAGACAGATGGGAATGGGACAGAGGCTGGAAAGAGACCGGCCAACGTGTCGTTGTGGGAATGACACTGACCGTTTCCCGTTCCCGGGAACTATAAGTAGAAAGCTGCGACCAAAGCGAACTATTGAAGTATTATTTCTTACTATTTGTTCATCGCTCGTTCCGTTCATCTTTATGAACCATTCTTTTGGACGCGTTAGTTCGTGAACGGCCCATCTCTAGCGAGAATGTATTGCGTACAGATTTAGCGTGGAATGCCAGGTACATTACTGACTGAAATGTAGGTAGAAATTCCAGTGTTTTGATGTTGCCTGAACTGTTTTCTCCTGAAAACTTGAGTGTATGTTATATGCTTTAAAAATTCATACTCTATGTGACAAATAGATACTAAGCTCAGTTAAGATATGTTAATTCAAAATGCAAACATTTAGGATGAGCACAGCCAAGGCAACAAAAATATTTAGTGAAAAGCTTTGATTTCTCATCATCGACTGTGAAGAAGATGAACCACCATCTCCATAATCTAGCATACAGGCTACTAACGAGGGAAACTCCTCATAACACTCACCTCACATTTAGTGGTAAGGCGGCCCTGTGGATAGTCCAACAAAATCTGAACACAGATCAAGCAAGGAAACAGGAAAAAGGTGTACTGAATGTGCAAAAAAGAAGCAAAATAGAAATAGTGAAAGGTCCAGCTCAAGATGTGCAACACCAATTAGTGCCACAGCGTCATGGTTATGGTGTTAGACTATGACAGGTGAGATAGCTTTGAAAATGGAACTCCTGCTTGGCAGTACAACGCCATGACCACACAACCACAACACCGTTGTTTCTGTAATTCGCTTCATGCCGTGCATCTTAAGCTTGGACCGTTCGCTATCTCAATTTTTCTTTTTTCACAGTTCAGTACATCATCATCTTATTTTCATGCTTGATCTGTGTTCAGTTTTTGGCGGGCTATCCTGTGAGCCATTTTACCACTAAATCTGAGAGGGGTGTGATGGGGAGTTTCCCTTGTATGGTGGAGTTCCCAGGTTCAATTCCCAGTTTCAACCTTTTTTTTTCTTTGTTGGACATGCATGGAACACAGTTCGCAGTCTTGTGAGGTCAAATGAACAGCAAACTGAAATAGTGAGCAACAATACTGACACACAAGTTGCTGAAATTGGGTTAAATGACATTCATCAGTCTGAGCCACCTGACCTCTTTTTTTTTTTAATTGTTTAACAGAAAACTGTTTACATGAAAGCATTGACTTACAGTGAAAATCTGACACACAAACCAAAACAACAGCAAGCTTACCAAATCTTCCTTCAGACGCTGATATTTCTCTGCTTCCTCCTTTTCCAATTTGGCCTCTTTACGCTCTGCAGCAATACCTCTTTTCTTCTGGTAAGTGAACTGAGTTTCCTCTTCTGCCTTTAACATTTCTGCTCTCAGACGCTCATATTCTTCCTTAAGTGCTCCAGACCTACAATTTAGAAGTACTGTCTCAGTTTTATTGTCAAACAAAGGTGAACACATTGTACGAATCAAAAGTGTAATGCACAAAACATGCCTGGTCCAGACTAATAAAAACAACAACTAAAGATCCACATAGCAAAGGATGACACAGAAACTATACTCTGAGTATGAAATTGTTGAAGTTGACATTGCACTTCAATTACCTTACAAAATAGCTACCACCATTTTACACAGGAAGAAAGTTAATCAATGAACTAGCTGTCTGAAATTTGTTTGAGGATTCCTATCACAATAGACTATAATGACAATATAGTGAGACACCTGCAACATAATGCATTGAGATACATAAAATAATGGAAAGGCAATAACCCACCTACACAGAAACACCCATAAAAAAACAGCATTCACACTAGCTTACAAATACTGGCATTTTTTCTAGCAGAACTACCACAAATCCACACATACTACTACTCAGACACCCAAATGTACACTCCCATGCACACAGCAAGACTGATTATTGATGCTCAATACAATAATCAATGGTCTTGCCCTGGCCACAGGAGTGTATGTATGGGTTTCTGTGTGATTGTGTGTTTGAATATGTATACTCCTGTTTCAAAACGAGCTAGTGCTCAAAAGCTAGTGTGAATGCTGTTTTCTGTTAGGTGTTTCTGTGCTCCACACTTCAAACCCTTACAGGTGTGGGGTTACCTTTTCTTTATTTTACATATTGCTCCATCCAGGAAATTCCATTATTGTTATAACACCTTGTTACTTTGAAAATAATTCCACTGAGTAAAAGTATCAACTCTGGCATATGAGTAAATACCTGAAAGTACCCAAAGATATAAAACTGAACATGATGAAAAACTGCTGCTATGCCTTTACACCATGGAGCATACAAATAATAAAGCTTTACACCACCTTCCTGTGAGAACAATTTTAATTCTCATGACATGATATGTAAAAACTATCCTACAACTCCGTAACAGAACTGCACACTGTAAACTGTAAGAAAACTGGATTATGGTCACTTTGTGGACAGAAGCACTATACCATTGAACTGTACTATGAAATACTGTCATCAAAGTTTACTATCTAATGTATGAGGTATACAGCAGGTGCAGAAAAATTAACCTGCTTTTTTGAACCATGCCAATATATAAAATATATTCACGTTTCAAATATCTTTTACATAACTTCATTTCAGCGTCACCAAATTCAATGCTCAATTATACTGAGATATATGAATCTGAGTTTCTTTTGTCTAAGTAGTGTGTGAAATGTTTAAGAAAGATATTGATTTGTTTTTGGAAAAAAAATTGCTAACAATGCAACTCTATTGACAAAAACAAGTGCATGAAAGATCTAGCAGTCTCTTTTCTCTCCCTCAAATTGTGGAACAAACAGTTAACTTGAAAGATAAAGAGCACGAAAAATTGTACTCATCTCAATTACAAATTTAATGCAAATTCTGTAGTTCAGTTCTACAACTGCTGTAGTTCAACTCTACAACTACAAATCTTATTTGAAATTTGTCTGTTTTCTTTCATTACTTTATCCACTCATAACTAATTCACAATATGTTGAGAACAATACAAAAGCACATCTACATTTTCCTTTATGTAAACAATCACAAATTTTCCAAAAACAGAATTAATGATTCCATACAAAACAAACTATTTTTAATTTTACAAGTTATCTGATAATTTTAAGCAGTACTGAAAAGCTAATCACTAAGTGGTAGTAAGCTGAATCCTGTGAAAGCTTTTTGGAACCAAGAGTTTCTTTCTCTGACAAAAGATAGGAAATAACTGGAAGAAAAGATACTGGTTGAACTAAAGATATAAAGCAAGTCACCCAGAACGCTAGGTCAAAAAAGAATTACCAGAAAGGAGGAGGAGGGTATTGGTTAAGGAGAAGCTTTGAAAACCAGAGAAATTTGAAGAGTCGGAGAAGGTGGTAAGCAAGTCCTAGATGAGTGGAAACACCATAAATTAATAAAAAATCTGAGGTAAGAAAATGCAGGAAAAACGGTAGAGAGAGAAGAAAAATAAAATTTAATTTTGGAATGTAATCACCTCGCTTTCAGCTGTTATAATTTTATGTTACTATTGCAATTTCAAGCACAAGATTTTGACATACAGGACTGCATTAGGCAATGCCAAAATTGCAATCTTAAACTAAAATTTGAACAACCGAAAGCAAGATTATATCACTTAAAAAAAAAATCACAGTAACTGTGGACCCATATTACAAAAAGGTAATAAAATTTTATTTATTCCATTCATCTCTGTCACTTTTAAATGCTTAGGTTTTCAGATTATCTTTACATTTACAACTCATTTTCTATTTTCATTCTGTCCAATTTTCTTGTTCTGACATCCTGCATGTATTTTCGTGGTACCCGTATGTCTTACCAGACACTTTAGGTCCAACCATTTCCCGCAGTCTCCAGAAAAAGGAGACCCAGGTACCAAAAGCCAGGAATTTTATACAGCACCAGTTCTACACTGCTGACATTAACAACATTAGACCACCAAGAACTGTGAATGTCAAACTTTTAGTTATTCTGCATTTTATGGGTAGTACTCTTCAGCATTGGAACTTCACATAGCTTGCATTTACTGCTGATACATTGGTCAGCAGAAAGTAACAAGTGTCTGGGGAAAAAACACAGATGACTCCCAAAGATTCCAAGACTTACCAACCGGGAAAGCGCCAGTAGATAGGCACAATGAATAAAACACACACACAGAATTCAAAGCTTTCGCAACCGGCGGCTGCTTCGTCAGGAAAGAGGGAAGGAAAAGGAAAGATGAAAGGATGTGGGTTTTAAGGGAGAGGGTAAGAAGTCATTCCAATTACCCTCTCCCTTAAAACCCACATCCTTTCATCTTTCCTTTTCCTTCCCTCTTTCCTGACGAAGCAGCCGCCAGTTGCGAAAGCTCGAAATTCTGTGTGTGTGTTTGTGTGTTTTATTCATTGTGCCTATCTACCGGCGCTTTCCCGCTTGGTAAGTCTTGGAATCTTTGTTTTTAATATATTTTTCCCATGTGGAAGTTTAAAAACAAAGATTCCAAGACTTACCAAGCGGGAAAGCGCCGGCAGACAGGCACAATGAACAAAACACACAAACACACACACAGAATTACTAGCTTTCGCAACCGATGGTTGCTTCTTCAGGAAGGAGAGGGAAAGACGAAAGGATGTGGGTTTTAAGGGAGAGGGTAAGGAGTCATTCCAATCCCGGGAGCGGAAAGACTTCCCTTAGGGGAAAAAAAAGACAGGTGTACACTCGCGCACACACACACACACACACACACACACACACACACACACACACACATCCATCCGCACATACACAGACACAAGCAGACATATTTAAAGGCAAAATATGACTGCTTGTGTGTGTGTGTGTGTGTGTGTGTGTGTGTGTGTGTGTGTGTGCGCGCACGTGTGTGCGCGCGAGTGTACACCTCAGTTTACTGCAGAATTCTTATGCATACCCTAATTTTGAAGACAGTGAATTTTCTCGACAGAGAAAAGCTACTAACCACAAATCAAGAGAGATTTAGAACCTATCATTCATGTGAAAGGCAATAGGCAGATTCCATTTTCCTAGAATTCTGTAAAGCACTTAACGCAGTGCTATACTGTAGGTTGTCAATGAAGATCCAAGCATACACAATAGATCCTTAGATACATGAGTGGCCTGAAGACTTTTTAAGTGACAGAACCCAATCCACTGTCCTGGAAGCAACCGCCAGGGGGAAAGAAAAATTTCATCTGGAATGCCTCAGGGAAGATTGATAAGACCACTCTTGTTCTCTATGCAAATAAATGATCTGACTGACAGGGTCAGCAGCAATCTGTGACTGTTTGCTGATGACAATGTAATATGTGGGAAAAAGTCATCCTTGAGTGGTTGTAGGAGCATAAAGGCTGACTTTGACAGAATTTCAATTTGGTGTGATGAATGGTATTTTGCTGTGAATATAAAAATGTAAGCCAATGCAGACGAGTATGAAAAACAATGCTTTAATGTTCAGATACAGTATCTGTGGTATGCTGCTTGTCTGATTAAATAGCAGGCATAATATTGCATACTGACATAAAACAGAAGAAGCACATAAGGTTGGATGTAGAGAAGGCAAATGGTTAACTATGATTTTTTCGGAAAATTCTAGTAAGTGTAGATCATCAATAAGGACACCATGTACATAACACCTGTACAAGCCATTCTGCAATACTGCTAGAGTGCTTGGGATCTCCACCAGGTTGATTAAAGGTAGACATCAAAGCAATTCCAATGCATGCTGCTCCAATTGTAGATTCAATCAACATGCAAGTGTTATGAAATGCTCCACAGACTCAAGTGGATATGCCTTGAGGCAGTTTTTTGCAAATCACTATTGACAAACTTTGAAGAAAGGGCATTTGCAACAGACTGCCGAACGATCCTACTGCTGCCAGCAACACAAAACTCACATAAGGACAATGAGGTCAAGACAAATCAGGGCTTGTACGGTACTGTATAGGTAGCAATTTCTCCTTCACTTAATTTGTGGAGGATATGAAGTGACTTGCATTTGGAAAATGTACCCTCCAACATGCACTATGTGACTACTTAGGGAGTATGTGAGTAAATGTAGATATACAGTGTAGAAAGAAAACCATGTAATGATCATCCCATGCCAAATGTCTTGAAATACTCACTTGACTATCATGTATTTCGATGAAAATTTGTGTGCATGCTCACACAATTCCCAGTAAACTTTGGTACAGTGACTAATTAAATACTTGTGGATATATAGTCATTTATTTGACCCCCAGAGTGCACCTTTCAACAGTGAACGCTTGAGTTTTTGGTAAATGTGAGACATATCATCTCAGGCAATTTTTTCTTAAAAGCTATGCCATATTACACAACTTTTTGTGGTCTCTTAAGCAAAATAATAAAAAGACAGTTTCATGAGCAATTTTCATAAGAACAATTTCAAGCAAAGTTGGAAAAAAAGCCACTCGAAAAGAAAGTGAATTCTTAATTTTTTATATCTCCAGACTGCATAATAAACCAGAAACTTTGGGTTAATAACTTCCCAAAATAGGGTGTCAGACACCCTACTGCTTTTCAGTAGTTTACAAGCTGACAACAAATTTGAGTGTTTTTGCAAAACTGCCAAAAACTGGCATTTTGAGCCCAATTTTACAAAAAGGCATTTTCTGTAAAATCTCTTAAACCATTTTCATTAGAAAGAAAACATTACAAGTCAACTGTAATTTTGATTTTGGAATGCCAGAAAACAAGGCTCTAAAAAATGCAACAAAATTCCAGTGCTCATTTGACGTCTTTCATTCTGTTTAGTACTATCTGGAAAAGTAATATAAAATGTCCTGGTGAATAGCATGTGAGCTGGAGTTAGAATAATAAGAAAAACAAAAACAGAAGGAATGTCCTTTGTCCCCACTCATCATGATATATTTTTGCTAGTTGTTCTGTTTTAAAAATGACATACCATCTTGTTTCTCTACTGTAATAGCTACAGAATCAAGCTAATTACAAGCTTCAAGGACTGGAGATCTTGGTAATACAACTGTTCCAGAATAGCTGCAACACAAACCCTACAAACTACTTTCAAGTTTTAGCTCATTACTGCATTGTTTACATCTAGCACAATCTGCCCGACATGTTTGGAAAAATATTTATGTTAATGATAATTTTGCATATATGTTTTTATTTTTAAACGCTATTGATATGCTAGTTTACTTCTGGTTTGATGTATAGCATTTTCTGTGTTCACACAGTTCGCAGTTTATGTGGAACGAAAGCATACTGATGAAAAATTTTGTAAATGTTTTGCTACGCTCAATAGTGGCCCAACCACTGACAGTTTCAAAGTGAGGAAACCAGCATCCCCATCGCCATAGGGGCCACGCCAAATAGTTGTGCAACAGGAGCCACGAATGAGTTTCTTGACACAGGATCCCTAGCCTGATGAGAGTTTCTCCATACAGGATCCCAAACCTGATGATACACTTCTTTAAGTGACCCATGTCATAGCTACAAGAGATCTCTCAGACACCTGCACTTGTGTTTACTCCAAGCTACTCGAATTTTTAGAGATTTCATTAATTTGCTGTTGAATATCACGAGGAAAACTATGCTGATGGGCAGACTGTGTCCCTCATCATGCTGGGATAACTGCAATAATGTGCTGTTTTGTGCTTGCCGCTCCTTGATGCCAATAAAATGAATTTTCTGGCCCATGTGGGTGCATGAAGCTTATTTAAGTGTCCTTCTGCTCAGAGGAAGTCTTGCAGATGTTACCAACACACCACCCTTTTTCATAAATGCATGCAACATATTGCCATTGCTGGTGGTCAGATGTTAATATACCACCTCCACTAATTTCACTAATTATGAATGTAAAAGATAATACAACACTTGAAATTCTGTTGACCTGAATTATTGTTTCATCAGTGCTGATTTTCTCTGACTCCTGCTACAATATACTCCCATTTAAACCTATCTTCTTGTGTGCTTTATTTTGTTCAATCTAGTTTTTGCTGATGAAAGCAAATTTAGCATTATCAAATCTCGGTGGAGATGCAAAATCGATCTACAGGCATTAGACTGACTACTAACTGGCAGTTGCAAATCTGCACTCACTGCTGATCACTTTGTTTTAGCTTCAGTCACATGGCAAAGTGACTTACCAGACTTGCAGCTAAATAATTCCAAAAATCTCTTTTACAATTACAACAAACAGAAAATTTTTGAAATTTTTCCATTTGCTGTTGGAACCATTAGAGACAATGGCTGCAGGATATCTGTGCAAACTGTGTTTTTACATATTTGATCAGCTCTCTGATACGAAAAAATCCCAAGTGCTCTAAATATCATGTTCACTACAAATGTCATGTAGCAGACAGTCCCTGTAGAGACTCCAATTCCACATTCTGATTTTGGTGAAAATAGATGACAACTGAATGGATTGTTGTTTGACTATTTTCCCAGTGGAAACTTTGCACTGCATTCTGAATAATAAATGAATAATTTTTGGCCAAATCCTCCATAATAATACGCTCACTTTATTTAGTTCACATTTAAAGAAATTGAAAAGCGAACTTGGATGTCTGGTGATGTAATGATGACATGACAAACTCCAAATTTTTCCCCTATTTTTTCAATAAATTCACACACTGTCATTTGCTTCTTGTCTTGAGTGGTATGGGTACATTGCTTATACACAATAACTGCATGTGTGACAAGCTCTTTGAAACAGCTGGAAATTGCATGAACACAAACTGCAGCATTCCAGCTGATATAACCGTTACACATCATTTTGCTCTAAGTTCACAAAATTTTGAAAATCCGATTTCTGGCCTATTTCAATTCCTGTAGCACACATATATATGTTTCCAGTAAATTGTAAAGTAACAATATTTTTGGCAGGTCTGTCTTTGTGTCCCAAAGTCTAATTGGCATACTATTCTTTTTCCAGGGTCATTCTCTGCTGACTTCCTAATCTTAAAAAAAATTTGGCTTCTGCTATTGACATCTGCTTATATTTGTAATCCATGTTGATTTTCTGGAAGTGCTGGAATGTGCTTCTTTGCTTTAAGCTTTCCAACAATTTACCGTTCTTTCCTATACTACAAAAGATGTTTCTGATTCTCTGATTGTCTTGATTATATGTGTCATGGTTAAAATTTGCAGCTGTTCCTTATGATTGGATTCCTGAATCTTGCCCTTCAGTTCAGTCAGCAAATGTGCAGTCAGCATAATTTTCAAAATGCTTACTTTTACTGGCATGAAGAATTTGATGATTTACACCCATAGCATCTGCAATTTGATTTCCAATTGCACTCTGTGCCTTTTGAATTTTCTTCTTCACACACAATATTATGAAAATATTGTTGCATTCCATAGTGGATTTTACATTTTTTACTTCTTCATACACAGATGTTTACTACTGGTGATGACTGTTCATTTTATGGATGAAATACCATCTGATGATAAGTTACGGTTCAAATCTTCATCTGGTGAATTAACACTTCGTTTGGTGAAAAGTCCTCATCAGACAGTGATTATGAAGCTGAAAACTGCCTTCAGATGTTTATTTAAAGCAGCCCTGGAAGCTGGATAAAATTATCTGACTTGACTTAATGTTACGAATCAACTTCTTCATCAGGGACAAATTCAAAAATATTTAAAAAATCATCTTCATTAATGTTGTTGTACTAAGAATAAAAATGCACATAGTTTGAACAAGGCTCCATAAGAATGAAACAAATGGAAGTATAGCCAATTGTTAATTATTGATATGGTATTTTCCATAAACGGTGTACCTTGTGATACCTTCCGTGTGAAATTTGTCGATTAAATAGTTACAGGCAGTATATTTATTTAAAAGTGCTGGAATACAGACTTCTTTTGAAACCCATAGCCATTTCACAGACTACGTTCACATTAAAAAATATATTTAAAAAATCACACAGAACACACTTTGCAAAGCATTACATACAATAGTAACTGTAAACGTTTTAATCATGCAAGGCGCAGTTCAACACCTAGGGCTGATTGTGTAGGAAAAAATGTTTGTTCGAATAGAAACCAGGTGATATCAGGTGTTCCCCAGGGAAGTGTCCTGGGACCTCTACTGTTCCTGATCTATATAAATGACCTGGGTGACAATCTGAGCAGTTATCTTAGACTGTTCGCAGATGATGCTGTAATTTACCGTCTAGTAAGGTCATCCGAAGACCAGTATCAGCTGCAAAGCGATTTAGAAAAGATTGCTGTATGGTGTGTCAGTGTGTGAGATGATCCACATGAGTTCCAAAAGAAATCCGTTGGAATTCGATTACTCGATAAATAGTACAATTCTCAAGGCTGTCAATTCAACTAAGTACCTGGGTGTTAAAATTACGAACAACTTCAGTTGGAAGGACCACATAGATAATATTGTCGGGAAGGCGAGCCAAAGGTTGCGTTTCATTGGCAGGACACTTAGAAGATGCAACAAGTCCACTAAAGAGACAGCTTACACTACACTCGTTCGTCCTCTGTTAGAATATTGCTGCGCGGTGTGGGATCCTTACCAGGTGGGATTGACGGAGGACATCGAAAGGGTGCAAAAAAGGGCAGCTCGTTTTGTATTATCACGTTATAGGGGAGAGAGTGTGGCAGATATGATACACGAGTTGGGATGGAAGTCATTACAGCATAGACGTTTTTCGTCACGGCGAGACCTTTTTACGAAATTTCAGTCACCAACTTTCTCTTCCGAATGCGAAAATATTTTGTTGAGCCCAACCTACATAGGTAGGAATGATCATCAAAATAAAATAAGAGAAATCAGAGCTCGAACAGAAAGTTTTAGGTGTTCGTTTTTCCCGCTCACAGTTCGGGAGTGGAATAGTAGAGAGATAGTATGATTGTGGTTCGATGAACCCTCTGCCAAGCACTTAAATGTGAATTGCAGAGTAGTCATGTAGATGAAACCAAAAAATGGAATTTATCAAGTGTGATTAACTCCCATTATCAGAGGCACAAAAAAGAGAATGCTATCCTTTTTGCTGGATTCTTTATCCCCTTCCCATTTCACAGAACTAAACACTTCACAGATGTTTAAAATAAAAACAAAAGACTACTTTTTTACAGTTTGTAGAATTTTTCTGGGCCAAATTCACTTCTTATTGATTAGAATTTCTGTTATTACTTTCCCCAAACACTACTAAATGTTGTAAAACATACTAAACTGTCAGATTTAATTTGAGTATCAGCAGAATACAGGTGTATTTTTGCTGCACACGAACCTTTTCATTCCCTCAAATTGTAAACTCCTGGAAAGAAGTAGGAGAATTAAATTGTATATTCTAAGGTCTTGTGCTGGTAAAGTATTACAATAGATGCCACAGAGCTATTCCAGAATAGGGAGAGCCTTGTAATTCAGTTCACGTGAAGGGGAAGTATAAAGTAAAGTGGCTGTGAGAATTTGGATTGAGGAGGGAGGTGTGTCAGTTGTGTGAGCTGTCGTGCTAAGGTGACTTGGTGGCTTAATGACTAACACACCTGCCTAGTAAGCATGAGACCCAGGTTTGATTCCTGGCCTTGGTACAAATTTTCACTTTCCGCTTAAGACTGTATACATAAAATCATATCTGTATGATACCAGTAATGTCTCTGAAACTGTGTCATATCATTTGACTTTACATCAAACTATCTATATGAAAATTGCTCACATTTCTTTTATTTTGTATTTGAATAAAGAATGTGTGTAAGTTGTAAGTAATGGCCTAGTTTTGTTTCCTTCAAGGGAATATTGCACAACATATTATGTTTCAAAGTTGTCAAAAACTCAGTGGTAAACTGTTGAAAGCTGAACTATGACAATATCTCTGCAAGTAAACATTAGCATTTAATTGTATTAAAAACAAAGAATCCAAGACTTACCATGCGGGAAAGCGCCGGTAAACAGGCACAATAAAATACACACAAACAAAATTACGAGCTTTCGCAACCGGCGGTTGCTTCGTCAGGAAAGAGGGAAGGAAAAGGAAAGATGAAAGGATGTGGGTTTTAAGGGAGAGGGTAAGGAGTCATTCCAATCCCGGGAGCGGAAAGACTTACCTTAGGGGGAAAAAATGATAGGTATACAGAAGCACGCACGCACGCACGCACGCACACACATCCATCCATACCTGTGCGAGTGCGAGCAAGTATATACCTATCCTTTTTTCCCCCCTAATGTAAGTCTTTGTGCTCCCGGGACTGGAATGACTCCTTACCCTCTCCCTTAAAACCCACATCTTTTCATCTTTCTTTTTCCTTCCCTCTTTCCTGACGAAGCAACCGCCGGTTGCGAAAGCTCGTAATTTTGTGTGTGTGTTTGTGTGTATTTTATTGTGCCTGTCTACTGGCACTTTCCCGCTTGGTAAGTCTTGGATTCTTTGTTTTTAATATGTTTTGTCCCATGTGGAAGTTTCTTTCTATTTTGTTTACCATTTAACTGGGAACATGCACATAATCACATAAAATTTCTTCAAAATCCGCGACGATCATAAAGGAAATTTCTCCGAAATAAGACCACTTGACATGGAATGCCCCATAATTCAATTTGTCAGTGATTTGGTATATTGTGAAATTAAGTACACAGCAACAATGGGTCTAACACAGCTGGGCATTAATCCAAACTGAATTTGGACATCGGATATGGGTATGTCATTCAATGCTGTTCCAACTCCATGAAAGAATTCCTCAAATCATAGTGCCTGCCAAGTGGTGGCATACCTGTAACACGGTAACCCATGACTAAATGTTTTCAGTGAGTGAGGTATCTAGTAAATGAACTTGTCAGAATATCAGCCAAACACACTGTGTGTCAATGTAGGTCCAGTGCAGTGAACACGGAGTCTCACTGAGTGACGTCAAAAACATAATGGCTTTTATCCAAGTAACTGGATAAGTGAACTAGAGATTACTGTGTTGTGTACACAATGGCAGCCCCTACCATCACTCCAGGCTGGCCCTCAAGACAATTACAAATGCAATAGGCAGATGTTCGTTCTCCCTGAGCCCTCACACACATAAATACTGTGATGCTGTATGCAGAAATGGGAATCATCTGAAATGAATGACATGATGCAAGCTCCTACCTTAAACATCGTCACTGAGCGCACCACTCTTGACACACCTCTCTTTTAGTGTATCAAGAGAAGCCTCAAAAATGGTTGTTGTGCTGACAATCCGTGGTTCTCCAGGCATCCTCACATTTCCGTAGGGATACTTTACTCGCTTGCAAACAACCCCATTTCCTGACTCAAAGTCAGGTCGTACCACCCTGCATGGCCAAGGGAACAATACGTCTGTCATCTCGGGTATTAGATGTGTGGGGCAATTGAGATCCTGCATCATGTTCAGTACAGCCCTGCAGATGCTGAAGATGATCACATTCACAGATTCCATATTCACATGACATTTTTAGGATCACAAACAACATTAGCAGCAGTTCTTTCCTTACTTAGAGAATGTAGGCAGCATGACTCCTACTTTGTGCAGGTATGCTGAAATGCTAATTGTTTACATGAATGTAGTACACTTCATGCCATTTTGAAATTTGTTGCAAACCTTCTTTATAGTGTTGTAATTTTAATGGCCAGCAGTGGGTTTTTAGTTTGGGTGGCACTAAGAATTTTAAGGGCACACCAACATCTTCAATTACCTTCATATTAACACTTTGGTGACCAAACCCAAGTGCAACTCTCGCCATGAAACTGTGCTCAAAAGACAAATGAAAGTGGCCCAGAGAACAGAGTTCCAGGGTACAAAGAAATGCAGCTGAGGAAAGGGAATACAGTACTAACCAGGCTACTGCAGATGCTGAAAGTGATCAAATTCATCTCTTGGCACTTTTTGTTTCTGGTCAGCAATTTGCTCGAGGAGGACTCAAGAGGAACTGTTGGAATTGCGGCAGTCTCATCCAAAATGTTCTGTTGCAGCTCTTTAACAACACACAAAATAATTGCTCACTGACAGCTCATTTGACATGGGTGGCCAGACTGACCTCTACTAACAATTCTGTCAGCCATGAAGACTGTGTAAACATGCTCCAAGGTTCGGCTGGCTGTACAGCAGTTGCTAAATCCTGCTGAAAGTAACTGTAATTATTTTCCTACTCAGTTAATCTTGCCACAAATGGTTTCAAAATGTTGGCAATGTAATGTGCCGAAGTCAGTGTCTGATGAAAGAAGATGGGATCAATAAAATGCAGTGCACACGTTGCATCCCAAACCCCAACCTTCTGATCCTGCAATGGTGTTTGGTACCTGTGATTTTGTGAGCTGACATAGCTCCTCTCATCAGATATGAAGAACAGATCCATGTGCAAGCCATTCACTGTTATATCAGTGAACAACTGCTCACAAAACTGGAGGTGCTGAGGATCATCTGCTGGTTTTAATGCATGAACAAGAGACATTTGGTACGTTGCATGTGAAGGTCCACGTGATATGCTGACCTCTTGCGACAGGTGTCGGGCTGATTTGGTAGGACTCTGAAGCATTTTCTGGTGAGAAGGCACATTTTGGAATGTTTTTTGACTTGTTCAAAACCAATCCTGTCTGAAGCAATTTTCACACTAGGCACTGCATGGCACACTTTGCTAGCATTTTGATACCATTAAACTTCTAAGCAATCAACTGTCTGCACCATTTCCATGACTTTGTTGTCATGTAACTTTCCATAATGAGCACCCACTGCTCCACTGTGAGTACCACCATCCCTTTTGCACTGCTCCACTCACAATGGCACAGCCCGCACTACGCTCTGAACCAGTGTGGATCAAATGGCAGGCATACACATGGTGTGCACATCATGGGGTGTGGTTATATGCGTACATTCACGTCCAATCGTATCCACTTGCCCAGACCACTTTTATTTGCCAACCCCTTCATATCTCAGGTTGCAATGTTCCACAATACACCAGACAACTATTATTCCAAAGCTAGACTGTTTTATACAAAAGCAATGTATGGACATCTCGCTACCTGCTCCTTGACAGGTGTTGTCCTCTGTTGTCAGTTTGCAGAATTATTTTAATAGAAGTAGAAGCAAATGTAACAGCTACTGCCACAACCTTCTGGATAGCATTGGAAGTTCACTGAGGCTTTTTGCGGATGATTAGTATATCGAGACGTTGTAACAATGGAAAATTGTACTGAAATACAGAAGGATCTGCAACGAATTGACGCATGGTGCAGGGAATGGCAATTGAATCTCAATGTAGACAAGTGTAATGTGCTGCAAATACGTAGAAAGAAAAATCCTTTATCATTTACCTACAATATAGCAGGCCAGGAACTGGAAGCAGTTAATTCCATAAATTATCTTGGAGTAGGCATTAGGAGTGATTTAAAATTAATAAAATTAATCTTCGGTAAAGCAGGTGCCAGACTGAGATTCATTTGAAGAATCCTACGGAAACGCAATCCGAAAACAAAGAAAGTAGGTTACAGTAAACTTGTCCGCTCACTGCTTGAAAACTGCTCACTGATGTGGGATCCGTATGAGATAGGGTGGATAGAAGAGAGAGAGAAGATCCAACCAAGAGCAGCGCGCTTTATTATAGGATCATTTAGTAATCGCAAAAGCATTACGGAGATGATAGATAAACTCCGATGGAAGACTCTGCAAGAGAGACTCTCAGTGGCTCGGTACGGGCTTTTGTTGAAGTTCCAAGAACATACCTTCACCGAGGAGTCAAGCAGTATATTGCTCCCTCCTATGTATATCTTGCAAAGAGACCATTTGGATAAAATCAGATCCCACACAGAGGCATACAGACAATCTTTCTTTCTATGAACAACACAAGACTGGAATAGAAGGGAGAATCGATAGAGGTACTCAAAGTACCCTCCATCAGGTGGCTTGGAGTATGGATGTAGATGTAGATTACTGAGCCATTGTATGCTTGCACTGTGGTGAGATTCTGTGTTTACCCTTAGGGTTTTGATGTTTTCTGCAATTCTGCTACAAATATATCATCTCTTGGATGAATAAGAAATTTTGGAAACTCTAGAGGAAAAAATGAATGATTCTGGACTGGCAGAAATATCTGATTGGGTACAGTCTGAAGTAATTGGTGAAGGACTCTTCCAGAAAGGCACAACACTGTCTCAATAGTACCTAGTGCAACTATCAGCAGTAGGCTTTGAGGAAGACATTTCCCTGATAAAACTCATACAAGTGAGATGAAGCAGCAAACAACACTGCTTTGCAAGATTTGTTCGAAGAAGATGAAACAACGTATTGCTGCAAGCAGGAAGGCAACAGGTTGGTTGGCCGATTTGGGGGAGGGTACCAAACAGCGAGGTCACTGGTCCCATAGGATTAGGGAAGAATGGGGAAGGAAGACAGGTGTGCCCTTTCAAATGAACCATCCTGGTGTTTGCCTGAAGCAATTTAGGGCCATCATGGAAAACCTAAATCAGGATGGCCGGATGTGGGTTTGAACCGTCATCCTCCCGAATGCAAGTCCAGTGTACTAACCACGCGCCACCTTGCTCAGTAGCAAGTTGGTACTGCCCTGATTGCAACATACTTCTCTGCACACCATAATGTTCCAGACTTATCCATACAAAAGCCAATTACATGCGAAACTGTTTGAAAACTCAGCTCACACTTTTTTCCCATTAAGGATAGTTATATTTTCTGCCAGCATTACTGTAAAATTTGTTATGTCAAAGAACTAAAATAAAAGTGAACAATAAAATTCGAAGCTTAATCTTTTTCAACGTGTACTGCCCTGTAAAATATCTCAGAGAACCAACCTGGAAAAAAAAAGTTCGTCTTAAGATAATCCATGATTCCTACTGCTCACAATTTTTGATCCAATATGTTGCTTACTGTATGGTTACAAACATGATAAACATATATACATAACAGATGCACAAGTTCTGTTGCATTTTATAACAGCTGAAAGGGCAGTCATTCAGCCTCCACTTTCTTTTACAATTGTTTCAGAATATCTTGTCCAAAACTGGTGCGTGGCTTAGAACGTAACTGTGAAGCCACAGTGCATTTACCTTAATACAAGGGCATATAATGAAGAGGTGTTGCTAAGATCCATAGGCACATTCAATTAGGGTATATAGGAACAGATTCTTTGGCTTCTCCCAGCGTAATTCATGATGAAATAGTTCATGGTTGAAAGGACAGATGACATCGTTCAACAGGTGCAGTTTTAGAGCTTAGCAACCGCACTGCCATCATAACGCACCTGATGATATCAATATGGTTGCTTGCCATAATAGTGTGTCTGTTGGACACTGAGGCTGGCCTTTGACCCACGAGCTGTTCTGTCAAAATTGTGACTGCTGCAAAACAGCCTCTTGTTTCATCCCACAATGTGTTTATAAAATATTCTATTTAACTTCTGTCATTGGTTTCTTCATGCATTTGCTACCCTCTTCAAACAAATAATTGATCCCAGAGCTGAATTTCCACATCAAATTACAACGGCTCATTTGTTAGCAAATATATATGATGCAGAATGTCTTTATCAGTCTGGACAGGTAATTAGAAGTCACCTTTGAAAAAAGAGAGAAGTAAGAATGCCAGTTAGGAAGAAGACTGTAACTGCCCACACTGTTTTATTTCTCCTTAACTAGTTTCGGGGCTAGGCTCATTTCAGGAGGGCAGTGACAATTTCCCATATGAATTTCATATTTTACGATGAGAAAAAATTTACTTTGTATATCAAGACATGTCTCCAATCTAGCACATGATTCAGCGTGTCACAAAACAATGATGCAGACCTCTAAATCGCAACATAGAAAGCACATTTTGCTCAAGATAAAAAGTGAAATTTGTACAAGAAGTCCTCACTGTCATCTAATTTTAGGTTAAAGCCTGGAATTAGTTATGAAGAAATAAATTTTTCATTAATGACAATATTATGAACAGGATAGATTGCTGCTTACCATATAGTGCAGATGCCGAGTTGCAGACAGGCACAATAAAAATACTGCCAAACAAGTAAGCTTTTGGTCAAAAGGCCTTCTGAATTAGAAAATATACCCCCCCCCCCCCCCCCACACACACACAAACACGTGCACGACCATTGTCTATGGCTACTGAAGTGCTGGTGTGTGTGTGTGTGTGTGTGTGTGTGTGTGTGTGTGTGTGTGTGACTTGCATTTCTGTGAACGTGCTTGTGTATGCGGGTATGTGTAAGTGTGTTTCCTAATTCAGAAGCTTTTTTGACCAAAATCTTACTTGTTTAGCAGTCTGCGAGTTATCATTTCCCCTATATGGTGAGTAGCAATTTATCTATTTCATAGTATTGCCATTATACTGGATTTTCCATTGTTTAAATTTTTTATTAAAAATATTGTGACTGATTGCAGTTTTCATCCTCACTGACATTTCTGGTAACAGCTGTGATATGATCCAGCCCTCATGCATAAAATAATGAGAAAGATTGTTTTAACTCACCCACTAATTTCCTCAAACAGTGCTGTCCGCTCTTTGGGATTTTTCATTGCTATAGATTCCACAGCCCCTTGAAATACAAGAAAATTCTTGGCCTTTGCATTAATGCCTAGCTTTTCTAAATCAGCAAGATACACCTGGCTGCTAACAGACTGAAAAAGAGGTACAAGTTATAAGAACTATTGAAATTGATAAAAGAAATGGTGACTTAATTAAAACAAGCATTAAAAAAGTAGTTGTGGAAATCTCCACCACATTTTTAAATTTCTATTCAGTATGGTACAGTTATCCAATTACAGTAGTAATGCATAGGCTAGAAACAATACAACTTTTAAAAAAATCATAATATTATCAATTAATGCTGAATATTGTTTTGAAAATTCTCTCGTTATTACATGCCCTAATACCAAGCAGTTTCATTCTGAGTGATTTATGGGCTCATATCACGATGTCTAGCAAAATTTTTAATTTCAATAACTGCAATGGAAAGAGTAATACAGATTGGTTTTTATTCTGATACTTTGATTCCATCATTTTTCAACTAGCAAAAAGTGTTTTGTGGTAATAACTGTTTGAAGGTCTAGTAACTCTTCCCATAAAGTTGAAATTATTGAAAATTAATCAGCGGCATTTTCAATTCCTTGTTCTTCACAAAAAAATATATATATATATTTTAATACTTTCAAAAATTTAAGCATTTATATAAAACCATTGTCAAAGTTTTCATCCAGCATTCACAAAAACTGGTTAAGGTTTTGCTGCTGAATACCCACTCCTCCCAACCATACAATATTCCTTGAAACTACATGGACACATTACATTAAAGCTTTAAGTGTTTTAAACAAAAACTGAAACAGTCTGCTGACCCCCACAAATAAAATTGAAAAAGTGCAAATGATAACTCTATATAATAGGAGGAGAGTATGAAAACATTACACTTCTACTGTTCCCTCTTAAAATTATGTAACAAGTATTCATGAGAGCTGCTCAATTTCAGTAGGACCAGGTTTAACAGTAGTTCCATCTGACCCTGACTATTTCTCTCTCTCTCTCTCTCTCTCTCTCTCTCTCTCTCTCTCTCTCTCTCTCTCACTCACTCTCTCACACACACACACACACACACACACACACTAGAAGAAAGTCTGAGACACTGTGGGCATGTAGGAAGTGGACAAAGCAGTACAATTCCAGAGCAATATATTAATAGATTAGTAAAGTCACAAGACTTTAAAATACAAACAATGTTTCAAAAACAGTAAAGCATGATGGGGCATGTACAGATTCTTTAAAGAATTTGTAATAATTGTTGTCAATGATATTATCTGTTTGAATTCTAGTGATGCATCCCACAAAGTTTGATGACTGAAAATTAATCAGCAGTGCTTTCAACTCCCTGTACATGATGTGGATGGAGATAAAAGAATCTGGAATTAAAAAGAAACTTAAATCAGTCAACAAAGGGAAGAACACTGGACATTATGTGTCACCTCTTCAATTCTCCACTGTTTATGTGAAAGCAATCGCTACCTTTCTAGCAGCAG
Source organism: Schistocerca gregaria (assembly GCF_023897955.1). Lineage (NCBI taxonomy): Eukaryota > Metazoa > Arthropoda > Insecta > Orthoptera > Acrididae > Schistocerca > Schistocerca gregaria. The sequence goes on from NC_064922.1 coordinate 663,099,144, forward strand.
TTTATTGTAAAGTATTGAAGCAATGTAGTGTCCAATGTGACTATACAGGGGCACCAGTCATGCCATTTTTCATGAAGTCGAAGAGGACAGATGTATAAAACTGCAGACAGGTATCGCTGATATTACTGTGTTATAAAATTATGGAATGTGTTTTTTGCTTGTATAAGATAACTCTTTATGCTATGAATTACTTCTCTGCAGGGCTAACACCAATTTCACATGAACCAGATGCATGAGCCCAGCTCGCTCTGTTCATGACACCAAAACATTTCTAGACTGTGGGGATTGGGTCAACACCCTACATACCAACTTCAGGAAATGGCATCTAGTAAAAAAATACAATCTCACAAAATACCGGACCAGATGAGGCATTGGATGGAAGACATTTTCACCAGCAGAACTATGAAAACTGGATAGTGGAAAACTGTTGCCTGTAAAAAAAAAGCTCACCACTTTCTGCTTAAAAATTACAAGGTGTGATTGGAAAGTTTTAAGAATGGGCTTGTAATTGTACAATGGTAGTACTTACAAGCTACTGTGATGCATCTCCTTATAGTCCCCTTCTGACTGAAAACACTGACTCCAAAGGTGTTTCCATTTTTGGAAACATTCCTGGAATTTTTTTTTCCTGAAGGGCATTAAGGACACACTCCGTATTTGCCTGGATGTCTTCAATTGAGTCAAAAGGATACCTTTCAGTGAAAATTTCTGTTTAGGGAACATGTAGAAGTCCACAAGGGCCAAATCAGGGGAATATGGTGGTTGTGGAAGCACAGGTATTTTGAATTTGGTCAAAAATTCAATTATGAAGGAAGCACGATGAGCCGGAGCATTGTCATGGTGTAGCACCCAACTCCTGTCTTTCCACAATGCAGGCCCTTTCTTCCGAATCTTTTCATGCAAACACTCAAGGACACATTTGAAGTATTCCTGGTTAACTGTCTGTCCTCCTAGGGCAAATTCATGGTACATAATACCAGTAGAATCGGAAAAAAAAATCACCAACATTGTCTTCACCTTCGACTGAGTTGGTCGACCATATGCATATACGCACAATTTCTCACCTGTAATTACCAATGTAACAAATCTGGGTCACTTTTAGTCCAATTAATCAGTTTTTGGCACACTTCAAGTTGGTATTGTCTCTGGTCACTAGACAAAACTTTTGGAATGAATTTTGCAGACACTCGACTCATGTTCAGATCTTCAGTTAAAATTGCCTGAATTGCATAGAAACTTAAATTAAGTTCATAAGCCAGCTCCCTAATTGTAAGTCTATGATTAGAGTGCAAAGTCACGAACTTTCATAACATTTTCATTCGTTTTTGAGGTGGAAGGAGGGCTGGACTGTGGTTCATCTTCAAATGACTCGCGGCCATTTTTAAATTTGTTGAACCAGACAAAAACATTTGACTGGCCCATACAAATATCTCCAAGAACTATTTTTAATAGTTCATAAGTCTCATAAGCTGATTTCCCGGTTTTAAAACAAAATTTCACACAAACTCGTTGCTCCATTTTAAGTCCATTTTCACACTAACAGAATCTGGCAACAAGCACTAACAGACCCGCACTCAACCAGCTGCCATAACGAACTGAATAAATGAAACAGTTTCCTGTCAGAGGGCATTCAAGGACAAGGCAATGACTCGCTCCCCACCCACTATGTACCTGCCCGCCAAACCAGTAAGCAGTAGTGGATCCATTCTTAAAACTTTCCAATAACACCTCGTATTCTACATCCTATATGGAAGTCCTGCTTGTGTGTATGGCAAGTGACAATCTTGGCTGGGGTGGTTGTTTTCCACAGAGACAAAGGAGAGGGAGGGAGTTAGGACATGCTCATGTGGAACATGTAAGTCATGTAAGGGATATGGCAAGCGCACATACTGGGAAGCAAGCAGCACGATTTGGTGCACGGCAAGGGTTTGCCAAGAAAACAGCACACTCGGAAGTGTGGAGGGTTTGGACAAAGAGAACGAACTAAGGAAGGGAAGATAAAAGTAGGGCTAGAATGTATTAGAGAAGAAATGGGGAGTGTGAGTATGCCATGCAGACAGTTAAATGGAGTGGGAAAAGGAACTGAGTGATGTGGAGGACAAAGACCAGCACAGACTGAAACCATAAGGGTTGAAGGAATTTCACACCAGTGCAATTCAGATACATCCGCTTGATATGGGGGAGGGGTGGTAGCTGTTCCCAGATGGATGAATTGTGAAGCAGCTGCTAAAGTACACCACATTATGTTTCACAACTTCAAGGTCCAGTTGGTTCTTTATGACACTTTGGTAGTGTCCATTCCTACAGATGAAGAGTTTCTTTGAGGTCTGATCCACATAGAAATCTACACAGTGGTTGCAGTGATGATGTGGTTATACTGGTAACTGGTGGATGTTCAGGATTTGTTTTGTATCTAAGACTTGTGTAGATCTGCACCAGCAGGGATTGGGGTTGGGAGCAGGAAAGCATACAGATGAACAAGGTCATAGTGTGGATTTGGGGTTGTAGAAAGTTGTTTAGAAATGGGGTGCACAATGAAACGTACTTGTAGGGCTGGTGGAGAAGATGTTTCATTATACCAGTCCTGCGTGGCTTTGAGGAAGATACTTATCTGTGGGCAGCCAGAAGGTGTGTGAATAATGTTACATGTGCGTGATGTCATGAGAGATCTGTTCCTGGATTATGTCAAGCTGGTAAACTTCATTGTGAAAACTTCAGTAGAACCTTAAGCGTACTGAGGAAAGGACTGCTTGTCAGTGCAGATGAGCTATCAGAGAGGTGAAGGTTAACACTTAAGAAGTGGCTTGGTGATATAAAGATGACAAAATGAAATGAATGGAAAAGGTGTTGAGATTATTAAGGGATGAGAATAAGGCGACTTCATATTGTGTCCATGTCATCACTGAATCTGAACCAAATGAGGGGTTTAGAACTCTGGATACTTAGAATTCTTCCAGATGGCCTACAACAGGTTTCAACAGATGGTGCCTTCCAAGAGCCCATACACACGGTTTGCAGATCACAGTTGAAAATGAACTCGGCATTTGAATTTTACTGCTAGCAATATTTTCAACACAAAAACCAACACTGTTAACAAGGATGGAGTTGCATTTCCATATGTGATCAATGAGTAGAACAGTTACAGCACACTACATTTTCTGTGTATTATCATTACAAGTGAGGAAGAAAAATTGTCGCTTGTGAGCACTAACATGGTCAACACAAACCCTGAAAAAAATAATCATTAAAATATGTGCACAAACTGAGATTCATGCACAGTACAGGGTTATTCATAAGTACTGCCACAGTTTCAAAACATGATTGTGTGAAAACTACAATATGCACAGAAGATGACACCGATCAGTTTAGATTCATAATACATGCTGCAATGTAGTTGCAGAGTGCACCACTAGCAGGCAGGTGTCTCAGTACAAGCAGACAAACAGTCTGCTGTGTATTGCTGCATTGAATCAGTTCGTACCTACTAATAGGCAACCCAGTGAACAGAGTTCCAAAGCAGGCTGCTGTCATTGCACCTTTCTGGTAGGTGCAACAGCAGCTTCAATTAAGTGAATGCACAATTCACATTTGCTGCATCACAAACAATGTCTAATAGATTCATATGTAATTTGAGTTAAAAACATGGAGAGCTGCTCTATTTTTTGTATGTTTTGTTGTTTTCACATAGATGACTTCTGAAACCATGAGGCACTTAACAAATAACCCTGTATGTTGTGATCTCAATGTGCTTGACTGTCAAGCTTAATGAGTGTAATGAATGTTTGTTACCCAACCTAACAATAATAATTAAAATAAAAGAAGTTCAACTGTACAAATATCTCTTATCAATAGCCTAGGCTTCACACAGACAACCCCCCCCCCCCCAACAATCTCTATTAGAATGATATAAAAGAGCTATACTGTGGGGTACAAGACCCACCCCCCATCCACAATCTTCAGTGAACCTGAAAACCTTCAAACTTCCAAAATTCCACCATTTGTACTTCACCCTGAGTCATTTGATTCACACAGCAGATCATTTTGCCAACAGCTGTTAGACTGGTTTCCATAGCTACAGCAGTTTCGCACTTATGCATGTTAGCAAAAAGGACATTCATTGAAAGTACATAACATTCTGTGTAAAAATGTTTTGCTCTATAACACATTTTACATTTTTTCGCTGTATCAAACCAGCCATCAATCATTAAAAAAAATAGCAGGTTGTGAGGATGAGACAGATGAAAACTTTAAGTGAGGCATGAAAGAGAAAATTGAAGCCAGTTGCCATTAAGTCGGTATAATGCCCCTAACAGTGCAGTAGCTGTTCTCTGTGGCTCATGGCTGTTTTTCGAGGAGGGTAGGGCTCATAATTTAGTTTCAGGTGGGCAAGTAAGTTTAAAAATTAATACAAACTTTCTTATTAATTTGTTAACATAACACTAATACTGAACAATACAGTACTGTACAGCTAGCACCTAGCATCCAGCTACCTTTCATACAACTGAGTATAGCAAGTGGCTGCCTTTCTCGCCAGCTAGCTACACGGTTCTGGCACTGACAGGATAACCATCCAATGCAAACACAGGCTTGCAGGATCCTTCCCTCTACAGTCTCCAGTGGTCGCTATGCTTCCTGGTCTCACCAACAGGGGCACTGCTGCTACATCACTACCACCAGTCACGTATGTCTAAGTGCTGGCTATTTAAGTCACCACTTGGCTGATTTATGCCAGATGGTACATTGGGAGTCGCGCCATGGCCAAGTGCTGTCTGTCAGGTCCCTCAATATGGAGCTCCCTTTGTTAAGTGCACCAGCAACTCTTAAGAAGTTCAGAAGTCAACTCTGTGGCCAAATACTGACCATCCACGGTCACCCAAAATGGAGTTCTCTTCGCCGAGCGCACTAGTCTCTACAGATTGACATTCACCCGTTTCCAAAGACTGAGGACCACATCGTTGGCCACATGTCAAACTGCTAGGCTGTCACTGAGTGCCTGATCAGACCTTTTGTGGGACGTCAGCTCCAATATCATCTCCGAGCTATAACCTTACAGGACACCACTAACCATTGACTTCGCCCACAACCCAAGGCCGAGGAGCACATCACAGGCCACATATCAAACTGCCTGGCCTTCGCCACACGTCTCCTCTGCATCTCTTTGTGACCCAACCTCTGTCATCATCTACAACCTCTCTGCCTTACGGGACTTCATCTTAGCACTGTTTGCAGCCACCTACAACCACTCCAAGTGCATTCTAGTGTACAGTGACAGACTCTAAGCCTGCATCAAGTAACTCACCTAGAGACAACTGTTATGTTTGCTCATTGTGCACTGTTATCCACCAAGAGACTACTGTTATGTTTGGCTTGATCCAGTTCATTTTATAGCTACCTGGGCTCATATCTAGGAGTGTGTCATTCATACTCGTTCATGGGGAAAAAAAGGATAGAATAATACTCAATGAAAGATCCAATAATAAGACAGCCCTCTAGCTCTGTCTCATTTCAAGATCAGCTAAAACCTGTGTCCCAATAGATTACCTCACAAAATTTTAAAACCCCTGTTACACTCGTGCAATCACATCCTGAAACGTGGTACATTCACAGGTAAATGCAGTGCTGCTCTTCTGTCATAAAATAAAATACAAACAACTAAATATGGCATACTGCCCTGTGGTACATCATAAGCAATGCACACTGGTGAGTCGTCTCAATGGAGGAGAAGCAGACACATTAGGGGACTGTGTTCAATAGGAAGGTGCGTTAATAGCATTTTGTTCAGATTCTGTGACTGGAATGAGGTTTGCAATTGCTGGACAGTGGACTCAATTTAGTCCAACTTCTTGTCTGGTCTGTTACTTCTAGCCCTTCTTCCTCCCAACAACACCGGGTCCTCTGCCTCAACAGTGAAGTTATTATATATGAAGAGACTAAACTTTGCTACAGGAGGTACTGAGCAAGCATGTTTGGTTGCTACATCTGGCTATTCACTGGTCCGAATTACCACATGCTCTGGTACACAGCCGAATATCAAATCCTTCCCTAGATGCTGTATGTGAAGGAGTGTGTTCTTGATGTTTTAGACAACTTTCTGTACTGGACACATGCAACGGATTGCTAGCAGTACTCTCCTGGAGTTTGAGCAAATGTGGAATTTTGTAGCCCGAATACTCAATACCGCCCACCTGTATCTCTTGCATTACAGATAGTGAATTCATTTGGTAAGTACATCTTGCAAACACAATTGGGTAAAATCACAGAGTAGCCCACGTATTCTGCCTGCTTAGATTTCTGAGTTTAGGCCAGCACATATGAGCTACATTTTAAAGTGTTCTGTGTTCTTTCTTTGAGCTGGGAGTAGGTACGCAAACAGATTTGCTTCAAGTACAAAGGGATTCTTACTGTATGTGTGACATGAATGACAGCACTGTGTGGTATACAAAACTCCAGCAGCTGCCGTGAGAGTAATAAACATTAATATTATATAAAATATGTAATAGTAATGTTTTCATTACAAGAATAGCTAGTAACAATTCATTTTCTCTACTTGAGCAGTGAGCCACTAACTAGAATTCATCGTCAGTGGAGTGAGACACATAGTAATTGTGTCGTGAACAAGACAAATTTGTGTTAATGGGTTTTACAGTTCAAAGAACTTTGTATGTCACATGACAATGAAGCAAAACAATCTTGGCCTTGGATTCGCCAGTCTGTAAACATAGTCATGTGAGTAGATAAAGTTGGTTTGGAAGATTGCCAATTGAGTGTGAAAAGCTGCTACTGTCGACAATAGTTGGCATGTCTGTGAGATCTGTGAAAACAGTCTTGCTTGATGACCTGAAAATTCAGAAAATGTCCTCCAGGTGGAGGCCACAAACAGTCACAAATGAATTCAAGTGTCGTGTGTGGCAAATTGTCAGATGATGCTCACATTTGATGATGGTATGAATATGATTTTCTTTTCAATATCTGTGATAATGGATCAGGCACAGATGGCGTTTTTAAATCCTGAAGCAAAAGACCAGTCAGCTCAGTGGAAGTGTATAGCTGCCACCATAACAATTTCAGTTAATGACCAGTGTTGAAAAATGATGGTGGCCATTTACTGGGGCAGCAATGGTATAATCCCTTTTCCGTGTGTTCCAAAGGGCACAAGAGTAACAGGTTTTGGAGGTGTTTTGAAAGAGGTCCTTCCAACACTGTTAGTAAGATGGCTGGAAAAATTTCCCCATGTATTCTTTCACCAAGATTTTGGGTCAGTGAATTGACCAAACTTGGTATAGGAGTGAATTTTGTTTGCTACGTTAAATCTGAGATAGTACTAGGATTCTACAGCAGCCAGGGGAAAAGCTGATTGTTCTTGAACACCGAGTGCACAATGATCTGCTTTTGCATGAATTGCAAATAGCGCCATTACTTGAAGGCAATCTGCTAAAACCTTTGAAGGCAATCTGCTAAAACCAATTACATGGACAGCTGCTGAAAAAAATTGAATACAAGGGACTGTCTCAGTCAAAAACCTATATTCTTGATGTACCATGAGGAGTTGCAAACAGATGAATAGTTGCAGCTACCAGCCTCACCAGAGACGCTGGAAATGTGGCTGGTTAAACAAGCACCTTTGACCTGTCTTATCCCTTCACTGTGAATGGAATTTAAGATCTTTAAACTTGTCTTGATGATCCATACATTCCCCTACTAACCATAATCCAGATATAACCACATATAGCCTTACAGAATTGGAGTAAGTGTTGTCTGAGGACTTCTAAAGACCTGTAGCTTAGGCACTTTAAAATATTAAGCACTTTGAAAGACCACACTCACAAGGTTCCTTTGATGTGGTTGCCAAAAGACTACAACGGAGCATGCTCCAGCTTGCTTGTTGTAAAAACAAGTTTTACACCACTCACAATTTTGAGAAATGGAAGAGACCTCCTGGGGACTCGCCTCTTGCTTCCGATGTAGGAACACAATGGTAATGGACAGCGCTTACGATCTCTGCGAAGTACTAAGTCAAGTTGTTAGAGCTATCAACAGGATCCAACCATCAGTTAGGCTATAGGAAGATGGGACTTTGTGGCAGTAACACAATGAACTTTATCTCAAACAACACAAGACGAAGGAAAACAATTAAAAGGAATTGCCAAAAGAGAGCCAAGGTGCTTTTTTGGTGACTTCGGGCAATTCAACAGCTCTTTGCATGCATTTGTCTACAATGGATACAGTTGTCCATTGCACGATGATGTTAAACACACAAAGAGTACATTTTCACATTGACCACATCTCTGAATTACTCATTCTACCAGGGAACTGTTGATCATTGTGGGAGGGAAGACATTTGGGTGTCGAAACTTCAGTGGCAGTGAGTGTAATGTTCATAAGGTTCTCTAGCTGACTGTTGCTACAGAGGGATTATTGTTTGTCAAATGTAGTATCTGAGACAACGAACCACTACAGACAATCAGCAAGCTTGGCACTGCAGAAGAAGATATCCCTGAGGAACAAGGAATGCCCCAAGTCACTGATTTGGTTGAATTTCTGCAGGACATTCAAATATAGTTGAAACACTGATACTAGCAGCAACATGCACATTGATTGCCTTGTAGCCAGCCGTATCTTTGACAAGAGATCCAGCTGATTAAATGTAAGGTACAGAGTGTGGGTAGGCACTACTAATTCAAACCTATCTTCTTTGTAACCATTTGAACTGCTTTCATACCCTCGTCAGAAATGTAGCTTTGGATTCCCCCTGGTCAAACATCAAGCAGCAGGGTGGCAACACATCCACAAGAGTAATTCAGTGTAGAATGGGCTTCTAAAAACAAACAGGGTATCCATGGAGGTGTGCAGTTTTCAGCAATTGTTCACACTGCACTGTCTCAATTAATAAGACTACACATATGTAAGAAAGAGCATGAATTCAGTGAGCCCTTTATTGTGCCCACTCCTTGCTGAATGTCACCTGTGTGTGACGTTACGATATATCGAGGTGCAGTAGAAAAAATCGTCATTTCCTTGACTTCATTCCATTTCTCTTTACTGGATTGAAGTCGAGTAGATTGGTTTGATGTATTCATTGTGGTTTGATCCCATATGATTGTCACTGACTCCAGTGGTGTGCTCCTCCCTTCTGGAAGTTCCCCATGCAGGAGTATTAACCCTTTGGAGGTGATTGTCCATCCATTGGAGGTGATTGTTTGTGTCTCGGAGAACATTTCCTGAACTTCAGATGGAGAGACCAATTGGCAATTAGAAAGGTATTAGTTCAAGAAATCACTCCCCCCTGGGCCCGGTCTTTACAAGGAGTCACATGTAAATCATACCTGTAATCTAAGGTACAAGGAATTATGCGTTACCCATACACACTTTCTTGTGCAGCTCAAGAGGCAGCCTTCTGTAAGACACACAGGGAAATAGGGGTGAAATGAAGGACCACAAACACTTAAGTGGAGGAAGAATATGAGATGTGGAGTAAGCCCCAGGAGAAGGAATGTTCATTGCAGTCGACAAAAATAGAGCTCGACAGTGAAATTAACTGGGCACTAGTAACCGGCCTACATAAACTGAAGTTGATCACCAGATAATTTTACTATACACTCGATTCCATGACAACAGTTGAAGAATCATTCAAAGAAAGTCTGCACTGTGTGAAATGCCCGGATGGTGCAATATTAGAGTTAGGCCACTTTAACCTACTGAATATAGATTGGTACATTTATGGAACATTTGAAAGTGGTATAGACAGAGTGTCTTCTGAAGTATTCTGAAAATTTTTCTGAAAACTGTCTAGTTCCACATACCTCAAACAGTGGAAATATTTGAAACTTTCATAGCTACACAAAGGCCTGACTTTACTGACAGTATCAGCACAGAGACAGGGATTAGTGACCACAATATCACAGTGGCAATAGTTACTAAAGTTAATAAATGAATCTAGATGGCTAGGAGAGTTTTTTAGTTGAAAAGAGCAGATAATCAGTTGTTAACAACCTACTTAGGCCACGGCCTTGCTGCAGTGGTAACACCGATTCCCATCAGATCACCGAAGTTAAGAGCCATTGGGCTGGCCTAACACTTGGATGGGTTACTGTCCGATCTGCCAAGTGCTGCTGGTAAGCAGGGTACACTCAGCCCTGAGCAAATAGAGGAGCTACTTGATTGAGAAGTAGCAGCTCAGTAAACTGACATATGGCCAAGAGAGCGGTATGCTGACCACATGCCCTTCCATATCCGCATCCACCTGTGAGATGAAGATGACACAGAGGCCGGTCGGTACCGTTGGACCTTCCAAGGCCTGTTCAAACGGAGTTTAGTTTTTAGCAATGTACTTAAGCAATGAATGGACATAATTTAGTTCCAATATCATGTACATAAAAGAATGATACACAAAGTCTAAAATGCTTGTAAATTGCACTCTGTAGAAGTAAATGCCAAGCAAGTGTATTAGGGATAGAAAAGATCCACCACAATTCAATAACAAAATTCGAAAAATTCTGAGGAAACTTTATGCAATGGGTTAAAAAGAATAACGCAGAAACATCAGCAGATCAAAGTTAGTAGAAATATGAATGTCTACAAAAAGACTGATCTGTGAAGTACATAACAACCTCTATCATCATACATTAGCAAAAGGTCTTGTTGAGAACCTGAGAAAATTCCGGTCCATTATAAAGGCTTCCATTTATTCACGTGTCGAACAGTCTGGTGTTGGAATAGAAGAGTGCAAAGGAAAGGTGAAGTTTTAGATTTTGTGTTTCAAAAATCATTAATGTGGATCATACAGACATACCATAATTTGACTGCCACATAGATTCCTGAATGAACTTCACACAAATAGGCAGCCCTTGTGCTGAAAAGCAACTGAAAGAGTGGCAAACAAATATTCACCAACTCTCAATGGAGTCCCAATTTGAATCTGTAAAAAGAACTCTTTAGCATTGGCCCCATTTTTAGTTTGCATTTGTCATTAATCTGTTGCCCACCTCAACGTCCCAATCAACTGTAAGAAAGCAGAGGTGACTCGTATATATATATGAAAGCTAAAGGAGTGGACCCAAAAAACTACAAGAAACATCCTTGACATTTCCTCTAGAATTCTTGAACACATTCTGAGTTTGTATGTAGTAAACTTCTTTGAAACAGAAAAGCTTATACCCACAAACTAGAATGGCTTTGGAAAGCATCACTCATGCAAAATGCAGCTTACCTTTCTCTCAAACGATATCCTGCAAGGCATGGATGAAGGGCAACACACACAGTTCATATTCCTAGATGTCTGGAAAGCATTTGACCTGGCACCCCACTGCAGACTTAATGAAGATCCGAGCACACAGAATAGGTTTCCCATTGTGTAACAGAACCTGGTAAGTTGTTCTGACAGTGAATATTCATCAGAGAAAAGAGTATTGTAAGGAGTGCCCCCAGGGAAGTGTTGTTGGACCTCTCTTTTTCTATATACACATAAATTATGTGATGGGTTGGTTGAGACACTGCTGATTATGCTGTAGTGTACAGAAAAGGTTCATCGCCAAGTGACTGTAGGAGGATACAATATGAATTAGACGGAATTTGTATTTGATGGGATGAATGGGAGATGGTTCTAATTGTATAAAAATAAATAATAGTAAATTAGTGCAGCTGAGTAGGAAAAGCAATCCTGTACTGTTAGAATACAACATTAGTGGTATGCTGCTTGACTCAGTTGCATTAATTAAATATCTAGGTGTAACACTGAAAAATGATATGGTATGAACATGTTGGCTGAAGGGAAATGAAATGGCAAACTTTGGTTAATTGGTAGAATTTTGAAAAGTGTAGTTCATCTATAAAGGAGACTGTACAAGTTACGTACTTTATCTTGGTCCCTCTGTGACCAGTGGAAGTTGGCTGATTTCATGTAGCTCAGGAATATTTACCCTCTTGGCCAACCTAACTGAAATGCGCATCATAGCCACTGTGAATCAATTGTTTATTCATGAGATGACTACACTAAGCAAATTCAGAAGGATGTTGGTTGCAGTAGGTACTGGGAGATGAAGAAGCTTGCACAAGATAGAGTAGCATGGAGAGCTGCATCAAACCAGTCTCAGGACTGAAGATCACAACAACAACGTGTGATATTACTCAGTTCGATTGACAATATCATTTACAAAAATGAATGAAGAGGCTGTACCTGGTCCTTCTAAAGACTTGCCATCAATTCTGTATACTCTGATGACTCCTTTGTGAAAAAGAACTTTTATTCAAAGAGATAAAAGAAAACTCTTGCTAAATATTATGCAGTGCTACAACAAAGGAAAAGAGGCAGAAAGCAAAACTACATCAGCTTAATAAGTCCATTAAAAGACAGGAATTTTACTACAACTAGTCCTGATGAATCCCCTGCTACTACTGGCAAGAAAAGTTAAGTTGTAAATTGTCTACATTTCTTTATTTGCTACACAAGGCTTGTAAAAAAAATAAAAAAGTACTTGATGCATACTGCATGTCAAGTACAAAAATCATTTCCTGAGATAGCTGCATTTAAATCTTTGAATGAACATGGGAAATTGAATTATTAAATCAATATAACCCATTAATCTAATTAATACTTATGTTAATTTATTATAAAATTTCCTTTTAAGTCACATTTACAGAGTTTAAACACACGTTTTTGTTCACAACTTGTTTCGCAACATATTGGCAACAATGGTTTTGTTCATGTTGCTGTCTACACTAGAGATGAACATTTCTGCTTGCATATTCACACTGACTACTATGCTGAACTGGTAGCTTATGTTTCACATTATGTATTCACAAGAGCTTACCTCAAAATAATATAAAATGAAACAAAACTGCCTGAACACAATTCCAAGAAGAAACACTGCAATAGTAACTGTCTACCACAAGAATGTATCTCAGTCATCAATATCTTCAAAGGAACCCTTTGTTGGGAACCTATACTGAATGTTTATTCATCCCACAACTAACTTGGACAACATAGTGTTTTTAATGAAACAAAGTAATATATACAGTACCTCACGGTTAATACGGTGTTCAGATGATGAGCCCTGTACAATTCGTGTAAATCGTTTCTCCGTCCCATCCTCAAGCTCAAATACTGCTGTCACAGAAGCACTGAAAAATTGATACAGATTTTTATTATTGCCAGCAAAATTACACACAAACAATGCATTCTACAGTTATGGCACAGCCTATTTACTTGTCACCCACTTTCAAAAATACCTAATTTAGGTGTCAACATTAATAGAAAGATATATCTAAAAACAAAGATAATGTGACTTACCAAATAAAAGCGCTGGCAGGTCGATGGACACACAAACAAACACACAAAATTCAAGCTTTCGCAACCCACGGTTGCTTCATCAGGAAAGAGGGAAGGAGAGGGAAAGATGAAAGGATGTGGGTTTTAAGGGAGAGGGTAAGGAGTCATTCCAATCCCGGGAGCGGAAAGACTTACCGTAGGGGGAAAAAGGACAGGTATATGCGCGCGTGAGCGCTCACACACACACACACACACACACACACACACACACACACACACACACACACACACACACACACACACACACGCCGTGTGTGTGAGTGTGAGTGACAGAGAGAGTGACAGAGAGAGTGACAGAGAGAGTGACAGAGAGAGCGCGCATGCGCGCGCGGGTGTATACATGTCCTTTTCCCCCTTAAGGTAAGTCTTACCGCTCCCGGGATTGGAAGGACTCCTTACCCTCTCCCTTAAAACCCACATCCTTTCGTCTTTCCCTCTTTCGTGGTGAAGCAAACCAGGGGTTGCAAAAGCTTGAAATTTGTATGCGTGTTTTTTTATTATGTCTATCTACCAGCGCCTTCTCGTTTGGTAAGTCACAGCATCTTTGTTTTTTAATATAAACATACATGAACAATTATAGTGATGGTGGTGCTGGTGGTGGTGGTGGGGAGGGGGAATTTTTTATCCATGTTGGATGCTGGCACCTGGTTGCATTATTCACCAACAAGAAATAAAAAAGAAACAATACTCATTAATATATCTACAGGGTTTTTATCAAGACAAATAACCCAACCATGAATCTTTGATTGTCACATGTCATTGCTATTTCTGTCATTCCTTTGACACCCAAGTTCAACAACTACATTAAAACATATATTAAAATTCCAAATTCTGTGTACATCACTCTTTCTCAGCAATCCCAAAACTTCATTTTCTTCTGCTCCCTCTTTCAAAGAAGGGATGCATGTCAAGTGCAAAATAATTTATTTGCTACATAATACATATCAAGTACAAAAATAATTTCCTGAGGCAGCCACATTTTACAGAAGCGTCCGATTCCACCTGCCTGCTTTGACCCATGATGTCATAAACATGGTGGAAACAGCTATTTACAGCGTATACAAAATGACGACCATAACATCACTACATACACATGCCAACAAACATGAACAAAAATAAAAATGGCACAATAACGTCTCAATCCAAAAGCAAAATTAAACTAATGGGACAACCCCAAAAAATTGGGGGTGTTAGCGTGGGGACAAGTTAAAAATAACACTGAACCATCCCAAAACAAATAATATAAAAAATTAATTTACACCAACAAAACCACAGAAATCGGACACTTCCCTTGACATATATAACTCAACCACAGCTATCTATACCAAAAAACCAACACCTACAACACCAAAGAGTGGACTTGGATATTCCCTCTTGAGCTATATAGCTTAAATCGCAGTTATCGATACCAAGAAAAATCGCAGTTATCGATACCAAGAAACCAATACATATAGCTCCAGAAAGTGGAAAGAAAACCCCAACAACTCAAAAACCCAAATACCTCATATTCACAACACCAATTAAAGCACAAAAGACCTATGGTAAATATACAACTCACAAAACACAATTACTATAGAATAAAACCAAGACAAAAATTAGTAACCAACAAAAGCCTCCAGCAATACCACCTAGGTGCGTGCGCGCCCACACACACACACACACACACACACACACACACACACACACACTGACCACTGACAATGCTACATATACATATGTCTACTGTGAGTGACATGTACCCTTGTTGACCTTATGCTGTTGCCACAAACAAGACGCCTAATATATTCAGCAGTGAGACCGAACATCTGCAGAAACTGTGTGACAGACATTGTATCATCATCCATCTCACAAAGTAAAGATACACTCAAACTTCACTGTCATATCCCTATCCAATAAAAAAATTATGACTTCTTTCTGCACACCACCAGACACCAATCTAATCAGACCTAAAAACATTCCAAACACACAAAAAAACAACTTTAACAACTCACTGAAAACACTTTCACAACATACATTACTACACCAACTATCTAAACTCAATACCACGTCAGCATGGTAACAGCCAAAACCCACGTGAAACCAATACCAAACGTTAAACTCAGCACATCCACATCCACCACCACACGGTACCGTCACATACAACAACACAACATCTACATACACAACCAACTCAAAAACTCTATGCCATTCGTGGCAATTATGTCAGAGGTCAAAGGAGATGAATGGAATTGGATGCTTCCGTTGACCCATAGATTCTGTACTTTGCAGCTTGAATAAAACACAAGAACTTAGTTTTTGTTGACTAAAAAGTAGACACCAACTACATGGCATTTATTTTTCAGGTTTTTTTGTGCTGATAAGAGATGAACTTCTGGCCTCATACCAGTCTCACATAAGAAAATTTTAGAAATAAATCCTATGCAGCTAATATCTACTATCAGTAATCAAAAATTAAGTTCTTCACAATGCTACAACTTAGAGTGTGTCCTACTGAAGTCTTTGAAACACACAACCCTTCGCAACTTCTCTCTAGTCAGCCAAGTTTCTGAAAATTGGTATGTTCGTTTGTTTATGAATTATTAAGGTCCTACAACAAACAAAAATATACAGTTTCAACTTGGACAACTTAAACTGGAATTCAATACAAACAGTGTTATAAAAGATAAAGTTGTAACAGCCTCAACCTTGTCATCTAAAAGAAGTTAGGGTGAAGTGGGGTAAGTGTAACCATGGGGTTAGTGTAACCATGGCTTATGTGCCTTAAAGCAGCTGTATTTTTACCTCTGACCTATCACACATATTAATTTATTCCTTTCTTTGTTATATTTAACCACAAGTTGCCAAATCTGACATAAATTGGTAATTAACTTTTTGACTTAAATTGACGTCTACATTTTCACTCTGCACGTGAGTGACATGCTCATTATTTGGTGGTCTGTCATTTTTGCAGTTTTAAAGATAACTGCACAATTTTTTGGTTACAAACTAACTTTTGCATAACAATTTCAAATATGAGATTCATTTTACTCTACTGATAAAGCTCTTGATATGCTAGGCATGGTTACACTTACCCCAACCTTGTCATCTAAAAGAAGTTAGGCTAATCCTTTTTAACAACAGTTTTGATAAATGAAACTATTGAGAATGCAAGAAAAGAAGACACTACAATTTATTTATAAAGGACTAAAAATTTCTACTGAAGTAAGATAAAGAATAAATACTACAGATATTTGGGAATCGTGAAAAAGAAGGGGAATTATACATGGTACAATCACATAAGTGTGACCACCACCTATGTTTAACATCAACGTACAATAACTACTCTCAAACAGCAGGTGGCAGCACTAGCAGTGAAAATTGTATAAAGCGTGCTAAAGGGATGCTGAAAACAGGGCAGTCGCCACAGTAGTGCAGCAGTTTACCTGAAGTCCAAAAGCGGATGCTCATTGACTTTTGGGCCAAGAGTGGAAGCATTTCCAAAACAGCTAAGTTTGTCAATCGGTCATATGTCACCATGGTTAAGGTATACTGTGTATGGCAAAATGGCACCAAGCCATAGACGACAGGGGTGAACGACTGTTGTGGAGCTGTATACGGGTAGACAGACATGCAACTGTTGAGCAACTGACCAACCAAATGAATAAAGAGGCTACCCACAGTGTCTTCTGTGGTGCATCACAGGCCATAGACAATAGTGGTGAATGACGGCTGTGGAGCTGTGTACGGGTGGATTGACATGTAACAGTTGAGTAACTAAGCAACTGAATGAATCAAGGGGCTACCAACACTGTCTCCTCAATGATCGTTCAGAGAGAATTGCTGCATATGGACCTCCACAGTAGGCATCTGCTTTATGCACCCATGCTGACTGCTGTTCTTCAGTGATAAAGGCTGGAATTTGCACACCAATACTTCAACTGGACATACATTGAGAAGCAACAGGTACCCCTTTCAGATGAATCACACTTTATGCTCCATGAGACAAATGGCTGTCAGGGAATGTTTCTGTGGCATCCCTGGGTGATCTCATCATTCTGGAAGGCACTCTGTATAAACAAGCATGAACCTAACATTGTGGAACATTTCCATCCCTACATGTTTTTTTTTTTTTTTTTCCTCAGTACAACAGCATCTACCAGCAGAAGAATGCAACATGTTACACAGCTCGCAGTGTACGTGTGTGGTTTGGAAAGCACCAGAATGAGTTTACTGAACTCCCATGGCCACCCAACTCCCTGGATTTATCAAGAACCTGTGGAACCAACTTGATCTGGCTTTACACGTCAAGCACAGTAACCACGAAACCTAGAGCAGCTAGACATGGCACTGTAGTCTGCATAGCTCCACATCCCTGTCGGTACCGTCTAGAACCTCACCGACGCTTTTTCTACATGCCTTATGCTGCAAAAGGTGGTTATTTAGGCTTTTGACATGTGGTCACATTAATGTGACTGGACAGTGTACATTCAAACAATACATGACCTGTTCTGTCACAAACCCAGTCGCAATGATTATCTACCATACCTTTTAAGAACAAATTCCTGGACTAAAAGGTGAGTATGTAGAAGTTCTGCAGTTAGTAGGCTATTGTATCAATTTCTACAGATAATTAAATTGGGTTGTACTTTGTATATAGTATATCTATTAGTTGTTATCTAATTATTTACTGCCACAATTGTATGCTGATCTACGCATCTCTATGGTTCCACTACCAAACAGCGCCAGAAACGGACAGAACTCATCACATTGTCAAAATATCTAGTGACCAACTACTGACAAATCATCTTAACAAATTTTCCACATAAAATAAATATTCATAACCCACATATGCGCAGAGGTAAATGAAATTAACAGGGAACGACAGAAACATATTCATTGACGCTACAATGCTCGTTAGCGCACTTCACTATCAGTTGCAAACTTCTCACTTATGAGTAAAAATCTCTTTAGGTCGCAAAAATATCGTATTTACCTTCGCGAAATAGGCTGTCCAATTGACGCTCCATGTATTAGATCACTAAGTCTTTTAACTCTGAGACAGGAAGTCTTTTCTCCCATCACAAAACTGACAGCGTCCATAAAATTTGACTTTCCTATAAAATAAAAATATTCGTTCATTAGCATTTACTAAATATTCAAGATATGGGAAACAATAGCAACGGCTATGTATTACCTGATCCATTTGGTCCAATGACCGCTGTAAAAGACTTCAAGGGTCCAATTGATAAATTCCCTTTGTATGATTTGAAATTTTCAACTTCTATAAAAGTCAGTGTTGCAGGCATTGTGGAATTCTTCACATACACAATGCTCTAAGTTCAGCTTCTCCCACGTAAACACATTACAAAACAAAACTACCAAACACCCGCCATCAAACCTGAACGCAAACGCGAGGTGATTACGCGCGCGCCAAAGATGAGCTCTCACTAGGTATACCGAATATACTATAAGTGCTAATCTCATTTAAACAATTTTGTAATTGGCTTTCAGTGCTGGTCGCTATCAACTACTACAGCGAAGTAAATATCGTAGCTACCATTAACTTCCGATGCTTTAGATTGTAAAACTCGACGTTTAACTTGATGCAAGGCGCGAACATTCACACTTTTTATCATTCATTTGTTCTGCCAGAACCGACGTCGACTGCGCAGGGTGTTGACTGTTTAGCATTTGTAAATTCCCGGCTGTCAACAGAAGCTGGGTTGAATAGAAATGAACTCAGACAACGAAGAATCAGTTGAAGGAGAGAAGAGGACAGAAAATAAACGGAAAAGGCGTAGAAAGAAAGAGAAAGCAGCAGATACTGTTGTGACAGCTGCACTTAAACAATTAAATGCCGATGAAATCGAAACGGTGACCGCGGACCGTGTTGGTAAATTGCCTTTCCAATTGTTACGTAGCTCACTACCCGTAAGAAAGTATCACAGAAAATACGAAAAAAATACTTTGTACTGAACCTCGTGTGTTTATTTTAAATTTCAGATGGCGTGGAGTATAGTGTAACAACACAACCAGTCTTCAGAAGTTACCCATCTGATATGGTTTATGTTGAAAGAAAGAGCGGTTTTCTACCAGCCCCGAGAGAAATAGTTTTATCACGCACAAGTAAAATAAAATTTAAAGAAAAAAAAATGCATACAGAGAATAAGTCAACAGTAGAATTAGCTGTGAAAATTCAAGAGGCATTCCATCCTTTTTACAATTTATGCCACGGAATTTTAGGAGGAATGTCACTTACACTATGTTTGTTGGTGAGTTGATGACATTGATGATATGACTTTTATATAAGTGTTTTACTGTCTTAATGCCATCGACTTTATTTGTATTAGTACTCAGAAAAATAAAGCCATATAAAGTGCAAATCACATACATGATGTGAAAAATGTGGGTGAAAGAACCCCAGAAATCAGCCAGCTGGAGTATGGAAATTAACTATTACATCTCCAGGACCACACACACGAGTAAACAGTGCTGAAAATCACCACTTATGATACTTACCAAATAAGCAAACTGCTTTCAATTAGTTGCATAGATGGTACATACCTCCATGAATGAAATAGGTTTTGATTTGATTCTTGTGTTTCTATTGTTATATTATCATATTCTCTATGCCATGCAAACCATAGAGGAGGGTAATTAACACCAATATTAGGAGTTTTTATTTCCTATTCCAGTTGGAAATTGATGATCAATATGTCTCTGTTGACATCCTAATCTCTACTGTCTTCTCCTCCTCATCATCCCTACATGAGATATGCAGTTGTGGCTATAGAATTGTCACAAAGTTTTCCTCAAATACTGATTCTCTTAAATTTTCCAATGTGACAAGCTTCAGAAGGTCATCGCAAATTTCATAGTTACATACTATTGGGTTATTTATTTATTTATTTATTTATTTCGTTATCTAAATTTTTATTATTTATTCATGTTTATTGAAAGCTGGCATTCAGTAGATTATACAGTTACGGTACTTCCATTGTATACTAGGGTGTCATCTCCAAATAGTCCATTGTGCTGTTGCCCCTGTTTGATAAATCATTTAGAAGTCTTGAGAGTAATAAAGAAAAGATAGTACTACACATTTGGGGCATACCCTTTGTTACTTACATTTCTGTTTAATGGCATTTGCTGTGCAATATAATGTACTACGTTGTGCAAATATACAAAAATATCAAGGTTATCCACACATACACTGTACAATTGCATCTTGGACACTAGTCGACAGTGTAGTTTAAAACACGTTTTGAAGATCTATGGAGATGGGCTCTACCTGTTCACTTGCATCTACTATTTGAAGATATTGTGTGTGACACCAGCAATTTGTTTCACACTAGCTCACTGTGCTAATTCTTTGAGAGAAGCTTCTTATCATCCTGCAACATCATGGGAGTGACTTTAAAATATACTGTAGGATATTGCAGCAGGTGAATAATAATGACAACTTTGGTCTGTAATTCTGCACATCTGTTTTATTCTTTATATAAATAGATGTGATTTGTGCTCTTGTCCCATGACTTGCCACACAGTAAATTCTTGATTAATTTGAGCTCGGAAGAGGGCTTATTGAAATGATATGAAATGTGTGGCTAGGGCCTCCCATCGGGTTGACTGGTCGCCTGGTGCAAGTCTTTTGAGGGGACACCACTTCGGCAACTTGCATGTCGATTGGGGGGGGGGGGGGATGATGATGATGATGATGATGATGATGATGATGATGATGATGATGATGATAACACAACACCCAGTCCGTGAGCGGAGAAAATCTCCAACTAGGCTGGGAATCGAACCCATGCCCCTTCGCACAGCATTTGGGCCATGCTGACCACTCAGATATAGAGACAGACTAAGGGCTTATTATGCAGCATATTCAGTGTCAAATGTAGTAGGAGTTCCACCAGGACCTGATGTCTTGTTTACATGAAGCAGTATTAATTATTTTCAGTACTGAGGATGCCTGTTTCAGTGTCCTTTACTTTGGTGTGCGTTTGGTGGTCATGTATTGGTTTATGTTAGTATCATTATGTGTAGGTTTTTACTTGTGTGATTCAGTATTTTGGCTTCCTGTTTACTGTTGGCTGTTCCAGCTTGCGTGCCTTCCTTGAGCAACTGAGTCTCTTGGGCAAAGGTGGCCTCAGGTGAAAAAACATCAGTCTGGAAGTTGGATGTAGGCTACACAATTGTACTGTCCTGGTCAAGCGGCTGTAGGTTGCATTGGCAGAGTGGTTTGCTGCGTTGGCAGAGTGGTTTGTGCATGCTCAGAACATGTGCAGTACGGTTACCTGGTGGGTCACCTATACTGCCTATACCTGCATGTGGGTGAGCTCATGTGCACCATGAGGCACTCTAGCCCCATGGGGCAGTGTCAGAACAGCCCAGTCTGAAGTCTTTAGTTCGAACTCAAGGCTGATCCACAAGAGATAGGAAAGAATGTTTCAATCCAGTTGTTGATGCCACACATGAACATAACTTCCCTGAAGTTAACGAGGTAATTTGCTGTGGTATGACTAGAAATTATTGGAGATTTCACACATTGCACTTTCTATGTGACTGAGTTGTAAAGAGTTGGATATGCATGGTTTATGGCTGTTCATTCCTAGGTTGCTTCCATTGACATACCACATGTTACTTCTGAAATATGTGAAGATTGTTCAATGAATAATACCACAATTTTTTAAAGCCACTAATATGTATGCAGAAAAACATGCTTCCATGTGATAAAACTTTGATGTTTCTTCTGCATGTGTGCGAAGTTTCAAAAAATTCCAGTAGATGGTGGAGCCATAGTGAACGAAAATGACACCTATGCAAGACACTCGATACAAACAACAAGCTGTAATTGAAATCTTCATTACACAACAAGAAACCATAGCAAACATCCATAAACATTTTTACAGCGGATGATGATGATGACGATGACGATGATGATGATGATGATGATGATGATGATGATGCAGTTAATAGGAGTACTGTTTGGCGGTGACTGAAGAGATTGAGCGCCATAACTGGCTACGTTCAGGACAACCTGTCACAGCCACTGATCCCGACATAATGAATCACACTGATGCCATTTTTTGTGCAGACTGACATATCACAACTCGACTGTTGGCCTAAAGCTATTTGTAGGCATTGGATTGCTAAGTCACATCATCTTTGTGATTAGATATACTGAGACAATTAGGTATTCAAATGTCTGATTGTGATAGGTTCCACAAAATGGTAACAGCAGCTCCCAAGATACAAAGAAAAAACATTAAACCTTAACTGTTAGAGCAGTTTGAGGCCAACAGAAAGACATTTGTGCTACAGATCGTTACAGGTGACAAAACCTTGGTGCATCAAATTGAACTGGAAATGAAAAGGCACTCACAGGAGAGTCACCATTCGCAGTCACCAAAAAAGATAAAATTCAAGACAGGTCCCTCTGCTGGCAGTCATGATGACAGTATTATTGGGATAATAATGACATCATTTTTGAGGATATGTTTGCCAAAATGGCCAGCCATTAATTTGCAGGCATGTGTGAAGACTGAATTAGGTCAAAAACTGCTTCCGAAATGCTGAGTCTGACAATAACCCAAAGTAAATCTTGCTCCAAAACGATAATACATACCACACACAAGCCTTCAGAACCTACAAACATCACATCATTGCCTCACCTACCCTATAGCCCAGACGTGGCGCTCTAGATTTCCGTTTGTATAGGCGACTTAAGGATTCTCTATATGAAACACAGTTTGAATATGACAGCAATGTTGTGACTCGCCGATCTTTCAAAGTGCCGCTTCACAGTTACATGCATCCTCTACATGTGGCGCTGTCTGCCAGCCATGCACCAGCAGCGCCACCTAAGCAGCCAGCCAGCGGCCGCTAGACTCGGACTCGTTTCTGATTTGACTGTTAAAGTGTACACACATCTTACTTTGTTTACTTGATTTGTTACTTACATGTATTGTGTCGTCCTTGCAATATATTTGTTCAACTTGAAGTTATAACAGTTGGTGACGAGCTACTGAATTTTTCTTTTTCACCGTTGACCCACAGGTTTCCATGGCTACTTGTAGAGCAACTATTGCAAGGTCTCATAGAACAGCAAACGCTTCTCACAAATTCAATTCGTGATTTAGTCGCAGCATCCAATGCGGGGCGTGTCTCGTCGTTGTCTCTCCCTCCTTTTCCTCCTTACGACAAGACAGCGGAAGACTGGTCTGATTACAAAAAAATGTCTTCGACAGCACTTCTTTGCATTTCATGTTGCGGACGACCAAACACGTAATTCTCTGTTCCTTCAATAGATTTCACCTCAAATGTATTGGTTGTTGTCACAATTGGCTCCTTTGAAAGATCCTGCGTCTTTGTCCTTTGCTGAAATGTGCTCACTTCTGTCTGTGTATTTTCAAAAGCTTACGCATGTGGTAGCCTCTCGTGTTGCCTTCTATCATTGGCAAAAACAACCGAATCAATCCAATCATGCTTGGGCTGCTGAACTTCACGGCCTCAGTCGAAAATGTCAGTTTGTTACTGACGTTCACAAAGAATGCTATGCCGATTCCATGGTACGGGATACTATTATCCAGTTGGCGCCCGACAAAGAGCTAGGCAACGTGCCCTTCAGTTGGCAAATTCGACTCTGGATGAAGTCCTATCCATTGCTCAGTCTTCTGAAATTTCTCGCGCCGCTCGAGTGCAAGTGGGGTGATGTCGGGGACATACAACCTCTGTGAGCTGTTGACGAAGCGTTCGGTGTCCCCCCCCCCCCTCCCCCCCCCCACACACCAGCCAATGTGGCCGCAGTACGCTCCCAAGCGCAGCCTCGGCCTAACCGTAAACAAACTTCTAAGAAACTGCACCGAACTCCACGGCAACTTCCTTCATGTCCGCGGTGTTTTATGAAACATTCATGAGAGGATTGTCCCCAATGTTGGGCCATGTATCACAAATGCAAAAAGGAGGGTCACGTGTGTTCATGCACATGATGCTGATTTTGCTTCTGTGTTGTCTGTCAATTGTACTTCTTCCCTTTTAGGGAAATTATTTCTCACTGTCCAGTTACAGGGTGTTTCAAAAATGACCGGTATATTTGAAACGGCAATAAAAA
This sequence comes from Schistocerca gregaria, assembly GCF_023897955.1. Lineage (NCBI taxonomy): Eukaryota > Metazoa > Arthropoda > Insecta > Orthoptera > Acrididae > Schistocerca > Schistocerca gregaria. The sequence continues at coordinate 663,123,563 of NC_064922.1, forward strand.
CTAAACGAGCAGCGATAGAAATACACCGTTTGTTGCAATATGCTTGGGACAACAGTACATTTTCAGGCGGACAAACTTTCGAAATTACAGTAGTTACAATTTTCAACAACAGATGGCGCTGCAAGTGATGTGAAAGATATAGAAGACAACGCAGTCTGTGGGTGCGCCATTCTGTACGTCGTCTTTCTGCTGTAAGCGTGTGCTGTTCACAACGTGCAAGTGTGCTGTGGACAACATGGTTTATTCCTTAGAACAGAGGATTTTTCTGGTGTTGGAATTCCACCGCCTAGAACACAGTGTTGTTGCAACAAGACGAAGTTTTCAACGGAGGTTTAATGTAACCAAAGGACCGAAAAGCGACACAATAAAGGATCTGTTTGAAAAATTTCAGCGGACTGGGAACGTGACGGATGAACGTGCTGGAAACGTAGGGCGACCGCGTATGGCAACCATAGAGGGCAATGCGCAGCTAGTGCAGCAGGTGATCCAACAGCGGCCTCGGGTTTCCGTTCGCCGTGTTGCAGCTGCGGTCCAAATGACGCCAACGTCCACGTATCGTCTCATGCGCCAGAGTTTACACCTCTATCCATACAAAATTCAAACGCGGAAACCCCTCAGCGCCGCTACCATTGCTGCACGAGAGACATTCGCTAACGATATAGTGCACAGGATTGATGACGGCGATATGCATGTGGGCAGCATTTGGTTTACTGACGAAGCTTATTTTTACCTGGACGGCTTCGTCAATAAACAGAACTGGCACATATGGGGAACCGAAAAGCCCCATGTTGCAGTCCCATCGTCCCTGTATCCTCAAAAAGTACTGGTCTGGGCCGCCATTTCTTCCAAAGGAATCATTGGCCCATTTTTCAGATCCGAAACGATTACTGCATCACGCTATCTGGACGTTCTTCGTGAATTTGTGGCGGTACAAACAGCCTTAGACGACACTGCGAACACCTCGTGGTTTATGCAAGATGGTGCCCGGTCACATCGCATGGCCGACGTGTTTAATTTCCTGAATGAATATTTCGATGATCGTGTAATTGCTTTGGGCTATCCGAAACATACAGGAGGCGGCGTGGATTGGCCTCCCTATTCGCCAGACATGAACCCCTGTGGCTTCTTTCTGTGGGGACACTTGAAAGACCAGGTGTACCGCCAGAATCCAGAAACAATTGAACAGCTGAAGCAGTACATCTCATCTGCATGTGAAGCCATTCCGCCAGACACGTTGTCAAAGGTTTCGGGTAATTTCATTCAGAGACTACGCCATATTATTGCTACGCATGGTGGATATGTGTAAAATATCGTACTATAGAGTTTCCCAGACCGCAGCGCCATCTGTTGTTGACAATTGTAACTACTGTAATTTCGAAAGTTTGTCTGCCTGAAAATGTACTGTTGTCCCAAGCATATTGCAACAAACGGTGTATTTCTATCGCTGCTCGTTTAGTTTTTATTGCCGTTTCAAATATACCGGTCATTTTTGAAACACCCTGTACATGGTCGGGATGTTTGCATGCAGGTGGATAATGGTTCTATTGCCACTATCATCAATCCTCAGATGTCTCTTCAGTTGGGTTCTCCAATCCTGTCACCTGTCCTAGGCAATTACGGACTTACAATAAAAAGAAGATTTCTCTCTTGGGACAATTTGATGCTGAAGTATCTTACAAATCTGTCATTCGCGCTGTTCCCATATTTGTGGTCGACCATAGTAACGCGGAGAATCTGTTTGGTTTCTATGCCTTTTGCGTTTTTGGGTTCTCCATAGATGACTCTGTCAATATCGTCTCTGATGCTATTCCTTATGCTCAATTGAATTCCTTGTCGACGACATTTTCGTCCCTTTTGTCTCCTGGGTTAGGCCTTGCAAACGACTTTGAAGCTCATATCTCGCTCAAACCCACTGCTCGGCCTAAGTTTTTTTGCGTCGGCCCATTCCTGTGGCCCTTTGTGATGGGTCAAATGGGAGCTGGATTGTCTCACTGCTTCAGGGGTCTTTCTTCCTGTCACTTCCAGTGAGTGGTCCTCTCCTGTCGTTGTCGTTGCTAAGCCCAATGGTGATATTCGTCTCTGTGGCGATTTCAAAGTCACTGTAAATGCTCAATGCCTCATCTACACTTACCCTATGCCTTGACCTGAAGAATTGTTCACTAAACTTGCTGGAGGGCAGTATTTTTCTAAACTTGACCTGTCAGAAGCTTATCATCAACTTCCTCTCGATGCTGCTTTCCAGCAGTTTCTGGTCCTTAACACGCCTTTCAGCCTCTATCAATACCAACGATTGCCATTTGGGGTTGCCAGCGCCCCTGCTCTCTTTCAGCGAATCTTGGAACACTGCTCACTGTCCCTGCGTGTATAAATTACTTGGACGACATTGTTGTCACTGGCTCCACCACTGAAGAACATCTTTAGAATCTCCGCACACTTTTTCATGTCTTACAGACTGCTGGTCTTAAGTGTAATCTTCAGAAATCAAAATTTTTTTCAGGCATCTATCACGTACTTGGGGTTTCAACTCTCTGGGGATGGTATTCGTCCGCTTCAGCAAACTGTCGCTGCGATCGATACCCTTCCTCACCCTACATCTGTTGAGGAACTGCAGGCCTTCTTGCGGAAAATAGCATACCGTCACAGGTTTTTACTGTCTGCTGCTTCAGTGGCTCAGTCGTTGCATCGCCTGTTGCATAGAAACATGCCTTTTCAATGGTCCGCGTCATGCGATGCGGCTTTCCAGAAATTGAATATTCTGCTGAAACAGTCCCTGTGCCTGGCTACTTATGGACCTGGCCAACATCTTGTTCTTGCCACGGACGCCTCTCAATACGGGGTTGCTGCAGTCCCTGCGCAACGTTTTTCTGTCGGTTCTGGACAACCCATTGCTTACACCTCCAAAACACTCACGGATGCCCAACGAAAGTGTTCTCAAATTGGAAAAGAAGCTTTGGCCATTATTTACGCTCTTCATAAGTTTGGTGTTTTTCTCTATGGATCCAAATTATATCTTATAACAGATCACAAACCACTTGTTTCCTTGTTTCGTCCATTAACGTCACTTTCCGACAAGGTTGCACATCGCCTCCAGCGTTGGGCTCTTTACTTGTCTCGTTTCAATTATGAGATTCATTTCCAGCCAACAGCTCTACGTGCAAATGCTGATGCACTGGCTCACCTTCCCGTGCATCCTGATCTGGCATTAGATAGGGACGAATTTTTGTGTTTCCACCTGGATGTTGCCGAGCAGCGGTTTGTGGACGGGTTCCCCATCACCGGGGACCGCCTGGCAGCTGCTACGGGTTCTGATCCTACCCTCTCCCGGGTTTTACGCTGTATTCAGGAGGGTTGGCCAGATCGTCCATCCGCTAAGACTTCTGATCCGTTGTGGAACTACTACGTTTTGCGTTAACCGCCTCATGGCTAGGGATGGTGTTATCCTCCTTTCCACTGAAAATGCTTCGCCGCATGTTGTGGTACCTGTGTCTTTGCATGCTTCGGTCTTGCACCTCCTTCACCAAAGGCACTGGGCTCTCTCTCGCACAAAATCTCTGGAGCGCCGTCATGTGTACTGGCCCGGCATCGACTCTGAAATCGCACACACGGTCGCTGCCTGCGGCCCTTGTGCATCACAGGCCGCCACCCCGAAATCATCTTTGTCACGGTGGCCTTCACCTGAGAAGCCCAGGGAGCGTATTCATGCTGACTTCGTGGGACCTTTTTTGGTACTTACTGGCTTCTCGTTATTGACACCTACTCTAACTTTTCTTTCATTGTCCATTGCACGTCGCCTACCACCGCGGCAACCACAAATGCTCAGCTCGCATTTTCTCTTTGGAAGGCCTTCCCTCTACTCTTGTTACCGATAATGGGCAGCAATTTGCCTCTTCTGATATTGCAGATTTTTGTGACTGTCATGCACGTCATGGCCCCTCCGTTCCATCCACAGTCAAACTGTGAGGCTGAATGTCTGGTCCTCACATTTAAGGCTTAGATGAGGAAACTGCTGACTTCTTCTGCTGCTGATGATGCGCTTCTCCAATTTCTGGCTTCTTACCATTTCACCCCCCATGGGTGACCACAGCCCGGCTGAGCTCTTACATGGCTGACAGCCCCGCACGCTACTTCATCTTCTGCGGCCTTCCACCTCATGGCAAGGGGTGCCTTCGCTTGGCCGGTTCACCGCCGGTGACCTTGTATGGGTACGGGGATATGGCAGGCGGCCAAAATGGAGTCCTGGCCGCATCTTACGACACCGTGGCCGACGCCTGTATGAAATCCAGATGGACACGGGTGTTGCAGTGCATCATTCGGAGCTGCTTCAGCCTCGTGTGCCGGCTACGCCTGTTTCGGATGCCGCTACACTGCCTTCGGATCTACCTGACACTCCGGATCCCTGGAATCTCTCATTACTCACAACACAGTCCTCTCACCATCATCTCGGTGCCAGCACAAGAACTAATGCCACCAGGAGACGTGTCCATGCAGGAACCAGATGACCATCATCTGTCGGAGCAACTCTACTCGCCTCCTTCCCCTACGGACGCAGACACATCGCCCTTGCCTCCTGTTATAACAACCGGACTTGTCGCAAAGGCATGCTCGCATGAAACAAATCCAAGCTAGACTTATCATTACTCGATCCTGAGAAAGTTAATTAAGTGCAACTAACGCCAAAGTGCTGCACTCGTTGGTTGTGAAGTACCAACATCCCAATCTACCATGACAGCCATATTCATAATGATTTCCTTACTTTCGAGTAACTGGTAAGATGTCATTGGTATGGCAAACATTTCTTTTGCAGGCACGGAGTTCTCTGCCTCTGATGACATGGAAGCTCCCCACAGGTTCCCTGCTTGTAGCCAGCCTCATGCATCTTGTAATTTTAAGCCTTTCTTTGGGTCTGAAACACACTAGTAAATTCTGTTTTAATTTTTCTTAATCTAAGACAAATTCTTACTGCTTTCCCAATTAGATGTAAGCCACATCCAATAAAATGTTTTTAAGATCACACTCAAGATTCAGGCTGCAGTGTTTTTTGGGGCTTCAGTCAATAAAGTTCATCCACATCCTGTTGGCAAAAGCAGACATTTCCACAATCATATTTGGGATTGAAAATGTTGTTGGACTTTTGAGGGAATGGTGATGCAGGGTTGTACCACATTGCCCTTATCTTCAGTTACATGCCACAAGCCCTAGAAACATATGTGTGTGGAGTGTAGAAGGGAATGCAAGAACCATCATTATGCATCTCTTCTCGTAACAGGGCTATAAGTATAGGAGGAGTGTCTTCATATAATATTGTTAATAACAAATGGAACTCAAATCTTCTGCTTCATACTGTGCACCTGCTGAGTAAAACATGGCATCATAAATTGCAATCTTTCAAGTAATCAAAACTGAAACTGCAGGAGCTGGCATTGGTTGCTTCAGTGAGAAACCAGTAACTGTGTGCTGAGCTCATGTGAAAGGACAGGCAATCAAACCATGTGTGCATAATATTTCAGTAGTAACTGCCCAAGTTATCATTTTGAACATATGGTGTGTTGTAGAAATATTGTGCATTGTGCCCGATGATCCAGCCTTTCATCAAAGAAACTCGAAAACCACAGAACTAGAATTGCTTCATAAAACTTTTGTATAAAAAAGTACTTGAAACATAGTACTGAAATGGACGAGCAATATAAACAATGGTAACTTTTTCTTTTCTTTTGACACCACATTGTAGAATGGCCAAATGCATTACTTTTCTAAAGTGTTGTGATTTCTGCCTTTCAAGACTGAGGAGACTAAAAAACAAAGAAAAGTATGCTGGTCATAGTTGGATAGACTCATTGACGGGCTGGAGAAAGTGAAGAGTATACCACTTCTAGAGAGCACTGTAATCTCCAAAGTAAAGTTGTTGACTTATTTAACTAGCTAAAAGAAAGGTAGAGGTTCATTGTAACATTTAGGTTACCATAGTCTTGTGAGAGGTTTTTTAACATTAAGAAATTAAAAGAAATGAAGGTAAGTGGTTTAGGACCCAACATTGAAGAGTGCTTTGTCTATTATCACTGTAATATATGCATCCTAGGTATTTGTGAATTTAAAAAGAAAATACTGTAGCAAAATTCCAATACCCACAACCAAATTGTGAGCTTTGATTTGAATTTTATATTTCTTCATCAAAGATATTCTACTTCTTGCTGCGAGCGTGGGCTTCTGTATTAAATTTCAGCTTCAGTAAAACTTCACTTGATTCATGACTGTTGTTGTTGTCTTCAGTCCTGAGACTGGTTTGATGCAGCTCTCCATGCTACTCTATCCTGTGCAAGCTTCATCATCTCCCAGTACCTACTGCAACCTACATCCTTCTGAATCTGCTTAGTGTATTCATCTCTTGGTCTCCCTTTACGATTTTTACCCTCCACGCTGCCCTCCAATACTAAATTGGTGATCCCTTGATGCCTCAGAACATGTCCTACCAACCGATCCCTTCTTCTGGTCAAGTTGTGCCACAAACTTCTCTTCTCCCCAATCCTATTCAATACTTCCTCATTAGTTATGTGATCTACCCATCTAATCTTCAGCATTCTTCTGTAGCACCACATTTCGAAAGCTTCTATTCTCTTCTTGTCCAAACTATTTATCGTCCATGTTTCACTTCCATACATGGCTACACTCCAAACAAATACTTTCAGAAACGACTTCCTGATACATAAATCTATATTCGATGTTAACAAATTTCTCTTCTTCAAAAACGCTTTCCTTGCCATTGCCAGTCTACATTTTATATCCTCTCTACTTCGACCATCATCAGTTATTTTACTTCCTAAATAGCAAAGCTCCTTTACTACTTTAAGTGTCTCATTTCTAAATCTAATTCCCTCAGCATCACCTGATTTAATTTGACTACATTCCATTATCCTCGTTTTGCTTTTGTTGATGTTCATCTTATATCCTCCTTTCAAGACACTGTCCATTCCGTTCAACTGCTCTTCCAGGTCCTTTGCTGTCTCTGACAGATTTACAATGTCATCGGCGAACCTCAAAGTTTTTACTTCTTCTCCATGCATTTTAAACCTACTCCGAATTTTTCTTTTGTTTCCTTTACTGCTTGCTCAATATACAGATTGAATAACATCGGGGAGAGACTATAACCCTGTCTCACTCCCTTCCGAACCACTGCTTCCCTTTCATGCCCCTCGACTCTTAAAACTGCCATCTGGTTTCTGTACAAATTGTAAATAGCCTTTCGCTCCCTGTATTTTACCCCTGCCACCTTTAGAATTTGAAAGAGAGTATTCCAGTCAACATTGTCAAAATCTTTCTCTAAGTCTACAAATGCTAGGAATGTAGGTTTGCCTTTCCTTAATGTTACTTCTAAGATAAGTCGTAAGGTCAGTATTGCCTCACGTGTTCCAGTATTTCTACGAAATCCAGACTGATCTTCCCCGAGGTCGGCTTCTACTAGTTTTTCCATTCGTCTGTAAAGAATTCGTGTTAGTATTTTGCAGCTGTGGCTTATTAAAGTGATTGTTCGGTAATTTTCACATCTGTCAACACCTGCTTTCTTTGGGATTGGAATTATTATATTCTTCTTGAAGTCTGAGGGTATTTCGCCTGTTTCATACATCTTGCTCACCAGCTGGTAGAGTTTTGTCATGACTGGCTCTCCCAAGGCTGTCAATAGTACCAATGGAATGTTGTCTACTCCGGGGCCTTGTTTCGACTCAGGTCTTTCAGTGCTCTGTCAAACTCTTCACGCAGTATCGTATCTCCCATTTCGTCTTCATCTACATCCTCTTCCATTTCCATAATATTGTCCTCAAGTACATCGCCCTTGTATAAACCCTCTATATACTCCTTCCACCTTTCTGCTTTCCCTTCTTTTCTTAGAACTGGGTTTCCATTTGAGCTCTTGATGTTCATACAAGTGGTTCTCTTATCTCCAAAGGTCTCTTTAATTTTCCTGTAGGCAGTATCTATCTTACCCCTAGTGAGATAAGCCTCTACATCCTTACATTTGTCCTCTAGCCATCCCTGCTTAGCCATTTTGCACTTCCTATCGATCTCATTTTTCAGGCGTTTGTATTCCTTTTTGCCTGCTTCTTTTACTGCATTTTTACATTTTCTCCTTTCATCAATTAAATTCAATATTTCTTCTGTTACCCAAGGATTTCTACTAGCCCTCGTCTTTTTACGTACTTGATCCTCTGCTGCCTTCACTACTTCATCCCTCAAAGCTACCCATTCTTCTTCTACTGTATTTCTTTCCCCTATTTCTGTCAATTGTTCCCTTATGCTCTCCCTGACACTCTGTACAACCTCTGGTTCTTTCAGTTTATCCAGGCCCCATCTCCTTAAATTCCCACCGTTTTGCAGTTTCTTCAGTTTTAATCTGCAGTTCATAACCAATAGATTGTAGTCAGAGTCCACATCTGCCCCTGGAAATGTCTTACAATTTAAAACCTGGTTCCTAAATCTCTATCTTACCATTATATAATCTATCTGATACCTTTTAGTATCTCCAGGGTTCTGCCATGTATACAACTGTATTGTGTAGTAATATACCTGGTGCAGAGTCATCAAAGTAACACCTTGCCCTCTCATGATATATAAAGGAAGTCAATCTGCACTTTTTGAATAGATTACTGGGATGTGCCAACTGCCAACTTGCTCAATACAGGAGCATGAAATCAGTTGCCATCTGATCAGTGAGCAGCAGTAGCCTGTGTTTCTAATTTTTATGTAAGAATGTGCTTGCAGCAATATATTCTCTGTTGCAGGTTGTGAGCATTGGATGGAACAGAGTAGAGATAGAAGAATTTATTAATGTATATGACAACTTTTCAAGACCTGTACAATCAATGTTTTATTTTCTTACTGTGGTTTGTGTTATTTCATCACTTGATAGGTAAGAACAATTTCATTATTTTCATTATTGTTTATTATAATGATGTGTACATGTAATTAACTGTAGCTAGATTTTGTATTTGTTGTTAGTTCTCTTTTGCCACAAATCACATGCAAATGGCAAGAATTCGAATAAGCCGGTTGAGACACCAACAACAGCATGAAACTTATATCTGTGTGAAATGGTAGATTTTTATTTTGGAGGCTAAGTCGAAAGAAAATAATGTGTAGGAATGTGACACAGGGAGAATCTGAAAAATAAATCGGCAGTATATCAATACCTGTTGACAGTAAAATCAGTAATATTTGAAAAGTAGCTAAAAATGAAGATGCAAAACACTGATTGATCTCTGTTCTGAATTGGGATTGAGTAACTGCAAAAGTCAGTGGCTGGATTGAGAAAATGAATTTCAGTCATTCCTGTTAAGAGGACACCACAGACTCTCTGGTTCTTTTAAATTATTTATTGGACTCTTATTATTGAATTCGTGTAATCTAATCTGTTGTGGGAGCTGCCCATGTTGGCCATAGCTTCTCCCGTGCTCCCAAATCAATAAAACCATCTTGGGTGGTTTCCGTCAGTTCCTCGTCATCAGCCATCTTCTCAAAAACATGAGCTGCATTCATTATCATCTCAGGCAACAAAAACTGCTTGAAGTGTGTATCAGATGAAACACTGGCTAGGCTTCAGTTGTTCACCACACAATCCTTGACACCCCACAATCCGTGATGTTCTGATATATGCTCACACTGAAAGCAGTTATGGGGGACAAAGAGCAAAGCCTTAGTCATGACTCATTGGCTCCAGTAAGTCATGAAAATATGGCTTCCTTGTACAAGGCAGACTTTAGAATACCAAAATCGTACCTTATGGAGTCATATTCCCAAATTTTTACCTTGCATAGTGGATTAAAGTGTATTTAAAAATTGTGTTCAGCTGCTCTGATTGGAACCTACACCGTAGTTTGAGGGGGAAATTTGCTAATATAAGTTAAGCACTTGTTTCTGTAGTGTGTGCAGCAGTTCATTTCGTTTCTACAAATTTAGTTCTGATAGTTTCATACTAATGACTCCTTTTATGTTACAAGAACATTTATATAAAATTATGAAGGTGTAATCGTCAGGAGACTTTCTGACCTTTGAAGGGCTTCTTTTGCTGTTGAATGTGGCTGAGTGAATAATACTTTTGTTAATTTCAACTCGGCCAGCAATGAATAACTGGTTTGAACATTGACTCTCTTGTTGATTTTGCAAGTTGATGTATCATCTAACTATTGGAAATGAGTGCAGTCTATCACAAAGCTATTTACTTTGTTGTTTGACAAAGCAACTGTTCTTAGCTGAGTGTTATTAAGTAAAGTAATTAGATAAAAGCAATGACTGTTGTTGTTGTGTTCTTCAGTCCTGGACTGGTTTGATGCAGCTCTCCATGCTACTCTATCCTGTGCAAGCTTCTTCATCTCCCAGTACCTACTGCAACCTACATCCTTTCTGAATCTGCTTAGTGCATTCATCTCTTGGTCTCCCTCTACGATTTTTACCCTCCTTGCTGCCCTCCAATACTAAATTGGTGATCCCTTGATGCTTCAGAACATGTCCTACCAACCGATCCCTTCTTCTGGTCAAGTTGTGCCACAAACTCCACTTCTCCCCAATCCTATTCAATACCTCCTAATTAGTTGTGTGATCTACCCATATAATCTTCGGCATTCTCCTGTAGCACCACATTTCGAAAGCTTCGATTCTCTTCTTGTCCAAACTAGTTATCGTCCATGTTTCACTTCCATACATGGCTACGCTCCATACAAATACTTTCAGAAACGACTTCCTGACATTTAAATCTATACTCGCTGTTAACAAATTCCTCTTCTTCAGAAACGCTTTCCTTGCCATTGCCAGTCTAGATTTGATATCCTCTCTACTTCGACCATAATCAGTTATTTTGCTCTCCAAATAGCAAAACTCCTTTACTACTTTAAGTGTCACATTTCCTAATCTAATTCCCTCAGCATCACCCGACTTAATTCGACTACATTCCATTACCGTCATTTTGCTTTTGTTGAAGTTCATTTTATATCCTCCTTTCAAGACACTGTCCATTCCGTTCAGCTGCTCTTCCAAGTCCTTTGCTGTCTCTGACAGAATTACAATGTCACCGGCAAACCTGAAAGTTTTTATTTCTTCTCCATGGATTTTAATACCAATGACTACAACAAGTAATTTCCTATTGTTACATAGCTGGAGCAATCATCGAGAGTACCAATTTGCATCACTAAGAGTGTCTCTAAGCAGATTGTAAGGTATGTCAGTGATAGGAATTTGAGCTTCATTCATCAGCTGGCAATCAAACTAAAGGATAAAAATGACAGAATAGTTAACACACTGATTGCTGTCATATATGTGTGTTAGATTTCACTTGCTATTCACAATCGGTGACATACCTGCTCCTGGTTATTCTTTCAATTGGCTATTCAGGCTTAATTTGCACCCTGTTGACAATTCTTGGATTCACAACTGAATTTTTCTCTGTTTGTCTTTTTGGATCTGTGTACAGCTTGCTATTGTCCACTCTCTCTTCAGCCACTTACTACATTTCTTTGCAACCACCTGGGTAATGCATTGCAAAAGTGGCCACGAGGCTGACTCTCGTATGTGAAGCAACTCATAAAGATGGAGCAAAAGCTTTTGGAGCTTTGGTAACATTGAATAACACTGCTGGAACAACAGAAGCTACAGATATGTTTGCAACAACTACAGCAGGAGCAGGTGCAGGGGTTGGCATACAGGATGCAGAGCTGATCCAAAACGTTAGCATGTAGCCTGCCAACTGAGTACCACTGGGACAACCTTTGCTACTTCAACCACCATTTGCTGTGTTTGATGTCACTGTAGAAAACTGGAAAAACTATGTGCATAAATTTATGCTGTATGGCAAGGTCATAAACATATCAGACCACATAGTTCAGAGAACTCTGTTACTTAGCAGCAGAAGTAGTAGTAGTATACATGAAATGTGAGCCCTGTGGCATCAGTTTTTACGGAACTTGCAAAACACTAAGTGAGCCTATCTGCTCTCAGACTCATATTGTGGAAGTGTGATTGCAGGTCAGCTGATATGGGAAGTGTGATCAGTTTTATGAATCCCAGGTAGCGGATTTGCAGAGTCTCATGCTTGAGTGGAAGTTTGAATGCATGAACTATTGTGTAAGCTTTAACTAACACTTTTTCGCCTTTTTTCACACCAGGTCTCCAGTTGCTTTCTAGTTCACCTTTATCTCTCCCCATATATTTTTATTTTAATTTCAGCCTCATGTTACACTTTCCAACTTCTAATACCATGTCACCCTCACAACACCCCCACAACGACCCCATTAAGTTTTATTTACATTCCCTCCGCAAACATGCCTTCGCCCTAGCCAGATTACACTCTCATATTTTATTTTCTCAGGCTTGTCTGACATTTGGTATTACCCCCAAAGGCCTCACACTCAAAGTTCCCATCTCTGACTCCAACCCTTCTTTCCATCAGTCCCTATACCAGTTCCAAACTGAACAATCCATTGCCCTCACCCACCTAATCCTTCACCTACACATCAACTCAGCCAATGAACACACCCGTCAACTCCTATCCTTAATAAAAGTCCTCAATCTTTCCTCTCCCACATCCACACCGGCTGTTCAGAGCATCCTCCTACAGGCCAACCGCAAATTAGAACAGCATGGCACCCTCCACCTCAAAAAACTATCCAATCTCCTGGTTTCCCACCTCCGGAAAGGCAACTCACTCACCCTTCACAGCCTTCACAGCAAACCTCAACCTCCTCTCATTGCACACAAACCCAGTCTCTCCCATCTACTCAATCTCCCACTTCCAGCTCCACTCCCTCCAAAACCAATCAACACAATCTGGAACCACAAAACCCTAATTCAGTAGTTAACCTTTCCTCCAAACCTCTCTCCCAATCCGAAACCTCTGTCCTATCCAAAGGCCTCACCTTCAGCCCCACTCCCAGATTCAACCAAACAGCCCTCGTCAAAGATTTACTGTCCTACACTCGTAGTCTCTGCTGGAAATATCACTTTGCCACGAAGAGAAATGATCCTAATCCTACTCCTAGTGATCCAACTCCCCAAGATGCTATCCAAATTGTACCCTGCCTGCAACAGTTCCGTCCTCCAGCACAGCGGGACCCACCTCCTCTTCCTCAAACTCACCCTCTCCAAACCTTCCAGGAATTTCTGACTTCCAGTCTTGCCTCTCAATCCTTCTTAAAAAAACCTTAATCCTACTCCCAACATCACCACTGCTGAAGCCCAAGCTATCCGTGATCTGAAGGCTAACTGATCCATCGTCATTCTTCTGGCGGACAAGGGTTCCACGACCGTGGTACTTGATCATCGGGAGTATGTGGCTGAGGGACTGAGTCAGCTTTCAGACAACACCACATACAAAGTTTGCCAAGGTAATCCCATTCCTGATGTCCAGGCGGAGCTTCAAGGAATCCTCAGAACCTTAGGTCCCCTACAAAACCTTTCACCTGACTCCATCAACCTCCTGACCCCACAGACACCCCATACCCCTACCTTCTACCTTCTTCCTTCTTCCTAAAATTCACAAACCCAATCATCCCAGCCGCCCCATTGTAGCTGGTTACCAAGCCCCCACAGAACGTATCTCTGCCTACGTAGATCAACACCTTCAACCCATTACATGCAGTCTCCCATCCTTCATCAAAGACACCAACCATTTTCTCGAACGCCTGGAATCCTTACCCAATCTGTTACCCCCGGAAACCATCCTTGTTACCATTGATGCCACTTCCTTATACACAAATATTCCACATGTCCAGGGCCTCACTGCGATGGAGCACTTCCTTTCACGCCAATCGCCTGCCACCCTACCTAAAACCTCTTTCCTCATTACCTTAGCCAGCTTCATCCTGACCCACAACTTCTTCACTTTTGAAGGCCAGACATACCAACAATTAAAGGGAACAGCCATGGGTACCAGGATGGCCCCCTCGTACGCCAACCTATTCATGGGTCACTTAGAGGAAGCCTTCTTGGTTACCCAGGCCTGCCAACCCAAAGTTTGGTACAGATTTATTGATGACATCTTCATGATCTGGACTCACAGTGAAGAAGAACTACAGAATTTCCTCTCCAACCTCAACTTCTTTGGTTCCATCAGATTCACCTGGTCCTACTCCAAAACCCATGCCACTTTCCGTGACGTTGACCTCCATCTGTCCAATGGCCAGCTTCACATGTCCGTCCACATCAAACCCACCAACAAGCAACAGTACCTCTATTATGACAGCTGCCACCCATTCCACATCAAACGTCCCCTTCCCTACAGCCTAGGTCTTCGTGGAAAACGAATGTGTTCCAGTCCGTAATCCTTGAACCATTACACCAACAACCTGAAAACAGCTTTCAGATCCTGCAACTACCCTCCCGACCTGGTACAGAAGCAAATAACCAGAGCCACTTCCTCATCCCCTCAAACCCAGAACCTCCCACAGAAGAACCACAAAAGTGCCCCACTTGTGACAACATACTTTCTGGGACTGGATTGGACTATGAATGTGGCTCTCCAGCAGGGATACGACTTCCTATAATCCTGCCCTGAAATGAGATCTATCCTTCATGAAATCCTCCCCACTCCACCAAGAGTGTCTTTCCACCGTCCACCTAACCTTCGTAACCTCTTAGTACATCCCTATGAAATCCCCAAACCACCTTCCCTACCCTCTGGCTCCTACTCTTGTAACTGCCCCCGGTGTAAAACCTGTCCCATGCACCCTCCCACCATCACCTACTCCAGTCCTGTAACCCGGAAGGTGTACACGATCAAAGGCAGAGCCACGTGTGAAATCACCCACGTGATTTACCAACTGACCTGCCTACACTGTGAAGCTTTCTATGTGGGAATGACCAACAACAAACTGTCCATTCGCATGAATGGACACAGGCAGACAGTGTTTGTTGGTAATGAGGATCACCCTGTGGCTAAAGATGCCTTGGTGCACGGCCAGCACATCTTGGTACAGTGTTACACCGTCCGAGTTATCTGGATACTTCCCACTAACACCAACCTGTCAGAACTCCGGAGATGGGAACTTGCCCTTCAGTATATCCTCTCTTCTCGATATAATTCTACAACTGATCGACGTTAGAGATATATGTCCATAATTTTGCACATCTGTTCGACATCCCATCTTGAAAACAGTGATGACCTGTGCCCTTTTCCAATCTTTTGGAACGCTACGCTCTTCTAGAGACCTACAGTACACCGCTGTAAGAAGGGGGGCAAGTTCCTTTGGGTACTCTGTGTAAAATCGAACTGGTATCCCATCAGGTCCAGCAGCCTTTCCTCTTTTGAGCAATTTTAATTGTTTCTCTATCCCTCTCTCGTCTATTTCGATATTGTATCATTTTGTCATCTGTACGACAATCTAGAGAAGGAACTACAGTGCAGTCTTCCTCTGTGAGACAGCTTTGGAAAAAGACCTTTAGTATTTCGGCCTTTAGTCTGTCATCCTCTTTTTCAGTACCATTTTGGTCAGAGAGTGTCTGGACATTTTGTTTTGATCCACCTACCGCTTTGACATAAAACCAAAATTTCTGTCAATGTTGAAGTCTCCACATACAATAAGATTTCTTTTCATATACATTCTCAATAAGCTGGCAATTTTTTTTAGAAAGATGCTAATATTGCCACATGGTGACCTGTACACACAAAACACTCTAAATTCGTTCCAACATGTATAAACACCCCATTATAGTTCTGTCTGGTTTCAGAATCTAGTTATGTAGTATCTTGTCTTGCATTTACCATATTTTTAAAATGTTTACTGAGTTGATGCGTTCTAATTCCAGGTCGTACGTCGATCTTGCAATTGGAGACAGCGATATTCTTCAGTAGCGAATCGCCAATTATGAAAAAGTCATTTTCCTTTTGTTGTGTATGTGTCGCCTTGTTTTTCCTTTTGCTGTATGTCACCACCTTCCATTTATATTCGTCTTCCGGCTTTTGGCTTACTAAGTTTACCGAGACATCAATGGGAACACTTAAAATGTTGTTTTTAAAGTCCGATCGGTCACTTGTATTTTCACGATCTTCTTGCTTTTCCGTTTGATGGCTTTTACACACACAGGACTTCTTTTCTTTTATTAATGTATCGTTTTCTTTCTTGATGGTCGAAAGTTCGGTTTTTAGTGCCTCAATGTCACTTTGTAGTAACTTTATAATTTCGTTTTTTGTATCAACTGCACTTACAAGATTGGCCGTTTCGTCATGTAAACAACCGTGACATGTCCACGGAAAATCATCGCTGACGAACTTTAGATTTACTTTCGTGCACTTTTCGTGTAACCAGAAGTTGCATTTGGTACACAGAATACCCTTTATCACATGCTTTTCACATTCTCTACACGAAGAACTGTTCATTTTTTGCCTTTTTAGTGAGAGAGAAGCGTCACTACACTTTCCTATCGGCGCCATCTCTTGTTGTCAGCAGTATCTCAAAATGTGTTCAGGTAGATGGCAAATAGCTTAGCTCTCCACCATATAAAGACAAGTTAATTCCCAGAATGATACTCAGGGTGACTCTCTTGCACAAGGAAAGTTTTCTACTTCCCAACTAGATTTCAATGGACTTAGTAAACAGATGCAACCTAGCAAGGCATCTCGACATAGATCACATTCCTTAGATAATAAGGGAACTTGAATTTGTCCCTGTTCAGGCTTAAGTATCTCCAGGTCGTTATAAGCACCATAAGCATTGCCAGTGTCCATATTTTTTCACACAACTTATACCTGTCACAAGCTAGGCCTGCCGGAGCAGGGAAACAATGTGCCAGTGTTTCCCAGCACACTGTGGGTAGCAGAACGTGACCAAGCATTGGGTTTCACTTTAACTCCAGTCTCGGCAGAAACCAGCCAAGGGCCTGATAAAATCCTGGTTGGATACTAATAGTTATGACCCAATTCCAGGTTGATACAAGGGCAGTAGGTACTGATTAAACAGGTAGTTACTGATTAAACAGGTGAACTATCAGTGTTTGGGCTCCCCATCTGCAGATGCCGCAGCAGTAGGTTATTTCATATAGCTGGCATAATATCCCTTTGCAAGGGTGTATGTGGGCAGAATAAAAGAATGTGAAATGACAAATAGCTTTGTTGATTATAAGTTCACCATCGGATGTAAATATTTTTACTTTAGGTGCGTTCACCGCATTTTGTTTCCAAAAATTGCATGAGTTGAACGTGGTACCCAGATTGATACCATTCCAGGATTTAGAATCATTATTAGAGAATTATCAGCAGTTATTCTGATCAACACTAGATCAGGCCAAAGACTTTCGAAACACACATTTCACACAAGCAGTTTGCCATGACTAAATTGTCCCCAGTTCTGTTCCCATTGTATTATATAGTAATGGCAGAGTTAGACAGGCTACAGAACTGGGGGTAATTGTGCCAATTTCATGTAATCAGTGGGGAACTCCCATAGTCATCATGAAGAAAGCAAATGGATCTATCAGAAATTGCAGTGAATTTAAAGTGAAGATTAACATACAAAGTGATATCAACATCTACCCAATCCCTTGGCATGAAGAACTTTCAGCAAAATTATCAGGATGGGGGGGCGCTGTTTTTCAGAGATCAATTTGGAGGATGCATATTTGCAGTTATCTGTAGATGCAGAAATATGAAAAATACTGGTAATAAATATGTCTTTTGGAGTGTATTGAGGCAACCTTAGCACCAAGAATACATGAAGCATTTAACTCTCAGTTTTCTAAACTGTGTTAACTACTCGGGTGACATTTGGGTGCTGGAGGCTACTATGGAAGAGCTCATGCAAAATGTACAAATACTATTTCAACAGCTGCTGTAGATAGTGCCCCATTGAACTCAGGAGAAATGAAAGTTCTTTGCACTGTCTGTGCAATATTTGGAGCATGTGTCAGGCATAAAAGCGATCACACCGCCAGCAGAGCACATTGACCTCTGTCTACTTTTACAGGGTGGCAATTATTGAACTATATGAAAAAAAGTAAATTAGTTACAAACTATGCATGCACACTCTTTATTCAACAGGTAAACAACACTACAGATATTCAGATTTAGGTTTTGACGTGTTTGACATGCCTGCCATCATTGGCGATTATGTGTCACAGACGAATTATGAAATTCTGCATGACACGCTGAAGTGTCGGAATGGCTGTTTTCAGCTCAGCAATGGTTTTGGGATTGCTGCTGTACACCCTGTCTTTAATACAACCCCCCCAAAAAGGAGTCACATGTGTCCTAATCCAGAGAACATGGCGGCCATCGAGGCTCATGCCAATGGCCTCTGGGTAATCTGAAGCCAGAATGCAGTCCCAAAAGTGCTCCACCAGGACATCAAACACTCTCCTGGTTCGATGGGGTTGAGCTCCATCTTGCATCAACCAGATTTTGTCGAAATCAGGGCCACTTTGGATAATGGGATACATCTTCTGTATGTGTTATCCCTTACAGATAAACCACACTTTCTTAAAATTCTCTCATTAAACTGAAGTCGACAGTTTGCCACACCTAATACAGTCCTTACATGCTCACTTCATTTCATATTTCTTTGCAGTGTTATGCCTAGATATTTAATTGACATGATTGTGTCAAGCAGCATACTACTTATGCCACAGTCAAACATTACAAGATTGTTTTTCCTATTCATCTGCATTAACTTTTTACATTTGGAGCAAGCTGCCGTTCATCACACCAGCTAGAAATTCTGTCTATGTCATCTTGTGTTCTCCTACAACCACTCAACACCAAAACCTTCCTGTATGCCACAGCATCATCAGGAAATGGCTGCTCACCCTTTCAGTCATATCATTTATGTATCTAGTGAACAAGAGTGGTCCAGTCACACTTCCCTGTGGCACTCGTGACAATACCCCCGTCTCTGATGGATACTTGCTGTCGAGTACAATGCCCTGGGTTCTGTTACCTAAGATGTCTTCAAGCTGTTTGCATATCTGGAGACCTATTCTGTAGGCTTGTCGCTTTGTTAACAGTCTGTGGCGGGGCACTTTGCCATTTGTTTTCTGGAAATCTAGTAATATGGAATCTGCTTGTTGCCCTTCATCCATGGTTCACATGGTTGATGCAATTGAGAAGCTTCTGGCCCCAAAAAACTTAAAGGAATTGCGCTCTTTTCTGGGTAAAGTGAACTATTGCATAAAACAACTGAAAGCTTCTCTGTAATGACATGTCAAGAACAGTTGAAAGCATATTTAGGGCTTGATGAGTTTAACGTTGTTTCACCATCAGACAGAGTCTTTAGTCACCTTACCTATTGAAGCTATTAAAGAAAGAAGCAGTATGAACATGGGAAGAGGAGCAGCAGAAAGCTTTATTTTATATGTTCAAAAACTTTCTAGATGGTTGTAGTGTGTTTAATGTTCATTTTCATGTGAATAGTTTTTTCTGATGGCTCCACTGAGTTTAAATATAGCAAGTATCATACCATATAGACTGTTCTTACATGTGGAGCACATGCCAAGTGTTAAGATAGTGACTGCCTTGCAGCGGGATTGCAGTGATCTCTGTCTGTGTGTAATGCATGGTTATCTTGTTTATTTGTATCTAATATCATCAAAACTTACCTGTTTCGGTTGGCACCAATGGAGTTTTGACACACTGGCAAGTTGTGTTTGACTTGTCGCACTTCCTGGCATGTTGAACTGGTAGTGCTGATTGCTTTGTCCGTGTTACCAACTGCCAAAACCACATCCTCGATGACATCCGCCATGTGCCCTTGAAGTAGCCTGGTTTCCCACATTTGTAACATATTTGTTCCTGCTAGCTCATACTGGTTTTCTTATCAGTGTGGAGTGCTTTGGATTTTACATATTCACTTCCATCCTTATCTTTGAAATCCATGACTTGAATTTTACTTTTAAAGGATTCAACTGTCTGGTTTTCTTCTTTGTGCACAAGCAGCCCCTACCCCCATAACTGCCTGTCCAACAAAGGTGCACATGTAGCTGAGCCTAACCAGAAGTGGTTCAAATGTGTTCTGTTGCAACTGTCAAACTGTTTTCAGAGCACAGTTCAAGGAAACTGCCAGGTTTCCTCCGGATATCAAAATACGGACGCACATCACAACAGTACACCGCTCCCCTATTACTTCCAACCTCCTTGCCCTCAGTGATCCTCAAGTTTTGTTAGCGATATCTGTGTCACATCTCAGTACAAAAAATGGTACAAAACATGGAAAATAGCTGTGGTTCACCCCATACAGAACTCGGTGTGATTAGTGCTGCAAGCTAGTGCTCAGAGTGAAGATGTAACCTGTAGAATAGTTTGTGTGCTTTTGTTTCTTTGGTGTTTTCTTTACCTGTTTTTTAGTTGTCATACATTTAATCATGTTAAGGAAATTCGTGCCCATTTCTATGATCACATTTAATGAAATTTAAACATATGATTAAGTCTGTCAGGAGATGCCAGTTTATAACTACCTGCATTCTGCTAGAAAGAGACTGCCACCTATTCTCAGGCTTCAGAACTAAACTCAGGTTCTTGGTACAGGGTTAAATCAGTTCCCTTACAATGTCTGTTTCATTTCTATCCCAATATTGTTGATGAGGTTGAGGTCTGGGGCAGGAGGAGGTCAATCGGGAAGAGTAGTCCCATTCTGTTCTGTAAATCACCTGTACACTAGAGCTGACTTAGTGTACTGGAGACTGGACCTGTACAAAACACATCACTCTCTTGGGATTCAGTTGTTGCGGTGATGGAATCATTGAAGGGTGCAGAAATTATAAGATTCCAGTAACTTTATTATATATTTGGTTGTTAAAATGCTAAAATTTGTGCACTCTAATGCTGTGTATCATTGAGTGAATGTATAAAGTTATAGTGTTGGTGTTGTAGCTACTACTGTTTGGTAAGTTTTGCAGACTCATGGTTGATTTATGTAATGAACACAGCATTTGTCTTGGCTTAGTTATGAATGCCAGTGTTGAAAAGGTTTTGTGCACCTTCCATTAGAGGTATTCGTTGGGCTACAAGCAGTATTGAGGTGCAGTAGTCAATATTATGTTATGACTTCAGAGCAAGTGCAGCAGAGAGCCATCACCAACTGCAGCTCCAAGGGATACACCAGACAGAAGATTCTGTGAACCCAAAATAAACAGTGGCGAAAAATATTACATCAGACTGGATAGAGCTTGCTCAATAGCATCTTATGAGACATCATGCATTGTGTAACCAAGTCTGAAAATAAAGTAATTTGACAATTAAAACTCTAGTCTACCATTTTAGGTAGACTGGGTAAACCACTGTTTTGTGGTAAACATAGTTTGACAATTGTCCGGGAGTATTGCTCTAGACTACAGCAATCTCTCTGCTGCGTCCATAGATTTTTTTCATCCACCTTCAAGTGCGGTTTTAATGTGCACGTGATCTTTGTCTCACTCGGATTTTAATGTTTCGATTTCTGATTTAAGCTTGAATTGTTCAGTCATAACTTGGTTGCATGTTTCATTCTTTTTTCTCATGAACATACTGTAAATTTATTTCTCAGTTTTCTATTGCTTCTTGAAATTCTCATTTATTCTTTTTGTCTTGATGTCCTGCTCCCTCTTCAATTTAATTTGTGTTTATGTCTGTGTTCAAGATCTTTGATGTACACATAGTATCAGTGTTGTTATCATTCATCATAGCACGAGGCCTATTTTTTCTGAAAATCATAACTATTCACAGTTTATAGTTTCCTCTCCTTGTCAATTATTGGTTGTTTCTGAATTACTGACACTTGACAATTGGTTGGGTAGAGATAATTAAACACAATTAACTGGAATGTCACAATTAGTTTATTATATGCTTGGGTGTACCTTAATATTGAGTTATAGTAATAAAATTATGCCATGAGATTCAAATAAAACTTCAATTTCTGTGAAGGCTTCATTCCCTAATTGCAAATTATTGTTCAGTTTCATTAAATTATTGTTATTGTTATTGTTTTTGTTATTGTTATTGTTGTTGTTATTATTATTATTATTATTATTATTATTATTATTATTATTATTATACATAAAATAAAGGAAAGGCAATCACTCACATATAGCTGACTGATTTGTGGTGCATAGAAACACACAACAGAAAACTATTTTTACTGTCTTTTGCTGTTTCTTAAGAAGTAGTACACACATTCACACACACAACCACATACACTCAGAGGCACATTCCCATAGCCACACTGAGACTTGTGCGTGTTTCCATGCGCAACACATCATCAGTCATCTATAGGTCAGCCATTGCCTTTCACTCATTTTACGTATTATTCCATTCAGGTGTGTGCGTTGTTGTTATTATTATTTTTATTTATTTACTTGTGTGTCTTTTTTTGTATTGGTCAACAAGGAGAGTGAAGAGTGTAACAACTTCAATCCCACTTCTTTTTTGTTTTCTATTTTTCCAGTACTCCATCTTCTATCCACATTGTCTTTTCCATTCTTCTGCTCATGTTGCTCAACTGCCATAAATGTAGCCAACTCCTTACAACTTTTGACGAAGTTGAATTATTGATAAAGTATCCAAATGATAGGATTTTATCACACTCCATTCTAAAATTTGTGATTGATTACCAGTATGTATAACAAAATTAGAATTTCCTTTAGATCGAGCTAATTTTTACGGGAGGTTTGGACTTTTTTTCTTTGTTATTATCAGATACGTGTAACTGTACACTCATTCTTGTTCATTTCTGTCTTTCATATTATTGTTAACATTTATGAGATTTGCCGGAATACCATTATGTTATTAAAAATTGTGCCAGAATGTTTTGAGACTGAATTTCAAGCAGCTGTGAACAGCTTGCAGGAGCAAGGAAGCTATTTTACCTGTCTGGAGTTATAACTAGAGAAGATTATGGTGGTATATAGCATATAGAATAAGTCTGGGAACTGGCTGTAATTAAAGCAGAAAGTTTCAGGAGCAAGGTTCAGCAAAAGTAACTAAATGACATATAATTGACAATGGAGAGACAGCAACTATATCAAATGCAACTGAATATTTGAAAACATGTGACACAAAGATTGTAAGAAAGGGGAAAAAAAAGAATCTGAGTATTATTTTGTGGTTATGTGAAATTACAATAATATCATTTACCTTTCAGTAAAAATGTCACAATGTAACCTCCTTAGGCAGGTACTCATTGCTTTATAAATGCTAAAAAAAAGTTAAGTTATTTTTATGACCTAAACGCCATGCGTAAGTTGTGATAACTTCAGTGTTCATATTACAGGTGTGATGTTGCACAGATGTGTGGGCTTCATGCAAGGAAGTTGTGCCTTCATCATTTTCCAGACATTTTGCTGCTGCTACTGTACTTGTGCACTTTGGTAACAACTGTTGTCACCAGCTACTGGGATGAACAACTTGCCTACCACCATCATAATTCAACTGGCATGTGGAAAGATGATGCTGTATGTACAATAAGTATATGTTGTGATCTTCTAGATATACATTTAGATGTATTGAGAAATATACGTTTGATAAGGTTACTTTTTGTGATGTACGACAGTAATCCCAAAAGTAAGGTTCCTATTTGTTTATAAGTACATAGTCTGGTTTATTTCTACAATGGTTTGCATCAGTTTACAGCTTGAACATTTAGCTATTTTTCGACATAATCACCATTTCTGTCGATGCATTTTTGTAGAAGCTGTGGCAGTTTTTGTATGCCCATGTTATACCAGCTCGCCGCCATGCTGTTCAAAAACTATTAACCTCTTCTTTCACCTCGTCGTCAGAGCTGAATCGCTGGGAGCACAATTAACGCTGACAAGAACTGTGGGACTCTGAAAAAACTCAAACGGGCAGTTCAGAACCAGAGAAGAAGAATGTTGAGCAAAGGCATACACATTCTCCATGGCAATGCTCACCCACACATTGCTGAGCAAACCGTTGCTCTGCTGCTACAGTTTCAGTGGAACATAATCACCCACCAACCCTGTAGTCCTGACTTGGTGCACAGTGACTATCACCTGTTCCCTAGGTTAAAAGAACATTTGGCCAGAAAGCGATTCAGCTCCGATGACGAGGTGAAAGAAGAGGTACATAACTTTCTGAACAGCATGGCGGTGAGCTGGTATGACATAGGCATACAAAAACTGCCACAGCGTCTACAAAAAAGCATCGACGGAAATGGTGATTATGTCGAAAAATAGCTAAATGTTCAAGCTGTAAACTGATGTAAACCATTGTAGAAATAAACAGGTCTATGTACTTATAAAAAAAAAAGGAGACATTAGTTTTGGGATTAGCCTCGTATATTCAGTGTGGCACTTACTTCCAGTTGAAGATAGAGGGGAGGGGGAGGCAGGAGGTGAAAGGAATTGCTCACAGTGTTTGTAGCATTCTTTATTAGCTACACAAACTCGGTGGGTGGCACTAAGTCCTGATGGTTTTAGGAAGTTCTTAGCCTTGATTGAGTTCTAATTCGGGAAACCCGAAGTTTCTTAGCAGGTGGTTGCACAGATATGAGAAATGGAATGGATAATCCAATTATAACTAAGAGGAAAGCAGAAGAGATTGAGGAAAAAAGTGTGGGAGAGATAGTTGGGGAGGGGGGATTATAGAAAAAAATGTTGAGTAAATTTTGTGTGTGTGTGTGTGTGTGTGTGTGTGTGTGTGTGTGTGTGTGTGTGTCGGGGGCAGGGGGGCACACTTGCACAAAAAAGATATTTTTGCATTCCCAGTTACTGCTGAGTATGTCTATTATATGGAGAGTGTGAGCGTTTTCCCTTACTCATTCTATCCTAGCATGGGATAACACAGTGATAAGGAAACCACTGAAATTCTGTTATTCAAGTGATACATTCTTAAATGATTATAGCACTATTTTAACACAATAATAGGTGATGCCTATGATTGTATTGCTTGTCTTTCAAGAAATGCTAGAAATAAATTTGCTCATCAGTTTGTTAAGCATACTTACTCTAATCATGAAACTTCCTGGCAGATTAAAACTGTGTGCCCGACCGAGACTCGAACTCGGGACCTTTGCCTTTCGCGGGCAAGTGCTCTACCATCTGAGTTACCAAAACACGACTCACGCCCGGTACTCACAGCTTTACTTCTGCCAGTATCTCGTCTCCTACCTTCCAAACTTTACAGAAGCTCTCCTGCGAACCTTGCAGAACTAGCACTCCTGAAAGAAAGGATATAGTGGAGACATGGCTTAGCCACAGCCTGGGGGATGTTTCCAGAATGAGATTTTCACTCTGCAGCGGAGTATGCGCTGATATGAAACTTCCTGGCAGATCAAAACTGTGTGCCCGACCGAGACTCGAACTCGGGACCTTTGCCTTTCGCGGGCAAGTGCTCTACCATCTGCCAGGAAGTTTCATATCAGCGCACACTCCGCTGCAGAGTGAAAATCTCATTCTGGAAACATCCCCCAGGCTGTGGCTAAGCCATGTCTCCACTATATCCTTTCTTTCAGGAGTGCTAGTTCTGCTAGGTTCGCAGGAGAGCTTCTGTAAAGTTTGGAAGGTAGGAGACGAGATACTGGCAGAAGTAAAGCTGTGAGTACCGGGCGTGAGTCGTGCTTCGGTAGCTCAGATGGTAGAGCACTTGCCCGCGAAAGGCAAAGGTCCCGAGTTCGAGTCTCGGTCGGGCACACAGTTTTAATCTGCCAGGAAGTTTCATATCAGCGCACACTCCGCTGCAGAGTGAAAATCTAATTCTGGTTACTCTAATCATGTTCTTGGATGACTTCTTAAATATTTGAATTGGGACATAGTAAAAGAATGGAGATCTGACTTAGATCATGTCACTGACATTAAGATCATTTAACAAGCTGAGGAGAATAGCATGCAAAGGAACATCTGTGTTCTTGTTGGAGGAATCTTTAATGAGGTAGATTTGGAATGTCTTAATGTAAACTCAATATTCTAACAATGGTAGAGACTATTTGTTATGGTTGCATAATGCTTCTGTGTCACTTGCTCTTATGAGACTTTAACCAAATTGCTTGGAAAATATTTGATAAGGTGCACAAGGTATTCACAGAGTGCACAGATGTTTATAGCATTGGTTATTTCAGTAGAAATTGGAAACAATTTCAGTGAGTATTCACTCTGTTTCCTTGTCCACACTACCAGGACATGAAGGCAAGTCTTTCCCTGTGGCGTAATTTGCACTTTGGGAGGTGCATTGGTGCAGTCAGCAGTTGGATCATTGTGTCACTCTACCCTGACCATGGATTACTTCACTCACGTTTGATCAGCGCCATAAAACTGCAGTTCAGGCCTGTAGTTGATATTACGTCATCTTAACGTCACCATGTACAGAGTGTAAGTACACGCTATTATGTGCACAATAAATTTTGCAAGCAAAGAAACAAAGTATTGTATTTTGTAAGATTATTTAAAATCGTTTGCAGGTCTTTGAATGAAGTGGCTATGTATAAGAACGCTAATTTGTATATGATAGAATAACTTGAAGTAAAATCTTATTGTGTCATGATTAGTAAAATTTTATGTCGTCAGGATTTATGCAGTTTGCCATTGTTTTGTGAAACAGTGAAGAAAATAAAAGTTTATCCCATTTCTATAATGGGTCCTAAAACAGATGTGCAAAATTGCAGTGATATTTCACTGGTATCAACTTTTTGTAGAATTATGGAGTATTTCATGCTCCTATCTGATGATTTCAGTGATTAATGAACTCTTCAGTGAGAATCAATAATGATTTTCTAAGCAACAATCATCACAAACTAAATATACTATGTTGATACAAGAGGTTGGGATGGCTGAAGACAGTGGACCAACTGATGCCCATCACGTGCATTCGAGAAAGCTCTTAGCACTGTTTTGAACTGTCACGAAATGTACAAAATACATCCTTCAGAAGATTGTACTAAGAATGTGATTGGATTGAAAGACATTCCAACAAACAGAATGTGCGCGAGACAGACAATTACTCTTCAAAATATTTATAAATGCCCTTTCAGATAATATCAGTAGATCTCTGGAGCAGTTTGTACAAAATGAAGTCATTTATTTGAAAGGTTATGTAATTGGAAATGTTTAAATAAATAGTTCCAAGTATTGCCCATGTCATCTTATGGTTAGTTGGTGGCTTTCTACTCTCTGGCACCCCTCGTAGTAGGGCTGTTTCCATTTTTTACTTCTGAGTTGCTATCAATATTCACAGATACAGTATAACCTCATAAGAGGAAGGCAGGTGCAGTATTGAAGTCAAAGCGCAAT
Organism: Schistocerca gregaria; assembly: GCF_023897955.1. Lineage (NCBI taxonomy): Eukaryota > Metazoa > Arthropoda > Insecta > Orthoptera > Acrididae > Schistocerca > Schistocerca gregaria. The sequence continues at coordinate 663,150,740 of NC_064922.1, forward strand.
TCCTCCATAAAAGTTACTTACACTAACCTCATCCAGTTCTTGAGTACTGTTTCTCACTCTGGGGTCTTAATGGAAAACTTATTCTTCATTCTGGTAGCTGTGTTTCCAGAAATGAGCATCCCATATAATGAACATGACTGTGAAATCAGCTGCTCTTCCTTTGTATTATTTGAATTTAGGACAGCTTGAATGAAAATCAGACACACTACAGCAGAAATTATTGTGCTTGTTGTGGCTATCAGATAAGCAGTCAGTTAGCCATCACCTCCAACCAGTGTGACATAGGTCTATATCTTTCATTACAGTTCATGTTGAAACCAATTTACAAATTTGGTGGCATCTGTCCTTCCCTTAGCAGTAAGTTTCTTCCTTTTCAGAGTTCTGTAAACCCAGAACATTCATTGTAAAGTCCTGTCATTGCCAATTTGTTGTACTGATCAAATATGATGTGTGGTTAATGTTACTAACTCATCCTGTCTTACCGACACAGGCTAATACACATTAGTATGAGTCTCACTTGGCAGAGAATTTTTCCTGCACTTGCTCTTATAATAAGTTTTATAAGATGAAATTCCTCTAAGTTAGGTGAGGGTGCGAAATGACATTTGGTGCTCATTTGTTGATGCTTACATGTCTGTAGAAGGCTCTCCCAACTTTGTTCCCTCGGAAAGAACAGTTTTTGCATACCACATTTTACTGTATGGTATGTGGCTCATACATTTGATAGAAATCTCACAGGTAAGTGGCTTTGTATGTACCACATGTATTTGGATGGTTAGAAGTTGGATAATTGCTTTTCTGGCTGTGTTAAAAGTTTTTGTTGTACTCCAGATTATACCTTATCTCTACTAAATGACTTGGTGAGCAGATCACCCTGTTATATATATATAAAGAAACTTCCACATGGGAAAAATATATTGAAAACAAAGATTCCAAGACTTACCAAGAGGGAAAGCGCGGGTAGATAGGCACAATAAATAAAACACACAAACACACACACAGAATTTCTAGCTTACACAAGCAGCGGTTGCTTCTTTCCTGAAGAAGCAACCGCCTGTTGCGAAAGCTAGAAATTCTGTGTGTGTGTTTGTGTGTTTTATTTATTGTGCCTATCTACCCGCGCTTTCCCGCTTGGTAAGTCTTGGAATCTTAAAAACAAAGATTCCAAGACTTACCAAGCGCCTTTAAATATGTCTGCTTGTGTCTGTGTATGTCTGGATGGATATGCGTACGTGTGCGTGTGCATGTGCGTGTGTGCGTGTGTGCGTGTGTGCGTGTGTGCGTGTGTGTGTGTGTGTGCGTGTGCGTGTGAGTGCGCGAGTATATACCTATCCTTTTTTTCCCCCTAAGGTAAGTCTTTCCACTCCCGGGATTGGAATGACTCCTTACCCTCTCCCTTAAAACCCACATCCTTTCATCTTTCCTTTTCCTTCCCTCTTTCCTGACGAAGCAGCCACTGGTTGCGAAAGCTCGAAATTCTGTGTGTGTGTGTGTGTGTGTGTGTGTGTGTGTGTGTGTGTGTGTGTGTGTGTGTTTTATTCATTGTGCCTATCTACCGGCGCTTTCCCGCATGGTAAGTCTTGGAATCTTTGTTTTTAATATATTTTTCCCATGTGGAAGTTTCTTTCTATTTTCCCATGAACCATGGACCTTGCCATTGGTGGGGAGGCTTGCGTGCCTCAGCGATACAGATGGCCGTACCGTAGGTGCAACCACAACGGAGGGGTATCTGTTGAGAGGCCAGACAAACGTGTGGTTCCTGAAGAGGGGCAGCAACCTTTTCAGTAGTTGCAGGGGCAACAGTCTGGATGACTGACTGATCTGGCCTTGCAACATTAACCAAAACAGCCCTGCTGTGCTGGTACTGCAAACGGCTGAAAGCAAGGGAAAACTACAGCCGTAATTTTTCCCGAGGACATGCAGCTTTACTGTATGATTAAATGATGATGACGTCCTCTTGGGTAAAATATTCCGGAGGTAAAATAGTCCCCCATTCGGATCTCCGGGCGGGGACTACTCAAGAGGATGTCGTTATCAGGAGAAAGAAAACTGGCATTCTAGGGATCGGAGTGTGGAATGTCAGATCCCTTAATCAGGCAGGTAGGTTAGAAAATTTAAAAAGGGAAATGGATAGGTTAAAGTTAGATATAGTGGGAATTAGTGAAGTTCGGTGGCAGGAGGAACAAGACTTCTGGTCAGGTGACTACAGGGTTATAAACACACAATGAAATAGGGGTAATGCAGGAGTAGGTTTAATAATGAATAGGAAAATAGGAATGCAGGTAAGCTACTACAAACAGCATAGTGAACGCATCATTGTGGCCAAGATAGATACGAAGCCCACACCTACTACAGTAGTACAAGTTTATGTGCCAACTAGCTCTGCAGATGACGAAGAAATTGAAGAAATGTACGATGAAATAAAAGAAATTATTCAGATAGTGAAGGGAGACAAAAATTTAATAGTAATGGGTGACTGGAATTCAAGTGTAGGAAAAGGGAGAGAAGGTAACATAGTAGGTGAATATGGATTGGAGCTAAGAAATGAAAGAGGAAGCCGCCTAGTAGAATTTTGCACAGAGCACAACTTAATCATAGCTAACACTTGGTTTAAGAATCATGAAAGGAGGTTGTATACATGGAAGAACCCTGGAGATACTAAAAGGTATCAGATAGATTATATAATGGTAAGACGGAGATTTAGGAACCAGGTTTTAAGTTGTAAGACATTTCCAGGGGCAGATGTGGACTCTGACCACAATCTATTGGTTATGACCTGTAGATTAAAACTGAAGAAACTCCAAAAATGTGGGAAATTAAGGAGATGGGACCTGGATAAACTGAAAGAACCAGAGGTTGCACAGAGTTTTAGGGAGAGCATAAGGGAACAATTGACAGGAATAGGGGAAACAAATACAGTAGAAGAAGAATGGGTAGCTCTGAGGGATGAAGTAGTGAAGGCAACAGAGGATAAAGTAGGTAAAAAGACGAGGGCTGCTAGAAATCTTTGGGTAACAGAAGAAATATTGAATTTAATTGATGAAAGGAGAAAATGTAAAAATGCAGTAAATGAAGCAGGCAAAAAGGAATACAAACGTCTCAAAAATGAGATCAACAGGAAGTGCAAAATGGCTAAGCAGGGATGGCTAGAGGACAAATGTAAGGATGTAGAAGTTTATCTCACAAGGGTAAGATAGATACTGCCTACAGGAAAATTAAAGAGACCTTTGGAGAGAAGAGAACCACGTGTATGAATATCAAGAGCTCAGATGGCAACCCAGTTCTAAGCAAAGAAGGGAAGGCAGAAAGGTGGAAGGAGTATATAGAAGGTTTATACAAGGGTGATGAACTAGAGGACAATATTATGGAACTGGAAGAGGATGTAGATGAAGACGAAATGGGAGATACGATACTGCGTGAAGAGTTTGACAGAGCACTGAAAGACCTGAGACGAAACAAGGCCCACGGAGTAGACAACATTCCATTGGTACTACTGACGGCCTTGGGAGAGCCAGTCATGACAAAACTCTACCAGCTGGTGAGAAAGATGTATGAGACAGGCGAAATACCCTCAGACTTCAAGAGGAATATAATAATTCCAATCCCAAAGAAAGCAGATGCTGACAGATGTGAAAATTACCGAACTATCAGTTTAATAAGTCACAGCTGCAAAATACTGACGCGAAATCTTTACAGACGAATGGAAAAACTGGTAGATGCGGACCTCGGGGAGGATCAGTTTGGATTCCGTAGAAATGTTGGAACACGTGAGGCAATACTGACCTTACGACTTATCTTAGAAGTAACATTAAGAAAAGGCAAACCTACATTTCTAGCATTTGTAGACTTAGAGAAAGCTTTTGACAATGTTGACTGGAATACTCTCTTTCAAATTCTGAAGGTGGCAGGGGTAAAATACAGGGAGCGAAAGGCTATTCACAATTTGTACAGAAACCAGATGGCAGTTATAAGAGTTGAGGGACATGAAAGGGAAGCAGAGGTTGGTAAAGGAGTGAGACAGGGTTGTAGTCTCTCCCCGATGTTATTCAATCTGTATATTGAGCAAGCAGTAAAGGAAACAAAAGAAAAATTTGGAGTAGGTATTAAAATTCATGGAGAAGAAGTAAAAACTTTGATGTTTGCCGATGACATTGTAATTCTGTCAGAGACGGCAAAGGACTTGGAAGAGCAGTTGAACGGAATGGACAGTGTCTTGAAAGGAGGATATAAGATGAACATCAACAAAAGCAAAACGAGGATAATGGAATGTAGTCAAATTAAATCAGGTGATGCTGAGGGAATTAGATTTAGAAATGAGACACTTAAAGTAGTAAAGGAGCTTTGCTATTTAGGAAGTAAAATAACTGATGATGGTCGAAGTAGAGAGGATATAAAATGTAGACTGGCAATGGCAAGGAAAGCGTTTTTGAAGAAGAGAAATTTGTTAACATCGAATATAGATTTATGTATCAGGAAGTCGTTTCTGAAAGTATTTGTTTGGAGTGTAGCCATGTATGGAAGTGAAACATGGACGGTAACTAGTTTGGACAAGAAGAGAATAGAAGCTTTTGAAATGTGGTGCTACAGAAGAATACTGAAGATAAGGTGGATAGATCACGTAACTAATGAGCAGGTATTGAATAGGATTGGGGAGAAGAGAAGTTTGTGACACAACTTGACTAGAAGAAGGGATCGGTTGGTAGGACATGTTTTGAGGCATCAAGGGATCACAAATTTAGCATTGGAGGGCAGCGTGAAGGGTAAAAACCGTAGAGGTAGACTGAGATATGAGTACACTAAGCAGATTCAGAAGGATGTAGGTTGCAGTAGGTACTGGGAGATGAAGCAGCTTGCACAGGATAGAGTAGCATGGAGAGCTGCATCAAACCAGTCTCAGGACTGAAGACAACAACATATATATAATAGAAAGAAACTTCCACATCGGAAAATATATTAAAAACAAAGATTCCAAGACTTACCAAGCGGGAAAGCGCCGGTAGACAGGCACAATAAATAAAACACACAAACACACACACAGAATTTCTAGCTTTCGCAAACGACGGTTACTTCTTCAGGAAAGAGGGAAGGAGAGGGAAAGACGAAAGGATGCGGGTTTTAAGGGAGAAGGTAAGGAGTCGTTCCAATCCCGGGAGCGGAAAGACTTACCTTATGGGGAAAAAAGGACAGGTGTACACCCCCCCCCCCCCCCCCCCACACACACACACACATATCTATCCGCACATACACAGACACAAGCAGACATTTGTTTGCTTGTACCCTCTGGCTCCTACCCTTGCATCTGCCCCCGGTGTAAAACCTGTCCTATGCACCCTCCCACCACCACCTAGTCCAGTCCTGTAACCCGGAAGGTGTACACGATCAAAGGCAGAGCCACGTGTGAAAGCACCCACGTGATTTACCAACTGACCTGCCTACACTGTGACGCTTTCTATGTGGGAATGACCAGCAACAAACTGTCCATTCGCATGAATGGACACAGGCAGACAGTGTTTGTTGGTAATGAGGATCACCCTGTGGCTAAAGATGCCTTGGTGCACGGCCAGCACATCTTGGCACAGTGTTACACCGTCCGAGTTATCTGGATACTTCCCACCAACACCAACCTATCCGAACTCCGGAGATGGGAACTTGCCCTTCAGTATATCCTCTCTTCTCGTTATCCACCTGGTCACAATCTCCGCTAATTTCAAGTTGCCGCCACTCATACCTCACCTGTCATTCAACATCATCTTTGCCTCCACACTTCCGCCTTGACTTACAAAGGGAAGGAAAAGGAAAGATGAAAGGATGTGGGTTTTAAGCGAGAGGGTAAGGAGTCATTCCAATCCCGGGAGTGGAAAGACTTACCTTAGGGGGAAAAAAGGATAGGTATATACGCGCGCGCGCGCACACACACACACACACACACACACACACACACACACACACACACACAAAATCCATTCATACACATACAGACATATTTAAAGGCAAAGAGTTTATATGGATGGATATGTGTGTGTGCGCGTGCGAGTATAACCTATCCTTTTTTCCCCCTAAGGTAAGTCTTTCCGCTTCCGGGATTGGAATGACTCCTTACCCTCTCGCTTAAAACCCACATCCTTTCATCTTTCCTTTTCCTTCCCTCTTTCCTGACAAAGCAGCCGCCGGTTGCGAATTCGAAATTGTGTGTGTGTGTGTGTGTGTGTGTGTGTGTGTGTGTGTGTGTGTGTGTTATTTTATTGTGCCTGTCTACTGGCGCTTTCCCGCTTGGTAAGCCTTGGAATCTTTGTTTTTAAAATATACAAAATATACCATTGACTACACATGGAATAAAGGTATTATGTGGGACAAAAAGGAAACTTCATTTAGTGTCTAGGAACAGCTCTGATGATAGCATTGTAATTCATTCCAAAGAATACTGCAAAATATTGAAGTAAGTAATCCACAAATCTAAGCTGCTTTATTATGAGAAAAAGATAACTATATCAGGCGACAAAATAAAAACTTTTTAGTATATAAAATAAAAACTCTGTAGCATATAGTGAAGACAGAGACAGGCGGGGAAAGGAAAAGGAACAGATAGCTCTAAAAATAAATGAGACATTGGTAACAAGTGCATGTAGTGTTGCAAACTTCTTACAAAAAAGTTCTTAGTTTCTGTTACTGATAGTTTGGGGTAACCAGGTTCCATAAACAATGCAGTAGAATATCTGAACGAATCCCTACAAATAACTTCAGTAAAATGGAAATTACACTAACTTCTCCCATATTACCATATTAAAATTCTTAAAATCAAAGTATTTCAGTGGTTATGATAACATGTCAAGAAGTTAATCAAAGAGTGTTTATGCGAATTGAGTTTATCTTAAGTTATTTGTGTAACCAATCTATCAGCAGAATGTTTGCAGACTACCTAAAATACGCTGAAGTTACAAGAAGGGGGACAAAGAGATACCATCAGACTATTGAGCAATTTGTTGTGTCAGCTTTTTCAAAAATATTTGAAAAGATTATGATGAAGCATCTTCTTAATCATCTGACTGCAAATAATATATTGTCCACGTCACAGTTCGGGTTCATTAAGGTTCCTGACATAGAGATGGATATGTGCATGCACAGTGAGAAACTACTTAATTCATTAGATAACAAATTAGAGGCTACTGTGATTTTCTGTGGTGTGCCAGAAGCCTTTGACTGTGTGAATCACAGCATTCTCTTAAGTGAATTAGAATACTATGGTGTCACTAGGAGTGGCGCAAATTGGTTAGAGTTTTACCTAACAGGAAACAAAGGGTGTCGTTGTGAAATACCTATTGGTGAAAGCAATCAGTCTTCATCTGATTGGAAATTAATTACATGTGGTGCTCCTCAAGGTTCCATCTATAGTTCATAGCTTTTGCTTGTGTACATTAATGACGTCTCATCTGTTACTTTGCCAAGTTTGTTCGTAGATGATACAAGCATTGCAAAAAATAGCAAGTTAAGTTCAGATTTAGAAATGGCTGTTATAAAAGTTTCACTGATGTTAATAAATGGTTTAAAGCTAATTCACTGTCATTGAACTTCGAAAAGGCCGACTACATGCAGTTGAGAACATGAGAGAGATTTCCTTCCAGCTTGTATATAACATATGAAGACATGCAGATAGAAGAGGTTGACAGCATTAAATTTCTGGGATTTCAACTTGATAATAAAGTCAATTGGGAAGGTCATACCACAAAATTGCTCAAGTGCCTAAACAAGTCTGTATTTGCAATGTAATTGCATACTTTCATTCAATTATGACATATAGGATCATATTTTGAAGTAACTCATCAAACTGAGCAAAAGTTTTTAGAGTGCAAATGTGTGTAATGGGACTCATTTGTGGTGTGTATTCAAAAGCATCACTAGAAGCCTTTTCAAGGAACTGGGTATTCTAACCACTGCTTCTCATTATATTTATTCCTTAATGAAATTTTTTGCAAATAATGTGTGTATAGAATAAAATTTTCTCTCTATAGCAGAGTGTGCGCTGATATGAAACTTCCTGGCAGATTAAAACTGTTTGCCGGACTGAGACACGAACTCGGGACCTTTGCCTTTCGCGGGCAAGTGCTCTACCAACTGAGGTACCCAACCACGACTCTCACCCCGTCCTCGCAGCTTTAAATCCGCCAGTGCCTTGTCTCCTACCTTCCAAACTTCGACCGAGCGAGGTGGCGCAGTGGTTAGCACACTGGACTCGCATTCGGGAGGACGACGGTTCAATCCCATCTCCAGCCATCCTGATTTAGGTTTTCCGTGATTTCCCTAAATCGTTTCAGGCAAATGCTGGGATGGTTCCTTTGAAAGGGCACGGTCGATTTCCTTCCCTACCCCGAGCTTGCGCTCCGTCTCTAATGACCTCGTTGTCGACGAGACGTTAAACACTAACCACCACCATCCAAACTTCGCAGAAGCTCTCCTGCGAACCTTGCAGAAATAGCGCTCCTGGAAGAAAGGATATTGCGGAGACATGGCTTAGCCACAGCCTTGGGGTTGTTTCTAGAATGAAATTTTCACTCTACAGTGGAGTGTGCGCTAATATGAAACTGTGCGTCTGCCACACAGTTTTAATCTGCCAGGAAGTTTCAATGTGTGTCTATTTCCAACCAATGGCTAAGCTCATGGTATCAATACTAGGATTAACGACAATCTACATAAATACCTAAAATCACTTACCTTGGTCCAAAAAGGGGTCCAGTATACAGGAACACATTTTTTCAGCGAATTGTCAGCAATCATTAAAAAACTTTGTTTCAGATAAAGCACATTTTAGACATCATTTGAAAGAGTTTTTGGTTGGTAATTCCTCCTACTCTATAGATGAAGGTCTTAATAGGGACTGCTAGATCAGATTAAGAAAAATGTCTTTTAGATTTCAGTTTTGTCAGTACTTGGCCGCAACAGTCAAGATTAGTTATTTTGTGTACGATAAATTTATTAAAAGTACATAAATGTGTTTCATTATGACAGTGTATTAATACTGTAAATAATAGCAGTTCCAGTTTAGTGTAATGTAGTCATATATTTTGACAGTCTCCTGACAAATGATCAGGGAAGTGTTTGTTTTATGCTTTTTGTGTTATACTTTCTGACATGTTCCACACACTTGAGAATCATCTGTGAAATGAAAACTGAATCTAAAGTAAACATAGATATACCTGCAAACTCGTCTTGAGAAAGTTGGAGATCCTGACACTGCCATGTCTATACATTCTTAAGACAGTAAAATTTTTAAGGAACCACCATGTTGACTCACAAAATGTAGTGAAATACACAAACACAACATCAGACTAAAGTCAAAGTTGCAGGTGTTATGCACAGGCCCTCAACTTTGTTAAAAGGAAGCATTCCATGTGAGCCTCCAGCTGTTCAACAAGCTCCCCATATGTATACGGTCTGTTAAAGACAACATTCGAATTAATGAAGCCTGAAATCCTAACAGCTGTGTCCATGCTTTTACTCTTTAAAGGAATACCCAAACAATTAATCTTGCTGGTTATGTGTAAGTTCAAAACATGAACTTTTTAGTGAAACAAACTTAGTTTGTTGCAATGCAATATCCTACCCATAATATATAAAAAAGTTTGCTCAGCATCTGTATCACTCTGTATACTATCAGATGACATGGGTTAAATAAACAAGCATTTTACTTTTATAATTTGGAAGTATAGACTGGGTTGCAACTAGGAGGATTTTACTACACGAGCAATAAATTATCAGATGTGGTTCTGAGACTGTACGAACCTATGTATCAGTCAGGTCGAAAGGTGACAGCAGACAAATGGTTTACTAATATTGGATTGATAGAAGAATTAGGAAGGAAAATAATCTTTCTTTTGTTGGGACAATGAAGGAAAACAAGCATGAGATTCCTCTGGAGCTTATCAGTAAAGGAAGGCTGTCCACAGTTCACTTTCTGGCTTCAAGAAAGGCTGTACTCTAAGTTTCCTATGTTCCTAAAAAAGGGAAGTGTGCAACTCTGGCATCAAGTTTGCTTGAAAATAATTCAACAGATGCTGACACTAGAGATGGAAGCCATCCATTTCGTAATAGCTCCAAAGGTGAAGTCGACAGTACAGTAAGTTGGACGCTTCATACAGTGTTGGCCCGTAGTTACAAACTGTTCTGTCACATTAATGCGACCAACTGTCAAAAATCGGAATAACAACCTTCTGCAGTGCAGACTGCTGCAAGACATGCAGGAAGTCAATAAGGTTCTGGAAGTATCGACAGGTATGAGGAGCCTTGCTGTGGCCAGCTCCTATAGGTTTCTTGGTTGAGGATCTGTGCGCATACACTGAGAGCTGTGTGACATGTTGCATTGTCCTGCAATGCTATCATGCTGAGGGAAAAACAAACTGCCTGTATAGGTGTACATGCTCCTCAAGGACAGATGCATACTCTTGTTGGTCAATTGTGCCTTCCACAGTTAAGAGATTGTCATCCAGGGAATGACCTGAAAACTCCGGCCTGGAGTCTTCTGTAGTGGCCTACCCAGTATTTTAGGTAAAAGTGTTAAATCTTTAGTGTAAGTGATGGAAAATAGCATGGAGGCCACTGTAGAGTTTTGCGTCAACCATGCTATGTCAACATGTAAGGCCCAATAACAGATGCACAAGTGAGTGCGAAGCAAAGATAGCTGAGCACAGTGGTGAACTGCCCTGCACAGCGAGTCGTTGCCACCACACTTGAGGGAGTCTCTTTGTTATGGGCGATGTAACTAGACACAAGGTTTTAGAGGAACAGGTGGGCAGTAATGGAGTATAAATGAGGCTGAATTTGAGGACAAGACGTCATTCAATTCAGGGACTTGGTTATAGCTGGATAGCTGCACCATGATGCCGTAGCACCACTGGACCATGAGATGTCTGGACAGCACCAGCAGCAGCCTCCAATTCAAGACCAGGCTGCACCTGCCACCCCACTGGGTCCTCCTTGGTACTGGGTGCCACAGTCCTGCTGCCCTGTTGCTGCTGACGCTCAAGTCCAGGGTGTCAGAATACCAGCTGCCATCTGTTGCCTGTCCTATGGGCTAGGGGTTGAGACCCGTGCATAGCCGTCTCTGCCACTGTGGAGCAAAGAGCAGTGGGGCCACCACCTGGCATGCTACTCCACCGGGAAGCGCTGCTATTAAAAATGGCCACCTTGCCTTTGCTACAGGGCTAGAGCCCTGACACAGCATCGCTGGGTGCCATCCTAGCAGCCAACACCAGCAGCACTGCCCATAGCTCATAAGGCGAAATGTGCCTGTCCCACATAGAACTGAAGATATAATAAAGTTATATGTTGCTAAATTGTCCACAGCACTTCCACTGGCTCTCACAACATATGGCATCACCACAAATGCCTCACCCCTACACAGGTGCCACTACAGAGTGGTGTCAGGGGGACCGATGTCGCAGCAATCGACAGTGGAGGGTGTGCCACCCCTGCAGCACATTGTTTGAGCCACAGCCCACAGTGACTTCATTGGGGTGAGTGAGACTGTTTTGTTCTTGTGTGGTGATAATCATGGGGTTGAAGTTTAGAGGGTGTGATTTTATGAATGTTCCATTTACAAGACCAGAAGAACCTGTGGATCTGTCACAGTTTAGGAGTAATGGTAAAGATGAGTGGTTAGTTCCTGTATGTTGCATTCAATGTAATTTACTTGGGCATTCAATGCCTTGTGCTGAAACAGTAGCAGAACTGGTTCGCTTGTAACAATTTTGGGCATGTGGCTTGACAGTTTAGTGTGTCCAAATGGTTCATGATTAGAGATTAGATTAGATTAATACTTGTTCCATAGATCATGAATACGATACTTCGTAATGATGTGGAACGTGTCAGGTTAATGAAAGATGTCTGTACAAGATATTACATTACACAAAATATTGCATGACACTAATGCTTAAGTTAGTTTTTTTCCCTCCCTTAATTTATATCTAAAAATTCAGCCAATGAGTAGGAGGAGTTGTCATCTAGAAATTCTTTTAATTTATTTTTAAATGTTGGTTGACTATCTGTCAGGCTTTTGATGCTGTTTGGTAGGTGACCAAAAACTTTTGTGGCAGCATAATTTACCCCCTTCTGTGCCAAAGTCAGATTTAACCCTGCATAGTGAAGATCATCCTTTCTCCTGGTGTTATAGCTATGCACACTGCTATTACTTTTGAACTGGGCTGGATTATTAACAACAAATTTAATAAGTGAATATATATACTGTGAAGTTACTGTGAGGATCCCCAGATCCTCAAATAGATGTCTGCAAGATGACCGTGGGTGGGCTCCAGCAATTATTCTGATTACACGTTTTTGAGCAATGAATACTTTTCTACTCAACGATGAATTGCCCCAGAATATGATACCATAATTGCAGTAACTTGGGAGAACACTCTAGGACTAACTGTTCTGTGCATATTGTTTTTTGTTGTGTAATTTCTATCTTGGATAATGGGTGCAGAGGCAACATCAGAGACACGAGGTGTCATCAGTGAAGAGGCATCCAGTCATTAAGGGATCAGGTGGTCCAGTTGAGAGCGGACAATGTTTTTATGTTTCATGAACTAGCAGGAAAGAATTGTGAGATAGAAGTGTTGAAGTGGCAAACTCGAGGAGTGGATCCGACTGTTGCGAATCCGACTGTTGCGAATCTTGTTTCTCCTTTCTCTGATAGAGCATCTGAGAATATGTTGGCATGTAGTGAGGATTGTTAAGTGCTCAGCTGACATAGGGGTTTGGTTAGATAAACAGTTGTCAATCACAAGGTTATATTTGTCAAGATAAGCAAAATCATTGGTAAGGTGATAGAAGCATTGTGAATTGCAAAAACTTTTGACCAGTTGAGACAGGGGTTGGATCATGGGAAGCATAATAGTGCACAGTTTTTTCCATAAATAATTAGGCTTGGTATCCAGGAGACATAATGAGGCAGTAGAAGACTTTTCAGCTAGAATTAGTAAAATGAACATTAACACATATGAGCTCCCACGAAACAAGATGGTGCTGCAAGAGGCCGAGCAATGAGCACTTGATGCCTTTTGAAGGGGTTAGACACCAAAAATGTCTAGGAGAGTGCACATGGGGCCACCTAAGGCTCTTCATGAAGGGGTTAGGTTAACTTTGGATAATGAAGAAATTGATAGGTTGATGGGGTAAGAGAGTGGAAACAGGCATTTAGATCGAATTCAAGTATTGTAATTGTCATTGAACGGGATCTGTTAAAAGACAGTGTTACCAATTACGGAATCCACAGCACAACTGGAGTAACAGGGTCGCCAATAATGTGGTATAAATGGCAGTAGAGGAAGTTTTGGTCAACAGCAACGTTATAGGGATAATGGTAAGTGTAGTCCAGGGTCCAGGGATTAGGAAGGCTCTGTTAAACTTAAAAGGGCCGTCAACTGTAATTCCTAGTAAGAATAAGTTTAGTAAGAACAAACACTGTGGCAGAATGTGCCATACTGGTGTTGTGGATAGAAGGATGTATAAAGTATTGTTGGACACAGGAGCGTAAGTGTCAGTAGCCTTGAGAGAAATTAGTGGATAGAAGGCAGTGGAACCCACCTTGATACAATTTATGTGGGGTAGGGGACAATCATTGGGGTCAGTAGTGGTGAATTTTTCAGTTGGAACAATGTGTAGGTAAAAAGGTTTGTCTGCATAAACAAACGAGGTATATTAATTTATACAGGCAGCAGTTGAATACGCTAAAGGTATATTCATTCACATTACTGCATATGTAATCTGAGAGGGAGGTGGAAAAATTGAAAATGATATACCCTCAGATTTTTTACCACCACCTATCTTGATTTAATGCTTGTAACATAGCTCTTCTGTTCTCACCTAGTCCGCCTCCGTAGCATAGCGGTAGCATTTCTGTCCACCACCCAGTGGGTCCGGGTTTGATTCCCAGCAGGGGACTGGTTGTTGTGTGTCCTTCATCATTATTTGCATCATCATTGACCCGCAAGTTGCCGAAGTGGCGTCAACGAAAAGGGAATTGCAATACGGTGGCCGAACTCCCCCGCATGGAGCCTGCCGACTAACAATGCCATACTATCATTTCCATTTATTTATTTATTTTTTCTCACCTGCCATGGTGTACAGACTTATCTCGTTCTATATGTGTCTAACAAATAAAAAGTGGTTCTATGAGCTTCAAATACACTTGCCCCCAGGGGCTCAGCATTCATTTGCTGGGTACGGGCTTGGGGACCCCGGGGTTCCTGAGCTGGGGACTGGTAAGCGCCGCCAGTCCCTTGTCACCGTAAGCTCTGGGCATGCTTCAACGACCACCATGCAGCGCGGCGGTGGAATGTTGTGTGTCTCAGGGAGTGGGGATCTTGGCTTGGCTACCCGGATCGCGAGGATGGAATAAACCTCTATAAACAACCCCTCAATCTCAAGGTGTGCTGCACGCCGATGAGATGCATGGCTGTTGAGGTGGAACAGTCATTAGCGGGCAACCTCTGGGGAACCTGCCGCACCTCAGTTGTATAAGGCTTACCTAGGCACGCGGGGCTCTGTCTAGGTGGACTTGTAGTTCCCTAGCTGCTCGTGGGACCGAGTTGGATCCTTCGAAATCCTCTTTTCCTCCTCCCAGCGGAAAGAGTGGGCTGCTGGAGGGTTCTAACACCCAGTCTCTGAAGAGGGCTCGTGCAGTCAGTCCCCCTGACTGCAGCACATCTTTGACAAGTGAAGTCTTTAGTAACAGGATGCATTCTGGTGCTCAGAATGTGTTTCTCATTGTGAAACGGAAGGAGGGTAGTTTTGTGAAGGTATCGCCCTTCTATATACAAAAGGAATTGAAGGGCATCTGTGGCTCCTTGAAATCGGTGAAGCGCTTACGTAATGGGACCTTGCAAGTGGAAACTTCCACTTTCCAGCAAGCAACTAACCTCCAATCTGCTAAATGTCTTGGAGAGTATGCCATAGACACTGAATTGCACAGCACCTTGAACTACAGCAAAGGTGTTGTGACATGCCGGGATCTAGTTGACATTCCCAAGGACGAACTGCAACGTGAGTGGGCTCCGGAAGGTATCGTTGATGTCCAACACATCATGAAGAGTGTTGATGGCAATCTTGTCAAATCCGACTCCTTTATTCTGACCTTCAGTAGCACAAAACTTCCTGAACATGTTAAAGCTGGCTTCCTTCGTCTTAGTGTGAGGCCTTATTTCCCGACCCCAATGCGCTGTTTTAAATGCCAGCGTTTTGGGCATACCACCTTAGGATGTAAAGGCGAAGCGACTTGTGGCAACTGTGGTAAGGCTGCTCATGAAGGAGTTGATTGCTCGTCTCCGGCTAAATGTATTAATTGCTCTGGGAACCACCCTGTTTGGAGTAGGGACTGCCGAATATTTTTAGAGGAACGCAAAGTCCAGGAAATCAAAAGAACCGAGCGAATCCCCTATGGTGAGGCCAAGAAGATCTATAAGTCGATCAACCTCCCACATTTGCTACATCTTTCGCATCCCTGGTTCAGAAGCCTACTCCAAAAGTCGATGCCTCAACGCAGACCGAGGTGGTGAGTGTTGGCACTAACACCTGCAGCTGTCAGTGCACTTGCAACACAGCCAGTGTTTCAGAGCCGGTAGCCCCTACTCGAACGGCAGACAAGGGTATAGTGGCGAACTTGGGCCAGCCCCTGTCGCCTCCAACAGCTGAGGCTGTTCCCAAGCCTAGTGCGCCAATTACCACTCCCACATCAGCTCCCCCAAAGCCCACCAAACCACAGAAAGCTCCTGTACCGCAGCAACACTGGGTCAAATCCCGTGGTAAACCGTCTGACCATGCGGCTGTTGTTTTACGTGAGGCTTCATCTGACTTTTCACCAGAGTTGATGGAATACTACGTATGTGTGGGGCAATCAGCTCACCCCACACCTGCCCCTCCACCTGCTGCGGTCTCCCCGCCCCATCGGAGAGACAGGATGAAGGTGCTACCCCCAACATAGATGGCTCCCATACTTCAGTGGAACTTGCAAGGGTTCCGGACGCATGTGGAGGAACTTCGTCTACTCTCTCAGGGTAGACCACTGTGTCTCTGTCTCCAGGAGACTTATTTCCATCCCTCATACTCCCCTGAGCTGCGAGGCTATACACTCCACAAAAAGGATGACCTGCGTGGAGAGAGAGCTGGAGGAGGTGTAGGTATTTTCGTCAGGACAGACTACCACTCCTCGCCTCTCTCGCTTATGACGACTTTACAGGCTGTCGCTGTGTCTGTGCAAGTACGTCATCCACTGACTGTCTGTTCACTTTACTTGCCCCCACATGAGGCACTTGATGAAGTGGCCCTCACCGACCTTCTTACACAGCTCCCCCAACCATTCATTATTTGTGGTGATTTTAATGCCCACAATGTGCTTTGGGGCTCTGCAATTACCTGCCCCAGGGGTAGAGCAATTGAGAGGCTTCTCCTGTCATCCTGTGCCTACTTGCTCAATGGAGGACACAGTACTCATTTCTGCACGGCGACTGGGTCGTTCTCTGCCATTGATCTCTCGCTTTGCTGTCCAGCTCTTGCTGCCAGTGCTCACTGGAAAGTGGTCGCTGACTTGCATGGCAGTAATCATTTCCCCATCTGGATTCACCTGCCAGATGGCGTGGGCCCTGAAAGGAGACCACCACGATGGGTGCTCAGTGGAGCTGACTGGACACTTTATAGCCAGTTGGCCCAATTCGAACACTGTGCGACTGTTGAGGTGTGGGTGGATCATATTACCGAAACGGTCCACCACGCCGCTGCAGCATCCATTCCACAGTCCATGGGCCCCCGGAAGAGGCCACCTGTGCCTTGGTGGAGTGCCGACTGCCGCTCTGCCATCAGGACCAGGCGTGCGGCTCTGCCTCAGTTCAAGTCTCGGCTGACTGCTGAGAATCTTGCAGTATTTTGGGTGGCGAGGGCAAGGTGTCGCCGCATTATTCGTGAGAGCAAGAAGAGGTCATGGCAACAGTTCCTGAACACCATTAATCGTTCCACCAAAAGTTCCATTGTGTGGGAGACCATCAGGAGAATTTCTGGCAGAGGAGGGAGGTGTCCCAAAGCTGCTGTAATGAATAACGCCACTCCCCACACGGATCCGCAGACTATGGCAGCGTATTTTGCCGCGGTTACTGCAACAACCAGTCAGGATCCAGGATTCCAGCGCCTTAGGGCCGTTGCTGAGTGATGTAGTCTGAATTTCCAGTCCACATCTCATGAAGTTTACAACTGCCCATTTTTTATGTGGGAGCTGGATTCTGCATTGTCTGGAGCTCGTGACACCTCCCCTGTTCACAACAGGGTCCATTACAGTATGCTATGGCACCTCACAATGCGCAACAAAGAAATCCTCCTCGCACTTTTTAATGGAATTTGGTCACTTTCCTGACGCGTGGCGTGAGGCAGTTTTAATCCCTTTTTTAAAACCTGGGAAAGACCACACGAGCCCGAGTAGCTACCGTAGTGTTGCCCTCACTAGTTGCATAGGAAAGACCTTGGAGCGGATGGTCAACCGCCGCCTTGTCTGGATGTTAGAATCCCGGCAACTCCTTAGTCGCTTTCAGTGTGGGTTCAGGAGGTTTCGTTCCACCTTCGATAACCTGGCCCTACTGGAGGTGGCTATACAACAAGCTTTCCTACGCCGTCATCACCTTCTAGGTGTATTTTTTGACATTGAGAAGGCCTACAATACCACTTGGAGGAGTCTCATCCTGGAGAAACTTCACGAATGGGGTTTTCGGGGTTGTCTTCCTCTTTTTATTAAGTCTTTTCTCTCGCCACGATATTTTAGATACCGCATTGGTGAAGTCCTGTCTGATTGCTTTGAGCAGGAGAACGGTGTCCCTCAGGGTAGCGTTTTAAGTGTGACTGTCTTTGCCATCGCTATTAATAGCATTACGCCCATGACCGAGCGAGGTGGCGCAGTTGTTAGCACACCTGACTCGTATTCGGGAGGACGACGGTTCAATCCCGTCTCCGGCCATCCTGATCTAGGTTTTCCGTGATTTCCCTAAATCGTTTCAGGCAAATGCCGGGATGGTACCTTTGAAAGGGCACGGCCGATTTCCTTCCCAATCCTTCCCTAACCCGAGCTTGCGCTCCGTCTCTAATGACCTCGTTGTCGACGGGACGTTAAACACTACCTACCACCACCACCACCACCATTACGTCCATAGTGAAAAATCCTTTCCAGTGTTCTTTGTTTGTGGATGATTTCTCTTTGTTTTGCTCTTCTTCAAGCCTTGCAACGACATCTCGTCAGTTCCAACTTACTATTAGACGTTTGGATGACTGGGCGCGGAAGAGTGGTTTTAAGTTTTCCACCGAGAAGTCTGTATGTGTTCTTTTCAACCGTTCTCGTTCGATTTTAACCTTTCCTGAGTTGCGGATGAGAGACACTATTCTCACTTTTAAAGACACGGTGAGGTTTCTGGGGATCATTTTTGACTCAAAGCTCACGTGGTTACCTCATCTTAAAGACCTGAAACGGCGGTTACTTAAGGCTTTAAGTATTTTAAAATGTCTTAGCCACAGTAAATGGGGAGCTGACAGGACTTGTCTGCTCCAGTTTTACAGGGCGTTTGTGCGATCTTGGCTCGATTATGGGTGCACGGTGTACGGGTCTGCGAGGCCTTCTTACTTGAAGATGTTGGACGTTGTGCACCGTGAAGGGCTTCGGTTGGCCACTGGGGCATTCCGAACTAGCCCCATACCAAGCCTCTGTGCAGAGGCTGGTGAAACGCCACTTGCTATGCGGCGACGGCTACTTACAGTGCGCCAGGCATATAAAACTTTGTCCACACCATACACCCCTGCATACCCTGCCATTGCTCAGCCTCCTCTGGCACAGTTATTTCATAACCGGCAACGTACGATTCAGCCCTATGGGATTCGCGCACAGGATTGCCTCGCTGCGATGTCTATGGCTGGTCTTCGTGTTTTGCGTCGCGGTTGGAGCAGATCCCCCCTTAGCTCCTCCGGAGACCCAAACTTATTTTAGATTTGACTAATTTTAAGAAAGATCGCACGCCAGATTTTACATTCCAATGTCTGTTTTTTAACATTTTAGATGTGCATCACGGTTTCACTGTCGTGTACACTGATGGCTCCAAACAGGAGAATTTCCTTGGCTGTTCTGTAGTGTTCCCTGATAAAATTACCCGGATTCGCCTCCCTGCTGAATATACCGTTTTCGCAGCGGAGCTCCACGCGATCCTGAAGGCACTGGAGCAGATGAATCGTGTTCGGGGCGATCGATTTCTTCTATGCTCCGATTCTCTTAGTGCCTTCCAATCACTGCAGAACCTGTATCCGACTGAGGCAATGGTCCAGCTGATACATGACCAACTGTACTTGCTTCAACGGCGGGGTACAGAAGTATCCTTCTGCTGGGTGCCTGGTCATGTTGACATCTGGGGCAATGAACAGGCCGATCGGGCTGCCAAGGAGGCCTGCAGAGAGCAGGATGTGGTCCAGTGTCCTATTCCCTTGCAGTCAGTCATCGCTGCACTCCACAGGAAGTGCATGGAGTTGTGGGAGGACGAATGGCTGGCGGTGACGGCCAATAAACTGCGGTTGATAAAGTCAACCACTCAGCCGTGGCGTTCCTCCTGCCGATTGCTCAGGTGGGAGGAGGTGGCCCTCACACGACTTCGGATCGGGCACTGTCCTCTCACACATAGCTTTTTATTACGGCGGGAGGATCCACCATTTTGTGATGCTTGTGGTGTGCACATCTCTGTCCGGCACATTTTAACAGACTGCATTTTATACCGTGATGCACGTGCAGAAGCACATATTGCTGGGGATCTGCCTTCTGTTTTAGCTAATGATGAGATGTGTGTGTCTAGGGTTTTTAAGTTTTGTGATGTGTCTGGACTCTGGCCTAAAATTTTAGGCTGGAGGTTTTAGTGTATTGCAGAGTGGCTGACTCCTCCCCTTTTTTCCTTGCGGTCAGCCAGCCACTTCCATCTGCTACATTGTTTTAGCTTCTTCTATCATTTTCTTCCTATGTTGTCCATGTTTTACTGCTGGCGCTCTGCTTCATCCCACGCTTTGGTGTGGGTGAGCACATGTTTTTCGACGATTATTACCCATGTTTTCTGTTCCGTTTTATATTCCTGTTCTGGGGTTTCTCTTGACACCCGTCTCACTAAGTTACTGAACGGGTGCTGAAGACCTTGCTGTCGTGCGCCCAAAACCCCTCTACTACTACTACTACTACTACTACTACTACTACTACTACTTCAAATACACTTGTTCCCCTCTATGGGCAACATGAACCATTGCAGCAAATCTCCAGATGCACGGGAATAATCTTCAAGAAGACGACCACCTTATTGTCATTGACATTGGTGTACTATGAAAGAGAAGAGGTAATTAACATTAATAGGAACAGAACCTTAAAAATTAACTATTTCTAGTTCATGTTGCAGAAGATAGAAAGCAGTACCTGCCGTCATGTCCGGCATGGTGCTTGTGTAAAAGAAAAAAAAAAGTACCAATTGACAAGCACTGTTTATTTATGATATTATCGACATACCTTTCTCCCTAGCCAAATTAATTGCATTTTGATACAACAACCAAGTTTAAGCAGTGTGTGGAAGAGATGACCCATGCAAGCGAGGGATACAGTATGATCCCAGGGTCAGATTTTCTGCATTAGAGTTCTGCCCTAATTGACCTTCAACCAGGTTGAGTGGAAATGAGTGGGAAGACATTGTGACTTGTGTAACCTATTGTCAGTGTAAACCTGCTGTGAGGAGTGTCTAGTATACAAGACGGTCTAGTTAAACCACAAGCAATAGCATTAAGGCTTGATTCACATGATTTAGTGTCGAAAGGCACTAGATCATGATGAGTAAACAGGGGACCAAACTTACCAGTAGGTGTTATGTGTAGTAGAGCTGTTGGATGGTAGTCAAGTATTAGATACAGAGTGTTGTTTGGTGAAACATAGTATTGTATGCTTACAGGAAAGGGACAGAGGAAAGGTGGTACCCGTCAGTGCGAAAAAAACATCATTAGCTACATTAGAGATTCTTGATGAGGAAGATTGCCACACAGGAGGTATGAGCTATAAGAGGGCACAGGTGCTGCTAGGATTGCGTTTAATGAGAAGTTGAAGCACATTTAAAATGAGCTGAAAGAGCACAGTTAGAGGACCTATTACTAGAATTCCAGGATCTGTTTTTTCCGAGAGGGCCATTGCCTGCCTTGTCAGTAACACAACACAGGAGTCCAACAGGAAATGAAGCACTGGTGTACCAAAGACCATATAGAATACCACAGTTGTTGCAACCAGTTTCAGGAGAATCCATAGATCAAAAATTAGATGACATTAGTTACAAGTGGCACCTGAAGATAGGCCAAATACAGCTTTCTCACCAAATGGGGGACACTGCCAATATAAGAGGATGCCTTTAGGGTTGAAAAATGCGCTGGTGACATTCCAATGATTGCTAGACATAGTACTGAGAGGATTGAAACCTTGCCGTTGTTTAGTATATTATGATAACATAATCATCCATTCAAGGGATATGTAGAACATAGATAGCATCTAAAAGAAGTATTTAGCAGATTATGGGTAGCACGCGTCACACTCAATGCTTAAAAATGTTACTTTGCGCTGGAGGAAGTTAACTATATTTTCAGCCAGATCATAAGTAAGGATGGGGCAACTATAGATCAGAGTTCGGTGCGAGCAGTGCAAGATTTTCCAGTACACAAAATACCAGGGAGTTACAATCTTTCCTCGTTCTCATGGATTATTATAGAAAGTTCATGACTGCAAGACTGCTTAGCAATTGTTGAAGAAAGGAGTTAAGTTTGTGCGATCGGAGGAATATCGGGGAGCATTTGATCGAGTTAAAGATGATGTTGACATCCAGTCCAGTTTCACTATTTCCAGACATTCATAAAAGAATTACATTATCATGTGATGCTTAAAACTAAGTCCTTGGCTGCGTTTTGAGCCAGGAGGTCGATGGTCAAGAACTTACTGTTGAGTTTGCATCAAGACAATTGAATGCTGCGGGTGATAGCAGACCATAAAACTTTAAAGTGGTTAGTAGGCTTGAAGGAAACATCTAGTAGATTAAAAAACGAGGTGGGCAATGCAACTCATTGAAATTGAGTATAAAGTAATTCACAAGCCAGGAAGGAAACACGGTAATGTGGATGGGCTAAGCAGAAAGACAGCTGTAACGCAAGCACTGGGTAATGATCATGTGGAATGGCGAGCAGCACAAAACACTGAAAAGGTATGTAGACAGTATAGAAACAGCAGAAAAGTGGTATGCATGACGGATTATTGTGCAGAGAGACAAAATTAGGGGCACGATTGGTGATGCCAGCCAAGTTAAAATTGGAAGCATTACGTGAGTGAGATGCGTGACCACACTTTGTCAGGCCTTGCTGGTTGCAGGGCGATGAATAGAAGGGTGGCAGAACAGTGTTGGTGGAAAGGAAGGAAGAATGGTGTGGATCTATACATCAAGAATTTGGTGGATTGTACACTGAGGGCCAATTTTAATTGGAAGCAGGTATTGTTACAAAGATTGCCAGAAACAACAGAAATTTTAATTTCATTGGGGTGGATTTGTGAGGACCATTCAGCCAAACACCAGCGGTTAATGGTTTTGTGCTGACCACAGTAGATTATTTTTCCTCAGTATGTCAAGATGGTGCCTAGGGGGACCAACAGGCAGTCACCGCCACACAGCCGTATACTGAAGTTCAGAGTGCCACAGATGATAACAGAACAGGGGACAAACTTCACGTAGGCATGATAATGGAATTGTGTTGGTCGCTGAGAGTGAAGAAGTTGAGGACTAGTCCACTGCATCCACAGGCTAATGGAAAGACAGAGATAGTTCATAGAGCATTTGGGATTTAAATCATTCCAAGTGGGATACATACCCAGCTTTTGTCGTAAACACATAAAACTCTAAAGTACATACTAGCACTGGGTTATCGCCATTCGAGGTAGTGTATGGCAAAAAGATACCATCATCTTTTGACATGATTGACCAGAAAACTGGCAGAAAGGGAGAGTCAGTCCACAATTTTGCAAGAAAAATAAAGGAGCTATGGAACAGGGTGCAAAGAGCAAATATGATGGCTTGGAGAAACAGGAAGGGACACTGAGGTGTGTGGGGACATTGCCACAGTATAAGGTGCACCAATGGGTGATGTTGTCAAGTCCATATATGCCAAAGAAGTTTTCAACACAGTACCAGGGCATGTATCAAGTAAACTACATCAACGGTGAATGTAAAGTTGCAGGTGTATTGATTTTGTGCATTTTATTTATATTTGTAGTGTGGGACGTAATGTTAATGATAGTAGGGATATATATATATAGCGCCGGCAGACAGGCACATGAACAAAACACACAAACACACACACAGAATTACGAGCTTTCGCAACTGGCAGTTGCTTCGTCAGGAAAGAGGGAAGGAGAGGGAAAAATGAAAGGATGTGGGTTTTAAGGGAGAGGGTAAGGAGTCATTCCAATCCTGGGAGCGGAAAGACTTCCCTTAGGGGAAAAAAAGGACAGGTGTACACTCGCGCACACACACACACACATATCCATCCGCACATACACAGACACAAGCAGACATATTTAAAGGCCTTTAAATATGTCTGCTTGTGTCTGTGTATGTGCGGATGGATGTGTGTGTGTGTGTGTGCGAGTGTACACCTGTCCTTTTTTTTCCCTAAGGGAAGTCTTTCCGCTCCCGGGATTGGAATGACTCCTTACCCTCTCCCTTAAAACCCACATCCTTTCATTTTTCCCTCTCCTTCCCTCTTTCCTGACGAAGCAACTGCCAGTTGCGAAAGCTCGTAATTCTGTGTGTGTGTTTGTGTGTTTTGTTCATGTGCCTGTCTGCCGGCGCTTTCCCGCTTGGTAAGTCTTGGAATCTTTGTTTTTAATATATTTTTCCCATGTGGAAGTTTCTTTCTGTTTTATATATATATATATATATATATATATATATATATATATATATATATATATATATATGTGGTAGTCTTATCAGTAGAACAATACAATGATCACGGTTCAGAGACAGAAGGCTTCTTGGGGGAGAGGAGGTGATACGGATCCCTGTCCTCAAGTTGTTAGGTGAAGGAAGAGAAGAATTCTAGTTTTGGCAGTACTGTACCTCTTCACCGGGGACAGTGTAACAGGACTGCAAGTGCATCACCTGGACAGTGGAGCATTGTTTTCCAGACGGCCAGGTGTGGTATTTTCTAGACATAAATGCATAGGAGTTATGAAATCAAACCAGGAGGCATGAAGAAGTAATTTAGAGGTGCAAGAATTGGTGATTAGCAGCGGGAAGTAGAGTCAGGTCTCAAAGGAACACCAGAACTTGCTCAGGACATATGCACAATTAAAGGAACAGATGTAGGAGGTGATTGAAGTAGTTCTGCATGAGCTTTTGAGAATAAAAAGGGGACGGATAGATGCTGGCAGTAGAATATTGAAGACAATCTTTGGGACAGCAGACGCAAGAGATATGAGCAAATTGAATGAAATGGCAGAAGCCACAAGAGAGTTAGCAGAAGCAAATAAGGTGAGTGTAGAGTGGCATTCCATGCAAATTATGAACTTGGAGAGTGACGTGCTGAAAAACATATGCATGCTCCACCATCTGACGAAGGAAGTAGCAAATTATGCCAGGACCCCCGCTAGTACCCTGAACCAGAATTTGTAGGCAGTGAAAGCTTGTGTGCAGGTATTAGATGCGAGGTTAACTTTGACAAGGTTATTGCAGTCACTAGGTGAGATAGCAACTGGTACGCAAATGGTCAAGCTAACAGATTTGCAGGAGGCAGTCCATCAGGTGCTACATGGTCAGTTGAGCCCTGTCTTGCTGTCACCCAAGCAATTTCTGAAGGGGTTGAGGAAGGTGAAAGGAGATTTGTTATCAGAATTACAACTTGTAGTGGAACTGAGTAGTCAGAGCTTGTATTACCATAGCGCACCGGTGGGCGTAGTAACAGATAGCGTGCGATTGTACGTACCGGTGAAAGTACCAGTAGTTGGAAAACGGGCAGTATTCAGGTGCTACACAGTGACAGTTCTCTAATGAATCTAGCAGCAGGTGAGAAATTTATGCAAGGAAGGGAAGAGGGGGTGGTACTACTGGCATAAGGCAGAGATCAACACATGGAGATTAGTGTGGACTACTGGCATAAGACAGAGATCAACACATGGAGATGAGTGTGGGTGAAGTCCAGGACTTTCAGAATGGTCTGGTCACCATATGCCCAATTCGCAACGTTATAATGAGTAGGGACACATGCATCTGGAAACTACTTAAGGGGGAAAATGGGAGAACATCTTTGCCCAAAAGAGGTGATTGAACCAAACCATTATTTTCAGAGAGCAGGGCTCCACTGGGTCTATTCGGTGTACAGTGACACAGTGGTGATTGCTAGTTGTTATGAACAAGGGAGACTCGTGGGTAAAATATTTGGAGATACGAGACAACAGATTACTAATTTATGGGACTAGGTGTGCTTTAATAGGACAGACATTTCGTTTACCTCTGACTCTATTTAATGTGACACAGTCACAGCTGATGAACCACTAGAGATCTTATGCAAACAGAATCTTACCTCCCTCAATTATATTTGGGAGCCAGGCCTGGACCACTCCTTAAGCCAAATGATAACAGCCCAAGAAGAGCAGATAACTGCAGAACAAATGCTACGACATGTAGAGCAGCATCGGAATAGGAGATGTCAAGTAACTGTGACTTTAACTGTCACAGTGGCTAGCACCATGGTGATTCTGATTAAAATAGAAAGAAACATTCCACAATGGAAAAATATATTAAAAAATGATGTGACTTACCAACGAGAAATCGCTGGTAGATAGACACAATAAAAAACACACAAACACACATACACACAAATTTCAAGCTTTCGCAACCCCTGGTTGCTTCATCAGGAAAGAGGGAAGGAGAGGGAAAGACGAAAGGATGTGGGTTTTAAGGGAGAGGGTAAGGAGTCATTCTAATCCCGGGAGCGGAGAGACTTACCTTAGGAGGAAAAAAAGGACAGGTATACACGCGCGCGCCCACACACACACATCCATCCGCACATATACAGACACGTGTAAATGCAAAGAGGTTGGGCAGAGATGTTAGTTGAGGCAGAAGTACAGGGGCAAAGATGTTGTGGAATGACAGGTGAGTTCTGATAGATTGGATTTCCAGGGTAAGAGATGACAGAAAGATCAACTTATTTGATACAGTACTTATGTAATAGTTAGGAACAGACAAATTGGGGTAACTGTACAGGTAAAGAATATAGTTGTAATCAAAGTAGAGTAACAGGTCGGAGTAAAATCCAAGGGTTCAAGTCTTCTATTGACCACTCTGTAGTAACACCTCTGTAGGGTGTGGCGCAAGTGTGGTGATGCCGTTGGTGGTGGGGAACCAGTGGAAATGCTGTGGACAATTTAACAATATAACTTACACAGGTCTTGGACAGGCTGCTGGTGTTGTGACACAGTCTCTCCCTGCGTCTCAGCACTGGGCGCAGGCACGGACAGCAGGACAGCAGGCTGTTGCACCCAGTCCTGTAAAGGACCCAATGCAGTGGCAGAGAGCAGCTTGATTTCGAAATGGAGGCTGCTGGTGCTGGTGGCACTGCCCAGTTGGCTCGCAGTTCAGTGGTGCTCCAGCTACTCAGCGATGACCAAATTATGGTCTGTAACAACTGTCTCGTGCATTAGTTCTACCTCACTTGGTTCAAGGAAGCTTTGGGCATCTCGAATTCACAGGGATTTTCAAATGAGGCTACAACATTATAGGCCATGTGTGAAAAAGAGGCAGAAGATGAAAGTAGAAATGGAGAAAAAGGAATTGGGATCAAGAACAAAAGTTGTAACACCTGCAGGGCAATAAAAAGACTGACAAAATTGTGTTGCAAAAAGTGTCAAAAGCCAATCTGTTTGACGCACATTGAAACTGTTTGCTGTAGCTGCATTAAAATTCCTCATTTGTTGGCATATGCCAAAAGTGATGATGAGACATATGAATGAGTAATGTTATCATTGTTGCTCTGCTCTATCATCTTCGCCTTTCTATAAAGATATTTGTCATTTATAATGAGTTTAATTAATGAAATGTAATAAAGAAGCAAGTGGAAAAGTGACTTACCATTTGTTACAGTAGTCCAACATTGACAAAGAGAAAACAGAATGTTTAATATTTCTTTTGTTATGGTGCTCTTATGTTATCTTTGTCTTTCTTTAAAGAAATTTTCCATTTATAATATGTTTTGTTAAAACTTTAATAAACAATCATGTGAATAAGCGATGTGATTAATTTGGTACATTGCACTGATCTCAATGCGGAAAATACCTCGCGTGACAAGAGGTTAAAAAGATTAATATCTAAGTCTTCCTACTGTCATCATGGCATTTTGACTGACATTTTTTGCAGCCAATGAGCAAGCAAAAACCAAGAAACTGACACTATATGTGGACCACATAGGCAGGTACAAGTTGTTACAGCATGTGCTTTATATAGAAACGTGAAAATTATCAACACAATGCCAGTATTACAGTCAATTGAGAATGACTGGACAATAAAAGTTAAAACTTTACTTGCTTTCCAAAAGGTATTACTTTTCTCAGCAAGGTCAGTGCTAGGTTACTTTTTGATCTAAATCATGACATATGTATTGACCTCAAGGGTCAACCAGAGTTGCCTTGAAAATTTCTTTCCCCAGATAAAAGCAGTTGGCAGAGCTTATGACTTTTCCTTACCAGTAGAATTTCAAAGCCCCTTGTGAACCTTAATTATTATGAACAGAAGTATTGCTGACATTCAGGTACATGATTCATTGCCAATCACTACAGAAATAGATGCAAAGTGCTTGACTTCCAAGCAGTTCACAAAACATGTCCCTGACTTTGAAGAAGGGTTGTCTATAGTAAGTGAACAAGAAATGATAAAACTATGTCATATTGGAAGAAGGCTTCAAAGTGTTCTCTGGAAGATCTGTATCACATCTTGGATTATATTGTTTCCAGAGGCATCTTTGTTGAAAAATCACTTGGACATCTTAGTGGCAAGAGGATACAAATGTCAAAAGACCCTATTACAGGCTCTGGGTGGATTGAGAAGCTATCTTGTGATGGCTTACCTAATCCTCCAGATGAGAGGTTTGAAATAGTCATGCAATGTCATGCAGAAGTCTCTGTAAAGATGTCAGTGTATTAAAAAAAAAGCTTGACCAAACTTTCAACAGAGAAGTATCAAAGTATCTGTTGAGAGATAATCACAGTGTATGCCAAGACCAGAAATTCCATCTGAATAAGACACCTCAACACTTTATCAAAGGCATAGAGGGCTAAATAGCAGCAGCAGAAAGCAGATCACAAATGCAGAGCTTCTGCAGTTCACTCCAGATCAGACTAAGAAAAAACAAACACTGCCTGAACAGGCCACGAAGCCCCAATGATACCGACCAGCTGCCATGTCATCCTCAGCCCTTTGGCATCACTGGATGCCGATACGGAGGGTCATGGGGTCAGCACACTGCTTTCCCAGCCATAATCCATTTTCATGTCCGATGCCACTACTTCTTAATCAAGTAGCTGCTCTGTTGGCCTCCCAAGAGCTGAGTGCAGCCTGTTAGCCAACAGCACTTGGCAGACCCGGACAGTGACCCATCAGAATGCTAGCCAAGCCCAAAAGTGCTCAACTTCAATGATCTGGCGGGAAACAATGTTACCACTGTGGAAAGGCCGTTGGCCCAGATCAGAGTAAGGAATTTGATGTTTTGCTGAAAGTAAAAATTCTGGAAAGTGAGAGAATTAATCCCCTAGCTTCTGTATAATAATGGGCAATAATGTATGACGTAACTGGAATTCTAGCCTAGCCATATTACTTAACATCTGCATGAAAACAGTTGTGTACTAAACTGAAAGATTTTGTGACTGATGCGCATAATAATACTTAAAACAGACTGAAGGATTCCAAGTTAAGAATTACGTAAAAGTACCAACCCACTGTGCAGTTTTCCAGCCAAACTGTGTGTTGTCCACTCATCAACAAATTGAGTGGCATATTGATTTTTGTATACCTCGTACACTGCATACTGATCGGTTCTCTTGCTGTGGAAAGGATACACGCATCAAGGAGCAGTGTTGTATTTCAATGTCTCACTCACTGATAAGAGCTACATCATGGCTAGCTGCATCAACAGCAGTGTGTTGCCTCTTGCCACTTGCAACTCTTTGTTACAATTTTGCGTGGACTTGTGCTTCAGTGAGAGGGTTTGTATATGGAGGGGGAAGAAGAATTGAGCCACACTAGGTACTTTGCAGTCTTTCTTGGCAGCTGTTCTACCAATTCATTAACTGGAATCCCTTCATGCCCTAGTATATGGTTGATTAATACCTCTCTACTTGAAACTTTCTGGCAGATTAAAACTGTTTCCCAGACCCATACTCGAACCAGCAACCTTTGGATTTTTTGGGAAAGTGCTTTACCCACTGAACTGTCCAGGCACGAATTATGACATGCTCTCATGGTTTTATGTATGCCAGCACCTTGCCTCCTACCTTCAAGATTTCACAGAAGTTCTCCTCCTTACCTTGTGGGGCTAGCAGTTCTGGAAGAATGGATGTTGAGGAGACGGCTTTGCCACAACCAAGGCATGCAGAGAACTCCTGTGAAGTGTGGAAGGTTGGAGGTACTGGCTGAAGCAGAGCTGTGAGAGTGGGTCATGAGTCGTAGCTGAGTAGCCCAGTTGGGACAGCACGTCCCTGTGAAAGGCAAAGGTCCCAGATTCGAGCTCTGGTCCAGCACACAGTTGTAATCTGCCAGAAAGTATGAAATCAGTGCACGCTTTGCTGCAGAGTGCAAATTCAATTTGGAACTCCTTTCCTTGGTCGTTAGAGATTGAGGAAATAATAAAGAAACCAGTCCAATATCTCTACCTTTGTGTAGGAGCACTGTTTGAGTTGAAGTGCACTCATGGAGTTGGAGCAGGTGAGTAATTTAAATGTCTGTTCTGGTTCCCTTAAAATCACTTTTACTTTCCATCCTAAATACAGACTGTGCACAGAATGGAAAGGAATATAGATGTTGCTTGTACAATATGAAGGAAAGTCTCAATTTTTAATCCCAGTTCAGATTTTATTCCTATAGATCCATAGTAATTCTAAACCTCTTGTGTTCCCAGGGAGTCACAACTCCAAACTAAGAATCTAGATTTGGTCAAACTGTATGCAAAAGCCACTATCACATAGGTTCCAAATGCCTATATCATTTGTGGGTGACTTGTAAATGACATTTATGTGGGTGGGCTTACAGCCACAGCATCATAATTGCTCACCACCCAGAGCCCAGAGACTGACTGGAGTTGGATGTGTAGGCACTTGTAGGCAACCTAAGTTTCTCACAGTAGATAGTGATCTTAAGACATGAATGTCTTGCCAGACTAGAAACATTACGTGAAAGCTTTACACTGAGATGACAGAAGCCTTGGTATAGTGATATTTCCATTTACAGAGGGCAGTAATATCATGTGCAGAAGGTATAAAAGGGCAGAGCATTGGTGGAACTGATATTTATACTCAGGTGATGCATGTGAAAAGATTTTCAACATCATTATCGCCTCATGATGGGAATTAACAGACTATGAACGCAAAATGGTAGTGAAGCTAAGTGCACGGGACATTCCATTTCAGAAATCATTCAGGAATTGAATATTCTGAGATTCACAGTGTCAAGAGAGCGCTGACAATATCAAATTTCAGGCATTACCTCTCACCATGGACAATACAGTGGCAACAGCCTTCACTTAATGACAGAGAGCAGTGGTGTTTGCGTAGAGTTGTCAGTGCTAACAGACAAACAATACTGCAAGAAATAACTGCAGTATTAGATATGGGGCACATGACGAACATATCCATCAGGGCAGTGCAGTGAAATTTGGCATTAATGCGCTATGGCAGCAAACAACTGACACCAGTGCCTTTGCTAACACAATGATGTCCCCTGCAGCACCTCTCCTGAGCTTTTGACCACATTGTTTGGAGACTGGAAACTGTGGCCTGATCAGAAGAGTTCCAGTTTCACTTGATAAGAGCTGATGGTAGGGTTTGAGTGTGGTGCAGACCCCACAAAGCCATGGGCCCAGCTTGTCAACAAAGACACTCTGCAAGCTGGTGGTGGCTCTGTAATGGTGTGTCCTGTATTAACATGGTATTGAAATGGTTATGTTCGGCTACCTGGAGTTCTTTAATGGACTTCACAATCCCAAACAACAATGGAATTTTTATGCATGACAATGCATCATATCACTGGGCCACAGTCGTTCGTGATTGGTTCGAAGAACGTTCTGGACAGGTTGAGCAAATCTTTTGGCCACCCAGATCACCCAACATGAATCACACGGAACATAATCGAGAGGTCAGTTCAGGCAAAAATCCTGCATCTGCAATACTTTCATAATTATGGACAGCTATAGAGATAGCATGGCTCAATATTTCTGTAGGGTACTTTCACATGCCATTCATGGAAGGGCATGTATCATGTATGTCAAATATAGAGCTCAGTGTACAGATGTGTATAATCACTATTAGTTTGTAGACATCGGGCCACATACTGTGGGGATACTATTACTCAACAAGTACTCAACAAGTATGGAGTCTACATGCTGGAGAGCGTTTGTAATCTCTGTGGAAGTAAGGAGGAATGAAGGAACTCTGGTACCATGGAAGATCTCCGGAACCAAGGGAGACCAGTATGATGTATATAAGTGATTTTGTTGTATACTATTCACAGAATGTTAACGAGAAGTCTTTGAGACAGTTTTTGTTTTATAGCCACTTCACTTACAGAAATCTGCATGGAAGAAAGAAGTTCGATGCAGAGGGGGAACAGGACACTGCATCACTGGACCCTGAGATAAATCACTAGAGTTGCAAGACTGAATACATACACCAATCTAATAAAGGAGTGTTAAGGCAGAATTATTAAGGGTAGCTGCATGGAGTGATAGGTCTACAACAGACGTTGCTCAAGCAGTCAAAACATTGCCGCACTAGCTAAATACAGCAGTCATTGGACACTAATAAACACTCCATGTGGTGACCATTTGGTTATAAGTGGAAAGTGGCAGATAAAAAACAGATTGAAAGGAAGAAATTCTGTAATAAATCAGCAAATAGAAGACATGTTGCCAAAGGCAACAGGGATAATTAATAACATCAATGCGCCTGTGCTAAGAGCATCTGTCTAAAACGACAAAACACGCAGCCATAGACAACACACCAAGAGTGAGCACACAGCTAGTGATGTCTTGTCAGCATGCAGCTGTCAACAATTGATCTATCACCAGAGTGCAGTCTACACAATCGCAACGTCAGCATGTAGTCTAAACCAGTGCATCGTCACCACGCAGTTGTCGATGACCAGACCATCTTCAGCACACAGTACGACCATGGTGAGGTACATTAGCATTTCATTTCAAAATTGTTTTTTTGTTGTAGTGCGGTGATTCGGTAGTATTTGTGAGTTTGTTTATGCTGGTAATAATAAGGAAAATGGCGACAGAAGTCACTATGGAAAATGTTAGAACAAAAACTGGATGGTAAGTTTGCGCAGCTACATCAAGACTTAGAAAATCAGATTAAAGACACTCATGATCGAGTAATGGAAAACCAAAACAGACTGAGATAATAATTAAGAACTTCGTTTAGAGACACTCATGAAACATTATGGGCGTGTTTAGGACATAAGCTAGATCAAAGACTGAACTTGTTAAGAGAAGAAATACAAACTGAAGTCTTGAAACAATGTGACTTAGTTCAAGAAGATGTAATGAACATATTAAAGATTTGCAAACAGATGTCGATAGTTTACATAACTTTGCAGAAACAGAATGTAAGGTGGTAAAAGATCACATGTCAGATGCACAAATGAGCATAGAAATTTTAGAACAGAGAAGGGACAATGCTGCAGATTCTGTATATTCACAGGAGATACATTCAGGTTTGGAGGAAAGATAAAAAGCATTCTTGGATAAAAAATTTCAGGAAACTTCACACACTTTAGGAAATGGGCAGCTTTCTGGGGAGGAACTCACTAACACCACCAATGAATTTCGAAGACTATGGGATGAATTGGCAAAAACTAAAAGGGAATTAACAGAAAGTCAAGTTAAAAGTATATCTTTTTGTGCAACAGCATTTTTAGAGGCATTACAGTTGGGAAGTGGAATGAACTTCTATAAGCATTTTCTAAAGTTGAAACCATGGGGACGTATATTCAGTGTACTTCCTGTGAGTGTTTTCCGGGACATTACCACAAAAATGGGAAGACTCTAGAAAGATAATTTCATGTTTAATTATTTACTGGGGGATGTTGCTGAGTGGTGTAATGCCCATTCAGAAGAGTTTACCTTATGGGATGATTTTCAGGAGAAATGAAAATGTAAATATTAGTCTAAAACAATACAAGAGAAAGTGCTGCTAGAATTATTAGACCTGAACCATTTTAACAGTTAATGGAGTAGTTTCAAAAAGTATATCGAATGTCATCTAACAAGATCTAAGTATTTAGATAACCCAATAAATGAAATACATGTAGCAACGGTACTGGCAAGGTATTAAGAGGTTGGTCTACTGTGAATGAATTGCTTAGTGGTTCCTAATGTAAATTTGCATTTGTTGCTAGGCACTGATTGGCTGATAAGATTCAAATTACTATTCGATTTTTCAGCACAGATATTAACATGTACTTATCATGACCAAGTATTTGTAGTGCCATTTAGTGAGAAGATAACTGTTCAATACCAAGACACACAATATCCACCTCATAGCATCAAGCACTGTGATTGGATTTTGAGAACAATTTGGATACACAAAGTATATTGCAAGAACTAATTAGGATTAAAGCTAATGATTTTGATCTCTTATCTGAGTTGCAGAAAAATAATCTGTACCATATATTGTTGTAGTATAGTAAAGTTTTCTCAGGTAAATCTGGAGTATTAGGTAACTATATGTTTAGTTTTAATATCAAAGGTGAATCAGCCTTTTGCTCTAAACCCTATCCAGTACCATGACGTATACACCCAGCTGTACAAGAGGAGGTTAATAAAATGTTAGAAGGTGGAATAATAGAATGAAGTTCAAAAGAATGCAGTAACTCATTATTAGTCCTGCATAAAGCAGCTGGGGTAGTACATCTACTGTTAGACATGCATATTGTCATTAAGCATATAGAACCCTATCAGTCAGTATAGACAAAATATTAACAAATTTTGAGCAAACAAAGTATTTAACTTGATGGATCTAATGGATGGGTACTGGCAAGTCAAACCTATGATAAGTCAAAGAAATTTACTGCTTTTTTTGTATGAGGGTAAGAGTGTTACCCTTTGGATTAAATACCTCTGTCAGTATTCATAAGAGCCTTGGATGCTGTGCTGGGTAAGGATTTATAGAAAGAACTAATAATCCATGTAGATGACATACACCTAATGTCAAAGACATGGGAAAAACATTGTGATTTACTGGTTAGAACATTAGCAAGGTTTTACATTAAAGATATCACTACAAAACTGTCAAAGATGATTTTTGGGCGAGAACAACATAAGTTTCTTGGCCACTTAGTAGGCTTAAATGGAATAAAAGCAAATCCAGACAGGATAAGAGCCATAAAAGAATGTCCAGAACCTTAAAGTACGAAACAATTGAAAGCATTTCTGGGACTAGCGGGATTCTATAGGGCATAGTTTCAATGCCAACCTGTGAATATTCCTAAGTTATTAAACTTATTGAAGAAAAATACTAAATGGATTTGGGGAGATGAAGAGTCTAAGGCCTTTAATGAGATTAAAGTAGCTGTAGTAAAGGCACCCATTTTAAAAGAAACACAGATGGACAAACTTTTTAAGTACCGACATCTCAGAGTATGGAATAGCATGTGAGTTGTTTCAGGAAAGTGGGATATTAGAATGGGAGAACATAATACATTAGCTTTTGTGAGCTGAGCTGTAACCAAATGAGAGCTGAATTACACAGCAACAGAGAGAGAATTATTTGCTATAGTGTGGAGTATAAAAATTTTCAAACACTAATTTGAGAATATAAAATAATAGTATACACTGATCACCAAGCACTAGCATTTCTTGTGGAAAGTCTACTACTATATAGTACATTCATCAAGGGTACGGATACTTTAAGGTACGAAAATGTGTTCAACATATGGTAAAATTTTACTACTTCAAGAACTTAAGTAAAAAAAATAATGTCTGTACTATGTACTTGTGAAACTTGCCACTCAATGATAAACAACAACAATCAAGCAATAATATATAAGTTATACCCGACACTACCTAAAGGTTCACATGACCTCACAGCTGCTGATTTCTTTGGCCAATTGCCAACAAGTAGAGGGGGGGGGGGGGGGGGTGGAGGTAACATATTTTTATACTAGTTGGTCTAAATGTGTTAAACTCTATTCGGTTAGACAGGCCAACACAGAGATAGTGATTAGATTTCGGAATATTTTTCGGAGCATGAAAGTCACATAGACTGTTGATAGTTTCTGAGTAAAGCCTTTAAAGAGTTTCTAGCATGGGAAAATGAAAGACTCATTAACATCTCGAAAGTATTTGCAAAGTAACCTTTGCGAACATATCATGAAAGAAATGGTAAGTTGTGTAGGTCATACTGTTCAGACAGACATAACACTCTGGCACAGAAAATACTAGAATTCTAAGTAATATTTAATGAACTTCCACATTTACCTACTGGTTTATCTTCCACTGAAATAATGCAAGTTAAATTCACAGGTGAGTTACTGTTGAAATTATTTCAATGGCCAGACGATGATAATAATGAACACGGAGACAACTTAGATTATGTTGTAAAAGAAAATTTACAGCTAGCAGCAGGTAAAGGGTTGCATAAGTATAATGAAAAAGCTACACCTTCCTTTGATGGATATACACACACGTTCTTCCCTCAATAAAGTGGTCTATATAAAGTTTTAAATGTACCATATCCCAAAGCAATCTTCTTGGTTGATCCAGAAACCAGTTGAGGAAAGGAATTATGTAATACTGATATGTTAAAGCAGTGTCACTTGTGAAAGAAACACCGTACCAACAAAAACTGATCTTAATGGTGAAAGTGTGTAAAAAAAAAAAGTCAACTGTTATTTAGTCAGCTGTTTAAGTATTCCTGTAGTGTAAAATTGCTGACCAAAGAGGCAGGTTACTTATCATCATGTGGTAAAAACAAGGGAAGGGTTTGTACTGATTATTTTTAAGAGATATTAATCATGGGTTGTGATATCACCTCGATCAAGTATTGATCGAAGAGTAGACCGACTACAGAAATTATACTCCGCGTTGACGACGACTTATGTGAATATACTTGCCTACTCCATTGCATTTCATGAGTTTGTTCGGATCAATTTTCACGGTTTCTGCAAAGGTGAAGCTGTGGCAATTTCGTTGTGTAGGGAATGTTGAACAGCTTCTCCCTCTGGTGCCACAGTGAAGTGCCTTAGCAGATGTGAGCCCTGCGAGTGGCGGGTGGTAAGGGAATCCATTTCTTTTCTTCTTTGATCCTAACACATCTGCCCTCTTCCCTTTTCTTACATATCCATTGACTACCAAATCTATCTTCACTCCATCCATATGCTAAGTTCATATTGCAGGATCCCACATTTTTACGAGGGCTATGCCGAAAGTTTTTAGCAGCCCATAAACCGTAAGGCGGAGGACAATGTGGTTGTTTTCATTCGAAAGAGCAATGTTTCTGGACCTTGGGACGTGCGCGCGCAGACCCTGGCTAGCGGTGATCCCCCCACAGTGCGGTAAGAAAGCACAGGCAGTGCTAAGTCAGAGACAGTGCAGGATGGAGCTGTCGCGCCGCGACTTTCATACCGTGATTTTTTACGATTATAAAAAGTGTTTAAGCGCTGAAGAATGCCATTCTTCTTTGCTGCATGTTTTTGGTGAAGCTTCCCCTTCTAGGGCCACAGTTGGAAATTGGTCTCGCGAGTTTTCGAGGGGTCGGCAGGCAATTGAAGATGAACCTCGTCTCGGTCGGCCAGCAACAGCTGTGACTCCTGAAAGCATTGATGCTGTGAGGAAAATGCTCAAAGAAGACCCACATCTTACATTTTGCAACATTGAAGGGACCCTAAATATTGGATCAACAGCAAGCACAGACCATTGTTCATAGTCACTTAGGCCTTACTAAGAGATTTGCCCGTTGAGTGCCACATTCCCTGACAGAAAGCCAAAAGGAGGTGAGAGTGGGCTGGTATAATTTCATGCTTGAAAAATTCGAAGGAGAGAAGTCCCAAGACACCTACAATATCATCACAGCTGATGAAACTTGGGTCTACCATTATGAATCTGAAACGAAGATACAGTCTTCTGTGTGGTGCTTTCCAGGGGAGGAACCACCCACAAAAGGTCAACGAAGTCGGAACTCTGGAAGAAAGATGGTGGCAACTTTTTTCACAAAGATCGGGCATCTCATCTCTGTGACCTTGGACACACGTTGTACAGTCAATGCTGAATGGTAGGTGAACGATTGTCTTCCAAAAGTCATCGCCACATGGAAATCACAGCAACCAAAGTCCAAGAGTGGGCACCTTCTGTTGCATCACGACAATGCATCTGTGCACAGGGCTGCCAGAACAATGAACTTTCTGGAGAAGGAAAAAGTGCCAGTGTTACCCCATCCCCCCTATTCACCTGACCTGGCCCCCTGTGTCTTCTTACTGTTCCCTAAGACTAAGGAAAAAATTCGAGGGCAGTGATTTTCATCACATGAAGAGGCCATTGCAGCATACGAGACTGCACTGACATCCCAAAAGAAGCTTGGACTGACACTTTTCTAAGTCGTTTCAGAGAATGGAAAAATGTATACATGCTAATGGAGAGTATTTTGAAAATTTGTAGACGTTTTTTTTGCAAATAAATTTTTTTTCACACATTCTGCTAAAAGCTTTCGGCATAGCCCTTGTACATTCAGTATACTAAAATTTACAACCTACAACCACAGGACTGGAGATGTATTTATTTATTTGTTTCACATATGACGACAACAACAATAGACTATTCTTGTGACAAGGGGGAGGTGAGCACAAAACACACACACACACACACACACACACACACACACACACACACACACACACATCTGGCACAAACAAATATGGTTTAGGGGTATTCCTTTGCCAGGTGTGCCATAGTTTCAAGGGGAGTGGGAAGGAATAGGACAGGGTGTCGTACTAATAAGATTGATATAGACGTGACAAGCCAATGACAAGGAGGAGAAGGGAGTTTTGGGCAAAAAATAGGAGAACTCTGAGTGGAAAAGCAGAAAATAGCTGGAGTTTCGTGGAGGGTGCAGCTTTAAGATAGGTAAAATGAAAGGGGAGAAGTATTGGAAATTCGTGGCAAGGTCTTATGAGACCAAAATGCTGAGGTCATCAGTCCGTAAGCTTACACACCACTTAAACTAACTTAAACTAACTTATGCTAAGGACGACACACGCACCCCCATGCCCGAGGGAGGACTCTAATCTCCGGGGGGAAGTACGGAAGTACTCAATTAAGTAGTAGAAAAGGACGGTAAGGTATTTCAGAATGGGAGTTGTGGGTAAGTAATTCCCAAAGAAGGGAGCTTATGCCAATTTCAAATGGACCCAAGGCCCTGACCACTTGACAAGAAAGGAGAGGTACATCACATCGACCTGAAATAAGAGGAAAAGGAGTACTGAATTCCCCAAAAGCTAGCCCTCAATGAGGGAGAACTGCTTAAGAGTAATGTTCACAAAGAAAAGGAGTAAGGACCGTGATTAAGGGACCATCTCCTCCAAACTGGATTATAAATTTAGAAAGTAAAAATTAGGCAACTCTTTAGTTTACATGAGTAGTTGAGTCTGTGCATACTCTGATGTTTGATTTTAAAATGGCGTAACAATTGCATCCTCCAAAGACAAGAATACAAATTAATGGGATTAATGGTTAAAGAGCTGAAAGTACTCTGCATGAAAGCAATGTATTATGGTTCACTCTGTGATTAAGCTAGCCAAAGTAGAGGAACTGTTAAATATAAAACAAGTGAATTATTGAAAATTCTAATTAGAGACGTATGTTTGTAGTGATTCGTTGTTAAGTGTATGATCTTGACATGTTTTTTTTTTTGGAAGGATGTGTAGGGGTCCATGCCATTCATGGAAGGACATTATCATGTACATCAAATATAGAGCTCAGAGTAAAGATGTGCACAATTGCAATTAGTTTGTAAACATTGGGCCACGGACTGAGGGAAACTATTACTCAACAGGTTCTGAGTCTATCTGCTGGAGAGCATTTATAATCTCCATGGAGCAAGGAGGAATGAAGGAACTCGCACACCATAGATGATTTCTGGCACCGAGGAAGATGAATATGATGTGTATAAGCAATTGTTGTTATATACAGTTCACAAAATGTTAACAAGAGGTCCTTGAGACAGTAATATTAGTTGGTTCCCATGTAATCTTTTGTGAAAGTTTGTGGTTGGAAACACTCTACACTTCATCTAAGTAGAGAAGCACTGCTCTGTTTTATAGCCACTTCACGTATAGAAATCTGCACAGAAGAAAGAAGTTTGGTGCCGAGGAAGAACAGCATAGCTGGACCCTGAGATAAATCACTAGAGTTGCAAGGTTAAATACTTACACCAGTCCAATAAAGGAGTGTTAAAGCTGCAGTGTTAGGTATGGCTGCATGGAGTAATAGGTCTAGAATAGACATTGCTCAAGCAGTCAAAACATTACAGCAGCCGTAAGACAATATTAAACACTCCACATGACACGTCAAGTTTCTGCACTGTGTATGTAAAGGGTGGTCTGACATGATATTAGAAAGTAACCAGTGACCTTTGTACCTCAATGTATTGCATAGTCAGGTCCTGTGCCTGAAGCATTTGAATATATTGTGCCAAGAGGTATATTGTGTTCAGATCTTGAAGGCAAGCTGCTACAGCACTGCATCTTAGTGTGCAAGACTCATTACTATCAGACAGTTTCAATGGGCAACCACTTGCCATGTGCAAACAAAAGTTTGTGTGGCCCCTTCCACTTGATTAAAGAAACATGGGGGTTACTTACTTCACAGGGCAGTGCAACCAACTATAAAAGTGCATTAAGCCTGCTCACATTCCAACTTCTATGTGCATCTGTGTGCTATCCGTGTGGCTATGTAAGCAGTTCAAGCAGCTGTGTCATTAGTTGAGGTAGTGTCAGTTATCTTCAGTAATTTAAACAAAACTCCCCGTGGATAAGGCACATGATTTCAGTGCTCTAGTTACTAAGCCAGTTTATAATGCTGCAAAAACCCCAGGAACCTCAGTCCCTAAAGCTTGGCATAGTGTCAGTCATTTTAAATGTGTGTATTATTTATACTCTTAGAACTCTTGAAACTGACACACTGTTTTGTGTGTATACTGTCCAGTCCTTCAACATCCAGATGATGGACTGCAGGTGATGTGGTGTTTTTGCAGGATTGGAAGAGAAGCAAAAGCTTCCATAAATAGGTACTGTTGAAATGTTCAGGCAATAAAGACCAGTGAAATTGTTAAGGCTTTCGTGGCCACTTGTTGACAAACTGCCTATTGGCTTCTGTCTCGGGTTCTTCGGCCGTCTAATGATTTTTCTGATGTTTCGCCAGCACGAGTGGCTGGCATTGTCAATGCTTCACCCTCCATTGCCGGTTCACCACCGGCCAGCCACTCGTGCTGGCGAAACATCAGAAAAATCATTAGATGAACCTCGGCCAAAGAACCCGAGACGGAAGCCAATAGGCAGTTTGTCAATAAAGACTAGTATGCATCCTTGATGTTTACCTGTAAAGTCCCATTTGTGTTGCTGAAAATGTTATAAGTTGTGAATTTTGATGTCAGTCTGTATGTTGCCCAATGAAGTGCCATGTACTAATTGCAATAATTCCAAAATGCAAAACTCTGAAACAAAATCTCTCATCCTCTAGATTGAATCTGCCCTGATTTTGTACATACATTTTCTTTAAATTAGTTACAATTCAGGCAACACTAGTTTGGAAGTATACAAAAAACAACATTTAGTGACATTAAAATGCATAAGAATATGTCGCAAACTGCTGGATGCATCCAAATGATACTCTCTTTCCAGTTACAGTAACAGTAGTGCTTGGCCAAAATCGGAGTTAAATTTTCTTAGTTGTGCATGTGCAGTGTGACTCAAATGCTCACAATGCAGCTCAGCAGGCTTTATTTAAAAGTTATGTTAGTTGTTATGTTTGATATTGTGACTACAAAATAAAAGGCGTAACAAAATGGTATGGCTAAACTTTCGAGAAACGAATTTGTCACATGTAGAGGAAGATGATGTCACGTGGACATTGATCTGGCAACACATCAATCATCTACTTTGAAACAAACATCATCCATAAACACCACATTTGCTCTAAGGTGGGAGTTGACAGATTGTTGAACTGAAACATTCTAAGAAGTATACCTGTGCAGGAAAGCCAGCTGCTGGTAGTGCCTGGACACGGTATGGATACAGCAGGTTCTTATGTACCACTCCCCAGACAGTCATGCGGTTGACATTACTTGTTGCAATAATTGTCTTAAGCTGATAGTAGGGTGGTTGTCAACTGTGCACATAAGTCCCTTCTCCAGTTGAGGTGCGCTGGTACTTCTAGGCCTCCTCCAGATGTGAGTAGTAAGTGTAAATGTCCTATGCTCTCCAAGCTGACACTCAATTGCTTCAAAACATCCTCCTGTTAGGACACTGTCATTCTCAAAATCTCTCCCAGTACAAACTTTGAGCACCACAGCCATTACCACCTGATAATCTGTACAGCAAATGGGTATCTTCCAACTCTGCATTTGAGTACACTTTCATTGCACTATGTCGGAAACCAATTCTATGATGAACACTGGAACAGTTGATGCTATGTGCTTGATGCCAGTAGAGCAATGAAGTTAGTTGATTGTTTACACAAACTATTGAGTGAGTCACATGTCAGCATTGCCTTCATTTAATTGTAACAACAAACACAATGGTGAACCTAAGAATTACAACTTGCAGTATCTAACCTAACATTACTAAGAGGGTATTATGAATATTTCATATAAGAAACTGCTTTATGTAATGCTGGTACATTCTGTTTCTGTGATTAATGTGATTATGGAGAGAATCAGAAAAAGAGCTCTAACATGGAAGTACTGTAAAGTGTTTCTAGACCCATGTCCATATAACACATTTTATTCCTCTGTCTTTCGTGAAAGTTTGGCCATTCGTGTTGCTGAGTGCTATTGACAGGGGATTTCAGATAGATTCCGTATTCCTGGATATCCGGAAGGCTTTTGACATTGTACCACACAAGCGGCTCATTGTGAAATTGCATGCTTATGGAATATCGTCTCAGTTATGTGACTGGATTTGCGATTTCCGGTCAGAGAGGTCACACAGTTCGTGGTAATTGATGGAAAGTCGTTGAGTAAAACAGAAGTGATTTCAGGCGTTCCCAAGGTAGTGTTATAGGACCTTTGCTGTTCCTTGTCTATATAAGCGATTTGGGAGACAATCTGAGCAGCCGCCTTCGGTTGTTTGCAGATGACACCGTCATTTATTGACTAATAAAGTCATCAGAAGATCAAAACAAACTGCAAAACGATTTAGAAAAAATATGTGAATGGTGCGAAAAGTGGTAGTTGACCCTAAATAATGACAAGTGTGAGGTCATCCACATAAGAACTAAAAGGAACTCGTTAAACTTAGGTTACACGATAAATCAGTCTAATCTAAAGGCTGTAGATTCAACTAAATACCTAGGTATTACAATTATGAACAACTTAAATTGGAGAGAACACATAGAAAATGTTGTGGGGAAGGCTAACCATAGGCTGTGTTTTATTGGCAGGACACTTAGAAAATGTAACAGACCTACTAAGGAAATTGCCTACACTATGCTTGTCTGCCCTCTTTTAGAATACTGCTGCGCGGTGTGGGATCCTTACCAGGGAGGACTGACGGAATACATAGAAAAAGTTCAAAGAAAGGCAGCATGTTTTGTATTATCACGAAATATGGGAGAGAGTGTCACAGAAATGATATGGGATTTGGGCTTGAAATCATTAAAAGAAAGGCATGTTTCACTGAGACGGAATCTCCTCATGAAATTCCAATCACCAACTTTCTCCTCCGCATGCGAAAATATTTTGTTGACACTGACCTGCATAGGGCGGATCAATTGCCACGATAAAATGAGGGAAATCAGAGCTCATACGGAAAGACATAGATGTTCATTCTTTCCGTGCACTATATGAGATTGGAATAATAGAGAATTGTTAAGTTGGTTCGATAAAC
Organism: Schistocerca gregaria; assembly: GCF_023897955.1. Classification (NCBI taxonomy): domain Eukaryota; kingdom Metazoa; phylum Arthropoda; class Insecta; order Orthoptera; family Acrididae; genus Schistocerca; species Schistocerca gregaria. Next base: position 663,194,158 of record NC_064922.1, read on the forward strand.
CCTCTGCCAGGCACTTAAATGTGATTTGCAGAGTATCCATGTAGATGTAGATACATCCTGTATGAACTTAGTAAACTGACTGTACATTCACAAAATTCAGGTAATGTGCAGTTTGAAATTTTGGCTTACAAAATAAGATTGCAACATTACTTAAAATGAAGAAAACATAAAAAGTTTTATAAACCATAAAGTGTTAGCTATGACGGAATCAAATTTTTATCCAGCATCATTAAAAATACTTCTCTCGCAATTACTTAAGCAATACTTCATTTATCCATTGTTAATCATACATGAAGCAATATTTGTACCCTCTAATGGCAATGAAAGATAAGAGAGTGGATCATGCACTTCCTTGGGGCTGTATAGCAAAAAGTCAGATATATGAGGGTGTGCTGAAAAGTAATGCCTCTTGACTTTTTTACGTGAAATCTCTTAAAGATTTTTAAATAAAACAAACTTTATTAACATTCTGCATCTTTATTCTTCATGTCTGCATGTGTCTTTTTATCATATCTAAAGTGATACATATTTCTCCCAATAAGAGGCTATTTTGTTGACATAGTCACTGTAAAATGTCTGATTGTGTTGATGGTGCCACAACCTCACCTGCGCTTGTGCTGCTTCATCATTATCAAAGTGAAGACCTCAAAGGTATTCTTTAAGTTGTGGAAACAGATGAAAATTGGACGGGGTGTAGCCAGTACTGTGTAGAGAATGATCGATAATTTTCTCTGATGAGTTCAACTTACTTGACGCCATTGAGTTTTGTTGGCTGCTGTACTCATACGTCCACTCTGAACTAAGTCACACATTTTGAGGTTAGCATCACTGTTTCCTTCATTACGAGCCTGAACAACCCAATGTTGCACATTGCTGATGTTGGTGCAATCACCACCACACACAGCTTCCATTCTTTTGTTAATTTCAATTGGAGGCACGTTTTGTGCAGTTAGAAACTCGATTATGGCACACTGTAATGTTACATGCTGCAGTTTATAGCCATCTAGTGGCAGAAGTTTGCAACTTGTGTAAGGGAAGCAGAAAAGTCAACTGAGTAATATGCATGACATGTAATACCTCAACCAATATTGAGAACAGAATAAGAAATTTGGATGCATTGCTTTTCAGCACACCCTTGTAATACTGTAACATAAAAAAACTTATCCAACTCCAGCTAACAGAACAGCAAAAATAGGTATATCATGGATGTGCAGTTACCGATGCAATCATTCATACACATCATCTCTGTCTCAGCACCATAAACTACTACATCTGGTATCACCATTTGGTTAAGCTCATAGCGGTCAGATTGTGCTGGCATGGGCATCACACATATTTCATGATTGCTGTAGGCATCATTACCTTCCTGTGTCCCATGTATTTCATAATTATTGGTGGGCATCATTACCTAACTTACAGCATTTAACTTGAAAGTAAAAATGTAAACGTTATAACCAGTTTTACTAATCTTCATGAATGATGACTACATCTGTACATAAAATTGTAAAAACTGGCAGAATGAAAAAGTTGACAGTCTACATTAACTTAAATTTATGTTATCCATGTTTGACTCCAACTCTTTATGACAATAAAACACAATTGTGTGTCACTCTCTCTTTTTATTTCACCCTGCAACAAGTTTCCGAGAGTTCACACTGATATTATGTTACATGTAATGAAATGCACCAAAATGAAATTGAGGTTGTCAAACAGATAGCAGCTGTAAATAGTTTTCAGCCTACACTCATAGAAAAATGTCTAAAAAATTTAGGAAAGGAATAGACAGAAACAGACATCAGGACAGTGGGCCTTCCCTTCTTTGTACTATTTCACAAAAAATTGCTAATGTATTGAGACAGTGCATGGGATAGTAGCTTTCTATACCAACAATGCATTAGATAAGAGACTGCCACATAATACAAAAAACAGTACAGATAACTTCTCCAACTCAAGTGTATAGAAGATAAAATGTGGTCAGTGCCCTCTACAGTATAACGGTCAGACTGAATGAAGCTTCCGAACTGGATTCAAATAACACATTAATGCATTTAGATACAACACACCTAATAAATCTGCCATAGCTACACACATTCAGGACACAGGAAAATCATTTGATAACATAGAGGACAGTCTAATAAAACTTTACAGAATAAACAAAGACCACAAACTCAATCTTTATGAAAAACCTGGGAGGGTGGCAGTGAGCTGCTTTAAGAGCTTCGCTGATATATATGATGTGCTATAACTCTTTCCAGTTCCAACTTCGTGAATGACCTTAATAAAAGATAATTCCCAAAGCACTTTATGGAAATAATTATATTGTGTTGATACTAAGCCTGCAAGTTTTATGTTCTTAACGGTCATATATTTGTAATAGTAATACTTTTAACAAGTTGTTGTTAAGAATGAAAAATTTTATAATAGTTATCTGTATGAATAATCTCTGAGACAAGGCACTATATCTTTACATCGTTATAATCTTTGGTTTCTTTATGAATTATCGGTTCATGTACTGTGAGACAAACTAAGTTAAAAATGTATATTTAGGATGAACCACAAGATTCTGTGCACTAGAACAAATCTATCACAATTTGAAATTTTAATCTTAGTGCCATATTACTCTAATAAATGCCTGTTACATTTTTTGTAGCAAAATGAAACCAAAAACAAACAACTGGCTGCATCCAGCTAGCAAACATATAACATAATATCATTGTTCACCTGAAGATACAACTCAAAATTCTTAAAACACACCATGAGATGAAACATAAAATGTGAGGCACTCTTGTATGTGTAGTTACATGAACATATCACTGTGCTGATTTCGGACCTTTGTTTCTATGATGAGCATTGATTATTTGCCCTAGTTTCTTCAAAGGTGATATGAATAAGGGGTAGAAGACTCAGGTTGTTGTTGTTTTATATGCTTTTGTTGATTCAGCAAAATGTTACCTACTTATCACTTTTAATTCATCTTTGTTTTCTTTTTATTTACAGGGCAATCCGTTCTCTAAACAAGATGGCTGCTTGACCAGTTGAACACACATCTGATGACAGAAATTTTTTTCTGTGTTCATCAGCTGAACATTTACATTGAGCACTGTTAGATTTACTCTTATACATGAATGTGATATCCGCATTTCAGACAATGGAAACAATGTATCATATCTGTATACACGACCGTATCTTATAAGTTGTGAATTCTGCTTAGAACAATACTTGGCAAGACATTGCTTGGGTGCCACTGCACTATGTATTGACAGATTTCAGTGTGCCTTTTCAGATGTGCTCTCCATCCTTGATATATGCTCTGTTACCACAGTTAGATCTCAGTTTAGAGCAGAGATAATCTGCAGAATTGTCCTCATAGACTCTCTTGTTTAGTCAAGTTTGTGCTATAACCATTCCCTAGGAGTTTTAGAAATTGAGCTAAAGGAGCAACGGGATAGTAGGGAGAAAGGCTGTCAACCTAGAAAGTCTCAAGCCTAAGCACGCATAATACAGCTAATGTGCAGCAGAGATTTCTCTCTAATGATCATCTTGCCTTAACAGCCAGACAACCTATTCATGTTCAGCATGCAGGCTGAAGATCTTCACTACAAGAGGAGAGGAATTAATTGCAGTTGAGGAGCCTTCTTAGGTATAGAAAGGGGAAAAGTCAAATAATAAAAAAGAAAACAAGTGATGGAAGTGGAAAGCAAAACAGTTTCCCAGAGGTTACTTTAAAGTTTGCAATAAGTTTTCCTACCTGCACTTTCGTCAGCATAGAAGAAAGGGCAGGACCCAACAAAAATTTGCACAGCAGAGAAAAGCTCTTTTGCAGAGCAATTGATTAAGAGAGACCGATTGATTCTTCGCTGTGATCAGAATTTGATAGAGTGAAGTTGTACAGATTTGTTCTTTATATCGGGGTTAAAAGTTTTAAGAACTGTTAATCAGCATATATAAAATAAATTTACCACACAATTACACTGCTGAAGAAATCCCTCATGTTTATAAACTGGGCACAGAAAAATTGAAAGCAACTCTGAAGGGGCACTGGTAGAGCAGTTTGACTCCTAAAAAGATGAAGGCAACAACAAGAAATTCTTATTGTGCACTTAATAATGATCTTAAAAAACCATCAAACTGTTATGGCACATGTGGACCATATAAATTCATTGCCAATGTGATTTGGTGAAAAATGTTCAAAATGTGCAAGCAGATATGGATAAAGTAGAAAAGAATACATAAAATAAAAGTTTGGCTAATGAAACAGGAAAATAAAAAAGGAACCTGGTGTAAATTTTTGTTTTCCAAGCACAATTACCCAAACACTAGTTGAAGAGAGTGCATACACAATAACTCAGACTCTTCCACATACATTTCAGTTGGAAACCTTAAAACCATCTGCTGCATGAGCTAACACACAACCTCACACTTTGTTTCATTGTGATAAAACAAATACCTGATGTAAATTGTGTATGCACGTTATAAACTCATAATTCAATAGGAAAATGTGTAGTATAGTGCTACAGCCAGTTGTATCAGAGATAAAAGCTAGGACATTGCAAAGTTATGAGAGGTGTAGACATCTGGTGATTGTACCACACTACTTGGAGTAGCTAGCTCGGCGATCAGGCAGTTATTTTAGTGCCTCAGTAATACAGAGCACATCATTGTGTACCTAGGTTGGGCTTTGTAAGTGGATTGCAGCAGCAAGTGCAGTTGAAACTGGTAGATATTGTCATTGGTAGTGTATGAAGGATAGTTTGAACATAAGACTGCCCATAAATTTGTTGGGCCAGTGTTTCAGAAGTTATCATTGTTGTAAAGGTGCATTCACTTCTGCACAGCCCCATCTGATGAATGAATATTCTAGTAAAAGTATAACTGCTTTTGTGTTAATTTGAGTGGCCTCAATGTAAATGGATTTTCTGTTAAACAATAATTTGATGGTAGTAAAGGACTTACTGTCAAACATTATGACAGTGCAAATATGTAGTGATGCATTAAGGTCTAAATAAAGTTATACAGTATATAGACACTTAAATTAATTTTAGACACAATCACACTAACACACTTTGGCCCATCTCAGAAACTATCTTAAATAGAGTGCCCACCAAAATAGCACAAGTGACATGACATGCAGGTAACTTGACACCAGTAGAAGTAACATGGCACCATATCTTCATTGGATGATTAAAGGTGTTCTGCTTTAATCAACTTAATGTTTTATGTAGATGAAACAAAGCTATAGCTGCCACTGTAGTTAGTTTCTCAGTAAAACTTCTTTTCATGTAAAAGGCTAAAAACCACTATTTTGGGATTTTGCACATTCTCCATTGTGCAATCTTTCTCATTTGATTTTGAGAAAACTATTTGATAAAAGAAATGATTCATTTACACCTTGCAGTCAGATATTACAACTTGGCAATTCAAAAAGTTTGCAGTGCAAAATGTGTTCATTAGCCTGTTAGGTCCTTCCTTGCTGCATGCAAAATTGGGCTAAAATATCAAAATTGTTTTTGACACTGGAAACAGAGCCATATCGTTATTCAGTCCCAAGCAAATAAGCAATAAATTGTGATGTTTAGCTGCGATGTGGTAAGACATGCCTTGCTCAATGCTTTGACTGCACACTAGATGGAGTTGTGGCTCGTGTTTCTCTTTCGTATCTGGTTTGTGGAGTCAATTACAAACACTTTTTAAGTTAACATTGCATGAAGAGAATTTTCATTTTAAAACTAGAGTTAGACAATTGTAGATTCAGAGGCAGAGTTAGTGATATGTGACAAATTCTTTTTTGTGCTACCAGTTTGTCTCAATTGTTTTGTTTACATATTGTCGAACAAATGGTGTGTCATCCAGGGGGCAGTGAAGCTGAAACGGGGTTTTTGCTATTGATATAACTAAAGTACTGTGTATTCTGGATGTCATCAACTTGAAGATACATCTACTCCAAAAGGATTTGATTTGCCAGAAACTTTGATGGAAGAAGAAGAAATGTATCAGAAACAAGAAACAAAGATGCAATGGCTAATTATTTTGTAAGAGATGGGTGAAGTGCCCTGTCAACAGTAAAGGAATATAGGAGTTGCTTAGAACTTTATCATGAAGCTGACATACTGCTAACATTCCACTTGAGTGAACTCACAAGGGGAACCTGCCATGGGTCACTCCATGGTACAGACGAAACTTAGCAGGATGAAAGGGTGAAAATAAAGGGACACTATGTTGGTTTAGGTCCCAACACTCAATAGTTTCATAGAAAACAATGCTTAAAATTTTGACATATTTATCAGACTGTCCTCGTAGAGAAAATAAGCAGTCTTGGTAGAATATTTTAAAATTGAATTAAAAACAGTCTTGTCTACAATAAAATATTTATTGGCAACAATAACCGGTTATGGTTAAAGCATGACCATCTTCAGACCATAGGCACTTAAAATATGACAGCTATCCAGAAAGTAACAGATGTTTTGGTCTGTTGCAGCTGTAAGCAGGGCTGCGGCCATCATCTTGATGCCATAAAGTTCCTGCACTCAGTCCAGCAATGGTGGTGTCTGGTCAATGTCTCTGCTACATTGATTCCTATGATGTGTTAAAATGTGTGCTGCAATAGAAAATCCTGCCAGGTTTTAGTTGGCAAAAAACTGCAAACCAATTGCAATTTTCACAACCTTTGGATGTCTGCGCAAAAAGAAAGCCGAGTGAGGAAATGATACATTGATTTTAAAAATAGGCACCAGTGTTCATGGTGAGGACTGCAGTCATAGGCCTAGCCTTGCGACTGATAAACTGGTGGTGAAAACCACTGACAAATTTTGTGAAAATTATCGTTTCATGATCAGGGAACCTTTGCAACATTTTCCCCAAATTTCACAGAGTTTGGTGCATGAAATTGTGGCAGAGATGCTTGGTTTCGGCAAATTTTGTGCCAGTTGGGTTCCCTAAATCCTAACGGAATGCCGCAAAAAACAGTAACTGGCTGCAGCACTGACTCCGTAAAGACTACAAGAAAAAATGGAAACAAAGTTATTGATCATATCATAACTGCCAACGAGACTTGGATGAACCGTATCGATTGTGAAACTAAAAGAGAGTTGTTGAAATGAAGACACACACATTCTCCCCAGAAACCACAAAATGTTGGTGGGAAATCCAGGTTTGAGCTCCAGTCCGGCACAAATTTCCATTGTCGTCATTCCGTTCTACAGCTGATGGGTGTCGCTATTCACAATTGCGAATTCATTTAATGTATTTCATAATGGCTGTAGTTGCCGCAGTGCCTGTTCCTTTGGACATGCAGGAACTTCTCATCATAATCTGAATAACACAGGCGCTGCTATATCATATTTCTCTGCCGATACTGGGCAGGCAACTTTCAAGTACAAAGTCTGACCTGTATGAGAATATACATAATGAATGGATGAGTCCAGGTCATAGACGCATGGTGGACGACATATGGAAGTTTTGGTCTGGCCGTGAATCGTTCACTGGTAACCAAATGGTAAGGTGACCGCTTGCAATAAGCGGAAAATCTGGGTTCGAGTCCCGGTCCGGCACAAATTTTCATTGTTGTCACTCCAGTCTACAGCTGATTGTTGTCATTATTCGCAATTGCAAATAAGTTTATGAATACTATTTCATTAATGTAATGGAATAAATAAAAAATTTTCTCACCAGCAGGAATGGGAAACATTCCACATAGGAAAAATATATCTAAAAACAAAGATGATGTGACTTACGAAACAAAAATGCTGGCAGGTCGATAGGCACACAACATGGCTATGTGTGTGTGTGTGTGTGTGTGTGTGTGTGTGTGTGTATCAACCTGCCAGCGCTTTTGTTTGGTAAGTCACATCATCTTTGTTTATATATATAGGGAAACATTCCACGTGGGAAAAATATATCTAAAAACAAAGATGATGTGACTTACCAAATAAAAGCGCTGGCATGTCAATAAGACACACAAACACACACACAAAATTCAAGCTTTCGGAACCAACGGTTGCTTCTTCGGGAAAGAGGGAAGGAGAGGGAAAGCCTAAAGGATGTGGTTTTTAAGGGAGAGGGTAAGGAGTCATTCCAATCCCGGGAGCGGAAAGACTTACCTTAAGGGGAAAAAGGACAGGTATACACACACACACACACACACACACACACACACACACACACACACACACACAAGCAGACATTTGTAAAGGCACACACACACACACACACACACACACACACACACACACACACACACACACAAGCAGACATTTGTAAAGGCAAAGAGTTTGGGCAGAGATGTCAGTCGAGGCGGAAATACAGAGGCATCTCTGCCCAAACTCTTTCCTTTACAAATGTTTGCTTGTGTCTGTGTATGTGCGGATGGATGTGTGTGTGTATGTGAGTGTATACCTGTCCTTTTTTCCCCTTAAGGTAAGTCTTTCCACTCCTGGGATTGGAATGATTCCTTACCCTCTTCCTTAAAACCCACATCCTTTCGTCTTTCCCTCTCCTTCCTTCTTTCCTGAAGAAGCAACCGTTGGTTGCGAAAGCTTGAATTTTGTGTGTATGTTTGTGCGTCTATCGACCTGCCAGTGCTTTTGTTTGGTAAGTCACATCATCTTTGTTTTTAGATATATTTTTCCCACGTGGAATGTTTCCCTATATAAAATCAAAGATGCTGTATCCTACCAAACGAGAAAGCGTTGGGATGTTGATAGGGACATACTAATACCAACGCTTTCTCATTTGGTAAGTTACAGCATCTTTGTTTTTCTATATATTTTTCCCACGTGGAATATTTCCCTCATATATAAAGGTATCTAAAATTTGCAAGCTTTCTGTGCCACCAGTGGCTGCTGCTCCTGATAAAAAGGTGGAAGGGGAGATAACAGAGGTGAGGGAAAAGTGCTGGTAAGGTTTAGGGAATGAAGAGAGTTCAGAAAAGTTTACCAGAACCCTGAGTCAGGGGAGACTTACCAGATGGGATGAGAAGGAAAGACTGATTGTTGGGGACTGTACTGGATGAGATTTGAAAACCTGAGATCTTAAAGGTAGAAGGTTGGATAATAAGCAAGTCAGAGATTACTGCCAAAACATCATACATGAGTTAATAAGAACGGAAAGCTAAATGCTTTGTACATGATAGTAGTGGGAGGGGGCAGAGACAAATAGACAGGTCAGAAACTGAAAAATGTAGAAAATGAAGAAGAATATTTATTCTGAAGAAATGCTGAGATGGAAGAGATGAATGTAAATTAAGACCAGGTGGGTGGCAACAACCAAGAACATGTTGTAAAGCCAGGTCCCACCTGTGAGAAACTGGTGTCTGGGGGAAGAATCCAGATGGCATGTAAGGTGAAACAGGCACCGATGTCATGACTGTCATGTTGTAGAGCAAACCCTGCAGCAGGAGTATTGTGCATTGCAAGTATGCATTCTCTACCTGTTCTCATTCATCCTAAATGGTAACTTAGTGGTAGTCATGCTGAAGTAAAAGGCCATTGTTTACACAACAGCCAGTACACGACGTGTCATTTCGCAGGTGGCTCTCCATTTAATACTATATGTTTTGCCATTTACAGGGTTGGTATAGGATAGTGGTAGGAGGGTGCATAGGCTAAGTCTTACAGTGGAACTGTCACAGAATTAGGAGTCGTAGGATAGGGAAATGGGTGCATAAGGAGCAAAGGGTATCACAAGGAAATTGCGGAGATTGTGAGGGCAATGAAACGCTATTCTACGTGTGGTGGGCAAAATCTCAGACAGAAAGGACCTCATTTCAGGACATGATTTTAGGAAGTCATGATCTTGTCGAAGTAGTAGATTAATACATTCAAGTCCAAGATAATACTAAGCGACAAGAGGTATACTCCAAAGTTGTTTTTTGTAGGGGTCAGCAATACCAGGACTAGGAAATCTGCTTGTGAACTAGGTTGGTGGGGTAATTACATCCAGTGAAGACTGAGGAGAGAATGGTGTGTATTGCTGTAAAGAGTCTGCCTCTGAAGAAATATGTTTGTCTCAAATGCTGTGCAAGTACTATTGTTTGCTTGTAGATCCAGTGTGAACAGAAGTCTGTAGCTGACCTTTAGTAGTTCCATGTGCAATTTAATTGAGAGAATGTATTAAGAGGTTTCAAAAATTTTAGCAGGTCAGTGTCACCATGAGTCCATATAGCAAAGATGTCATCAATGTATCTAAACCAAACCCGAGGCTGAAGGCTTATGGATCCTGGAAGCCGCCTGAAGTGATGGTATACACAGAATTGTTATATTAAAGTTAATAACACATGAAGAAATACATACATACATACATACATTATATAAAGAAGCAGCTATGAAAAGCATTCCATGAGTCTCTACATATAAAAGGCAATGTCCCAACTGACTGACTGACTGACATCATCACCCAGCCCAAATCACCAAGGACACAAATTTGAAATTTGCATATGGTGTTGATTTAAACCTGTAGGCCTTGTTTAAGACAAGATTTTCCAAAATTTCACCTCCAAGGGGGGTGAAGTGGGGAGAAAAGTTTTTTGAAAATATGTTGTTATTAAGACAGTTTCAAGGCACGATTAAAAAATGCCTTGGACTTCAGCTACCAGAATCGCATTTTGGTCCAAAGTACATTTGGCACAGAGACCATGTTTCTATGGCCTTATTTATTGTAATAAGTTTAGAAGGTGTTGCAATTTAACAACATAAAAATTCAATTTAAAAAAATCAGTGCTGACCATACAGTCTACAAGAGCAAGGAGCGGGCACTAAGCTAGGATGTGATAAAAGTGTACGCAAGAGAGAAAAACCAACGATAATCGGCTGTGAAGACGTAGATTGCCATCTGTGGGGATTAGCAAAAACCTAGTAGATTAATGGCAGTCGATGGTTCCCAAGAAAAGAGTGGAAGTATAAACAGGTACTATCCAGCAGATGATTTCAGGGCTGCAGCACTGACTGGACGTGTAAGTGTAGTGGCATGCAAGCAGGCATGTAGAAGTGTATGTCAGACATTACAGAGTGCTTGTAGACCATCATGCCAGCAAAAATAAAGCTTGAGTGATACTGATGGTTGACCATGGAAGTGGCATAGCAGTGTTGATAGATAACAAGAAACAGAACCGAAAATTTACGTTCCTAGCTTTCAGAACAAATGTTCCTTCATCAGGGAGGGGAGAGGGGAAAGAAAAGGGAAGGGGGAAAGTGGTTTCAGTTACTCACAACCCAGGTTATGAAGCAACAGGGAAAGGAAAACAGGGAGGGTAGCAAAGGATGGATGCATGGTTGTCAGAGGGGAGCCAAAGATATTCTACTGTAAGTACTGTGCCAGCTTCAAACCAAAGAGGATGCATACAGAAGTAAAGAGGTATGTAGTACAAAGATAAACACAACTATGTAAGATGTGTGAATGGCGAAAGAGGAGAAGACTGAAGAGTAAATGGGAGTGAGGTTGTTTAACATAGGTACAGTCCAAGGGGATGGCGGGATGAAAGGATGTGTTGGAGTGCAAGTTCCCATCTCTGCAGTTCAGAGGGACTGGTGTTGGGTGGTAGAAGCCAAATGGCACATATGGTGTAGCAGGTTCCTAGGTGCCTTGAATTATGCTGGAGGGCATGCTCCGCTACTGGGTATTGGACATCTCCAAGGCGGAGAGTTCGTTTATGTCCGTTCAACAGCCAGTTTAGTTGTTGTCAAACCGATGTTAAAGGCTGTGCAGTGCAGGCATGTCAGCTGATAAATGACATGTGTAGTTTCACACGCGGCCCTGCCTTGAAGTGTGTATGTTTTACCAGTAGCAGGGCTGGAGTAGGTGGTTGTGGGGGGGGGGAGGGGGGATGCATGGGGCAGGTTTTGCAACGGGGTCGGTTACAAGGGTAGGAACCGCTCGGTAGACAAGATAGTCTGGGAATATTGTAGGGTTTAACAAGGATGTTACGGAGGTGAGGGGAGCGACGAAAGGCAACTCTGGGTGGTGTGGGGAGAATTTTGTCAAGGGATGATCTCATTTCAGGGGTTGACTTGAGAAAGTCATATCCCTGGCGGAATAATTTGTTGATGTATTTGAGGCCAGGATAATATTGGGTGACAAGGGGGATGCTTCTGTGTGGTCTGGAGGTAGGAACATTGTTGTTGGATGGTGAGGAATGTATTGCTTGGGAGATCTGTTTGTGGACAAGGTCTGAAGGATAGTTGCGGGAGAGGAAAGCACTGGTGAGGTTATTGGTGTAATTGTTGAGGGATTCATCACTGGAGCAGATACGTTTGCCATGAATACCTCGAATACACCAACAAATTACTCCGCCAGGGATATGACTCTCTCAAGTCAACCCCTGAAATGAGATCATCCCTTGACAAAATTCTCCCCACACCACCCAGAGTTGCCTTTTGTCGCTCCCCTAATCTCCGTAACATCCTTGTTAAACCCTACAATATTCCCAGACTACCTTCTCTACCCAGCGGTTCCTACCCCTGTAACTGACCCCGCTGCAAAACCTGCCCCACGCATCCCCCTACAACTACCTACTCCAGCCCAGCTACTGGTAAAACATACACAATTCAAGGCAGGGCCACGTGCGAAACTACACATGTCATTTATCAGCTGACATGCCTGCACTGCACAGCCTTTTACCTCGGTATGGCAACAACTAAACTGGCTGAGCGCATGAACGGACATAGATGAACTGTCCGCCTAGGAGATGTCCAATACCTAGTAGTGGAGCATTCCCTCCAGCGTAATTCAATGGACCTAGGAACCTGCTACACCGTATGTGCCATTTGGCTTCTCCCACCCAACACCAGTCCCTCTGAACTGCGGAGATGGGAACTTGCACTCCAACACAATCTTTCATTCCGCCATCCCCCTGGACTGAACCTACGTTAAACAACCTCACTCCCATTTACTCTTCAGTCTTTTCCTCTTTCCCTTTCCTCTTTAGCCATTCATGCATCTTTTCATCCTACATAGTTGTGTTTATCTTTGTACTACATACCTCTTTACTTCTGTATGCATCCTCTTTTGTTGAAGCTGGCACAGTACTTACAGTAGAATATCTTTGGCTTCCCTCTGACAACCATGCATCCATCCTTGCTACCCTCCCTGTTTCCTTTCCCTGTTGCTTCATAACCTGGGTTGCGAGAAACTGAAACCACTTTCCCCCTTCCCTTTCTTTCCCCTCTCCCCTCCCTGATGAAGGAACATTTGTTCTGAAAGCTAGAAACGTAAATTTTCGGTTCTGTTTCTTGTGTATCTATCGGCTGTACTGAGCTGAGGTAAGTACTGGCCAGCCCCTCTATCTCTTTGTTAGTATTTGTTTCACATCTTTATATGAGATTTTCCATTAATCATTCAAAAATACATTGGAAGAGAGAGACAGAGAGATTTATGCTCATTGTAAAAATATACCTTCTCTACTCTCGACAAGCAAATAAGACTTTCGAGAAAAATATTATTCCTATCTTTTTGAAGATTTGCTGTACAATCTTTTTACTCTCTTGTTCTTATTTTATTCTTATTTTTATTTTACAAATAATAATTTTTAATCTCATGAGAGTAGCTATTTTTATGGTATTTCACATGGCTGTAGACTATTTAAAGTTCACAGTCTCTTTTAAAATTTAGACTGCCCACTTTTTTGTTTTTTATCTATGGCCACCTTGATAGGTCCATGACGCCTTATGACTGTTCTGTTGCAACTGAAGTGTTACATGCCTTTTAGGCAAATGACACATCACCCTCCATGTGTAGTACAAGTAAAGATGATGATCATCACTGAATAATATTCAGCAGGGAGTAAGTCGCAGAACATATGCTGTGCATGGGTATTGGTTTCATGTGTGCAGACATTAAATGGGAGATGTGGAATATGAGAAACCGGCAGTGGGTGATATGGCTATGAAGTCTTTCGTGACGTATTTCTTGAATGAAAATCTCTCGGTGTACATGCCGTGTCGATTCAGGATAAATTTCCAAGCTTTCGACCAATACCTCCATGGTCGTTGTCAGGGCTAAAACTGACTTTCGTGATCTAGCGAGGAACGCACTTTTATATGCAAAGGACGGCTTCTGATTGGCTGGAATACGTTATAGCAACAGAGATTTGGCGCGTAGTGAAGTGGTGCCCTCTACTTCCATAGATGTAGTTTCTATCCTGCGTTGCTTGGAGCACCATCCCTTGAATCAGGAGGTAAAGTGTGGGAAGTTTTTCTCGATTTTTCTTTATCCAGTGCACTCTTCCAAGTGTTGCTAAGTGCATAACCGTTGTCTCTGTTAAAGTTATTATCGCTAAGTCTAATTTCGACTGCTTCCCGGATCACAGAGTCACAGTAATTCGATGAGTGGGCTATTACTCTGGCTTCTTCAAATAAAATCTTATGCTTGTTAAGCAGGCTATGTTCAGCCACCGCTGATTTTTGCAAATACCTGTATTTCAGGTGGCGCTGGTGCTCGATGCAGTGGTCGGCAACGGTTCTTGCAGACTGGCTCACGTAATTCTTGCCCGCATTTGCAAGGAATAGTATAAATTCCCGGCACTCTTAAGCCAAGACTATCTTTGACTGGTCTCAACATTTCCTTAATTTTCCTAGGTGGTCAGAAAACTGGTTTCATTCCTTGCCTCTTTAGGACTCTGCCTATCTTGCTTGTTGTAGCACCGCAAAAAGGATGCTGCGCTATGTGTTTGTCCTCTTCTTGTATATGGCCGACATCGTGTCTTACTTTCTTGGACAATACTGATTTATTTTCACCGGCAGAATAACCATTCCTCTTAAAAACAGTCGTCAAATGGTTAATCTCGGGACCGAGGTGGTCCTTGTCAGAAATAGTCCTTCACAGAGCCAGGACTATCCTGAATCGACACGGCATGTACACCGAGAGATTTTCATTCAGCAAAGTGTGATGACAAATAAATGGCTTCGCCTGCTGTGCACAGGGCCTTTTACATCTTGGTGTCACAGCTTGGCAGTGGCTTGACCATCAAAAGAGCAGCCACACTGTCCAAGAATGAAAACAACAGACTAGATGGTTTTGTGACAAGTGAAATGTATTACAATCTTGAATGTCATGTTGAACCTTAGGGATGTACCTTAAAAGTTGTGTTATACTCAGATTCATAAGCCACTCTAATGATCTGTACAACCATTCAAGGAAATGTATGTTTGTCATTATATGAGTAGATTCATCTTCTTTTGCGCCAATAACCACTGCAGAACATGAAGAAGTCACACCTTTCCTCGGCTACACACAAGATTTCACAGGCACTGATTAGCCAGACGTCTGCTTCAAGAGACTAGAATAAAACAAAAAGGTAAATATGTCAGATGTTATGTTGGGTGACAGACCTTGTGAAGTGTTTTGACTCAGCTTCAACTACAAGGAGCGAGCCAGCAGCTACTTAAAACCCTAAACCAACAAGAAGAACGTACTTCATTGCTTTCCTTGATGTAACTTCTAGAGCTTTCTTACTTGCATGGCACTACTCCATAACAGTTGTGAAATGCATATTTCTTTTCTCAATAAAGTTTCATCGTATTTCATGGTGTCACAAAACAATTGAGGATGGGAAGAGTTACCCCAAAATATAATACCACACAACATAAGCAAAGTAGACTAATTTTTGTTTCGAATGATCACTTACTTCAGATGCCGTTTGAATAGTAAAAATGGCAGCATTAAGTATTTAAACAAGATCCTGAATGTGGGCTTTCCACAACAGTTTACTATCTATCTGTAAACATAGAAATTTGAACTGTTCAGTTTCACTAATCACATGTCCATTCTGTGAAATTAAAACATCGGGTTTTGTTGAATGGTGTGTTAGAAACTGTAAAAACTGAGTCTTACTGTGATTTAGCATCAGTTTTTTTCTACAAACCACAAACTTCTGTCATGAGCTGCACTATATGAAACCAAGCCAATGTTGCACACAACATCCTTTACTACCAAGCTAGTGTCAGCAGAAAACAGAAATATTTTAGAGTTACCTTTAATGCTAGAGGGCATATCATTTATACAAGCAAGGAATAGGAGTGGCCCAACACTAAACCCTGGGCACCCCCATTTGACCATATCCCGCTCAGACCCCACATTACAGTTATTCTCAACACTGTGAATAATGACCTTCTGCTGTGTGTTGTTAAAGTAAGAGGTGAAACATTGGTGAGGTACTCCCCGTATTCCATAAAGGTCCAACTTCTGGAGCAATATTTTGTGATCAACACAATCAAACACCTTCGTTAAAAAAAAAAAGAAAGAAAATACGTCTAGCATTCGAAACCTTTTGTTTAACACATAAAATGATCAATTATACTTACATACATAGCCATTTCAATAAGTTTTGCAAACACTGATGTTACAGGTCTAAAATTATCTACATTATCCCTTTTTATAAAGTGGCTTTACTACTGAGTACTTTAATCTCTCAGGACACTGACCATTCCTAAAGGAAAAATTACATATATGGCTAAATACAGGGTTAACATGTGCAGCACAGTGCTTTAATATTCTGCTAGACACTCCATCATAACCATGAGAGTCCTTAGTCTCCAGTGATTTAATTATTGACTCAATCTCCCTCTTGTCTATCACAGTGGAGTATTTCAGGCATCAATCTCGGAAAGGCAATTGCCAAGAAAGTTGTACGATTTCCTGTAGAAACTATATTTTTATTTAATTTGCCAGCAATGCTCAGAAAATTATTATTAGATACTGTACATATATCTGATTTATCAGGAACAGAAATATTTTTACTACTAACTGACTTTATATTGTAGAACTTGTGCTGCTGACCAGACACTTCCTTCACAGTTGACCATATGATTTTAATTTTATCGTATGAATTAGCTATTCTATTTGCATACCACATACTCTTTGCTTCCTAACATTTTGATACAATTCCCACCTTGTTCTACATGATATCCTTATCCCACTAGTCCCAGGCTGCCTTTTTCTACTGGCACCCCATTTAGCTGGTTCTAATGGAAAGCAACTCAGGTAGCAACATAAGAAAGGATCTGATATTACATTATATCCAGCAAATCACTGAAGAGATTTGGAGGCATTTTATAGGAAACCACCTTACTTAATTTTATTCAGTTTTATATTTTGATTATCTTCCACAAACAAATTTAATGAATTCTAATTACTGTATGAGGTGTGTCCAGGAGGTAAGTACCGTTTTGTTCTACCGCCATTGTGGCACCTGTGTCACAATTCTGCACATTCACACTTGTCTCTCTGGTTTATTGTCTTTCCACTGACACCAAGCTGGACTGTGTTGTATCTAGTGTTATTAGTGATCATTGAAAATGTTTAAGACAGTCTCTGTGCTTTCCAACTAAGTAGTGTGTTCTGTAATATGATTTTTTTGTGCAAAGAATGTTAAACCAACTGAAATTCATTGTCAGCTTGTAGAGATTTATTGTATCAAGGTAATGACTAATGGAATTATGAGAAATTGGGTTACACAATCAGTGATGGATGAAACAATGATCATGAAAAACGGAGTGGGCGGCCTTCTGCTGTGAATGAGAAAATTCCAGAAAACAGACGGCTCACAGAAGAATTCTTCATGATAAATTTCCACAAATTTCAAGATCGGTTTCGTATGAGATTAAGCAATTAGTAATAAATTTTTGCAAATTGTGTTCCCTCTGGGTTCCAAAAATGCTTAGGGTTGTCTACAAAATGAAGCGACTTGGCAGTGCTTTGACACTGGTTACCCATTATGGTGATAAAGCAGATGAATTATTAAATAGAAATTTACACCAGTGATGAAACTTGGATTTGTCTTGTCACTCCAAAATCAATGCAGTCAGCACAGTGATGTGTTCTGGGACAGACAGGGCATTCTGCTTGTTGAGTTCCTTCCTAGAGGTGAAACTGTCAATGCAGTACAATGCTGTGAAAAATTGAGAAAACTTTGACACACAATTCAAAACAAAAGGCATGGAATGCTCAGTCAAGGCACTGACTTGCTTCATGACAATGCACGTCCCCATTCTGCTGGTGTCACTCAAAACCTTATTTAACAATTTGGTTAGGAGCATTTCAAGCACCTGCCATACAGCTTCAGTCTCACACTTGTTCTTGAACTTGAAGTGTGATTTTGGAGCAAGATGCTTTGGCAGTGGTGACAATGCAAAGAATGGTGTTCAGCTGTGGCTGTCTTCACTGGCTACATCTTTCTATGAAGAGTGTACAGAAAAGTTGGTTTCCTGCTTTGATAAATGTCTGAAGAATGGAGGTACCTATGTAGAAAAATAGTTTAAGTAATGCTCTTTCTTGTAAAAGTAAATTTTGGTTTAAAAAATGTTTTTAGGTTTTTTTTCCGAAGCATCACTATTTTCTGGACATGCCTCGTATCTGTGTCTGATATTTCACTAGAAATCCTTTGCAATACTTTGTTTTCCTGTTGCTGTACTAAGCACTGCTGTGATTGGAAATAAATGGATATCTTTCAACTCCACCAACAAAAATGAATTTTGATCTCGGCATTGTTTCTCGTTTTCCTGAGTACAGGGACAATTCTGCAACTAAAGCAGAAACATTCACAAACTGTAAGTAATAGTTAGATATAATCACTTGATGCTACAGCACATGTCCCTTTACTTAAACTTGTGGGGGCTCCATTTTTGTGCATCTGGCCACATATCCCCAGCAGCTCAGAAATATCAAATGGGGGACAATTTAGTATGCTCTCAAAGCTAGTTCTTCTTCCATTGATGACTGCACATCTCTTTCATATTACTATGGGGTTTGTACTTTGGCCTAGGAAGTATTTAAAAGCTACAAGTATCTGTGGCCGTATGTATCACAGCAAAGCCAGATGATTGCAATAGGTGGCCACAGGTGCTATACCTTCAGTTCTTTGGTAAGCATCCCAAAATATCTGTTGACGAATCTTAAGCCTAAAGACTCATTTTATAAGGGCAGATTTGTAACTTATTGTTGTTATTGAAAAACAGTGTACAAAGTGCAAGACTATTTCAGGACATGAGTGAAAGTGTGAAGGTTACAGTAACCACCCTCTTACCCAAAGGTAATGGACATAATAAATGGTTCCTAGACAATTCTTTGTTACTACACTTTGAAATAAATCTACTATAAGCAGTTCAGAACTTGCAAGTATGTGCTCCCAGCATACACCTAAAATATGACAACCATCAGAAGGAAGAGGCTGATGGTGAGAAATTCTTAGGATTTCAACCTGCTAGTTAAACTGGGAGGAGGATATTACAGAATTGCTGAAGCACCTAAAAAACTTAACACCGTTATTTTGAGGCACATGTGATACAAAAATACGAAATCTGGCATACTTTGGTTGCTTTCACTTCCTAATGGGGTCATTTTTGGAGCAACTCATAAAGCCAAACTGCAGTTTTCTGAGTACAAAACTGTGAAATATTAATTATTTGTGGTAGAAAGTGCCTTGCAGAGGCCTGCTTCACAATATATTTATTCCTTAATGAAATTTGTCAGAAGTGTGTGTATTTTTAGCCTACAGCTCAGTTCATGGAATTATACTAAAAATAACTGTAGATTTATGGCATTTATTTATTTTGGCCAGAAAGATGTCCATTATTCAGCAACACACATGTTCCGAAACTTGCCTGAATACAGTTAAATTTAAGCACAGCTTAAAGGATTTGTTAGGTGCCAGTACCGCACCAACAACAAATTTATTAATATCACACATTGAGGTTTTGTATGTACATTTACATATTTGTGACAGATTTCTGACTTATTCCACATTCATGAGAACCTTTTACTTATGATATAAGGAAATGACATAGGCAATGAAGAATAAAGTATTCTCGCATCGTGCCATGTTCTACATTCTTGAGGATCAAGGATCTATAGAAGAAAAGTATATTTAATCTTGCATAGAATGCACTGGTTACTTAGTGCCAAATTTATGTTAAGGAAAGCAAAACTGAGGAAGACATCCTTTAAAAATTATCCTTGTGGTTATATTGAGGAGAGGGGGGGGGGGGGGGGGGGAGTGCGATAAGAAGGAACTGGTAGCAAGTGACAATAAAAAAAGATTGATTGAAACCAGACAGTAAAGTAAAGTGTGTGGTGAAGAGATGAAGAAGTTGGTAGAAAATATTTTATCTGCTGTATGATACTCACTAAGGCACCCTGGAATAGCTAATTAGGCACTGGAAGCCGCAATATGGTGGAAAAATTCGAGTAGCAGCCAAGGATTACGATGTATATAACACACAACAAAACACAGTATTGGAAGATATGCCATCCTGTATCAGACCATTCAAGTGGCTGGTGAGTTTATTCAAAAATTAAATGAATTCATACTGCAATAATTGCCCTACGAAATCTAGTTTTACAGTATTTTATGCAGTTCAGTAACTGACAAGTAACTAGGTGCCTTTAAAATGGTAAAAAGGTACAACATTAAATATAGTTTGACTGTGTTCATATGTCATTATCAAGCTATACTTGATTTACTGATTAGATCCATTTTGTGCCACCCAAGTGTTTTAATTTACTACACTTGGATGTTACTTTTAGTGTTCATGGTGTGTGTTTTAACATCAATGAAATCATCAGAAAAGAAGCTTTAAGGAAAATAAAAATATTTATTATAGACTTTTAGAAAGTCAGTCACAGCTGACATTTAACTTTAGTTTAATATATACAAGCAAAAGGAAAAATCTCACTATTTTGTGCAGTTAAAGCTTCATGTCATGAGGGTAAAAAAAAGTTAAAAAGTTCACAGCACATACTTTGTTACATAATAAGTTGTAGCAAAGCATTCATTACATTCATAGTCTGATCATCTACAAGAACAATGTCAAAATGATTTAAATATTCTTCTAAGCACTCGTCAACCTGGAACATAAGAAAATGCATTAATTACATGTGATGACTTAAGAAGTCAGGAATGTAAATATTTATATAATGAAAATTATTTTTAAAATTAATCACTAATGTGTTTAAAACAGGGTATATGTCCAGTTAAATGAATTCTGTACACATAAGTGTGCCATAGGATTGATACAGCATCCAATCTTTTCCTGATAAATTGTTATTACTACACATTTTTGGCCCTACGACAGTGACTAACTTGAATGTTAAATGATTATTCTTTTTCTCTTTCTGAAACCTCTTCATTCTTTTGTTTTTTTCCTGCTTCCTTTCCTCTGCTCATACTTTGTCTGTTTTCTTCCCTTCTTTTACTTTAAATTTCATATTCATAATTTTGTTTCTGAAGCTTTCTTTTTCACTTATCATTTCCCTACAGATCTCTGCTTGTTTTATGTCTTCTCCTATTTCTTGAAACCAATTTTTTTTATTCAAAC
Organism: Schistocerca gregaria; assembly: GCF_023897955.1. Taxonomy (NCBI): domain Eukaryota; kingdom Metazoa; phylum Arthropoda; class Insecta; order Orthoptera; family Acrididae; genus Schistocerca; species Schistocerca gregaria. Next base: position 663,215,457 of record NC_064922.1, read on the forward strand.
TGTACACTACATCAAAAATCCTATTTGTGAGTCTGTTGTTCATTCTATGTACACTGAGGTGACAAAAGTTATGGGATAGCAATATGCACATATACAGATTGCGGTAGTATTGTGTACACAAGGTACTGCACTGGCGGAACTGCCATTTGTACTTGGGTGGTTCATGTGAAAAGGTTTCTGACATGATTAAGGCTGCATGACAGAAATTAATAAATTATGAACACAGAATAGTAGTAGGAACTGCAGGCAGGGGACATTACATTTTGGAAATCAATAGGGAATTCAATATTCCGACATCGACAGTGTCAAGAGTACTTTGAGAATATCCAATTTCAGATGTTTCCTTTCACCACAGACTATGCAGCAGACAACAGCCTTCACTTAATCACCAGAGCAGTGATGTTTGAATAGGAACTGTCAGTGCTAATAGACAAGCAACACTGCATGAAATAACTGCCGAAGTTAATGTGGGACTTACAACAAATCTATCCATTAAGGCAGTGTGGCAAAATTTAGTGTTAATGGGCTATGGCACCATACAACTGATGCGAGTAGCTTCGGTAGCAGCACATCATCTGCAGTGCCTCCCCTGGTTTTGTGACCATATTGGTTGGACATTTAAACGACTGCAAAACCATGGCCTGGTCAAATAAGTCCTGATGGTAATGAAAATGTGATGGCTACAAAGCCATGGACACAAGGTGTCAAGAATGCACTGTGAAAGTTGGTGGTGGCTCTGTAATGGTGCGGCTGTGTTTATATGGAATGGACTGGGTCCTCTGGTCTAACTCGACCAATCATTGACTGCAAATGGTTATGTCAGGCTGCTTGGAGACCATTTTCAGCCATTCAGGGATATTATGTTCCCATGCAATTATGGAATTTTTATGAATGACAATGTGCCATGTGACTGGGCCACAATTGTTCATGGCTGGTTTGAAGAATGTTCTAGACAATTCGAGCAAATGATTTGGTCATTGGCCACCCACATTGTCCTAAATGCACCCCACTGAACATTTATGGTACATAACAGAGTTCTTCATGCACAAAATACTGCACCGACAACACTTTCACAATTACAGGACGGGGGCTTCCAATGACTTGCTGAGTCCATGCCACACCGAGTTGCTGCACTACGCCGGGCAAAAGGAGGACCAACACAATATTAGGAGATATCCCATTTCTTGTCACCTCAGTGTATGTGTCCACAGAATTATAGTTGCCATTTTCTGATCATTTCCGTCAATTTGTCAGTATAACCATATAATTCTTTAGGTGGTCTCTCCATCCATCATATACCATCTGTGTGTATTGCTCCAAAAAATTTTCTCAGGATTTTCTGTTCAATTTTTTGTGCCTCTGTGATGCCTGATGCTCTGATTATGGTCGTTTCTGATGCCAAGAGTGCTTCTGGTAGTGCAACTGTGTTGCAGTGCCTGAGTTTGGCCTGTCTCGAAATGTTCATTTTATTGTTGTGCATCATCATCAAATAATAAACTATCTGAAGTTTTTCTGTTCATTCTATGTTGGATCCCTTGTCTGATCCTCCTATTTGTATATATTCCCTAAGATATTTGAATTTTTCCACTCTGTTAACCTTTCTGTATTTTGTGTACATGGTTTGGTTCTTATTGTTCTTTCTTTCCATGTACTACATTTTCTCATATCTGTGAACCTCTTTTGGCAGAGACTTTATGTAAGCATTCCTGGGCTTATTGTCTACTGCTACTGAGTATTGCCATGTCATATGCAAATGCCACACACCTTATGAGCATCTTGTTTGCACATGTTCTCACTAACTAAATCCCTTTTCACTTTTTTCCCACTGTTTTATAATTTGTTTCAAAGACTTTGTGGAGTGAAAGTGATGCAGACCATCTCTTTGTCTGAGCCCTGTATGTACCTCAAATGGGTCTGAGGTTTCTCCTATAAATTTTATTTTGGATGTGGTGTCTGTAAGTATCTGTTGTATGAGTGTCCTAGTTTTTCTGTCTGTTCCATATACTTCTTATGTGTCAAAGAACGTCTGCCTGCCTATGGAGTTCCAGGCCTTCCTAAAGTCCATGAATGTGACTACAGTGTTGTTAATCTGTTTGATCTGCAGTAGAGTTGCAAATCTATTCAGTAAGGAGCTTCCTTTTGTGAAGCCTTCTTAGTGTTCACCTATCTCTGTATTGACTTGTGGTTCTAGTCTGTTGAGTAGTGCGTTGGGGAGAATTTTGTACATGACCGGTAATGAGGTACCTCTGTAATTATAAGGGTCTGTCTTGTCACCCTTTTGTCTAGCACGTGAATCACCGCACTTTTCCATTCCTGTGGAATTTTCTCTGTATTCCATATTTCTTTGAGAATTTTATTAGTGATGATTTCGCTTTTGAGTATCTAGATCTCAGAGATAATGCTGTCTTCTGCTGGAGCTCTGTCTTTTTTTTAGTTATTTTATAATCTCCTCTACCTCTGTTATGGTACACGGTTTTCAACCTGGGTTTGGTGTTGTTTTTACGAGTGTAATTTTTCTTTGGACTTCAAGCAACTGAGGACTTTATCAAAATAGTTTTTAAGAATTCTGCAATTTTCTTTAGTATTTGTTTCCATAGATTGGCCCCCCATGAACCATGGACCTTGCCGTTGGTGGGGAGGCTTGCGTGCCTCAGCGATACAGATGGCCGTACCGTAGGTGCAACCACAACGGAGGGGTATCTGTTGAGAGGCCAGACAAACATGTGGTTCCTGAAGAGGGGCAGCAGCCTTTTCAGTAGTTGCAGGGGCAACAGTCTGGATGATTGACTGATCTGGCCTTGCAACATTAACCAAAACGGCCTTGCTGTGCTGGTACTGCGAACTGCTGAAAGCAAGGGGAAACTACAGCCGTAATTTATCCCGAGGACATGCAGCTTTACTGTGTGATTAAATGATGATGACGTCCTCTTGGGTAAAATATTCCGGAGGTAAAATAGTCCCCCATTCGGATCTCCGGGCAGGGACTACTCAGGAGGACGTTGTTATCAGGAGAAAGAAAACTGGCATTCTACGGATCGGAGCGTGGAATGTTAGATCCCTTTATCGGGCAGGTAGGTTAGAAAATTTAAAAAGGGAAATGGATAGGTTAAAGTTAGATATAGTGGGAATTAGTGAAGTTCGGTGGCAGGAGGAACAAGACTTTTGGTCAGGTGATTACAGGGTTATAAACACAAAATCAAATAGGGGTAATGGAGGAGTAGGTTTAATAATGAATAGGAAAATAGGAATGCGGGTAAGCTACTACAAACAGCATAGTGAACGCATTATTGTGGCCAAGATAGACACAAAGCCCATGCCTACTACAGTAGTACAAGTTTATATGCCAACTAGCTCTGCAGATGATGAAGAAATTGATGAAATGTATGATGAGATAAAAGAAATTATTCAGGTAGTGAAGGGAGACGAAAATTTAATAGTCACGGGTGACTGGAATTTGTCAGTAGGACAAGGGAGAGAAGGAAACATAGTAGGTGATTATGGATTGGGGCTAAGAAATGAAAGAGGAAGCCGTCTGGTAGAATTTTGCACAGAGCATAACTTAATCATAGCTAACACTTGGTTCAAGAATCATAAAAGAAGGTTGTATACATGGAAGAATCCTGGAGATACTAAAAGGTATCAGATAGATTATATGATGGTAAGACAGAGATTTAGGAATCAGGTTTTAAATTGTAGGACATTTCCAGGGGCAGATGTGGACTCTGACCACAATCTATTGGTTATGACCTGTAGGTTAAAGCTGAAGAAACTGCAAAAAGGTGGGAATTTAAGGACATGGGCTCTGGATAAGCTGAAAGAACCAGAGGTTGTACAGAGTTTCAAAGAGAGCATAAGGGAACAATTGGCAGCAATGGGGGAAAGAAACACAGTTGAAGAAGAATGGGTAGCTCTGAGGGATGAAGTAGTGAAGGCAGCAAAGGATAAAGTAGGTAAAAAGACGAGGGCTGCTAGAAATCCTTGGGTAACAGAAGAAATATTGAATTTAATTGATGAAAGGAGAAAATATAAAAATGCAGTAAATGAAGCAGGCAAAAAGGAATACAAACGTCTCAAAAATGAGATCGACAGGAAGTGCAAAATGGCTAAACGGGGATGGCTAGAGGACAAACGTAAGGATGTAGAAGATTATCTCTCTAGGGGTAAGATAGATACTGCCTACAGGAAAATTAGAGAGACCTTTGGAGAGAAGAGAACCACGTGTATGAATATCAAGAGCTCAGATGGCAACCCAGTTCTAAGCAAAGAAGAGAAGGCAGAAAGGTGGAAGGAGTATATAGAAGGTTTATACAAGGGCGATGTACTTGAGGACAATATTATGGAAATGGAAGAGGATGTAGATGAAGACGGAATGGGAGGTAAGATACTGCGTGATGAGTTTGACAGAGCACTGAAAGACCTGAGTCGAAACAAGGCCCCCGGAGTAGACAACATTCCATTAGAACTACTGACGGCCTTGGGAGAGCCACTCATGACAAAACTCTACCAGCTGGTGAGCAAGATGTATGAGACAGGTGAAATACCTTCAGACTTCAAGAAGAATATAATAATTCCAATCCCAAAGAAAGCAGGTGCTGACAGATGTGAAAATTATCGAACTATCAGTTTAATAAGTCACAGCTGCAAAATACTAACGCGAATTCTTTATAGACGAATGGAAAAACTGGTAGATGCGGACCTCGGGGAGGATCAGTTTGGATTCCGTAGGAATGTTGGAACACGTGAGGCAATACTGACCTTACGACTTATCTTAGAAGAAAGATTAAGAAAAGGCAAACCTACGTTTCTAGCATTTGTAGACTTGGAGAAAGCTTTTGACAATGTTGACTGGAATACTCTCTTTCAAATTCTGAAGGTGGCAAGGGTAAAATACAGGGAGCGAAAGGCTATTTACAATTTGTACAGAAACCAGATGGCAGTCATAAGAGTCGAGGGGCATGAAACGGAAGCAGTGGTTGGGAAAGGAGTGAGACAGGGTTGTAGCCTCTCCCCGATGTTATTCAATCTGTATATTGAGCAAGCAGTAAAGGAAACAAAAGAAAAATTTGGAGTAGGTATTAAAATTCATGGAGAAGAAATAAAAACTTTGAGGTTCGCCGATGACATTGTAATTCTGTCAGAGACGGCAAAGGACTTGGAAGAGCAGTTGAACAGAATGGACAGTGTCTTGAAAAGAGGATATAAGATGAACATCAACAAAAGCAAAACGAGGATAATGGAATGTTGTCAAATTAAATCGGGTGATGCTGAGGGAATTAGATTAGGAAATGAGACACTTAAAGTAGTAAAGGAGTTTTGCTATTTAGGAAGTAAAATAACTGATGATGGTCGAAGTAGAGAGGATATAAAATGTAGACTGGCAATGGCAAGGAAAGCGTTTCTCAAGAAGAGAAATTTGTTAACATCGAATATAGATTTATGTATCAGGAAGTCGTTTCTGAAAGTATTTGTTTGGAGTGTAGCCATGTATGGAAGTGAAACATGGACGATAACTAGTTTGGACAAGAAGAGAATAGAAGCTTTCGAAATGTGGTGCTACAGAAGAATGCTGAAGATTAGATGGGTAGATCACGTAACTAATGAGGAGGTATTGAATAGGATTGGGGAGAAGAGAAGTTTGTGGCACAACTTGACTAGAAGAAGGGATCGGTTGGTAGGACATGTTTTGAGGCATCAAGGGATCACCAATTTAGCATTGGAGGGCAGCGTGGAGGGTAAAAATCGTAGAGGGAGACCAATAGATGAATACACTAAGCAGATTCAAAAGGATGTAGGTTGCAGTAGGTACTGGGAGATGAAGCAGCTTGCACAGGATAGAGTAGCATGGAGAGCTGCATCAAACCAGTCTCAGGACTGAAGACAACAACAACAGATTGGCCTATTCTTTTGAAGCATTTATTTGGAGACCCTTTATATTTTCTCTGAATATTCTGTAGAAATTTCTCATGTTATTTCTCTTGCAGTCTCCCTCAATTTTACTTAGTCTACTTTTGTTGTGTCACTCTTCTAATATCTTTTAAGGATTGTTTCAGAACTTTATAGAAATCCTGCCATGTCTCTCTTTTTCTGCTACTGCTAAAATTCTTCCAGGAATGGATTCTACATTCAATGGATTCATCGCTAGTTGCATACCACCATCTATGTTCTGATTTCCCAGGAGGTTGACCCCAATGCATTGCAGTCTGAATTGTCTTCGTGAGGCCTGTCCATTTTTCTGCTATATTTTGATTAATTTCTTCACTAATTTTATCTTTGTTTATCTCCAAGTATTCTAGGTCTGGTCTTATTATTTTGTTCTGTGGTGTCTTTCTGTTTCTTGGTATTGATCTAGTTTTAACTTGTAGTAAGGGACGGTCAGACTTTAAGATTTCTTTGAGTGTTCTCACATTCAGAATTTCTCTTGTATTTTTGTTTGTTATCGCTACATAATCAATGTGGAATTACCCCCACACATTTTTGGCATTTTCCATGTTGTGAAATTTTGTCTTGGCTTTTGAAATTGCTTTGACATAATTTTTAAGTTAAAATTTTGATAGTAAAGTATGAGATGTTCCCCATTCTTGTTGGTGCGACTGTTTGCCGTGTTTTGCTTGTTCTACTTCTCTTTGCCCAGTTGTGCATAAAAGTCTCCTAATACAATTTTAACACATCTTTCTGTTATTTTCTTTGTTATTTCTTCCATGTCTTCCCAAGTCTTCAACGTCTTGTGTTTTCTTTCTGTTGTGATCGTTTGTTGGTGCACATGCATTGTGACTGGGTATCTCTTGTTTCATGATTTCAAGGTTACTGTGGAGATTTCTTCTGATACTGCATTGAAATCTAGAAAATATATATGCCGTCATATAACCAGGAGTGACAAATAGTTCTCTTTGCTCATGATGGAAGTCCCATACTCAAACCGAATGTGGAAACTATACCATTTGAAAATATAAATAAAATTTACTTGAAAATTTGTATGTGGCTCTCTGCAAACAGATTTAACAAACGTAAGATGTCAAAATATCTGACCACAACATAGGAAATAATTCACGAAAGAAAATATTCTTAATTCTTAGCTGTTTATGTTGATAAGAACCTTACTGTTACAGATAATGTTAAATTTCTAACTTCAGTGACTTATTCATTATGGATAATATTAGATTTTGAAGATGAAACTGTCGAAGTGGACTTTTCCTGTTTTGCAGCATCATATCATGGAACAAGAGTGATTGTTGCACAGAAGTGTGTAATAAAGTTAATATGTGGTGTGCACTGTTGAACCCTGTACACAGCTCGGCACATTGACAACAGCTTCACAGTACATTTACTCCCTCACAAAGTTTGTTGTCAACAATCAACCACAGCTTGAAATAAACAGTAACATTCATTCATCAATTATAATACTTGCAGGAAAAACAATTTAAACTGTCCATCACTGAGTCTTCTTGATGCACACAAAGGAGTAAGATATTCAGACACAAAAACTCTCTCTCTCTCTCTCTCTACTCCTTCCATAATGCTTGTCTTTGTTTTTATTTTTAAATTATTTATTTAAGTTGATGTATTGTACTGACCTTGTCATACAGAAAACCTATTTTCAGTACTGCATTTGGACAGTGCACGCCCTCTGCCATACCTGCGTCTCCTACGACATCACCCATTAATATGACGTTTGGACGGTTTGTGACCAGCTAGTGGGGGGGAAAAAAGGCAGTTGAAAATAATTAAACTTTCTGGAATTTGTATCATAATAATCTCTAAAGCACATAACTGCATTATTAAGGGCTTATTTCACTGACAAATGACGACATGGATACCTAAGCCAATCCAATACAAAATCTTATCTTTACCTGACTTGTACACTCAAGGAAGAGGTGTAGGTTTGACTTTCTATCAGTAGATTGTTCTATGTACTGAACAGAAATGGTGTTTTATAGAGTTTTAAGTAAAGGTAGAGAAATCTGCATCAGTGCTTCTTAAAGCATACTTATACAAATTTGCCACAAGTAAAAGAAAAAGTATTTTGGAATAAGTGTGATGAGATAATCACACTAAACAGCAGTCATCGTTAAATAACTTCCCAGATAAAAACACCCCAAATAAAGTGACATGCTGCAAAATATTCCCTTCTCAATTTTTTTAACAAGAGTTACACATGGATTAGTAGATATCAATCATTTCTCTGTTCATTATGTTGATGTAAGTGAGGGATGTGGAACACGAAAGGGACTGCAGTCCAATTCTGAGAAATGATTGTAACTTTCCTAGTAAATTTCACACTATAATGTCCTGAACATACATTTGTGCCTGTAAGGTCTTATGACTCAGATAGGGATGGGACAGTGAGGTGTGGATATTTGAGAACACAAAATTCCTCTAGCTTCTAGTTCTCAAGCAATTCTTGAGAAGCTCAGAAGAAATTATGTGGTAGCACATGTCGCTGGGCACTTCCCTGACGACATGCACTGGGGTTGTTATTTGACTTGAATGCACAGGTCACACCAATATTCAAGAAAGGTAGTACGAGTAATCCATTAATTACAGGCCCATATCATTAACGTCAATATGCAGCACGATTTTGGAACATATATTGTGTTTGAACATTATGAATTACCTCGAAGAAAACAGTCTATTAACACACAGTCAATGTGGATCTAGAAAACATTCACATGAAGTGTTGAGTGCTACTGAAGAGGGATTTCAGATTGATTCCGTATTTCTGGAAGGCTTTTGACACTGTACCAAACAAGCAGCTTGTAGGAAATTGCGTGCTCATAGAATACCGTCTCAGTTATGTGACTGGATTTGTGACTTCCTGTCAGAGAGGTCACACTTCGTAGTAATTGACAGAAAGTCACAGAGTGAAACAGAAGTGATTTCTGGCGTTCCCCAAGCTAGTATAGGCCCTTTCCTGCTCCTTATCTATATAAACGATTTAGGAGACAATGACTAAAAAAGTCATCAGAAGACCAAAACAAATTGCAAAATGATTTAGAAAAGATATCTGAATGGTGCAAAAATTGGCAGTTGACCCTAAATAATGAAAAGTGTGAGGTCATCCACATGAGTGGCTAAAAGGAATCCGTTAAACTTCAGTTACATGAGAAATTAGTCAAATCTAAAGGCTGTAAATTTAACTAAATATGTAGGAATTACAACTTAAATTGGAAGGCACACACAGAAACTGTTGTGGGGAAGGCTAACCAAAGACTGTGTTTTATTGGCAGGACATTTAGAAAATGTAACAGATCTACTAAGGAGACTGCATACACTACGCATGTCTGTCCTCTATTAGAATACCGCTGCACCGTGTGGGATCCTTACCAGATAGGAATGATGGAGTACATCGAGAAAGCTCAAAGAAGGGCAGCATGTTTTGTATTACTGCGAAATATTAGAGACAGTGTCACTGAAATGATGCAGGATTTGGGCTGGACATCATTAAAAGAAAGGCGTTTTTCATTGCGACGGAATCTTCTCATGAAATTCCTGTCACCAACTTTCTCCTCCAAATGTGAAAATATTTTGCTGACACCAACCTACATAGAGAGAAACAATCACCACAATAACATAAGGGAAATCAGAGCTCATATGGAAAGATATAGGTTTTCATTCTTTCCGTGCGCTGTACAAGATTGGAATAATAGAGAATTGTGAAAGTGGTTCGATGAACCCTCTGCCAGGCACTTAAATGTGTTGCAGAGAGTCCATGTAGATGTAGATGTAGATGTAGAATGCAGATCCTCGACAAACACACTGGCAAATCAGTGCACTCTTAACTCGTAAGGCTCAGGTTTAATTTTAAAAAAGCTGTGATTCAAATCAATATGGATACACTAAAAGAAAAGTCATGGAGCTTGCAATACTTTACAGAGGTTGCACATAATGTTAGTTGCAGCATTTGGTTTAAAAATCTCTTATATTTCAAAAAATGCAACATCTTGAACTACACAATTTATAGAGCAATGAAACACCAACATCCTTGGATACACCTCATTCTTCTAATACTGTGAGCCATACAAAATACCAAGGTATGCAAGTTATTGATTCAAATCCAACAAAAAAGGAAACACTGTGTGAAAGGTCAGATAGTACCTAAAGCAATCTGCCAAGGTTGGAAATTGGACTCCAACAAATACACAACACAGCCCAAAATAAAAACCATCAAAGGTTTTGCATTGATTTTACTGGACTAGTTGTCGAGCAAAACACAACTCCTTGCAGGAACACTGATCTAAAAATTATGTTTCTCTTCATAGAAGTAAGTGGTAAGTGGCAAAAAGTACTAGATGCAGCACTAGTGGCCATGATACGTCAATTTTTAACCACTCTCAATTATAGAGAACATTGGTTTTCGAAATTTTGTTGCATTGTTGGACCCAAAATATTTGATACCAAATCGAAAAAAATTGCGCCATATGACAGAAGAAAATCACCATAAAGAGAAAGAGATTGTGAACATGAAAGCGAAAGACTACCTGTGATTCTTTAACAGCCAATATCTGAACCTCACTGAAATGTGAGGCATCTATGGCTGTTAATTGGTGCCTGAAAGCTTTAGCTCTCAAGACAGTCCATTTCCCAGAAAAGAAAATAGCACTACTTATTAGTGAAACATTACATAAATTGCTGATTTAAAATGGAACATCAAAAACAAAGGTGTTAAACATCACAACTGACAATCGCAGTAGCATATATCCATAAAGCATATTCACAGTGGCAGCATAGATATGTAACAGTTGTTTGGTTTGGCAAACACCATCAAAATAGTTGTGAAAACTTCTTTGAACACCAAGTTAGCTCTTCATTATATGGTGAAAAGGAAATAAAAAAGGGCTACTTATTTTAAAATAAGTTGCAACACTAATAAAAACTTCACAAAATCTAGGATCTAATTAATTAACTCAGGAAATCTAAGAGCAATGGAACAGTACATTCAGGGTGTATACGCAGACAGTGTGTGGAATTTAACACTTCGTTTCAAATATATTGTCTGCCTCAGTGGAAAAGATTAATAACAGAAAATGTCTTTAGCAAACAGTCAAAAATAACTTCATTGTTCTGGAAAGCAAATAATGCTTGACTGTCAGAAAGGTGGAAACAAAATAAAACCTGCAATTAACAACACATTTTAGCCTTCCCTAATTATGTCAATGTATTTTAATTCACTTGATAGCCCCCAGCCAGAGAAATCTCTTTTGTTTTCATTTGATGTGAGAGCAGTAAACGAAGAGGAAACAGCAAAATCACTAAATGTAAACACGGGTCACATGGAAACTACCTACTTCCCCACTACAACTCAGACAGCTCAACTCAGACAGCTCTGCACATTAGCCCCGGATATACGATATTTCCGAACCAGGGCAATACCCTGCCACTCCCTCAAGCGTTTTGAAATAGGACATAAAAAATTAGAAAAAAACAAAATTTCAAAAATATATTCATTTTGTAGCACAAATATTTCTGAAGAGTCTAATGCATAAAACATAGCGATCGAGGAAATGAAAGGCATGTTATTTAGTCATAAGTGTGCCAAACTGCAGTGCCACACCTCTTCACACAGCAGTCTCCTATCGCACATCACTGTATTTTGCTCTGTGGAATTGAAACTTGTATATTTTGTAATGGATGCCATCAAACCACATTCAGGACAGGGGAAATTAAAATGTCCTGTGGTGGCTGTCATGCTTACAGTCAGCTGGTTTGACAGCATCCTGTCCCTTATATAAAATAGAAAGAAACTTCCACATGGGAAAAATATATTAAAAACAAAGATTCCAAGACTTACCAAGCGGGAAAGTGCCGATAGACAGGCACAATAAAATAACACACAAACACACACACACACACACAAAATTTCGAGCTTTTGCAACCGGCGGCTGCTTCGTCAGGAAAGAGGGAAGGGAAAGGAAAGATGAAAGGATGTGGAGTTTAAGGGAGAAGGTAAGGAGTCATTCCAATCCCTGGAGCGGAAAGACTTACCTTAGGGGGAAAAAGGGATAGGTATATACTCGTGCGAGCACACACACACGCACATATCCATCCATACATACACAGACACAAGCAGACATATGTACAGGCAAAGAGTTTGGGCAGAGATGTCAGTCGACGCGGAAGTGTGGAGGCAACGATGATGATGATGAATGACAGGTGAGGTATGAGTGGCGGCAACTTGAAATTAGCGGAGATTGAGGCCTGGTGGATAACAAGAAGAGAGGATATATTGAAGGGCAAGTTCCCATCTCCGGAGTTCGGATAGGTTGGTGTTGGTGGGAAGGATCCAGATAACCCAGACGGTGTAACACAGTGCCGAGATGTGCTGGCCGTGCACCAAGGCATGTTTAGCCACAGGGTGATCCTCATTGCCAACAAACACACTCTGCCTGTGTCCATTCATGCGAATGGACAGTTTGTTGCTGGTCATTCCCACATAGAAAGCGTCACAGTGTAGGCAGGTCAGTTGGTAAATCGCGTGGGTGCTTTCACATGTGGCTCTGCCTTTGATCGTGTATGCCTTCTGGGTTACAGGACAGGAGTAGGTGGTAGTGGGAGGGTGCATAGGACAGGTTTTACACCAGGGGCGGTTACAAGGGTAGGAGCCAGAGGGTAGGGAAGGTGGTTTGAGGATTTCATAGGGATGAACCAAGAGGTTACGTAGGTTAGGTGGATGGCGGAAAGACACTCTTGGTGGAGTGGGGAGGATTTCATGAAGGATGGATCTCATTTCGGGGCAGAATTTTAGGAAGTCGTATCCCTGCTGGAGAGCCACATTCAGAGTCTGGTCCAGTCCCGGGAAGTATCCTGTCACAAGTGGGGCACTTTTGGGGTTCTTCTGTGAGGGGTTCTGGGTTTGAGGGGATGAGGAAGTGGCTCTGGTTATTTGCTTCTGTACCAGGTCGGGAGGGTAGTTGCGGGATGCGAAAGCTGTTTTCAGGTTGTTGGTGTAATGGTCCAGGGATTCAGGACTGGAGCAGATTCGTTTGCCACGAAGGCCTAGGCTGTAGGGAAGGGACCGTTTGATATGGAATGGGTGGCAGCTGTCATAATGGAGGTACTGTTGCTTGTTGGTGGGTTTGATGTGGACGGATGTGTGAAGCTGGCCATTGGACAGATGGAGGTCAATGTCAAGGAAAGTGGCATGGGATTTGGAGTAGGACCAGGTGAATCTGATGGAACCAAAGGAGTTGAGGTTGGAGAGGAAATTCTGCAGTTGTTTTTCACTGTGAGTCCAGATCATGAAGATGTCATCAATAAATCTGTACCAAAATCTGGGTTGGCAGGCTTGGGTAACCAAGAAGGCTTTCTCTAAGCGACCCATAAATAGGTTGGCATACGAGGGGGCCATCCTGGTACCCATGGCTGTTCCCTTTAATTGTTGGTATGTCTGGCCTTCAAAAGTGAAGAAGTTGTGGGTCAGGTGATGGCTAAGGTGATGAGGAAAGACGTTTTAGATAGGGTGGCAGGTGATCAGCGTGAAAGGAAGTGCTCCATTGCAGCGAGGCCCTGGACGTGCAGGATATTTGTGTATAGGGAAGTGGCATCAATGGTTACAAGGATGGTTTCCGGGGGTAACAGACTGGGTAAGGATTCCACGCGTTCGAGAAAGTGGTTGGTGTCTTTGATGAAGGATGGGAGACTGCATGTAATGGGTTGAAGGTGTTGATCTACGTAGGCAGAGATACGTTCTGTGGGGGCTTGGTAACCAGTTACAATGGGGCGGCCAGGATGTTTGGGTTTGTGAATTTTAGGAAGTAGGTCACAAACCCAAACACTGTGACGCTTTCTATGTGGGAATGACCAGCAACAAACTGTCCATTTGCATGAATGGACACAGGCAGACAGTGTTTGTTGGCAATGAGGATCACCCTGTGGCTAAACATGCCTTGGTGCACGGCCAGCACATCTTGGCACAGTGTTACACCGTCCGGGTTATCTGGATACTTCCCACCAACACCAACCTATCCGAACTCCGGAGATGGGAACTTGCCCTTCAATATATCCTCTCTTCTTGTTATCCACCAGGCCTCAATCTCCGCTAATTTCAAGTTGCCGCCACTCATACCTCACCTGTCAATCATCATCATCTTTGCCTCCACACTTCCGCTTCGACTGACATCTCTGCCCAAACTCTTAGCCTGTGAATATGTCTGCTTGTATCTGTGTATGTATGGATGGATGGATGTGTGTGTGTGTGTGTGTGTGTGTGTGTGTGTGTGTGTGTGTGTGTGTGTGTGCGCGTGCGCGAGTATATACCTATCCTTTTTTCCCCCTAAGGTAAGTCTTTCCGCTCCCGGGATTGGAATGACTCCTTACCCTCCCCCTTAAAACCCACATCCTTTCTTCTTTCCCTCTCCTTCCCTCTTTCCTGAAGAAGCAACTGTTGGTTGCGAAAGCTAGTAATTTTGTGTGTTTGTGTGTTATTTTATTGTGCCTGTCTACCGGAGCTTTCCCGCTTGGTAAGTCTTGGAATCTTTGTTTACTCTTCAGAAAATTTGCACACTTTATTCCTTATCAGCTAACAACTTGCTGCTTTGTGTGACATAAAATTAAATATAGTATACATAAAACCTGTAAAGACATGACACAAGCAAAACAATACACATTTCTTCAATCCTTAGTTCCTAGAATTTTTTTTTATCTAATCTTGCTACAGCTTTACAAGGTGTGCTTTCCTTTCTGCAAAAGAATCTGTTACCTCATCAAAGTTTGTCAAATGTTTTGCTTCATGAAAAATTGAAATGTCGTTGCCTAATACTGAAAAAGCTGTTAATACAAATAGGATCCAAGACAGGTGGTGTTTTTCAGTCTGATTACATCTGTTTTGTCACTCTCTGCTAGATAAAACAAAATAGGCCTTTCTAATACTGCAACAATCGTAACACACACCAAATAAACAAGACTGTTTGGCACAAACGGTCATTTTTAACGACAGATTATAATTCACAAAGTACTAATATCAAATGCCCATTAGGCCTACCACAAGCAAAAAGCTTAACTTTAGGAAATAGTTTCACACTACATCTCAAGCATGAGATCGAAAAATAGTAGTACGAAATTTTTATACAAACTTGGAATCGCATATTGTTCCATAATTTGTGTGATGTCTCCGTTTCTTCTCCTTCCTTGTTCTAACAAAGAGTCATTTTATCACCAATTCTGTAACTATTCCTATTATTCGCCGGTTAACTTCACTAACTCTGTCAGAATCACCAGTTTAGTTATTCCACGATTATTCCGCGGTTAGGCGTTGTTACGTGTTCATACAACGTGTTTTCCGTGCTACTTCCACTTAAAGCGGCTGCTAGCGGGGACTGTACAACTGACTCTTACTAGCATAGCAATCTGGCCCAAAATTTTTTGTCAAAATTTCATTTTCTTGGATACACCAAGAAGGTAATACGTAATCACCGGCCGCAGTGGCCAAGCAGTTCTAGGTGCTTCAGTCTGGAACCGCGCCACAGCTATGGTCGCAGGTTCACATCCTGCCTCGGGCATGGACGTGTGTGATGTTCTTAGATTAATTAAATTTAAGTGGTTCTAAGTTCTAGGGGACTGATGACCTCAGATGTTAAGTCCCATAGTGCTCAGAGCCATTTTAATACATAATCTTTCTTACCTGTTATTGTTTGTTTCCACTCCAGTAGTCTGAATCTATGGATTTCGCTAGTAATTATAACAACACTCATTATTTGCAAACCCAATCAAGCACAATCAGACAGTGGTTGGCATTCATCCGTTCAGCCTTACTCCGCTCAGCTCATATAGTCCTTTTTGTCTGTAGGAAAGTTTGTTTATACGTGCGACGAGGATTCCCCTGACAGAGACATAATGTACACTATGCATGCACTCACAAATCAACTTATGATTCACTCAGGAATCAACTTAGAATGTGTTCGGAAATGTTCAAAAACCGACAGGGATGGGTTTCAAAATCAGGTATCTGTATGACACAATGCATGCACATTTGCATGCCTCAGTTCAACTTTCTGACAATGACACTGGTTATTAATGGACCAGCATTTCAAATTTCAATGGCTTTTCTCGCACTTACATTAACCTGTGATCTTGCAATGTTAATCACTTAAATATGTTACCTAGACAAATGTATTCCCAAAATTTCATTATTCTACATTAATTATTTCTTGGTGTTGGATATTTTTTCCCGTAATTGTGTAATGAAAATTGCCATACTGATGAGTCTGAAGTGATAAGAGAGCAGACAGAACAGAGCAAGATGTGGTTTAATGTTTGAGTATCAATTCCTTTTTGTATTTGGAGTACTTATGAAACAGTAAAACTGTTGGAGCCACAAGGGAAAAGGAAGGTGTTAAGGCGCATACACACTAGGGGCAATGAACGACAGCCAGTGGATTTGGCCAAGCATTGGTCGTCAATGGTGTGGAATTGCAGTTGGCTCTGATAACTTGTCGATGTTGCTCCCCTTTTGTTATTGTTATAAAGAAATGTTTTAATTACAATTTCACTGGCCGATATTATGAGGGAAGAAGAGTATTTAGCAATCACTGTATGTGCAAAATTTACTTTACTGCAAGAAGTTGAGCATCAGGAAAAGAAGGAGAAATGATGCTGGCAGAAAACCTATCGATAAAAGGTCGGGATCAGTGTGGTGGGATAAAATTAATGTGTGATCTTAAAGCTGTTTTGGAATATGGGGTATTTCATAAATTTTTTCCCAAATGAAAGTAACAAATTTTGAATAGTTGCTGAAGTGTATAGGCTCTAAAATTTATAAAGATGGAATCTCTTCTGGGCACCACTCAGCTCCACTCCTAAGTTTGTTTCTTTCTGTTTGTCATTCACAGTGAGGTGATGTCAATAACAACTTAATTTTCTTTTCCACATTGTACACATTACATTCAAATGGCTCACTTATTTCACTCCAAATGTCTAACCTTTTCAGTTTGTTTTTACAATTGCAGATTGTACAGTCCCACAAATATTACTGCTTGTGATTAAACTATCAGGTTTAATGCTGTCTTTGTTTTCCACTCCATGCTCCAGTATTTATAAATTCAATAAATACATACCCATCATGCACACACAGCAAATCACTATGGAGCCAAACTAGGAGAGAGGTCCAAGCACCACCGCTTTTATGTTATTGCCAGCAAAACCGAATTTGTCACACTAAGCACATCTCAGACAATGAAGTGCTTGTCTATTGTTTGTTGGCCTAGCGTATATGCGCCTTTAAAATTATCTCACCAATAGACATGAATGATTTGATTGCACTAAATTAGGCATAGCATAAATCTACATCAGAATGGATTGACTGAATTTAATCCCATTCTTCCTGTATGCAGGATAAATATCTTAAGCACTATGACCCCTCTTTAGTTGCATAGTTCGACTCTGAAACTATTGATATAAATAGCATACCTATTTGTTGCATTATGTGATAAAGAAACAAGATTTTTGTATACTTCATTTCTATTTTAAATGTTGTTATGAAAGACAAAACCATCAATACACAGAAATAATAGTGGAACGTGTTAAGGAGATTTTTTAGCCAAGTTAATTGTACATGTTGTTGTTGTTGTTGTTGTCTTCAGTCCAAAGACTTGTCTGATTCAGCTCTCCATGTTACTCTATCCTGTGCAAGCCTCTTCATCTCCGAATCAATTATTGATAGTTGAAAGGAAAATTTTGCCAAAAAGATAAGTGTGAAATATATCGCAAAACTGGCAGTTTTTAGTGAAGTAATGCGAAACCAGTGATTTTTGCAAAATATCACAAAATTTGTCATTTTTCTGAATAAAAAATGTTACAAATCAGAAGACAACAATTTACCAATATTGAAACTACATTTTGCCTTCTTTTTCCTCAAGTCTGCAGTTCATGTATAATCTGAGAATGGAAGTTCATTTCCCATGTAACAAACTATGATGTGATATCAAACATAACATCAGAATTGGGAAAAAAACTGAACTTGGCACAAAAAATTTGGCAAGACAGTAACACCAGATTTGCCAAGAAAGTATCAGCAAATATGCTTGGAAAGTAACACACAATCTGGCACAATATAACACCAAAACTGGCAAAATAACACCAGATTTGGTTTAAAAAAATGAAAAAACAAAGAATTGAGCGAAAACAACAAATAATTTGGCAAAAAACCATGAAAGTTGGCCAAAAAGAACCAAAATTGGAAAAAATTCACACACACACACACACACACACACACACACACACACACACACACACACACACAAATTTGACAATAAAATAGTACTGAATTTGGCACACAACACTGATGAAATTGGGAAACAGTAACACTGAAAATGGCATAAAATAAAATGATTTTTTCCTGTCCTTAGTTATTGGGTTTACAGTGTCAAGCATCTTCACATTATTATGTATAAATAAATATGTTGGGACAGTAGCTATATTCTAGAAACCTGAAAAACAATAATTATAAACATGACATCTGCATTAGGTGCTGATAAGAGCATAGTAAAGAATGGTGTAAAATGACGTGCTGTGAATGGATCAGAAACCAGATACCAAGCATCAAAATATGAGTTCTTAACAACTGTATTTGAAATGTTTTGGCAGTTTAAAACTCTATACATGAACCCACACCCTCATCTTTCACATGTGGTATTCATACTGTGTTGTAATTTTTCAAAAACATATGCCAAAACACCCACCAAGCATTAGTTCCCCTAGTACCTCTGGGCTCAGATTGACTATGGTGTGATGAGAAAAATGCATTACTCATGTTTTAGTGGGGAAAAGAGTTGGAAGCTTTGGTAGAGGGGCCAAGAAACAAAAGTATAACTAAACCAAAGTCGAGAACACCCAAGAAGTGACCATTCATATGGCTCCTTGAAGTTGGCAGTATACTAGAAGCTGTAATGCACAAGTTGTCAAAATAAAGACGGGTTAATCACTGAGCACAAAAAGTCCACATGCCTGTATGTGGCTATAAGAAAAAATGTAAAACTCAACACTGAGTCCTGAGATATGCACAGGTTCTAACCCTAAACACAACAAAGTAACAAAATAATGTGTGTCAAAATGTATTTTAGTATCACCAGGCAGTTTAATATGCTTTATGCAAATCATCAAAGACAACTTTATGATTAAAGGAGCTACCATAGTAGATGGGCAACTATTGTCTTCATCAGTTTTCATGGCACATTTGTGATACTGATTGCTCCATAACAGTCAATGGAAGTTGGGTACTGGCCTGCCTAAACAATTGGAATGATGGTATTGTCCTGCCACTGTGAGGGAATTCACCTCTAAGTCAAATACAATTACAAATGATGAGCAGGTAGCTCTTATAATTCATATTCAGGCAATAAATTGTGAGTCAGTGCCTGGGTTTGTGTTGAGGGAGGAACTGAGGGTTCTACGCAAATTCTTGTTCATTAAAAGTTTGGTTATATGGTTTCGAAACATGTCAACATTAAGAAGGAATTACATTGTAAGGTGCAGAGAGTTTGGAAGACTTGTGGTCAAATAATGTAGAGGGAATACATAACACACTTTCAAAATTTCAAAAATCACTAGAAAAAGCACCAACAAGTTGAAGCCGGTGTCAATATTGAAGAACACTTATGGAAAAATGTCATCCACATGATCAATGTGCAATCAGATTAATGGCTCATGCTTCTTGGCTGCTGACAATGGGCAACACACATAAGAATGGAAAAGAAATTGTAGTATCTGCCATATGACAATCAGTTTGGCTTTAACACTTTGAAGACCAGCCACTTGAAAGAATTTCCCTAGAAAATTAGCCATTTATGCTATTATTTAACGTGTTATTAACACATGCATAATTGATGTATCTTAAATGAGTAATACATACTTTAAAAAAAGAAAGAAAGAAAAAGCTTCAAGATTTATTTTCATATTTACGTTACTTCTTTGATAGATTCATCATCAGGATTTTCTTCCAGTGAGCCAGGTAGGAATTTTGTGAATGATATGCCCTCATTGGTTTCTGTCCTGGTATAGCTTTTCGCTCTCCACTACATCCCATGTTACTCCTCTCCTCTTGAGATCCTCCTTAACCTGGTCTGTCCATCTCTTTCTAGGCCGCCCAATGGGTCTCCTTCATGGTATTTCCATCTCCAAATACTGGTGTGGAGTTGTTGGGTGTATTCGCTTCACATGAACGAACCACTTCAATCTCAAGGCACTCATCCTCTACTCTGTAGTCAATGTCACCTGCAGGTATCTCCTTACATAATCATTCCTGACTCTGTCTCTCCCAGTTTTTTGTAAAGCTGACCTAAGGAACTTCATTTCAAATGCTTGTATTTGACTCTCTTCTCTAGACTATACGTCATGACTGGCAGAAGATAAGTTTTATACATGGTCTGTCTGGCTCTTTGAGGGACTTCTTTGTCCCAGATTAGATTTCATACTTGATGGAAGAAGCTAGATCCTTTTGATAGTCTGTTTAAGATTTCTAGTTTGGAACTTCCATTGTGTGATATGATGCTACCCAGATAATTGAAGCTCTCCCCCACACATTCAACCTTCTCCCCCTCCAGTATGATGTGACAAGTTGTGGGTGTCCTGCTCATCTTCATTGCCACTGTCTTGTTCCTAGTCAAAGTTAACTTGAATTTTTTTTAAATTTTGTGTTCTAGTAATCTAGTCTCCTCTGAACCTCCATTTCCGTCTCTCCCCAAATGGCAATGTCATCAGCAAAAACAAAAGTGTTGAGATCTTCATTTTATTCTTCCTTGATTTCTTTTATGATTGTGTCCATAAGTGTAACGAAGAGTAAAGGGAAGAGCTTAAACCATTCTAATCTTCCACCTCCTACTTGTACACTGCTCTCACAACCATCATACAGCATCTGGACTTTTTTAATTAATGAATCAAGAACATTATGTTTTCTCAGGCATTCCCATATTTTATTCCTTGGTACACTTTCATACGCTTTTTCCAAATCCACGAATACTACTATCAAGTCCTTTCCTTTTCCCCAGTATTTCTCCATAAACTGACGGAGGGAGAAAATAAGAACTATTGTTCCCCTGTTACTTCTGCACCCGTGCTGTTGTTCCTCTAATTTCGTGTTCTAGAATTTTCTGCAATATTTTCTCTATGAACTTTTCCATTATCTTAAGGCAGTGTGATAACAGTGTGATTCCTCGGACAAACATGATGTATTCGTAGCAGAATTACAGTGAACCATGAAATCTAACAAGTACACGCATGATATTATGAAAACACCTTCACAAACTAGCTCAGCAACTTGTGATAGCAGCGGTCATGTTTGCTAATATTACTTTCAAAATAAGTCTAGAAATTGACAACAGAAGGCAGCACTTATCAAGGAACAGGCAGTGAAACATTGTGATGTCCGGAATTAAAAAAAAAAAAGGGAGGGTGGTAATTTTTTTGTTTTTTTGGCGATAGTTGAAAGGAAAGAAAGAAAAAAGGGTGAATAAAGGTGAAGGGAAGTGGTTCTATTTTTACTGGAATGAACTTATTGATGGACATCACAAAAATTTATTTTACCTATATTTTTTTTTTACTCATCGAAGAAGACAACACAACACATATAAAAGAAATCATCACACTAATATTATCCACAGAATGATCGTTTCACAAGACACTTTCTAGCTCGACTGACTCTTAAGACTGAACAAACTCGACTGACTCTACTCTCTCTCTGGACCACAGCCTCTTCACGTCCCTCTGGACCAGAGATTTCAACTGTGATTAGCATGCCGATTATTTAATTAATCGTACAGCCGCTTGGCGCGTCATTTAAATGGGGTTAAACGCACACCGCGAGAGGCATGGGCTAGCGGTGTCTCACAGGTATCGCCACAACATCCATATATTGTATGCATATGACACAAGTCCAGTTTTCAAGCAACTGGTGGCTGGCATGATGAGAAAATCGCGGCCCGACCTATACTTGACTGCAGTCTTTTGAACACGGCTTTCTGGTGTGAGTAATGCTTGGGTTTGGTCCCCAAAATGGCACCACACACTCACATTGTGCTTGGGTTGAAGAAAAGAGAGGGTGATGGCTGAGACTGACCCACCAGCAGCAAAGAAATGAGTGGGAGCATCTGTGATAAAGATGCACAGTTCGTGAGATGTCACAAAGTTCTCCAAAGCCCAGCTCAAAGGACAAGTAGAGATCATCGAGCCTCACAATACATTATGGTCATTGAAGTCTCCCAATAGGAGAAATGGTTGTGGGAGTTGTTTTATAAGATCTGTAAGAGCCTCAGAGTCTATCACATCTCGTGGAGATAAGTACAGTGAGCAAACAGTGATCCTCTGATATACATGAATTTCAACTGCAACCATTTGTACATCAGTTTATCCAGTGGGAGGGCACAGGAGTGGTGTGCGTTACTGATGAGTGAGATGACCCCTTATTTGGGCTTTTCCCCAGTCAGGTTATCATTGCAAATGGAGAGTACAGTCCCATAGTACAGGGGCACCAGACAATTTAAAATATGTTTCCTGCAAGCACAAGTACAGAAGCCATTCCTGCACAAGAAATTTTAGTTCCTCCATGTATGCCCAGAAAGCACTAATGTTCCACAGCAGTACGCGACCCATTTATGGTGGGGATAGCACTTTCATGCTGTTTTTCTATGGTGAAAGGAGCCTACAATGAATGCAGGCCCAGTCTTGGGGCAAGATTAGTGCCCAGGGCCAACATCAAAGTCCATCGGTTCCAAAGATAAATCGAGAGAGATGATAGAGTGACATCAGAATCGTCAGACACTATTTTTCTCACCTCCACATCCGTGGTTGACACTTTGCCTTTGATTTTTTGGCCTGGGAAGTTTCAGAGCCACAGCTGCAGCAGTGGTAGTGGCAGTGACAGTGGTAGTGGATGGTGGACCAGGCTGAATCTTTGTAGGAGTAGGAAACTCTGAAACATTAACAAGTGTGGTCTTTTCTGATGTTCTGGGGACGGGTGGGAGGAAGGTAAGGGCTTTGAAATAATTGGAGCAGCAGAAGTGCCTCGGCAAGTGCAGGTATTAGTTCTGAAACTAGCAACCTCTGTTTGTGTAGCAGCATTGGATTTCAGAACAGGAATTTTAAGAACTGAAGCAAAGGAGGAAGTGAATGTGAGAGGCAGCTTTGTCTTATACATCTTTTTGGCCTCACTATGTGCTTCTTCATAGTTTTAATGTCTTTTATCTTCCATTTTTCAAGGTATATGCAGCAGTCCGTACTCCAGACAGATGATCCCCAGAGCAACTCACAAGCTTTGAGGATATAAACAAATGACTCCTTCGTGGGCGGCCTAACCAGATTCACCCCAAATGGTGTGCACACAGCACTGTCGCTTAAAACAGCATATTGGGTTGGGGACATAGGTCCGCACACTTAAATAAAGGAAACTTACTGTGAGAATGTCCATCAGAGCCCCGCATGCCAAAACACCTATGCTGACATTTGAGGTGGTGTGTAGCTCAGTGTCAATAGCATATTCACCAAGGCTTTTTGCTTTCAGCAGGTTTGTCGCTCGTTGGGGAATAGAGGTTTCAACCAACAACATTCCACTGCACATCCATTTGACGGACTTTAACATACCTGCTATTCCCTCTAAAACCTTTTGAGTGTAAAAAAGTGAAACTTCATCAAAAATTCCCTCTCTTCTTTTACTAACAAAAACACATTCTGGCTCGCAGCATGCATTCTATTACATGAGGCCTCTTGAGAGATTTGTTGTTGGTATCTGCCCACAGCCCCATCCATTCTACTGGGAGGAGGCGGAGAAAATTTTGAAGGTTCCATTTCAGGTCCGCGAGCAGCTACAGAAATAGGGATCCACTAAGACAGAACTCCACTTGCCTGTTGCAGCAAATTCCCCACAGATTTCCTTCTAACAACTAATCAACCTCAACAACCTTGCATTTCATTAGCTTGTAGCACACCTTGAGATTAAGGGTTTCATTTTTATAGAGGGTTTTTCCTTCCCACAATCCAGGTGGTGAAACCAAAATCCCCATTCCCTGTGACAGATAACATTCACTGCACCGCTCAGTGGTCGCTGAAGCATGCCCAGAGCTTATGGTGACAGAGGGCTGACGGCAGTTACCTGTCCCTAGCTCGGTTACCAAGCCCATACCCAGCACACAAATGCTGAGCCCCAGAGGACAGGTATGGTAATGTCTGAGAATAGAATAGTGATTGTTGTTGGACTATGCTGATTACCGATCAGGATAATAATTGTCACAATTCCGAGACACTGGCAGTAGTACCAAATGATCTATCTAAGGGGGCAGGGGAGGGGGTGAAATCCGAAAGTGAAGGGTCATGCCCTAAAATCCCCTATACCATCAGTTTTGATGGTATGATATATACGAACAAGGGATTGGTATAGATTTTTGCTCTCTCTCTCTCTCTCTCTCTCTCTCTCTCTCCGGGTCAAAAGAACTGTCTTCACATTGAATTTCTTCTTTTTTTTTTGTCTTTTCTTGTATTGGCAACCACGCGCTCCACCCTGTCTAGTACAATATATAGAGCAGTACTCTCCCCCCCAATGAACCATGAATTTTGCTGTTGGCGGAGTTGCTTGTGTGCCTCAGTAATACGGACAGCTGTACCATAGGTGCAACCACAATGGAGATGTGCCCATTGAGAGACCAGACAAATGTGCGATATCTGAAGAGGGGCAGCAGCCTTTTCAGTAATTGCAGGGGATGATTGACTGATCTGGCCTTGTAAAACCAACCAAAACAGCCTTGCTGTGCTGATATAGCAAAAAGCTGAAAACAATGAGAAACTACAGCCATAATTTTTCCCAAGGATACATGGGTCTACTGTATGGTTAAATGATGATGGTGTTCCCTTGGGTGAAACAGTCCCTCAATCAGATCTCTAGATGAAGGATGTCGTCATCAGGAGAATCAAAATTGGTGTTCTATGGATAGCGTGGCATGTTAAATCCCTTAATGAGCAGGTAGGTTAGAAAATGAATTTAACTGAAGAAAATATGAAATGCAGCAAATGAAGCAGGTGAAAGAGAATACAAATGTCTACAAAACGAGATTGACACAAAGTGCAAAATGGCTAAGCAGAAATGACTAGAGGAAAAGTGAAGGGACTTGGAAGCATATTTCACTAGGGGAAAAATAGATATTGACTACAGGAAAATTTAAAGAGGCCTTTGGAGAGAGGGAGGCAGATCTATGAATATAGGAAACAGATATGTTAAAGTTAGATGTAGTGGGAATTAGTGAAGTTCGATGGCAGCTGATCACAGGATTATAAATGCAGTCACATAGGGATAACACAGGAGTAGGTTTAATAATGAAGCTGAAATGTAGGAGTATATAAAGTGTCTATACAAGGGTGATGAATTGAAGACAATAATATAAAAATGGAAGACGATGTAGACGAAGATGTGGGGGAAGACCTGTTTGGATTTCAGAGATACATAGGAACATATGAGGCAAACCTATATTTATAGCATTTGTTGACTTAGAGAAAGCATTTGATATTGATGACTAGGATACTCTCTTTGAAATTCTGAATGTAGCAAGGGTAAAATACATGGAAATGAAAGGCTATTTACAACTTTTATAGAAAGCAGATAGCAGTTAAGAGTCTCCGCATGAAAGGGAAGGAGTGGTTGAGAAGGGAGTGGGACAAGATTGCAGCCTATTCCCAATGTTATTCAATTTATACTCGGAGCAAGCAGTAAAGGACACCAAAAAATTTTTTGGAGTAGGAATTAAAGTTCAGGGAGAAAAAATAAAAACGTTTAAGTTTGCTGGTGACACTGTAATTCTGTCAGAGACATCAAAAGGCAATGTATTTGAAGGAGGATACAAAATTGACATCAACAAAAGCAAGTCAAGGATAATGGAATGTAGCAGAATCAAATCAGGTAATGCTGAGGGAATTAGATTAGGAAAGAAGACACTTAAATTAGCGGGCAGGTTTTGCTATCTGGGCAGGAAAATAACTGATGTTGGCCAAAGTAGAGACAATATAAAATGTATACCGGCAATGGCAAGGAAAGCATTTATGAAGGAGATAAGTTTATTAACATCAAATAGAAAAGCAGTTCTGAAGAAGAATATAGACTTAAAGAGTTAGGAAGTCTTTTCTGAAGTTATTTGTCTGAACTGTAGCCATGAATGGAAGGGAAACATGGACAAAAAACCAAGAAGAGAACAGAAGTTTCAAAATGTGGTGCTACAGAAGGATGTTGAAGTTTAGATGGGTAGATCACATTACTAATGAGGAGGTACTGAATAGAATTGGGGAGACAAGAAATTTGTGGCACAACTTGACTAAAAGAAAGGATCAGTTGATAGGGTACATTCTGAGAAATCAAGCCATCATCAATTTAGTGTTGGAGGGATTGGGGGGAGGGAGGTAAAAATTGTAGAGGGAGGCAAAGAGATGGTTACAATAAGCAGATTCAGAAGGATGTACGTTGCAGTGGTTATTCAGAGACGAAGATGCTTGCAACAGGAAAGAGTAACATGGAGAGCTGCACCAAACTAGTCGGGACAGAAGACCACTACGACGACGACGACAACAACAACAATAATGTAATGTAGTACTATGCATTAATTTGTATTTTTTTGATTGAGTCGATGTCGGTGTAATGAGAATCAAGGGCATTATCTTCTTCAATGGTTTGAAATTTGTTTTTGCCACATTTACTTTCAACAGAGCTTTTACTATAAATCTTACAAAATTTCAATGTTGCTATACATCGATTATAATGGTGACTGCTAATTTATACTGAAGAACAGTGAGGTTTGCTTTATCATATGAGCATAAAAAGTTTTTTGTTCAAACGGATCTCTTATCGTCAGCTGTGATGATGGTATGACATTGTAAATGTCAAAAAGTGACTGGTTCCACTAATAAAGCCTTACTAACAATGTTGAAAGAACAAGACTTTGATGTTGGTGATATATCAAGAAGTGAAGAAGTTATTGACAAACACTAACAAGGAGAGGTCCCCAGTGGTGGGATTCAGTGAGGGATTGACTTTTTGAAACCAAATATACAGTGACGTAGGTTAAGATTCCAGGCATCACATCCTGCAGCCATTCCCCCTGATGGGCCCTTGTTTGTGAGTAATTGAAGAAAAAAGTTTCAGAACTTTGTGTGATACTCAATAACATTAGTAAATTTGAATCACACAGTAGAGTTGCAATGGTGTAATGGAAGGAGAATAGATCTTTATAAGCAAGATGTTGTGGGTTCGAGCATCAGGTACAGCACTGTAACACTCTTTATTTTTAAATTTTTATCAAAATGATTTTGATCATTATTTTTATTCAATTAATTGGTTTAAATGTAATTTTTTTTATTTCTATTCCTTTGTCACAGTATTTTAGTCACCATATGAACTTTTTCCATTTGTTTCATTCTCTCTTTACATCATTCTTTTTCCAATCAGAATTTTTGTGAACATGAATTTAATTATATTAATGTATTAGAATATTCAGTTACTTGTAAATTCCAAACTATCAGTTATAAAACAGAAGGCCAAAAAAATCTATCAATATTCACTGTGCACTGGTGTTAACTTATTATTATTACTATTATTATTATTATTATTATTATTATTATTATTATTTCATGTGGCTCACTGGCCTACTGCTAATCTTTCTGTTGAACGCCACTTTGACAACTTGTGTCCCCCCAGCCTACCACCATTATTCAACCAGTGAATAGGGACCTACAGTTTAACGTGGAATCCGAACCATGTGTCATTTCTGGCAACTCATCATATCATTGAGAGGTGAAGGCTAGGTTGTAACACAGACTGAAAAATCCAAGGTTCAACTGGGATTCAAGCCCATGACCTTTCTGTTTCCAGTCAAACATTTTTTTGCTAGACCACCAGGCCTCACATGTCTTTCATAGAATGTTGAATAAAAATCATCACTCATGTTCGTGATATGAAAAACACCTCCAAAGTGTCACATAACCACATTTGACCTGAACTACATCTTACACACACCATGCATTAAACACCTTTTTGGACCATTCTACATGTGCCACCAGACAGTTTCTGTGTTATTTGGCCCATTGATGATGTGCAGATTTGTGTGCCACTACAGGCAATGGCAACTTCAGTAGTCCATTGCATATAATTTCTTTTGCAATGTCGAATCAAAACGTGGTTGAGGTTGACATGCAATTGCTGTTGGATTCAAAACAGATGGTCGTTGACTCATCCATCTTTGGTACCTGTCTGCCAGAACCTGTTTATGACCTCTGTTTTTATGCAGTGTTACATGGCTGTGAGTGACACACTACTCTTTGTAGACACCTTTGACAGTCTGCACTGATACACCAACAAAATGAGCACTTGTGGTGTGATTATGAACACGTACAAATACAATAACTCTTTTCTGCCATTTTGTCACGCCTTCACATTGCACTGCACTGTTACCACACTACCAACAGGAAAATGCATACCACATCATGCCATGTGGAAGGTCTCTTGAGCACTTGGTACCAGTTCTGTACAACTTATCATCTATCACTGAAACCCAGGATGTGACAAAATCCATATTACAATAGGGTGTATGCACCTGGGATTTCATAGACCATTATCCAAGTTAAGTCACATAAAGTTGCAAGTTGATTTTATGAGCTTTTGCTGTCTCTACAAGGAGACCACCTGTTATTTGCCCAAGTACCTTATTTATATAAAATAGACTTCTACAATATTCCTTTTTCTCTCTTTATAATATTTATTTCTTCTTCAGAATTACAACCTACTGTTTGAGAATTTAAATTATGTCACACAAATCACATATTACTGTTTAATGAATTTTTGTGTATAATAATTATTAGTAGTAGTTAAATATTTATCACATTAATATCCACCTCCCTCTCACTCTCTTGTAATATACAAGGTGGCTAGAAACTGCCTGTGAAGCTTTTAAGAGTGTTGCATGGGAGGATGTGCTGAAAAATAATAATTGAAAAAAAAAAGAAAAAAAATGAAGCACCACTTCCAAGTTATTTAGCGTTTAAGTTAGTGTATCAGGTCATTGGACTGGCAAATGTGATAATGCACAGACATCTGTGGGTCTGTAAGTTACCATCTGTTGAAATACACAATGCCAATTAAACAGGGCATTTTTCAGAAGCAAAAAATTTAAGATAGGTGAGCAAAAGCTGCGTTTGTTTGATGTGAGAAAACCAAATGAAGAACATGCTTGGCAACATTGCCTCTGGCAGCCAGCTTGAATCTGCACAAGTGAAAATCTGACCAACTAACTTCAATGTTAAATAATTCGGAAATAACACAACTTATAAAATTTTTTGTACACAATTATTTCACAGCACAACCTCCCCTGCAATACCCTTACAAGCTTTTCAGACTGTTTCTTTTATCAACTTCCCTCCATTACCAAATTGATGATTTTTTCGTACCTCAGGATATGTCCCATCAACTGACTCCTATTTTCCTTTAGCTACATTGTGCCAGAAATTTCTTTTTCCTCATTTTGATTTGGTAGCTCCTCATAAGACATTTGATATACCCATCTTTAGCATTCTTCTGTAGCACCACATTCTGGAAGCTTCTGCAGTCTTAGTGTCTGAACTGTTTGCTATCATGGCTCACTCGGTACAAGGCTAACCTCCAGGCAAGTACCTTCAGGAAAGACTTCCTAAGATTTAAATTCATAGCATATATTAACAGATCTCTCTTTTTCAAACATGTTTTTCTTGCTACTGTCAGGTTGCCTTTTATTTCCTCTCTACTTCAAAAATCATTTCTTTTACTACCCAAATACGAAAACTCATCAACTACTTTTCGTCTTACATTTCCCAACGTAATACTCTCACCATCATTTGATTTAATTCAACTACGTTCGATTACCCTTGTTTTACTTTTGTTGATATTCATCCTATAACCTATTTTCATGATGGTCTCCACTTCATTCACCTGCTTTTGCAAGTCCATTGCCATCTCTGAAAGAAAAACAATATCATCAGCAAATGACAATTTTTTTTTATTTCTTATCCCTGATCTTTAACTCTTTTTCCAAATTTATCCTCAGTTTCCTTCATAGCTTGCTCAATGTATAGACAGAATGAAGTCATGTATAGGCTGCAACTCTGTCTCACTTCCATCTGAACTACAGCTTCCCTTTCATGTCCTTCAACACTTGCAATATTTTGTCTATCTCACATATCTTACACGCCAGGCAGAATAGTACTGTAAGTCTCTCAGTACTCTGACTAATTCTTCTCACATTATCAATGTCCCATCTTCACTTCTCTCCCCTTTCTATAATATTGTCCACTTCATTATATCCTTCCACATTTTGCTTCCACCTCTCAACTCTGCCCTTCTCTGCTTAGCACTTTCTTGGCATCTTAGCTCTTTATATTCATACAGCTGATTCTTGTTTTCTCCAAAGGTGTCTCTAATTTTCCTATCGGCATCATCTGTCTTTTTCCCTAATCAAGGATGCCTCTACAGCCTTTCATTTGTCCTCTGCCATTCATACTTAGCCTTTTCATCTTCTATCAGTCTCACTTTTTGTAAGAATGTATTCCCTTTTATTGCTTCATTTTTATATTCTCTCCTTTGTCCAATTAAATTCAATGTCTCCTATGTTACCTAAGGATTGTTGCTGGGCCTTTCCTTTATGCCTATTTGACCTCTACAGCCCAGCTATATATCCTCAGCCAGAGCTACCCATTCATCATCTACTGTATTTCTTTGCCATGTTTCTATCAATCATTGTCTAACGACCCTATGAAACTCCCATCTGCTTGATTTTCTAACTTCCTGCAATTTCTTCAGTTTCAATCTGCAATTCATAACCCGAATCCATATCTGCCCTGGAAATGTCCTGCAGTATGAAATCTGGTTTCTATATCTCAGTCTAACAATTATTATATAATCTCTCTGTTACCATGTGGTATTTCTAAGACTTTTCCACATCTATATTCTTATTTCACAAGTATTTGAAATGATTAAAGTGTTTGCAATGATTAAATTACGCTCTGGGCAAAAATCTTCACTAGAACAGGCAAGGCTATTAATAGAAGGGGTCATACCTGCGCAGTTTGAAACAACTGTAATTCCACCAACCTCTCCCTCTGAAATCAGTAAAATAATAAACTCACTGAAAAGTAAAAGCTCTTACGGAATTGATGGCATTTCCAGCAAAGTACTTAAAGCTTGTTCCCCACAGATAAGTAGGATTCTCAGCCACGTATGTAATAGCTCTTTGGAGCAGGGTGTTTTCCCTGATAGACTGAAATATGCCATTGTAAAACCATTGCATAAAAAGGGGGATACGTCGGATGTCAACAACTACCGCCCAATCTCTCTTCTGACAGCTCTATCAAAAATTGTTGAGAAAGTAATGTATTCAAGAGTAGCCTCCCATATTTGTAAAAATAAAGTACTAACAAAATGTCAGTTTGGTTTTCAGAAAGGCTTTTCAACAGAAAATGCTATATATGCTTTCACTGATCAAATATTAAATGCTCTGAATAACCGGACATCACCCATTGGTATTTTTTGTGATCTCTCAAAGGCCTTTGATTGTGTGAATCATGGAATTCTTTTAGATAAGCTAAATCATTATGGTTTGAGTGGGGCAGTGCACAAATGGTTTAATTCATACTTAACTGGAAGAATGCAGAAAGTTGAAATAAGTGGTTCGTGTAATGTTAAAACAACAGCTGATTCCTCAAACTGGGGTGCTATCAAGCACGGGGTCCCACAGGGTTCGGTCTTAGGTCCTTTACTGTTCTTGATATACATTAATGACTTACCATTCCACATTGATGAAGATGCAAAGTTAGTTCTTTTTGCTGATGGTACAAGTACAGTAATAACATCCAAAAACCAAGAACTAAGTGATGTAATTGTAAATGATGTTTTTCACAAAATTATTAAGTGGTTCTCAGCAAACGGACTCTCTTTAAATTTTGATAAAACACAGTATATACAGTTCCGTACAGTAAATGGCACAACTCCAGTAATAAATATAGAATTTGAACAGAAGTCTGTAGCTAAGGTAGAATTTTCAAAATTTTTAGGTGTGTCCATTGATGAGAGGTTAAACTGGAAGCAACACATTGATGGTCTGCTGAAACGTCTGAGATCAGCTACGTATGCTATTAGGGTTATTGCAAATTTTGGTGATAAGAATATCAGTAAATTAGCTTACTACGCCTACTTTCATTCACTGCTTTCGTATGGCATCATATTCTGGGGTAATTCATCGTTGAGTAGAAAAGTATTCATTGCACAAAAACGTGTAATCAGAATAATTGCTGGAGCCCACCCACGGTCATCCTGCAGACATCTATTTAAGGATCTAGGGATCCTCACAGTAACCTCACAGTATATATATTCCCTTATGAAATTTGTTGATAATAATCCAACCCAATTCAAAAGTAATAGCAGTGTGCATACCTATAACACCAGGAGAAAGGATGATCTTCACTATGCAGGGTTAAATCTGACTTTGGCACAGAAAGGGGTAAATTATGCTGCCACAAAAATCTTTGGGCACCTACCAAACAGCATCAAAAGCCTGACAGATAGCCAACTAACATTTAAAAATAAATTAAAAGAATTTCTAGATGACAACTCCTTCTACTCATTGGCTGAATTTTTAGATATAAACAAAGTAAAAAAAAACTTAATCATTAGTGTCATGCAATATTTTGTGTAATGTAATTTCTTGTACAGACATCTTTTATTAACCTGACACGTTCCACATCATTACGAAGTGTCGTATTCATGATCTATGGAACAAGTATTAATCTAATCTAATCTAATCTACCAGGCAGCTAGCTTCCCTTTTTCATTCCTTTCCCTCAGTCTGTGCTTTCCTAATATTTTTCCTTTTACTGCTATTGAATTCCAGTCACCCATTGCAATTAAATTTACATCTCCTTAACTACCTTAATACATTCTTTTATCTCATCATACTTTTTTCAATTTTTCATCATCTCTGGAGCTAGTAGGAATACAAACTTTTACTGCTGACTTCATGCATATTTGGCTACAACAATGCATTCACTATATTGTGCAAAATAGTTTACCAACATTCCTGTTATCTTATTCAAACTACTCCTGTATTACCCCTATTTGACTCTGTATTTATAACTCTGTACTCACCTGAGCAGAAGTCTTGTTTTTACTGACACCACACTTCATCAATGCACACATTTAACCTCTGAGCAGGCAAACTGATATTATTATTATTATTATTATCATTATTATTGCATGAGTATGTCTGTGGGGTATTCAGTACCCCACCTTGTATGATAAGTTATAATATCCTTAGGAAATCACTTAAATATTTATATGTTATAGTTACATTATCATACACACTGAGGAGCCAAAGAAACTGGTACCCCTGCCTAATACTGTGTAGGGCTCCCGCGATCACACAGAAATGCCACAACACTACGTGGTGTGGACTCGACTAATGTCTGAAGTAGTGTTGGAGGGAACTGACACCATGAATCCTAAAGGGTTATCCATAAATCCGCACAAGTACGAAAAGGTGGAGATCTCTTCTGAGCAGCTCGTTGCGAAGCTTCCCAGATATGCTCAGTATTATTCATGTATGGGCAGTTTAGTGGCCAGCAGAAGTGTTTTCATTTAGAAGAGTGTTCCTGGAACAATTCTGGACTTTTAGGTGTCTCATTGTCCTGTTGTATTTGCCCAAGTCTGTTGGAATGCAAAATGGACTTGAATGGATGCAAGTGATCAGACAGAATGATTACGTACATGTCACCTGTCAAGAGTCATATCTAGACGTATGAGAGGTCCCACGTCATTCCAACTGCACACACCGCACACCATTACTGAGCCTCCACCAGCTTGAACAGTCCCCTGATGATGTGCAGGGTCCGTGATTCATAAGGTTGTCTCCATACCCATACACATTCATCTGCTCGATACAATTTGAAACGAGACTCATCCGACCAGGCAACATGTTTCCAGTCATCAACAGTCCAAGGTCTGTTTTGGCAGGCCTAGGCGAGGTGTAGAGCTTCGTGTCAAGCAGTCATCAAGGGTACACGAGTGGACCTTCGGCTCCGAAAGCCCATATTGATGACATTTTGTTGAATGGTTCGCATGCTGACACTTGTTGATGGTTCAGCATTGAAATCTGCAGCAATTTGTGGAAGGGTTGCACTTATGTCATGTTGAACAATTCTCTTCAGCCATTGTAGGTCCTGTTCCTGCTCAATGTTTTTCTGGCTGCAGTGTGTCGGAGATTTGATGTATTACCGGATTCCGGATATTCACAATACACTTCTGAAATGGTCGTACAGGAAAATGCCCACTTCATCACTACCTCAGAGATGCTGTGTCCCTTCGCTTGTGCACCAACTATAACACCAATTAAATCTTGATAACCTGCCATTGTAGCAGTAGTAACCAATATAACAACTGCGCCAAACACTTGTTGTCTTGTATAGGTGATGCTGACCACAGTGCCGTATTCTGCCTGTTTAAATATCTCTGTATTTGAACACACATGCTTCTTTGGTACTTCAGTGTATCTGTTTCAAAAGCTTCAATCAGCACCTGAATGAAGAAATACATGATACGAATACGTAACAAAGGGAAAAAAATTACTTGCTTTTTTTTTTATCCTTGTAATACAGATACTTTTACAGTTCAACCTTTTGCTCAGTTAAAGTGAAATGGCATACATGCTAAAAATTGTCAGAAAGCAATAAGTATAACATGAGCGAGGGCATAGGATACGGAATGCCCCACTACCATTTTCCTTGTGAAACAATTCAATACTGAGGACTCTGAATAGCTGCCACATCGCAGGGCTGGCCATTATGCTACAGCACTATGAAATTCTGCAATGGGGTACTCAGTACCCCAGCGCACCTTCTCGAAGGTTAACTTTAACCTAGTCATTCCCTTTTAAAATTCTCTAACCTACCTATCCAATTAATGGATCTAACATTCCACATTACGATTCATTGGTTGAAATCAGTCCCAATATGTTACGTACTTCTGCTTGATAACCTTCTTTTAACAATAAAGGACTTCCAGGTCCAATGGGCATGTTCGCAGAACTGCAATATATCAGCTGCCCACTTCATTGCACTCTTCTGAGTACTAAGCTGGCTTCACATACTGTTACTGATAATCATAAGTTTGTAGCATGTTCTACAAGACATTGCTTTAGATAGGTGATGTGCCTGTTTTCAACAGAGTCTAAATTGTCAGCTTTGTGCTATTTATAATTTTGTGCATACCTTTGTAAGTTTTACTGTAATCTAAGCACATTCTTCACCAGGATTTTGACTGCCTATCATTGTGAGCAGATGAGGTACCTCATACCCACACTATACTTCCCAACCCTTCTAAAGTGGTAATCCACTACCCATCCCACCTACACAATTTCTTAGTCAATCCCTATGCCACACCCATTTGTGCAAGACCTATTTTATTCACCAAACAGACTATCCTATTCCAGTTCAGTCACAGGCTTATTCTATACCATTAGAGGCAGGGCCACCAGTGAAAGTAGTCATGTCATATACTAGGTCTGCTGCACTTTCACAAGTGTTTTACATGAGCGCGACAAACAACCAGCTCTCTATCTGAATGAAAAGTCACCACTAAACTGTGGTCATGCACCCTCCACCCAAATGCTAACTTCTGTGAATTACATAGATGTGAACTATCCTTGTAACACATGCCTCAGTCTCTCGCGCACGTGTGTGTGTGTGTGTGAACATGCGCAATAGGAGAGGGAGAGGGAGAGGGAGAGGAAGAGGGAGAGGGAGAGAGAGAGAGATGCTAGATCACCACACTACATTGAGCTATTAATCACAATACAACACAAACAGTCCTTCCTATATGCTAAACTGCATACCTGGAAATAATCACTGTTTTCAATGGCATGTTCATTTTTGTTATACGCATGTATAACATTCCCCTTGAAACCATTCAGCTGTGAGCCTTCCCAATTAAGAAAATTGGATATAACTTGCACATTTTTTCGAAGTGCCCCATGGTACTTGAGGATGGCAGAAACTATGTCTCCCAGACCAGCTGAGAAAACTAATACTGGAATACTTGCTTCATCCAATGCTTTAAGCATCATGTCAGAGCCATCCCTAATAACAAATAAACACACACACTAAATTAGCACACTTACAAAGCAGTAACAGATGTACATGACAGTAGGTACTGGTTTAGACCCAAAAAAGAACCGTGTCGCTACAGTAGGTGCACAGCAGACAATAGAAAAATATGGATTTAAGATGGAATGAAGAGGTAGTGAATGAGATTCAGGTAAGAGAAGAAAGACAACAAGGTAGGAAACGGCCATATGCAGGCACTGAAGAGAGCCAACTTACAAAATATAACAACATTAATTCCAGGAAACGGAGATCCTGAGTTGTGATAGGCACAAGAAAAAGATTCACACAATTATAGCTTTCGGCCATTAAGGTCTTTTACACACACACACACACACACACACACACACACACACACACACACACACACACACACACAACTTGCACACGTCTGTAGTCTCAGACAATTGAAACCACATATTTCAGTTGTCTGAGACTGCAGACATGTGTGCAAGTTGCGTTTGCTTGAGTATGTGTGCGCGTGTGTGTATGTGTGTCTATTGCCAAAAAAGGCCTTAATGGCCAAAAGCTATAATTGTGTGAATCTTTTTGTTGTGCCTACCACGACTCAGCGTCTCCACTATATGATGAGTAGCAACTTTCCTTCTCTAATATTGTTACATTCCATCCTGGATTTTCCATTGTTTAATTCAAGGAAGGGAATAATAAACAAAAATGAAAAAAAGGCATCCACCCGTGTCTGCAGCATGAGTGGTTGTTCATGTGTAATTGCTAATGACAACAGAAGAGAAGAGAGAAGAAAGGTGTGCGACAACTTGGAGGCAATAATATCTATGGGTAACAAGCAGGCTGATCAGATAAAGGAAAGCATGACAGAGGGGAAGCAAACAAAATAAGGACTTGAAAGGCAATTCACAACACTGAGAAAGCTGTTCTATAATTTCTGTGCGGCAGTCTAGGCTAGTACATTTATAAAAGCTTGCTAATTGAGAGGGCTGCAGTTCAGAGGTGGAAGTTTATGAAAAGGACTGACAATTTATTCTATAATTTAAATTTTTATTCTCATCTGTTATTAATTACCTGTAATACATATATTAATTTCTGAGAAATTACCTGAGGGGAACTCTAGTCTGTGCAACAACATCATGAATCTCTTGACAGTCAAAGTCATAACCTCTAAGGAGATCCTGAGCTTTGATATACCATTCCAACATGTATTCCATTTTCTGTTCTCTGGTCAACTTTGGGTCAATCTCTAGTGCTCGATAATATCTGTAAAGAGCACTGGAATCTGCTTTATAACTACTAGGCAACTGCTTGCACTCTCCAAAGATACCTGACAAATGATAAACATATATTAACATTTTATTTATTCTCAAGGTCCAAAAGAGAAAAGTACTTCCCTAACAAATTGACTTCTTATTAAAAGTTTTATGAACACCTTGCCTCGCATGAAACTAATATTCTTGAATGATGTCGCCTTCACAAACACCATACAGCTACACCAATAATTTAGTTACCAATATTTGGACCTGCTTCAGGACAAACTCATTAACAACAACCAGACGTGAAAATATAAAGTAAATACTGCTAACACTGCAGATTTTTATGCTTGATGTTTGCAGATTTTAATTCTTGACTGTTGATAATAGGTTTATTCTGAAACAGGTTCATTAATCGTTAAATCAGTTATGTCATTCAAGAAACATTATTAAAATTAAATATAATCCAGTTAATTAAGTGAGGATTATAGCCCTGTAACTTATTTCTTAAATACATATTAAAGATTGTAGAAATGTGGGAGGGGAGACAGAGGAGGGAATGGTTAAATACTTTATTCACCAACTGGACTACGACAAAAATTACCTAGTCAGGAGTGAATGGGCAGATACAAAAGAAACAATAGTGGTGGAGGTCGGGAGGAGTAATATCCAGCTCAGGAAAAGCACTGATTGTTTTTGATTTACATGATTGCAACACCAGGACAAAATGTAACTACTGCACTTTCAATAGAAATGAATGTGTCTGGTAAGTCCAACAAGATGCCAAACTCACTAAAATCAAGTATGAGGAATGATTTAACAAATAAATTAAAAATCTCCTTAGTTTGATTTTTTAAAATATTCTTTCACAGAATTTTAAGTGTGAATCCTAACAATTGGTGCTGTTTTATATAATACTGATGTATTATATGACACTTTTTATGTTGGCAAACAGTTAGAATAAGCAGAAGACCATGAATTGCAATGTAATAAACATGCCCGATAAATCCAATTGTTTTACGCAGGTTATGCTTGGAGTATAATTATTGCAATTATGTTATTTATGATATTTGCAAATGCCATTAGTTTAATAACTCCTTGGAAACAGAAAGTAAACAAACATTTTTTTTTCACATTGCTATAGAAATCACTGGCATTTATACAGATAGATGCCCATAAATAGCTCATTGAAATCATGGAATCTTTAGTATTCATTTACAGGGTAAATGGGTAAGAAAGCATATATATTCCAAATTAAGATTTATACTTACCAAAACTTGTGAGACATCGATTTCCATTGACATGTTGTTTTGTCAGTGTTTGGTCAAAATCAAGTATTACCTGAAACAATATTCACAGCTCTCTTACTATACTTGCCAAGTGCTTCCTATAATTACAACAAACTATTGCACAATGTGTGTGCAGAGGCTTAAGCATTTTTCAACATTTTATTTTTTGATTCATAACAATTAATCAAGTACTATCTTAGAAAATCCGCCTTTACAGCTATATCTACGCACATACTCTGCAAGCCAACATAAGGGACATGGCAGAGGGTAGTAGTACCAGTGTACTGTGTGTATGCAAACAATCAAATTCAAATTCATCCATCCTTTTCTCCATTTTGCTATGATTATAAGATGGATTCATTATGAACTTCATTACCTTATATTCTCTGCCAGTATGACTTTGCCACTATAACATCTTTCCCACCACAAGGGGAAGAAACTTTGGTGTCAGATATTCATTTTAAATACAATGGTGCCACCATAACAATTAACGCAATTGTCTTGTCACCAGCTTTAAGCTAGATTTATAACTGGAGTGATGTTTCTTTCAGTTTCTGTTAACTACTAATTTCTCAGAACTGGCAGTAAAATGAAACAATATTGTTTTGAAAGTATGCCATTACTACTTTATGATAAACTTGGTTATCTTGTTTCCCTTGACTATGTGTTGCAAGCAACACAAGAAATGAGAAAGAGACAGACTCATCTCCTGTACAATGCACTGCTTTCAATTTTCTTTACAAACCTAGGTCACATGCATCAGAGCATTCCTGAAATAAGGAAAAAAGTTTCAAGCAACCGCATGGAAAACTGGATGGAAAGCTACAGAGCGTCACTCACATTAATAATGGTGTATGCTAAAGCCACAGAACGTTACATCTCACCAACTGAAGTTTTATAAATCAGAATCCTGAATTACCTTTATGTCAGTCAGCAAGAACAACTTCAGAATTGCTTCAATTCATTGTCAGTTCTGACTTCCCCATCAAGTAATGATAGCTAGATGATTTCCTTCGATTTCCTTGTCACACTGCTTTAGGATGATGCCACTGTTATGGGGAAAGGCTCGCTAGATAATAGCACTGAAATGACCTTTTGTGCTGAACAGTGCTGCAACCTGAATGCACCAGTAGCAAAACATAGTATATGACAGTAAAATCCAAAGCAGCTGCACAGCCAAAATTAACTTATCATATGGGACAGAGTTTGCAACCATTCACTGGAACCACTTCATGATTGAAGAAATGTGAATTTTACTCATTGATGTCACTTTCTGAAGCCACAGCACTTGCATTAAAATAGGAAATGACACTGGCAGGTGCTCTGAGTTGGCAGTCTTCTGTGATGCAAAGTAAGACCAGCTTCTGTCAGCAGCCACTCACTGGGCCACCTGAGACTACACCTGTACATTAGATTTACTACAATGTAACTAAAAAACCAGACATACTATTAAGCACTGTCAGGAGCAGTTTGCCAGAAAGCAGATGTCAGGAAATAGTTTAAGTAAATGCACAATACGCAATATGACCAGGAGTGAAAAGAAGTGAAAAGAAGTTTAATATATATATATATATATTTTTTTTTTTACCGAGGAGTCGGTGCTTGCAATTTTTCAATATTTTCACCATTCATTGGTCAGGTAGTTCTTGGTGTCCATAAAACGACCATGACATGACCTACCCTACGCAAGGGTATCTGAAAATTAGTGAGGGAGTGTAAGGCTGCTAAGACAGATCTTAACTCTTGGAAAGGGCTTTTTCAGTTAACGTATGAGCATAATCCCATGGAAAAGACATTCATTGATTACAATGGGCCATTGCTGCAGATCCGCAACAGGAACTGCTATATTTTCTTTGTTATAGACATATTTTCCAGGTTTTGTGGCTCAGTCTGAGTTATTTGTGTAAAACCTTTTCCATCTTTGGCCCTCCCAGAACCTTGGTTAGCGATAATGCTCAGGCATTTTTATACAAAGACTTCAAGAAGTT
This sequence comes from Schistocerca gregaria, assembly GCF_023897955.1. Lineage (NCBI taxonomy): Eukaryota > Metazoa > Arthropoda > Insecta > Orthoptera > Acrididae > Schistocerca > Schistocerca gregaria. Next base: position 663,256,080 of record NC_064922.1, read on the forward strand.
CTGTTTTAAAAATGCAGTAAAAGATTGCATGACGATTCAATGCTATTCCCAGCCCTCATTTGTGGAGAGGGTCAACCATAACCTCAAATCTTACACTGATAATTTTCCATGCACACACCCAAAACAAATGGGATATTCCATCCCCTGGTTGAATCTAGCATTTAATTCAGTCCATCATGAAGTTGTCAGGGTAACCCCCCCATCCATGGTTTTCAGCTGCCCCCTCGATTCTCCCTGGGTCAATTTGTGATCCATAAACAATCCCCTTCCATACAAAATCACCCCTGAAATTATCCAAAAAGATTGGCAATGAGCCACGAGCAATATTGTTCTTGCACAACAGAGACAGGCGCAGCATTGTTATAAGAGTCAGTGCATATTTAAGGTAAAGGTCAGTGACCAAGTCTTTATCTGCAAGTCTGTCGTATGAGCACAGGATGTTGCAATTTTGTGCAAGTTATCACACTGCTTTGAGGGACCTTTTGTGAGGTGAGTAAAGTACGGAATCCAGTCAGCCTCTTGGTCTGACACCTCATTACAGGCAAGACACTGAGGGTACATGTCACTCAGCTGAAAGGTGGCATCAAACTATAGTTGTTTCTAAGTCCTTCCCTGAGGGAGTGCAGGGCTTTCTAGCTTTGGATGGGTAAGGAAGAGCCATGCAGGTTCCTACTGATCTTGTTTCCTTTGACTGACAGCCAAGCCGGGTGGACTAGAGGGCATGTGTGGAGAGCAGAAGGCAGTGTAAGAGGACAGCGTTCGGACTGGAGAGCGGCAATTGTGGAGTTACGACTTGGCCAGCCATCAGGAAGCAAGTTGCAAAACTGAGCGCTAGTGCAGCAAGCTGGGGTTAGTTGTTGTGGAATGGCTGTGGAATTGGGTTTTAGGCAGCTGGCTGCCGAGGATTGTACACCAAGTCTCCTATATGGTTACTGGGATGCATCATGCAGCTCTAGTCTCTGGAATGTCTTGCTCTGGATTTCATGCACTTTGACGTTATCTGCATGTACCAGGAATGTGCATGTAGTAATCAACCTGGCTATTTTTCATTACTACAGCTTGTGCTATTGCATTGTAAGAAACACTACAAATTTAAAATGTAATTGATTCTGCTTGTCTTCACGTTCTGGTAGAAGTTAGCAGTTTGGGTGAATGCAACACAAGGCATATGCAATGGTAGCTTCCGAATGACTGGTATTTCGTAACTAACATTTGAACGTGAATCGAGACCAAGCTGTTGAGTGAACTTTCTTAGTGTTCATGTTCCGGTTTGACTGAGCCTAATAAGAGCAGTTTAAATACCTTCTCTTACACCATTCTGGAAAGCAAAAGCTGTTTCAATCTTTGGTTATCATAATCTTAAGAATTATGTGGCTTCCTCATACTGGGCAAATTCATTAGAATGCCTCTGCAGCACACAAAACTTTGTGGTTTCTTAAGTTGTAAAACTGTTGTGCAGCCTGAATCAGATTCTAGAGTCATTAGAGCACATTACTGTACCATTAAGCAGTTCAATTCATAAATGGCTTTTTCACTGAACTGTGGTTAACCAAATCAATATACATTTTACTGCATAGCTGCCCATTGCTGTCCTGAATTTCTTGTAGTTATTAAGCCTCAAGCAGGTATTTGTTCACAAGTTAACCTGTTTAATTATTCTCTTAAGGAAACTTAGTTGTAACAAAAACTTTTAAGATTTAAATTATTTATGGCCATTTCCAGTATCTAAAATTTCAAAATTTTTAAATATTTTCATGACTTTTCTACTGTGCTATGGTTTAAGATTTTAAAGTATTTTAGCTTTCTATTTTTTATGTTGGGGCTCTGTTTATATTTGAAATGTAATGTCAGCTTTTATTCTTGTAGTGATTTGATTGTAACTGCCCTTTTACCCTTGCTGTGGGTCTGTTGGGTGATCCTGTTATGGCAACTGGGCCCCCAGGTTGTGACCAACTGTGATTTAATCTTTTATTTTCTAAATTTTCTAAATTTTATTTCTCATTTTTTTGGAAAAAGTTTAAATCAAGATCTACATAATTTCATTATAAACAATGTGTACAGTAAATTTTTAAAATAATAACAACAACTGCTACTCACATACAGCGGAGATGTCGTGTCGCAGAAAGGCACAACAAAAACGACTGTTGGAAAGTTAGCTTTGGCCAACAAGGCCTTTGTCAGAAATAGATAAAAAACACACACACACACACACACACACACACACACACACACACACACACACACGACCACAATCTCTGGCAGCTGGAGCCTGACTGAATTTCTCATTGCTTAAACTTATGTTTGTTGAATTTGGTTATTTAATTATGAACAGTGTTTGAAAGACAATTTTTGTTTATTTGATGTGGGCTGCTCCTCCCATCGGACAGCTAAGTATGCTGATGCGAAAGTGGCCCATTCAGTTTATCAACAGACCTGCCCAAATTTTAAGTTGCTATGAGACAAATGTGGCTCATGTTTTTAAGATTTTGTGTTATGCCTGACCTTCAACTTAAAATGCTAACCCCAAGATTTTAGTGTGTGTAAAGGATGGTCAGCTCATCTAGTATACCTAATCAGCCAACAACCATGTCTGGATCCGTTGTTCGATGGCTGCTCTGATCATGTAGTCACATTTTAACAGCATGTCTTAAGACTAAGTGATACAGTTATGGGTTTTATGCACTTAGAGAGTAACTGTGTGCGTTAATGGGAGAAATATTGGGAGAGCAAATACGAGCTTAATCTAGCTTTCTGCATAACTGTATTTTATATAGTTTAACTACATTCATGTCAAACTACATGTGAGGACAGTAATCATGATGTTGAGCACCATAAACTGCGTAACCTATGTTGCAAAATAAAATTCTTTTCTGTGCCAATGTGACTATCACAGTTGATGCAGTTAGTGACCCTAAAAAAGATAGCTCCGACAGGGGAATCAAAGCCCCCTTATGCTAAATCCTGTCTGTTACAGCTTCTTTGACCAACCCTGGCAAATGAGCTACTACAAAACCTGCCATTTTCTACGGGGATCCTGACAATAATGCACCTTTTGCTATTCATGTTCACTCCCCTGCCGTAATGTGTGCAATCAATTTATGAGATTGTACAGTTTTCAGTATTGAATTAAGCATGGCACTTAAGATTTCAGATGGCTTAAACTTACTCATTATCTTATATTAATTTGGTATAGCTGATGTTTGTAGCACAGCTGTAAACTGTACATTGCATAAAACTATACTAGCCCCCCCCCCCCTCTCTCCTTCTGTGTGTGTGTGTGTGTGTGTGTGTGTGTGTGTGTGTGTGTGTGTGTGTGTGTGTGTTTGTGTGTTTTTTTTTTTTTTCCAACATGAGCAGGTGTCATTTGTCGGTGCTTCTTTTTTAAAGGTTTAATGATTTTATTTATGAAGGGTGTTTATCATTTGCACTGTGTGCTTAACTGAAGCCAAAGAGTGGTGCTTCTTAAGTAGAGACACACTTCACTCTTCATGGAAATTTTCAATCGTTACCCAGAGATACATGCTCAGGAGATGGGACATGAATAGGTTGAAAGAAGCAGAGGTTGTTGAGACTTTGAGAGGGAGCATTAGGCAATGGCTGACTAGAACAAGGGAAATCAATACAGTAAAAGATGATTGGGTGGATTTAAGAGATGAAACGGTGAAGGCAGCAGATGATCAAACAAGTAGAGAGTCAAAGCTTAATAGAATCCTTGGATAAGACAGGAGATAACTGAATTTAACTGATGAAAGGAGAAAATATAAAAATGCAGCAAATGAAGCAGGTAAAAGGGAACACAAATGTCTACAAAATTAGGCTAACACGAAGTGCAAATTGGCTAAGTAGGAATGAATAAAAGACAAATGTTAGGTCTTAGAAGTATATTTCACTAAGGGAAAAACAGATACCGCCTACAGGAAAATTTAAAGAGGACTTTGGAGAAAGGGAAGCAGCTCTAGAACACCAAGAGCTCATATGGAAAACCAGTCCTAAGCAAAGAAGGGGAAGCTGAAATGTGGAAGGAGTATATAGAGGTCTATACATGGGCGATGAATTTGGAAGGTAATATTATAGAAATGGAAGAGGACCAAGATAAAAATGAGAAGGGAGATATGATACTGTGAGAAAATTCAACAGGGCACTGAAAGACGCAAGTTGAAGCAAGCCCCCTGGAGAAGATGACTTTCTATCAGAACTATTGATAGCCTTGGGAGAGCCAGCCATGACAAAACTGTTCCACTTGGTGTGCAAAATGTATGAGACACGGACTTCAAGAAGAATATTATAATTCCAATACCATAGAAAGCAGCTGCTGACAAGTGTGAAAATTACCAACTATCATTTTAATAAGTAGTGGTTGCAAAATCCTGACACAAATTCTTTACAGAACAATGGAAAAACTGGTAGAAGCTGACCTCAAGGGAAGACCTGTTTTGATTTTGGAGAAATGAAGGAACATGTGAGGCAAACCTACATTTATAGCATTTGCAGATTTAGAGAAAGTTTTTGACATTATGGACTAGGATACTATCTGTGAAATTCGGAATGTAGCAGGGGTAAAAGACATGTAACAAAAGGCTATTTACAATTTGTATAGAAACCAGATGGCAGTTATAAAAGTCTGTGCATCAGATGGAAGGAGTGGTTGAGAAGAGAGTGGGAGAGGGTCGCAGTCTATTCCCAATGTTATTCAATTTGTACATGGAGCAAGCAGTAAAGGATACCAAAGAAAAATTTGGAGTAGGAATTAAAGTTCAGGGAGAAGAAAAAAAAAATCTTGAAGTTTGCTGATGACACTACCATTCTGTCACAGACAACAAAAGACTTGGAAGAGAAACTGAACAGAATGGAGAATGCATTTGAAGGATGTTATGAAATGAACATCAACAAAAGCAAGACAAGACTAATGGAATGTAGTTGAATTACATCACATGATGCGGAAGGAATTAGACTAGGAAATGTGACATTCAAAGTAGTGGGTACGTTTTGCTATTTGGACAGCAAAATAGTTGATGATGGTTGACAGGACATAAAATGTAGATTGGAAATGGCAAGGAAAGCGTTTCTGGAGAAGATAAATTTGTTAACGCTAAATATTGATTTAAGTGTTAGGAAGTCTTTACTCAAAGTATTTGTGTGGAGTGCAGCCACATATGGAAGTGAAATGTGGACAATTAACAGTTTAGACAGGAAGAAAACAGATGCTTTCAAATGTGGTGCTACAGATGAATTCTGAAGATTAGATGGTTGATCATGTAAGCAATGAGGAGGTACTGAATAGAACTTGGAAGACAAGAAATTTGTTGCATAACTTAACTAAAAGAAGGGATTGGCTGATAGGGCAAAGGACAATAAACAGTTTAGACAAGATGAAAACATATGCTTTTGAAATGTGGTGCTTCAGCCAAATGCTGAAGGTTAGGTGGACAGATCATGTAATCAATTATGAGGTACTGAATAGAATTGGGGTGACAAGAAATATGAGGCACAACTAAAAGAAGGTATAGGACACATTCTGAGGCCTCACGGGATCACCAATTTTGTACTGGAGGAGAGTGAGAGGGGGAGGAAGACCAATAGATTAATGCAGTACAAAGATTCAGAAGGATGTAGGTTGCAGTAATTATTTGGAGAGGAAGAAGTTTGCACAGGATAGAATAGGGTGCAGAGATGCAATACACCAGTCTTCAGACTGCAGGCCACAACAATAACAGATTGATATACCTCTTACTCTACCTCTCACGCAATAATGATAGCACCCAAAAACCAACCAAACAGACAGGGTTGCCATAGCAGGGGATGTTATAAAGTGGTTATTCCTTAACACCAAAGACACCACCTACTGCAAATTACTAGTAGTTCATACATTTGACTGTTTAATGGGTTCATATGGATTATAAATATTGAACACTAATAGTTCCCTGACAAACCCACTATCTCTTTATATCAAAATAGAACAACAGACTGGTATCTATCAGAAATGTATTGAAAAATACAGATGGCATAAAGTTAAAGGATCACATGGATGTACAAAAATAGGGTAGACATCTTAAAAAGGGGGAAATTAATGATTAAAACATATCTGTGTCCTGGAAGAGATTTGTACAAAACTGACACAGCTGACAAAAACAACACACAACAAACATATACATATTAAATAGGCAGTTATAAGCTGCACATACATACCTGTAATTTATCCTTCCCATCACTGATAAGCCTGTTGACCATCTCCTCCACATGATTTTTGTCCTTAATGTGAACAGATCTACTTAATAAGGCCTTTACCTGCAAAAAATAAATGTATCATCTATTTTCCATGTAAGTAACCCAAAATAAAATTAGCTGCTGCATGTAAATGAAAGATGGATTACACACAGTGCACAACTCCTTGTGTGCAGCTGGATAACAAGTTAAAATAGAGTCAATACACAAATAAACTTATCAAAATGTTAAGATCAATATGATTTGCTATTAAAAGTATATCTTTTTACATTTACTTAAAGGCATATGTGTGTGCTTATTTTCATCCCTGTCTCCACATTCTCTTACAGAATTATTGTGGAGCAGTGAACTTAAAACAAATTAAGTATTAGGCTGGTCCATAAGATTGTAGCATTTTAAATTTGCATATTGGTATTACAGTTGCTATGGGTTTGTTTATCAATTGTCATTTTGTATTTGTAGTTCACTGTTGCTATTTCAGTTTACATTTTGTCATTGGATACAGTGAATGGAGTGTGAAGTAGAGAAATCACGAATTTCTGACATCCTTCTGTTTGAGTTCAATAGAGGAGTGACAGCAATGGAGGCAACCAGAAGAATTGGGTTTGTGTATGAGGATAACACCACTACACAGACCACGGCAAAAAATAGTTTTCTCATTTTAAGGAGGATCTTTTTGACATTAATGACATTCAAAAAGACCTATGAAAATAGTTTAAATGCTAAATCCACAATGATCTGCATTAGTGAACTACAGAACTGGCAAATGCGATGAACTGTGATCATTCCATCTGTGAAATTTGCTTGCAATGGGGAAGATTAAAAAATTGGTTGTATGGGTGCTGCATGCTCTAAGCCAAAATCACAGAAAACAGTGTGCATCTCTGCTTCCTCGTCATCAACTGGCTCACGAGCAGTACAGACTATTCCTATTGTATATAATTACTGGTGACAAGAAATTGTGTTTTTATGCTAACATAAGGAAGAGAGAGGAATGGCCAAGCCTAAACAAAGCAGCAATTCCCCATACAAAGACCTATGAGCATCTACAAAAGATAATGTTTGGTATCTGGTGAAACAGTGACAGTTTGTTATACTATGAATTACTTGGCCGAGGTGTGACCTCCACTGCTGACATTTACTGCCAACAACTGAGATTTCTTGCAGACACAACCCTAGAACCACAACCAGTAAGACTGTATGAAGTGACTTTACTCCACTATAATGCCTATCTGCATTCTGCTAGACTGACAAGAAAATGCTAAGCAGGAGTTGGGATAGGAAGTCACTCCACAACACCTTATTCATCTGATATTGCACCCTCAGATTGTCACCTTTTCCACTCTCTATTGAACAACCCTCAAGAAACTTTCTTGGATAAAACACACACAGCTCAACAAGTTCTTTGCCTCAAAACCACATGATTTCTACAGTTGTGGAATTAAGAAGTTACCCCAGCAATGGCAGGCTGTTGCAAATGGTGGAGGAGAATATATTGTTGATTACTCAAGAACCTGTTATGCATATCTGCTGTGTTTATTAAACTTATGGAGAAACGCTGGGAGCTTAAGCACAATGTGATACTTTATATGCAATATTGTTACAGGTCACTTCTGGCCAATAAACAGATGATCACATATCTTGCAGAAGCCTTTTCAAGTGATCCGAATTCTTGCACTCACTTTCCAGTACATTAAAAATATCTCAATAATTTTTTTTAACTGATAGTGAAAATTACTGTTAGCAAACTATGACACACACAAACACAATTTCAGGCTTAAAACTAATTTTCATACTGGCTTAGCTTCCTTGTCTAGGATTCAGAATGGAGTTATGTACTCTGGTACAAAGAAATTCAACAAGCTACCATCTAACAAAGCAAGACATTGTAAATCTCAAAAAATTCGATAGAAAATTAAAAAATATTCTTCATGAGCCACTCTTTCCACAAATCAACTGTGTATCCAGATTAAAGTGTTTGTAAGTACTGTTACTTACATGGAAAACAGCAGTGTCCATTGTAAAGATGCATGAAAAGTAGTAACCTATTGCAAATAAGCCTTCGTAATTGCAAGTTTAGGTAAATATTTTCTTTGAAAAATATTAGTATCATCAAGTAAACATTAAACCACCAATAGAAGATCAACATCTGCTTTCTTCCAAATAGCTGGCTACTTTAAATGTAGCTGACGTAGGCTTGAATAGGATTAAGCAGTGTAAAGATATACTGCCTACAGTACACAGACTAAGTTTCTATGATCTGTTTGTCTGTTGTTAATGTATTCTTCGATTCATTTCATATCCCTGAAGTTTCTTTTTCTTAATGGTATCTATGGAACATGGTAAAATGAAAGAAAGAAAGGTGCAGTGGCTACAAACTGGCAAAGAAAATGACTATTTTGTCATAACAATAACTGTATTTATTGGGCGTACATTTTAACACATTTCTGCAAATAATAACATCATGTATCAAAAAGTTCCCTGAACTGCACAAGCTTACAAAATACATTTATTAAAAAAATTATATATATACGACTTTTAGAAAGAACTACCAAACCAGAGTTGAGATTAAATGTAAATAGAAACCAATGTAAATGTGAAATTCTCTAAATTCTCAACATTATTTAAACTGAACTTTGCAAAGACATTCACAAAAGTAGCCAAATCAGTATCAATGTCTCACAAAAACAAATAGATAACAGCAGGTATTAAGAAGTCCTCCCAAACCCTAAATGGATATCAGTGAGCATTGTGCAGCTGTGATAACAATGATTACCAAATTACAAAGGACAATTAAACCATGCAGAAAGTTATATATATATATGTTCAGTAAATGTGAGAAAAAAATCACTGCCATATCTCAATGAGGAACTTGAAACTTTCAGCACAAGGCAGCAGCATGTAGAAGAACTCTGAATTTACTGGAATAGATGACCATGCAACTGGATAGATATGCACCCAGTAGAACAGTTTATAATGGGAGGAACTTACATGGTATACAATCACTGTCAAGAAACTGAGCTTACTGAAAATAGTGGTAAAACAAAAGTGCAGAGCTGTAGATAGATAGATGCTGAATGAAAAACATTTGACTGTGAAGAGAACAATGCGTAATGACTTCAATGACTACAGCAGCAGAATATTGTCAAGTGGTTTTTCACAAAACCCAAAGAAATTCTGGTCATATGTAAGGGCTGTTAGGGGCACTAAAGTTACTGTCTACAAAAGCAACAGCTGAAACACTTAATTCTGTTTCTAAATGTCCCTTTAGAAAGGGAAACCCAGGAGAATTGCACCAATTTCATTCTCGTGCCACTGAAAAGACAAATAAAATAAGTATTTAATACTAGTGTTGTCAGGAAACAACTGAAAGCATTAAAACTGAACAGAGCTCCAGAGACCAAATGAATTCCTGTCAGATTCCATAGTGAATTTGCAACTGAGTTAGTCCCTCTTCTAACTACAATCTATCGTAGATCCCTCAAACAAAAAACTGTGTCCAGGTAAAAAAAAAAAAAAAAAAAAAAAAAAAAAAAAAAAAAAAAACACAGGTCACACCTACCTACAAGATGGGTAGTAGAAGTGTCTCACAAAACTACCGTCCAATATTATTGACATTGATCTGTTGTAGAATCTTAGAACATATTCTGAGCTCAAACACAATGAGGTATCTTGAACAGAATGACCTCCTCAATGCCCACCAGCACAGATTTCAAGAACACAAGTGCATGAAATTCAACTCACGCTTTCCTAACTTGACATTTGAAAGCCTTGGATCAAGGTATTCAGTAGATGCAGTACTCCTAACTCTCTGAAAATCATGTGATTCAGTACCACAGGATATGTCGGATGTCAACAACTACCGCCCAATCTCTCTTCTGACAGCTCTATCAAAAATTGTTGAGAAAGTAATGTATTCAAGAGTAGCCTCCCATATTTGTAAAAATAAAGTACTAACAAAATGTCAGTTTGGTTTTCAGAAAGGCTTTTCAACAGAAAATGCTATATATGCTTTCACTGATCAAATATTAAATGCTCTGAATAACCGGACATCACCCATTGGTATTTTTTGTGATCTCTCAAAGGCCTTTGATTGTGTAAATCATGGAATTCTTTTAGATAAGCTAAATCATTATGGTTTGAGTGGGGCAGTGCACAAATGGTTTAATTCATACTTAACTGGAAGAATGCAGAAAGTTGAAATAAGTGGTTCGTGTAATGTTAAAACAACAGCTGATTCCTCAAACTGGGGTGCTATCAAGCACGGGGTCCCACAGGATTCGGTCTTAGGTCCTTTACTGTTCTTGATATACATTAATGACTTACCATTCCACATTGATGAAGATGCAAAGTTAGTTCTTTTTGCTGATGATACAAGTATAGTAATAACATCCAAAAACCAAGAACTAAGTGATGTAATTGTAAATGATGTTTTTCACAAAATTATTAAGTGGTTCTCAGCAAACGGACTCCTTTTAAATTTTGATAAAATACAGTATATACAGTTCCGTACAGTAAATGGCACAACTCCAGTAATAAATATAGAATTTGAACAGAAGTCTGTAGCTAAGGTAGAATTTTCAAAATTTTTAGGTGTGTCCATTGATGAGAGGTTAAACTGGAAGCAACACATTGATGGTCTGCTGAAACGTCTGAGTTCAGCTACGTATGCTATTAGGGTTATTGCAAATTTTGGTGATAAGAATCTCAGTAAATTAGCTTACTATGCCTACTTTCATTCACTGCTTTCGTATGGCATCATATTCTGGGGTAATTCATCGTTGAGTAGAAAAGTATTCATTGCACAAAAACGTGTAATCAGAATAATTGCTGGAGCCCACCCACGGTCATCCTGCAGACATCTATTTAAGGATCTAGGGATCCTCACAGTAACCTCACAGTATATATATTCCCTTATGAAATTTGTTGATAATAATCCAACCCAATTCAAAAGTAATAGCAGTGTGCATACCTATAACACCAGGAGAAAGGATGATCTTCACTATGCAGGGTTAAATCTGACTTTGGCACAGAAAGGGGTAAATTATGCTGCCACAAAAGTCTTTGGGCACCTACCAAACAGCATCAAAAGCCTGACAGATAGCCAACTAACATTTAAAAATAAATTAAAAGAATATCTAGATGACAACTCCTTCTACTCATTGGCTGAATTTTTAGATATAAAGTAAATAAAAAAAAATAAAAAGAAATTAAAAAAAACTTAATCATTAGTGTCATACAATATTTTGTGTAATGTAATTTCTTGTACAGACATCTTTTATTAACCTGACACGTTCCACATCATTACGAAGTGTCGTATTCATGATCTATGGAACAAGTATTAATCTAATCTAATCTAATCACTTTATCATCAAAAGTACAATTGTGTGGGGTATCTGGCAACATTTGTAAATAGATCTGAGGACTTTTCCACAGGGAGGACACAGCATGATATCTTGGATGGAGAGTCATTGTTAGATGTAGAAGTAACTTCAGGTGTGCCCCTGGGAAGTGTGTAGGGACACTTGCTGTTCATGATGTATAATAATGACCTTGCAGACAATGTTAATGTTTTTGCAGACAGTGCCGTTATGTATAATGAACTACTACCCGAAAGAAGCTGCATAAATATTCAGTCAGATCTTAATACGATTTCAAAATGGTGCATAGGATGGCACCTTGTTCTAAATGTTCAGAAATGTGAAACTGTGCACTTCACAGAACGGAAAAATGTAGTATCCTATGACTATAATATCAGTGGCTCACTGTTACCATTGGCCAACTCGTACAAATACCTGGATATAATTTGTAGGGATGTGAGATGGAATGATCACACAGGTTCAGTCATGGATAAGGCAGGTGGCAGGCTTCAGTTTTTGGTAGAATACTGGAAAAGTGTAATTAATCTACAAAGGAGACTGCTTACAAATATCACTTTTGACAGGTTCTAGTACACTGCTCACATGTGTGTGACCCATACCAGATAGGAGTAACAGGGGATATTCAACTTATAAAGAGAAGGGCATCATGTCACAGAGATATTGCAGGGACTGAACTGGAACTCTCTTGAAGATAGATCTAAACTATCCCGAGAAAGTCTGATAATGAAGTTTCCAGAACCAGCTTTAAAAGATTACTCTAGGAATATGCTATTACCCTCTACACATCACTCAGTAGGGATTATGAATATAAGATTAGAATAATTAATGTACGCACAATGACATTCAAACAATCTTTCTTCCTGGACTCCATGTGTGAATAGAACATGAAGAAACCCTAATAACTGTCACAGTGGGACATACCCTCTGCCATGCACCTCCCAGTGGTTTGCAGAGTGTATATGTATATGTAGATGTAGATGTAGAAGTGCCTCAGTTCCATGATAGAGTCATAAAGAGCCACAGTCTTGAATTTCTATTGTAGGTATAAAAATATTTATAGGAATGTGCTGATTGCTGCAAAAAAGTAAACGACAAAATAATATACAATGCAGAGAATAAAGGCAAAGCAGTCTAAGATGTCATAAGAAAAGAAGATGGAGATATAAACAAAGGCATAACAACATACTGACAGCAGAGGGGGATAAAGTAATAAATGATCCACGCTACCTGGCAAACTACATGTATGGAAATTCTTCAAGTATTACAGAGATGATACAGCAAAAACTCACAAAACAAATATGAGACCTGTAAATAATGTTTTTGCTACCAACAACAAAGCATGAAATCAGTAAAACTGTACAAAAGCTTAAAAAAAGGTAAATTCAGCAGGCTTACATGAAGTATTAATGTGTGTGCTGAAATAATGGATAGAGAGAATACAAGCTACCTTAAAAATCACAACGAAGGATTCCTTCACATCTGATAATTTTTCACAGTACAGTATTAAAAATTTAAAACATGCGAGAGTTGTACCACTCCTAAAGAAAGGTAACAGGATTACAGAATTGTCAGATTCCACCCATCTGCTTTGACCCATGACATCACCAATATAGTGAAAACAACCATTCTCAACATCTGCAATATGGCACCTATGACATCATTACATAAACACGACAACAAACACAAAAATACATATAAAAACAACAAACACATCTCCCTCAAAAACTAACAAGATCAGTGTAGTGAAATTGGGGTTTTTTGGGTGGGGACAAACTGTACACACACACACACACACACACACACACACAACCTGAAGCCAATCGATAGCACAAAATAAAAACCAACAACACCCAAAAATTATAATTATACCGCAACTATCGACACCACAAAACCAACACCAAAAATTGGAATCCGACACATTCCTTGACCTATATAGGTTAACTACACCTGACGATACCAAAACACAAAGAGCTACGATGACACATTGGAGTAGGACACTTCCCTTGACCTAAATAGGTCACAATACCAAAATGCATCTACAACTAAAACATTGGAATCAGATACTTCCCGTAAGTTACATAAATCAACCAGAAGTGACAATACCAAAACATGACACCTACACCTGTGATAGTGAATAGTGTTTTATTTGTCTCATAACACACAATTTCTAATCATATGATTAGAGTACAGGAGACACGTCAAAGAAATGGATAACGCTACTTAGGCCTAATTGGTACAAAGAATTTTAACATTAATATGTGAAGGACAGCTACATTTACACACAAGACTATATGTAAATTTATCCTCCTCAAATGTTAAGTTCATCCTTCATGAACTCCTCAACAGTGTAGTAGCAGTGTTTGACAAGTATATCATATAGCTTTGTTTTCAGTGTCTCTGGGTTCATACACAGAACATTCTTTCCTTTTAGTTTGCTATGAATTTTCATTGCATATACTGAGGAGACTGCGCATATAGGTTTAAGCAATGAGTGGGAAGCATAAAATTGTCTTTGTTTCTCGTGTTATATGCGTGATTGAAATAGTTTTTCTCGAATAACTCTAAATTGCTATGTAGAAAGAAGATAATATCATAGATGTATAAGGAGGGAACTGTTAATAACTGTAGTTTTTCAAATAGTTGGCGACATGATGTCCTTGGATGGGCAGTACACATGTTCCTTATTATTCTTTTCTGTAACTTTAGTATTGGCATAATTTCTCCTAGAAATAATACCATACTTTACAACTGATTGAAAGTAGCTGTGGTATGCAATTTTCCTTGTATTCATGTCTGTTGCACCAGCTAATATTTGCATAGGAACTGCAAAGCTACATAATTTGTTTAACAGGTAGTCAACATGTTTATTCCAATTTAAATTTTCATTTAGGTTTAACCCTAAAAACTTCACAGAATCTACTTCTTCTGTATCCTGATTTTTATGAGTTATTTTAATTTCTTGGGGCTTTGACTGTTTTGTTCTGAACTGGATTTTGGGGATGTTCAATCTTAATCCATTCAGTTGGAACCATGTTTCTAGTTTGTTCATTCTGTTTATTATGTAGAGAGGGATGTTTCTGGCTCCTGTTTTTCAATTAATACAGATGTGTCATCTGCAAATAAAATCGATGGAGCATTCATATTGTCTGTAAATCATTAACATAGAACAAGAACAAAATAGGTCCTAGAATCGAGCCTTGAGGGACACCTTGGGCTACTGTTTTCCATTTTGAATAGTAATTTGCTGCATTTGATGAGACAATCACTCTTTGTTTCCTATTTGCTAAGTATGAAATAAGCCAATTTAGAACATTACCCTTGATCCCATACTTGTCAAGCTTATAGATGAGCAGTGCATGATTTACAGAGTCAAAAAAGATCACAAAAGATTCCTGCAACTTTATTATGGTTGTCCAATGATGTGCTGATCTTGTCGATAAACTTGTTAATTGCACCAGTAGTACTTTTGCCAAGCCGGAAACCAAATTGGTTTTCCGTAGTAATATCATATTTCTCCATAAAATTTCGAATTTTATTAGCAGCAGGATTTTCAAAGATTTTTGATAGG
This sequence comes from Schistocerca gregaria, assembly GCF_023897955.1. Classification (NCBI taxonomy): domain Eukaryota; kingdom Metazoa; phylum Arthropoda; class Insecta; order Orthoptera; family Acrididae; genus Schistocerca; species Schistocerca gregaria. The sequence goes on from NC_064922.1 coordinate 663,271,251, forward strand.
ACTGGAAGGAGGGAGATGGGACGGTAATTCCCCATATCCTCTCTTGACCCTTTCTTGAGCAACGGTTTTACTTCTGCATACTTCAGCACCTCTGGAAAGCTTCCTTGTTCAAACGATTGGTTTATTATTTTAGATAGTGGGTATCCTATTATTTTACACACAAATTTAAGGACTTTTGCTGGTATTCCATCCCAACCAGCAGAATTTTTGTTTTTTAGTTTTAATATATTTTTTTCTACATCTATTGTTGAAACTGTTTTGAATTTTGTGAGGCATTCAGAATTATGATTTAGTCCAAAGAGGAATACACTGTTCTCATAATCTGCAACATTAACCTCTGGTTTCACTACATTAATGAAGAACTCATTGAAGCATTCTGAAATTTGAGCCGATTTACAATGATCTCATCTTCAAGTTTAATTGTACTAATTCTATGTCTAGAGGCTTTGATACCCAATTCGTGTTTTACAACTGACCACACTGCCTTTCATTTATTCTCATGTTTTAAGATTAATTTATTATTTGTCATTTGCTTTGCTGCTTTGACAACTTTCTTAAATGTACTTTTGTATCATTTAACATAATCAATAAATTCAATTTTTTTATTATGTCTTAGTTCCTTATGTAGCTGCCTCTTCTTAGCACTGGAGATTTTTATACCTTTAGTGATCCATTTTAATTTTGTCATTTTATTAAAATAAATTTTTTGTGGAAACATTTCATTGAAAACACTTAGAAAATCCCTTAGAAATGCTTCAAAATTTTCCGTTCATGAAATATTTTTATAAAGTGCCATTCTGTCTCCTGGAGCTTATCATGGAATAGAGTCAAAGTTTCTTAGTTGAAGATCCTTTTTACATAAACTTTTTTACAAGAGACTTCTCTAACTGCTCTGCGTAGCTCAATGAATAATGCTGAATGATCAGAAATTCTTAGATGTAGACAAAATTTATATCCATCTTCAAATACGTAATTCGTTAAAATACTGTCAATGCATGTAGCTGACTGAGCATTTTCTGTTGTAGACTCAGAAAAATTTAATTTGAAGCCATATTTTTTTATTAAGTTTGTAAATATTGATACCTCAGATGTTTCATTCAACACGTTGATGTTGAAATCAGCACAAACCACAATTTTTTTCCTCTTTTCTTTACTGAGGTATTCTAACAAACTCTGAAATTTACGTAGGAAATGCTCAGTTGTCACCTTCCCTGGGATTTTTAAATTGATATTATAACAACATTTAAGTCCTTTAACTCAACACAGCAACATTCAAAAATACATTCTTCATTAAAACAATTGAAGTCACATCTTACGTGGTAAACTAAATCAGAATGAATGAGTATGCATGAACCTCCTCGTGACTTATTTATCCTACAAAAGCTGGTAGCTACCTTGAAGTTTTCAGTTTTATTTAAGCTTTTTATGGTATCACTACTAAGCCAGTGCTCATTTAAACAAATTAATTTACCATTTAGAAATTCAGATAAAAACCTTGTAGCTCATCTAACTTAGAGCTTCTGTCACATGAGTAGTCAGCACTTAAAACATTTATATTACAATGCATTATATAGTTACTACTAAGATCACCAATTTTATTTTTTAAAGACCAAATATTTAATAATGAGCCATCCTCACAAAGGGGTAGGTCTGGATTCTTCTGTAGCAGCCCATCAGCTTGCTCACTTGGCTTGTACATTTCTTTGTCACTTTGATATTGTGTACTTACATCCATAGTTACATTCTTGATGGTGCTGAAGTGATTTCCCTGGTGCCAGCCATAAAAAATCACTGTTCCTCTCTGGAGCTTACCTTGTTCTGGAAGACACACGTACAGCAGCTTGTTTGTCTTGCAGTATTTTTGGGGCTTGCAAAATTTGTGCTTCATATCTTTTTGGCTTGAACCATTTCGTAATTTGTGTTTGTTTCCCAGCTTGAATGTTACTTTCTGGCCTACTGGTTTTAAACCATTTAATGATTTGACACCGATTGATGGCTACATTGTTCACTGCATGAAAAGAACGCTTTGTTACTTGTGATCGATTTCCACTTGTCCTGGGTACTTCATTGCACCGCGAAATACGAGTAAAACTTTTTTTCTGTAAGTACCTCCTTTCCTAATGCATTCAAATGAAGACTGTGAACTGTATGGAGCCTTCGCTCCAAACTGTTTATGTCAATAACACCAAACCAACAACTCATGAAAAACCTCACAAAGCATCACAACTCGTGAACAATAGACACAAAAAAAATGACTACTTACCACGAAAAAATTCCGGCACTACACATTAGGTCAGCCACCACAATCAAATGCAATCACAGCCTCAAACAGAGCCCCCCCACTCCCAAAAAACCAAAAAAACTCCCAAACCACCGACAACCTACCAAACCCCACTGCTCCTCCCAACCTTCACCCCCCCCCCCCCAAAAAAAAAAAAAAAAAAAAAAAAAAATCAGAAAATACACGAAACTCAATTTCAATTTCTCTCTCTCTCTCTCTCTCTCTCTCTCTCTCTCTCTCTCTCTCTCTCTCTCACACACACACACACACACACACACACACACACAAAAACGAACTCTCCGCAACATGATCACCTCTTATCTAGATGAGATTGCAGGTTAGAAGAATACCTCTTCCCCCTCCCTGTGATTGATTTTACCACCCCGCAAAGCCCCTCTATTGTATTAGTACACTCTATAACACGAAAAAGTGTCTGACACTGCCGTACTCCCGTCCTCCATATACTCTTCAATCAACCCCACTAGTTCCCTCTCCGTACTCCCGTCCAAAATCCTGAAAACACAATCTGCATACCCACTCCCATGAAATAATGCCCCCCCCCCCCACACCTATTAAATCAACTAGAGAATTACACCTCCCATATTTCCTCTTTCCAAACAGCGACTCATCTATCTCGACTACCACACCTGGCCTGTCCAACTTACTGGTACACTTCACATATTCAGAACAAACTTCCCTAAAAAAAGAAAACCAATTTAAAACTTGTCCTCTCTCTCTCACACCAGTCTCGTGTACACAAAAACTGATGGAGGATATACTTACTGGTACACTTCACATATTCAGAACAAACTTCCCTAAAAAAAGAAAACCAATTTAAAACTTGTCCTCTCTCTCTCACACCAGTCTCGTGTACACAAAAACTGATGGAGGATATATAACAAAAATAATACGTCATCTAAACAATCTCTCTCATGGCCAACCTAGACTTCTCGAACCAGGTCTGCGTCTAATGGAGCACCAAAGGTTATCACTTCAGCAACACCACATGCAACAATGATGATCCGAGGCACCAGAACTCTGGCCAACCGCACATTCTCTTTACAGACACTGCACTTGACTTATTCGACCAGCAGTCCAAACATCTGCAAAAATTTTATGAGGGACATCATGTCCAAACACATCTCACAAATGCGAACTGTTAAATTTCGCTGTCATATCCATACCTAACAAAAGAAGTCAGAAAATTAATTAAACTCCTTACCGCACAAAAAACAGCAAACCAATAACACCAATCAAAACCACAATCACATTAAAAATTAAAAATAAATTAGGCATCTCACTGAAACTAGTTTCTGTTGTTTAATCACAGTCAATACAAATTAATTGACACTGCTACCAACGACACGCAAATGAACCCAATACACCTCATAACACATGGATTATACACACAACACCAGAGGACACCACCAACCGCAACAAGATGACATCTACAAACACAATAAACTCAAACTAAACTCCGAGTCGTAACACAACAAGGTGACATCTACAAAAACAACCAACTCTAACTAAACTCCGTGCTGTCATGACGTCATACAGCACAACACCCTTACATCACAGGTCAAAGCCGGATGGGATCGGACACCTCTGCTGACCCCAGCAAACATAGAAATTTACTGGCCCATTTCCCTAATGTCATCTTTCTTAAAAACAACGAAGTCAGTTTTGAAAGGCAGATTAATGAGATACTAGAATAAATACAACGTTTTAAGTGAATCAAGTTTAGTTTCCAAAGTGGCAGTAGCAGGTATCAGCCATCGTAGAATTCACAAAAGTGGTACTTCATATTCTTCACAAATACAAATGTGTTATAGGAATAGTTTTAGATCTTTCCAGTGTTTATTAAAGCCAAACTATCAATTTTGCAGCTCCTCAGGTTAGCATTTTAGGACAAATACTGTTCCTGGCGTACATTAATGACCTTCTCACTAGTGTTAGGCATGGAGGATGACAGCAATGTCACAGTCACTGAGAAAACAAGTGAATATGTTGCACAGAAAATAAATCAAACCCTCCAGGAAGGTTACAATTGGTCAGTAAAGAGTAAAATGACTCTGAACAAAAAGAAAAAAAGGCCCTGATTTCAGTTTGAGGGAAAATAGAGAGGGCAGCACTACAAGCAAGTGCAACAAATGCAAACGTTCTAGGAATGGATAATGATTCTCAGTTGAAGATCTTTGCAAACTGAATGTCATCAGCATGTTACACCCTTCAGGTCCTGTCATCAGTATCATCCAGTTTTAGTTACATACTAGTCATATGTATACACAATTCTTAACTATGGAATTCTTTTCTGGAGATCAAATGCACAAAATGTGAACAGTTTTCAAGATGCAAAAAAGGGCCATAAGAATAAATAACTAAAAATAGGGTTGAGCTCCTTGTAACTGGGGAATTAAACTGCACCATGTGAATACATTCACCATACAGTTTTACACATAAAAAATAACATTGGTAATTACTGCTCAAACAGTAATGTCCACAATCATAGAACAAGATCTACACTGAACTTACATTTATCAAGGAAGAATAAACATAAAACTCAAAACATCATTCTTGACCAAGGAATAAAACTAAGTTGACAAATGAGATTAAAGAAATTACTAAAACATACTTATTTAAAATGGCGGTTAAAAATACATATTAACCCAAAAAAGTTATACATTGACGGATTGCTTATACAACACAGAATAGGGATCTGGCAAAAAATGAAACCCAATAATAGTAATAATAATAATGTCTACCATCCCACATAAAACTACACTACATTAGTTCCTTTTTTTTTTTCATTTTCTGGAAAATTGTACCACCAAAGCTATAACATGTTTAATACTAACACCTTATCCTCTTCATGAGCTCAATACACCACAGAGGAAAACTGACTGAATTTTTCAGCTAGCAAATACGAAGTTGCAGTGCACAAAATGGTCCTGATATCAGCTGATAGTGTGTGTACAGTGTGCACCATGACTGGTCGTGAGAAACGAATGAACAGCACTGCTTTACCCTTTTATCATTAATAAATAACTTACTTATAAAACAGTATTTACACTAAGGTTAAACTGAATGAGCTTGCACCACTTTAAAGAAAGGACTTACATTCGGGACAGTGGAGGCTCTAATATTCACCCAGCCAGCCTAATTTAGGTGTTCGATGGTCGTCTTAAATTATTTCAAGTAAATGTTAGGGCGTTTCCTGCTATAAGCCATAGCCAACTACCCTACTGATCTTTGTCATTCCAGACATATAAGTCAGTATATGTGAGTTACTTTATTTTTGTTATTGTTAAATTGTAATACTGTGACACGTCCAATATTCTTGTAAAAGAGATATAAAGATAAACAAAACTACTATAAGTACTACTAAATATATTTCGACGAGTGGATTATGTCCGTCTTGCGCCAAAGCAGAAATGTGGTATCAGTTGATTCAATGACTGTTCACATGTGTCTCAAACCAAACAAGAAGCCAGTAAGTGAAAACGAGACGACGTTAGCATACATGAGAGTCTGATCTTCAGAGAATTCTATTGTTGTATGTGCAACTACAATCATATACTGATGAAACCGAAACAATATGCTACTAAAGTTTACAAAAAACCAAACACAGGAATAAAAATTTTTTCATGGAAACTTAATGAGTAATATTTAAAATTGTTAACTAAGTAGCTGGTGTATTTGAAAGATGAATGTAACAGCCTTAATTAAAGACACTTACGTCTTCGATCCTTATCTTCTTCCCAGCCTTTATGTCTTTCATTTTACACCAAAACGGCAATTCTGCAAAATATGTTTCATGACGACAATTACTCGAACATTTTTACTGCCACTGAGTTACTATACTCATGTTTTTCACAGCCGGAAAAGTAATAAACAGTCCATAAAAAAATAGTTAAGTAGCATACACACTTTACCAACAGTCTTGATTCACGACTTAAGGCATCAGTTGGGCAATGATTATCACTACGTTAATCTCACAGAAAATAAACAATAAATAAAAGACTCATAGACGCCAATCTATTTGCTGTCTTTGTCACTTTCAAGTCGTCAGCGACATTCTGTATGTTGCCAAAAACAGCTGTGCTGCTACTCCAAAGATAACAAAACTGACCGCCAGTCAGTACAAGTATAGGAATAGTCACGACTGGTTTTAAGTTACGGAATGAATTTATATAATGAATATAATTACCAGGAATATTTTAACGCTCAGTTGTGAAGTAATCCGAGTGTGAGTTCTCAGCAGCATTCAATTCTCTTCGTCAAAGGAGCTTTGAATCCCGAAAGTAGAAGGTGTTTTATTTATTTATCCATCCATCGACACGATATATTATTTGCAGGAAGCCCAAATTTACATAAAAATCTTATTAAATTCACTTCAACGGCAAATAACATGTAAAACATACAAACACGCAAAAATTAGACTCACAGCGCCCGGTCGTTGGATGAAAGCTCAGTTCACACCCATCTACAGGAAGGGCAGCAGCAATGGTTAAAAAAATTACCGTCTATTGTCCTTGATATCAATTTTTGTAGAATCTTAGAACACATTTTGATCTCAAATGTAGTAGTATATCGCGAGCACAGCGATCTCCTCCATGTCAACAAGCACTGATTCCGAAAACATCGAACATTTGAAATCCAACTCCTGTCTTTCTCACGTGGCATTCTGAAATCCATGGATCAAGGCAATTAGGTAGATATAGTGTTTCTTAATTTCCAAAAGACATTTCACTCAGTACTACACAAATGCTTATTAATGAATGGAGTATCAAGTGAAATGTGTAACTGGAATGAGGATTTCTTGGTGGGATGGACACAGCATATTATCTGTAAGGACAAAAAATGGATCAAATGGCTCTAAGCACTATGGGACTTAACATCTGAGGCCATCAGTCTCCGAGACTTAGAACTACTTACACCTAACTAACCTAAGAACATCACACACATCCATGCACAATGCAGGATTCGAACCTGCTACCGTAGCATCAGCGCGGTTCCGCACTGAAGCACCTAGAACCGCTCGGCTTCAGCAGCAGGCATGTAAGGACAGTAATCGACTGAAGCAGAAGTATATTGAGGTGTGCACCAGGGAACTGTGTTGGGACATTTGTTGTTCATGTTGTATATTAACCTTGTTGGCGGTAGTTTGGCGGCATACAGAACCCCAATTTAGTCTTCTTTCAGTAGATACGTTTCTATGGTTTAGTCAGACACAAAGATGAATTACTGTTGCGTTATCACACCCCTCGTAACAGCTTTGACTGATCTATGAAGTGAACAACTACAATGAGATGCACTGTATACTGCATGCGTCTGGTAATGCATGTAAATGTAGAATAATCACTACAAAATATTTTGAAGACCAGAACCTATAGTTTATAAAAACACTTCAGGTGAATGGTTAGCTAGCTGTTAAGATTAATTCAGTGATACAATAATTTTCCCTTTGTCATCAGGTTCACACACACAAAGGGATTGACACGAGAAGAAATTAGGCACCTTGGGACTCATCTGATGAGGAGAATTATGCTGATTTCATGGTGCACAGTTGGCAAGTATCATACTGTGATTGTAGAATAAATTTTGTGTCATATAATAACTAGAGAACCCTGCCCCAACACCAGCACAGCCACTCTAGCTCTTGCTTATTCACTTTTGTGGTTCTAACAGTCTAATATATACAGCTCTAAATCATATATAGTCTAGAATGCACACTGTTTTATATGGACATCATGTGCTAAAACTACCTTGTGATAGAACAAGAAATGCACTTTCTTTAAATTTTGTTGGAAATCCTACCATAACATTTCCGCAACAAATGTACATGGCAACAGTTATGAATCATTTTTATAATTTGGCAGGACTGCCAACAACAAAGATATGGAACTTCTGATTTCATCACAAGGTGATTTTTACAAAAAATATGCGGAAAATATTTTGCATTCACGAGTAAATACAAAATAAAATATATCTACTTGAATATAGTTCTCCTATATATATATATATATATATATATATATATATATATATATATATATATATATGAAGAAATTGATGAACTGTAAGATGAGATAAAAGAAATTATTCAGGCTATATATACACTCCTGGAAATGGAAAAAAGAACACATTGACACCGGTGTGTCAGACCCACCATACTTGCTCCGGACACTGCGAGAGGGCTGTACAAGCAATGATCACACGCACGGCACAGCGGACACACCAGGAACCGCGGTGTTGGCCGTCGAATGGCGCTAGCTGCGCAGCATTTGTGCACCGCCGCCGTCAGTGTCAGCCAGTTTGCCGTGGCATACGGAGCTCCATCGCAGTCTTTAACACTGGTAGCATGCCGCAACAGCGTGGACGTGAACCGTATGTGCAGGTGACGGACTTTGAGCGAGGGCGTATAGTGGGCATGCGGGAGGCCGGGTGGACGTACCGCCGAATTGCTCAACACGTGGGGCGTGAGGTCTCCCCAGTACATCGATGTTGTCGCCAGTGGTCGGCGGAAGGTGCACGTGCCCATCGACCTGGGACCGGACCGCAGCGACGCACGGATGCACGCCAAGACCGTAGGATCCTACGCAGTGCCGTAGGGGACCGCACCGCCACTTCCCAGCAAATTAGGGACACTGTTGCTCCTGCGGTATCGGCGAGGACCATTCGCAACCGTCTTCATGAAGCTGGGCTACGGTCCCGCACACCATTAGGCCGTCTTCCGCTCACGCCCCAACATCGTGCAGCCCGCCTCCAGTGGTGTCGCGACAGGCGTGAATGGAGGGACGAATGGAGAAGTGTCATCTTCAGCGATGAGAGTCGCTTCTGCCTTGGTGCCAATGATGGTCGTATACGTGTTTGGTGCCGTGCAGGTGAGCGCCACAATCAGGACTGCATACGACCGAGGCACACAGGGCCAACACCCGGCATCATGGTGTGGGGAGCGATCTCCTACACTGGCCGTACACCTCTGGTGATCGTCGAGGGGACACTGAATAGTGCATGGTACATCCAAACCGTCATCGAACCCATCGTTCTACCATTCCTAGACCGGCAAGGGAACTTGCTGTTCCAACAGGACAATGCACGTCCGCATGTATCCCGTGCCACCTAACGTGCTCTAGAAGGTGTAAGTCAACTACCCTGGCCAGCAAGATCTCCGGATCTGTCCCCCATTGAGCATGTTTGGGACTGGATGAAGCGTCATCTCACGCTGTCTGCACGTCCAGCACGAACGCTGGTCCAACTGAGGCGCCAGGTGGAAATGGCATGGCAAGCCGTTCCACAGGACTACATCCAGCATCTCTACGATCGTCTCCATGGGAGAATAGCAGCCTGCATTACTGCGAAAGGTGGATATACACTGTACTAGTGCCGACATTGTGCATGCTCTGTTGCCTGTGTCTATGTGCCTGTGGTTCTGTCAGTGTGATCATGTGATGTATCTGACCCCAGGAATGTGTCAATAAAGTTTCCCCTTCCTGGGACAATGAATTCACGGTGTTCTTATTTCAATTTACAGGAGTGTAGATGAAGAAATTGATGAAATGTATGATGACATAAAAGATATTATTCAGGTAGTGAAGGGAGACGAAAATTTAATAGTCATGGTTGACTGGAATTGGAGAGCAGGAAAAGGGAGAGAAGGAAACATAGTGGGGGAATATAGATTGGGGGAGAGAAATGAAAGAGGACGCCATCTGGTAGAATTTTCCACAGAGCATAACTTAATCATAGCTAACACTTGGTTCAAGAATCATACACGAAGGTTGTATACATGGAAGAATCCTGGAGATACTATAAGGTATCAGATAGATTATACAATGGTAAGACAGAGATTTAGGAACCTGGTTTTAAATTGTAAGACATTTCCAGGGGCAGATGTGGACTCTGACCACAATCTATTGGTTATGAACTGTAGATTAAAACTGAAGAAACTGCAAAATGGTGGGAATTTAAGGAGATGGGACCTGGATAAACTGACTAAACCAGAGGTTGTACAGAGTTTCAGGGAGAGCATAAGGAAACAAATGGCAGGAATGGGGGAAAGAAATACAGTAGAAGAAGAATGCGTAGCTCTGAGGGATGAAGTAGTGAAGGCAGCGGAGGATCAAGTAGGTAAAAAGACGACTGCTAGTAGAAATCCTTGGGTAACAGAAGAAATATTGAATTTAATTGATGAAAGGAGAAAATATAAAAAACACAGTAAATGAAGCAGGCAAAAGGGAATACAAACGTCTCAAAAATGTGATCGACAGGAAGTGCAAAATGGCTAAGTAGGGATGGCTAGAGGACAAATGTAAGGATGTAGAGGCTTATCTCACTAGGGGAAAGATAGATACTGCCTACAGGAAAATTAAAGAGACCTCTGGAGAAAATAGAGCCACTTTTATGAATATAAAGAGCTCAGGTGGAAGGAGTATATAGAGGGTCTATACAAGGGCGATGTACTTGATGACAATATTATGGAAATGGAAGAGGATGTAGATGAAGATGAAATGGGATATATGATACTGGGTGAAGAGTTTGACAGAGCGCCGAACGACCTGAGTCAAAACAAGGCCCCGGGAGTAGACAACATTCCATTAGAACTACTGATGGCCTTGGGAGAGCCAGTCCTGACAAAACTCTACCATCTGGTGAGTAAGATGTATGAGACAGGAGAAATACCCTCATACTTCAAGGAGAATATAATAATTCCAATCCTAAAGAAAGCACGTGTTGACATGTGTGAAAATTACCGAACTATCAGTTTAATAAGCAACAGCTGCAAAATAATAACGCGAATTCTTTACAGACGAATGGAAAAACTGGTAGAAGCCGACCTCGGCGAGGATCAGTTTGGATTCCGCACAAATGTTGGAACACGTGAGGCAATACTGACCCTACGACTTATCTTAGAAAATAGATTAAGGAAAGGCAAACCTCCATTTCTAGCATTTGTAGACTTAGAGAATGCTTCTGACAATTTTGACTGGAATACTCTTTTTCAAATTCTATAGGTGGCAGGGGTAAAATACAGGGAGCGAAAGACTATTTACAATTTGTACAGAAACCAGATGGCAGTTATAAGAGTTGAGGGGCATGAAAGGGAAGCAGCGGTTGGGAAGGGAGTGAGACAGGGTTGTAGTCTGTCCCCGATGTTATTCAATCTGTGTATTGAGCAAGTAGTAAAGGAAACAAAAGAAAAATTCAGATTAGGTATTAAAATCCATGGAGAAGAAATAAAAACATCGAGCTTCGCCAATGACATTGTAATTCTGTCAGACACAATAAAGGACTTGAAAGAGCAGTTGAACAGAATGGACAGTGTCTTGAAAGGAGGATATAAGATGAATATCAACAAAAGCAAAATAAGGATAATGGAAAGTAGTCGAATTAAGTCGGGTGATGCTGAGGGAATTAGATTAGGAAGTGAGACACTTAAAGTAGTAAAGGAGTTTTGCTATTTGGTGAGCAAAATAACTGATGATGGTCGAAGTAGAGAGGACATAAAATGTAGACTGGCAATGACAAGGAAAGCGTTTCTTAAGAAGAGAAATTTGTTAACATTGAGTATAGATTTAAATGTCAGGAAGTCGTTTCTGAAAGTATTTGTATGGAGTGTAGCCATGTATGGATGTGAAACGTGGATGACAAATAGTTTGGACAAGAAGAGAATAGAAGCTTTCGAAATGTGGTGCTACTGAAGAATGCTGAAGATTAGACGGGTAGGTCACATAACTAATGAGGAGGTATTGAATAGAATTGGGGAGAAGAGGAGTTTGTGGCACAACTTGACAAGAAGAAGGGACCGGTTGGTAGGACATGTTCTGAGGCATCAAGGGATCACAAATTTAGCATCGGAGGGCAGTGTGGAGGGTAAAAATCGTAGAGGGAGACCAAGAGATGAATACAATAAGCAGACTCAGAAGGATGTAGGTTGCAGTAGGTACTGGGAGATGAAGAAGCTTGCACAGGATAGAGTAGCATGGAGAGCTGCATCAAACCAGTCTCAGGACTGAAGACCACAACAACAACAACATCTGGGCAAGCACCCACGCCAGCAAAATGTTGGCGACAGAAAGAAATTGCACATATAAAGTCCTGCCTTGGTCCTGAGCTAAAGATCAAATCCAGTGTGGGATACAAATATTTGACTAAGTTCAGAGGCCACCATTGACAACATCTCCAAGTCAAAAAGTGTCATGCTAAGCAGGACCCATCCTAAGAAGCATAATGTCTAAGACAGATAGCGAAGTTGGTGAGCGGTGGACAGGGCAGTAGTAGTGCTGCTGACTTCAGAGATGAACATCAGTCTTCAGCAGGTAGATGAACTGGCAGTTTTGGCCAGAATACAGTCTTAACCCCTGGCTGCATGGATGACTATAACTCTCCTATTCACTGGTTCCCTTGTTGGTGGATGCATCACATAGCCCAATTGGTGCACCTTGCTGGCTGGTGCCTGTGTCGACTGCTGTCTTGGTGTGTCCACTAGTACTGCCCTTAGCTACTGATAGTGCAGAGTGTTTAAATGCTGTGACTCACAGATGCTCAGCTGCTGGCACATTGCAGACAGCATGCCATAGCATCTCTCCTCTCCCCTCCCCCCCAACCTCAGGATGAAGGTGTCAAGAAAGAGGCAGGCATCAGAGTGATCGAACATGCACATACCCATGAAGCCCAAGGGTGAAAAAGGCCAGCTGCAGATCAGTATCCATCTGTATGGTTGATTGGTGCTCTGGGACTGTTGGCATGCCTCCTCCCAGGATGTGTCTGGGTTGCCAGCCGCAAGAGGTGAATGGGGTCCTGGAACACGTACTAGAAGTAGATTGTCACTTAATGGTGTGACACTTCTTCTCTGACAAAACTGGTTAAAGTGGCACCAGTGCATGGATGCAATGGCATACTCACTCTCGACAATTGTGAGGTCCAGAAGGCGCTGAACAGTGTACATGTTGCACCAGACAGGATTGGGGTAGCATAATGGTGACTCCAAGAGCAGGAATGGGTAGTTTTTCGAAATGTGGAATGTATGATTGACAACTAGGACTGAAGACAGCAATTATGTATGCTTTGCAAGGGAGACAAACCTTCATGGAGTCAGCCCAAGTAGGAAGATAAGAATAAGGACAAGATGTTTGTAAGGTAATGATGTTGACATAATTTGGCCATATGGGTTTAAAACGTCATAACGAAACTCTTGGTGAGTCCATTAGATGCTGGATGGAAACGAGCTGTGTGTTTCAAGGAGATTCCACCAGTTACACAAAATTCTTTGAATTCTATGAACATAAATTGCAGGCTATTGTCGATCACAATGCCTTGGAGAGTCCTTCCAATAGCAAAGTCGCTCCAATGCTTGTATAGTGGGATGGTGGTGGTAGATGACATGCAGGAGACAAAAGGAAAGCCAGAGTTCATGTCAATCACTATCAACAAGGAGGCCCCAGGAAAGGGCCCGGCTAAGTTGAGGTGTATCCTGGACCATTGGGTGGAGGGGGTAGGCCAAGGAAAATGCCTGCACACTGGGGTGGCCTGCTGGCTTTGACAGGTCGTGCATACTGAGACCATGCTAGAGATGGTTCAAATGGCTCTGAGCACTATGGGACTTAACTTCTGAGGTCATCAGTTCCCTAGAACTTAGAACTACTTAAACCTAACTAACCTAAGGACATCACACACACCCATGCCCAAGGCAGGATTCGAACCTGCGACCATAGCGGTCGCGCGGTTCCAGACTGTAGTGCCTAGAACCGCTTGGCCACCCCAGCTGGCTGCTACAGATGGACTACATCCCTTCCTCTCCAATATATAATGTGATGTTAGGCCAGGTATTTGGTGAGGACAAACTTCCAATAGCAAGACCAATTGGAGAGCGGAGAGCTCATGGCATATGTTCCAGAAAGATTAAAGGTCAGGATACTGCAGTCGTTTCTGATATGCCAGCTACCCATAAGGAATGCAGATCAAAGCATTACTGAGAATTGGATACTGAGCCAAGGTAGTGACAGTCTCTTCTACCATTGTGTCTAGATGAAAACAGATGCCAGGAACAGTTCTGAATAAAGGGTCTGCACTCATGGGCAGAGGGAAAAAAATCTGCAATAGCATGTTGAGCTGACAATTGAATCATATAATGTAAGAATAGCTGGACAAGAAGAGGGCTCATTACTGTAGGCACCAAGCTGTTGCCATAGGTACTGCTGCGAAAACTCGAAATGGTGGGACAGTTCATAATTTGCAAGTAGAGTAAACTTGTGGCCATAGATGTAGTCATGAAAATTCTTGATGCAAAAAGTTATCGCCAGGGCTTCTTTCACAATTTGGATTTAGTTCTGGGCATTGGTGAGCATCTTGGATGTGAACACAATATGCCGTTCTATGCCACTGACGATACGAGACAATAATTCCACCAACCTTTAATAAGACGAATCTGCTAACAGGACCAACAGCTTGGAAGGATCACAGGCAATAAGACACATCAGCTGCAAGAGGGCATGCCACAAGGTCAGGATGCCTGCTGCACTGATCTGACAATTTCCATGGGACATTCTTCCTGAGAAGTCAGCACAAGGTGTCTGCCACTGACTCTGCAAGGCAGGACAAAAAGGCGATAGTAACTGATCTGCTCCAAAATTGATTTCAGTTTTGTGACTCACTTAGGAACAGGAAAATTCTGGACCGTTTCATCGTAGGTGGTAGTGGGGAGGATGCTGGACAAAGTACTCAAACTTAACGAGGTTTCAGTGCAAGTTTACCTTCTAGAAAACAATGCCTCTAAAGTGGCCATTAGATCCATAACAGTTTTCCCTGCAATCCAATATGTCTTTCAGAGATTGGGAGAATGTGCTGTTCCAAATACCAGATGCCACTGAAAGACAGGTGGCGCGCTTGCCACACTGAATGAAAAGCGGTTGTAACGAAAAAGTCTGAGGGGGGTATTAATCACCAATAATTCCTTAGACATGTCATTGTGTGGGAGTTGGAGACATGCATCTTTAAGGCTGATCAATGCAAACACCTTTCCCCTTGCGAGGCATGGCATTTCTTCCATCTTCGGTATGCAGTACACCAATCGTGCTCCACCGACAACGCCTGACAACATTTATTGCATTAATGTGGTATTTACAGGTAACCACGCTGTAACAGCATGCGTTCTCAGAAATGAGAAGTTCACAAACGTACATGTATCACATTGGAACAACCGAAATAAAATGTTCAAACGTACCTACGTTCTGTATTTTAATTTAAAAAGCCTACCTGTTACCAACTGTTCGTCTAAAATTGTGAGCCATATGTTTGTGGCTGTTACAGCGCCATCTATCACAAAGCTAAAAAAGTGGTCCCACTGAAACATTCATATTTCTTTACGTAATACACGAATATGTAATAAAAATGGGGGTTCCTATTTTTAAAAACGCAGTTCGTATCTGTTTGACCTACGGCAGCGCCATCTAGCGGACCAACCATAGCGCCATCTGGTTTCCTCCTTCAAGCTAGACGAGTTTCGTTCTTTGTAGTTTTTTCGTTTGATGCTTATTTCGTGAGATATTTGGCCCAGTCACTATCAATGGACCACCCTGTATAGCAAATCATCATCGCCAGTCCAGCTGATTTGTGCTGCAGGAAATCCACGCCATTTAACTAGAGCTCTATTTCCACGACGTCTTATGACTCTCTCCACGAGAAACACATCCGGTGCAGAGCTCTTCTGCATTTCCTCAGTGTAGAAGCAACCAGCAGTTTCTTCACCTTTACTATCTTTCAAGATATAAGGTCTATGATTTGTTCTTTGCGCTTAGAAAACCCTAAATATTTCTGTTGATCAGTTCGTAGGTATTATTTCTCAAATGCCGCCTTGTGTTTTGACATAGGTGCCAAATCACCTACATTTAACTTCAGTTTACGTGGATCCAGCAATTTAATGTGATAGTATACTGTATCTGCGAGTCCTTTATAATGAACATCGATTGGTCTCATTTTTATTATTCTATGTTTGGTTCGATTATACTGAGCAATTATTTCTGGGAGGATATCTGTCCATTTCCATGAGCCATGAAGATTAAAACGCTTCCACCTTTTACCTTTTATTGTTCTGTTCAGATGCACGCCTTCAGATGGGTGAGTGTTGAGTAGTGATGTATTCCATACCGTTGCATCATGGTCTTGAAATACCTATTGTAAAACTCTCCACTGTGATAGGTTTGGAGGTTTTCTAGACATAAATTCGTTCCTGTCTGCAGAAAACGCTCAAGCACATCCACATCATTTCTTTCCATTTTTATTTTAACAGGTGATGCCCAGGCAAATTTGGAGTCTGTACCAATAATCATTGAAATGTATTTGAATCCATTACTCTCATGTGAGTATTCCCTGATATCTACAAGATCAGCCTTCTGTAAGTCATTCAAACCTTTAATCATAACATGCCTACAAGGGTATGTTTTGCATATTGGTTTGTGTGGCTCTCGAACTACTATCTCTGTACTTATTTGATGATGCTCCTCTCTCTCTAAGCTCAGAGCTCATTGAAGCAACTTCATTCGAATGACCTATATTACCTGCAGCAGCTGATGCCAGGAGCAGGCATAGTCGATCTATTAGCTCGTTGGGTTTATCACAATATACATACCACAGGACTCGATTGTTGACTGATTTATGCTCAATGTCAATATCATCTCCGCTGCTGTTGCTGCTGTTGTTGTTTTCACAATCAAGTATTGGTTTTGTAAAGGTTTTATGTTTCTTGTCGCTCTGGCTTTTTGTGATCTTACATGAATCAGTCAGATGCAATATTTACCCCTCAACAATAAGGGCCTCTACACCTATTTTCTCCTCAATATCCTCGACCTTTAGTCGGTTACTTTCTTTCCGATTTCATTAATTAACTCATTTAATGCATTGATCATTCTCAGAAGAGTCTGGTAATATGTCTCTAGTTCCCTGTGCAAACCTCCAACTTTATGCATTATAACCTGAATTTTCGCATCCATGTACAAGCAAATGTTATGTCTGTGTACACCCATTCTCTTGGATTGACAGCTAGACTTACGTGCAAATTTGTCCAGGGTGTTGTTACTGGGCTCTATATATAGATACTCTTGGAAGTTTCACCTGTACCTTCCATCATTCAGTTTTCTTGTTTTATCAATAACGAGGAACCCATACTGTGAATGATTCCAGCAATCGAAATTTATCTTTACAAAATCACTGAACCACATGTCAGATCCTACATGTGCATGGTAAATGTGTTTTAAATTCAGACTGTCTTGTTTGAAGGCTATAACGAGGTCTGCATTAACCACGACCAACTGCTTCAGGATTCTGGAACATGTTTGGCTTAGATGAAACAGAAATTTTTTTCGAATTTTGCCTTGGTTCTTCACAGCAACATTGCAATATGAACACACTGTTTGGCTTAACTTTTTCAAGTGTGGGGATATCTCCGCTTTCACTGAATGGCCTGTATGTAATGCCTTTCACACCATGCAATATCTCCTGTAATAGCTGATACCTGTGTTGAAATAGTGTTCCTGAAAATACACAATCATATTCAAATCGGACTCCATCTGTGTGCATTAGCAGCGTCATGAGGACATAAGTATTGCCACAATTGGATAGACCTACAATCATTGCTCGCATACTATCAGGAAGGTGTATTTTGTTCTTCTTCTTCTTCTTCTTCTTCACGTCTTCTTTTGCACTTTCAGAGGACCAGTCACTGACAACAAAGTCCTGATGTTTCACCCACCTGGCCATGATACCAACAACATCAGGTTTTGATGTGGAATGGGCTTTTATAGAAAACATGAACACTTGCAATGACAGTGATGTATGTAGCACCTATAGTGCAATCATGTTACCAAGTGAGCTACAATGGCTACATCTTATATTGACGGGTTAGTTAAATAAGAAAAACAATATAGATTCGCGATTATACCTATTTTATTTACATTTCAGCAATGATACATAGGCTGCAATACATCAACAACAACAACAACAAAAACAACTCATTCATTTTTTTACAATATTACCCTAATAATTGTTTCTTGTATGCAGTAAATTCATCACGTGTTTCTTTCAAACTGATGGGAGCTCCTTTACTCTTCTTTTGACACCATATTTTTGTACTGTTCTATATCATCTGCATGCACACTAAAGGTATGGAGATAGTTCATGGTGTGTTTATACGCAGTTTGAACACACATCAGCCCATGATTCAGATTTTCCAGCACAATGAATAGCACCATCTGTAGACCAAGAAAGTTTGTAACGATGGAATGTTGCAGATAAATGGATCGATCTCCGTATCTCACCATGAGTATCACGCCATCTTACAGTGATATTAAAGAAAGTGTCAGACCTGCACAGTAAGTGTCCAGAGAAGGAGTATACTCAGAGGTCATCTATTGGTTGATGTAATGTTCTGCACAAGACGGTTCATCCCATTCCAGCTCTGTAAACTGCACTTTAATACTTCTCAATACCTTTTCAATCTCTAACACAGCACGCCACTCACTGTCCACTGATACCTCTATACCAATATTTAAGTGCTTTGGACCACCAGCTGTTCAATTATAAGTTGAAGGGAAAAGCAGTAGAGCACTGGGAGGAATCAGCAGCTTCTCATCCACCACATCAAGACTCTGTCCTTGCAGTAACATCGGATTGCTCTGGGATGGTGCTTATGTCAGAGACCAGTACTGACCCACATCATGTGGTGTAGAGCCCCCAGAATGGTTCTTCTGAGTTGGGAACTTGCTGGGTGCCTAAATCAATGAGTGGGATGAATGCTCCAGCATGCTGGTCAGATGCGCTATGGGATCCCATGGAGCTACTACCGCTGCTGATCCTGACAGGTCACAGTTCGCTGCCAGTCTCGACAAGGTGATGGTGGCTGCTGCTGGTCCAGACACCCCCGAAGCCACTGAACAAAGAAGAAGAAACAATAAGAATCCACAGACAATGACATAGAGCTGAACTAAGAAAGGGGACTGCTACTTGCAGTAATAGTAGCTACGGCATGTAATGACTGCTTACTTTTACCCTTCTTCTGTGATGGAGAGGCAGACGAGTATCTCGACTGCTGGCGGGGCCACCGGTGCACCCTTCGTCGGAGTGGCCTCGCGGTTTGAGGTGTCACTTAATTAATTGTGCAGCTCCTCCCACTGGAGGTTCGAGTTCTCCATTGGCATGGGTGTGTGTGTCGTTCTTAGCATAAGTTAGTTTAAGTAGTGTGTTAGGTCTAGGGAACGATGATCTCAGCAGTTTGATCCCTTAGGAATTCACACACATTCGGAAATTTTTTGCACCCTGAGTCTGGGAAGACTGCACAGGTGGCATGACAGGATGATAGGTGGTGCGTGCTCCACGATCGAATTAATATTTTTAGCTGTGTAATTATGTGTAATGGGTGTTTCACGGTGGTATTCCTTGCGTGATCGAAATAATAAAAACGATTGATTTAGTTACTTCTTTACAAGACCTGCATCTTCCCAAACAACAGAGAATGATGATCAAGAGATATTCAACCCCTGCAAACTTAATTTGTATAAATAAACAATATACCCTCAGCTGCATAATTGAATTTCCTGTCATGAGATCCTTCCTCTCCAGCACAGAGCTGCCAATTTGCAGGTGAGGGGGGCGGGGGAGATGAGGGTTGGAGGGTTAAGCAAAGGGGCAGGAGTGACTAACTGATCAATTTAATTATGTAGTCAATCAAATTGATAAGAGTGAGAGGGGAGTATTCGAATAACTCAGGCCTGAAAGTGTACCTGTGCCAGTGAGGGGGAGGTTGGAGGTTTCCTGAGAGGTTGGGGGAGGAGGTGAGGGGAGGAGGAGGGAACAATAGATTAAGAACCTGTCAATCAAAAGGAAGGATTATCACTGGGGTCACAACATGTCAGTCAAAAGAGAACAATAGGTTTGTCCCTGAGTGCATACTTGTCCCTGATTTAGGCAACCCGCATTAACAAAATGCACCTGTGCCCACATTGTCCCACTATTTATCAACAGATGGGTTTTCTCCATGCAGAGCCTATACCTAAACAGGAGTGGTAAGGGAAGATTAGTCAGCTGACAATGAGTCATGAAAATATAGTGGGTGGATCTTGAGCCACACATCATCAAATACCTGTTGGTATGAGCAGGAGAGTTGTGAGTGCTTATTGCTGAATATAATACACCAAATGGCACACATACTACACGTCATAAAGAAAAAGAAACAACTGAAAAACTAACATGGACCATTTCAGACTTAACAATTCGTTGTAGAGATTGTGGATGTACTGTGATGGGCCATAGTGGATCACAGTGGATCAACAGCTCTTTGATGACAATATAATCCACTTCTTACTTTCGAACAATTCAAATTAGTAGCTCAGTACCAGATCTGACAGGCACTGGAAGTTGGGTATCGACCCACAGATCTTGGCAGTGAACCGTTGTCGTAATTATGTCTGTAGTTGCCATGTCCATTGCAGCCCAGATGTGGCATTACTTGACATGGTAAATATTCCTGGCATGCAGCTGAGCTTTGGTAACAGCTGATGTTGCAGACAGACATGGCCAGGCCGAGTGCAGGAAGATTCAACCATTTAAACCAAACTTACAGGTATTGAATTGGCTGCTGATCTTCTTACAAAAGAACTGTGAAGGGCCTTTTTGGCACCAGAAGAGATGGTAATTACATTTCTGTTACGTCTGCCACAGACGGCTCCTGCCAGGCAGATTACACTCAAGACACACCTGTGTACCATGTAACATAAACAAGCACTTGCAGGCGCAACCAAGAGGAAAACAATTCTTCAAAACAAACAGAACTTGGTACTAACTAATGCGAACCTTTTTCTGCAGAGGTCGCCTCACAGATACAGAGAAAGTTGGAGTACTCCGCCAGCCTCCGCCGGCTTTATAAGGCCAGCACAGCAGCAATACAGCTAGTTCCTCGCCGAGCTAGGACCAGCTCCGACGGACCTCACCGATGCTCTTGATGAATGGTTGTCAATAAGTTATTTGTTTTTCTGTGTATATAGTGATTGTCCGAGAAGTGTAGTTTGGTTTCAATAAGCGACATTATACTGATTGTTCTACAATACTGAGTATACATCAGTGGTGACGAGTATAGTGGAATGAACCGACGAACATCATGGTTATGACAGCAGCACCTACGGAATGGCAACAGTTCTTTCAAAGACTTCTGCACCAGTTTTTTGGAACTCAGACACAACTGATCGCCGAAATCCGAAGCCTCAACCGCCCCGCGACGCCACCGCCGTTCCAAGCATTCAACGATGAAGTTGAAGAATGGGAAACATACGAACGGCGTATCCGGAAACACTTCACGATTCATCAAGCCACCCAGGAAGACAGGCAGCGCGCTTTCTTCTTGTCATGGAACCAATCGAAGATGTACGTCCTGCTCACGAAACTACAGCCGCTGGACTCCGACTCCCTCACCTTCACCGCCATCTGTGCAGCGTTAAATGCCTACTACAAACGTCAATATCATGTACTCACAGCCTGCATCGAGTTGCAGCAATGCCGGATGAAATCCGAGCAGACCTATCGCCAGTGGGCCGCCGAGCTGCAAGGTCTCAGCAGGAAATGTAAGTTTCACACACATATTTCCAAGGAATCATACGCCGATGGCATGGTGCGTGATAACTTGATACAGGCAGCGCCAGATGCCGGTTTCCGGCACGACGCCCTCAAGTTAGAAGACCCGTCCCTTGAGCAGGTCATAGAACTAGCCTATAAGTTCGATAGACGACTGGAATCCTGGGCAGATGTAGCAGCGATCCGTGACGACAGCACAACGGACACCGAAGACGTCGCAGCAATCCAGGGCTCAACGCTGCGCTCCTACCTTCTAGTTGTCAACAATTCCTCCACAGCAGACTTATTTGGACTGGACGCCTTCCGCTAATTCGGATGTTCCATTGAGGACGATGTTCACCTAGTGTTCGTCTTCCTGAAGTTGATGCACTCTGTAATGAATTCCAGGACCTGGTTTCACCGGGCATAGGCTGCGCCAAGGAGTTTGAGGCCTCGCTCCAACTCTATCCCCCCGCCCA
Source organism: Schistocerca gregaria (assembly GCF_023897955.1). Classification (NCBI taxonomy): domain Eukaryota; kingdom Metazoa; phylum Arthropoda; class Insecta; order Orthoptera; family Acrididae; genus Schistocerca; species Schistocerca gregaria. Next base: position 663,293,604 of record NC_064922.1, read on the forward strand.
GCCCCGCTACTTCCAGGCACGCCAGGTACCAGTGGCACTACAACAGCCACTCAAAGAAGAACTCGAACGTCTTCAAGATGAAGAGGTTCTCCAGCCCGTGCAGTTCAGCTTGTGGTCCACGCCTTTAGTCATCGTCCAGAAGCCAGGCCGCCGCCTTCGCCCCTGTGGTGACTTTAAGTCTACAGTCAACCCACAGCTTCTCGTTGACAACTATCTCCTTCCACGACTGGAAGATCTTTTTCGCAAATTGGCAGGGGGCTCCTATTTTACCAAAATCGACTCAGCAGAAGCATATCTCCAAATTCCTCTTGATCTTTCCTCCCAACAATACACTGTTATAAATACTCCTTTCGGCCTCTTCCAACTAAACCGACTTACGTTCGGTTTAGCCAGTGCTCCTACAATCTTTCAAAGATACCATTAACAACTTCTCACTGATATCCCGGGCTGTATAAATTACTTAGACGACACAGTCGTCATGGGGTCCTCCTCCAAAGAGCACATAGCCAACCTCCGCCTCCTCTTCCTCCGCCTTCCTACTGTGGGTCTAAAATGCAATATTTCTCAATGTTCATTTTCCCAACAATCTATTTCCTATATGGATCACATCATTTCCCAGAAAGGCATTTCTCCATCTTTCTCTTTTATCAACGCCATTAACAACCTGCCCTGTCCCCGGGACCTTCATCAGTTGAAATCCTTCTTGAGCACAATTTCATATTACAGGAAATTCGTTCCTTCTGCAGCTCAAGTGGCAGCACCCCTGTACCACCTATGCCTCAAAAATGTCCCATTCTGTTGGATCCCAGTCTGTGAGGCCGCCTTCCATACCCTCAAACAGTAGCAGCTCCAATCTGCTGCATGTCTCGTGCCTTATGATCCAAATCTCCCTATGATACTTGCTACGGACGCCTCTGAGTATGGTGAGGGAGCCGTCCTGTCTCACAAATTGCCGGATGGCACAGAGTGCCCCATATCATACCTCTTGAAAGCTCTCTCCACAGCAGAAATCAAATATTCCCAAATCGAGAAAGACGCACTTGCCATCGTTTTTGCTTGTACCAAGTTCTATCCCTTTCTCTATGGCAAGTCCTTTCACATTATTACTGACCACAAACCGCTCCTCTCTTTATTTGCGCTTTCCGTGCGATTACTGACCAAAACATCCCTACATCTCCAGCTTTGGGCATTGTGCCTATCCCAATTTCGCTACACCATTCATTTCCGTATCACCTCCCAGCTCACCAACGCAGAAGCCTTGTCACGTCTACCACAAGGTCTGGACTCTACCTTTGACCAGTTGGACCTCCTCGTTTTTCAGATTGATGATGGTGTCCAAGAGGCCCTGAAGGCTGTCAAAGTAACTGCAGCCACCGCAGAAGATTCCCTCCTCCGAGTCGTCCAACACTGTGTTGTGCATGGTTGGCCATCCTCACTGGTTCCTCAGGATCAATGCCACCTCTGGATGTACTATTCCATCCTACACCAGATTTCGGTGGTAGATGGAGTCCTCCTTCGCTTAGATTCAGCAGAACTGAGGGTCATTGTTCCGAGATCCCTGCAGCTGACGATCCTCCACATTCTTCACCAAGGGCATTGGGGGATCGCTCGCACCAAATCCCTCGCAAGAAGGCATGTTTTTGGATCGGCCTCACGTCTGACATCACAGAGATGGTGCAGCGCTGTACAGTCTGTGCCCAACAATTGCCCCGGCCCCCCCAAAAATTCCTTCCCTGGCCTATGCCGAACGGTCCCTCGGAACACATCCACCTTGTCTTCACGGGACCATTTCTGGGCCTCCAATGGCTCCTTGTCATGGATGCATTTTCCCATTTCCCATACATCATTTGGTGTTCAGCAATCACCACACGCATTACCTTATCAGCCATTGTAAAAATATTTTGCTTGGGAGGATTACCGAAAGCCATAGTCACAGCAATGGACTACAATGTCGAAGCCAGGAATTCCTCTCCTTTTTGCACCGACAATGGCATCCAGCATCTTCTCACCCCACCCTTCTATCCCCAATCCAATCGGGAAGCGGAACGCCTGGTCAGAACTTTCAAGACACAAATGCTCAAATATACCAAAGACCACTCCCTTGAAGAGGCTCTGACGCTATTCCTCGGTTCCTATCGAGCCACTGCGATAGGGGACAAAAGCCCAGCAGAAGCAGTCCACGGCCGCCAACCCAGGACCCTCCTACATCTTCTCTTGCCCTCTCCTAGAATTCGGATTCCTCCTGGACACTCTCAGTTCTTCCCTGGCTTCTTAGTATGGACCTGAGGTTTTGGCACTAAAGCAGGTTGGCTGCCCGCCATCATCCAGCATTCCCGGGGTCACCAACTTTTTGATGTCATCTTGGATGGCCACATAGTCCGTCGCCATCGAAATCAATTGCATCCTTGCTACCCTGAGACACCTGCACCGCACCCTACGACACAGACCACCACCACCTCTACAACCCATTCCAGATCACCTACACAGACCCCTTCACTCATGCCATCTAATCGTTGCAAGGGTGACGTTTCATGGTATCAGTCGCCGCCACCAGCACCACCAACACAGCAGCCGCAGCTGATGGACCAGCTGCTCGGCCCTTCTTCGGCGCCTTCCCAACAGCCAATGGCCACCGATGAAGATGAACCAATGCCACTGGTCCCATCCGTGCCGCTATGAGAACCAGTACGCAGGTCAGCCCGCATCGCAGGATGTACAGCACCATATTTTCCAAGAGGCAGCCTCCACAGCCTCCTTCAGGGAGCCGCAGCTGCAGATCTCCACGACGTAGCAGCTATAGATCTTTCGTACAGCTCACCCCCCCCCACCCCCCCGGAAGGGAGGTATGTTACATCTGGCACAGATGGCCCTTGCCAGGCATACTACATTCAAGACACTCCTGTATACCAAGTAACATACACAAGCACTTGCAGGCGCAACCAAGAGGAAAACAATTCTTCAAAACAAGCAGAACTTGCTAGAGACTAATGCGAACCTTTTTCTGCAGAGGTCGCCTCACAGATACCGGGAAAGTTGGTGTACTCCACTGGCTTTATAAGGCCAGCACAGCAGCAGTACAGCGAGCTAGAACCAGCTCCGACAGACCTCACCGACGCTCTTGATGAATGGTCGTCTACAAGTTATTTGTTTTTCTGTGTATATAATGATTGTTCAAGAAGTGTAGTTTAATTTCAATAAACGACATTATACTGAGTGTTCTACAATACTGAGTATACATCAGTTTCCATAATCAACAATCTTTTCGACAGCTGCAAGAGAACGAGTTGTGGAAGGCCATGTACGATTCACTTTTTAATTCTTATCTTGATTTCTTTCTGGGAAATTGGGAAGCCATAAGCAGTGAGCATGGTGAACGCTTTCACCAACACATCCACATTTTGGAACACCCTTATCAATATCACAGGAACCTTTAGATTATGAGCAATACTGCTGGGGTCATGTTAGTGAGAGTGATGGAATAACAGAGAAAAGAAGAGCACCGATGTCACAGTTTTCAAACACCAAAAATGTTAAAATTGAAAATGTGTGGTGAACTAATTTAGAACTTATATTTGCATAATGTCTATGTATACATATTAAGTATTATCAAGTTCTCAAGTCATGAATAAGTATTTTTTGTTTGGTTTAATTCTGTTTAGGTTCACCAGTACTGTTTCTGATTTTGCTCTGTTTCAAGGAAATTTGATGTGATAGAAAACGGTTTTACCAGGGAATTCAGCACCCCAAAATTTTGTAAATCCAACCATTTACAAAACAGATACAGAAAAAAGTTCAAGTTTGTTCAGCAGTGTCCCCAACTCTATACCTATCTTCACCAATAGAATGGTCCCATCCCCCATGTTACATATTATCTTAATGGCATATTGTGTTTTATGACTACATCACAAAACAAGCACATAAGTTTGCAAGAACTGAACACAAATTATTTTCGAAGAAGGAATGTTTTGTAATAATAAAATGTGGATAAATATCGGTTAAATCCCAAAACTTATCTTTTTATTTGTGACAGATTCACTCAACATATTGAGCTTCATGAGTTATTCAATACAGCGTATGTATATACTTAAGCACAGGCATTTCACTACCTACACCTGCGTCCTTTAATTCTACTCATATTGTTCAATAACATTTTCTCCTCATCATATTTCGATGAAACTCTATAAATTCTCCCATTATGATTTAGATTGTTTCTTTTATTAATTGTGACATCTGTCTTGTGTAGATTCTCTGGTATCATGCAAAGTGAACTTTGAGGGACCGGTGTAGGTATAATGATGATGTCACAGCAAGTTACTCACCTCATGTCCATATATACTAACTGCCATGCTACAATGCTTTGAGTCAGCATCGCATGGTAAGCTAAAAATCTTAAACCATAGGGCACTGATAAGACAGTGGCACGTTTTATTCTGTCAACACTGTTGCGACACCAGTCTATTCTATCCCATTAGCAATGTACCACTGCTTTCAGTTACTTTACTAAAGAATAGCATCACCTCTAGTTCTGACAGTTATCTTAGGTAGATTCTCTGCTAATATGCCAACTCTACTTCGAGGGACTGGGAGCAGTATAATGAACATCTCGTGGCCAGTGACCCATCTCGCATATGTGGCGTCTCAGTGACGTGCTACACTGCTTTGAGTCAGTGTCGCATGATAAGACAAAATATCCAAACCACAAGACACTGTTGCGACACTGGTCTATTCTAACTGTGAAATCTTCACGGGTTATAAGCGGAGTGGCGTCGTCTTCTAGTCGCAACGTTTCAATGGGTTGTGTATCCATCATCTTCGGGCGTCGTCTTCTAGTCGCAACGTCTCAATGGATTGCGTATCCATCATCTTCGCCTGAAGATGATGGATACACAACCCATTGAAACGTTGAGACTAGAAGACGACGCCACTCGGCTGATAACCCGTGAAGATTTCATAGCTGAAATACGCCGAGAAAACCTGCAATCGCATATGGTCTATTCTATTATTTACCACTGTAACTAACTCTCTAGAGAACAGATTTACCTACAGAAGTAGAAAGAGTGCGATACAGAAAGGGAATAAAGAGAAAAGCTCCTCACATATCTCAGGTTGCCAGTGGATGTCAATTTGCTTTATTACTTGTTTAGTCACCTAGAGGACTCTTCAGTTCAAAATTCACGTGAAAAAACTATTAAAATGATCTACATCTTCAGCTACCGACTATCCACATCCATCTTAACTTCCCTAGTATCCATGGTCTACCACGTTTCCGACACACATTATCCTTGCACAGTCTGATGTAATGCCCTTTTTTCCAGCTTGTCCAACAAACCATCTCGTGTACTTGGAGCCACATGACCTGCTAGGCTGCAATGCATACATACAAGGTTCCAGTTTCATCATTTCGTCCCTTTGATCCTTTCTGGGTACTATATCCCAGTCTATTCCTGATATAATCAAGATATATCAAATAGGAAAGTGAACAGAGGGTGAAGAATGGATCAATTCACACAAGGACCCCAGGAGCTATTATAGAATGCACATGCCACTGCTTACCCTCAACTGCATTGCCAGTGACAGTAACACCCCCCCTGAACCCGATTCTGGCGCTATTAGTGAAGGGTCTGGGTGTGCTCTTATGGGGGACGGTGAGTGGGTGAGTCAAAAGCCGTTCGATGACAGAAGAGCCTTTTTATTAATTTCCAAGACTTCCAGTTAGTAGCTCAAGCCCATATCCCACTGGCAGTGAAAGGTGGCCATCGAGCCATGGGCCTCAGTGGCAAGGCATTGTCATGAAGATACCAGCAGTTGCTATGACTAGCACAGTCCAAATATTGTGCACCTTTACATGTAAACATTCCCAACCCGTGGCTGAGCGATATCAGTAGTTGAAGAGGCAGACTGACTGGGATGGGCCGGCAATATACCTCGTTCATGGCAGGTAACAGGAGTGTTGAAATCAGGAGAGTGAACCCATGTATGACAAATGGCTGTCAGTGTCTAGTGTTAGTGGAAGCCCAGTGGCTCACTGGCTAGGAAGACATCAATTCAACCACTGCCCATCAATGCTGACCTTGACAGGTAGTCCTATCAGAATGATGGTGGAGCGGTAGTGACCTCATGGAGCAATCTAACGTTGTTTCAACCATAACTCGATGAATTGCCGATTCAGTAACCTGCCTGGCCAGACTCCCAATATTTATATGTGTCAAAGGGGGTCTGTTGAGATGTTGCTGCTGCATATGGCACACATGCTTTATGCCAAAGTTTCCCTGGTTTCGGTAGCTAGCTGTGCACGAAGTAGCACTTGGGTAGTGGGTGCCATAGTGTAATACTGCACCAGTGTATTGTGACAAGTGTCCGTTTTATAGAATCGAGTCTTCTTGCCTAGATCATTCCATTGCACTTTCATTGAAACATGCACAAAAAATAAAATACCAAAGTTTTAAGCTGAGCTCAGATCTCTGAACTGCTGGGTAATGTGCAACACTGAGCATTGGTGTAGAAACACAGAAATCTTACATGTATAATCGTTGTATGGAAGGACAAGTTCTTACTTTAGGACTATTTCAAAGACTGAAGAATCATGAACCTACACTGTCCATAAACAAAGTTCCAAGTGATATCAGTGTAGTAACAACAGTGCCAGCTTGAACTAAGAACTGTAAACAACAGATGTCCATTAGAGCCTTCAGTTGTGTGCAGGAAGTGTTAAGGAGTGGGTATATGGCTTTAGCGTATCCACATTATTGTATCACAAATAACAATGGAGCAACATTTCTAAATCAGGTTTTCAAGAATATCCAGCATGTTTTCAAGGAGAGAAGACTGTGAATGAAGTTTGTCTTCCACATCTTGATTTCTGAACAAAAATGATGATACATATAAGCCTACAACAATTTGACTGAAGTGCAAAATACAGGCTTTTTTTTTTGTAGAAAAAGTCATTGAAGGTGATGAGACTTGGTGTTATCAGTACAAACCACCACAAACTGACATAGTGCACAAATTCACATGAAGGGTCAATGCTCTGATGATGTAACTAAAATTCAAGTCAATATGACATACAAGTTGAACAACAACAAATATAAAGAATGTAGCAACCAGTCACGGAAACATAATTTATTTATCATGTTGCAAATCGATATCGACTGATATCAGTCATCATCAGTGGTAAAACAAATACAAGAGACAGGACATAAACAACAACTACTTTAACAAAAGAAAAAATTGAGAATAAAACATAGTTACATCAATTATAACATATACTGTATGATTTTTTGTAAGGTGATATATTCCTTATAGCTTGTATTTTACATTACTTTTTATATTTTACATAGGGGGCGCTTATTGCAACGTGGCGCCACCTCATGTTGTCTTGTTGTAATGTTGACCTATGATGAGTCACTTCATGATAGAAATCTGCCAAGAACAGTACTTCTACTTATGGCATGTATCACTTAGAAAAAAGGTATGTTATGACTTTGAATTTTAATTTCAGACATTTGTATATGTTGTAATTGATGTAACTATGTTTTATTGCCAATTTTTCCGTTTGTTAAAGTAGTTGTTGTTTATGCCCTGACTCTTGAATTTGTTTTAGCACTGATGACGACTCCTATCAGTCGAAATCGATTTGCAACAAGATAAATAAGATATGTTTCTGCGTCTGGTTGCTACAGTCTTTATAATTTTAGATTACATGGTCGCTGCAAAGAAAGGGGATCTTATGGAGCCCAACATTCAATAGTTGAACAACATTCCAAAAAAGGACTTTTCTGATAGTTTCACACAGCTGTTTGTATGTCCTGTGCATTGTACACAAGTGAAATGGGGGAGGCAGAGACTGTGCAGACTGTGCAGAACACCTGAAGCATTAAAACGACCATCTTAACTTTTATCATAGTCACAAAGGTTTTTGGACTGAATGGGTATACCAGAAAAATGAGCGCAGTTGATAGGGCTTGACATCAACAAGAAATTTAAACATTTTGTATGTATTGATAGCCTAGTGGCATTGTGAACACTTTTACAGAAATTAACAAAAGTTCTAGATACAGTTTCAGTTACAGAAGTCAACATGACTTTGCATGGCAAATAGTGCAAAGAGGGTTCCTACAGTGACTGAATAGTGAATGGCCATGTCACTACAGATATGGACAGGTAAAAGTATTATGTAGTTGCAAAAGCGCTTGGATTCTTAGACCACTTCTGCTGAAAAATAACAGTAAAATCAGTTATACAAGATCCATAAATTGCAAGTGTACAAAAGACATTTATCAAAAATTAAAATACAAAATTTTTCAATAGAACTAGCAAACTTAAATTAGGATGAAGTCTTCAGAGAATCCAATATAAATGAGAAATTCTCTAAATTCTTATCGTTATCTAAACTGAGCTATGAGAAAACATTACCAAACGAACCCATATCAGAACCAGTGTCTCACAAAAACAAATGGATAATAGCAGATATTAGAAAATATCTCACCTCATTTCCACAAGCATATTATTTCCACAAAAAGGAGCTATAATGAGCCAGAATTCTTACATTTCTATCACAGATACAAAAAGATTTATAGAGAGGTGTTTATTGCTGAAAAAAGTCATTTAATTACATATAAATGTTCAATGCAGAGGATAAAAGCAAAGTAGTCTGGGGTATCATTAAACATAAAACAGGGAGAGACTAGCAAAAGCATAATAATTGGCTGATAAGGGAGGGGGGAAAAGTGATCTATGATCCACACTATCTACTAAATTAAGTGAATGACTATTTTTCTACTACTGTAGAGAAATAACAACAAAAATTCGCGAAAACAAGTGAAACATCTGTAAATAACTATGGACTAAGTACAATGGCATTACTACCAACCACAGAGCATCAAATTAATAAAACTTGAAAGTCATTGGACCTAGAAAAACTACCAATGTGAATGGTGAAACAATGCTTACAGCGTACACAAGCTCCCATAGCCTAACCAATGTAATACAGGAATCTTCCACGTGATGGAAATTTCCGGAGTATTTAAAACAAGTAAGACTTGTGCCCATGTTAAAGAAAGGTAACGCAGAAGACATAAGTAACTACCACCCGATTTTCCTACTTCACACTCTCAAAAATAATAGAATCAATTATAAAAACAGCTTAATGAATAGTTGGATAAATACAATCACAGTTTTTTTCTGAACTGGTACCAAATGGTACAGAATCAGCCATAGTAAAATTCACAAAAATATTATTTGATACTGGTAACAAAGATGGATGTGTCACAGGCATAGTCTTAGGTCTTTGTGAGTCTTTTGATACTGCTGACCATGAGTTTCTACTAAATAAACTATAGTCATTAGGAATAAAAGGCATAGCTAATAACAAGTTTCAGTCATACCTAGCAAATAGGGCACAAAGAACACAGGGAATACATACCTTGAACAAGGGTAAAATTTTTAGTGAAGATCTGGTACAAACCAAAATACATTAAAATAGCAGTTCCTCTGACTGAACAAGGTGAAGTGGGAGCTTGCAGGCCAATGTGTCACCCTGTGAGATGACGTGGCAACCTGCAGGCAGCTAGTAGCGGTGGTGGTTTGACAGTAATGCAGTACTGCAGTAAGCTCAAGTACTGGTGAGTACCACTTCATGCATCAAAGCAGACATAAACTACTGTTATGGGTAATGGAGCCATTGGTGACTTAAACCTCTCCTGCATGCACACAGCCAGCTGACATTGCAGCATGGCATGTGCAAATGAAGTGTGTTGCTGTGGAGGCATACAGATAGTAGCAGTCACAATGATAGTGACACATGGGGGTTCTGCAGGAGTGGCAGTGGTGGCATGGAATGTGGAACACCCTTCACCAGTGTGCTGTCAGGTAAATAAAGACAAAAACACCCCTAACATTCCTCAACATAGTACAAGTGGTCAGATAGAAACTTAGCATGACATCAGAGGGGAACTGAACTTTAATTTAGGACAAACGGTGAGTATGAGATCAGGGGGTAAACTCAGTTGCTATCTTGAATTGTATACTTAGAATGGGTAACCTGACAATCGTCACTCTAGATCTCTACAAGTGTGAGTGAATATTAGCTTGGGGAAGATATGTTAAGTGATTTACATATCGCTAAAAGTAGGTCAGCAGGGAAGTTCAGACTCAAGTTCAGTCTAGTTACTATGTGTGGGGTGGAAAATATGTTTGTATATCCTGGAAATAGCCAACAAGGAAAAAATGACATGGGGGAAACATCCTTTGTCTTACAAACAGGCTATGACCTGCAGGAAAAACAAACACCTTATGTCCTGGCTGTCAGCTGCATCCCATGCAGGCTAAGACTGGCGTAAGGGCTGATTAAAACCCAGGAAATCTAGCACCAATGCAGATTCAGCTAGTAATCCAGGTCAGTCACATTGCATCGCCTTCTCAGAGTTTGACGTCATACAACTTGTGCCAGTATGAAAGGGTCGCCATCTTGGATCGCAATCTTGAATATTTTAATTTCACATCTACATGATAATAAACCATCTTCTATTTTTTAATTTACTGCTAATTCGTATTTAGAAAACAGCTCCACTTCCAACAGCGAAAATTGTAGAAAAATTTGATTATTTTAAATTTCCTGGTGGAATTCGAATTTCTCGCCATGTTTTGAATTTCCCACCATTTTATACATAGGGAAATTGACCTATGCCAGAGGGCTTGGGGGGGAGGGAGGGACTAAATCTGGCAACAGCACATGATGTCATAATAGGGAGGGGGTGAAATATGGCAACAGCGAACAGTTGGTCTGAACTCTCCTTGTCTACCTACCAATAACTCTCATTCCTGGTCGCCATAGCTGCAGAATTTCACTATCATTTTAGCTGGTGGAAGGAGTATTGTGGAAGGACGCTGACATACTGGGAACTGAATCTGATCTCCTCCCTCAGAAGTAACTCCGTCTCCAACCAGAGTCACGAAAGGAGCTGCAGAGCGGTGCTCAATCAGAGAGATGTAGACCACCTGTGTTCTCGCAGAACTAGTCGCAGATGCTCTCCCAGAGCTGTCGAACAAGAGTGGCCTCGCTGAGCTGTCTTCCCCCTGGACTCCCTGACGTTCACGTAAAGTATCCTTCGCCACTAGCCAATACAAATGTTTGTATCAAAACTGTCAACGAACCCCTCCTAGGAAAATTTTATCAAGCAGCCAATGGCTTGAGTTTCCACATACATAGTTCCTAAAAGTTTCGTGCAAAAATGCCCATTCCTCAAAGGTACTTTTATTTCAGCTTATCTGTGGATCTCCTGCATCTGTAGTTCTTAGAGAGAGCCAGGCTGTCTTCCAGTTTACGGTGGTCTTTTAGGGGCATCCAATGGAGTTCTTCATAACGTTTTCAGTGACACAAGAGGCCATTTCACCCTGTGTGAATAAGGTATCCAGATGAGGGCAACTCGCCGCCTCAAAGGGAGAAAAGAAATTCTAAAACGAACCCGACTATTTCTCTTCCTAAGAAAAGATAGCGCTCTTTTATCTGCGACAGGTATCCCACCCTCCTGCTTTCTAGGGAGTCTGCCAGCCGCAGGAAACAAAATTTATAGAGCAATGCTCTAATCGAATGGCTGTGGTTTGTAAAAATGGCCAATATTCTGCACAAGGTCAAGTTTTCGTTATGGCTCATTACACTGGCGTTTTAATGTGGAATCGATCGGCTTTCATGCTTTGCTGTCCATCATATTCAGAAAAATGTTTACGACTATTGGGGGATACGTGTCTGGCCTAAAGAACACACAGGGTGTGTTCCCTTTCCGGCAAATGCCGCACTGACCCTTGGTGGTACTTCTCTTAGAAATGGGAACAACTCACAGGAGATCAGCCTGGAGGCACCAAAGTTTGCCTGTCAATTCCTCAACTTATTATGCGATCCAGACATGCAGTTACAGAAAAATTCTGCATGCAGTAGCTACCGAGTGTGGAAAGAATTTTAAAATTGGAATTGATGGCTTAGTCGTTGCAATCACTGAGGCTGCTCATAATCAACAGTGATACATTTAATCGACACAAGAAGTCTTAGATGTGAGAACTGAATTAAACAGATGAAATAAAAATGAGACGAGTGAATCCAGAACGAAGTGACATGTTTCAATTCAAGCATAACCAAAACTGCAGAAACAGAGCGCCGTTGCAGCCTTCTTATCGCAAATTTTTGAAAGAGAAGAATGAAGATAAGTGCTTCCAAGCCCACCGACGACGAGGTCATTAGGAACAGAGCAGAAACTCTGGTTGGAAAATGATGGAGAAGGAAATCAATCATGTTCCTGCACAGGAATGATACCAACATTTGCCTTAAGTGATTTAAGCATCTCACAGAAAACCGGAATCTGGGCGGTCAGAAGCGGATTTGAACCGGCGTCCTCCAGAATAGGAGTCAAGTATCTTACCACTCCATCACCTCCATTTGTAGAAAATCTTCGGCTGCTAATATCTCTGCTATTTCAGTCCTATTTTTTATATTTAGTATTTGCATATTATTACTGTCACTTGCTATACCGTTATATGTGATTCGTTGGCTTTTGTATTTTATTGCATCTGTTCCTTAATTGAAGTGGCAATGTCGCAATGACATCATGGTGGGAAGTTCGAATTTTGGCTGGAAAATACATCAATTCGGCTCCCTCCACTAACCTAACCTCAACCCCTCCCCTCCTCCATCCCCTCCCCAAGAAAATGACGGGAAGCTCAAATTTTGACAGGAAAAAGGTCAGTTTGGCTACCTCCACTAACCTAAGAAAGTGGCGGAAAAGAAGGTGATTTGGGCTACCTGCATTAACCTAAGTCATCCAACCAACACCTATTCCCTGGGATTGCCCGTAAAACGACTCTGCTGGATAGGATGGACGTAAGTCTGTCACTTGCTATACCGTTATATGTGATTCGTTGGCTTTTGTATTTTATTGCATCTGTTCCTTAATTGAAGTGGCAATGTCATTCAGTGTTTATAAACAATTTGAATTGTAATAGGCAGTAGCTCCAGCCAGTGTCTCACCATGAGCTCCAGAGTCCAACTGACCTAGTACACAGTAGTCTACTGCGACCAGAGGGTGCTGTCGTCCCTTGGGGGGATTCAGAATGAGAAGACTGATTCAGTTGCAGGGGACAAAGATATGATATCGAACACACGCATCTACTGGGTGTCGGGTGGTGGACTTTCGAGAAAACTTCTCGGGCGGCTCATAAGCCATACAGTAAAATCAGTCACAAACCATGCGCTAGCTGGTTTGGGAGTGGGGCATCTCGTTGCCCAGGACTATGAAAGTCGCATAACTTCGACAGTAGCAAGTGTTATTGTGGGAGGACAGTGTCAAACATCCGGGGTTACTAATGTGCGAATGTATGTTTGTGTTGTTAGTTGAGAAGCAACTCTGCTTAACTCTGATGCCAGGGAAAAGTAGAGGCTATCAGTGCTGTGAAGCAATTCTGCTTAACCGACACATCCAAAAACAGCTCCGAAAGAGCAGTCGGGGAAAGGGATGATAGTGCCGCAGAGGAGCAGGAGGCTGAACGCGGCGACAACAGAGAAATTCCTACTGTATTAGTCGTATTGAAACATAAAGGCTGTGACTAAATGGTACAGTCAAGTTTCCATACAAGGACCTAGGCAAAAATTGGTGGATAGTCTAAGGGCATGACACTGGTTGGACCTCTGATTACAACAAGTGAATAGCCGAAGAGTAGGCAGAGATTAGGACGAATATTGGTTCATATCAGCGGTTTACAAGAGCTGTAAACGGTGCAGAATGAATATGGCTGGACTGTAGTAGTCGTATTGAAATATAGAAGGCAATGACGCACAGATAAAAGAGATAGGTAGGCGATCGATTTGCGAAACCGAAAACTGAAAGAGTAATCCGATCAGCGGGCGCTAACCGCAAGATGTAAGGCACATGGCCCTGGAGGAAATACTTTTTCTGTATGAAGGTGTAGTGTACGGCGCATTGTTGATACGACGTTATCGCCTACATAATCGTTTATACGACAATACTGCAATTCCAAGACAGCTGCTACGTACTTCTTCTTAAAACTCGACGTCTCTCCAAAAAAGAAACTTGTTGCACGACTAACTTCGCCATCTTCATCCTCTCACCATTTTGCGCCTAAATTCACCGTCTCTCTAACTCCTTAGTGCTGGCCTCATCGGACCCAGCTAGTTGCTTAAAACTCACATCTATCCTTGGACATATCGCAGTGCCCTGGGACACGTCATAGAGTTAATTACAACTGCTTCAGTCCGAATGGCGTGGCAGCTACAGAAACAAAGTCCTTGGCGCTGCAGCACCGGGAAGAGAAGATGATGTTCACGGCTACAGAGCGTGCGGCAGAGAGAGAGTTCGGCCGACGGGTGGCAGGGTACATCCAGCACGGCCACGCTGCTTCCTCCGCCCTGATTGGTCAGGAGCCGAGAAAACCGCTGGGGCAGCATGGTATGTTCCAAAGCGTGGCCTGCTCAGCTTCGCCTAAGTGGCTTTCCTCGTCAGCACACGAGGGAGGCGCGTCATGAAGACTGCCCACCTCGGTGCTCACTTGCTGCTACCGGATCTTGGGACGAGAAAATTACAGGCAGCTGAAGCTACCGGCTAATGCTTCACCGTAGCAAGAGAATGGAATAAAGCTTTTGAAATAAAATACCGATAGAATCCCCTACTATCTGGCTCAACACTACACATGTAAGCTTGGATCCCACTGTATCGTTGCCATCGGTAAGTATTCCTGACTTATAATTCGCTCGTCATACTTTACTGGACTGGTTATGTTAAGTGAGGACGTCATTGTGAGGTCTGAGGCCAGCTGGTTTAACAAACTCATAGTTCGCACGTGTTATCACTATAGGGTTCTGCAGCGAAGTGATGTGCTGTGTATTGCGTACACTGGTTTTATGCCGTACGCCCATCCTGCCTTAGATGTAATCATACAACGATTTCCTCACCACGAAAGTCAACAAGTTGATTATTCTGGCCCACAATATGCAACTCCAAATAGAAGGATATCGGAACTGTTACTGGAAGATGTATTGGATTGGTAGGAGTCTCAACAATCTTATACCCCACTGCAACAAGGGGAAGAACCTGTAAATAGTATGAATCAGACTGTCGTTGAGACAGGAGTTCGTTGCAATGTTACACTCGACTCTGATTGTGCTGACAGGAGTATGTCTACAGTCTGATCTGACGTGTAAAATTTTCTACGATTCTTCTTCAAAATCTGCCCTTTTCTGAAACCCAGTAGGCGCCCTATTGAACCTTTCTAGTTGAAGTCAATTGTCGCATTTACAGTCCCTGTTTCAGCTTTAAGTGTATTGACGTTTGCACGTAGCTCAATACCTTTTCCAGACTATTTTCAGACTTCGCTTAAATCGTCGATACCGTACGCACTGGGTTCTATTACCCCAATGTCTTTTTCACCATTAATATCCAGATGCAGTTGTTGCTAGTCTCGGCGATGTTTGGGATGCTGTCAGACGTCTCCAGTCCAGCCAATGCAGTACTTCATACACCAATGCTCGGATCAATTAGTGGGAAATAATTTGCACGTAATGCAGATGATGGTTTTTTTTTTAATGTCAGGCTGTACGACATTGCATCTGAACCTCAACTGATTAAGGTATGTTTAAACCTCCTCCTTATATATTCATCTTCTTCTTTGTAAACGTCAAGAGAAACATGATGCGTAGATGTCCGAATAGATGTGTACTGCCGCCCGATGTGACAGAGCGGTTCTAGGTGCTTTAGTCTGGAACCGCTCGACCGCTACGGTCGCAGGTTCGAATCATGCCTCGCGCATAGATGTGTGTGATGTCCTTGGGTTAGTTAAGTTTAGGTAGTTCTAAGTTCTAGGGGACTGATGACCTCAGATGTTAAGTCCGATGGTGCTCAGAAGCATTTGAACTATTTAGATGTGTATTAAAATCCCGATAGCCTCGAAAATTGTAGAACACTCGTCTTCTGTGAGTGAAGTATCGTTGTAATTCTTCTGGCGGTTGCAGGTATCCTCATTTTTTATGACGTTTAACACCCATTGGGTGCTGGAACCCCCAGCAACATCTAAATTCACAATATCACATTCACCAGTTTTCCATATAGTCTTCGGTAATGTATCCCTCATAAACACACCACGGAATCTTGGAATGGTTGAATTTTTTTGTAACAAACTTCAGAAGATCAGTAGTTGTGAGTGGTCGATCTGGTAGAAGCGCTAATGGGCTTTTTTCTTTATTTATGAATACACCAAGCCCTTTCCTATATGGTTTCAAGTATAGTCCTTTTCTGATGGCTGCGGCTTCCATCAAGTAGTTATGTCTTCTTGCCTCTTCGAACTGCGCTTTGGAGTTTTGCGCGTTCTTGACTATTCGAGAAGTAGCTGCAGCACCACCAGCGAGGGACCCTGCCGCCGGGAGCGCGGAGAGGTCTGGGATGAGGGATGGAAGAAAAACACCATACGTCTTGGGTACTGGAAGAAGTCGAGGTACTTTAACCGATCCTCCTTTTCTTCTTCTCGTACCTTTCTGCTTCATAGTGTTTTTAGCTGCATACGTCGCTGACAGGATACAGTTCTTCAAACAGCTCTGCTCCGACCCTTTTCCTTCTTATTGTTTAGTGCGTAACGTGTAGCATTCTTAACTCGCTTGAAATTCATTACTCCTAAACGCAACATATTTTTTCCTCGCATAGTTTTATCAACTGTAAATGCTGCAATGCTTTGACCTATATCAATACCATTTCTTCTGCGTATCGCCTTAGCCTTATCAGCTAAAATTCTATCTGCAATGTGACGACTTGAGAGATTTTTATTAGCAGCGTATACAGTGTGGTGTTCCATACACACTTCGTCGAGCAGATTACCTTATCATCTTGTGCCAAGCGTTTCTGAAGCTTTGTTCCCGGACCACAGTAGTTATATCCCAGAACGTGTAATTCCACTGGCAGTTTCCACCACATCCTCTTCTAATGCGTCTCCTAGCACACATGTTATGCTACTGCGGTGGTTGTGGACTGTGCACCCCTTTATATAACAAATCCTTAGCATCAATCCAGCTGTTTTGTGCTGCAGGAAAACCAAGCCACTTGACTAGCGCTCTATTTCCCCGACGTCTTATGACTCTCTCCAAGAGAAACATCCGATTCTGAGCATTTCTGCACTCCTCGGTGTACAAGCAACCTGCAATTTATTTATTTTTATTTATTTACATGTCAAGTTCCGTAGGACTAAATTGAGGAGCAAATCTGCAAGGTCACGATACGTGTCAGTACATGAAATTACAACATAAAAGTAATAACAGATAAAATAAATGTTCATGAACCTGAAAAAAGTCTGTCCATAAGTTTAAGTAAACGCTGTCAGCAATACAATAAGAATCAGCTTAATTTTTCAAGGAACTCCTCGACAGAATAGAAGGAGTGAGCCATGAGGAAACTCTTCACTTTCGATTTGACAGCGCGTGGATTACTGCTAAGATTTTTTAGTTCGAGTGGTAGGTTATTGAAAATGGATGCAGCAGTATACTGCACACCTTTTTGCACAAGAGTTAAGGAAGTCTGATCCAAATGCAGGTTTGATTTCTGTCGAGTATTAACCTAGTGAAACCTGTTTATTCTTGGGAATAAAATAGTATTTGTAACAAGAAACGACAATAAGGAATATACATATTGAGAGGCCAATGTCAAAATACCCAGACTCGTGAACAGAGGTCGACAAGAGGTTCGTGAACTCACACCATTTATGGCCCGAACCCCCCGTTTCTGAGCTAAAAATATCCTTGTAGAATGGGAAGAGTTACCCCAAAATATAATACCATACGACATAAGCGAATGAAAATAAGAAAGTAGATTAATTTTCGTGTCGAACGATCACTCACTTTTGATACCGTTCGAATAGTAAAAATGGCAGTATTAAGTCTTTGAACAAGATCCTGAACGTGGGCTTTCCACGACAGCTTACTATCTATCTGAACACCTAGAAATTTGAACTGTTCAGTTTCACTAATCATATGCCCATTCTGTGAAATGAAAACGAATTGTGTATTAGAAACTGTAAAAACTGAGTTTTACTGTTATTTAACGATAGTTTATTTTCTATGAGCCATGAACTGAGGTCATGTACTGCACTATTTGAAACGGAGTCAGTGTTGCACACAACATCCTTTACTACCAACTAGTGTCATCAGCAAACAGAAATATTTTAGAGTTACCCCTAATACTAGAGGGCATATCATTTATATAAATAAGGAACAGGGTTGGCCCCAACACTGATCCCAGGGGCACCCCCCACTTGACAGTACCCCACTCAGATCCCATATCACAGCCGTTATCAACATTGTGAATAATGACCTTTTGCTGCCTGTTGCTAAAGTAAGAGCTGAACCAATTGTGAGCTACTCCCCATATTCCGTAATGGTCCAACTTCTGGAGCAATATTTTGTGACCAACACAATCAAATGCCTTTACTATCTAGGATATAAGTCCTAGGATTCGTTCTTTGCACCTTTGAAACTGTAAATATTTCTGTTGACCAGTTCGGTAGGTATGATTTCTCTAATGCTGTCTTGTGTTTTAAATTTCTGTCTGTGCGTGTCCATCATTGTAATGCGATAGTACACAGTATCATGAACAACGATTGATCTCATTTTTATTGTGCTATGTTCATCTACATCTACATGACTACTCTGCAATTCACATTTAAGTGCTTGGCAGAGGGTTCATCGAACCACAATCATACTATCTCTCTACTATTCCACTCCCGAACAGCGAGCGGGAAAAACGAACACCTAAACCTTTCTGTTCGAGCTCTGATTTCTCTTATTTTATTTTGATGATCATTCCTACCTATGTAGGTTGGGCTCAACAAAATATTTTCGCATTCTGAAGAGAAAGTTGGTGACTGAAATTTCGTAAAAAGGTCTCGCCGCGACGAAAAACGTCTATGCTGTAATGACTTCCATCCCAACTCGTGTATCATATCTGCCACACTCTCTCCCCTATAACGTGATAATACAAAACGAGCTGCCCTTTTTTGCACCCTTTCGATGTCCTCCGTCAATCCCACCTGGTAAGGATCCCACACCGCGCAGCAATATTCTAACAGAGGACGAACGAGTGTAGTGTAAGCTGTCTTTTTAGTGGACTTGTTGCATCTTCTAAGTGTCCTGCCAATGAAACGCAACCTTTGGCTCGCCTTCCCGACAATATTATCTATGTGGTCCTTCCAACTGAAGTTGTTCGTAATTTTAACACCCAGGTACTTAGTTGAATTGACAGCCTTGAGAATTGTACTATTTATCGAGTAATCGAATTCCAACGGATTTCTTTTGGAACTCATGTGGATCATCTCACACTTTTCGTTATTTAGCGTCAACTGCCACCTGACACACCAATCAGCAATATTTTCTAAATCGCTTTGCAACTGATACTGGTCTTCGGATGAACTTACTAGACGGTAAATTACAGCATCATCTGCGAACAGTCTAAGAGAACTGCTCAGATTGTCGCCCAGGTCTTTTATATAGATCAGGAACAGTAGAGGTCCCAGGACGCTTCCCTGAGGAACACCTGATATCACTTCAGTTTTACTAGATGATTTGCCGTCTATTACTACGAACTGCGACCTTCCTGACAGGAAATCACGAATCCAGTCGCACAACTGAGACGATACCCCATAGCTCCGCAGCTTGATTAGAAGTCGCTTGTGAGGAACGGTGTCAAAAGCTTTCCGGAAATCTAGAAATACGGAATCAACTTGAGATCCCCTGTTTGGTTCGATTATACTGAGCAGTTATTTCTGGGAGGATATCTGTCCATTTGCATGAGCCACGAAGGTTAAAACGCATTCACATTCGATCTTTTACTCTTCTGTTCAGACGCTCCACGATACTTGCCTTGAGGTAGGTGAATGTTGAGTAGTGATGTATTCCATAAGGCTGCATCAGGGTCTTCAAATACCTATTGTAAAACTCTCCACAGTGATCGGTTTGGAGGTTGTCTTGACATCGATTCGTCCCTGTCTGAGGCAAACACTCTAACACATCCGCGACATTTCTACCCATTTTTCTTTTAACACATAATGCTCAGGCAAATTTGGAGTGTGCATCAATAACCATTAAAATACATGTAAATCCATTATTCTCATGTGAATATTCCTTTATATGTACAAGATCAGCCTGCCATAAGTCATCCAAACCTTTAATCAGAACATGCTTACGAGGGTATGTTTTGCATGCTGGTTTGTGCAGTTCTCCAACTACTGTCTCCATATTTATTCAATGATGCCTCTCTCTCTAAGCTCGGAGATTATTGAAACAGCCCCATTCGAATGAGCTGTATTATCTGCAGCAGCTGATGCCATGAGCAGCTGTAGTCGATCTATTAGCTCGTCGGGGTTATCATAATAAATATACTGTGGGATTCGATGGTTCACTGATTTATCCTCAATGTCAGTACCATCGCTGCTGCTGCTGATGTTGTTGTTTTCGCCATCAAGTATTGGATTTATAATGGTTTTATATTTCTTGTATCTCAGGCGTTTTGCGATCTTATGTACATCTGTCAAATGCAGTATTTCATGGTACATTTCCCTATCATTAACTGAATAATGTGTAGGTTTTTTGGTAGGTGTTTGGAAAATAAGATTCATTAAGTCAGGTGTTCTCTCAAACCGCCGATCACCAATCTGTATTGTGTCATCAGTTACATTTACAGGATGCATACCCAAAGCGTATGGTCTGCCCCTGCTAACGCCATGGGCGTGACGAATAATAAATTCGTAAATGGCAACACCACCGTTATCGTGTGGTTTTGTTTCTGCTGAGAGCTGCCTTAGAGATTCAGTAAACGGCTTAAAAGCCTCTCTTAGGCTCTGCTGTCGATCCATATGCCCTGACTTTAGCAACTGTAATTTCTCTCGAACGGCTTTCCGGCCTTGAATGACTTTCTGCTTCGTTGACATCTCGGTGTATACTGATCAGACGTTCCGCAGCGTGAAGCTTTATACATCCGCTCTTCTTCTTCCTCTTATTATGTGCCTGCTCCACCTTCTCAACAACAAGGACCTCTACATCTATTTTCTCCTCAACAGCCTCGACATTTTCAGTTAAGTCCGTTACTTTCTTACCGATTTCATTAACTAACTCATTTAACGCATTCACCATTCTCAAAAGAGTCTGGTAATACGTCTCTAGTTCCCTGCACAAACCTCCAACTTTATGCAAAATAGTCTGAAGATTCGCATCCATGTACAGGCGAATGCTCTGTCTGTGTACGCTCATTCTCAGATGTTGACACCTAGACATGAGCGCGAATTTGTCCATGGTGCAGCGTGAATTGATGTACTCAGCTCACTTACCACGCTATGACTGCTTAGCTGGATGGTAATGTGCTTGCCTCCTATGCACTGGTCCTGGGTTCGATTCCCCGCTGGGTTGCAGATTTTCTGGGTCTTGAGTTGTCCTCATCATCATTTCATCCTCATCATCATCGGCTGTAAGTTGCCCAATGTGGCGCCGACTGCAATAAGACTTGTACTTGGCGGCCTAACTCGCCTGGGACCTCCCGGCCAAAAATGCCAGACAATCATTTTATTACCAGGCTATATATACAGAAACTCTTGAAAGTTTCGCCTGTACCTACCATCATTCAGTTTTCTTGTTTTATCAGTAACGAGAAACCCATACTGTGAATGATTCTAGCAATCAGCACATATCTTTACAAAATCATTGAAGCACATGTCAGTTCCTACATGTGCCTGGTAAATGTCTTTTTAAAAAAAATTCAGATTGTCTTGCTTAAAGGCTATAATTAGGTTTGCATTATCCCTGACCAACCGTTTCGGGATTCTG
Organism: Schistocerca gregaria; assembly: GCF_023897955.1. Taxonomy (NCBI): domain Eukaryota; kingdom Metazoa; phylum Arthropoda; class Insecta; order Orthoptera; family Acrididae; genus Schistocerca; species Schistocerca gregaria. Next base: position 663,315,454 of record NC_064922.1, read on the forward strand.
GAATATGATTGTCTTAGATGAAATACATCAGCACTCGCATGACGACCGAGACAGAAATACTTTCGAATTCGTTCTTGGTTTTCCACAGCAATATCGTCAAATATGAAGACAGTGTTGGGCTTTGCTTTTTCAGGTGGAGGGATGTCACCGCTTTCACCAAATTTCGTGCATTTAACACCATCTACACTGCGCAATATCTCCTGTAATAGCTGATATTTGGGTTGAAACAGTGTTTTTGAGAATACACAAACATGTACAAGTCGGACTCCATCTACATGTGTTAGCAGCGTCATGAGGACGTTAGTCTTCCCACAATTGTATGGATCTACAATAATTGATCATACACTCCTGGAAATGGAAAAAAGAACACATTGACACCGGTGTGTCAGACCCACCATACTTGCTCCGGACACTGCGAGCGGGCTGTACAAGCAATGATCAGAAGCACAGCACAGCGGACACACCAGGAACCGCGGTGTTGGCCGTCGAATGACGCTAGCTGCGCAGCATTTGTCCACCGCCGCCGTCAGTGTCAGCCAGTTTGCCGTGGCATACGGAGCTCCATCGCAGTCTTTAACACTGGTAGCATGCCGCGACAGCGTGGATGTGAACCGTATGTGCAGTTGACGGACTTTGAGCGAGGGCGTATAGTGGGCATGCGGCAGGCCGGGTGGACGTACCGCCGAATTGCTCAACACGTGGGGCGTGAGGTCTCCCCAGTACATCGATGTTGTCGCCAGTGGTCGGTGGAAGGTGCACGTGCCCGTCGACCTGGGACCGGACCGCAGCGACGCACGGATGCACGCCAAGACCGTAGGATCCTACGCAGTGCCGTAGGGGACCGCACCGCCACTTCCCAGCAAATTAGGGACACTGTTGCTCCTGGGGTATCGGCGAGGACCATTTGCAACCGTCTCCATGAAGCTGGGCTACGGTCCCGCACACCGTTAGGCCGTCTTCCGCTCACGCCCCATCATCGTGCAGCCCGCCTCCAGTGGTGTCGCGACAGGCGTGAATGGAGGGACGAATGGAGACGTGTCGTCTTCAGCGTTGAGAGTCGCTTCTGCCTTGGTGCCAATGATGGTCGTATGTGTGTTTGGCGCCGTGCAGGTGAGCGCCACAATCAGGACTGCATACGACCGAGGCACACAGGGCCAACACCCGGCATCATGGTGTGGGGAGCGATCTCCTACACTGGCCGTACACCTCTGGTGATCGTCGAGGGGACACTGAATAGTGCACGGTGCATCCAAACCGTCATCGAACCCATCGTTCTACCATTCCTAGACCGGCAAGGGAACTTGCTGTTCCAACAGGGCAATGCACGTCCGCATGTATCCCGTGCCACCCAACGTGCTGTAGAAGGTGTAAGTCAACTACCCTGGCCAGCAAGATCTCCGGATCTGTCCCCCATTGAGGATATTTGGGACTGGATGAAGCGTCGTCTCACGCGGTCTGCACGTCCAGCACGAACGCTGGTCCAACTGAGGCGCCAGGTGGAAATGGCATGGCAAGCCGTTCCACAGGACTACATCCAGCATCTCTACGATCGTCTCCATGGGAGAATAGCAGCCTGCATTGCTGCGAAAGGTGGATATACACTGTACTAGTGCCGACATTGTGCATGCTCTGTTGCCTGTGTCTATGTGCCTGTGGTTCTGTCAGTGTGATCATGTGATGTATCTGAGCCCAGGAATGTGTCAATAAAGTTTCCCCTTCCTGGTACAATGAATTCACGGTGTTCTTATTTCAATTTCCAGGAGTGTATATTATCAGGGTCGAGAATTCCGTTCTTCTTCTTATGCAGGTCTTCTTTTGCATCTTCACAGGACCAGTCACTGACAACAAAGTCCTTATGATGAGGATGTTTCACTCACCCTGCTCTGATGCTGACTACAGCAGGTACTGACATGTAATTGGTATATATAGAACGATACATTTGTAAGGACGGTAATAGTAAGTGTAGCCATTACAGCTCCACCACTTAATCAACTAGGCTATATCGTCTACCCAGGGAAATCGGCTATATATATTTTACCCATAAAGAGTAAATCCATCATTCATTTCGTCAATGACTGGTGAGGAGATGTTTGGGGCAACTGTCTTCTGCTGCTGCACCATTAGTAGCACTGAAAAATATTGATATTAATAAGTGTAATACTTATGCTGTAATGAGAGAGGGATGAAATAAAACTCAAACACAGTTTGACGTTATATGATGTTGATGAGGTCCCTTACACCGAGGAGCATAGGGGACAATGCAGGAGACCTGCACTGCTGACTAGGCAAGGTCCTAGCGTAGATGGTTTGCCATTGCCTTCCTCCGACCGTAATGGGGATGAATGATGATGATGAAGACGACTCAGTACCCAGTCATCTCGAGGCAAGGAAAATCCCTGACCCCACTGGGAATCGAACCCGGGACCCCATGCATGGGAAGCGATAATGCTACCGCAAGACCATGAGCTGTGGTCTGAGATTATATATACATACATTATTCATTTAAATATCACACATCGGATGTAGTATTTCAAATAAATCATCAGACTCTTTCCTTATCTTCTTCTTTGCGCCTATACATTGTTTCCCAAACAAAGCTTTTTGAAATGCAATAAATTCCACATGTATCTCCCTCAAGCCAATGGATGCCTCACAGCACTCAGGCATTTTCACACACACATTTAATCTGTTTCTCGTTTGGTTCTGCATTCATGTGCAAACAAATTTACAGTTCCAAATCATCAACATTCACACTTCGACACGTAACAAGTTTACATCATCATTGTATGCAAACTCAATGCTCAGCAACCAACGATTCAATCTCTCCAATGCAAGGCATAGTGCTGTATCCAGAGCATATAAGTTCATAACTGAAGTCTGTGGGGATATGAGTTGGCTAACACTCTGTAGTCATCTTCTGATTGACGTATTGCTCTGCACAACATATTTCATCCCAGGCGAACTCAGAAATAGACACTTTAACACCCTTCGATGCACTTTCAGTTTCAATTCTCGCATGCAAGCCCCAGTCATGATTGGCTTCTATACCCACATTTATACGTTTCATTCCACTGGGAGTTAAATGGTATGTAGAACTGAAGAGCATAGGTACACTTGATGTCTTCTTACTCACAGCATTTGCACTCTGTGCCTGCACTGGTACAGGGATCTTCTGCTGCATTGGGTCATATGTTGATGACCAGTAATGTCCTCCATCTTGCTGTTGTTTAGGACCACCACCAGCATTCAATGTGTTGGGAGCAGACTGCATGACCTCATCAACAAAATCCATGAGCAGGACAGACATCATCTCCATGTCCTGCTCCCACAAGTGGGCCTTTGCACTTCAGGATCCCACATGGTCACTACAGGTTCAGACATGCTGAAGGTAGTTGTTGCCACAGGTACAGACATCGGTGCAGGTCTCAACAAGATGGCTGCTGCTGGTTCAGAGGTGGCAGGGGTCAACATGTTGGCACTCGACCCTGCAGGCTTCGATACATTGAGGGCTACTGCTGAACAAAGAGGAGGAAGCATTACATATGGACCAAGATGCAAAAACAATCAATAATAATAGTAATATTAACCACAGACAAAGATGTGATGTGCAATACTCACTTTTCTGCTTCTTCCTGTTCTGTGGGGCTGTGTTGGATTGCGACTGCTGTTGACACTTAATGGTTCTACTTCTTCTTCTTCTTCTTCTTCTTCTGCTGCTGCTGCTGGCTGATAGAGCAAGACTGAAGTCACAGAGCTGCTGAGCATGCCCTACACCCTGCTCCAATGACATTACCAAATACCATCATCCTACTGGTTGAAGTCTGTGACCGGATTCAGGGTTCTTATTGGTTCCCACTCTTTTTTCTCCAGACCGCCATCTTGGATTATATCATAGGAGGGACGACAGTGCCCTCTTGTGGTGGTACTGTGTACTAGGTCAGTTGGTCTCCCGACCTTATGGTGAAAACACTGGATGGAGCTACTGCCTAAGACAGCTCAAATTGTTTAAATAAACACTACATGCAAAATAAAGACTTACATCCATCCTATCCAGCAGCCCAGCACAGGCTGGGTCGTTTTTCCACCAATTTCAGGGATGGTGGTTGGATGACTTAGGTTTGTGTAGGTACGCCAAGTGAACTTTTTCCTTGCCATTTTCTTAGGTAAGTGGAGGCAGCCCAAGTGCTCTTTTTCCTGCCAAAATTTGAACTTCCCACCATTTTCTTGGTGAGGGAGGGGTGGGAAGGGGAGGGGAAGGGGGAAGAGAGGGCATTAGGTTAGTGGAGGTAGCCCAATTGACCTATTTTAGTGCCAAAATTTGAACTTCATGCCACGCTGTCATTGTGATGTTTCCACATCTATCGCCGCCATCTTGGATCTTGAATAAATTCAGCAACAATGCAGAGTGAGTCAGAACAAACTTTGTCCCACTACTAGCAAAGTAAAGCTCCATACTTTTTGTGTGTGTATCTGTTGATGACGCAGCTCTTCTGCCTACCTGTGAGCAGTCTCCTGTACTCCTAGGCAATTCATTATTCTCAACCAGAACTTTCTGTACATTATAATCAGAAAGCTGGTTTTGTTTAATGATCCGTGTGTGAAAATACGGAATGGAGAGTGTACATTCCTGAAAGCAAACAAACTCATTAGACATGCTACTCTGAGTTTGGCTCATTATCGTGTAAGTAAGCACATTTCACACTTAGGACAGAGTTATTATTTCGCAAATAATGCGAGAAGGCTCAAGAGGATACTGTAGGCATAATGGTACTGACAAATAGCTAACAAGCGAATGGTTCAGTTCGACATGTCGAAATGTATCCTAAAATTTTTCACAAAGGAAGAATACAGATGCAACCGTCACAAGAAATAGTAGCTCCACATAGCGCGAAGTCCAAAGTGCACACGCGCGAATTTTAAGCACTTAAATCATACCAAAAGTATGTCAAATCATTAATTTTCAGAACACGTTGCAGTTTACATCCACAGCAAAATTGTTGTATATTTGTTACAAGGGGACTAGTAGAAGAAAGAAAATTAAGGCAGTGTGTGATATTAAATTACAGACGACTTTTATCAATCGGGACTTTATCTTGTTGACAATTCCTGTACTGCAGATCGTACTATAATTTTTGAATAATGTATATTTTACTATCAAAGAAGGAGTTCCTTGTTTATTCCCTGTAGTCGTCACAAAAATGTGAAGTGTCTATTGGATGACTTAAACAAACATTTTCCTTATGCTAGACATACCTGATAAAAGAAAAATGAATTCATTCGATTACCTCACAGCAATTATTAGCTATATCTAGACAGAACTGTGATGAAGTAAGAAATGGCTGTGGCTATTGTTCTGCATATTTTACTGCGTACCAGGCATACTGTATCAAATGCATAAAACACAGTGATACAAATCGATGATGCATAAATGACAGGACCTTAACAATATTGTAGCATTGATAAACCTGAAATGACGAAGAGCTATAGGAAATTATACTGTCTGACAATTTTCTCAAAAATGCTTTACACTCTTGAACATTCTTGTCTATTAAGAGGCTGTATCGCACTATTTATTTCAGGTGTAATCCGAATTATATGAACAGCCTTTTAGTTGTTCTCCTAAAGACAGAGGTGTCATTAGGTCCTGGCCAAGAGCACAACAAAATTATTTTCTGCAATTGGCAAGAAGATATTTTGGGTGTAACACTGAAAATTATTATCCCTCATTATTCTAGATTTTGCTACATCGGTTACATTTTTTCAAGTAAACAATACTTTTTTTAATGTTTGGTCCTAATTTGCCTTGATATTCATGAAGGCAGATATAAAGCTGCAGAAACAATAATTTACTAATATTTATCTGTGATATTGTTGACAGGCTTTATACACAGCATTTTAGGGGATAATAAGACGCTTCATCATCATGTCAGTTATAACAAAGGTTTACATTTCTTTTCCTAAATACTATTACCTATTCATCACATGTCTACACATTTACTTGAGGTAAACTTCGTAATTTTGCTGCTTCATTTTCCACATAATTTCCTAAACCTGTTCAACTAGGTCAAAGAAACCTGGAAATTAGTAATATTCATCTCACTTGCAATTCAGACCACCCAGTCCTGTAAATACGCCTCGATAATGGTGCATTGATTCTCATGAGCAGTTCTAAATCTTTCAAATAGTTTTTCTTTCACATTTTTGCGAGTTTCATTTTGGCGCCTATTTATTACTTCGTTTAGATCTTTCTTCCATTTATACAATTAATGGTCAAATTTTACATTTTTTAGTCTTACGTTTTTTTCCCTCCTTTGTTTAACCAAAACATTTATAGCCTTTCCTTTGTCACCGAAAGTTATTACTGTATATGTTTTGTTTGGAATTGGAATGTATAGTGAAACTCTGGAAACTGCACAAAGACAGATGATATTAGGAAGCGTATACAATGAAATGACAAAAAACATTAATTCAGTCTTATCTCCATTGTTAACACTTAGCAATATCATAAAGGAAACTGCTAATTATTATGGAAAAATGAGTTGCAGCTTCGACCTAGCAATAGCTGTGCATAACTGTGTCACAGAAACTATCAAGAGAAACCGAAATTCGCTTGACAAATTACGATTGTGTTATGCCATGGTATCTGTTTACATGCGTGCCGTCAAACAAGGATACGATCTGCCAAGTTGTGAAAGTGGTGTCTGCCACAGCTGCAGCAGGAATATAATTTTTTCAGCTTCCTGATGAGCTACGAATTTGGCAGTATCCAACGTTTTTTGAAGAAGACTTGCAGTGTGACTTAGCAGCTAAAAATCTGACATTGTATTTCTTTCATCGTGTTCTTCCTGTATAAATAACTTCAGGGCGGGCTTCGACATATCGGATTGGACAATTCCCTTGTAAGATGTGATGCTGGCGAATAGATCCATCACTTATAATATTATTCTGTTGCCTGTAAGAGAGATTACAGTTATTGATTCCTTTGGTATTCTTTCCTGCAGCCAAGGCCACACGCACCTGCTTGTGATAGTTGCTATATTTTCGAATTTTATGAAGTTAAGGCCATTGCGACACACAATGGCCAAAGCTACCACGAAGGTATTCGTCGACAGTATATTAATGTTTGTGGCAAGTTGATAGAGTTGACCTGAGACAATGTATCTCATTTCATCTCAATTATATGGTCAGAAACACTTCAATAGAAAAGAATCATTCTAATTTTTATTCCGAGGTATCATCCCCAACACAGCTCTGCCAAGAGAACTATGTGTGCTTCAAACACAATAATCGTTGGCCAGAACAGATACCTTTTGTTGTGCAAGTGATGAGTCAGTTTTAGCGCTCTCCAACTCAATTTGCGCAATGTGAGCTACTTCTCAAAAGAGAACATCGTCAGAGAGACTGTGAAATTCCCACTATGTCAGAAGCAAGGTTAGAGAGGGACACACTAGTCTTCTCTTGAAATTACGAGGAAGGCAGCTACATACCAAAAGAAGAGGCCAGATCTGAAGCGAAAGCCTATGCTCGTAGTATGGCAGGTGGAGGAGTCACTGCTTAGGAGAGCATACGAGAAGTCGAGCAAAATAAGTAAGGAGAGCAAGGAAGGTGAAGCTCCTGTGCAAAGGTCCATGTCACATGATGCAGACAGCACAGCCTAACGTGGTGGAGCCTGCGAATAAAAACGTGGACAGGAGCCTGGTGATGTTGATGGAACAAGCATTAAACCATTTATCGCCAAGGGAGAAAGAGATGGCACCAGTAGTAAGGTGTTTTAAGTATTGTTGCAGAAGCTGAGACGCAACCAGCACAGACAGTCAATTCATACAGAATAGCTGGCTATGCGATGAGTAATGAGACTTGTAGTGGCTGCTGGAAAGGCAAGGGCCAAGTTCCCATCCTGAGTCCAACTCAGGAGTAACATCAAGGCTAAGAAATGAGCTGAAGCATAACAAATGCAGCCAGGCTAGCAAGAGCATGCAGGAGTGTGCACTCCAGACTGCATGCCTGGACATGGTAGCATCATCAGCTGCTGATGGAAGTGTCACTTCAGTGATGCAGGAGCAGACACCAATGGGCCTCTAAACAAACTGCTCAGTTCCCTGGGAACATAATGCATAGCACAGAACATTGGAGATGTTATAAGGAGGAGGAGCTTGAGACAAGCATTCGTGGACTCATGTATGTTGCTACAGCTGAATCTCAGGTGTAAAAGGACATGTTCAAAAGCTATCAGACACATGTGATTCACTGTCTCAGGAGGAAAGCGTAGACAGTAAGTGAAGGAGTTGTGGACAGTAGACTGTGACTTAATAATATAGTCTGCCTCAACAGAGCTTATTCAATATCGATTATGTAAATTTAGGATTTTCTTAAACAATATCCTTTGTTATTGTGCGTGTAAAATATGTGTTATCTATTTTTTCATTTTATTGAGAATGTGTAGGATATTTTTAAAAATCCTTTATAATATAAAACAATTTTTTTTCTGTGGTCTCTGAATAGTATGGTTTCTTTTTTTGACAGCTGTTTAAATATAAGTACAACTAGTTTTTACAGTTGTGCTTGGTAGTGTAGTGAGTGAGCGGGTGAGAGACTGTGGAAATACTTATCATCAAGATGTAAGTAAAGAAACGACCTACCTGGTCCAAAAATCCACAAACAAAGCCAAATTTAATGAAAAAGAAAGTAGTACTCTAACGATGGAATAACAGGAGGAAAGAAGAAACAAATTTAAGTCTAAGTTTATTATAAAGTGTATAAACATTGCCACATAAAAAGAGAGAAAGAATATCAGTGAAGTGCATTACAGATGAAGTGCATTATAGATGGAATCAAAATTGATGCTAAGACCTGTGTTAGCCAGATATTCCTCTCAAAAAAACACCCATATTCAATTTTATGGTCTCAAATTGAGGATGTCATTCTGGAATCCTCGAACTGAAACCAAATTACCAGAGATGGGTAGTGAGAGGACACACAATGCTTGTTTAATTATCACTGAGCAATGAAAAATGGGGAAATGACAAGATGACGGAAAGAAAGAAAATAGGAATGGCGTAAGCCAACTACTAGAGGCCAGTGAGCTTTGAGTCTCGGAGTATTTGTCGTTGTGAAGTTGTATGGATGGAGAAAAAAATCACTTGAAGGTGAGGGGGCTGACTATTTAAACGGCTGAACGTAACGGACCAGTTCGCTGGCGTCAAGCATCCACTTCCAAAAACATGGGGACTGAGACTGGTCAGCCGAGCGGGATTACCCGAGCGGTCTTGGGCGCTGCAGTCGTGGACTGTGCGGCTGGTCCCAGCGGAGGTTCGAGTCCTCCCTCAGGCATAGGTGTGTGTGTTTGTCCTTAGGATCATTTAGATTAAGTAGTGTGTAAGCTTACGGACTGATGACCTTAGCAGTTAAGTCCCACAAGATTTCACACAAGTTTGAACATTTTTTTTGAGACTGGTCACTTTCACGTAACGAAACTCAGCTCTGTTAGGAATTCGAACGTTCGAGCGCCAATTTCTGTACGTATCATAACAGAATCATTCTCAAAATTCAAACAAGCACCAGAAACTGGGCTGGACATTGGTCAGAGTAGTTCACTTTGTACCACAGTTGGACAAGCACAGAGACGACGTGTAACTTGGCCACTTTCTCAAGGGCCGAGATGAGATATAATAGTGCTTCACTAGTTTAGAATAATAAATAGAGTCTCTATTTGTATTCGGCATCTCCCTCTCACTGCCACTGTATATGTATGACTCTCTCTCATTGCCTCCCTTTTCTCCCAAAAGTTTCCAGTATATCCCATTGCCACCGTCTGTTGCCTCAATTACACTGCTTCCTTTTGTCTTTCTTTCCCATTGCCACTGTCTCCACCGTAACTCGGCAGCTCAAAAGAATCTGTGGTTCCAATTTATGTTTCCCTTATTTTCAAGTGATTAAAATATCGGTCCAAAATGCGCCGTCCCCCAATATCTAACTGTTATAGATCGCCAGTCTGAGAGGCTCCATATTTCCAAGCCTATGTATGCTCTCAATCGCCTCTATTTTTAATTTACAATGACTCCTCTCTCATTTGCTCCGACTGCTTCTATCTCTCTTTATCTCTTTTTCTCTTTCACTGCCACTGTCTCTCACTGACCATCAATGTCTCCCCTCCCTTTGGCTCCCAATGCTGTTGTCTTCTTCCATCTCTCTTTCTTTTTCACTGCCACTTTCTCCCTCCCACCACCAAAGTCTCCTCTCTCTTTCCCACTGGCACTATTTTCTCTCTCATCTACAGTTACAGTCTCTTTCAAACTCTCTTACAGCACAAAAAGCGCGAATTTGGTCGCATGTCAAAATTTTTGGCGAGGAAGGCGGAATGAGGAAGTTGAGTCCCCACTTTTCTGCCAGAGTCTTTTAGAGTCTTTTAAAGTGGACCATATTCAACTTTTTTATGCTCCCACAGGTGGATTTTTCAGCTCGTTTACATAATCTTCGCCATTCATTTCGTCTAAATACAGAATGAGACCCACGTTAAATTTAAAAAAATTTTAAAGCCGCCGCCTGAAGAACAAAAACAAAAGTTTTAAATCGGTGCAGGTACTACAAATGTACGGTATAAACTGAACACACCACAAAATAGATGCTTCCGCTAGTTTAAAGAAGCGCAGGGCTACATCCAAAACAAGTTCACTTTACACTCTTTTACATAAAAATGCACAATATTTTAGGCAACATCTAAAGTGCTCAAAAAATGCGGTGCTCGATTTGCAAGTACAAAGAATTTCGTACTACAAAATAATTTTTTACGAGACGAAACGATATTACAGCTCCTGTGTTATTCACAAGTGCAATGCAGTGTACCCTCGGATATGCGTGCACATCCGAACGAACAGGCACTGCAACGGCCACGGCCGTCATGTAATGCATTCATCGTACTTGTGAACAACACTGGCACTCTTTGTCGTTTTCATCCGCCGACACCGCGCAAGCACTTACTTTCAAATATCGCTCCTGTACGGGAATATACATAATGAATGTACGAGTGCGGTTGCAGACACATGGTTGACGATGTATGAAATTATGGTTCTCACCGTGAATCGCGCTCGGATATCTAATGGTAAGGCAACCGCCCGCGACAACTGGAAGATCCGAGTTCGAATCCCGATCAGGCACAAATTTTTATTGCCACTATTCAGTCATACATCTGATGGTTGCCCGTATTTGCAGCTGCGAATGTATTTCATGTGAATATTTTTTTCAAAAAAAAAAAGTTCGAATGTGTGTGAAATCTTATGGAACTTAACTGCTATGGTCAATAGTCCTTAAGCTTACACACTACTTAACCTAAATTATCCTAAGGACAAAGACACACGCCCATGCCCGAGGGAGGACTCGAACCTCCGCCGCGACCAGCCGCACAGTCCATGACTGGAGCGCCCAAGACTGCTCGGCTAACCCCGCGCGGCAATAATTTTTGTAAGGTGCTTAGGTTGCCAGTTGGCACCATCGAATAATTTCCACGTCAGGACATTGTGTATGCGGGAAATACCCGTTATACAGAGACAGTGCATCATAAAGCTTTATTGGTGAAAAATGGCGAAATTGTACCTAAAAATGTAGTTTGGTGACCTCAGAAACCTTTCGCTTACATCAAAACTCTTGTCATGTTTTTAACAGGTCAGTTAAAATTGCAGCTACGCTTCAGACCGGACGTTGCGCACATAAAAAAGTGCAAAAGTACGGTAAATTTTAATCTCTTAATCTCGGTAACGGATAATGATATCGAAAAATGTTTCGGGGGTCCCGAGAACACCATCTTAAGAGCATATAGCAAAAATTTCGATTATTTGCCATGAATAGAAAATATATAAGTGGCATTCCCACAATTGGTACTTTTGGTACCCAGAAATGATGGGTTTTTGGGTGTATTTTGAAAACTGATACAACTGTTTGGAAAACAAGAAAATTGTGTTTCTAGATGAATGTCTAAAGACGTCAGAGTTAAAATTTGAGCCGTTTCCTCCGGTTAGTAATATTGTTAATTTCGGCCCACGCTGCAAAAACGCCTAAAATGATTTTTGCTGGTTTTTGCACAAGTACGGTAATTCTGAAACTCGCTAACGGCTAATGATATCGAAAAGAGTTTCGAAGTTCCCCGAGAATATCACCTTAAGAACATATGGTAAAATATTTAGACTAGCTGCTATAAATAGAAATTATAGAACTGTTCATCTCCACAGTTGGTAATTTTCGTACCCAAAAATCATGGTTTTTCTGTTTTTTTTTTCAGGAACCACCCACGAAAAAATGGTGCTTTTGTAAGTTGCCTAAAGTCCATCCTAGACCATTTGCAACACAAAACAGCCAATCGATTTGTTTAATTTGTCTGGGCTAGAGGAAGTGCATAATATTTAAATTTTGACCAAGTGCTGTAAGGTAGTTACAGTGTGCCTTTCTTCGGATAGGTATACAAATAGTCGCTAGGCCAATGGCTAGCCAAAACATTTGACCTATTATCCCTGTGATCAGTAGAACCTAATATGTGACGCATTGAAAATCGCATTTTCGAGCGCGGATTTTTGGATCATATTGGCATCAAGCACTGTCGTGCACGGGTCGATCATCCCGCCTAACCTTATTAGGGTGAATGCCAGACGAAGTATGGTGGTGACCTTCAACGTTGCCATGTGTTAATGCATTTGACTTTTCACATTACACTGGAACGATCCGTTGTGCACAGCAGAGACCAAAGATAAGAGATGATGAAATTAAGCGGCAGATCCACAACCAGAAAATCCGTCATCAGATACTTAAGTGTCTTCTTGGACGAAAGGAAAAATTATAGTGCATATATTAAAGAAAGGAGCAAGACAGGCAGGAACAAAATGTACAAAATTATTAGTCTAGCCACTTACGATTAAAAGCTATCAATACAAACAATAAGAACACATGATTACGCTGTCCTATCTCCGACCTTAGGATAGTGCGTGAGTGCCTGGGCGTACAAGCTTCTGCTCAGAACACCAGTTTAGCCGTTAACAGGGTGCAACGTGGAATGCTTCTTCAGCTGTCGGGAGCTAGCGCCGTGTCACTTGAGGTGCTGCAAGTAATACTTGGAACATGTCCGATCGATCTCCAGGTACAGAAAACAGAGGCGATATATTGGCTGAAAAAGGGACAGTACCAATAACTGCTGAACTTAATAGGAATACAGGCTACAAGGAAGCAGAAAATTCGCAATTATATCTTCCACCTGTGGCAGAAACGAGGGGATGAGTTCTGAACAGCGAGGTGCATCTAGGTTTTCCGCCAAATATAAAAGAGAGACAGGGAATGTGACCCCTGAGTTCATCAAAAGGCCTGGTGCACTTCTTGTCTGGTTCTCGGGCATACGGAGCCTAATGGCTTCGAGTTGGTAGAAGACCTACCTCCGAGTGTTCCTGAGGTGAAGAAGGTACACCAGAACATACTATTTGCAGATGTCTGTTGAAGGCCGATGTTGGTAATACTGATCGGTAGCAACTGGATTGGTACAGAAGACTCGATTCAAGGAGATTCTGTGTTGCGTAACAGAATGGCAGATCCTGAACGACATCACCGACATTTGGGTAGTGCATTATGCTATCAATCACCTGCCGTCTTGTGCACTGCAGGATGCTGCAGCAGAACATCGACAAGCAACGCAGTGAAGACAGATGAGGTCAACATTTGTGGCAGAACAGCCAGCACCGCATCCACGGCCACCATTAACAAGCCCAGAGAGAAACACAGCCGTGGGCCGTGTCTCGCTACCCAAGGAACCGGTGTGATGTAGGCCGGCGTGCGGGTCTGCTCTTTACCAGCAACAACTACGCTCTCTCGGAGGAGGGAAATCGTCCGGCGCAATCAGGGAGCCGACGAACAACGGAAGAGGCAGAGGCAATCCAAAGAACTGGCAGAGCATGCTTGCGTACAGGAGAGCGACGGAATGCGTTGTGAAATATGGCTGACAACTACTGACGTTATTAAAATAGTAGCAGACATACATAAAAAAGAGATACGGGCAATATCAAGCGTAGGGCATCAGGTGATATACCTCTGATCCAGCCAAGACAACTCACTTCTTCAATCACATACCAGTATGCAAATAAAGATATGCACTGTAAATATTCGGTTCTGTCACGGGTTTGTTTTTCTGGTAGTGTTAGTTATACGTTGTGATATACAGCACTATAGATAGGTTTATTTACGAAGAGTTGGCCAAAATGTGCCTCATGTATGGGCTCAGTTAATGAAACAGAAGAACGGCATAACGACCATACGTGAACTGTTCCCGCAGTGACGGCAACCACACTGCAGTGCTTTTGTGTATGAGGGTAGTTGCATTATTTCGTATTTTGTGTTGTACTTTTCGGCGATGCCGTATTTAAGGGTTTTTCACTGTGTCATTACTTCCACAGAAACAAACTTAACTGCGGTAATAAACCGAAGTAATCATGTTGTTGTTGTTGTGATCTTCAGTCCTGAGACTGGTTTGATGCAGCTCTCCATGCTACTCTATCCTGTACAAGCTTCTTCATCTCCCAGTACCTACTGCAGCCTACATTCTTCTGAATGTGTTTAGTGTATTCATCTCTTGGTCTCCCTCTACGATTTTTACCCTCCACGCTGCCTTCCAATACTAAATTGGTGATCCCTCGATGTCTCAGAACATGTTCTACCAACCGATCCCTTCTTCTAGTCAAGTTGTGCCACAAGCTCCTCTTCTCTCCAATTCTATTCAATACCTCCTCATTAGTTATGTGATCTACCCATCTAATCTTCAGCATTCGTCTGTAACACCACATTTCGAAAGCTTCTATTCTTTTCGTGTCCAAACTACTTATCGTCCATGTTTCACTTCCATACATGGCTACACTCCATACAAAAACTTTCAGAAACGACTTCCTGGCATTTAAATCTATACTCGATGTTAACAAATTTTTCTTCTTTTGAAATGCTTTCCTTGCCATTGCCAGTCTACATTTTATATCCTCTCTACTTCGACCATCATCAGTTATTTTGCTCCCCAAACAGCAAAACTCCTTTGCTACTTTAAGTGTCCCATTTCCTAGTCTAATGCCCTCAGCATCACCCGACATAATTCGACTACATTCCATTATCATAATTGCATTATTACTCATTAACGACCCACAACTGGTCATAGTTCTAAAATAGTCATAAAATATCACTGAACAATTTACGAAATTTTATTAGTTCACCCTATATATTTTCTGCCAATGTAAATAACAGATCACTTATCAGAAGAAAGCACGTAGTGTTTTTAATGGAAACACTCGTCTTCTTATCAGAATAGTTGAACCGATTAATTGAAGTGTTACTTTAATCTAATCAGCAACTTTATATACAGGCTCTTCACAGAGTCGCCGAAGTCTCTCAGTTGGACTCCATAAATATCTAACTGTAGACACAAACATGTGGAAGATCGTAGTGTGTGCATTAACAGTGGCCTCTTGTTGGATAACTGTGCAGAGCGCTCCACGGATAGTGAATGGCACCGGCGTCGACATCGAGGACTACCCGTGGATGGCGTCGATTCAGTTCGAGTACCAACACAAGTGCGGCGGCATCATCATCAGTGAGACTTGGGTCCTGACCTGTGCAGAGTGCGTACAGAAGTTCGACCCCTCCTACTACTTCGTACGCGTCGGAACGTCCATCCGAGAGAGCGATGGGATCATCTACAACGTCACCAAAACCGCCCACAACAGCCACTACAGCTCCACCTCCATGGACTACGACATCGGAGCAGCGCAGATTCTGGGCACCTTCACCTTCAATGAGAAAATTCAGGTAAATTAATAAATGTTTGTTAGCCATTGCCTTTTCACCAAACTTTGAAAAGCACAGTACATGCACTTTAGAACTTCTAAGTGGTTTACTCCCAAGTACTTGTGTAAACTGCGATGACAAATAGATAGAAAAAGATGACAAAGTTAAATTCAAGGGCTTACAATCTATGTCTATACTAATGACGACACTGTAGAAATGTCGCGCCGCGTGGGATTAGCCGAGCGGTCTCAAGCGCTGCAGTCATGGACTGTGCGACTGGTCCCGGCGGAGGTTCGAGTACTCCCTGGGGCATGGGTGTGTGTGTTGGTCTTGAGGATAATTTAGGTTAAGTAGTGTGTAAGCTTAGGGACTGGTGACCTTAGCAGGTAAGTCCCATAAGATCTCACACACATTTTTAGAAACGTCGCGTCTGTCTGTTTTGTTTCGACACGCTAACTTCCAAAACTACTAGACAGATTTTCGTAGATCTTTCACAGGAAACTTGAGCGCAGCTTGCGGCAACGTATATGATTTATTTCAATAAATCGGATCACGAGAAAAAGCTATCGTGGTTGGAAGTTTGTCTAGACCCCTCGCATCGATTTGTCTGTTTGAACACACTAGTCTCTCAAACTACTAGAGAAATTTTCGAGGTGTGTTCACAGGTACTTGGGTGAAGCATGAGGGAGCACACAGACTTTATTTCAGCACAATCAAGATATCGTAATTTAAAGTTTTATCTCATTTGAAGAATATAACTTGCCATAGGAAAACATATTTACTCTTTCAAAACGGCTTTTACTCTTTGACGTTTGAACTAGATCGTATTTGTGAAAACGCTTTGATTGATTGATGCATGTTATGCAAAAGGATTCAAGATAGTGAATACCATGCTCCTACAATCCTCAATATGTTTAATCCAGTCCATACTAGTATTATTAAACGCCCAAGTAACTCTATTCCTTATATTTTCAAGACTAAACTGTTGAAATGATTTCGATGAAATTTGGTAAGGGGGTAGTTCGAACCATGGGTAAGAAAATAGGCTACTTTATAAAGTAAAGAAAGAAAATCTTCCCCAAAGAGTGTGAAGTAGGGGATTCAACATGTGTGCAACTGTGTTAACATTATTAAATTTGCTGCATAATATCCGTGTTGTATGATGCGTAGTTACTTCAGTAGCACGATGCACAGATGCACGCTCCTGCCCCCTTCACTTAGGCCGGTGTTACACTATCAAATTTCTTTGTCAAAGATTTGATCAAAGATGTGATCAAATATTTCGTCAAATATATTTGACAAAGACGTACCGCTAGAAGGGGTATTACACTGTCATCATATTGTTCGTCAAAGTTCAAGATGGCTGATAACAACAACTTGTTATTAACTGTAGCAGTTGCATGTACCACAATTACACAGTGTGCACATGCAGAAGAGAAGCAGAAGAAAAAAAAGGAAACATCCCTGGGTGAAGCCGTGGGTTTTACGACGACACAATAAAAGCATTCAACAGAACTTGGTACTTATAGTGGAGGATGTCAAGTCATACACCAATCACTTAAGAATTGATGATCATACATTTCTGTATGTGCTCAGTGAAGTGCATCATCATATCACAACGCACAATATTCACTTAAGAACTGCTACATCTGCAGAAGACAGACTCATTGTAACACTGATTCCTTGCTACAGGAGGGGGTTAGGTTAGGTTAGATTCAGTCAGGTCAGGTCTCCAATCTTCTTAATCTATTTTTGTATTCAGGGTGCCTCACGCTGTAAAGCGCCTCATCAGTTTCATACATCTCTATTGATTTTGTAGTTGTCGGCACACACCAATAGTATTTATCGGCAATGTTTATAAAAACACTACAGACGACAGAACGCTACAGCGATGCTAGCGCTCCATGTGGTAAAATATCACATTGCACTGAACAGAAGACAAGCGACTTCTTTGATCAAATCTACAGAGAGGCCCTAAATTTGATCTAATATTGGACGACATTTGACAAAGTTCCCTATTACACCAACAAAAAATCTTTGACAAGGTTTTTTTTGTGGGGGTGGGGGGAGTGGGCATTGGGGAGATGGGTGAGGGCTAAAGTGGGGGCGGGGGGGGGGGGGGGAAGAGGCGAAAGTCACTAGCTATACTCATCGGACCAGGCAGACAGCTGACATTATTGTGTGAACAACAGCTTATTTACTCACCATCACTCATTGTGACAAAAATACTGACATGCAACTGCAGCTGCTCGAAGCTGCTAGTAACATAATAAATTTAGATGGAAAGAGCATATCACAGAAATCCCTTAAGCCCCAAAACAAATCTCTATATTCAGTGATATGTACATCCAGATGACACAAAAAATTAAAAAAGCCGATATACTTTGCTTACTCTCATTCAGTTTTCTGTCAATTGTTGTGAACTCAAGAATGTCTTGCAGAGTTCTTTTCAAGGTGATGTGAATAATAACTGTTGCTTCCCAATATATTTATTCCTTAAAGCAATTTATTGTAATTAATATGTCTCTTTTCCAATCAATGGCTCAATTGATAAAATCAAGTGTCCATTATGGAAACTGCATATTTTCATTAACTTGGTAACGACCATATCATGTAAAGGTTTGAAAACGTTTGAAGAATTCATTAGGAACTAATTCCTTCTAGTGCAGTGACGACTTTTCTAGTAGTACCAAAAGATGTGTATATTATTAATAATATCAAACAGTGTGGGTGTTAGTAAAATCAGATCTCTGCACATCTCCAGTGCAGTAACGTCATTATTGTAAAGAAGTGTTATTTTGTTGATTCACAGCTACAACAGTGTTAAGAACTATCACATGCTCATTAATGTATTATGCATAAACGTGTTCTGTGAACAGTTTTATTACCTCACAAATGGAAATATGTTGCAGTCTTGTTTTTTCTTGTTCCACGCCCGTGTGAACCATTTAACTTGGAATTTGTCGATTTTTTTCACTTTGGATCTACGGAATAAAAAGTATTTCTACTCTAACATGTTTCGTATACAACTTTCATATAGATCCGCAAAACTCTGCGCTGTGATGGAAAGTGGAGAACATAAAAAACATTTACAGATTCATACACATTCATACACACTTTGTGAAACACTTAAGTATATGGCAGAGGGTACCCATTTTGCTATTATTTCCCCTTCAAGTAGAATATAGGGTGTGAGAAGAATTATTTCTTAAATGTCCATGAGTGTGATGTAATTATTCTATTCTTGCCTACACGTCGCAACATGGCCGATATGTAGAGATTTGAAGAATATCTCCATATACTTCACTTGATACTGTTCTTGAAATTTGTAGTTACTTTCACAAGGTGACTTGCTCGATATTCAGGTTCTGTTTCTTTTTCTTTCTTTAAAGATTTCGCTGAGGCTCTCCAGTCAGCCAGCCAATTTGTGAGCACTTGTGCCTTTCTCCTTTGTTTACGTTCAGTATTCCCTGGTAGCCCAATTTGATGCAGGTCTCACACAATTAAGCATTGATCTAAGATTGGATGCAGAAATGATTTGTAAGCAGTCTTATTTGTATACTGACAGCATTGAGCTTAAGTGATCGTTCCGTTCATATTCCTACGAACTGTGACACACAGATATAATCTTTCAGAGGCTCTAGCCTTAGTTTGTTTCAGTCTTTGAAGAATACATGCAGTAATTGTAATAGGCTTGCATGAAGACTTTAAACCGTGGGGCACTGCACTTCCATAGCAAACATCTTACCTTTCACATTCTTTATTTTATCGCCTGCGCCACCAACAAACGCAACGCTACAACTTGACATGGCTGCCTTGCTTTGTTTTCAAACTCCCACAGAGTCTTCCGATCAAGAAAGTATGTACAATGATAAGAGTAAAAGAATTTCTTCGTCAGTTACAGTACTTAGGCTGTGGCCAAGCCAAATTCTCCACTTTATCTACTGCATCTGCTAATTGCACAGAATCTCGCTGATTCCTCAGACCATGTTTCAGGAGAAATAGTAAATATTTTAGGAGATGGCCGGCAGTGTATACTAATTCGAATTAATCATTCCATTTAACATGGGTCCAATTTTTAATGGTAAAAGAATTACAGCTGGTTGGAGAGATATGTATTCATTGCGGTGTTGGCGCACTAGTTGCCATGGGTTTATTTATCGATTGTCATTTTTGTTTATTCTTGAAGTTGCGAAGTTGGCTTGAGTTTAAATAATTGAATTTTTAAACTATTATTCTGATTTGTTAGGCCGTTCTCCTGTATCGTTTAAGCATGCCACATGTACTTACAGTTTCTGAGTATGCCGGTATGGTATTTCGTGTACGTGTTTTGTAACGGCAATACTTGTAGGGAACACGGCTGGCGATTTCCAATTCGCACAGTACCAGATTCAGTTTACTCGTTTTTCCAAAAAACCCGCGGCAGTAATATCACGTCTGTTCGAACAAATAAACAGAGTTTGGATGAAGTAGAACACATAATTGAATTTGTAGAATAAAGTCTTTCAACAAAAACACGTACAGTTCGTGCACTTATCGATGTTCCATGCACAAGAATATGTCGCACATTACGTACGCACAACCGCTGTAATTATTTACAGTGGATTAAAATCCTTCGTGAAGAAGATGAAGGCAGGAGTTTGGAATTTGGCGTTGCCTAATTGGAGATCGCGGAGTAATTCCATTAAGACTGTTTAGTGATGAAGCTATTTTCATACCGTCATACCTATAGAAAGACACATTTTCAAGAAAGCTTCCTTGTATGTGTCCTCGGCTCCACCCCTCACATCCCCAGAAGCTTTGGCCGGAGTGCGTTGTCGAATGTTTTGAGGCATTTGTGTCAGTGCCTGTGGAGCCTATAGTCAACGAAATTTTATCTTTGGCCATGAACATTTAACTAGAAGTGGATAACAATGATATCGATGAGTCTATGGAAGATCACAGACAAGAAATGACCACCAAAGAGCTTGTGGAGTTGCAGTGTGTTTCTTAGCAGGAGTTTTTGTGGAGAGGAGTTCTGCAGAGGGTTAGGTGAAAGAGGTTGAGACGGTAATAGCAAAGCATCAATCTTCTCTTGTAGTGAGAGAAATGCTGAAATCCCAGGAATTACCCCAACAAAGCAAAGGCTAGGAGCGATACAAATTTATTTCACGATAATTCTGTGTCTCTTTTCTGCCTGGTATAGAAGCGTCGGCAGAAAGAAATGTCTATAGATATTTTCCTAGTAAAAAGGAATTAGTTATGTGTCGTGAATAATAAAATACATAATAGGTGTATATATAATTTGAATAAATGTCACGAAAAAGATAAAACTTTTAGTACTTTTCTGCATGGAACGCATTGTCGTATTTTACATTAATTTATAAGTAACAGATTGCTTCGCTTAACGAGTGTTTCGCACTACGAGTAAGATTCTGGACCGATTTATGCTCGCTATATGATGTTCCACTGTGTTCGTGATTGCAATCCTTTACAGCCTTTAAATTGATGTGATTTATCATGTAATCGAAATTTAGAGGATTCCTTTTGGTACTCATGTGGATGACTTCAAACGTTTCATCATTACTAGTCAACTACTATTTTTCTCATCATACAGATATCTTGTCTAAATATTTTTTACGATTTGTTTTAAAGGTTTGATGTCTTTATAAGAAGGTAAATAATAACATCACGTGCAAACAATCTACGAGTTCTACTCAGATTGTCTCCTAAATCGTGCATGTAGATCAGAAACAGCAGCGGGAGTAGAACACCTCCTTGGGGAACACCAGATATTACTTCTGTTTTAGTTGATGACTTTCCATCAGTTACTACGAACTGTGACCTTTCTGATAGGAAATCACGAATGCAGTTGCACAGCTGAGACTATAGTCCATAGGTACCCAATTTGATTAGAAGTCGCTTGCGAGGTATCGTATCAAAAGCCTTGTCAATAGCACTCATTACTTGTGAAAATAAAGATCTAGTTGTGTTTCATAAGAACGATATTTTCTGAATCCGTGTTGGCTGTTTGTCAATAAATCGTTTCTTCAGGATAACTCATAATGTTCGAACACATTATATGTTCCACAATCCTACTGCAAATCAACTTTAATGATATGGGTATGTAATTTAGCAGATTACTCCTATTTTTTTATTGGGTATTGGTGGAGCTTGCGCAACTTTCGAATCTTTAGGTACGGACCTTTCGACAACCGGTTGGTTGTATATGTTTGCTAAATATGGGGCTGTTGAATTAGCATAATGTGAAAGGAACCTGCCTGGTATACAGTCAGGACGGCGGACTTGCCTTTATTTTGTATTTCAAGCTCCTTTTCTATAAATCTTTGATGGGTGTGTTTGGACCTGCGACCAAAGCGTACCAACTAGTGACGCTAACCAGTAAAACACACTGCAGGCACCATAGCTTGTAGCAATATGTTTAATATGACTCGCAGTGCATATTCTGGTGTCGTACTGCAACAATAGAAATCATGTTTTTTTTAAGGTTTAATGTGACTTCTGTTGGTAATTAGGCAGATATTCAACCTAAATTCGATTTCTTGCTTAAACTGCTCCAACCAGTTAGTCGCCACTTCTTCAGCTACGGCACAAATTTTCGTTCTGAGCTCAGCGGGGTAGCAAAAAGATTCTCATTGTTGGTATTTCTCTTTAGTAAAGGACGAGAGTTGTCATGTCTGGCGATGAAGGTGCTCACGCAAATGTTATACGTCTGAGAAGATAAACGAAATGGTTACGAGAGTAGGCAAAGCTCTTTGCGTTAGATGCGCCTTCACGCGAGACTGGCGCAGACGAAACAGAGCAACTATCTCGGAATGCTTATCTAATTTGTAACATTACGATCACAAGAAAAACAATGAATTAGGAGCGTTACGAAACTCGTACGTGAGCACAGATGATGACTTTAAGTCAATTTTACTTCTTAGTCATTTGAAGTAATACATCACGAGTTGTGGAAACTAACAAGTTGAAAGCATGCATACTGTGAGGTGACATTGGTTTCAGAAACGTAAATTCAGATCAGACTAAAACTTATGAAATCAATTCAGATCCAAATTTAGTTGGACTCTGCTTTCAACAACTACATAGCATATTCTGACTAGCACAGATTACCAGTACTGCGAGCAGGAGTTGCTAACTGCACACCACTACCTGCGACAAGCTCTGAGGAAAATCCACAGTACACTGATTCGGCCCGACGAGTTCTGTTCACCCCCGTACTCAGCGCGGAAGCCGTCTGACGTCATTTCATGTGACCAATTGCAAAGCAAATTCCACAGAAGTGTTTGGCGATACCAGTGCTCCAATTATCCGAACCGAATGTGAACAAGCTTCGCAAGCACAGAGAGATCCATAGTTTGAGAGGGTGATATGCATACAGCAAGCAGCTGAGAAAAATTCCTGAGAAGGATGAGTTATAGAGTTGGGGAAACAGTCCTTTTCCTAGCTCCCATCCACCCCGCGTCCGTCGATTGTTTACTGGCCGGCCGAAAAATAATGCCTTACCAGTAGATTTCATTGGCATAGTGATTGGGTTTCATAGTTCGCCTTTCATTAATTCTCCCAGTTTCTTTTATCTTTTATGCATTTCACTGGTGACAAGAAAAATCTGGTGAGAATTGCACTAAAACGTCACATCAATATTGCGAGCGAGAAACAGGCTACCACTGATGGTGTTCCAACTGATTAAAACGAAGCTTGTATGGCGACGAAGAAATACGTTTCAATAGCTACATACATAGTGCCAGTATTAATAAGTTATTGATACTGCAGCTACTGGTACCGTGTGTGTAGAAATGGAGAATTTGACCGATATTATTTCGGTAGTGTCACAGCATTGAAGAGATATTTAATACATTTACATCACTTGAGCCTCTTCAAGTGAGTCACAGTTGCTGTATTGATGTAACTAAATTAATGCTAATGTTTTTATAACAGCTTGTGCTACTCTGTCTGGAGCACTTCACAAAACTCGTTGCCACATACCCGTCGCACTCACGCATTTCAGCCGCAGACAGTATTTGACCTGCGATACTTAACTGCAGCAAGGCAGAAAGTCATAGATATGTCTGTGTGTGCAGTAACAGTCGTCCACTACAAGGCAATCATATTCTACAGTCTGAATTTAAAAGATACATCCCTTGAAATGTTGCGGAACTCTTTCTACACAAAAGACAAAAAAGAAAGAAAAATCCTAACATTAAGAAGGTGTTGAGCAACATAAATGCAAGTTAATAGGCGTGTTTATACATCTAAAAGATGATGTCTGTGTGTTTATTCAAATTTCGCGCCAGCTGCATGAGAGTACACTAGTAGCGCCACAATGAGGATGCAAATCAGGTTTCCTTTAAAGGGCAACGGTTGTGAGCGTTAGTTGCCTTTGAGATTCGACGTGACGAGTTGATGTGAGTCAAGAAAGTCTTCAAGGAGACAAACCTCACTGGGTTTCAACGAGCTCGTGTAATAGGGCTACGAAAAGCTCGATGTTCCTTCTGTGATGTTGCTGAAAGACCTGTCAGGGATGTAGCCACTGTACATGACTGCTGGCACCGGAAGTGTCGCAAGAACATCAGGCTCCGGACGGTCATGGCACTACAGAGAAGGAAGACCGTCGTATTCGGCATAGGTTCTGGCGCATCGTTCTGCATCTGCAGAGCCATTTCAGCAGCAGCTGGCACCATAGTGACACAGCGAACTGATACAAATCGGTTACTTCAAGGACAGCTCCGACCAGACACCTCGTAGCGTGCATTACGCTGACCCCAAACCATTGCCGTTTGCAAACTTCAGTGGTGTCCAACACGAGCTCATTGGAGGGTAGGGTGCAGCTTCGGCCTCGGTGCCAGTGATGACCGAGTGTTGGTTAGAAGAGGGCCAGCTGACGGCCTGCAACCAACCTGTTTGTGTGCTGGACACACTGGACATACACCTGGAGTTATGATCTGTGGTGTGATTTCATGTGACAGCAGAAGCACTCTCGTAGTTATCCCAAGAACTCTGGTTCCAAACTGTACGTCAGTCTGGTGATTCGACCTGTTGTGATACCATGCATTAACAGCATTCCAGGCGCTGTTTTCCAACAGGATAATGCTCTCCCACATACCACTGTTGTAACCTAACATGATCTACACAGTGTCGATATGTTGCCTTGGCCTGCCCGGTCATCAGATCTGTCCCCAGTCGAGCATAAATGGGTCATCATCGGACGACAACTCCAGCGTCACTGAGAAACAGCATTAACCGTCCCTGTACCAAGTGCAACAAGCGTGGAATTGCTTCCCACAAAGTGATGCCCAGCAGCTGTACAACACAATGTATGAATGTCCGCAGCTCGTGCGGTCGCGTTCTCGCTTCCCGGGTCAGGAATTTTAACCTGCCTCGAGATGACTGGGTGTTTGTGTTGTCCTCATCATTTCATCATCATTCATGAAAGTGGCGAGATTGGGCTGGGCGAAGATTGGGAAATTGTATGAGCGCTGGTAACTGCACAGTTGAGCGCTCCACAAACCAAACATCATTGGCACAATGCATGAATGTCTGTGTGCTTGCATTCGGCATTCTGGTGGTTACACGTGTTATTAATGTACCAGTATTTCACATTTGTAATGACTTATTTCACACTGACATCAGCCCATGATCTTGCGATGATAATCACTCAAAGCCGGCTCGGTGGCCGAGCGGTTCTAGGCCCTACAGTCTGGAACCGCGCGACCGCTACGGTCGCAGGTTCGATACCTGCCTCGGGCATGGGTGTGTGTGATGTCCTTAGGTTAGTTACGTTTAAGTAGTTCTAAGTCTAGGGGACTGATGACCTCAAGAGTAAAGTCCCATAGTGCTCAGAGCCATTTGAACCATAATCACTTAAATATATTACCTAGACAAATGTATTCCCAGAATTTCATTACACTACATCAAATATTTTTTGGTGTTCCGATTTGCTACTGTCAGTGTATTTTGAAAGTATTCTTGGTTTCTCACATATTCTGGATACTTTGTAAATTTTGTTTTCTTTCTGAAGATACTCTTTTACATACAGTTGTCCATTGTTTCTATAACGTCCTAATATTACATTTAATTTGGTGACGAAAGTCAAATCTAAGGTCAGTGTCTGGCCATATTTCTGAGGCTTGGACGGCACAGTTACCAACACATTGCCGACCGTAGTGGCCGTGCGGTTCTAGGCGCTAATTAGTTCTAAGTTCTAGGCGACTGACGACCCCAGAAGTTAGTCGCATGGTGCTCAGAGCCATCTGAACCATTTGAACCAACTAACACATTCTCTAGTTAGCTTTGGGCGTAGTCTGTGATGACTCCTCTTTTTGCTTGCTGTGTCTGAGCAGCCCATTCCGCTGACGACTGTGGAGCCTGAGGCCGGCACGCTGGTGACCATAACTGGCTGGGGCACGGTCTGGAACGGCGGGTACCTGGCGGACCAGCTGCAGATGGTGCAGCTCTACATCGTGGACCGGGACAACTGCAGCGCCGCTTACGACGGGCTGGGCAAGGTGAGCGTCCGCAAGATCTGCGCCTGGTGGCCGGGCGGCGGCCGAGACCGCTGTGGCCCCGACTACGGGGGCCCCATGGTGTTGGATGGCGTGCTGGTGGGGGTTATCTCCTCCTGGGGCAACGGCTGTGCCCTTCCCGGCTGGCCCAGCGTCTACGCCAACATCGCCAACTCCGAAATCAGGCAGTGGATCAATGACACCACCGGCGTCTAGAGCCTGCAGCTGCTACGCTTTTTCCAGTTGTGACACGCTATCGTCTTGTTTATACTACTTCAGCTTGAGACGAATGTAAATAATATTACGCAAATTAAACAGTAATAAAAGACTGCAAAGAACATACAAAGTTGGTTTTATAACACCCAGTGAAACGTAAACGGCGTTTGATATCCTTTTTCCCGTTCGCATTATTTATGGAGTTGGAACCAAACTAGGTAACAAAATATATTTTTATTCATAGATGTGAAAAAAGTAATTATTCTATATTATCACAAAGACATCAACAGCCATATAAGCGTACTTTAAATCTTCGGTATGTTTTGTGTTTAACAGTTACTATTATGATATCATAAGGTTCTGACTATAATGCGTTCATCATAAGAATGAACCTAATATAAACATTGCACTATGTACTCTTCCGCGTTTGCTGGAACCTCACGCCGGCTGTGGTGGCCGAGAGGTTCTAGGCGCTACAGTCTGGAACCGCACGGCCTCTACGGTCGCAGGATCGAATCCTGCCTCGGGCATGGATGTAATGTCCTTAGGTTAGTTAGGTTTAAGTGGTTCTAAGTTCTAGGGGACTGATGACCTCAGAAGTTAAGTCCCATAGTGCTCAGAGCCATTTGAACCATTTTTTGGAACCTCACTGGATTTCCGTTTCACGTGGGACTGCAGCCAAGCTGTCTCGAGTATTGCCAAGTTCGATAATAAGGGTAATAAGTTTTGTGTTGTGCGTTACGCGCACATCGACTTCTTTAGCCCACCCGGAATACAACAAATCACAATGGGGGATAACTCGCGACGTTCCTTGCAATTCTGTTGAGAAGCTTCCCAATACTTTTCAATAAACTTTGCACGCCAACAATGACTAACCAAAAACGGATCAGTATAATCGAACTTCTTCGTATGTTTGGCCCACCTTCGCAAACGAACATTAAGTGACATATCAGGCTCATTGCAATTTGTAAACGGCTCAGGATCATATTTAGTTATATAAATCAATGCCGTTTTCATACTCCTACGTGACTGAACATCAAATACACCGACAATAAGACCAAGTATCCATTCCAACTTCGTCTGAATGTCGGACAATAAATATATATTTGACGCTTTAAAATACGCATGTATATGCGTTTTCTCACCTGAAGCGAATTTCTCCTCATACACACAATACTCTAGAACGTCAAGGTCCGTTATCAAAGACTGTCCGAACACGGCTTTACCGCCAACAGACTCGGGACAACAGGTTTACCGGCACATTTAACTTGGACAGCACTCGCCGGTCAGCTAGTACAGCTAGCCTGCAGTGACGTGGCCAGCTGCAGTTCACACGTAAAAAGGGACGAGCAGAGGAGCAATACAGTTTCGAATGTCATTTAGTTTTTAAACAGAATGAAACAATACACTGCAAACCTCGCATAATACGCTCCTTAGACGACTAGACGAAAATCGCTACATGTTGTCGTTTTTAGCTAACATACTATTGTAATTAAAACCAAGAATGATGAAAATTCCTGATTGAATCACAGGGTAATTTTTCTGCATAAGCTGTGTGTAACGTAAGAGAGCAGTGATGTATTACACCGTCTAGTTAAATATCATCGTCTGGTAATCTCTTAGCTCCTTCCTTATCCGAACCCGCGAAATACATTTCAGTTATGGAAGTGTCGCCTGCTACGTTGATAACGAGCCTTATCAACAACGGAATCCACGAAGACAACCGGTCGCAGCATTTTCTCTTCGTCTTCTACGACGAGCCGTTCTATATCCTGCCAGCGTTCTGCAGTGACGTGTGAAAAACCTGCGTGCGTTAGTTCCACTACGTTTGGCAGCTCAACAGTCTTGGCACTTCTCGGGCAAAGTCTTGCAGCTTAGCTCCAGATCAGTTCTGTTGAGTCCTTGTTGTAATGGTTCAGTAGTAAATGTAAAAATGCAGCATTTGTATGATGTGCTCGATGTGCTCGATAGTGTGAAAATGATTGTTTTTCGTGTTTTTAAGATACTTATCTACCTTGTGGTAGAAAACGATGGACATAGTCCAAATAAAGAGGATTTGGTTTTTTAGTTTTGCCTTAAAGATTAAATTGTTATTTTTTAAAAATTGGAACAACTTTTATGAACAGTCTTTTATAAAACATCTATAATGAAGAATTTGTATTTGAAATGGAAACAGGAATTTCACGTCCAATATGTAATTAGAAACAAGAAGATGTGCATTACTTATAAAAATTATGATGAGTTTTATAATTATAGATGTAGGTATTTGAAACTGAACGTGAGAATAAAACAATACTGGGGAGATTTGAACCAACTCACAGATAACAGAGTATGTCATATTTCGCAATGCTACAGACTGCGCTAAACGTTCAGTGCGGGTACTTTCATCGACTGTAATACATACATCTACATCTACATCCATACTCCGCAAGCCACCTGACGGTGTATGACGGAGGGTACTTTCAGTACCTCTATCGGTTCTTCCTTCTATTCCAGTCTCGTATTGTTCGTGGAAAGAAAGATTGTCGCTATGCCTCTGTGTGGGCTCTAATCTCTCTGATTTTATCCTCATGGTCTCTTCGCGAGATATACTGCTTGACTCCTCGGTGAAGGCATGTTCTCGAAACTTTAACAAAAGCCCGTACCGAGCTACAGAGCGTCTCTCCTGCAAAGTCTTCCACTAGAGTATCTATCATCTCCGTAACGCTTTCGCGATTACTAAATGTTCCTGTAACGAAGCGCGCTGCTCTCTGTTGGATCTTCTCTATCTCTTCTATCAACCCTATCCGGTACGGATCCCACACTGGTGAGCAGTATTCAAGCAGTGGACGAACAAATGTACTGTAACCTACTTCCTTTGTTTTCGGATTGCATTTCCTTAGGATTCTTCCAATGAACCTCAGTCTGGCATCTGCTCTACCGACAATCAACTTTATACGATCATTCCATTTTAAATCATCCCCAATGCCTACTCCCAGATAATTTATGGAATTAACTGCTTCCAGTTGATGACCTGCTATATTGCAGCTAAAACAACTTCAAAGACGATTATCTCCGTAAATTTATAGTTAAAATGGTTCAAATGGCTCTGAGCACTACGGGACTTAACATCTTAGGTCACTAGTCCCTAGAATTTAGAAATTCTTAAACCTAACTAACCTAAGGACATCACTCACATCCACGCCCGAGGCAGGATTCGAACCTGAGACCGAAGCGGTAGCCCGGTTCCAGACTGTAGCGCCTAGAACCGCTCGGCCGGCCGTAAGTTCATGGAAAACGTTAAGAATAACCTAATTATGGACATGTTACACTACGGAACAGAAAGCAGCCTAAGCCATTTTCATACTGTGCATTAACAGCGCGGCAATCAGAGCACAACGCTGCAGAGGCTGTGACTGTACACGATTTTTGAAAAAAAAAAGCTACGTAGCTAAAGTGTGATTAAGAAAACGTTGATGGATGTTAATACATTTGAATATATTTAAGTTTCATTTAACTTAGTATCACACACATCAAAAAAGTTTTTCATCACCTCGGTTCCGAGAGTTCCCGAACCTGTGCAGAAAACTGGAGTAGAGATGAACATAAACATTATTTCCGCCCTTTTTATTGCCCATGACAACCACACATTGCATGTTGTACCACCATACAGCGAGACCTTCAGCAGTGGTTGTCCAAATTGCTGTACACACCGGTACCTCTAATACCCAACAGCACGTCCTCTGACATTGATGTATGCCTGTTATCGTCGTTGCATATTATCGGCAAGTTATTCAAGCCACTGTTGGTCCAGTTTGTCCCACTCCTCAACGGTGATTTGGCGTATATCCCTCAGAGTGGTTAGTGGGTCACTTCGTCCGTGAACAGCCCTTTTCACTCTATCCCAGACATGTTCGATAGTGTTCATGTCTGGAAAACATGCTGGCCACTCTAGTCGAGCGATGTCGTTATCCTGAAGGAAGTCATTTACAAGATGTGCACGATGGGGGCGCGATTTGTCGTCCATGAAGACGAATGCCTCGCCAATATGCTGCCGATATGGTTGCACTATTGGTCGGAGTATGGCATTCACGTATCGTACAGCCGTTACGGCGCCTTCCATGACCACCAGCGGCGTACGTCGGCGCCACATAATGCCACCCAAAAACAGCAGGGAACCTCCACCTTGCTACACTCGCTGGACAGTATGTATAAGGTGTTCAGTCTGACCGGGTTGCCTCCAAACACGTCTCCGACGATTGTCTGGTTGAAGGCATATGCGACACTCCTTGGTGAACAGAAAGTGTTGCCGATCCTGAGAGGTCCATTCGGCATGTTGTTGGGCCCATCTGTACCTCGCTACGTGGTGTCGTGGTTGCAAAGATGGACGTAGGGGATGAAGTTGCGCATCATGCAGCCTATTGCGCATAGTTTGAGTCGTAACATGACGTCCTGTGGCTGTACGAAAATCATTATTCAACATGGTGGCGTTGCTGTCAGGGTTTCTCTGAGCCATAATCCGTAGGTAGCGGTCATCCACTGCGGTAGTAGCCCTTGGTCACCCTTAGCGAGGCATGTCATCGACAATTCCTGTCTCTCTCTATTATCTCCTCCATGTCCGAACAACATCGCTTTGGTTCACTCCGAGACGCCTGGATACTTCCCTTTTGAGAGCCCTTCCTGACACAAAGTAACAATGTGGACGCGATCGAATCGCGATATTGACCGTCTAGGCATGGTTGAACTGCAGTCAACACGAGCTGTGCACCTCCTTCCTGGTGGTATAACTGTAACTGATCGGCTGTCGGGAACCCCTCCGTCTAATAGGCCCTACTAATGCTTGGTTGTTTACATCCTTGGGCGGGTTAGTGACATCTCTGAACAGTCGAAGGGACTGTGTCTGTGATAAAATATCCACAATCAAAGTCTATCTTCAGGGGTTCTGGGAACCGGGGTGATACAAAACTTTTCCTGATGTGTGTAACATATCTAATACATAAGCAAGACCTACTTCCAAGAGCGTAACAACACCAGTGTACGTGTGCTATGCCTTCTGACCAATCATCGTGTTTGTGTTTGTTTACATCAGGTTTATTCTTGTGATGAACGGATTATAGTCTGACTGACAATGCACCTACACTACACTACTGCCCTTACCCACTTAAACACCCTGAAGTATGCCAGAAAGCCTCCTGTAGCAACTGGCAATGGTAGCTAAGTACACTGCTATTGCTTTGCTTTCTGTAATAAAGAAATTTTTAAAGTATAACGTCATGTTATTAAACGATTCATATACAGGTATCCTGCGACGCTGCAGTAGCACACTCTGAACCAGAAGGTATTTCAAAACAATGCATTTTTACACTTTATTTATTTGTTTATATACTTTACCTCCAGGGCCGTACTACACTGTAGAAAGAGCTACCGTGAGTCTCATTGCGACCACTCCTGATATAAAGTTTTGAGGCTTAAAGGAAACTGTAGTGTAAAAGATCTTTTTGGTACGTCTGATATGTGCCACTCTGTGGTACAGCTCTGATCTGGTTATTGCTAAGTATGAGGAAATCTGATTTCACTTACATCTGCACGTATTTAAAATGACAAGCAATTAAATAACAATTACAGTGTTATATCCTGCAAAAGTTGTGCAGTGTGGTATTTAACGCTTTTTTAAAAAAATCTTTCACTCCATTTCTGAAGGCGATGGCAGGCTGCAGCAGGGCAGAGCCAATTTCAGCCAGTTGTTATTGTACTCTGTTGGCACTTTTTAGATATGGATTCTGTACTTACTTGGTTCGGATGAAATTTGTGATGCAGGTTGAATGGGGGAAGATATTCATATACTTGTTGCCTATTCACAGCATTTGCCTTATGCCCGAGGAAAAAGATCCCTATAGGAAAAAACCTCAGTTAGGACTGATTACCTTGTGTCACGGCTTTTTGTATCTTATTATTTTCTATAGTCTAATGTATTATAAATAATTCCTATTGTCATGAAATCTTCTCCTTCATTTCATTGTATGTACTGAAGGAGAGATTTCGTCAATCCAGTATGCTCCAATTTGCTGAGTCCGTATCTAGGGAATTGTTCTTTCATTGTGACCTGTGTTTACTTTCTGTTGAGAGTTACATAAAATGAGGCAGTATGGAACTCGTGTGCCACTTCTCCAGATGTTTGCAGTATCCTCCTGCATGTAGACATGATCTTAGTTTGACTGGGTGACATTATTCATGCTTGCATTCTACATCAAAGTATAGGGCGACGAAAATTTTGTAGTTGAACAATGACACTG
Organism: Schistocerca gregaria; assembly: GCF_023897955.1. Classification (NCBI taxonomy): domain Eukaryota; kingdom Metazoa; phylum Arthropoda; class Insecta; order Orthoptera; family Acrididae; genus Schistocerca; species Schistocerca gregaria. The sequence continues at coordinate 663,348,236 of NC_064922.1, forward strand.
GTGGGTCCATGCCTCACATCCTATATCTCATAAGTGGTACTAGGTTGTCTAGTCTCTGCTTTTCGTATTTTTTTCTGTTTTGTGCTTTTGTCAGTTAAATAGTTGGTCGAAATAAATTCAATTAGTGAGTGTCGGCGTCAGGACAATGTCAACTGGTTTTTGTTGGGGTACGTCTTATCCTCCACTTGCTTAGCCAATATTCCAGTATTTAAAGCAAATTATCATTTATTCCTCAGTCTGAGTTGCGCATTTTTAATTACGTGACATGTTTGGATCACTCTGGGCGATCTCCAGATCTAAATAATTACGTTAGCAACTCGCCTTGTTCAGAACCTCACATCAGAGTAAGAATAAATAAGAACTGTTATGCCAATACAACTGCTGATTCTCTCGGGACGAACATGTCGGTTGTTGGTTATAGTGACGATTCTACTTTCTGTATAAAGTCCTTGATATGTTAGTTTGTTCTGTCACTAGCTGGGGTGTCACAGCAGTATGCAACATCGTTTGTGCATAAGGCTCTACCTTCATTCCAGCATTCAGGTCTAAAAATGTCAGCTACATAGATTGTGTATAATAGTGGAGATGCGACTGATCCCTGAGATCCATGCATTTGGTGTGGAACATGTCGACAGCTGGTGGCCAGCTCGGACTTCTACTTTCCTTTCAAAGGTGAGGCTTACTATTAAATGCATCACTGCATGTGGGAAGTTGAAACGTAACATTTTAAAGAGTGGCCCAGCATTCCACAGTTTATAAAATGTTCAAGAAGGTTAGTACACGGTTGCATCATCCATGTTGAATGGTTCTGTCGCTTTACTGCTAAACATCAGAACAAGATCTGCTGTCTAGACCTGTACGAGTTGGGATTGAGTCTTGGTTTGTCACGTTTCAGGATCATCCTCATTTTAGCTTGCTTCCATTGCTGAGGGACTGTTATTTTTAAGGCCAAGTTGAATAAAGGTTTCAAGTCCCAATGTTTTTACCATCCTCTTAAGTGGCTCAATATCCCGTTCTAGACGTGAGACAGTTTTAAGGTGATAGTAAAATAGTGTTTAAAACAAACTTTATAGTTTCATTAGTTAATGAATTCGACTTAACTGTTCTTAGTATTTTATAAATATACTATGGTAGACTATTACACTGCTGTATTCACGTGATGCAAAAAAAAAAAAAAATACTTGGCGCAGTAAACAAATCGCTAGAGGATTGACTTGTCTCACCTATTGTCGTCGCTGGGTCGGTTAATCTCTTATCCTGGTGCACCACAGTTTTTCGATGATAGCTCTATTAAGACACGTTGGGGGGTAGTATCTTGTCAACGAGAAATTAAGAAATAAAATTGCAGAAACAAGATTTGTGTTGCTGCTCCCTTGTGTAATCTTCTTGTAGAATGCGCAATGATAAATTTTAGAACACGTAGGTACAGTTTTAAACTTTAATCATGGATTACCCCGTAATGATATGTTTGACTGGTGAATCGCTACCTTCGTCAGCATTCACTTTCAAATCACGTTCACTTTCATCTTCACACTAATTAGATTAACTTTTGTAAATCGGTTCACATTTCAGTACACACAATAAGTTTCTAACCGTCCAAAGCACAGCTGTAACCTACAGTTTCTCCTCAGTCGGGAGCAAACAGGTAGTATTCATGACACTGCCACAGCGGAACAACAAAATACCCCTATTCTCTTGGTGCATCAAGATATCCTTGTTGTACTGATCCCATTGATTTCTGCAATGAATCGTGATACATCCCCTGGCTTGAAAATGTTGTTCCTTGCTTTTCTTTCCCATTCTAAAATCTTCACATCTTGAGACTTCTCTTCATCGTCGAATTTCAGAATGAGACCTCTTCTCGAAATCTTGAAGTTCTATTGCAACAATGCTGATGCAATAGTTTTCTAGAAGGTTCGATGTTCTGCTCGTCTTCACATGGTTATTCTGTGTCCACCACAGCAGTACAATACTGCTATGATCTTCTTAATCTCCTCAGATATCTAGCACAAAGAAAATTTCCAGAATGAGATTTTCACTCTGCAGCGGAGTGTGCGCTGATATGAAACTTCCTGACAGATTAAAACTGTGTGCCCGACAGTGACTAACACTATTTTCACACCTGTCTGTCTATACACATCCAAATCCTGGCCTAGACTCCCTGCACTTCAGTATTTCGAAGTCTCTTCACTACATTCCATCATCCTCTTGTTGTTATGAAGAAAACACCTTCTTCCTATAAAATATAACTGATTTTTCTTAGTAACTGTAAGACAAGCTCTTTCAGTCCATCTTTACACTTCTGGGTTCTGACTTAGACTAAGCATATTCATTTATCCTTCCCTTTCTGCAAAATTTCACAAAGGTAATACTTCCTATTAGACCAAAGAATTTTTATGTTACACTGGAATTAATTACAAACACAGTTACAAATAATACAACAAATTAGTATAATATATTACCTTTCAATTATAAATAAACAAAAGGAATTAAAAATGAATGACTAATTAATATACACTCCTGGAAACTGAAATAAGAACACCGTGAATTCATTGTCCCAGGAAGGGGAAATTTTATTGACACATTCCTGGAGTCAGATACATCACATGATCATACTGACAGAACCACAGGCACATAGACACAGGCAACAGAGCATGCACAATATCGGCACTAGTACAGTGTATATCCACCTTTCGCAGCAATGCACGCTGCTATTCTCCCATGGAGACGATCGTAGAGATGCTGGATGTAGTCCTGTGGAACGGCTTGCCATGCCATTTCCACCTGGCGCCTCAGTTGGACCAGCGTTCGTGCTGGACGTGCAGACCGCGTGAGACGACGCTTCATCCAGTCCCAAACATGCTCAATGGGGGACAGATCCGGAGATCTTGCTGGCCATGGTAGTTGACTTACACCTTCTAGAGCACGTTGGGTGGCACGGGATACATGCGGGCGTGCATTGTCCTGTTGGAACAGCAAGTTCCCTTGCCGGTCTAGGAATGGTAGAACGATGGGTTCGATGACGGTTTGGATGTACTGTGCACTATTCAGTGTCCCCTCGACGATCACCAGAGGTGTACGGCCAGTGTAGGAGATCGCTCCCCACACCATGATGCCGGGTGTTGGCCCTGTGTGCCTCGGTCGTATGCAGTCCTGATTGTGGCGCTCACCTGCACGGCGCCAAACACGCATACGACCATCATTGGCACCAAGGCAGAAGCGACTCTCATCGCTGAAGACGACACGTCTCCATTCGTCCCTCCATTCACGCCTGTCGCGACACCACTGGAGGCGGGCTGCACGATGTTGGGGCGTGAGCGGAAGACGGCCTAAGGGTGTGCGGGACCGTAGCCCAGCTTCATGGAGACGGTTGCGAATGGTCCTCGCCGATACCCCAGGAACAACAGTGTCCCTAATTTGTGGGAAGTGGCGGTGCGGTCCCCTACGGCACTGCGTAGGATCCTACGGTCTTGGCGTGCGTCCGTGCGTCGCTGCGGTCCGGTCCCAGGTCGACGGGCACGTGCACCTTCCGCCGACCACTGACGACAACATCGATGTACTGTGGAGACCTCACGCCCCACGTGAGGAGCAATTCGGCGGTACGTCCACCCGGCCTGCCGCATGCCCACTATACGCCCTCGCTCAAAGTCCATCAACTGCACATACGGTTCACGTCCACGCTGTCGCGGCATGCTACCAGTGTTAAAGACTGCGATGGAGCTTCGTATGCCACGGCAAACTGGCTGACACTGACGGCGGCGGTGCACAAATGCTGCGCAGCTAGCGCCATTCGACGGCCAACACCGCGGTTCCTGGTGTGTCCGCTGTGCCGTGCTTGTGATCATTGCTTGTACAGCCCTCTCGCAGTGTCCGGAGCAAGTATGGTGGGTCTGACACACCGGTGTCAATGTGTTCTTTTTTCCATTTCCAGGAGTGTATCTATCAAACATTTTAGCCAAACAATAAAATGGTGTAACATTGTCTTGTGATAAAGGAAGTGCTGAAAATATGCCCATTACAATAACGTATTTGACAATTAAGAAGCCACACAAAAATATATCTTTTTTATCAGATCTTCTGTATTTCTTGTTGGTGCACATACTGATATCATTAAAACTTGCCACAAAATATTTTACCTGTCTATACACATAATTACTATATAAATATTGTATAATATCTATTTATATAATTTTGCAATTGTGGGATGCTGCTGAGAGTGTTTTTTGTTTTGTTTTCTTATAGAAAATGAGTTAGAAGATGTAAATGATGTGTACTCTTTTCTATAAAGATTTATCTTTCCTACCAAAAATAAAAGTGAAATTTCATATAATTTTCGTATCTGAATGCTTGTACAAAATAAGATACCCAGTAATGATTACCCAAAGGTCTACTTTTTCGTTCTAAGGATTCAAACTGTGTACTGATCATTGAACATTTGGCTTGTAAATACAGTTGAATGATGTTAGAAGTTAACGACTATGCTCAAATTTCATATATGTATATTTAAAAATTTCCTAGGACTTGAGTTTCATAGAGACATACATCTTATGCCTTGTGCTAAAAAATGTATGTTACTGTCTAGCCTATTTAAATAAGATTTTTTTCCTGCACTGCTGTGCATGCTATAGTTCTGTGCATAAGTACAGGTATACATGTCCAGCGTACTTGCAGTAATATTTTGGCGGGTAAATAATAGTGATTTGCTTAATATAATGTATTGCAATGTCTTATTTCAGAATATCACAGTGGATAAGCAATTATCATTTGTCTAATATAGTGTACGATAGTGAGTTATTTTAAAATAACGCAGTATATATGACAATTCCTTTTTGGTTACACCGTTGTAGCACCGGATTTGAGTTTTCTATGCTTTCAGTCCAATATTTGTTCTTTGCGTATCACAACAGCCTACACTGTCTGTGACAATCTACAAATAAAGTCTGAAAGATTGATATGATTATATCTTTCTTCGTTTACAAATAATGTAACATCAACAACGTTGTCGCACATTTACCCAAAATCAGCAGTTTTCCGAAGTACACCTATGTGATCTCAAGGAAAGAAATATAAATTCGTTTAATATTTCTGACTCCTCTGCGAATCCGTTCGGAGTCTTGTCCCCATGTCAATTTGCTGTTCTCTGGTAATGAACAGCATCTGATTTTGGACAGTTCACTAACGCCTTGTAATGTGGAGGAATAATTTATCTGCACTCTGAAACACTAAAACTAGCTCGTAATCTTACTGGTGTGCGATCCTCTCGTTAGGGAGGAGCGAGGGGGAGGGAGAGGAAAGAGCCTCCACCTGGTGTGTGTGTCTGTGAGGAAACTGACTCCAATTTCAATCTCATTCTCTGCTGTGGAAGGCTATCTAATTCGTCCATACTTGCAAGCTGGTTTCAAACTGATTAATAACATACCAAGGGGATGGACAGGAGTTATAACATACAAAGAAGAAGGTTATCATTTAAAAGACCATATATTGGAAATTAGGATGTTACACGTTGTCGACAACAACCTTCACATCGTACTGATACACCACAGAATTATTCACAGCAGAAAATGGAATGCAGAACATTGATAAATACTCAGAGTGAGTCATCACTAAAAAGTTGCTACGAAGGAGGTAGTAACGAAGTGGTGGTCAACGTGCCGTTACACTAGAGGCAAATTCTACTTTCGCGCCGACGATACAGTGAGGTAGTCATTTCGAAATACATCAGAAAGATCACAGGGATAACTGAACACATGGCACGAGAGAGAACGATAATGGTGAAGAGGGAAGGAGGGAGGGGAAGAGAAGGTTGGGATGTCTTCTTACCACATGGCGATACCGACGGTACTTTACAACATCCATCTGGGCAAGGTAGTTGCTCTAGTCGCATTAAATCGACGCATATTACTGTCAAAGTCATTTCGTGTCTCTGTACAATATAATGCATAGCAAAACTACGAGACTCTAGGTAGAAAGTGGCAAAATCTGAATACGAAAGTCTTTGGTACGTTCCATGGGAACCATCTAACTACCACTGTTGCTGTCAGAAGAAAAAGTAGAGTTATGCTTGCCATGATCGGGAATTTCACGAGCTCGGAGTGATTGTTCAGCAGTAAGCCTCCGATATAAAAAACCTGTTCTCCTGTTAATCGCTGTTGAGTACCTACAACCAACCCTTATGTGTGCTGGAGTTAAGGTCTGGGGTGTGATTACATAAGATAGCAGGAGCACTTCGTAGTTATCCCACGCAACATGAATGCAAAATTGTACGTCTGTCTGCTGTTGCCACTCGTGAACAGAATTCCAGGGGTCATTTTCCGACGTTAACCCACATAATGCTCTTGTAATTTTACATGAACTACAGTGTCGACATGTTGCCCTCGCATGCTCCATCACCAGGTCTGTCTCCAATAGAGCACACAACGGACATCATCCGCTAACAATTGCAGCGTCATCCGCAACCAGCATTAACCGTCCCTGTATTGACCGACCAAGCGTAACAGGCACGTCCACCAAACTGACAACCGCCACCTGTATGGCACAATGCATGCACGTTTGGATGCTAGCATTCAATATTCTGGCGGTTACACAGGTTATTAATGTGCCAGCATTTGAAGTTTGCAATGGATTATCTCGCGCCTACATTAATCTTTGATCTTGCAATGTTGATCACTTAAATATGTTACCTAGACAAATGTATTCCAGAAATTTCATTACTCTACAATAATTATTTTTCGGTGCTGAAATATTTTTCCATCAATGTAGAAGGAAAATAACTGGTTTGTTCCTCAGAGGTTTTCCATCCTACCTTGTCGCATACGGACACCAATGCGAACGTTCCTCATATGAAAGCGCCTCTTTGAAGAATGAATGGCCGTTCAAATTTTTGGTGTATTCTGACGATTGTTGCAACTTTGTCGTAAAGTTACTCATATCACAATGATCTTCTCAGAGATCAGTTTACTTAAGAAATCTGGCTATCATTGTCTACTTTCTTTCAAAATATTCCTAGAGGGGTCAATCTGATTATAAATCGAAATAAAATTAAAATTTCTGGTCCACTAGCGCATTAATCTCAAAGACAGAATCATATTCTTTAGAAATATGAATATTATTTTAATTTATTGGGGTTCCTGTTGAAAACTTCCTTTTAATTTTATTTTATTTCAACTAACTGAGTTCGTAACTGGTAAGACTTCACTTAAAATGCCTTGAATGTATTCACCTTTTTAATAAAAAAATATTGACCTGTGAAAGAAAAGTAACACGATCTGACTGCTGTTTGTTTGATATACTCAGAAGTAGGAAAGACTCTAATGGTGCAACGAGTAATTTATGGGGAGCTTGAACATTTATTTAAGTGAATGCAACTTTACGATCAACACACTCTAGTCTGCTGACAGGGTCTGCAGATATATCTGTACCCTTTCTTGTTGAGAGGATACGTGCAATGAGTATTTAAGACCTCACTTTGTAAGACCTAACACCTATTCATAGTGGATTAGTTCACTATGAATAGGTGTTAGGTCATACAATGTGAGGTTTTAAATACTCATTGCACGTATCCTAAACTCGGTCCGAACAGACTTCGGGAGCCCCAGTAGTACTGACCCACTGCCGTGTCATCCTCAGTCGATGGACGTCACAGGATGCGGATATGGAGGGGTATGTGGTCAGCACACCGCTCTCCCAGCCGCTATCAGTTTTCGTGACCGGAGTCGCTACTTCTCAATCAAGTAGCTCTTGAATTGGCCTTACAAGGGCTGAGTGAAACCTACTTACCAACAGCGCTCGGCAGACCTGGACGGTTGTCCATCAGAGTGCCAGCCAAGCCCTGTGATTTGACTGGAACTGGGGTTACCACTGCGGTAAGACCGTTGGCATTGACAATGAACATGAAGTACAATAACCACTCCCCACACAAATAGGACCAACAGAATTTCTCGAAGTCCTCAGCAACATAAAACTACTTTACATTTACTTACCGGCAAAGAATTTAAGAATATTTCTGCTGGTAGTAGCTTATCTGAAAAACGATTCTTCTGAAGGCTGAACTGTCTAGTGAATTGTGCTCGGATGAACAGTTGGTTTAAGAATAAAATACTTGAGCACATGGGAACACTCAGGGGAAACATGTTAATTTTATGAAATAGCTCTGGATCATAACAATTAAAGAAAAGTTTAATATAGCTCGTTATTATTGTTCAACAGACAAGAAGAAAATTGTCGTAGCAAGATTACATTTCTCCCCTAATGGATCGCTTGGACAACAGTTCCACTTACCATTTGAATTTGTACAAAAATTACCGCAGCAATAGTGAATAAGTGGGACTACAACGTAAACCGTAGGCTACACTCTAATATGAATAAATGAAATATCCTTACAGGTACTTGCACCTAGAACATAGCCCCTTGCTGTGAACAACGGAATTTAACGTTAGTTAAAAAGAAATTTGAAAACCCGGGGAACAAAATGTAACGCCAATGCATGGAAATTTGTGGTAAGTTCCTATGGGACCAAACTGCGGAGGTCATCGGTCCCTAGGCTTACACACTACTTAATCTAACTTAAACTAACTTACGCTAAGGGCAACACGTATACCCATGCTCGAGGGAGGACTCGAACCTTCGACGGGGGCAGCCGCGCGAACCGTGGCAAGACGCCCTCTACCACGCGGCTACCCACGCGACGCCAATGCATACGTGTAAGCCATGATCTCTACATAAACTCCTGCAAGTTCTAGTATAAAACAATGGTAATCTAAATGAACATTAAAGTCATCGAGATAGTGTAGGCAGCATCCCTGTAATGCACCTAGTCCCAACACTCCCAGAAACACAAGTGCGTTTTGCCCGCCCGTTTACTTGGTTACGCTGCAGAAGCTCTGCCGCACTATATAGCTGTACTTTCGCTGTGCAGCCAAAGGCTCTGGCATTCGTTACAGACGAAGCCCATGCATAGTTTGTGTCTTTGCATCTCGCCTGCGACTAATGTCATGCGTGAAGATAAATGATTTGAATGGCTCTTCTAATGGACGGATTTATCTGACTTGTTAATTGACTTCGCGAGCCTTCGTGTATAAATCTCGACACCTGGTGATCTAGGTTTTAGCTGAAGCGCCACAGCCTGAATTAACAGTTAAGTCTTTCGCCTGTGGGATGCACTCCTTTCAGAAACAACGTTTGAGAATATTATTCAATTATTTTGCCTGTTGGTACTGAGAAACCCTTACACGTTGAGGTATCACATTTTGTGGTAGAGTGGAAAACTGTGTACTGTGGATGGTACATTGTTAACTGCGTGGGAGTAACCTTGTGACTACCAAATTCTTGCCTGTCACAACCACACAGTTAATGGCAGGCTTCATTTCGCTGTTCTAGTGGTCTCCTATAAAAGTAGTTTGTTTGTAAAGCGATTCCCTTGCTGTTGGGATCATGTTAATAACTCAAAGGTACTTACCCATTGCAGAAAAGGCCAGTGTCAACTCGTGTAAAATTATGCCAGTCTGTTAAAATATCACAAAAAACAAACAGAAGATATCACAAAAACAATCAGAAGACAAATTCACAGAAAATATATACAGTATTACCAACTCATTGACTAAAAATGAAGTCTATACGTTTTCTGCTGAAGAATTTATCTATAACTCCGCAGCTGAAACCCTTAACATTGTTTACCACATTATTCTCAATGGGGAGCATTGCAAGGGCATTAAGTCTTTGCTCCGACACTTGGGCTGTTGCAATGGTCTCTTATAAAGATAGTTTGTTACTGTTGTGGATCATATTAGCAAGGCAAAAGTACTTATCCACCTGGTAGAAGGCTCTCTCAAAAAATTCTCAATATCCATGTGGAAATAACACCCGCAAGAAACCACAGAATCCCATTTCATACTGAAATGGCGAGCCTCAGACGACAGGTGAGGGCGAGGGCGGAAGTGGCGAAGAAGGGCCGTGAACAATTCACACTGAAGTGGCGCTGTCACAGGGACGCAGAACGATCGTGTTGCGAATGGATCAGAGAACGTCGTCTTCATCAGACGAAGTTGGCGATGCACTGGGTCTTCTGCAACTCGTAAATTTTCAGCAGCGGGCAAAATATTGGTTACATTCATCACAGTTGAATGGGAAGAAACGTGGCATATTCGACGTAATGAAAGAACTGAACATGTACCCCAATATTTTCAGGTGGACGTTCCTTCAGCAGGGTTCGAGCAGGCACACTGGGGTACGTGTTTACTACTTATTGGGAGCTCACACGTTAGGTGCGTTATGGATCCGCTTAGGCGGATAGCGTCCAGGGCTGGAAAGAAAGCCAATGTGCACTCGCTATTTTTGCCGGCGGGCCTCATCCGATATCTCAAGGCGGCCTTGTATGCGTCTATTGCGCGTGCAGGGTGGTTCAAATGGCTCTGAGCACTATGCGACTTAGCTTCTGAGGTCACCAGTCGCCTAGAACTTAGAACTAATTAAACCTAACTAACGTAAGGACATCACACACATCCATGCCCAAGGCAGGATTCGAAGCTGCGACCGTAGCGGTCGCTCGGTTCCAGACTGTAGCGCCTAGAACCGCACGGCCACTCCGGCCGGCCGTGCAGGGTACAGTCGTTTACAGGTTGTGACCCAAGTCGGCACCACCGACGTCGTCACGTCGGTTCTGAGGCCATCCACAGTACATACAGGCGGCTGACGAAGGTTGCGGGCCTCGTGTTGGAGGCGACTTCAACGTGTCTAGAGATTCATTGTGGAGGATACAGACAGGCAGTCATGCGAAATACACATGAACACGTTTTCTGGAAGTGCTAGCAGCTCACACGTAATGGAAGTATCTTAGATCTTGTAGCTACAAATAGGCCAGACTTATCAACAATGTCAGTACAGAAACGGGGATTAGCGATCATGTTATAATAGCGACTATGATTACGAAAGTTAATAAACGAGCCAAGAAGGCTACGAGAGTGTTTCTGCTAGTAGGGCAGATAAACAGTTATTAGTATCACACATAGAGAGAGAATTGGCACCACTTAGTTCCAGTAAGATGGACGTAGAGGAATTGTGGGTAAAATTTAAGCCGACTGTAAATCATGATCTGGAGAGTTACACTATGTAATCAAAAGTAACCGGACATGCCCCAGAAACACACGATTCTCATATTAGGTGCAATGTGCTGCCACATAATGCCAGGTACTCCGTATCAGCGAACTCAGTAGTCATTAGACATCGCGAGAGAGCAGAATGGAGCGCTCCGCGGAACTTAGGGAGTTCGAACTTGGACAGGTGATTCGGTGTCACCAGTGTCATACGTCTGTACGCGAGATTTCCGTACTCGTAAACATCCTTAGGTCCACTGTTTCCGATGTGATAGTGAAGTGGGAACGTTAAGGGACACGTACAGCACAAAAGCGTACAGGTCGACCTCGTCTGTTGATGAGGGTCGTGGAGTGTAAGAGGCAGACATCTATCCACACCGTCACACAGGAATTCCAAACTGCATCAGGATCCACTGGAAGTACTATGACAGTTAGGCGGGAGGTAAGAAAACTGGATTTCATGGTCGAGCGGCCGCTCGTAAGCGACACATCACGCCGGTAAATGCCAAACGACGCCTCGCTTGGTGTAAGGAGGGTAAACATTGGATGATTGAACTGTGGAAAAACGTTGTGTGGAGTGACGAATCACGGTGCACAATGTGGCGACCGGGTGGCATGGTGTGCGTATGGCGAATGCCCGGTGAACGTCATCTGCCAGCGTGTGTAGTGCCAACAGTAAAATTCGGAGGCGGTGGTGTTATGGTTTGGTCATTTTTTTCCTGGAGGGGCTTGCACCCCTTGTTGTTTTGCGTGGCACTATCACAGCACAGGCCTACATTAATGTTTTAAGCACCGTCTTGCTTCCCACTGTTGAAGAGGAATTCGGGGATGGCGATTGCATCGTTCAACACGATCTTGCACCTGTTCATAATGCATGGCCTGTGGCGGAGTGGTTGCACGACAATAACATCCCTGTAATGAACTGGCCGGCCTTGGTGGCCGAGCGGTTCTAGGCGCTACACTCTGGAGCCGCGCGAACGCTTCGGTCGCAGGTTCGAATCCTGCCTCGGGCATGGATGTGTGTGATGTCCTTAGGTTAGTTAGGTTTAAGTAGTTCTAAGTTCTAGGGGACTGATGACCTCAGAAGTTAAGTCCCATAGTGCTCAGAGCCATTTGAATCATTTTTTGTAATGATCTGGTCTTCACAGAGTCCTGACCTGAATCATATAGAACATCTTTGTGTGTTTTTGGAACGCCGACTTTGTGCCGGGCCTCACCGACCGACATCGATACCTCTCCTCAGTGCAGCACTCCGTGAAGGATGGGCTGCAATTCCCCAAGTCACCTTTCAGCACCTGATTGAACGTATGTCTGCGAGAGTGGAAGCTGTCATCAAGGCTAAGGGTTTGCCAACGCCATATCAAATTCCAGCGTTATCTATGGAGGGTGCCACGAACTTGTAAGTCAATTTCAGCCAGGTGTCCGTATACTTTTGTTCACATATTGCATGTGCCTAGTAAGTGGATAAATGCTGGAAAAGACCCACCATGGTTTAATAACGAAATTCGGAGGATGTTGAGGAAGCAGAGGCTGTTGCACTCTCGGTTCAAAAGAGAAAGCACAAATCACGACAAGCAAAGGTTAGTAGAGATTCGTGCGTCTTTGAAAAGATCTATACACGAAGCGTACAACAGCTACCACCGTAAAACTTGGCAAAGAACCCGAGAAAATTATGCTCCTGTGTAAAATCGCTAAGCGGGTCTAAGGCTTCCTTTCAGTCCTTCGTTGACCAGTCTGATGTGGCAGTTGAAGATAGCAACACGAAGGTAGAAGTTCTAAATTTCACATTCAAGAAATCGTTCACACAAGAGAATAGTATAAACATACCGTCATTTTACCATCGGACAGACTCCCGTATGGACGACATAGTAATAAGCATCTCAGGCGTGGAGAAACAACTGAAATATTTGAAAGCAAATAAATCACCAGGTATGGATGAAATCCTAATTCGGTTTTACAAAGAGTGCTCTATGGCATTGGCCGCTTACCTAGCATGCATTTATCGTGAATCTCTCACCCATCCCAAAGCCCGAAGTGACTGGAAAAAAGCGCAAGTCACTCCAGGACATAAAAAGGGTAAAAGAACGGACCCACAAAATTACAGAACAATATCCCTAACTTCCGTTTGCTGCAGAATCCTTGAACATATTCTCAGTTCGAATATAATAAACTGTCTTGAGATTGAGTAGCTAATGTCCATGAATCAGCTTGGTTTTAGAAAGCATCGGTCTTGGGTAACTCATCTTGCCCTTTTCTCACATTATGTACTGCGAACTATGGATGAAGGGCAACAGGAAGATTCCACAGTTCTAGATTTTTGAAAAACATTTGACGCTATGCCCCACTGCAGGCTACTAATGAAGGTACGGGCATATGGAATAAGTTCACAGATATGCGAGAGGTTCGAAGACTTCTTAAGTAATAGAACCCAGTATGTTGACCTCGATGGCAAATATTCATCAGGGACAAGGTTATCATCGGGAATGACCCAGGGAAGTGTAATAGAACCGCTGTTGTTCTCTATATACATAAATGATTCGACGGACAGGATGAGCAGCAATCTTCGGTTGTTTGCTGATGATGCTGTAGTGTATGGTAAGGTGCTGAAGTTGGTGTGATGAATGGCAGCTAGCTCTAAATGTGGAAAAATGTAAGTTAATGCGAATGAGTAGGATCAAAAAACCTGTAATGTTCGGTTACAGCATTACTATGCCCTCTTGACGCTTTCTAGTCAGATAAACATCTAGGCGTAACGTTGCAAAGCGATATGAAATCGAACGATCTTGTGAGACCTCTGGCAGGGAATGCGAATGGCTGACCTCGGTTTATTGGGAGAATTTTGGGAAAGAATGGTTCACCTGTAGGGGAGACTGCATATAGGACGCTGGAGCGACCTATTCCTGAGTACTGCTCGAGTGTCTGGGATCCGTAGCAGGTCAGGTTGAAAGAACACATCTGAGCATTTCAGAGGCGGGCTGCTAGATTTTTCACCGGTAGGTTCGAATAGTACGTGTTACGGACGTGCTTAGGGAACTAAACGAGAATCGATAGAGGGAAGGCGACATTCATTTCGAGATACGCTGTCGAGGGAAACGGCATTTGAAGGAGACTGCTCAACGATTCTACTGCGCCAACATACATTGCGCTTAAGGACTACGAAGATAAGATTGGAGAAATTAGGGCTCATACGGAGGCATATAGATAGTCGTTTTTCTCTCTCTCTGTTTGCGAGTGGAACAGGAAAGGAAATGACTAGTAGTAGTGCAGGTATCCTCCGCCACGCACCGTTCGCTGGCTTGCTAAGTATCTATGTAGATGTAGTTTCCAGAATTTTGACAGAATATGTCCAAAGTGTTTCTGTCTTGTGTTAGATAAAGCGAAGGACAGCATTCAGAGAAAAGGAAGAAAACTGGAAGGTCTGAAGACACAAAGGGTTCTAGGCGCTTCAGCCTGGAACCGCGAGACCGCAACGGTCGCAGGTTCGAATCCTGCCTCGGGCATGGATGTGTGTGATGTCCTTTGGTTAGTTAGGTTTAAGTAGTTCTAAGTCGTAGGGGCCTGATAACCTCAGATGTTAAGTCCCATAGTGCTCAGAGCCATTAGAACCTTTTTTTTTTTTTTTTTTTTTTTTGAAGACACAAAGGAATTAATGACATTTGCTGCCAGTGGGCACAGATTTAAATCAGTGGGGAAAGTGCTTACTAAAGCTGCGTCATCCAGCACAGTGGTCTTTGTACTGCACGAACGTGTCTGGAAGAACAGACACCACACATATAATTAAATGTTCATAGATCACTTCATTGTGGTTGCACACCACGCTTAATCTCTTATGGGAACCGGCGAAATGTCGCGAGGATAATGGGCAACGAGCACTACATCAGTAGTGTGTGAATGAACTGAGAATTTGTGGCTGATGGAAGGTGTGCTACAGTTGTCCATGCAGATGCCAAGACCTCTGTGTCTGGATGGCGCAGTGGTCAACGCATCTGGTTCGTAAGCATTTCCGAAAGAACAGACACAACATAAACAATTAAGGCAAGGACGACCATTGACCACATCACTGCGGATGCACACCAAGCTCTAAATCTTACAGGAAACAGCGAAATGCCGTGAGTCATGAGGTTAATTAGCAAGGGGCGCTGTGTCAGTAGTGTGTGGATAAGCTGAGAATTTGCGTCCAATGGGAGACGCGCTAGGGTATTCCACACAGTTGCGATGACCACAATGTCCAGATGGAGCAGTGGTCAGCGCATGTGCCTGGTAAGCACGAGACCTGGGTCCAAATCACGGACTGAAACAAATTTTCAACTTTCCCCATTAATTTAAATTAATGTCCACTGGCAGCTAATGTCATCAACTCTCTTGTGTTTTGATTCATAGTGGCTGCAGGATCAAAACGGTCTATTCTTTTGAACATGTCTGAATGAACAACCACCACATATTTGGAATGTTTCAATCATAATTCCTATTTGTCATAAGTTTTTCATTTGAGCGTAAGTCTAAATATTGCTGATTTTATGAGGGATGTTTGAAATATTACGACACTTTTCCAAAATCAGATGATCAGTGAATATTTCACTGCTTTATATCAGAAATTCCTTGTTACAGAGCATAAACAAGATGTCCTTTCACGCCGACGACTGGATTCAAGTCATTGCCAAAGCCGAGGACAACGTATTCCTACTGCACTAGGAGAAGAATAAGGCATAACATCCGGCAACCGAGGATTTGTCAGAGCAGTGCAAGGAAACCGAGGGGTACTGGAAAAAAACCTGTCGCTAGATAACAGTTAAGTTTTCCCTATCTTGTATGATAAACATCTATCAGTAAGAAGTGCCCTCAAGAAATCCATACTTGACATGTGGCAGTAAATCTCAGCTGAAAAACGGAATTTCCGCGAAGAAGTACCAAGTGAATAGCCGATTTTCATGTCTATCTGGCAAAACCCGTTGATTGAGGAAAGCTCTACACGTTTAGTGTAATTGCAACAGGAATAATATTAAATTTTTCCGTAGCTTCCGCTGCAGTTTGTGCAGATTTGTATTGCAGTAAACATTATGAGTTTTGACCTGTGTTTTTGTTTTTACATTTTCTCAGCATAAGCTTTCTATTTTCGAAAAAAATAACACAGTAAAATGGTGTGTCCCATCAGAATAGCATTGTAACGGAATAGGATGATCATTGATCGTCCAGGAAAATAAAAAATAGTGCTATTTTTCCAAAGATAGAGTAAGTAATCATGTAATGACGATTACAGAACTGTACAAATTGGCATTTTACGTCATATACACTGTCTGCATCAAGAAAGCCCAAATAGGTTTTGATAACGAAGATAAACAAATAGGTTCGCATAAAACAGGTAGAACACAGTATACTTTACTTCATTACTCGCTCTAAAATATGCAATTTGTTCAGAAATATGTAAACGAAAACAGTTATTGAATGTTTCATGAAGGAAACTTTTGTGTAGACAAGAAAAATTGATGTACACTACCGCTCACTAATTTCAGTACACCCAGGTATTTCGGACTTACACACAAATAAAACGTTCTTTCTCACAAAATGTAATTATATTAACTTCCACACATTTAATACAATCACAGTCATTATATTTTACTTTCTTCAAAAGTATCCTCCTTTGGATTTAATTACTGCCTTACAAACTCGAGGCATACAGTCAATCAGTGTTTGAAGGTATCGTGAATCTATACGATTCCACACATCCTTAGCAATATTCCAGAGACGTTCCTTGCTGGATATATTAACTTCCCTGATACGTCTGTCCACATCAGACCATTTGAATGGGATTACAATTGGGACTTTGGTACGACCATACCATATGATTCAGTACTTTCTGTTTTTTCCTTTGATGCAATGTAGTTCGTTTAGTATGGCGAACGATGTTTTGGGTCATTATCCTGTTGTAAGGTGAACCCTTTAACTATTAAGCGCAATCCACTCAGTATTACGTGATACTGACGTACGCGGTGGTACTGCTTATGATCCATATATCCCTCTATTTTCACAATGTCGCGAAATCGATCTCCGTTTAAACATCCCCAAACTGTAACAGAACCTCCACCAAGTTTAACTGCAGGTAGAACACACTGCTGGGCTACTCGTTCCCTAGCAATCGGCGAACAAATATTCTCCTGTGATGTTTAAAGTTTTCCCGGCGTACTGATTGTTCCATAAAAACACGGGAGAACTGCCGGATATCAGTAACTTCCTGCCACGATATTTCGGCGCAGAGTCTTCTGGCCATCTTCAGGTGAGTACCACTGCAGTAGTACTGGCGAGTACGCGCTGAGCTCCGCTATTTATAGCCTTCTGAGGTGACATTGCGCATGCGCTGCTCAGCGTGCACGTTCATAACGGCTCCGTGCGCTGCGCCTCGCGCCCTCCACTGTGAAAGCCTGGCGTATCGGTGTCAGGTCGATTTCCACCTTTATGCAAATAACTACGTCGACTACGAAGTTTCTCTATAACAGGATTCCAAGCAGAGTTCAGCTGATAACCGCTATCTCGATTGATGAGAGTCTCGTTGTCAGACAATCTTATTTCCACAGATTCATTGGTAATGGAGCTCTCCCGTGTTTTTGTTGAACAATTCTCCTTCTGGTTCCAAAACCCTCGGTCGATGTCCAATTACGACGTTTTCTAGCCCATTCAGGTTTCCTCTATGTATTTATGGGCCTTATATGGTGTTTTCTGCAAACCGGCTTCAGTCACACTCTCTTTTTTAGTGTTGCAACAGTCCGCCCCTGGTAGCTGAGTGGTCAGCGCGACGGAATGTCATACCTAACGGCCGGGGTTCGAGTCCCGGCTGGGTCGGAGATTTTCTCCGCTCAGGGACTGGGCGTTCTATTGTCCTTACCATCGTCATTTCATCCCCATCGACACGCAAGTCACAGAAGTGGCGTCAAATCGAAAGACTTGCATTAGGTGAACGGTCTACCCGACGGGAGGCCCTAGCCACACGGCATTTCCACTGTTGCAACAGAAATTATTGTCATATTCATTTCTACCAATTCAGCACGAATCTGGAGCGCTGATTTGAATCTATTTCTCTTATTGGTAATTCTGATATATTTTCCATCACCTTTAGTTGTTTCATGAGGTCTTCCTGGTTGTGGTAAGTCCTTATTGCTACCTGTTGTCTTCTGGCGGTGAAGGGTGTATTGCACTCCCCGTATGGACACACTACACTGTTTCGCAATTTGGCCAACAGATAAAACCGCTTGGCTAAGTGCTACAATTCCAGCACGTTTGTCTATGGATATCTCCACTCGTGGAGCCATACTAGCGATGTACACAGTTTAATGTCACGAAGGAACTGACGTTTAGGAACCACATTTTATGTATCGTAGCAATGCTTGCCGTTAGCTGCGGACGTCATATCACTACAGGGAACAACACAGGTGCACCAAATGCGGCGTCCGGTGCAAATAGGTAAACAAACATATGCGATAGGTACATAAACAGAATGAAATTTTCACTCTGTAGCAGAGTGTGTGTTGATTTGAAACTTCCTGGCAGATTAAAACATTGTGTCGGATCGAGACTCGAACTCGGGACCTTTGCCTTTAACAGGCAAGTGCCCTAACAACTTTTTTTTTTGTGGGGATCGAAAGATCAGGGAGAGGATGTAGTGGGTTTGTCGATGTTGTTTTATTTATTTATTTCTTTTTTTTATAACATTATTAATTTTTTTTAAATTTTCATTTTGTATTGTATTTATAGATTTATTTTTGGTTCATTACAAAGAAAGATCCTACAACTGCTGTAGCCGAGCGTCCGAGTCGTCTTCTCGTCTGTTGGGAGGGGTCCCCCCCCCCCCCAATTCCGTCCATAGAGGATCAATATGCTCCAGGATTCTTCTTCATTTTCAGCGTCTCATACCCGGAACGCCCCAGTGAGCAGGAGGATCCGCAAATAATGAACCTAAATAATCTGTGAAACAAGTTCTGTACTTCAGGTGGCGGCTGGAAGCTGCATGTGTCGTCTTCAATAGGGACCAAAAGTCCAGTGTGCCTTTGGGAGCATCGCAAAATATGTAGTAAAGGGCCATGCCTTTTAGCCAGTTAACGGCGTTCGTCCTGTTTGATGGAAAGTATACTCCGTCGGGGCGCAATATGTCATCAGGGGAGATAGACTCCGGCAATCGCCGCAAGAGTAATGCCAGCATGCACTGCGTCAGTAGCCAGCAATCGCTGGTCACAGCACACATCAGACGGTGTGCATCCGTGTCAGCGACTGAGCATGTCGGACACAAGGGGTCGTCTGTCAGATGTGTGGAATGTAGCCTCTGACGAGTAGCGAACTTCCCATTCACAACCACATACCACAATGAACGCACCGTCGTAGGTAGAAAAGGCGCTTGTACCGCTCGCCACACCGTGTTCCAGAGAACTTCAGGATGTCTGTGGGCGACCGTATTTACTGGTTGCTGATGTTGATAGAGGCGACAATAGTCTTTCGTGCTGTAAGTTCTGACCGTAAGTAGCTGAAGTCAATCAAGAACTCTCTGATGTTTGTGAGTGCCGGTGAAATGTGTCCTACAGAAACCGGGGGGATGCAGAGAGTGTGGTGCCACTTCCGCTATCAGGGTGCCCATCAGAGTGGCGTGGGGAGAGGTCCATGTGCGACGCGTAGTGTTGAGATAAAGCGATCCTGCACGGTTATATACATGAATGAAACCGATACCGCCCGCCCGCTGCGGCAGTGTCAGGGTGGCGTATCGGACTTTAAAAACCAGACCGGCGCTTACGAAATGTCCATATGCTGCTTTAAATCTGTCGGCCATCGTAGCCGTCAAGGGAAGGATATGCGCAAAATAGTTCAGTTTTGAGACAAGATAGGTGTTGACATAACGTGTTCTGAGGAGCATATCCAGGTGACGCAGTTTGTTGTCCTGTAGCAGAGCACGTGTCTGGTGTAGGAGCCGGCGGTACGTGGCCGCCGCCGTGCGGCGGACATTGCTATAGAATTGCATTCCTAAACACTTGAGTACGGGCACCTTGTCAAAGGACACCGCCGCTGTGTGGGAAAGCCCCCCTCTGACATCCACGTATTTTGTCTTCTTCACGTTGATGACGCTCCCAGCGATCGCCCCATACTGGCGTAGCCACAGTAGCGCCATATGCATTTCATCCTCTGATCTGGCCAGGAAC
The DNA here is from genome assembly GCF_023897955.1 of Schistocerca gregaria. NCBI lineage: Eukaryota > Metazoa > Arthropoda > Insecta > Orthoptera > Acrididae > Schistocerca > Schistocerca gregaria. The sequence continues at coordinate 663,368,496 of NC_064922.1, forward strand.
ACCACGTCGTCGGCGAATGCACCACAACGAAGGGTCACGTCCCACAAGGAGATACCAGTTAATCAATGCCATAGACCATGTAATACTGGTTCAAGTGCTGCTGCAAATAATATACCCGACAGGGAGCACCCTTGTCGCACTGACCGTCCAACAACAATGTGACCAGACTGATAACTGTTGACCATCATGCGGGAGCGCGCTCCGTGGAGCAGTCGAAGGACCACCTGTGCAGACTCCGGAGAGAGAGGCCCATGTGTTGCAAAACTGCGCGTAAGAAGCCGTGGGCGACGCGGTCGAATGCGTGTCAAAATCTAAGCCGAAAAAGCAATTACGTCGCGGTATGCTCCTAACGCCGTATGAATGTTGCTGACATCACCTAAACATGTCTGATCGATGTGGATGGCTTTCCCGATAGCGGTATGGAGCCGCGCGGAGGATACGGGCGAAGATCTTGTAGTCGTTGTTGAGGAGTGTGAGTGGGCGAAAGTCCTGCCACCTACAACCACCGTTCGGTTTCGGTACTGGGATCAAGGTGCCTTCTGTGAATTCTGTGGAGACAGTGAAATCAAGGGGGAACAGGTATTGAAACATTTGGAGCCACTTGTCGCCCATAACGTCGTAAAAAGTGCGGTAGAATTCCAGGGGTAAACCAACTGAGCTACCCAAACACGAGTCGCGAGGCCTCCTCACAATCTTACTTCCGCCAGTACCTCATCTCCTACCTTCCAAACTTCAAAAAAGTTCTACGAATTAGCCGGCACGGTAGCTCAGCGTGTTCGGTCAGAGAGTTAGCTGCCCTTACGACGTCCGTGTTAGACCATATCTACATAGAACTATATGTTATTTATTGGATGTACTGAAATTAATGAGTGGTAGTGTGTACAGCACGTAGCCAACTCTGCCGTTGCACCTGCGATTGTATATCTCTAGTTTTAAAATAAGAACATCGCAATATTAACTTAAAATAGGATTGTAGCTGACTTCATTAAGCACATGTGAACGAAAAATCTGAGCCACAAATCGGCATAGCTAACGCGGCCATAAAGCTGATTTTTATCACTTATTTACTCGAGAGTGGACAGGTTAACTGTACTTCGTACGCAGCAATCTATAAATTAAAGCCCACAAAACATTTACTGGCCAGTAACAACATTCTTCACCGCAAACCTTTCAAAATAAGTCCAACGGTTTACATATTTACGAAGTATCAAAATAACAGTGGGTAATAAGTGAAAATAACAGCAGTTCACAATCAAGCTATGTTGTCTGACTATAAGATGGCGAGAAGTTTGTTTTTACCGAATAGTTTCCTCAAAACTGAATGAGAAAGACTGCATAGCGGAGAACACGAGCTGACCGTAGAACACTGTGAAACGTCCCCTTAGAAAAATTATACAGGATTGTGCTTAAAATGACACACAATATTTTTAGCGCAACGCAGTCTGACTTCCAAAAATCCCTATGAAGGAATGGCCCTGACTAACATTAACCTATACGTTTCACAAATCACTTACCTCACAAAAAACTTCGTTACTCAAGTTACTGCAATACAGCGAGCGCCACTAATGCCAGCTAAATAAAAGATTCAAACAACTGAGGGCACTAACTACTGATAGGCATAGTTAGCAAATGAAAGATTTTGATAGAGAACAAACAATGTATTTACCTTAATAGTCAAAATATATATAGCAGTTCATGACATCCAGTCTTACAAATTTCAAAACTCCGCCATCTCTCTCCCCACATCCACCACTGCTGGCGGCTCAGCTCCAACTGCGCAACGCTACGCGCTGTTAGCATCCAGCTGCCGCTACCCAACACTACAATGGCAGACAACAATGCAAACCAGCCACTGACTGCACACAGCACAGCCAGTGATTTTCCTACAGAGCACTACGTGGCGTTACCAATTAAAAAACCTATTCGGCCTACTTACAACTGTTTTTTAATCTTCTACGTGAAAAGTGAGAGTTTTACTGAGATAGGTGAAGCTTTAAATCAACCCGCGGTTTGACAATACAAATTAACGAAAACAACAGCGCACCAGCTGAAATTCTCCGCCACCCTTGGCTTCGGTTTGCCACTTTCGTCTAGAAATGAACGCGGCGTAGTCCACGCAGCGAAACATACCCGACACGCCAGCTCTGTGTGCATTGCTGCGTTTGTTAAACATGAAGCAGGCTTGACACAGCGCCAGCTCTCTCGCCAGATGTCCGCGCCACGCCACTTCCTCATGAACTGTGCCTGAGACCTGCTACATTCAAATGCATTCGTAAGCTAGAGCTCTCTGTTCTGCCGAATGCGGGAAAATGTCAGAGCTAGGGACAAGTCAACTAGACAAAAAATTTAGTGGCTGAGTCAGATGTTCTGATACATCTTGAAGCGGATATTGTGTTTATGGGCCTTTACGATTACAACAGCACAATACTACTGACACGTCCCCTTTGAACAATTATACACGAATGTGCTTAAACTGACACACAATAGTTTTTAGCGCAACGCAATCTGACTTTCAAAAATCCCTTCAAAAGAATGGCCCTGACTAACAATAACCTATACCCTTCACAAATCACTTACCTCACAAAAATCTTCGTTACTCGAACTACTGCAATACAGCGAGCGCCACTACTGCCAGCTAAATAAAATATTCAAACTACTGAAGGCACTAACTACTGACAGGCATAGTTAGCAAATGAAAGATTTTAATACAGAACAGACAATGTATTTACCTTAATAGTCATAATATATAAATCAGTTCGACACCAATTCTTACAAATTTTACAACTCCGCCATCTCTTTCCCCACGTCCACCACTGCTGGCGGCTCACCTACAACTGAGGAACGCTACGCGCTGTTAGCATCCAGCTGCCGCTGCCCAACACTACAATGGCAGACAACAATGCAGACTAAACACAGACTGCGCACAGCACAGCCAGTGATTTTTTCATACCGAACGCTATGTGGCGTTACCAATAAGAAAACCTAAACAGCCTACTTACATAGCCCCCATGCTCCCCACAAAAAATTTTTACAAATTGTTTTGGGCAGTGGCCAATAATGATTTGATAAAAATTTTCATTATATTACTGTAACAAAGATATCAAATACACACACTTATTGATACAATCTTGGTCAGAAGCTAAAATTTTCTCACAGTCCATAAAGACAGTCCTGATCGTTCATCACAGTAAAACTGCAGTGTTTTTTTCAAAGTCTGAGCAATAAAAGAAATTGCATTTGGAAGTAGTGGATTTCTAAGCTGTCTTGAAGAAGTAGTGTTGTCCTTCCAACGAAAGACAGTGCTGACTCTTGACATGCAGACAGGTAATGGGCCACAGCAGAGTCAGTCGACGTTGAAGACTATCGGTAGGTAGGTCATCACAGAGCAGTCCCACTGTAGTCCTCGTAGAGATTACTATTGGTGGGCCACCAGAGGTGCAGACCCATTGCAGTCCTTGTAGAAATGATGGTATTGGTGGGTCATCAAAGGTGTAGACCCACTGTAGTCCCTGTAGAGATGGCCAGCAGCCATCTGTTTGACTGTGCAGGTGCACAATCACCATTGAAGAGTCTTGCGGATAATATAGCAAGTCCATAACCACCACTTGTGCACTTACAAAAAATGTTTTTGAAATGTTCTTACAACCAGCAATGCTGTTATCCAGTCCCTTACTGAATTATTAACACACGTGCAAACACTATCAGTCCCTACTTCTCACATATTGTCCATATACTATGACCAACAGAAATGTGTGCAGTGAAATATAACTTACAAGTTGCTTAATTTGATGAATTGGTGTCAATTAAAATTTTATAACATAAGAATACAATAACAAAGGTACAAAATACAGCTTTAAAGAACATAACAATACAGAGAACATTTGCAGTAGTACAGGCTTTACAAAAGAATCGAAATAGCAAATACATCAGTGTTACAAAAATTACGACATAACTACATACATAAAAGATCAGAATAACTTTTGAAACATCAACTTCACACATGAGCATTAAAATAGAACAGAATAAATAATTTCTAAACATATTTACAAAGAAAATGACATATTATTAATGCAAATTATATTTGAGGATAACAGTATTCCACATCATAGTGAATGTAGCTAAATATTAGAAAATTCTACAACATAAGTCTTATCAGATGAACATATAAAGACAGGAAGAACATAAATACACAAGGGTACACAAACACATAGTGGGATAACACAAGGAAAGGGCAGGGTTTGTTTTACTGCAGTATTTTGCAAACAAAACTTTCTTTACTTCTCGGAGATCTCCCTTCGTTCTTCATTATTTCCAAAAAGTCCTATCTGTACCTGATTTCTGTACTTTTTTCGTATAACTTCTCAATGCATTTCTTCCAATCCATCGCAAATCATTCACTTATATAGGCTACCCCCTCTTAAGCTAACTTAAATCTACTGAGCTCAGATGCTTAACTAAGGGATGAGGCAATGCAGCAGCACAAAACAATTAACACAAACAGCAATGATAAAAAAAATGCAAGTAAGCATAGCAAGCAGCAATAAATGTAATAACTTATACCTAAACATGACAAACCCACAAGCAGAAAAAATAGTACACTAAAGACAACAATGCAGATAAGGGAAAGTCATAATCACATCTTAATGACTATGTAATTAAAGTGGTGCACCACAACTTATTCTATTAAATAAATTACCAAGTACTTGAAAAGAAAATTATGTATGCAGTTCCTGTTACTAGTCCCTTCTTATTGTTCTTTCCTTTCCAAGTGCTCCTTTTTTTTAAGAATGTGGATCATAAAATTATTATTTAACAGATCTGTTGACAGAAAGTTTTCACATTAGCAAATGCATTTACTTTTATTTTATAAAACCAGTGCTGTAACACAGCTGGAAAACAGATATCAAATGAAACAACCAACTATGAAAGGCAAAGCATAAAAATATCATTCAATAGTCATGTGACATTTCATAAGTTAGTACAAATTCTCTCAACTCTCGTGGAAAGACATTTGTTATAATCAGGTTTCAGATGTAAGTATCTTTCTCAGTAATGAGCGTGTCGTATTTGCGGTGCTTTCTACAAAGGAATGTCAATAGAGAGGATAATGGCCCTTTTTTTTTTACCTGTGCCTCTGAAAGGCTCACACTAATGGCTTTCTTTTGTCAGGTGTTTGTCGCGCAGCTGGGTGCCCATGACGCATTACGTGCAGGTGGTCACTTAACTGTCTTAACGAAATATTTACGACACCAGTTTTCGCTACAGTGGTAGTCTCATGTAAAAAATTTCACAGGTCAAGAATTTGCGTTACACATCTGTAGAAACAAAATTCTATTAATATAACAGTGTCCAAAAATTTTTGGCCGCCTTGTGATACATTCACGCATATACACACATTTCATAACTCTTAAAGTACGATTCTTGGTTTCAAACAACCTTTTTCACAAACCAGAGTCCCTAACCACTGCTCATTATTCCTTACCTTATTCGTCGACACTTCTTCAATATTTCATCATAACAGATACGTAGCATAATCAAATAACTCATATAGCATCAGCTTAAACATACCTCAGCAGCATAATTCACTTAGTCATCGTAATAATAACATCATAATACCTCAGTCAAATTCTCAAAAACGTCATAGCTTTCAGCAATAATTTCAAAACCTAAAAAAAATTCTCTGCTCATGTCAAAAGTGTCATCTACCTCAAACGTACTTTAAAAATCATGATCCCATACCAAATACATCATTAAAAGCTCTCATAGTATCACAATGGTTCTGAAAAAATATGAACATTTCACAAAGTGCAGACAAAATGCAATTTCATAAGTGTGAAGTTATCCAACTGTGTAATTGCGTAAACATGACACTGATGTAGTATAATAAATGTTTGTTTCTCTCAGTTAAACGATCAGATAGCTGTGTAATTTATGTGTTAGATAAATATGGTACCGATGTGTAGAGTTGTATAAGCAAATACCATATTAGCTAGGGCTCCTTGTGCTTGCCAAACACATGATACACAAAGTAAGCGTGTACCCCCCTGAGAATTAATGTAATTATATCCTCAGGTGTTGCAGATTACAGCAATGGAATGAAATGTATCACGGAAAACCTTTGTATCATTGTATTTCAAATATCTTTAAAAATAAATGTTTTAGTACAAAATTAATCACTCAAATACGTGTACTGTAGCGCTAAACTGTGCGCTAGTTATCGTCCTCCAAAAGCTAAGTTCTGCAGAAGTCAATGTACTTACCTCATGATAAACAAAAGTGAAATGCTTTGCGTATAGATATCCTAGTTATTACGCTTATTGCCGTGATGAAGTAAGTACTGTACTGTAACGTATTATTGTGCTACAGAAAAGGCTGTCTCATTGTAGCTATGCCACAAAGTTACTACTAAAATATGTTTTACTTTCCAGAAAAATTCAGAAAATCTGTGCAGATATAAAACAGATACACCGCAAAAGCAACAATGTAAATCGTGTCACATATTAGTAGCGTCGTGATATAATCGTGTAGCTATTATAGAAACCAAATGCTAAGTCATCTTTAATCTCACTGAATGAACTTCAAATAAAGATTGTGTTTTCAAGTAAACCAAAATGTTGCATTAAAATCTCATTAACAGTATATGTTCTAAGTATGTAAGCCTTATAGTCGTTATGTAATCGTGCAACTAACGAGCAAGAATGTACAAATAACAACACTGTGTCGTCTGTTCACTATAACAATGCAGTCGTAATTTCTGTTTAAAAATGTTCCCTAGGTTCTAGACTGTATAGTTAACTTCAAAACATTGTTGCATGTTAACTGTTTCTCAGTGTGACAAAACATACTACAAATGTGAAGTGAAATGTTTTATGGCAAAGACAAACTTAAAAAGCAGATTATCTCTTAATAAACGGTTTTACATGTAAAATGAGGTGTAAACCTTTACTCTTCCTAGTACGCAGACTGTCAATTGAAAAGCAATTATCATGTGGTTACGTCGGTAAGGAACACTGGAATTTTGCTCAAGGTTAGCTTATGTAATTTTTCTCTGAGCCGGCGCACGCGGCTGCCTGCGGTGCGAGTCATTGTCTGTTTCTTTGTTGGCGCGCGTCGTTATTGGGATTAGGAGACCTAACTTCTACAAATTCACCTTGTCGAGAGGGCCCTGCTCTGTTTGATTCCCGCCAGTTCTGCTGCAATTCAGGTCTGTCGTTACGATCATGTCGTGTGTCGTCATGTCGGTAGATTCCGTAGTTTCTTTCTTGTCGGTCACGTGGTGGAGAATTTCTCTCTGAATCGTAACTGCGCGCTGGACCATTGCGTCTTAAGTTATTCCGTCTCCCTTGATAATAATTATTTTGGTTTCCATATTGTCTGTTTCTCTGATTGTCTCTGTGATAGTCATTACCGCGGAGAGGTGATATTTCCCTGTAATAATTACTACTCTGCCAACGGTTGTCATACGGGTAGTGTCTGTTTTGGTCACGATTTGTATTGTGAGAATAGCCTTGTCGTGTCCAGTTATTATTTCTTTCATCGCGGAATTGCGACGGATGTGACCTGTAATTGTTGTGTTCCTGTTTTCGCGTTCCGCGATTGTCAGTGTCAATTTCTAATTCTTGTAAGAGTCCCTGAAAAGCTTCAATGTCGTCTTTGCAACGGCCTGCCAAAATAATATGCCGTAAATGTTCAGGCAATTTGATTAAGCAAATGCGGATGAGTTCTGAGGGGTTGTATGGGTTTGAAAGATACTGATTCTTATGTAACATGTCTTCAAAATATTTGACAAGACTGGAAAATTCAGATTGTTCGAAATGTTTCATCATTATGATGCTATGTTTTACTCGGTCTTGTGTGGCTTGGGACCAATATGCTGAGAGGAAGGCTTGGTAAAATTCTCCTTCACTGTGGCAATCGTGAATGACCGATCGCATTCTTACAGCTGGTTCATTCTCTAAGTAGCCACACATAAATTCTAATCTGTGTTCTAATGACCTGTTGGGAGGAAAACAATGAGAGAATTGATGGAGCCACGCTTGTGGATGAATGTCGTTGCCAGAATTCTTAAATGTTTTGAATTTACGTGCAGTAATGAACAGCTTATAGTCAAAATCATCGTGTCGGCGGGTAGCATATCGGTCATTGTTACGTCGTATCGGCGGTTCCATCTCAAAATTCGGTGCACCTTGCCAATTACTTTCATGATTTCCGAAATGCCCTGTGTTATTATTTTGCGGTTGTTCTGTATTGCTATGTCCCTCTTCCCAAACTGGGGCGCGAGTGTCCTCTGAAATATGTAATTCTTGTATTATTTGAGCCAACTGATCTTGTACTTCCCGCATTTCTCTTTTGTACTGTGTGTTGATTTGATTTTGATTCTGTTTGAATTTCCTAATTTGTTCATACTCTTCAGTGTCAGTGAAGGCTACAGGTTTTGTGTCATTCAGATCATCATCTACCTTCGTAGATAAGTTAGTGAACTGATCTGAAAGTTCGGCTACTTTCTCCGATAGTGAACACATTTCCTCAGTGTGTTTTTCTGAACCAAGTTTCAGAGTGTCCATTTGTGTTGAAATCGAATCTACTGTGACCTTTAAGTTTTCCTGAGTTCTTGCAAGTTGCGTAACCGAATCGGTGGATGCAACTGAGTCAATTTTAGCTTGCAAGGTCTCATGATTTTCATGAACAATTGTTTGCAGTTCTTTTATGGCTGCTTCGTGATTCTGTAATGCATTTTCATGCCGCGAAAAAATAGGTTGGAAATGCTCACAAATTTGTGTTTTTACGTCATTACAGACTTTTTGACGTTTCGATTCGATTTTATGTAATTCAGTAGTTAAATCTTCACGTGTTTGTTCAAGCATATGTTCCACTGTGTCTAACTTTTGAAGCTTTTGCTGTGTTTGTCTCTGATTTTGTTCCATTGTGTCCAACTTTTGCTGTGTTTGTCTCTGATTTTGTTCCACTGTGTCTAATTTTTGAAGCTTTTGTTGTGTTTGTCTCTGATTTTGTTCCATTGTGTCTAACTTTTGATGATTTTGTTCCATTGTGTCTAACTGTTGCTGTGTTTGTCTCTGGTTTTGTTTCATTTGTTGCATTAATTGCAATAGTAATGTATTAGTGTCTGGAATCTGATCATCTATGCTTTTCGGCAGTGCATTTGCACCGGCAACATTCACAGTTTGACAAGCAGAAAATGTCTCTCGGCTTATTTGAGAAAACGGTGAGGACGCAAAACCTGAATGTACAGTATTTGCAAGATTGTGTCCTGTCATATCGGATTCCTGACGCGAGCTGTTGCCGACCAATCGATCGATAATGCTTCCCTGTTCACTAATTGTTTCACTGCCTACGCCATTATTTGCAACCCGCTCCATTTCCCTATGCACAATTACCAAATTACTACTTTGAACATTAGTTAATTCATTACATGGTGGCGCTAACACACTGCTTTCGTCTTCACTGTCATTTCTCAGTTTACTTTGGAGCCTAGTATTACGTTTTTCACACGCCATTATTGTCACAATATTTCACACGACAACACAAAAAAGCACAATTTGAAGAGCAAAAATAAGAGAACACATTAACATAGCACTGAAAATAATATCTAGTTAATTGCAAGCGCAGCTGCGAAATACTTGGAGCAACTCTACATGCATGCCACAACTGTTGTACTGTACAACAATGAAAGACTACAACTACAAAGGAAATTCCCTCTATGATTACGCGATAGCAATAAAAAAAATCTACATTAATTACACAAACTACAAGAAAAAATCAGAAGATTCCAGTGAGGTATCCTCGGCTAAGGGTCCACATATGAAACGTCCCCTTTGAACAATTATACACGAATGTGCTTAAACTGAAACACAATATTTTTGGCGCAACGCAATCTGACTTTCAATAATCCCTACAAAAGAATGGCCCTGACTAACAATAACCTATACCTTTACGATTACAACAGCACAATACTACTGACACGTCCCCTTTGAACAATTATACACGAATGTGCTTAAACTGACACACAATAGTTTTTAGCGCAACGCAATCTGACTTTCAAAAATCCCTTCAAAGGAATGGCCCTGACTAACAATAACCTATACCTTTCACAAATCACTTACCTCACAAAAATCTTCGTTACTCGAACTACTGCAATACAGCGAGCGCCACTACTGCCAGCTAAATAAAATATTCAAACTACTGAAGGCACTAACTACTGACAGGCATAGTTAGCAAATGAAAGATTTTAATACAGAACAGACAATGTATTTACCTTAATAGTCATAATATATAAATCAGTTCGACACCAATTCTTACAAATTTTAAAACTCCGCCATCTCTCTCCCCACGTCCACCACTGCTGGCGGCTCACCTACAACTGAGGAACGCTACGCGCTGTTAGCATCCAGCTGCCGCTGCCCAACACTACAATGGCAGACAACAATGCAGACTAAACACAGACTGCGCACAGCACAGCCAGTGATTTTTTCATACCGAGCGCTATGTGGCGTTACCAATAAGAAAACCTAAACAGCCTACTTACACTACTACAGCCAAAGCAGCGATGTTGTTACACCCCCCTTCACCGACCGACTACTAGAGCAGTAAGCAAACAATGGGGCACCAAGGAGTCGACACAGTTCGCCACTACAAATGCCTGGACTTCTTTTCAAAGTTTTCACACAGTGACCTTGTTTTAAGCGTCACTTGCCTGAAAGTAGCAATGCGTTCTATATTTGTGATCTGGCACTTTATGACTGACTTATCCTGTGTATCTGGTCTTGTCTACTATTAATAACAGTATTGAGTTCTTCGCAAGTACTGTCACTCCGTACGATTTTTTTTTTCTAATAGTGTGGCACTCTCAAATTTGAGCTACAGTTAGATGCAGTGAAATTTCAGCCCACAGCGAGCGTTCACAAATTACTTACACCCTGTTCCCCGTTTCTAGGATGCACTCAACGTCGTGACGCCAATTGAGGAGCTACTCGGCCGAATAGTAGCGGCTTCGGTCAAGAATACCATCATAACGACCGGGAGAGCGGTGTGCTGACCCCACGCCCCTCCCATCCGCATCTTACGCTGCGGATGACACGGCGGTCTGATGGTCCCGGTAGGCCACTCGTGGCCTGAAGACGGAGTGCTGTTCCATGTTACAATACAAAATTTGACTACTACAGTCATATGAACACATATAAAAAATACGATTATAATGGTTATGCTTCCAGTGTCTATAGAGAACTTTCTTTGAATAGTCGCCACCACCATCAGGGAGAACTACACCACGCATTCAGTCTCCTTGGAAGCATGTGACGTCTGAAGGATCATCGCTAATCTCTTCCGCTGTTCCTTCGCTGAAACACTCCTCAACTTCCACTTGTCACCCCTCATCACTCTTTCAATGACCAACATGTAGTCATAAGTCAGCCTGGACATCAGCTGGTCGTAACCCCCCCCCCCCCGCCCCCCATGAACCATGGACCTAGCCGTTGGTGGGGAGTCTTGTGTGCCTCAGCGATACAGATAGCCGTACCGTATGTGCAACCACAACGGAGGGGTATCTGTTGAGAGGCCAGACAAACGCGTGGTTCCTGAAGAGGGGCAGCAGCCTTTTCAGTAGTTGCAGGGGCAACACTCTGTATGATTGACTGATCTGGCCTTGTAACACTAACCAAAACGGCCTTGCTCTGCTGGTACTGCGAACGGTTGAAAGCAAGGGGAAACTACAGCCGTAATTTTTCCCGAGGGCAAGCAGCTTTACTGTATGGTTAATGATAATGGCGTCCTCTTGGGTAAAGTATTCCAGAGGTAAAACAGTCTCCCATTCGCATCTCCGGGTGGGGACTACTCAAGAGGACGTCGTTATCAGGAGAAAGAAAACTGGCGTTCTTCGAATCGGTGCGTGGAATGTCAGATCCCTTAATCGGGCAGGTAGGTTAGCAAATTTAGAAAGGGAAATAGATAGGTTAATGTTAGATATAGTGGGAATTAGTGAAGTTCGGTGGCAGGAGGAACAAGACTTTTGGTCAGGCGAATACAGGGTTATAAATACAAAGTCAAATAGGGGTAATGCAGGAGTGGGTTTAATAATGAATAAAAAAAAAATAGGAATGCGGGTAAGCTACTACAAACAGCATAGTGAAAGCATTGTTGTGGCCAAGATAGACACGAAGACCACGCCTACAACAGTAGTACAAGTTTATATGCCAACTAGCTCTGCAGATGACGAAGAAATTGAAGAAATGTATGATGAAATAAAAGAAATTATTCAGATAGTGAAGGGAGACGAAATTTAATAGTCATGGATGACTGGAATGCGTTAGTTGGAAAAGGGAGAGAAGGAAACGTAGTAGGTGAATATTGATTGGGGCTAAGAAATGAAAGAGCAAGCCGCCTGGTAGAATTTAGCACAGAGCACAACTTAATCATAGCTAACATTTGGTCCAAGAATCATAAAAGAAGGTTATATTCATGGAAGAAACCTGGAGATACTGACAGGTTTTAGACAGATTATATAATAGTAAGACAGAGATTTAGGAACCAGGTTTTAAATTTTAAGACATTTCCAGGGGCAGATGTGGACTCTGACCGCAATCTATTGGTTATGAACTGTAGATTAAAACTGAAGAACCGGCAAAAAGGAGGGAATTTAAGGAGATGGGACCTGGATAAATTGACTGAACCAGAGGTTGTACAGAGTTTCAGGGATAGCATAAGGGAACAAATGGCAGGAATGGGGGAAAGAAATACTGTAGAAAAAGAATGGGTAGCTTTGAGGGATGAAGTAGTGAAGGCAGCAGAGGATCAAGTAGGTAAAAAGAGGAGGTCTAGTAGAAATCCTTGGGTAACAGAAGAAATATTGAATTTAATTGATGAAAGGAGAAAATATAAAAATGCAGTAAATGAAGCAGGCAAAAAGGAATACAAACGTCTCAAAAATGACATCGACAGGAAGTGCAAAATGGCTAAGCAGGGATGGCTAGAGGACAAATGTAAGGATGTAGAGGCTTATCTCACTAGAGGTAAGATAGATACTGCCTACAGGAAAAATAAAGAGACCTTTGGGGAAAAGAGAACCGCTTGTATGAATATCAAGAGCTCAGATGGAAACCCAGTTCTAAGCAAAGAAGGGAAAGCAGAAAGATGGAAGGAGTATATAGAGGGTCTATACAAGGGTGATGTACTTGAGGACAATATTATGGAAATGGAAGAGTATGTAGATGAAGATGAAATGGGAGATATGATACTGCGTGAAGAGTTTGACAGGGCACTGAAAGACCTGAGTATCGACACAAGACCCCGGGAGCAGACAACATTTCATTAGAACTACAGACGGCCTTGGGATAGCCAGTCCTGACAAAACTCTACCATCTGGTGAGCAAGACGTATGAGACAGGCGAAATACCGTCAGACTTCAAGAAGAATATAATGATTCCAATCCCAAAGAAAGCAGGTGTTGACAGATGTGAAAATTACCGAACTATCGGTTTAATAAGTCACAGCTGCAAAATACTAACGCGAATTCTTTACAGACGAATGGAAAAACTAGTAGAAGCTAATCTTGGGGAAGATGAGTTTGGATTTCGTAGAAATATTGGAACACGTGAGGCAATACTGACTCTACTGCTTATCTTAGAAGCTAAATTAAGGAAAGCCAAACCTACGTTTCCAGCATTTGTAGACTTAGAGAAAGCGTTTGACAATGTTGACTGGAATACTCTCTTTCAAATTCGGAAGGTGGCAGGGGTAAAATACAGGGAGCGAAAGGCTATTTACAATTGGTATAGAAACCAAATGGCAGTTATAAGAGTTGAGGGGCATGACAGGGAAAAAGGGAAGCAGTGGTTGGGAAGGGAGTGAGACAGGGTTGTAGCCTCTCCCCGATGTTATTCAATCTATATATTGAGCAATCAGTAAAGGGAACAAAACAAAAATTCGGAGTATGTATTAAAATCCATGGAGAAGAAATAAAAACTTTGAGGTTCGCCGATGACATTGTAATTCTGTCAGGAACAGCAAAGGACTTGGAAGAGCAGTTGAATGGAATGGATAGTGTCTTGAAGGGAGGATATAAGATGAACATCAACAAAAGTAAAACGAGGATAATGGAATGTAGTCGAATTAAGTCGGGTGATGTTGAGGGTATTAGATTAAGAAATGAGACACTTAAAGTAGTAAAGGAGTTTTGCTATTTGGGGAGCAAAATAACTGATGATGATCGAAGTAGAGAGGGTATAAAATGTAGACTGGAAATGGGAAGGAAAGCGTTTCTGAAGAAGCTGAATTTTTTTAACATTGAGTATAGATTTAAGTGTCAGGAAGTAGTTTCTGAAAGTATTTGTATGGAAGTTAAACATGGACGATAAATAGTTTAGACAAGAAGATAATAGAAGCTTGCGAAATGTGGTGTTACAGAAGAATGCTGAAGGTTAGATGGGTAAATCACATAACTAATGAGGAGGTCTTGAATAGGATTGGGGAGAAGAGAAGTTTGTGGCAGAACTTGACCAGAAGGGATCGGTTGGTAGGACATGTTCTGAGGCATCAAGGGATCACCAATTTAGTATTGGAGGGCAGCGTGGAGGGTAAAAATCGTAGAGGGAGACCAAGAGACGAATACACCAAGCAAATTCAGTAGGATGTAGGTTGCAGTAGGTACTAGGAGATGAAGAAGCTTGCGCAGGATAGAGTAGCATGGAGAGCTACATCAAACCAGTCTCAGGAGTGAAGACCACAACAACAACAACATCAGCTGGTTCCCCATTATTTCGATAGAAACGATGCAGACGAACAAGCAATTAGAGCGCAATACTCGTCGATTGTCACTTCTGCTTCGGCTGTTACACAAGCACACTGCAGTAGGGATGTGACCTACACCGGTGCCGTCGAGGAAACTGTTTCACTGCGGTACTTGTCCTGGACCTCAGACGCCCTTGCAAGACCCTTCTGGATATGGAAATTATGATTAAAAGTAGTTACTACGTCTGCGAGCAACAGAAGGTGAAACTTTTAATCACATGGCCACCACAACACTCTATCTCCCAGCGATTGTCCATAGCAACTCGTCCGGAAAAAAATCCTACCGAGGTAGTATTTCGGTGGTCTTCCTCACTCCCACAGCAGCAACTGCCGCCTCGCTCTCACACACCTGTTTGTCTGCCCCGTACTGAGACGCAACCGGTTTGTTGTGACTGTCGTGCATCTCACTGTAGTGAAAGCACACCACACTTCCGTGTCAACCTCCTTACGTTTTCCCAAACTATTGCTATTGATTGTAAAATGTAAACTTTCACGGCCGGAACTGTCATGATTAATAAAATTCTTTTCCGGGCTATTATGCCGTGGTCTGATGGATTTCGCATTGTAACCCAACGTTTCGTCCCCATCTGCGGAGGACATCTTCAAGGGGGTTCGTGGCTTCTGTTAACTTCCGAAACACACACTGTCTCACTACTGACTGCAGCAAATTTTTGTTTTCGCGTGCTCCCGCGCATAGGCGTGACGTCACATGTTTTGAATACGCGAGCGCAATTGGCCGTTGTCGGTTGCCGCCGTCCGCTGTTGCTATCATCCCATGGCGGAAGACTGGTACACATCTTCTTCAGCACCGGCATCCAGATGTCATTCAATTTCACGCCCTCCTCCTTCCTATTAAAATTCCTGGGGTGTTTCATAATCTCTATAGCCACTCTGTAAAGCCTTTCATGATATCCGCTTGTGGCTGCCAGTACTTGAGTTCTATCAAAATAAATGTGGTGGTCTCCTGACTGCAAAGCGTGTTCCGCAACAGCTGATCTATCAATCTCTCCCCTTCTACAATTGCCCTTGTGCTCTTCTAGTCGTTTTTTGACCGTTCTTTTTGTGGTACCCACATATACCTCCCCACAACTACACGGGATCCTGTAAATTCCTGCTTTTTCCAGCGGTTTACGAGCATCCTTAGCCAATCTCAGTGTTCTTGTATCTTCCGGGTAGGTTTGTAAATCACCGCGATATTCCGTTTTTTCAATATTTTCCCTATGCGGTCAGTGACGTCCTTAATAAAAGGCAGGAAAACTTTCGATTTTGCAAGCGCTTGTGCATTGCTATGATTTTCACGCGGCGGTCTTAACGCTCTTTTTATCTCAGCAGCCGAGTAACCATTCCTGAGTAATGCATCAGTGAGGTGTTCCAGTTCCGTATCCAGTAGCCCAGGTTCACAGATGTTCCTCGCTCTATCCGCCAACGTTTTTATTATGCCTCGCTTTTGTTGTGGGTGGTGGTTCGAATCCCGGTGTAGATAACGATCCGTGTGCGTGGGTTTCCGGTAAACTGTATGGCCTAAGCTACCATCCTGTTTCTTGTAAACCAGCACATCCAGAAAATTTAGTCTCCCTTCTGCCTCCTCCTCCATGGTAAACTGAATCTTCGGATTAATACCGTTTAGATGTTTCTGGAAACGGCCTAGTTCCTCTCTGCCATGCCTCCACAACACAAACGTATCATCTACGTAGCGGAACCAGATATTCGGTTTTTTGTTGGCAGTTTCTAGAGCCTGCGCCTCGAATTTTTCCATGAAAAAGTTAGCTATAACCGGGCTTAAGGGGCTCCCCATTGCCACGCCATCAGTCTGTTCGTAGAACTCATCGTTCCATTTGAAATATGTGGTCATAAGGCAATATTTAAATAGTTCTGCAATGTCGGGAGGAAAAATTCTATTCAGCTGTTGCAACACCTCATTGAGAGGAACCATAGCAAATAGCGATGCCACATCGAAACTGACTAACATGTCCTCCGGCTGGACCACTATGCCGCTTAATTTACTGATGACATGTGCAGAATTCTTTATATAGGAGTCCGATCGTCCCACATGCGGCCGTAATAGCGTTGTCAAAAACTTGGCAATAGAATAGGTGGGCGAACCAATGGCACTCACTATAGGTCTCAGAGGAGCAAGTTGTTTATGAACCTTCGGCAAGCCATAGAGTCTTGGTGGCAGCGCAACTGAATTGAACAGACTTTTCTGAACGTTCTGTTCGATAGAGGACTTCTTAATTAACCGCGTAACCGTTCTAAGAACTTTATCAGTCGGGTCTTTACTCAACTTCTTGTAAGTCTGCGGATCTAGTAAGTCATTAATCTTGCTGTGATAGTCAGTAACATTCAAAACCACCGTCGCATTTCCCTTGTCAGCGGGGACAATGATAATACTATCGTCCTCATTTAGGCGTTTTATTGCATTCCTCTCACCCACGGTTAAATTACTTTTTGGAGGCTTTGCGCGAGCTAATACTCTCACAGTTTCTATGCGGATTTCTTCGGCTGTAATCGCGTCCACACTACGAATCCCTGCTTCTACACTGGCGATTATCTCCTCAGTGGGCACAACTCGCGGACTAATGGCAAAATTTCCACCCTTGGCAAGCACAGATCTCTCATCGTCAGATAACAAGTGTTCGGATAAATTGATAACAGTACGGGAAGCGTCTAACTGGCGGATCGTCTTATTAGGATGCAAATTATCAAATTTCTTCCTCTGTCTACTAGACGTTGTCAACATGTGGTTCCTAATCACGCCATGCAACAGTCTGTCAATTCTATCCCTGTCACCACTACACAATTTATTACTGATAGTAATATGGAGAGACATTAACTTACAGTTTGTGCTTGCCAAGTCCCGGCGGGTCTCCTATATCAAGAATTCTGCACATTTCATCAGTAAATTAAGCGGCATAGTGGTCCAGCCGGAGGACATGTTAGTCAGTTTCGATGTGGCATCGCTATTTACTATGGTTCCTCTCAATGAGGTGTTGCAACAGCTGAATAGAATTTTTCCTCCCGACATTGCAGAACTATTTAAATATTGCCTTACGACCACATATTTCAAATGGAACGATGAGTTCTACGAACAGACTGATGGCGTGGCAATGGGGAGCCCCTTAAGCCCGGTTATAGCTAACTTTTTCATGGAAAAATTCGAGGCGCAGGCTCTAGAAACTGCCAACAAAAAACCGAATATCTGGTTCCGCTACGTAGATGATACGTTTGTGTTGTGGAGGCATGTCAGAGAGGAACTAGGCCGTTTTCACAAACATCTAAACGGTATTAATCCGAAGATTCAGTTTACCACGGAGGAGGAGGCAGAAGGGAGACTAAATTTTCTGGATGTGCTAGTTTACAAGAAACAGGATGGTAGCTTAAGCCATACAGTTTACCGGAAACCCACGCACACGGATCGTTATCTACACCGGGATTCGAACCACCACTCACAACAAAAGCGAGGCATAATAAAAACGTTGGCGGATAGAGCGAGGAACATCTGTGAACCTGGGCTACTGGATACGGAACTGGAACACCTCACTGATGCATTACTCAGGAATGGTTACTCGGCTGCTGAGATAAAAAGAGCGTTAAGACCGCCGCGTGAAAATCATAGCAATGCACAAGCGCTTGCAAAATCGAAAGTTTTCCTGCCTTTTATTAAGGACGTCACTGACCGCATAGGGAAAATATTGAAAAAACGGAATATCGCGGTGATTTACAAACCTACCTGGAAGATACAAGAACACCTGAGATTGGCTAAGGATGCTCGTAAACCGCTGGAAAAAGCAGGAATTTACAGGATCCCGTGTAGTTGTGGGGAGGTATATGTGGGTACCACAAAAAGAACGGTCAAAAAACGACTAGAAGAGCACAAGGGCAATTGTAGAAGGGGAGAGATTGATAGATCAGCTGTTGCGGAACACGCTTTGCAGTCAGGAGACTACCACATTTATTTTGATAGAACTTAAGTACTGGCAGCCACAAGCGGATATCATGAAAGGCTTTACAGAGAGGCTATAGAGATTATGAAACACCCCAGGAATTTTAATAGGAAGGAGGAGGGCGTGAAATTGAATGACATCTGGATGCCGGTGCTGAAGAAGATGTGTACCAGTCTTCCGCCATGGGATGATAGCAACAGCGGACGGCGGCAACCGACAACGGCCAATTGCGCTCGCGTATTCAAAACATGTGACGTCACGCCTATGCGCGGGAGCACGCGAAAACAAAAATTTGCTGCAGTCAGTAGTGAGACAGTGTGTGTTTCGGAAGTTAACAGAAGCCACGAACCCCCTTGAAGATGTCCTCCGCAGATGGGGACGAAACGTTGGGTTACAATGCGAAATCCATCAGACCACGGCATAATAGCCCGGAAAAGAATTTTATTAATATTGCTATTGATGTAATTTTTTCCCTAAGTTTATGTGTATTTTTGTCGAGATCTTCTTTCATTTAAAGAGCATGACGATACAACTTCAAAACAGCATTACAAATATGACTGTTTAATTATAAGATACTCATCAGTACATTATCCAACAGATAGCAATGACACCACGTGCTCATTATCGTACTTAAGTGTTTATTTGGACTTAGTACATCCTGCCGCTATCGTACAGTTAAAAATAAATATAGAAGTATTATCATGTAAGTTACCACCTACTGATATGAGCAGCTTTTTTAATTTTTTTAAGATCAGCTACCAGTAATGTACGATAATAGAAAAGTTACTCAGGTCTTTAGAGCCTATTGAAAAGTTCATCACTAAAACTGCAATGAACAATATTAAATTCACTGGTGCAGTCGATGAAACGTAGAACCTCCATGCTTGTGTTTGTTTTTATCAATCTCAAGTCGCCAAACTGCATTTTGTAAGAAAATAATCATTTCTGTCGAGGGAATCATTACTGTCTTACGTATCATTTCTGGAGCAGTCTACAGTTCGTGTTCTTTGCACCCGACTCACTTTCGTAGTTTGGAACCAGAATGACTTGCGTAGCATTTAACCTCTGCTCATCCTGAACACAGTCAAGCGAATACCTTCCGGATTCTTATGGTCGGTTTCAAAACACACAGCCGCATGTACGCAGTAGGTAGTGTTAAATGCCGTATCATTAACTTCGTCGAAAGTAGTTCTTACGACAGCCAATGAAACCGGTTTGCGTCCCTCTCAGTGATGACTTATGTATTATGTAAGCCTTGTTTTGGGCTCTGCAGGATGTTCAGTTCACGTTAATTAAGCTGTGTACACTTTCTATGCCTCTTTATGTACTAAAATTCAGATATTCAGATATTTTGAGAACATGCGAAAAATATCAATTTTAAATAAATATTTGTATTTATACGCAATATAGAACATTGATTTTAAATACATATTGTGTTACAGCAACCAGACCTCAGAACCGCTATTTAGTTTACACAATGTTAATTTCTTTTCACTGTGACATGAGGTCTTTTTCTGAACTTTGATGCCATACTCTTTTGTGCCGTTACGTTTTGTTTTTAAGATACTTCTTGGCCCCTGGAAAAAACGAGTTTTCCTATGTTGATATATGTTTGCGTTTCACTAGGTCTCAACTGACGTCCGGTTTGTGATAACAACATCCCTCCACATTTTATCCACGCTCATCAGGACTGGCCATGCACATGGTACATAGGCATGTCTAAATTATTTTTTATTCTTTTATTTTACTGTTTTATTTTTTATCTTTTTTTTTCTTTCTACGCTATAACTACAGCAAATGCCGGAACTTCTCGGCTTATTTAATGACTTATAATGTGTAGCTCAATTTTTTGTAGAGGAACCAAATATTTTAAACATTTCCTTATATCCGCCCCATTTGTTATATATTCTTACTAATGAACATGTGGATGCTTCCTACCTGCTGAATATGTATGGGAATTGGATAGAAGTTCAAAGCGCCTTCTACCCCCTCCCCCTTGTCACCCGCTATCTGTGTCCGTTATCTTCTCCCTTCCCCCTTTCTGTGTCCACTTCTCGCCACCTCTCTGTCCGTCTCGTCTTGTGCCCTCCGTTTAACCTTTATCCTTGTTTATTGTTACTGCAAACGAAAGCTTAATTGGGAGTGTTCGCTTAAAATGAATGGCTAAATCGATTGAGATGACTGGCAAACGGGGCACGAGACAGACCCCTCCAGCTGCTGAAGCTGTGAAGATTGTGGCTTTAGTGACATATTTCGCATATTTTTTAATCTGAGAACTGGTAGGAATACAGAGCCACAAATACAACTTTCCTGTTTTCTGTTACAAACAAGTGTGAGGAAGAAGACAAACCAACTCATTGTTGTGTATACAATTTGTGTGTAAAATTATATATAAGGAGAAAGAGTACACCGTATATGAGAAAAATGGTTTATCTGATGTTTAGAGAGGTATGCTATCGCAGTTAAAACTGACCATTTTCTTCCTCACAGTTGGTATGATTGAAAATATGCGATCACTTCGTTGTTTAAAAAAGTTAGCCTCTGTCCGTATAAATGTTTATTAGAGTATCGTATAAAACTTTGAAGTAAGTCAGTCAAGAACTTTTCAAGATTTTTCCGCCCGAAAGTTTATTAGAGTATCGTGTAAAAATGTGAAACAAATTGACCATGAACTTTTCGAAATTTTGGTAACAACGTTAGACAACGACTTGTCTTTGTGCAGTACTGATAGTATATAAGAATAGGTAATGCCTTACAACCTTTTGTCAAGAGCTATGTATCTTTCTCTTCCTTTATGAAGAGGCAGGTCAGTGGAATCTATTTTAATTTCAAGTATAGCATTTACTGCTCCCTCCTTCAGCTTATCAGAAAGCATACATTCGGATGTTTTCGATTTATTGAGGAGTTTAGTTTCCTATGCCAACCGTCTACAACATTCGTGGTCCTGTGCCACAGGTTGGGACCATTCCATATTTCATTTGGTATGCTAGGATGTTCCTTATCGATTGGTCATGTTATCTACGAATTTCGTGACCTTTTTTCCGCTGGACATTTCCTCCCTTATTAACATCAACAGTTCACCAACAGTGTTCGGTGAAAGACGTGCTATTGCTGCTGCAGGGAGGAAAACAATCGGACATCTTCTCAATTCCTGTAACGGTCAATTAATCTCAGTTTTTTATTTTCTTCCACAGACATTGGTTGAAGTGAAATTTGCAACTGGAAAGCGCTCTTTCAGCGAAAATTGTTTTCATAGTTTTAAAAATTGTAGCCATTTCAAAGTCTAGCACTGCAGTTTTCGGTGACCATCCAGGCATCTAATCTTTCGATAAAAAGTGTTTCATATTTGTTTTGACTTTTGTCTATGAGCTAAGCAAATAAAACAGGAAATATCTTCATCTCTTCTTCTGTGCTTCCAATGTCAACGTGTATAGTGGACAGCTGTTAAAATTGTTTCGAACAGTCGTCAAATGTCCCATCCGTAAGGACAGTTCCTTTTCCACAAAGGATTTTCTCCCTTCTTCGCAACCGAACACCAAGATCCTTTTGCCAGGATTAGACCCAGCATCAATTTTTTTTAAAAATCTTCGGTTCATTTCAAATGCATTCGCTCAGTTGACTCTCCGAACTAATGCCGGGATTCAGGTTCGTCCCAATATTTTCTCTTCTTGCTTTACCCAATCCAATCTTGGGGTTTGGGATGAAATTTAAACCTTTATCTTTCAAATCTTGAAATTACTCTTTAAAAACCTGAAAACATGGACTGATTTTCCTTCTTGGACTCTTTTCCTTCAGTTACGCATTCGTTTCTTAATCTGCATATCTGCCTCGTCAGATTGTTGTTTAGCCATAATTCAGCCTTTGCCGTTTTTAAACTGACTCAGCACTTACTCTATTCGTAATTCACGCACAACCAGTTTGTACACTCGCCATATTTTTTTGCACATAGTAGCGATAACTATCCTAGAGAATACACGCTTCCGGTTGTTGTTGTAGTTTTTTCCTTTAGTCACAGTATATGAAACTCAAGTAGCATTGGCCTACGAAACTATATACGAAAACAATGGCTGTCAGTGATAGCACTGCGTGACTGACGGCGATAACATATCCGCTGCTGGTGAAATCAGCTATGGGGGAGGCTCTTGTCAGAAAAACCCACGGTGCAAAACTACTTGTGTAAGTAGGCTGTTTAAGTTTTTTTATTGGTAACGCCGCCGCCACGTAGCGCTCTGTATGATAAATCACTGGCTGTGCTGTGCGCAGTCTGTGGCTGGTTTGCATTGTTGTCTGCCATTGTAGTGTCGGGCAGCGGCAGCTGGATGCTAACAGCGCGTAGCGTTGCGCAGTTGGAGGTGAGCCGCCAGCAGTGGTGGACGTGGGTAGAGAGATAGGGGAGTTTTGAAATTTGTAAGACTGGATGTCATGAACTGCTATATATATTTTGACTATTAAGGTAAATACATTGATTGTTCTCTATTAAAATCTTTCATTTGCTAACTATGCCTATCAGTAGTTAGTGCCTTCAGTAGTTTGAATCTTTTAGTTAGCTGGTAGTAGTGGCGCTCGCTGTATTGCAGTAGTTCGAGTAACGAAAATTTTGGTGAGGTAAGTGATTTGTGAAAGGTATAGGTTAATGATAGTCAGGACCATTCTTTTGTAGGGATTATTGAAAGTCAGATTGCGTTGCGCTAAAAACTATTGTGTGTCAGTTTAAGCACAGTAGTGTATAATTGTTCTAACGGGACGTTTCACTTGGTCGGAAGTCCGACGGTACTTTCGGCACTTACAAAAGAGTTGGAAATACCACGAGCGGAAGTCCACGTACACCCTGCGAATGATCGTCTTGTAAACACTGAAGCCAGTCAGCTGCTCGCGTGCTACTGTCGTGAAGTGGTTTGAAGGATAGCGGAACCACAAGCAGGCGACAAGGCACTGTACCCTGTGATGCAGAGCAGATTGGATAGGTTTACGGATGAAGAGTTAAATCCATTTCGTTTATTGGTTCACTGAATGTTATGAAAGAATGGCACATCGACGCTATTTGGACCTGTTCTCGCAGCGTCGGCAAGCACACCAAAGTGTTTTCGCATCTGAAGGTTGTTCCATTACTTCGGCGATAATGAAGGGTTTTACTCTTTGTCGAAGGTACTTTCGCAGAAACAAAGGTAACTGATGCACTAAATCAAATTCATCATAACTGCACTATTAGTCAGTGACTCGCTGCCAGAGACCATAGGTCTCGTATTCCAAAATGCTCATAAAATATCCCTGCTAAATTTTGTCTGTGGAGTTAGGTTCTCACTACAAGGTGTGTGAGGAGAGTAATGACACTGACAACACTGCAAGAGAAATAGAAAAGCTGTGTTGTTCTCCTTGAGCAAACCGATGTGCTCATCCCTTCCAGACCATCAGTCCGAGTTTCAGCTCCGTACAGCCGTCAAGTGACTTTTGAGAGCGCCATCACCAAAGTCGTGTTTTTGTTGTGTGTTACGAAAATCGAACAGCGAAATTTGGAGCAACATTACGCCGTCACGTTTTGTGTTAAACTTGGGGCATTCGCAAGTGTGACCTCCTAAAAGTTGAAACCTATAGGGAACATTCTTTATCAAGAGCACAACTTTTTCACTGGCTCCAATCATTTTTGGAAGGCCAAGATCACACTGAAGATGAACCTCACTGAGCATGGCCTTCAACTTCAAAAACCAACGATAACGTCGAATGTGTGCGTGCTCTTCTGATGTCAGATTGACGTTCCACAATAAGGATGATGGGTGGCCTGATAAACTTACACACTTTCACTGCACATAAAATTTTGACCGAAGATTTGGACTTGCGATACGTTTGTGCCAGCATTCCGAAACCTCTACAGCTGTGCAAAGGAATGGTCGAACAAACGTTTGCGTTGATCTTTCTGAGAGGATTGCCAGTGACCACGAATGGTTCAGCTGTGTGATGACAGGTGATGAATCCTGGATTTTTGGGTACGATCCTGAGACAAAGCGGCAGAATGAGAAGTGACACATTGAGACATTCCCTCGACCGATAAAAGCTCGAATGAGCAAATCGAAGATCAAAACAATGCAGATTTGTTTTTTTGACAATAGAGGTATCGTTCGTAAGGAATTTATTTCCCCAAGACAAACCGTCAACTACCTGTATTACAAAGATGTCCTTGAACGACTTAGGATGAGGGTGAATCGTGTGAGACAGGATAGCGTAGAAAAATGGATGCTGTGTCTCGAGAACGCCCCGTGTCACACAGAACATTTGGCCTCAATAAGCGATTGTTCCACAGTCTCTATATTCACCTGATCCTGGTGATTTTTTTCCTTTTCCCGAAATTGAAAACTGTCTTAAGAGGATGGTGTTTTGGGAATCTAGAGAACATTTAAAAGACTGAGACCGACATATTGAAGGCCCTACCAGCTGAAACTTTTCAGCGCTGCTGCCAAGACTGGGGAACTGCTACTCCGCCCCGACGTACAGCTGCCGAAGGCAACTGCTTTGAAACTGATAATACTGTTGTTTGAAGAAAAAAAAACTTCGGTAGATAAGAGAATCAATCTCATTACGTTTCACACATACCTCGTATGTCCTGCTGCCAATATAAATAACAAATCAAGCATACAGCGGTTTTTAATGGAAGCACCCGTATTCTTATCAGAATAGTTCAACCGATTAAAGTGATATGTTTCTTTAATCTAATCAGCAACTATATATAAAGGCTCTTACGGCGTCGCCAGAGTCTCTCAGCTGAACAACGGAAATAGCTGAACTGTAGACACAAATATGTGGAAGATCGTGGTGTGTGCATTCGCAGTGGTCTCTGTCTGGCCATGTGTGCAGAGCTCACCACGGATAGTGAATGGCACCGGTGTCGACATCGAGGACTACCCGTGGATGGCGTCCATTCAGTTTGAGGACGGACACAAGTGTGGCGGCGTTATTATCAGTGAGACTTGGGTCCTGACCTGTGCAGAGTGCGTACAGAAGTTCGATCCCTCGTACTACTTCGTACGCGTTGGCACATCCATCCGGGATACTGGCGGAATTCTCTACAACGTCACCAAAACCGCCCACAACAGCCACTACAGCTCCACCTCCATGGACTACGATATCGGAGCAGCGCAGATACTGGGCACCTTCACCTTCAATGAGAAAATTCAGGTAAATTAATAAAAGGTTCTTAGCCATTTTTTTTGTGACCAAACGTTGAAACGTAATGCAATTCAGAAGTTGTTATTGGTTTCCTCCCAGTAAACATGGTGTAACGGGTACAGGTGCAAATATTTTTGTATGTAGTACCTTAATACATACACACATTAGTGTGTTCGTCGTTTTTTCTCAGCGTCGAACCATCTTCCCTCAAACATGTACCAAACCTTACTACCTGATGAAACTTTTTGGCTGATTGGAACTGTGTGCCGGACCGAGACTCAAACTCGGAACTTGTGCCTAGAGCAGTTGCCCCCCGAAGGAAAAGGTTTCGAGTTCGAGTCTCAGTCCAGTACACGGTTTTAGTTTGCCAGGAAGTTTCATATCAGCGCACACTCCGGTACAGATTGAAAATTTCATTCCTTACTACTTGATGTTTTCTGCAGGTTCATAACTGCCCCACTAAGTGGACTACACCAGCCAGTACAGACTAACTGTTTTGCATCCACGCGTCCACACTTCAACACCTGACGTGCTGCCCACGGGAAAACAAGCATTAATGGCTTGCTCATGCCACATGTACTTGGAGGCACTACTTAACCTAAAAACATATGACTTGTGATAGCTATAATTGTTAGATTGTAAATGACGTAAATACTGATGTAACGTTGTTCAGTACACCGTTCTCAGTCACCAATAGAAATATTTGCACGCCGTTACACGCTGAATATCTGAAATACTGTG
Source organism: Schistocerca gregaria (assembly GCF_023897955.1). Classification (NCBI taxonomy): domain Eukaryota; kingdom Metazoa; phylum Arthropoda; class Insecta; order Orthoptera; family Acrididae; genus Schistocerca; species Schistocerca gregaria. The sequence goes on from NC_064922.1 coordinate 663,395,138, forward strand.
ATTACTATGGTTCCATTAATTCATATGAGTTCTTTTCTTTTCTTTTAAGATAAGGGTGCATTCATCAAGTCAACAGAGTCCGAAAACGTGTAATGCGGATTATTTGTGGTGTGAACTCAGGAACGTCTTTCAGAGTACCTTCAAGGAACTGGATCTACTTTCTATTGATTTCCAATTGGGCTGTTGGTCTGAAAAGAAGATAAACTATTGACGATAAATTTATAAATTCCATTAAGGATAATGGAAATTATAAATTTATCGTAAATAGTTTATCTTCTTTTCAGACCAACAGCCCAATTCATGGAATCAATGCCAGGATTAAGATTAATCTCCATAGATATTTAAAGTGATTCAGCTGGTCCAAGGTGTCCATCACTGATGAACACAACATTTACATTAATTTAGCAGCGGTCATAAAAAAAGTTTAGCTACTTATAAAGTTCAGTTGATGAGGAGCATGATTGATTTATTAGTGGCCATCTCCTTGTACTCCATTCACGACTTCCAGCAGAAGCAACCCCATGCATATTTACGGTTATCATACACTGTTAGTGTTACGTAAAGTCGGACTTTGCAGGTCTGCAGTGCTGTGATCAGTGCAAAGTAGAGTTTGAAACTGATTTTCTATTGACGTTCGTAGCTACAACAGTCCAAGAATTATCATAGCAGCTCAGTGTATTATACACTTACATTTCCCGTAACTAGGTTTGTTATTGTCAACGGCTCTGCCGCACTGGTTACGTCGGTTCCTGTCAGATCACCGAAGTTAAGCACTGTCGGGCTTGGCTAGCGCTTGGATGGGTGGCCATGCAGTCTGCGGAGCACTGTTGGCAAGCGGGGTGCATTCAGCCCTAGCGAGGCAAACTGAGGAGCTACTTGATCGAGAAGTAGCGGCTCCAGTCACGAAAACTGACAGTGGCCGGGACAGCGGTGTGCTGACCACAGGCCATCCACATCCAGGGACACCTATCGGCAGAGGATGACATGGGGGTCAGGCACTACCGTTGGACCTTCCGAGGCCTCTTCAGACTGAGTTTAGTTTAGCTTTAGGTTTGTTATTACATTTCAGATGAAAATGTGTTCCAAAGTTCTTTTGCTTGTTCCACATCCACGATAGCCTAGACATATTGGAGCTACACCTGAAGTTATGGTTTGGGATGCTATTTCATATGACAGCAGAAGCACTCTCGTGGCGAAACGTCCCCTTAGAAAAATTATACACGACTGTGCTTAAACTGACACACAATATTTTTAGCGCAACGCAATCTGACTACCAAAAATCCCTACGAAAAAATGGCCCTGATTAACATTAACCTATACCTTTCACAAATCACTTACCTCACCAAAAATCTTCGTTACTCGAACTACTGCAATACAGCGAGCGCCACCACAGCCAGTTAAATAAAAGATTCAAACTACTGAAGGCACTGACTACTGATAGGCATAGTTAGCAAATGAAAGAATTTAATAGAGAACAAACAATGTATTTACCTCACTGAAGTGATATCAGGTGTTCCTCAGGGAAGCGTCCTGGGACCTCTACTGTTCCTGATCTATATAAATGACCTGGGTGACAATCTGAGCAGTTCTCTTAGACTGTTCGCAGATGATGCTGTAATTTACCGTCTAGTAAGGTCATCCGAAGACCAGTATCAGTTGCAAAGCGATTTAGAAAAGATTGCTGTATGGTGTGTCAGGTGGCAGTTGACGCTAAATAACTAAAAGTGTGAGATGATCCACATGAGTTCCAAAAGAAATCCGTTGGAATTCGATTACTCGATAAATACTACAATTCTCAAGGCTGTCAATTCAACTAAGTACCTGGGTGTTAAAATTACGAACAACTTCAGTTGGAAAGACCACATAGATAATATTGTCGGGAAGGCGAGCCAAAGGTTGCGTTTCATTGGCAGGACACTTAGAAGATGCAACAAGGCCACTAAAGAGACAGCTTACACTACACTCGTTCTTCCTATGTTAGAATATTGCTGCGCGGTGTGGGATCCTTACCAGGTGGGATTGATGGAGGACATCGAAAGGTTGAGAAAAGGGCAGCTCGTTTTGTATTATCACGTTATAGGGGAGAGAGTGTGGCAGATATGATACACGAGTTGGGATGCAAGTCATTACAGCATAGACGTTTTTCGTCGCGGCGAGACCTTTTTACGAAATTTCAGTCACCAACTTTCTCTTCCGAATGCGAAAATATTTTGTTGAGCCCAACCTACATAGGTAGGAATGATCATCAAAATAAAATAAGAGAAATCAGAGCTCGAACAGAAAGGTTTAGGTGTTCGTTTTTCCCGCTCGCTGTTCGGGAGTGGAATAGTAGAGAGATAGTATGATTGTGGTTCGATGAACCCTCTGCCAAGCACTTAAATGTGAATTGCAGAGTAGTCATGTAGATGTAGAATATATATAGCATTCATGACACCAATTCTTACAAATTTCAAAACTCCGCCATCTCTCTCCCCACGTCCACCACTGCTGGCGGCTCACCTCCAACTGCGCAACGCTACGCGCTGTTAGCATCCAGCTGCCGCTGCCCAACACGACAAATGCAGACAACAATGCAAACCAGCCACAGACTGCACACGGCACAGCCAGTGATTTTCATACAGAGCGCTACGTGGCGGCGGCGTTACCAATAAAAAAACCTAAACAGCCTACTTACAATGGTTATCTCATATGCCCTGACTGCAAATTTGATATCAATCTGGTGATTCGAGCTGTTATACTGCCATTCATGAACAGTATTCCAGGGGGTGTTTTCCAAAAGGTTAATGGTCGCCCATGCACCACTGTTGTAGCTCGACACGATCTACTGGGTATCGACATGTTGCCTTGGCCTGCTGGATCAAAAATGGTTCAAATGGTTCTGAGCACTATGAGACGTAACTTCTGAGGTCATCAGTCCCATAGAACTTAGAACTACATAAACCTAACTAACCTAAGCACATCACACACATCCATGCCCGAAGCAGGATTCGAACCTGCGACCATAGAGGTTGCGCGGTTCCAGACTGTAGCGCCTAGAACCTCTCAGCCACTGCTGCCGGCCCTGCTCGATCACCACATCTGTCTCCAACCGAGTATCATTGAACATCAACTCCAGCGTCACGAACAAACAGCATTAACCATTCCTATATTGACAGACCAAATACATGGAATTCCATCCCACAAGCCGGCCGGAGTGGTCGAGCGCTTCTAGGCGCTACAGTCTGGAACCGCGCGACCGCTAAGGTCTCAGGTTCGAATCCTGCCTTGGGCATGGATGTGTGTGATGTCCTTAGGTTAGTTAGGTTTAAGGAGTTCTAAGTTCTAGGCGACTGATGACCTCAGAAGTTAAGTCGCATAGTACTCAGAGCCATTTGAACCATCCCACAAGCCGACATCTGGCACCTTCATAGCACAACGCATGAACGTTTGTGTGCTTGCGTTCAACATTGTGGTGGTTATACCGGTTATTAATGTACCAGTATTTCACATTTGTAATGACTTATTTCACGCTTGCATTCCGATGCTAATCACTTAAATGTGTTACACAGACAAATGAACTTCCAAAATTTCATTACTCTACATTAATTATTTTTTGATATTCCGATTCTTTCCGTCAGCGTGTTATGAAAATATTCTGGGTTCGTAACGTATTGTGGATATTTTGTAAATTTTTCTGTTCTTTCTGATGAGACTCTGTTACCTACTACGCTCCATTGTTTCGGTGATGCCCTAGTATTACCTTTGATTTCAAGACGAAAGGCGAATCTAAGGTCAGTGTTTAGCCATCTGAGGCTTGGCGGGTGTAACTACTAGCACATTCTCTCGTTTTCTTTGAGAATTCTCTGTAATAACTCCTCTTTTTGCTTGGCATGTCCGACCAGCCCATTCCATTGACGACAGTGGAGCCTGCGGCCGGCACGCTGGTATCCATAACTGGCTGGGGCACGGTCTATAGCGGCAGCTACCTGGCGGACCAGCTGCAGATGGCGGAGCTCTATATCGTGGACCGGGACGTCTGCAACGACGCTTACGACGGGCTGGGCAAGGTGAGCGTCCGCAAGATCTGCGCCTGGTGGCCGGGCGGCGGCCGAGACCGCTGTGGCCCCGACTACGGGGGCCCCATGGTGTTGGATGGCGTGCTGGTGGGGGTCATCTCCTCCTGGGGCAACGGCTGTGCCCTTCCCGGCTGGCCCAGCGTCTACGCCAACATCGCCAACTCCGAAATCAGGCAGTGGATCAATGACACCACCGGCGTCTAGAGCCTGCAGCAGCTACGCTTTTTCCAGTTGTGACACGCTATCGTCTTGTTTATACTATTTCAGCTTGAGACGAATGTAAATAATATTACGCAAATTATACGGTAATAAAAAGCTGGAAAGAACACACAAAGTTGGTTTTATAACACCCAGTGAAACGTAAACGGCGTTTGATATCCTTTTTCCCGTTCGCATTATTTATGGAGTTGGAACCAAACTAGGTAACAAAATATACGAGGGTCAGTCAAAAAGTAATGCCTCCTATTTTTTTTCTACGTTTAATTGTCAGGAAATTTAAATGCAATTACATAGGTTGAAAACCACAACATTGAGGATCATTTTGTCATTTTTCAATGTAATCTCCGCCCATCTCTACAGTTTTGGTCCATCTTTGAACAAGGGCATGTATCCCAGCACCGTAAAAATCACAGCTCTGCTTCCTAAGCCATTGACGCACGGATGTTTTGATGGCCTCCTCATCTTCAAAATGAATCCCACGATGAGCTTCTTTTAGTGGCCCGAACAGATGGAAGTCTGATGGTGCCAGGTCAGGGCTGTATGGGGGATGAGGCAAAACTTCCCATCCAATTTTGACAATCTCGTCAGAGGTGTGACGACTGGTGTGTGGTCTTGCATTGTCATGCAAAAGAAGAACATCTGCCATTGATTTTGTTGGGCGAACTCGCTGAAGACGTGCTTTAAGTTTTTTGAGGATTGTGACGTATTGAACAGAATTTATTGTGCATCCCTGCTCCAAAAAATCAACCAGAATCACACCCTCTGTATCCCAGAAAACTGTTGCCATAACTTTCCCTGCCGATCGCACAATTTTGAATTTTTTCTTCCTCGGCGAGCTTGTGTGACGCCACTCCATTGACTGCCTCTTTGATTCGGGTTCAAAAAAATGCACCCATGTTTCGTCCCCGGTCACAATTTTTTTCAGAAACTCATCTGCCTCCAAACGGAAGCGCTGCAAGTGTTGGGAGGCTATTGTTTTCCTTGCCTCTTTATTCTGATCGGTTAACATTCTTGGAACCCACCGTGCACAAACTTTTGAGTACCCCAGTTGTTTAATAATCGTGATCACACTGCCTTTACTAAGAGAAATAATGCGACACACTTCATCTGCAGTCACCCGACGGTCACCACGAATGATGTCATCAACTTGCTGAATGTTGTGTGGAGTCACTGCACTCACCGGCCTGCCGCTCCGCTTTTCGTCAGTCAACGGTGTTTGCCCTTCAGCTTCCTTACAACGACGAACCCATCGTCTAACAGTGCTGACATCCACTGTCACAACACCATACACCTTCTTCAGTCTTTCATGAATGTGTATGGGCGTTTCACCTTCTGCATTCAAGAATTCAATCACACAACGCTGTCTCAAACGAACATCGATGTCGGCCATCTTACAAACTTCTGCTGTGCTGCCACCTGTTGACACAGAAAGTTACTACTGCAGTGGATTGCAGAAGAAGGTTTGAGGAATGGCGCCAAATTCAAATTTTTCACTTAACTTAATTTTTTTAAGTAGAAAAAAAATGGGAGGCATTACTTTTTGACCGACCCTCGTATTTTTATTCATAGATGTGAAAAAAAAAACCCCATGAACCATGGACCTTGCCGTTGGTGGGGAGGCTTGCGTGCCTCAGCGATACAGATGGCCGTACCGTAGGTACAACCACAACGGAGGGGTATCTGTTGAGAGGCCAGACAAACGTGTGGTTCCTGAAGAGGGGCAGCAGCCTTTTCAGTAGTTGCAGGGGCAACAGTCTGGATGATTGACTGATCTGGCCTTGCAACATTAACCAAAACGGCCTTGCTGTGCTGGTACTGCGAACGGCTGAAAGCAAGGGGAAACTACAGCCGTAATTTTTCCCGAGGACATGCAGCTTTACTGTATGATTAAATGATGATGGCATCCTCTTGGGTAAAATATTCCGGAGGTAAAATAGTCCCCCATTCGGATCTCCGGGCGGGGACTACTCAGGAGGATGTCGTTATCAGGAGAAAGAAAACTGGCGTTCTACGGATCGGAGCGTGGAATGTCAGATCCCTTAATCGGGCAGGTAGGTTAGAAAATTTAAAAAGGGAAATGGACAGGTTAAAGTTAGATATAGTGGGAATTAGTGAAGTTCGGTGGCAGGAGGAACAAGACTTCTGGTCAGGTGACTACAGGGTTATAAACACAAAATCAAATAGGGGTAATGCAGGAGTAGGTTTAATAATGAATAGGAAAATAGGAATGCAGGTAAGCTACTACAAACAGCATAGTGAACGCATTATTGTGGCCAAGATAGATACGAAGCCCACACCTACTACAGTAGTACAAGTTTATATGCCAACTAGCTCTGCAGAGGATGAAGAAATTGAAGAAATGTACGATGAAATAAAAGAAATTATTCAGATAGTGAAGGGAGACGAAAATTTAATAGTAATGGGTGACTGGAATTCGAGTGTAGGAAAAGGGAGAGAAGGAAACATAGTAGGTGAATATGGATTGGGGCTAAGAAATGAAAGAGGAAGCCGCCTAGTAGAATTTTGCACAGAGCACAACTTAATCATAGCTAACACTTGGTTTAAGAATCATGAAAGAAGGTTGTATACGTGGAAGAACCCTGGAGATACTAAAAGGTATCAGATAGATTATATAATGGTAAGACAGAGATTTAGGAACCAGGTTTTAAGTTGTAAGACATTTCCAGGGGCAGATGTGGACTCTGACCACAATCTATTGGTTATGACCTGTAGATTAAAACTGAAGAAACTGCAAAAATGTGGGAAATTAAGGAGATGGGACCTGGATAAACTGAAAGAACCAGAGGTTGTACAGAGTTTCAGAGAGAGCATAAGGGAACAATTGACAGGAATAGGGGAAAGAAATACAGTAGAAGAAGAATGGGTAGCTCTGAGGGATGTAGTAGTGAAGGCAGCAGAGGATAAAGTAGGTACAAAGACGAGGGCTGCTAGAAATCCTTGGGTAACAGAAGAAATATTGAATTTAATTGATGAAAGGAGAAAATATAAAAATGCAGTAAATGAAGCAGGCAAAAAGGAATACAAACGTCTCAAAAATGAGATCGACAGGAAGTGCAAAATGGCTAAACAGGGATGGCTAGAGGACAAATGTAAGGATGTAGAAGCTTATCTCACTAGGGGTAAGATAGATACTGCCTACAGGAAAATTAAAGAGACCTTTGGAGAGAAGAGAACCACGCGTATGAATATCAAGAGCTCAGATGGCAGCCCAGTTCTAAGCAAAGAAGGGAAGGCAGAAAGGTGAAAGGAGTATATAGAAGGTTTATACAAGGGCGATGTACTTGAGGGCAATATTATGGAAATAGAAGAGGATGTAGATGAAGACGAAATGGGAGATACGATACTGCGTGAAGAGTTTGACAGAGCACTGAAAGACCTGAGTCGAAACAAGGCCCCCGGAGTAGACAACATTCCATTAGAACTACTGACGGCCTTGGGAGAGCCAGTCATGACAAAACTCTACCATCTGGTGAGCAAGATGTATGAGACAGGCGAAATACCCTCAGACTTTAAGAAGAATATAATAATTCCAATCCCAAAGAAAGCAGGTGCTGACAGATGTGAAAATTACCGAACTATCAGTTTAATAAGCCACGGCTGCAAAATACTAACGCGAATTCTTTACAGACGAATGGAAAAACTGGTAGATGCAGACCTCGGGGAGGATCAGTTTGGATTCCGTCGAAATGTTGGAACACGTGAGGCAATACTGACCTTACGACTTATCTTAGAAGAAAGATTAAGAAAAGGCAAACCTACGTTTCTAGCATTTGTAGACTTAGAGAAAGCTTTTGACAATGTTGACTGGAATACTCTTTTTCAAATTCTAAAGGTGGCAGGGGTAAAATACAGGGAGCGAAAGGCTATTTACAATTTGTACAGAAACCAGATGGCAGTCATAAGAGTCGAGGGGCATGAAAGGGAAGCAGTGGTTGGGAAAGGAGTGAGACAGGGTTGTAGCCTCTCCCCGATGTTATTCAATCTGTATATTGAGCAAGCAGTAAAGGAAACAAAAGAAAAATTTGGAGTAGGTATTAAAATTCATGGAGAAGAAGTAAAAACCTTGAGGTTCGCCGATGACATTGTAATTCTGTCAGAGACGGCAAAGGACTTGGAAGAGCAGTTGAACGGAATGGACAGTGTCTTGAAAGGAGGATATAAGATGAACATTAACAAAAACAAAACGAGGATAATGGAATGTAGTCAAATTAAATCGGGTGATGCTGAGGGAATTAGATTAGGAAATGAGACACTTAAAGTAGTAAAGGAGTTTTGCTATTTAGGAAGTAAAATAACTGATGATGGTCGAAGTAGAGAGGATATAAAATGTAGAATGGCAATGGCAAGGAAAGCGTTTCTCAAGAAGAGAAATTTGTTAACATCGAATATAGATTTATGTATCAGGAAGTCGTTTCTGAAAGTATTTGTTTGGAGTGTAGCCATGTATGGAAGTGAAACATGGACGATAACTAGTTTGGACAAGAAGAGAATAGAAGCTTTCGAAATGTGGTGCTACAGAAGAATACTGAAGATAAGGTGGATAGATCACGTAACTAATGAGGAGGTATTGAATAGGATTGGGGAGAAGAGAAGTTTGTGGCACAACTTGACTAGAAGAAGGGATCGGTTGGTAGGACATGTTTTGAGGCATCAAGGGATCACAAATTTAGCATTGGAGGGCAGCGTGGAGGGTAAAAATCGTAGAGGGAGACCGAGAGATGAGTACACTAAGCAGATTCAGAAGGATGTAGGTTGCAGTAGGTACTGGGAGATGAAGCAGCTTGCACAGGATAGAGTAGCATGGAGAGCTGCATCAAACCAGTCTCAGGACTGAAGACAACAACAACAACAACGATGTGAAAAAAGTAATTATTCTATATTATCACAAAGACATCAACAGCCATATAAGCGTACTTTAAATCTTCGGTATGTTTTGTGTTTAACAGTTACTATTATGATATCATAAGGTTCTGACTATAATGCGTTCATCATAAGAATGAACCTAATATAAACATTGCACTATGTACTCTTCCGCGTTTGCTGGAACCTCACGCCGGCTGTGGTGGCCGAGAGGTTCTAGGCGCTACAGTCTGGAACCGCACGGCCTCTACGGTCGCAGGATCGAATCCTGCCTCGGGCATGGATGTAATGTCCTTAGGTTAGTTAGGTTTAAGTGGTTCTAAGTTCTAGGGGACTGATGACCTCAGAAGTTAAGTCCCATAGTGCTCAGAGCCATTTGAACCATTTTTTGGAACCTCACTGGATTTCCGTTTCACGTGGGACTGCAGCCAAGCTGTCTCGAGTATTGCCAAGTTCGATAATAAGGGTAATAAGTTTTGTGTTGTGCGTTACGCGCACATCGACTTCTTTAGCCCACCCGGAATACAACAAATCACAATGGGGGATAACTCGCGACGTTCCTTGCAATTCTGTTGAGAAGCTTCCCAATATTTTTCAATAAACTTTGCACGCCAACAATGACTAACCAAAAACGGATCAGTATAATCGAACTTCTTCGTATGTTTGGCCCACCTACGCAAACGAACATTAATTGACATATCAGGCTCATTGCAATTTGTAAACGGTTCAGGATCATATTTAGTTATATAAATCAATGCCGTTTTCATACTCCTACGTGACTGAACATCAAATACACCGACAATAAGACCAAGTATCCATTCCAACTTCGTTTGAATGTCGGACAATAAATATATATTTGACGCTTTAAAATACGCATGTATATGCGTTTTCTCACCTGAAGCGAATTTCTTCTCATACACACAATACTCTAGAACGACAAGGTCCGTTATCAAAGACTGTCCGAACATGGCTTTACCGCCAACAGACTTGGGACAACAGGTTTACCGGCACATTTAACTTGGACAGCACTCGCCGGTCAGCTGGTACAGCTAGTCTGCAGTGACGTGGCCAGCTGCAGTTCACACGTAAAAAGGGACGAGCAGAGGAGCAATACAGTTTCGAATGTCATTTAATTTTTAAACAGAATGAAACAATACACTGCAAACCTCGCACAATACGCTCCTTAGACGACTAGACGAAAATCGCAACATCTTATCGTTTTTAGCTAACATACTATTGTAATTAAAACCAAGAATGATGAAAATTCCTGATTGAATCACAGGGTAATTTTTCTGCATAAGCTGTGTGTAACGTAAGAGAGCAGTGATGTATTACACCGTCTAGTTAAATATCATCGTCTGGTAATCTCTTAGCTCCTTCCTTATCCGAACCCGAGAAATACATTTCAGTTATGGAAGTGTCGCCTGCTACGTTGATAACGAGCCTTATCAACAACGGAATCCACGAAGACAACCGGTCGCAGCATTTTCTCTTCGTCTTCTACGACGAGCCGTTCTATATCCTGCCAGCGTTCTGCAGTGACGTGTGAAAAACCTGCGTGCGTTAGTTCCAGTACGTTTGGCAGCTGAACAGTCTTGGTACTTCTCGGCCAAAGTCTTGCAGCTTAGCTCCAGATCAGTTCTGTTGGATCCTTGTAATGGTTCAGTAGTAAATGTAAAAATGCAGCATTTGTATGATGTGCTCGATGTGCTCGATAGTGTGAAAATGATTGTTTTTCGTGTTTTTAAGGTACTTATCTACCTTGTGGTAGAAAACGATGGACATAGTCCAAATAAAGAGGATTTGGTTTTTTAGTTTTGCCTTAAAGATTAAATTGTTATTTTTTTTAAAATTTGAACAACTTTTATGAACAGTCTTTTATAAAACATCGATAATGAAGAATTTGTATTTGAAATGGAAACAGGAATTTCACGTCCAATATGTAATTAGAAACAAGAAGATGTGCATTACTTATAAAAATTATGATGAGTTTTATAATTACAGATGTAGGTATTTGAAACTGAACGTGAGAATATAACAATACTGGGGAGATTTGAACCAACTCACAGATAACAGAGTATGTCATATTTCGCAATGCTACAGACTGCGCTAAACGTTCAGTGCGGGTACTTTCATCGACTGTAATACATACATCTACATCTGCATCCATACTCCGCAAGCCACCTGACGGTGTATGACGGAGGGTACTTTCAGTACCTCTATCGGTTCGGTTGTTGTAATGGTTCAGTAGTAAATGTAAAAATGCAGCATTTGTATGATGTGTTCGATGTGCTCGATAGTGTGAAAATGATTGTTTTTCGTGTTTTTAAGATACTTATCTACCTTGTGGTAGAAAACGATGGACATAGTCCAAATAAAGAGGATTTGGTTTTTTAGTTTTGCCTTAAAGATTAAATTGTTATTTTTTTAAAATTTGAACAACTTTTATGAACAGTCTTTTATAAAACATCGATAATGAAGAATTTGTATTTGAAATGGAAACAGGAATTTCACGTCCAATATGTAATTAGAAACAAGAAGATGTGCATTACTTATAAAAATTATGATGAGTTTTATAATTATAGATGTAAGTATTTGAAACTGAACGTGAGAATAAAACAATACTGGGGAGATTTGAACCAACTCACAGATAACAGAGTATGTCATATTTCGCAATGCTACAGACTGCGCTAAACGTTCAGTGCGGGTACTTTCATCGACTGTAATACATACATCTACATCTGCATCCATACTCCGCAAGCCACCTGACGGTGTATGACGGAGGGTACTTTCAGTACCTCTATCGGTTCGGTTGTTGTAATGGTTCAGTAGTAAATGTAAAAATGCAGCATTTGTATGATGTGTTCGATGTGCTCGATAGTGTGAAAATGATTGTTTTTCGTGTTTTTAAGATACTTATCTACCTTGTGGTAGAAAACGATGGACATAGTCCAAATAAAGAGGATTTGGTTTTTTAGTTTTGCCTTAAAGATTAAATTGTTATTTTTTTAAAATTTGAACAACTTTTATGAACAGTCTTTTATAAAACATCGATAATGAAGAATTTGTATTTGAAATGGAAACAGGAATTTCACGTCCAATATGTAATTAGAAACAAGAAGATGTGCATTACTTATAAAAATTATGATGAGTTTTATAATTATAGATGTAAGTATTTGAAACTGAACGTGAGAATAAAACAATACTGGGGAGATTTGAACCAACTCACAGATAACAGAGTATGTCATATTTCGCAATGCTACAGACTGCGCTAAACGTTCAGTGCGGGTACTTTCATCGACTGTAATACATACATCTACATCTGCATCCATACTCCGCAAGCCACCTGACGGTGTATGACGGAGGGTACTTTCAGTACCTCTATCGGTTCTTCCTTCTATTCCAGTCTCGTATTGTTCGTGGAAAGAAAGATTGTCGCTATGCCTCTGTGTGGGCTCTAATCTCTCTGATTTTATCCTCATGGTCTCTTCGCGAGATATACTGCTTGACTCCTCGGTGAAGGCATGTTCTCGAAACTTTAACAAAAGCCCGTACCGAGCTACTGAGCGTCTCTCCTGCAAAGTCTTCCACTAGAGTATCTATCATCTCCGTAACGCTTTCGCGATTACTAAATGTTCCTGTAACGAATCGCGCTGCTCTCTGTTGGATCTTCTCTATCTCTTCTATCAACCCTATCCGGTACGGATCCCACACTGGTGAGCAGTATTCAAGCAGTGGACGAACAAATGTACTGTAACCTACTTCCTTTGTTTTCGGATTGCATTTCCTTAGGATTCTTCCAATGAACCTCAGTCTGGCATCTGCTCTACCGACGATCAACTTTATACGATCATTCCATTTTAAATCATCCCCAATGCCTACTCCCAGATAATTTATGGAATTAACTGCTTCCAGTTGATGACCTGCTATATTGCAGCTAAAACAACTTCAAAGACGATTATCTCCGTAAATTTATAGTTAAAATGGTTCAAATGGCTCTGAGCACTACGGGACTTAACATCTTAGGTCACTAGTCCCTAGAATTTAGAAATTCTTAAACCTAACTAACCTAAGGACATCACACACATCCACGCCCGAGGCAGGATTCGAACCTGAGACCGAAGCGGTCGCCCGGTTCCAGACTGTAGCGCCTAGAACCGCTCGGCCGGCCGTAAGTTTATGGAAAACGTTAAGAATAACCTAATTATGGGCATGTTTCACTACGGAACAGAAAGCAGCCTAAGCCATTTTCATACTGTGCATTAACAGCGTGGCAATCAGAGCACAACGCTGCAGAGGCTGTGACTGTACACGATTTTTGAGAAAAAAAAGCTACGTAGCTAAAGTGTGATTAAGAAAACGTTGATGGATGTTAATACATTTGAATATATTAAAGTTTCATTTAACTTAGTATCACACACATCAAAAAAGTTTTTCATCACCTCGGTTCCGAGAGTTCCCGAACCTGTGCAGAAAACTGGAGTAGAGATGAACATAAACATTATTTCCGCCCTTTTTATTGCCCATGACAACCACACATTGCATGTTGTACCACCATACAGCGAGACCTTCAGCAGTGGTTGTCCAAATTGCTGTACACACCGGTACCTCTAATACCCAACAGCACGTCCTCTGACATTGATGCATGCCTGTTATCGTCGTTGCATATTATCCGCAAGTTATTCAAGCCACTGTTGGTCCAGATTGTCCCATTCCTCAACGGTGATTTGGCGTATATCCCTCAGAGTGGTTGGTGGGTCACTTCGTCCGTGAACAGCCCTTTTCACTCTATCCCAGACATGTTCGATAGGGTTCATGTCTGGAGAACATGCTGGCCACTTAGTCGAGCGATGTCGTTATCCTGAAGGAAGTCATTTACAAGATGTGCACGATGGGGGCGCGATTTGTCGTCCATGAAGACGAATGCCTCGCCAATATGCTGCCGATATGGTTGCACTATTGGTCGGAGTATGGCATTCACGTATCGTACAGCCGTTACGGCGCCTTCCATGACCACCAGCGGCGTACGTCGGCGCCACATAATGCCACCTAAAAACAGCAGGGAACCTCCACCTTGCTACACTCGCTGGACAGTATGTATAAGGTGTTCAGTCTGACCGGGTTGCCTCCAAACACGTTTCCGACGATTGTCTGGTTGAAGGCATATGCGACACTCCTCGGTGAACAGAAAGTGTTGCCGATCCTGAGAGGTCCATTCGGCATGTTGTTGGGCCCATCTGTACCTCGCTACGTGGTGTCGTGGTTGCAAAGATGGACGTAGGGGATGAAGTTGCGCATCATGCAGCCTATTGCGCACAGTTTGAGTCGTAACATGACGTCCTGTGGCTGTACGAAAAGCATTATTCAACATGGTGGCGTTGCTGTCAGGGTTTCTCTGAGCCATAATCCGTAGGTAGCGGTCATCCACTGCAGTAGTAGCCCTTGGTCACCCTTAGCGAGGCATGTCATCGACAATTCCTGTCTCTCTCTATATCTCCTCCATGTCCGAACAACATCGCTTTGGTTCACTCCGAGACGCCTGGATACTTCCCTTTTGAGAGCCCTACCTGACACAAAGTAACAATGTGGACGCGATCGAATCGCGATATTGACCGTCTAGGCATGGTTGAACTGCAGTCAACACGAGCTGTGCACCTCCTTCCTGGTGGTATAACTGTAACTGATCGGCTGTCGGGACCCCCTCCGTCTAATAGGCCCTACTCATGCTTGGTTGTTTACATCCTTGGGCGGGTTTAGTGACATCTCTCAACAGTCGAAGGGACTGTGTCTGTGATAAAATATCCACAATCAAAGTCTATCTTCAGGGGTTCTGGGAGCCGGGGTGATACAAAACTTTTCCTGATGTGTGTAACATATCTAATACATAAGCAAGACCTACTTCCAAGAGCGTAACAACACCAGTGTACGTGTGCTATGCCTTCTGACCAATCATCGTGTTTTTGTTTGTTTACATCAGGTTTATTCTTGTGATGAACGGATTATAGTCTGACTGACAATGCACCTACACTACACTACTGCCCTTACCCACTTAAACACCCTGAAGTATGCCAGAAAGCCTCCTGTAGCAACTGGCAATGATAGCTAAGTCCACTGCTATTGCTTTGCTTTCTGTAATAAAGAAATTTTTAAAGTATAACGTCATGTTATTAAACGATTCATATACAGGTATCCTGCGACGCTGCAGTAGCACACTCTGAACCAGAAGGTATTCCAAAACAATGCATTTTTGCACTTTATTTATTTGTTTATATACTTTACCTCCAGGGCCGTACTACACTGTAGAAAGAGCTACCGTGAGTCTCATTGCGACCACTCCTGATATAAAGTTTTGAGGCTTAAAGGAAACTGTAGTGTAAAAGATCTTTTTTGTACGTCTGATATGTGCCATTCTGTGGTATAGCTCTAATCTGGTTATTGCTAAGTATGAGGAAATCTGATTTCACTTACATCTGCACGTATTTAAAATGACAAGCAATTAAATAACAATTACAGTGTTATATCCTGCAAAAGTTGTGCAGTGTGGTATTTAACGCTTTTTTAAAAAAAATCTTTCACTCCATTTCTGAAGGCGATGGCAGGCTGCAGCAGGGCAGAGCCAATTTCAGCCAGTTGTTATTGTACTCTGTTGGCACTTTTTAGATATGGATTCTGTACTTACTTGGTTCGGATGAAATTTGTGATGCAGGTTGAATGGGGGAAGATATTCATATACTTGTTGCCTATTCACAGCATTTGCCTTATGCCCGAGGAAAAAGATCCCTATAGGAAAAAACCTCAGTTAGGACTGATTACCTTGTGTCACGGCTTTTTGTATCTTATTATTTTCTATAGTCTAATGTATTATAAATAATGCCTATTGTCATGAAATCTTCTCCTTCATTTCATTGTATGTACTGAAGGAGAGATTTCGTCAATCCAGTATGCTCCGATTTGCTGAGTCCGTATCTAGGGAATTATTCTTTCATTGTGACCTGTGTTTACTTTCTGTTGAGAGTTACATAAAATGAGGCAGTATGGAACTCGTGTGCCACTTCTCCAGATGTTTGCAGTATCCTCCTGCATGTAGACATGATCTTAGTTTGACTGGGTGACATTATTCATGCTTGCATTCTACATCAAAGTATAGGGCGACGAAAATTTTGTAGTTGAACAATGACACTGGTGGGTCCGTGCCTCACATCCTATATCTCATAAGTGGTACTAGGTTGTCTAGTCTCTGCTTTTCGTTTTTTTTTTCTGTTTTGTGCTTTTGTCAGTTAAATAGTTGGTCGAAATAAATTCAATTAGTGAGTGTCGGCGTCAGGACAATGTCAACTGGTTTTTGTTGGGGTACGTCTTATCCTCCACTTGCTTAGCCAATATTCCACTATTTAAAGCAAATTATCATTTATTCCTCAGTCTGAGTTGCGCATTTTTAATTAAGTGACATGTCTGGATCACTCTGGGCGATCTCCAGATCTAAATAATTACGTTAGCAACTCGCCTTGTTCAGAACCTCACATCAGAGTAAGAATAAATAAGAACTGTTATGCCAATACAACTGCTGATTCTCTCGGGACGAACATGTCGGTTGTTGGTTATAGTGACGATTCTACTTTCTGTATAAAGTCCTTGATCTGTTAGTTTGTTCTGTCACTAGCTGGGGTGTCACAGCAGTACGCAACATCGTTTGTGCATAAGGCTCTACCTTCATTCCAGCATTCAGGTCTAAAAATGTCAGCTACATAGATTGTGTATAATAGTGGAGATGCGACTGATCCCTGAGATCCATGCATTTGGTGTGGAACATGTCGACAGCTGGTGGCCAGCTCGAACTTCTACTTTCCTTTCAAAGGTGAGGCTTACTATTAAATGCACCACTGCATGTGGGAAGTTGAAACGTAACATTTTAAAGAGTGGCCCAGCATTCCACAGTTTATAAAATGTTCAAGAAGGTTAGTACACGGTTGCATCATCCATGTTGAATGGTTCTGTCGCTTTACTGCTAAACACCAGAACAAGATCTGCTGTCTAGACCTGTACGAGTTGGAATTGAGTCTTGGTTTGTCACGTTTCAGGATCATCCTCATTTTAGCTTGCTTCCATTGCTGAGGGACTGTTATTTTTAAGGCCAAGTTGAATAAAGGTTTCAAGTCCCAATGTTTTTACCATCCTCTTAAGTGGCTCAATATCCCGTTCTAGACGTGAGACAGTTTTAAGGTGATAGTAAAATAATGTTTAAAACAACCTTTATAGTTTCATTAGTTAATGAATTCGACTTAACTGTTCTTAGTATTTTATAAATATACTATGGTAGACTATTACACTGCTGTATTCACGTGATGCAAAAAAAAAAAAAAAAAATACTTGGCGCAGTAAACAAATCGCTAGAGGATTGACTTGTCTCACCTATTGTCGTCACTGGGTCAGTTAATCTCTTATCCTGGTGCACCACAGTTTTTCGATGATAGCTCTATTAAGACACGTTGCGGGTTAGTATCTTGTCAACGAGAAATTAAGAAATAAAATTGCAGAAACAAGATTTGTGTTGCTGCTCCCTTGTGTAATCTTCTTGTAGAATGCGCAATAATAAATTTTAGAACTGAGTAGGATGCGGAGCTGGATTCTGCAGGAATAACACGTAGGTACAGTTTTAAACTTTAATCATGGATTACCCCGTAATGATATGTTTGACTGGTGAATCGCTACCTTCGTCAGCATTCACTTTCAAATCACGTTCACTTTCATCTTCACACTAATTAGATTAACTTTTGTAAATCGGTTCACATTTCAGTACACAAAATAAGTTTCTAACCGTCCAAAGCACAGCTGTAACCTACAGTTTCTCCTCAGTCGGGAGCAAACAGGTAGTATTCATGACACTGCCACAGCGGAACAACAAAATACCCCTATTCTCTTGGTGCATCAAGATATCCTTGTTGTACTGATCCCATTGATTTCTGCAATGAATCGTGATACATCCCCTGGCTTGAAAATGTTGTTACTTGCTTCTCTTTCCCATTCTAAAATCTTCACCTCTTGAGACTTCTCTTCATCGTCGAATTTCAGAATGAGACCTCTTCTCGAAATCTTGAAGTTCTATTGCAACAATGCTGATGCAATAGTTTTCTAGAAGGTTCGATGTTCTGCTCGTCTTCACATGGTTATTCTGTGTCCACCACCCCAGTACAATTTTAAACATTCATGGTGGTGTCTGATTGTACTATATCGTGTCTCCCAACCACTTTCGCGCAATGACGCTCTGAGCGTGTTTTTTAGGGAACTAGTTTGAACCTGGGACCTGTTGCTGGTAAGGAGACGCCAGACCACACATGACATGTAGAATTCAGAAGAGTTCAGTGAGACTAGCGATGATATAACCAAATACTAAATGGTCTCAGCGTCAGCTCCACTGCACTCCCTGTAAAAGAATCTTAATTCTAACTAAATATAGTGGAAAGGGTTCAAGGCTTTCCTATTTTTAGTTAGCTGGTAAAATAACGTCGAAAAAGCAGTTAAGTTTACCATTGGAAATTTATTCTAATCACAAAACATCGTTTATAAATTGCACTATTGATAAAAGGAAATGTTTTAATACAGTATGGTAAAAACCAACAGCGTTCAACAAAAATGTGAAGGAATATTCCCTAAATGGGTTTCCAAGTTCTACAATCGATCGAAGGATGACCTATGCCATATCACATCTATAATCTAGGTTTAAATTAAGTTTCACAAAAGATAAAACTATCAAAATGGTCTACAGTGACCCTCAATTATCTTTAATTACTTATTTAACTTGTCGTAAATTACAGTGGCTGATGTGGCTTCTCAATAACTATAAAATACAAAAATCATCGCGTTTTAGATCTGTTCTTCAAGTGGCAAATGTGAACACCATGAGTTTTAATTAACGATCACCATTAGTTTTACGGAAAAAAGGGGTGTAACAGATGAGACTTCTGCAGTTCTGAGTGAAGCCTTATGCGCTCAAAAATGCGGCATCGCGTGCGTTCATTACCTTGTCGGTGTCTAAGCAGCGTCAGGGCGGCAGCGGCCGGCGCAGCAGCCATCCAGCCCGCCGTCTCGGAACTCACACCCTCTTCTCCTTACTACAATTTACCGAAGTTAGTTTAAAAAAGCTATCTGGCTGTGTTTTCATCTGACCAATCAGGGTCTCAATGTTAACCTTAAGCTCCACCTACAAAATTCTGTCTATCCAATGGGAAACGTTATACTTTTCGTCGTTGGGCAATGTTTTTAAAGTTTGCAACGTAACAGAGACGCTAAAAAGTCTCACGCTAAAACCTGCAGCTAGTGTGGTCCTTTTAGCGTTATCGTAAGATCTATACTGCTCTTCTGGAGGGCTCTATCTTTTAACATGGGCTGGGGAGTGATCCTAATGTAACAGACACGCGAAAAAGTCTGACGCTAAAACGTGCGGGTTGTATAGTTGTACAGGTAGGCTCGTGGCGTGGGTGCCCAGCCCCTACCTTATCTAGCTTAACACGGTTCTACTCTCGGCTTCTGTCCTCGTTTCTCCCCTCGGAACTGCGTCTGCCTCACGGTGGGAAGGTACGACATGCATTTAGGCATTCTTGTGTTAGTCTGTGGTATTCCATTTTCTCACTCGTTACTCGTATTACTTTGGTTAATTTAATGTCACGATTTATTCGGAGCTATGTGACATACTACTGGATTTGCTTATCATGTCAGGGTTTTCATGTAAGGTGTTGGATTTGCCTGACACCTTACACAATACTGCTATGATCTTCTTAATCTCCTCAGATATCTAGCACAAAGAAAATTTCCAGAATGAGATTTTCACTCTGCAGCGGAGTGTGCGCTGATATGAAACTTCCTGACAGATTAAAACTGTGTGCCCGACAGTGACTAACACTATTTTCACACCTGTCTGTCTATACACATCCAAATCCTGGCCTAGACTCCCTGCACTTCAGTATTTCGAAGTCTCTTCACTACATTCCATCATCCTCTTGTTGTTATGAAGAAAACACCTTCTTCCTATAAAATATAACTGATTTTTCTTAGTAACTGTAAGACAAGCTCTTTCAGTCCATCTTTACACTTCTGGGTTCTGACTTAGACTAAACATATTCATTTATCCTTCCCTTTCTGCAAAATTTCACAAAGGTAATATTTCCTGTTAGACCAAAGAATTTTTATGTTACACTGGAATTAATTAAAAACACAGTTACAAATAATAAAACAAATTAGTATAATATATTACCTTTCAATTATAAATAAACAAAAGGAATTAAAAATGAATGACTAATTAATATACACTCCTGGAAATTGAAATAAGAACACCGTGAATTCATTGTCCCAGGAAGGGGAAACTTTATTGACACATTCCTGGGGTCAGATACATCACATTATCACACTGACAGAACCACAGGCACATAGACACAGGCAACAGAGCATGCACAATGTCGGCACTAGTACAGTGTATATCCACCTTTCGCAGCAATGCAGGCTGCTATTCTCCCATGGAGACGATCGTAGAGATGCTGGATGTAGTCCTGTGGAACGGCTTGCCATGTCATTTCCACCTGGCGCCTCAGTTGGACCAGCGTTCGTGCTGGACGTGCAGACCGCCTGAGACGTCGCTTCATCCAGTCCCAAACATGCTCATTGGGGTCAGAACCGGAGATCTTGCTGGCCAGGGTAGTTGACTTACACCTTCTAGAGCACGTTGGGTGGCACGGGATACATGCGGTCGTGCATTGTCCTGTTGGAACAGCAAGTTCCCTTGCCGGTCTAGGAATGGTAGAACGATGGGTTCGATGACGGTTTGGATGTACTGTGCACTATTCAGTGTCCCCTCGACGGTCACCAGAGGTGTACGGCTAGTGTAGGAGATCGCTCCCCACACCATGATGCCGGGTGTTGGCCCTGTGTACCTCGGTCGTATGCAGTCCTGATTGTGGCGCTCACCTGCACGGCGCCAAACACGCATACGACCATCATTGGCACCAAGGCAGAAGCGACTCTCATCGCCGAAGACGACACGTCTCCATTCGTCCCTCCATTCACGCCAGTCGCGACACCACTGGAGGCGGGCTGCACGATGTTGGGGCGTGAGCGGAAGACGGCCTAACGGTGTGCGGGACCGTAGCCCAGCCTCATGGAGACGGTTGCAAATGGTCCTCGCCGATACCCCAGGAGCAACAGTGTCCCTAATTTGCTGGGAAGTGGCGGTGTGGTCCCCTACGGCACTGCGTAGGATCCTACGGTCTTGGCGTGCATCCGTGCGTCGCTGCGGTCCGGTCCCAGGTCGACGGGCACGTGCACCTTCCGCCGACCACTGGCGACAACATCGATGTACTGTGGAGACCTCACGCCCCACGTGTTGAGCAATTCGGCGGTACGTCCACCTGGCCTCCCGCATGCCCACTGTACGCCCTCGCTCAAAGTCCGTCAACTGCACATACGGTTCACGTCCACGCTGTCGCGGCATGCTACCAGTGTTAAAGACTGCGATGGAGCTCCGTATGCCACGGCAAACTGGCTGACACTGACGGCGGCGGTGCACAAATGCTGCGCAGCTAGCGCCATTCGACGGCCAACACCGCGGTTCCTGGTGTGACCGCTGTGTTGTGCGTGTGATCATTGCTTTTACAGCCCTCTCGCAGTGTCCGGAGCAAGTATGGTGGGTCTGACACACCGGTGTCAATGTGTTCTTTTTTCCATTTCCAGGAGTGTATCTATCAAACATTTTAGCCAAACAATAAAATGGTGTAACATTGTCTTGTGATAAAGGAAGTGCTGAAAATATGCCCATTACAATAACGTATTTGACAATTAAGAAGCCACACAAAAATATATCTTTTTTATCAGATCTTCTGTATTTCTTGTTGGTGCACATACTGATGTCATTAAAACTTGCCACAAAATATTTTACCTGTCTATACACATAATTACTATATAAATATTGTATAATATCTATTTATATAATTTTGCAATTGTGGGATGCTGCTGAGAGTGTTTTTTGTTTTGTTTTGTTATAGAAAATGAGTTAGAAGATGTAAATGATGTGTACTCTTTTCTATAAAGATTTATCTTTCCTACCAAAAATAAAAGTGAAATTTCATATAATTTTCGTATCTGAATGCTTGTACAAAATAAGATACCCAGTAATGATTACCCAAAGGTCTACTTTTTCGTTCTAAGGATTCAAACTGTGTACTGATCATTGAACATTTGGCTTGTAAATACAGTTGAATGATGTTAGAAGTTAACGACAATGCTCAAATTTCATATATGTATATTTAAAAATTTCCTAGGACTTGAGTTTCATAGAGACATACATCTTATGCCTTGTGCTAAAAAATTTATGATACTGTCTAGCCTATTTAAATAAGATTTTTTTCCTGCACTGCTGTGCATGCTATAGTTCTGTGCATAAGTACAGGTATACATGTCCAGCGTACTTGCAGTAATATTTTGGCGGGTAAATAATAGTGATTTGCTTAATATAATGTATTGCAATGTCTTATTTCAGAATATCACAGTGGATAAGCAATTATCATTTGTCTAATATAGTGTACGATAGTTAGTTATTTTAAAATAACGCAGTATATATGACAATTCCTTTTTGGTTACACCGTTGTAGCACCGGATTCACAATCATATATTTTGTTCCGTTTTGGAGACAATGAGTTTTCTATGCTTTCAGTCCAATATTTGTTCTTTGCCTATCACAACAGCCTACACTGTCTGTGACAATCTACAAATAAAGTCTGAAAGATTGCTATGATTATATATTTCTTCGTTTACAAATAATGTAACATCAACAACGTTGTCGCACATTTACCCAAAATCAGCAGTTTTCGGAAGTACACCTATGTGATCTCAAGGAAAGAAATATAAATTCGTTTAATATTTCTGACTCCCCTGCGAATCCGTCCGGAGTCTTGTCCCCATGTCAATTTGCTGTTCTCTGGTAATGAACAGCATCTGATTTTGGACAGTTCACTAACGCCTTGTAATGTGGAGGAATAATTTATCTGCACTCTGAAACACTAAAACTAGCTTGTAATCTTACTGGTGTACGATCCTCTCGTTAGGGAGGAGCGAGGGGGAGGGAGAGGAAAGAGCCTCCACCTGGTGTGTGTGTCTGTGAGGAAACTGACTCCAATTTCAATCTCATTCTTTGCTGTGGAAGGCTATCTAATTCGTCCTTACTTGCAGGCTGGTTTCAAACTGATTAATAACAACCCAAGGGGATGGACAGGAGTTATAACATACAAAGAAGAAGGTTATAATTTAAAAGACCATATATTGGAAATTAGGATGTTACACGTTGTCGACAACAACCTTCACATCGTACTGATACACCACAGAATTATTCACAGCAGAAAATGGAATGCAGAACACTGATAAATACTCAGAGTGAGTCATCACTAAAAAGTTGCTACGAAGGAGGTAGTAACGAAGTGGTGGACAACGTGCCGTTACACTAGAGGCAAATTCTACTTTCGCGCCGACGATACAGTGAGGTAGTCATTTCGAAATACATCAGAAAGATCACAGGGATAACTGAACACATGACACGAGAGAGAACGATAATGGTGAAGAGGGAAGGAGGGAGGGGAAGAGGTGGTTGGGATGTCTTCTTACCACATGGCGATACCGACGGTACTTTACAACATCCATCTGGGCAAGGTAGTTGCTCTAGTCGCATTAAATCGACGCATATTACTGTCAAAGTCATTTCGTGTCTCTGTACAATATAATGCATAGCAAAACTACGAGACTCTAGGTAGAAAGTGGCAAAATCTGAATACGAAAGTCTTTGGTACGTTCCATGGGAACCATCTAACTACCACTGTTGCTGTCAGAAGAAAAAGTAGAGTTATGCTTGCCATGATCGGGAATTTCACGAGCTCGGAGTGATTGTTCAGCAGTAAGCCTCCGATATAAAAAACCTGTTCTCCTGTTAATCGCTGTTGAGTACCTACAACCAACCCTTATGTGTGCTGGAGTTAAGGTCTGGGGTGTGATTACATAAGATAGCAGGAGCACTTCGTAGTTATCCCACGCAACATGAATGCAAAATTGTACGTCTGTCTGCTGTTGCCACTCGTGAACAGAATTCCAGGGGTCATTTTCCGACGTTAACCCACATAATGCTCTTGTAATTTTACATGAACTACAGTGTCGACATGTTGCCCTCGCATGCTCCATCACCAGGTCTGTCTCCAATAGAGCACACAACGGACATCATCCGCTAACAATTGCAGCGTCATCCGCAACCAGCATTAACCGTCCCTGTATTGACCGACCAAGCGTAACAGGCACGTCCACCAAACTGACAACCGCCACCTGTATGGCACAATGCATGCACGTTTGGATGCTAGCATTCAACATTCTGGCGGTTACACAGGTTATTAATGTGCCAGCATTTGAAGTTTGCAATGGATTATCTCGCGCCTACATTAATCTCTGATCTTGCAATGTTGATCACTTAAATATGTTACCTAGACAAATGTATTCCAGAAATTTCATTACTCTACAATAATTATTTTTCGGTGCTGAAATATTTTTCCATCAATGTAGAAGGAAGATAACTGGTTTGTTCCTCAGAGGTTTTCCATCCTACCTTGTCGCATACGGACACCAATGCGAACGTTCCTCATATGAAAGCGCCTCTTTGAAGAATGAATGGCCGTTCAAATTTTTGGTGTATTCTGACGATTGTTGCAACTTTGTCGTAAAGTTACTCATATCACAATGATCTTCTCAGAGATCAGTTTACTTAAGAAATCTGGCTATCATTGTCTACTTTCTTTCAATATATTCCTAGAGGGGTCAATCTGATTATAAATCGAAATAAAATTAAAATTTCTGGTCCACTAGCGCATTAATCTCAAAGACAGAATCATATTCTTTAGAAATATGAATATTATTTTAATTTATTGGGGTTCCTGTTGAAAACTTCCTTTTAATTTTATTTTATTTCAACTAACTGAGTTCGTAACTGCTAAGACTTCACTTAAAATGCCTTGAATGTATTCACCTTTTTAATAAAAAAATATTGACCTGTGAAAGAAAAGTAACACGATCTGACTGCTGTTTGTTTGATATACTCAGAAGTAGGAAAGACTCTAATGGTGCAACGAGTAATTTATGGGGAGCTTGAACATTTATTTAAGTGAATGCAACTTTACGATCAACACACTCTAGTCTGCTGACAGGGTCTGCAGATATATCTGTACCCTTTCTTGTTGAGAGGATACGTGCAATGAGTATTTAAGACCTCACTTTGTAAGACCTAACACCTATTCATAGTGGATTAGTTCACTATGAATAGGTGTTAGGTCATACAATGTGAGGTTTTAAATACTCATTGCACGTATCCTAAACTCGGTCCGAACAGACTTCGGGAGCCCCAGTAGTACTGACCCACTGCCGTGTCATCCTCAGTCGATGGACGTCACAGGATGCGGATATGGAGGGGTATGTGGTCAGCACACCGCTCTCCCAGCCGTTATCAGTTTTCGTGACCGGAGTCGCTACTTCTCAATCAAGTAGCTCTTGAATTGGCCTTACAAGGGCTGAGTGAAAGCTACTTACCAACAGCGCTCGGCAGACCTGGACGGTTGTCCATCAGAGTGCCAGCCAAGCCCTGTGATTTGACTGGAACTGGGGTTACCACTGCGGTAAGACCGTTGGCATTGACAATGAACATGAAGTACAATAACCACTCCCCACACAAATAGGACCAACAGAATTTCTCGAAGTCCTCAGCAACATAAAACTACTTTACATTTACTTACCGGCAAAGAATTTAAGAATATTTCTGCTGGTAGTAGCTTATCTGAAAAACGATTCTTCTGAAGGCTGAACTGTCTAGTGAATTGTGCTCGGATGAACAGTTGGTTTAAGAATAAAATACTTGAGCACATGGGAACACTCAGGGGAAACATGTTAATTTTATGAAATAGCTCTGGATCATAACAATTAAAGAAAAGAAACAACGGAATTTAACGTTAGTTAAAAAGAAATTTGAAAACCCGGGGAACAAAATGTAACGTCAATGCATGGAAATTTGTGGTAAGTTCCTATGGGACCAAACTGCTGAGGTCATCGGTCCCTAGGCTTACACACTACTTAATCTAACTTAAACTAACTTACGCTAAGGGCAACACGTATACCCATGCTCGAGGGAGGACTCGAACCTTCGACGGGGGCAGCCGCGCGAACCGTGGCAAGACGCCCTCTACCACGCGGCTACCCACGCGACGCCAATGCATACGTGTAAGCCATGATCTCTACATAAACTCCTGCAAGTTCTAGTATAAAACAATGGTAATCTAAATGAACATTAAAGTCATCGAGATAGTGTAGGCAGCATCCCTGTAATGCACCTAGTCCCAACACTCCCAGAAACACAAGTGCGTTTTGCCCGCCCGTTTACTTGGTTACGCTGCAGAAGCTCTGCCGCGCTATATAGCTGTACTTTCGCTGTGCAGCCAAAGGCTCTGGCATTCGTTACAGACGAAGCCCATGCATAGTTTGTGTCTTTGCATCTCGCCTACGACTAATGTCATGCGTGAAGATAAATGATTTGAATGGCTCTTCTAATGGACGGATTTATCTGACTTGTTAATTGACTTCGCGAGCCTTCGTGTATAAATCTCGACACCTGGTGATCTAGGTTTTAGCTGAAGCGCCACAGCCTGAATTAACAGTTAAGTCTTTCGCCTGTGGGATGCACTCCTTTCAGAAACAACGTTTGAGAATATTATTCAATTATTTTGCCTGTTGGTACTGAGAAACCCTTACACGTTGAGGTATCACATTTTGTGGTAGAGTGGAAAACTGTGTACTATGGATGGTACATTGTTAACTGCGTGGGAGTAACCTTGTGACTACCAAATTCTTGCCTGTCACAACCACACAGTTAATGGCAGGCTTCATTTCGCTGTTCTAGTGGTCTCCTATAAAAGTAGTTTGTTTGTAAAGCGATTCCCTTGCTGTTGTGGATCATGTTAATAACTCAAAGGTACTTACCCATTGCAGAAAAGGCCAGTGTCAACTCGTGTAAAATTATGCCAGTCTGTTAAAATATCACAAAAAACAAACAGAAGATATCACAAAAACAATCAGAAGACAAATTCACAGAAAATATATACAGTATTACCAACTCATTGACTAAAAATGAAGTCTATACGTTTTCTGCTGAAGAATTTATCTATAACTCCGCAGCTGAAACCCTTAACATTGTTTACCACATTATTCTCAATGGGGAGCATTGCAAGGGCATTAAGTCTTTGCTCCGACACTTGGGCTGTTGCAATGGTCTCTTATAAAGATAGTTTGTTACTGTTGTGGATCATATTAGCAAGGCAAAAGTACTTATCCACCTGGTAGAAGGCTCTCTCAAAAAATTCTCAATATCCATGTGGAAATAACACCCGCAAGAAACCACAGAATCCCATTTCATACTGAAATGGCGAGCCTCAGACGACAGGTGAGGGCGAGGGCGGAAGTGGCGAAGAAGGGCCGTGAACAATTCACACTGAAGGGGCGCTGTCACAGGGACGCAGAACGATCGTGTTGCGAATGGATCAGAGAACGTCGTCTTCATCAGACGAAGTTGGCGATGCACTGGGTCTTCTGCAACTCGTAAATTTTCAGCAGCGGGCAAAATATTGGTTACATTCATCACAGTTGAATGGGAAGAAACGTGGCATATTCGACGTAATGAAAGAACTGAACATGTACCCCAATATTTTCAGGTGGACGTTCCTTCAGCAGGGTTCGAGCAGGCACACTGGGGTACGTGTTTACTACTTATTGGGAGCTCACACGTTAGGTGCGTTATGGATCCGCTTAGGCGGATAGCGTCCAGGGCTGGAAAGAAAGCCAATGTGCACTCGCTATTTTTGCCGGCGGGCCTCATCCGATATCTCAAGGCGGCCTTGTATGCGTCTATTGCGCGTGCAGGGTGGTTCAAATGGCTCTGAGCACTATGCGACTTAGCTTCTGAGGTCACCAGTCGCCTAGAACTTAGAACTAATTAAACCTAACTAACGTAAGGACATCACACACATCCATGCCCAAGGCAGGATTCGAAGCTGCGACCGTAGCGGTCGCTCGGTTCCAGACTGTAGCGCCTAGAACCGCACGGCCACTCCGGCCGGCCGTGCAGGGTACAGTCGTTTACAGGTTGTGACCCAAGTCGGCACCACCGACGTCGTCACGTCGGTTGTGAGGCCATCCACAGTACATACAGGCGGCTGACGAAGGTTGCGGGCCTCGTGTTGGAGGCGACTTCAACGTGTCTAGAGATTCATTGTGGAGGATACAGACAGGCAGTCATGCGAAATACACATGAACACGTTTTCTGGAAGTGCTAGCAGCTCACACGTAATGGAAGTATCTTAGATCTTGTAGCTACAAATAGGCCAGACTTATCAACAATGTCAGTACAGAAACGGGGATTAGCGATCATGTTATAATAGCGACTATGATTACGAAAGTTAATAAACGAGCCAAGAAGGCTACGAGAGTGTTTCTGCTAGTAGGGCAGATAAACAGTTATTAGTATCACACATAGAGAGAGAATTGGCACCACTTAGTTCCAGTAAGATGGACGTAGAGGAATTGTGGGTAAAATTTAAGCCGACTGTAAATCATGATCTGGAGAGTTACACTATGTAATCAAAAGTAACCGGACATGCCCCAGAAACACACGATTCTCATATTAGGTGCACTGTGCTGCCACATACTGCCAGGTACTCCGTATCAGCGAACTCAGTAGTCATTAGACATCGCGAGAGAGCAGAATGGAGCGCTCCGCGGAACTTAGGGAGTTCGAACTTGGACAGGTGATTCGGTGTCACCAGTGTCATACGTCTGTACGCGAGATTTCCGTACTCGTAAACATCCTTAGGTCCACTGTTTCCGATGTGATAGTGAAGTGGGAACGTTAAGGGACACGTACAGCACAAAAGCGTACAGGTCGACCTCGTCTGTTGATGAGGGTCGTGGAGTGTAAGAGGCAGACATCTATCCACACCGTCACACAGGAATTCCAAACTGCATCAGGATCCACTGGAAGTACTATGACAGTTAGGCGGGAGGTAAGAAAACTGGATTTCATGGTCGAGCGGCCGCTCGTAAGCGACACATCACGCCGGTAAATGACAAACGACGCCTCGCTTGGTGTAAGGAGGGTAAACATTGGATGATTGAACTGTGGAAAAACGTTGTGTGGAGTGACGAATCACGGTGCACAATGTGGCGACCGGGTGGCATGGTGTGCGTATGGCGAATGCCCGGTGAACGTCATCTGCCAGCGTGTGTAGTGCCAACAGTAAAATTCGGAGGCGATGGTGTTATGGTTTGGTCATTTTTTTCCTGGAGGGGCTTGCACCCCTTGTTGTTTTGCGTGGCACTATCACAGCACAGGCCTACATTAATGTTTTAAGCACCGTCTTGCTTCCCACTGTTGAAGAGGAATTCGGGGATGGCGATTGCATCGTTCAATACGATCTTGCACCTGTTCATAATGCATGGCCTGTGGCGGAGTGGTTGCACGACAATAACATCCCTGTAATGAACTGGCCGGACTTGGTGGCCGAGCGGTTCTAGGCGCTACACTCTGGAGCCGCGCGAACGCTTCGGTCGCAGGTTCGAATCCTGCCTCGGGCATGGATGTGTGTGATGTCCTTAGGTTAGTGAGGTTTAAGTAGTTGTAAGTTCTAGGGGACTGATGACCTCAGAAGTTAAGTCCCATAGTGGTCAGAGCCATTTGAATCATTTTTTGTAATGATCTGGTCTTCACAGAGTCCTGACCTGAATCATATAGAACATCTTTGTGTGTTTTTGGAACGCCGACTTTGTGCCGGGCCTCACCGACCGACATCGATACCTCTCCTCAGTGCAGCACTCCGTGAAGGATGGGCTGCAATTCCCCAAGTCACCTTTCAGCACCTGATTGAACGTATGTCTGCGAGAGTGGAAGCTGTCATCAAGGCTAAGGGTTTGCCAACGCCATATCAAATTCCAGCGTTATCTATGGAGGGTGCCACGAACTTGTAAGTCAATTTCAGCCAGGTGTCCGTATACTTTTGTTCACATATTGCATGTGCCTAGTAAGTGGATAAATGCTGGAAAAGACCCACCATGGTTTAATAACGAAATTCGGAGGATGTTGAGGAAGCAGAGGCTGTTGCACTCTCGGTTCAAAAGAGAAAGCACAAATCACGACAAGCAAAGGTTAGTAGAGATTCGTGCGTCTTTGAAAAGATCTATACACGAAGCGTACAACAGCTACCACCGTAAAACTTGGCGAAGAACCCGAGAAAATTATGCTCCTGTGTAAAATCGCTAAGCGGGTCTAAGGCTTCCTTTCAGTCCTTCGTTGACCAGTCTGATGTGGCAGTTGAAGATAGCAACACGAAGGTAGAAGTTCTAAATTTCACATTCAAGAAATCGTTCACACAAGAGAATAGTATAAACATACCGTCATTTTACCATCGGACAGACTCCCGTATGGACGACATAGTAATAAGCATCTCAGGCGTGGAGAAACAACTGAAATATTTGAAAGCAAATAAATCACCAGGTATGGATGAAATCCTAATTCGGTTTTACAAAGAGTGCTCTATGGCATTGGCCGCTTACCTAGCATGCATTTATCGTGAATCTCTCACCCATCACAAAGCCCGAAGTGACTGGAAAAAAGCGCAAGTCACTCCAGGACATAAAAAGGGTAAAAGAACGGACCCACAAAATTACAGAACAATATCCCTAACTTCCGTTTGCTGCAGAATCCTTGAACATATTCTCAGTTCGAATATAATAAACTGTCTTGAGATTGAGTAGCTAATGTCCATGAATCAGCTTGGTTTTAGAAAGCATCGGTCTTGGGTAACTCATCTTGCCCTTTTCTCACATTATGTACTGCGAACTATGGATGAAGGGCAACAGGAAGATTCCACAGTTCTAGATTTTTGAAAAACATTTGACGCTATGCCCCACTGCAGGCTACTAATGAAGGTACGGGCATATGGAATAAGTTCACAGATATGCGAGAGGTTCGAAGACTTCTTAAGTAATAGAACCCAGTATGTTGACCTCGATGGCAAATATTCATCAGGGACAAGGTTATCATCGGGAATGACCCAGGGAAGTGTAATAGAACCGCTGTTGTTCTCTATATACATAAATGATTCGACGGACAGGATGAGCAGCAATCTTCGGTTGTTTGCTGATGATGCTGTAGTGTATGGTAAGGTGCTGAAGTTGGTGTGATGAATGGCAGCTAGCTCTAAATGTGGAAAAATGTAAGTTAATGCGAATGAGTAGGATGAAAAAACCTGTAATGTTCGGTTACAGTATTACTATGCCCTCTTGACGCTTTCTAGTCACATAAACATCTGGGCGTAACGTTGCAAAGCGATATGAAATCGAACGATCTTGTGAGACCTATGGCAGGGAATGCGAATGGCTGACCTCGGTTTATCGGGAGAATTTTGGGAAAGAATGGTTCACCTATAGGGGAGACTGCATATAGGACGCTGGAGCGACCTATTCCTGAGTACTGCTCGAGTGTCTGGGATCCGTACCAGGTCAGGTTGAAAGAACACATCTGAGCAATTCAGAGGCGGGCTGCTAGATTTTTCACCGGTAGGTTCGAATAGTACGTGTTACGGACGTGCTTCGCGAACTAAACGAGAATCGATAGAGGGAAGGCGACATTCATTTCGAGATACGCTGTCGAGGGAAACGGCATTTGAAGGAGACTGCTCAACGATTCTACTGCGCCAACATACATTGCGCTTAAGGACTACGAAGATAAGATTGGAGAAATTAGGGCTCATACGGAGGCATATAGATAGTCTTTCTCTCTCTCTGTTTGCGAGTGGAACAGGAAAGGAAATGACTAGTAGTAGTGCAGGTATCCTCCGCCACGCACCGTTCGCTGGCTTGCTAAGTATCTATGTAGATGTAGTTTCCAGAATTTTGACAGAATATGTCCAAAGTGTTTCTGTCTTGTGTTAGATAAAGCGAAGGACAGCATTCAGAGAAAAGGAAGAAAACTGGAAGGTCTGAAGACACAAAGGGTTCTAGGCGCTTCAGCCTGGAACCGCGAGACCGCAACGGTCGCAGGTTCGAATCCTGCCTCGGGCATGGATGTGTGTGATGTCCTTTGGTTAGTTAGGTTTAAGTAGTTCTAAGTCGTAGGGGCCTGTTAACCTCAGATGTTAAGTCCTAAAGTGCTCAGAGCCATTAGAACCTTTTTTTTTTTTTTTTTTTTTTTGAAGACACAAAGGAATTAATGACATTTGCTGCCAGTGGGCACAGATTTAAATCAGTGGGGAAAGTGCTTACTAAAGCTGCGTCATCCAGCACAGTGGTCTTTGTACTGCACGAACGTGTCTGGAAGAACAGACACCACACATATAATTAAATGTCCATAGATCACTTCATTGTGGTTGCACACCACGCTTAATCTCTTATGGGAACCGGCGAAATATCGCGAGGATAATGGGCAACGAGCACTACATCTGTAGTGTGTGAATGAACTGAGAATTTGTGGCTGACGGAAGGTGTGCTACAGTTGTCCATGCAGATGCAAAGACCTCTGTGTCTGGATGGCGCAGTGGTCAACGCATCTGGTTCGTAAGCATTTCCGAAAGAACAGACACAACATAAACAATTAAGGCAAGGACGACCATTGACCACATCACTGCGGATGCACACCAAGCTCTAAATCTTACAGGAAACAGCGAAATGCCGTGAGTCATGAGGTTAATTAGCAAGGGGCTCTGTGTCAGTAGTGTGTGGATAAGCTGAGAATTTGCGTCCAATGGGAGACGCGCTAGGGTATTCCACACAGTTGCGATGACCACAATGTCCAGATGGAGCAGTGGTCAGCGCATGTGCCTGGTAAGCACGAGACCTGGGTCCAAATCACGGACTGAAACAAATTTTCAACTTTCCCCATTAATTTAAATTAATGTCCACTGGCAGCTAATGTCATCAACTCTCTTGTGTTTTGATTCATAGTGGCTGCAGGATCAAAACGGTCTATTCTTTTGAACATGTCTGAATGAACAACCACCACATATTTGGAATGTTTCAATCATAATTCCTATTTGTCATGTTTTTCATTTGAGCGTAAGTCTAAATATTGCTGATTTTATGAGGGATGTTTGAAATATTACGACACTTTTCCAAAATCAGATGATCAGTGAATATTTCACTGCTTTATATCAGAAATTCCTTGTTACAGAGCATAAACAAGATGTCCTTTCACGCCGACGACTGGAATCAAGTCATTGCCAAAGCCGAGGACAACGTATTCCTACTGCACTAGGAGAAGAATAAGGCATAACATCCGGCAACCGAGGATTTGTCAGAGCAGTGCAAGGAAACCGAGGGGTACTGGAAAAAACCTGTCGCTAGATAACAGTTAAGTTTTCCCTATCTTGTATGATAAACATCTGTCAGTAAGAAGTGCCCTGAAGAAATCCATACTTGACATGTGGCAGTAAATCTCAGCTGAAAAACGGAATTTCCGCGAAGAAGTACCAAGTGAATAGCCCATTTTCATGTCTATCTGGCAAAACCCGTTGATTGAGGAAAGCTCTACACGTTTAGTGTAATTGCAACAGGAATAATATTAAATTTTTCCGTAGCTTCCGCTGCAGCTGGTGCAGATTTGTATTGCAGTAAACATTATGAGTTTTGACCTGTGTTTTTGTTTTTACATAAGCTTTCTATTTTCGAAAAAAATAACACAGAAAAATGGTGTGTTCCATCAGCATAGCATTGTAACAGAATAGGATGATCATTGATCGTCCAGGAAAATAAAAAATAGTGCTATTTTTCCAAAGATAGAGTAAGTAATCATGTAATGACGATTACAGAACTGTACAAATTGGCATTTTACGTCATATACACTGTCTGCATCAAGAAAGCCCAAATAGGTTTTGATAACGAAGATAAACAAATAGGTTCGCATAAAACAGGTAGAACACAGTATACTTTACTTCATTACTTGCTCTAAAATATCCAATTTGTTCAGAAATATGTAAACGAAAACAGTTATTGAATGTTTCATGAAGGAAACTTTTGTGTAGACAAGAAAAATTGATGTACACTACCGCTCACTAATTTCAGTACACCCAGGTATTTCGGACTTACACACAAATAAAACGTTCTTTCTCACAAAATGTAATTATATTAACTTCCACATATTTAATACAATCACAGTCATTATATTTTACTTACGTCAAAAGTATCCTCCTTTGGATTTAATTACTGCCTTACAAACTCGAGGCATACAGTCAATCAGTGTTTGAAGGTATCGTGAATCTATACGATTCCACATATCCTTAGCAATATTCCAGAGATGTTCCTTGCTGGATATATTAACTTCCCTGATACGTCTGTCCACATCAGACCATTTGAATGGGATTACAATTGGGACTTTGGTACGACCATACCATATGATTCAGTACTTTCTGTTTTTTCCTTTGATGCAAAGTAGTTAGTTTAGTATGGCGAACGATGTTTTGGGTCATTATCCTGTTGTAAGGTGAACCCTTTAACTATTAAGCGCAATCCACTCAGTATTACATGATACTGACGTACGCGGTGGTACTGCTTATGATCCATATATCCCTCTATTTTCACAATGTCGCGAAATCGATCTCCGTTTAAACATCCCCAAACTGTAACAGAACCTCCATCAAGTTTAACTGTAGGTAGAACACACTGCTGGGCTACTCTTTCCCTACCAATCGGCGAACAAATATTCTCCTGTGATGTTTAAAGTTTTCCCGGCGTACTGATTGTTCCATAAAAACACGGGAGAACTGCCGGATATCAGTAACTTCCTGCCACGATATTTCGGCGCAGAGTCTTCTGGCCATCTTCAGGTGAGTGCCACTGTAGTAGTACTGGTGAGTACGCGCTGAGCTCCGCTATTTAAAGCCTTCTGAGGTGACACTGCGCATGCGCGTGCGCGTTCATAACGGCTCCGTGCGCTGCGCCTCGCGCCCTCCACTGTGAAAGCCTGGCGTATCGGTGTCAGGTCGATTTCCATCTTTATGCAAATAACTACGTCGACTACGAAGTTTCTCTATAACAGGATTCCAAGCAGAGTTCAGCTGATAACCGCTATCTCGATTGATGAGAGTCTCGTTGTCAGACAATCTTATTTCCACAGATTCATTGGTAATGGAGCTCTCCCATGTTTTTATTGAACAATTCTCCTTCTGGTTCCAAAAACCAATTACGACGTTTTCTAGCCCATTCAGGTTTCCTCTATGTATTTATGGGCCTTATATGGTGTTTTCTGCAAACCGGCTTCAGTCACACTCTCTTTTTTAGTGTTGCAACAGTCCGCCCCTGGTAGCTGAGTGGTCAGCGCGACGGAATGTCATACCTAACGGCCGGGGTTCGAGTCCCGGCTGGGTCGGAGATTTTCTCCGCTCAGGGATTGGGCGTTCTGTTGTCCTTACCATCGTCATTGCATCCCCATCGACACGCAAGTCACAGAAGTGGCGTCAAATCGAAAGACTTGCATTAGGTTAACGGTCTACCCGACGGGAGGCCCTAGCAAACATGGCATTTCCACTGTTGCAACAGATATTATTGTCATCTTCATTTCTACCAATTCAGCACGAATCTGGAGCGCTGATTTGAATCTATTTCTCTTATTGGTAATTCTGATATATTTTCCATCACTTTTAGTTGTTTCATGAGGTCGTCCTGGTTGTGGTAAGTCCTTATTGCTACCTGTTGTCTTCTGGCCGTGAAGGGTGTATTGCACTTCCCGTATGGACACACTACACGTTTCGCAATTTGGCCAACAGATAAACCTGCTTGGCTAAGTGCTACAATTCCAGCACGTTTGTCTATGGATATCTCCACTCGTGGAGCCATACTAGCGATGTACACAGTTTAATGTCACGAAGGAACTGACGTGCAGGAACCACATTTTATGTATCGTAGCAATGCTTGACGTTAGCTGTGGACGTCATATCACTACAGGGAACAACACAGGTGCACCAAATGCGGCGTCCGGTGCAAATACACTCCTGGAAATGGAAAAAAGAACACATTGACACCGGTGTGTCAGACCCACCATACTTGCTCCGGACACTGCGAGAGGGCTGTACAAGCAATGATCACAAGCACGGCACAGCGGACACACCAGGAACCGCGGTGTTGGCCGTCGAATGGCGCTAGCTGCGCAGCATTTGTGCACCGCCGCCGTCAGTGTCAGCCAGTTTGCCGTGGCATACGGAGCTCCATTGCAGTCTTTAACACTGGTAGCATGCCGCGACAGTGTGGACGTGAACCGTATGTGCAGTTGACGGACTTTGAGCGAGGGCGTATAGTGGGCATGCGGGAGGCCGGGTGGACGTACCGCCGAATTGTTCAACATGTGGGGCGTGAGGTCTCCACAGTACATCGATGTTGTCGCCAGTGGTCGGCGAAAGGTGCACGTCCCGTCGACCTGGGACCGGACCGCAGCGACGCACGGATGCACGCCAAGACCGTAGGATCCTACGCAGTGCCGTAGGGGACCGCACCGCCACTTCCAAGCAAATTAGGGACACTGTTGCTCCTGGGGTATCGGCGAGGACCATTTGCAACCGTCTCCATGAAGCTGGGCTACGGTCCCGCACACCGTTATGCCGTCTTCCGCTCACGCCCCAACATCGTGCAGCCCGCCTCCAGTGGTGTCGCGACAGGCGTGAATGGAGGGACGAATGGAGACGTGTCGTCTTCAGCGATGAGAGTCGCTTCTGCCTTGGTGCCAATGATGGTCGTATGCGTGTTTGGCGCCGTGCAGGTGAGCGCCACAATCAGGACTGAATACGACCGAGGCACACAGGGCCAACACCCGGCATCATGGTGTGGGGAGCGATCTCCTACACTGGCCGTACACCTCTGGTGATCGTCGAGGGGACACTGAATAGTGCACGGTACATCCAAACCGTCATCGAACCCATCGTTCTACCATTCCTAGACCGGCAAGGGAACTTGCTGTTCCAAAAGGACAATGCACGTCCGCATGTATCCCGTGCCACCCAACGTGCTCTAGAAGGTGTAAGTCAACTACCCTGGCCAGCAAGATCTCCGGATCTGTCCCCCATTGAGCATGTTTGGGACTGGATGAAGCGTCGTCTCACGCGGTCTGCACGTCCAGCACGAACGCTGGTCCAACTGAGGCGCCAGGTGGAAATGGCATGGCAAGCCGTTCCACAGGACTACATCCAGCATCTGTACGATCGTCTCCATGGGAGAATAGCAGCCTGCATTGCTGCGAAAGGTGGATATACACTGTACTAGTGCCGACATTGTGCATGCTCTGTTGCCTGTGTCTATGTGCCTGTGGTTCTGTCAGTGTGATCATGTGATGTATCTGACCCCAGGAATGTGTCAATAAAGTTCCCCCTTCCTGGGACAATGAATTCACGGTGTTCTTATTTCAATTTCCAGGAGTGTAGGTAAACAAACATATGCGACAGGTACATAAACAGAATGAAATTTTCACTCTGTAGCAGAGTGTGTGTTGATTTGAAACTTCCTGGCAGATTAAAACATTGTGTCGGATTGAGACGCGAACTCGGGACCTTTGCCTTTAACAGGCAAGTGCCCTAACAACTTTTTTTTTTGTGGGGATCAAAGGATCAGGGAGAGGATGTAGTGGGTTTGTCGATGTTGTTTTATTTATTTATTTCTTTTTTTTAGAACATTATTATTTTTTTAAAATTTTCATTTTGTGTTGTATTTATCGATTTATTTTTGGTTCATTACAAAGAAAGATCCTACAACTGCTGTAGCCGAGCGTCTGAGTCGTCTTCTCGTCTGTTGGGAGGGCCCCCCCCCCCCTATTCCGTCCATAGAGGATCAATATGCTCCAGGATTCTTCTTCATTTTCAGCGTCTCATACCCGGAACGCCCCAGTGAGCAGGAGGATCCGCAAATAATGAACCTAAATAATTTGCGAAACAAGTTCTGTACTTCAGGTGGCGGCTGGAAGCTGCATGTGTCGTCATCAATAGGGACCAAAAGTCCAGTGTGCCTTTGGGAGCATCGCAAAATATGTAGTAAAGGGCCATGCCTTTTAGCCAGTTAACGGCGTTCGTCCTGTTTGATGGAAAGTATACTCCGCCGGGGCGCAATATGTCATCAGGGGAGATAAACTCCGGCAATTGCCGCAAGAGTAATGCCAGCATGCACTGCGTCAGTAGCCAGCAATCGCTGGTCACAGCACACATCAGACGGTGTGCATCCGTGTCAGCGACTGAGCATGTCGGACACAAGGGGTCGTCTGTCAGATGTATGGAATGTTGCCTCTGACGAGTAGCGAACTTCCCATTCACAACCACATACCACAATGAACGCACCGTCGTAGGTAGAAAAGGCGCTTGTACCGCTCGCCACACCGTGTTCCAGAGAACTTCAGGATGTCTGTGGGCGACCGTATTTACTGGTTGCTGATGTTGATAGAGGCGACAATAGTCTTTCGTGCTGTAAGTTCTGACCGTAAGTAGCTGAAGTCAATCAAGAAACCTCTGATGTTTGTGAGTGCCGGTGAAATGTGTCCTACAGAAACCGGGGGGATGCAGAGAGTGTGGTGCCACTTCCGCTATCAGGGTGCCCATCAGAGTGGCATGGGGAGAGGTCCATGTGCGACGCGTAGTGTTGAGATAAAGCGATCCTGCATGGTTATATACATGAATTAAACCGATACCACCCGGCCGCTGCGGCAGTGTCAGGGTGGCGTATCGGACTTTAAATACCTGACCGGCGCTTACGAAATGTCCATATGCTGCTTTAAATCTGTCGGCCATCGTAGCCGTCAAGGGAAGGATATGCGCAAAATAGTTCAGTTTTGAGACAAGATAGGTGTTGACATAACGTGTTCTGAGGAGCATTTCCAGGTGACGCAGTTTGTTGTCCTGTAGCAGAGCACGTGTCTGGTGTAGGAGCCGGCGGTACGTGGCCGCCGCTGTGCGGCGGACATTGCTATAGAATTGCACTCCTAAACACTTGAGTACGGGCACCTTGTCAAAGGGCACCGCCGCTGTGTTGGAAAGCCCCCCTCTGACATCCACGTATTTTGTCTTCTTCACGTTGATGACGCTCCCAGCGATCGCCCCATACTGGCGTAGCCACAGTAGCGCC
The DNA here is from genome assembly GCF_023897955.1 of Schistocerca gregaria. Classification (NCBI taxonomy): domain Eukaryota; kingdom Metazoa; phylum Arthropoda; class Insecta; order Orthoptera; family Acrididae; genus Schistocerca; species Schistocerca gregaria. The sequence continues at coordinate 663,434,482 of NC_064922.1, forward strand.
ATATGCATTTCATCCTCTGATCTGGCCAGGAACACCACGTCGTCGACGAATGCACCACAACGAAGGGTCACGTCCCACAAGGAGATACCAGTTAATCAATGCCATAGACCATGTAATACTGGTTCAAGTGCTGCTGCAAATAATATACCCGACAGGGAGCACCCTTGTCGCACTGACCGTCCAACAACAATGTGACCAGACTGATAACTGTTGACCATCATGCGGGAGCGCGCTCCGTGGAGCAGTCGAAGGACCACCTGTGCAGACTCCGGAGAGAGGCCCATGTGTTGCAAAACTGCGCGTAAGAAGCCGTGGGCGACGCGGTTGAATGCGTGTCAAAATCTAAGCCGAAAAAGCAATTACGTCGCGGTATGCTCCTAACGCCGTATGAATGTTGCTGACATCACCTAAACATGTCTGATCGATGTGGATGGGTTTCCCGATAGCGGTATGGAGCCGCGCGGAGGATACGGGCGAAGATCTTGTAGTCGTTGTTGAGGAGTGTGAGTGGGCGAAAGTCCTGCCACCTACAACCACCATTCGGTTTCGGTACTGGGATCAAGGTGCCTTCTGTGAATTCTGTGGGGACAGTGAAATCAGTGCGGAACAGGTATTGAAACATTTGGAGCCACTTGTCGCCCATAACGTCGTAAAAAGTGTGGTAGAATTCCAGGGGTAAACCAACTCAGCTACCCAAACACGAGTCGCGAGGCCTCCTCACAATCTTACTTCCGCCAGTACCTCATCTCCTACCTTCCAAACTTCAAAAAAGTTCTACGAATTAGCCAGCACGGTAGCTCAGCGTGTTCAGTCAGAGAGTTAGCTGCCCTTACGACGTCCGTGTTAGACCATATCTACATAGAACTAGATGTTATTTATTGGATGTACTGAAATTAATGAGTGGTAGTGTGTACAGCACGTAGCCAACTCTGCCGTTGCACCTGCGATTGTATATCTCTAGTTTTAAAATAAGAACATTGCAATATTAACTTAAAATAGGATTGTAGCTGACTTCATTAAGCACATGTGAACGAAAAATCTGAGCCACAAATCGGCATAGCTAACGCGGCCATAAAGCTGATTTTTATCACTTATTTACTCGAGAGTGGACAGGTTAACTGTACTTCGTACGCAGCAATCTATAAATTAAAGCCCACAAAACATTTACTGGCCAGCAACAACATTCTTCACCGCAAACCTTTCAAAATAAGTCCAACGGCTTACATATTTACGAAGTATCAAAATAACAGTGGGTAATAAGTGAAAATAACAGCAGTTCACAATCAAGCTATGTTGTCTGACTATAAGATGGCGAAAAGTTTGTTTTTACCGAATAGTTTCCTCAAAACTGAATGAGAAAGACTGCATAGCGGAGAACACGAGCTGACCGTAGAACACTGTGAAACGTCCCCTTAGAAAAATTATACAGGATTGTGCTTAAAATGACACACAATATTTTTAGCGCAACGCAATCTGACTTCCAAAAATCCCTATGAAAGAATGGCCCTGACTAACATTAACCTATACCTTTCACAAATCACTTACCTCACAAAAATCTTCGTTACTCAAGTTACTGCAATACAGCGAGCGCCACTAATGCCAGCTAAATAAAAGATTCAAACAACTGAGGGCACTAACTACTGATAGGCATAGTTAGCAAATGAAAGATTTTGATAGAGAACAAACAATGTATTTACCTTAATAGTCAAAATATATATAGCAGTTCATGACATCCAGTCTTACAAATTTCAAAACTCCTCCATCTCTCTCCCCACATCCACCACTGCTGGCGGCTCACCTCCAACTGCGCAACGCTATGCGCTGATAGCATCCAGCTGCTGCTACCCAACACTACAATGGCAGACAACAATGCAAACCAACCACTGACTGCACACAGCACAGCCAGTGATTTTCCTACAGAGCGCTATGTGGCGTTACCAATTAAAAAACCTATTCGGCCTACTTACAACTGTTTTTTAATCTTCTACGTGAAAAGTGAGAGTTTTGCTGAGATAGGTGAAGCTTTAAATCAGCCCGCGGTTTGACAATACAAATTAACGAAAACAACAGCGCACCAGCTGAAATTCTCCGCCACCCTTGGCTTCGGTTCGCCACTGGCGTCTAGAAATGAACGCGGCGCAGTCCACGCAGCGAAACATCCCCGACACGCCAGCTCTGTGTGCATTGCTGCGTTTGTTAAACATGAAGCAGGCTTGAAACAGCGCCAGCTCTCTCGCCAGATGTCCGCGCCACGCCACTTCCTCATGAACTGTGCCTGAGACCTGCTACATTCAAATGCGTTCGTAAGCTAGAGCTCTCTGTTCTGCCGAATGCGGGAAAATGTCAGAGCTAGGGACAAGTCAACTAGACAAAAAATTCAGTGGCTGAGTCAGATGTTCTGATACATCTTGAAGCGGATATTGTGTTTATGGGCCTTTACGATTACAACAGCACAATACTACTGAAACGTCCCCTTTGAACAATTATACACGAATGTGCTTAAACTGACACACAATAGTTTTTAGCACAACGCAATCTGACTTTCAAAAATCCCTTCAAAAGAATGGCCCTGACTAACAATAACCTATACCTTTCACAAATCACTTACCTCACAAAAATCTTCGTTACTCGAACTACTGCAATACAGCGAGCGCCACTACTGCCAGCTAAATAAAAGATTCAAACTACTGAAGGCACTAACTACTGACAGGCATAGTTAGCAAATGAAAGATTTTAATACAGAACAGACAATGTATTTACCTTAATAGTCAGTTCGTGACACCAATTCTTACAAATTTTAAAACTCCGCCATCTCTCTCCCCACGTCCACCACTGCTGGCGGCTCACCTACTACTGAGGAACGCTACGCGCTGTTAGCATCCAGCTGCCGCTGCCCAACATTACAATGGCAGACAACAATGCAGACTAAACACAGACTGCACAGGGCACAGCCAGTGATTTTTTCATACCGAGCGCTATGTGGCGTTACCAATAAGAAAACCTAAACAGCCTACTTACATAGCCCACATGCTCCCCACAAAAAAATTTTACAAATTGTTTTGGGCAGTGGCCAATAATGATTTGATAAAATTTTTCATTATATTACTGTAACAAAGATATCAAATACACACACTTATTGATACAATCTTGGTCAGAAGCTAAAATTTTCTCACAGTCCATAAAGACAGTCCTGATCGTTCATCACAGTAAAATTGCAGTGTTTTTTTCAAAGTCTGAGCAATAAAAGAAATTGCGCTTGGAAGTAGTGGATTTCTAAGCAGTCTTGAAGAAGTAGTGTTGTCCTTCCAACGAAAGACAGTGCTGACTCTTGACATGCAGACAGGTAATGGGCCACAGCAGAGTCAGTCGACGTTGAAGACTATCGGTAGGTAGGTCATCACAGAGCAGACCCACTGTAGTCCTCGTAGAGATTAGTATTGGTGGGCCACCAGAGGTGCAGACCCATTGCAGTCCTTGTAGAAATGATGGTATTGGTGGGTCATCAAAGGTGTAGACCCACTGTAGTCCCTGTAGAGGTGGCCAGCAGCCATCTGTTTGACTGTGCAGGTGCACAATCACCATTGAAGAGTCTTGCGGATAATATAGCAAGTCCATAACCACCACTTGTGCACTCACAAAAAATGTGTTTGAAATGTTCTTACAACCAGCAATGCTGTTATCCAGTCCCTTACTGAATTATTAACACACATGCAAACACTATCAGTCCCTACTTCTCACATATTGTCCATATACTATGACCAACAGAAATGTGTGCAGTGAAATGTAACTTACAAGTTGCTTAATTTGATGAACTGGTGTCAATTACAATTTTATAACATAACAATACAATAACAAAGGTACAAAATACAGCTTTAAAGAACATAACAATACAGAGAACATTTGCAGTAGTACAGGCTTTACAAAAGAATCGAAATAGCAAATACATCAGTGTTACAAAAATTACGACATAACTACATACATAAAAGATCAGAATAACTTTTGAAACATCAACTTCACACATTAGCATTAAAACAGAACAGAATAAATAATTTCTAAACATATTTACAAAGAAAACGACATATTATTAATGCAAATTATATTTGAGGATAACAGTATTCCTCATCATAGTGAATGTAGCTGAATATTAGAAAATTCTACAACATAAGTCTTATCAGATGAACATATAAAGACAGGAAGAACATAAATACACAAGGGTACACAAACACATAGTGGGATAACACAAGGAAAGGGCAGGGTTTGTTTTACTGCAGTATTTTGCAAACAAAACTTTCTTTACTTCTCGGAGATCTCCCTTTGTTCTTCATTATTTCCAAAAAGTCCTATCTGTACCTGATTTCTGTACTTTTTTCGTATAACTTCTCAATGCATTTCTTCCAATCCACCGCAAATCATTCTCTTATATAGGCTACCCCTCTTAAGCTAACTTAAATCTACTGAGCTCAGATGCTTAACTAAGGGATGAGGCAATGCAGCAGCACAAAACAATTAACACAAACAGCAATGATAAAAAAAATGCAAGTAAGCATAGCAAGCAGCAATAAATGTAATAACTTATACCTAAACATGACAAACCCACAAGCAGATAAAATAGTACACTAAAGACAACAATGCAGATAAGGGAAAGTTATAATCACATCTTAATGACTATGTAATTAAAGTGGTGAACCACAACTTATTCTATTAAATAAATTACCAAGTACTTGAAAAGAAAATTATGTCTGCAGTTCCTGTTACTAGTCCCTTCTTATTGTTCTTTCCTTTCCAAGTGCTCCTTTTTTTTTTAAGAATGTGGATCATAAAATTATTATTTAACAGATCTGTTGACAGAAAGTTTTCACATTAGCAAATGCATTTACTTTTATTTTATAAAACCAATGCTGTAACACAGCTGGAAAACAGATATCAAATGAAACAAGCAACTATGAAAGGCAAAGCATAAAAATATCATTCAATAGTCATGTGACATTTCATAAGTTAGTACAAATTCTCTCAACTCTCGTGGAAAGACGTTTGATATAATCAGGTTTCAGATGTAAGTATCTTTCTCAGTAATGAGCGTGTCGTATTTGTGGTGCTTTCTACAAAGGAATGTCAATAGAGAGGATAATGGACCTTTTTTTTTACCTGTGCCTCTGAAAGGCACACACTAATGGCTTTCTTTTGTCAGGTGGTTGTCGCGCAGCTAAGTGCCCACGACGCATTACGTGCAGGTGGTCACTTAACTGTCTTAACGAAATATTTACGACACCAGTTTCCACTACAGTGGCAGTCTCATGTAAAAAATTTCACAGGTCATGAATTTGCGTTACACATCTGTAGAAACAAAATTCTATTAATATAACAGTGTCCAAAAATTTTTGGCGGCCTTGTGATACATTCACGCGTATACACACTTTTCATAACTCTTAAAGTACGATTCTTGGTTTCCAACAACCTTTTTCACAAACCAGAGTCCCTAACCACTGCTCATTATTCCTTACCTTATTCGTCGACACTTCTTCAATATTTCATCATAACAGATACGTAGCATAATCAAATAACTCATATAGCATCAGCTTAAACATACATCAGCAGCATAATTCACTTAGTCATCGTAATAATAACATCATAACACCTTAGTCAAATTCTCAAAAACGTCATAGATTTCAGCAATAATTTCAAAACCTAAAAAAAATTCTCTGCTCATGTCAAAAGTGTCATCTACCTCAAACGTACTTTAAAAATCATGATCCCATAACAAATACATCATTAAAAGCTCTCATAGTATCACAATGGTTCTGAAAAAATATGAACATTTCACAAAGTGCAGACAAAATGCAATTTCATAAGTGTGAAGTTATCCAACTGTGTAATTGCGTAAACATGACACTGATGTAGTATAATAAATGTTTGTTTCTCTCAGTTAAATGATCAGATAGCTGTATAATTTATGTGTTAGATAAATATGGTACCGATGTGTAGAGTTGTATAAGCAAATACCATATTAGCTAGGGCTCCTTGTGCTTGCCAAACACATGATACACAAAGTAAGCGTGTACCCCCCTGAGGATTAATGTAATTATATCCTCAGGTGTTGCAGATTACAGCAATGGAATGAAATGTATCACGGAAAACCTTTGTATCATTGTATTTCAAATATCTTTAAAAATAAATGTTTTAATACAAAATTAATCACTCAAATACGTGTACTGTAGCGCTAAACTGTGCGCTAGTTATCGTCCTCCGAAAGCTAAGTTCTGCAGAAGTCAATGTACTTACCTCATGATAAACAAAAGTGAAATGCTTTGCGTATAGATATCCTAGTTATTACGCTTATTGCCGTGATGAAGTAAGTACTGTACTGTAACGTATTGTTGTGCTACAGAAAAGGCTGTCTCATTGTAGCTATGCCACAAAGTTACTACTAAAATATGTTTTACTTTCCAGAAAAATTCAGAAAAACTGTGCAGATATAAAACAGATACACCGCAAAAGCAACAATGTAAATCGTGTCACATATTAGTAGCGTCGTGATATAATCGTGTAGCTATTATAGAAACCAAATGCTAAGTCATCTTTAATCTCACCGAATGAACTTCAAATAAAGGATGTGTTTTCAAGTAAACCAAAATGTTGCATTAAAATCTCATTAACAGTATATGTTCTAAGTATGTAAGCCTTATAGTCGTTATGTAATCGTGCAACTAACAAGCAAGAATGTACAAATAACAACACTGTGTCGTCTGTTCACTATAACAATGCATTCGTAATTTCTGTTTAAAAATGTTCCCTAGGTTCTAGACTGTATAGTTAACTTCAAAACATTGTTGCATGTTAACTGTTTCTCAGTGTGACAAAACATACTACAAATGTGAAGTGAAATGTTTTATGGCAAAGACAAACTTAAAAAGCAGATTATCTCTTAATAAACGGTTTTACATGTAAAATGAGGTGTAAACCTTTACTCTTCCTAGTACGCAGACTGTCAACTGAAAAGCAATTATCATATGGTTACGTCGGTAAGGAACACTGGAATTTTGCTCAAGGTTAGCTTATGTTATATTTCTCTGAGCCAGCCGGCGCACGCGGCTGCCTGCGGTGCGAGTCATTGTCTGTTTCTTTGTTGGCGCGCGTCGTTATTGGGATTAGGAGACCTAACTTCTACAAATTCACCTTGTCGAGAGGGCCCTGCTCTGTTTGATTCCCGCCAGTTCTGCTGCAATTCAGGTCTGTCGTTACGATCATATCGTGTGTCGTCATGTCGGTAGATTCCGTAGTTTCTTTCTTGTCGGTCACGTGGTGGAGAATTTCTCCCTGAATCGTAACTGCGCGCTGGACCATTGCGTCTTAAGTTATTCCGTCTCCCTTGATAATAATTATTTTGGTTTCCATATTGTCTGTTTCTCTGATTGTCTCTGTGATAGTCATTACCGCGGAGAGGTGATCTTTCCCTGTAATAATTACTACTCTGCCAACGGTTGTCATACGGGTGGTGTCTGTTTTGGTCACGATTTGTATTGTGAGAATAGCCTTGTCGTGTGCAGTTATTATTTCTTTCATCGCGGAATTGCGACGGATGTGACCTGTAATTGTTGTGTTCCTGTTTTCGCGTTCCGCGATTGTCAGTGTCAATTTCTAATTCTTGTAAGAGTCCCTGAAAAGCTTCAATGTCGTCTTTGCAACGGCCTGCCAAAATAATATGCCGTACATGTTCAGGCAATTTGATTAAGCAAATGCGGATGAGTTCTGAGGGGTTGTATGGGTTTGAAAGATACTGATTCTTATGTAACATGTCTTCAAAATATTTGACAAGACTGGAAAATTCAGATTGTTCGAAATGTTTCATCATTATGATGCTATGTTTTACTCGGTCTTGTGTGGCTTGGGACCAATATGCTGAGAGGAAGGCGTGGTAAAATTCTCCTTCACTGTGGCAATCGTGAATGACCGATCGCATTCTTACAGCTGGTTCATTCTCTAAGTAGCCACACATAAATTCTAATCTGTGTTCTAATGACCAGTTGGGAGGAAAACAATGAGAGAATTGATGGAGCCACGCTTGTGGATGAATGTCGTTGCCAGAATTCTTAAATGTTTTGAATTTACGTGTAGTAATGAACAGCTTATAGTCAAAATCATCGTGTCGGCGGGTAGCATATCAGTCATTGTTACGTCGTTTCGGCGGTTCCATCTCAAAATTCGGTGCACCTTGCCAATTACTTTCATGATTTCCGAAATGCCCTGTGTTATTATTTTGTGGTTGTTCTGTATTGCTATGTCCCTCTTCCCATACTGGGGCGCGAGTGTCATCTGAAATATGTAATTCTTGTATTACCTGTGTCAGCTGATCTTGTACTTCCCGGATTTCTCTTTGGTGTTGCGTATTAATTTGATTCTGATTTTGTTTGAATTTCCTAATTTGTTCGAACTCTTCTGTGTCATTAAAGACTACCGGTTTTGTGTCATTCAGATTATCATCTACCTTCATAGATAAATTATTTAGCTGATCAGAAAGTTCAACTACTTTTTCTGATAATGAATTAATGTCCTCCATGTGTCTTTCTGAACCAATTTTCAGAGTATCTACTGTGTCCTTTAAGTTCTCTTGAGTTTTTGCAAGTTGTGTGACCGAATCGGTAGATGCAACTGAGTCAATTTTAGCTTGCAAGGTCTCATGATTTTCATGAACAATAGTTTGCAGTTATTTTATGGCTGCTTCGTGATTCTGTAATGCATTTTCATGCCGCGAAAAAATAGGTTGGAAATGCTCACAAATTTGTGTTTTTACGTCATTATAGACTTTTTGACATTTCGATTCGATTTTATGTAATTCAGTAGTTAAATCTTCAGGTGTTTGTTCAAGCATATGTTCCACTGTGTCTAAGTTTTGAAGCTTTTGCTGTGTTTGTCTCTGATTTTGTTCCATTGTGTCCAACTTTTGCTGTGTTTGTCTCTGATTTTGTTCCACTGTGTCTAATTTTTGAAGCTTTTGTTGTGTTTGTCTCTGATTTTGTTCCATTGTGTCTAACTTTTGAAGATTTTGTTCCATTGTGTCTAACTGTTGCTGTGTTTGTCTCTGGTTTTGTTTCATTTGTTGCATTAATTGCAATAATAATGTATTAGTGTCTGGAATCTGATCATCTATGCTTTTCGGCAGTGCGTTTGCACCGGCAAAATTCACAGTTTGACAAGCAGAAAATGTGTGTCGGCTTATTTGAGAAAACGGTGAGGACGCAAAACCTGAATGTACAGTATTTGCAAGATTGTGTCCTGTCATATCGGATTCCTGACGCGAGCTGTTGCCGACCAATCGATCGATAATGCTTCCCTGTTCACTAATTGTTTCACTGCCTACACCATTATTTGCAACCCGCTCCATTTCCCTATGCACAATTACCAAATTACTACTTTGAACATTAGTTAATTCATTACATGGTGGCGCTAACACACTGCTTTCGTCTTCACTGTCATTTCTCAGTTTACTTTGGAGCCTAGTATTACGTTTTTCACACGCCATTATTGTCACAATATTTCACACGACAACACAAAAAAGCACAATTTGAAGAGCAAAAATAAGAGAACACATTAACATAGCACTGAAAATAATATCTAGTTAATTGCAAGCGCAGCTGCGAAATACTTGGAGCAACTCTACATGCATGCCACAACTGTTGTACTGTACAACAATGAAAGACTACAACTACAAAGGAAATCCCCTCTATGATTACGCGCTAGCAATAAAAAATCTACATTAATTACACAAACTACAAGAAAAAATCAGAAGATTCCAGTGAGGTATCCTCGGCTAAGGGTCGACATATGATACGTCCCCTTTGAACAATTATACACGAATGTGCTTAAACTGACACACAATAGTTTTTAGCGCAACGCAATCTGACTTTAAAAAATCCCTTCAAAAGAATGGCCCTGACTATCAATAACCTATACCTTTCACAAATCACTTACCTCACAAAAATCTTCGTTACTCGAACTACTGCAATACAGCGAGCGCCACTACTGCCAGCTAAATAAAATATTCAAACTACTGAAGGCACTAACTACTGACAGGCATAGTTAGCAAATGAAAGATTTTAATACAGAACAGACTATTTATTTACCTTAATAGTCATAATATATAAATTAGTTCGTGACACCAATTCTTACAAATTTTAAAACTCCGCCATCTCTCTCCCCACGTCCACCACTGCTGGCGGCTCACCTACAACTGAGGAACGCTACGCGCTGTTAGCATCCAGCTGCCGCTGCTCAACACTACAATGGCAGACAACAATGCAGACTAAACACAGACTGCACACGGCACAGCCAGTGATTTTTTCATACCGAGCGCTATGTGGCGTTACCAATAAGAAAACCTAAACAGCCTACTTACACTACTACAGCCAAAACAGCGATGTTGTTACACCCCCCTTCACCGACCGACTACTAGAGCAGTAAGCAAACAATGGGGCACCAAGGAGTCGACACAGTCCGCCACTACAAATGCCTGGACTTCTTTGCAAAGTTTTCACACAGTGACCTTGTTTTAAGCGTCACTTGCCTGAAAGTAGCAATGCGTTCTATATTTGTGATCTGGCACTTTATGACTGACTTATCCTGTGTATCTGGTCTTGACTACTATTAATGACAGTATTGAGTTCTTCGCAAGTACTTTCACTCCGTACGATTTTTTTTTTCTAATAGTGTGGCACTCTCAAATTTGAGCTATAGTTAGATGCAGTGAAATTTCAGCCCGCAGCGAGCGTTCACAAATTACTTACACCCTGTTCCCCGTTTCTAGGGTGCACTCAACCTCGTGACGCCAATTGAGGAGCTACTCGGCCGAATAGTAGCGGCTTCGGTCAAGAATACCATCATAACGACCGGGAGAGCGGTGTGCTGACCCCACGCCCCTCCCATCCGCATCTTCCGCTGAGGATGACACGGCGGTCTGATGGTCCCGGTAAGCCACTCGTGGCCTGAAGACGGAGTGCTGTTCCATGTTACAATACAAAATTTGACTACTACAGTCATATGAACACATATAAAAAATACGATTATAATGGTTATGCTTCCAGTGTCTGTAGAGAACTTTCTTTGAATAGTCGCCACCACCATCAGGGAGAACTACACCACGCATTCAGTTTCCTTGAAAGCATGTGACGTCTGAAGGATCATCGCTAATCTCTTCCGCTGTTCCTTCGCTGAAACACTCCTCAACTTCCACTTGTCACCCCTCATCACTCTTTCAATGACCAACATGTAGTCATAAGTCAGCCTGGACATCAGCTGGTCGTAACCCCCCCCCCCCCCCCCGCCCCCCATGAACCATGGACCTAGCCGTTGGTGGGGAGTCTTGTGTGCCTCAGCAATACAGATAGCCGTACTGTATGTGCAACCACAACGGAGGGGTATCTGTTGAGAGGCCAGACAAACGCGTGGTTCCTGAAGAGGGGCAGCAGCCTTTTCAGTAGTTGCAGGGGCAACACTCTGTATGATTGACTGATCTGGCCTTGTAACACTAACCACTACAGCCGTAATTTTTCCCGAGGGCAAGCAGCTTTACTGTATGGTTAATGATAATGGCGTCCTCTTGGGTAAAGTATTCCAGAGGTAAAATAGTCTCCCATTTGCATCTCCGGGTGGGGACTACTCAAGAGGACGTCGTTATCAGGAGATAGAAAACTGGCGTTCTTCGAATCGGTGCGTGGAATGTCAGATCCCTTAATCGGGCAGGTAGGTTAGCAAATTTAGAAAGGGAAATAGATAGGTTAAAGTTAGATATGGTGGGAATTAGTGAAGTTCGGTGGCAGGAGGAACAAGACTTTTGGTCAGGCGAATACAGGGTTATAAATACAAAGTCAAATAGGGGTAATGCAGGAGTGGGTTTAATAATGAATAAAAAAATAGGAATGAGGGTAAGCTACTACAAACAGCATAGTGAAAGCATTGTTGTGGCCAAGATAGACATGAAGCCCACGCCTACAACAGTAGTACAAGTTTATATGCCAACTAGCTCTGCAGATGACGAAGAAATTGAAGAAATGTATGACGAAATAAAAGAAATTATTCAGATAGTGAAGGGAGACGAAATTTAATAGTCATGGATGACTGGAATGCGTTAGTTGGAAAAGGGAGAGAAGGAAACGTAGTAGGTGAATATTGATTGGGGCTAAGAAATGAAAGAGCAAGACGCCTGGTAGAATTTAGCACAGAGCACAACTTAATCATAGCTAACATTTGGTCCAAGAATCATAAAAGAAGGTTACATTCATGGAAGAAACCTGGAGATACTGACAGGTTTTAGACAGATTATATAATGGTAAGACAGAGATTTAGGAACCAGGTTTTAAATTTTAAGACATTTCCAGGGGCAGATGTGGACTCTGACCACAATCTATTGGTTATGAACTGTAGATTAAAACTGAAGAAACTACAAAAAGGTGCTAATTTAAGGAGATGGGACCTGGATAAACTGACTAAACAAGAGGTTGTACAGAGTTTCAGGGAGAGCATAAGGGAACAATTGACAGCAATGGGGGAAAGAAATACAGTAGAAGAAGAATGGGTAGCTTTGAGGGATGAAGTAGTGAAGGCAGCAGACGATAATGTAGACAAAAAGACGAGGGCTAATAGAAGTCCTTGGGTAACAGAAGAAATATTGAATTTAATTGATATAATTGATATAAAAATGCAGTAAATGAAGCAGGCAAAAAGGAATACAAACGTCTCAAAAATGAGATCGACAGGAAGTGCAAAATGGCTAAGCAGGGATGGTTAGAAGACAAATGTAAGGATGTAGAGGCTTATCTCACGAGGGGTAAGATAGATACTGCCTACAGGAAAATTAAAGAGACCTTTGGAGATAAGAGAACCACTTGTATGAACATCAAGAGCTCAGATGGAAACCCAGTTCTAAGAAAAGAAGGGAAAAGAGAAAGGTGGAAGGAGTATATAGAGGGTCTATACAAGGGGCGATTTACTTGAGGACATTATTATGGAACTGGAAGAGAATGTAGATGAAGATGAAATGGGAGATATGATACTGCGTGAAGAGTTTGATAAAGCACTGAAAGTCCTGAGTCGAAACAAGGCCCCGGAGTAGACAACATTCCATTGGTACTACTGACGGCCTTGGGAGAGCCAGTCCTGTCAAAACCATCTGGTGAGCAAGATGTATGAAACAGGCGAAATACCCTCAGACTTCAAGAAGAATATAATAATTCCAATCCCAAAGAAAGCAGGTGTTGACAGATGTGAAAATTACCGAACAATCACTTTAATAAGCCACAGCTGCAAAATACTAACACGAATTCTTTACAGACGAATGGAAAAACTGGTAGATGCGGACCTCGGGGAGGATCAGTTTGGATTCCGTAGAAATACTGGAACACGTGAGGCAATACTGACCTTACGACTTATCTTAGAAGAAAGATTAAGGAAAGGCAAACCTACATTCCTAGCATTTGTAGACTTAGAGAAAGATTTTGACAATGTTGACGGGAATACTCTCTTTCAAATTCTAAAGGTGGCAGGGGTAAAATACAGGGAGCGAAAGGCTATTTACAATTTGTACAGAAACCAGATGGCAGTTTTAAGAGTCGAGGGGCATGAAAGGGAAGCAGTGGTTCGGAAGGGAGTGAGACAGGGTTATAGTCTCTCCCCGATGTTATTCAATCTGTATATTGAGCAAGCAGTAAAGGAAACAAAAGAAAAATTCGGAGTAGGTTTAAAATGCATGGAGAAGAAGCAAAAACTTTGAGGTTCGCCGATGACATTGTAAATCTGTCAGAGACAGCAAAGGACCTGGAAGAGCAGTTGAACGGAATGGACAGTGTCTTGAAAGGAGGATATAAGATGAACATCAACAAAAGCAAAATGGGGATAATGGAATGTAGTCAAATTAAATCGGGTGATGCTGAAGGAATTAGATTAGGAAATGAGACACTTAAAGTAGTAAAGGAGTTTTGCTATTTGCGGAGCAAAATAACTGATGATGGTCGAAGTAGAGAGGATATAAAATGTAGACTGGCAATGGCAAGGAAAGCGTTTCTGAAGAAGAGAAATTTGTTAACATCGAGTATAGATTTAAGTGTCAGGAATCATTTCTGAAAGTATTTGTATGGAAGTTAAACATGGACTATAAATAGTTTAGACAAGAAGAGAATAGAAGCTTGTGAAATGTGGTGTTACAGAAGAATGCTGAAGGTTAGATGGGTAAATCACATAACTAATGAGGAGGTCTTGAATAGGATTGGGGAGAAGAGAAGTTTGTGGCAGAACTTGACTAGAAGGGATCGGTTGGTAGGACATGTTCTGAGGCATCAAGGGATCACCAATTTAGTATTGGAGGGCAGCGTAGAGGGTAAAAATCGTAGAGGGAGACCAAGAGACGAATACACCAAGCAGATTCAGTAGGATGTAGGTTGCAGTAGGTGCTAGGATATGAAGAAGCTTGCGCAGGATAGAGTAGCATGGAGAGCTACATCAAACCAGTCTCAGGAGTGAAGACCACAACAACAACAACATCAGCTGGTTCCCCATTATTTCGATAGAAACGATGCAGACGAACAAGCAATTAGAGCGCAATACTCGTCGATTGTCACTTCTGCTTCGGCTGTTACACAAGCACACTGCAGTAGGGATGTGACCTACACCGGTGCCGCCGAGGAAACTGTTTCACTGCGGTACTTGTCCTGGACCTCAGACGCCCTTGCAAGACCCTTCTGGATATGGAAATTATGATTAAAAGTAGTTACTACGTCTGCGAGCAACAGAAGGTGAAACTTTTAATCACATGGCCACCACAACACTCTATCTCCCAGCGATTATCCATAGCAACTCGTCCGGAAAAAAATCCTACCGAGGTAGTATTTCGTTGGTCTTCCTCACTCCCACAGCAGCAACTGCCGCCTCGCTCTCACACACCTGTTTGTCTGCTCCGTACTGAGACGCAACCGGTTTGTTGTGACTGTCGTGCATCTCACTGTAGTGAAAGCACACCACACTTCCGTTTCAACCTCCTTACGTTTTCCCAAACTATTGCTATTGATTGTAAAATGTAAACTTTCACTGCCGGAACTGTCATGATTAATAAAATTCTTTTCCGAGCTATTATGCCGTGGTCTGATGGATTTCGCATTGCAACCCAACGTTTCGTCCCCATCTGCGGAGGACATCTTCAAGGGGGTTCGTGGCTTCTGTTAACTTCCGAAACACACACTGTCTCACTACTGACTGCAGTAAATTTTTGTTTTCGCGTGCTCCCGCGGATAGGCGTGACGTCACATGTTTTGAATACGCGAGTGCAATTGGCCGTTGTCGGTTGCCGCCGTCCGCTGTTGCTATCATCCCATGGCGGAAGACTGGTACACATCTTCTTCAGCACCGGCATCCAGATGTCATTCAATTTCACCCCCTCCTCCTTCCTATTAATATTCCTGGGGTGTTTCATAATCTCTATAGCCTCTCTGTAAAGCCTTTCATGATATCCGCTTGTGGCTGCCAGTACTTGAGTTCTATCAAAATAAATGTGGTGGTCTCCTGACTGCAAAGCGTGTTCCGCAACAGCTGATCTATCAATCTCTCCCCTTCTACAATTGCCCTTGTGCTCTTCTAGTCGTTTTTTGACCGTTCTTTTTGTGGTACCCACATATACCTCCCCACAACTACACGGGATCCTGTAAATTCCTTCTTTTTCCAGCGGTTTACGAGCAACCTTAGCCAATCTCAGGTGTTCTTGTATCTTCCGGGTAGGTTTGTAAATCACCGCGATATTCCGTTTTTTCAATATTTTCCCTATGCGGTCAGTGACGTCCTTAATAAAAGGCAGGAAAACTTTCGATTTTGCAAGCGCTTGTGCATTGCTATGATTTTCACGCGGCGGTCTTAACGCTCTTTTTATCTCAGCAGCCGAGTAACCATTCCTGAGTAATGCATCAGTGAGGTGTTTCAGTTCCGTATCCAGTAGCCCAGGTTCACAGATGTTCCTCGCTCTATCCGCCAACGTTTTTATTATGCCTCGCTTTTGTTGTGGGTGGTGGTTCGAATCCCGGTGTAGATAACGATCCGTGTGCGTGGGTTTCCGGTAAACTGTATGGCCTAAGCTACCATCCTGTTTCTTGTAAACTAGCACATCCAGAAAATTTAGTCTCCCTTCTGCCTCCTCCTCCATGGTAAACTGAATCTTCGGATTAATACCGTTTAGATGTTTGTGAAAACGGCCTAGTTCCTCTCTGCCATGCCTCCACAACACAAACGTATCATCTACGTAGCGGAACCAGATATTCGGTTTTTTGTTGGCAGTTTCTAGAGCCTGCGCCTCGAATTTTTCCATGAAAAAGTTAGCTATAACCGGGCTTAAGGGGCTCCCCATTGCCACGCCATCAGTCTGTTCGTAGAACTCATCGTTCCATTTGAAATATGTGGTCGTAAGGCAATATTTAAATAGTTCTGCAATGTCGGGAGGAAAAATTCTATTCAGCTGTTGCAACACCTCATGTAGAGGAACCACATAGTAAATGCGAAATCCATCAGACCACGGCATAATAGCCCGGAAAAGAATTTTATTAATATTGCTATTGATGTAATTTTCCCCTAAGTTTATGTGTATTTTTGTCGAGATCTTCTTTCATTTAAAGAGCATGACGATACAACTTCAAAACAGCATTACAAATATGACTGTTTAATTATAAGATACTCATCAGTACATTATCCAACAGATAGCAATGACAACACGTGTTCATTATCGTACTTAAGTGTTTATTTGGACTTAGTACATCCTGCCGCTATCGTACAGTTAAAAATAAATATAGAAGTATTATCATGTAAGTTACCACCTACTGATATGAGCAGCTTTTGTAATTTTTTTAAGATCAGCTACCAGTAATATACGATAATAGAAAAGTTACTCAGGTCTTTAGAGCCTATTGAAAAGTTCATCACTAAAACTGCAATGAACAATATTAAATTCACTGCTGCAGTCGATGAAACGTAGAACCTCCATGCTTGTGTTTGTTTTTATCAATCTCAAGTCGCCAAACTGCATTGTGTAAGAAAATAATCATTTCTGTCGAGGGAATCATTACTGTCTTACGTATCATTTCTGGAGCAGTCTACAGTTCGTGTTCTTTGCACCCGACTCACTTTCGTAGTTTGGAACCAGAATGACTTGCGTAGCATTTAACCTCTGCTCATCCTGAACACAGTCAAGCGAATACCTTCCGGATTCTTATGGTCGGTTTCAAAACACACAGTCGCATGTACGCAGTAGGTAGTGTTAAGTGCCGTATCATTAACTTCGTCGAAAGTAGTTCTTACGACAGCCAATGAAACCGGTTTGCGTCCCTCTCAGTGATGACTTATGTATTATGTAAGCCTTGTTTTGGGCTCTGCAGGATGTTCAGTTCACGTTAATTAAGCTGTGTACACTTTCTATGCCTCTTTATGTACTAAATATTCAGATATTCAGATATTTTGAGAACATGCGAAAAATATCAATTTTAAATAAATATTTGTATTTATACGCAATATAGAACATTGATTTTAAATACATATTGTGTTACAGCAACCAGACGTCAGAACCGCTATTTAGTTTACACAATGTTAATTTCTTTTCACTGTGACATGAGGTCTTTTTCTGAACTTTGATGCCATACTCTTTTGTGCCGTTACGTTTTGTTTTTAAGATACTTCTTAGCCCCTGGAAAAAACGAGTTTTCCTATGTTGATATATGTTTGCGTTTCACTAGGTCTCAACTGACGTCCGGTTTGTGATAACAACATCCCTCCACATTTTATCCACGCTCATCAGGACTGACCACGCACATGGTACATAGGCATGTCTAAAATATTTTTTATTCTTTTATTTTACTGTTTTATTTTTTATCTTTTTTTTCTTTCTACGCTATAACTGCAGCAAATGCCGGAACTTCTCGGCTTATTTAATGACTTATAATGTGTAGCTCAATTTTTTGTAGAGGAACCAAATATTGTTATATATTGTTATATATTCTTACTAATGAACATGGGGATGCTTCCTACCTGCTGAATGTGTATGGGAATTGGATAGAAGTTCAAAGCGCCTTCTACCCCCTCCCCCTTTTCACCCGCTATCTGTGTCCGTTATCTTCTCCCTTCCCCCTCTCTATGTCCACTTCTCGCCACCTCTCTGTCCGTCTCGTCTTGTGCCCTCCGTTTAACCTTTATCCTTGTTTATTGTTACTGCAAACGAAACATTAATTGGGAGTGTTCGCTTAAAATGAATGGCTAAATCGATTGAGATGACTGGCAAACGGGGCACGAGACAGACCCCTCCAGCTGCTGAAGCTGTGAAGATTGTGGCTTTAGTGACATATTTCGCATATTTTTTAATCTGAGAACTGGTAGGAATACAGAGCCACAAATACAACTTTCCTGTTTTCTGTTACAACCAAGTGTGAGGAAGAAGACAAACCAACTCATTGTTGTGTATACAATTTGTGTGTAAAATTATATATAAGGAGAAAGAGTACACCGTATATGAGAAAAATGGTTTATCTGAGGGTTAGAAAGGTATGCTATCGCAGTTAAAACTGACCATTTTCTTCCTCACAGTTGGTATGATTGAAAATATGCGATCACTTCGTTGTTTAAAAAAGTTAGCCTCTGTCCGTATAAATGTTTATTAGAGTATCGTATAAAACTTTGAAGTAAGTCAGTCAAGAACTTTTCAAGATTTTTCCGCCCGAAAGTTTATTAGAGTATCGTGTAAAAATGTGAAACAAATTGACCATGAACTTTTCGAAATTTTGGAAACAACGTTAAACAACGACTTGTCTTTGTGCAGTACTGATAGTATATAAGAATAGGTAATGCCTTACAACCTTTTGTCAAGATCTATGTATCTTTCTCTTCCTTTATGAAGAGGCAGGTCAGTGGAATCTATTTTAATTTCAAGTATAGCATTTACTGCTCCCTCCTTCAGCTTATCAGAAAGCATACATTCGGATGTTTTCGATTTATTGAGGAGTTTAGTTTCCTATGCCAACCGTCTACAACATTCGTGGTCCTGTGCCACAGATTTGGACCATTCCATATTTCATTTGGTATGCTAGGATGTTCCTTATCGATTGGTCATGTTATCTACGAATTTCGTGACCTTTTTTCCGCTGGACATTTCCTCCATTATTAACATCAACACTTCACCAACAGTCTTCGGTGAAAGACGTGCTATTGCTGCTGCAGGGAGAAAAACAATCGGACATCTTCTCAATTCCTGTAACGGTCAATTAAACTCAGTTTTTTTATTTTCTTCCACAGACATTGGTTGAAGTGAAATTTGCAACTGGAAAGCGCTCTTTCAGCGAAAATTGTTTTCATAGTTTTAAAAATTGTAGCCATTTCAAAGTCTAGCACTGCAGTTTTCGGTGACCATCCAGGCATCTAATCTTTCGATAAAAAGTGTTTCATATTTGTTTTGACTTTTGTCTATGAGCTAAGCAAATAAAACAGGAAATATCTTCATATCTTCTTCTGTGCTTCCAATGTCAACGTGTATAGTGGACAGCTGTTAAAATTGTTTCGAACAGTCGTCAAATGTCCCATCCGTAAGGACAGTTCCTTTTCCACAAAGGATTTTCTCCCTTCTTCGCAACCGAACACCAAGATCCTTTTGCCAGGATTAGACCCAGCATCAATTTTTTAAAAAAATCTTCGGTTCATTTCAAATGCATTCGCTCAGTTGACTCTCCGAACTAATGCCGGGATTCAGGTTCGTCCCAATATTTTCTCTTCTTGCTTTACCCTATCCAATCTTGGGGTTTGGGATGAAATTTAAACCTTTATCTTTCAAATCTTGAAATTACTCTTTAAAAACCTGAAAACATGGACTGATTTTCCTTCTTGGACTCTTTTCCTTCAGTTATGCATTCGTTTCTTAATCTGCATATCTGCCTCGTCAGATTGTTGTTTAGCCATAATTCAGCTTTTGCCGTTTTTAAACTGACTCAGCACTTACTCTATTCGTAATTCACGCACAACCAGTTTGTACACTCGCCATATTTTTTTTGCACATAGTAGCGATAACCATCCTAGAGAATACACGCTTCCGGTTGTTGTTGTAGTTTTTTCCTTTAGTCACAGTATATGAAACTCAAGTAGCGTTGGCCTAAGAAACTATATACGAAAACAATGGCTGTCAGTGATAGCACTGCGTGACTGACGGCGATAACACATCCGCTGCTGGTGAAATCAGCTATGGGGGAGGCTCTTGTCAGAAAAACCCACGGTGCAAAACTACTTGTGTAAGTAGGCTGTTTAAGTTTTTTTATTGGTAACGCCACCGCCACGTAGCGCTCTGTATGATAAATCACTGGCTGTGCTGTGCGCAGTCTGTGGCTGGTTTGCATTTTGTCTGCCATTGTAGTGTCGGGCAGCGGCAGCTGGATGCTAACAGCGCGTAGCGTTGCGCAGTTGGAGGTGAGCCGCCAGCAGTGGTGGACGTGGGGAGAGAGATGGCGAAGTTTTGAAATTTGTAAGACTGGATGTCATGAACTGCTATATATATTTTGACTATTAAGGTAAATACATTGTTTGTTCTCTATTAAAATCTTTCATTTGCTAACTATGCCTATCAGTAGTTAGTGCCTTCAGTAGTTTGAATCTTTTAGTTAGCTGGCAGTAGTGGCGCTCGCTGTATTGCAGTAGTTCGAGTAACGAATATTTTTGGTGAGGTAAGTGATTTGTGAAAGGTATAGGTTAATGATAGTCAGGACCATTCTTTTGTAGGGATTATTGAAAGTCAGATTGCGTTGCGCTAAAAACTATTGTGCGTCAGTTTAAGCACAGTCGTGTATAATTGTTGTAAGGGGACGTTTCACTTGGTCGGAAGTCCGACGGTACTTTCGGCACTTACAAAAGAGTTGGAAATACCACGAGCGGAAGTCCACGTAGACCCTGCGAATGAGCGTCTTGTAAACACTGAAGCCAGTCAGCTGCTCGCGTGCTACTGTCGTGAAGTGGTTTGAAGGATAGCGGAACCACAAGCAGGCGACAAGGCACTGTACCCTGTGATGCAGAGCAGATTGGATAGGTTTACGGATGAAGAGTTAAAAATCCATTTCGTTTATTGGTTCACTGAATGTTATGAAAGAATGGCACATCGACGCTATTTGGACCTGTTCTCGCAGCGTCGGCAAGCACACCAAAGTATTTTCGCATCTGAAGGTTGTTCCATTACTTCGGCGATAATGAAGGGTTTTACTCTTTGTCGAAGGTACTTTCGCAGAAACAAAGGTAACTGATGCACTAAATCAAATTCATCATAACTGCGCTATTAGTCAGTGACTCGCTGCCAGAGACCATAGGTCTCGTATTCCAAAATGCTCATAAAATATCCCTGCTAAATTTTGTCTGTGGAGTTAGGTTCTCACTACAAGGTGTGTGAGGAGAGTAATGACACTGACAACACTGCAAGAGAAATAGAAAAGCTGTGTTGTTCTCCTTGAGCAAACCGATGTGCTCATCCCTTCCAGACCATCAGTCCGAGTTTCAGCTCCGTACAGCCGTCAAGTGACTTTTGAGAGCGCCATCACCAAAGTCGTGTTTTTGTTGTGTATTACGAAAATCGAAGAGCGAAATTTGGAGCAACATTACGCCGTCACGTTTTGTGTTAAACTTGGGGCATTCGCAAGTGTGACCTCCTAAAAGTTGAAACCTATGGGGAACATTCTTTATCAAGAGCACAACTTTTTCACTGGCTCCAATCATTTATGGAAGGCCAAGATCACACTGAAGATGAAAATCGCTGAGCATGACCTTCAACTTCAAAAACCAACGATAACGTCGAATGTGTGCGTGCTCTTCTGATGTCAGATTGACGTTCCACAATAAGGATGATGGGTGGCCTGATAAACTTACACACTTTCACTGCACATCAAATTTTGACCGAAGATTTGGACATGCGAAACGTTTGTGCCAGCATTCCGAAACCTCTACAGCTGTGCAAAGGAACGGTCGAACAAACGTTTGCGTTGATCTTTCTGAGAGGATTGCCAGTGACCACGAATGGTTCAGCTGTGTGATGACAGGTGATGAATCCTGGATTTTTGGGTACGATCCTGAGACAAAGCGGCAGAATGAGAAGTGACACATTGAGACATTCCCTCGACCGATAAAAGCTCGAATGAGCAAATCGAAGATCAAAACAATGCAGATTTGTTTTTTTGACAATAGAGGTATCGTTCGTAAGGAATTTGTTTCCCCAGGACAAACCGTCAACCACCTGTATTACAAAGATGTCCTTGAACGACTTAGGATGAGGGTGAATCGTGTGAGACAGGATAGCGTAGAAAAATGGATGCTGTGTCTCGAGAACGCCCCATGTCACACAGAACATTTGGCCTCAATAAGCGATTGTTCCACAGTCTCTATATTCACCTGGTCCTGGTGATTTTTTTCCTTTTCCCGAAATTGAAAACTGTCTTAAGAGGATGGTGTTTTGGGAATCTAGAGAACATTTAAAAGACTGAGACCGACATATTGAAGGCCCTACCAGCTGAAACTTTTTAGCGCTGCTGCCAAGACTGGGGAACTGCTACTCCGCCCCGACGTACAGCTGCCGAAGGCAACTACTTTGAAATTGATAATACTGTTGTTTGAAGAAAAAAAAACTTCGGTAGATAAGAGAATCAATCTCATTACGTTTCACACATACCTCGTATGTCCTGCTGCCAATATAAATAACAAATCAAGCATACAGCGGTTTTTAATGGAAGCACCCGTATTCTTATCAGAATAGTTCAACCGATTAAAGTGATATGTTTCTTTAATCTAATCAGCAACTATATATAAAGGCTCTTACGGCGTCGCCAGAGTCTCTCAGCTGAACAGCGGAAATAGCTGAACTGTAGACACAAATATGTGGAAGATCGTGGTGTGTGCATTCGCAGTGGTCTCTGTCTGGCCATGTGTGCAGAGCTCACCACGGATAGTGAATGGCACCGGTGTCGACATCGAGGACTACCCGTGGATGGCGTCCATTCAGTTTGAGGACGGACACAAGTGTGGCGGCGTTATTATCAGTGAGACTTGGGTCCTGACCTGTGCAGAGTGCGTACAGAAGTTCGATCCCTCGTACTACTTCGTACGCGTTGGCACATCCATCCGGGATACTGGCGGAATTCTCTACAACGTCACCAAAACCGCCCACAACAGCCACTACAGCTCCACCTCCATGGACTACGACATCGGAGCAGCGCAGGTACTGGGCACCTTCACCTTCAATGAGAAAATTCAGGTAAATTAATAAAAGGTTCTTAGCCATTTTTTTTGGTGACCAAACGTTGAAACGTAATGCAATTCAGAAGTTGTTATTGGTTTCCTCCCAGTAAACATGGTGTAACGGGTACAGGTGCAAATATTTTTGTATGTAGTACCTTAATACATACACACATTAGTGTGTTCGTCGTTTTTTCTCAGCATCGAACCATCTTCCCTCAAACATGTACCAAACCTTACTACCTGGTGAAACTTTTTGGCTGATTGGAACTGTGTGCCGGACCGAGACTCAAACTCGGGACTTTTGCCTAAAGCAGTTGCCCCCCGAAGGAAAAGGTTTCGAGTTCGAGTCTCAGTCCAGTACATAGTTTTAGTTTGCCAGGAAGTTTCATATCAGCGCACACTCCGCTACAGAGTGAAAATTTCATTCCTTACTACTTGATGTTTTCTGCAGGTTCATAACTGCCCCACTAAGTGGACTACACCAGCCAGTACAGACTAACTGTTTTGCATCCACGCGTCCCTACTTCAACACCTGACGTGCTGCCCACGGGAAAACAAGCATTAATGGCTTGTTCATGCCACATGTACTTGGAGGCACTACTTAACCTAAAAACATATGACTTGTGATAGCTATAATTGTTAGTTTGTAAATGACGTAAATACTGATGTAACGTTGTTCAGTACACCGTTCTCAGTCACCAATAGAAATATTTGCACGCCGTTACACGCTGAATATCTGAAATACTGTGATTACTATGGTTCTATTAATTCATAGGAGTTCTTTTCTTTTCGTTTAAGATAAGGGTGCATTCATCATGTCAACAGAGTCCGAAAACGTGTAATGCGGATTATATGTGGTGTGAACTCAGGAACGTCTTTCAGAGTACTTTCAAGGAACTGGATCTACTTTCTATTGATTTCCAATTGGGCTGTTGGTCTGAAAAGAAGATAAACTATTGACGATAAATTTATAAATTCCATTAAGGATAATGGAATTTATAAATTTATCGTAAATAGTTTATCTTCTTTTCAGACCAACAGCCCAATTCATGGAATCAATGCCAGGATTAAGATTAATCTCCATAGATATTTAAAGTGATTCAGCTGGTCCAAGGTGTCCATCACTGATGAACACAACATTTACATTAATTTAGCAGCGGTCATAAAAAAGTTTAGCTACTTATAAAGTTCAGTTGATGAGGAGCATGATTGATTTATTAGTGGCCATCTCCTTGTACTCCATTCACGACTTCCAGCAGAAGCAACCGCATGCATATTTACGGTTATCATACACTGTTAGTGTTACGTAAAGTCGGACTTTGCAGGTCTGCAGTGCTGTGATCAGTGCAAAGTAGAGTTTGAAACTGATTTTCTATTGACGTTCGTAGCTACAACAGTCCAAGAATTATCATAGCAGCTCAGTGTATTATACACTTACATTTCCCTTAACTAGGTTTGTTATTGTCAACGGCTCTGCCGCACTGGTTACGTCGGTTCCTGTCAGATCACCGAAGTTAAGCACTGTCGGGCTTGGCTAGCGCTTGGATGGGTGGCCATGCAGTCTGCGGAGCACTGTTGGCAAGCGGGGTGCATTCAGCCCTAGCGAGGCAAACTGAGGAGCTACTTGATCGAGAAGTAGCGGCTCCAGTCACGAAAACTGACAGTGGCCGGGACAGCGGTGTGCTGACCACAGGCCATCCACATCCAGTGACTCCTATCGGCAGAGGATGACATGGGGATCAGGCATTACCGTTGGACCTTCCGAGGCCTCTTCAGACTGAGTTTAGTTTAGCTTTAGGATTGTTATTACATTTCAGATGAAAATGTGTTCCAAAGTTCTTTTGCTTGTTCCACATCCACGATAGCCTAGACATATTGGAGCTACACTTGAAGTTATGGTTTGGGATGCTATTTCATATGACAGCAGAAGCACTCTCGTGGTGAAACGTCCCCTTAGAAAAATTATACACGACTGCGCTTAAACTGACACACAATATTTTTAGCGCAACGCAATCTGACTACCAAAAATCCCTACGAAAGAATGGCCCTGATTAACATTAACCTATACCTTTCACAAATCACTTACCTCACCAAAAATCTTCGTTACTCGAACTACTGCAATACAGCGAGCGCCACCACTGCCAGCTAAATAAAAGATTCAAACTACTGAAGGCACTGACTACTGATAGGCATAGTTAGCAAATAAAAGATTTTAATAGAGAACAAACAATGTATTTACCTCACTGAAGTGATATCAGGTGTTCCCCAGGGAAGCGTCCTGGGACCTCTACTGTTCCTGATCTATATAAATGACCTGGGTGACAATCTGAGCAGTTCTCTTAGACTGTTCGCAGATGATGCTGTAATTTACCGTCTAGTAAGGTCATCCGAAGACCAGTATCAGTTGCAAAGCGATTTAGAAAAGATTGCTGTATGGTGTGTCAGGTGGCAGTTGACGCTAAATAACGAAAAGTGTGAGATGATCCACATGAGTTCCAAAAGAAATCCGTTGGAATTCGATTACTCGATAAATAGTACAATTCTCAAGGCTGTCAATTCAACTAAGTACCTGGGTGTTAAAATTACGAACAACTTCAGTTGGAAGGACCACATAGATAATATTGTCGGGAAGGCGAGCCAAAGGTTGCGTTTCATTGGCAGGACACTTAGAAGATGCAACAAGGCCACTAAAGAGACAGCTTACACTACACTCGTTCGTCCTCTGTTAGAATATTGCTGCGCGGTGTGGGATCCTTACCAGGTGGGAATGACGGAGGACATCGAAAGGGTGCAAAAAAGGGCAGCTCGTTTTGTATTATCACGTTATAGGGGAGAGAGTGTGGCAGATATGATACACGAGTTGGGATGGAAGTCATTACAGCATAGACGTTTTTCGTCGCGGCGAGACCTTCTTACGAAATTTCAGTCACCAACTTTCTATTCCGAATGCGAAAATATTTTGTTGAGCCCAACCTACATAGGTAGGAATGATCATCAAAATAAAATAAGAGAAATCAGAGCTCGAACAGAAAGGTTTAGGTGTTCGTTTTTCCCGCTCGCTGTTCGGGAGTGGAATAGTAGAGAGATAGTATGATTGTGGTTCGATGAACCCTCTGCCAAGCACTTAAATGAGAATTGCAGAGTAGTCATGTAGATGTAGAATATATATAGCATTCATGACACCAATTCTTACAAATTTCAAAACTCCGCCATCTCTCTCCCCACGTCCACCACTGCTGGCGGCTCACCTCCAACTGCGCAACGCTACGCGCTGTTAGCATCCAGCTGCCGCTGCCCAACACAACAATGGCAGACAACAATGCAAACCAGCCACAGACTGCACACGGCACAGCCAGTGATTTTCATACAGAGCGCTACGTGGCGGCGGCGTTACCAATAAAAAAACTTAAACAGCCTACTTACAATGGTTATCTCATATGCCCTGACTGCAAATTTGATATCAATCTGGTGATTCGAGCTGTTATACTGCCATTCATTAACAGTATTCCAGGGGGTGTTTTCCAAAAGGTTAATGCTCGCCCATGCACCACTGCTGTAGCTCGACACGATCTACTGGGTGTCGACATGTTGCCTTGGCCTGCTGGATCAAAAATGGTTCAAATGGTTCTGAGCACTATGAGACATAACTTCTGAGGTCATCAGTCCCATAGAACTTAGAACTACTTAAACCTAACTAACCTAAGGACATCACACACATCCATGCCCGAAGCAGGATTTGAACCTGCGACCATAGAGGTTGCGCGGTTCCAGACTGTAGCGCCTAGAACCTCTCAGCCACTGCTGCCGGCCCTGCTCGATCACCACATCTGTCTCCAATCGAGTATCATTGAACATCAACTCCAGCGTCACGAACAAACAGCATTAACCATACCTATATTGACAGACCAAATACATGGAATTCCATCCCACAAGCCGGCCGGAGTGGTCGAGCGGTTCTAGGCGCTACAGTCTGGAACCGCGCGATCGCTAAGGTCTCAGGTTCGAATCCTGCCTCGGGCATGGATGTGTGTGATGTCCTTAGGTTAGTTAGGTTTAAGGAGTTCTAAGTTCTAGGCGACTGATGACCTCAGAAGTTAAGTTGCATAGTGCTCAGAGCCATTTGAACCATCCCACAAGCCGACATCTGGCACCTTCATAGCACAACGCATGAACGTTTGTGTGCTTGCGTTCAACATTGTGGTGGTTATACCGGTTATTAATGTACCAGTATTTCACATTTGTAATGACTTATTTCACGCTTGCATTCCGATGCTAATCACTTAAATGTGTTACACAGACAAATGAACTTCCAAAATTTCATTACTCTACATTAATTATTTTTTGATATTCCGATTCTTTCCGTCAGCGTGTTATGAAAATATTCTGGGTTCGTAACGTATTGTGGATATTTTGTAAATTTTTCTGTTCTTTCTGATGAGACTCTGTTACCTACTACGCTCCATTGTTTCGGTGATGCCCTAGTATTACCTTTGATTTCAAGACGAAAGGCGAATCTAAGGTCAGTGTTTAGCCATCTGAGGCTTGGCGGGTGTAACTACTAGCACATTCTCTAGTTATCTTTGGGCGTAGTCTGTGATGACTCCTCTTTTTGCTTGCTGTGTCTGAGCAGCCCATTCCGCTGACGACTGTGGAGCCTGAGGCCGGCACGCTGGTGACCATAATTGGCTGGGGCACGGTCTGGAACGGCGGGTACCTGGCGGACCAGCTGCAGATGGTGCAGCTCTACATCGTGGACCGTGACAACTGCAGCGCCGCTTACGACGGGCTGGGCAAGGTGAGCGTCCGCAAGATCTGCGCCTGGTGGCCGGGCGGCGGCCGAGACCGCTGTGGCCCCGACTACGGGGGCCCCATGGTGTTGGATGGTGTGCTGGTGGGGGTTATCTCCTCCTGGGGCAACGGCTGTGCCCTTCCCGGCTGGCCCAGCGTCTACGCCAACATCGCCAACTCCGAAATCAGGCAGTGGATCAATGACACCACCGGCGTCTAGAGCCTGCAGCTGCTACGCATTTTCCAGTTGTGACATTCTATCGTCTTGTTTATACTACTTCAGCTTGAGACGAATGTAAATAATATTACGCAAATTAAACAGTAATAAAAGACTGGAAAGAACATACAAAGAATTCGCTTTAAAACATCCAGTGAAACGTAAAATGGCGTTTGATATCGTTTTCCACGTTCACATTATTTATGGTGTTTGCGGGCTTTCAAATAATGTAATGATTAAAGGATGAGGTGGCCCCTCAACTACGTACCCTCCTACTCAACGTTGCTATATTAAAAGTTTTCGCTGGTTTCGTTATCTATGGGCTGGGATACGTAGTTGCCGCATTACAGGCCAAATACTGCTGAGTCTACAGTATACGATAAGAATACACAAATGAATCGAATGGTCGCAGGTATCTATCACACGGCAAAATTTATAAATGAAAGCTTGCAATTAAATAAAATCTGCCGGTACTATCTTAACGACTTTAAATGATGAGTGCGATAGTAGAAGTAGTTTTGTAAGGTGTCAGGCAAAATCCAACACCTTCCATGAAAACCCTGACATGATACGCAAATCCAGTAGTATGTCACATAGCTCCGAATAAATCGTGACATTAAATTAACCAAAGGAATACGAGTAACGAGTGAGCAAATGGAATACCACAGACTAACACAAGAATGCCTAAATGCATGTCATACCTTCCCACCGTGAGACAGACGCAGTTTCGAGGGGAGAAACGAGAACAGAAGCCGAGAGCAGAACCGTGTTAAGCTAGAAGGCCCTACGGTAAGGGACGGACTGGACACCCACGTCGCCAGCTAACCACTAGGACAACGGCAGCTGCAAGTTTTAGCGTGAGACTTTTTCGCGTCTCTGTTACGTCAAGGACCACCCCCCCCAGCCCATGTTAAAAGATAGAGCCCTCCAGAAGAACAGTATAGATCTTACGATAACACTAAAAGGAACCACAGCAGCTGTTAGTTTTAGCATAAGACTTTTTCGCGTCTCTGTTACGTTGCAAACTTTAAAAACATTGCCCCACCACGAAAAGTATAACGTTTCTCATTGGATAGATAGAATTTTTGTAGGCGGAGCTTAGGTTAACATTGAGACCCTGAATGGCCAGACAGTTTTTTTTTTTAAACCAACTTCGGTAAATAGTAGTAAGGAGAAGTTAGGAGAGTTACTTCGGAGGCGGCGAGGTGAGCGGAGCTGTGCTGCACGCCGCCCCCTGACGAACACCGACAAGGTAATGAACGCACGCGATGCCGCATAACAGCGCATAAAGCTTCACTCAGAACTGCAGAAGTCTCATCTGTTACACCCTCTTTTTGCGTAATACTAGTTTCGATCGTAAATCAAAGCTCGTGGTGTTCACATTTGCCACTTGAAGTAAAAATCTGAAACGCGATGATTTTTCTGTTATATAGTTATTGAGAAGCCACATCAGCCACTGTAATTTACGACAACTTAGATAAGTAATTAAAAATAATTGAGGGTCACTGTAGACCATTTTGATAGTTTGCTCTTTTGTGAAACTTAATTTACACCTAGATTACAGATGTGATATGGCATAAGTCATCCTTCGACCCATTGTAGAACTTGGAAACCCATTCAGGGAATATTCGTTCACATTTTTGTTGAACGCAGTTTGTTTGTACCATCCTGTATTAAAACACTTCGTTTTATAAATAGTGCAATTTATAAACAATGTTTTGTGAGTAGAATAAAATTTCCAATGGTAAACTGCTTTTTCGACGTTATTTTACCATCTAACTAAAAATAGGAAAGCCTTGAACCCCTTCCACTAAATTTAGTTAGTATTAAGATTCTTTTACAGGGAGTGCAGTGGAGCTGACGCTGAAATCATTAAGTATTTGGTTATATCATCGCTAGTCTCACTGAACTCTTCTGAATTCTACATGTCATGTGTGGTCTGGCGTCTCCTTACTAGCCACAGGCCCCAGGTTCAAACTAGTCAATTGCCTAAAAAACACGCTCAGAGCGTCGTTGCGTGAAAGTGGTAGGGAGACACGATATAGAACAAACAGACACCACCCAGAATGTCAGACTTTTAAGAATGCAGTATATTTATGCAAAACACTTATTGGTGTCGATGGTCCAGCAATTAAATAAAATATAAGTTGAATAACAGGGAAACAATAGATTCCTACTGCACGTAATTAGTTATGAACAGCAACAAAGCTTGCGAGATATTCACTTCTAAGCGCACACTACGTCTTCACTGCAGAAGCCACGGAAATCTCACAAGTGCACAAGTCGGCACCCCAAAGTATTTCTACCTGTCGCGACCACGCGCAAACTGCTCCACACTCTCCAGTCTCTCTCGCGACCGTGCGTCCGTGTCCAGCACTCTCCGTGTCCTCTGCCGTACCGTCCTGGACTCCCTCGTGTCCTCTCCGCAAACGATGCTCCTCCCCAACCTCCATACGTCTCTCTTAGTAACGAGCGCTGTGATTGGTTAGAGCGCTCCCTCCATGTCTCCATGCCAACGTACACTCACAAACGTATTGAAACATATTCGAAATACTGGAGTTACATTTAAATAACTTTAAATTAAATAAATATTCCTACGGCTGGACAATAAACACGCTCTAAGACACATTTTTAGATACATAAACAAATTAAATAAACATATATTAAAGGAATAGAACAAAAGGTAGGCCTGTAGCCTAATGTCTCTGTGCTTTCTAAAACACATTAAATATGTAACTAATTTCTTCATGACTAGTATATGTTGGATATAAACAAAGACATAGATGAATAAATATACTTACAAGCATGCTGCTACCGTTCTTTCGTGTCACTGTGGAGTATTGATGGCCTGACGCGATCGGTAGTAATCGAACACTTTGACCTCCAATAACTCATGTACTATTTAGGTTACATGCCTGTAATTCATACCAATTTAGGTTTACACTAATAGCTTTCTAAAGTCACGCTGGATGGAGCGTTTATATTTTGGAAATTCGCTGCTGGGTGTTACTTGTTTAATTTGTCAGATACTAAACTTTAAACTAATAAATATACTGAAAATCTGATTACACCACCAGAATCGTCGTGCAAATAATAGTAATGTACATGTTTCTTTTTGAGGTATCATGATTCATCTGGCTACTTTTAATTTCTATACGAACTGTGAAAATGTCTGCCGTTAAGGTTTCACAAAGTCCGCCATCTTTGGCGCTCCAGACATAGACATCTCCATCATCGATGCAAAGCAGCGTCCTCGTCACAGCGGGATTCCCAGCCACGCGGCTGGACCATGCGCTGGGGCTACCCCCCTCGTCCGGCTAACGTTAGGCACTACGTGTTTGCTAACGAGCTCGGCGCTACCGTGTGGCCCGAGCGGTAGCCGCCAACTCTGATCTTCGAATATTTCCAGGGCGCCGCAGCTCACTCGTTACCTCACATGTTCCTGTCTGGAACCAAACTAGGTACCAAAATATATATTTTTTCATAGATGTGAACAATCAATAATTCTATATTATCATAAAGAGATCAATTACCATATAAGCATACATTAAAACAGGCTGTATGTTTTCATATTAGTTTTACCTTTGTTATGTGATACCGTACTGA
Source organism: Schistocerca gregaria (assembly GCF_023897955.1). Classification (NCBI taxonomy): domain Eukaryota; kingdom Metazoa; phylum Arthropoda; class Insecta; order Orthoptera; family Acrididae; genus Schistocerca; species Schistocerca gregaria. The sequence goes on from NC_064922.1 coordinate 663,466,349, forward strand.
CCAACGTCTGTTTGAGTGTGTGCGCTACACTAACGTTCTCATACGGTTCAGCATCTCTGATGTACATTAGAATACGGCCTGCACAAGTGATAGTGACAACTTATCCCAGTGTTATCGCCTCACTGTCTATAATAAACAAATGATTACAGTATTACGTGCTGTTACAGGTTGTTCACATGTAGATATTCTGCAAAGCTGCAGTGGCGCCCTACCAACTGAAAGGTATCTCAATATGACGCACATTTTGCCTGCCCCAGTCTCACGACAATGATGCAATACTAAATTGATGCTTCTGAAGAATTTTCTCGCTATTAACTTCCCTCCTATCTTGATACAGGCCGGCCGATGTAAGGCACTGGCATACTACATAAATTTTAAAAATATAAGTATACGTAAATGTACCAGACTGGACTGAGTATTTATAACCATTGGAAAGATCGGTGTTTGCTCTTGAAAGTATCGTTGTAAGTATATTTATTACGTCTTATACGGAGTGAAGCTAAGAGAATGTGAACCAGTATGAACTATTAGTGTGATCTGACCAACCAGTATACAGCATGGTATTCTGGATGAGATCGCCTGCCGGAGTGGCCAAGCGGTTCTAGGCGCTACGGTCTGGAACCGAGCGACCGCTACGATCGCATGTTGGAATCCTGCCTCGGGCATGGATGTGTGTTATGTCCATAGGTTAGTTAGGTTTACGTAGATCTATGCTCTAGGGGACTGATGACCTCAGAAGTTAGAGTCCCATAGTGCTCAGAGCTATTTGAACCATTTTTGACGAGATCAATAACAAGCACTGCCTGTTAAAATGCTGGCTATGTATGAAAGTGTACCGTTTTCAAGATTGAAGTTACTGAAGTATTTATACACAAACCTGTCTGAACTGCGTAAAATCACTTATCTATAAAGTTTTAAAGCTCAAAAGGACACTGTAATGTATAAGATCTGTTTTGCTACTCCTCATGCGTGCCATGATATGATTTAACTTTAATCTTGCTATTGCTAAATAAATAGGAATCTGATTTTATTTACACACGCATGAAATTAAAATGACAAACAATTCAGTAATTACTATGTTCTGTGCCATACAAGTTGTACAGTCTGGCATTTAACATTTTTTGAAAATCTTTCAGACCATCTTTCAAGGAGATGGATGGAGATGGTGGAATATGGTAGGGTGGAGCCCATTCCAGCCAGTTGTGATGCTGTGTTGGCACTTTTTATTTCTGAATTCGGTTGTTACTTGGACTCGATGTAATTTGTGATGCAGGTTGGCTAATGGTTCAAATGGCTCTGAGCACTATGGGACTTAACTTCTAAGGTCATCAGTCCCCTAGAACTTAGAACTACGTAAACCTAACTAACCTAAGGACATCACACATATCCATGCCCGAGACAGGATTCGAACTTGCGATCGCAGCGGTCGCGCGGTTCCAGACTGTAGCGCCTAGAACCGCTCGGCCACTCTGGCCGGCTTGATGCAGGTTGTATGTAGGACGATGGTCATATACTTGTTGCTTACTCGGAGCATTCGATTACATATATCCAGTTAAGCTGATGAGTCTATATCTAGCGCATTATTATTTAAGTCTGTCCTGTATTTTCGTTGTACTGAGAGTTTCATGTAATGAGGCGGTAAAAGACTCGTATGCTAGGTGTCCACGTCTGCAAAAATGATCTTAATTCGAATGGGTGACATTAACCATGCTTGCATTCCATACGCAAGTATAGGAATAACGAAAAATTTTTGCCAGTGGTGGGTCTACGACATGCATTCTAAATTTCATAAGTCTATTCTCTACCTTTCTTATTCTTTCTCTTGCGTTTTCTTGCCAGTTTAATAGTTCGTCTTAGTGGATTTCAAGGTATTTATACGCTCCTGGAAAATGAAATAAGAACACCGTGAATTCATTGTCCCAGGAAGGGGAAACTTTATTGACACATTCCTGGGGTCAGATACATCACATGATCACACTGACAGAACCACAGGCACATAGACACAGGCAACAGAGCATGCACAATGTCGGCACTAGTACAGTGTATATCCACCTTTCGCAGCAATGCAGGCTGCTATTCTCCCATGGAGACGATCGTAGAGATGCTGGATGTAGTCCTGTGGAACGGCTTGCCATGCCATTTCCACCTGGCGCCTCAGTTGGACCAGCGTTCGTGCTGGACGTGCAAACCGCGTGAGACGACGCTTCATCCAGTCCCAAACATACTCAATGGGGGACAGATCCGGAGATCTTGCTGGCCAGGGTAGTTGACTTACACCTTCTAGAGCACGTTGGGTGGCACGGGATACATGCGGACGTGCATTGTCCTGTTGGAACAGCAAGTTCCCTTGCCGGTCTAGGAATGGTAGAACGATGGGTTCGATGACGGTTTGGATGCACCGTGCACTATTCAGTGTCCCCTCGACGATCACCAGAGGTGTACGGCCAGTGTAGGAGATCGCTCCCCACACCATGATGCCGGGTGTTGGCCCTGTGTGCCTCGGTCGTATGCAGTCCTGATTGTGGCGCTCACCTGCACGGCGCCAAACACGCATACGACCATCATTGGCACCAAGGCAGAAGCGACTGTCATCGCTGAAGACGACACGTCTCCATTCGTCCCTCCATTCACGCCTGTCGCGACACCACTGGAGGCGGGCTGCACGATGTTGGGGCGTGAGCGGAAGACGGCCTAACGGTGTGCGGGACCGTAGCCCAGCTTCATGGAGACGGTTGCAAATGGTCCTCGCCGATACCCCAGGAGCAACAGTGTCCCTAATTTGCTTGGAAGTGGCGGTGCGGTCCCCTACGGCACTGCGTAGGATCCTACGGTCTTGGCGTGCATCCGTGCGTCGCTGCGGTCCGGTCCCAGGTCGACGGGCACGTGCACCTTCCGCCGACCACTGGCGACAACATCGATGTACCGTGGAGACCTCACGCCCCACGTGTTGAGCAATTCGGCGGTACGTCCACCCGGCCTCCCGCATGACCACTATACGCCCTCGCTCAAAGTCCGTCAACTGCACATACGGTTCACGTCCACGCTGTCGCGGCGTGCTACCAGTGTTAAAGACTGCGATGGAGCTCCGTATGTCACGGCAAACTGGCTGACACTGACACAGCAAAACTGTCGTATCCTCGCGCCACATAATGGTCAGAAGCGGGCAGAAGAAGAAGGCAGACACAGAGAAGAATCGGCTCCGCAACCCTGCAGGAACGCGGAACGGAAGCGTGAAGTACGTCATACACCTGTCCCCCCTCTGCGTATTCAGTGCAGTAGAGGGTCGTTACGGAGATGTATGACATCATGGCCAACTGCTGCAAGCAAGGAGTAGGCGCAGAGTCCCTCGACTCAGACGCCATCGTCCAGCTGCAGGCAGCGAGCGTGGCCGACCACCGCGCACTGAAAAGCGCTGCGGCCGCCCACGTTGTTGATCCACCCACCGTGGAGAAGACGACCGCGCCGAAACAGCGCGAAAAGCAATCCAAGGTCCTGATCAGGCTGATGAGAAGACGGTCCAAGAGGGGCAATCACGTGCCGGATTCCAGGCTGCAACTACTAAGCTGCACAACCGGACGAATAAGAAGAGGCTACCGCTGTACATCTACATCGTCGTGTTGAGAAATGCGAAGGATGACAGCGACATCTTCGGGTTAAGAAAGCTCTTAGGCTTTCCTGTGACCGCCGAAGCATGGACCCTAAACCACAGTGCTTCAGGTGCCAAGCTGAGTGGTATGTGGCTAAATACTGCCGCAACTCGCCGCGTTGCGTAAAGTACGACACCTGCGCCTGTGACAGACGACAAGAAGAGGCGCCAGCTTGTGCTCGCTGCCTCGGGGCACACGTGGCAAACTGGCTTGGCTGCCCGGCTTTCGCCAGCGACGGCTGCGCTGGAGACAAGGCGCAAACCGAGAAGACACGATGACGGCGGCGCTTGCGGCGAAGATGCAACCTCCCATTGTCTGCAGGCGGCCGGAATACCGCGCCACTGACAGTGGTGCGGGGGACCGACTGCTGGCGGTTGTACAGCAGGCGCCACAAGTGCAGGAGATGCGCGACATACTGGCGGCCGCGACGGAGGAAGCGATTGCGTCCTTCAAAGTCGCCATGGACGCAGATAGTGCAGCTTTCAAGGCCACCGTGAGTGCAGAGACGGAAGAGCCATGCAGCCAACTGTTGCAATTGCGCTCGCAGATGGCGCACGACATCTGTGCGGACGCCGCAGGTGAAGAGAAGACGCCTGTCGCAGCTCCCCTACTGGAGCAGCCGGCGGAAGGACACACTGGACACACCGAAGAAGAAGACGGACTGCTCCGCAACAACGCCGAAGTCCATCGGTATCGAGTTGCTCTGCTCCTACGAGTGGGCTACCAGAGCGATCAGGACGCTCAAGGGCTTCGGTTACGTCGTCCGCTTCACAGGGAAGACTTAACCGCGGCCTTCATTGAGCCTGTCAGCGCAGCCAACGAGTGTTGAGTGGTACCGCTACGCGACCTCACATCTCCGAGCGCTTGGCTTCAACGCTCGCCCACCAGACACCGATGGGCGACCTGGGCCTTCCCCCGCGCCAAGTCACCACTGACGTAGCGCGACAGGAGCTCTCACAGCCCAAACAGCAGCACACCGTGCTACAGCACCGTCGCGGACTGGTCTCTTATGATGAACATATGGCATGAAATGGTATCCGCTTGCATGATACCCGGTTCTAACCTAACCCGTCCATGCATGACCTGTCGCAGGCAGCAAGACATCCGCCACTGCTCTTACTACCTGACCAAACTATCGCAGATGTTTTTTTCCTTGGCTCTTGCCTTGGCACTTTTTTCCCTCTGCCCTTCAAATCGCTACCCTTCGTTCGACTTTCGACCCAATTTATCTTCAGATGACCGCGTATAATTGGTTAACCTTAACCACACGTGCGCAAACATCGCAGTACCCACATCCTGCGACACCTCACTTTAGTGAACACCAACCCTTATGCAGAGATGGAAGCTCCACCTCTTTAAAAAAAAATGGACTTGTGCTTTCGTGTGACAAATGGGTTTCGCTATAATTGCACAATTCTGCTGGGAAGTTCAGACGTAAAATTTTAAAGCGTAGCCAAACATGGCGTATCTTTTCAAACGCGCGTTAAGGTACTGCAGTTTCATCTGCCATGTTATAAAGCTTGTATCGCTTTACCGGTTTACCTCAAAACAGAGACGGCTGTGCTCTAGTCGCTCTCGAATATGGCTTCTTCTTATGGGACGATACTGTTGTCCTCTGCGAGTTATTGTAGTCTGTAGTTAATAATTATTTCGAATAGGTAATAGATCTATATGAGTTGGGATTGTTCTTTGGTTCTTCACGTTTCAGAATGACCCTGATTTAGCCCTAATGTTTACACCAGCCTCTTAAGTTGTACGACATGTTATATATCACATTTCTTCCCCAATATGTGTTTTGTTATTTTAGATTTGTTCAAAAGAGTAAAAATTTTATCGAAGAAATAATGCTTCACATTGCTGATAAGAAAAGAAAACATGTAATCACAAAATCGCCAGGAAGGCAGTGGTTTTCTTAGTCTTTTCTTATGGCATAAAGTGATTCGTACTCGTAGGCATTTGCCTTCACTGTCATGCAAGATTTAGCTTCAGTCCCAGCAGCCGTCGTTGGGAAACAGCGAGCTTGGAGACGCGATGCAAAAATTAGTTTTGCATGATAACAGTAATCACAATTGGACTTAGAAATGTAGGCTGCAAGTTCCACTTACAAATAATGAAATGGGAAGGCGATGACACACGTATGGCGTGCAATCGTCGCGTCACTGAACTGCAACTAATTTACAGGCCAAGACTTATACAAAACCAAATTCGTTGGTACGGTACGCAGGGTTTCGTATTACGCTACCACAATAAAGAGGACATGATTTCAAACAGCATTATTATTTAATACAAAATATGTTACGGTAATGATACAACCTTGTCTCACAGATGCTCGAAGATAGAGAAGAATGGAACGAACATCAGCTCTGTTAGTTTAAGAAAGAAATGATCGAAAATGTCTTTCGCAGATAATTGAGATACAAAGATCGAACTGATTCTCTGAGACGTAATCTTATCTCTAACATCCAGATATCAAGTGCAGTCAGGGTGACTGGTTGAAATAAATTTTTTTTTGTTAAAAGTCCCCTTGAATGGCGAGCAGGAATGTCGCGACACAATAAACCGCAGTCGCGATAGGCCACAATCTGACGTTTATCAAAGTGGGAAACGTGATGGTACGTATTTCTCCTCCTTACAAGAGGCATCACAACAACGTTTCACCAGGCAACGCCGGTCAACTGCTGTTTGTGCATGAGAAAGCGGTTGGAAACTTTCGCATGTCAGCACGTAGGTGTCGCCACCGGCGCCAACCTTGTGTGAATGCTCTGAAAAGCTAATCACTTGCATATCACAGCATCTTCTTCCAGTCGGTTAAATTTCGCGTCTGTAGCACGTCATCTTCATGGTGTAACAATTTTAATGGCCAGTTGTGTAGAAGCAGTAAGCAAGCACTGGGACACCACGGAATTGGCACACTTCGCTGCCACAAATACCTGAAGTTATTTGGGAAAGTTTTCACACAGTGGACTCATTTTAAGCGTCACTTACCTGAAAGTTGCACGTCACTTCGTACCTGTGACCTGATAACCTATGCCTAATTTATCCTGTAGCATTTGGCCTTCATACATGACAAGACTACTGTTAGCGACTGTATCCCTTTCTTCGTAATTACTTTCACTCTATAAGATTTTTCCCCTAACAGTTTGATGCAATCAGATTTCAACTACAAGTACTGTAGATGCAGCAGTGAAATACCATCTTGCAGCAACCATTGTCTGACCGAACAGTCTAAACAACGGCGAGGTTGCTGGCGCCGCCCTTCGAATTGCTACCGATATGTCGTGTGATGTCGCTCTGGTTTGAGGCCACGAAGATCTTTGCTCGATGTTGTTGATGGGGGACGCCGCGTGCTGGGGCGAGAACGATGGTCTGAGAGGTCCGCCGGGGACTCAGGCGAGTACTTGCATGGCCATGGAGTCCAGCAAATGGTTGCTGGGCATATTTGTGGACGGATTTGAATCCGTGGCTGACTTCGAGTGTTGTCTTCAAGTGCAGCCTGGCCAGGCAGCTCTAGGACGTGGCACGCCGATAGAGAGTTGAAGCCAGTTTCGCTGTGCTGAATTCTGGGCCCCCTTTGGAACCAGCAAGCTTCAGCTTCGATTCGTGAACTTCACTTAAGTTTTGAATTTTGAGATCTTAACTGTTATTTCCTTATTGAAGGCGTGCCTGTTTTCAGTTTGATTCTACTTAACTGAAGAGTTTATTAAAGAAGACCTATTTCGTAATTTTACTGAAGCTGGTATTACAAAAGGTCTGCCTATTTTATAATTGGTAATTTTACTCAACAGAAACTGTTATTACAAAAGGCCTGCTTCTTTTCTACTTGATAATTTTACTTACTGAAGCTGTTATTAAAGAAGGCCTGCCTGTTTTTATTTGATAATTTTGATTCTACTTGTTTTCCATTTGGTAATTTTGCTTAACTGAAGCTGTTATCATTGGAGGTCTGTCTATTTTCTATTTGGTAATTTTATTTAAATGAAGCTGTTATTATTGAATACCTGCCTGTTCTGTTTTAATTAAATGAAGTGCTATTTCATTATTTGGGTTAATTGAAAATCAAGGCCTACCTGATTTTATTGTCCTGTTATTCAGATCTGACGTCTTACTCAATCTGTGTAACTGCAATTGTGATTGCAAAAGGCCTGCCTGTTTCAGAGGTATTTATGTCAATAAGGCAGTGACAGGAAATGACGTATGATGGTATACGGGTCGTAACTTTTCGCCTAACATCCCTTTATCCATAATTGTAGGTTTCAACTGGTAGCAGAGTGTGGTTGCGTTCTGTTGGCTGAGAGGTTTTTAGAATTGTCTACCCTTTCTCTTGTCATTTTTCATTTCCTGTGATCATTTCCTTAGTGCATAAGAATCCTTTACTGCCTGTGGAGCATTGTATTAATTTATTCCGCTGTTTGCAGGGAGCTAGCTTGCTATGGATCCAAGGGGCTGCCCCGGAATCGCGCATCTAAAGAAGGGGCATTTGCAAAATGGCTCTGAGCACTATGCGACTTAACTTCTGAGGTCATTAGTCGCCTAGAACTTAGAACTAATTAAACCTAACTAACCTAAGGACATCACACACACATCCATGCCCGAGGCAGGATTCGAACCTGCGACCGGATCGGTCGCTCGGCTCCAGACTGCAGCGCCTAGAACCGCACGGCCACTACGGCCGGCGGGCACTTGCAGTATGAACGTAGAATATGGGAGCTTAGCATCTAGGGTAATTTTCCAGAGCTGGATGACAGGTTTCGCGTGGCGTTAGGCACCGCACTTTGCGTTTCGGTGAGCACCATTGGGGAGGCAGGTGTTTCTCTCTCAATAATATTTCCACGGAATTGGATGAGGTGCAGCAGTACCTGTCCCTTCTGCAGGGCAGTCAACCTATTGTTAGGCTGATTTGTAAAATAAGGCCCTCCTAGCACATCTAGGGAATCATATGAAGGACATTACCTCCTTGCAACTTACCCAGCCTGGGGCAGTTGAGTGATCGAGCGAGGGAATTGCAGGTCCACGCAGAGTCCTTAAGGTTGGAAAGCAACGAGCGGGAGTAAGTGCAGCAGCTACCCCCACAAATCAGTTCTTTGATCAGTCGTCCAGTACTCAATGTATAGGTAGCCCTTCGGCTAATCGTTTCGCTAGACTACCCAACCCAATTATGTGCCTATTCAGTGGTATTTCAGAGCTTTCACTTGATACTTTGGGCCGTTTCCAGCACTTTTTGTGGGTGTTGGTTCGATTTGAATTTCATGCACACGCCTTGAAGACGCTTCACCATGTGATATTAACATTGCTTTACAAGCTATCGGCTTACTACAGAGTTCTTTATGCTATGCAATAAGTGAGGCCTAGATGTGCGAAGGTATTTTAGCAAAATGTTCAAATCGGAATCAGCTTCCGTGGCCTGTGCAATTTTCCTACAGTTCAGCGGGAAAGATTGAAGCAATTCAGAACAAGGTGCATCAGAGACGTCAAAGTCTGTATCAGCGCCAATAGGAAGGCGTGTAACTGCGTCCGCAATACCATGTTTAGCTGTCGCATGATTCACAATCTCGTACTGGTATTGAGTCAACAAAAAAGACCAGCGTTGCAATTTTTGGGCATTTTTACAAGAGCCGGCTTCGTCAGATGAAACAAGGACTGCAATGGCTTGTGATCCGTTACTAAGTAGAATTTTCTGCTATACAAATACTGGTGGAATGTGGTGCCACCCTACACAATAGCCAATGCCTCGTTCTCTATTCGTGAATAGTTACACTGAGCTTTGGACAACACTTTTGACGCTTTAGCAATAGGCCTGTCTTTAAGACCAATTCTGTGCGAAAGCACTGCACCGATTCCGCAGGAGGAAGTGTCAACTTGCAACACAACTGATTTAACAGCATCAAAGTGAAACAAGCAGCGATCACTGAGAAATGCATTTTTAAGTTTTTGAAAGGCTTCTTGGCACTCAGTTGCCCAAACAAAGGGGACATTCTTGCGAAGCAGGCAATGCAATGGAGTTGCGATTAGTGCAGCATTCGGCATGAACCGAATACACGACTGGCCATTAAAATTGCTACACCAAAAAGAAATCCACATGATAAACGTGTAGTCATTGGACAAATACCGGGTGATCAAAAAGTCAGTATAAATTTGAAAACTGAATAAATCACGGAATAATGTAGATAGAGAGGTACAAATTGACACACTTGCTTGGAATGACATGGGGTTTTCTTAGAACCAAAAAAATACAAACCTTCAAAAAATATCCGACAGATGGCGCTATACCTGATCAGAATAGCAATAAGTAGCATAAGAAAGAAAGACAAAGCTAAGATAATGTTCTTTACAGGAAATGCTCAACATGTCCACCTTCATTCCTCAACAATAGCTGTAGTCGAGGAATAACATTGTGAACAGCACTGTAAAGCATATCCGGAGTTATGGTGAGGCATTGGCGTCGGATGTCGTCTTTCAGCATCCCTAGAGATGTCAGCCGATCACGATACACTTGCGACTTCAGGTAATCCCAAAGCCAATAATCGCACGGACTGGGGTCTGGGGACCTGGGAGGCCAAGCATGACGAAAGTGGCGGCTGAGCACACGATCATCACCAAACGACTCGTGCAAGAGATCTTTCACGCGTCTAGCAATATGGGGTGTTTTTTTTTGTTCTAATAAAACCCCTTGTCATTCCAAGCATTTGTGTAAATTTTTACCTCTCTATCTACATTATTCCGTGGTTTATTAAGTTTTCAAATTTATACAGACTTTTTGATGACCCAGTATATTATAGTAGAACTGACATGTGATTACATTTTCACACAATTTGGGTGCATAGATCCTGAGAAATCAGTACCCAGAACAACCACCTCTGGGCGCAATAACGGCCTTGATACGCCTGCGCATTGAGTCAAACAGAACTTGGATGGCGTGTACAGGTACAGCTGCCCATGCAGCTTCAACACGATACCACAATTCATCAAGAGTAGTGACTGGCGTATTGTGACGAGCCAGTTGCTCGGCCACCATTGACCAGACGTTTGCAATTGGTGAGAGATCTGGAGAATGTGCTGGCCAGGGCAGCAGTCGAACATTTTCTGTATCCAGAAAGGCTCGTACAGGACCTGCAAAATGCGGTCGTGCATTATCCTGTTGAAATGTAGGGTTTCGCAGGGATCGAATGAAGGGTAGAGCCACGGGTAGTAACACCTCTGAAATGTAACGTTCACTGTTCAAAGTGCCGTCAGTGCGAACAAGAGGTGACCGAAACGTGTAACCAATGGCACCCCATACCATCACGCCGGGTGATACGCCAGTATGACGATGACGAATACACGCTTGCAGTGTGCGTTTACCGCTACCGCGATGTCGCCAAACATAGATGCGACCATCATGATGCCATAAACAGAACCTGGATTCATCCGAAAAAATGAAGTTTTGCCATTCGAGCACCCAGGTTCGACGTTGACTACACCATCGCAGGCGCTCCTGTCTGTGATGCAGCGTCAAGGGTAACCGCAGCCACGGTCTCCGAGCTGATAGTCCATGCTGCTGCAAGTGTCGTCGAACTGTTCGTCCACATGGTTGTTGTCTTGCAAACGTCCCCATCTGTTGACTCAGGGATCGAGACGTGGCTGCACGATCCGTTACAACCATGCGGATAAGATGCCTGTCATGTCGACTGCCAGTGATACGAGGTCGATGGGATCCAGCACGGCGTTCCGTATTACCCTCCGGAACCCACCGATTCCATATTCTGCTAACAGTCATTGGATCTCGACGAACGCGAACAGCAATGTCGCTATACGATAAACCGCAATCGCGATAGGTTACAATCCGACCTTTATCAAAGTCGGAAACGTGATGGTACGCAATTCTCCTCCTTACACGAGGCATCACAGCAACGATTCACCAGGCAACGCCGGTCAACTGCTGTTTGTGTATGAGAAATCGGTTGGAAACTTTCGTCATGTCAGCACGTTGTAGGTGTTGCCAGCGGCGCCAACCTTGTGTGAATGCTATGAAAAGCTAATCGTTTGCATATAACAGCATCTTCATCCTGTCGGTTAAATTTCGCGTCTGTAGCACGTCATCTTCTTGGTGTAGTAATCTTAATGGCCAGTATTGTATAATAGCTCATTTACCCTAAAACTAACTGCAAGGTTTTGGCATTGTGAGGAATATTTTTAGCATGGTGCAGAAGAGTCAGCAACTGTAAAATGTAATTATATTAAATTTCAGCCTCCAGTTGCATAAGCAAAGAAACTTTACCTAGGTTTCGGCTATAATAATGTAGTCTTCTACAGAAATGTCACAATATACAATTAATATTAAAACATGTCAGATATTGGCCTTATCATACTTAAAATGTTAGTACTACAGTACATAGTCATAAGACTGCGTCACTTCTACCAATGTTTTGCCGACAGGCCACACCAACGGGAAAGACAGGTGGGCCGCGGGCGCTGAGTCGTGACTGCGCACCGCGGGCAGCGACGCAGCGAGCTCAGCTGGTAGTCGCGAGCATGTGCGTGCGAAGTAATACTGATTTAAAACCAGAAAACGTTAACTGAGATTATTATGAAAAATAGTTCGGACTATTAATGGCATTAAAACCATAAGTCACTGAAATTACCATTCCATAAAAGGCAAAAGACATATAACATGTGTGCTGTACTTAGGTAAGAGAAAATGTTCATTAATAACATTATTTGTTACAACAGCTAAAAACTTTCATTGGCAAATATACCATAATAACTGAAGGTACAGTTCTATGAGAGGCAAATGGCATTATACAGCGTAAAGGAACCTTTTAATAAGAAAAGGCCATAAGTTAAGGTTAACAGTGCCTGAAATATGTGGAACTTAGCTAAGAATTAAGGCCTGTAAATAGTAATAAGGACAGTTGGCTCATACAGCTTAGCGGTTATATATACAATATGTGTTCAGCAATTAATACATAAGAAAACCAGTAGGCTATATGTCATAGTCAACTACTGCATAGGTAGAAGATCATATAAAGTAATGGATTTATCGGATAATAGGTGCGTGCAACGCCACAAAGCATTATGAAGGCAGTATATCCAGTGGAGTTATAAGCAAACTTTATGTGTCTGCATATTTAATACAATAATTTATGTCCAATGCTGTTTCACAATTAGTTACATATCAAATGGAGTATTTATATTTAAGAGCTTCACAGTGGTGAAGAGCGTGCGCTATTGGTTAGACCCCAGACGATTGGAAAACCGTGTTCTGGTCAGAAGAGTCTCGATTTCAATTGGTAAAAGCTGATGAGAGGGTTCGCGTGTGGCGCAGACCTCAGGAAACCTCGGACCCACGTTGTCAACAAGACACTCTGCTAGCTGATGGTGTCTCAATAATGGTATGGGCTATGTTTACGTGGAATAGACTGAGCCCTCTGGTCCAACTGAACAGATCATTGACGGGAGATAGTTATGTTCGACTACTTGGAAACCATTTGTAGCCTTTCATCGACATCATGTTCCCAAACAACAATGGCATTTTTACGGGTGACAATGCGCCATGTCACAGGGCGACAATTGTTCGCGATTGGTTTGAAGAACATTATGGGTAATTAGAGAGAATGATTTCGGCACCCAGACCGCCCGACATGCATCCCATCGAACATTTATGGGACATAATCGAGTGGTCATTTCGTGTGCAAACTACTGCACCTGCAACACTTTCGCTATTATGCATGACTATACAGGCAGCATGGCCCAGTATTTCTGCAGGGGACTACCAACGACTTGTTGAGTCCTTTCCACGACGAGCTGCTGCACTACGCTGGGCGAAAGGAGCTCCGGCGCGATGCTACAAGGTATCCCATGACTTTTGTCATTTCACTGTATAAGGGTCGAGCAAAAGTTTTCCGTTTGAGTGCGTTGCCGCAGCGTATTTGTAACGTAGCGCAATTCCGATGCGGATATATAAGCAACAACGTGGCAAGGAGTTAGTGCGTCAATCGTATCTTTCCGACGTGTGTGCGATAAATACGGAAGCGTGAACTATGACGACGTTATTACCAAATGCTGCGTCGAAATGGGACCGTCGTGATGTTATTCTTTTCTTGGCTGCCGAAGGACAGACGTCGGTAGACATACGTTGGGTAATCAATGTGTATGAGGCAGCATGCACGTCGGAAAACACCGTTGAGGAATGAGCGCAATAAAAGGTTGTTCCTACTTCATGATAACGCACATCCCCATGTCAGAAATCTTGTGACGCAGAAGTTACGCCAATACATGTGGGAACACTCAAGCACTCGCCCTATAAAACTGGTCTCTTCCCATTCGATTATCCTGCCTTCCGTCCTCTAAAAAAGGCAGTGAAGGGTCGACGGTTCCTGTCGGACGAGGACGTGCAACAGGCAGTTACGGACTTCTTCACGCTGCAGGACACAATGTTTTACCAAACGAGTGTCTTCAAATTGGTGCGTCTGTGGGATGATTGTCTCAATACTCACAGCGATTTGGTCTGATTAGCATACCTATTCTGGACTGCACGCCTTTCAAGCAAAAACTATTTGTTCGCCCCTTAATATATTAACGATTCATAATATGCAACACCTCTTTTTTAGACGACTTTTGCTATTTGGAGAGCAAAATAACTGATGATGGTCGAAGTAGATAAGATATAAAATGTAGACTGGCGATGGCAAGGAAAGCATTTATGAAGAAGAGAAATGTGTTAACATCGAGTATAGATTTAAGTGTCAGGAATCCTTTTCCGAAAGTATCTGTAAGGAGGGAAGCCATGTATGGAAGTGAAACACGGGTGATAAATAGTTTAGACAAGAAGAGAACAGAAGCTTTTGAAATGTGATGCTACAGAAGAATGCTGAAGATTAGACTGGTAGATAACGTAACTAACGAGGAGGTACTGAACGGAATTGAAGAGAAGAGGGATTTGTTCGCCAACTTGACTAGATGAATCGGTTGATAGGACACATTCTGAGGCGTCAAGGGATCACCAATTTAGTATTGGAGGGAAGCGTGGAGGGTAAAATTCGTAGGACACCAAGAGATGAAAACACTGAGCAGATTGAGAAAAATGTAGGTTCCAGTAGTTACTCGTAGATGAAGAGGTTTTGAAACGTCCCCTTAGAAAAATTATACACGATTGTGCTTAAACTGACACACAATATTTTTTGCGCAACGCAATCTGACTTTCAAAAATCCTTACAAAAGAATGGCCCTGACTAACATTAACCTATACGTTTCACATATCACTTACTTCACAAAAATGTTGGTTACTCGAACTACTGCAATACAGCGAGCACCACTACTGCCAGCTAAATAAAAGATTCAAACTACGGAAGGCACTAACTACTGATAGGTATAGTTAGCAAATGAAAGATTTTAATACAGAACAAACAATGTATTTACCTTAATAGTCATACTATATATAGCAGTTCATGACATCCAGTCTTACAAATTTCAAAACTCCGCCATCTCTCTCCCCACGTCCACCACTGCTGGCGGCTCACCTCCAACTGCGCCGCCGCGCACATTGTGGAGGGTTGAACCCTCTGCTGTGATCGAAGTTCTAGCGCCCTTAAGGCGCTTCTCCTTCTGGCATGAAGTTTGTTGGGAGATGGGATGTCGTGATGCGTTGGTATTTTTTTTTTTTTTTTTTTTTTTTTTTTTTTTTTTTTTTTTTTTTTTTTTTTAGAAGACAGGACAGAGAAAGGGACAGTAGAAGAGTGGCGGAAAGGAACGGCCTGTTGACTAGCCGGGAATATTATATTAAATTATAGAATAAAGGATAGAAGGAGGAATAGTTAGAGTGAGTGAAATCGAAAGGCCATTATCCTGGCCGCCTCTTCTTCGTAGCGGCGTCTTGATATTGGTGGCAGATTATCTTGAAGGTATGGTTTTGGGGGGGGGGGGGGAAGAGAAAGTAGTCAGAGAGTGACAGCTTGAGAAGTGGAAAGAGGAAGAGCCTGTCGTGATTAGGCCAACATTGGGGGGCAGAGTGGGTGGAAGGGGGGAGTGGTGTGCTTGTGAGGGTGAATGACATGACATGTTGGTGGATGATCGATGATGTGAGGGGGAGTAGTTGACATGAGATGAGGTGGCTTATGCATGCGAATTCATGGGGGGCGGAAAAGAAGGTCAGGCCATCGAGTGGTGGCTAGACGGTGAACACGGGTACCCAGTGAGAGGATTAAGGGATTAGGAGAGTGACGTGTTTGTTGGTAAAAGGAATTGGCTGCAGATAGGATGCGGGTGCGAAGGAGCGGCACGTCGGCCAGGTTGTGGAGCTATTGGGTTGGGAAGTCGAAAGGGAGGTGGAGGACACGCCGGAGAGCCCGATTCTGGACGGTTTGGAGTCGGCAGAGGTGGGTGGGGGCAGCATTGCCCCACACCACCGCCGCATATTCAAGGATGGGACGAACAAGGGAGGTGTACAATCTAACAGCAAGGTGTGTGGGGAGTGAAGAGGTTGGATTGAAGAGAGGGTAGAGCAGGCAGAGCCGCCCCATTGCCTTACGACGCACGTCATCGATGTGGGGGCGCCAGGTGAGGCGCTGGTCCAGGGTAACACCCAAGTACTTCGCAGTACGAGTCCAGGGGACTGGGGTACCAAGGACCGTCACCTGAGGGAGCCGAATGGGAATATGGCGTCGGCAGATGATAAGGGCTTGGGTCTTGGAGGGATTAAATGCCAGACGCCAGGTCCTAGCCCAATCGGTTAGGGAATCTGTAGCCCCCTGGAGCCGCTGCTGTAGACCTGCCGCACTCCGAGAACGAGAGAAGAGTGCAGTATCACCTGCGTAGAGAGCTAAATGTACCCTCGGCGCAGAGGGCAGATCGGCTGTGAAGAGGGAGTAGAGTAGCGGTCCAAGTACGCTGCCTTGTGGTACTCCTGCCCTAATGCGTCGTCGTGTAGATTTCCCATCAGGGATCCTAACGTGGAAGGTGCGACCTTCCAGGTATGTGGCTATTAGCCTTACGTGAGACACTGGACAGCCAAGGGAAAATAATTTGTAGAGCAGCCCTTCGTGCCAGACCGAGTCAAACGCTCTGGACACGTCGAGGAGTATGGCCCTGAAGTACTCCCTACGTTCTATGGCGTCCAGTGCCTCTTCTACAAGGCGCAGGAGTTGGTGAGTGGTTGCGTGTCCCTGCCTGAAGCCAAACTGCTCATCAGAGAGGACTCGTTCTTGGGCAATATGGATGAGCAGTCGTTTAAGGTACAGCCTCTCGAACACCTTGGAAATGGCGGGCAAGAGGCTGATGGGGCGGTAGCTGGCAGGGGAACGAAGATCCTTCCCAGCCTTGGGGATGGTGACCCCCTCAGCATGTTTCCAGGCAGTGGGATATTGCCTGGTTGTGAGGATGTTGTTGAAGGTGGCCGTCAGGATGGGAATAGAAGCTGGGGGTAGCTGCTTGAGGAGGGCATTCGTCAGCTTATCGGGGCCGCCAGCTTTCTTGGATTTGAGGTACCGCAATTGCAGTTCAACCTCTTCTTCATTGATGGGGGTGATTTCATCCTCAGGGTCCTGAACGGCAAGGAATTGTGGGAGGCATGCCGTTACCAGGCGGATGTGGTCGGGGTCAATGGGGTCATTGACCAGGGTGAAGTTGCGTGCGAAGACATCAGCCAAGGCATTTGCCTTGGCGTCTGGTTCGGACACAAAATCATTGCCGACCTGGAGGGGGGGAATCCTTTGCTCTCGTCTCAGAAGGCTTTTTGTGAGCCACCAAGCGGACGGGTCACTCAGGTCAATGGCAGAGATTTTGTTCTCCCATGCTTGATTGCGGTGGTCTTGCACCACAGCCTTGATTTGGCGCTGTAGTCTATTGATGAGGCGCTTGGTTGCCGGATTCCGAGTGAGCTGCCATTCTCGGATTTTCTCGGTTTTTCTCTGTGATGAGAGCAAGGATGTTGGGGCGGAGCGGACGCAGATGGTCTGGGGGCCGGAGTGGATGGTGAGGGGTCGCTGCTGCTGCAGCATCTAGGGCTATGGTGGTGAGGTGAATGAGGGTGCGATCTGCGTCAGTTTGATCGGCAGCAGGGATTGTGGGTAGGGTTGCTTCGACCCGTCGCTGGTAGGACTGCCAGTCAATACCGCGGATGTTCAGGCCTTCACTCAGCGCGGTCGGGACTCCAATGAGATCGATGGAGTAGATGACCGGCCGGTGGTCAGAGGCTAGTGCGATGCGGGTGGCTGCAGTGATGGGGTGGGGTAGACCTTTCACCAATGCGATGCCTAAGACATCTGGGGGACGTCCTCCAGTGGGGTATATGGTGGGGTCATGCGGGCCGATGGTGCAGGCGTGGTGCCGCTCAGCGACCCGGAGAAGTCGACGGCTGCTTCGACCCGTCGCTGGTAGGACTGCCAGTCAATACCGCGGATGTTCAGGCCTTCACTCGGCGCGGTCGGGACTCCAACAAGATCGATGGAGTAGATGACCGGCCGGTGGTCAGAGGCTAGTGCGATGCGGGTGGCTGCAGTGATGGGGTGGGGTAGACCTTTCACCAATGCGATGCCTAAGACATCTGGGGGACGTCCTCCAGTGGGGTATATGGTGGGGTCATGCGGGCCGATGGTGCAGGCGTGGTGCCGCTCAGCGACCCGGAGAAGTCGACGGCCAGAAGTGTTTGTTAGTCTACTATTCCAGGCAGCATGTTTGGCATTGAAGTCATTGCCAACGAAGACATCGTTGCCGAGCGACAGCAATGCCTCGTAGTCTGGTGTTTCAAGAAGGCCTCGAGGTGGTCTATAAAGAGCCACGAACGTGATGGGACCCCTCACCGTGTGGACAACAACGCCAGTGGCTTCCACGGTGTTAAGTTGGGGGAGGGGAATGGGGTGGTGACGGAGGGAGTTACGTACGTACACGGCCGTGCCGCCATAGGTGGTGGACCTGTCTGTCCTGTAGCAGGAGTAGTTTGCTACACGGACAAAAACACCAGGTTTGAGGTGTGTCTCAGCAACAAGGCAGATATCAACCCCCTCATCTAAGAGGAATTGTCGGAACTCGCCCTGTTGTTTGGGGAGGCCGTTGGCGTTCCAGATCATGGCTGTCAGTCCGTGATGTCTAACAGCCATGACTGGTTGGAACGGGATTGGTGGTGGTGATGGGGGACATGGATTGGGAGAGGGCAGTGGCAAGTTGGTGCGGGATGGTTTGAAGGAAGGAGTGGAAAGTGGTGGAGATTGCCAAGGTCAGTGCCTCAACAACATTGTTGATGAGGTCGCTGAAGTGGGTGGGAAGAGAGGGTGGGGTTGGGATAAAGTGCTGCTGGGATTGTACCGGGGTGGGGAGGGGGGCAGCCGTGCTTGACACCTGCTCGTTGGATGGGGATGGAACAGTGGAGCGTGACACCTGCTGTGGGGAGGGGGGAGCAGTGCTTAACGCCTGCTGGGTGGGGAGGTGTGGGAAGGCTGCTGGGAGGGGTGGGATGTGGACAGAGAGGATGGGGGGTGGATAGGAGCCCAGAGGGGCGGGATGGGAGCGAGACGCACGTTGGGAGTAAGCCTGCGGCGCCGATCCCACCAGGGCACCAGAATAACTGGTGCCCCCGCGGGTCGCTGCCGATGGCCTTGCAGCTCTGGTTTGATTGGCCCTGAATAATTTAATTTTTGGGCAGCCCATGTAGCTGCCCGTGTGATTCCAGCCACAGCGGGCACAGGTGGGGGGGGGGGGCGTCTCGGGGTTTAGAGCACTCCGAGGAGGCGTGTCCGCCGACACACTTCACGCAACGCACCTCACAGGTGCAGTCACCCGTGAAGTGCGCCAGTCCCTGGCACCGATAGCACACCAGGGTCATCCTCCTGGAGCGCGGTTTCTCGATCGTCACGCTGGCGTGATCGAGGAGCGAGAGGGTTAGGAGGTGGCGGTTCTCCAGCGTGTCAGGGGCGGAGACGAAGAAGAGTGGAGTGGGGCGACGGGTTCGAGGGGAGATGATGCGTGACATGACTGTGGGGGTGATGTTTAATGATGCGAGTGCCTTCCTCAGGTCATCGTCAGAGTACTCCATGGGAAGCCCTCTGACGACGACCCGGAGGCGGTGGGTCCTTATGGGGGGGGGGGGGGGTGGAGAAACATATTTTTAGCTTGCTCAGTATAATGAGCGTGTTGGCAAGGTCGGAGGGAGACTGGACAGACAGTCGATAATTGTCGTTTCCTGACCACTCTATACGGAAGGGGTAGTCCGTGTGCGTGGTCAGGATGTCTGCGAGCTCTTTGTAGGGCCCTTTGTGTTGGATATAGATGGGTGGTGGAGCAGGGGGGTGGCTGAGGGTGGGGGGAGGAGGATTTGGGGGGGTGTCTGCGGTGCCATCAATAGCAGCAAAAGTATTGCTGGCGGGCACATCTGTTAGCGACGTGGTGAACTGACGGCGGGGTGCCGTTTTGCGCGGCACCTGGAAGCCTTCCGCGTCAGTAATGGCCTTCTTCTTCTTGGTCAGCCCGCGTTCGGCAGGCTGAGTGGCCTCGGAGTCGGACGAGGCTAACTGCCGCTTCCGACGCTCAGCGACCGGGCGCCGATGGTCGTCGTCGAACTCCATCACGCTCCCGTCATCGCTCTCGTCGGCTACGGCAGTCATATTGGGGAAGAGGAGGGCCTGCAGCCGAGCACTGTCGACCTGCCGGCCTCCCTCCTCTGCGGCATCACGGAGGGCGATCAGTTTCTCTTGCAGCCCCTCCTGTATGTCTGCGTCAGACATCAGCGACGACGCGACATCTTCTGGTGCCTGAAGCTGTTGTGGGACGCATACAGCGTCCTCTATGTCCGGCATGTCGAGTGGTGATCTGGTGGGGGGGGGGGGGGGGGGAGGGGGGGAGCGGGATCTAGTACGCGGCGCACGCGGGCTTGTCCCACGTGAAGGGGGCCCTGGTGCGCAATTTCCCTATTCCTGGCCCTAGGTGCAGTTTCATTGATGGCTGCATCAATGAAACTGCAACCGAGAGTGGCAGGGGAGGGGCAGACGATCGTGGATGTGATGGTTGTGGTGGTGATAGTGGTGGTGCCGATGGTAGTTATCGGCAATGTGACGTCACCGGCTGCGGCAGTCTTGGTCCGTTTTGAAGTCCCTGCTGTGTCCGTGGTCGTTGTAAGTGGGGGGCCGGATGGGGCCGCCGACGAAGCAAGCTCCGCCGGACGGCGATCCGCCACACCCGTCGCATACTCTTCACCCGCGGCATCCCAGCTCGGAATGTCCAACTGAGCAATGCTACGCGCTGTTCACATCCAGCTGCCCAACACTACAATGGCGAGTATTACAACAATGCCAACCAGCCACAGACTGCACACGGCACAGTCAGTGATTTTCATACAGAGCGCTACGTGGCGGCGGCGTTACCAATAAAAAAAACCTAAACAGTCTACTTACAGTTTGCACAGGATAGAGTAACATGGAGAGCCACATCAAACCAGTCTTTGGACTGAAGAACAAAAGAACAACAATATGCACCCTTAAACTGACTGGTTCCACCCACATTATTTCAATAGAAATCCTGCTAATGATTTTATCAACTGACCAAGTGACTATCAATAATCGTTATTTATCACCAGTGCATCGGCTGTTATAGAAGCGCAATGCAGTAGGAATGGGTCGTAGACCTACACCAGTTCCTTCGAGAAAACGGTTTCATTACGGCACTCGTTTTAGACGTAGACATTCTTGCAAGACCCTTCTTGTGATTAGAAGTATGTACTACGTCTGTAGGCAACAGAAGCTAAATCCGTTAACCATGTGGTCACCGAAGCACCGCAGCCTTCTGCATACCAGCGATTCCACATCGCAGCTCATCTGGTGAATATCCTACCAAGATGGGTATTTCGGTAGTCTTCTTCACTCACGCAGCAGCAACTGCTGCCTTTCTCTCAAACATCCACTTGTCTGCTCCGTGCTGATGGTGGAAGTGGTGGTTGCGACATTGTTATGCATCCCACTGTGGTGATAGTAGACTACACTTCCGGGTCAATCGCTTCATGTTATCCTAAGTTGTTATTTATGTAATTTTCCGTTCAAGGTTTTTTTTTTTTTTTTTTTTCAAACGAGATCTGCTTTCAGTTAAATTGGGAGATGATCACGATTCAGTTTCAAAATAGCATCAAAATATGGCTTTCATCAGATACTCGACAGTTAACATTTCGTTTTTGAACCTTATCTACCAGACAGCATTCAAAAGTAGTGATAATCTGTGATCGTTATCAAACTTAAGTGTTTACTTCGACACAGTGTTTTCTGTCAATAACGTAAAACCCACAATGAAATCCAAATTTATGTTATCACTTACAGATAGGTGAAGCCTTTTTATTATTTTTAAACGGCAACTGACAGTAATACACAACGCCGGAAAAGTTATTCTGATCTTCGGAGCTTACTGGAACAAACAGAATACACTGCTGCAGCCGATGAAGCGCTGAATGTGTATGCCTGTATTTGTTTTTAGCGGTCACAATTCGACGAACTGCTTTGTCTGAGAAAGTATTCATTTCTATAGAGGGAGTCTATGCTTGTCTCATGTCTTTGTAATCGACTCATTTCCTTTGATTGGTCGAAAGCAGGGCGTTAGAAATGGAGCGCAAGCTCTTTGGAAAAGGATGAGGAAGTCGGCCGAAAATGACAGTCGCAGGACTGCTTGAAATGATTTAAGGAAAGCATGTAAAACGTGACTGAAGACAAGGTTGGTATCGTCTCAACAGGTGTAGCGTCCAGCTTCGTATGTTCTTTTCCACTTCACACAGTCGCATATATTAGGTGGTACGAGTGTAATATCATGAACTTCAAACAAACCTTCACCATCCGCACAGGCCTTGAAGACCCAAGAGTACTGCCCGACGGGCTAAGGTGCCACCTGATGCTGGTACGGAGGGTCATGTGATCAGCACAGCGCTGTCCCGGCCGTTGTCAGTTTACGTGACCGGAGCCGCTACTGCTCAATCAAGTAGCTCCTGAATTGGCCCAACAAGGGCTATGTGCACCTTACCTGCCAGCAGCGCTCGACAGACTGGACGGTGTGACGCGTATAGCTAGCAAAGGCCGGTGATCTGACGGGAACCGGTGTTACCACTGCGGCAAGGCCGTTGGCTCAAGTATTAGCTTCGCTGAAAATAATTCTTACGACAGCCAATGAATCCGGTTTGCACCGCTCTTAAGGACGTTTCATATACTCTAAAAGGCTGGTTTTGGGCTTTGTCACCTGTAGAGTTAACGTTATTTCATGTTTTTGACGCCACCTAATGTGCTTAACATTTAAATATCAGACATTTTGAGAAAGCACAAAAAATATCAATTTCTTAAGTAAATATCTGTCTTAATTTGCAATGGAGTAAATTGATTTATTGTTGTATTTTGACAGATACTTTAAATACGTATTTTGTTACACCAAACAGATCTCAGAAGAGGTATTCAGTTTGTACAATTGTAAGAGGTCCATAATTAAAGAATTTGTTGCTAGCGCACTAGAGCTGATGTAATTTCGATGTATTGCTCACGCACTGCCTGCGATATGTAAGCTAGAAGAGAATCAGAAACCAAAGAGCAGTATTGACTGCAGTAAGAACTGTGTGTTAGTAGGAGTAAGTTGTTGCTAGCGAGCAGTCTGGTCTGGTGTATCGTGTTGGCTGGGCCGGTCGTGTGCAGCGATGGCGGAGCCTGAGCGTTGTAGGATAAGGTAAAAGCAGCCTCGCGCATATATAGTATTGTTACATCAAGTCCCATGTAAATGTTTTTAAATAAAATCTGTTAATAATAATCTTTCTGATAAAAAAGTAACTTTTGACATTTATCTCAATTTAAAGAATTCACTAATTTCTCCAATCTTTGGCAATCCCGATTATTGAAAAGAAAAGTCAGTTCTTTCCTTTTTTATAAGACAAATCTATCGGCCAGCATTCCACTTAGCTGCGCCAGGAAAATTTCTTATAGGAGGAGATATATACGCGTTATCCGGCGATCTAATTAAGGTAAGATTTTTCAGTTTATTCAGAATGATGTATGAGGGCCATGACTCAGCATTGCTGACGTCCAAAATTTACCAGGTTACATTGACTGTCAATTATTGAAAGGTTATAGGTTTGTCATATTGTATTATATTTTCACTGTTGGGTAGTTACGCTAAATGAGAGTATTATTCATATTAATTTATTTTGTGGGGAGGTTACACAATATTAATTTCTTTCACTGTGTGACATAAAGTCTCCTTCTGAATAGGGATACCATTCTCTCTTGCTCCGTAGCCTCCTTTTTTTTCCTAAGATTCTTTTCAGTCCCTGTACAAAATGTGTTTTACACGTTTATATATGTTTGTGTTTCACAAAGTTTCTGCGAAAAGGAGTCTTATTACTCTTATTTTCTCATGAAATTTGTACTGACTGTCAGTAAGCATGGCGTGATTCACGAGGAGTCGGATAAACACTGACGAACTTAAACATTAAGACCACTGCCTACCACGAGACGTAAAAAGAAAAAAAAAGGATGTGTGGGGGCTTCACAGCAAAACTTCTGCAACTTAGCCGAAACAACCTTGGCAACTATGTTATAAAATAACTAAAATATACTCAGAATTAAACAACTAGAAATTATGAAAACAGTATCACTGCAGTGTGAAAATATAGAAAACATAGGTCTTTGCTGAATGTAGACCCATTGCTACATTGACAGAAATTATGTATTTATGAGAGAGAGAGAGAGAGAGTTGTGAAGAAATAAACGGTTACTTATTCGGTAGTGTTACAGCATATTACGAACACGCTATAGTCCAAAATTACTGGAAACAAACAGAAATTGCAGTTTTTATTAGAAGACGTGCTGAGGGTACGATAAATAACTTTCTTCAAGCAGATGTTGCCATCTACTGGGGACATGTGGAAAACAAGTGATCACTGCCTGAAGTAGGAGATGTGTGAGAGAAGTAACGAAATTGACAACACTGCTGTGTTGTTCTACTTGTGTAGACCTGGGTGTTCATCCCTTCCAGATGCTCAATCCGAGTTCCAGCTCTGTACAGCCATCACGTGATGAGCGACATCAGTGTAGTTGTGCTTGTGTTGTGTGTTCCGAAAATCGAACAGCGGAATTTAGAGTAACGTTATGACATCAGTTTTTGTGTTAAACTTAGGAAATCCACTAGTGTGACCTCTGAAAAGTTAAAACAGGCCTTTGCGGAACATTCCTTATCAAGAGCACAAGCTTTTCGCTGGCAAAAACTATTTTGGAAAGCCGAGGACGCGTTGAAGATTTACGTAGCTCAGGAAGACCTTCAACTTTCAAAAACCAACGAAAACGTCGAACATGTGTGTACTCTTGTGAGACCAGACCCACATTTAACAATAAGGATGATGTGTAACCTGTTAAACTCTTTTACCGTACTTAAAATTTCAGTCGAAGTTTTGAACATGCGAAAGATTTGTGCCAAAATTGTGTCGAATAAACTCACAACTGAGCAGGAGGACAATCAACGAAACGTGTGAGTTGGTTTTCTTCAAAGAATTGCCAGTGACCACGAATGGGTCAGTCCTGTGATCACAGTTGATGAATCCTGGATTTCTGAGTACGATCCTGAAACAAAGTGGCAAAGAGAGGAGACAGCTCCCTGACAGAAAAAAGCTCGACTGAGCAAATCAAAGATCAAAACAATACTGATTTCCTTTTTTGACAATAGGGCTATTGAGCATACAGAATTTGTTCCTCCAGGACAAATTGTCAACCACATATCAAATGAATTCGCAATTGCGAATAAGGGCACTCATCAGCTGTAGGATCGAATGACGACAATGAAAATTTGTGCCGCACCGCAACTCGAACACGAATTTCCCGCTTATCGCGAGCGCTGCCTTACGATTCGCCTATCCGTACACGACTCGCGGCCACACCCAAACTTACATATGTCGTCAACCGTATGTCTACGACCTGTGCTAGTACGTCCTTTATGTATATTCCCTTACAGGTCAGACGTTGTACTAGAAAGTCGCTTGCCCAGAATCGGCAGATAAATATGACACTGCAGTGCCTATGTTCTTCTGTTTACGATGCAAAGTTTCTCTGAAGAGGCATGCAAGTCCAAAAAAGAAGGACAAATTTAATAAGGCCGGAAATTGCAGACACGTGGATGCTGCATCATGACAACGCCCAATGCCACGTGATTACTTCTATCACGGATTTTTTGACCTCAAAAGAACTTCTGTTGTTCCACAGCCTTCATATTCACCTGATCTGAGTCCTTGTTAAGTTTTTCTTTTCATAAAATTGAAAAAGGTCTTAAAAAGTCACCGTTTTGGGACTCTGGGGAAGATGCAAAAGAATGTGACCGACTTGTTAAAGACCCTATCAGTTGAAGCCTTTTAGCACTGCTTACAGGACAGGGAGCAACGCCTTAGACGGTGTACAGCTGCCTAAAGGAACTATTTTGAAGGGGACAATATTGATGTTCTAAAGAAAATAAAAACTTTGGTAGATAAAAAAATCAGGCTCGTTGCTTTTCTCACACGTTTCGTACATGGTACACAATCAGGCACAACAAATTTAGTTTATTCTATGATCTTGAAAACAAATCTTAGGTATAGCATAAATAAAGAAAATATGTTATGTGGACATGCGTCCGGAAAAGCTTACTTTCCAAGTTAGAGCTCATTTTATTACTTCTCTTCAAATCACATTAATAATGGAATGGAAACACACAGCAACAGAACGTACCAGCGTGACTTCAAGCACTTTGTTACAGGAAACGTTCAAAATGTCCTCCGTTAGCGAGGATAGATGCATCCACCCTCCGTCGCATGGAATCCTTGATGCGCTGATGCAGCCCTGGAGAATGGTGTATTGTATCACAGCCGTCCACAATACGAGCACAAAGAATCTCTACATTTGGTACCAGGGTTGCGTAGACAAGAGCTTTCAAATGCCCCCATAAATGAAAGTGAAGAGGATTGAGGTCAGGAGAGCGTGGATGCCATAGAATTGGTCCGCCTCTACCAATCCATCGGTCACCGAATCTGTTATTGAGAAGCGTACGAACACTTCGACTGAAATGTGCAGGAGCTCTATCGTGCATGAACCACATGTTGTGCTGTACTTACCTTCCTTCAATTGGGCCAACTGGCGGGGAACCGAGGAAGTACAGTACATACTGACTAAACTAAATGAGCTCTAACATAGAAATTAAGCGTTTCCGGACACATGTCCACATAACATCTTTTCTTTATTTGTGTGTGAGAAAATTTCCTGAACGTTTGGCCGTACCTTTTTGTAACACCTTGTATAATACATAGTGACTGAGAATGTCAACTGGAGCAGACACGAAAGGGGAATAATTCTAGTAAGATGCTTGCGGGGCAAAACCAAAAATCCGACACAAGCGACTCAAAAAATGGCAGATTGTTACGCCTTGGCACCAGCGAACGAGCATCTCGGAAATCACGAAGGCGTTCGCCTCTTCGCATGCTACCGTCGTCAGCAGCCTCAAGGTCGATGGAACCACGAGTATGCGACAAGGCGTTGGACGTCCTTGCCTCAGCAGAGAACGTGGTCGTCGGATAGTTGCCCGCTCTGAGAGCAGAACAGGCGGCGACCTAAGGCAGAAATGATTCAAATGCGAGGTGCATTCAAGTTCTAAGGCCTCCGATTTTTTTCTAATTATCTACTCACCCGAAATCGATGAAACTGGCGTTACTTCTCGACGTAATCGCCCTGCACACGTACACATTTTTCACAACGCTGACGCCATGACTCCATGGCAGCGGCGAAGGCTTCTTTAGGAGTCTGTTTTGACCACTGGAAAATCGCTGAGGCAATAGCAGCACGGCTGGTGAATGTGCGGCCACGGAGAGTGTATTTCATTGTTGGAAAAAGGCAAAAGTCACTAGGAGCCAGGTCAGGTGAGTAGGGAGCACGAGGAATAACTTCAAAGTTGTTATCACGAAGAAACTGTTGCGTAACGTTAGCTCGATGTGCGGGTGCGTTGTCTTGGTGAAACAGCACACACGCAGCCCTTCCCGGACGTTTTTGTTGCAGTGCAGGAAGGAATTCGTTCTTCAAAACATTTTCGTAGGATGCACCTGTTACCGTAGTGCCCTTTGGAACGCAATGGGTAAGGATTACGCCTTCGCTGTCCCAAAACATAGACACCATCATTTTTTCAGCACTGGCGGTTACCCGAAATTTTTTTGGCGGCGGTGAATCTGTGTGCTTCCATTGAGCTGACTGGCGCTTTGTTTCTGGATTGAAAAATGGCTTCCACGTCTCATCCATTGTCACATACTCGGTGGTTACAATCATAGCTCAGCTATTCACAGAGGTCCAGTGTGGGCTATAATTATCGTATGGCAGTGAACTTGGTAAATATTCCAATGCGTTTATGCGGTACCGATTTATGCTGGAAAAAATTAGTTTAGAGTTTGGCTACTAAGTGTAAATCTGGCACTGTGAATGCAAGAAAGATGTATAGAAATGTTTCCATTTGTACACTACCGCTCATTGATTTCAATACACCCAATAAATGACATCTAGTTCTCTGTAGATAAGGTCTAACAGCGTGGGTACGGTTGAGGAAGCAAAGGAATAGTACAACAGTTGTACATATGTCATGATCTTTGTTTGTGGTAATCGAGATACGATAGTATCCAACAAACAATGTTGTGTACATAAACGTTATGTACCTGGAACTTCCTGGCAGATTAAAACTCTATGCCGAACCGAGACTCGAACTCGGGACCTTTGCCATTCGCGGGCAAGTGCTACTACTGACTGTATTCTATTCAAAGAAAAACGGACCGAGAATAAAGGCGCTTGTCAATCCACACCACGCAGTCACACATGGCGAGTACAGTGGCTCTTCCTGCACAACAAGCGGTTTAACAGTACCCCAGTTTCGGCAGTTCTGTGTTTGCTGATCCCTATAGCGTAAAATGTGCCTCGTCACTCCACAGAATATTGCCTGCCCACATGTCATCAACTTTGATCTGTGCCAGAAACCAGAAAGCAAATCCAGAACGTTGTTACAGATCATGAAATTTCAGTGCTCTACCGTCTGGATCTTGTTCAGGTACTATGAGGTGCGACATTGAAGTAATGAGACTGATTTTCTTTGCAAGATGTGGCAACCCTGCAGGCTTGCGCAGGCACAATATCTTTGACCATGGTCTATAAGCTGCTTCTAGTTCAAGTGGCACATCGAAGCAACTGCTCAGTCGTGAGCTGTGCTGTAATAAATTAACATGTGTTTGTGTCTCTAGTCACGGAAATGGAACCGCATGATATTGCGCAACGGTGCGCCATTTCTTTTTGCATTAAATTGGGTGAAAACGCGACAACTTACGGCAAGCTTCAGAAGGCTTTTGGAGAGGAGGTTATGTCAAGAGCTCTGGTTTTTCGTTGGCATAAAATGTTTAATGAAGGCAGAATGAACGTTGAAGATGAAGACTGCAGTAGACGACCATCAACCTCACGGTCGGATGTCAGCTTAGCCAGGGTGCGTGAAATCGTACGATCTGATCGAAGATTATCCGTGAAAATGACTGCAGAAGAACTGAACATCAATCGAGAAACAGATCGTCTAATGATAACTAAAGATCTTGGTATGAGAAAGATTTGTGCAAAAACGGTCCCCAAAAATCTCACACCACAACACCGAGAAACACGGAAAAATGTGGCAGCCGATCTGTTAGAGCAAACGGAAATCAATACAGAATTGTTGAACCGTGTTATCACTGTTGATGAACGTTGGTCTTTTCAGTGCGATCCAGAAACAAACGACCAAAGTTCGCAATGGTGCTCAAAGGGATCACCCAGACCAAAAAAAGCTCGCATGTCAAAGTCAAAAGTGAAATGCATGCTTGTGTGCTTCTTTGATTCCAAGGGAATTGTTCACAAAGAGTGGGTGCCTCCTGGACAAACAGTTAACCAATATTACTACAAAGAAATTTTAGAAAGACATCATCAAAGAGTGCTTCGCGTCCGTGCCAATATTGCTGATAATTGGATTCTGCATCACGATATTGCGCCATCCCATACTGCTCTGTCAGTACAGTAATTTTTAACCTCAAAACAAATTTCAGTACTACTACAGCCACGTTATTCACCAGGTATCGCTCTGTGGAACGTTTTTCTATTTCCAAGAGTCAAAACGGCGGTCAAGGAACACTATTTTCAAACACAATATGTCCAAAAAACTGTGACGAGGGTCTTGGAGAATATTACAGAAGATGAGTTCCAGAAATGTTACCATCAATGGCAGAAGCGCTGGAAAAAGTGTGTGCAGTCGGAAGGGAACCACTTTGAGGGAGACAACACTAAACTTGACTAAAACGGCAAGGAACATTTTTTTTCGTATCAGTCTCATTACTTTATTGTCGCACCTCGTAGTATAAAATAGGCTGCAAAACTTTCTGTGCTGTTGACTATGGGATAGACAATACTCGTGGCAGTGCACGAGCACTACCTGTGTCACGTGCACGGTGGCCAGTTAGAGCAAGAATAACCTATTCAGTACGTTCCGCCGCGGTGGGGCGTTTTTCTCTTCCAGGTGCCACAAGAAGCTCACTCGTGATTTCGAATTTTATCATCATCTTCTTTAAACCATTTAATGATATCGGATCTCTCCTCAGACCTTTCTGTCGTCGATACTCTCAATGCAGCACTGTAATTGCCACCGCTCACATAAATCAGTTTCACTAACAGCACACGGTCTCCCTTCTCGATGGCCTTACGGTTCACTCACGTTATTGCTTGTCAAACGACGACGCAGATGTTCATATCGTCATATAAACAGTGTACTGCATCGCATTTTCATCTGGTGGCTACAACTGCAACTAATTTGTTTACTAGCTTAAATGGGTTTCACTTTAACATTATTACGACCACCTGCCTCCCTTAATCCTTGATGACTTCACCAGCGGCGATGTATCGTCTACCAGGATAACTGTTCGTGTCACAAGGCGACAATCGTACTACAGTGGGTTGCGGTGTATGATAGTGAACTCGCGTTGACATCCTAGCCACAAAATTCGCCTGATATGAACCTGGTGCAACACATCTGGATCACTATCTGGCGCCAGATCCGCCATCAAAAACCATCGGCCCGTAATTTACGGGAATTGCGGGACCTGTATGAAGACATCTGGTGCCACACACCTCTCGAAGCTTAGCAAGGACTTGGCACATTCATCATATGCAGCCCCGCTGCTCTATCGCGTTCCTAATATGGACCAACACGCTCTTAAGAAGGTCATAATGATTCGGCTCATCGGTGTACGATAAGAAGTGGTGGTACGCACCGCCTGTAACGCCGGAAATGCACATCTTCCTATTTCCATCTATTGTACTAGAATTTTTTTTATTTTGTTACCTGAATACATGATATTTCTGTACCTTCATATATTGTAATTGTTTTACTATTTGTATATATATTTATGCATTTATGTCGATGTATACTTGGTTTGTGTTGTAAATATTATTTGTATTTTTACGCTGGGTCTTATCTAGGGAAAACTATGCTATTAACGATTACATCGATAGGTTGTGTGGAGAACCAAAGTGTTTAGGATCTTTGGTAGTGTTAACTCTGCCGCGTGGAGCGCCGTCAAAGCAGAGGGACTCTGGCTGGAGTAGTGCAGTGGAGCAGGTGTGTTGTGTGACGCTCCCACGAGTTGCCGCGCTTTCGGGGTTTGGCAGCATGTAATTGCGCTCGACTTGCTATGATAGTTTCTGACACGCTGTCGCGGACGGGAAGCATTAGCTGGCGCATATCAAGAGCCCGTTTCGCCTGGTGACCGTGTCGAGAAGAAGGCGCGCCAACATCCAGCTTCTGCAACAGCGACGGCCGACAACGAGCGACTGTCTCCACCTCCTCGATCGACGGCTTCAAACGTTCAATCAACCAACAAGGAAGACTGGAAGCACGTAAAGTTTTAGAACTGTTTGGCAGACTTTAGCTTTTCAAACTGTTCCATTTTCATAACTAAAATTACAGCAACTTAGCATGAACATTTGTTGCTCATTGTCCCAATTGCATTACCAAGCAGGGTCCCTTCCTTCTCCGGAATGAACCCGAGTGTCGTTGAAATTCAAACGCCAACATTAAAGTAATATCATTCGATTTCACTGCCTTCATTTCAAAGTTCAGTTAAGGTATTCATAGCTGGCTACAATATTTAGATTATACAAGCACAAATTAAGAGTGGGAGTTTTGTTACCATATTTTAGCTTACCTGTCACTGCGGCTCAGCTTGGTACGTACTAAATTTTACTATTGTTAATTGTTCAGAATCATTTAATTCCAGTTCAAAGTTAAATCTCTTATTTCTAAATTGCGTAGATTCAAGTAGCTTTTGAAATGATTGTTGAGGTAGCCCAAGACTAACCGTATTTGACAATTTCGATGTGCTTCAGGAACAAAGCTCACTATTAATTTCAGTCACTAAATTAACTTTCAATTTTCCGGTTTCATTAGTTCTTTTGCTAAATGAAGTCAGAGTGTAGCGAAATTTATTACTTCTGGCAAACTTTCAGTTTTCACACTACACCTGTCAAACTTCAGTTGCCACACTTCTAGTGCTAATTATGTGTGTAAAAACCTTTCTTTTTCAGTTACTATAGTAATTGTCCATAGGACTGGCGACCGTAATTTCCCCCAAATCTCAAATATCTCATTACAGCTAGTTAATTGTTAACGTAACGGCCGCACATTTACTTCCTTTATTAACTTCACCCCTTTTCAAAATTAATTCCCACCAGTTTCATTTGCTTTTTTCCTTTCATTAAGATGTAACCCTTTCCTCCCTCTTTACCGACAGATTAACTTCGGTGACGATTGCTTTTCCCAAATTTCCATTAAGTACACGCGGTTTAATTTTTCACTGTCATTAAGATCGATAAGTGAGGGGGAGGTTACACGCCCTGAAAGTATTTCTCCCAAATGATATTCTTCATGAAGCCTATTAATTGGTGTTGCACAAATAGACTAGCGTGAACACCAAATACGGAGGTGGTTTGGTATGTCTGGTGAAAAATTAGAAAACAAGTTTGTTTCATAAACAGCTCACCTTACTTCTGGACATAATCTCCTTTGAGGGACATACACTAAGGTGACCAAAGTCATGGGATAGTGATATCCACATATACAGACGGCGATAGAATCTCGTGCTTAAGGTATAAAAGGGCAGTGCATTGGCGAAGCTGGCATTTGTACTCTGGTGACTCATGTGCAAAGGTTTCCGACGTGATTATGGTTACAATTAACGGACTTTGAACAGGAAATGGTCGTTGGAACTAGACGCACGGCACATTGTTGTTGTGGTCATCAGTCCTGAGACTGGTTTGATGCAGCTCTCCATGCTACCGTATCCTGTGCAAGCTTCTTCATCTCCCAGTACCTACTGCAGCCTACATCCTTCTGAATCTGCTTAGTGTATTCATCTCTTGGTCTCCCTCTACGATTTTTACCCTCCACGCTGCCCTCCAGTACCAAATTAGTGATCCTACCAACCGATCCCTTCTTCTAGTCAAGTTGTGCCACAAACTCCTCTTCTCCCCAATTCTATTCAATACCTCCTCATTAGTTATGTGATCTACCCATCTAATCTTCAGCATTCTTCTGTAGCACCACAATTCGAAAGCTTCTATTCTCTTCTTGTCTAAACTATTTATCGTCCATGTTTCATTTCCATATATGGCTACACTGCATACAAATACTTTCAGAAACGATTTCCTCACACTTAAATCAATACTCGATGTTAACAAATTTCTCTTCTTCAGAAACGCTTTCCTCGCCATTGCATGGCACATTACATTTCGGAAATCGTTAAGGAATTCAGTACTGCGAGGTCCACAGTGTCGATAGTGTGCCAAGAATACCAAATTTCAGGTATTACCTATCACAACGG
The DNA here is from genome assembly GCF_023897955.1 of Schistocerca gregaria. NCBI lineage: Eukaryota > Metazoa > Arthropoda > Insecta > Orthoptera > Acrididae > Schistocerca > Schistocerca gregaria. Next base: position 663,499,844 of record NC_064922.1, read on the forward strand.
ACAACACAGTATCGACAACCTTCCCTTAACGGGCGAGAGCAGCGGCGTTAAGGTAGAGTCGTCAGTGCCAACAGAAAAGCAACACTGCATGAAAAAAACCGCATAAATCAATGTGGGACGTACGATGAACGTATCCGTTAAGATAACGTGGCGAAATTTGGCGTTAATGCGCTATGGCAGCGAAAGCTTTTTCTAACATGACGTCGCCTGCAGTGCCTCTTCTGGGCTCGTGACCATATCGGTTGGAAAACCGTGGCCTGGTCAGATGAGCCTCGATTTCAGTTGGTGAGAACTGATGGTAGGGTTCGAGTGTGGCGCAGATCCCACCAAGCCATGGATCCATGTTGTGAACAAGGCACTGTGCAAACAGTTGGTGGCTCCGTAATGGTATGGTCTGTGTATACGTGGAATGGACTGGGTACTCTGATCAACTGAACCCACATCATTGACTGGAAATGGTTATGTCTGGCTACTTGGAGACCATTTTCAGCCATTTATGTTCTCAAACAACGCTGTGCCATGTCACTGGGGTCACAACCGTTCGTGATTCGTTGGAAGAACACACTGGGCAATTAGAGAGAATGATTTGGCCATCTAGGTTGCTCGACATGCATCCCATCTAACGTTTATGGGACACAACCGAGAGGTCATTTCGTCCGCAAAGCCCTGCACTGGCAACACTTTCGCAATTGTGGACGGCTATACAGACAGCATGGCTCAATATTTCTGCAGGGAACTTCCTACGACGTGTTGAGTCCATGCCACATTGAGCTGCTGCATTACAATATTAGGAGGAGTCCCATGATTTTTGTCACCTCATTGTATACGTGTTCCAGCGATCCTCCAGCTTTTTCATCTAATCGGAAAAATAGATTCTGTCACACTCCGCACAATACCCGTTAACTGCAACTATCGTTTCCTCATTTGAGTGAAATTTCTTCCCAGAAAGTCAAAGTTTCAAGTCAGGGAACAAGAAGATGTCACTTGGTGTTAAGTATAGTAAATAGGGTTAGTTCAAATGTGTGTGAAATCTTATGGGACTTAACTGCCAAGGTCATCAGTCACTAAGCTTACACACTACTTAACTTAAATTATCCTAAGGACGAACACACACACCTACGCCCGAGGCAGGACTCGAACCTCTACCAGGACCAGCCGCACAGTCCATGACTGCAGGGCCTAAGACCGCTCGGCTGATCCCGCGCGGCTAAATAGGGTTAGTGAGGAATAAATTCAGAGCCTAGTTCATGCACCATCAGCATTGTTATCTCTGTTGTGTCGGATGGTGTACGTATTATCCTGGTGAAAGAGCACTTTTTCTGTGGCAACTTTGGTCTTTCTTCAGCCAAATCAAGTTTCAAACAATGCAAGAATGACACGTAATAGGGTCCAATTATGATTCTGCCTTTTCCCAAGTAATCTTGAGGATTATTCGTTGATAATCCCAAAAGACAGTGACCGTCATCTTAACGGCTGACAAAATGGTCTTTAAAGTTAAAGCAATTACAGCCCTTCTAAGCATTCATGGTGGTGTCTGTTTGTACTATATCGTGTCTCCCTACCACTTTGCGCAACGACGCTCTGAGCGTGTTTTTTAGGGAATTAACTGATTTGAACCTGGGACCTGTTGCTGGTAAGGAGACGCCAGACCACACATGACATGTAGAATTGAGAAGAGTTCAGTGAGACTATCGATGATATAACCAAATACTTAATGATCTCAGCGTCAGCTCCACTGCACTCCCTGTAAAAGAATCTTAATACTAACTAAATTTAGTGGAAAGGGTTCAAGGCTTTCCTATTTTTAGTTAGCTGGTAAAATAACGTCGAAAAAGCAGTTAAGTTACCATTGGAAATTTATTCTAATCACAAAACATCGTTTATAAATTGCACTATTGATAAAAGGAAATGTTTTAATACAGGATGGTAAAAACCAACTGCGTTCAACAAAAATGTGAACGAATATTCCCTAAATGGGTTTCCAAGTTCTAAAATCGATTGAAGGATGACCTATGCCATATCACATCTATAATCTAGGTTTAATTTAAGTTTCACAAAAGAGAAAACTATAAAAATGGTCTACAGTGACCCTCAATTATCTTTAATAACTTATCTAAGTTGTCGTAAATTACAGTGGCTGATGTGGCTTCTCAATAACTATATAAAAGAAAAATCATCGCGTTTCAGATCTTTACTTCAAGTGGCAAATGTGAACACCATGAGTTTTTAATTAACGATCGACACTAGTATTACGCAAAAAGGGGGTGTAACAGATGAGTCTTCTGCAGTTCTGAGTGAAGCCTTATGCGCTCAAAAATGCGGCATCGCGTGCGTTCATTACCTTGTCGGTGTTTAGGCAGCGTCAGGGCGACAGCGGCCGGCGCACCAGCCGTCCAGCTCGCCGTCTCGGAACTAACTCTACTCTTAACTTCTCCTTACTACAATTTACCGAAGTTAGTTTAAAAAAACTATCTGGCTATGTTTTCATCTGACCAATCAGGGTCTCAATGTTAACCTTAAGCTCCGCCTACAAAAATTCTGTCTATCCAATGAGAAACGTTATACTTTTCGTGGTGGGGCAATGTTTTTTAACGTTTACAACGTAACAGAGACGCTAAAAAGTCTCACGCTAAAACCTGCAGCTAGTGTGGTCCTTTTAGCGTTATCGCAAGATCTATACTGCTCTTCTGGAGGGCTCTATCTTTTAACATGGGCTGGGGAGTGATCCTAATGTAACAGACACGCGAAAACGCTCACGCTAAAACTTGCGGGTGGTAGTGGCCCTTTTTGTATTATCGTAAGATCTATACTGTTTCTCTGGAGGGCTCTAGCTTTTAACATGGGCTGGGGGTTGTCCTTGACATACCTGAGACGCGAAAAAGCCTCACGCGAAAAAGCCTCACGCTAAAACGTGCGGGTTGTATAGTTGTACAGGTAGGCTCGTGGCGTGGGTGCCCAGCCCCTCCCTTATCTAGCTTAACACGGTTCTGCTCTCGGCTTCTGTCCTCGTTTCTCCCCTCGGAACTGCGTCTGCCTCACGGTGGGAAGGTACGACATGCATTTAGGCATTCTTGTGTTAGTCTGTGGTATTCCATTTGCTCACTCGTTTCTCGTATTACTTTGGTTAATTTAATGTCACGATTTATTCGGAGCTATGTGACATACTACTGGATTTGCTTATCATGTCAGGGTTTTCATGTAAGGTGTTGGATTTGCCTGACACCTTACGTATCACCACCCTTCGACTTAATTTTTGCATTGAATTTAGGCAATGATTGAATCGTTGTCCAAGTCAGTCAAAAATTTTCTAATTTATCTAAATTTTGTTGCATATTGTTCAGCCACGATATTCTGTTCGATGCTACTTTGTATTACTAATTTATATTTTTATATTCTTCCACATTATAGTTAAAAATGACAAGAGAAGAATATTTTTATTCTATTATTAATTATTAATTATTTTCTTTTTTATTTAAGTGTGATGTTTGTTTTTTAAGAAGTTTGTTATCGAAAGTGAGGAGTCTTTCACATCGATTTTCTTAGAAATATTGTTTTTATAAATGTAGTAATTAAGTAAAATCTATTCCTAACACATTTTCTAAATATCATGTACAAGTAAAATGTTTTTGTTTCTTGACACGCATTTCAACATTGTTACAATAACAAATAAGAATTATTTCCAAGAATTGCTTTGACAAAGAAATATACATACACAAGTATCGAGATATTATCGTAACAAATGTTAAAAAAAATGCTTTGACAAAGAAATATACATACACACGTATTGAGGTATTATCCTAGTAAATGGTACAAATGTTAAAGAAAGGGAAAACATCCAACAAGATATATTTTTATTCTTTGTTTTTATAAGGAGAAAATAAGTATAATATAGTTATTCTTTTATTTTTATGAGGATAAAATAAGTGGTATATAGTTTCTTTATATACTGTCCATTTCAGAACTAATGACTTGTTTTTATCGACAGTCTATTTTTTACTTAAGTCCATAGTCAATGACTGTTATTTTGTAGTTTATTAGCTGTCTGGTGTGCTTTACTTATTTAGTTTTTCACACGTTTCTTTTGCACAATTCCTACATCACATAATTTGATTTCACAGGTTCACACAATCCTGTGACTGTTTAAGCAAGAGGTTGGCGAATGTTTTTGCACGAAGGTGATGGATTTGAGCGAGATGGATGTGGGCAAGTATTTCATGTACAGCTTCGTTCGTCGTTCCTTGTTGGCTTTGCAAGTGTGTTGCTGTTGTGGAGGTCCCATAATGGAATGGAGCTTTGAGTACAGAATCTCGTGGTTTACTGGCTTTTTATGCGTGAAAGTCATCGTTATATGTCGCTGAATGCGGTCGTTTTTCGTTGTAATACTTCGCAGACGACTAGTTTACAATAGGATAGGGATTTGGAAAGGTATGTCGTCTATTCTTCACCCATCTTCTTTCTTGGTCTCAATCTTGCGAATCTTCAACTTCTGTTCTTCCCGCTTTTTCTCTTCTTCCTGGTTCTTCTCTGGGCAGCATATGGAAACATTTATTGATAACTAGTCGCTTTGAAGCTCTCCTCCTAGTAACAGGTTGATAAATTGTTTGGGCGCGTCATTTTTACTTTGTGGAAGTTCTTCTTCAGTTTCATGCATCAGCGTGCTGTTTAATAGCAGTAGTGTGACTTTTACGCACATTTTTTGCCAGTGGTGGCTTGCCCAAGCGGTCTTCTCGTCCGGCCGTTTTTTGCTCGCTCTGCTGAGTCGGGGGCGCCCTGGGGTTTACGAGCGGTGAAAATCCGGTGTCCTGGCGTCCCGTGGCGCCTCTGCAGGGCTGTCACTGTGCGGCTTCCTGTTCCATCCCAGCAAGGTTCTACCTAGCGGGCACATTTATTGCCCACTTTCGCTACAAGGGCCGTCTGTTAGTTTCGCCTTTCCCTTCTCTCGACGCTCCTGCTATGTAGGAATCGAGTCTTGCTGATTACGTCCTTTTATTTCTAGATACATCTCGCATTGCAACTTGTGGGTCGTTGCATCTCTTCCTTGCTGGAGTTTTTACAATGGTTCTTACAAAAAGTTTTACTTATAATCATCTAACATATATCTACTATCTACTTGTTTTGCGCCTACTTAAAAAGCTTTACAAATTTCGGCGCCCTTTCCATGTTACAATTCTAAGATATTTGGAGTCTTAACGTCTACTCAAGAATCCTCAAATTCGTTTTTTTTATTTTTGTGTAGTGTCGTGGTGAATAGCATTTTAGTATTTCATGCTGTTAGACTACCTACGCTTTATCCCTTCACCTTAAGCTATGGTACTATTGGTGTTATTATTGAAACTACTTTCTTTTTCCCACCTTCCTCTCTCTTCATTCTTCTTTCACCTGACGATCTTATCTGCAACATAATCTTGAAATATTGTGCTGATTATTTACCAATAATAAAATTAATCTTCAAACTTGTACTGAAAGTGTGTAATACTGCCAGTCTTAGGTAAAAATACTTCTGCTTTATCTCGTAAAATACCTTCTAATTCTCTTTTACTGTGTTCTGAAATACCTTGAACTTCTTGCAATTTTTCGTCGATTTCTTTATAGACTTCTAACATGAGTTGAGGCGATTCCTCCTTTTGCGCATACCATTCTAATTCTTCATCCTCTTTATCTCGCATCAGTCTTAATTGTTTGTTTATAACTGGTACTTCTTCTAATTTTAGCTTTTGCTCAAAGAGTAGTGTGATATTCCCGAATGTTACGCTACCTTTCCCCATATCTTTTATCGCTCGTCTCTCATTTAAAAAATCTGCACCTATAATGAAATCTACAGTTAGTTTAGGTATAATCACGAAGTTGGCTTCGATCTTTTGACCTTGGCACGAAAGAGTTAACCTTGTTTGTCTCGTAACTTCCGCAGCATTGTTTCTAATAGGACCTCTTACTTCAATCTTACGTGTTTTCAGAACTGGCAATTCCTCATTGGCATTACACTGCATGAATAAATTTTCTGAGATCGCAGTCAGTTCACTTCCGCTATCAATTACAATATTGACAGGGATATTCTTTACCATGGCCTTCACAATTGGTTGAATTTGAAAGGGTTGGTTCTGTTCTTCTTCCTCTTGCATCAACGAATCCTCCACTGAATCATACATGAGTCTTTTTAGGAATTTCCTTTGTAAATTCGAACTTTCTGTAGGATAATCTTCGACTGCTACTTCTCTCTCTTTTATTTCCTCTTCTCTATTTCTTCCTTCATTTACGCTTTCTTCTGCATCCTCTACTTTTTCCTCATCCTCGTCTATCTTCTCCTTTTTCGTCGCTACTTCCACATAATCGCATCTAAATGCACTAATTATCGCTTCATAACTTCCTTCATATATACGTTGGGTTGTGTGCCCACTCGTAACTTATTTTCAACTTCTGTCGACTGCGCATTATCCTCATTGAATTCGCTTTCTCTGGTTTCCAACTCAAATAGCTCTGCAATACTCATTACTTCATCCTTTCTTCCTACATTCGTTGTGCATGCCTCTGGTAATTCATCTTTCTCGTCAGTATTCTCCCAATTAATTTCGTCCCAACACGATATTGTTATTTTCTCTTCTTCGTTTTCATCTGGTCCCAGCGGATTTGTTTCTTCCTTCTTCTCTTCTCGTGATAAGATTTTTATTTCTCAGTTCAAGGTGCTGCAGTTTTCCTGGGTCGGTGCGTCATTCTCTTTGGCATGGGCGCTTAGCTGTCAACTCGAACGTTTATCGGGTTTTGGTGGTCTTACCTCAACCTCTTCTATCTGTATTCGCTTTTCTTGTTCAGCTTGTTGATAGTGGTTTCTTTGTTGATAATTTGTCGGTCTATTGGTTCTCCAGTACCTGTTCCGGTTGTCGTTATTCCCTCTGTAATAGTTGTTGCCGTTCCTGGGTGAATTATAGTTATTGCCATATTCTCTTCTATATCCATAACCGGTTTTTTGTTGAAATCTATTGTCGTTTCTTGGTGCGAAGTTATCACGTGGTTCGTAATTATTGTTTCTTCGTACTGTGTCTTGTGGATTCCACTGCTGTTTGCTTTCGTTTTCACGTGCGCTTCGTCTTCTTCTTGCGTCATCTTCCGAAAATATGAACTCTAGTTCCCTTAGAATACCTTTAAATGCTTCGACGTCATTGCCTCCGCGACCTACTAATGATTGCTGGTATTTCAATGGTAGCTTCATCGCGCATAATTTAATCAACTCTCCGTCACTGTATGGTATATCTAAGAATTGATTTTTGTGTGCCATTGCTTCGAAAAATTTCACGGGACTCTTCTCTCCTGAATGTTCAAAATATTGGTTCTGTAATAATCCGTACTTCACTCTGTTCTGTGTTTCGCTGGATCAATATCGTGAGAGAAACTTCTCTCTGAAATCTTCGTACGATCGGCATGTCGCTGCAACATTTTGCATGATTTCTGCGACTGTTCCTGACACGTGTGCACATATAAAGTCTAATTTGTGTGCTCGCGTCCAGTGTTCTGGTAATCCTACTCGGAATTGATCAATAAAAGTTCGTGGATGTAATGAGTTTCCTTCTCGAAAGTGTTGAAATTTTCTGACTGTGAGGAAATGATCGTTGTCGTACTTCGTCATAGTTCCATATAAAATTCGCGATTCTTCGCCACTTTTGTTTCTGATCATTTCTCCCGTCGTTCTTTCCGGTTGTGGTAGATCCATTGGATATTGTCCACTGTAACTTTCGCGTACCCGCGGTGTAGGCTGTCTGATTTTACGTATGCTACTTTCCGCTTGTGATTGGAATCGCAAATGCATAATGTCTTTCTTAATTACCTGTTTTTCCGGTGCTGTTACAGATACGGATGTGGTTGCAGACTCAGTGCTTGTTCGATCTTGTTCACTACGCTCTTCAATGGTTTGTAACAACTCTGTTCGCAATTCCTGAAATTGTCGCTTCGTTTGCGCTTCTATTTTGACTATGCGGTTATCATATCTTTTCAGCGCTGCTTTTGTGATACGTTTGTGTAACACACCGTTTTCAACAGTTTCACGCGCTGTACCTGCTGCTTGTCTAGTAATTACGTTTATCTGTTTCTTTAGTTTCTTGACTTCTCCCTGGGTGTTGTTACGTAATGTTTTGATCTCGTCCTCAGTGTCATTACGCAATGTTTGTACGTCCGCTTGTACCTTGTCAGTGTCTGTTCTCAATTGATTGTGACCTATTATTAAGTTTCCTATCACTTCTCGAGATTCTTTTGCCTCGTCTTCAATATAACTTAGGTGTAACTGAATTTTTTTGTTTTGTTCTTTAATCTCACGCATTTGTCTCGTGGTTTCTGCATTCTGAATTTGAATTTGGTTCGCTATTTCTTTATTCTGCCTTGTCATGGTTTCCGTAATTTGTTGTAATAATTCTGCCAGATTGATGGGTCCTATTGCGTTTTGTTCCGACGTCCTACGCTCTGAGTTTTCGCCCAAGTGTTGGTTCGCAACCGATTGCATTGAATTGTGCTGTGACACGTTTCTGCTCGCATTCCTTGTACTCTGTGCTGAGGGAGCTCTGATTACTTGTACTATGGATTCTACGTATTCAAAACGCAAGCTAGAATCCTCATCGACTGTCTCTCTACTTTCCTGCTCTGTCGTATGCTGGCCTAGGTTTTCTGTGCCTTGGCGTACATTATCCTCGTTATGGTGCGTTATCTGTCCTATTTCTCGCGATACTGCATCGTCTGTTGTACTGTCCTCTATTCTCTTTCCATTTTCATGCTGGGTCCCAACCTCAATTCGGTCAAGGTCTCGATTTGCCATTGCTAATCTTTCCGAATCCCTTATTTTCTGTTTTAAAAGCAGTTCACGCGCCCTACTTCGTGACAACATGCACTCATACGATCTCACACGTTTTTCATAAACTTTTTGTTCACACGACTTGACACTACTAAGACTGACAATCCATTCACTTACTTGTTGGGTCAGAACTAACTTGTCAACGATGTATCCGCCACCTGTGCGCTTGCACTGGAGAGAAAACTTAATTCTAACAAATTTTCAATATTCATAACTTAATTATGCTATTGTCACTGATAGAATTCTCACTTTTTCTTGAATGCTTTTACTATCTATCGCTGCAGCTACTGTTTTCGACTATGTATAGCGTTAGAGGAAAAAAAAATTTTTTTACAAACAATTTTTCAACTATATATTTTTCTGACCTAGTCAGGCATGTGGTCGACCTTCAATCATGGTATTTTACCATCCTGGCAGGGTCGCCATTTTCTAAACATTCATGGTGGTGTCTGTTTGTACTATATCGTGTCTCCCTACCACTTTCGCACAACGACGCTCTGAGCGTGTTTTTTAGGAAATTAACTGATTGCTGGTAAGGAGACGCCAGACCACACATGACATGTAGAATTCAGAAGTGTTCAGTGAGACTAGCGGGGACATAACCAAATACTAAATGATCTCAGCGTCAGCTCCACTGCACTCCCTGTAAAAGAATCTTAATACTAACTAAATTTAGTGGAAAGGGTTCAAGGCTTTCCTATTTTTAGTTAGCTGGTAAAATAACGTCGAAAAAGCAGTTACGTTTACCATTGGAAATTTTATTCTACTCACAAAACATTGTTTATAAATTGCACTATTGATAAAAGGAAGTGTTTTAATACAGGATGGTAAAAACCAACTGCGTTCAACAAAAATGTGAACGAATATTCCCTGAATGGGTTTCCAAGTTCTACAATGTATCGAAGGATGACCTATGCCATATCACATCTATAATCTAGGTTTAATTTAAGTTTCACAAAAGAACAAACTATCAAAATGGTCTACAGTGACCCTCAATTATCTTTAATTACTTATCTAACTTGTCGTAAATTACAGTGGCTGATGTGGCTTCTCAATAACTATATAAAAGAAAAATCATCGCGTTTCAGATCTTTACTTCAAGTGGCAAATGTGAACACCATGAGTTTTTAATTAACGATCGACACTAGTATTACGCAAAAAGGGGGTGTAACAGATGAGTCTTCTGCAGTTCTGAGTGAAGCCTTATGCGCTCAAAAATGCGGCATCGCGTGCGTTCATTACCTTGTCGGTGTTTAGGCAGCGTCAGGGCGACAGCGGCCGGCGCACCAGCCGTCCAGCTCGCCGTCTCGGAACTAACTCTACTCTTAACTTCTCCTTACTACAATTTACCGAAGTTAGTTTAAAAAACTATCTGGCTATGTTTTCATCTGACCAATCAGGGTCTCAATGTTAACCTTAAGCTCCGCCTACAAAAATTCTGTCTATCCAATGAGAAACGTTATACTTTTCGTGGTGGGGCAATGTTTTTTGAAGTTTGCAACGTAACAGAGACGCTAAAAAGTCTCACGCTAAAACCTGGAGCTAGTGTGGTCCTTTTAGCGTTATCGCAAGATCTATACTGCTCTTCTGGAGGGCTCTATCTTTTAACATGGGCTGGGGAGTGATCCTAATGTAACAGACACGCGAAAACGCTCACGCTAAAACTTGCGGGTGGTAGTGGCCCTTTTGGTATTATCGTAAGATCTATACTGTTTTTCTGGAGGGCTCTAGCTTTTAACATGGGCTGGGGGTTGTCCTTGACATACCTGAGACGCGAAAAAGCCTCACGCTAAAACGTGCAGGTTGTATAGTTGTACAGGTAGGCTCGTGGCGTGGGTGCCCAGCCCCTCCCTTATCTAGCTTAACACAGTTCTGCTCTCGGCTTCTGTCCTCGTTTCTCCCCTCGGAACTGCGTCTGCCTCACGGTGGGAAGGTACGACATGCATTTAGGCATTCTTGTGTTAGTCTGTGGTATTCCATTTGCTCACTCGTTACTCGTATTACTTTGGTTAATTTAATGTCACGATTTATTCGGAGCTATGTGACATAGTACTGGATTTGCTTATCATGTCAGGGTTTTCATGTAAGGTGTTGGATTTGCCTGACACCTTACACCTTCGGTCACAAAATTTAAGCTTTTTCACCAGGTTTCGACACTTCTTTTAGTGTCTTCATCAGAAGTTACGTATTCAAATTGGCATGTCACGTATAAGATAAATATCAAGCGTGGAAGGCTTTAGTCACAAAAATTTAAAAAAGAATATATGGACGGCGATCCACTATGGGCTGCTCATACACACACACACACACACACACACATATATATATATATATATATATATATATATATATATATATATATATATGTGACAAGCCTTTCTCGCTTCATATTTATCTTATACGTGACATGCCAATTTGAATATGTAGCTGCTGATGAAGACACTAAAAGAAGTGTCGAAACCTGGTCAGAAGGCTTAAATTATGTGTTCGCTGACTATGCAGCCATGTTTAAAACTTTAAAAAGGTCTTTGCCGTCTTCGGTGCACTTTCACGTACCTTTTTCCATTGTTTTGATTGCTGTTTCGACTATAGTGCGTAACGGTCGATCTCGGTTTCACCAACAGTCACAGATCTGCGCAAGAAGTGTTGTGGATTGCGATTAAACATCCATACAATGCGTTGAAATGTTGTGTCAAATGTGCTTTTGGTCGACTTGGGCAATGGACTTAACATCTGAGGTCATCAGTCCCCTAGAACTTAGAACTACTTAAATGTAACTAACCTAAGGACATCACACACATCCATGCCCGAGGCAGGATTCAAACCTGCGACCGCAGTGGTCCAGACTGAAGCGCCTAGAACCACTCGGCTCGCTGTAAATTGTTGAAATTATTTATACGATCCTTGAAATAATCAAGCTTATCAATCACGAAGGCGCTACAAAAACAGTGCATGCTTTCTTGGGAATTTACCAGTCTTATGAAACCACCCTCATATCTATAAAAATAAACAATGATTGTCGCACATTGAGTGCCGCTCTTTCCCCTGCGATATCTCAGAGAGACTGAAAGGAAATCCCATAGCGTGAGAATGTTCGTTGTTTATCTAATCTGGCGTGAAGTGTGCGGGTTTCTATTGCTGCTCATTGCGGCTGAGGACAGGAGACAGACTGCAGCAGTATGGCGAGGCGTGTGCTGCCGATGTTGCTGCTGCTGTGTCTGATCGCAGCGTCGAGCGCGCTGCCGCACGGCGCGCGGATCGTCAACGGCAGCGACGCCAGCATCGAGGACTACCCGTGGATGGCCGTCATCCAGTACCGCAGCGACATCAAGTGCTCCGGCACCATCATCAGCGACACCTGGGTGCTCACCAACGCCGCCTGCGTGCAGAAGTTCGAGCCCACAGACTACTGGGTGCGGGTCGGCACAGCGGATCGTACCAACGGCGGCCTTCTGTACAACGTCACGCGGAACGAATACAACCACAAGTTCAGCTCCAAAAAGAGGGACTATGACGTGGGCGCCGTTCAGATTGACGGCACCTTTACCTTCACCGACAGTGTGCAGGTACGGTGGCAGTGTCATTCGTATCCATTCTGAGACGTGCAAGTGGTCATTCAAAACCTTTGTGGTAGAAGTTGCTTAAGCATCATTATTTAAGTCTGCAAAGTTCACAGATTACAGACTCGAGTCCAAACTACAGAAGACATTTTTGTAACTGTAATTTTTCTATAAAAGAATCAATACTTTCAGAGTATGTTGATACAATACCTCCACATTTGAAACATCCCCTTAGGAAAATTTATATTTTAATGTATTGGAAAATCTCTACGTTATTTGATTTTCAAACAGCTGAACAGAACTGAACGTGCTCAGACATTTCGCTCTTTACTTATTCTGATCAACACTAAACGCACACAATATTTTTAGCGCAACGCAATGTGACTTTCAATCATCTCTACAAAAGAATGGCCCTGACTAACAATAACCTATACCTTTCATGAATCACTTACTCACAAAAATCTTCGTTACTCGAACTACTGCAATACAGCGAGCGCCAATACTGCCAGCTAAATAAAAAATTCTAACTACTGAAGGCACTAGCTACTGATAGGCATAGTTAGCAAATGAAAAATTTTGATAGAGAACAAACAATGTATTTACCGTAATAATGTTCAAAAGTCATCATATATATGTCTATCAATTCATGACATCCATCTTTACAAATTTCTTTTTTCTGGCGGACACACGTCCAGATCGTCCGTTCTCAAAACTCTGGCATCTCTCTCTCCACATCCACCATTGCTGGCGGCTCACCTCCAACTGCACAACGCCACGTGCTTTTCACGTCCAACTGCCCAACGCTAGCGAATATTCCAACAATGAGTCCAACCACTGCACACAGCACAGTCAGTGATTTTCATACAGAGCGCTACGTGGCGTTATCAACATAAAAACCTAAACAGTCTACTTACACATTTAGCAATAAACGCAACCGTCCTCTTATAGAAATACCCATACAGAAAGACAGGTAAGTTGCACATGTAACACCAATACGCACGAAAAGTTGTATAAGTAATCCGCTGAATTATAGACCTATCACTAACGACGATATGCAGTAGTATCTTGGAACATGCACTCTTCCCCGAATTTTTGAATCATCTCGAAGAAAAAGGTTTATTGACAAATAGCGAACACGGATACAGAAAATACAGAGCCATTTGAACCATTTGAACAGAAAATATCGTTCTTGTGAAGCACAACTAGCTCTTCATTCTCGCGAAGTAATAAGTGCTATCGACAAGGGACGTCAAATTGATTCCATATTTTTAGATTTCCAGAAAGCTGTTCCTCACCCGCGACTTCTAATTACATTGAGTGCCTACGGGGTATCGCCTCAGCTCTGTGACTGGATCTGTGATATCCTGTCAGAAACGTCACAGTTCGTTATAAGTGACGAAAAGTAGTCGAGTAATACAGAAGTAATATCTGCCGTTCACCAAGAAAGTGCTATGCTCATTATGTAAATAAACGATTTATGAAACAATCTGAGCAGTCCTGTTACATTGTTTGCAGCTAATTCTGTCATTTACCGTCATGTAAAGTCATCAGATGATCCAAACGAACTGTAAAATGTTTTAGACAAGATATCCGTATGGTGTAAGAACTGGCAATTGATTCTAAATCATGAAAAGTGTGAAGTCATCCACAAGAACACTAAAAAGAATCTCCGAAATTTGAGTTACGCGATAAATCACACAAATCTAAAGGCTGGAAAGTCAACAAAATACTTAGGGATTACAATTAAAAATAACTTAAATTGGAATGATCATATAAATAATGTTATAGGGACAGAAAACCGAAGACTGCGATCTATTGGCAGGAAACTTAGAAAATGGATCAGGCCTAATAAAGAGACTACTTACACAACGCTTCTTTCTCTCTAATGCAGTACTGCTCTGCGGTATGGGCTCTGCATCAGATAGGACTAACGGACATTGAAAATGTTTAAAGACGGGCAAACCATTATTGCGAAATAGGGGAGAGAGTGCTACAGGTATGATACACGAATTGGGGTGGTAGTCATTAAAACAAAGGCGTTTTTCGCTGCGGCAAGACCATCTCATGAAATTTCAATCATAAACTTTCCCTTCAGAGCGCGAAAATTCTTTTTCGCGACCATCTACGCAGAATGAAATGGTCATGATAACAAAATAAGAGAAATCAGAGCTCGCATGGAAAACTTTGAGTATTCGTTTTCCCTGAGCGCTGTTCCCGAGAGTGGAATGGTAGAGAAGTAGCTTAAAGATGGTTCGATGAACCCTTTGCCAGGTACTTCATTGTGAATTGCAAAGTAGTCATGTAGATGTAAATGTAGATTTAGCATCGAGACGAAATGCTGTGGCCAATGCTGAGGATGTTTGCTACTGACCAAATAATTGGGTAGTCTTCCCTTGGGTTTAAGTTTAGATTACTATATTTCTTCTTTTTCATTGAAGGAGTACGTCATCTGCCTGTTCTGCCCACAGAGGAAGTTGTTATAAACGTTTCCTTGGTCTTTTGCTGTCTATTTTATTATTCTGTCTTACGATAAAACTTTATTTGTTGTTGGTGAACAACGCAACCAGTCACAAATACTTTTAACATGTTTTATTTTAATGTCATAACCAGTTCCTGTATACCATGCCCATCGAAAGATTACTAGTATTTTCAGTTACATAGATGTTTTGACCAGTAGCATGTCGTCTGCTCCTACACTGCACAAGTACATTTGAATACTTAGTGTAGCTTTATAGGTTGTTTCATTAGTTAAAACACGCTAATGTGGTTACATTTGTTTATATGTAATGTGAAATAATTATACTCACTTATGTAAGTTCCCGTAGATGGCGATTTGTTTTGTTGTGGTCTATATGGTTGTCCATGTCAATGTACGTGTTGTTGAATTGCAAAGAGCACACATACCGTAAATAAATTACTGTAGCGCACTTTGTAATATTCTTAATGTCAGTGTTAGGTGTCAGACATGTGCTATAGATTTATGTTACTGTTTGGAATGTAAGGATTATTAAGCGAAGATAGAAAGATATCATTCATTTCCTACTGCCCAAGGATGTAAACAGAGGAAAGGTGATGTGTGGGATGTGCAAATTAAAATACGTTAATAACAGAATAACATTTACACTCTAAAAGTAAACTTATTATTAAAAGGCAATACGACAAATTGTTTTTGGTACGTCATCTTTTTTTGTTGCTCTAATCTTAGAGTGCAAACATTTTTTTTCTGTTATTAACATGTTGCATTTTGTACATTTGTATCTTTGCTTAATGATGATCTTTGGTTTGTAGCCGGCCGCGGTGGTCTAGCGGTTCTAGGCGCGCAGTCAGGAACCGCGCGACTGCTACGGTCGCAGGTTCGAATCCTGCCTCGGGCATGGATGTGTGTGATGTCCTTAGGTTAGTTAGGTTTAAGTAGTTCTAAGTTCTAGGGGACTGATGACCACAGAAGTTAAGTCCCATAGTGCTCAGAGCCATTTGAACTTTTTTTTTGCTTTGTAAACAAAAAAAAAAACGTGTATAACATATGTCTGATGCTCAAAACTGACATTAAGAATATTATTAAATGTGCCACTGTAATCTATTTGCAATACGTCTGCTGCTTGTAATAGGGTGTTCGACTGTTTTCTGTAAATTGTCTTAAATGATTAATTATGTCATTTTATACCCCTAACATCTTTCTCTCCTCTTGAGTTTCGGTATTCTTCTGTAGATACGGCAATGAAATTCAGTTAATTTGAAAGCCCGCTGCAACGCTCCATTCGAGTCATGTGATGCCTGTGACGTCACTTACTAGCTCATTGCTTCTACTGTCATAACGGTAATAAAATTAACGTTTCGGAAAATGGGTTACAAATGCTGTGTAATACCATACTGTACAAGCACATCTATAAAAACTCCTGAAAAGTTGTTTTTGAGAATTCCAGAGAATGAGAAGACATATAAAATGTGGTTGTACCCTACCGCCAAATTACCACCATGTCGACGCACAAGTTCACCAAATTAATTAAAAATGTGTTGCACTGTGAAGTTAACATCAACTAACCTTTGAGATACGCTCTCCCACTGTTACAAAGTAGAATAGTGTCATTCGACAAAACTAAACTCTTAGTGAAAATTGTCGTTGTACCCAACTACACTTGTTAGGGAGCTCTGTTATTAGAGCTGTAGGCCGTCGAATTTTATGGGTCGATGTCCATAGATCGCTGGTACGAATCTAACACGAAATAATATTTTAACTTATTTGTAAAACGACTCGACTGTCATCTCATATGAGAACCAAATCACAAGCACAAAATTTTACCACACCGATCAGAAACGAAATATAATTGTGTTTTCCTCGTTGTTCACACACTTAACGCCCAAGAAGATATTTTCTAATTAATGTGACCAACATTTTTTACGAGATACAACGTTTTTATCTTCGTTCTGTCCGGGTAGGATCCTTATTGTTTAAACTTTTGCAGTTTCATCATGTTACATGAAGATGAAGTAAGTCTGTTTTAAACGTCTACGTTAGTTGACACTCACAAACGTCACAGCCCTTAAGGTTTGTGCCACCTGCCTGTTGTACGAGCTTTATATATCTCCGTATAACCTCATCGTCCTACACCTCGTTGTACTGTGGCCGTACGGTTATACCTTCACTACTAGCCACGCTTTTCAAAGAAGTGAATTGTTTGTTCGGAAAGTAAATGCATTTATCCTCCTTATCCATTTCTCAGACTAAGACTAATGTGAAACTATATATACTACATCCCACAATCGAAACAACTGCTACAATCAGTTGTTGTTAACGCTTTTTTCGTATTTCGTGCAAAACTTTTAAAATATGACCTCTTTCTTCGCAGTCGAATGCGTTATACAGTATGTTGGCCAGCGGAACACTTGTTAGATATAAGTTTTCTCCTAAGTTTCTTCTCCAGAGGAAATCGGCACTTATTTTTGCCAATAAGCTTTGCCAAGTATAAAGTTATTGTGCTTTAGGTCGTAGCTTATGGCTGATAATCGACAATTTAGTTACAATATAAGGACAAATTTGCAAAAGTTCTACAATTCTCTAGTTTTGAGCGAGCTTATTGATGTTGCAGAATGTCCGTCGTTGCGCATATTGCCGCTCTAAATGATTGGAGAATAAACGCATCAACTTTTGCAAGGCTTCCGCTATCGGCGTTTACAAAATTCCTTTCCATTGTCATTTAAAAGTTATAATTGCATTTTTCATCACTAAATAGCTAAACTGTTTGCAGAAAAAGTCCGTAATAACCTCGTAACTTCGGCTAACGCTTCTGTAACGCACATATAGATTCGTCTTATTCCTAGCCTGTGACGTCACCAGAGCATCAGCCAATAACAGAGCGTTTTCGATCACGTGACCAGATCTTCATATTTAATGCTTTTTAAGCTTTAATTACATAGAAGTAACAGATATTTTGTGAGAACATTTGACTGTAAATGCCATTTAAATGTTATAATCAATCAGAATAACAACAATCCGAACCATATTTTTAACATAGGAAAATAGCCTAACATCGACATCGAAAACCACATGAGCACAGCGAAACAAATCGCCATCCCTTGGAACTTACGTAAGCGTATACAACTATTTCACATTATACCTAAATGAATACAAGCATATTAGACTGTTTTTATTAATGAAACAATTTATAAAATGGCACTAAATATTCAGATATTCTTGTGCAGTGAAGGAGCAGACGACATGATCAAAACACTTATGTAACTGTAAATATTAGCTCCTGAAGATTGGCATGGTAGCCCGAAGCTGGCTATGGCAGAAAATAAAATATTTAAAAAGTACTTGTGGTTTGTGCCTTATTCACCAATTACCGTAAATGGTCAAGGAGTTCAGAAGATCCAGCATCGATAAAACAACATTTATTTGATGTTTCTCCATATAATGTCATCTGTTGCGAGAGCCATCTTTCTTTAGTTTTGTTCATTCTGTCGCTTATTTAAAAAATAGGTCATAATTAAATCTAGCCAATCTAATGCAACCTTTCTGTGCGAGCCTTCACTTCACATGATAAATAACAGTGAAATAAATTTCTCCCACCCAAGCATTCTAATTACTTATTTTTGTGTCGTGGATCATCATGATTTAGAACCATCGGGAGTGGCACTGCTTTAGGTGAGATAAATGTTTACTGAAGGCAGTGAATGTGTTAAGTTGCCAAATCTTGCTGCAAGCGACTTACAAAACTGAACAGAATAAACCAAGTGCAAGGTAAGCAAGGGAGATGGCTTATTATCGGATATGGTATGGTTTGCTCACAGAGCAAATAGTGCAAAAATTATATTTCAGTTATAATGACGGTAAGCAGTAATATGGATGTCTTAGCATTGTGTGTTCGTATTAAGTACCTGGTTTGCTACAGTTGAGTTATCACATGTAGTAAACAGCTAAATTCAGTAAAAAGCCTATCAACATTATATAACGGAAATACAAGGTACATAAAGTCTGATCCGAAGAAAAACCGCAACTGAGCATCATACTGACAGGAGTGAGAAATCTGCTTTAGTTTGTAAATGATATTTTAGTAGAACGACTAGCTTCGGAGAGTATTGCTCCGTCATCGGGTGCTACACATCACACAAATTGTCGAGTGATGGGTGTGTAAAGTGTGGGACAGTTAAAGCCATAGCACATTTGACGTAACAGGTGCGCCGCAGCTACTAGAGAAACACCCGTTTTGCCAGTACACAGCTTCCTGTGTGGGGAAGTGAGAACAGGCATACTTGTTATCATGGTTCCTATCGACCATGTCTGACCACCGCAAGGGAGGAACGCCCTTATTGTGTACCAAGCACACTGTAATCTCCCCATACCTTGCATCTGCCACTCGAGAACAAGTAACGAGCACCATGGAACGTGCTTTGTCATCCTGCACCATTTGTCGGAGGCTAGCTGCAGCGAGAGTAGCGATTACAGGGCTATGCACGGACTGCTGTTAACATCAAAACCCAAATGCTGCCTTTAGAGTGGTGCCGTGACAGGGAAGCACAGACTGATGATGGCGTCGCATTGTGTTCAGTGATGAATCGCAGCTCTGCATTGCTATGGATGACCGTCGTTGGTGAGTACGGCGGTGACCTAAGGAAATGTCTAATTCTTCCAATGTTTTGGAGATGCATTTCTGGCGTCATGGTATGAGAAGCCATTGGGCACGACATCAGGTCGTGGATGGTAGTGCATGAGGAAACACTGACGACACAGTGGCACATCACTGACATCCTGTGTCCTCATGCGACAGTAGTGTGGGGGCTATTTTTCAACAGGGCAATGCTTGCCCCCAAGTAAAATGTGTTTCTATGAACTGTTTGATCTCCAGATCTGTCCCCGATAAAACATATGTGGGACCAGATAAGAAGTCAGCGCAATCCCTGTGCCAGTACCTAGAAAATAAAGGAGCCAGCTTGCCTCAGGAAAGGATACAACGACTTTTCTGATAGTATCTAGTCCAGAGGATCTGCAACGTCACACTGATAAGTTGTTTGTAAATGTAACTCAGTTCTGTAATCAGTGAAATATCAATACATATTCTCTTTACCCTCTCAACCCGCTAAGTTTCATTTCGTTTCCTCCTTCCTTTCTGGATGCTTCATTTTTTATTTTGTTTTGTTTTATTTATTTATTTATGTCAGCCAGCGTATGTTGAAATTTTACTTTGTTTATCGGTATCGTTCTTGATGACAGATTCTTTTTAAGTGTGGATGAAACAATTCTGTTACATATGAAGATAGTAACTGTTCTCGAAAGAGCAGATACCACTGATGACCGTGCAGCTTCTCTAGAATAAATGATAATTAATTGAAACCCTCATCAGTCGGCAGGTGTTGTTGACATACCTTGATGGGGACAGCTGAAAAAGTGTGCCCCGACCGGGACTCGCACCCGCGATCTCCTGCTTATATGGATGGGCAAAGTATCTATTAGGAACATTCCGTATGTAGATTGTGGACAGTTGGGAATGTGGGTCTCACGGCATGCGTGCAAGGGATAAGTCCCTACAGTCGCCCTATTCGTCTGTGACCTCGGTGGGTCAGATGGATAGAGCGTCCTCGGTGGGTCAGATGGATAGAGCGTCTGTCATGTAAGCAGAAGATCGTTAGTATAGATAAGGAACAGCAAAGGGCCTATAACACTACCTTGGGGAACGCCAGAAATCACTTCTGTTTTACTCGATGACTTTCCGTCAATTACTACGAACTGTGACCTCTTTAACAGGAAATCACAAATCCAGCCACATAACTGAGACGATATTCCATAAGCACGCAATTTGACTACGAGCCGCTTGTGTGGTACAGTGTCAAAAGCCTTCCGGAAATCCAGAAATACGAAATAGATCTGAAATCCTTTGTCAATAGCACTCAACACTTCATGTGAATAAAGACCTAGTTGTGTTTCACAGGAACGATGTTTTCTAAACCCATGTTGACTGTGTGTCAGACCGTTTTCTTCAGGGGCTCCATAGCTATCATTATGTAGATTGTAGACTAATCTAAAAACCCTTGTGTGCTCTAGACACTCAGCTACCTGTGTAGGAGCCTCTGGTATCTAGTGCATTCTTTAGACATTTATGAGCACCCTACAGTTCCCAACCCTTTACGGTAAATCTAGGTAGGATGTTTGAAGATGAGGGAATCATACTGAAAACTGAATGGATTGTATGGAATAACCCCTTTGCAAGTATTAGAACAACATGTTAAAATGTTACCAACTTTTAAGCACTTTGAAAACGAGTCGTTACCGAGCAATGTATTTTTGTTTTGCCTTCTTGGTCAGTGCGACGAAAGTCTGTTATTAACAATGAAGAGTGCTTGCATGTACGTTTTCTTCGTTTATGTTCTGAATACGTGAGTTCAATAGCAAAACATCAAATGAAAATGTGATTTTCATCTGTGATCGCAGCCCATTACTCTGTCGACGGAGGCGCCACCTGACGGTGCCCTGGTGACGGCGATGGGCTGGGGCACGCTTTGGAACGGTGGCTACCCTGCAGAGGTGTTGCAGGCGGTGGACCTGTACGTGGTCAACTGGGACGAGTGCAGCGAAGTAGACGTCTACAGCGGCAAGCTGACGGAGCGCCAGTTCTGCGCCGGCTGGTCTGGCGGCGGGAAGGGCACCTGCGGTAGGGACAAGGGCGGTCCAGCGGTGCTCAACGGCGTCCAGGTGGGCATCACCTCCTGGAGCAACGGCTGCGCCATGCCCGGCTACCCCAGCATCTTCACCAGCATCGTGCAGGTGCGCGACTGGATCACGGAGACCACTGGCGTCTAGACTATGACATGAAAGAATCAGCAAAGTCAAACTGAAGTTTTTGTAACTAAACTATGATGAATAAAATATATGGTCATATCGGCAGTCTGTGTACACGTTCTTGTCCTGCTACCAAGAAAAAATATGATCTTTTCAGCATGAAAAACTAGAAACATTTTTCTTAATAGGGAATACCAGCGTGTCTCTACGAGTAAGCACCATACTACAAATACAAAGGTTTGCAATTCGATATTCAGTCGGTACTATGATTTATTTTCTGTCAGTTATCCTATCTTTCTTCACTGGCAATGATTTTTACTGTGAAAAATGGTTCCGTGTTCACATAGGACAGGGCAAACGATACCTGCATTCTAACTGGCTCGAGATTTCCTGATGCATTGCAGAACTCGACATGGTTTTCAGCGCGGCTCGAAAAATCACTTGATATTTGACTCCGGTGGTGGGACTGCAAACAGTACATCAGAAACTTGGAACTAGTGTCAAGAACAAGATATAGCTGTGCTTAAAATTTTACAATTTTGTGAAATACAGGAGCAAATTACGTTATATCCTAAAGCTGCACAAACTCCTGTTGTATTTGAACGTATTTGAAGTGACAGTTCTCACACAGTGTGTATGGAAACATTGACATTTATCGTAATTTTAAAGTAAAGCTGACGGTCAAAGAAAGAAATGCCCTCAAAAAAAATATTTTTTGACTCTGACCACAATGCAGTATTTTATTTGGTCATTAGAGAATACCAAGTGATTGTAATGAACATTCCAATCCCTGCAAGTATTAGAAAAACATGTTAAAATGTTACCAGCTTTTAAGCAGTTTGAAAACAAGTCTTTAACGTTCAGATGAAACAAAGAAGGAAATTAACCAACAAGTGAATCCATCGTAAACGAGATAAATATTATTAAACTAAATGTAGTGGTGGCACAACCCATCGTATAGAGAGTATCAACACACATCACTGTATCTGCTAGACTAGTGAAAGCTCCAGAGTTAAACTAAATCGTGATTGCTATCTTTTATTTATTTGTTAGCTGCTGTTTTTACATACGACTTGCACCTTATAAGATACTGCAGCCTGTGTTTCACAATTCCTTTTAGTATTAAAACCCATAGTACGAGGGTGGTTTGAAAAGTTCTCGTAACGGAATAGAAAAAAAGTATTTACATCATTGAGACTTTTTTTTTATTTTTCAATGTGGTCTCCTTGTAGATTTATGCACTTAATCCAACGATCCCCCCCATGAACCATGGACCTTGCCGTTGGTGGGGAGGCTTGCGTGCCTGAGCGATACAGATGGCCGTACTGTAGCTGCAACCACAACGGAGGGGTATCTATTGAGAGGCCAGACAAACGTGTGGTTCCTGAAGAGGGGCAGCAGCCTTTTCAGTAGTTGCAGGGGCAACAGTCTGGGTGATTGACTGATATGGCCTTGTAACATTAACCAAAACGGCCTTGCTGTGCTGGTACTGCGAACGGCTGAAAGCAACGGGAAACTACAGCCGTAATTTTTTCCGAGGGCAAGCAGCTTTGCTGTATGGTTAATGATAATGGCGTCCTCTTGGGTAAAGTATTCCGGAGGTAAAATAGTCTCCCATTCGCATCTCCGGGTGGGGACTACTCAAGAGGACGTCGTTATCAGGAGAAAGAAAACTGGCGTTCTTCGAATCGGTGCGTGGAATGTCAGATCCCTTAATCGGGCAGGTAGGTTAGAAAATTTAGAAAGGGTTGATGAAATGTATTCAGGTAGTGAAGGGAGACGAAAATTTAATACTCACGGGTGACTGGAATTCGGTAGTAGGAAAAGGGAGAGAATGAAACGTAGTAGGTGAATATGGACTGGGGCAAAGAAATGAAAGAGGAAAGCGCCTGGTAGAATTTTGCACAGAGCACAACTTAATCATAGCTACCACTTGGTTCAAGAATCATAAAAGAAGGTTGTATACATGGAAGAATCCTGGAGATACTAAAAGGTATCAGATAGATTATATAATGGTAAGACAGAGATTTAGGAACCAGGTCTTAAATTGTAAGACATTTCCAGGGGCAGATGTGGACTCTGACCACAATCTATTGGTTATGAACTGTAGATTAAAACTGAAGAAACTACAAAAAGGTGCTAATTTAAGGAGATGGGACCTGGATAAACTGACTAAACAAGAGGTTGTACAGAGTTTCAGGGAGAGCATAAGGGAACAATTGACAGGAATGGGGGAAAGAAATACAGTAGAAGAAGAATGGGTAGCTTTGAGGGATGAAGTAGTGAAGGCAGCAGACGATAAAGTAGGCAAAAAGACGAGGGCTAATAGAAATCCTTGGGTAACAGAAGAAATACTGAATTTAATTGATATAAAAGTGCAGTAAATGAAGCAGGCAAAAAGGAATACAAACGTCTCAAAAATGAGATCGACAGGAAGTGCAAAATGGCTAAGCAGGGATGGCTAGAAGACAAATGTAAGGATGTAGAAGCTTATCTCACTAGGGGTAAGATAGATACTGCCTACAGGAAAATTAAAGAGACCTTTGGAGAGAAGAGACCCACTTGTATGAATATCAAGAGCTCAGATGGAAACCCTGTTCTAAGCAAAGAAGGGAAGGCAGAAAGGTGGAAGGAGTATATAGAGGGTTTATACAAGGGCGATGTACTTGAGGACAATATTATGGGAATGGAAGAGGATGTAGATGAAGATGAAATGGGAGAAAAGATACTGCGTGAAGAGTTTGACAGAGCACTGAAAGACCTGAGTCGAAACAAGGCCCCGGGAGTAGACAACATTCCTTTAGAACTACTGACAGCCTTGGGAGAGCCAGTCATGACAAAACTCTACCATCTGGTGAGCAAAATGTATGAGACAGGCGAAATACCCTCAGACTTCAAGAAGAAAATAATAATTCCAATCCCAAAGAAAGCAGGTGTTGACGGATGTGAAAATTACCGAACTATCAGTCTAATAAGTCACAGCTGCAAAATACTAACGCGAATTCTTTACAAACGAATGGAAAAACTTGTAGAAGCGGACCTCGGGGAAGATCAGTTTGGATTCCGTAGAAACGTTGGAACACGTGAGGCAATACTAACCTTACGACTTATCTTAGAAGAAAGATTAAGAAAAGGCAAACCTACGTTTCTAGCATTTGTAGACTTAGAAAAAGATTTTGACATTGTTAACTGAAATACTCTTTCAAATTCTAAAGGTGGCAGGGGTAAAATACAGGGAGCGGAAGGCTATTTACAATTTGTACAGAAACCAGATGGCAGTTATAAGAGTCGAGGGCCATGAAAGGGAAGCAGTTCAATAATGGCTCTTAGCACTATGGGACTTAACATCTATGGTCATCAGTCCCCTAGAACTTAGAACTACTTAAACCTTACTAACCTAAGGACAACACACAACACCCAGCCATCACGAGGCAGAGAAAATCCCTGACCCCGCCGGGAATCGAACCCGGGAACCCGGACGCGGGAAGCGAGAATGCTACCGCACGACCACGAGATGCGGGCAGGGAAGCAGTGGTTGGGAAGGGAGTGAGACAGGGTTGTAGCCTCTCCCCGATGTTATTCAATCTGTATATTGAGCAAGCAGTAAAGAAAACAAAAGAAAAATTGGGAGTAGGCATTAAAATTCATGGAGAAGAAATAAAAACTTTGAGGTTCGCCAATGACATTGTAATTCTGTCAGAGACAGCAAAGGACTTGGAAGAGCAGCTGAACGGAATGGAGGATATAAGATGAACATCAACAAAAGCAAACGAGGATAATGGAATGTAGTTGAATTAAGTCGGGTGATGCTCAGGGAATTACATTAGGAAATGAGACACTTAAAATAGTAAAGGAGTTTTGCTATTTGGGGAGCAAAATAACTGGTGATGGTCGAAGTAGAGAGGATATAAAATGTAGAGTGGCAATGGCAAGGAAAGCGTTTCTGAAGAAGAGAAATTTGTTAACATCGAGTATAGATTTAAGTGCCAGGAAGTCGTTTCTGAAAGTATTTGTATGGAGTGTAGCCATGTATACGGTATACGGGATACGTCGGATGTCAACAACTACCGCCCAATCTCTATTCTGACAGCTCTATCAAAAATTTTTGAGAAAGTAATGTATTCAAGAGTAGCCTCCCATTTTTGTAAAAATAAAGTACTAACAAAATGTCAGTTTGGTTTTCAGAAAGGCTTTTCAACAGAAACTGCTATATATGCTTTCACTGATCAAATATTAAATGCTCTGAATAACCGGACATCACCAATTGGTATTTTTTGTGATCTCTCAAAGGCCTTTGATTGTGTAAATCATGGAATTCTTTTAGATAAGCTAAATCATTATGGTTTGAGTGGGGCAGTGCACAAATGGTTTAATTCATACTTAACTGGAAGAATGCAGAAAGTTGAAATAAGTGGTTTGTGTAATGTTAAAACAACAGCTGATTCCTCAAACTGGGGTGCTATCAAGCACGGGGTCC
The DNA here is from genome assembly GCF_023897955.1 of Schistocerca gregaria. Lineage (NCBI taxonomy): Eukaryota > Metazoa > Arthropoda > Insecta > Orthoptera > Acrididae > Schistocerca > Schistocerca gregaria. The sequence goes on from NC_064922.1 coordinate 663,525,985, forward strand.
CACAGGGTTCGGTCTTAGGTCCTTTACTGTTCTTGATATACATTAATGACTTACCATTCCACATTGATGAAGATGCAAAGTTAGTTCTTTTTGCTGATGATACAAGTATAGTAATAACATCCAAAAACCAAGAACTAAGTGATGTAATTGTAAATGATGTTTTTCACAAAATTATTAAGTGGTTCTCAGCAAACGGACTCTCTTTAAATTTTGATAAAACACAGTATATACAGTTCCGTACAGTAAATGGCACAACTCCAGTAATAAATATAGACTTTGAACAGAAGTCTGTAGCTAAGGTAGAATTTTCAAAATTTTTAGGTGTGTCCATTGATGAGAGGTTAAACTGGAAGCAACACATTGATGGTCTGCTGAAACGTCTGAGTTCAGCTACGTATGCTATTAGGGTTATTGCAAATTTTGGTGATAAGAATCTCAGTAAATTAGCTTACTATGCCTACTTTCATTCACTGCTTTCGTATGGCATCATATTCTGGGGTAATTCATCGTTGAGTAGAAAAGTATTCATTGCACAAAAACGTGTAATCAGAATAATTGCTGGAGCCCACCCACGGTCATCCTGCAGACATCTATTTAAGGATCTAGGGATCCTCACAGTAACCTCACAGTATATATATTCCCTTATGAAATTTGTTGATAATAATCCAACCCAATTCAAAAGTAATAGCAGTGTGCATACCTATAACACCAGGAGAAAGGATGATCTTCACTATGCAGGGTTAAATCGGACTTTGGCACAGAAAGGGGTAAATTATGCTGCCACAAAAGTCTTTGGGCACCTGCCAAACAGCATCAAAAGCCTGACAGATAGCCAACTAACATTTAAAAATAAATTAAAAGAATTTCTAGATGACAACTCCTTCTACTCATTGGCTGAATTTTTAGATATAAACTAAGTAAAAAAAAACTTAATCATTAGTGTCATGCAATATTTTGTGTAATGTAATTTCTTGTACAGACATCATTTATTAACCTGACACGTTCCACATCATTACGAAGTGTCGTATTCATGATCTATGGAACAAGTATTAATCTAATCTAATCTAATCTAATCTATGGAAGTGAAACATGGACGATAAACAGTTTGGACAAGAAGAGAATAGAAGCTTTCGAAATGTGGTGCCACAGAAGAATGCTGAAGATTAGATGGGTAGATCACATAACTAATGAGGAAGTATTGAATAGAATTGGGGAGAAGAGGAGATTGTGGCACAACTTGACCAGAAGAAGGGACCGGTTGGTAGGACATGTTCTGAGGCATCAATGGATCACAAATTTAGCGTTGGAGGGCTGTGTGGAGGGTAAAAATCGTAGAGGGAGACCAAGGCACAGGCACATAGACACAGGCAACAGAGCATGCACAATGTCGGCACTAGTACAGTGTATATCTACCTTTCGCAGCAATGCAGGCTGCTATTCTCCCATGGAGACTATCGTAGAGATGCTGGATGTAGTCCTGTGGAACGGCTTGCCATGCCATTTCCACCTGGCGCCTCAGTTGGACCAGCGTTCGTGCTGGACGTGCAGACCGCGTGAGACGACGCTTCATCCAGTCCCAAACATGCTCAATGGGGGACAGATCCGGAGATCTTGCTGGCCAGGGTAGTTGACTTACACCTTCTAGAGCACGTTGGGTGGCACGGGATACATGCGGACGTGCATTGTCCTGTTGGAACAGCAAGTTCCCTTGCCGGTCTAGGAATGGTAGAACGATGGGTTCGATGACGGTTTGGATGTACCGTGAACTATTCAGTGTCCCCTCGACGATCACCAGAGGTGTACGGCCAGTGTAGGAGATCGCTCCCCACACCATGATGCCGGGTGTTGGCCCTGTGTGCCTCGGTCGTATGCAGTCCTGATTGTGGCGCTCACCTGCACGGCGCCAAACACGCATGCGACCATCATTGGCACCAAGGCAGAAGCGACTCTCATCGCTGAAGACGACACGTCTCCATTCGTCCCTCCATTCACGCCAGTCGCGACACCACTGGAGGCGGGCTGCACGATGTTGGGGCGTGAGCGGAAGACGGCCTAACGGTGGTCAGGACCGTAGCCCAGCTTCATGGAGACGGTTGCGAATGGTCCTCGCCGATACCCCAGGAGCAACAGTGTCCCTAATTTGCTGGAAGTGGCGGTGCGGTCCCCTACGACACTGCGTAGGATCCTACGGTCTTGACGTGCATCCGTGCGTCGCTGCGGTCTGTTCCAAGGTCGACGGGCACTTGCACCTTCCGCCGACCACTGGCGACAACATCGATGTACTGTGGAGACCTCACGCCCCACGTGTTGAGCAATTCGGCGGTACGTCCACCTGGCCTCCCGCATGCCCACTCTACGCCCTCGCTCAAAGTCCGTCAACTGCACATACGGTTCACGTCCACGCTGTCGCGGCATGCTACCAGTGTTAAAGACTGCGATGGAGCTCCGTATGCCACGACAAACTGGCTGACACTGACGGCGGCGGTGCACAAATGCTGCGCAGCTAGTGCCATTCGACGGCCAACACCGCGATTCCTGGTGTGTCCGCTGTGCCGTGCGTGTGATCATTGCTTGTACAGCCCTCTCGCAGTGTCCGGAGCAAGTATGGTGGGTCTGACACACCGGTGTCAATGTGTTCTTTTTTCCATTTCCAGGAGTGTATTTTTCATTTCTAATTCTTCAGTTAAAATGTGATATACCCTTTCAGATGACATCTGGAAATCGCGAGCAATTTCACGCACTTTCAATCGGCAATCCTCCATGAACATTTTTTGCACTTTTGCAGTGATTTCTGGAGTAATGTCGCATCTTGCCCGACCACTGCGCGAATCATCATCTAACCTCTCCCAACGAAATTTAAATTCATTTGTCTACTTCGCAACAGTTGAATATAAAGGAGCAGAGTCCTATTGTGTATTCTGGAAATCGGCATGAAAGTCCTTTGCTTTCATACCTTTCTGTACAAAGTACTTAATCACTGCTCGAATCTCGATTTTTTCCATCTTCGCAAATCACTAGGTGAAATCAACTCTCTTCCAAGAGCACTGACGTGGCACGTGTTTACAGGCAATAGTCCAATGAATATCACGTGAACAACTCGTTGAGCTAGTGATGACCTCTCGTGGTGATTCTGAGAACTTTTCAAACCACTCTCGTACATTAATAAAGCTCAGAAATGCCGTGTAGATAGAACCAAAAGGCTAGGTTGGCTGCTAGATTTATCGAGCTGTCACGTAATCTGGTTGAGCCGTTCGATTTGTATTCGGGCACAGTAATGGGTCATGTACTATATATAACTGATTGGGTGAGTCAGTTCAGATCCTTCCCCTCTTTTCCCTCTCATCTGTCCGGGTCTCCCCCCACCCACCCCCCACTCCCCACCCCCCTCCTCACCCATAAGCATTCGTGTCGACTCTACCGTGCAGTGTTTGCGTTAGTGTTCAGTTTTGTGAGTGTTGTGTGTGTGTATACATTAGCATAACATTTTTACACTGTATGAAAAATAATAAAGCATCATGAAACATGTGAAATATCTATGCAGACAAGAAATACACGCAGTTAAAACTATAATCGACGATGTGACCATATAATTGCTGTTGTCTGTATAGGTGAAATAATAAGGAAGATTTTTTCCTCCCTCACCAGGGGCGCCGACTTATAAAAATTATTATACTGGGGGTGTTGCCCCGGAAAATTTTCTAAATTTTAGATGAAAAATAGTGAGTTTTAAAGTTTTTTAATCAGTTTAGAGACATATGGTCAACATAAGAACTCCGAAAACTGGACTCTCGATAACTCGACACTCCGAAAAACTCGACAAGCCTGACAAACTTTTTGGCTTTGAAAAAGAAACAAAACATAAACACGCACGGTATTTTCGTAAAAAACTAATTTAATTTACAGTAATAATCATGCTTATGGACTATTACAGAGCAGTGAATATATAGATCTGAAAAGACTGAAATTGTATTTAAATAAATCCTAAAGTGTCATTAAAAGAATAAAACATAAAATATTGCTGTCGCACTTAGACGAGGGCATTGAATTTTTTCATTGACGTCCTCTGCTGGGTTCACTGCATGGCAGCAAAGAAGTAAAAAGAAATAAGTCATGAATTGTAACAATGACACATGGTAGTCTGCACATTTTGTCCTCTGCAGAAAATGTTTCAAAAAGCTCTAGAAGTTCTTCAAATTTTTCCAATATTCTCAAGATACTAGAAGCTCACGTAGTCCATCGAGTCGGCAAAGGGGTCTACCCAGCTTCGTTGTTGGTGGTCTCACAGCTTCTGGAAAGTCTCATCCTTTTGTCGGTTTCCCTTACAATGTTCAGTAAGTCCTTGGCTAAAGCCATAATATCACTCATAGACGTAAGATGGCGGAGACTGTCTACAACTGCCAAGTCTAAACTGTGCGCAGTGCAGTCCACGTAACGTGCTTTTGGTTGTATAACCAAAACTGACTTTTTAGTGCTTTGAACTTACCACTCAGATAGTCAGTTATCCATTGACAAATTGAGACGAGCATAAACGTCTTTTAAAATACTAAACAGAGTTTGTGATTCAGTGTTGGGTAGTGTCTCGTATAACCCAATAAAGTCTTCGTTGATGATAAAGCAATCATCGAGGGTACAAAATGACACTTGCTCATGAATCGAAGAATCGCTTGTTTCGTCAACCATAATAGAAAAATTTTCAGTTTTCTTGATTGAAGCCAATACATTTCTCAACACAGACTTTCCTAGTAGATCAATGATCTCGTTTTGAATATCGTTGGACGTCTACTTATACCTCGAAAGCCCTAGTCAACCTTTAAACTCAGGGATGTTATTCTTTCGGAGTTCCAACAATTGAAAAAAATTGAGTTTACATCTTCATGCCCTCTAAATGTTAGCGCTTGTTGGCAGAGAAATTTCACGGTAGTAAAAATTGTCTCTCGAGCTAAACGGCCTTTCTTCATATCTTCATCTAACTGTTCATTCAGTTGGGAGGCCACACTTCGGTTAGTGATAGAATTTAGTTTCATAACACCTTCTTTATGCGTAGACGTATTTTCATGAAGACGGAATTTTTCCGAAGACTTGTTTCAGTTAGAAAACCCTACAGAAGTTAATGCATCTTCTTTTTTTGAAGAAAATTGTAATAGATTTTTAGCATCTGCCTCTTTGCAGGTTTTGCAAAAAACTTTTTCAGTAGATGCTTCATATTTGATCAACCACGACTTCTGAAATGAACCTCCCTTACCGGATTGTCCAGGTTTCGGCTGTGAACGGTTCTCGCCTGAAGACGACAAAGCAATTGACGACACAATAATTGTTGGAGGTTGACTTGCAGTGTCAGAAAATTCCAAGTGCGCCTTTTTCGTAACAAATTTATCCATTTGCAAACTTAATTCACAATACACTAAGAGACTAAAGCAATCGAATGAAATATAGTCATATAATATAGTCCACTAGATACTAAAGTCTGAGCACTAAACACGACGAGGGCATTGAATTTTTTCATTGACGTCCTCTGCTGGGTTCACTGCATGGCAGCAAAGAAGTAAAAAGAAATAAGTCATGAATTGTAACAATGACACATGGTAGTCTGCACATTTTGTCCTCTGCAGAAAATGTTTCAAAAAGCTCTAGAAGTTCTTCAAATTTTTCCAATATTCTCAAGATACTAGAAGCTCACGTAGTCCATCGAGTCGGCAAAGGGGTCTACCCAGCTTCGTTGTTGGTGGTCTCACAGCTTCTGGAAAGTCTCATCCTTTTGTCGGTTTCCCTTACAATGTTCAGTAAGTCCTTGGCTAAAGCCATAATATCACTCATAGACGTAAGATGGCGGAGACTGTCTACAACTGCCAAGTCTAAACTGTGCGCAGTGCAGTCCACGTAACGTGCTTTTGGTTGTATAACCAAAACTGACTTTTTAGTGCTTTGAACTTACCACTCAGATAGTCAGTTATCCATTGACAAATTGAGACGAGCATAAACGTCTTTTAAAATACTAAACAGAGTTTGTGATTCAGTGTTGGGTAGTGTCTCGTATAACCCAATAAAGTCTTCGTTGATGATAAAGCAATCATCGAGGGTACAAAATGACACTTGCTCATGAATCGAAGAATCGCTTGTTTCGTCAACCATAATAGAAAAATTTTCAGTTTTCTTGATTGAAGCCAATACATTTCTCAACACAGACTTTCCTAGTAGATCAATGATCTCGTTTTGAATATCGTTGGACGTCTACTTATACCTCGAAAGCCCTAGTCAACCTTTAAACTCAGGGATGTTATTCTTTCGGAGTTCCAACAATTGAAAAAAATTGAGTTTACATCTTCATGCCCTCTAAATGTTAGCGCTTGTTGGCAGAGAAATTTCACGGTAGTAAAAATTGTCTCTCGAGCTAAACGGCCTTTCTTCATATCTTCATCTAACTGTTCATTCAGTTGGGAGGCCACACTTCGGTTAGTGATAGAATTTAGTTTCATAACACCTTCTTTATGCGTAGACGTATTTTCATGAAGACGGAATTTTTCCGAAGACTTGTTTCAGTTAGAAAACCCTACAGAAGTTAATGCATCTTCTTTTTTTGAAGAAAATTGTAATAGATTTTTAGCATCTGCCTCTTTGCAGGTTTTGCAAAAAACTTTTTCAGTAGATGCTTCATATTTGATCAACCACGACTTCTGAAATGAACCTCCCTTACCGGATTGTCCAGGTTTCGGCTGTGAACGGTTCTCGCCTGAAGACGACAAAGCAATTGACGACACAATAATTGTTGGAGGTTGACTTGCAGTGTCAGAAAATTCCAAGTGCGCCTTTTTCGTAACAAATTTATCCATTTGCAAACTTAATTCACAATACACTAAGAGACTAAAGCAATCGAATGAAATATAGTCATATAATATAGTCCACTAGATACTAAAGTCTGAGCACTAAACACGTCTGCAGCATGCACTGAACGAATCTGTCTGCACTGAATGACTGCAACATCAGGGTGGGCTTTATATAGTCGCGGCGTCGTAATGTCTCGAAACGTGAAGCCAACGCGAGGCGGAGGGTTCCAGGCGCTTCTGCTCCAGTCCTTTTGATGTCGCCGGGGTCGCAGCGATGGCCCGCCGGGCCAGGCTTCGCCCGAAGGTTCGCGCACCGGGACAAATTCTAAGTATGCCCGCAGCACCGTAACACTATCATGATTCGCACCACTCGTTTTCAGTTAACCTGCTTACTACCGTAAGAAGTATTTTTTTAACTCATTACTGAATGTATTTTTTTAAACAGTCTGCCCCTGGTAGCTGAGTGGTCGAGTGCCGCCGGCAGTGCTGCGAGGCGGTCACGCGCCGTTTGCGTTTACATCGGCCGCTGTAAGTGCCGTTTTCCTTGTAGACCACCATGGCGCACAACTATGGGAAGAAGACATTACGTTTCAACTTTTGTTCAGACTTCGCCCAACCCAAGCCCCTGGAGGTAGAACGATTTATTCGTGATGAGATTAAAATACCACCAACGGATCTAATTTGCATCCACTTGTCCATATTTAGCAGTACCGTCTACGTCAAAATGATCAGCGATGCGACGTGCGACAAGGTGCTTTAAGACGCAAAACGTGAACTATTCTTCTGTCATTCCGACGGAAACGTCGGACCCTTTACCCGTCGACCACGCAGGTCTCGGCACACGAACGATAAGGATCTTCGAGAGCCGGCCGTGATGGCCGAGCGGTTCTAGAAGCTTCAGTCTGGAACCGCGCGACCGCTACGGTCGCAGGATCGAATCCTGCCTCGGGCATGGATGTGTGTGATGTCATTAGGTTAGCTAGGTTTAATGAGTTCTAAGTTCTAGGGGACTGATGACCTCAGATGTTAAGTCCCATAGTGCTAAGAGCCAAAAGGATCTTCGAACTGCCGTTCGACCTACCTGTAGACGTCGTCATCGCGGCGCTCCGTCCGTATGGCAACGTTCTGGAACAGGTTGCCGAACGATGGGTACAATTTCAAACCTATCCAGACAGGTCCGCATCGAGTTGCAGAAACACGTGCCTTCCTATCTACCTATCGGAGGCTGCCGTGCCATTATAATGTACGACGGCCAACCTCGGATGTTCCGGTTGCGAGAAAGAAGGTCATTACGGTCTGAACGCATTCAATGATGTGTCGCGCAGCTCCCGTTGTCGGAAGCGTCGTCAAACCCATGATGACCGCCCTACCGGTCACTTACGCAGCGGCTCTCGCCTCGTCTACAGTTTCGTCCTGTCCGTCGCCCGGTCCCTCCGATCGGCACATCTTACCGTCCCATTCACCAAAGAACAGTGCAGACGTCCTGCCTGACAACCTTGCCGCCGAACAGGCTCCCACATCGGACACTGAGAAGACCAGTACGTCTTCACAACATCACTTTGACAATTTCATTGTACCCACAGACGCCTTCGGACCAGATCGACGCTCCTCCTTGCCGTCGTACGACACTGAGGCGCAAACGCCGCCGCCGTTCACCCAAGGGCTCTCAAAGCGTCGCCACTCAAGACGACACCCAACCACACGATATTTCGACGCAGAGGTCGGCGAACAGCTTTCACGATGGAAAAGACGTTTCGCAGGACAGGACCACCATGAAGGTCGCCACGCACATTGAAACGATGAGGTTGAGACGCCTGTCTCCCCGCCGACAACTCCAGATCTCTCTCATCACGATGCACTTCCCATGGGCATTGGACAGACCTTTTTTTTAGACAACATAGTTGTGTGCAGATAACAGCGATTGATTTATTTATAATCAATTATTCAAGATGACATTCACAATCGGATTATCATGCGATTGTGACTGTCATTTTGAATAACTGGTTGGACAGACCTACGGCACTGGAGCATGGGCCGACGACGTTGAGGAAAGTACGCTCCATCCTCCGGATGAGTTGCCTCCGCCGGACGAGGCTGCCTGTTAATATCACAGGCGAGGCACTGCAGCATATGGGACGGGACTTCCTGTCCGTGCCCTCCTGATACTTCCCTCGGTGATGGTAGATGCGCATCCACCACCACTGAAACAAACGTACCGGTTCGCCATACTGAACATCAACATGATCGGCTCTGCTCCCAAGCTGCAGCTCCTATGTGACATGTTTCGTGCCTCTGACGTCGACGTCGCCCTTCTTCAAGAAGTATGCGTTGGCACACTACCACCAGTCTACGGCTACGACTCATACACGTCCACATGTGATCAATCAGGGCGTGGAATGGCTTTCTACATACGCGAAGGAATCCCACTCACGGACACGACAGTCCTTCCCTCTGGAAGGGGCATGGCTGTTACCATCTTCGACACGAGTGTCATCAATATCTACGCTCCGTCTGGCTCCTCGAACCGTCGACAGCGGTCCACTTTTTTCGGACATGACGTGGCGCCCCTGTTTTCTGGATGCTATGATCGCCTTATCATGGGAGACGATTTCAACTACGTCCTCCATCCGCAGGACCAAATGTCTGGTTATTCGCCATGCCCGGCGCTGCTCACCTTATTCGAAGATTTTCATCTAATGGACGTTTGGGAGAAATACCCCCGGTTTTACCCATGATGCAGCACATTCTGCGAGCAGACTGGACCGGTTCTGTGTCTCTGCCCAGCTTGGCAACAAAGTCTCCCAAGCGGAACGATGGCCCTTTGCAATTTTGGACCATTGCGCCGTCATTTGCTCCCTGGCTTTGCCACCTCAGTCAGTATGGCGCAGCGGAGGTCATTGGAAGCTAAATACCTCCCTCCTTAATGATCCAAACTGCCGACAATATATTGCCACTACATGGGTGTCTTGCGAAAGACGCCTTCCGCAGTACACATCCAGATTCCATTGGTGGCTCAAACGTGCCAAACCTGCGATCAGAAAGGTCTTGATGAAATGTGGCAAGGAAGCAGCAGCATGGCATAGAGACACCACAAATTTTCACTACGCCGTCCTCCGTGAGCTCGAAGCTCTCCCTCCATCACCTGAAATCCATAGAAAACGAAAGCATACTAAAGCTCGCCTCTTCTCTCTCCAACTTGCACGACTGTATGGTGTCGTGTTGCGTTCCCGACGACAGGACCTACTTCCTGACGAAACGCCATCCACAATCCATACCACATCCGACCATCGTCGTCGACGTCGACTTTTCGTCTCCATCATCACGACCTCCGACGATGTTCACCACACAACACTGGCAGCAGTGCTGTCTGCCTTTGCTGAACATTATCGCCAATTTTATGATGACGAACCGATGGCAACGCCAATTCCTGATGATCTCCGTCCTTCCCCTGATCGGACCCTCACCGTAGCGGAGTGAACGTCCATGATGTCTGCAATCACCGCAGAAGAGGTGGTAGACGCGATCAACAAGGGGGCCAAGAACAAATCACCAGGACCGCATGGTCTCCCCTTGGAGTTTTACCGGGCGTTCACTACGTTAATGCTTCCTCGCTGGACGGAAATGATTCAGGAACTCTTTACTCCGCCTTTCCCAATGCCACCTGAATTCGTCACCGGCTTTCTTCTACCTGTGCCTAAGCCGAAGGAAGGGTTTCATGTCTCTGCATATCGCCTCCTTACATTGATGAATGCAGACTATAAAATCTGTGCACGCCTCTTAGCAGCGCGCATACGCACCGTCTTACCTGAGGTCCTTTTACCGGAGCAGACTGCACGTTGTTGTGGGGCCACCTTAAAAACAGCCCTAGGAGAATACCGTGACCTCATCGCGCTGGCGGCAGTTTGCTGCCTTCGTGCAGCACTGGTATCCATCGATTTCACGAGTGCCTTTCATCGCGTTCGACACCCATTCCTCCTCATGGTGGCGGCACTATGGGGTTTCCATTACTCTTTGTCGATGCCATTTGCTGGTTGCTACTGCCCGTGGTCTCGATGGTACAAGTCAATGGGAGGCTTGTAAGACCGATTCCTATACGCTGCTCTGTGCCTCAAGGATGTCCTATGTCTACTTTACTATACGCCATTGCACGTGAGCCCCTCATCACTGGTCCTATCTCTAGACTGCAGGGTGTTACTTTACCTGACTGCACATTTCACTGTAGGGCTTATGCGGACGACCTCCTCTTTCTCACCTGCTCCTCCAAGGAACTCATTGAGGCCAGCCAATGGATCCACCAGTATGGACGTATTTCGGGTAGCATTTCTAATGTTCGCAAATCGACTATGATGCACATTGGGCGCGGCCTCCTGGCTATGGTGCCGATCCCACACCTAGTCAGTATCACCCTTTATTACTTCGGTATCGAATTTACGAGCTCCACACACCGCACAGTGGCACTCGCTTTCCGGTGGCTCTTGCCGTCAATTCAGCACCATGTCCGCCGTCAAGTGCACCGTAACTTAAAACAACTCCAACGTCTGTCCTATGTCAACATGTATGTCGCCCCTAAACTGGTACACGTCGCCCAGATCCTCCCAATGCCGTTACTCCTTGGCCCCCGCATCCAATCAGCCTTTGGATATTTCGTGTCAGCAGGGGCAGTTTTCAAAGTCCGCTACAACACTCTAACACTGCCTCCTGCAAAAGGTGGCTTCAGATTCGTCAACGTGGGGGCACGATTTTGTGCACTCTTTGTCCATACCACGTTGCGGCACTGGCGGGGGCCAGTCCCGTCCTTAACATGCAGTCTCTTAGAACCCTCCGACCAGCTTCTTTCGATCCACCGATCAATGTGGCACCTACTTCTCCTTTATTGTACCACGTTGTCAATTGTTTCATAGAACTCGGCTACGTTCGGGCCGATCTTCCAGTCACCTGTCCTCTCCATACAAAAGATTATAATTGTTTGTTTATGCTGTCGAATCCTTGCGACCCCATGGTGCTACAGCACCCTGACATTAACTGGCGAACGGTTTGGAGGTGTGTGCATGCACCCTTTTTACCGTCGTCTGTCTGCACTCTAGTATGTTTTAGTCTATGGCAAATTCCCGACTAATAGTCGACTTTATCGTGTAGGACTGGCCACCTCCCCACTCTGCCCTGACTGTCAGCTCGAAGACATCGACGAGCACCGTCTTACGTGCCCCCTGAAACAAAACGTTTGGCTCCTTATCCAACGAATCGTGGGCTTTTACCTCCGTCCTCGCCAACGACGGTAATCCCAGATTTCTTGTTGTTGCCCCAGACATCTCACTACCCTCTTGTTAAGCATCATACACTCACCTGGTTTTGACGACAGGCTTTAGAATACTTCTTTCAGGGTGGTCCGCATACAGTCCTTGATTTCTGGTGAAAAGTTGTGACCGCGCATAGCACCCTCACCCGGAAGCCATCTTACCGACAAACTTTTTCCGGTTATCTCCGCAGCATCTTCCTTGACCCGACTGAAAGTTGGGGTGTGCCTTGCCTACCCGTCACATGATGCAACACCCTCATCTACGTTCTCATGCATCGACAAAAAAAGAGGAAGAAGACAGAATATGTTATGCTGTATGTAATGTTTTTCTAATATTTTTGTTTAACTAACAAGCATTTGTATACGTTTAAATGGTACCTTGAAGAACTGTTGATATATATATATATATATATATATATATATATATATATATATATATATATATATATATATATATATATATATGTGTGTGTGTGTGTGTGTGTGTGTACGTGTATGTGTGTGTACTGTTAGTTTGTTCAATAAAGATTATTGCATAAAAAAACAACAAAAAACATGGAAGACGACAGAACATGTTATATTTTGTTGCATTTAAAAAAAAAAGCTGTCAGCGTGACGGAATGTCATACCTAACGGCCCGGGTTCGATTCCCGGCTGGGTCGGAGATTTTCTCCGTTCAGGGACTGGGTGTTGTGTTGTCCTAATCATCATCATTTCATCCCCATCGACACGCAAGTCGCCGAAGTGGCGTCAACTCGAAAGACTTGCACCAGGCGAACGGTCTACCCGCTGGGAGGCCCTAGCCCCACGGCATTTCCATCGTCACAAAGCATAATATAACTAATTATTTTCTGAAATTGTTGGGGCACGGTGGGGCTCCGCCCCCCCCCCCCCCCCCCAGCAAAGGAATTTTTGTGGGGGCTCGGTCCCCCTCAGGCCCCATGGAATCGGCGCCTGTGTTCCTCACACTGACAGGTAAAAAAGGTTTAGTGTTTAACACCCCAGTGACACATCGAGGTCATCATAAATGGTCTTTCTGGAGTAACAAACTGACACCCTCTGCTCGTTGTGAAACAGGAGGAAAAGGTATAATAGAAAACAAAACGCTTTCACTGTTATACTGCTGTGAAACTACTGTTATTACATTCATAATAACAGTGGAGGTCGTTGAGGCATTCCATTGGTGGTGAAAAAAAACTTAGTTTGGTAGCAACGAACGTATTACAGATTTTGTCGATTATTCACATATTTCACGAGATATAATATAAACAAAACATGTAAAGAAACAAAAATAAACACTTATTACAACAGCACCCTTCTTATGCAGCGTAGGAGATTGATATATTCCTATAGAACATGATAGCAAGTGTTTGTATAAGAGAGACAGAGAGGGAGACAGAAGTTGCTTCAGCTATCTTTTTCCCATGTCTGCGTGAGATATAAAACGTAACAGTAACTACGAAAATCTCTCTCGCACACGCAAATGCACATACGCATACACATATCAGCAGCACAGTTCTGCACTTCTCACAGGGTATGTTCGGTCACTTTAACGTAGCAGTCGTTAGCAGTGGGTGTTTCGATGTATAGTAGTTTAAGATATTGGTGGAGATGCCTGAACTACCACGTAACAACGCCACCAACCTCAGCTAACAATTGCGCTCTAGCCGTTACCAAATGATTCATGTACTCCGCTTTGCTTTGAGTTGTGCTTGCCGGTTGTTTCCTTTTCTTGTTTTGAAATGAGTGCAGAGAGCAATCTTGCTCTGTCCCAAAGTTCGAATATGACTCTCACAACACCATATGGAATCAGCGATCCATATGTACATTATTACATCGGTCCTACCTTCCCAGGAGCACAGAGCACGGGCGTAGGCTGCCAGCCCTGTGAGAGAGGCGTGGCTTGTCTCCCCACTCCGCTCTTCTCCCCTTGACAGCCATAATTCCTCGTTTGTTTTACGTTCGCAGCCGACACCAGAAAAGTGTCCGGCTACAATATGAGTGCCAGTAAGAGAAATAATAGAACATGTATAAATTATTCGAACTTGTAAGCTGGATTTTGCGAAGCAAATTTAATCAAATTATCAAAAAGACATCTTCAAAATAATTAGTAGGAACGATATTGTAAATCGATTCGTCGGAGCTTCTTGTTGGCAATAAATCTGTCATCTCAGATTGAAATGCTCAAATATACAAACGAATGACTTTTCATAGGATAGCATCCCTAAGGCACTCATTCTTCTTTCACGGTTTTTCACAGTGTAAGTAGGCTGTTTAGGTTTTCTTATTGGTAACGCCGCTTAGCGCTCGGTATGAAAAATCACTGGCTGTGCTGTGCGCAGTGTGTGTTTAGTTTGCATCGTTGTCTGCCATTGTAGTGTTGACCAGAGGCAGCTGGATGCTTACAGCGCGTAGCGTTGCGCAGTTGGAGGTGAGCCGCCAGCAGTGGTGGACGTGGGGAGAGAGATGGCGGAGTTTTGAAATTTGTAAGAATTTGTGTCATGAACTGATATATATTCTGACTATTAAGGTAAATACATTGTTTGTACTCTATTAAAATCTTTCATTTGCTAACTATGCCTATCAGTAGTTAGTGCCTTCCGTAGTTTGAATCTTTTATTTAGCTGGCAGTAGTGGTGCTCACTGTATTGCAGTAGTTCGAGTAACGAAGATTTTTTGTGAGGTAAGTGATCTGTGAAAGGTATAGGTTAATGTTAGTCAGGGCCATTCTTTTGTAGGGATTATTGAAAGTCAGATTGTGTTGCGCTAAAAACTATTGTGTGTCAGTTTAAGCACAGTCGTGTAAAATCTTTCTAAGGGGACGTTTCATATGTCGACCCTTAGCCAAGGATACCTCACTGGAATCTTCTGACCTTTTTTCTTGTAGTTTGTGCAATTAATGTAGATTTTGTTTATTGCTAGCGCGTAATTGTAGAGAGAATCTCCTTTGTAGTTGTAGTCTTTCATTGTTGCACAGTACAACAGTTGTGGCATGCATGTAGAGTTGCACCAAGTATTTCGCAGCTGCGCTTGCAATTAATTACATATTATTTTCTATGTTAATGTATTCTCTTAATTTTGCTCTTCAAATTGTTTTTTTTTTTCTTTCTGTGTTGTCGTGTGAAATATTGTTACAATAATGGCGTGTGAAAAACGTAATACTAGGCTCCAAAGTAAACTGAGAAATGACAGTGAAGACGAAAGCAGTGTGTTAGCGCCACCGAGTAATGAATTAACTAATGTTCAAAGTAGTAATTTGGTAATTGTACATAGGGAAATGGAGCGGGCTGCAAACAATGGTGTAGACAGTGAAATAAGTAGTGAACAGGGAACAATTATCGATCGATCCGTCGGCAACAGCTCGCCTCAGGATTCCGAAATGACAGGACACATTCTTGCAAATACTGTAGATTCAGGTTTTGCGTCCTCACCGCTTTCTCAAATGAGTCAAGACACATTTTCTGTTTTTCAAACTGCGAATATTGCCGGTTCAAATGCATTGCCGAATAGCACTAAGGAACATGTTTCAGACACCAGTGCATTGTTATTACAATTAATGCAACAAATGGGACAAAAACTTCAAAAGTTAGACACAATGGAACAAAATCAGAGACAAACACAGCAAAAGCTTCTAAAGTTAGACACAATGGAACAAAATCTTCAAAAGTTAGACGCAATGGAGCAAAAGCTCTAAAAGTTAGACTCAGTGGAACATACGCTTGAACAAACACGTGAAGATTTAACTACTGAATTACATAAAATCGAATCGAAATGTCAAAAAGTCTGTAATGACGTAAAAACACAAATTTGTGAGCATTTCCAACCTATTTTTTCGCGGCATGAAAATGCATTACAGAATCGCGAAGCAGCCATAAAAGAACTGCAAACTATTGTTCATGAAAATCATGAGACCTTGCAAGCTAAAATTGACTCAGTTGCATCTACCGATTCGGTTACGCAACTTGCAAAAACTCAAGCGAACTTAAAGGACACAGTAGATACTCTGCAAAATTGGTTCAGAAAGACACATGGAGGACATTAATTCATTATCAGAAAAAGTAGTTGAACTTTCGGATCAGCTAAATAATTTATCTACGAAGGTAGATGATAATCTGAATGACACAAAACCGGTAGTCTTTAATGACACAGAAGAGTTCGAACAAATTAGGAAATTCAAACAAAATCAGAATCTAATTAATACGCAACACCAAAGAGAAATCCGGGAAGTACAAGATCAGCTGACACAGGTAATACAAGAATTACGTATTTCAGAGGACACTCGCACTCCAATACGGGAAGAGGGACATAAAAATACGGAACTGCCACAAAATAACAACACAGGGCACTTTGGAGATTATGAATGAAATTGGCAAAGTACACCGAATTTTGAGATGGAACCGCCGAAACGACGTAACAATGACCGACATGCAACCCGCCGACACGATGATTTTGACTATAAGCTGTTCATTACTACACGTAAATTCAAAACATTTAAGAATTCTGGCAACGACATTCATCCACAAGCGTGGCTCCATCAATTCTCTCATTGTTTTCCTCCCAACTGGTCATTAGAACACAGATTAGATTTTATGTGTGGCTACTTGGATAATGAACCAGCTGTAAGAATGCGATCGGTCATTCACGATTGTCACAGTGAAGGATAATTTTATCATGCTTTCCTCTCAGCATATTGGTCTCAAGCTACACAAGACCGAGTAAAACATATCATAATGATGATGAAACACTTTGAGCAAACTGAATTTTCCAGTCTTGTCAAATATTTTGAAGACATGTTGCATAAGAACCAATATTTTTCAAACCCATATAGCCCTTCAGAACTCATCCGCATTTGCATAATGAAATTGCCTGAACATTTAAGGAATATTATTTTGGCAGGGCGTTGCAAAGACGACACTGAAGCTTTTCAGCGACTCTTACAAGAACTGGAAATTGACACTGACAATCGCGGAACGCAAAAACAGAAGCACAACAATTACAGGTCATATCCGTCGCAATTCCGCGATGAAAGAAATAACAACTGGACACGACAAGGCTATTCTCACAACACAAATCGTGACCAAAACAGACACCAACCGTATGACAACCACTGGCAGAGTAATAGTTACAGAGAAAGATCGTATTTCCGTAGTAATGAACATGAGAAAAACAATCATAGAAACAGACAATATGGCAACCAGAACTATTATTATCACGGGAGACAGAATAACTTCAGACGCAAGGGTCCACCGCGCAGTGATAATTCAGGGAGAAATTCTCCACCACGTGACCGACAAACAAGAAATTACAGGAACTACCGACATGACGACAGACGATATAATCATAATGACAGACCGGAATTCCATCAGAACTGGCGAGCTTCAAACAGGGCACGGCCTTCTCGCCAAGGTGAATTTGTAGAAGTTAGGTCTCCTAATCCCAATAACGGCGCGCGCCAACAAAGAGACAGACAATGACTCGCACCGCAGGCAGCCACGTGCGCCGGCTGGCTTAGCGAAAAAT
Organism: Schistocerca gregaria; assembly: GCF_023897955.1. Classification (NCBI taxonomy): domain Eukaryota; kingdom Metazoa; phylum Arthropoda; class Insecta; order Orthoptera; family Acrididae; genus Schistocerca; species Schistocerca gregaria. The sequence continues at coordinate 663,543,622 of NC_064922.1, forward strand.
AACATAGACGCTAACCTTGAGAAAAGTTCCTGTATTCTTTACCGACGTACACCGGATGATAATTGCGTTCAAGTTAAAACTTTGAGTACTACAAAGAGTAATGGTTTACACCACATTTCACATATAAAACCGTTTATTGAAAGATAATCTGCTTTTTAACTTTGTCTTTGCCATAAAACATTTCACTTCACATTTCTAGTATGCGTTGTCAGACTAAGAAATTGTTAACATGCAACAATGTTTGAAGTTTACTATCCAGTCTAGAACCTACGGAACATATTTAGACAGTCTTTACGAGAGCATTGTTATAGTGAACAGACATCACAGTGTTATTGAATGTGTACATTCTTGCTTGTTAGTTGCACGATTACGTAACGACTATAAGGCTCACATACTCACATACTTAGAACATTTACCAGTATTGCTAATGAGATTTTAATGCAACATTTTGGTTTACTTGAAAATACATTCTGGATATAAAGTACTTTCTGTGAGATACCTGATGACTCGGTGGTTAGTTTATGTGACAGCTACACGATTTTATCACGACCCTACTAATGAGTGACAATTTACAATGTTGCTTTTGCAGTGTATCTGTTTTATATCTGCACAGTTTTTCTGAATTTTTCTGGAAAGTAAAACATGTTTTAGTAGTAACGTTTGCGGTATAGCTACAATGAGACAGCCTTTTCTGTAGCACAACAATACGTACAGTACAGTACTTACTTCATCACGGCAATAAGCGTAATAACTAAGATATCTATACGCAAAGCATTTCAATTTCGTTTATCATGAGGTAAGTACGTTGACTTCTGCAGAACTTAGCTTTCGGAGGACAATAACTACGACACTTCCACAGAGATTGTCTTACAGCAGGACGCACATTTAGCGCTACAGGACACGCATTAAACTATTTATTTTTCAACATATTTGAATTACAAAGAATGTTTTCCGTGATACATTTCATTCCATTGCTGTAATCTGTAACACCTGAAGATATAATTACATTAATCCTCAGGGGGGTACACGCTTACTTTGTGTACCATGTGTTTGGTAAGCACAAGGAGCCCTAGCTAATATGGTATTTGCTTATACAACTCTACACATCGGTACCATATTTCTCTAAAACATAAATTACACAGCTATCTGGTCATTTAACTGAGAGAGACAAACATTTATTTTACTTCATCAGTGACAGATGTTTACGTAATTACACCGTTGGATAACGTCACACTTATGAAATTGTATTTGTCTGTACTTTGTGAACTGTTCATATTTTTTCGGAACCATTGTTATGCTACGAGAGCTTTGAATGATGTATTTGGTATGGGATCATGATTTTTAAAGTACGTTTGAGGTAGATGACACTTTTGACATGAGCAGAGAATTTTTTTTAGGTTTTGAAATTATTGGAGGAAGCTACGACGATTTTGAGAATTTGACTGAGGTGTTATGATGTTATTGTTACGACGACGATGTGAATTATGCTGTTGCGGTATGTTTATGATCAATAAGCTGATGCTATATGAGTTATTTGGTTATGCTATGTATCTGTTATGATGAAATATTGAAGAAGTGTCGACGAATATATATATGTGTGTAATAAGGTAAGAAATAATGAGTAGTGGTTAGGGACTCTGATTTGTGAAAAAGGATGTTGGAAACCGAGAATCGTACTTTAAGAGTTATGAAATGAGTGTATATGCGTGAATGTATCACTATGCTGGCGAAAATTTTTTGGACACAATTATGTTTAAATGATTTTATTTCTACAGATTTGGAACGCAAATTCTTGACCTGTGAATTTTTTTTTTTATATGAGACTGCCACTGTAGCGGAAACTGGTGTCGTAAATATTTCGATAAGACAGCACCAGCATGTAATGCGTCGTGGGCACCCAGCTACGCGACAACCACCTGACAAAAGAAAGCCAGTAGTGTGTGCCTGTCAGAGGCACAGGTGAAAAAAAAAAGAGGCCATTATCCTCGCTATTGAAATTCCTTTGTAGAAAGCATCTCAAAAACGACACGCTCATTACTTGGAAAGATACTTTCTTACATCTGCACACCTGATAATGACAAGCGTCTTTCTACGAGAATTGAGAGAATTTCTACTAACTTACGAAATGCCACATCACTATTGAATGATATTTTTATGCTTTTTACATAAATGCTTATTTCATTTGATATCTGTTTTCCAGCTGTGTTGCAGCATTGGTTTTATAAAATAAAAGTAAATGCATTTGCTAATGTGAAAACTTTCTGTCAACAGATCTGTTAAATAATAATTTTATGACCCACATTCTTCAAAAAAAAGGAGCACTTGGAAAGGAAAGAACAATAAGAAGGGACTAGTAACAGGAACTGCATACATAATTTTCTTTTCAAGTACTTGGTAATTTATTTCATAGAATAAGTTGTGGTCCACCACTTTAATTGCATAGACATTAAGATGTGAATAGACATTGTCCTTATCTGCATTGTTGTCTTTAGTGTAACATTTTTTCTGCTTGAGATTTGTCATGTTTAGGTATAAGTTATAGCATTTGCTGTGGCTGTTTGCCATTCATAGTGCTACTGAATGTCACTTTGTATTATTAGGTTAAGCCAATTTTATTACTGATTTATTTTTCTTGTTTGCTGCGCATTGCCTTATATTAGTTGTAATATTGCTGCCTTTTTTTGCCAATTTCCATTTTTTAACATTGCTGTTTGTGTAAATTGTTTTGTGCTGCTGCATTGCCTCATCCCTTAGTTAAGCATCTGAGCTCTGTAGATTTAAGTTAGCTTAAGAGGGGGTAGCCTATACAAGAGAATGATTTGCAATATATTGGAAGAAATGCATTGAGAAGTTATACGAAAAAAGTACAGAAATCAGGTATAGATAGGACTTTTTGGAAATAATGAAGAATGAAGGGAGATCTCCGACAAGTAAAGAAAGTTTTGTTTGCAAAATACTGCAGTAAAATGAACCCTGTCCTCTCCTTTTGTGTTATCCCACTATGTGTTTGTGTATTTATGTTCTTCCTGTCTTTAAATGTTTATCTGATAAGACTTATGTTGCAGAATTTTTCTAATACTAAACTACATTCACTATGATGAGGAATACTGTTATCCTCAAATATAATTTGCATTAATAACATGCTATTTACTTTGTAAAGATGTTTACACATTATTTATTCTGTTTTGTTCTAATGCTCATGAGTGAAGTTGAAGTTTCAAAAGTTATTCTGATCTTTTATGTACGTACTTATGTCATAATTTTTGTAACACTGATGTATTTGCTATTTCGATTCTATTGTAAAGCCTGTACTACTGCAAATGATATCTGTAGTCTTATGTTCTTTATAGATGTATTTTGTACCTTTGTTATTGTATTCTTATGTTATAAAATTTGTAATTGTCACCAGTTCATCAAATTAAGTAACTTGTAAATTACATTTCACTGCACACGTTTCTGTTGGTCATAGTATATGGACAATATGTGAGAAGTAGGGACTGATAGTGTTTGCACATGTGTTAATAACTCAGTAAGGGACTGGATAACAGCATTGCTGGTTCTAAGGACATTTCAAAAACAATTTTTCTGAGTGCACAAGTGGTGGTTATGGACTTGTTATATTATCCGCAAGACTCTTCAATGGTGATTGTGCACCTGCACAGTCAAACAGATGGCTGCTGGCCATCTCTACAAGGACTACAGTGGGTCTACACCTTTGATGACCCACCAATACCATTATTTCTACAAGGACTGCAATGGGTCTGCACCTCTGGCGGCCCAACTATACCATAATCTCTACCAGGACTACAGTGGGTCTGCTCTGTGATGACCTACCTACCGATGGTCTTCAACGTCGACTGACTCTGTTGTGGCCCATTACCTGTCTGCATGTCAAGAGTCAGCACTGTCTTTCATTGGAAGGACAACACTACTTCTTCAAGACTGCATGGAAATCCACTACTTCTGTGTGCATTCTCTTTTATTGCTCAGTCTTTGAGAAAAACACTACTATTTTACTGTGATGAATGATCAGGACTGTCTATATGGACTGTGAGAAAATTTTAGCTTTTGACCAACATTGTATCAATAAGTGTGTGCATTTGATATCTTTGTTATAGTAATTATGAAAAATTTCATCAAATCATTATTGGCCACTGCCCAAAACAATTTGTAAAAATTTTTGTGGGGAGCATGGGGGCTATGTAAGTAGGCTGTTTAGGTTTTCTTATTGGTAACGCCGCTTAGCGCTCGGTATGAAAAATCACTGGCTGTGCTGTGCGCAGTGTGTGTTTAGTTTGTATTGTTGTCTGCCATTGTAGTGTTGAGCAGAGGCAGCTGGATGCTTACAGCGCGTAGCGTTGCGCAGTTGGAGGTGAGCCGCCAGCAGTGGTGGACGTGGGGAGAGAGATGGCGGAGTTTTGAAATTTGTGAGAATTGGTGTCATGAACTGATATATATTCTGACTATTAAGGTAAATACATTGTTTGTACACTATTAAAATCTTTCATTTGCTAACTATGCCTATCAGTAGTTAGTGCCTTCCGTAGTTTGAATCTTTTATTTAGCTGGCAGTAGTGGTGCTCGCTGTATTGCAGTAGTTCGAGTAACGAAGATTTTTTGTGAGGTAAGTGATCTGTGAAAGGTATAGGTTAATGTTAGTCAGGGCCATTCTTTTGTAGGGATTATTGAAAGTCAGATTGTGTTGCGCTAAAAACTATTGTGTGTCAGTTTAAGCACAGTCGTGTAAAATTTTTCTAAGGGGACGTTTCATAATGTTCAAATATACACACGAATGACTTTTCATAGGATAGCATCCCTAAGGCACTCATTCTTCTTTCACGGTTTTTCACAGGAACGTTTTAATTCTCTTGAGCATTGAAAAGCACGGCTCAGCTTCTGATATCGAGGTATGCGTCGTGATTAGCGGTTTCAAAACTTCAACAGTCTCGTCGTCAATTGTGTCGCGAAGATTATCCTCAAGAATCAGGAAAGAAATGCAAGTGCTCTCAACTCAGGCCTATCATAGAAGACTTGAAGCTCACCCTTCAACCTTCTTTTTTCGAGAAATGTTTGTATCTTTAATTTCAAGGTATTTGTCAGGAAAATCTGTGGTGTATTTGTCAAACTGATAACATCGAGTAAATTGGCTGCAATGAGGTGTCCAGTGAACTGAAAACGTAATTTTACTTCAGGAAGGACGACATCAAACACTTCCAAAGAATTTCTTTTTTTATGCCTATCAAGCATCCGTGGCGTCTTGGCAGGCATCGTTTCATCATTTTCGAAACTAATCTCGTTAAGGATGGAGTCAATGACATCACTGATGTTTTGCAATACCACTTCAATGTTCTGGTTGTCTTGCATTGCTGTGGTCGGTTTGGTTATCTTCTTCTGAATCTGATTAAAAAGTACGTCTGCATGAAGCATTATCTTATAGATAAATTGTAGGCAGAAAATGACTTCGTTACCTTGCAGTCTTTGTTTGTATGAACCACCTTTTTCAATAGTAGGAGATAGTGTTATGCTCTCGCTTGTTTCAGTGACTCCCATAACAGTAATAAGATTTTTCCCTGTTTTCAAAAACATTTTTTACTTCTAGTGAATGGTAAATCTATCTAGTCACACAAACGGGACAATCAATTTTGAATAATGCTATGCAACACTTTTGATCTCTTTGGCGAGTTATAAAAAAAAAGAATTTGTGAAAGGTGTGTAAAAAAGATGTGGGCTTTGCGATTAACATAAGGTTGAACTGATGCGCATAACAATGGATGTAGTTTGCATTTGGGTATTTGTCTTCAAATTCTGAATCCCGTTCGACTTGCGACTCACAATGTTTGCACCATCGTAACTCTCAGCTATTAGTTAAGCTCGATCATATCCAATTAATGGATCAATTTCTTTCAGAATACTCTCAGCTATAGAATGATCATGCTGACTTTCTAGATTAATGAAGTTCATATATCTTTCAACAGGTTTCCCTTCGACAAAATAACGCCAAACAATAACCAATTGCAATTCGCAAGACACGTCTGTGCTTTCATCCGCGATTATTGCAACATAATCGTCAGGTTTCATTTCTTTGCTAACTTCATGATGCATTGCAGTAGTTTTCTCTGAACATAATTAGAAATGCGTTTGAACACTGATGCTTGAATGAGATGAAGTTGTGAAGCTATTTATCCAGTTCCGCGCGGAACTGAATTAGCTCGCGAAAAACCACCTTATTTTGAGAGGCATCAGATTCATCGTGGCCTCTGAAAGCCTCTTCCAAAGCACCAAAGAACCGAATACAGTTTATAATTAAATTTAATATATATGTTTTCTTTTCTCCACGCTTGTTGTGGCTGTCAATTGTTCGTCAATATTGCGAGTCTAATTTTTGTTGAATGTTGGTTATGTTTAGAAATGAAAGAGTAAGCACAATATTCATGTGACATTTTGACATTTAATGAACTTTCATTTTAGACCATATAAGCCTAATAACAGTTATTCCGGTCTTACACCAATTAACATCTCCCCTCAAATAACACACAAGGAAAATAAAACCACCGTTGTTTTCTTCACAACCACAAATCCGTTTCTTCTTCTCGTAAATTTCTGGATTGAACTTAAGGCATCGATGTTTTGTTTGCTGCTACAGATTCAGATTCGGGAGTAGCCTACCTAGTGTTTTTTATCTGTGAGTCCTGTCGCAAAATGCACTTTTTCATAACTCCTTTACGTTGTTCATGTTTGCTATTTTCGCAGTCAACTGAATTTTCTCTTACAGATAACACTGTGCAGACAGCTATATATGGACAATTACCTGACCCCGCAATAACTACAACGTGTTTGAACAGAACTAATACACGAACGTAACAGAAATACTACACCTTCGTTTGGAAAACAGATGCTCAACCACTGGTGAATACGTCAGTTTTTTGTTCTCTGGCAATAGCCCTGCTCTTGCGAAATATATCAATATTAAAATAATACACTACTGGCCATTAAAATTGCTACACCAAGAAGAAATGCAGATGATAAATGGGTATTCATTGGACAAATATATTATACTAGAACAGACATGTCATTACATTTTCACGCAATTTGAGTGCATAATTCCTGAGAAATCAGTACCCAGAACAACCACCTCTGGCCGTAATAACGGCCTTGGTACGCCTGGGCATTGAGTCAAACAGAGCTTGGATGGCGTGTACAGGTACAGCAGCCCATGCGGCTTCAACACAATACCACAGTTCATCAAGTGTAGTGACTGGCGTATTGTGACAAGCCAGTTGCTCGGCCACCATTGACCACACGTTGCCCATTGGTGAGAGGTCTGGAGAATGTGCTGGCCAGGGAAGAAATGTAGGGTTTCGCAGGGATCGAATGAAGGGTAGAGGCACGGATCGTAACACATCTGAAACGTAACGTCCACTGTTCAAAGTGCAGTCAATGCGAACAAGAGGTGACCGAGACGTGTAACCAATGGCACCCCATACCATCACGCCAGGTGATACGCCAGTACGGCGATGACGAATACACGCTTCCAATGTGCGTTCACCGCGATGTCGCCAAACACAGATGCGCCCATTATGATGCTGTAAACAGAACCTGGATTCATCCGAAAAAATGAAATTTTGCCATTCGTGCACCCAGGTTCGTCGTTGAGTACACCATCGCAGGCGTTCCTGTCTGTGATGCAGCATTAGGGTAACTGCAGCCATGGCCTCCGAGCTGATAGTCCATGCTGCTGCAAACGTCGTCGAATTGTTCGTGCAGATGGTTATTGGCTTGCAAAGGTCCCCATCTGTTGACTGGGGGATCGAGACGTGGCTGCACGATCCGTTACAGCCATGCGGATAAGATGCCTGTCATCTCGACTGCTAGTGATACGAGGCCGTTGGGATCCAGCACGGCGTTCCGTATTACCCTCCTGAAACCACCGATTCCATATTCCACTAACAGTCATTGGATCTCGACTAACGCGAGCAGCAATGTCGCGATACGATAAACCGCAGTCACGATAGGCTACAATCCGACCTTTATCAAAGTCGGAAACGTGATGGTACGCATTTCTCCTCCTTACAGGAGGCATCACAACAACGTTTCACCAGGCATCGCCGGTCAACTGCTGTTTGTGTATGAGAAATCGGTTGGAAACTTTCCTCATGTTAGCACGTTGTAGGTGTCGCCACCGGCGCCAATCTTGTGCGAATGCTCTGAAAAGCTAACCATTTGCATATCACAGCATCGTCTTCCTGTCAGTTAAATTTCGCGTCTGTAGCACGCCATCTTCGTGGTGTAGCAATTTTAATGGCCCGTAGTGTAGCTCTTAGTTTGAAAATCTAAGGGATAATTATACTCAAATTACATACAGCTATTTATAACGGTATTTAAGAGCATTATTTCTCACTTCGATTTAATTAAGCATTAATTAGCGTTTAGGAATGCAATACCAGTAACTTGCATAAAGATTGTTGTAAAACTGTATTACAAGAAATCTGCCTCCCGCTGTATTCTAACATGATCGCTAGCTGACAGATCGTGCTTCGACAGGTCCTGCACTTTGCTGCTCTCTGGCGGAAAGAACGTGAAGCTTTGTTCCAGACTAGCTGTGGCAGTACGTCCGTCAGAAGAAGCGTTTAGGAACCAATGCCTTTCACCCAGCCCTTATGAGGACAGACAGTGCCAATCTCAGTTCGCTTCAAGCTTCAGAAAAATACGACGAGAGCCAGCGCGGCGGGACGCGCATCGTCAAATCAGAAAATCGTACTCCGAAACAATGTTTTATGCGCAGTTCGCATAGATTTCTCTTTCTTCCTTTTTTTTATACAGTTGGTGCAATGGCACAACGGTACTACCTCAGAAACCACCACTGCGTAATAATGACAAATGCCGTTTTTAATGTGATCCTGCTGATGTTTGAGGCTATGCGACATTTTTATCAGGGAGACAAGGCTAAATAGCCACTTTCATTGTGATGTTTAATCTGATAAAACTTCCAGTTCACCGAAAATTCGGCTTATGTGTCTAAGTTTCTTAAGTGAAGCAGAACTGCTTTTAATCCATTTACCACATGAAAAGAAGCTACAAAATCGTCAGTGTATGAAAAGAAACTTTGAATTGCATTTTATTTATGTACAAACTATTTCGTGAATTTATTTAGATCGATAAGCAACGTCAAATAACTGTGCATTATCCCAGAAACATCCACTGAATTAAAAAAATATATATATAAAACACACCCGGAAATAAAATATTATTTTCGTAACAACAGAAGTAGTTTAATTTATAAAACGAGTATTTATATACTTGCTGCGTAGAAAAAAACCACACCATAGAAAAAACCACGCCAGCAAACCAGTCACATATAGTTTGGATATTTACAACAAAAGTCTATTTTCGGTTTTTGTGAAAGGTTCCTTCGATTTGGAGTATGTACACTAATATAATGACATCTACGTTGTAGAAACAGTTGAAAACACTTGAGAATTGACCTTAATACCACAATCTGGTCGTGCTTCCACATAAAGAAATTCAATGCAGCTAGTGCTGTATGCTAATTAAGGTGCAACGAACAGTTGCGGACACATATTCTTGTGGCAGTACGGACAAAACCATAACTGAATAGCCGCCGTAATAATAATATGATGTATAACATTCATAACAATTCAGTATTATAGATAGTTTTTACAGTTCTTCAAAAAAATGGCTCTGAGCACTATGGGACATAACTTCTGAGGTCACCAGTCCCCTAGAACTTAGAACTAATTAAACCTAACTAACCTAAGGACATCACACACACCCATGTCCAAGGCAGGATTCTAACCTGCGACCGTAGAGGTCGCGCAGTTCCAGACTGTAGCGCCTAGAACCGCTCGGCCGGCTACAGTTCTTCAAACGAAGTTTTAAGGTTCTGAAAAAGATTCAGAGCATGAAAAGAAAACATTAACACCATCCTAAGTCCTACAGAGAAACTACCTTGTCGAGAATCTCGGAACTGGATGTTCAACATTCAGCGTTAGAGAACCACTTATAGCTACTCTAGCAACACTGTAATTGCGCAAAAAACCTCCCCGTAGCCGTAGTCATCAGAGTCATCAGGTAAATTTCCTTGAATGTCCAGTAAGAAACAGTGATGACATTAACACTCATTACTCCAGAAAACTACGATCCTCCCGCCGGATCATAGCACCCAGCTCGCATAATACACAGATACGAATAATTTACATCTTTATGTATACCCCAGTATAATGCAAATGGGTCTTCCACAGTTAGACGTACAGTGCGCTATATTCGAGTACATCATTTGTCGTTTGTGACATGGTACAGCGAGTTCCCAGTATCTACATGAAGTAGTACGTGTTGTGAGGACGATGAAAATTGGGCTTGATCACAAAATCTCTGGTAATTGCTAATTTTTTGCTGACAATAAAAAACTGTTTGGACTGACACATAAAGAACTTAGGGACACAGGTGTCATATACTAAAAATGGTGCATATTTATCCCTTAATGATAGGCAGTGTATATAATATTGTGAACAAGTCTGATGAAAATGTAAGGATTTTTGTCCATTTCGTTAAATTTAATGAATATTTACTAAACAGTGGGGAAACAATTCGGAAAAGCAGTTGATAAAATCACCAGTTTTATACTGGTACGTTTCTGTCTTTGGAGAAAGGAGATGTAGCTGTATGAATGTCAGGAGCTCAGATGGAGAACCAGTGCTAAGCACAGAAGGGAAAGCTGAAATATGGAAGGAGTATGTAGAGGATCTATACAAGGGACATAAAATTGAATTCAATATTGTACAAAGGAAAGTGAACGTAGATGAAGATGAGATGGGAGATATGGTACTGTGAGAAGAATTTGACAGAGCTCTAAAAGATGTAAGTCGAAGAAGGGCCCAGGACTAGACGATATTCCGTCACAGCTACTGATAGCCTTGGGAGGGCAAGCCATGACAAAACTCTTCCATCTGGCGTGTAAGATGGATGAGACAGGCAAAATATCCTTAGTCTTCAAAAAGAATCAAGTAATTCCAATTCCAAAGAAAACAGTTACTGACAGGTGTTAAATGATTATTAGTTTTACTTATTGATTTTTGTTTATTTTTAAATATTACAGTCCTTTACAGCAGCGTGTAACATCTGCTTGTCAACTTGTCTTTCCAGCATCACTGTTAAAATAGTCAGAGCGTATAGCTGCTGATACTCTGGTTTAATTTCTTTCCCACACGATCGAGCATCTCTGACTGCATTCTCTTGCGACACGCCTTGACGCCACGGACCGTGTATAATTTCTTGAATGAAATTTTCACAATCTATAAGTCCTCGTGAACAATAGAATTCGCTGGATGAACGTTCCAGTTGGTCGCAGTCTTTCAGATAATTGTGAAGGACCGCAGTTGCTGTAATAATTAATTTCGCTGTTTCCACATCAGTTATAACACGACGGTATATTCGCCATTTCGTTGCCAAAATGCCGAACGTATTTTCAATTATCCTGCATGCCTGACACAGGCGATAATTAATTATAATTAATAATAAAAATAATTAAGTTGCCTCACAAGGCGACACTGCGTCCTTAGATCGACCTGTATATTTCTACATGATGTTAGGTGTCAGAGGAAAAGCTTCGTTTGCAACAGTACATGAGGCACGACGTAACACAGATGTCGGAGGTAGGTTTAATATTTGCTTCATGAGGCGATTTCCAAATTGTGTAGCCATGAATGCCCCCAATCACTGTCTCTTCCTGCAATCCCAATGTTCAACCAGGTAAACTTTCTATTGACATCAGATGGCACCATAACACTACGCTTTGGGTCCCTCTATAATTGAAGTATTCTGACCCCGACTTTGCGGAACACTGCATTACATGTTTGCCGTCCATAGCTCTTATACAGTTTCGGAAGTGCCTCTGCATCCGAAAATCGTAAGCAATGCTTAACCAATCGTCTTGTTTTCGCGAGAAACTTAGGCTGGAGGACATCCCATAGTTTTTGGAAGGTCTTGTAACCTCCCCACAAAATAAAATAATATGAATAATATTCTCATTTAGTGTACCCTCAAAACAGAAAAATTCCTAAACCTCTCAACAGTAAAAAACATAATTATGTCGTTCGATTCAGTATAACCTACCAACAGGAAAATTGCGTAACGTGACTAATCTCTCAATAAAAAAAAGTGGGTCACTTATAACCTTTCAATAATTGACAGTCAATTTAACCTGGTAAATTTTGGACGTCAGCAATGCTGCGTCATGGCCCTGATACATCATTCTGAATAAACTGAAAAATCTTACCTTAATAAGATCGCCGGATAACGCGTATATATCTGCTCCTATAAGAAATTTTCCTGGCGCAGTTAAGTGCAATGCTGGCCGATAGATTTGTCTTATATAAAAGGAAAGAACTGATTTTTCTTTTCAATAATCGGGATTGCCAAAGATTGGAGAAATTAGTGAATTCTTTAAATTGAGATAAATGTCAAAAGTTACTTTTTATCAGAAAGATTATTATTAACAGATTTTTTTTAAAACATTTACATGGGACTTGATGTAACAATACTATTTATTTATTTATTTTTATTTTATTTATTTATTTATTTAACCTGGCAAGATTAGGGCCATCAGGCCCTCTCTTACATCTAACCAGGCATTCTACTTATTTTACAGTCATATGTTTCAGTAGGCATGTTAAACTACATCTAATACAAAAAGTGAGATAAACAATTAGAAAGGTACACCTCGAAAAATACATTATTGAAGAGAAAGATTTAAGATAGGAGTGCTGGCAGCAGGGAGTATGAGGGAGACTCATGGTGAAGCGAGGAGAAGAATAGAGAGACATGATGAAACATAATTAAGGAAAATATAAAGGAAAAGGAGACTGCGTGTCTAATAGAGATAGATGAAGAGGAAGGCATCTCAGGAGCAAGATAGGAGACACTAGCTTTGCTATTTGACAGATGAGAGGATTTGCCTTGCACATTAATTTTGTGGAGAATTTTATGCGGATGATAGTAGGAAATGCTTCAACTTCTTCTTAAAAGCAACAGGAGATTGAATTTTCCTCAAGGTAAGGGGCAGTTTGTTCCAGAGGCGGACAGCGGCAACTGAGAAGGAGTTTGCAAAAGTTTTTGTTTTGTGAGTGGGCACAGTTAGGATACCAGATAAGAGTGACCTCGTGTTTCGATTATGATGGTATGACAGGATTTTAATCTCTGAAGCTAGGTACTGGGGTGCTTGCGCGATGAGGAGTCGGTGAAGTAGACATAGAGTGTGGTAGTCACGCAGTTTGTCCGGCCGCAGCCACCCTAGCTCGGAGTATGAAGCACTAACATGATCATATCGGCGAATGTTGCAGGTGTAACGCACACAGGCATTCATGGTTAGCTCTAGCCGTCTTTTGTTTTCACTACTCATGCCTTGTTGAATCACATCACAATAGTGGAGGTTCGGTAGAACGAGTGCTTGCACGAGCTGGCGTTTCAAGTCCTGTGGGAATAAGTTCCGAAACTTTTTGAGAGCATAGAGACAAGCAGACGTTTTTCGGCACACTGCGACTGTATTCTCCGCCCAGTTGAGATGCTCGTCCAAAGTTACACCCAAGTTCTTCACTGTTTTCTGATATGGTATTGGAGTACCTTCGAGCAGAATAGGAGGTAGCCGTTCGCGGAAATCTGAACTTATTAATTTCTGATGGGCTATTAAGATTACTTGCGTCTTTTTTGCATTTAATTTAAGCCCCAGGTTTTTCGCCCATGTCACTACTGAAGACAGATCATCATTCATCAGAGCGATTGCAGTGTTTACGTCTTCAGGTCTGACGCTGAGATAGAGCTGGAGGTCGTCGGCATAGAAATGATGTTTACAGGAGGACAAAACCGACGAAATATCGTTGACATATAAAGAAAACAAAAGTGGTCCTAAGACTGATCCTTGTGGCACTCCCGAAGAAACATGTTTCCAGGAAGATTTTTCATTTGCGCAGACAACACATTGCTGTCTGTCTTTTAAGTAGCTTTCAAACCATCTCATTGCACTATCAGAGAAATTAAGCTGTTGCATTTTTCTGAGTAATATGTCAAAGTTAACAGTGTCAAAAGCTTTGCTGAAGTCCAGTAGCGTCAATATTGTTGCCTTTCGATTGTCGATGGCATATTTCAGGTCATCAGTTACTTTAATTAGAGCAGTGTTTGTGCTGTGATGTTTACGGAAACCGGATTGAAATTTGTCATATAGACTGAATTCATGCAAGTGTTCAGTGATTTGGTCATGAACAATATATTCCAGTGCTTTGGAAACAGCAGGCAGTATGCTAATTGGTCGGTAATCACTAGGCAGTTGCGGGTTTTCGACCTTAGGGATGGGTCGAATTATGCTTCTTTTCCATGCAGTGGGGTATATTCCGTTCACGAGGGAAAAATTAAATATGTCAGTTAAGACAGGTACTAAGATATCGGCAACATTCTTAATCATGGTTATACCGATACTGTCGTTGCCTATTGCATCAGAAGAGATTCTCATTATTGCTTTTCTTGCCGTATTTGTTGTTACATGTTTTAGATGAAAGGTATCGTTGTTAGTTATCCTGTTTGGGGATTCTTGTGGACGGAAATCATCAGCCGTGCTGGTATTCAGAGGTGCAGAGAAGAATTCATTTAATTCGTTAGCTGACACATGAAAAGTAGTTTCCGATTTTGCCTTTCCGACCCCCAAGCTACGGAGATTCTTCCATAGAGTCGTGGGTGTCAAATCGCTGCATACGAGGGAGCGAGCGTGCCTGATTTTGGCATTGCGAATGCATTGTTTCACTCTGTTCCGTAGCTTTCTATATTCTTCAAAACGTTCGGGTTTCGGATCTGCCTTGAAACGCCTGTGGGCAGCATCCCTATTAGTCATCATTTGACGTAATTCAGCTGTCAGCCATGGAGCAGGAGATTTTCTTACACGGACTGTGCGCACAGGTGCATGTTTGTCATAGAGGGCAGTGAGTTTATCACCAAGTTCATTAATTTTGCCGTCGATTGTAGGTTCTCTGATTATTTGATGCCATGAGATTTCTGAGCAATCGGCTGTTAGAGCGTCAAGGTCAATACGTTTCATTTTCCTACAAGTTATGTAACGCGATTTGATCCTTGGGGGCTGCACAGAGTAGGCCAGGAATATTACATCATGTGCTGAGAGGCCAGGGGCCGATGATTGACCAACATCTCTTACTTTGTCAGTCTGTTTCGTTGCGATCACGTCTATAAGAGTATGACTGTGCGCCGTATGGTGTGTAGGTTGTAATGGAAGAATGTTCATGCTATTGCAACTAAACAATCTTCTTAGGTTTATTGCGGAGGGAGTGTCTCTTAGCAGGTCTATGTTCAAGTCACCCATTACGATGACATGTTCGTATTGACACTGAAGTGAATGTAATTCCGACTGGAAGGAACTCATTGAGCTTATTTTTGGCGGCTTGTACACGACGCCAGTCAAGAATTTCCGACTTTGTATATTTATTTCAATGAACATGAATTCAGCCTCTTTTTCTTCAGCAGGATTTGACGTACATAAGACTTTCGCTTTGAGATCTGTTCGTATATATGCGCCGACCCCGCCACCTCGCTTTTTTGATCTGTCTGCCCTAAGAAATGTGTACCCTGGGAGATGAATAGATGCAGAGGATATGTGTGGTTTCAACCACGTTTCGGATAAGAGGATTACGTGGTAGTTTAGTTGGTGGAAGAGGAGGCTAAGTTCTTCGTAATGCGCAGGTAAAGACTGAATGTTGCAGTGAGCTGCTAAAAGCTCGGACGCGTTCCGCTGAGCAGCCTGGAGTAGGGTGGCAGACTGGTTTGTCCCTTTGTTAGGCACTACCTGCCGCGAGGGGCACTGACCGGTGTTTCCGCCAAGTGACATATTCCAGGGGTGTCCGAGATTTTGCGCGCCCTGTTTGTGACTCCGCGAGAGCCGAAAGAAAAGCGACTGCAAGAGATTTCCTGAGGTTGCGGGAGTATAGAAAATGGATTAGTGGTATTCGGTGCAGGGAGAATATGACCAAAATGGTGACAGCTGTGTGTCACTGAGTATCCTATGTCGTAAGAGGAAAAGTGTAATTAGAGTATTTGAAACAGCTTAGGGTGGAAATAAGGGAAAGAGGAGTGATTTAAGAGGCCGATGCTGCCAGCAGAGAGAAGAAAGCTTAATATTTAATAGAGTATCGTAGGAAGCTAGAATTAAATTGAAATTTCCTAAAGTGATACTGATAGTAATTTTTGTTATGCACAATTTAAACCGAAGAGATGGTTGACTAATGAACTAAAGGAGAGACAAATAATTGCAATAGAACTATTACAGAATGGAAGAGAATAAACTGAGAAAATGAAAAAAGTATTAGCAGTAACTAAAACTAAGCAATGGCTACAGCTAAAGACACAAAAATAGTAAAAAGTTAATACAGTTACAAAAACAATTAGTTGAAGGTACAAATAATTGAAAAGTTAATAAGTTACAAAAACAATTAGTTGAAGGTACAAATAATTAAAAAAAGTTAATACAATTACAAGACTATATCTGAGTATAGGACTGTTAAAATTTGAAAATGGTGTTAAGTTTGACTTTTGGCTCGAGTAGGTTCACTTAATACTATTTAGTTCTGTCATGTTTGTGACTGTCTTCTTTCCAGCTGCAGTCTTAATGATTACTCTGCCATCCTGAGTCCACACATTCTGAAGACCGAAATGGGATATGGCACTATTTAAAATCTTTAGCCGCTCGTGTGTCAGATCTTCCCTTATTGTAATCCCTGTCCTTGCTAACTTCTTCTTCTGGGTAAAGATCTCAGCCCTTTTTCGGTACGACACAAATTTAATAATTATTGGACGAGGTTTGGTAGCACCTGGTAGTTTTCGTCCCACCCGGTGGCTCCTGTCAATGTCTGCCTTGGTCACTTCGACGCCTAATTTTTCACGCGCAACCTGTATAAGCAGGTTGTCCGTGTCTTCTTCTTTATTTTCTGCTACTCCAAACAGTCGTAGACTATTTCGCCTTTGGTACTGTTCTAGCTCGTCTGTGGCGGCAGATAGTTTCACTTCCAACTCTCGTGCCTTTTTCTCGTATTCAGACACAGACTTTTTTAGTGCTGTAATTTCGGCAGTATTGGCCTCAACAGTTTCACGCATTTTGGCCAATACTGCTGCCGTTACAGTATCTGATATGGTGCCTGCTATCAGATCGAGATTGTTTTTATCGCGAAGCGCAGCGTTTACCTCAGAGCGAACCAACTCCGCTATACCGGGAGCCGCGGCCGCACCTTCCGCCAGGAGCAGGCCCGCCGCACCTGCTGCTTCCCCGCTGCTGGACGCGCTGCTGTTGATTCTTCTGTTTACCATTTTCTCGCAGATATTGGCGGAGCACAGAAAAAAATAGCACTACTGCACAGAACACTGTTGTTTACACGATTTCCACTTGTACTAGACAACACCACCTGCGAGAACACCTTCGAATTCGACTAAATTTCGCGAGCCGAACTTAACACGTGTTACACTGCAGCCGCCATGAGCAATACTACATATGCGCGAGGCTGCTTTTACCTTATCTTACAATGCTCAGGCTCCGCCATCGCTGCACACGACCGGCCTTGCCAACACGATACACCAGACATGACTGCTCGCTAGTGACAACTTACTCCTACTGCTACACAAGTTCCTACTGCAGTCAATACTGCTCTTTGGTCTCAGACTCTCTTCTAGCTTACATATCGCAGGCAGCGCGTGAGCGATACATCGAAATTACATCAGCTCGAGTGCGCTAGCAACAAATTCTTTAATTATGCACCTCTTACATAACCCTCCACTGGGGGGCAAAAATTTGGCAGCGATGATGAGTCAATTGGACTTGCCATGAGCAACAATTTTTCTATAATCTATTTAGTTACTGTGCTACAGTCACATAGTATATACATCATTGATAAGTGCAGAACATATTAAGAAAGTAAATAGAGTGCACATGCACTGAGTACAAAACATATTCAGAAATGACAAAGTATATTCACAATGAGTACAAAATATATTAACAAATGACATAAAGTGCACACGTACTGCATAAGTGTTTAGCATTTTTACACGAACTGATCACATTAACAAATGAAATAAAGTGCACACGTACTGCATAAGTGTTTAGCATTTTTACATGAATTGATCACATTAACAAATGAAATAAAGTGCATATGCACTGTATAAGTCTATCGTTTTACAAAAGTTTAAACGCACTGTATAAGTCTTTACCATTTTATAAAAACTAGGAAAGGAATGGGAAGGATTGAACCATGGTTGTAGCACAGTAGGTTGCACGTAGCTGCACTGAAAGTCCATATCTTTCTACAGAAGCACAACACCAAGTGAGACAATCTGAAGTTCTCTTCCCTGAAGTATTTATCAGTGTAGCCAAGACACTGAAATGTTGTATTAACATTCAGTGTTATCATTTTGGTAGTACATTAGGTACACCAAACAGTAGGACCATAATCACATCTCCATCGTTCAAGGTGGTGGACAGCTTGATATGTCAACACCATATTCTTGTAGAATCCATACTCTTACAGCAACGTAGAATTAGTGCAAAAACCAATATAGTGCTCCATGATCATGAGGATGGACAGGACAAACGGATATTGCAGTAATTGCTGGTAATTAGGTCAGAAGGTGAAGGACATTAACTCTTATGCTAGTCATCATAGAATTACACTAGTGTATCAACCGATATAACAATTATTGGCACTCATTGGCTAGTTACTAAAGATGTAGTAAGTACTGAGTATTACAAAACACTATTCATAACTCATCTGATTGAATCAGTGGCATTCATTGGCCAGTTACTAAACATGTATAAGTATGGAGTATTACAAAACACTATTCATAACTCATCTGATTGAATCAGTGGCATTCATTGGCCAGTTACTAAACATGTAGCAAGTATAGAGTATTACAAAACACTATTCATAACTCATCTGATTGAATCAGTGGCATTCATTGGCCAGTTACAAAGTATACATATAGTGTTACAAAACATTATTCAGTGTTATTCACAAGTCATCATTTAAAACAGGAGCTATTGAGTGTAGCATCAAGTCACTGGTGTTTATATACAATATCATGTAAGTGACATAAGACATATTTAAACTGTAAGACATTGGTTCTATTACTCAAAGTCAGTATTTCAATAATACCTAGACATAATGGAATCAATACACAGAAAATTTGCGTTATCTTTAGGACTAACAATATATCTTAAACTGGCAGCATTATTTAGTTGTATACTGGTAATAGTTGGGACTCGTAATAATTTTTTTCTTTCTTTTTTAACAATGCATTGCATTGGGATCGATAATTAATTGCTGGGGCATGAAAATATTCGCTTTTGACTCATTGCTGGAAATAAGGATTATTAACGTCATTCGTCATGAGTCAGCTGTAGCAAGGTTATGAAACAACTACAGTATATGTGATTACATTCATAAACGATAGACACAACTGGGTGAAAGAAATGCAAGTACTAGAACAGATTTAATAACTAACTACTTATAGTATATTATGTCATGAAAAGCTTCTCCTGGAAAAAATACAAAATGGATTATTGAGCTGAAAGAAGAAATGTATATTATGCTGAAAAATAGTGAACTTCGAATTAACAGGTAATGAAACGTGTACTTAATATGTATGTACTCTAGCTGTCTTTTCCAAAACATTCAGTCATTATACTATGCGACATAAGACATACTGTCAAAAGGTACTGCAACAAACACTTAAATAACTACATAGCATTTCTTAACTAACAGTAAATATATAAACTTCATCATTACCATCATCTGCAAAGAAAAACTTCATTATTCATATTAGCATATTCTTCATATAACTATTCATCATCATTTATTATCATCTTCAAAAAATAGACACTTCATTATGCATATTCATATTACCATTTACTTCATACAGCTATTCATAGTATAGAGTTTCTTACTTCTAGCATACATCATTACTAAAATTAACATCTGTAGTTCTGTCTGACAGTCTGCATCAATCGCCTTGTATTCTGAAAGAAAAATAATTAGTCAAGACTGCTATCATACGATGTGTACAGTATATTCTGGTTAATGCTTGTTAATTCTGATCCATTTACTCTTCATGACAAGATATTGCATTTTCTTTCCTTCATTCTGATGGTAAAATTTCCATTTCATAGTAAACCACTGTGGTTGTTTAATTTATTTCTTTTTCACGGTACTGCTTTCTGAAAAATGATGAATATGGATTAATATCTTGCATTTAATTCATATACTCATTAAATAAAAACTTGTTTCTAGTAATATAATTACGCATACAGCATAGCATGACAGAAAAACATTAGGTCAAAAACAGACAGTTTTCAAGTGCAAAAAATGTACACACAGTCTCATAATGTAGTAGCAAAACATGTAAAATAGTCAAGATGTTGAGATATCATAATGCAAAATGTCAATGTCAACTGGTGTTTGTTACATTTTAAACATTTCATAGTGCATACAGACAAAAATTCTACTTTCGATAGGAAAACAATCATACATACACAAAATCGAAAATGTGCACGGTCTGATATATAACGACAAGAAAAGCGACCTGCTAACCTTACCTAGCCTGGCACTTGCCAGGAAAAAAGATGATAATCATCAGTAAGTGTTCATATCAATAATCGAAAAAGGCATTAAAATGTGATAAATCATAAAGTATGTTCACTCAGTAAAGGGTTTAATACTGGAGACATGGTGATTGCCTTTGCTTTTTCTGGTTCTCAAAGTTTCAACATGTACTACATTGGGATGAGGAATGCTGCGAATTCTGTATGGACCTGCGTATAGAAGTTCAAATTTACTGGATCTACTCTTTCCTCTGTTGGATAAATGGTGTGTGCGTACTAATATCTTCTGTCCAATGTGAAAGTCACGGCGTGTACAAACCTGTTTTTGTTGTTTTCTCCAGCGCTCTGCGGCACGTTTGATGTTGTTGAGCGCAATCTCAATTATTTCATGGTGGCGTAGTCGACGAGATGTAGGAAAGGACACTAATTCTTTAATTTTGTTAGGTGGTTCAACATTTTTCAATATAACAGTCGGAGATAGCATAGTGGATTCATTTGGTATGGAGTTAATTACATCCTGGAATGAGAGTATGTGTGTATCCCAATCAATATGTCTTTTATGGCAGTACATTCTACACAGTTTACCAATTTCTTTCATCAGTCGTTCACAAGGGTTCGAAGAAGCGTGATACTTGGATATATAGATCGGAGAAATGTTTCTAGCTCGTAACATACGTGTCCATATCGCAGATCGAAATTGTTGTCCATTGTCGAAAATTACTTTCAATACATGCCCTACATGAAATAAAAAATGTTTTACAAATGCATTCGAAATAGATTTAGCAGTAGCTTTGCGCAACGGAGTGAAGGTAACAAATTTCGAAGTTCAACAGCGACAAAGATGTAACAAAAACCTCTATTAGTTCTGGGAATTGGACCAAAAATGTCTACAGCGGCCATGTGTCTCAATTTAGCAGGTACAATGGGATGTAACGGAGGAATATGTGAAGTCGTGTCTGATTTAGCTTTCTGGCAGATTTTACATGACGCTAAAACTCGTCGAATACGTTTCTCCATGTTGGTAAAATAACAGTTCTGTCTCAGTATAAGAAAACATTTTCTGGCTCCATAATGTGCGTAACTTAAATGAGTATACCAAATTAATTTGTTAACAAGTTCGTCAGGAATGCATAATAACCAGTTGTTGCCGTCAGGGTGAGAGCGGCGGAACAGAATGTTATTGCGTACCGTGTAATGGTTTCTAATGGTAACGTTATTCTTATCTTGCCAAAGGTGTTTAATTTCTTTCCATACGTTGTCTTTACTCTGCTCTTGTGCTATGTCTCGTAATGACGATGAAATGAAATTTTCAAATGCGACATGTTGAATATACATGACGCTAGAAATTGCTTGGCAGAAGTTGGTTGCGATGTCTTGCTGATTGTTACAGAGAGAACGGGATAGTGTGTCTGCTACAATATTTTGTGTACCGGGAATGTGAACAACAGTAAAATTAAATCCCTGTAAATAAAGTTTCCATCTGCTTAATCTGTCATGTGTAAATTTAGTGGAAAGTAAAAACTGGATAGCTCTGTGGTCTATGTAAACGGTAGTATGTCTTCCATAAAGAAAATGCCTAAATCGGGTAAATGTCCATACAACACATAATGTTTCAAGTTCTGTAACAGAATAATTGCGTTCAGCAGGTGACAGAATGCGACTTGCAAAGGTGATGTTTTTAATTACTGTATTACCGTCTTCTTCAATTTTCTGGAAAATGTGTACGCCTAAAGCTGTGTTAGAACTGTCGGTGGCAATGGAAAAATTTCTAGTGAGATCTGGGTGTGATAAAAGTGCTGCGTTCAACAAAACTTGTTTCAGATTGACAAATTCAGACTGCGCTTGGCTATCCCATGACCAAATAGTGTTTTTACCCGTCAGTTGGCATAATCTAGGGGTGTCTAAATCAGAGTAATGAATAAATTTACGGAAAAACTTAATTAATCCCAGAAAGCTGCGTAATTGTTTCTTTGTCGTTGGAACAGTACTGTCATGTAAAGCTTGAAGTTTTTACGGGTAAGGCGCTATGCCTTCTGCTGAAATTACATGACCAAGAAATTTTATGGAAGTTTTGCCAAAGTGTGATTTGCTAAGATTAACTCTCAGTCCTCGTGCACGAAAAGTTTGCAACAGTTGTTCCAGAATCAAATTGTGTTCAGAGCAGTTAGCTTCTGCAATAAGAATGTCGTCTACATACGTTGTGATTCTGTCTTAAGTTCTGTCGGAAGTATAGTATTCAAACCGCGAATAAACGCTGCTGAAGAAATTGTTAAACCGAACGGTAATTTACAAAATTGATAACAGTCACCAAAACACAGAAAAGCTGTGTACTTTCTGCAGTTCGGATGGAGCTGCATTTGCCAAATTCCCGATTTCAAATCTAATGTGGAATAAACAGCAGTACCATGAAATTTCTGTAGAAGTTCTTCTAGTGTTTAAGGCGATCTGTTTCATTAAAAATAATGTCGTTGATGTGACGTGAATCAAGTACGAGGCGAAGTGAGCCATCCTTTTTCTTAACAATATGGAGCGGGTTTATGTACGGACTAACTGCTGGTTCAATAATACCTTGGTCAAGCATAGCTTGCAATTCTTTCTTAACCTGTTCTCTGTGAATATACGGAATGGGATAATGTGTGGCTTTTTTCGTGCTGTTTAACTTGAAATCCATACATGAAACCGGACATAGTACCCGGGATGTTGTCAAAAACTGGAGCTTCCTGTAAAAGAATTTTGCGTAGTTGCGTACGTTCGTCGTCTGTATTTGCACTGTTCTGTTTAACCTTATCCGAAATCATTTGTACAACGTCATAGTCGGCTTCGTCTGGTGTATTGTAGTGGTGAACATACGTATCTGTGAACAATGTGGAATGACAGTTTATGTTACGTGATGCAGAAATGACCTCTGTCCGATTAATTGTTTGTTCTTCTGCAGATAACGAGTGCTGAAATTCTAATGCCAGTTGTACATTTTCATCCTTTAACATTAAATAGGAATTTTGAAAGTCAATAACTGCGTCGTGTTGTACCAAAAAATTCGTACCTAAAATAACGTCTGTTGTCAATAAGGGTACAATCCAAAAATGTGAGTGGAACGTATGACCTGCAATACAAAATGATAAGTGTGTCTGTAATTTTACATCTACTCCTTTACCAGATACTGCTCCTTTTACTTTAGTTTTGCCTAATGGTAACGTAGGATAAGCATTCTCTTCGTTATATTCGTTGAAATTTTCCTCATTTATAACTGATATAGGTGATCGAGAGTCGATTACTGCTGAAAATTTGGATGATCCAATCTTTACTTCAATGACAGGGTGGGAAATGGTTTTTTGAATAACTGGTTTTTCCTGCAAAAGAGTGTCTCGGATGTCGTCAAAAGTAATAACATTCTCTTGAATAACATTCTGCGTGTTGGAAGATGCAACCTGTACTGAATCTAGTCAAATTATTTCTGACGTGCTGTTATTTACGGGAGGATGCTGTGGCATTTCAACTATTTGTACTGTTCTGTTATTTCTTCCTGACGTATTAGGTTCGGGATGATACCGACTTTCTGGTTCATTCATGATAATCTGTTGTTGCGGATGATTCTGCTGCTGGTTAAGACCTACTGTTATTAAATGTACGCTGAAAATTGTGCTCATTACTTTTACGTCTGTCATAATAATCATTGCTATACGGCGCGGTGCGATAGGAATTGAAATGATGGGTTTTCTGTACGTAGCGATTTCTTTGTTGCTGTACATTACTATTTGGTGGAGCCGACGCTATATGTGTAGGCGGCGAAACATTAAAGCTTGGTTGACCTTGCAGACTACATTGTTGGTTTGGTATGCTAACCGGCTGCTTTTGATGCTGTTGCGGAGAAACCCCTCTATTGTAGCCAAAATGTGTCTGCGATTGCTGATAATTTTGACTATACTGATGATTAAAATTTTGTTTGTTATTAAAATTACGCTGGTAGTTATTGTCGCTTCGGGAGTGTCTAAAGAAAACTGTCACTTTCGGTAAAACTTGTCATATCTCTTTACTCATTCATAACCCTAGATAGGTCGATAGTTGAAGAGCTGTTTTGATAGATATAAAGGATAGTAAAAGAGAAGGTAGCAGTGCAGAAAACTAAAGATGAAATAGCACTACTACGGCTCGGGGCCCTGTGCACACTACGGCACATATTCATCGAAGTGTAATGAATCCCCTGAGGTCTCTTACGCGCTGCAAATAATTTTTAGTTTCTGCATTACAGGCAATGCCGGTGAAAATTCAAAAGCAAATTGTTGTATACAGGCCAATTCTAGTTTCTGCATTAAAGGCCAAGCTGGTGGAAAAGCAAAGCTAAATTGTTGTATCCAATCCAAAGGGTGAATCTCTTTCTGTCATTTTTAAATACCTCAAATTTCCTAACGGACAGAAAGCGCTTGTAATCAAAATTTTCGTCTCTGAATGTCTGAACAGATTCAGGATTGTATGATAATCTGTTTGTCTGTGACTGTTCGGAATCTAAGTCACGTACTCTCTGTAAATTACCTAAATTGTACTTGCTGTGTGAGTGTGAGAAATGTTCGGAGAGTGGCGTATGCTGTGTCGTGTTACAGGCTGAGACATTTTTCATCTCCGTCACTTATTGCTGTAAAGATGACACTTTTCTACGCAATGTATTATTGGACGAACCTATCTCACTGATTGTCTGCTGTAAATTTTGGAATTCGGGTGTTTGATTGAAAGAAATTGGTGACGTATCGTCTGATTTGGTGTCATTGTTATTTTCGATAACGTCAATACGACTGGCCAATTCATCAAATTTTTCAGTGAATGCTTTAACCTGATCATCATTTTTAGTGTCACAAGCATTAATTTATTTTTGGATTTTACGGGTAGTTTTGTTCAATTTCTTAACGTCTGCTTTAATGGCATCGGGATCCTGTATTAATTCTAATTGTTCAAGTCTGTTGGTCACTGTCTGAAAGTCTACTGTGTGTGTGTCTGTTTTTGTTTTAAGATCGGAGATTTCATCATGCAATTCGGTGTTCAATTGTTTAATAGTATTCGTCTGATTCTGTAGCAATGTTATTGTCTACGTATGTTTTTGCTTTCGTAAATAATTTACGCTTATATTCCTGTCTCTGTGCAGTAATTATTTCCATGACTTGTGTCTTTACTTTGTTCTGTTCCTGTATGAATTTACGGTAACGCGTTTCACTGTTTTGTAGGGGGTGATTAAAAAGTTCGTCAATTTGGCTGTTTTGTTGTTCAAATTTCTTGTCTACTTTCGCATCCAGTGTGCGTGAAAGTTCTGATGACATTAATTTAAACTCGTCGCGTAACTGTGTTGCGTTTTCAGAACATTGTTTAGAGACTGCACTAATTTCATCTCTAAGTAATTTAGTTGTGCTTACTTAATTCTTGTGCAACGGCTCTAATTTCTTCACTACTATTCCTAGCACAAGCCTTAATTTCGTCACGTAATTGTTCTTTAGTATCATGACATTGCTGCAATCTGTTCATTAATCTGTTTAAAGTTCTCCTTAATTTCTTTGATCGACCTGTCGTGTTTTTCATTCGACTATTTGAAACTTTCATTAAGTTGTTTGAAATTGTTGTCTTGTTTTTCATTAAGTTGTTTGTTCGATTCATTAAGTCGTTTGAAATTGACGTCTTGATTTTCATTGAATTGTAGCAATAATGCTACAATTTGATCCAAGCCAAAATTACCGACTCTATTCTCTGTACTGTGTGATGGTGTATCTGCATTTGTCACGTTTTGTGAAACCATTTGGTCATTGTCTGATTCACGAGAAGGTTTGCTAACTGGATGTGCACTGAGGGTCACTACCTCCGAATCAAATAAATCTGACGTATTTTGACTACATTGTTCATCTTCGTGAGAAAAATTTATCTGTTCACTGTGTAAATTTTGCAGATCAGGTGTGTTAAACTGGGCAGCGTTCATTGTAACGGAACGTGCCACGTCATCAATTGTCGTTATTAACAGAGGACACAATTGAATTTTTTTGCTCATCACTAGCATTAAAATCATTACTAGTGATCGGCACGCACTGATTATCTGTAATTAGAGGATTATCACTATTACACTGACTGTCGCTAGTATGATCGGTCAAATTATTCGAGTCAGCTTTTTCACTCATTGCACATCGCGATGAACTGTTAGTGGTTTTTCGCGGCATTTTCACAGATCAAAGCTAAGCACAAAATCAAAAAAGGACAAAGGAAAATGGAACAAATACAATTACAACAAAGAGCAATAAATTGCCGATGATCTGTGAAAGAAAAAGTGACAAATTAATAAATGCGTTGCGCCAGATGCAAACTACTTTTAATATTAGGTAAATAAGAGCAGATACATAGCTGACAACTTCTCAGAAATTCACAAAAATACGATCCTGGCCGGTTGTCGACAAGTGCATCCTCCCCACAAAATAAAATAATATGAATAATATTCTCATTTAGTGTACCCTCAAAATAGAAAAATTCCTAAACCTCTCAACAGTAAAAAATATAATTATATCGTTCACATTCTGTACAACCTACCAACAGGAAAATTGTGTAACGTATCAATAATAAAATGTGACTAATCTCTCAATAAAAAAATGTGGGTCACTTATAACCTTTCAATAATTGACAGTCAATTTAATCTGGTAAATTTTGGACGTCAGCAATGCTGCGTCATGGCCCTGATACATCATTCTGAATAAACTGAAAAAACTTACCTTAATTAGATCGCCGGATAACGCGTATATATCTGCTCCTGGCGCAGCTAAGTGCAATGCTGGCCGATAGATTTGTCTTATATAAAAGGAAAGTACTGATTTTTCTTTTCAATAATCGGGATGGCCAAGGATTAGAGAAATTAGTGAATTCTTTAAATTGAGATGAATGTCAAAAGTTACTTTTTATGAGAAAGATTATTATTAACAGATTTTTTTAAAACATTTACATGGGACTTGATGTAAGTTGTTCTTCTGCAGTGATTCGTTTACTAGATTTTGTCGTCTGTTTCATGAGGTGGGAAGAAAGCATTAATAATAACTTATCGAATCTATTAAGACAAGACAAAGCAAATAATGAAAGAATATTAGCAAATTAAGAAAATTACTAAAGAGCTTTAAAAAAACTGGCAATCTTCGCCTATTTTCATCTTTCACACAATGCAATATAATTTATGTCTTTTAAAAATGGGGTGCTTGCCTCTTTTGCTGTTCTGCACTTATCACTAAATGTTTGATAATATTGTTGCCCCTTGTGTCTTTATTATTTCACACTACAGTTTAATTGTTGAATTATGAATACCAAATGCAACATATACTTATCTCTGCGGTGTCATTCGGAAATATATGCAGAACTTCTGTGTGTCCTTTTCCCTCATATCCCGTACAAGTGTGTGAAACTCTCCTCTTAACTTCGACTACGGATGGGTCTGCCTAGAATTTGCAACGGAACTTGTCACTGTGGTATGCTTCCAGTGCTTTGCAGAGAATGTAGGTGCACCTCATTATGTGCTCCGTCCTTCTTGTATTTTACGTGGCAAGAGCAGATGCAAGTTCAGTCACCAGCTACTGTAAATGAGAGACGTTTGGCACGAGCGACAGTTTTGTTGTGCACACCATACTGCATGTTATGGTACTCTGTCACATCAAACCACTCGTGACGTTTCCTTTTTGCCCCTCTATCGAATAATTTGCACTGTCGTATTTGTAGCAGACTTAATCACTCCATTTTCGGACTGCATGGATACATTAAAAAGTACTGCACCTGAACATTGTGAGTCACCGTTTCGAGCCATATTGACGAATGAACCTGCCCCCAAGGTGAATGTTGGAAAGTCGTTCAGTGGGTCCTCAGCCTCATCTCAGCGGCTGTTTGTCATTTCCCCGTGCCGCCGCGTCACCGCAGAAAACGCTTCGCTTGCCGCTGCTGTCGCTGTGGTGTTGTGTTGTGTTGTGGGAATCCACCTTAAGGTCGAGCTTCCCGCTCACGCAGTTAAGCCTAACAATGCGAGTTGTGCATCAAAGGCTCGGCAGCCGCCCACTTGTCGGCAGGGCAGTCATTCAACTTACCTCCGTGAAGCTTAGTTTTCAAAAAACGAACTGCTTGAAAAATAAATATTCTAACGAGTTGTCCGTCCGCTCATTTCGAAGACGTAATGAAGACTGCA
This sequence comes from Schistocerca gregaria, assembly GCF_023897955.1. Lineage (NCBI taxonomy): Eukaryota > Metazoa > Arthropoda > Insecta > Orthoptera > Acrididae > Schistocerca > Schistocerca gregaria. The sequence continues at coordinate 663,572,448 of NC_064922.1, forward strand.
TGCAGTCTAAACGAATCAAATATGGACGAGATATAAAAAAAAGGTTAATTTTTTGTACATAAGTTATTTTTGCAATTAGAATGAATAAAAATAGAGATTCAAGACCGAACCTGTAGTTTTCTTATAATCTTAACATGTGTAGGTTGAGAATGTGAGAACGAAGTCTTTCGCGACGGCACTGATTTGTAAAACATTCTCGGTGGAGATTATCAGAAATGTAGGGGCTGATTTGCTTTTTGTCATTTTGAAAATTCGAGATTAATGGCCTTAGAATAAAGTATACGTGGCCATTTGTCTAACGTAATGTAATTTTTTAGTCATAGACCTGGCTGATCTTGGATAAATGAACTACGGAATCAACAAAGTACACCACTGATCCCGGACTCGTTTTTGATAGTGACTCAGAATGGTCAAATTATTATTATCTGTTTTCTCTCACCTTATTGTCCACTTCCTGCACCAAACTTACCATTAACGACCGAAGGACGCCCACTCCACTATTCATCATGCACATTTATGCGGCCATCTTTAAATGGCTGGCTCTGAGCACTATGGGACTTAACTTTTGAGGTCATCAGTCCCCTAGAACTTATAACTACTTAAACTTAACTAACCTAAGGACATCACACACATCCATGCCCAAGGCAGGGTTTGAACCTGCGACGTAGCGGTCGCGCGGTTCCAGACTGTAGCGCCTAGAACCGCTCGGCCACCTCGGCCGGCCCATCTTTAAATGTTTTCACCCACTTTCTTACCATTCCATCACTCATAATGTCTTCTCCGTAAACTGCACAGATCTCACGATGAATATCGATCGCTTTTAAGCCTTTAGCACTAAGAAATCTTATAACAGCCCGTATTTCACAGTCGGCGGGACCCTCGATTATCGAAGGCATCTTAAATACTCAGTACACAAAGTAAACAAGGAAGAATCAGACTGTAATAGCGTCACTGCGTAGATTAAGTTACAGGTTTTCATGTAAAAATAAAATTATTGAGATACCTTAGCACATCTTTTTTTTCAAAACTTAAAAAACACGCCTCGTACAAATTTATGTAATTACTTTTAAGTGTCAGGAAGTCATTTCTGAAAGTATTTGTATGGAGTGTAGCCATGTTTGGAAGTGAAACATGGACGATAAATAGTTTGGACAAGAAGAGAATAGAAGCTTTCGAAATGTGGTGCTACAGAAGAATGCTGAAGATTAAATCAGTAGATCACATAACTAATGAGGAAGTATTGAATAGGATTGGGGAGAAGAGAAGTTTGTGGCACAATTTGACCAGAAGAAGGGATAGGTTGGTAGGACATGTTCTGAGGCATCAAGGGATCACCAATTTAGTATTGGAGGGCAGCGTGGAGGGTAAAAATCGTAGAGGGAGACCAAGAGATGAATACAGTAAGCAGATTCAGAAGGATGTAGGCTGCAGTAGGTACTGGGTGATGAAGAAGCTTGCACAGGATAGAGTAGCTTGGAGAGCTGCATCAAACCAGTCAGGACTGAAAACCACAACAACAACAACAACAACAACAACAACAACAACAACAACAACAAGATCAGTACATATGCGGCCCGAGGTGCCGCCACCCAACGCCAGTATTGGCTCTTGTGCAAAAAAGTTTGGAGACCACTAGTTCAACTAATCGCACCTACAAGTTACAGCTTCAAACTTATCAAACACGATATTTAGTTGCTGTTGTGGCTTGGTCCCTGTTAATTTTCACCTAATGTGTCAAATAGTCTACTATTGCACAATGTAGTGTAGTCGTTTACATATCTACCTCCGAAGCCGCTAATAGGAAACCTGTAAATGTGCGCGAATAAAGAGTACTTTCACATCTAGGGGCTGAACATACCAACTAAAAGAATCATACGACTCTGTCAAAATGTATCGAGAGCTCCACAAAATGTCAGTTTGAATGGATTGTAGCATCGTACGAGAATATTATGTTTTACTCAAGGCGGACTCCTCCAAAAATGGATATAGTACCGTCGCGTTTCAAATTTCGTTATTTGCCGGCAGAGCAGAAATAATGCTAAAACGGCTTACAGGAAGTATGGTGCGAAAAAATCGGCCTCCAGCAAATCAAGTAAGTTAGCACCACAGCAGGATAAATTAAGACATCTTGAAATAGTGTCTTATGATAAGTCTAGGAAACAAGCAGACAGGCACCTGGAAGCAGCACTTTAAAAAAATATATACATGACTTACAAGGAGAGTCCCCAGCGGTATGATCGATTTTTTGAAACTATATGTACGGTTATGTAGGTTAACATCCTAGATATCTCACACTGCAGTAATTCACCCTGGTGAACCCTCGTTTGCTAGTAACTGACGAAAGAAATTTCGGAATTTTGTGTGACAGTCAGTAGCGTTAAAAGGTTTCGCCAGGTAGTGTGGTTGCTTGGTGTAATGCATAGGACAGTAGCTTCACATACGAGAGAGTATACATTCGAATTTTACCATGTGCAGTAATTTTTTTTTAATTTTTTAAATCTTCGTAGAAATGACTTTGATTATCATTCTTTTTCTCACATGTAAGTGCATCGTACCATAATAAATGGTTCTGCCAGTATGTCCCCAAAAAGCGCAGAGTACCACGGCGCCACCTTGCTGGGCATATCAGATAAGCACACAAACACTGCTCTGTGATCTTTAGTCTCCTCGAAGTGCCGGAGATTCTACATCTCTCAAAATGCGACCGTTACACAGATGGTATCGGTGACTGCAGCCTTTGAAGTGATATCTATGCCAGTCGTGAGATCTGAACAAGGAAAGCCAGACAGATATTTTTAGATCCCTGTATTTTAAATGCTGGTCAATTATCTTTACGCGCTCTACAGGCCGCTCGTTTAATTGATAACTACAGTACTCAAGTAGAACGCAGCTCAATTGGTCTCTGCAAGGTTCTGCACACCACGAAACTGAAATGACGAATCGACGTTGGCAGTTACTTGTGGCTTCTACAGAAAATCTTATTCAGAGCAATGAATAAAATTACTGTAACGTAATGTGGAGAATTCTATGAACTATTACAGTATGAATGCTACTCATTCTAATGAGGAAGCTTAGCTGGGTTCTCGCCAAAGTCTACGGAAGAGAGTGCAAAAGAGATTACGAGTTCTTTATCATATGAGAAGAAACGCAAACGTAGTCTTCTTACGGAGACAAATAATCTGCAAAAAAGAAGAGTGTAAAATTTCCTCCCGTAAGACATGACAATTTTGGATCAATGATTTGTATAATCTGTTTTCGAGTATTGTGGCATCTTGTGATCAGACTTCAGAGTGCTTCTCCAGTTCGTGCCTAAACTTTATAATCTGTAAGGAAGTTTCATAGTCACAGTTTTGCTATTGTCCGACAGATCTTATGGTATTTACTGTCCAGTTTTATGATCCGATCCGACATTTTATGACCATTATCAGATCTCGTAGTTCAAAATGGTTCAAATGGCTCTGAGCACTATGGGACTTAACATCTGAGGCCGTCAGTCCCCTAGAACTGAGAACTACTTAAATCTAGCTAACCTAAGGACATCACACACAGCCATGCCCGAGGCAGGATTCGAACCTGCAGCTGTAGCGGTGGCGCGGTTCCAGACTGAAGCGTCTAGAACCGCTCGGCCACTCCGGACGGCGATCTCGTAGTTGATTCTGTACGATTTAACCAGAATTAAGCCCAAGTCCAAAAACCAGTTCGTCAAAGAAGTCCAGCACAAAGCACTGAAATATTGTTCATAAGGAAACGAGCTGAATCCTTGGAGAGAGAGAGAGAGAGAGTGCTGCTATTTATACAAAAATGGAGTGCTTCAGAATAAACAGACGTAAAGAATTTCGAGAATCTTCCAGAAATGATGCATATACATAATAAATAATTGCTGGTAGTCGGGTTTGAACTGGCGACCCACAGACCGCCAATAGCGATCTAACCGCTACGCTGCACTGCATGCTCCCTCTCCTGAAGAAACTGCGACCACCTCTTTCAAAACTGAGGCGTTGAGGCCAGAAACGGAATTTGTCGTCATTTTTGGGGTATATGAGTAAGTACTGTAGTTGCTATTTTCACACGATTCCGAATATGTTGGTTCTAAAATGGGACTTCAAAAATCAAATGGCTCTGAGCACTATTAAACTTAACATCTATGGTCATCAGTCCTCTAGAACTTAGAACTACTTAAACCTAACTAACCTAAGGACATCACACAACACCCAGTCATCACGAGGCAAAAATGGGACTTGTTCAGTTTTTTTCCCCGTCACAACCAGTGTTGAAATTACGTTTCGTGCAGAAAGAGGACTGTATTGCACGAAAGAACGTGAGGCATGAGGGCAGCACTGTATCGGTTTGCAGTAATCAGCCATGAGATTTCAAAATGGCTTCGGTGATGGAACCGTCACACGAGCCCGAAGACAATTTACATGACTTTAGAAGGAAGAAAAGACATCCCGAATTGTGGAAGAGGAATATGATTAAACATAAGGTCAAGGGGTTTGCAGCATACCAACTGGAAATGAAACATTGTTTCTAGGAGGGAAACAGGTGTAGTTTGAAAGTAAATAGTCATACAACGTCCATTGTTTGAATCCTCTGTACATAATGTAATATTATGTAGCAGAGGCAAGTTTTGTAGAAACATTGTACTAAAACGTGAATATAAATCCCTTTCATGGACGCAGAGTTTCAATTTATGTTTTAGTTCTAATCGGTAAAAAATATGTTATTCGCCGAGTATATAGGTTAATAATACGCTAATATCTGTTTACAGATGCCGGCGTAAATTTTTGGGAAGTTCTCATTTGCTGAGAAGGAATTATCGTTCACAGAATTCAACAATATGTCCAACGGATATGGACAGGATGGGTACTTGAGTGCTCACATACTTCCCTTCATTCCAAAAGGAGACCACGCCCAAATTCCATTACCAATCGCAAGCTATTATTATAAGGTAACTGGCATGACAACTGTAATATTATTTCATTAACCATTTCGTTCCCGAATTATGTACATCTTTGATCCACATTTCGCAAAATCTTTAAAGAAAATAGTTAAGGCATATATTTAACAGGGGTACAGTATTGATATTATGTAGATTTTTGTTTTATGATACTAATTCACTTGTATCTGCAGGTTAAAGTTGGCTTCAAGGAAACTATGGTATGCAAGAAAGCTTTTATTGCGCTCCATGGCATAACAAAACGCCGAGTGGAGAGACTGTGCTGCTTAAGTCAAGGAGGAGTGACTTCTTCACATGATGGTCGTGGTAGACACCAAAACAATTATTCTGTTTCAGAAAAAACCAATGTCATGATAGCGAAATTCATTGAGTCGTTTCCAATAAGGGTAGCACATTATGGGCGTTGTGGTAGGAAGAAGAGATACTTCTCAAGTTTTTTATGTGTGAAAACCATATGGGAAATGTTTCTTGAACCAGAAATGTACAAATTTATAAGTCTCACAGGAACGCTAATGACCCAGGGTCGGTCAAACCAAAGGTACGATATCGTTATTTTTATGATTGTTTCAAGAACCATTACAACTATGGCTTTGGTCGTCCCCGAGTGGATGTCTGTGGTGAATGTGATAGGCTTACATGTACAATTGATGGAGAGAACAACCCTGCTACCTAGACTACAGCGCAAAATGAGTTGAAACACTATAAGCTTCTGGCACGTCAGTTCTATGATAACATGGCACGTTGTGAAAAACTTGTACAAGGAGAAGAGGTGGGGAAATCAGAAATGATCACATTACATTTCATGCAGAACGTGCCTTTTACACACATACCAGTAACTGATATGTTTTATTTGCGGCAGCCTGGGTATTTATATTTGATATTCGTAGATTTTCTGCTAACAAAGCTTTTATTTATATGTTCGATGAAGTAACCGCTAAGAAGGGTCCTAATACAGTGGATTGTCTCCTTATGGATTTCATAACTAAACGTGTGGCCTCTAGTGTGAAAACGTTGTATGCAGTTTCAAAACAAATGGTTCAAATAACTCTGAGCACTATGGGACTCAACTGCTGTGGTCATTATTCCCATAGAACTTAGAACTACTTAAACCTAACTAACCTAAGGACATCACACACATCCATGCCCGAGGCAGGATTCTAACCTGCGACCGTAGCACTCGCACGGTTCCGGACTGCGCGCCTAGAACCGCGAGACCACCGCGGCCGGCTATGCATTTTCAGATGCCTGTACAGGACAGAATAGGAATCGCACAATGGTTCAATTTTGGTACACTTTAGTTTATAGTGGTAGATTTTCCAACGTGTTCTACATGTTTCCAACCAGGGGGTACTCCTGAATTCCCTGTGATAATGACTTTATAAGTCTGGAATTACGGAAAAGGAAACAGGACACAGTGTGTACTCCCCACCAATGGTTCACAGTACTACAGAAAGCTAGGAAACGCATGCATATTGAACTATGCACAGTGGACGCATTTCTTGACTATAAGAAACATCTAGATTCATGTTTTAAGAAGTCTGCAACTGTGAAAGGAGAACAATGGGCTGTTACACGTTATGAACCATTTCAGTACACTGACCAGTCAAAATGCGTCTGTTTCACCCAGTAGCAGTGGAACGGTGAAATATGATTTTCGTCATTGCCGGCCGGTGTGGCCATGCGGTTCTAGGCGCTTCAGTCTGGAACCGCGTGACCGCTACTGCCACAGGTTCGAATCCTGCCTCGGGCATCGATGTGTGTGATGTCCTTAGGTTATTTAGGTTTAAGTAGTTCTAAGTTCTAGGGGACTGATGACCACAGATGTTAAGTCCCATAGTGCTCACAGCCATTTGATTTTCGTCATTTCCATAATGTGCCGAGAGCATACATGGACGTCATTCCACTGAAACCTGAGAAACTTGTACGCATGATTGACGTTATCCATTTGCAGTTTCGTAAGTATTTTGATAGTCTTCTAAATGCGACATTAATAAACTGACTAGTGGAGAGGACGCCAATGAATCTGGAAATGAAGTTTGGGATAGTGAGCAAGAGTGACAAATTTATGAACATATATCTCTGTCCATATAAAAAGGGTTGTTTCATAAGTAAAACATGTGGAATTAACTATCCCTTGTTACATGTGTATGACCGTGTTGAAATGAGTAAAAATAATATTTTGCTTGTAGATATGGTATTTTGTTTCGTTATGCAATATTTCAGGACAATGACTGTTGTTTAACTCAAAAAGGGGATGTGTCAGTCATTTTCTATTACCATTTTCTATTAGTTGCCTTCATCCTATGATTACAGATTGTTGGTATAACATTGCATTCTTCCTCACGAGTCTGTGGGACTAACTATAAGGCTTGGGAATAACGCTACTCAGAATTATACATTTTTTTCAATATGTCTCAGAACATCAGTTGAGTATCATATCCTCTTTTTGATCTCAACTCCTCAATTGTGTAGCATCCTGAATCTAGATTTTGTCAATGGCCCTCTGTACGGCAGCACTTGCGGGTCCTCTCGTTCTGGTTGTGTTGTCTCGTCCTCTTCACTGTGATGAGCATTGAAGGCAGCTCCTCCCACCGATGCTTAGCGATCGTCTCGTAGATCTTCAGTTCCCTTAACGAGAAGCTCTTATTGTTGATGTGCGCCTCAGGACGCAGTAAGGCTTCATAGAGAGGACATGGACGAAGTCTCTACGCTTTTGTCGTTTTGATAAAGGGTCATAATCCTCGATGTCGTAAATGACGTCGGATAAGTGTTGAAGGATACGATGTCGTCCACAGATGTAAAAAGTCCATACCAAGTCCCGTGGGCTATATTCTCTGGCCAGTGCTTTGCGCTGTGGTATTTTGGTGGGCGATGGTTCAAATCCGCGGCCGGCTATCCAGATTAAGACCAATTCATGGTTCCAGGTTCTCGATCTTTCTCCTGGGAGTCCAAGGTCTGTATGCGACACACCTGTCTTGCTTCGTCGATCCTGGTGATGAGATGTTTCATGTAGTCATGTCGTATCTGTAGTTTCTTGCCAGCGGATCAGGATGGGATATAGACGCTAATTCCAGTAATTAGGTGGCTCGTCCGACTCGAAGTCCTGGTGGTGGAAAACAAGATGGAAATTCTTTGCAGATAAGGGAACTGTGATGAAATACCTGAGATGGTTCAAAAATGGTTCAAATGGCTCTGAGAATTATGGGACAACTGCTGTGGTCATCAGTCCCCTAGAACTTAGAGGTACTTAAACCTTACTAACGTAAGGACATCACACACATCCATGCCCGAGGAAGGATTCGAAACTGCGACCGTAGCAGTCGCGCGGTTCCGGAAAGAGCGCCTTAACCGCTAGACCACCGCGCCCGGCAAATACCTGAGATGAAACACGATGTAGGATAAGACCACTGTCCAGCCCTAAGAGGCACCGACCTTGAAGGTAAGTTGTGCAATCCTGCATGTACCCTGTGCAGCTAAGTGCCACGAGAAACTAAGCCCTGTCCCGAGGGCAGAGTAACTCAGGCCCAGCATCTGAGGCATCTGTCGAAGGAGTCTCTAGCAACACCAGCGACCCTGCTCATATAGGCTCGTCTGATGCAATCACGCGCGTCTCCCCTGTCCTGTCGTCCTTCCAGAACATTCATGTCGTAGCTGGTCAATTAGCTCCAGCGTCCCTTGCCACAAAAACGCAACCTTTCCTGCTTCCCAGCGCCCCGGCTGACGTTAGGTTGCTTCCCTACATGTTCATCTTATGCAATCTTATGAATTTTTTCTCACATCCGCGACCCATTCGCGACAGTCATCCCAAATACAGTCCAGTTAAAATGGAAACAGTGTATCCATTGCCGTTTTGGCTTCGCAGTGGTGGGGCAGAAATAACGGTGTCAAGCCTATTTTCTTCCTTTGCTGTGTTGTATGCATATGTCACGATGGACAGTATTGTATCCCAGTCACTCTGTATGACATCAACATACATCGAGAACATATCAGCCAACATCTTGTCAAAGTATTCAATGAGACCATTCGTTGGTTGTTGGTAGGAAGTTATCCTATAGGTGATGTCTCGACGTGAAACCCTGACGCTAACTCGATTGGAAAACTTCTTCAGGAACATGTATAATCACGATGGATTCCTCGCGCTTCGAAATCCCTTCTTCAGTGAACCTTGCTACTTCCGAAGCTTCACTAGTCGGCACCGCCTTAGTGACAGCGCAGCAAGTGAGATAGGCCGTGCCGACTATCATCTATCAATTCCCATTTGTTAGATTCGGGAACCTCCCAAAGAGATTGGCTCCAATTCAGTGGAACAGGGCTGCTGTGTGCGGGGATTGGTACCAGACATTACGGAGGTAGCTGCGGCACCAGCCTCCATTATTGAGACTCCTTAAAGCGGTTGACACGGTGCCTAATGCGTCGGCAGAGACCTGCCCAGTGATACCTGAGTCTGATTCTGGCTGGAGTTTTCACGAATCCAATGTTACCAGACATTGGAAAGCCGTGGAAAAACTTCAGGATATTTGGCTGTAGGTGATCTGGGATGATGAGCAACCATATCCACCCCATCAGATCATAGTTCCTCTGTTTCAACGTTCCGTTTATTAACTGGAATTCTTCTTTAGTCGTTTCCTCATTCATTAAAGCTTCTTTGATTTTCAACCGTGCTAGATCCTCCCTCTGTTGAGAAGCAATGTCATTTAATGCAGCGATGACTGGCACTTTAACCATGGTGTTGTGTTCCACCACAGAATTCTCTGAAAAGCAATCAGCATCCTTGTGTTTGTGTCCATTTTTGTAAGAGTGTGACATGGTATTCCTGAAGCCTGAATGCAAATCACGCTAGCTGACTCAACTGATGCTTCAGACCAGTCAGGCTAGCTAGCATAGAGAACGGTGGTCTGTCACAGTGGTGAATGGTTTGCCGAATAAATATGGCTGGAACCTGTTGGCGGCTCAAACTACTGCAGTGCAGTCGTTGTCGATTGTAGAGTAGTTCCTCTTGGAGTTGCGTAGTATTCTCTGGAAGCACAAGCTATCATCGTCTCAGCACCTATCCCATAACCGCTAGTGCTGGTGTGAACTTCAGTCTCGACATTATTGTCATACAACAGTAGCAATAGAGATGATGATAGGGGTTCCTTAAGGACAAGGAAAGATATTTCTTACACCTTGATCCAGGAAAAATTTTACGACACTGTGCAATATTTCTTACGAGGGATATGCGTCGGTACAGAAGTTCTTTGCGAATCGTTGTTAGTACCACTACATTCAGAGAAAATTTGTCACATCACGAATATGCTGAATAGTAGGAAAACATGCACCAATTTTCTCTGGATTGGAACAGACTCCATCGGTATTCTCTAGGTTTCCTAAGGCTTTTATTTCTTGGGCGGCGAAGCGCAACTTTTCGGATTCAGGCGGAGGTTTACAGGGGGCATAGAAATTGTTCAAATGTTTTCGAAAAAGTTTTCCAGGTGCGAGTAGGACTCGCGTACTGAGGATTCAGTGCAAACTTAATTATGTATACAGACAGTTCTTCCGTTCCGGGAATTGAGGATATAGACGATTTTTACCTGTTGTAGACACTGATAATGGCAAGATGTCGGTCCTACAGATTCCAAGACTTTCGAGAATGTTTTAATTTCAAGTTTGAAGTCGGTTAACAAATGACAAAAGAAGTATTCTGAATTTTTCTGATTTATTTCCTTTGCGTGTAACGTAAAACCATTCTTCTAGCGAAATTTCATGACTGTTCAAGGGAAATTACCCTACAGGTTTTAATGAGTGAGTTTTCGAGTACCAAGATCTGTGACATACATCACTATCTTTGATTGTATTGAGTTAGGAGCTTAACATTTGTACACAACTAAACAATTATAGATCTCGGTATGTGACATAAATTTAAACTTGATACGTCCTTCCATTCGTTAGAAATGGAATCTTAACAAAAGAACGATCAGAGAGTATGATAACAATGCCCAAAATTTTTTTCGTATGATACAACTACAAATTTAAAAATTTCCCATTTTTCTTTTGGTTTTAGTATGAAATCTTTCTTCTTTCCAATTTTCATGATTCTAGGTGGACGGGAAGTACCCTATAGGTTTTGATGAGTGTGTTAGCGAATGTGAAAATATGACACATAAAAGGCCTTATCTTTTGATTGGAGTGACTTAGATGCTTCACTATTTTACATTGCCATGCGACTGTAGGCATGGATATGTGACGTATGTGATGTAAATTTCAACTTCGTGTGTGTATCCGTTCCTGAGTTAAATGATTTTGAAGTCTCCGACGAACAGACAGACAACAAAGTAACCCCTGTAAGAGATCCGTTTTTTTTTTACGACATTGTCATCCAGCTAGCAAAGGTATATCCTGCACTTAAGATGTCGAAGCAAGTTGTCCATCAGCCACTCGAATGTGGCTGGAGTCTTACGTATTCCAAACGGCCTCCGTCAGTAGGTATGTAGGCAGTATTTACCCAGTTAGCCTCGTCAGCCTTGATTTGCCAGTAGCCTGTCTCGTTATCCATGGTTAAGAAATGCTTTGCTCCTCTCAAGTAGTCCAGAACGTCGTCAAGGGACGGCTGTGATAGACATTCTTTTTCGTGATTTTGGTCTCTCGTTGGCAGTCGGCTCAGAAACGCTATGTGCCATCCTGCGTCGTCTCAAAGACCATAGGAGGGAACCAAGGACTGTCTGAAGGTTCAGTGATATCCTCCTGCAGATTCTTCTCCACTTTCTTCCACATCGGATAAGACTAGCCGAAGTTGTACCACGATCATGCCAGATTTTATTGGCAGTTCGATAGTAGCTTCCTTCCCTGTGTCGTTTATAGTGGTAGTCAAGCACAATTGTTCATCGATGGCATTAAGCTGCCCCTCCTGGACTTGCTCTGCTCTCATTAAGCACATGCCCTTATGGACAAGTTGGGTTGTTCATGATTATTGAAGTGCTGTCGTACTAAAGGGGCTAAGTAACAAATTTATAGGTTATTCGGAATAAACTTTATACATTTGAAGTGAACGTAAATACACACTGACTCCACATTAACACTTGCTCCTTAACTTCAGAAAAGGAAGTTATCACTTGGCATTATAAAAAATAACAAATAAACGCTAACTTTTCTAAATAAATTAGCACTGAAATGCTAAACCGGCTAAGTACACCAAACAAGTTGTGTGATTATTCTATCTTTAGCAATCATTTTACTGTTAAGTCCCGACACAGTTCACTGTAAAACAGCATGTTCACACCAGGTAAGTATTACATCTTATTTCTGAGCTCTCTTTTCTTTTCTGAGGACAATCCTTTTGGACCAGGGCCTCACTGAACATGATAGTTTTGAAGTCTTCACTTAGTCACCCTTTTAACAACTCTCTTATTTCCCATCCATCCATTTCACCAAATGTCTATTTTTATCTGAATTGTCTCTGGCATGGTGATTTTAATCCATGTGGCAGAACTTATATTTACCTTAATTGTATGGTATCAGATGTTTACTAGAAGGCCACAGAATAACTGCCTCTCATTTTAACAACTTTAAATGACTGTTTATTGCGAGCTGTTGCTGTGGCGTTCATTACATCATCGGAACAAAATGCTTCTCCATCCCTGCTCTTTTTTCAAAAACCGACCTCTTTACCAATTTCTCTGTTGCTTTCCTTTGCTGAATTTTCCATATGCCTTCATTACTCATTGTACCGCTAACGAAGACACTCTAGAGACAGGTTACAAAACGGCAGGAGCATAGCACGAATAAATCATAGGAGCTACCTCTCATGGCATCTATGCCCTTCATAGCACCTACATCAGCCGTCGTTGGAGGTAGCCCTTCTCGTATATAAAAGCGCTGTTCACACATCACCTAAAGGAGTGGAAAATACAATTCATCCAAAACTAGCACATATTCCCTTTAGCATGATAACCCTTCAATTAGTGACCAAAAATTCTCTCTGACCATGTTAACGATCATCGTTGGCATGTAGATTTCTTCCGTGAGCCAGAGTAGCTTCTTGTAGTCGACATGAGCTTCACATTTATGACAGGATGTACTGTATCTGAGTATGGATGACTGATTTTGGTCGTAAGTGGAGTTTGATTTGAGTGCACAGTAGCGCGGACTCTAGACGAGTGCGCCTCTAAAGGAAAGCAGTTATATGTACAGGGATGTTAAGGAAGAGGCAAAGATAATTCTGCTGGCATCATTTCATCCAACACCCCTACACGACTAACAAGGCAGTTTGTGTTGCCAGAAATGATTCCACACCATATATAACATTTAGATTGTAAGATTTATATTTTTAATTGTTTGTTTTTTCAATTAATTGCTTATTAATCACAATGTTTTCCCATAATGCATAAACTAATACAACTATATCATTTTTTGTTGTGTAATATTCTACGATAAACACTCATCAGCCGGAACATTATGACCACCTACCTAACAGCAGGTATGTTCACCTTTGCCATGGGTTGCGTCGTGGAATGGAAGCAGTGAGGCCTTGGTAATTCACTGTAGGGAGTTGGCACTACACCTGCACACACACACAAGTCACCTAATTCCCGTAAATTCTTGGGAGGAGTGCGACGAGCTCTGACGTCACGTTCAATCACATGCCAGATGTGTTCGTTCGGGTTCAGATCTAGCGAGTTGGTGGGCCAGCACATCAACTGGAACTCGCCACTGTGTTCCTCGAACCATTCCATCACATTCCTGCCCCTGTGACATGGCGCATTATCTTGCTGAAAAATGCCACTACCGTCGGAAACATGATCGTCATGAAGGGGTGTGCGTGGTCTGCAACCAGTGTATGATACTCCTTGGATGCCATGGTGCCTTGCACGAGCTCCGCTGGACCATGGATGCCCATGTGAAATTTCCCTGCAGCATAATGTAGCCGCCGCCAGCTTGTCTCTGTGCCGCAGTACAGGGGTCAAGGAGATTTTCCCCAGGAAGAAGACGGATTCACACTATCCCATCGGCATGATGGAGAAGGTTTCGGGATTCATTAGACCATGCAACACTGTCATGTGTCCGTTTCAGCCGTAGTTGCCGATGTCGTGGTGTAATATTGGCACGTTCATGGATCGTCGCCTGCGGTGGCCCATTGTTAGGAGTATTCGGTTCTCTGTGTGTTCAGACACACTTGTACTCTGCCCAGCATTAAGATCTGATGTTAGTTCCGCCACAGTTCGCCGCCTGCCCGGTTTTACCAGTCTGCCCATCCTACGACGCCCGACATCAGTATTGAGGGATGGCCGCCCAACCCCACAACGTCTGGACGTGATTTCAACTTGGTTTTGCTACGTGTTGTAGACACTCATCACATCACTCGTCGAATACTGATAAATGGTGCAGTTTCCCAAATGATAGTGCCAAGCCTCCGGGCCATCCCAACCTGCCCTCGGTTTAACTCGCAAGGTGAAGGCCTCAGAGACGCCCAACCGATTCGGTTCAGATTTGGCACGTCGCTTGAGTACAACCTAAAACGAAGGAATCTAAGATATTTTGGGTCAACACCCCCACGTTTTTGAGAAAATCACCCCTAAAGGTTACGACGAGCGATCGACTCAAAATTGGCGGGATCGATAGATAATTGCAAATAGAGCATTTTTCATTATCAGGAGAGGGGTCCGAAAACGCATACTTTTCCAGAAATCGAGGTAAGAAACTTTTACAACTGCCGCTTCTGTAACCACATGGTTAACGCCTGTCGGCGACAGCGCCGATGGCGCAGCGGCCAAGGTAACTGGCTGGGAATCGGAAAACCCGGGTTTGAATCCTGAAGAAACTTAGCGAATGTTATTGTTTTCGTTTGCATTTTTCCATATTTCAATTGATAGGGATAGGAGGGGTTAATAAGGTAAGTAAATCAATAAAGGATGATAATAATAAGGGAGGCAAACTAATTTCCCAAACGCCGTTACTCAAGTATCACACTTTTAAGCCTTGTCGAATGAAAACAACTCCGAGTAAAAGTGCTGCGACTTCCTCACGAGGCATCACAGATAGCCAACCGTGCGACGCTTGTTTACAGCGAAGCACGGGATAGAATACACGCGCGGAGAGTTATATTGTCCCGGTTACCTCTTCGTCATATCATAGAGAAGAAAGAGTATCTGTCGAAAGATTGCCTTCATTAGATGCCCTTGGTCCCGTGAGTATATTTGTTTGGAATGTTTATATGTCAAGTACCATCCACCTAGTTGTTCGAAGAAATGTGAGGACACGTAACAGTGACTGGAAGAGCCACTGTAAAGTGACCTGGAGTAACGTTTTAGTTGTTTACTATCCCAAGAGGTTTGAGAAATTTATTTGCCCACCTTATTATTATCAGTCCTTGTTGATTTAATTACCTTATTAACCGTCCTATTACTATCAATTGAGAAATGGAAAAATACAAACCAAAAGAATAACATCCACTACGTTTCTTACAGATTCGCAGCCAGTTACCTTGGCCGTTGCGCTATCGGTGCTGTCGGCGAAAAGCGTTGTTCATGTGGGTACAGAAGCAGCAGTTGTAAAAGTTTCTTACCTCGATTTCTGGAAAAGTATGAATTTTCGGACCCCCATACCTGATGATGAAAAATGCTCTATTTACAGTTATCTATCGAACCCTCCAATTTTGAGTCGATCGCTCGTCATAACCTTTAGGGGTGATTTTCTCAAACACGCGGGAGTGTTGACCCAAAAATCTTAGATTCCTTCGTTTTAGGTTGTACACAAGCGCCCTGCCAAATCTGAACCGAATCGGTTGGCCGTGTCTGAGGCCTTCCCCTTTCTACACATGGACAGCACTCTAACTGATACTACGTGACCCACATGTGTGTGTCTGACTAGCAGTCACTCCTCGACAGGTGATGCTGGTATCGCCTGGACGGGTTTATATCGATAGTAGGTCGTCGGTCAAAATGTTCTGGCTGATTACTGTATATTGTAAAATATTACACCGATGTTGTGTGTATTTTCATTTGTAATGGTGTCATATTTATTTGCACTGTAATAATTGACGGTAGAGAATCATGAATTTGCAGTTTATAATGTTAATATGACGTAATATAAAATATAATACAATTTTATTTAGATTTTTGGCACGAATCTGATGGTCCCTTCAGATTTTTTACAAAATTGATATGGAAAAAATTGTAGAGAAAGCTGGTAATTGCAAGTGTCATAGATGCATGGGTTTTCCGTGGAATGGAGAGCAGAGGCCGTAAAAGTGCGGCGATCATCTTGCTCTGTGATCCAGCCGCATGTTTTTCAGTGATAGAAATTTTTCGTGTCGTTAGTCGTGACACTTCGAAACATTTCATCACCGCAGTGGGGGCTTCAGGTTTTTCTGGTTTATGTTTTATTTCTGCTGGTTACTCAGCAGAACTTATATTCATGTGAAGTTGATTCGGACTCTAAATTATTTGAATTTAGTCTGAATTTAAATCATTTCACCGAGTGACATTATTTTTCTTCGCTAATCACCACTTTGGTGATTAGATTTCTGTCTGAGTTAGTGTGGCGTTTAGCTTTGACATTTAGCTGTGAACACTACCTGTGTTTTTCAGCCATCTTATTTATTTTATTTTTATATACTGTGTTTGATAACCACTGTATTGGAAGCTCGAGTTAATTTTGGTGCACTTAATTATTATGTAGCACCTTATCACCAGCCTATGAAATAATTGTAAGATTTTTGAAAATGAACTTTATTTTTTAAATTTAACCAATTGCAGTTGGGATTGGGTGTTACTACGAACGCCTAACATTAATTTACTTACCTGATTAATATATCAGAGGCAAGATGATTATTTTATTTTTGTTTAAAAAGCGACCAGTACTTAGGGAATCAATCACACCCATAGGAGGCAATGAGAAGTCGTTCCCAGTCCAGTACTTTGTCACAAGACTGAAGAGTGGGGCTCGTCTCCTTGATGACGGCAAGATAACAATGTCTTCAACAGTAAACAGTGACTCAGAGCAATATTTGTTATGAAGCCTTGATGAAACTGCTTCGTCAATCTGGAACTCTGGTGCTTCACATTCTAAGTCGGCTTGTGATTCTTGCAAGAAGTCCCACCTGAGAATAAAACCACGAGTACATTATGTTAAAACTGTTATGCAATAATTTTTTCTGAAAACAGTCATGTAACCATGTACATTCATAATGAAACACCCATTTGATAGGAACATTTAATCGACATCAAAGAATATGATAAGCCACAGTATTAGTGATTGTTGGCAACTGTTTAACATAACCTAACTCTTCAATTACTCTTAATTCAGATTTGCTTATGGGACGATATTGAGAGCATTCTAGCGGTGTAGGAGAACACGGGCTTCCAGGGGAATACAAGCAGGTCATCTCATTCCAAGCCATTTTGTGGAAGGACACAGAAGTAGCTCACGGGCCAGACAGGTCTTTGTATTTGCTGCAGTGCAGTTTTTCCGTAAAGCGCCAGATGCCACAGACAGCCATCTCGAAAATGGAATGGGGGCCTGCAGTTCTGGGCCTTTGAAATTGAGATGCCAGTGGGCATATTGACTTAACAAAAACTAAAGGTTTACTCCATTTGAGAATCACAGAGATTGGCTCACGTAAGTAAACAAGAGTTTAGATAGAAAAGTTGGACTGTGCCGACTGGGCCTCATTGGTCAGTGGTTAACTGAAGACAGGACAGTCCAGGGTAGGGGACTAGCATGTTCTAAGGTACAATTTGACCGGTCGGCAGCTGGGAGGTCTGAAGCCCAGCCAATCTGAATACAGTAAGAGATGCGAAACTCTATACTGCTAGGTTTCCTGGTAGAAAACATTCGATCAAAAATGACTTCATTTTCTTCTTCAGACATTCATTAGACAATTTTACGTTGAAACTATGAACCATACTTATGATATTTTGTTTCTTTTTGCAATTTAGTAGTTAGTTTTTCCTTTCAGGCGTAATGTTCGAGATGTATGCAGAAATTATGTATTTGTTTTTCAATGTAGAGATAAGTTTTCTTTCCAGAATGCAGAGAATTTAGCTATAGTATGACTGATTTCTTTTAATTTTTAATTAATTAATTAATAATAATTTCAATGAGGTCTCACAATGACCATGGGTCAATGATTCAGATAAATCTGGTCTATGGCAAGATATTTTTTGCTTATGTCAAATTTGACAATGTAAATGTATGTATGTATGCTGAAGTCATGCTGTTCGTAAGGGCTAACCCGTTCTCAGCTAAAAATCCGCTTATACTTTGTTTGAATCTTTTGTAATGAACATTTTCTTTGTAATTGTATTACTGTTGTAACATATCTCTGTATGTAAATTTTGTCATGCCAATTTTTATTCGTGAAGTTACCAACTAAGCGAATGCTGAGCAGTTACATCAACAAGTGTTTAAGGTGCATCTGAAAGATGACGAGCATACGTTGAGACGGCATCACCAGTAGGTTTAGTGTATAGCGCATCAATGGTTATTGATAAGAATGAAGAACATCTTACAATTTCCGAATATTTAGAATTCAGGACAGAGAATTAGGAAGGACTTTAGATTGGAGCCGGCCGGGGTGACCGAGCGGTTCTAGGCGCTACAGTCTGGAACCGCGCGAACGCTACGGTCGCAGGTTCGAATCCTGCCTCGGGCATGGATATGTGTGATGTCCTTGGGTTAGTAGGTTCAAGTAGCTCTAAGTTCTAGGGGACTGATGACCTTAGAAGTTAAGTCCCATAGTGCTCAGAGCCATATGAACCATTTTTTAGATAAGATTTTACTTCAGCTCAGCACAGATCAAATACCTTTTTCATGGAACTTACACTGACTTATTTTCGTGTAAACTCTATGCCGAAAAAATAATACCCACTAGGATACGATGAAATGGGAACAGAATTCAGATCAGTTGCCCAGAGATGACAAATAGAAGAGAATACTGGATGTTAGTAACCCAACGCTTCGACTGTGCGCCTCAAGACACAGAAGATTGTTTTGTTTCTTTTGTGAAAAGTGTTTAAATTCATTAAAAAAAATTCATATTGTAAATACTCTATTATCCATTGTTATTCAATTCAATTTTTTGCAAATGAGAAATACGAGGATGGTCAATCCACCCCGAAGTTTTCCTTGGTTTCCCTTTGTGGGGTGTGACCGAATGGCTAGATTGCAAGTTTGATACATCCCAAGGTGAGTGGCAGAATCTTTGAGTGATGACAAACGACAAACGAATGAGCTAAATGAGCTGTGCATATAAGCTGCATTTCAATAATTTTCAAGCAGCACAGATTTGTTAGCATGGTATTATACATCATTATAGTATATGTGTCCCAATGTGTAATTTAGGTTCAATTTCCAATTGATACTATATGGACTAATAAGAAAATGTTAATACAGATATTTCTATATAGTGGACATTAATAGTATACAGCGTCATGAACAATCATCGACATAGTGTTATGTGAACGCTCGTGTTTGTTTTTGCTCAAAAACGTTCGTCCACAAGAGGGGCATATATGATGATGTATCATGCAATACGAGAAAAAGCAGCGTGACGGTGCTAGAGAGAGAGAGAGAGAGAGAGAGAGAGAGAGAGAGAGAGAGAGAGAGAGAGAGAGAGAAGATATTCTTTATTACTCTGTGGCGGTTAGCGCTCAGATGATAATTCTTAGTGTAAGAAGTCTTTGTTCCTCTTAAGGAGTAATTCATTAGCATTTTTCATTCTTGTGAAGTAGAAATCGAAGCCATTGCGAAAGTTTGAAGGAAATTGTATTATATATTTGCATATAAGTCAGTGAACAGATAATTCATGTTACGAGAAGAATTTCATTGACACAAAAGTTAATAAAAGATTGTTCATTTCAAGAAGGTACGTGTTTATTCCACAACTGACGTATACTTCAGTTATGATCTATTAATGAACACCAGCTCGAGAACTTTCCGACGGGAGCGTTCAGTTCTAATTAAATAATTTAATGCTTTCTTCAGAAAAGGAGTAATTTCACGGATCATTTAAATCCACCAACGTTGGACATTTCTAAGAACTGAAAAGCAAATCTGATTGCTATGCAACAGAGCCCAGACGAATATTTCTCCGTAGCCTTGATTAACACTTTCAGCTTCAATGCAGCGTCTGCAGCAGCTGGAGCAGATCGCTACAACGGAAGCGTGTATTGTGAAAGCAGTTTCACACATCGACCTGTATCAAACCAACGGTGTAGGTATTCCACGCAACAGAGCACACACAGTCACTCATACAAATAAAGGCAATCACAAGGTGGTGTGGGAAACATATAATAGAGAGAGACACTCACTCAATATAAGTGCTCATCAGAGAGATTTTGTAAGGACAAATACCAACTTGCACAAATTAAAAGTTTTGTTCTCAAGTGGAGCAATCAATACATTATATTCCAGTGTCAGCTGCAGGAATGTAACGGAAGTAAATCACAACTGGAATTATATCCACACTTATCTCTTTTGAGCCATGACAGTAGTTGCCTTTACAAAATTAATTAATCTCTTATGAAGAATTTTCAATCAAAACAAATAACAATTTTGTCAATTCCAAGCTGAGATCTAAGATGTTATCTTAGAGGCAGATGAGATATTGGCAGACGTACGTATATGGGGGTGCTTTAATGTATATTTACTGCGAAAGCAAAAAACGTATGCATAGCAACTGTGACACCTAAAATATTTGGGATCACACTCGGCAATATAATGTCAGAATAGGTTAAATCTACAGTTTTGTAGAATGACACAGACAATCATTTCTACTAACATGAGAATTATAACGCGGAGGATGTCATCTGTTGCTCTCTCTCCCTCCAATCCACGCCTCCACTTTCGACATCATAGTCGCATTTGTTTGTACGTTTAATAACTTCATTAATGCAGTCACATAAAAGTTTTTCATTATTACCTGGTTCAATATTTTCGCTGGGGCGAATCCTGATGCTGCTTCAATGGTTCTGACGATGGTCAGTGGGGGACAACACCAGCTAACAGTGTAAAACTTTTATGTAATTGCATCAATGAAAATACTAAATGTACCAACAGGTGAGTCAGTCGCTTTCTCTGGACACATTGCTATATTTTGCAAATAGTAGTGTTTGTTTTTTGTTCGTCCGAAGTGCATGTACAGTGAGTATTAAGAAATACGAAGCCATAAGGACCTATTGTTTAGAGAAATTTTACTTGGCCATGTATCTAAATACGTTGCTTCTGTTAATCTTCACTTAACCTGGAAAGCAACAGTCAGGTCGACTTCACGCAGCCACATTCACGTCGGCAGGTCGTAGCTTAAGGTGTCATTTCTAGCAGTTGTCTGGTAGAGCAAGATATATTGTGTGGCTACATCGAAGTTAGTATTATACACAGATTGATTTTTTTCCCTGGAGATTTCTGTGACAGGCCAGGAGAAGCTACTGCTGCAGGCCATCTACACTCCTGGAAATAGAAAAAAGAACACATTGACACCGGTGTGTCAGACCCACCATACTTGCTCCGGACACTGCGAGAGGGCTGTACAAGCAATGATCACACGCACGGCACAGCGGACACACCAGGAACCGCGGTGTTGGCCGTCGAATGGCGCTAGCTGCGCAGCATTTGTGCACCGCCGCCGTCAGTGTCAGCCAGTTTGCCGTGGCATACGGAGCTCCATCGCAGTCTTTAACACTGGTAGCATGCCGCGACAGCGTGGACGTGAACCGTATGTGCAGTTGACGGACTTTGAGCGAGGGCGTATAGTGGGCATGCGGGAGGCCTGGTGGACGTACCGCCGATTTGCTCAACAGTTGGGGCGTGAGGTCTCGACAGTACATCGATGTTGTCGCCAGTGGTTGGCGGAAGGTGCACGTGCCCGTCGACCTGGGACCGGACCGCAGCGACACACGGATGCACGTCAAGACCGTAGGATCCTACGCAGTGCCGTAGGGGACCGCACCGCCACTTCCCAGCAAATTAGGGACACTGTTGCTCCTGGGGTATCGGCGAGGACCATTCGCAACCGTCTCCATGAAGCTGGGCTACGGTCCCGCACACCGTTAGGCCGTCTTCCGCTCACGCCCCAACATCGTGCAGCCCGCCTCCAGTGGTGTCGCGACAGGCGTGAATGGAGGGACGAATGGAGACGTGTCGTCTTCAGCGATGAGAGTCGCTTCTGCCTTGGTGCCAATGATGGTCGTATACGTGTTTGGCGCCGTGCAGGTGAGCGCCACAATCAGGACTGCATACGACCGAGGCACACAGGGCCAACACCCGGCACCATGGTGTGGGGAGCGATCTCCTACACTGGCCGTACACCTCTGGTGATCGTCGAGGGGACACTGAATAGTGCACGGTACATCCAAACCGTCATCGAACCCATCGTTCTACCATTCCTAGACCGGCAAGGGAACTTGCTGTTCCAACAGGACAATGCACATCCGCATGTATCCTGTGCCACCCATCGTGCTCTAGAAGGTGTAAGTCAACTACCCTGGCCAGCAAGATCTCCGGATCTGTCCCCCATTGAGCATGTTTGGGACTGGATGAAGCGTCGTCTCACGCGGTCTGCACGTCCAGCACGAAAGCTGGTCCAACTGAGGCGCCAGGTGGAAATAGCATGGCAAGCCATTCCACAGGACTACATCCAGCATCTCTACGATCGTCTCCATGGGAGAATAGCAGCCTGCATTGCTGCGAAAGGTGGATATACACTGTACTAGTGCCGACATTGTGCATGCACTGTTGCCTGTGTCTATGTGCCTGTGGTTCTGTCAGTGTGATCATGTGATGTATCTGACCCCAGGAATGTGTCAATAAAGTTTCCCCTTCCTGGGACAATGAATTCACGGTGTTCTTATTTCAATTTCCAGGAGTGTACCTCAATGCAAGCATGATATCGGCAAACTAGACTCCGACGCACCCTGACAAACTTGTACGCGAGTTAGTTGTAAATAAGTTGGAAAACATTAATGCTAGGCAAATCAGTAGACAACATTACTTCCATATCTCCTTAAACTAGCTTCTCCAACGCCAGGTTCCCTAACTCAATTTGTTACATTTTTTGCTCGCTGTTACGGAAATACCCTGCATGTGCAAACAAAAAATGTCGTGTAATTTTTCAGGACACCCACTGAAGATACCTCGTAACTAAGGCGAAACGCGTCTGGACGCACAAGACAAACAAAAAATTTAATGTGCAGCACGCAAAAGGCATTTTTCTTTTGAACAATTACAGTTTATATCCAGCTGCTGTGAAAATGGTTAACACGAGAAACTGGTTAAATCTTTATTCGATAACAACAAATTTGTCTTCTTCAGTTTTCTTGCAACTGCCAGTCTACATTTTATGTCCTCTCTACTTCGGCATTCATCAGTTACTTTGCTGCTCAAATAACAAAACCCATCCACTACTTTAAGAGTTTCAGCGAATTTAATTCGATTACATTCCATTACTGTTGTTTTGCTTTTGTTTATATTCATCTTATCTCCTCCTTTTAAGGCACTGTCCCTTCCGTTCAACTGCTCTTCCAAGTCCTTTGCTGTCAACGTCATCAGCAAACCTCAAAGTTTTTATTTCTTCTCCCTGAACTTTAATTCTTACTCCAAATATTTCTTTTCTTTCCTTTACCACATGCTCAGTATACAGACTGAACAACGTAGAGGACAGGATACAACCCTGGTTGTAAATAGTCTTTCGCTGCTTGTACTTTGCCGCTGCTACCTTCAGAATTTAAAGGAGAGTATTCCAGCCAACATTCTCAAAAGCTTTCTCTAAGACTAAAAATTCAGTAAAAGTAGGTTTTGCTTTTCAAATGGTTCAAATGGCTCTGAGCACTATGGGACTTAACAGCTGAGGTAGATTTGCCTTTCCTTAATGTATCTCCTAAGGATAGTCGTAGGGTCAGTATTGCCTCGCGTTGTTCCTACGTTTCTCTAAATCCAAATTGATCGTCCCAGAGATCAGCTTTTACTAGTTTTTGCATTCTTCTGTAAGGAATTCGTGTTAGTATTTTGTAACCATGACTTATTAAACTGATAGTCCGGTAATACTCACACCTGTCAGCACATGCTTCTTTGGAAGTGGAAGCATTACAGTCTTCTTGAAGTCCGAGGGTATTTCGCCTGTCCTACACATCTTAAGCTATCTCACACATCTTAAGCAGGAATGCTTAGAGGACAAAGGCAAGAATTTAGAAGCATGTATCACTAGGAGAAAGATAGATAATGCCTACAGGAAAATTAAATAGGCCTTCGGGGAAAAGAGAAGCTGTGTGAATATGAAGAGCTAAGATGGAAAACCAGTCCTAAGCAAAGGAAAAGCTGAATGGAGGAAGGAGTATATAGAGGGTCTATACAACGGAGGAAGTACTTGAGGGCAATAATAAAGAAATGGGAGAGGAAGTAGGTGAAGATGAGATGGGAGATATAATATTGCGTAAAGAATTTGACAGAGCACTGTAAGACGTTAAGGCCAGTGGACTGAACGACATTGTCAGATATACAGACAGCCTCGGGAAAGCCAGCCTAGACAAAACTTTTTCATTTGGTGAGCAAGATGTATGAGACAGGCTAAACACTCTAAAACTTCAAGAAGAATGTAATAACTCCAGTTCCAAGGAAAGCAGGTGCTGACGGGTGTAAATATTACCGAACTATAAGTTTAATAAGTCATGGGTGCAAAATAGTAATACAAAATTCCTTACAAAAGAATGAAAAACTGGTAGAAGCCGACCTCGGAAAATATCAGTTTGGATTCCGTAGAAATGTGGGAAGACATGAGGCAACACTGACCCTATGGCTTGACTTAGAAGATAGGTTAAGGAAAGGCAAACCCTCGCTTCTAGCATTTGAAGCCTTAGAGAAAGCTTTTGACAATGCTGACTGGAGTACTCTCTTTCAGATTCTGAATGTGGCAGGGTAAACTACAGGGGGCGAAAGCCTATTTACAATTTGTACAGAAACGAGATGGCTGTTATAAGACTTGAGGGGTATGAAAAGGAAGCAGTGGTTGAGAAGGGAGTGAGACAAGGCTGCAGCCTATCCCTGATGTTATTGAATCTGTGATTTTGAGCAAGCAGTAAAGGAAACCAAAGAAATATTTGGGGGTAGGAATTAAAGTCCAGGGAGAAGACATAAAAACTTTGAGGTTTGCTGGGGACATTGTAATTCTGTCAGAGACAGAGCAGTTTAACGGAATGGACAGTGTCTTGAAAGGGAGATACAAGATGAACATCAATGGAAGCAAAACAAAAATAACGGAATGTCACCGAATTAAAACAGGTCATGCTGAGGGAATTAGATTAGGAAACGAGACACATAAAATAGGTGCTTTGTGATATGTGGGCCGTAAATAACTGATGAGGTTGAAATAGAGATGATGCCTCTTGTGCAGAAGACAAATTTGTTAAAATCGAATACAGATTTAAGTGTATGTAAATCTTTTTCTGATAGTATTAGTATGGAGTATAGCTATGTATGGAAGTGAACCATAGACGACAAACTGTTTAGACAAGAAGAGAATAGAAGCTTTTGAAATGGAGTGCTACAGAAAAACGCTGAAGGCTAGGTCACATAATTAATGAGGATGTAGTGAATGGAATTGGGGAGAAAAGAAATTTGTGGCACAGCTTGACTAGCAGAAGGTATCGATTGGTCTTGCACATTCTGAGAGATCAGGGGATCACCAATTGGATACTGGAGGGAAATGTGTGTGTGTCGGGAAAAATCGTCGAGGGAGACCGAGAGATGAATACAGTAAAGCAAATTCGGAAGGGTGTAGGTTGTAGTAGTTATTCGGAGATGATGAGGCTTGCACACGATAGAACAGCATGGAGAACTGCATCAGTCCAGTCTTTGGACTGAAGATCACAACAACATCTTACTTCTTACACACCAGATGTAAGAATTTGATGATGGCTGGCTCTCCCAAAGCTATTAGTAGTTGTGATGGAATGTCGTATACTCGAGGGCCTTGTTTAAACTTGGTTCTTTCAGAGCTCTGTCAAATTCTTGTAGTTCTGATGGAATCTCGTCTACTCGCGGGGCCTTCTTTCGACTTAGGTCTTTCAGAGCTCTGTCATCTTCCATATTATCCTCAGTACGTCCACTTCCATTTGTACAACAGCGCCTTCAGGTTCATCTCTTTCGACCTTTCAGTATTCCCTTCTGTGCTTAGGACTGGTTTTCCAGCTGAGCGCTTGATATTCATACATCTGCTTCTCGTTTCTCCAAAACTCTGCTCAGTTTTCCTGTAGGCAGTGTCGATCTTTCTCCTAGTGAAATTTGCTTCTAAATCCTTACGTTCTGCGTCAAGCCATTCCTGCTTAGCCATTTTGTACTTCCTGTCAATATCGTGTTTTAGACGTTTGTTTTCCCTTTCGTCTGCTTCATTTGCTGCATTTTTATGTTTTGTCCTTTCATGACTTAAATTCAGTGTACCCTCTGATACCCAAGAATTTTTTTGTACTAGCCCTTGTCTTTTTACCTATCTGATCCTCTGCTGCCTTCATTACGTCATCTCAGCGAGCTACCCATTCGTCTTCTACTGTATTCCTTTAGCCTGTTCTAGTCTCTCTAGCTCCCTTTGAATCTCTCAATATCCTCTGGTTCTTTCAACTCATCCAGACTCCATCTTCTTAATTTCCTACCTTATCTGCAATTTCTTCAGTTTTAATCTACAGTCCATAAACAATTGGTTGTGGTCTGAGTCCACATCTTCCCCTGAAAATGTCTTAAAAGTTAAAATCTGGTTCCTAAATCTCTGTACAACAATTATATAATCAATCTGAAACCTTCCGATGTCTCCATGTATTTTCCAAGTATGCAGCCTTCTCTTATGATTTTTAAACCATGTGTTAGCGACGATTAAATAGTGCTCCGTGCAAAATTCCTCTTTCATTCCTTTTCCCCATTTCATAATTACCTACAATTTTTCCTTTCCTTCTTTTCCCTATTAAAGAATTCCAGTCCTTAATCACAATTAAGTCTTCACCGTCTTTAACTATCTGAATAATTTCTTTTATCTCATCATACATTTCTTCAATATCTTCATCTGCAGAGCTAGTTGGCATATAAACTTACGCTACTGTGGTGGGCGTTGGCTTTGTGTCTGTTTTGGCTGCGATAATGAGTTCACTATGCTGCTCACTGTGGCTTACCCGCATTCCTATTTTCTTACTCAGTGTTAAACCTACTCCTACATTATTGATTTTGCATTTACAACCCTGTAGTCACCTGAGATTGTGATGTACATCAACCAATGCGGTTTGATCAAAAGATTACGAAACGCAAACTGGATTTTTTATAGGCAAAATATTCCCAGCGTTATCGATGTAAGTTTATTGATGTTTTAATTAATCAATATTAATCAAAACTTCGTCATTTCAGTCAAACTAGTTACCAGAATCGTGATATTTTGACTTCCTGCTTCGACTAAAATATCTCACTTGCTTCAAACAGCTTTTTTAAAAAATATCAAAATTGAGATAAAGCTTGGTTAATCAGTTCATGGAAGCCGGC
This sequence comes from Schistocerca gregaria, assembly GCF_023897955.1. NCBI lineage: Eukaryota > Metazoa > Arthropoda > Insecta > Orthoptera > Acrididae > Schistocerca > Schistocerca gregaria. The sequence continues at coordinate 663,599,887 of NC_064922.1, forward strand.
TACAAAAAAAATTATGTCACTGCGCATAAGACGTTCATCTGACTTACAAAACATGTTAGCAGCAGTGGGTATAGTTTATCAAAACCAGAAACCAAACACGAAACACTGAACCACATTAAGAAAAGTAAGTAAAATTAATGTTAAAGTAAATACTGTGTGGTCATAAAGTCTATCTGCATTTATAACCAATAATAGATTTATTTACATAATACGCATGTGTGTTTTTCGGAAGTCTATGTATACATTTTCAACGCACTTTAACATAGCCACCGCCCATTTCGAAGTATTGTTTCCGCCGTTGAAGAGCAGATCTGGATAACCTTCAGAAGCATATCTTGTGAAACAGCCGACTCTGCATCTCAGATTCGATCTCATAGATCACGGAGATCCATTACCTTTATTTTTTACGCCCTTGGCTTTATGTACTCCAAAAATGTTCAAATGTGTGTGAATTTCTAAGGGTCCAAACTGATGAGGTCATCGGCCTCTAGACTTACACACTACCTAAACTTACTTTTGCTAAGAACATCACACAGGGAGGGAGGACTCGAACCTCCGACGGAAGTGGCCGCGCAGTCAGTGACATGGCGCCTCTAACCGCTCGGCCACTCCGCGCGGCCAAGTGAAGAAATCCAAGAGCACTTGGAATCAGAAGAACGAGGCGGCCACAGTCTTGCTGAAACTGTACCAATGTATCTGTTGTCAAATATTCGATTTAGGTGCCAGTATTCCATATCTATGAGAGCAAAATAGGAAGGTGCTCCGCCCTTGTAGGAAAACAACAGTGACAGCAGTGGCTTCTTCCTGTAGAGTGATCCCTGGAATTGCTACGGTGTACCAAGGTAAATGTTCAGTGTAATTGTCTGTTCCGCAAAAATGAAGGGCACATAAACTATAATCTTTGTACACCTAAGGCAAACAGTAACTTTTGGCGTGTCTCTTTGGCAATCAGTGGTAGCTTTAGGTCTCTCGCTACCTCGTAAACGACTGTTCCGTTTGTTAACTTTTCCACAGATATGTGTGTGCGTATGTGTGGCGTGCGCTTGTGTGCACTGCTACGATAAACTATTGGCCAAGAAGCAGTAGGAAGCGCAGTCTTTGTTCACACAACGAACACTGCCAAGTGAAAGTGACACGCCCTTAGCTGTAACTAAATAGAGGGACCCTCTCGGAAAAGTGTGCAAGACAAAAAAATAATACTGCTCGAGGGTATAACACTTCGCTTAAGCTCAGAGCACGCAATAGAGAAATTATATGCGATTGAATATGGTGGCTGGAGAAAGTAGATCATGGTTATTAGGGTTTTGTTGCGGCCAGTCGCTCAGTGTACCCGCGGCGGCTGTAAAGAAATCAGGTCCAGGCATCAGTTCCATAACGTGCTAGAGAACTCACTTCCAACGATCAATTATTGTTTGTCCCTTGAACGCCGGTTTAAATGCTTGATTTAGTTGAGACCAGTCGATTTTAGTTTAAAAGGCTGCCTACAATGAAAAGTTCACTATCGTGGTCCACTATGCAGATAAATGAACTTTGAATCGGTTTTTGAGAGTACAGTCTCGTGAGTAACGCTGAACAATGTACATCAAAACGAAAAAATGTGTATTATTATGAGCGAATAGATAGTAAAAACCTGAATCATAACTCAGCTTAAAACTGCAATCAAGAGCCGGCCTCTGTGACCGAGCGGTTCTAGGTGCTTCAGTCCGGAACCTCGCTGCTGCTAACGGTCGCAGGTTCGAATCCCGCCTCGGGTGTGGATGTGTGTGATGTCCTTAGGTTAGTTAGGTTTAAGTAGTTCTAAGTCTAGGGGACTTATGACCTCAGATGTTAAGTCCCATAGCGCTTAGAGCCATTTGAACCATTTTGCAATCAAGAAATGACACGTTTCATCATACTAAATGTTATTATGGGAGCAGTATAAGATTTAACTACAAAAGGACTACAATGCCTCACTAAGAAATTGAAGCACTCAGAAGTGAAGGAGAAAACGAAGTGAAACTTCACTGGTTGAGAGGGTATACGGTGTTCTTTCATTGATTAAAAAATCGAATCAAATTTACAAAGAACTTAACTTGGCAGTATGAGCCAAATTATCAGAATGACGTTACACCCCATTTGGCCTAGATGGGTGCACTGATTCATTTTGGAAGGGTGTCATAGTACGTTGTATCTTATCATGAGGCATGCTGGTCCACAACTGCCGAAACTCGTCTTTGACGTCCCTGATACTCCAACAAAATGATGAAAGGAAAAATGTTTATCGCTTAGTACTTTCCCGCTGTTCATGCAGTAAAAGTGCCTCATGAGGAATGTCGTTATAATATATTATTTCCTTATTACTAACTGAATTCGCGACACATTTTACAGGTAGTCTAAATTTATTATCTCTTTGCTACTACCTCTATTCGCTGTAACTTTCGCAGTTAGTATCCATATACATTCATCAGTCAGAATATTATGACCACCTACCAAGTAGCCGATCCGTCCACCTTTGGTACGGATAACAGCGGCGACGCGTCGCGGCATGGAAGTTGGCAGCACATGTGCACACACAAGTCACCTAATTCCCATAAATTCCGAGGAGAGAGGCAATGAGCCCTGACGCCACATTTATCTTAGCTGTATTAGATCAGGTTCAGATGCGGCGAATTGGGGGGGGGGGGGGGGGGGGGGCAAGCACGTCAGTTGGACCTTGCCACTGTGTTCCTCGAACCACTCCATCACACTCATGGCTTTGTGACATGACGCATTATCTTGCTGAAAAATGCCACTGTCGCCGGAAACATGATCGTCATGAATGGGTGTACGTGGTCTGCAACCTGTATACGATACTCCTTGGCCGTCACGGTGTCTTGAACGAGCTTCACTGGACCCGTGGATGCCCATGTGAATATCTCCCAGAACATTATGGAGTCGCGCCAGTTTGTCTCCGTCACGCAGTACAGGTGTCAAGGAGCTGTTCTCCTGGAATACGACGGGATCGCGCCCTCTTATCGGCATGATGGGAAGTTATTGGGACTCATCAGACCACGCAACGCTCTGCCACTGCTCCAACGTCCAGTGTCGATGGACGCGCGCCCATTGCAGTCGTAGTTGCCGATGTCGTGGTGTTAAGATTGGCACATGCATGGGTCGTCTGTTGCGGATGCCCTTCGTTAGGTGTGTCCGTTGCACTGTGTTTTCGGCCGCACTTGTAATCTGCCCACCATTAAAGTCTGATGTTAGTTCCGCCACAGTTCGTCGCCTGTCCTAGTTTACTAGTCTGCCCAGCCTACAACATCCGACATCTGTAATGAGGGGTGGCCGATCAACTGCACGATGTCTGGACGTGGTTACACCTTGATTTCGCCACGAGCTGAAGACAGTCACCACAGCAATCCTCGGAACACCTGACAAATCGTGCACTTTCCGAAATGATCGTGACCAGCCTCCAGGCCATCATAATCTGTCAGATTTTACACATCTACGTCTATATGGATACTCTGCAAACCACTTTTGTGTGGCAGAGGGTTCATCGAACCTCCTTCATAATTCTCTATTATTCCAATCTCGCATTGCCCGAGGAAAGAGCGAACACTTATATCTTTTCGTACGAGCTCTGATTTCCCTTATTTTATCGTGGTGATCGTTTCTCCCTGTGTAGGTCGGTGCCAACAAAATATTTTCACATTCGGAAGAGAAAGTTGGTGATTAGAATTTCGTGAGAAGATTCCGACGCAACGAAAAATTCCTTTGTTTTAATTATGTCCAGCCCGAATCCTATATCATTTCAGTGACACACTCTCCCATATTTCGCGATAATACAAAACGTGCTGCCCTTCTTAGAACTTTTTCGATGTACTCCGTCAGTTCTATCTGGTAAGGATCCTACATCACGCAGCAGTATTCTAAAAGAGGACGGACAAGCATAGTGTAGGCAGTTTCCTTAGTAGATCTATTACATTTTTTAAGTGTTCTGCCAATAAAACGCAGTCTTTGGTTAGCCTTCCCCACGACATTTTCTGTGTGTACCTTCCAATTTAAGTTATCCGCAATTGTACTTCCTGACGGATTTCCTTTTAGCACTCATATGGATGACCTCACACTTTTCCTTATTTAAGGCCAATTGCCAATTTACCCACTACTCAGATATCTTTTCCAAATAATTTTGCAATTTGTTTCGGTGTTCCGATGAGTTTACTAGACAAAAACGACAGTTTTGTCTCCTAAATCGTTTATATAGATAAGGAACAGCAAAGGGCCTACAACATTACCCTGGGGAACGCCAGAAATTACTTCAGTTTTACTCGATGGCTTTCCATCATTTACTACGAACTGTGACCTCTCTGTCAGGAAATCACAAATTCAGTCACACAATTGAGACGATATTCCATAAGCACGCTAATTCACTATAAGCCGCTTGCGTGGTACAGTGTCAAAAGCTTTCTGGAAATCCAGAAATACGGAATCGATCTGAAATTCCTTGCTCTAGACACTTCTACAATATGACCAAACTTTGTTGTCGAAGCACGTATTGCATGAATACACACTTTACGAGATATTCTGCTTTAGTGAGTTGATACCATATAGTATTACCTTATTTAGCAGTATTCTTAGACAGGCAAACACATCAAAAGTCGTGAATCTAAGAGTAAACGTTTTGCGTAATACTGCTTGTTTTCGTTTTTCGTTTGAACATTATAAGGTAGAGTGCAGCGACCTCGCAGCGGTGTGACCTTTGGGAAGCTCCAGGCAGAAATTACGCTACCATTAAGTAATTCCGCCCAGCCTTACGTAAGGTTATATAACACTGTCATCGGCTAGGCATTATGGTCAGGTAGACAGTTGTGCAGCCGGTTTTGATAATGAATACGCACGAAGCAACCGGTTTGCGATGCCAGACAAGAATGTAACCCAGACAGTTGCGTCATTCCGTGGAGCGTAAGGTGCCTTACTCTCTAGCACCGACGCAAACGTTCTCATGTCCAGACATCTGCCAACAAAGGATAGAGCAGCATAAAAAGCTTGTTACAGTCTTATTTGTATCATTGTTGCGGTTTCCTCTTCTCTTACACTCGCGTATGGAGCGAAGGTGCGATTCATGTAGTTCACTTCCCAACACTGTAATTCGATCACTTAGTGCCCAAACTTCAGAAACCCTACTGACAGTATGACCTATATCGTGCCTTCCAAGCATGCTCATTTGGACACCACATAATACGTAAGATCAAATAAGGCAGAAGGGCTAGATAACATTCCATCAGAATTTCTAAAATCATTGGGGGAAGTGGCAAGAAAGCGACTATTCACAGTGGTGTGTAGAATGTACGAGCCTGGCGACATACCATCTGACTTTCGGAAAAATATCATCCACACAATTCCGAAGACTTCAGGAGCTGACAAGTACGCGAATTATCGCACAAGCAGCTTAACAGCTCATGCATCCAAGTTGCTGACAATAATAATATACAGAAAATGGAAAAGGAAATAATAAGATTAGACGACCAAGAACGAAGTGCTTGGATTGAAAAAGGTGTTAGGCTTGGATGTAGTCTTTTTTTTTTCCCCCTACCAGCATTGTTCAATCTGTAAACTAAAGAAGCAATGATGGAAGGCTCAGGAGTGGGATTAAAATTCAAGGTGAAGGACACCAAAGGTACGATTCACTAATGCCATTGCTATCCTGAGTGAAAGAGCAGTAGAATTACATGATCTGCTGAATGGAATGAACAGTCTAATGAGTACAGAATACGGGATGAGAGTAAATCGACGAAAGATGAAAATAATGAGAAGTAGCAGAAATGACAACAGCGAGAAACTTAATATCAGGATTGATGGTCACGAAGTAGATGAAGTTAGGCAATTCTGCTACCTACGTAGCAAAATAACCTATGACGGACGGAGCAAGGAGGACATCAAAAGCAGACTAGCTATGGCAAAAAGGGCATTTCTAGCCAAGAGAAGTCTGCTAGTGTCAAACATAGGCCTTAATTTGAGGAAGACGTTTCTGAGACTATACGTCTGGAGCACAGCATTGTATGGTAGTGAAACATGGACTGTGGGAAACTCGGAACAGAAGAGAACTGTAGCATTTAAGATGTGGTGCCACAGACGAATGTTGAAAATTAAGTGCGCTGATTAGGTAAGGAATGAGGAGGTTCTGCGCAGAATCGGAATCAGTGACAAGAAGAAGGGACAGGATGATAGGACATCTGTTAAGACACCAAAGAATGATTGCCTTGGTACTAGAGAGAGCTATAGGGGGCAAAAACTGTAGAGTAAGACAGACATTGGAATGCATTCAGCAAATAATTGAGGACGTAGGTTGCAAGTGCTGCTCTGAGATGAAGAGGTTGTCATAGAAGAGGAAATCGTGGCGGGCCGCATCAAACCAGTCAGAACACTGATGACTAAAAAAAAATCGTTGCAGCTGACCTAATACTACCCTCCTGAATAAAATACCATTATTACATCGAAATAAATTATTAGAACTATAGGAATCCTTGGGCACATTTCAGAACCCTACTGTATTTAGTATAGCAGAAACCATCCCTCAAGTCAGTCAACAGCAGCCGGCCGAGACACAAGCAGCTACTGGGAAGGAACCGATTTTGCGACATTTCACGTGTTTCTAACCAGGAGTGAATTGTACAGTTTCATTTGTGTGCTTTGGTAGTTTAATTTCTTGGGTTTCTGTGTGTTAATTTAAATTTTAATAGACACGGTTCTCGCCTATTCGTATGCGTCGGAAAGTAAACCGGTTTTGTGACGTATTAAAAGTTCCTTATCAGGAGCTAATTATTTAGTCTCATCTGAGTGCTTTGGTTGTTCAGTTTTGGATCTTTGCGTATTAATGTAATTTACTGCACACAGTTCTTGCATTTTCCTTCGAGTCTGCAACAGAGTTCCGTAGAGCGCGTCGATTGTCCTTGTTCGTCTGTGTAGTATAGTTTTCGCAGTCGTTAGTATGGATAGAGACTGCGTTTGCTGTGTGCGGATGCGAGCCGAGTTGGTGATACTTCGCTTTCAACTCCTGGCTGTGATGTCTTCGGCTACACAGCTTGAAGCTGCAGCAGATGGGGATTAGTGTTGTGGCAGATCCAACGGACGTCCAGCACGTCAGCACTGAGGACCAGCCCAGTTACTGCTCGAACTGAGGTTGACCAGGTGGTCGAATGGTGGATCGCCTCGGGGCGTGGCAGGCGGCGAAAGACTTCCCAGGAGGCCGAATGTAAGGCCTCCCCAGTTAGTCCAACAAACAGGTTGCAGGTGTGGTCTGCGGCTGATACTGTCCCTCGGCCAGATTGAGTCACTAGTTCTGTTTCAGATGGAACCTCTCGGCCTGCAAGATCTTCGCAGTCACATAGGGTGGGATTCCTGTTATTTGGAAGCTCCAATGTTAGGCGCGTTATGGGGCCCCTTAGGGACAAGGCTGCCAAGGAGGGGAAGAGAGCCAAGGTGCACTCTGTGTGCATACCGGTTGGAGTCATTCCAGACGTGGAACAGGTCCTTCTAGATGCCATGAAGGGCACAGACTGCAACCAACTGCAGTTTCATTTGTGTGCTTTGGTAGTTTAGTTTCTTGAGTTTCTGTGTGTGCTCATGTCAGTACCAGTGATGTTTGCCACTTTGGATCGGAAGTTTGCCACTTTGGATCGGAAGGGCACAGAGATTCTGGTTTCGGGCGACTATTAGAAGTGGTAAAGGCTGCTAGTCTTTCTTGCCTGAGATGAAAGCAGAGCTCACCATTTTCAGCATAGTCTACAGGCGTCATTTCAGACTTCTGGTAGAGAGCCGAGGCGCAGACGCTTCAGCGACGATGTAGATTGCAGATTTCTCGACTTGCGCCATAGGATGGTGGTGTTCCAGGTTCTGCTAAATAGGTCAGGAGACCATTGAACGCAGGAGGGGTTAGATGGGTAGCGGGGGCTGTGTGGCGTGGTCTGGGCCGTTTTTCGAGGTTAGAGGGCCCCGGGGAAACACAAAAAGCGCTTCAGTCCCAAACGGTGCAGGTAGAACAAAGAAAGAACGTAGTTCTAGGAACCATAGGTATAAAATTTGTAAACTGTCGTAGCTGTGGTGGAAAAATACCGGAGTTGCAAGGGCTAATGCAACGCACTGATTCTGAAATCGTTATAGGCAATGAAAGCTGGCAAAAGCCGGAGATAAGTTCAGCGGAAATTTTTGCAGAGGACCTAACGCTGTTCAGAAAGGATAGGCTAAATACAGTTGGCGGTGGCGTGTTTGGTACTGTTAGACGTAGTTTATGTAACAGTGAAATTGAAGTAGATTGTTCCTGTGAGTTAGTATGTGCAGAGATCTTTCTTGGAAAAAGGTATAAAACAATAATTGGAACCTTTTAGCGCCCTCCCAACTCACATGATACGACTGCTGAACAGTTCAAAGATAACTTGAGTTTAATGTCAAACACATACCCGACTCATACAACTATAATTGGTAGTGACTTTGATTTATCCTCGACATGTTGGCGAAAATACATGTTTAATTCCGGAGGTACGCATACAACATCATGCGAAATTATGTTAAACACGTTCTCTGACAATTATTCCGAGCAGTTAGGTCAAGAGCTCACCAAGCGAATATTAAGTGGTTGTGAAGACACACTTGACCTTTTAGCAACAAATAATCCTGAGCTAATAACGAGCATCAAAATGGACACAGGAATTAGTGAAAACAGTGTTGTCGAAGCGAAATTGAATATTGTAACACCCCAAAGCCACCAAAAAATAAACGAAAATTACATCTATTCAAAAAAGCAGACAAAAATTCACTTGACGCCATCCTGAGAGAAAATCTCCACTCCTTCCAAATGAACAATGTAAGTGCAGAGCAGATGTGGCTTGATTCAGAGAAATAATATCGACAGAAATTGTGAGATTTATACCAGATAAATTAACAAACGATGGAGCTGATCCCCTTGGTACACAAAACGGTCAGAACACTTGCAAATGGCTCTGGGCACTATGGGACTTAACTTCTGAGGTCATCAGTCCCCTAGAACTTACAACTACTTAAACCTAAGGACATCACACACATCCATGCCGGAGGCAGGATTCGAACCAGCGACCGTAGCGGTCGCGCACTTCCAGACTGAAGCGCCTAGAACAGCTCGGCCACACCGGCCGGCAACCCTGTTCCAGAAACAGCGAAAACAGCATGCCAAATTTAAACGAACCCAAAATCTCCAAAAATGGCGATCTTTTACAGAAGCTCGAAATTTGGCGACGATATCAATGCGAGATGCTTATAATAGTTTCCACAACGAGACGTTGTCTCGAGACCTGGCAGAAAATCCAAAGAGATTCTGGTCGTACGTGAAGTAAGCCAACGGCAAGACATAATGACTTCTCTGTGTGATTACAATGGAAGTACTATCGACGATTGTGCTGTTAAAGCAGAGTTACTAAACACAGCCTCCCGAAATTATTTCACCAAAGAAGACGATATTAATATTCCACAATTCAAATAGCTGCCACTACCAATAACTTAGAGGTAGACAGATATCTTCGGAGTAGTGAAGCAGCTTAAATCACTTAATAAAAGCAAGTCTTCTGGTCCAGACAGTATGCCAGTTAGGTTCCATTCAGAGTATGCTCACTCAATAGCTCCATCCACAACAATCATATACAATCGCTCGCTCGACGAAAGATATGTACCCGAAGACTGGAAAGTTGCACAGATCACATCAATATTCAAGAAAGGTAATACAAGTAAAACACTAAATTATAGGCACGTATCAATAACGTCGATATACCGCAGCATTTTGGAATATATATTGTATTGGAAGATTATGAATTACTTCGCAGAGAACGATCTATTGACATAAAGTCGCCGGCCAGGTGGCCGAGCGGTTCTAGGCGCTACAGCCTGGAACTGCGCGATAGCTACGGTCGCAGGTCTAAATCCTGCCACGGGCATGGATGTGTGTGATGTCCTTAGGTTAGTTCGGTTTAAGTAGTTATAAGTTCTAGGGGACTGATGACCTCAGGTGTTAAGTCCCGTTGTGCTCAGAGCCATTTCCCATAGTGCTCAGAGCCATTTGACATACAGTCAACACGGATTTAGAAAACATCGTTCTTGTGAAACACAACTAGCTCTTTACAGACACAAAGTGTTGAGTACTAATGACAAGGGATTTCAAATTGATTCCGTATTTCTAGATTTTTCAGAAGGCTTTTGATACCACACAAGCGGCTTGTAGTGAAATTGCGTGACGGAATATCGTCTCAATTATGTGACTGGATTTGTGATTTCCTGTCAAAGACGTCACAGTTCGTAGTGACTGACAGAAATTCATAGAGTAAAACGGATTTCAGGCATTTCCCAAAGCAGTTTCATCGGCCCTCTGCTGTTCCTTATCTATATAAACGATGTGGGAGACAATCTGAGCTACCATCTTAGGTTGTTTGCAGATGATACTGTTGTTTTTGTCTAGTAAACTCATCGGAGCACTAAAACAAATTGCAAAATGATTTAGAATAGATATCTGAATGGTGCGTAAACTGGCAATTGGCCCTAAATAATGAAAAGTGTGAGGTTATCCACATGAGTGCTAAAAGGAATCCTTTAACTTCGGCTAGACGATAAATCAGTCAAATCTGAAGGCGCTAAATTGGAACTAAATGCCTAGGAATTACAATTACGAACAACTTAAATTGGAAAGAACACAGCTTTGTGGGAAAGGCAAACCAAAGGCTGCGTTTTATTGGCAGAACACTTAGAAAATGTAACAGATCTACTAAAGAGACTGCCTGCACTACGATTGTTCGTTCTCTTCTGGACAGGTTAAACGAAGTACATCGAGAAAGTTCAAAGAAGAGCAGCGCGTTTTGTATTATCGTGAAATAGGAGAGAGAGTGTCACTGACATGATACAGGATTTGAGGCGGACACCAATAAAAAAAAAAAAGTTTTTCGTTGGGCGGAATCTTCTCACGAAATTTCAATCAACCTTCTCCTCCGCATGCGAAAATATTTTGTTGGCGCCGACCTACGTAGTAAGAAACCACCATCATAATAAAATAAGGGAAACCAGACCTCTCACGGAAAATAGGTGTTAGTTTTTTTCCGCGCGCTTTTGGAGATTGGAATAATAGAGAATTATTATGAAGGTGGTTCCATGAACCCTCTGTCAGGCACTCAAGTGTGATTTGCAGAGTATCTATGTAGATGTAGATGAAATCTGAGGCGGTGCAATTTCTCCGTCAGCTTTTGAAAGGATCTAAGGAATGTTCCTCACATCTGTTTTGGTAATTCTTTTTGCGTAGTGCTTCTGACATCGACTGCACAATTATCTTGCAAGGACCAACGCACACTCCTCTTTTTGCCTGATACCAGTAGTTAATCTATCAGAAGCCACAAGGTGTACACCATCAGCAATAACTTCCGCTGTAGGGTCTCTGACCGACTTTCGGTCACACCATTGAATTAGTTAATTAGTTAGTAGTTCCATAGATCCAATTCACGATAAAATTTATGATAATGAACGTCTCAATAGAACATACACAGAAATATATGTTGCTTTTGTCTTCTGTCCGAAGGCAGCTCTTCCTGCTATTCTGTCCTGCGCAAACCACTTCAGTACCTTTTGAATTGGGTTTCCCACATTTTTCTTGAAGTGTGAGGGAGTTTGCTCTGTCTCACACATCTTGCACACTAGAGTATATAGTTTTGTCATGATTGGCTCTGCCAAGAATATCAGCAGTTTTGAGGGAATGTCGCCTAATCCAGCGGCCTTGTTTCGGTTTAAGTCTTTCAGTGCTCTATCAAATTATTCTCGCAGTATCGTATCTCCCATCTCATCTACATATACCTCTAAGTTCGTTCTTCTTGTAGGATTGCTTTACACATTTTTTTCTACCTTTCAGGTTTTCATTCTTTGCATAATACTGGTTTTCCATCTAAGCGCTTTATGGTCATGCAGCTGCTTCCCTTTTCTCCATCGGCGTGTTTTATTTTCCTGTAGACGGTATCTATCGTTGCCCTAGTTATATACGCATCTATAGGCTTGCATTTGTCCTCTAGGCATACCTACTTAATCATTTTGCACTTCCTGCCAATATCATTTTTTAGGTGTTTGTATTCCCTTTCGCCTGTTTCATTTGGTACATTTTTATTTTTTCCCTTCGTCAGTTAAGTTCAGTACATTCTGTGATATCCAAGGATTTGTCCTATGCCTTGTATTTTTACGTGTTTGATCTCTGCTGCCTTCACTGTTTCATCTCTCAAAGCCACCCATTCGTCTTCTGTTGTATTCCTTTCCCCTGTTTCACTCAATCGCTTCTCCCTTTGAAACTCTCAACAGCCTCTGGTTCTTTCAACTTATCCAGGGCTTATCTCCTTAATTTCCTATTTGTTCAGTTTTAATCTTCATTTCATAACAAATAAATTATGGTCGAGTCGACATGTGCCTGTGGCAATGTCTTCCAGTTTAAATATTTGGTTCCGAAATCACTGCCTTACCATTATAAAATCGATCTTTGGGTATCTTTCACGAACACAAAATTCTTTCATAATTCTTAAATCATGTGTCAGCGATGATTAATTATGCTCTCTGTAAAACTCTACCAGGTGTCATCCTCTCATTTCGCTGCCCTGGTACATATCCCCTACTATTTTTCCTTGGCTCGCTGTTCTTACTCTCGAATTCCAGTCATCCACAGCAACTAAATTTTCCTCTTCCTTAACTATCTGAATAATTTCTTGTATCTCATCATACAGTCTAACAATCGCGTCATTATCTGCAGAGCTAGCTGGCACGTAAACTTGTACTGCTGTGATGGGTATTGGTTTTATGTCTGTGTTGGCTATGATAATGGGTTCGCTATGCTGCTCACAGCAGTTTACTCGCATTCCTACTTTGTTATACATTATTAGACCTACTTCGGCATTACCTCTATTCAATTTTGTATTTTTAACCTGTTACTCATCTGACCAGAAGTCCTGTTCATCCCACTACCGAACTTCTCTAATCCCCATTAACTTCAACCTATTCATTTCCATCTTCAAATTTTATAACCCACATATCTGATTAAGGAGTCTAACATTCCACCCTCCAACCCCTAAAAACGCCAAGTTTTGTTTTGCCTGATGATTATGTCCTCCTGAGTAGCCCCCCCTGGAAATCAGAGTGGGGGACTATTTTATCTCTGGACTATTGTACCCTAGAGGATGACATACCATTTAACCATACACTGGATCTGCATGTCCTCGGGAAAAGTAACAGCTGTAGTTTCCCCTTGCTTTAAGCTTTTCGTAGTAGCAACACAGCAACGCCGTGTTGGCAGGATCATTCAATCATTCAGTGTTTTACATCTGCTTTTTACCTCTTTTTGTGCCAACATTACAGTCATTAAAGGGCAATGCAAATATACCAAAAAAAGCGCATCACGAAGGAATTGGGGTGGAAATCGGCAGATATGACTACATGTATAGAGAAACTTCGTCCACCTCTGGTAGTTATGCAAGCAGTTATTAGGCTTGATATTGATAGAGTTATTTGATGTCCTACTGAGCGATAGCGCGTCAAATTCTGTCCAACTGTCACGATAGATTGTCAAAATCCCAAAATTATTGGAGGGCCCTGCCCAAAATTCTCCAAACGTTCTCAATTAGGGAGAGTTTCGGCGTCCTTGCTGTCCAAGGCAGAGTTTGACAAGCCATGTGCGAATGGGCACTATCTTTCTGAAATGTAAGCCTAGGATGGCTTGTCATGAAGGGCAACAAGAGAGTAGAATATCGTTAACGTACCGCTGTGCTGTAACGGTGCTGCAGATGACAACAAAAGGGTCGAGTTATGAAATGAAATGGCACATCAATTGCACCTGGTTGTCGGGCCGTATGGCTGATTATTGTGACACAATTCGAAGAGGGACTCATCACTGGAAATGATGCTACTCCAATCAATGAAGTTCCAAGCCGAATGTGCCCGATACCACTGCAAACGGTATCGTTGTTATGCAGAGGTCAATGGTAGACGACGCAGTCCCCCCCCCCCCCCCCCCCCCCCCGCTTCCTTTGAGCCGCCTGTTAATGGTCCTTGTGGTAACTGAAGCACCAGCTGAACATCGAATCGATTATGTCGATGGATCCTGGGCTCTGAGTTCCTCTCCGACGATTGCTCGGTCATCACACTCTGTCACCTCTCTGGGTCGATTTCTTCCTGCTGTGTTCGGTCATGGTTCACCCATTCCTACCAATATCGTCGAATAATGGCATCGCTCTTTTTCAAATGTCGAGATATTCACCGACTACTCCAACCGGCCTCTTTGAGCGCTGCTCCATGTTCTATTTCAAATGCTGACATCTGCGTGTACTGTTCACTTGCCTCTCTGCAAGGAGTAGTTACTGTCCAACTGAGTACCCGGAATGAAATTCGCAAAGACTTTATGCCCTTGTATCGACATGTCTCCTGGTTACTATCCTTGCCAGCTGCACAGTGAAACTGTGCTGCACCGTCACACATTCACTAATTGGCCGCCAGAGCTTACAATTGCAATTTCCGTCGATACCTGTACGAGTATCAGTTTATAACCAACCTGTTTAATTCCTTAGTGGTGTATTTTTTCTTGAAGTCTTGTACTTGAGAGTACTGAAATGCGCTAGGGAGCTGGTGTTGACTGGTAGAATAATGGGCCATGATCTTATCAACAAATTTAACAAGAAATAAACGACGTTAATGCCATATCACAAAGATAAAAAAGTCTCAGGAACTATAGTCAATATTTAATTTACTAGCGACTTTCTCATTTGGAAGAAAGGGAACTGGTCGCAGAACTTGCAAAATCTCTAAAATAACATTTAAGAAAAAATTTAAGAAAAAAATTAAGAAAATAATCGATTTTTTTAAAAACTTGACAATAAATTTAAGACTTAATACAGATGTTTAATAAGATCAACAATGTGGCAATTAACAACACATTCCACATTTGTGCTTTAGAAATCTACAAAAAACGATTAACATTCCACACGCACTGACAAGTAGAGCAGATCGCATATAACAGGAAAAACAAGCAGTTCAAATAAACAGACTGATGTCAACTTTACGTAAAATACAATCAGTTGGTCATGCAGACAAGAAGCCCGTGTAGGGCCAACACTCAACTTGGTTATCAGCTGCGTTTCTAGGCTCTCGCTTTAATACAGTTAACATAGAGAGTAAGCACTTTAGCATCCACCATTTCTTTTACTTAAGACCCTTCTAGCGGAACTCAAAATGTAAATCATATGTGTACTCAAGGGATCCTGTAACACATAAGCTACTAATTAACAAGTTTAGAAAAAAATTACAACACCAAAAGACACTGCAGAAAATTTGGAAAAAGCGAGTCAAAAAAATGGTTCAAATGGCTCTGAGCACTATGGGACTCAACATCTGTGGTCATAAGTCCCCTCGAACTTAGAACTACTTAAACCTAACTAACCTAAGGACATCACACACATCCATGCCCGAGGCAGGATTCGAACCTGCGACCGTAGCAGTCGCGCGGTTCCTGACTGAGCGCCTAGAACCGCTAGACCACCGCGGCCGGCGAAAAAGCGAGTCGTGTTCTGAAATCACGTTACCAACATTAACTTAGATATCGCTAGTTAGCGCGGCCAAAATGGTAAGAGGCTCCGACACCGCCAATTTAATAGTCAGAAATACAAAGATCATTTCAAAAGTTCGCAAAACCTGTTTTGCAGACGACAATGGATAACCAGGATGGCAAACAAGAGAAATGGCCTTTTCACTCATCAGCTATAACGGTTGCAACTGTAATTGAATGCTGGCCATAATTCCCAGGAAGTAATAATACAAGTCAACAACCACCCAATCAACAGCTGCATCGGTTAAGCGTATCCATCAGACGCCCTCGTGTTCAGTCCTTCCGAAATGTCTGACAGAAAACCAACCTGGCACCACAGTGGACACAGGATTCTTCGGAATAATACAAATCCAACTAGGTGAACAAACAAAACACCGAAATAGCTTCTGCATCGGGAAACCTCCATTTATTCAGCCAACACAGGACATCACGGAACACGCCCTAGCATTTCAAATGCAGCAGCGAGCCAACGATCTTGTCGTCCATGACGTCACAGTGCTTACTGCCCGCCGTCGCCACAACTGCTAGACACCCGATTACTGAGAGAACAGCCGACCCGCAGTCGCACTTAACCGACCTCGTCATGGCAGAGCTTTCATGTAGCGGCGGAAAATTGCTGTGATTCCACGACGGTTAGTGATGATGCCAAACAGAGGGCTCTAGCGATAATGAATCACACCACGATGTATCTGCTCGGCACAAATGTCTCTGTTAGTCCCAAACACAAATGGAATGTTGGTAACAAATTTCATAAGTGAATAAATTTACTGTGAGGCTGTGGTTAATATTCCCAGATGCTCAAAGAAAGGCCTGCAAGAAGTACCCCAAACGTAATTAGAAATGAATTTCTTGTGTGAAATGAATATTTCTTTTCCTAGTGAGAACTTACCTCAGAATATTATACCATAAGTGACTGAAAATTCCCAGTACATGTTGACTTACTGATTTCTACATCCCTTAAGTTGGAAACTATTCTTATGGAAAAAATAGCTAAATCTAAACGTTTTAAAGTATCTACTATATGGTTTCTCTTCTGAACTAATACGCTGGTGCATAAGTTGGTAGCGTATTCCATAAGTGCAATGTGCAATAAACATATTAGATAGACATAACAGAGACTTTTGTCATCAATAATACATATCTCCTTCACTATTTGACAGTCTGTCAATGCTGGGATAACCTTTCTATTCCGTGACTGTAGAAATCAGATGGTTTCGAGGCTTAGAATTCGTTGAGCCATGTTAGAGGGTATTTTCATCCGGAAAGGAAGTTCCTTGAAGATTGTTCGATAGCGAGCGTAAACAATGAAAATCTGAGGGAGCAAGATCAGGCGAGTAAGCTGGACACGGAATGAGTTTAACAGAGTGTGGGCAAGTGTTATCGTGAAGTAGCATCACTTCACGTAGTCTTCCTGCCCAGTTCTTAAACTGCGTCTGCAGGACGTCTCAGTTGTTGACAATAAGTGCCAGGTGTGATGGTTATACCTCGGGGAAGCGATTTGCAGTATGCTACACCGGTTCTGTTCCACCAGATGCGTAATATTATCTATTGCAGATGCGCACAGGTCTTTGTACGGGGATTTGCTGCTTTGTTTCGGCCCAACCATTCCTTTCTTTTTCTTATGATGCCATTTCTCGTCACCAGTAACGATACAGGGTAGGAATGGCCAGTGTTGCTCACGAGCCGATTGACAACAAGCAAGCAGAGATGCACATAAGGCTGCTTCAGAACACGTGGTTTACGTAAGCCCGGTTTTTGAACCTTCCCCATTGCAGCAAATGTCGCACGGTTCACAGTTCATTACATTTGCCAGTTCTCGAGTATAATACACTACTGGCCATTAAAATTGCTACACCACGAAGATGACGTGCTACAGACGCGAAATTTAACAGACAGGAAGAAGATGCTGGGATATGCAAATTATTAGCTTTTCAGAGCATTCACACAAGGTTGGCACTGGTGGCGACACCTACAATGTGCTGACATAAGAAAAGTTTCCAACCGGTTTCTCATACACAATCAGCAGTTCGGTCAGTTTCTATGCCTCGTGTAAGGAGGAGGAATGCGTACCATCACTTTTCCGACTTTGATAAAGGTCGGATTGTAGTCTATCGCGATTGTGGTTTATCGTATCGCGACATTGCTGCTCTGGTTGGTCGAGATATAATGACTGTTAGCAGAATATGAATCGGTCGGTTCAGGAGGGTAATACGGAACGCCGTGCTGGGTCCCAACGGCCTCGTATCACTAGCAGTCGAGATGACACGCATCTTATCTGCATGGCTGTAACGGATTGTCCAGCCACGTCTCGATTCCTGAGTCAACAGATGGGATCGTTTGCAAGACAACAACCATCTGCACGAACACTTTGACGACGTTTGCAGCAGTATGGACTATCAGCTCGGAGACCATGGCTGCGGTTACCCTTGACGCTGCATCAGACAGGAGAGCCTGCGACGGTGTACTCAACGACGTACCTAGGTGCAGGAGTGTCAAAACGTCATTTTTTCGGATGAATCCAGGTTCCGTTTACAGCATCATGATGGTCGCATCTGTGTTTGGCGACATCGAGGTGAACGCATATTGAAAGCGTGTATTCGTCATCGTCACACTGGCGTATCACCCGCCGTGACGGTATGGTTACACGTCTCGGTTACCTCTTGTTCGCATTGACGGCACTTTGAACAGTGGACGCTACATTTCAGATGTGTTACGACCCGTGGCTCTACCCTTCATTCGATCCCTGAGAAACCCTACATTTCAGCAGGATAATGCACGACCGCATGTTGCAGGTCCTGTACGGGCCTTTCTGGATACAGAAAATGTTCCACTGCTGGCCTGGCCAGCACTTTTCCAGATCTCTCACCAACTGAAAACGTCTGGTCAATGGTGGCCAAGCAACTGGCTCGCCACAGTACGCCAGTCACTACTCCTGATGAACTGTGGTATCGTGTTGAAGCTCCATGGGCAGCTGTACCTGTACAAGCCATCCAAGCTCTGTTTGACTCAATGCCCAGGCGTATGAAGGTTGTTATTACGGCCAGAGGTGGTTGTTCTGGGTACTGATTTCTCAGGATCTATGCAACCAAATTGCGTGAAAATGTAATCACGTATCAGTTATATTTGTCCAATGAATACCCGTTTATCATCTGCATTTCTTCTTGGTGTAGTAATTTTAATGGCCAGTACTGTAATTATCAAACCCCATAGATCTTCCTTAACGTAGCGAGCCACTATTGTCAAAACGATCTTCCTTAAAACGAGAAATCAATTTTATTACCGTGCTCTGTCCAATGGCACAACCCCCATACACATCGCAAATGATTCTGGCTGCCACTGCTGCTGTCACCCCTCTATTGGAATAAAATCAAAAAATACTTCGGAAAAGTTCCTATTTATCCACTTGGCACTACATTTCTAGCGTTCATAGCCCCACTCACTATCTGCAAATGACAAAATCACAACATGTGCACTCAAATAGCAACAGAGCACTGCAAGTAAAAAATTACAATCGATAAATAAACCTTTAGCACCGGGAATACCAACACGCAAAAGCCAAAACGCTACGAACTTAAGCACCAACCTAATATTTGATCAATTTTCTCATGTGTTTTTAAAAAGTGAATATTAAAACTATCTGCAATGCTTGAACTGTCTTTTATAATGCTTCCATTCTCTTTAACACAAATAATGTCATTTTCTATGGCTACTATCCTTGTCTTTCTCTTAACAATATTCGAAATTGATTTTATTTTATTGTCTAATCTGTCAATTACAGTAAAGGTGTGCGTTCTCTTGGACTTTTTTTTTTACAAATCTGCTTAGTGTGTTACAGTATTATTTAAAATACGAAAGAATTTCTGGACCATTACTTGTTCTCACTATTTTGCACAAGCCCTTCCTTCATTTTGAAGAGACTTTGATGCTTTTACTGATCCAAGGTTTCTGTTATGGCTTCCCATTATTATATTTAATTAGGTTTTTAGGAAAACTAGTTTCAGAAATGGATACTAGCTCATTAAGATCTTTTTTACCTGTACACGCAGCAAAGTTACGTAAGCGGACTAACAGAGTATTTTGATTCAACAGTTCGTTTACCACAGTACAGGCATATGGCTTTTCAACTTCCTCTTGTTGTATGAATACATTTTCTATAAGCGTGCTACTGTCTTGTGCAGCTCGGTCAGGGAAATTGTGACAGACAGATGTGTCTAACAACATACATTTCTGTAAACAATAACTCCGTGTGAATTGTGATATTCAGAAGAGAACTGCGCGAGTATGACAATACAATAATCAATATGATGAAAAGGATAGTTGCTACTCGCCATATAGCGGAGATGCTGAAGCCACACGCAGCTGCGCCCGCGGTCATGTGTGTATGAGTTGCGTTTGTGTGAGTGTGTTTGTGTATGTTCTATCTCAGACGAAAGCCTTGTTGGTCGAAATCTCATTTTCTGGCAGCCATTTTGTTGTGCCTATCTCCCACTCAGCATCTCCTCTATATGGTGAGTAGCAATCATCCTTTTCATAATATTGTTACATTCCATACTGAATTTTGCAATGTTGAACACAATAATCAAATTAGATTGATTAGGGTTCTCAGCAGGCTACTTAATTGATTCCTAGGGTTGGCAAGGAAGAGGGGTGAGGATGAATGTGTTGTTTAATGATGTATTAAGATGCTGTGAATGCTTTCTTAGGCAACAGTATTTTTTTGCTCACAAACCGAAAAGTTAAAATTTACTAAAGACTATCACTAGATTTCATGTTTAATTACTGCTTAGGGTCACTGTTAATATACTCTATGAGACTTTGCTATCGAAGTAAAAGAATATAAGGGAGCAAAAGAAGGAGTTACTGTGACAGTATAGATTCAGAGAAAGCGCCAGATGGTTTTGGAATTTATCGCGGTGTCTTTCTAATACCTTAAGGTAAAACTTTTCAGTGCAGGGAAATTTCCACGACCTAGTCCAGATTTCTCTTACTTGTTTTAGCACAGTCGTGACAATCATTCCAATAAAGCTTAAGCAGTAGAGGAATTTTCCTATGATACTTGCTCTATGCTACGGGCACTCGGCCGTGAAATGACCTCCTGCCGCGAGATTTCTCTGCCGTAAAACGGAAATTCATGCTTTCCTCTTCCATCCGGAGTCAGAGCTTCTGCTGTCCTACCTTTTTGGACTGCTGGTATTGTGTCGTTAGTTTCACATAAAGTCTCGATTTGCTGTCTAGTTGTCTCTAGATCGGACAATAACATTTACCAAGAAACACAATTTACGATGAAAAAAAATGGCCAAATATCTTCGATCAGTCATTGTAATACCTTCCTCAGACACCAGAGATGTAAACAACACCATATCTCCTTTCAGTGGTAGTAGTGCAGTATTTACCAACAGTAACAGTACTTTCTGATGTGCTGAAAGCGGATTTGTTTCCAATCTATCTGATAAATTTGACTTCCACCACTTGTGTAGCTGGGCCGAAGTTTAGTATTTCACTAATTACATAACGACCTCGAACTCCACGAAAAATTTAAACTTTAGCTTTTATAGCGTGAAACATTTTTGTCATTAAGTACGCTTTCAAAGATTTTATTTGGAGCTTCTACATCCCTTTCCAAGCTAAATTCGGTTTTAATTAAGAGCGATGGAGATGAGCCGGCCGCGGTGGTCTCGCGGTTCTAGGCGCGACTGCTCACGGGCGCAGGTTCGAATCCTGCCTCGGGCATGGACGTGTGTGATGTCCTTAGGTTTGTTAGGTTTAAGTAGTTCTAAGTTCTAGGGGACTGATGACCACAGCAGTTGAGTCCCATAGTGCTCAGAGCCATTTGAACCATTTTTTTTATGTAGATCATTTTTCTTCTAATATTGTAAGGATGGTCATTGAGAGCTATCTACCACACAAAGGAATAATCGAAATGGTGAACGAATGGCGGCAATTCGTAAGAGTTTTGATCTGATTTCTTTCCAAAATAATGGTCAAAATTCTACAAAGAGCCCAGCATGCTAAAAACACTACCCGAATCTTGAGGTCTGATACAGGAAAACTTATAACTAAAAAAATTTTAAGATGTGCTGGAATCATAACTATTAAGAATGGAAACAGTTAAAAGATCCACTAACTGACATTGCGTGGAAGACAGTTCCCCTGGAGAAAAAGAGGAAACATACACGTTGGCCTGCAGTAGGAGATTCAATCGAAGAGCGTCGGAAAGCGTAGGTTGACTGGTGTTCTCAGAAAATATAAAGAACTTACAAGAAGTACGGAAAAATATTCCCAAACTATTAGAAATCTCAGGAGGAAATAAGGGAAAGAACGCTTAACTCAAAAAGAGCAGGAATTCCGAAAGAACTTTACGCGAGACTTTTATAGAACGTTGAAGCCTTGAGTGAAGTACAGTGAAAACTTTGTTCTGGAAACGTCTCCCCGCTGTGGCTGAACCATGTCTCCGCAATATCCTTTCTTCCGGAAGAGCTAGTCCCTCGAGTTACGCAGGAGGACCTCTCTGAAGTTTGGAAAGGAGGAGATGAGGTACTGACGGAAGCAAAGCTGGGAGGATAAGTTGCGAATCGTTCTTGTGTAGCTCAGTCTGCACAGGTGAGAAAGGCCATGTCCCGGATTCGAGTTCCGGCCCAGCACACCGTTCTAATTTGCCCGGAAGTTTCATATTAGCCAACACTCCGCTACAGAATCACAAATTCATTCTGGATTCTCACCCTAGGCTGTGGCTGAGCTATGTCTCCGCAATATTCTTTCTTCCAGGAATGATAGTCCTGAAAGCTTAGCAGAAGAACTTCTGTGAAGTTTGGAACGTAGGAGATGAGGTACTGGCGAAAGTAAAACTGTGAGAAGGGGTCGTGAGTCGTGCTTACGAAACTCAGTAGGTCGAGCACTCGCCCACGGAAGGCAAAGGTCAAAGGTTCGAGTCCCGGTCCAGCAACACAGTAAGTTTCCTTCAGGCCTAACTTAAGTAGATACGATCCACCAAACCTCAGCTTTAACAACAAAGGAGGAAAGGTAGCGTATGGCGATGGAAAACAGTTAGGTTTTGGTCAAATTCTTTGAACAGTTTCTAAACTGTGAAGTGCCATCTGAGACGTTCAGCTTTAACTTGGAAGAGCCAAATCTCGAGTGAGAATCGCCGACCATAGAACTTTTATGTGAACCAGTGAATAACACCGTCAGCTGTGTGTCTGTATTTATTGTTTGTTTAATAGGAACCGATTTCGGTGGTTCAGTCCACCGTCATCGGGCCCCTAGAGCGAACGTTTCATTAACATCAGTTCTCCAAAAAATGAACATCATAATATCAATCGTAACCATTATGAAGCATACGTATGTTAGCTAATATTACGTGTACTGAACGTAATGAATTTACATCTGTTGGTGTTATCAGCAAAATTCTAAACTCATAAAAGAATCATAATTACAAATACTGTTTCATTGAAGAGCCATATTTACTGTTGAAAACCAAACGACTAAAACAATAGCCGTATTTCCCAGTAAGAGCAGCCTATGATACATATTGAGAATGATATTAAAGTACAATAAGATAGCAAGGTAGAAACATCTAAGTGAGGTAGATGTAATATCCCAATGAAATGTTACAACTGATTGTATACGACCTTCCACTCACTTCGTCCAGTATGGGAAAAAGCGTGAAATCGATAAGGTGTCCTATCTGCACAATAAAATGTAAAACTATGATACCAAAAGTAACACGGTACCACAAAATATCTCAAATGGCTCTGAGCACTATGGGACTTAACTTCTGACGCCATTAGCCCTCTAGAACTTAGAACTACTTAACCTAACTAGTAGGCTGTTTAGGTTTTTATATAGGTAACGCCACGTAGCGCTCTGTATGGAAATCACTGGCTGTGCTGTGTGCAGTCTGTGGCTGGTTTGCATTGTTGTTTGCTATTGTGTTGGGCAGTTGGCTGTTAACAGCGCGTAGCGTTGTGCAGTTGGAGGTGAGCCGCCAACACAGTGGTGGATGTGGAGAGAGAGATGGCAGAGTTTTGAGAGCGGATGCCATGAACATATATATATATATAATGACTTTTGAACACTATTAAGGTAAATACATTGTTTGTTCTCTATCAAAATCTTTCATTTGCTAACTATGCCTATCAGTAGTTAGAATCTTTTACTTAGCTGGCAATATTGGCGCTCGCTGTATTGCAGTAGTTTGAGTAACGAAAATTTTTGTGAGGTAGTGATTCATGAAAGGTATAGGTTATTGTTAGTCAGGGCCTTCTTTTGTAGAGATTATTAAGTCAGATTGTGTTGCGCTAAAAATATTGTGTCAGTTTAGCGTTGATGAGAATAAGTAAAGAGAGTAATATCTGAGCATGTACAGTTTTGCTCAGCTGTTTGAAAAGCAAATAATCTAAGAGGTTTATCAGCACAGTCATTCATAAATTTTTCTAAGGGGACATTTCATATGGCGACCCTGCCAGTATACCTCACTGGAATCTTCTGATTTTTTCTTGTATTTTGTGTAATTAGTGTAGCTGTTGTTTATTGCTAGTGCATAATTATAGAGAGAATTTCCTTTGTAGTTGTAATTTTTCATTGTTGTACAGTGAAATAGTTGTGGCATACATGTAGATTTGAACCAAATATTTCGAATCTGCGCTTGAAATTAACTAGATATTATTTTCAGTGCTATGTTAATGTGTTTTCTTATTTTTGCTCTTCAAATTGTGCTTTTCTGTGTTATCATGTGAAATATTGTGACAATTATGGCGTGTGAAAAAAGTGATACTAGGCTCCAAATTAAACTGAGAAATGACAGTGAAGACGAAAGCAGTGTGTTAGCGCCACCGTGTAATGAATTAACTGATGTTCAACATAGTAATTTGGTAATTGTGCATTGGGAAATGGAGCGGGCGGCAAATAATGGTGTAGACAGTGAAACAATTAGTGAACAGGGAAGCATTATCGATCGATCGGTCGTCAACAGCTCGCCTCAGGAATCCGAAATGACAGGACAGATTCTTGCAAATACTGCAGATTCAGGTTTTGGGTTCTCACCGTTTTCTCAAATGAGTCAAGACCATTTTCTGCTTGTCAAAATGTGAATGTTGCTGGTGAAAATGCACTGCCAAAAAGCATAGAGAAACAGATTCCAGACACTAACACATTATTACTGCAATTAATGCAACAACTGAAACAAAATCAGAGACAAACACAGAAAAAGTTAGACACAATGGAACAAAATCTTCAAAAGTTAGATACAATGGAACAACACCAGAGATAAACACAGCAACAGCTTCAAAAATTAGACTCAATGGAACAAACACATGAAGATTTAACTGCAAAACTACTTAAAATGATATATAAATGTCAAAAAGTCTGTAATGATGTAAAAACACAAATTTGTGAGCTTTTTCAACCTATTTTTCGCGTCACGAAAATGCATTACAGAACCGCGAAGCAGCCATGAAAGAACTGCAACCTATTGTTCATGAAAATCACGACACCTTGCAAGCTAAAATTGACTCAGTTGCATCTACCGATTCGGTTACGCAACTTGCAAAAACTTAGGAAAACTTAAAGGACACAGTAGATACGATTTCAACACAAATAGGCACTCTGAAACTTGGTTCAGAAAAACACACTGAGAAAATCAGTTCACTATCGGAGAACGTAGTCGAAGTTTCGGATCAGTTCACTAACTTATCTACAAAGGTAGATGACACATGACCCCTAGACTTCAGAGACACAAAAGAGTATGAACAAATTAGAAAATTCAAACAAAATCAAAATCAAATCAATACACGGTACAAAAGAGAAATCTGGAAAGTACAAGATCAGTTGATACAGGTAATACAAGAATTACATATTTCAGAGGACACTCGCGCTCCAATACGAGAAGAGGGACATATAAATACGGAACAGCCACAATATAATAATACAAGGCACTTCGGAAATTATTAAAGAAAGGTACGCCGAATTTTGAAATGGAACCGTCGAAACGAAGTAACAATGACCGATATGCGACTCGCCGGCATGATGATTTTGACTATAAGCTGTTCATTACCACACGTAAATTCAAAACATTGAAGAATTCTGGCAACGACATTCACTCACAAGCATGGCTCCATCAATTCTCTCATTGCTTTCTTCCCAACTGGTCATTGGAGCACAGATTAGAATTTATGTGTGGTTATTTAGAGAATGAACCAGCTGTGAGAATGAGATCGATCATTCACTATTGTCACAGTGAAGGAGAATTTTATCATGCCTTCCTCTCAGCATATTGGTCTCAAGCTACTCAAGACCGAGTAAAACACAGCATCACAATGATGAAACATTTCGAACAATCTGAATTTTACAGTCTTGTCAAATATGTCGGAGACATGTCACATAAGAATCAGTATCTTTCAAACCCATACAGCCCCGCAGATCTCATCCGCATTTGCTTAATCAAATTGCCTGAATATTTACGACGTATTATTTTGGCAGGACGTTGCAAAGACGACATTGAAGCTTTTCAGGGACTGTTACAACAATTGGAAATTGACACTGACAATCGCGGAACGCGAAAACAGGACCACAAGAATTACAGGTCACATCCGTCACAATTCCGCGATGACAGAAATAATAACTGGACACGACAAGGTTATTCTTAAAACGTAAATCGTCACCAAAACAGACACCACCCGAATGACAACCGTTGGCACAGTAGTAATAATTACAGGGAAAGATCACCTCTCCGCGGTAATGACTGTCACAGAGAAACATACAATGTGGGAACCAAGATAATTATTAGCAAGGGAGACAGAATAACTTCAGACGCAACGGTCCACCGTGCAGTTACGATTCCGAGAGAAATTCTCCACCTCATGACCGACAAAAAAGGAACTATGTAAACTAAAACGACAGACCTGAATTTCATCAGAACTGGCGGGTTTCAAACGGGGCAGGGCCCTCTCGACAGGGTGAATTTGTAGTGGTTAGATCTCCAAATCCTAATAACGACGCGCGCCAACAGAGACAGACAATGACTCGTACCGCAAGCAGCCACGTGCGCCGGCTGGGTCAGAGAAAAATAACATAGACGCTAACCTTGAGAAAAATTTTAGCATTCCTTACCGACGTATACAACATGATAATTGCTTTGAAGTTGAAACTGTGGGCACTAGAAAGGGTAAAAGATTGCACCACATTTCATATGTAAAACCGTTTATTCAGAGATAATCTGCTTTTTAACTCAGTCTTTGCTATAAAATGTTTCACTTCAAATTACTAGTACTCTTTGTCACACTTAGAAATTGTTAACATACAACTATGTTTTAAAGTTAACTTTCCAGTCAAGAACCTAGGGAACTTATTTAGACAGTAAGGCATTGTTATAGTGAACAGGCGACACAGTGTTGTTATTTGTACATTCTTGCTTGTTACTTGCACGATTACACAACGAATATACGGCTTACATACTTAGTACATATACTGCTAATGAGATTTTAATGCAACATTTTGGTTTACTTGAAAAGACATTCGTTATTTGAAGTACTTCCTGTGATATTAAAGATGACTTAGTATTTGGTTTCTTTGACTGCTACACGATTATATCATGACGCTAGTAATTTATTTTTCTTGTTGCTGCACATTGGCTCATATTAGTTGTAATGTTGCATTTGCTCTGCTAATTTAGATATACTGCTGCTTGCTTTGCCAATTTGCATTTTTTGTCATTGCTGTTTGTGTTAATTTGTTATGTGTTGCTGCATTGCCTCGTCCCTTAGTTTATGCATCTGAGCTCACTAGATTTAAGTTAGCTTCAGAGGGGGTAGGCTATATAAGAGAATTAGTTGTGATGAATTGGAAGAAATGCATTGAGAAGTTATACAAAAAAGTTTGTAAAAGAAAAAGTACTGTACAATGAAGAATAATTATTTTTAAAAAAAACGTGAATAGAATACAGAAAGCAGGCTTAGATAGGACTTTTTCGGAATAATGATGAACGAAGAGAGATCTCCAAGAAGTAAAGAAAGTTTTGTTTGCAAAATACTGCAGTAAAACAAACCCTGTCCTTTCCTTTTGTGTTATTCCGCTATGTGTTTGTGTACCCTTGTGTATTTGTGTTTTTCCTGTCTTTATGTGTTTATCTGATGAGAGTTATGTTGTAGAATTTTTCTAATACTATGTTATTTACTTTGTAAAGATGTTTAGACATTATTTTCGAAAGCTATTCTGATCTTTTATGTATTTACTTATGTCATAATTCCTGTAACACTGATGTATATGTTTATTTCAAAGCCTGTATTGCTACAAATGTTATCTGTACTATTATGTTCTTTAATGATGTATTTTGCACCTTTATAATTGTATTCTTATGTTGTAAATTTATAATTGTATAGACACCAGTTCTTCAAATTAAGTTTCATTTCAGTGTACAAGTTTCTGTTGGTCATAATATATGCACAGTATGTGAGAAGTTGGGACTGTTAGTGCTCGCACGTGTGTTAATAATTCAACAAGGGACTGGTTAACAGCATTGCTGGTTCTAAGGACAATTGCAAAAACTTTGTGAGTGCACAAATGGTGGTTATAGACTTGCTATATTGTCCGCAAGACTCTTCGATGGTGATAGGGCACCTGCACAGTCGCAACAGATGGCTGCTGGCCATCTCTACAAGGACTACAGTGGACCTGCATCTTTGATGGCCCACCAATATTATAATTTCTACAAGGACTACAGTGGGTCTACACTGACTTAATAATCTCTACAAAAAGATGGCCCTGACTAACATTAACCTATACCTTTCATGAATCACTTACCTCACAAAAATCTTCGTTACTCAAACTACTGCAATACAGCGAGCGCCAATACTGCCAGCTAAATAAAAGATTCTAACTACTGAAGGCACTAACTACTGAAGGCACTAACTACTGATAGGCATAGTTAGCGAATGAAAGATTTTGATAGAGAACAAACTCACCAGTACCATTATTTCTACAATGACTGCAGTGGTTCTGCACCTCTGGTGGCCCACCAATACCATACTTTCTAAAAGTACTACAGTGGGTCTACTCTGTGATGACCTACCTACCAATATTCTTCAAAACTTCGACTGAATCTGCTGTGGGTTTGCTCTGTTGTGGCCCATTACCTGTCTGCATGTCAAGAGGCAACACTGTCTTTCCATTGGAAGGACAACACTACTTCTTCAGGACTGCATGGAAATCCACTACTTTCGTCTGCATTTTCTTTTACTGCTCGGACTTTGTACATAAAATTGTAATGAATACTGTGATGAATGATCAGGACTGTCTTCATGGGCTGTGAGAATATTGGATATCTTTGTTATTGTAATTATGAAAAATTCTTCAAATCTGTATTGGCCACTGCCCAAAACAATTTGTAAATTTTTTTGTGGGGAGCATGGGGGCTATGTAAGTAGGTTGTTTAGGTTTTTATATTGGTAACGCCACGTAGCGCTCTGTATGAAAATCACTGGCTGTGCTGTGTGCAGTCTGTGGCTGGTTTGCATTATGTTTGCTATTGTAGTGTTGGGTAGTTGGCTGTTGACAGTGCGTAGCGTTGTGCAGTTGGAGGTGAGCCGACAACAGTGGTGGATGTGGGGAGAGAGATGGCGGAGTTTTGAGAGTGGATGATCTGGACGTGTGTCCATCAGAGACAGTAAATTTGTAAGACTGGAAGTCATGAGCTGATTATATATATATAAAATGACTTTTGAACACTATTAAGGTAAATACATTGTTTGTTCTCTATCAAAATCTTTCATTTGATAACTATGCCTATCAGCAGTTAGTGCCTTCAGTAGTTAGAATCTTTTATTTAACTGGCAGTATTGGCGCTCGCTGTATTGCAGTAGTTTGAGTAACGAAGATTTTTGTGAGGTAAGTGATTCATGAAAGGTATAGGTTGATGTTAATCAGGGCCATTCTTTTGTAGAGATTATTAAGTCAGATTGCGTTGCGCTAAAAATATTGTGTGTCAGTTTAATGTTGACCAGAATAAATAAAGAGAGTAATGTCTGAGTACGTTCAGTTTTGTTCAGTTGTCTCAAAAACAAATAATGTAAGAGGTTTATCAGCACAGTAATTCATAAATTTTTCTAAGGGGACGTTTCAAGGACATCACACACATCCATGCTCGAGGCAGGATTTGAAACTGCGACCGTTGCGGTCGTGCGGTTCCAGACTGAAGCGCCTAGAACCACTCGGCCACCTGGCCGGCGACTTTATGTCAATAGATCGTTCTCTGCGAAGTAATTCATAATCTTCCAATACAATATATACAAGCAAATTGCTCATGATGCTCTAAACATTCATGGTGGTGTCAGTTCTATATCGTGTCTCCCTACCACATTCGCGCAACGATGCTCTGAGTGTGTTTTAAGGAATTGACTAGTTTGAACCTGGGACCTGTAGCTGGTAAGGAGACGCCAGACCACACATGACATGTAGAATTCAGAAGAGTTCAGTGAGACTAGCGATGATATAACCAAATACTAAATGATCTCAGCGTCAGCTCCACTGCACTCCCTGTAAAAGAATCTTAATACTAACTAAATTTAGTGGAAGGGGTTCAAGGCTTTCCTATTTTTAGTTAGCTGGTAAAATAACGTCGAGAAAGCAGTTAAGTTTACCATTGGAAATTTTATTCTACTCACAAAACATCGTTTATAAAATGCACTATTGATAAAAGGAAATGTTTTAATACAGGATGGTAAAAATCAACTGCGTTCAACAAAAAGGTGAACGAATATTCCCTGAATGGGTTTCCAAGTTCTACAATCGATCGAAGGATGACCTATGCAATATCACATCTATAATCTAGATTTAATTTAAGTTTCACAAGAGAAAAAACTATCAAAATGGTCTATAGTGTCCCTCAATTATCTTTAATTACTTATCTAACTTGTCGTAAATTACAGTGGCTGATGTGACTTCTCAATAACTATATAAAAGAAAAATCATCGCGTTTCAGATCTGTTCTTCAAGTGGCAAATGTGAACACCATGAGTTTTAATTAACGATCGACACTAGTATTACGCAAAAAGGGGTGTAACAGATGAGACTTCTGCAGTTCTGAGTGAAGTCTTATGCGCTCAAAAATGCGGCATCGCGTGCGTTCATTACCTTGTCGGTGTTTAGGCAGCGTCAGGGCAGCGGCGGGCAGCACAGCTCCGCTCACCTCGTCATCTCGGAAGCAACTCTCCTCTAACTTCCCCTTACTACAATTTACCGAAATTGGTTTAAAAAAACTATCTCGCTATGTTTTCATCTGACCAATCAGGGTCTCAATGTTAACCTCAAGCTCCGCCTACAAAAATTCTGTCTATCCAATGAGAAACGTTATACTTTTCGTGGTGGGGCAATGTTTTTAAAAATTTGCAAGTTAACAGAAACACGAAAAAGTCGCACGCAAAAATCTGCAGCTGGTGTGGTCCTTTTAGCGTTATCGTAAGATCTATACTGTTCTTGTGGAGGGCTCTATCTTTTAACATGGGCGGGGGGGGGGGGGGGGGTGGGGTCCTTGATGTAACAGAGACGCGAAAAAGTCTCACGCTAAAACGTGCGGGTGGTAGTCTTAGAGGTAGGCTGGCGACATGGGTGTCCAGTCCGTCCCTTATCATAGGGCCTTCTAACTTAACACGCTTCTGCTCTCGGCTTCTGTCCTCGTTTCTCCCCTCGGAACTGCGTTGTTCTCACGGTGTGAAGGTACGACACGCATTATGGCATTCTTGTGTTAGTCCGTGGTATTCCATTTGCTCACTCGTTACTCGTATTACTTTGGTTAATTTAATGTCACGATTTATTACGAGCTATGTGACATACTACTGGATTTGCTTATCATGTCAGGGTTTTCATGGAAGGTGTTGGATTTGCCTGACACCTTACATATCACCACCCTACGAACTTAATTTTTGCACTGAATTTAGGCAATGATTGAATCGTTGTCTAAGTCAGTAAAAAATTTTCTAATTTACCTAAGTTTTGTTGCATACTGTTCAGCCACATTTATCTGTTCTATGCTAGTTTGTATTTCTAATTTAAATTTTTATATTCTTCCACATTATAATTAAAATGACAAGAGAAGAATATTTTTATACTATTATTAATTTTTAATTATTTTCTTTCTTTATTTAAGTGTGAAGTTTGTTTTTTTAAGAAGTTTGTTATCGAAAGTGAAGAGTCTTTCACATCTATTTTCTTAGAAATATTGTTTTTATAAATGTAGTAATTAAGTAAAATCTATTCCTAACACATTTTCTAAATTTCATGTGCAAGTAAAAATGTTTTTGTTTCTAGACACACATTTCAACATTGTTACACTAACAAATAAGAATTATTTCCAAGAATTGCTTTGACAAAGAAATATACATACACAAGTATTGAGATATTATCCTAATAAATGGTACAAATGTTAAAAAAAGGGAAAACATCCAACAAGGTAATATTTTATTCTTTGTTGTTATAAGGAGAAAATATGTAAAATATAGTTATTCTTTTATTTTTATGAGAAGCAAATAAGTGGCATATTGTTTCTTTATATACTGTCCATTTCTGAACTAATGGCTTATTTTTATCGATAGTCTATTTTTTTATTTAAGTCCATAGTCAATGACTGTAATTTTGTAGTTTATTAGCTGTCTGGTGTGCTCAACTTATTTAGTTTCTCACACATTTCTTTTGCACAATTCCTACATCACATAATTTGATTTCACACATTCACAGAATCCTATGAATGTTCAAGCATGAGGTTGGCGAATGTTTATGCACGAAGGTGATGGACTTGAGAGAGATGGATGTGGGCAAGTATTTGATATACAGCTTCGTTCGTCGTTCCTTGTTGGCTTTGCAAGTGTGTGTTGCTGTTGTGGAGGTCCCATAATGGAATGGAGCTGTGAGTGCAGAATCTCGTGGTTTCCTGGCTTTGTATGCGTGAAAGTCATCGTTATGTGTAGCTGAAAGCGGTCGTTTTTCGTTGTAATACTTCGCAGACGACTAGTTTATAATAGGATAGGGATTGGGGAAGGTATGTCGTCTATTCTTCACCCATCTTCTTTCTTGGTCTCAATCTTGCGAATCTTCAACTTCTGTTCTTCCTGCTATTTCTCTGCTTCTTACTTGCTTCTTGGTTCTTTTCTGGGCAGGATATGGAAATATTTATTGATAACTAGTCGCTTTGAAGTTCTCCTCCTAGTAACAGTTTGATAAATTGTTTGGGCGTGTCATTTTTAATTTGTGGAAGTTCTTCTTCAGTTTCGTGCATCAGCGTGCTCTTTAATAGCAGTAGTGTGACTTTTACGCATATTTTTTGCCAGTGGTGGCTTGGCCAAGCAGTCTTCTTGTCCGGCCGTTTTTTGCTAGCTCCGTTGTGTCGGGGGCGCCCCTGGGTTTACGAGCGGTGAAAATCCGGTGTTTCTTCTGGTGTCCCGTGGCGCCTCTTCAGGGTTCTGTCACTGTCCATCCCAGCAGGTTCCACCTAGCAGGCAAATTTATTACCCACTTTCGCTACAAGGGCCTTCTGTTGGTCTCGCTGTCCTCGTGTCTTGCTAATTATGTCCTTTTCTTTCTTGATACTTCTCGCGTTGCAACTTGTGGGTCGTTGCACCTCTTCCTTGCTGGAGTTTTTACAATGGTTCTTACAAAAAGTTTTACTTACAATCATCTAACATATGTCTAGTACCTACTTGTTTTACGCCTTCTTAAAAAGCTTTACAAATTTCGGCGCCCTTTCCATGTTACGTTTGTAAGATATTTGGAGTCTTAACGTCTACTCAAGAATCCTCAAATTCGTTTTTTATTTTTGTGTACTGTCGTGGTGTATAGCATTTTAGTATTTCATGCTTTTAGACTATCTACGATTTATCCCTTCACCTTAATCTATGGTACTATTGGTGTTATTATTGAAACTACTTTCTTTTTCCCACCTTCCTCTCTCTTCATTCCTCTTTCTCCTGACAATCTTATCTGCAACATAATCTTGAAATATTGTACTGATCATTTACCAGTAATAAAATTAATCTTCAAACTTGTACTGAAAGTGTTTAATTCTGCCAGCCTTAGGTAAAAATACCTCTACTTTATCTCGTAAAATACCCTCTAAGTCTCTTTTACTGTGTTCCGAAATACCTTGAACTTCTTGCAATTTTTCATCGATTTCTTTGTGGACTTCTAACATGAGTTGACGTGATTCCTTCTTTTGTGCATACCATTATAATTCTTCATCCTCTTTATCTCAAGTCATTCTTAATTGTTTGTTTATAACTGGTATTTCTTCTAATTTTAGCTTTTGCTGAAAGAGAAGTGTGACATTCCCGAATGTTACGCTACCTTTCGCCATATGTATTATCGCTCGTCTCTCATTTAAAAAATGTGCACCTATAATCAAATCTACAGTTAGTTTAGGTATAATCACGAAGTTGGCTTCGATCTTTTGACCTAGGCACGAAAGAGTTAACCTTGTGTGTCTCGTAACTTCCACAGCATTGTTTCTAATAGGACCTCTTACTTTAATCTTATGTGTTTTCAGAACTAGCAATTCCTCATTGGCATTACACTGCATGAATACATTTTCTGAGATCGCAGTCAGTTCACTTCCGCTGTCAATTACAATATTGACTGGGATATGCTTTACCATGGCCTTCACAATTGGTTGAATTTGAAAGGGTTGGTTCTCTTCTTCTTCTTCTTGCATCAACGAATCCGCCACTGAATCATACATGAGTCATTTTAGGAATTTCCCTTGTGAATTCGAACTTTCTGTAGGATAAACTTCGACTGCTACTTCTCTCCCTTTTATTTCCTATTCTCTATTTCTTCCTTCATTTACGCTTTCTTCTACATCCTCTACTTTTTCGTCATCCTCGTCTATCTTCTCCTTCTTCGTCGCTACTTCCACATAATCGCATCTAAATGCTCTAATTATCGCTTCATAACTTCCTTCATTATATACGTTGGGTTGTGTGCCCACTTGTAACTTATTTTCAACTTCTGTCGACTGCGCATTATCCTCATTGAATTCGCTTTCCCTGGTTTTCATCTCAAATAGCTCTGCAATACTCATTACTTCGTCCTTTCCTCCTACATTCGTTGTGCATGCCTCTGGTAATTCTTCTTCCTCGTCAGTATTCTCCCAATTAATTTCATCCCAACATGATATTGTTATTATCTCATCTTCGTTTTCATCTGGCCCCTGCGGATTTGTTTCTTACTTCTTCTCTTCTCGTGATAAGATTTTTATTTCTTCGTTGAAGGTGCTGCAATTGTCCTGGGTCTGTGCATCATTCTCTTTGGCATGGGCGCTTAGCTGTCAATTCGAACGTTTTTCGGGGTTTGGTGGTTTTACCTTCACCTCTTCTATCTGTATTCGCTTTTCTTGTTCAGCTTGATGATAGTGGTTTCTTTGTTGATAATTTGTCGGTCTATTGGTTCTCCAGTACCCGTTCAGGTTGTCGTTATTCCCTCTGTAATAGTTGTTGCCGTTCCTGGGTGAATTATAGTTATTGCCATATTCTCTTCTAAATCTATAAACGGTTCTTTGTTGAAATCTATTGTCGTTTCTTGGTGCGAAGTTATCATGTGGTTCGTAATTATTGTTTCTTCGTACTGTGTCTTGTGGATTCCACTGCTTTTTGCTTTCGTTTTCACTTGCGCTTCGTCTCTTTCTTGCGTCATCTTCCGAAAATATGAACTCTAGTTCCATTAGAACAGCTTTAAATGCTTCGACGTCATTGCCTCCGCGACCTACTAATGATTGCCGGTATTTCAATGGTAGCTTCATCGCGCATAATTTAATCAACTCTCCATCACTGTATGGTACATATAAGCATTGATTTTTGTTTGCCATTACTTCGAAAAATTTCACTGGACTCTTCTCTCCTGAATTTTCAGAATATGGGTTCTGTAATAATTCGTACTTCACTCTGTTCTGTGCTTCGCTGGACCAATATCGTGAGAGAAACTTCTCTCTGAAATCTTCGTACGATCGGCATGTCGCTGCAACATTCTGCATGGTTTCTGCGACTGTTCCTGACATGTGTGCACATATAAAGTCTAATTTGTGTGCTAGCGTCCAGTGTTCTGGTAATCCTACTCGGAATTGATCAATAAAAGTTCGTGGATGTAATGAGTTTCCTTCTCGAAAGTGTTGAAATTTTCTGACTGTGAGGAAATGATCGTTGTCGTACTTCGTCATAGTTCCATATGAAATTCGCGATTCTTCGCCACTTTTGTTTCTGATCATTTCTCCCATCGTTCTTTCCGGTTGTGGTAGATCCATTGGATATTGTCCACTGTGACTTTCGCCTACCCGCGGTGCAGGCTGTCTGATTTCACGTATGTTACTTTCCGCCTGTGATTGGAATCGCAAATGCGTAATATCTTCGTTAATTGCTTGTCTTTCCGGTGCTGTTACAGATACGGATGTGGTTGCAGACGCTGTGCTTGTTCGATCCTGTTCACTACGCTCTTCAATGGTTTGCAACAACTCTGTTCGCAATTTCTGAAATTGTCGCTTCGTTTGCGCTTCCATTTTGACTTTTCATATCTTTTCAGCGCTGCTCTTGTGATACGTTTGTGCAACACACTTTTTCCAACAATTTTACGTGCTGTACCTGCTGCTTGTCTAGTAATTTCGTTTATCTGTTTCTCTACTTTCTTGAATTCTCCGTGGGTGTTGTTACGTAATGTTTTGATCTCGTCCTGAATGTCACTACGCAATGTTTGTACGTCCACTTCAACCTTGGCAATATCTGTTCTCAGTTGATTGTGACCTGTTATTAAGTGTCCTATCACTTCTCGAGATTCTTTTGCCTCGTCTGCAATATGACTTAGGTGTAACTGAATTTTTTTGTTTTGTTCTTTAATCTCACGGATATGTGTCGTGGTTTCTGCATTCTGAATTTGAATTTGGTTCGCAATTTCTTTATTTTGTCTTGTCATAGTTTCCGTAATTTGTTGTAATAATTCTGCGAGATTGGTGGGTCCTATTGCGGGTTCATCCGACGTCCTACGCTCTGTGGTTTCGCCCAAGTGTTGGTTCGCAACCGATTGCATTGACCTCTGTTGTGACACGTTTCTGCTCGCATTCCTTGTACTCTGTGGTGAGGGAGCTCTGACTACTTGTACCATAGGTTCTACCTATTCAAGACGCAAGTTAGAATCCTCATCGACTGTCTCTCTACTTTCCTGCTCCTCTGTCGTACGCTGACTTACGTTTTCTATGCCTTGGCGTATATTATCCTCGTTATGGTGCGTTATCTGTCCTATTTCTCGCGATACTGCATCGTCTGTTGTACT
Source organism: Schistocerca gregaria (assembly GCF_023897955.1). Lineage (NCBI taxonomy): Eukaryota > Metazoa > Arthropoda > Insecta > Orthoptera > Acrididae > Schistocerca > Schistocerca gregaria. The sequence continues at coordinate 663,636,764 of NC_064922.1, forward strand.
GTCCTCTATTCTCTGTCCATTTTCATGCTGGGTCTCTACCTCAATTCGGTCAAGGTCTCGATCTGCCACTGCTGATCTTTCCGAATCCCTTATTTTCTGTTTTAAAAGCAATTCACGCGCCCGTTTTCGCGTCAACATGCGCTCATGCGATCTCACGTATTTCACAAACTTTTTGTTCACACTACTTGACAACCAATTCACTTACTTGTTGGGTCAGAACCAAATTGTCAACGATGTATCCGCCACCTATGCGCTTGCATTGGAGAGAACTTAATTCTAACAATATTAAAATTCGTAACTTAATTATCATATTGTCTCTGCTAGAATGTCTGTATTTTTCTTGAATACTTTTACTATTTATCGCTGCAGCTACTGTTTGCGACAATGTATAACTTTAGAAAAAAAAAATTTACTACGAAAATTATTCAGCAGGATATTTTTCTGACCTAGTTAGGCATGTGGTCGACCTTCAATCATGGTATTTTACCATCCTGCCAGGGTCACCATTATCTAAACATTCATGGTGGTGTCTGTTTGTTCTATATCGTGTCTCCCTACCACTTTCACGCAATGACGCTCTGAGCGTGTTTTTTGGGAATTGACTAGTTTGAACCTGGGACCTGTTGCTGGTAAGGAGACGCCAGACCACACATGACATGTAGAATTCAGAAGAGTTCAGTGAGACTAGCGATGATATAACCAAATTCTAAATGATCTCAGCGTCAGCTCCACTGTACTCCCTGTAAAAGAATCTTAATACTAACTAAATTTAGTGGAAGGGGTTCAAGGCTTTCCTATTTTTAGTTAGCTGGTAAAATAACGTCGAGAAAGTAGTTAAGTTTACCATTGGAAATTTTATTCTACTCACAAAACATCGTTTATAAATTGCACTATTGATAAAAGGAAATGTTTTAATACAGGATGGTAAAAACCAACTACGTTCAACAAAAATGTGAACGAATATTCCCTGAATGGGTTTCCAAGTTCTACAATCGATCGAAGGATGACCTATGCCATATCACATATATAATCTAGATTTAATTTAAGTTTCACAAAAGAAAGAACTATCAAAATGGTCTACAGTGACCCTCTATTATCTTTAACTACTTATCTAACTTGTGGTAATTTACAGTGGCTGATGTGGCTTCTCAATATCTATATAAAAGAAAAATCATCGCGTTTCAGATCTGTTCTTCAAGTGGCAAATGTGAACACCGTGAGTTTTAGTTAACGATCGACACTAGTATTACGCAAAAAGGGGTGTAACAGATGAAACTTCTGCAGTTCTGAGTGAAGTCTTATGCTCTCAAAAATGCGACATCGCGTGCATTCATTACCTTGTCGGTGTTTAGGCAGTGTCAGGGCAGCGGCAGGTAGAACAGCTCCGCTCACCTCACCATCTCGGAAGCAACTCTCCTCTAACTTCTCCTTACTACAATTTACCGAAGTTGGTTTAAAAAAACTATCTGGCTATGTTTTCATCTGACCAATCAGGGTCTCAATGTTAACCTTAAGCTCCGCCTACAAAAATTCTGTCTATCCAATGAGAAACGTTATACTGTTCTTCTGGAGGGCTCTATCTCTTAACATGGCCTGGGGGGTGGTCCTTGACGTAACAGAGACATGAAAAAGTCTCACGCTAAAACGTGCGGGTGGTAGTCTTAGAGGCAGGCTGGCGACGTGGGTGTCCAGTCCGTCTCTTATCGTAGGGCCTTCTAGCTTAACACGCTTCTGCTCTCGGCTTCTGTCCTCGTTTCTCCCCTCGGAACTGCGTCGGTCTCACGGTGTGAAGGTACGACACGCATTTAGGCATTCTTGTGTTAGTCCGTGGTATTCCATTTGCTCACTCGTTACTCGTATTACTTTGGTTAATTTAATGTCTCAATTTATTCGGAGCTATGTGACATACTACTGGATTTGCTTATCATGTCAGAGTTTTCATTGAAGGTGTTGGATTTGCCTGACACCTTACAATGAAAACACAAATAATTTCAGATCCTACGATGGTCATATATTCGTGTAAAGACTAAATAATAGCAACAAATAATGCACCATATGAGGTAGTGAAAAACATACAATGAAAAAAAACGTACATTTGTTTGATGCAACAACTTTGTCTTATATCGACTGTTTACAATTTAAGTACAGCTATTTGCGGTGGACCCGTGTGTGCTGTAATTATAGTATGGCAGAAAAAGTAGGTAGATATGCTAATGTATTAATGCGAAGCCGATTTACCAAGAAAACAGTTGCAATTGCAGTGACCAGAGAAAATCTGACGATGTACACTGTGTGACAGTATGACATCCACACTGTCGTTTGGCAAGACATAACGTGAATGAACAGTATGGCTCTAGAGAAAGAGTGTGTGCTTTTAGTAAAACTGTTTCATGTGAACAGCAACAATTATAGTGCTGCATTGAGAGAGTATCTCCGACTGCGTGGTCTGAGGAGAAGCTCGATGTATAAATGGTATAAAGAAGATGATAATTGAATTCAAAGGCTCGGGTGAGGTTGGTGTGACACTTGAAAGGGGAGAGTGTCCCATCACGATGGAAGTTATTGACAATGTTATTGCTGTAAATGACCGTGCAGCACGTGCCCTAGGTAGTGCTACGGCTCGTGCAGTGTTACGAGATTGTCCATCCCATGGTCAACATTACGTAAAGTTTTGCTGTCTATTTCCCACTGGTAACCGTACAAAATCCAGGCGGTGCAGCAAATGAAACCTCATGATCTGCAGAAATGATGTGAATTTGCTCGTTGGTTTCTGGCACGGGTCGAAGTCGATGACGTGTGGCCGAATATCTTGTAGAGTGACGAGACACGTTTTACACTACAGGTTGTAGTGGATACACATATTTCCCGAATTTGGGATAAAGTTAAGCCTCGTGTTGTGCACGAAAAGCCATTGCACTCGCCGCATGTGACTGCGTGGTGTGGATTCACAAGCACCTTTATTCTCGGTCCGTTTTCCTTTCAAGAGAATAATTCGGAGCGTCTGTCAGGGACTCCGTCACGAGTGCAAGTTATCGAGAGCTACGGGCACTGCATGTGGTTGCTGCTTTGGAAGAGAGCTGTTGTGTGGAGACCACTGTTTTCATGCAAGATGGGCCAACCACATATATCGCTCTCTCAAAGAAAAATCTGCTTAATGCAGTCTTCCACGGACGTGTTATCTACAGAGGTTTCTGCAGATGCATGTCCTACAACATCACACGATCTGAATCCATGTGACTTTTGGCTCTGGGGATATCTAAAAGAACCCGTCTACCAGAAACATGATCGGTCTCTACCTGATCTGAAGGTCATTACACAGGAACACGTTGCTCAGATTTCATCGGAACTACTGCGAGCAACTGCTGATAAAGTCGTTTTACAGATGCAGCATCTCGATAACATCTTCAGTGCTCCTACTGAACAAACTGTGGCAGGCATCCCATTGCTGTCTGAAGCGTCTCCGGACACGTCTTCGGCCTAGAATCTCATTGACTGGAGCAGAATTGTCTTCATATGCCAAGACAACCAGCAGTGATAGTGTGGGTGCTTTGTTTTTCATAGCAGGACCCCTCTGGATGTCATCCGCGGCTCCATCACAGCATAGCAACACGTCGACGATATTCTACGGTCCGTTTTGTTGCCCTTCATGGCGAGCCATCCCACGCTTACATTTCAGCAAGATAATGCCCGCCTGCATAAACCGAAAGTTTCTGCCGTTTGTCTTCGTGTTTGCCAAACCCTGCCTAGGCAGTAAGGCGGGCGGTCCTCTCCTCAATTGAGAACGTTTGGAGCATCATGAACGGACCCCTCCAACCATCTCAGGATTTTGATGGTCTGACGCGTTAATTGAACAGAATTTGGCACAAACAGCCCTCTGGTGGCATCCAATAACTCTGTCAATAAATGCCAAGCCGAATAACTGTTTACATAAGGGCTAGAGGTGAACTAACACATTATTGATTTGCTCATTTAGTGAAGCTCTTTCTCTTGAATAAATCATCTAATTTTTCTGGAACTGTCGTATTTTGTATTTCTGAAGATGTAAATCACTTCTACCGATTTCTGTTGCATTTGGATGGTTCCTTCGTGACGTGTCGTTCCTTTTTTTGCCTTAGAGTGTATTTCGTATTCTCAATCGTTTTCTCCAGAAAGCCTATGATTCAGTAGGAAGACGAATGCTGTTCCAAATTTTGGAAGAGATAATCTTGGATAGGAAATCCAGTGATTCAAACAAACCTTAAGTAACACAGCATAATTATCACGTTAAAAGGAAAGCTTCCAGAGACCTTCAGGATCAAAACCATATAGGGAGACGGACTCTTCCATTTGCTCCTTAACTGCGTAGTTGATAAGGTGAAATGGGAATCGCGACTAGAAACGAAAATACTGGGTAGAATACGACTGGAGTGTAAGGAAAAAGGGATACAGGTAGAATGGCATTCACAAATGATAGTGTGATATTGTCGCAATCATTAGAAGAGGCGGTTAATCAAACCAAGGAAGCATAAAGACAAGCGGGTAAAGCAATCATACCGACCTCACTCGAGAATACACAGTAAATGACAAACGTCAACTGCTAGATGGTTGACAATAGACGGAGGGAAAATTCAGAAGGTGAAGAGATTTAAATACTTCGGAGAATCGACAGAAACTGGTCTGAGAGAGAAAACAGTAGTGGAAGCACGAATAAACAAAATGATTTTAATCCAAATTAATTATGAATGTCTACAACAAGAAGAATATTTCGATCAGTGCAAAACTGAGACATTATCGGCCACTGATCCTCCATGAAGCCTCATACGCAGCAGAATGCCTGAACCTAGTAAGAACAGGAGTACTTAGAATGCTACAACTTAAGGAACGAAGAATTCTCGGGAAGATATTGGGACCTCAGAGAACAGCACGTCATCATTACCAAGAACTGTTTACTATGATAGTGAGGATCTCAGACACCGTCAGGAAAATAAGGACTATATTCTTGAGATATGTCCTTAGAATGCAGCAGGGGAGGTTGACGCATTGTAGAACACAGCTTCTTGTGAACAAGAGGACCAAAGTATGCTAGATTGAAGAGGTACACAGCGATCTGGTAGAAAGGGGAATACAGGAACCAGGGATTTACAATACCGTGCTTTTCAAATAAAAAATTCAGACTTTTACAGGCTTCCAGGGCAAAATCATCATGGGTGGAAGAGAGAAGAAGATTGAAAAGTATGAGAACGAAAGAATATTGGTAGGGATAAAGACCAGAAAAATCGAAGTTGACCCGAAATGCCATGATCCTCAGGTGGCAAAAACGAAAATAAGAAGAAATAAGGATGATTAAAGACTATCGGATTTTATCATACCGTCGACAACGATATCATTATAGGCTGACTACAGGCTGCGGTTGAGGAACTGCAGACAAGGAAATCAGATACTCGTTCTGGAATTCGACCGCCGACCTCCTGAAAGCGATGCTCCATCTCACTCTGTTCTAAACTTTTGATTATATGCATCATCACTTCGGTGCGATTTAACAGATTACTACCAAGAAATTTCATGGAGGAACACACAATGTGTTTAAGAACGCGTCTCATTTTCTGAGATGAGACAGTTCTGGTGAAAACAAGGACAAACGTCTTATAAATAGGTTTACCATTCATCCAGTAATAGCCCGGATAGCTCTGGTTTTATTGTGTTGTTCGGTGTTATAAAAGTGTCGGGGATTTGAGAAATTTATGAATGGCGAGGATCTCTTTTTTTAAAGTTTAGACCAGTATGTTCGACATTGCGTTTTTAAAAACATTCTCTTACGGTCATGCCTCTCTCAGCCGACCTTGGAGCAAGCGATGACGTCGATCTAGAGGCGTGGCTACTAGTTCCGCTACAACGTTTCACTTACTGTTGATCATTTGGCAACACAACAGGGACCATGTGTCTAAGTTCTTTTGGTGCGTGATGCAACTCGACTACAGGTATTTGTTTTATCTCCATAATTTTTTGCCTTATCGTGCAGCAATGGACAAAAGAAGGTGTGTGTTTAATGTTAACGTGCAACACGAATACCAATTTTCGAAATTGTGTAATTAAAGAATGGACGCGATTATTGCAAACTAAGTAGCGCAGAAAGGAAAGAGTGACATTAAGACCATGTGAAAACAGCGAGACAAAGGAGTGTTATTATTGCTATTGCTTCACCAGATATAAGATATTTTTTTGGAAACCGAGGATGGGAATAAGAGTGTCTGGAGTGTGCAGCTAAAGAGGCTACATTTCCAAACACACTGCTAGACATTAACTGCTTCATTACATCAGTCTCCAGATTCAAACTCATTAAAAAGTTTTATGACCCAAAATTTTCATCTGCTAGAACAAAAACGGGGCAATTATTCTTATGTCTCGTGAAAAATACAACTGAATAAGTAAAGTTTAATGTCTCAGTAAACTGTGAAGGCTTATAAGTACTTTCGAAATTATGTCCTGGTCTGGACCGACAAAATGGTAATATTCCCTGAGTTGTACCCAAAAGTATGTGGTAAGCCTGCTTATAAACGAATGTTCAAAAAAAGAAAATTAATATGGTCCATTCTGAACTACGACATTCGTCTGTCGACACTACGTGAGATTCTCAGTGTGCTTCTCATCCATTCGTACGCAAGCATCAGACCTCCACAAAGAACCTCGAACTCGTGCAAACACGCCTGGCTCCCCTCAGATTTAGAAGCATGCATGGAACACACACTACTGCAAGATGTGCACGTTGGCGATATGTACGAAATATACGAGTATCTCTGAATGTTCTCAAAGCTAGATACATAAGAGATTAAGGGGAGGTGACAGGGATCGCTATGCTACTGAACCTCCTCAAGCAATCTATACCTCATTAAAAGTTTGTGTTAGGTACTGACGTAAGAAGTGTGGGAAATGAGATCGTGCCCCGTCGTGTAGACACCACATCCCTTGCTTTTCCTCCAGTGGTAACGTTCTACAATACTGCGAATAGTTTGTTGTGTAGAAACTGGTGTTAAAAATCACCAGCTAAAGTATCCGGTGAATTGCGAACCTACCACCTACAATTCCTGTCCACATATCGACATTAAAGTTAACCTGATACCTTGCTTCTTGCCGGACTCTGCTGTGATGCTTCATACAGAAAATAAAATTCAGGCTCAGAATTATAAAGTCTCAGTGCTACGTCTAAGTATCCATTGACAGAACCGTAATTTAACATGGTGATCTTGTGGCATGCTTTATTATCATGGATAAAGTATCTGTTCGTGCAGAACTAACAACGCAAGAGCGCTGTTTATGGCTTCAACAGCTCAAACACTTCGTATACTTTCTTCTAGCGTTTTCTACTCGTGAAAGGATTACTGCTGCACATCCAGCGTGCGAACTGTGAGGTCCCTACCGTGGTCTCTTGTCCTTGTTGCGAATGATCATCTGTCTGGAAGTCGTTGCAATAACCTGCCGAAATTTTTTTCCAGTTGGAATGCGGAATTGAGGATGTTGGTCGGCGTACGCAACACAAGGCAGTGCATTAAAGCCGATGGATTTGCCATAGCAGAATGTTTCTGCTATTTGTAAGGTTTCTACCATACTTTTCCTATTATATGAAAGTTGTGTGAGCTCTCTTTTTATTCGATGTGTCGTACTTCATTCTCTACACTGGATATTTTTCAGACGGAGGTCATCAGTAGTCGGTATGTTATGCCAGAAGTTCCGAGTGCAAGCAATATGATCTTTGTTAGTAGTATTGTCGGTTTCTCTGAAACGTGCGTGAGAAACTCGGGTGTTCGTCATGCTGCTTGAGTGGTCTGAAAATAAGCCGCAGAACACAAGGGATGCAAGAGCAAATGACGTTGCTTTTTGGAAATACGATTTTGTAAAGACTGATTGAAGAAATGTGAAGATATTTCGGTAACGTTGTCCCTGCATGGCTTCCTCGTGCAAAAGTTTTCATGAGTCTGAGAAAGGCAATTTTTTTGCATGATTTATAGTTATTGATTCGGCGCAGTTAGTTTGAGTGTCAAGATATGATTCGACAAAGTTACCTGCTCACGTTGTTTGACTCAGAACCATAGATTCACCACTCCTTTACCAACTCATTAACTAAGTCAATGACAGAGTCATACTTTTTACAAGAAGTGATTTTTGTAAACATGGTTGTAAATATATAGGAAAGGTGTTCATAATACAGATTTGAATGCTAGTATCTTTTCAGTCATTTAGTAAGTCGGCTTTCTTCCACCGTTTCCTCATTTAGTAAGACGACTTTCTTCCACCGTCTCCTCATGATAGTACAGTTTTGTGCCTCGCCATAGTTGTTCAAATCATAAAGCATGAACTGCATATCATAGCTGCTTCTCTTTTGCATTGCATTTGGCAAGGTTTTTCTATAACTGGTTTTCTGCGGCGATGTATTTTAATATTCGTCACTTTCGAGCAGTACTGAGTTTCAGTTACTGCACGGTAAGTCATAAAAAATAGATAATGTCAGTTTAACATCAGTCAGGCCACAGTAAAAACATTGACAGTCAAACCTTATCTTTCATAATTATTATCAGGTTCAGTTCAGTGAAGTTCAGATCCCATTCACCTTCTCAATCTTACTCTTGCAATACAGTATTAGTCCAGGCGCAAATTGACATGCGTATAGCAAGTGTGACGTGACACGATTCTAAGACTAGCCGCAAATTGAGACGCGTATAGCGCGTGTGGCGCGACGCAGGGCACCGCTTGTTTTTTGTAACATCACAGGTTCAAATGGGACCGCGCAAATTGCGACACGACGCGACTGGGACGCAACAAGCGCCTGCGCCAGGTCGCGCGGCGTTGTGGTTGAGGCACAGTTTCTCGCGCCGCGCGTCGCGCTCACCTCGCTAGCATCGTGGGAAATTTGAGGAGGGAAGCCAAAAAGTAGCCCAGCCATATGCTCACATCGGAACGGCGCATACCAGCAGTGGTAGTACTGCCAATACGATAAATTTTGCCTTACTGTGTACTGAATTTTATTGCCTTTGGGTAGTGTTTCGTTTTTCCCCATTTAAACGCTCCAGATTTCTTCGTTAGCACATTATACTTTTCTGTTATTTATATCTGCATAGTTTTGTTTTGTTTTTCTTCTGTCAAGAAAAATGTATACTTCAGTAACTGATGAGGCATTGGCCGCTGGAATTGCACCATATGCCTCCGTGATGTTTTCAGATCGCAAGAAGGGACAGAGGGTAGTGAATAAGGAAGCAAGGAATATTATAAAATCATGTGATTAAGAATCAAGGGAGGGAAGTAAGGCAAGGTTATATTCTCGCTGCCTAATAAGCTAGCGTATCTGTACGATCTGTTACAAAAATTTAGAAAGGGATAATCTCCACAGGTGTGATCCCTTTGTGCTTGTGGTAAAAAGCGTCCAAGATCTGAAGCATAGAAGTTTCACTGTGATTCCTCTGATCTGGATGTAATAATGTAATACGACACAATGTAATACATGCATGTGAACAACATATTTCCACTGCAAGCTAGAAACAGTCGAAAAGCAGTCACAAATAACAATGTTTTAATTGGTTCGTCTTGATGAGAAAAAACATTTCAGTTGTTGCATGGACATTATCAGCATTAATGAACTAATTATACAACAACAGGCTACACAAATGAAGAAAATGGTCGGTATTATTACGAAAGTAGGAATATCCTAAAAGAGTGTTATGATTAGATATATTTAATTTGTTCAAATGTGCTGCTGACAAAGGCAGATCTACTTTCATGACAATGTTTTTCGAACTCCATCTCACAAGGCACATATGGCTAGTTTGTGCATTCCTGTCGCCCGCATTATCCTCCGCTGCTGACAATACACTGACCATTGTGTTGTGCGACAAACCAATTGTTTATTTTTCTCAATAACAACTATTTTATTCGCGATCACGTGTCAGTTTGGCAAGCCCTAGGTGAGTAAATAGTATCTGGCATGTGCCTATCATTCGGCCTGAAGGAACACTCGTCATTATTTTAAAACTGCTCAGATCAGAGAAGGAATAAAATCCTTTGGTAAGTTTCCATTCCCGTCGCTCAGTGTTAAAAATACGATGGGTTACGGGGATTCCACCAAAGTTCCAACAGAATTGCCAATCTGGCTTTGTGTGACTTGTTAACCTTTTCTCATTCGAAGAAGTTATCACCATTAATGAGTAAAGGCCACATTTCTCTTGGTGACTGGTTTAATTGTACTTCCATTGTCACAATGTAATTTGCCAAACTCATGTCACAGGATCTATTGAGACAGAATTCCGAAACGTAGGGCCTCATTAAACGAGTAATTGGCAATTACAGAGCTCAATAGCTTACGTAAAACCTCATAGTATCGGTTTGCAGTAACATAAAAGAAGAAATTTCATGTTTATTTTCATACTAGGAAGCTCTTGTTACTCTAGCTGTCGATAACTCTTAAAACATTAGTCACTGGAGTGAAATAAATAAAAAGAGTAGTGATATATCGCCATAGAAAAGAAAGTTCCATGTGTTAAATAATTGACAAAACAGTCTCCTCCTTGTGTGCTATCATTCGCCAAACATTCGTTTCAATGTCTCGAGCAGTTTAGGAGATACGAGAGATGTTGCGAGTATTTCATTCTCGTGGGTGTGAGATCGGAAGTGAGCGCATTACTTGGTATCCATTTTCTAGAGATCGGAGGCAGATAGAGATCTCCTCCCAAGTCTAAACTCAGCACTAAAGCTAAATTTCATACGCAGCAATATATGATGTAATACGCACCAAACGCAAAATCATAGCGACCCCTGATTTTCGTTGCAAACTTTTTGAGTTTAGCGCAGTGTCTTACTAAAATGTGTACAACACGATTAGAATGGCCATTAGCAAGGTGATGGGCACAAAGCTGACATATAACGCTACAAGTAAGATAAAAATCATATATTTTCAGAGAATAGTTTCTGTAAAATCGTTTGAGAAAGATAAGAGGTTGCGCGCGCTTCGGTTCAGTCAGCGCAGAGCTTCGCCAGTCGGCGCGTGCGAAGTACGGTGTACGCGTCGCAATATGCGCTGCACCCGCGAGCGTATAGCACGTGTGACGTGGCACGACACTACAGCACGACACGCACATGCTGCACGGGTCGCGCGGGTAGGCGCAAATTGAGACGCGTATAGCACGTGTGACGCGACGCGACCCTACAGCGCGACAAGCTAGTGCCACACAGGTCGCGCGGGCGCAGCGCATTTTGCGACGCGTAACTTCGCACGCGCCGACTGGCGAAGCTCTGCGCTGACAGAACCGAAGCGCGCAACTTTTCTCAAACGATTTTACAGAAACTATTCACTGAAAATGTTTGATTTTTTCCTTCCTTGTAGCGTTACATGTCAGCTTCGTGGTCAAGTGCCCATCATCTCGCTAATGACCATGCTTATTGTGATGAACACATTTTAGTAAGACACTATGCCAAACACAAAAATTTTGCAACGAAAATTAGGAATCGCTATGATTTTGCGTTTGGTGCGTATTATACCATATGTTGCTGCGTATGAAATTTAGCTAAAGTCCTAAATTTTTGTTTAGACTTGGGAGAAGGTTTCTGTCTGCCTCCGATCTCGAGAAAATGGATCCCATGTAGCGCGCTCACTTCCGATCTCAATCTCGCGGGAATGAAATACTCGCAACATCTCTCATATCTCCTAAACCGCTCGAGACATCGAAACGAAAGTTTGGCGAGTGATACCACACAAGGAGGAGAGTGTTTTGCCAATCTTAAACACATGGAACTTTCTTATCTATGGCGATATGTCACTACTTATACTTCTTTTTTTATTTATTTTACTGCAGTGACTAAGTTTTAAGAGTTATCGACAGCTACCGAATCAAGAGCTTCCTGGTATGAAAATAAACATGAAATTTCTTCTTTTATGTTACTGAAAAACGACACTATGAAGTTTTGCGAAAGTTAATGAGCTCTGTGATTGGCAATTACTGGTTTAATGAGGCACTCCGTTTCGGAATTCTGCCGCAATAGCTGCTGTGAGATGAGTTTGACAAATTACACTATGACAAAGCAAGTACAATTAAACCGGCCACCAAGAGAAATGTGGCCGTTACTCACAAATGGTGATGCTTCTTCGAATGAGAAAAGTTACCAACTCACACAAAAATAGATTGTCAATTCTGTTGGAGTCCCGGTAACCCATCATATTTTTAACATTGAGCGACGGGAATGGAAACTTACCAAAGGATTTCATTTCCTCTCTTGATCTGACCAGTGTTAAAATAATGACGGGCGTTCCTTCAGGCGGAATGATAGGCACATGCCAGATACTGGTTACTCACAAACGGCTTGCCAAACTGACAGTGTGCGATCGCGAATAAAATAGTTGTTATTGAGAAAAATAAACAATTGATCTGTCGCACAACACAATGGTCAGTGTATTGTCAGCAGCGGAGGTTAATGCGCGTGACAGGAATGCGCAAGCTAGCCATGTGTCCTTATTCACTACCCTCTGTCCCTTCTCGCGAGCTGAAAACATCGCAGAGGCATAAGATACAATTCCAACGTCCAATGGCTCATCAGTTACTGAAGTATGCATTTTTCTTGACAGAAGAAAAACAAAACAAAACTATACAATATAAATAACAGAAAAGTATAATGTACTAACGAAGAGGGTGGAGGGTTTAAGTGGGGAAAAACGAAACACTACCCAAAGGCAATAAAATTTAGTACACAATAAGGCAAAATTTATCGTACTACTACCACTGCTCATATGCGCCGTTCCGATGTGAGCATACGGCCGGGTTACTTTTCCGCTCCCCGCCTCAAATTTCCCACGGTACAAGCGCGGCGCGCGCCTCGCGAGAAACGGCCACAACCACAAAGCCGCGCGACCTGACGCAGGCGCGTGAGGCGTCGCATCGCAGTTTCAATCTGTGAAGTTACAAAAATGCGCGCTGCACTGCGTCGTGCCGCACGCGCTATACGCGTCTCAATTTGAGCCTAGCCTTAGGCTAAGTGCAAATTGAGAAGCGTATAGCACGTGTGATTTGACACGACACTACAGCGCGACACGCACGTGCTGCACGGGTCGCGCGGGTGCAGCGCATTTTGCGACGCGTAACTTCGCACGCGCCGACTGGCGAAGGTCTGCGCTGACTGAATCGCGCGCAACCTCTTATCTTTCTCAAACGTTTTACAGAAACTATTCTCTGAAAATGTATGTTTTTTGCCTTACTTGTAGCGTTATATGTCAGCTTTGTGCCCATCACCTTGCTAATGACCATTCTTATCGTGTTGTACACATTTTAGTAAGACACTGCGCAAAACTCAAAAGTTTGCAACGAAAATCAGGGGTCGCTTTGATTTTGCGTTTGGTGCGTATTACATCATATATTGCTGCGTATGAAATTTAGCTTTAGTGCTGAATTTTTGTTTAGACTTGGGAGGAGATCTCTATCTGCCTCCAATCTCTAGAAAATGGATCCCATGTAACGCGCTCACTTCCGATCTCACGCCCACGAGAATGAAATACTCGCAACATCTCTCGTATCTCCTAAACCGCTCGAGACATGGAAACGAATGTTTGGCGAATGATAGCACACAAGGAGGAGAGTGTTTTGCCAATTATTTAACACACGGAACTTTCTTTACTATGGCGGTATATCACTACTTTTTATTTATTTCACACCAGTGACTAATTTTTTAAGAGTTATGGGCAGCTAGAGCAACAAGAGCTTCCTAGTATGAAAATAAACATGGATTTTCTTCTTTTGTGTTACTGCAAACCGATACTATGAGGTTTTTTGTAAGCTATTGAGCTCTGTAATTGCCAATTACTTGTTTAATGAGGCCCTACGTTTCGGAATTCTGTCTCAATAGATACTGTGAGATGAGTTTGGCAAGTTAAATTGTGACAAAGGAAGGACAATTAAACCAGTCACCAAGAGAAATGTGGCCTTTACTCATTAATGGTGATGCTTCTTCGAATGAGAAAAGGTTAACAAGTCACACAAAGCCAGATTGGCAATTCTGTTGGAACTTTGGTGGAATCCCCGTAACCCATCGTATTTTTAACACTGAGCGACGGGAATGGAAACTTACCAAAGGATTTTATTCCTTCTCTGATCTGAGCAGTATTAAAATAATGACGAGTGTTCCTTCAGGCCGAATGATAGGCACATGCCAGATACTATTTACTCACCTAGGGCTTGCCAAACTGACACGTAATCGCGAATAAAATAGTTGTTATTGAGAAAAATAAACAATTGATTTGTCGCACAATACAATGGTCAGTGTATTGTCAGCAGCGGAGGATAATGCGGGCGACAGGAATGCACAAACTAGCCATATGTGCCTTGTGAGATGGAGTTCGAAAAACATTGTCATGAAAGTAGATCTGCCTTTGTCAGCAGCACATTTGAACAAATTAAATATATCTAATTGTAACACTCTTTTAGGATATTCCTACTTTCGTAATAATACCGACCATTTTCTTCATTTGTGTAGCCTGTTGTTGTATAATTACTTTATTAATGCTGATAATGTCCATGCAACAATTGAAATGTTTTTTCTCATCAAGACGAACCAATTAAAACATTGTTATTTGTGACTGCTTTTCGACTGTTTCTAGCTTGCAGTGGAAATACGCTGTTCACATGCATGTAGTACAGTGTGTCGTATTACATTATTACATCCAGATCAGAGTAATTACAGTGAAACTTCTATACTTCAGATCTTGGACGCTTTTTACCACAAGCACAAAGGGATCACACCTGTGGAGATTATCCCTTTCTAAATTTTTGTAACAGATCGTACAGATACGCTAGCTTATTAGGCAGCGAGAATATAACCTTGCCTTACTTCCCTCCCTTGATTCTTAATCACATGATTATATAATATTCCTTGCTTCCTTATTCACTACCCTCTGTCCCTTCTTGCGATATGAAAACATCACGGAGGCATATGGTGCAATTCCAGCGGCCAATGCCTCATCAGTTACTGAAGTATACATTTTTCTTGACAGAAGAAAAACAAAACAAAACTATGCAGATGTAAATAACAGAAAAGTATAATGTGCTAACGAAGAAATCTGGAGCGATTAAATGGGGAAAAACGAAACACTACCCAAAGGCAATAAAATTCAGTACACAGTAAGGCAAAATTTATCGTATTGGCAGTACTACCACTGCTGGTATGCGCCGTTCTGATGTGAGCATGTGGCCGGGCTACTTTTCCGCTCCCCTCCTCTAATTTCCCACGATGCTATCGAGGTGAACGCGACGCGCGGCGCGAGAAACTGTGCCTCAACCACAACGCCGCGCGACTTGGCGCAGGCGCGTGTCGCGTCCCAGTCGCGTCGTGTCGCAATTTGCGCGGTCCCATTTGAACCTGTGATGTTACAAAAACGCGCGCTGCACTGCGTCGCGCCACACGCGCTATACGCGTCTCAATTTGCGCCTAGCCTTACATATGCGCGCGCGCGTGTGTTCGTGTGTGTGTGTGTGTGTGTGTGTGTGTGTGTGTGTGTGTGTGTGTGTGTGTGTCATTTTTTTTTCATGGCTTTACTTAGTTGGAGTACGGTAGGTAAAATTACAGGACGCTTTAATAAATTTTGAATATTTATACTTTCAAAATTCGACTTGCAACTTTATGTAGAATTTCTACTCTTTCGTGCGTTGAAACTGCCAGTCACATACTATAACGTCACAAATTTAATCACTGTTTGCTGCTCTGCACGATGCAGAATGTTAGAGAACGGGTACTTAAATATAAATGTTTACGTTTTTTAATTATTTTCGTAAAAGTTAATTGCAATAGAGTTATACAGTTTCAGTTGAATTTGGCGACTGATTTCATTACATTGCGTTAAAATAAGTAAACAACTTATGTTGTTCACATTCAGATTACAACATGAATATATATACGAACGTTTAAGCACAGCAAACCAATTTACATACACAACAACAAACCCAATTAAATAAGCTAAAAACATTTACACATTCCCTGCGTGGAGTAATAGGACTGTATTGAGAGTTGAGCGACAGTTTACGTTGTTCACACTCGAATGAAAAGCTTACGTTGTTCTGATTGCAGCACAACCTCAAAACGATAGATAATGGCAGACAACAGCACCATAGCCAGCGACCTATGTACAGCGTGAAATACAACTAATAAAAAATGAGCAATAAATGTCAACAGGAAGACACCCAGCACCACACAATACTAACCGTTATCGACTAAATTAAAGTGATCCATATCTCAATAAGTATTTGTTTTGGAACATGTCTTTACACTAAAAAAGCACAGAATTTACTAGAGAAGAAGAAACTGAAGCCAAGAAAACAATGGATGATACGGAAAATACTAGATCTCATAAAAGAACGACACAGGCTCAGAAAAACTAACTTTGACCGATACAGAAAAATAAAAAAATCAAATAACAAAGATAAATGGATGACACAAATAAGAAGAAAACATAGCAAAAGCATAAACAGACAAGATATACTCAAAAATTTGATCACCACGTTCAAATAACTTACGGGTTTGCTACCGGGTGACGTCGTCGAACATCGCCGATGTTTCGACAGGAGCATACCCTGCCTTTCTCAAGGCACAAGTGCAAAGAAGAAAAAATGTGCAAGCAAATTTAATACCTCGGTTCACAGAGGAGGAACAAGGAAGACACAACACACACAGAACAAGTGTCAACACAACCAAAGATAACCAACATCAGAAATATCGATAGTTACTATTAATCAACAGGTGAGGTAGCACTAATTCTGTACCTCCGATTTTTTATGAGAGACAGAGTCGGATTCCAAGCAGCATTTAAACAAAATCCACCATCTCTGTTAATAAGGTTGCTTGATAGTCTGATTTCAACAGCTTCCTTAATAACACTATCCCAATAACTGGACGTGCAAGCCAGAATCTCCGTGTTGTTGTATTCCTTAGGATGACCCTTGTCAAGGCAACGTTCTGCAATAGCGGATTTGCTTGGCTGTTGTAAGCGTGTGTGACGCTTATGTTTAATACACTGGTCTTCCACAGTCCTGATTGTCTGACCAATATATGACATGCCACAACTGCAAAGAATACGATAGACCCCAGCCTTATGCAAACCAAGATCATCTTTTACGGACACCAACAAGGCCTTAATCTTAGAAGGTGGTCGAAAAACACATTTCACATCGTATTTCCGCAATATACGGCCAATCCTGTTGGAAATGCTTCCTGCGTAAGGCAAAAAGGCTTAGGTGCCACTTCATTGCTATCGTCACTCACCCGTTGCACAGAAGGCTGATGGCGCAACGCACTTTTGATCTGCCTCTCACTATAACCATTTCTGACGAAAGGTGACGTCGAGATGTGCTAGCTCAGCTGCCAAACTTTCAGGGTCTGAGATAACGTTGGCCCTGTGAACCAAGGTACGAAGTACTCCTTCACGCTGAGCTGGTTGGTGACAACTATCAGCTCGCAGATACAAGCCAGTGTGGGTGGGCTTCCTATAAACAGAATGTCCCAACGTACCATCAGTCTTTCTTTTGACCAATACATCAAGGAAGGGAAGGCATCCATTCTTTTCCGGCTCCATAGTGAACTGAATATTCGGGTGGATTGAATTCAGATGTTCCAAAAACCGGTTTAAATTCTCACTACCATGAGGCCACACAACAAAAGTATCGTCTACATATCTGAAAAAACACACAGCTTTCAAGGTCGCTGACTCCAATGCACGTTCCTCAAAGGTCTCCATAAACAAATTGGCCACAATAGGTGACAATGGGCTTCCCATTGCAACTGCATCAATCTGTTCATAGTACTGACCATTGAATAAAAAGTAAATGGAAGTCAGCACATGTCGAAACAAATTTGTTAACTCGACACCAAACTTAACCTCAGTTAGGTGCAACGAATCAGAGAGAGGAACGCGAGTGAAAAGAGAAACCACATCAAAACTGACTAAAATATCAGAGTCATTCAAATGCAATCCCTGCAATCGACGTAAGAAATCTGCAGAGTTCTTACTGTGGTGTTCACACCTACCTACTAGTGGGCTCAGCGAGTCGTTTATGAGATATCGTAGTGTGAAAAGTTTCCACAACGACACTTTTTTGTGCCATTCAAGCTACATAGTTGCTAGATATGATGTTGCTTTGTTTGCTTACAGTGTATCTGTGTTATCCTTCAGTACAATGCAACTTGCTGGTCAGTTACTGCGTGGCAGTCCAAGCGGTAGGTCGTGAGTGGACGATGGGATTTAGTAATACAGAAAAATCTGGCATGCTTATGTTGTATAGAGATTGTGGAAAGAATGCATTTTGTTCTTGTCCGGTGTATGCGGGTAGATATCCCAAAAAACAGTTATTTATCAATCTCCTCAAACAGTTACGCGAAAGTGGTAGTGTAACACCTAGACAACGTAACAGGAGGAAACATGTGACGACAGAAGAAGGACGAAAGGAATGACCTTGCTCCTGTTGCAGTTGATCCGCACATTAGCTCCTGCACAGTTGCATGAGGAAGTAGCATGAGTCAGGAAAGAGTCCTACGCATTCTCCATCGACATAGGTTCCATCCCAGTCACTTCTCGCTCCTTCAAGAGGTGCAGGGAAACTATCATGGGAATTATATTAATTCTTAAACGGGCATTAATATAAGACAGTCCAGATATATCACTGTCTTGTGCAGAGATGAAGCCACATTTACTAATTGTGACCAGGTAAACTGCCAAAACATGCACTACTTGTCGGTTGACGATCCCCATTGACTTCTTTAGGTGGAATGTCAGCATCAAGGGAGTGTAAATGTGTGGTGTGGGATAGTGAACCAGCTCATAGGGTTATTTTTGATGGAAAGAACACTACAGGCAAAATAGTATCACAGCCTCCTAACAGACCATGCATGGGGGCTTAGTTTTAGTAGCTGTTTGTCCGGTTACGCACTCTCATAACCGGTTGGCCGTGAGTAGTATTAGTATGTACTCTGACTGCTGCATTAACACAATTAATTAATAAGTTCCCAGCAACTATAAAAGCTACGAAACAACAGAGCATAAGCGTAACTGTTCTGTGTGTGGAAGTGTGATTCAACGTACACATCTGGCATGGTTCTTCCTCAATACGACAAAATGCTTTAAACGTCATTTACAATGAAGTAATTAAAAAAAACAGAAATGCTATGATTGCACCTAGAAACCAGAATTACACTCTAATACATAAACACAAGCGAGATGTTTTGTTGACTAAACCTGTGACCAAGAGGCATTGTTATTTAGGAAATTTGAAATACAAAAATTTTTCTATTACCTCATATATATTGACGAAAAATACACTCTGATCATTACAACATCCCCAATCGAACAGCATCGGCTGCCCAGCCCATCAGAACAACTGCACACGACATGCTCACAACTAGTACTGCAACTACAGCTACCTCAGAACTACAACTGCCCACAGCAACTTCTGAACTAGAACTGCCAGTGGAGGCGGCTGAATAATACTCTTCGGCGCAATATCTGGCGCTGTGACTCAGTGTAGCCACCTTTCATATGCCCCTCCTCCACGGCTATTTCTGGTATTTCTACCAGCATTGGTTTCGAAAATACCACCAAATTCGTCCAAAAAAATACAGACAAAAATAAAACATAATATTAATAAGTAACTATCACATAACTAAATAAATTTTGGCTTTGCACTGACCCTTCAATAAACGAATATATAAAATACATTAAGGAATACAAATGCTTGCATACATATGATTTTACACGGTAGTTTACACAAGTATAATTCAATCAATGGCACCAGCAATGACGATTAGGTGTAGGTAAGAGTCTCAAAACATTCCATACACAGTAAATACATAAAAAAATAAGTTTATACAATTATTCATATAAAATCCTTTCAATAGTTCAATAAACAAGTAGGACTCCTCAGAGTAGTTGACAGTTCCAGCAGTAGCACCCAGCAATGGTCAGCAGGTGCAAATAGCAGTCTCATAACATTTCACCAGCAGTATTTAAACACCTCTAACAGTGGCACCCAGAAATGGCGAGCAGGTGCAGACACCAACAAGTGACATTATCTGAGTAGAAGCAGTTCCATCAGTGGAACCCAGCAATGCTGAACAGGTGCAGACACCAACAAGTGACATTATCTCAGTAGAAGCAGTCCCATCGGTGGCACCCAGCAATGTTGAGCGGGTGCAGACACCAACAAGTTACATCATTTCAGTAGAAGCAATTCCATCAGTGGCTCCCAGCAATGGTGAACAGGTGCAGACACCAACAAGTGACATTATTTCAGTAGAAGCAGTTCCATCAGTGGCATCCAGCAATGTTGAACAGGTGCAGACACCAACAAGTGACATCATTTCAGTAGAAGCAATTCCATCAGTGGCTCCCAGCAATGGAGTAGGTGCAGACACCAACAAGTGACGTCATTTCAGTAGAAGCAGTTCCATCAATGGCACCCATCATGTTGAACAAGTGTAGGTAGCAGTCCATAATATTCACTATCACTAATCAGACAGTTCATCAGAGTTCATTAGCACAAATTAAACATTTCCAAGTGGCACCCACAAATGTTAATTCGTGTAAGCACGAACAACAGTTTGAATGCACACACATTTGCTTTTACAAAATTAACATCAATGCTCTTACACTAAACATACAAATTATAATAAACACACAAGTGGTATCAGATAATTGTCATATTAAGTATTACAATACACAAATAACAGTAAACCTATAATATTTATGGGTGTCAGGGCTAACCACAACAAACAAGTAAAATAATATTGAGGAGATAGGTTGGGATTAGGAAAGGAAAACACACAAAACACACTCACTCATCTCTCATCCACATATTATGTACTACTGTGTAATTGAATAGTGTTAACTGTGTAAATACAATTCTGTCATAATTTGATGCTCAATATGTGTATCAAGTAGTAGTGGTACAGTGTATAACAGTCAATAACAGTTAGTCAACGTGATAGTCATCATGTCAAGACCAATGTTTGCCAAGCTGAATCAAATGTACGGTTGCTGAACAACTGTCAGTGTGCCAACATATGCAAATAATTCCTCTCTCCAAAAAAAGTGTACACTGTTTATTGATTTAACAAAGTGTGTGTGTAGACAATCTTCCTTCTACCTGAGTGTTCTAGTGTGCCATCTTCATCCTCCTTGTTCCACATAAACCAACAAAAAAAAAAAAAAAAAAAATGCTCCACACTTACTTTACCTCTTATCCACCAAAACTCCAAAAATCATCAGCTTTACGTAATCTTAATACCTCAATAATACCTCTTACGTCGATACATACAAACCTTATCACCAATATCATTTCACTTCCATAACAACTCTTTCCTCTATTCAGTCTCCTCGAACGAGTCCTAACGGTAATTTCCGAAATCACTTTTGGGTAAAATAGTCATATCCGGTTATTCTTTACCGACTCTCTAGATAAATTGATAGTTGAAGAGTTGTTTTGATAGATACAAAGAATAGTAGAAGAGTAGACAGCGGTGCAGAAAACTAAAAGGGAAATAGTACCGCTACAGCTCGGGGCCCTGTGCACGCTACGGCACATATTCACTTAGTGTAGCCAATCCCCTGAGGACTTAAATAGCGATACCTAAATTTCAGTTTGTGACTTAGTGGCCAATTTGGCTGAAGTGTGTAAATAAATTGATCTAACCATGAACGTTGATGTATGTCATTCTTAGAATTGCGAAAGATTTAAATTTCTGAACAGTTAAAAAGCGCTCTCTTGTTGCTTCTCGTAAATGAAATAAATTATTTTCTTCAAAGCCCTCTGCTATCTGTGATTCTAAATTTCCTCTACTGTCCTTTCCTACGATTTCGATTTCAATTTGTTTAACTTGCTTTCGTAACGCCTCAAATTCCCTTTTAACGCGTTCATTAAATTTTCCCTGATTTTCAACATGTTTATTTATGTTCTGCTACTCTTCGGTTTCTGCAAATGGCAATGGAGCTGTATCATCTGAATCTCTGTCCCCATTTAAACTAAGACTTGTCAGTTTCTCTGAAAACTCCTCAACTCTTTCCGATAAGTCACCTATTTGTTCTTTCTGTTTATTTACGTCTTCCGTAAGTGTCGCGACTCTGGTTTCAGTATTCACACATTTAGTAGTTAACTGTTCACATCACTTTTTTTAAAGAAGTGGGACATGTTGAAAAGGTTATATCAGATAATGGATCACAGTTTCGCTCTAAAATTTGGCTTCGTACTCTACGGCGTCGTAAGATTAAACTAATTTTCATTTCACTTTTTCACCCCCAATCTAACGCTTCAGAGAGGTGGATGAAGGAAATCAATAAATTGTGTCGACTTTATTGTCATCAGAATCACAGAATGTGGGATCAGTATCTTCATATTTTTCAAAACATTCTGAATGAACTCCCTAATGATTCAACTTCTTTAACGCCTATATTGATATTAAAAAATAAAGTACCGACAAATCGCATTTCTGAAATCGTTCCTTTTCCGCCTTCACGGAAACTGCGGCAGTCTGAAGTTTCAATCTGGCTCTACAAAATATTGCACCTGCGGCTGCTGGAAGAGAGAAATCAGCTAAACGTCCTGGTCGTTTAAAAACCTTGTCAGCTGGTCAAAGGGTGCTAATTAAGTCTCACCGTTTGTCTTACAAAGGAAAAGGTTTGTCTCGCAAATTTTTTCTACTTTATAACGGTCCATATAGGGTTCGCAAAATTATTCATGATAACACTATCAAAGTAGAAACTCATAAATCACGGAGCTCTAAGGGAATACATCATATATCGAACGTTAAAATTTTTGTGGAATGACATACTTTTGAGAAACTAACAGTTATACGTAAACATACGGAGAGTACAAGGATACCGCGCCGTGTTCTGGTGGCGGCACATACTCAAAGCAACAGTCAAGTCTGCGCGCCGCACAAGGCAGTCGTTGACCGCAAACAATTACTTCCTACGTCACGGGTACCTACAGCTGATCGAGCGCTCAGTGCGAATGCACTGATAGCCGTAAACAAATACACAGTCTAATTTCTCTGATTAAATTCAGTATAAAGTTATTATGACTTGTTAAATTATGTTATTAACGTTCAGTATTTTTCAGGATACAGTTGTATGAAATATTTAAGGACATGAGGTAAATTCTGTGTGTGTCCGACGTTAAGAGGACTTGCTATCGAGAAAATTTTAGGAAGAATGTAATTTCGAAGAAGAAAGTAATAAACTAAACAGGAAACTATTAATTGAGTTTATTTTTCAGGTAACATATTTCTACTTAGGTATGTACTTTATATGTAATTTTCTGCTCGCGATTACGTGATTTATACTTTGTGCTAAATTTTATGTTCTATGAATTTACTTGTAAAGCGACGTGCTTGCGTACATTTACTGATTTTGACAATAATTTATAAATGAACAGGGTTGTTACTTATGTATATTATGCATCGCTTGGCTGCACTGCTTTTTTACTGATGTCACAATTTTTTTTATTATGTGCCTGCTGTGCTTATTTATTTAAATTTGTGCTTTATCTGCTTGCACCTTCATGTTAACTTATTAAGATTACATATGAACATTTCTTTGCTTATGCTTATATGACGCTAACGACCTGTTTATTAAGTAAGATATATATTTGCTGCTTTGCGTATGGATTGCATATTTACACATTTCTGTTTTGTTGTCATAACTACTCTTTAATTTGGTATATAGAAATGCTGATATACTGTGTACGAACATGGAGTTTGGGTCACACTATGGTATTAATTATAGATCGTTCACTTGGCAGAGCCTCGTTGTAGGGATTGTGCTGCATCCACTTGTTGACATTCTGTTCTCTACTGGTATATTTACTCGCTATTGCATGTTTTGCTTACGCTCAGTGCTTTCTATTTTAAGATAAGAAAATGAACTGCTATAATTGTACGAACGACATTGGCACAAGAAACTTCATCGAAGTCATATGAGATGGAGGATTTATGGAAGCTGTATAAATTTATGATAATAGGAAGGAAGCTAACGGCATGACATACAAACACTAGGTTTAGACCACTGAAAGTTATTACACTGCATTCTTCGTGAGCAATTGAAATAGCAAGTGACACTTGACACAAGAAATACTCCACATGTTTGCTTCTGTTTAGCCATGATTCTTGAAGTGGTGTACACACTGTGAAATTTTACAATCATTCACAATCCGTACTCGTACTTAATTACTGAAAGTTATTCAAACTAAAGGCTGTTAGAGGTCATGAATGCATTTCTTTTATTTAATGATGGACAAGTTAACCCAAACGTATTTCATAATTCATAATGAGTAGAAGATTTTCAGGTGGATTACACAGAGGTCGTGTGTGGACATTGTGTCTTCGGAGTGTATGGGATGATGAATTGAAGTTTGCACTAGGATTTCATCTGAACTCGTTCGAGGAGACTGAATAGAGGAAAGAGTTGTTATGGAAGTGAAATGATATTGGTGATAAGGTTTATATGTATCGACGTAAGAGGTATTATTGAGGTATTAAGATTACGTAAAGCTGATGATTTTTGGAGTTTTGGTGGATAAGAGGTAAAGTAAGTGAGGAGCATTTTTTTGTTGTTGGTTTATGTGGAACAAGGAGGATGAAGATGGCACACTAGAACACTCAGGTAGAAGGAAGATTGTCTACACACACACTTTGTTAAATCAATAAACAGTGTACACTTTTTTTGGAGAGAGGAATTATTTGCATATGTTGGCACACTGACAGTTGTTCAGCAACCGTACATTTGATTCAGCTTGGCAAACATTGGTCTTGACATGATGACTATCACGTTGACTAACTGTTATTGACTGTTATACACTGTACCACTACTACTTGATACACATATTGAGCATCAAATTTTGACAGAATTGTATTTACACAGTTAACACTATTCAATTACACAGTAGTACATAATATGTGGATGAGAGATGAGTGAGTGTGTTTTGTGTGTTTTCCTTTCCTAGTCCCAAATAATTGGTACCGACCTATCTCCTCAATATTATTTTACTTGTTTGTCGTGGCTAGCCCTGAAACCCATAAACATTATAGGTTTACTGTTATTTGTGTATTGTAATACTTAATATGACAATTATCTGATACCATTTGTGTGTTTATTATAATTTGTATGTTTAGTGTAAGAGCATTGATGTTAATTTTGTAAAAGCAAATGTGTGTGCATTCAAACTGTTGTTCGTGCTTACACGAATTAACATTTGTGGGTGCCACTTGGAAATGTTTAATTTGTGCTAATGAACTCTGATGAACTGTCTGATTAGTGATAGTGAATATTATGGACTGCTACCTGCACTTGTTCAACATGATGGGTGCCATTGATGGAACTGTTTCTACTGAAATGACGTCACTTGTTGGTGTCTGCACCTACTCCATTGCTGGGAGCCACTGATGGAATTGCTTCTACTGAAATGATGTCACTTGTTGGTGTCTGCACCTGTTCAACATTGCTGGATGCCACTGATGGAACTGCTTCTACTGAAATAATGTCACTTGTTGGTGTCTGCACCTGTTCACCATTGCTGGGAGCCACTGATGGAATTGCTTCTACTGAAATGATGTCACTTGTTGGTGTCTGCACCTGCTCAACATTACTAGTTGCCACTGATGGACTGCTTCTGCTGAAATGATGTAACTTGTTGGTGTCTGCACCCGCTCAACATTGCTGGGTGCCACCGATGGGACTGCTTCTACTGAGATAATGTCACTTGTTGGTGTCTGCACCTGTTCAGCATTGCTGGGTTCCACTGATGGAACTGCTTCTACTCAGATAATGTCACTTGTTGGTGTCTGCACCTGCTCGCCATTTCTGGGTGCCACTGTTAGAGGTGTTTAAATACTGCTGGTGAAATGTTATGAGACTGCTATTTGCACCTGCTGACCATTGCTGGGTGCTACTGCTGGAACTGTCAACTACTCTGAGGAGTCCTACTTGTTTATTGAACTATTGAAAGGATTTTATATGAATAATTGTATAAACTTATTTTTTTGTGTATTTACTGTGTATGAAATGTTTTGAGTCTCTTACCTACACCTATTCGTCATTGCTGGTGCCATTGATTGAATTATACTTGTGTAAACTACCGTGTAAAATCATATGTGTGCAAGCATTTGTATTCCTTACTGTATTTTATATATTCGTTTATTGAAGGGTCAGTGCAAAGCCAAAATTTATTTAGTTATGTGATAGTTACTTATTAATATTATGTTTTATTTTTGTCTGTATTTTTTTGGACGAATTTGGTGGTATTTTCGCCACCAATGCTGGTAGAAATACCAGAAATAGCCGTGGAGGAGGGGCATATGAAAGGTGGCTACACTGAGTCACAGCGCCAGATATTGCGCCGAAGAGTATTATTCAGCCGCCTCCACTGGCAGTTCTAGTTCAGAAGTTGCTGTGGGCAGTTGTAGTTCTAAGGTAGCTGTAGTTGCAGTACTAGTTGTGAGCATGTCGTGTGCAGTTGTTCTGATGGGCTGGACAGCCGATGCTGTTCGATTGGGGATGTTGTAATGATCAGAGTGTATTTTTCGTCAATATATATGAGGTAATAGAAAAATTTTTGTATTTCAAATTTCCTAAATAACAATGCCTCTTGGTCACAGGTTTAGTCAACAAAGCATCTCGCTTGTATTTATGTATTAGAGTGTAATTCTGGTTTCTAGGTGCAATCATAGCATTTCTGTTTTTTTTTAATTACTTCATTGTAAATGGCGTTTAAAGCATCTTGTCGTATTGAGGAAGAACCATGCCAGATGTGTACGTTGAATCACACTTCCACACACAGAACAGTTACACTTATGCTTTATTGTTTCGTAGCTTTTATAGTTGCTGGGGACTTAATTAATTAATTGTGTTAATGCAAATTTCCTTTCATTCTTTGTTGTTATTCTAAGCAGTCAGAGTACGTACTAATACTACTCAGGGCCAACCGGTTACGAGAGTGCGTAACCGGACAAACAGCTACTAAAACTAAATTATTAGCATTCTATTTAATTAAGCCCCCATGCAATATGCACTATTGGGCAACGGAAAATCCAAGTTGGCTGCGACAAGTGGAATATCAGCGACCTTGGCGAGTTAATGTATGGTGCGACATTATGGGAGGAAGGGTCATTGGCCCCATTTTATCGATAGCAATCCAAATTGTGCATTGTATGCTGATTTACTACGTAATGTTCTACAATGTTACTACAAGATGTTTCACTGCATGACAGAATGGCGATGTACTTCCAACATCATGGATGTGCGGCACATAGCTCGCGTGCGGTTGAAGCGGTGTTGAATAGCATATTTCGTGACCGGTGGATTGGTCGTCGAAGCACCATACCATGGCTCACACGTTCACCGGATCTGACGTCCCCGGATTTCATTCTGTGGGGAAAGTTGAAGGATATTTGCTATCGTGACCCACCGTCAACGCCTGATAACATATGTCACCGTATTGTCAATGCATGTGCGAACATTACGGAAGGCGAACTACTTGCTGTTTAGAGGAATGTCGTTACACGTATTGCTAAACGCATTGAGGTTGACGGACATCATTTTGTGTATTTATTGCATTAATGTGGTATTTAGAGGTAATTACGCTGTAACAGCATGCGTTCTCAGAAATGATAAGTTCACGATGGTAAATGTAGCACATTGGAACAACCGTAATAAAATGTTCAAACGTACCTACGTTCTGTATTTTAATTTACCTGTTACCTGTTAACAACTGTTCGTCTAAAATTGTGAGCCATATGTTTGTGACTATTACAGCGCCATCTATCACAAAGCGAAGAAAGTGGTCCAACTAAAACATTCATATTTCTTTACGTACTACACGAATATGTAATAAAGAAAATGGTGGTTCCTATTTCAAAAAAACGCAGTTGATATCCGTTTGACCTATGGCAGTGCCATCTAGCAGGCCAACCATAGCGCCATCTGGTGTCCCCCTTCAAGCTAGACAAGTTTCGTTCTTTGTAGCTTTTTCGTTTGTCGCTTATTTCGTGAGATATTTGGCCCGGTCACGATCAATGGACCCCCCTTGATGTAATGATT
Organism: Schistocerca gregaria; assembly: GCF_023897955.1. Taxonomy (NCBI): domain Eukaryota; kingdom Metazoa; phylum Arthropoda; class Insecta; order Orthoptera; family Acrididae; genus Schistocerca; species Schistocerca gregaria. The sequence continues at coordinate 663,664,836 of NC_064922.1, forward strand.
GTTCGTCACAAATAAATACTGTACAATAGTATAAGTGACAGATTTTTTTACGTTTGGGCCATTTTTGGGTCATAAACTATAGTAATTAAAATAAGACTAAATACATAGGATGTTGTGATAGTGGGTCACCGGAACGAAATGAACATTCCATCCTTCTTCTTAACAACACAGGCACTGCTGTATAGTACTTATCTGCCGATACCAGGCAGCGACTATCACTTAAAATGTCCTCCTGTGTACGAGAATTACGTAATGTGTATACTGTTCATATTGGCAACTGCGAATACATTTACCGGCCGCTGTGACCGAGCGGTTCTAGGCGCTTCAGTCCGGAACCGCGTTGCTGCTACGGCCATTTTTGAGCGAATACATTTCTTGTATTTCATAATGCCTGTAGTCACTGCAGTGCCTTTACCTTCAGACAGGCATGCACGGACGAAGGAACATTTCATCGTTCTTCTTAACAACACAGGCCCTACAATATGGTATTTACAAATTTTATCTCAGATGATGTATCTTAATCTTTCAAAGAAACACTGTGAATCCCTCAAATAAGTACAAGTTAAAAGGAAAATTTCGTCAAGACCTATCTATCCTACGTGATTGTACATTGGTAGGAGCAGAGTGGTCACAGAGTCCTCGAATTCTAAGCATCCCTGATGGGGTCTCAAGAAGAACGTTGCCTTGCTTCCGCAAATTCCCATCTCCATTTCCTGAGCATCTCTGTTACGCTTTCATTGGGGTATACCGACCCAAGACACAAAGGAATTAAAGACAGTAGGTGCCAGTGGCCATTGATTTAAATTAGTGAGGAAAGTTGAAAATTTGTTCAGGATCGGGATTCGAGCTGGGCTCTCCTGCGTATCGGCAGATGCGCTGACCACTATGCCATCCTTGCACAGCGTTCATCTTACCTGCATGGACTACCCTAGCAAGCCTCCCATCAGACCACATTTCTCAAGTTATCCACACACTATTTACGTAATGCCCTCTGCCAATTATACTCATTACTCACAGCATCTCGGTGATTCCCATAAGAGTTCTAGCTTGGTGTGTATCCGTACTCAAGAGATCGATGGCTGTCCTCACCTGAAATGCGGTACATATATGTGGTGTCTATTCTTTCGGACATGCTAATGTATGTAATTCCTTTGTGTCTTGATTCATAGCGGCTGCAGGATAAAAATGAAGTCTGTTGTTTTGGACATGTCCGAAAGAATGCACACCACATATGTACAATTAAGACAAAAATGGCTAATGATACATTCAGTGCAGATGTGCACCAATCTCGAACTCCTCCAGGAATCAGTGAGATGGAAAGAGGAATGTGGATAACGGGTAAGTTGAGAATTTGGGTCTGGCGGGAGGCGTGCTAAGGGAGTCTGTGCAGGAGAGGTAATCACTCTGTACGGATGGTATAGTGCTCAGCGCATCTGCCTACTAAGCAGGAGACCCAAGTTCAAATCCCACACACAAAAATTTGCGACTTTTCCCATTGATTTAAATCAGTGTCCTTTGACAGCTAATGTTTTTAACTCCGTTGTGTCTTGATTCACAGTGACTGCAGGAAGAAAATTCACACCGATCTGCTAAGATCCTGGTACCAATAACCTGCATTCGTTCGATGGCTGCTGCCATGCCTGCTTGGTAACGACAACAAATTCTGCGGCAGTACTCCAGAATCGTTTGCACTAAAAAATTGGGTGCGATTTCCTTTACACATGCTGTGTTCTTTCCCAAAATTCTCCATCAAACTTGTCTTCCATTCACCCTTCCTAAAACTGATTTTATGTGTTCGTCCCTTTTCATGTCAATTGTTCTTCATTCCGTCTGTAAACAGCTGAAAAATTGGTTTTCACATATTCTTCTGCTCAGCATGCAATAAACATTGCATCCATCTTGCATGTGGGTTTATCGTGGTTAATTTTTCATGCAACTTATACCATACTACTTATTCATGCCGAAAGCGTCAGCAATTTAATATATTTTTGATAGCCGGTATCGAATACCGCACTGAATACTTCTTAAAGTCTTCATCTGTGATTGCAGATCTGGATCGCATCTCACGTGGAGCATAGAGATGTGTGACTGCTTTATGGTTCAAACTGTCCCTCTCTCAATTGTTGAACATGAAGAAGAAGGACCCTTATAACCATGGTTAGTTTCTTTTTCTTAAGGTAAATTAAAGCTTTTAGGAAAAATACTACAATGCGAAATTTTGCTTCTAGTAGCGAAAAAGATTCGTTTTCAATATCAATTTTTCTCTTTTCTGGGCCCTTTATCCCTTTTTTCTCCAACCATGTCTATAATTCCCTTCTCTCCTTTTTCTTTTTTGTAGCTTTTCAGTAATCTCATTATTTATAACAAAAATGACTCGAGTTTAATTCCATTGGTATATGGTTTCCAAACAACAAAAAATATTTCGCTTTCAACTAAATTTTCCTCAGTTTGCAGTGTAAGTGCCAATATGGAGCTTACCTTTTTAAGTAAACGCGGGCCTGAAAGCATACACGCGGCAATGGAAGTTAATTATGCGTACGACAAATCCTCTTTCTCTCAATTTTCCGTTATAAATAGTCTGCAGTACCCTGTGACTGTAAGTTTGCTACTAAACGAGTATATTACTAGATTTTACAATGTCGAGAGTGTCCAGCTCCCGATATTTTGTCTTGGCTCAGGAATTCAAACAAGATTCAATAGAAACTGATAGAATTGTTATGATATCTACTATTTGCGATTCAGCAAATTTGTTAAATGGAAAGCACCAGCGAGATCTCATCAAATAATTCATATCCAACTCTAAGCATCAAACGAACAGGACTGTTCAACCAAACAAATCACGGCAAAGTCTGTTAAAAATGCCTTTACATAGTGTTCTTCAAAAAGCCAAGTTTGTAGGAATTTAACAGTGATTTGTGCGCAGACCTTACAATAGCAGGAATTCCACTCCATAAGATGAATTACTCAGTCTTCAAGAGATTTCTTCAAAAATACACAAGGATGTCAATGCCCGACGAGAGTATTTTAAGACAAAAACTACTTGGAGCCTGTTTACCAAGAAACCATACGTGTAATCAAGGAGAAAGTAGCTGACTGTGATGTGAGAATCATCCCAGATGAAATCATAGACTCAGAGGAGCGCGATGTTTTCACCGTTTTAGTTTTTTACTTGGCAGGGGAGGAAGCTAAGCCCATGTTGTTAAAAATGTATGAGCTGCCACAACAGTACTGTAGTCAATGATGGACTGATGTCAAAAACTGTGGCCTCGTGGTATCGAGTTTGAAACAGTTCTACTGGTCGTTATGGCCCAAGCTCAATACACAGTTACAGCTGTTAACCAATTAAAACCTTGAAACATCCTCTTAGAAAAATTTTTGAATTACTGTGCTGGTAAACCTCTTACGTTATTTGATTTTCAAACAGCTGAGCAAAACTGAACATACTCAGACATTTCTCTCTTTACTTATTCTGATCAACACTAAACTGACACTCAATATTTTTAGCGCAACGCAATCTGACTTTCAATAATCCCTACAAAAGAATGGCTGGGACCAACAATAACCTATACCTTTCATGAATCACTTACCTCACAAAAATCTTCGTTACCCGAACTACTGCAATACAGCGAGCGCCAATAAAAGATTCTAACTACTGAAGGCACTAACTACTGATAAGCATAGTTTGCAAATGAAAGATTTTGACAGAGAACAAACAATGTATTTACCTTAATAGTGTTTAAAAGTCATAATATATATACGTCAGTTTATGACATCCAATCTTATAAATTTCGTTTTCTGAAGGACACACGTCCAGATCGTCCGCTCTCAAAACTCCGCCATCTCCGTCCCCACATCCACCACTGCTGGCGGCTCACCTCCAACTGCGGAACGCTACCCGCTCTTAACAGCCAACTGCCAAACACTACAATAGCAAATATTCCAACAATGCAAACCAGGCACAGAGTGCACACAGCACAGTCAGTGATTTTCATACAGAGCGCTACGTGGCGTTACCAACATAAAAACCTAAACAGCCTACTTACAACCTTCGTTCCTTAAGGTGAAGCCTGTGACATTCTTGGTCCATGCCCTTCACACGATGTGTGAATCCATAAGGTTCGAATACGACATCGCAGATCAATTCATTTCTGCCCTGAGGAAGAATCTACTGAAAATTCCGAGTGATGTTGTTACCTATGGAGAGACCACTAGCCTGCCCCTTCCAGATTTCCTGGTCATTGCTCACTGAAGATCATGGATAGTGTGTGCTGCTATGTTGTGTAAGAATTTTAACAAGCGTAAAGAGTTGCTGCTAGGTTTGGATCTAGTCGACATAGGTGCAATTTATAAACCACAGCAACTTCTACTGCTGGAGAAAATAAATAATTTGCAGAAAGAACTATTTTATGGCCATAGTTACGAGGTAGGCTGATAAGTAATGCTCATATGCTTGTAGAAAGCGACGTAAGAGACCTTGAGAAAAGCGCCAGGTGGCATGTCGAATGTAGCTTCCCCCTCTCTGTACGCATGCGCAGTTTAAATGTGTTGCGTTCATCCAGTGTATTTTGAGTAGCGGAAATATGGAGACGTGTTTAGTACTATGTCTTCGTGAGTTAAAAAAATTACTGTTACAGAAGTAGTGAGATGCATCGTCTTTTAAAGGCTGTTTATGGTGACGATGCTATTGATACGTCTACTGTAAATCGATAGGTAGTAAAATTTCATTATTACAAGCCCAGAAACGCCATAATCGTTGATGAAACACGCAGCGGACATTCGATCACTGCCACAGACTTTAAACGTCGCAAACTCGTCGACGATTTGATCAAAAATGATCGGCGAATCACTCAAATGCGTATCGCAAACCATATTGGAAATATCTAAGGAAAGTGTCGGCTTCATTTATGATCCATTAAGATACATAACATATGCGGGCATCGGCTGGAACGCTGCGAGCAACTTTTGCACCGCTACCAAGACCAAGGAGATTTTGCAGCACTACCATTACCAAGGAGACGACTTGCTTTTCAACAATGTAACGAGGGACGAGTCATGGTTCCCGAAGAGATAGAGCGCTAAATATCGACTTACGTCTTCTCCTCGGACGGAAAAGTACAAAACACAACCATCCATAAAAAAATAAAGTAGAATTTGACTGTATTTTGGGATGCTCATCGAGATTTCGTGACCCGCTTTTGTGACCGATTATCTGGAACGAAGGGCAACGCCAAATTCTGCTCAGTGCATAGAGACTCTAAGCCACGTTCGACGTTGAGTTCGTCGTGTCAGAGGCAGCCTGGAGCCAATAATCTTGCAACATGACAACGCTCTTCCACACACTTCACGCGCAACCGGAGAGGCTCTGGGAAACGAGAACTTTGAACCGGTTTCACACCCTCCTTACTCCTACGCCCTTGCGCCTTGCGTTTTCTTTCTCTCTCTACTCAAGAGAGACCTCAAGAGAAATCATTATACCTCAGCACCTCAGACGATGAGGTGAGGGCAACTTTCAAGTCCTGGATTCGAAAAAAGTCTGTAGAATTTTTCAGTGACTGAATGAAAAACTTGTTACACGTTAGGAGAAATTTATTAGTCTTAATGATAATTATGTTGAAAAATAAATGTATGATTTTGAAGGCTAAGAATATTATTTTTTCATGGTGAACAAGTCCACTCCAGTTGTTTCTGGCAAATCCTTTATTTGGATGAAGTCGTACACACGACTAAGGTTTCAGGATGTAAATCCCATAGTGAGTAGCTAAAAAATAAAACAAAAAAATAACTTGCTTGACTGCGTACGACAAGGTCGTACCAGTCTCGTAAAAAGTCCGTTAAATTTATCTTATCAGGCAGCATGTGAGATTCTGTGCGGGTGAGGTATGAAAAGGTTCTCTGAGTCAACCAGTATCACACCGGATAAACGGGACCTAACCGAAAAAAACATGAATGCAACAGCAAATAAGCACACACCGCCAGCTTAATGTAACCTATGGAAATGGAAATGAGCCTTTGGCGTCATTGGCCGGGAGGCCCCCTGCGGGGCAGGTCCGACCGTCTTGGTGCAGGTCTTATTACATTCGACGCCACATTGAGCGACCTGAGCGCCTGATTGAGATGAAATGATGATGAAGACAACACAACACCCAGTCCCTGAGTGGAGAAAATCCCCGACGCAGCTGGGAATCGAATCCGGGCCCGTAGGACGGCAATCCGTCACGCTGACCACTTTGTTTTTCTTTCTTTTTCATTTTGTTTCTTGTTGATCGTTGTGTTTGGTTGTTGCGGACGTTACGTGACATCCGTTCAAGTTCATTTGTTGATCCTTCCATTCAGTTCTTTTATTACAGAGGCCAACCGGTTCTCTGAGCAAACACGCTGAGCTACCGTGCCGGCACCACTCAGCTATCGGGGCGGACAAGTAGCCTGTGAACCAACTATGGACAACTCGATAAGTTGCTTAAGAAATTAAAATGAGGCATAAAAGCTGTAGAATGCCAATCGGTGTACCTCGAAAGTACTTACCATGTAAGTGTCCAGCCCACCGCGTATCGTGGAAGCCCAGCAACTGGGAACTAATAACGAGGCCAGGAGGGACTACCGAAGAAATAATAACTAACAACACGGCTGCATCAGCACGTTTCCTCCCAAACGCTACCCGCAACTAATGGCGCTAAACCTCCTTCTTCATGCAGGATATTAGATGAGATACGTCTAATACAGAGCAAACAATAAAAGCAATACGTGCAATGTACAACACGATTGTCAAGAAATAAAATAATAAAAAGGTATAATGAAATTGTCAAGAAACAAAATTAATAAAACGATACTACAAAATATAGTACAAAATTTACAAAGGGCCAAACCGACATACCACAAATTAATCTTCATAGTGGAAGATATGCCAGTATACAGAGTATGTCATATTAAGAATGCAAGAGTATTTTAAGAATATTACTTTACTGTGCTTCTTTCCCGATCTTCCGAATAGTTTTTGTCCGTGTGGTGCAAGCACGTATGCATTACTGATAAGCCTATCCTCATACAAGTTCCTGACTTCAGCTTTAAACGATTAGAACAAGGTCTTTAAAAGGAAAAATATTTGAATATTTTTACTTCCGTGAGGGAGCACATAGGTAGCTTTGAGTCTAATCTTTAGACGAATCCGAATGCTGATGGATTTTCCACAATTGTAGAACTGTAATTTCGAAAGAATGCAATGTTTGCCCCACTGGTTTCTGTAGAAACAGACGTTTTTAAAAACTTAGAGATGCGTAATGTATTGAACTACAACAGCTTCATGGTGTTTCCTTCTTCTGATGAGTGATGATCTGATGTACTTGCTTGATACTCAATAATTCAGAATAGGAGAAAGAGAATTTGTTAAATGAGGGGAGTTAATCCAGCCTTTTTGTCCCTTTTTACCTTATTTTAGCAGATTTTCCCTTCCTTTTTTATCTCAGATTTGCACCTAAAATTCCTAACAATGCTTATAACCCTTTCTTAACTTATAATGAATTCCCTTTCGCGATAAACGGCCAAAAACAAACAACTGATGATATCACAGTACTTTCGTTAAATCCGTTTGAACGTAAAACACACAATAAAACTATTCTGTAAATCAAGTTGAAACTTGATTTACTTTGTTGCGCAATATGTATCAAAACAACAAAAATAAAATGTCATTGACATTATAGCCATTTCTTTGCCGCCTGAGAAAATCTCTCCGTACCTTAATTCTCGTGTTTGCAGTTGCCAGCGCCGATAACACACTGAGCATAGCCTGGAGATAGAAAGCTGTGCAGAGGCAGTGCCACTACTCCACAACACCAGACCAGGAAAGGGAAAGGCAGACCGCACGCTGGAGCTCCCAAGGCAGGGCGTGTTTGCCGAGCGGCCAGCGGCTGTGTTTCATCTGGTGGCCTTGCGCAAGGTTGCCGCAAAAATAAATTAATTGTCGAGACAGTGAAAGTAGTTCGCAACTACCGCGTTCTTTTCGTCCGCAGCAGATGTAATTGAATGCGAACTTGAAGAATCTCTGTACCGATAATGGGTTGTTTCTTGGCCCAGGAAATTTTGATTCCTTCCACGTGAAAGTGATTAATGGACGTAAAGCTTAAAGCGGCTTCTTGGAGCAGCTGCAGGTGAAAGACTAAGCCTGCGAAGCAGGCACGTATTTCTCTCGCTACTTGTCGTCTGTGTGATGCCCTTCACCACTCTGTTAATATTCTGCTTCAAATGGTTCAAATGGCTCTGATCACTATGCGACTTAACTTCTGAGGTCATCAGTCGCCTAGAACTTAGAACTAATTAAACCTAACTAACCTAAGGACATCACACACATCCATGCCCGAGGCAGGATTCGAACCTGCGACCGTAGCGGTCGCCCAGTTCCAGACTGTAGCGCCTAGAACCGCACGGCCACTCTGGCCGGCTTATTCTGCTTCCATTAAAACAAGAGTTGGTACTTGCCGATAGCGAGCATTTTGCTTTTGAAACTTTCTCACCCATACATTCGAGAGCGACACCCTGACATGGCGCGTCTGGGATTATTTCTCAACATAGTCTTCCCGCATTTCACTTAGGAACATTCCCGTATCCTGAACTAAAGCGTCTGCCCAACATGTCTGTGGACATCCACGTCCCCTTCCGTATTCCAGTCAACAAGTTTTTAGGAAAGGAAGATTACTGGCGCTGCCTTTGTTGGTCTGTCTAAAGGCTTGTCATCTCTGTATACAGACATCAAAAGACGTTTTTTATCACCTCGGTTCCGATAGTTTCGAAACCTGTACAGAAAATTGGAACAGAGATCAATATAAAGATCGTTTCCACCCTTTTTAATGGTCATGAATAGCACATATTGCATGTTGTACCATTATACAGCGGGATCTTCAGAGGTGGTGGTCCAGATTGCTGTACACACCCGTACCTATAACACCCAGTAGCGCCTCATCTTGCATTGATGCATGCCTGTATTCGTCGTGGCATACTATCCTCAAGTTCATGAATGCACTGTTGGTACAGATTGTCCCACTCCTCAATGGCGATTCCGCGTAGATCACTCAGAGTGGTTGGTAGGTTACGTCGTCCATAAACAGTTCTTTTCCGCCTACCCCAGGCGTGTTCGATAGGGTTAATGACTGGAGAACACGAAGGTCACTCTAGTCGAGCGATGTCGTTATCCTGAAGGAAGTCATTCACTAGATGCGCACAAACGAAAAAATGGCTGACATCGAAATAAGTGTCCAAGGAATAGAAAAGCAACTGGAATCATTCAACAGAGGAAAGTCCACTGGACATGACGGGATACCAATTCGTTTCTACACAGAGCACGCGAAAGAACTTGCCCCCCTTCTAACAACCGTGTACCGAAAGTCTCTAGAGGAACGGAAGGTTCCAAGTGATTGTAAAAGAGCGCAGGTAGTCCCAGTCTTCAAGAAGGGTCGTCGAGCAGATGCGCAAAACTGTAGACCTATATCTCTGACGTCGATCTGTTGTAGAATTTTAGAACATGTTTTATGCTCGAGTATCATGTCGTTTTTGGAAACCCAGAATCTACTCTGCAGGAATCAACATGGATTCCGGAAACAGCGATCGTGTGAAACCAAACTCGCTTTATTTGTTCATGAGACCCAGAAAATATTAGAGACAGGCTCCCAGGTAAATGCTATTTTCCTTGACTTCCGGAAGGCGTTCGATACAGTTCCGCACTGTCGCCTGATAAACAAAGTAAGAGCCTACGGAATTTCAGACCAGCTGTGTGGCTGGATTGAAGAATTTTTAGCAAACAGAACACAGCATGTTGTTATCAATGGAGAGACGTCTACAGACGTTAAAGTAACCTCTGGTGTGCCACAGGGGAGTGTTATGGGACCATTCTTTTTCACAATATGTATATATATATATGACCTACTAGATAGTGTCGGAAGTTCCATGCGGCTTTTCGCGGATGATGCTGTAGTATACAGAGAAGTTGCAGCATTAGAAAATTGCAGCGAAATGCTGGAAGATCTGCAGCGGATAGGCACTTGGTGCAGGGAGTGGCAACTGACCCTTAACATAGAGAAATGTAATGTATTGTGAATACATAGAAAGAAGGATCTTTTATTGTATGATTATATGATAGCGGAACAAACACTGGTAGCAGTTACTTCTGTAAGATACCGGGGAGTATGCGTACGGAACGATATGAAGTGGAATGATCATGTAAAATTAGTTGTTGGTAAGGCGGGTGCCAGGTTAAGATTCATTGGGAGAGTCCTTAGAAAATGTAGTCCATCAACAAAGGTGATGGCCTACAAAACACTCGTTCGACCTATACTTGAGTATTGCTCATCAGTGTGGGAACCGTAACAGATCGGGTTGTCGGAGGAGATAGAGAAGATCCAAAGAAGAGCGGCGTGTTTCGTCACAGGGTTATTTGGTAACCGTGATAGCGTTACGGAGATGTTTAGCAAACTCAAGTGGCAGACTCTGCAAGAGAGGCGCTCTGCATCGCGGTGTAGCTTGCTCGCCAGGTTTCGAGAGGGTGCGTTTCTGGATGAGGTATCGAATATATTACTTCCCCCTACTTATACCTCCTGAGGAGATCACGAATGTAAAATTAGAGAGATTCGAGCGCGCACGGAGGCTTTCAGACAGTCGTTCCTCCCGCGAACCATACGCGACTGGAACAGAAAAGGGAGGAAATGACAGTGGCACGTAAAGTGCCCTCCGCCACACACCGTAGAGTGGCTTGCGGAGTATAAATGTAGACGTAGATGTAGATGGGCTCGCGAATTGTCGCCCATGAAGACAAATGCCTCGTCAATATGCTGCCGATATGGTTGCACTATCGGTCGGAGGATGGCAATCACGTATCGTACAGCTGTTTCAGCGCCTTCCATAACCAACAGTGGCGTACGTCGGCCACACATAATGCCACCCCAAAACAGCGGGGAGCCTCCACCTTGCTGCACTCGCTGGACAGTGTGTCTAAGGCGTTCAGCCTGACCGAGTTGCCTTCAAACACGTCCCTGACGATTGTCTGGTTGAAGCCATATGCGACACTCATTGGTGAAGAGAACGTGATGCCAATCCTAAGCAGTCCATTCGACATGTTGTTGGGCCCATTTGTACCGCGCTGCATGGTGTCGTGGTTGCAAAGGTGGACCTCGCCATGGACGTCGGGAGTGAAGTTGCGCATCATGCAGTCAATTGTGCATAGTTTGAGTCGTAGCACGACGTCCTGTGGCTGCACGAAAAGCATTATTCAACTTGTTGGGTTGCTGTTAGGGTTCCTCCGAGCCATAATCCGTAGGTAGCGGCCATCCATTGCAGTAGTGGCTTTTGGGAGGCCTGAGCGACGCATGTCATCGACAGTTCATGTCTCTCTGTATTTCCTCCATGTCTGAAGAACATCGCTTTGGTTCACTTCGATACGCCTGGGCACTTGCCTTGTTGTGAGCCCTTCCTGGCACAAGGTAACAATGCGGACGCGATCGAAGCGCGGTATTGACCGTCTAGGCATGGTTGAAGTACAGACAACACGAGCCGTGTACCTTCTTCCTGGTGGAATGACTGGAAATGATCGGCTGTTGGACCCCCTCCGTCTAATAGGCGCTTCTCAAGCATGGTTGCTTACATCTTTGGCCGCGTTTAGTGACATCTCTGAACAGTCAAATCGACTGTGTCTGTGAGACAATATCCACAGTCAACGTCTGTCTTCAGGAGTTCTGGGAACCGGGGTGATGCAAAACTTTTTTGATGTGAGTACCGGGTGATCAAAAAGTCAGTATAAATTTGAAAACTGAATAAATCACGGAATAATGTACATAGAGAGCGAAAAATCGACACACATGCTTGGAATGACATGGGGTTTTATTAGAACAAAAAAAAAATGAAAAACAAAGTTCACAAAATTTCCGACAGATGGCGCTGGACAGTAAAACGTAAGTGAGTGCGCATGACAATCCTGTATAAAAGAAGCTGTAATGAGAGAGAGAATCAGATGCGCCAGCAGTCGCAGCATGTTGACGTTACCTGAAAGCCGGCCAGGGTGGCCGAGCGGTTCTAGGCGCTACAGTCTGGAACCGCGCGACCGCTACGGTCGCAGGTTCGAATCCTGCCTCGGGCATGGATGTGTGTGATGTCCTTAGGTTAGTTAAGTCAAGTAGTTCTAAGTTCTAGGGGACAGATGACCTCAGCACTTAAGTCCCATAGTGCTCAGAGCCATTTGAACCATTTTTTGTTACCTGAAAACACGCTTTTAGTGAAGCTGTATTATCAGAGTTGGGAATGTGCTAGTTCAGCGTTACGATCCTATCGCCATGGGAAGGGGATTCGAACGGGTAAAGGTCCGCTGACAAATGCAGCTGTGACGAGAATGATTTCGAAGTTCGAAGCCACGGGTTGTTTAGACGATAGCCTCCGTAGTGGCCGACCGAGCACAAGGCGTAATGCTGCTGAGAGAGTTCAGGAAGAAATGGAGACTGTAGCGGGTTCTTTTATGCACCGGGGAAGTCAGCGCTCGTGCAGTCGCACGTCGCACCGGCATTCCATACACTACTGTTTGGTTGGCACTTTATTAGGCGTACCCCCCCGATGGTATCCGTACAAAATCCATCGGCATCATGAACTGGTACCTGGCGATTTAGTGAAGCGGAGGGCACTTGCGGTGTGGGCGTTTCAAAAGATGGCGGAAGATGACGATTGGTTGAGTAACGTGTTGTGGACCGACGAAGCTCGTTTCACGCTCCGAGAATCTGTCAACGCCCACAACTGCATAATTTGGGCTTCGTAAAATCCTAGAACTGTCGTGGAAACTCCATTGCACGACAAGAAAGTCACGGTGTGGGTTGGATTTACCGCATATATCGTTATCGGGCCTTTTTTCTTCGAGGAAATGCGTGAATCTGGTATTGTAACTGCTACCGTGACGGGTGAGAGGTACGCCGATATGTTACAGAATCGCATCATCCCCAGCCTGGCTGATAAACATCTGCTGGAAGGTACGATGTTTATGCAGGATGACGCTCCACCCCGTATTACTAGAAAGATACTTATTCGCCACTTTCGTCATGCTCGGCCTCCCAGGTCCCCAGACCTCAGTCCGTGCGATTATTGGCTTTGTGGTTACCTGAAGCCGCAAGTGTATCGTGATCGACCGACATCTCTAGGGATGCTGAAGAACAACATCTGACGCCAATGCCTCACCACAACTCCGGACATGCTTTATAGTGCTGTTCACAACATTATTCCTCGACTACAGCTATTGTTGAGGAATGATGGTGGACCTATTGAGCATTTCCTGTAAAGAAGATCATCTTTGCTTTGTCTTACTTTGTTATGCTAATTATTACTATTCTGATCAGATGAAGTACCATCTGTCGGACATTTATTGAACTTTTGCATTTTTTTTTTGTTCTAATAAAACTCCAGGTCATTCCAAGCATGTGAGTAAATTTAAAACTCTCTATCTACATTATTCCGTGATTTACTCAGTTTTCAAATTTATACTGACTTTTTGATCACCCGGTATGTTAGGGTATAGCCTGACTGATTCATCGTCGCCCAGTCCAAACCGCTAAGCATAGAAGCCTGATATTTGGAGACGTTGTTGATCTTACACTGTAGGCTTCGTTAAAGAAGAGGTTTTTTTGGAAATTCCACCCCTAAGGGATGGGTGAAAGTTTTCTTGAATATAAATCATTAGCAGGTAAATACCAAAGCATTTTTAAAGCTACATCTATGGAAATTGATATTTGACTTCTCGATTAAAAATAAATAAACACGTGTTTCTTAATTTTAGGAAGTGTTTGAGAGTTTCAGAGTTTTATGGTCCGCAGCTTGTGGTCTCGCGGTCACATTCTTTTCTTCCCGAGTATGGGGTCCTGGGTTCGATTTCCGGCAGAGTCAGTGAATTTTCATCTGCCGCATGTTTGTATTGTCCTCAACATTTCAGCATCATTCATGAAAGAGGTGAGTTTGGCCTGAGCAAAGGTTGTGAACTTGTATGGGCGCTGATTACCGCGCAGTTGAATGGCCCGGCAACCAAACACCAGAATTTTAAGGAACTAAACCACTAAGGACGCGATACAGGAGGAGAAAAATTTTATGAAAATATTTCATTAGAAAGCAGAACTGCTTTTTTATCAGAAGTATATTCAAAAGACCGTGCTTCTATGGCCTTCATTAGCGTGAAAAGCTTCGATGGTGTTGCAATTTGTGAACAAAATCAAAGGAAGCTACTTAACAGACACCATGACAAATCGACTTTCTGAGAACTGCATAGAAAATACGTTAATAGCTTAATTTTTTAGTAGTGCAAAAATATATGAAAAATTGTTTTGTTGTAATTAAGACGCAAACTAATCGTTACTGATGAAAAATAGATACCACGTTCAAATGCAATTCCTTGTACACGAATAAGAGATGAGAATTCAGTACCTGGTGGAAGACTTGCACTGATGTCTTTAGACCCACCTATCCAACTTTTCTCTTTCTTTTTTTAACTCTCTATGTGAGACTAAATTAACGCCTGTCAGACCACTTTAATAATGCAAAGACTGGCAGCCATGCAAAGGGTCACTAACTCTTGTATAGTGTGTACACTACACATGAGTATTAGACTAACAACATACTAATTCGATTAAAGAAAAACAAACACTATATGTGCAGACCATACAGACTACGCGAGGGAAGCAACTGGTGGAAGGTAGTACACTATAAACTTATATCGAAACTATGTCAGTGGACACAGGTTTTCTACTTCCCATTTGTTATTGGAGTCCTTATTGAGAGCTGACCAGCTTGTAGGTGGTTTTTAGACGGTTTCCAGTTGCAGATAGGTACCATGTTGGTACTCAGATAGCATCTCGGATAGACACTGAGCAAACAGTAACAAAAGTTACTCACACTTGAACATAGATTTACTCTAGACGCAAGCAGATGGGCTATACACATCTGTCCCAGGAGAGTGCTGGCATCAGAAAGCGCATCCGACCACTGATTACCGTTAACAACTACCTCAACTCATATAGCAATGTGAACCCCGTAAAAGGAACGGGAAAAGGCAATAAAAGAAGAAGTATCTAATTTAGTTCTTCATGAGAAAATACATCCTCTTGCCATGCAGTATTTCACACGGAGAGTCACCCGGCAAGTAATGCACAATTCTTTCTCTCAGCCGGCAACAATGGTACGAATACGAAACTTTAGGTATGCATTATTTGAAGTTTCCGGAGTGCACACACAAATGTTTCGTTTCCTCCAACAGCCAGCGTTGCTATTTCAATGTTTCAGAATGGCGTATGTAAGTGTACAAGTAATGTGTCGTCATTGAATTTCTCACTGCGAAGAAAGAAACTGTTGGGAATATCCACAAACGTTGGGGCGCAGTTAATAAAGCATTTGCAGTCGACAGAAGTATGCTTAGTCAAACCTACCCGGCTAGCCGCTAACGCGCTGTTTCCCGAGCAGGAACGTGTACCGGTCCACGTCGCGAATCCCCCCGGCAGATTAGTGTCGAGGTCCAGTGTGTCGGCCAGCCTGTGGATGGTTTTTAAGGCGGTTTTCCATCTGCCTCCGCGAATGCCGGCTGGTTCCCCTTATTCCGACTCAGTTACACTATATCGGAGATTGCTGCGCAAACACTGTCTCCACATACGCCTGCACCATTATTACTCTACCACGCAAACATTTGGGGTTACACTCGTCTGGTATGAGGCGTTCCCTGGGAGGTCGACTGGGGGCCGAACCACACAATAATCCTGGGACCCTGGGTATGGTGTGGGGCGGCGGTGGGATGGGTGGACTGCTGTAGCTTGTTGTGGGGTTGTGAACCACTGAGGGCTACGGTGGGGAAGTAGCGTCTCCATCGTTTCTAGGTCCCCAGTTCAATACACACACAATGCTTAGTCACTCGACATACAGTGTGAGACCATTACGAGACTTTCAGCGTTTCGGGAGACCATCCATGCCTGTCACACTTGACAGGATGCAGCTTGCTGATGTGCTCATTATTGATGCCCCGAGGCAGCACCATTAATTCCGAAGCACATGTGAACACATGAAGCGCTTTCTGGGACTTATGCGCCATAACAAGCCTGGTGATTGTTCGATTCAACATGATAATGCTCGGCCTCATAAAAGTTTGAGGGCTTCGGAACACATCACTAAACTGAGTTGAATGGCGTTACCACATCACCCCTAAAGTCCTCAGCCAGCTCCCTCAGAATTCCACTTGTTTGATCCATTAAAGGATGACACACGTGGAAGACATATTGGGGATGACGAATAGGTGATTCGACAGCGTACACGCCCTTGTAACTCGCTGTAGGAAGGCCTTAGAACAAGAAGGAGATTACTTGCAAAATAAGGGAGTGTAGAAGAAACGTCTAAATAGTCGTGTGTGCGTTTGGTTGTGTTCAATAAATAATTGTAGAAGAAAAAGCTGGGGTGCATTACGTTCTGGGCGACCCTCGTAGAAATATCACACAGTGCTTACCTCAGCTGATACAACATTGTTCTAAAGTCAAAGTACCACATCGCACACAACGACAACTTTTCGAAGTTCTAGACATGTCAAGCAGGACGCAGAAAGCAGTGAAGACTGTCGTAAATCATGGATCCCACTCTTTATTAGCGGCCCTTAGCTAGTGCCCTCAGCCTTAATGACCCACAATTTTCTTTATTAAAATTGGTCACTGCCTATTTTCCTCAGTGAATCCCGGGAAAAGTTTCACTCTGCCCCACAAAATACACAAATAGCTATTTTTGAAAGATGCAGCTGAATCATCTGACTTACCTGAAAGATTAATTTAAATGCAGACTGTTGCTGAAATATTTATGTTGCAACAGCCAAAAGCCTCATTACATCATACAATTCTAGATTGTACACACATCAAAAAAAGTTTTGCATCACCCCAGTTCCCAGAACTCCTGAAGATAGGCGTTGAATGTGGAATTGTATCACAGATAGTGTCCCTTTGACTATTCAGAGGTGTCACTAAACCCGTCTGAAGATGTAATCAACCATGCGTGAGCATCGCCTATCAGATGAAGGGGGTCCGACAACCGATCATTTCCAGGCATTCCACCTGGAAAGAGGTACGTGGCTCGTGTTGTCTGTACTTCAACCATGCCTAGACGGTCAATACCACACTTCGATCGTGTCCACTTTGTTACCTTGTACCAGGAAATGCTCACAACAAGGCAAGTGTACAGGCGTCTCGAAGTCAACCACAGCGATGTTGTTCAGACATGGAGGAGATACAGAGAGACATGAACTGTCAATGACATGCGTCGTTCAGGCCACCCAAAAGTCACAACTGCGGTGGATGACCGCTACCTACGGATTATGGTTAGGAGGAACCCTGACAACAACCCACCAAGTTGAATAATGATTTTCCTGCAGCCACAGGACGTCGTGTTACGACTCAAACTGTGCACAATAGGCTGCATGATGCGCAACTTCACTCCCGACGTCCATGGTGAGGTCCACTTTTGGAACCACGACACCATACAGTGAGGTACAAATGGGTCCAACAACATGCCAAATGGACCGCTCAAGATTGGCATCACGTTCTCTTCACCAATGAGTGTCTTCAACCAGACAATCGTCGGAGAAGTGTTTGGAGGCAATCTGGTCAGGCTGAGCGCCTTAGACACACTGTGCAGCAAGGTGGAGGTTGCCTGCTGTTTTGGGGCGACATTACGTGGAACCGACGTACGCCGCTGGTGGTCATCGAAGGCGCCGTAAAGGCCGTACGATACATGAATGCCATAGTGAAACCATATCAGCAGATTATTGACGAGGTATTCGTCGTCATGGACGACAATTCGCGCCCCCATCGTGCACATCTAGTGAATGACTTCCTTCAGGATAACGACATCGTTCGACTGGAGTGGCCTTCATGTTCTCCAGACATGAACCCTAACGAACATGCCTGGGATAGATTGAAGAGAGTTGTTTATGGACGACGTGAGCCACCAACCAGTCTGAGGGATCTACGCCGCATCACTGTTGAGGAATGGGACAGTCTGTACCAACAGTGCCTTCATGAACTTGAGGATAGTATGCCACGACGAATACAGGCATACATCAAAGCAAGAAGACGTGCTACTGGGTATTAGAGATACGGGTGCGTACAGCAATTTGGGCCACCACCTCTGAAGATCTCGCTGTATCGTGGTACAACATGTGGTTTTCATGAGGGAAAAAAAGAGCGGAAATGATGTTTATGTTGATCTCTATTCCAATGTTGTGTACACTTTCGGAACCGAGGTGATAGAAAACTTTTTTTGATATGTGTACAATATATTACAGCTTCAAAGCTGTAAGCAGAACCAAAAGCTAGTTATTGTGCACAGGTTCCACTAAATTTTGCAAAGCATTCGACTTAACCGAAATCAATAAGTGAAAGCAGTAAATATAGAAAAACAACTAAAGAAAACGTAATACAAGGGCGTGCTGAATAGTACTGCCTCCAAATTTTTTTATTCTATTGACAATATCCGTTGAGGTATATTACTTGTCACGTAAGAGTCTAGTACACCATCGCTTTCCCCACTTCGCTGACGCAAGTTGCCGCCCTCTGCCACTAGAGGGCTCCGAATTGTAGAGTATATCATCGTGGTGTGTAAAGTCACTTTCATCGTGTGAGAAACAGCTCACTGTAATCGAGTCTTTAATCGGAGAGTGCGTACCTGCAGTTGACATCGACAGAAGAATGGAAGCTGTGTACGGTGATGACTGCATCGACATCAGTAATGTGCACCATTGGGTTCTTTATGGCCGTAACGAAGGAAACGGTGATGCTATTCTTAACGTGCGTGACTGAGCTCAGAGTGGACGACTCATTGGAATCGTGCTGATGACTCACAAGAGAAAATCATCAGATAAAATAGATACAGCTCTCAGGTAGGTGTGGCATATCACGAGAGCGTGTACAGACCGTCATTGAAGAATTGCGGTACAGAAAACTGTGTGCACAGTGGGTGTCTCACTCCTGACATGAAACAAAGGAGATTGGACACCTGTTAACGATTTCTTTTGCGTTTGGTGCTTGAGACTGATGAGACTCTTAACGACCGTGTTACACATAATGAAAACTAGGTTCACTAATGAAAGCTAGGTTCACTGACAACGGAGCATCAATGAAGTTCGGCCACAAAGGATCAAATAAGTTCAATACCATGCCATCAGCAGGTAAAGTTATGCTCACAGTGTTCGGAGATGTTCAAGGAGTGGCGCATATGGAATTCATGCCTAAAGGTACCACCACAAACTCTGAAAGGTACTTCGAGGCCCTCAGAAAACTGAAAGCATGAATCCGAAGAGTTCATCCGTACACGGGACACCGTTGCCTTCACATGAGAATGCCAGACCACACACGAGCGCCACATCATCTGGAACAATCCGACGCATGGGTTCACTGTCATCGCTCTTCTGCATGCAGTCCCAACTTGGCCCCACCCCAGTTTCACCTGTTTCCAAAACTTAAAGTGCACCTTCGAGGACATGACTATGGTAGTGAAGATGCGGTACAAGCAGAGGTGAGGTTGTGGCTCTGTCAACAAACATTCTACACTGACAGTATCAAGAAACTGGTCTCTCGTTGGGGGAAATGTGTTCTTAGCCAAAGTGACTAAGTTGAGATAAATGGTTCAAAAGGCTCTGAGCACTATGGGACTCAACTGCTGTGGTTATCAGTCCCCTAGAACTTAGAACTTCTTAAACCTAACCAACCTAAGGACATCACACACATCCATGCCCGAGGCAGGATTCGAACCTGCGACCGTAGCAGTCACACGCTTCCGGACTGCGCGCCTAGAACCGCGAGACCACCGCGGCCAGCGATAAATGGTTCAAATGGCTCTGAGCACTATGGGACTTAACATCTGTGATCACCAGTCCCCTAGAACTTAGAACTACTTAAACCTAACTAACCTAACGACGTCCCACACATCTATGCCCGAGGCAGGATTCGAACCTGCGACCGTAGCAGTCGCGCGGTTCCGGACTGCGCGCCTAGAACCGCTAGACCACCGCGGCCGGCAAGTTGAGATATAAAAATGTAGACATGAAGAACAAAGGTGTGTGATGTTAATAATATTTGCTTTACTTAAAAAGTTTTAAGAGTTTTCACATAAAAAATTTCAGAGGTATTGTTTTCAGCGTGCCCTTGTGTTTTCAAAATTACAGATTTCTCCAATATTTGTATTTTCTACATTTCTCTGCAAAACAGTGATAGCTGATAAGGTTATTATACAAACAACTATTATCATTGCTTCAGAACGATCCTGTTGAAAGTGACGTCTCGCAGATGCGCTGAGCACGTGAGGCGGGAGGGAGGAGTGCTTGCTGCCTGCAGTCACGGCTGCGCGGACCTGCTACAGAGAGTGTAACTACACTATCCGATCAAAAGCATTGGGACACCCCTAGGTAATACGGAACTAACCACTAGGTGTTATGAGGTCCACCTGCCGGTATAAAAGAAGGTGGAAAGTAGTCTGTTGTCACTGGGGTAGCAGTAACAGCGAAGGGGTCGATCAGGAGAGCTCAGTGGCTCCGAGCGTCGACTAGCCATTGGATGGCACCTGAGCAATAAATTCATCAAGGACAATGGAAGACTTCGTAAGTCCGCAAGGCGACTATCGGGTATGTATTTGTGAAGTGGAAACGAGATCTAACAACCACAGCTAAATCAGGTCCAGGAGTCCTCATGGGCTGACGGACAAGGACTGCCGAGCACTGGGGAGGATGGTTGTGAAAAATCGCATAAAATCTGCGAAAGGAGTCAATTGTGAGTTCCAAAGTGTTACTAGCAGTCCAGTTAGCACAACGACTGCGCGTCGGGGCTAAAAATAAGGAGGTACACTGGCTTAGCAGCTTCTCATAAGCTGCACATTTCTGTAGCCATTGATAAGCAACGCTCTATAAAGAACGAAGTCACTGTACAATGGATGACTGGAAACGAGTGATTTGGAGTGACGAATCAGGCTATACACGGTGGAAATCCGTAGGAAGGTCTTTGAGTTTCACGAATACCTGGAGAACGTAGCCCGCCATCGTATGTAGTGTCAACAGTTAAGTACAGAGGAGGAAGTGTTACAATATGGAGGTTTCTCGTAGTTAGTTGGTTAGTTGCCCTTAAGAAAACACAAAAAGTGGAAGGATGTGAACAAGTTTCACAGCGTGGTTTGCTGCGCGCAGCAGACAGCAATTTCCTTGCCAGGGGGCCCGCAGCTTGCGTGAAGTCGAAGTACACGTTTTTTGTAAGTACGCGTCTTTTTACTGGACTATTTATTTACTTACTCATAACACGAAGCATCTACAGAAGAATGGAAAAATCTGTAGAAGCCGACCTCGACGGGATTACGTACAAGTATAGAAACACACGAGACATTACTGAACCTACTACTTCTCGTAGAAGATTGATCAAGGAAAGGCAAACCTACGTTTATAGCATTTGTAGACTTAGAGAAAGCTTTTGAGAATGTTGACTCGAAAACCCTCTTTCAAATTCTAAAGGTGGTAGGGGTAAAATCCAGGGAGCGAAAGGCTATTTACAAATTGTACAGAAACCAGAGGGCAATTATAAAAGTCGAGTGGCACGAAAGGGATGCAGTGGTTGAGAAGGGAGTGAGGTAGGCTTGTAGCCAATCTGTATACTGAGCAAGCAGTAAAGGAAACAAAAGAGAAATTTGGAGTGGGAATTATAGTCCGGGGAGAAGAAAAAGCCTCACATTGCAATTTTGGCAGAGACAGCAAAGGACTTGGAAGAGCAGTTGAACGGAATGGACAATGTCTTGATAGGAAGGTATAAGATGAACATCAATAAAAGCAAAACGAGGATAGTCGAATTAAATCACGTGATGATGAGGGAACAAGATTAGGAAATGAGTCACTTAAAGTAGTAAATGAGTTTTGCTATTTGGGAAGCAAAGTAACTGCTGACGGTCGAACTACGGAGCATATAAAATGCAGAGTGGCAATGGCAAGAAATGTGTATCTGAAGAAGAGTAATTTGTTAACGTCGAGTATAAAGTGCCAGGAAATGCTTTCTGTAAATATTTGTGTGGAGTGTAGGCATGTATAGAAGTAAAACTCGAACGATAAATAAGAGTAGTTTAGACAAGAAGGGAATAGCAGCTTTTGAAACGTGGTGCTACAGAAGAATGCTGAAGGTCAGATGGGTAGAGGTACTGAACAGAATTGGGGAGAAGAGAAATTTGTGGTACAACTTGAGCAAAAGAAGGGATCGGTTGGTCCGACACATTCTGAGACATCAAGAGATTACGAATTTAGTACGGAAGGAAGGTGTGGGGTAAAAATTGTAGAAGGAGACCAAGAGATCAATACGGTAAGCAGATTCAGAGGGATGTAGGTAGCACTAGTTATTCGAAGATGAAGAGGCTTGCACAGGATAGAGTAGCATGGAGAGCTGCTGCATCAATCCAGTCTTCTGACTGAAGACCCTTACAACGTCGGTAAAAGTTACACGGCGAGCTCGTTTCGGCGTTTTGCCATTATCAAGTCTACCTGTTATGATGGTATCAAAGGTATGATAGTGTTCTTACATCTGTGTTAGTCTGTGTGTGCATATGGCGCCTGATGCTTACGTCGTAGCTGGTACTACGTGGTCCATGTGACATCTTGGAGAGTACATGTCTGTTGTCTTTTTGATGCAACCAAAGTTGAGAAATCAGTCCTTTTTATTTAACTGATGACCAGTTTCCAGCATTAGAACCCAGTATCGAATCATTCAAATCATCATTTTGATATGATATGATCAATTTATTTATTTTCGTGATCTTGTATAGTTATTTTTGGTGGCTCTTTTGTTACCTTCGGCTCCAGCGATACTATTTGTTTGCAATGGGTTTTCTATTTCGAGGAAAGTCAGTGGTAAAGTTTAGTTTTTCTCAGATAATATTTTTGTCGTTTTTATGTATGGAGGTAAAAAAAAGAAGATAGTTGTCGTTACACCACAGACTTGAAACCGACGTCCGCCATCTTAAGTAGCCAAAACCATTAGGTTCACAGCATTCATACCTCCATGGTCCACCGCAGGGATGCTTTCCCGTGACATCACTCTGACGTGCCCGTACCCAGTTACGACCGTGTTGGGCGCTTTGATTGTTTGGAGATGTAGTTGTTTCACAAAAATTCCAGCTTGCCTTGTTTACGAGTGTACTAATAAATCCTATCGCACAGTAAATTACATTTCATTCGTAAGTGGAGCCGTTCAAGGGATAGTTTCCTT
This sequence comes from Schistocerca gregaria, assembly GCF_023897955.1. Classification (NCBI taxonomy): domain Eukaryota; kingdom Metazoa; phylum Arthropoda; class Insecta; order Orthoptera; family Acrididae; genus Schistocerca; species Schistocerca gregaria. The sequence continues at coordinate 663,688,082 of NC_064922.1, forward strand.
TGTATACAGCAATTATGGTTGCACTGTTTGCTTTAATTGTAGTGGATTTATTTTTGTCGGCTGACTGTACATTTACCATACTTTATTCAGTGTTCTTTCTTTTTCATTGCCTTCCAAACTGCAAACGCTCCAACATTCGAGCGACATTGTATCAACGGTTTCATCCCCACACAATACATGGCTACGTAACCGCGCTGATTGTTGGTGCACCATGCCCTAAATTATTCCCGTCGATAATTATTCATTGTTCATACTTCTTTCCCCTTTAGAAAAGATTCTGGCTAGAGCAGTCAGAGACATCGGTGGTGTGTGTGGGAATTTTATGTGTGTGATTATATGAATGTGTACGTGTGCTTTGCTCCCTTTCTGAACAGGACTTTGGCTGAAAACTTATATGGACACTCTTTTGTCACGCCTTCTTGCTGTACAGCGTGTGAGTGGCAATCTATCCGTTTCACAGTATAGTTATTCCCTTATGAAGTTTGTTGTAAATAATCCAATGCAGTTCAACAAGAAGTATGATGTACATAATTACAATACGAGAAGAAAAAAATGACATCCATTACGCCACATTAAGGTTACCTGTGGCACAAACAGGGTTTCACAATACTCTACCCAAACGTTTGGATCACTTACCCATTGATATAAAACGCCTGACAGACAGCAAAGCAAAATTTGAAACTAAACTGAAAACGTTTCTCTTTGACAACTCCTCCTGTTCCGCAGAAGATTATCTGTCATTGTATCGTGTAAATGCTGATGGGTATGAATTACTGACTAACATGTGTCTGTCTTTAAATAAAAAACGAAAAAAACTAATAAAGGATCAGTATGGAGGTGTAGTTACAAAACAAAAGGTCAATATCTAATAACTCGTTCCACATCATTAGGGTTTATCGCGCAAATGATACATGGAACATGAAACAAACTAAGTAACTAACTAGTTGATGGTATATCGCAAAGCATGGTATAGGCTTATGAACTTTGGAGACCTCAAAACCAAATTAAAAAGTAAAATCAAGCAGAAGATAAAAGTAGATGCATATTCCAGTTGTGCTATGTTTGGCTATTCCTGAAAAACTGACAGAATTACTGGCGAGAAATATTCCTGGAAAGAAGAGAACAGGCCGCTGTTGGTAAGGTAGGTCTAAATGTTGCACATGTTAGGTTATCATAACTAAAAAAATGACATACATACACGTTAAAGCAAAATATCCATTTTACTTGGTCTATGTGTTTGAGACATTTCCTTTGTCACATTTATAGTGTAATATTGCACAATGCTGGAACATGTTTAAAAGTTGTATCGTTTTTTCACCCTCTAAATCGCTACTATTGGCTCCACACCGAAAGACACAACATAAGTAAGATTTAAGAGTGACAAGATGTGTTAATTACAGTGAAACTGATGTAATGACAATCTAATAAAACAAGAACTCTACTCTGCACGAGGTACACCTTTATAAAGTCCTGTTTTTTGACATTTCAATAATCGTTCACTTTGTTGACAAGCAGGAGATACGATTGCATTCCTTAAGTCTTCCCACAACGTACACGTTTATAGGTTAGCAAAGAACACATACGTAAGTTTTTTTTTTCAAAATGTGAACATTAAAAAAGTTGTGCATACGGGTTGAAGCCCCCCTCTCCCCCATAAACCATGGACCTTGGCGTTGGTGCGGAGGCTTATGTGCCTCAACGCTACAGATAGCCGTACCATAGGTAATTTTTCCCGTGAGCATGAAGCTTTACTGTATGGTTAAATGATGATGGCGTCCTCTTGGGTAAAATATTCCGGAGGTAAAGTAGTCCCCCATTCGGATCTCCGGGCGGGGACTACTCAAGAGGACGTCGTTATCAGGAGAAAGAAAACTGGCGTTCTACGGATCGGAGCGTGGAATGTCAGATCCCTTAATCGGGCAGGTAAGTTGGAAAATTTAAAAAGGGGAATGGATAGGTTAAAGTTAGATATAGTGGGAATTAGTGAAGGTCGTTGGCAGGAGGAACAAGACTTCTGGTCAGGTGAATACAGGGTTATAAATACAAAATCAAATAGGGGTAATGAAGTTTCAAATGATTCAAATGGCTCTGAGCACTATGGGACTTAACATCTATGGTCATCAGTCCCCTAGAACTTAGAACTACTTAAACATAACTAACCTAAGGACATCACACAACACCCAGCCATCACGAGGCAGAGAAGATCCCTGACCCCGCCGGGAATCGAACCCGGGAACCCGGGCGTTGGAAGCGAGAACGCTACCGCACGACCAAGAGATGCGGGCAGGTAATGAAGGAGTAGGTTTAATAATGAAAAAAAATAGGAATGCGGGTAAGCTACTACCAACAGCTTAGTGAACGCATTATTGTGGTCAAGATAGATACGAAGCCCACGCCTACCACAGTAATACAAGTTTATATGTCAACTAGCTCCGCGAAGAGATTGATGAAATGTATGATGAGATAAAAGAAATTATTCAGATCGTGAAGGACGACGAAAATTTAATACTAATAGGAGACTGGAATTCGATAGTAGGAAAAGGGAGAGAAGAAAATGTAGTAGGTGAATATGGAATGCGGGCAAGGAATGAAAGGAGAAGCCGCCAGGTAGAATTTTGCACAGAGCATAGATTAAAACTAAAGAAACTGCAAAAAGGTGGGAATTTAAGGAGATGGGACCTTGATAAACTGACAGAACCAGAGTTTGTAGAAAGTTTCAGGAAGAACAGTAGGGGACGATTGACTAGAATGGGGGAAAAATACAGTAGAAGAAAAATGGGTAGCTTTGAGAGATGAAATAGCGAAGGCAGCAGAGGATCTAGTAGGTAAAAAGTCGAGGGCTAATAGAAATCCCTGGGTATGAAATGAAATGCCGTGTGGCTAGGACCTCCCGTCGGGTAAACCGTTCGCCTGGTGCAAGTCTTTCGAGTTGACGCCACTTTGGCGACTTGCATGTCGATGGGGATGAAATGATGATGAAAGACACACAACACCCAGTCATCACGAGGCGGAGAAAATCCCTGGCCCCGCCGGGTATCGAACCCAGGACTCCGTGCGCGGGAAGCGAAAACACTACCGCAGACCACGAGCTGTGGACAATCCTTGGGTAACAGAAGAGATACTGAATTTTAATTGATGAAAGGAGAAAATACAAAAATGCAGTATATGAAGCAGGCGAAAAGGAATAGAAATGTCTCAAAAATGAGATCGACAGGAAGTGCAAAATGGTGAAGCAGGGATGGCTACAGGACAAAAGTAAAGATATGGAGGCGTATATCACTAGGGGTAAGATAGATACTGCCTACAGGAAAATTAGAGAAACCTTTGGAGAAAAGAACCACTTGTATGAAGATCAAGAGCACAGATGGAAACCCAGATCTCAGCAAAGAAGGGAAAGCAGAAAGGTGGAAGGAGTATATAGAGGGTCTACACAAGGGCGATGTTCTTGAGGACAATATTATGGAAATGGAAGAGGATGTAGATGGAGATGAAATGGGAGATATTGCGTGAAGAGTTTGACAGGGCACTGAAAGACCTAAGTCGAAACAAGGCCCCGGGAGTAGACAACAATCCATTAGAACTGCTGATAGCCTTGAGAGAGCCAACCCTGACAAAACTCTACCATCTAGTGAGCAAGATGTATGAGACAGGCGAAATACCCTCAGACGTCAAGAAGAATATAATAATTCCAATCCCAAGAAAGCAGATGTTGACAGATGTGAAAATTATCGTTTAATAAATCACGGCTGCAAAATACTAACTCGAATTTTTTTACGGACGAATGGAATAACTGGTAGAAGCCGACCTCGGGGAAGATCAGTTTGGATTTCGTGGAAATGTTGGAACACGAGGGGCAATACTGACCCTACAACTTATCTTAGAAAATAGATTTAGGAAAGGCAAACCTACGTTTTAGCATTTGTAGACTTAGAGAAATCTTTTGACAATGTTGACTGGAATACTCTCTTTCTTATTCTGAAGGTGGCAAGGGTAAAATACAGGAAGCGAAAGGGTAATTACAATTTCTACAGAAACAGAATGGCAGTTATAAGAGTCAACGGGCATGAAAGGGAAGCAGTGGTTGGGAAGGGAGTGAGACAGGGTTGTAGCCTCTCCCCGATGCTATTCAATCTGTATGTTGAGCAAGCAGTAAAGGAAACAAAAGAAAAATGCGGAGTAGGTATTAAAGTCCACGGAGAAGAAATAAAAACTTTGAGGTTCGCCGATGACATTGTAATTCTGTCAGAGACAGCAAAGGACTTGAAATAGCAGTTGAACGGAATGGACAGTGTCTTGAAAGGAGGATATAAGATGAACATCAACAAAATCAAAACGAGGATAATCGGATATAGTCGAATGAAATCGGGTGTTGCTGAGGGTATAAGATTAGGAAATGAGACGCTTAAAGCAGTAAATGTGTTTTGCTATTTGGGGAGCAAAATAACCGATGATGGCCGAAGTAGAGAGGTTATAAAATGTATACTGGCAATGGCAAGAAAAGTGTTTCCGAAGAAGAAAAATTTGTTAAAGTCGAGTATAGGTTCAAGGGTCAGGAAGTTTTTTCTGAAAGTGTTGGTATGGAGTGTGGCCATGTATAGAAGTGAAACGTGAACGATGAATAGTTAAGACAAAAAGAGAATAGAAGCTTTCGAAATGTGGTGCTACAGAAGAATGCTGAAGATTAGATGGGTAGATCACATAACTAATGAGGAGGTATTGAACAGAATTGGGGAGAATAGAAATTTGTGGCACAACTTGCCTAGAAGAAGGGATCGGTTGGTAGGACATGTTCTGAGGCATCAAGGAATCACCAATTTAGTATTGGAGGGCAGCACGGAGCGTAAAAATCGTAGAGGAATACCAAGAGATGAATACACTAAACAGATCACAAGGATGTATGTTTCAGTAGGTACTGGGAGATGAAGGAGCTTGCGCAGGATATAGCAGCGTAAAGAGCTGTATGAAACCAGTCTCTGAACTGAAGACCACAACACAACGGGTTGAAGGCTGAAAATGTAACTAACAAGAAGCAAAGTATTGGTTTTGCAGTTGCAGTTGCATTTGCTACCGATTCCAGTACAATAAAAGTGGAATTAACTGGATTACGAAAGCATGATTTTCACATCATTTTCTTCTGTTCTTGGTTATTCGAAATATCAACAAAAAAACCAGTTACATTACCAAATGTGTCGTATTACTCGATGAAATAGGCATTTAACGACAGAAAAACGTTCGAAATTACATTCCTGTTACTTGGTTATTCATGTAAGCACTGTATTTTTTTAGTATTTAAAACGTTGTTGAGTACACACGATGAAAATAATGAACAAGAAGCAATCGTAAACTGTAAACAGTAAATTATAAGTGTTCTTTGTGTTGTCAGTAGAGAGGCAGTAACAGCAGAAAGTATCATTGAGATTATTAAAGAAAAACTGTAAATTATCGCGATAATCACAAAACAAAAGAACACTTATCATTTACTTGGAAACCACAAAAATACTGTCTCTGAAAAATTGAAGGTGATCACTGACTTTCGGCGAAATAGAAATTCCATTGTTAACATAACAGAATCGCTGAGGCCGAAGCCGTCAAAAATAATTTAATAAGATCACAGAAATAAATAAAGTAATCACATCATAACAAAAAGATGATTTGGATGGCTGTAGAATATGTTATCATACCCGAAAGTAGTCATCAATTACATAAAACGAAACGAATTTTGCAGCTTCGGTTGTTTTTGCATCAAAAAGATAACTGACATTTACGCTCTAAGATGCCATATGGACCACGCCATACTAGCTACGAAGTAAGCATAAGGTGCCAAATGTAGACATAGACTAACATAGACGGAAGGAACACTGTTTTACCTGTTATACCCTCTTCACAGGTATTCCTACACTTGATAATGGCAAAACGCCGAAAAGAACTCGTCGTGCAACTTGTATCACTACGAGGAAGTAAATAAATAGTGCAGAAAAAGGTTTGTACTCAAAGTAAATATGACTTGCAAAAGGGGCATTGTTTGGAGACAATGATTATTTGTATACAAGCTGTCATAATGTAGTATCTGTGGGGCAGTGGTTAGTGGACAAAAACATTTCCGAAATGGACTGGCCTGCCCAGGGTCCAATCTAAATCAAATGGAACATCTTTGAAAAGAATTAGAACGTCCACGTCGCTCCAGACCCCCCCCCCCCCCCCCCCCGGTCCAACATCATTATGTTCAGTGATTTCAGCTTCTGAGGAAGCATAGACTGCCATTTCTCTACAGACATTCAGACACATCACTGAAAGTAGCCCCAATATCGATAAAGGGAAATGGTGGACACACCCCATATTAACCCACAATCAGCGACATATTTGATGATTAAAACAGGAAGTGTAGAATAAATTTCATTTATTTCCGTCAATTATCAGAAAACTTTCAATTCTGAGACTACCGGTTTCGCTCAGCAACGACCGTCTTCAGATCTGTTTTACAACATGTCCTAAAATAATGAAGTCACAGTGGCACCGTCACAAAACACACGCAATACCAACTTAGCGTCGTTGCACATAATTAAATTATGGTGTAAAGTAGACCACAGTGCCAGCAGAGTCACACTGTCAGTAGTCGCTATTAACAGTATGACCCTAATTCATGTTCATGGAAATAAGAAAGAGTGGGCTCAAATAGTGGTACAATAAGACTCTACTAAACATTACGGAACAGCCTGTGGCCTATACCACAATCTCCTCACACTGCGGTGAAACGCCTCGTTGGCCTTCAATGCCGTCGACTTCTTGCATCGTTTGGAAAGAAGTAAAATAATAACACATCGGGAAGCACGACAAGCCTCCAGTCAATTACTGGCCATTTTCTCTGCTGTTCGGTCCAGTGAAGACGAGCAACTGTGTGGCTGAGAGAAATGGCCTTTCATCAGCTACCTGACCCCAAATGTTCGTTGACTGTAGTTCGCTTTGCAGTGTTCGTTTTGAAATTGTTTGAGATCGATCTGCATTCACTGACAGCAACAAATCCTGTAGTAATGAAACCGGTTGTTATTAACAAGGCAAGAGAATCATCTCCACTCCCAAATATTTCTACGACCACTGTTCTTATGCCGTATTATGTGGCTGCGAATTTTCACCTCTCCTTGTAGGCAAGTAGGGCAATTCGCACTTAAACACTAACAAACAGGGAAACTTTATTGACACAGTGGACAAGGACAAGTCCAAACTCCACAGCTCATTTCTTCCATTCGGTCATGTCTACATTTTAACCCATCTTACTGTACTGCTAACAAACAACCGTCTGGTGCATACACTCTAATTTGCTGCCATGACTTACATCGACTGTGGAGGATCACATGACAGCCTGGTACAATACCTACAGCGCCCCGAAGCTATTATTGTGCTCTTTTCAGTATGTGACTAATATTTTGTCCGGTTATCTTACAATAATCATATAAAATAAAAAACATATCATTTGTAACTAAATGTAACTTGAAATAACGTAACACCAAATCATAACAAGCACAATGCAAATCACCACTGCATGTGTCTCAATGTAATAAAAAATTACAAGTGGTATCTGTTACTGTCTGTATGTGTTGTGCAGCGAACATTTTGAAACTTACTCACACAAAAATTTGTATTCCATTATTTAATAATTATCCAAACAAGAAACGTCTAACACAAAAATACACATGTTAACCATAGTGGAGAAACTGGTACTCGATAAAACAATGTTTACGCTGCTCACCGTTTTATTGCCAAACGTACTTGGTTATTCCTTGTCGTTAAGAAACTCACGTAACTGCACAGTGACATACGCTTTTTAAGGCCTTATCATACTGGTCTGTACCGCATTCCACTTGCAAGAGAGATGGTTTACTCTTTGGACTGTAGTTGGTTCTTGGAGAGCTAAATATAAAGCAAAAAACATAGAGCACACTGTCACAGTATGCCATCGAGAATAGACGTGCACGAGTCTTGAACAGAGTTATAACTCATTTTCGTCCGTCATTAAAGGAAATTTTATTTTACTTTGCTATCGTGAGGAATGTTTTGAAAGTACTGAAGAGAAGAGAGTGTAATTTTCGTCAAGGATATAATGTTGACCTTGTTGTTGTTGTGGTCTTCAGTCCAAGGACTAGTTTGATGCAGATCTCCATGCTACTCTATCCTGTGCAAGCCTCTTCATCTCTGAGTAATTACTGCCACCTACATCCCTCTGTATCTGGTAACTGTATTCATCTCTTGGTCTCCCTCTGAGATTTTTACCCCACACCCTCCCTCCAGTACTGAATTGGTGATTCCTTGATGCCTCAGAATGTGTCTGTCAACTGTCCACTTCTTCTTGTCAGCTTGTACTACAAACTTGTCTTCTTCCCAGTTCTATTCTGTACTTCCTCATTAGTTACATTAGCTACCCATCTAATCTCCAGCATTCTTCTGTAGCACCACTATCCAAAGATCTTCTTGTCTGAACTGTTTATCGTCTGTGTTTCACTTCCATACATGGCTACATTCCATACAAATAATTTTAGAAAGGACTTCCTAACACTTAAATCTCTACTCGATGTTAACAAATGACTCTTCTTCAGAAATGCTTTTCTTCCCATTGCCAGTCTACAATTTATATTCTCTCTACTTCGACCATCATCAGTTATTTTGCTCCCCAAACAGCAAAACTCATTTACTACTTTCAGTGTCACATTTTCTAATCTAATTCCCTCAGCATCATCTGATTTAATTTCACTACTTCCATTGTCGTCGTTTTGCTTTTGTTGATGTTCATTTTATATCCTCCTTTCAATATATTGTCCATTTTGTTCAAGTCCTTTGCTGTCTCTGACAGAATTACAGTGCCATTGGCAAACCCCAAAGTTTTTATTTATTCTGCCGGGACTTTAATTCCTACTTCAAATTTTTCTTTTATTTCCTTTACTGCTTGCTCAATATACGGATTGAATAACATCGAGGATAGGTTACAACTCTGTCTCACTCCCTTCTCAACTACTGCTTCCCGTTCGTTCCCCTCGACGCTGTAATACAGTGTTGAAAAGATATTCAAACAAGTTTCATTTTACAAATGGTGGATTTACAGGAGTGAACATATGTGCAAGGCTTGCGTAGGACCTACGGATTTTGGTTCGTGATCGTTGCTGACATATCTGCAGTCTTACTATACATCGGGAGGTGTTTGTTCAAAATTGTTCAAATGGCTCTGAGCACATCTGTGGTCATCAGTCTCCTAGAACTTAGAACTACTTAAACCTAACTAACCTAAGGACATAACACACAACCATGCCCGAGGCAAGATTCGAACCTGCGACCGTAGCAGTTGCACGGTTGGTGTTTGTACCGATGACTGAAGTAAACTGTTGTTGGGCTAAGCATCATCGAACGAAATAATAACTGAATTGCAGTGGATCAGTTTCCAAAGCTTCTATAAAAAGTCCTAAATATTACCTGCAATTTTTCAGGCGATGGGCGGAGATCTACAGCTGCCCCTACACAACGAGATTGTCGAGCACCATTAATTACCAATTCTCAGCAGGAGCTATTGAATTTTCAACGGTATACAGGAGACAGTCTAATCAAGATCATTCAAGACAGTGAAGGGAATCTGTTTTTCTCTATATAAATAATAACGAATCATTTTAACTCAATTGAACTTTAATGAGGGACATCCATGTCACAAAATATTTGTCTTCAAGGAGCATACTTAAGAGTTAACTTTACAACTGCTTATTTCGGTTGATTATTTCCTTCAAGTGTGGGAGTAGTAAAGCAAGTAACAACAGCTAATTATTTACCTACCCCCTAAGCCACTTTTGAATTAAAAATATAGGTAATATTATAAGTGCTCCTCCAACGATCGTTATTTCAGAGCACTATTTAGCTTTGTTAAATAGTAATAAACATCCAATTTCCCTTTTATGTAAATTTATCTTCATCTTTTCCCAGCTTTCAAAACTCATTATACTATTTTTCATTCTTTCGAACTTAGTATGGTTGCTGAATTGGGAGGTGTAGAGAGATAGGTGCTCATGGGATTTCAAATCAACTAAATTCGATCAGTAGAGGAAAGACCAAGGATGAGATGTAGACATGGGTGCCAGTGAGATTTCCAGCTTGATAGCTGAGTCTCCAGTAACGAAGTAACTATCACACATAAGGTTCTTGGCAACTTGATCCCCGACAGCAGCTTCATCTCGCTCATCACCTACATAGATGTTGTGCATAAAAACAAACGCATCAGTTTCATAAGCGACTGTCGAAGAAGCACGGCGACATTTTGGGGACATCATTGGATCCAAAGAGTTGGAAGGGGAACCTTACAAATATTGAATTTCTTCTTTGATAAAAATATTATTGACTGTGGAAGATATTTTGTCAAGTACACTATGAGTAAGCTTGTAGTATTTGTCACAAAAGGAAACTTTATTTTCTAGGGAGAACCGAGTTTACATGAGCAAATCAAGAAAGCAGTAGTCTTCTGATTACCTTCTTTTTACATGGGACAGTACTATAAAAGTTTGCGTATCAAAACCGTTTGATTCCATGTCTCTCAAATTTGTGTCAAACTAAGTATTCCCATTTATATAATCAGTAGAGATGCACACAGACATTGGTATTGTAATAGGTATAGAGAAGTTTGTATTCTCATATATATATTTATATTTACAGGTTTAATAGAGCTTTTAACCACCGTTTGACGACATTTACCAGGTCAAATCCTATCCAAAACGAGGCGTTTTTAATGTATCTTTAATCCCAAGGTGAATGAAAAAGTAGCTTTCATAGCAAGCGGGTTCTAAAACATATATCGAAACTTAGCTAGAGAAAGATGCACACCATTATAGTGTCTGTCCTTTCTTGAGTGTGACATCGAATGCAAGTTTGCTACGAAATGTTGAATTCCACATTATTGCATTAGAGATGTCGTCCATCTCCATGCCCTTGTACACGTTTAAATCTTACATGACGATAGCTTTTGGTTATATATACATTAAGATAAAAGTCCATTACAGGAGCAGAGGAAATGTTCCAAACGAATGGAAAAGGACGCATATCATTCCAGTTTTCTTGAAGGCACATCGGACAGGTGTGCATAGCTATAGGCCTGCATCAATGGCGTCAATACGTTTTTGAAGAATGAAACACATTTACGTTCGTTTCGAAACGGAATCAATAAGCAGAGTTCATGTGAAACTTAACTTATTCTGTTCATTTATTAGATATATAGGATCCAGATAACGCCTCCTTAATGATGGTTTACTTGAGTTCTGGAAGGTTTTTAATATAGTTCCACACTGTGGCCAAGTGAATGAAACACTAGCTTACGGAATACTGGGCGAAATCTGTGACTGGACTGAAGACATACTATAGAAGAACCTGTTTATACATTCTTGAGGGGGTATGATAAAACAAACGTACAAGTGAGATTAACATTAAAATAAAACTTCTTAGTATATCTGTGTCAATTTTCAATGCATGCAGACAGAAGATACATATATAGACAGTAGTTCAAATAGGCTTATGGCTGAATTACAGATAGTTCATATGTAATTTCTGAGTACATCTTGTCAGGTTCATTGAATTTCTGTAACACTGTTTTACCCCCGATGCAGTAAGTGCCTCTGACAGACAGAGAGTATCCACAGATTCAGCTCCGATTCTTCAGATTCCTCAGAACTATTTTTATCTGTTGATAGTGGCACAACTTCTTTAATTATGTCATCATCAACAAAATCATCGAAATCAATTGCATTTTAAGTATGAGCCCAGTCATTGCTTTCTGACACATCGAAATCTACATCCAAATCTTTTAGCTCAGCTTGAGTTTCATCTTTTGTGAACACAACTTTTCGAAAGCATTTGCATAGTGTGGGTGGTTTACACTGATCCCAAGTAGTCCTTATGTACTGTATTTCCTAACAATAAATTAAAAACCTACATATGGTTATTAACACTGCGTTTAATTTCATTTATAGACCTGTTCTAACAATTTTAGTGATGTTCAGATGGAAATGACAGGGAATACTATACACACATAGTGTAGGTGTAAAGAGAATCCTAACCAACATTGCGATTCTGTTGTTTAGCTACAACACGATCTGTTTAGGATCTTCCTTCCCAGTATTGAGATGCTCTATGCCACGCTGAACAAGCATCCTCTTGAACTTTGCTTTTGAGGCAGTAATGGAGCCCAAGTCCAGAGGCTGAAGTAGGCTCCTGCAATTTTCTGGAAAAAATGCCAGTTCTGTGTTGTTGGACTATAGTGCCAAAGGGTGAACCGAAAAATTCCCGAGAAGTAAAAGTTTTTCCTCTTCTAGCAATGCAATTGGGCATTAAGCTTTTCGAAGCGATTCTTGAAGAGGTTTGCAGTCATCCACTGCTTCTTGTTTGACACATAACTGGTGGCACATTGCTGTGTTGAAACATCGAGGCTTCTTGATTTCCCAGTCATTAGTGGTCGGAATTTAGAAGAGCTACTTGTGTTTGCAATAAACAGTACCTCACTTTTTTCTTGCTTCTGTTTGCAACAGAACAAGTGTCTCCCTTAAATACCAATGTTTTGCCCAACAATAAGTTAAGAAAGCCATGTTTCATGTGTGTTGTAAATATCTTTGTAACTATATTTTGCAGTCAGGCTTGGAATCTTACGTTCTTTCCAACATTTTCAGTGGAAGTATCCTCCCCACAAACTCGGCGGCCAGTAACGCCACATCTTACTCTGAAGCGGTGTAATCACCCAGAAAAAGCAAGAAGCCCTTTATTTCAGTATTATGCCTGAAAAAGGCACATTAGCAACACGTTACTGCTTAAACCAAGTTTGTAGGCATTTTTCTAAGTCTGTGAACTTTCTGCATAGAATATGCATGCAATTCTCACTGCTTGGCCCGGCTTTCGAAGGACTAGATCAGTGGTCGTCCAACTCCGGACCTTGGGCTGTATGCGACCTAAATCAAGTGTTTGTGTGGCCTGTGTTTATCAGACGTATTTTATTGTAATATGAATCTAGCAACTAATAGCAGAATCCAAAAGCGTTAACTAACATCAACAGCCTCCTAAGAGTGTATTTTTATTGCTCAGTAACAAACAAAAATACCAGTTGTTTATAATTAAAGTGTAGCTACTCACAGACGTGCAATGTATGTTGTAATTATCGTATGGCAGTGACACTTGCTAGATATCCTAAGCTGTTAATTCCGAATAATTTTACGCTGGGAAAAAACATTAGTTCCACTTGTGGCCACTAGGTGCAAGGCTGACGCTATACACTGTCTGTATAATTGTATGACACCCACACAGAAATTTTGACAAGCCATAACATGAATGAACAGTATGGCTATCAAGGAGAGAGATTGTGCAATGTTGGTGAAACTGTGTTATGTTAACGGCAGTAATTACACTGCTGCTTGGAGAGACTAGCATTCGCTTAAAGGTCTGAGCAGCGAGCTGACGTCATTAAAAGCTCCAAAGAAGGAGATAATGTAATTCAAAGACACGTATGAGCTTGGTGTGACACCAGCTAGAAAAAGGCGTCCTATCCCAGTGGAAGTTGTTGACGAGATTTTGTTGTTGCTGTAAGTGACCATGCAGCTTGTGCCACGGGTAGTGTTAGTGCTTGTTCAGCTTCACAAGAAGTGTCCATCAAATGCTCAACAGCACAGAAAGTTTTTCGGCCTATTTTACACTGGTAGTAGTGCAAAATACAGATGGTGCAGTGAACACACAGAACTACCGAATTTGGGGTATTGTTAAACTGCCAATGGGATTCAAAAGCACCTTTATTCTTGGTCCATTGTCCTTTGAATAGAATACATCCAGATGGCCTATCAGGTGTACCATGACATCTGCAATTTATCGAGATCTCCCTGTACAACATTGATTCCTATTTTAGAACAACGCAACTGTGTGAAAAAAACATTGTTTTCAGACAAGGTGGGGATATGCCTCATGCCGCTCACAAATGGGCTACAAGATCACCTGCTCTTGATCCATATGACTTTGGCTCTGAGGACATCTAAAAGAAAGCATTTACCAGGGACACATTCCATGTCTACCTCATCTGCACGCCCGTATACTGAAAGAATTGCTCTGATTTCACTGGAACTGCTGCCAACAACTGTTGACAACGTCGTTTTAAGGATGATGCATCTCGTCGACGTCTCCAGTGCTTACATTGAACAAACTGTGTGAGTGGAAGTTGATAACAAAATCAAAATCATGCCTTCCAAACTTGCTTGACACGTTCTGTCCACATCCCACTTTTAATCCATTAAATAAGGAAACATTTCTATATGTTTCTTGCATTCACAGCGTCATTTTTGTTCCTCATGGCAAAATTTAGAACCAATTTTTTTTTCAGTGTAAATCGATTCCACATTAATGCATTAGAATATCTACCAAGTTTTGCAGTCATGTGATAATTACCTGCCACACTGGACCTATGGGATAGCTGCACTTTGATTACAGCCACCCAGTACTTACAAAGACAGTAATATTTTAAGATGTGCTTAATTTCTGTTGACGTTGTAGAATTCGACCGTGAACTAAGTAAAGTTTGCCTTTGACAGCACGAATAGAGTATTATGTTCTATGTAGCGTGGCTACTGTGAGGAAATAGGAAGAGGAGGAAATACTTCATTCTTTGTCTACCAGTGCTGACAACTATCAAGTGTACACAACTAGCACCGACCAGGTGCTATGGTATAAATGTCAAGTGGAAGCAACATCGATTCGTGAAGGTGACAGTGGTAATATGTGTAAACCGATTAGGGACCAAACCGCATTTCAGAGTCAAATTTCACGTTTGCAATCCAAGAATCCAATTTCTCGTTTCCCCATATAAAAAATCTCGTTTCCCAACCCTCTGAATGAAAAACAATTATTTTGCTGTCTTGAAAAAATAGAAAATCAAATTCTACATAAATACAATGGAAAAACATGACAAGCAAAAGTGAGCTGTCAAACCTCATCTCCCTATTTCGAAAAAAACAAATTCAATTTTCACATGTAAAAAAATTTAAAACTGTTATATTATGTTCTCTATAAATCAGAGCTACCTTACCCCATTTTCCTATCTCGAAAAAACAGATTCAATTTCAACATATTGAAATATCTTAAAATTGTTGAATTTTGTTCTCTATAAATCAGTATTGTCAAACCTCATTTGGCTACCTCGAAAAATCAAATTCAAATATTTAATATTTAAGAATTATATAACTACTAAATTTTATTCTCTATGAATTGGCACCAACAAACTTCAAATCTCGAAGACACATTTTAACAACGAATGTTTCAATGAAAAAAAAAAAACAATTTATTCTACTCTAATAACAATGGAAAAAAATATGGTGGACAAAGTTGAGATATTTAAAAGTTTAGAAAATTTTTGTAAAAGAAAACTGAGTCTGACTTTAAAGGATTTAGAAAATTATTGTAAACATATCTAGAAACTATTTGTGGGAGTTTATTGACTATTTTAATATGGAAGAAATGGGGAAAGAAATGAGGAAGGAAGAGCTAAAATGTAAAACTACAAAAGATTTCGATCAATCGCTAAAACAGAAAAATTCAAGAATTATTTCAAGCTTAGAAAGCAAAACTTGATTGAATGTATTGTAAGTCATGATGATAAAAAAAGTCAATGATGATGATGATGATTTGAGTACAAAAATCTAAAAGAAATTCACCAAATCTGTAAAGCAAATAAAATAAAAATAAAAAATTGTTCTAAATTTAGAAAAAACCAATTAATTGATCTTATTAAAGGTGATGAAGTTAACATTAATAACAATGAAGATTTCAGTAAAAAATCTTTAAATTAACTTCACCTAACATGTAAAAGGAAAATTTTAAAAAATTATTCTAAGTTTATTTAACAACAATTAAATGATCTCACAATAGATCTGAGGGCAAAATCATTAGTAAAACACTGAGAATTATCTTCAAAAACTTCTAGTACATAAATATCAAGAAGCTAAACAAAAAATTATCAGAAAAGTTTACCAGGTTTCAATTTTCTAGATGAAAACGCTCAGCTTTGCAATCAAGAATAACAAATTATCGATTGGACTATATAGATAATATTGTGGAACCACAAGAACTTTTTAATCAAAATAGAGAACTAACAATCACCAATTTAAAGATCATTTTAAGACAAAGAAGAGCAATTAAAGTTAATATGAAATTTTATTGTAATTTTAAAAGGCAAGAAGATATCCAAGAATTTAATTTTAAAACATCAAATCAAGTTTTATTCAGAACTGCAGATGTAGAAGAATTCCACAAATAAATTAATAACAGAAATGGAAGAAATACAAAGATAGAAATCTGGTTGGTCTTTGTTTTATACAGACAATTTAGAAGTAAACATTAATAGATGCAACTCAATTTATAGTTCTTGATATATCGATTTACCAAAAGAAATTGAGGATAAGACAACAGTCTTTAATGTAAAAAATACATATCAAACATGCTGTCTTTGTTGAGTAAAATCAGCTTAATATCCAGCAAGTGAGGACATAGAATGAGTAAATAATTATAAAAATATTGGATTTTTGAGAATTTTCCAGGTCAGTTAACAGATATTCAAAAATTTGAGAAGAAATCAAAACGTCAAAATAATGAATTTAAAATTATAATAAATCATTAAGGGTTTCCTTTGCTGTTTATGTAGATTTCGAATGTTTATTAAAAGATATTCAAACTTCGCAGCCAGATCCTGAAAATTTATGTTAGCAAATATCAGAAACATCTGCCAATTTCATTCAGTTATTATGTGAATATATTCGAATAGTGAACATAAAAAAGATTACAAATTTTGGTGAAGGGGGGGGATGCAGCACAAAAATGTTAAAACAAGAATGGAGAGAAATTGCTACATTATATACACGAAATGTTCAAATGAAATTGACTAATGAAGATGTAATCAATTTTAAAAATTCATAAATTTGCCATATTTGCGAACGAGAATTTGATTTTGATGATAAGAAAGTGAGAGATCATGATCAATTGCCTGGAAAATATCAGAGAACTGCACACAAAAATTGGGATCTTTACTACAAAAATCCAAAATTTCTTCCAGATTATATTCCTAATTTAACAAATTATGATGTTCATTTGTTTATCAAAGAATTAGCAATGCATAATAAAGATATCGATACAATTCCAAATAATGAACAAAAATATACTTCCTATAGTAAACATATTGAAGATGGATTAACATAAAGATTTTTGGATGCATTCAAAGGGATGGCTTCAAGCATAGATAAATTATCTACTAACCTCACAAAAGAATAATTTAGAGAAACAGCAAAATATTTTGAAGGTGAACAACTAGATTTAATAATTATAAAAGGAGTTCATCCTTATGAGTTCATTGACTCTGAAGAAAAATTGCAAGAAACCAAATTACCCAAGAAAGAATGCTTTTATTCAAGACTTAAAAAAATCAGACTTTTCTGATGAGGATTATAAAGGAACAAAAGCAGTATGGAAAAAGTTCAATATCAAAAATTTAGATGAATGTATGAGACTATATAAAATAAGATGTTCTAATTTTGTCTGACTATATTTATTACATGATTATGATATGATTTTGTTCCTTGAAAAAGGAATTCGAAGTAGAATTTCTAAAAGTATTAAACGAGATGCACAAGCTAATAACAAATATATGAAAAATTTGGAACAAAAAAAAAAACAATCAAACTATATTGCATACTTAGATGCAAATAATTTGTATCTTAGGGTGATGTCTCAGTTTTTAGCATTTAAAGATTTCAGTTGGATGTAGCCAAAATATTTTAGTGCAGGAAAAATACTTGAAATTACAGACAGTAATTTTTGCAGTTGATCTAGAATATCCAAGGAAATGACATGCTTTACATAAAGGTTTGCCTTTGGCGCCAGAAAGAGGAAATAAATAGTTCACAATGCTGCATGACATGCAAAAAAAAGAACCTCACTATAGAAATCTTAGGCAATATTTAAATCTTGGATAAAAATTAAAGAAAATTAATAGAGTTTTGTCATTTGAGCAGTCAGACTGGTTGAAAAAATATATATATTCTAACACAGAAATGCGAAAAAGGTAGCAAACGATTCTGAAAAGATTTCTACAAATTGATGAACAATTCACAATTTTTTCGGAAAATTTAGCAATAGTTCACATGAAAAAAGTCAAAAATAATATTCATCAAACCAAATTATGTTGGAATGAATATCCTAGATATTTTGAAAATAAAAGTGTATGATTTATATTACAATGTTTTTAAGCCAAAAATGAAGAAAATATTAATCTATGCTGTATCGATACTGATTCTTTCATTTAAGATATAAGAACTGAAGATTTCTATAAAGAAATGAAATCAATGTTAGACGAATTTGATACAAGGATAACCTAAAAGACAATATTTACAGAATTTTACAAATATAGAAGAAATTTGTAGGAAAAATGAAAGATAAAAATAGGGGAAAAATCATGTTGGAGCATGTGAGTTTAAGATTAAAAATGTATGCATATAAAGTCAGTGATAAAGAAGAGAAAAAGTTGAGTCAAGAAGTCAGTTGTGAAAAAAAGAAATCACTTTCGCCGGTTATAAAAAATGTTACGTGTCAAAATAAAGCGATACAGAAAAATGAATTTAATTAGATCATATAGACATCAATTGCATACAGTTGAATGTGATAAAATTGTTTTAAGCTCTCATGATGACAAACGTGTTGTATTGCAAGATGGAATTCTTATATTGTCGTAAAATCATTATAAACTTAGAGAAATAAACAGCTGTGAAGCTGAGGAAACTGATTTCTTGGGAGAGTTAAACATTTCTGCAGAAGATGAAAATAATTTCTTAAAAGAATTGGATAACTGCATAGATGACGAAAATGATTTCTTAAAAGAATTAACAGCTGTAAAGAAGATTAAAATAAAAAAGTAAAAAATTAGTTTTCTATTAACAGTTACAAATTTTAAAGAATTTGCAACGATGTTTAACACAAAACAATACAAGCAGGAGAAAAAATACTACTTAACTATAGAAAAAAATTGTTGGTTATCTAAAATACACAGCATCTGTTAAAGAACAATTCACATCCGACTCTGAAAGTCAATAAAAATAAAAGAGAACCAGTTGGTAGAAAAAGAAAAGGAATACCTGCACTTAAAAGATGTATATCTGACGTAGTGGAGATGAAAAAGAACAAATTATATACACTCCTGGAAATGGAAAAAAGAACACATTGACACCGGTGTGTCAGACCCACCATACTTGCTCTGGACACTACGAGAAGGCTGTACAAGCAATGATCACACGCACGGCACAGCGGACACACCAGGAACAGCGGTGTTGGCCGTCGAATGGCGCTAGCTGCGCAGCATTTGTGCACCGCCGCCGTCAGTGTCACCCAGTTTGCCGTGGCATATGGAGCTCCATTGCAGTATTTAAGACTGGTAGCGACAGCGTGGACGGGAACCGTATGTGCAGTTGACGGACTTTGAGCGAGGGCGTATAGTGGGCATGCGGGAGGCCTGGTGGACGTACCGCCGATTTGCTCAACAGTTGGGGCGTGAGGTCTCGACAGTACATCGATGTTGTCGCCAGTGGTTGGCGGAAGGTGCACGTGCCCATCGACCTGGGATCGGACCGCAGCGACGCACGGATGCACGCCAAGACCGTAGGATCCTACGCAGTGCCGTAGGGGACCGCACCGCCACTTCCCAGCAAATTAGGGACACTGTTGCTCCTGGGGTATCGGCGAGGACCGTTCGCAACCGTCTCCATGAAGCTGGGCTACGGTCCCGCACACCGTTAGGCCGTCTTCCGCTCACGCCCCAACATCGTGCAGCCCGCCTCCAGTGGTGTCGCGACAGGCGTGAATGGAGGGACGAATGGAGACATGTCGTCTTCAGCGATGAGAGTCGCTTCTGCCTTGGTGCCAATGATGGTCGTATGCGTGTTTGGCGCCGTGCAGGTGAGCGCCACAATCAGGACTGCATACGACCGAGGCACACAGGGCCAACACCCGGCTTCATGGTGTGGGGAGCGATCTTCTACACTGGCCGTACAGCTCTGGTGATCGTCGAGGGGACACTGAATAGTGCACGGTACATCAAGACCGTCATTGAACCCATCGTTCTACCATTCCTAGACCGGCAAGGGAACTTGCTGTTCCAACAGGACAATGCACGTCCGCATGTATCCCGTGCCACCCAACGAGCTCTAGAAGGTGTAAGTCAACTACCCTGGCCAGCAAGATCTGCCAGATCTGTCCCCCATTGAGTATGTTTGGGACTGGATGAACCGTCGTCTCACGCAGTCTGCACGTCCAGCACTAACGCTGGTCCAACTGAGGCGCCAGGTGGAAATGGCATGGCAAGCCGTTCCACAGGACTACATCGAGCATCTCTACGATCGTCTCCAGGGAGAATAGCAGCCTGCATTGCTGCGAAAGGTGGATACACACTGTACTAGTGCCGACATTGTGCATGCTCTGTTGCCTGTGTCTATGTGCCAGTGGTTCTGTCAGTGTGATCATGTGATGTATCTGACCCCAGGAATGTGTCAATAAAGTTTCCCCTTCCTGGGACAATGAATTCACGGTGTTCTTATTTCAATTTCCAGGAGTGTACATTGACACATAAAAACTGTATGCCTAGATAAATTATTTTAAAGTTTGTGTCGTAATATCTGACAATCATCTTCCAAGAAGATTATCGAGCTATAATGGTGGAAGACCTAAAGGCAATAAAATGTTTTGTGTCAGAAAACATAAACGCACTGACAATAAAGTAATAGAGCAAATGCTTAACAGCCATTTTTGTGTACACAGGGTAGATAAAAGAATAGAAATATATAATATTAACATCAACAGCCTACCTCATTTTCTTGAGAAATTATGTGAACAGCCCAAAGATACTGCTGATGCAATAAATGGGGAGAGAAAAAATATTTATGATTAAATTTTAACTGTGCCTTCCATAGAATTTCAACATGTTGATGAAGATGATAAAAAAATTAGAAAATATAAACTTGTCCAATTTGCATACATTAAATGACAATCTGAAACTAAACTCTACCATTTGACATATTAAAAAGAACAGAAAAATATTAGAATATAAAATAAAAAAATATTAAGTTCTTTTATTTATAAAATGAGTCAAGAAAAAAACAAAATTTATGACTGACATGAAAGATGCACTTTCTAATCTCAAAAATGGCAACAACTAAATCTCTCAAGGAAGGGATTTTAAATATTTAGGTGAATGGATTTCAGAAAATTGTAATGAAAAGAAATCTGTCAGATCAAGAGTCCAGAAAATGGAGCTGGCGTTTCAGTTAACAAAAAACATTTACAACAAAAAGAGACTCTCGTGGAACTGCAAAATATGACACTACACCCGAAGCTCTCTATTCATCTGAGACACTAAACGTTCAACACAAAACACTAAAAGGCGAATTAGAAGTGAAAGAACGTAAAATAATGAGGAAAATCCTAGAACCAAGAACTAAAAATGGTGTGCATTATCCAAAACCCAATGGAGAAATATATAAAAATATCTCTAAAGTAACAGACACAATGCACATGAGAAGAATCCAGTTCATGGGGCATTTAGAAATAATGGACTCAAACAGATTAATGCAGAAAATCTGTACATTTTTAAAGAACAAAACTACAAGAGAAAACTGGATACCAACAGGTGAATAAAGACCTGAAAGAATTAGGGTCTCCAAATGTACATGACTGAAATGAAATCAGAAAAATCACAAACACATGGGGTTTTGAGGAATAATAGAGAAAAACTAACAAACATATGTGGTCTGCTCAACAAAAGCTATCCCATTTCTTGCTGCACGAGAAGGAAGTCCAACAAACTTTGATTATGCATGGTCCTAAATGACCCATCTGCTAAGGCGAAATGGAGTTGCTTGTTGATCTAGAAAATAATGAGGTCATTTACTACAGCAAAAATGTTTTAATTGTTAAAGATGAAAATAGTGAACCATGGTTTAAAGCAAAAGATCTTGAAGATTTATTAGAATATAAAAAAGTAGATAAAGGTTTCAAACATATTGACGAAGAAGATAAAAAATATTAAATTATTTAAAACACTCCAAAATGGACAGGTTAAAAGGTAGTGAAATAACTTCAGTTTTTATCAATAAAGGGGGACTTCATCGTTTAATTTTCAAATTTAGAAAAGAAGAAGTAAAACAATTTAATAAATGGCTTACTCATGAAGTTTTATCATTAATTCGGAAACATGGAGAATATATAATAAGAAAAGAAATGGTAGTTGCCTATACAAATCAAATGAAATATTTATGAGAAATAAGTAAATTGTATGAAAAGCGAATAAAAAATTTGGAAGAACATGTCCTTAGACGAAATAAACAGAATAAATAAGGAAAAATACATTATTACCACATGTTATTCTTCAATTAAATAATGAGAATTTAAGACCAACTTTTGTTATTTTCAGATTATATAATTTTTGTTATGGATATTATGTTATGCGAGCACAACTCATCAATGTGGAAAATCAAATAGATACTATCAGAAATATGTATGCAAATTGTGAAGAATTTTTATAATTAATTGTGTTCCAAATTCAATAAACTTATATCATCGAATGAGAGGAAATTATTAACTCTTTGCAATCGAAATTATTTCAACAGTGGATAAATATACACAAGAGCAACTGATTAATGATACACTGGATCTTCATCAAATTGAATTAATTTAAAAACCGAAATATTCAACAACAAATAGAGTGTTGGACATTTGGTGACAACACAAAAATTCAACTTTTATAAGTGAAGATGTAAATAATCTACAAACATTTTTAAGAATGTGTAGCTAAGCTTCAAAATACGTTTTTGATAATTAAATCTAAAATAGCATTCATATGTATATTTATATACATCTAGTAGACAAAATTTGTGAATACTCTATCATTTTATTCAATCAACTCAAATATAAAGTTTCAAACGATTTTGGCATTAAGTCGTTTTTGTTAACCTTTATCTGAACATCAAAATCAACCCTGTCTTCTTTAACAAAACGATTAACAGAGTGAATTTTATAATCTGTACCAAACATATTTAAAGTTTCAGTAAACTCTCCATTTACGTATAAAGTGTTTTTATTAATATTTTTAAAATGTGAATATGACATTGTCTTTATTTACCCAACTGTTGAGTAAATAATAGACGCCCAACCATTTAACATAAACTTTCTCCACATTTTTATCATTAGTCTCAATCATAAAATTTTCATCAATATCTTTCAATTAATATGTGATTGGATTGGAAAAAATTGACATCTTCTGTTTCGAAAATTTCTGTAGTCCAAATTAAACTCTATCCTTTTCAAAAAGTTCTTTGAATATGCTTATTCTCACGTTGTCGCCAATTTTACATTTTTTTACATAAAGTTTTCACTAAGCGTTTCTTTATTTACATCTTTTGGGACCATTTTCATATTTCAATGTATCTTATTGTTGCAGTCATCACCTAATGTAGAAATTAAATCAACCAATTTATAATTTCCTTGAAAGGCAAATTTCTTCCAAATTTTTTCTTTCAGTGTTCTATTAAATCGTTCAACCACAGATGACTTCTTCTCTGTAAAAGTTGAATAATAATTAATATTGTGTTTTTTCATAAATTCTTGAAAATCTTTATTATAAAATTCTTTACCATTGTCTGTTTGCAAATTTTTTGGAGATCGACTGATGAATATTTTTTCGGAAACATCAACTATATTTTACCCAAGCAAATTCTGAAACAGTGTCGATAACAGTCAAAATATATTTATGTCCTTTATTTGTCTTCGAAGTTCCTTCCAATTTTCCAGAATATATTTCGACTAAATCAGCTTGCTATAGATCATCTATTCCAAAAGAAATTACATTTTTTCTTCTGAAATTCTTTCTCATTGGCTTATGTAATTCATTAATACTTTCTTCACGATTGGAGGTGACTCCTTCACAGACTGCTGATGCAGTCTTAGAACTACGTGTGCTGGCAAACATTTTTAACGGAATTTCTCTTTTTCGTTTTACAGTTTGAGGAAAGACCTTCAATTCTTTGCTCTCTATTACTGGTTGCTAATGTATGAGGTTGAATGTATCAGAAAACGTTTTGCACTTCAGACAGTAAATATGATTATGACTCTCCATTTTTATAGCATAAAAATAGTTAATTAATTTATGTTTTCATTTGTTTGACTCTAAAGACATTAATATTTCTAGATCTTCACCATCTAAATTTGAAATTGTAATTTTAAACACATTTTCTATCGTAATAATCTTTGTTTTAGTGTTATTTATTTCTTTATTGTGCTGTTCCATGATGCCATCATAAATTCTGTTTCTTTGATTTAAGACTTTAATTCATTCTTCAAGATTTGTTATTTTAGAATAAACATTTTTAAGATTACTTAATCCATTTAAGTACGGATTTAAACCTGTTTTTGAAAAGTAATCTGACGAAATTTTCTCAGTATATTTCTTGGAATAATGGTTTTGAAACATTGTTAACACATTTACATATTGTTGTTTAGGTTCTAATAGTCTTGTTACCAAATATATTTTACTAACTGCATCCAAATCATCAACAGATGGTTAATATTAACTACTCTTCTATTTTAAAATCAATATAATATTTTGATACTTTAAAAATTTTATTTTGTTTTTTACAACTTTGTTTAACCACATTATTAATTTTTGGATCTATTGGGGATTGAAAATGTCTGATTTTCGATTGAAAATCTTCTAATTTTGGTTCTGATGACTGAAAATCCTTAACAAGTTTGTTTCCAAAATTTTCTATTTCATAAATTTTAAATATCACTAAACTTATTATTCACACATAACAGTTTTATACAAACTAATACAAATGAACACAACTTATATTGTCGTCATTTTGTATTGTTTCGATATTGTAATTAAAAACCATTTTTCCCCAAATAGTCAACTAGTTGTTTAGTAATATTTCCCCTATATGAATGAAAACGAATTTTATCGTTATTTTTATAATAACAAATCCAATGAGTTCCAACATGATCAGAAGTATCTAAATTTACTATTCTACATTCTAAATTCTTCGCCTCATTTGGCAATTCATCAATCATAAAATGCCCCAAAAATGATTGATTTTTAATTGTTTAACTAGTTTTCTACATCGAAATGAGATACTGGATTGTTAAAATCCGTAATTATTTTTTCAAATTTTTTACCCTTTTTCCTCTCTTTTCTGTTTACAAATTATGTCGTTTTTGTTCTTCTAGCTCTTTATTGGATTTGTTCTTGTTTATTACTGCAGTTGCAATTGCTGCAGGTCTGCCAGCTAATCAGGCAATTGTTGCAAGATAAGGTGAAGGTACTAATAGCAAAGGAAGAAAGCCACCTTCACATGATGTTATCCCTTTTCCTCCTTTCTTTTTAGTAGGATATTCAATGATTTTTTCACAAGAGAAATTGTTAAAGAAACAAGCAAGTTTCCACCAATTTGTTTCTCTTTCTTTCTGCTTTGTGGTGCAACTAAGAATGGTTCAATCACAATTAACTGATCATCATGGAGTTTAAGTTTAATCAATCATGGTATAGTTTTGCCAATCGGAAGAAAAGTATAATCGATCGCAAAGATGTCCATTTATATAGATTATAAATTAATAAAGAATTATAAACCCCATCCATTTATGTCATTTTCTAGGGCATTCCTAATTTTCGTTTTCCATACATTATTCCTCGAACTGCAGCAGCTGCAATATTTTCTCATAATGAAGCATCAGAAGCGTGCATTCTTTCTTTTACAAATAACTAAAGTCCTTCATCTGCATCATGTCTTTTTTCTAAATCTTTATTATATCTATAGGCAGTGCCATGTTCTTTACATTTTTCATCTAATGGCTTAATTCCATGATCTCCTCTAGCTAATCTTTCTTCTGATTTCGTAACCAGGAAGATGCATTTTGAATGTCAATTTGTTAATTAATGTATTTACTAATCCTGTTTCATACTTTTCACTTATCCAAAATGTATGTGGTAAATTATTCAAAAATCTGATTCGATATGGGATTCCTTTTGGGCAGTTGATGATGAAATCACTAAATTTGTTTGTTAACATTTGTGTTACCCCAACTTCTTCATTGAGGTAGTTTTTTTCCTGCTAATTCTTTAGCATTAATAAATGCTAATCTATCAATTAGTTGTCAAACACTATTCTTCCAAACGTATTCAACAGTTTTTTCTGTGTGTTTTTTAGTTAAGCCTTCACCAACTTCTTCAAATGAATCATTAAGATATCGAGAGCATGTGACAACAACCCTTCTACTTTTTTCCACCACATTAAAAAAGAACAACACACAACAGAACGACTGGAAAACGCTGTCAGTATTTCACACATAATACCAAAATGACCGATAGTTAATATACTGCAGGAAATTGAGATATATTTGCACAGAAGAAATCATCCACATTTAATTCTAAGCGAAAAAGCTGACCTAAATTGTAAACACTTCATCAAAAACTTTGTTGATGTTATCCACCAAGAGCCTGGATAAACCACAGTCTAATGAATACAGCCACAACACTACCTGGTGCGAAAGTTGATACCGTTTGACAGCTAGAGCGACACTAGCGCTGTAAGGGGCTAGAAAGCAGTCAGTCATATGTGTCGTAAGGATAACGTTGGTTTTAAATATTTCTTCTTAATTGACGAAATATTTATCATAATTGTGTGTTCCATGCGTAAGTAAATTACGAAGAGACATGAATTATCGTGAATTATATGTAAAACCAGCGTAATCACATAAGCTACAACATATTCATGAAAAAAAATAGTTTCATATATATGTGTGTTTGCCAGCCATTGTGGCCGAGTGGGTTCTAGGCAGTGCAGTCCGGATCCGAACTGCTGCTATGGTCGCAGGTTCGAATCCTGCTTTGGGCATGAATGTGTATGATGTCCTTAGATCAGTTCTAGGTCTAGATTAGTTCTAGGTCTAGATTAGTTCTAAGTCTAGGGGACTTATGACCTCAGATGTTAAGTTCCATAGTGCTCAGAGCCATTTGAACCTGTGTGTTTGCAGGTTACTCCACTGAAACGAAGAGAGTATAAATATTTATTTCTTGGATGTGAAGCCTATATTTTTGTTGTCTGTTGATATTATCACAGCCACTTTCCTTGACACTTAAACATGTTTAATGGAGTCTAATGGTTCACCCATTCTCACACTTCACTCAGATTTGCAGTACATGAATAATTTTACGAACATAATTACTTTTGCTTCACAAGCCAATGTGTTGGAAGAGTCTTGCCATTTTTGACTCAAATTTAGTAATAATTGTAGAATTTGTAGATTTGCAGAAATTGTAAATAAAAACATTCGCAAAATGGAATTTTTTTAAGATAAAAAACTGCACAAAAATTTAAAATGATTCTTCAGATATTAATTAATTTAATTAAATTCTGTTCAATACAAAAAATAATTTGCACATTGCAGAAACTAAGCAGGTAACATTTATGTATTCAAGAAATCGTCTAAATTTAATTTATCGATAATGTCCAGTAAACATGCAAAGAGCAATATGATTGAGTCAGTCTTGCAACACTGTTGATATTAAATAAGTTTTGAATGCACATAATAAAGAAAAAATTCGTTCATTAGAAAAGGATGATCCAAGAATCGTAACAAGCAAGCATACAAAGTGTACTAACTCCAGAATTAGTCTTGTTGTCCATTTAATTTTTTTATAACTTAACAACTTCTCTCAAGTTTTTGTCTGCTCGTTTAGCATATTCCAAATCTGCAAAACATGTCTCTATCACTTATCAGTCTCTCTCCATCAAAATCAGTTTTGCAAAATTTTAAAATTTCATTTCGCGGAAAAATTCTCTAGTGGATCCTGTGACGCAATCAGCTCGTCGAAAAATTCAAAATATACTGTTCGAAAAATTCTTGAAATGTTTTGAATTTGACGTTTTCATTATTAAACTGATGGAAACGTTTTGGCCTTTTGTGCTGATCAGAACTTTATGTTCTTCAAGATGTAGATCACAAACAGTTTGAACACTTCCATGACTGCTTCTAATTTTTTATATGATTTGATGATACATAGACACCTTTAATTTAAAATTTCTAGTCGATGAAAAACATCAGTAAGGATCGCTAAATTAAAATAGGACCCAAACCTTTGCTAATAATCATAAAAAGCCTTATGCTCTGGCTGATACCATACTATCAACTCCCTCGTCAATTGAAAGGTCATATAAAAGCTGCGTCAGTTACTATAATGAGCCCTTGTGGCGTTCAGGAATTTTATCGTACTACCTATCTTTAAAATAAAAGTATATCATTATTATAAACATAAAACTCAATCACAATTCAATAAAATTTTTAATCGTAATTGATATCTTGCTGAAACATAGGTTGATAGAAAAAGTAAATATTTTTGATTTCGTTCCCAATTTCAACCTGCAGCTCTTTGAACTGGGCACAGCATCTAGCGAGTGGCATGCGTTATTTATCAAATCTTCCATTATTCCAATACATTTATTGTTGGCAACACTTTTTCGGTTCCATCATGCAAAACGATGAGATAAGGATTCTGAAAATGACATTGCACAAAGAGTGCTCGAGTCTTTTCTTTGTGTGCTTGTGAATGCAATCCTGAGACTTTGCTAGAGGCATCTGATATCCCAGCATAACACTGGCCACGAAATTTTAAGAGGTGGAAATGTCACTGAAGGCAGCAGACTATCTGCTGAAGTACAATTTGTAGTCGTAGAATAAAATCCATTAACATACTCATTCATTGTCAAATCTTCAGAAACCTCAGAGACGTGCTCAGTTTGGGACACATCACAACTTTCATCCAATAAAACTGAAAAATAGTCAGCGGCTGTTATCTTGGCCATAATTCCTGATGAGATTGTAGATGTCATCAACTTGAGAATTTCATATATGTCACTTACAACTGAAGCCATTTGTAACCATATCCTTGTAACCAAGATTAAGTTCTACCACATGTTTCCCTCCCGTTTGAGCCTTTATAAACATCATAATGATGAAATTTCGAATTTGCTGGATACTCGCATAGGGAGACCCTGCCTCGTCAGTGCCTTTAATGTGCAGAATATTTTAAATAACCGATTTGATAATGGCATCAACTGAAATACCGAAAATGATTGAACGACGTCAGTTCTTAACGGCTTTTTAATGCTTCGGTAAAATTAATATGAAAAAAACCTTCTTGCGTGAGTCCTTATCAGCGTTTTTCATGTTTCCAGATTGAAAATCGGTCTCCAACCAAGCTGTTTTCGATTTTATGGCCTGCTTGTCGATTGTGACTACTAATGTCAATGC
This sequence comes from Schistocerca gregaria, assembly GCF_023897955.1. Taxonomy (NCBI): domain Eukaryota; kingdom Metazoa; phylum Arthropoda; class Insecta; order Orthoptera; family Acrididae; genus Schistocerca; species Schistocerca gregaria. Next base: position 663,717,455 of record NC_064922.1, read on the forward strand.
ACACACTTGAGTACAAGTGTGACAAATTCTTTTATTATATGTTGAGTAGAATGCATGTATTATGCTTCATCCAATTTTTAAAACCTCAAGGCACTGAAGAATTCTTTGAAATTGACTCTATAAACCAAAATATTTTTTCAAGTTATACAAAAAACATAAAGGCAAAAATGTAAACAATGCAAATGATGCGGATTTTCTGTATTACTATGCGTTTTTCATTTATTTTCTTGGAATGTAATGGAGTTCGAAATTTCACAGTCACGTTTATCGAAGGTAACAAACTGCTTATTAAAATCACAATAATGTTTTTTGTAAATGGCAGAAATTTAAATAAAGTTATAAGTGTAAAGTTACAACACGACACAATTGGATTTACAGTTTAGTTCTTACTTTTGTGTAAAGAATAATATTAATGCTACTCTCAATTATTCGAAATTTTAAAAAAATAAAAAACTGAAGTGATTTCATAGTAGACTTACGATTTACATTATAATCTTCCTCAAGATACGCAAAATTAAAGGCGCCATGGCACACGATTTTGAAAGATGATGCGGATGTCTTTTCCATAGAATGCTGCATAACTATTTCGTCTATGCTGGTCTTGTTTTTCCTTTTCTCATCACGAATTTATCAGTTTCCGTTTTAAGAACAATGAAAGGAAAATCTGAGATACAGCACTGTTCTGGCTATTGCATACAGTCTCTTACTGTCTCTTCAATATTTTGGACTCGCTGAGATAAAATTGCACTTGGTAGGCGCTAATACGGCAGTACGAATATCGAAGGGAAGAGAATTGTTTACTAATATTGTAATGGTATATGTACACCAGGAAATCGAAAATAATTTCACTAACTCTTTGTATGCTGCAAAATTGCCGAGTGATGTGCCAGCAAATTATTCTGAAAAAGAGCTGTTGCTGCTCGTCTACAGTAAGCATCAAATTAACACAAAAAAACTATGCATTGCGCTTCTTTGTGCTACTTCTACTCATTCCTTTTTTTTTAGTTTAGTTACCTCGTCCATATACTCGTGTTTTCGTGCACTGAGATAACTTTGGGGGAGCCAGTGTTCCAGAATGGCTTCTCTACCTAATGGTGATTAGCAGCCATCTCATCGTTTTAATAAGGTTCTCTCCCATTTGGAACTGCAGACTTCCCAGATGTGCAGCAGCAGCTGCACCATTTAGGTCAATACTGTAACACACAAAAGTAGGAGAGAACTCCCACTAAAACGGTAGTATTGTAAGTAGATTGTTTAGGTTTTTATGTTGGTAACGCCACGTAGCGACTCTGTAGGAAAATCACTTACTGTGCTGTGTGCAGTCTATGGTTCGTTGGACTCATTGTTGGAATATTCGCTAGTGTAGTGTTGGGCAGTTGGATGTGAACAGCGCGTAGTGTTGCGCTGTTGGAGGTGAGCTGCCAGCAGTGGTGGATGTGGGGAGAGAGATGGTGGAGTTTTGAGAGCGGATGATCTGGACGTGTGTCCATCAGAGAGAGTAAATTTGTAACACTATTAAGGTAAATACATTGTTTGTTCTGTATCAAAATCATTCATTTGCTAAGTATGCCTATCAGTAGTTAGTGCCTTCAGTAGTTAGAATCTTTTATTTAGCTGGCAGCATTGGCGCTCGCTGTGTTGCAGTAGTTTGAGTAACGAAGGTTTCTGTGAGATAAGTGATTCATGAAAGGTATAGGTTATTGAAAGTCAGATTGCGTTGAGCTAAAAATATTGTGTGTCAGTTTAGTGTTGATCAGAATAAGTAAAGAGCGAAATGTCTGAGTACGTTCAGTTGTGCTCAGCTGTTTGAAAATCAAATAACGTAAGGGGTTTATCAGCACAATCATTTATAAATTTTTCTAAGGGGAGGTTTCAGTATGTCATTGTAGATGCAGTTAGCACACCTGTTCTCACAGTATATACACATTCCTTCAATTCCTTCCATTTTTGAGTGAGTACAGCTACCCACTACACCCACACCAAACGCCGGCCCAAGTTATGCTACTATGATTCCTGCAGAAAGTAATTTGCTTCTTGCCTCCAACCGGAACTTAGGCTCTCGGAATTTGGCTCTCCCATTACAGTTCCTGGAAAATTTCTGCGACGCTATCGCCTTGACTAAATAAACCCCTGACGAATCGAGCAACTCCTCTTTGTATGTCATCAATTTGTTCCTTCAATTCAACTTCCTAAAGGTCTGATACTGCTGAACAACACTCAAGAATTGGTTCAAAAATGGCTCTGAGCACTATGGAACTTAACTTCTGAGGTCATCAGTCCCCTAGAACGTAGAACTACTTAAACCTAACTGACCTAAGGACATCACACACATCCATGCCCGAGGCAGGATTCGAACCTACGACCGTAGCAGACACGCGGTTCCAGATTGTAGCGCCTAGAACAGCTCGGCCACTCCGGCCGGTCTCAAGAATTGGTTTTGTGGTTTTCTAAGCCACATCTTTCGTGAATTAATTGCGCAGCCACAGGAATCTCCCGATAAATATCAGGAAGGCATTTTTCTTCTATACAACTACATTTAACCTCCAATCGTTCGAGATATGAGGATCCTAGATTTATAGGTCAGATTCCAATGACTGACTACTGATCATCTCCTCAAAAAATGTCTGGTCTTTCCGTCTATTTAAGAGTGTTAGATGCATTAATCTTAATTGTCCCGCAGTGCATGTGGCACTATGTGCGCCTGTTGAAATCTACTTTTAGCGGTCCGAATGTCCTCCCTACGTGCTAAATCTATCAAAAAGTTGCATAGATACATATGCCCAAAGATAAACGTATATTGTCCGTTGATCTCAAGCAGATTCCAGATACCATACCGATATTAAATGAAGCGACAATGAATAGAAGTCGGCAGGGAATTTCATCAAACTGGGAAGCCAAAAACAGTTGTTTCCTGTGAACCATAAATGATTTCGGATTAATATGACCACTAAACAGGAATATGTTTCACATTTTTGAAACTCAAGCACCTCCAGGCACTCCAATTTAGTTGTCCCATAGTCACCAGAAATCAGTGTAGTCAAATTTAGATGCAATGCCGTCAGTAAGGCCACAGCCGATTCTCTTGCCCAGTTGTATACAGTCCAAGCCAGTGCACCATTTTTTAATGACCTAGACGTCGACAAAAAATTTAACGTAAATCTTGTCGTTACAAGAATGTTTTGTTCCCTAGGAACTATGTATTAGATGCCAATAAAAGGAAAGATATCCATATTTTACAAGTAGTCGGAACGCAAGGCAACTACGCCGCTATGCAGACTGTATCATAATAAATATCTAAAAATGATGATAATAAAACCAAAATCGTTCCAGCAAAGAAGGGCCACCAGATGAAACATTTCCGAGATAATTCCGAATATTTCATTATGAGACGCCACTGGCTCTAGGATGAAATCTCTGCATCTGTACCGCACAAGCCACTTTACAGTATGTGGCGGAAGATACATTGCGTATTATTATCTCTTCTACATCTACATCTACATATCCGTACATATTCCTCAAGCCACCGTACGGTGCGTAGCGGAGGGTACCCTGCTCCACTACAACTCCTGAACCAGTCTCAGATAGAGCGACAGTCTATATACCTTCGTAGAAGCCCTAAAGTCTCATGTTTTATCTTCGAGGCCCTTACGCGAAATTTATATTGGCGGCAGTAGGATCGATCTGCAATTAGCTTCAATTTCCGGCTCTCTAAATTTTCTCAATAGTGTTCCTCGAGAGAACGTCGCCTTCCCTCCAGGGATTCCCGAAGCGTATCCGCAACACTTGCGTGTTGTTCGAAACTACTGGTAACAAATCTAACAACACGTCTCTGAACCGCTTCGATGTCTCCCTTTAAACCGACCTGGTGCGGATCCTAAACACTCTATTAGTACTCAAGAATAGGACACGCTAGAGTCCTATAGGTGGTCTGCTTTACAAATGATCCACACTTCTCTAAAATTCTCTCAATAAATCGAAGTTGACCATTCGCTTTTCCTACCGCAATCCTCACATCTTCGGCAGCGTGGGGTAGCCGTGCGGTCTCGGGCGCCTTGCCACGGTTCGCGCGGCTCCCCCCGTCGGAGGTTCGAGTCCTCCCTTGGGCATAGGTGTGTGTGTTGCCTTTAGTGTAAGTTAGATTAAGTAGTGTGTAAGCCTAGGGACCCACAACCTCAGCAATTTGGTCCCATAGAACTTACCGCAAATTTCCAATATTTACTTCACATGTTCGCTCCACTTCATATCGCTTTGTGAAGTTACTCACAGAATTTAAACGACGTGACTGTGTCAAGCAGGGCACTAGTAATGCTGTATCCGAACATTACTAGTTTGTTTCTCCTACTCATTCGCATTAACTTATATTTTTCTGTACTTAGAGTCAGCTGCCATCCATCACACCAACTAGAAATTTTTCCTAAGTAATCCTGCATCATCCTACAGTCACTAAACTTGGACAGATTCCCTTACACCACAGCATCGTCAGTAAACAACAGCAGATATTTGCCCAGCCTGTCGGCCAGAAAATAATAACGGTCCTATCACATTTTCTTGGAGTATTCCTGAAGATATCCTTGTCTCTCACGAAAACTCCCCATCCAGAACTACACAATCTTTTCTGTTACTTAAGAAATTTCTGTTACTTAAGAAATTTTCATAATTCCAATCCCAAAGAAAGTATGTGTTGACAGATGTGAAAATTACCAAACTGTCAGCTTAATAAGTCACAGTTGCAAAATACTAACGTGAATTCTTTACAGACGAATGGAAAAACAAGTAGAATCCGACCTCGGGGAAGATCAGTCTGGATTCCGTAGAAATGATGGAACACGTGAGGCAATTCTGACCCTACGACTCATCTTAGAAGCTAGATTAAGGAAGGGCAAACCTACGTTTCTAGCACTTGTAGACTTAGAGAAAGCTTTTGACAATGTTGACTGGAATACTCTCTTTCAAATTCTGAAGGTGGCAGGGGTAAAATACAGGGAGCGAAAGGCTATTTACAATTTGTACAGAAACCAGATGGCAGATATAAGAGTCGAGGGATTTGAAAGGGAAGCAGTGGTTGGGAAGGGAGTGAGACAGGGTTGTAGCCTCTCCCCGATGTTATTCAATCTGTATATATTGAGCAAGCAGTGAAGGAAACAAAAGAAAAGTTCGGAGTAGGTATTAAAATCCATGGAGAAGAAATAAAAACTTTGAGGTTCGCCGATGACATTGTAATTCTGTCAGAGACAGCAAAGGACTTGGAAGAGCAGTTGAATGGAATGGACAGTGTCTTGAAAGGAGGATATAAGATGAACATCAACAAAAGCAAAACGAGGATAATGGAATGTAGTCGAATTAAGTCGGGTGATGCTGAGGGAATTACATTAGGAAATGAGACACTTAAAGTAGTAAAGGAGTTTTGCTATTTGGGGAGTAAAATAACTGATGATGGTCGAAGTAGAGAGGATATAAAATGTAGACTTGCAATGGCAAGGAAAGCGCTTCTGAAGAAGAGAAATTTGTTAACATCGAGTATAGATTTAAGTGTCAGGAACTCGTTTCTGAAAGTATTTGTATGTAGTGTAGCCATGTATGGAAGTGAAACATGGACGATAAATAGTTTGGACAAGAAGAGAATAGAAGCTTTCGAAATGTGGTGCTACAGAAGAATGCTGAAGATTAGATGGGTAGATCACATAACTAATGAGGAAGTATTGAATAGGTTTGGGGAGAAGAGAAGTTTGTGGCACAACTTGACCAGAAGAAGGGATCGGTTGGTAGGACATGTTCTGAGGCATCAAGGTATCACCAATTAGTATTGGAGGGCAGCGTGGAGGGTAAAAATCGTAGAGGGAGACCAAGAGATGACTACACTACGCAGCTTCAGAAGGATGTAGGTTGCAGTAGGTACTGTGAGATGAAGAGGCTTGCACAGGATAGAGTAGCATGGAGAGCTGCATCAAACCACTCTCAGGACTGAAGACCACAACAACAACAACAAGAAATTTTCGGGCCACTCACTTATCTGGGAACCTGTTCCGTATGCTCATAGGTCCATTAACAGTCTGCAGTGGGATACAGTGTCAAATGCAGTCCGGAAATCTAGAAATATGAAATCTGCCTGTTGCCGTTCATCAGCAGTTCGCAGTATACGAGTATCATGTAAGAAAAACGGGAACTGAATTTCATACGAGCGATGCCTTCTAAAACCGTGCTGATTTGTGGTCATAAGCTTCTCAGTCACAAGAAAATTTAGTATATTCGAACTCAGAATATGTTCTAGTATTCTACAGCAAACAGGATACTGGACTGTAATTTGGTAAACGTAAATGTCGTGTGACTAGGTCCTCCCGTCGGGTAGACCGTTCGCCGGGTGCAAGTGTTTCGATTTAACACCAGTTGGTGACTTGCGCGTCGATGGGGATGAAATGAGGATGATTAGGACAACACAACACCCAGTCCCCGAGCGGAGAAACTCTCCGACCCAGCCGGGAATCGAACCCGGGTCATTAAGATTGACATTCTGTCGCGCTGACCACTCAGCTACCGGGGGGCGGACCGTAATTTGGTGGATCAGTTCTTTTGCCCTTCTTGTACACAGGAGACACCTGCGTATTTTTCCAGTCGCTTGGGACTTTTCACTGGGCGAGAGATTCGCGATAAATGAAAGCTAAGTGAGGGGCCAGTGCCGTAGAGCATTCTTTGCAAAATCGAAGTGGTATTCCACTGGTCATGGCGACTTAATTGTTGTCAACTATTTCAGTTGTTTCTTTACTCCAGTGATGCTTATTACTGTTGTTGTCCGTAAGGGACTCTGTGATGACGGTGTCTGTACGATTTGCCTGCGTGAACGCTTTCTTAAACGTGAAATTTAAAACTTCGTCTTTTGTTTTGCTGTCTTCAGTTGCCATACCAGACTGGCCAACGAGGAAGCCTTAGACCCGCTTAGCTTTGCAAACTGATATTTCCACAGACACACGAATCTTTATTAACTTTTGCCTGTCGTTATTTCCGCGTTCTCGTGCAGTAGACCGAGAGTAGAACAATCTTTGCTCCCTTCGCGTTTCTCGAATTTCGTTGCTAAACCACTTTGAGTCTTTTCCGTCATCAATCCACTTACTCGGCACATACTTGATCAGAACACGATTTACAAATTGTTTAAGCTTTGTCTTTAATTCTTCTACGTCTATCATAGCATCATGCCGTAAGTAAATGATTGCAGTCCATTGTCTAAATGAGATACTAGCAACTGCTTATCAGCTCTTCCTAGTAGAAACACTCTCCTAACCATCTAGACTGCTTTATTAACTCTCGCAAGCACAGTCACTATGCTATCTTGTCCACTAATCACCGTCTCTACACTCACGCCATCGATAAGGTCCGGCCTTTTTGTATCTACAAGGTCTAAGATATTTTCATTGCGTATGGGTTGCCGAACTAGCTGCTCAAGACAGTTTTCGGAAAACGTTTTCAAAAGTACTTCTTTAAGACTGTCTGCCTTCACCCCCTGCAATGAAATCATACTCGTCCGTGTCTATACTCGGTAGATAAAAGTCACCTCTAACTAGTATTACATGATGTGGGTATTTATGCGCTACTGACCCTAAACTTTCTTTGAATGGTTCTAGAACTGGCACATCGGAATCGGATGGCCGGCAAAAACGCTGAGCAATTAATTTGGTTGCACCTAGACGTGTTATACGCGACCAGATAACTTCACTGTCACACTCAATTTCGAGCTCTCACCTTTCCTGTAACAGTCGGGAATTGTGCGTGGTAACAGGGTCGTACTTAGTACAAAAATATTTGAAACTTAATCGTTTCCATATGTAACTGCACTCAATGGTTTGTGAATGTGGCACATGCACAGTGGGGCACCGGTACATTTGTTTTTGGCTGGTATAAGACAAAATCGTCCTTAGTGGACAGTTCGAGCAGGTCCTGTGCCTTGGTCTCGATCACCTGACCTCAAGTGTCTGGAATTTTCTGTCGCGGGTCACCTCAAAATGGAAGTGTACAGTAATCCCACTGATAGAGTTGAAGAACGGCAGCAGTAAATTGCAGAATCTTGTCAAGATTTACGAGATGATCTGGGATCTTTTAAGGAATTCGTCACTCGCTGCAGAGACGAGTGCAATATTGCATCCACGTGCGAGAATGACTTTGAAACGCCTCTTTTTACTACGGACGACTGTGCGGTAAACCGTAACAAGTAACGTACTGGTGTTGTATCTCTGGTTAACGCAGGACATGGGTGAAATTTTAACGCGCTTAGATCGAGACTTAAATGGAAAGATTACAATTCAGAAGCATTTTTACTAAGTAAGGCAATATTGACACTGAATCAGTTGCAGTTTGTTATCACATACGGCTCTTTACAGACCAGTGTTTGCTGCAGACTATTTGAGGCGCTGACAACCATAACGGACTAAAGCACATCACCGTCAACTGCCGGCCGCGGTGGTCTCGCGGTTCTAGTCGCGCAGTCCGGAACCGTGCGACTGCTACGGTCGCAGGTTCGAATCCTGCCTCGGGCATGGATATGTGTGTTGTCCTTAGGTTAGTTAGGTTTAAGTAGTTCCAAGTCCTAGGGGACTAATGACCACAGCAGTTGAGTCCCATAGTGCTCAGAGCCATTTGAACGATCACCGTCAACTGTGAGAGTGTTTAATTTTTTATGTGTCTGGCATCCGCTGATCATATAGCGAATCAGGTTTGTGTGTGCTGGAGGGCCATAATGTATGCATGAACATTCACGAAATGCTGTTTCACCAGTTTCTGTGATATGCACTTAAATGTGGGCTCGACGCAGGTGTGGTTTAGAAGCTCATGGTTCTCAGTGTCTCATTTGTATTGCGATTTCTGTCTTGTGAATAACTACTACTCAAACTGGTGAGATATTCACCTTACAGTTCAAGTTGGTAATATTTGTGTCGCAGCTTCTTTTTTTTCTACTAGAAAGAGCTGATAAGCATTTGTTAGTATCTCACTTAGACAATGAACTAAAATCATTTACTTCTGGTATGATGCTATGACGGACGTAGAAAAATTAAGGACAAAGCTTAAACAATTTGTAAATCGTGTTCTGGACAATTATGTGCCGAGTAACTGGATTAATGACGGAAAATACCCACGGAGATTTAGCAAACGAAATTCGGAAAACGCTGACGAAAGAAAGATTGTTGTACTCTCGATTCAAAAGAGAGCGCAGAAATAACGACAGGCAAAAGTTAATAAAGATTCGTGTGTCTGTGAAAAGATCAATGTGCAAAGATGAGCGGGTCTAAGACTTCCATCTGGTCACTCGTTGGCCAGTCTGATGTGGCAGTTGAAGACACAAAGTTTTCAATGTTGCGTTTAAGAAACTGTTCACGCAGGCAAAACGTACAAACTTACTCTCGTATCGTCACAGAGTCCTTTACACACAGCATTGCATTAAGCATAGCCGGAGCAAAGAAACAATTGAAATACTTGACAACAACTAAGTCGCCAGGACCAGGTGGAGTACCAAGTCGGTTTTGCAAAGAGTACTCTACGGCACTGGCCCCTCACTTAGCTTTCATTTATCGCGAATCTCTCGCCCAGTGAAAAGTTCCAAGGGACTGGAAAAATACGCAGTTGCCTCCTGTGTATAAGAAGGGCAAAAGAACTGATCCGCCATATTACAGACCAATATCCTTAATACGTGTTTGCTGTAGAATACTAGAACGTATTTTGAGTTCGATTACACCAAATTTTCTTGTGACTGAGAACTTTACGTTCAGAATTCAGCACGGTTTTAGGAAGCATCGCTCGTATGAAACTCAGTTCGCGCTTCTCTCACGTGATACTCGTATACTGCGAACTATTGATGAACGCCAACAGGCAGATTCCATATTACTAGATTTCCGGACAGCATTTGACACTGTATCCCACTGCAGACTGTAATTGGAGCTACGAGCATACGGAACAGGTTCCCAGATAAATGAGTGTCTCGAAAGTTTCTTAAGTAACAGAAACGATTATGTAGTACTCGATGGCAAGTTTTTATGAGAGACAAGGGTATTTTCTATCGCTCATAATATAGTAATTTCTACTCCAGTTCTTTTTCTTTTGTTAGTTAGTCACTCAGTTACATGTTTAAAAGATCATTTGAACCATTCTTTTATCGAGGTGATGTGGAACGAGTAAGTTTACAGGATACGTATATATGATTAGTGGTATCATTAATAAACACATCATTTTGTCCTTTGGTCGTACTCATGTAATTACTCTTATAAAAAAGACATTTTCTTACAGTCTACCAGTTTTTAAAAAGCAATTTGTCCAGGCAATTGAAGGAGTTGTCCAGGAGAAATGATTTTAGGTTAGTTTTAAAATTTGCTTTGGTACCTGTCAGATATTGTATGTTACTGAGAAAATCCTCCCCCCATGAACCATGGACCTTGGCGTTAGTGGGGAGGCTTGCGTGCCTCAGCGATACAGATAGCCGTACCGTAGGTGCAACCACAACGGAGAGGTATCTGTTGAGAGGCCAGACAAACGTGTGGTTCCTGAAGAGGGGCAGCAGCCTTTTCAGTAGTTGCAGGGGCAAGAGTCTGGATGATTGACTGATCTGGCTTTGTTCCCGAGGGCATGCAGCTTTACTGTGTGATTAAATGATGATGACGTCCTCTTGGGTAAAATATTCCGGAGGTAAAATAGTCCCCCATTCTGATCTCCGGGCGGGGACTACTCAAGAGGATGTCGTTATCAGGAGAAAGAAAACTGGCGTTCTACGGATCGGAGCGTGGAATGTCAGATCCCTTAATCGGGCAGGTAGGTTATTGTGGCCAAGATAGATGCGAAGCCCACACCTACTACAGTAGTACAAGTTTATATGCCAACTAGCTCTGCAGATGACGAAGAAATTGAAGAAATGTATGATCAAATAAAAGAAATTATTCAGAAAGTGAAGGGTGACGAAAATTTAATAGTCATAGGTGACTGGAATTCGGTAGTAGAAAAAGGGAGAGAATGACACGTAGTAGGTGAATATGGACTGGGGCAAAGAAATGAAAGAGGAAGCCGCCTGGTAGAATTTTGCACAGAGCACAACTTAATCATAGCTAACACTTGGTTCAAGAATCATAAAAGAACGCTGTATACATGGAAGAAGCCTGGAGGTACTGACAGGTTCCAGATAGATTATATAATGGTAAGACAGAGAGTTAGGAACCAGGTTTTAAATTGTAAGACATTTCCAGGGGCAGATGTGGACTCTGACCACAATCTATTGGTTATGACCTGTAGATTAAAACTGAAGGAACTGCTAAAAGGTGGGAATTTAAGGAGATGGGACCTGGATAAACTAAAAGAACTAGAGGTTGTACAGAGTTTCAGGGAGAGCATAAATGAGCAATTGACACAGCTAAAAAGGGACATCAAATGGGAGAATATCCTAATAGACAAAATGACAATAACACACTTCGGGGTTCGATTATTTGGCACTGAAGAATCTCTTAAAGTAAGTAACAGCTCGACGGCACCTTTAACGTGTGGTAATTTATTTCAACTTCGGTTTGACCTGAATGACAGGCGGGATAACAGTAGACTATAATGGTTTTCTATCGTGCTGTATGCCTGCTGCTGCTGTGTACGCTTGTATTCTGTTCACGCCAAAGAGAAAGCGTGAAATCCAGTAACGACAAAGCGAAAGTTACCAGACTAAATGTGCGAGATACCGGAATAAGTGCTTGCAGCGCTGCTAGAAACTATGCTGCGTAGTGTGCAACGCTCTTCGGCGTCGACTTTATCACGTCGCATCGGGCTGGCTGCTATAAGCCTTGAATTGAGTTAATAAATTATGCCGGTAAATTATTGAACTGGATTTGAGTTTCCCATCGCGACTGTAGACACGTGACCTTGCTTGCACTCTCAGGAAATTCGCTAGCATCACTTTTGACAATGAAAACTAGTTCGAGGAAAAGTTCGTAAAATACTAGAACATACGCACAACTCTTTGCGTAAGTGTCTAACACAAATGACCAAGTGCGATTACTTATCTGCTTCGGCACGGTGTTTTATAAGCATCTAAAGACACTTCAATTACATTAATTCGTAATTCGAATAAGTAATGACTTCGCTCGGTGCCTAAGGAGCAAGCGTCACTTTGCAAATCCACAGGGGCGGATTTCGAACCGCAATCATTCCTATGATTAATTCTGTAAAATCGTTTCTTTCATATCTCATAATGATTTGTTAACGGGAAAAATCCCGACTCTCGCCGTAGTTCGACGTCCCGTATAACTGTAGGCCCCCTTATTAGTCATTTCATAGGCCGAAGAAAGGTACTGGCGTTCCGCATGCAATAGGTCCGTGCCTAATAAAGTAAGATGGTGCTCAAACTAGCCTTCTGGTCGATGACGTCTTTACTTTAATAGTGCTAACAGTCAGCAATTGTTATGTGGCCTCTAAATATCGTTGACGAACAACAGTTCAGTTTTGGTGAAAACCCATGAGAAATGTATTTTACAGGTCAGCCGGGAACTTCTTCGACTGTAAAATTCTACAACTGTAATGAAGAACGGGAGTTGTGTTTTAAATTCCACAAGTCGTCGTACAGTAATTGACAGAAGATTCCTCTTATGAGTAGCGTTTTCTCCCCTTCTTTTTTTATCGGACGCTATTCTGGAGGATAGAGTGCGTGTGAACTTCCGAAAAGTCCATCAATCTCCTAGCTTTGCTACTATCATCCTCAAATGAAATTTGTATGTGGGGAATAATGTTTTACCAGAATCACCGGTGGGGGGGGGGGGGGGGAGGAGTGTTGTTTCAAAAACCGGTTGTCAGTTGATTACGGCACCATTCCTGAAGAACTGCTCACTGGAGACAGTTAACTATAACGCCAACAGGTAAGGTGCCTGCCGAATGATCTCGCTGTCCTCGTTTGACCTGCTTCATTTATGTAGTCATTACGACTTGAAATGCTTCTCAGACATGCGAACAGACCACAAGGACAAGGTAGACGTACCTGAGAGTGTAGTGCATATTCACGAAGATCCCTTAATTTTTAGACGTATTTCGATGTTTTCAATCTCCTATTACTTGGGATTGCTGTAATATCATTTATTAGTGTGTGTATTTCGTTCAACATAGCCAGTACTTGTAACCGACGTTTGATTATATTCTTAAATTACGTATGAATATATGATCATGATTGTATGGAAAAGATACACTGAAAGCCAGTCCTGAAAATAAATCTAGATTAAAGATCGAGAGGAAGCTTATGATTGGAAAGAATCAGCTAATAGCGTCAGACAAAGATCAAGGGCCAATTACAGATAAGAAATAAATACTTGGCTATACTGGAAATCCTTATATTAACATGTACAGTAAAATCAATGAAACGGATGCTTCTGTTCTCCCAAATCCCATAAATTCTCCTCTCGGAAGTCAAACATGCTATAAACAATTAAATAAGACAAGAAAAAGAAGTGCTCAAGGTAGTGAAGACTTCTCAGTCTGTATTTAAAGTATGATGGATGAGAAGTCTATAAAGCATTTACATAAAATAATTTCAAGTTTTTATCACAGTGGAAAACTACCAATAGATTGGTATAAAGTGAAAATAATCCTAATAAACAAGAAAGGTAGTATTAAAGACATAAATAACTATCGCTCTATCAGCCTTCTGTACACAATGTACTAAGTTTTCACTAAAATTTTGAGCACCAGATTGAGCACTACTCTTGCTCTGACTCAAGCCAATGAGCAAGCTGAGTTCTGTGCAGGGTTTAGTACAACTGACTACATGCATACGCTACGCGATACAGTTAGTAGAAGAAATGAGTATCATCAACTTGTTTGACTTGACTTAACAGATTTTGAAAATGCGTTCGATTCGATAGTCACCCACCTGTGTTTGACGTTCTAACAGAACAAGGAGTAGAACTAGGTTACATTAAAATCTTATATGAGATAAAACCAACAAATTTACCATTGAAAGGGTGTAAAGCAAGGCGACTACATCTTCAACTACTGACGGTAGCTCCGGAAAAAGCAGTGTTTAAACTAAATTGAAAAATAAAGGAATTCAAGTTCTTTGAAAGAAACAATATGAGATTTGCTGATGATACTGTTTTATTTACAAATGATATAGAAAAACTTCGAATATTACTTACCGAGCTTGTGTTTGTGTACGCTGACGTTGGTCTAAAAGTGAACTATGATAAAACGAAGGTCATGATAAACGAATGGACATTGGAGTGAAATGTATGTGTTGGAAGTATACAACCGCAAAGCCACACAGAATATGTCTATCTAGCTTATAAATATGAAAGATTACTTAAAACCATAAATATTTCGACGTTAAATGAAGCTACAAACTTACAGGAGATACTTTTCAGTTTTGAAGTCTAAATAGTCGGAAGAGCTGAAGAGAACGGATTCTGACCAATGTGTTCCGCCAACAGGGACATAGACATTAAGTGAGATCATCGACAGAAAAAGCATAGTATTTCAAAGAGGTAAGGGAAAGATAAATGTTGGGCTACACATAGAAAGATAGAAAGATGCAGCAGATATCAGACGTACAACATAGATGAGTAAGATAATGGGTATAAGAGATACCTTGAAGTGGACATGGCTTGGTCATGTCCTCAAAGAAAGAAAGGACGGCAGCCAAATAAACATACGATTGGAACCCAGAGCAAAGAGAAGGCCACCGGACAGATGGAAAAGAATAGACTTACGAAAGACAGCTGCACTGAATTGATAACGGGAGCCTCAAGATCGGCAGGAATGGAAGAATTTGCTAGGATTCTACGTTCCACGCCGACTCAAAGAGACTGCATCACCAGGTGATTGAACTGGTGGATGATGATGATGATAATGATGCGATCATTAAACCAAATTAATTAAAACAAGTGGATGGATAAGTGATGTACAAGGTACACGTCCTCAGAGATCTTCTGAGGTGTAGCTACTTGGTACTCGCATTACCCGCTATAAGATTCATGTGGTAGCTACATCTCATTTCATTGTGTATGTCCAAAGCAAGGTATTTCAATTAAATCAGCAGTTCAAGCCTTTTGAGAACATAACGTGGGGACGGTGACAAAATCTAATAATTATACTGCAGTTAAGGACACATTTGATTGTGAATGGAAATCATTTGCAGTGGGCCCTAAATTCGTCTAATTCTAGAGCTTCATACTAACTTTATTAATCATTTCAACGGTTATATATCAACCACTTAGCAGATTTAGAATGCATAGCAGTTAGTTCTTTATGACTGAAATAGGTAATAGGCGACAGTGACCTTTATGGTCGATGGATCGCTCCACAACTGCAATGCTGTTCATTTTTGGAACACAACCTCGACCAGCTTAGAGACAGAAGTGATGAAGTTTTCTGCAGGACCTGACCATAATTTTGCAGGACTATGCTCAAGCACGTATAGTGCAAGCTGTTACTGATTTGTTTGACTGATGGCGCTGCTAAGTGCTATACCACCTGCTGCACTCCCTGACTTAAGTCCTCGTAAGCTCAACTCGATTTCTAAACTGAAGGAAACACTTCCCGTGATTCACTTCAGAACTGCTACAAATTCTTCGGGCAATACACCGCGCCGCTCGAACTGTCAACACAACTGGCACTGCTAAGAGTATGCTACGACTTACACATCGCTGGCAACAGGTTATACACAATGCTGGTGACCACTATGAACGTCAATAAAAATTTGAAACACGTATCTATTTTGTACGAGCTGTAAACAAATAGTTGCCACTATTAAAATTCCAACCCTCGTAGATACAAAGATAAAGTGTTAAGGAGTACGATGTACAACGTTGCTGTTGTAATAAATGTGGCAGAAAAAGGTTCTGAATTCGGCCATCTGGAGTATGGATGCTGAGTAAACATATACACTACTGGCCATTAAAATTGCTACACCAAAAAGAAATGCAGATGATAAACGGATATTCATTGGACAAATATATTATACTAGAACTGACATGTGATTACATTTTCACGCAATTTAGGTGCATAAATCCTGAGAAATCAGTACGCAGAACAACCACCTCTGGCAGTAATAACGGCCTTGATACGCCTGGGCATTGAGTCAAACAGAGCTTGCATGGCTTGTACAGGTACAGCTGCCCATGCAGCTCCAACACGATACCACAGTTCATCAAGAGTAGTGACTGGCGTATTGTGACGTGCCAGTTGCTCGGCCACCATTGACCATACGTTTTCAATCGGTGAGAGATCTGGAGAATGTGCTGGCCAGAGCAGCAGTCGAACATTTTCTGTATCCAGAAAGGCCCATACAGGACCTGCAACATGCGGTCGTGCATTATCCTTCTGAAATGTAGGGTTTCGCAGGGATCGAAATAGGGTAGAGCCACGGGTCGTAACACATCTGAAATGTGACGTACACTGTTCAAAGTGCCGTCAATGCGAACAAGAAGTGACCGAGACGTGTAACCAATGGCTCCCCATACCATCACGCCGAGTGATACGCCAGTATGGCGATGACGACTACACGCTTCCAATGTGCGTTCACCGCGATGTCGCCAAACACGTATGAGACCATCATGATGCTGTAAACAGAACCTGGATTCATCCGAAAAAATGACGTTTTGTCATTCGTGCACCCAGGTTCGTCGTTGAGTACAACATTGCAGGCGTCCCTGTCTGTGATGCAGCGTCAAGGGTAACCGCAGCCATGTTCTCCGAGTTGATAGTCCATGCTGCTGCAAACGTCGTCGAAGTGTTCGTGCAGATTGTTGTTGCATTGCAAACGTCCCCATCTGTTGACTCAGGGATCGAGACGTGGCTGGACGATCCGTTACAGCCATGCGGATAAGATGCCGGTCATCTCGACTGCTAGTGATACGAGGCTGTTGGGATCCAGCACGGCGTTCCGTATTACCCTCCTGAACCCACCGAATCCATATTCCGCTAACAGTCATTAGATCTCGACCAATGCGAGCAGTAAAGTCGCGATAGGATAAACCGCACTGGCGATAGGCTACAATCCGACCTTTGTCAAAGTCGGAAACGTGATGGTACGCATTTCTCCTCCTCTCACGAGGCATCACAACAACGTTTCACCAGGCAATGCTTGTCAACTGCTGTTTGTGTAAGAGAAATCGGTTGGAAACTTTCCTCATGTCAGCACGTTGTAGGTGTCGTCACCGGCACCAACCTTGTGTGAACGCTCTGAAAAGCTAATCATTTGCATATTACAGTATCTTATTCCTGTCGGTTAAATTTCGCGTCTGTAGCACGTCATCTTCGAGGTGTAGCAATTGTAATGGCCAGTAGTGTATCCAGGAACACACACATAGACTAGCAACATTGTAAATTGTAAGTAACACCAAATGACAATTTAACCTCATGAAACATGTGGTGCAAAAATTGTTTGTTACTTAAAAAACAATGAAAAACGTGAGGAAACGTAACATACTAACATTCTTGTAGTTACAACACAATGCATTTATTATTAGATATAAAAACTAACATGTATTACAGGACACTGAAGTTACTTGATACATAAAAGAAGCGAAATGTGTTTGGCCAACAACAAACTGCCTTTCATTTAGTTGTAAGGACGGAACATAGCAACATACTTCCATGAATTCTGAAGCAACTAGGGAATGACGGAAAAGCGAAAAAATGACGAAAAAGAAATGTACTATCAACAATAGCTGATTTTTGTGACCCTCTGGAATTAATAACTGTGGCCGAGCGGTTCTAGGCGCTTCAGTCCGTAACCGCGCTGCTGCTGCGGTCGCAGGTCGAATCCTGCCTCGGGCATGGATGTGTGTGATGTCCTTATATTCGTTAGGTTTAAGTAGTTGTAAGTTCTAGGAGACTGATGAACTCAGAAGTTAAGTCCCATAGTGCTCAGAGCCATTTGAACCATTTGTTGCGATGACCACTGACAGGAGTTGCTAAATAAGGTATAGAACGAACTTGACGACCGCGTGGTCGTGTGTCGTGTGAGTAGTGGTGCACTCGTAGAACGTCTGTAGAGAGCAAAATGCAAAATGGTGAATTTAAGGTTCTATGCATGCATCAGTCATACCTCTATTTGTAATACGTTGCAAAATATAGAGCTCTGAATGCAAACAAATCATTTATGGTAGCCGTGTGTAGCTGTACTTTTTGCAAAGTCTTACACTTCTATACCGTTGTCCATTCAAGAGAAGCGGTATTTAAAAAAAATGATGTTATTTCTGAGTACAGCATCTTCTTTAGTAGCGTCTTTTCAATTTATGTTGTGTATATTTTGATATGACAAGAATGTAATGGATTTGGAGGGTTCATTATCTACACGCTGATTCCATGATGACGTTAAGAACTTTGAGGGGTGGTGGAGAAGGGTAACGTATCGATTTAAGTTAAGGGACCCTGGTCCGGAAACGACCGAATCGAAAATTGTAAGCGAAAATTATTCTGGTACTCTTAATAGTGGAATACATGTACAGGTACTGTTGTAGGGCAGAGAATCCCGACGAGCACTTAGGTGTATACATAATAACTCGACTAATCCAATACAGATGGCATTCTGTGTAATGATCGATCAGCCCTATCCAAATGGAGTTGCACCCAGTGATGGAATTTACGGATATGATTTTTGTATATGGGCAGGCAAATGGACGCAGCAGAAAAACAGAAACGTTGCACAAGACCAAATACACGCGTGGAAGACATCTGGCTCACATCATGCTTTCAATACTGTTCCAACGATTAAATGCGACAGTGCAATTGGTATCACAGTACAACGATCGAGGAAGTCAACGAACTGCACGAACACCAAAGTGAGAAGATGCAATGCTTGCTCGATTGGGTCAGGCGCCTGTAATCAGCACTCGATCAGTTGCGCGTGAAATGAACAGTTCTCAGGGCACTGTGTGGCGAGTATTACGGGAAATGCAGCTATCCCCTTCCATTAACAGAATGTGCGTACATTGACTCCTGATGACTTCGGACCTCGTGTGTGCTCAATCGATGGTTCTTACAGTTTCTTACAGTCGAGCTTCACTTTCCTGCTAAATAGTCGCAACAGTTATGTTTATGCCGATGAGAATCCCCATGCTATAGTTGTGAGGAGTCATCAGCACAGGTTCTGTTTGATGGACATCCTGTTCACATGATCTCACCCGCCTTTATTTCTTTTTGTTGGGCCATGTGAAAAGCCTTGTGTATGAGATGCTTGTCGAACTTTTTTCTGATTTTCACTTACATGTCGAAAACTATGCGCTTCTCGAAACTGACCACTCTATACACAACTAAAGTATAAAAAATTTCCTACAAAATGCACAAGTCAAGTTTTATGTCCTCGCGAGCTTTATCGGCGTTAGAGTGCGTTGAAAAGCAGCGATGTTTTCACCCTTCTACGAAAACAACAAAAACGCCCCCTCCCAGCTCCTACAACTCGTGAAACATACGTCCTCTCAACAAAAACCGCTATACCACTTGGAATTACAGTGAACGTCTTGCAAGAGACGCCTGTAACATTCTAATTTCTCTTAAGATGGGGAGGGAGCAAATCGAAAATTACGAAAAATGCCTCCTTCTCCCTATAGCTAAACGACCTCTCCCACATGACTGGCTCCCAGACACCTCTATATTTTGATGTATTGCGTTTAAAAGGGGTTGTTTTGAATGGACTGACTGAAAGCAAGTTTGATGAAAACATAACAAACTATATTTACACCATATTAGGTTCATGAGACTGAACACTAAGATTGAATATTAAATTTTTCATTAGTAATGTACATGAGTCCTAAAATGATTGAATGCCGAGTCCAGGATTGAATCAAATCTTCGAGTAGGCTCTCCATGCGGAAAAGAAAGTAAGTATTTAGTGATAGAATATGAATGCAAAAGAGAGATAAATTGTACAGTGAGCTCAATGTATGAAGAAATACCTGTATTTATGTCACGTGCATAGTCTTTCTCCTCGTCTCCATTTGGCTGCTAGTGACCTAGGCAATGTTTCTTGAGTACTAGAATGTCCAGGTGAGGAGTGTTTGGCAGGTTAAGATCCAGGAAAAGCGTCAGCGCTGTGGAAGGTCCAGGCTGAACAATGAGATGTTGCTGTTTTTCACTGGAAAAATTGTAATTTGATGGTTAATGTTATGATAGAGAAAAATTGATTACTAAAAGTGCATAATACTGCAAAATATTTTGAATTTATGTCTTGTGTTTCCTCGGCTGCTTCAGACAGTGTCGTTCAGGTCTTCTTCGTCTTTTGTATACAAATTGTCATTGATGTTGAACCACGACCCTTCCCATTGCTGGCAAAGTTTCTTGTAGAACTGTCTTGCTCGCCTACACCCATACCGATATTGGGGGTCTGCCATCTTTAAATATATTAACTGAAGAATTCTCTCGGAAGTGGGGTGTTTCATTGTGGCAACGGGAGATAACCTATGTTTTGTCATCTTCCATTTCCACTGCTCTGGATCCAAGTAGCACACAATACTCGTATATGATTGATGTGGGCTTTTTGATGCACGTATTTCTAAGGTGGAGTAGGCATATCTTCGAACAAATTTGCAACTCATAACTCCATTATGTATGAAGTAAGTTTAATGAAAGTGCCACAGTTGTGTTAGATCTTCAATGACAGACAGAAGACTACCAAGCTCACGGAGCGCTTGAGGATTTTACATAATTACTTTGTAACTGTTTTTTACAGTTATTTTCTTACCAGCATACGTGGCAAATGACGATGTGGTTTCGTGTAAGCACTGTCAGCCGTTTTCTTGTTATTGTGCGTAGCTGTGTTGTTAAACTTCGTTTTTTTTTTCAAATGCTTGTATTAACTGTTTAGCGGTTTTTCAACTCTTTAATATCAGTTTTGTCTCTGTACTTATTAGCAGCAAGCTTAATACAAGTAGATTTTAATTGTTAAAATACGACTGAAAACTTCCACATTTTCAGTGACAATACATTTTCTTGTAAACGCTTTTGTTCATTGCTCACGGTCACTTTGAATGAGGACATTTACCGTTTTTCGCAATGTTGAGGGCATTTACTCCATCATTTGTGTAATCAGTTACTGTGTTATCAGTCTAACGTCGGTTCAGCCTTTTGTAAGCTTTTGCATCTGTCCCTTTATTGCACGGGCATTATCAAATTCAGCACAGCTTGCTTTTGGTTTGTTAGTAACGCCCTAGAAATACCCAGTTCAGTTATTTTATACATTCAGTAAGTAGACATTGTTTGTTGTAACTGCTTATATTCTGTTGCCATAATCAAGTACTACCTCAGTTACTGGTTCTGTTATGTTTTATGATAAGTCATGTGGCATTGTCAACCTATTGACGATACAGCTTTGCTTAACCAATGGTGTATGTTCTCTTCCATTGTAAATTATTGTAGCTACTTTACCATAGCTCTCTTGAAATTTCGTTAACAGTATATGATACCCACTGCATGTGATAACCACCAGTTAGTAGTGGGATAACGCGTTGTGACCTCAATGTTGATGTCAAATTGATATGCAAATTAATTTAAGCAATCAATTAATTACCTGCTCCCCACCACCACACCCAGATGGCGTCATGTGTTCTCCCCAGCTGGCATATGGCTCTACACCGCCTTTCCCTCACGACCCCTCCCCATTCCAATCAACCACCTAAATTATTGGTGGGAATTTCGAATTTTGGCGGGAATTTCACGTAAGTACGAAAAGAAAGTTACAATACTTTCAACTACTTTTCACAGTCACCAGACTACCCACTTTTTCCATCAGAAATATGTACACATGAATTATTGTATATAGGGAATGCCTCAGGATTTTTGGAAGGTTAGAGAGTAAGACAAGCAAATATTGTAGTAAAAATTTTTATTCAGTTTTGCTTGTACATTTACATAAAAAAACAACACATACAGCAGAAACCATATAATACGTCACCTTCGGGACTGGGACTATGGTTGGAACGAGAAAAAGGTCGGATTACCCGAAAAATCTAATATTTATCGCAAAAAATATAAAAAGACATTTAGTACAAAAAATTAAACGATTTAACAACTAAATGATGCCTACAGTAATATAAAAAGATTTTTTTACACAGTGTTAAACAGTATATTAACTAAAAAACGTCTACACACTATAATATGTATTGGTTTTAAAAGGAAAAACGACAAACAAATTACAGTACTGTATTGTACATAATAACGTATAAACGATATACACTCCTGGAAATGGAAAAAAGAACACATTGACACCAGTGTGTCAGACCCACTATACTTGCTCCGGACACTGCGAGAGGGATGTACAAGCAATGATCACACGCACGGCACAGCCGACACACCAGGAACCGCGGTGTTGGCCGTCGAATGGCGCTAGCTGCGCAGCATTTGTGCACCGCCGCCGTCAGTGTCAGCCAGTTTGCCGTGGCATACGGAGCTCTATCGCAGTCTTTAACACTGGTAGCATGCCGCGACAGCGTGGACGTGAACCGTATGTGCAGTTGACGGACTTTGAGCGAGGGCGTATAGTGGGCATGCGGGAGGCCGGGTGGACGTACCGCCGAATTGCTCAACACGTGGGGCGTGAGGTCTCCACAGTACATCGATGTTGTCGCCAGTGGTCGGCGGAAGGTGCACGTGCCCGTCGACCTGGGACCGGACCGCAGCGACGCACGGATGCACGCCAAGACCGTAGGATCCTACGCAGTGCCGTAGGGGACCGCACCGCCACTTCCCAGCAAATTAGGGACACTGTTGCTCCTGGGGTATCGGCGAGGACCATTCGCAACCGTCTCCATGAAGCTGGGCTACGGTCCCGCACACTGTTACGCCGTCTTCCGCTCACGCCCCAACATCGTGCAGCCCGCCTCCAGTGGTGTCGCGACAGGCGTGAATGGAGGGACGAATGGAGACGTGTCGTCTTCAGCGATGAGAGTCGCTTCTGCCTTGGTGCCAATGATGGTCGTATGCGTGTTTGGCGCCGTGCAGGTGAGCGCCACAATCAGGACTGCATACGACCGAGGCACATAGGGCCAACACCCGGCATCATGGTGTGGGGAGCGATCTCCTACACTGGCCGTACACCTCTGGTGATCGTCGAGGGGACACTGAATAGTGCACGGTACATCCAAACCGTCATCGAACCCATCGTTCTACCATTCCTAGACCGGCAAGGGAACTTGCTTTTCCAACAGGACAATGCACGTCCGCATGTATCCCGTGCCACCCAACGTGCTCTACAAGGTGTAAGACAACTACCCTGGCCAGCAAGATCTCCGGATCTGTCCCCCATTGAGCATGTTTGGGACTGGATGAAGCGACGTCTCACGCGGTCTGCACGTCCAGCATGAACGCTGGTCCAACTGAGGCGCCAGGTGGAAATGGCATGGCAAGCCGTTCCACAGGACTACATCCAGCATCTCTACGATCGTCTCCATGGGAGAATAGCAGCCTGCATTGCTGCGAAAGGTGGATACACACTGTACTAGTGCCGACATTGTGCATGCTCTGTTGCCTGTGTCTATGTGCCTGTGGTTCTGTCAGTGTGATCATGTGATGTATCTGACCCCAGGAATGTGTCAATAAAGTTTCCCCTTCCTGGGACAATGAATTCACGGTGTTCTTATTTCAATTTCCAGGAGTGTATACTGTAAACTAAAAAGTGTTTCTATCACTGTATATAAAAAAGTAATTTTTTACAAAGAAATAAACTACTGTATGTATAAAGTAAGAAATGATTATACTGTATACATTGTTTTTACAGTACAAACGAAAACAAATTACTTGGAAAAAAAGTCGGGGACACATTTTTGAAGAGTTTTCCAAGGATCAATCCGGCCTTCACTGGCAGCAAATTTACTTCCGGCTTCCATGTTTTTTGTGCAAAACTATCGCTTCTTCTTTGAGAATTGGTCCGGATATTGGAGTTCCTTTCCTTCTTTCTTGACAAAACCACATCCACAATGAGTTATAAAGCAGTTCAAGTTTAGGCTTTTTTAATGTTTTGCGATTCTTCAGAGTGTTTTCACCATCAATCGTAACTGTATAGGAGTCAATGTATTTTCTATTCTTCCTGCAATCCTTAATTGTCGTAACACCTACATTCCGTTTCTTTGCAAATTTTTTTGGAGCGAATCTCCTTCGTCCAGTCTTTGTAGCACTGCTAATTTTTCATTTAGTGGAAGAGGTACGTGTTTACGTTCGAATCCAGACACGTTCAAAAACAGACAACTGCACACACAGTGAATCTACAGTAATAACTACGGTAGAGAACACGGAATAAAGCAAACAACGAAGTTTTTTAATCCCAACAAAGGATAAAACTGCACAATAACGTACAGTATAACAATATGCACAGCGATAGACACCGCAACAATGGCCCGACAGGCGTCCAGTCAGTGACAAGTCGGCAGAGGCCCGCGAGCCTCAGCATGGTTGCACTAACCGGAGTGACGGACCATCCAAGGTCGGATCAGAGGTTCTACTGTACGTTGTTTTTGTTAGGTGTAGTTTTAATAATTTCCAAGTTAATTGTTTAACCTATAACTTAAATCCATATGTAGATAACATAACTGCATCAGTATATGATGGTGTCTGGTATATTTTGGTGTATCTATATTCACAGTCTAGTATATGCTACTTGCAAAGTAATGGAGGGGTGATTTAGCTATGATACAGAAATTGTGAAGCATTCTGTGCATTCCATATACTGTGATGACCACCACACTTTTTTCTCCAGTGAGATACAGGTACCTCTTTTTATTTTTATCACGATATGAAAAGTTTAGCTCCTTATTTCGAAGTATCACTACCAGTAGCTTTTACATCATTACATAAATTACCATTACTCTGTTCCTTTAAACAGAAATCATCCATCTCCGCCGATACATTTTTAACTTTCCACCGAAACACAATGACACTCACCTGCAGCTGGCGAGATCAAAGCTACGCCTCCTTCACTACATCTACACTTTTCGCTGACTCACAAATACTTGCTACTACAACACCTTCCTTACTGCAATTGCTACTATTTGCTAATACCTCTTCAGAACTCTCCACACAATTTGCTTTCACAATATTCATCTCCTATATAACTTCTTTTTGAACCACTGAACCTTTTCATTCATCACCATTCACACACTCATCCATTACGCATCCATAACCTACATCATTAGCCGCAAATTTATTCCCATTACTTTTACTTAACTCTCTCACAATACTCTGCTTCCGCCATTCGCACCTGCTTTTATTGAAAGAGCCACCTATATAACCTTCCCCTTTAACATACTCCATATTACATATTTGTTGCCTTTCTCCAAAACTAGCAACATTTCTACCATTACTATTGTCTCCAGCCTTTTCATCGCCTGTTCAGATCGCCATCCCCAGACCTGAGATGTGGCGAACATCAGTTTCCCGACCGGTTGTTACGCGACTGCACTTCGCGCGAATTTCCCCCGTCAAATCTGCGTACTTTACTTGGGTGCCGTTCATTGAAGTTATCACTCCTATTCGTTCTCCGACCATTCTGGTCATTACAGCTACTATCTCCCTGAGAATTCCTTTGATTTATCTCACGATTAGTATTTTGGTGATGATTATTTGGATTCCCATTTTGGTAACTACCACCCAGTTTGCTCTGAAGTTTGAAATTCAAAGCTCTCTCTAATTTGTCTACGTTGTTGTGTTGTTGTGGTCTTCAATCCTGAGACTGGTTTGATGCAGCTCTCCATGCTACTCTATCCTGTGCAAGCTTCGTCATCTCCCAGTACTTACTGCAACCTACCTCCTTCCGAATCTGGTTAGTGTATTCATCTCTTGGTCTCCCTCTACGATTTTTACCCTCCACGCTGCCCTCCAATGCAAATTCTAGAAATTCGTCCATGGAATCACATGGATTATGGACAAGATCCCACTGCAAATTTTCGCGTAATCGCCTTTTTAACGTGGTGATTTCCGTTAAAACCCCAACGGATGTTTCACATGCATAAGCTTGATAAGTTCGCACTTGCAAAGATCTCTCATCGTTCCATTAGCGTAACTCGGCCACTTAAGAATTCATTTTGGATCTGCGTCTGTTTTGCCTTGCTCCAAAATGTATTCAAAAAACACTTTTCGAACTCTTAATACGATTCGCACGAACTGCATTTAACATTTACCCAAGACTGTGGGTCTACCTCCAAATGCCGTTTAACGTATTTTATTTTCGCTTCGTCCGACATGCCTTGAACAAAAGCGTCCCTACACGCAGCCAAGAAAATTACTGGGTGATATCTTCCGTCATCTGTGTAACATTTCACATATCCGGTAATTCCCCAAGGGATATTTATAACCGGCGTGACCTGTTGGGAGGCTAACGAATCAAATCGCCTTTTATCTGTTGCATTTGTTTTTTAAATTCATTTTCACTAGTTATATTGGACTGTATTTTATCTTTAATTTTGCCCACTTCTTTCTCCCCCTCACCGACACGATTGGCAATGTCACTAGTTGCTAAATTTATATCGCTTTTATGAGCATCTTGTGATTTTATACAGTCGCATACCTTGCCTCCATTTTCCCAAAGATCTTTTTCCACTGATTAGATTTTAGATTTTACAATTACAACTTCGTCTGTAATTTTTCCCATATCCACTCAGAGACATTTTAATTTATCATCAATTGCTTTTTCGAGGTTACCCATAATTTTTTCAACTTCCTCTTTTACAGCGGAACCCATTTCACATTGTACTCATATCTGTTCGAATTGTACTGATATTATTTGCCATTCCCTGGATCATTTGTATTAACTAAGACGTCATATCTCCCCCAAATTCATTCCCCTTGCCTGAATTCCTACTACTTACACTTTCGCCCTCTGATTTCGGCCTAACCGGCTCACTTCCGTTTTCAGAATTACACCTACTAGGTGACTGTTTTATATTCGCGAGATCTGTTAGTGGAGCTTGAACTTCAGAGTTAAACACTATCTCACTAATTGTGCAGGCACTTATCTAATCTGAAATGGTTCCCTCTGCTATGGTGATGCCGCCAGTTGTAGTGGAAGTCGATATTGAAGCCGGCCGCTGTGGACGTGCGGTTCTAGGCGCTTCAGTCTGGAACAACGCTGCTGCAACGGTCGCTGGTACGAATCCTGCCTCGGCCATGGATGTGTGTGATGTCCTTAAGTTAGTTAGGTTTACGTAGTTCCAAGTCTAGGGGACTGATGACCTCAGATGTTGAGTCCCATAGTGCTCAAGCCATTTGAACCATTTCGACGTTGGAGACGACCCTGGAGCACTCTAAGACACTGCCGTCACATTGCTGTCGATCTGCGTCTGCCACTGGAGAAGTCGCCTGATGTAGTGTTAGCTGCTGCTGGTTACCGCGTGTTCCAACTGTCTCCAATACCGCTGTCTGTTAAACGCGCAAACCGCTACTGTTCCCTGCACTCAACTTATTTAGACTCTGAGCCGCCATGCAAAGTGCCTTTAACGTGATAAATCGATAGCATCTCTTACTTGTGAAAAATACTGCGTAATTTCACTATTTCCAGAAACCTACTTACGGCAAAAAACCAATATCACACTGTTTTTTGTGGGAGTTTCACTCTACAGAAATCTCTAATGGTTTTACAAAGGGTTTCTACACTTCGCATAGTACGCTGAATGACAGAGAGCAAAGAAATTACCACTTTGCAGGACACAAATCTCGGACGGGATACCTCCAATTGCGGGTTTTCAAAAACAAAATGATGTGGTGCTGTAGCCCTCAACTACATACCCTCTGACTCGAAGTTGAAATATTAAAAGTTTTGGCTGGTTTCGTTGTCTAGGGGCTGGGATACGTATTTGCCGTATTACAAGCAAAATAGTGCTGAGTGTACAGTATACAATATGAATGTACACATGAATTGAGCGGTCGAAGGTTCCTACCACTCGGCAATTGCGACTTTTATAGAAATTTATAAATGAAATATTGCAATTAAATAAATTCTGTGAGTACTATTTAACGACTTTAAATGATGAGTACGATAGCAGAAGTACCTTTAAGAATGCCCTTTATTACTGTATAACACTCATTGGTGTCGATGGTCCAACAATTAAATAGAATATAAGGTGAATAACAGGGAAACAATAAATTCCTACTTCACGTAATTAGTTATGAACAACACAGCTCGCGAGATATTCACTTCTAAATGCATACTACGTCTTCACTGTAGGATACACGGAAATCTCACAAGTGCACAAGCCGTCACTACGAAATATTTCTATCTCCCGTGACCAATGCACAAACTGCTCCACTCTCCAAGTCTTCCTCGCGACTGTGCCTCCGTTGCGCCATACTGTCCAGGACTCTCTATCCTGTGCCACTGTCCCTCACGCCGCACTGTTCAGAACTACCTCATGTCCTCTCCGGAAATGATGCTCCTCCCCATCCTCCATACGTCTCTCCACGTGTCCTTTTTGTAAATGATAGCTGTGATTGGCTAGAGCGCTCCCGCCCTGTCTCCAAGCCAACGCACACTCACGAACATAATGAAACACATTCGAAATATTGGATTTACATTTAAATAACTTGAAATTGTGGCTGGACCATAAAAACGCTCTAACACGCATTATTAAATACATAAACAAATTAAAGAACCATATGTCAAAGGAACAGAAACAAAGTAGGCCTGTAGCCTAATGTCTCTGCTTTGTAAATACAGCAAGTATTTGACCAGTTTCTTCATGAGTAGTATATATCGGATATAAACAAAGACACGGATAAATAAATATATTTATCAGCATGCTGCTACCGTTTTTTCGTGTGTCTGTGGAGTACTTGTGGCGTAACGCAATTGATAGTAATCAGCCTCTTTGACCTCCAATAACTCATGTTCTAATCAAGTTACACGCCTCTAATTTATACCCATTTAGGTTTACACTAATAGATTTCTAAAGACACACCGATCGACAAAATCGAATGAACCGTTTAGATTTTGGAAATTCGTTGCTGGGTGTTACTTGTTTAATTGATTGTCAGACACTAAACTCTAAACTAATAAACATATTGAAAATCTGATTACACCATCAGAATTGCCGCGCAAATAATGGTAATGTACATGTTTCTTTTTGAGACATCATGATTCATCTGGCTACTGTTAGTTTCTATACGAACTGTGAAATGT
This sequence comes from Schistocerca gregaria, assembly GCF_023897955.1. Lineage (NCBI taxonomy): Eukaryota > Metazoa > Arthropoda > Insecta > Orthoptera > Acrididae > Schistocerca > Schistocerca gregaria. Next base: position 663,746,544 of record NC_064922.1, read on the forward strand.
CTGACATTAAGGTTTCACAAAGTCCGCCATCTTTGGCACTCCCGGCATGCCTCCTTCATCGACACAGCGTCATCATGGAATTCCCAGCCATGCTGTCGGCGTGGACCACGTGTTGGGGCTACCCCTCTTGCCCCGAATAACGTTCTGCACCACGCGTCCGTCGACGAGCACCGGCCCGTCGAGAGGCCGTGTGTGGCCACGCCATCACCCAATTTAGAATATTCTCAGGGCGCCACAACTCGCCCGTTACCTCACAAGTTCTACCATTATCTTGTTGACTGTACAGTTCACCACTAGGTCCTTAGGCGAGGAATGGAGAACAAGATACAAAAGAGGAGTATTGCGTAACATCCCAGGAGCATCATGCTCATTGGAAATGGAGTGGAAGCTCTAGTTGACAAAGAAGGGAAAATCGACCTTATTACTTTCAAATGAACTATGCTGATAGTCATATTAATCTGCCTAATGAAACAAATGAAAACACACAGCTGGATGGATAGACGAACGACTGAACCCTTGTCTTCCTGAATGAAAACGCAAGGTTGTAAGCATTGCATCACCGTAACTAATCATTCTAATGCACCAAATTGCCTATTGCACACAGTTTGAGTCGTAACACGACGTCATGTGGCTGCACGAAAAGCATTTTTCTACATGGTGGCGTTGCTGTCAGGGTTCCTCCGAGGCATAATCAGTCGGTAGCGATCAGCCACTGCAATAGTAGCCCTTGGGCGGCCTGAGCGAGGCATTACATTGAAGTTCCTGTCCCTCTGTATCTGCTCCATGTCCGAACAACATCGCTTTGGTTCGCTCCGAGACGTCTGCACACTTCCTTCGTTGAGAGCTGTTCCTGGCACAAAGTAACAATGCGGACGCGATCGATTCGCGGTATTGACCGTCTAGGCATGGTTGAACTACAGACAACACGAGCCGTGTACCTCCTTCCTGGTGGAATGACTGGAACGGATCGGCTGTCGGCCTCCCTCCGTGTAATGTGCGCTGCTCATGCATAGTTGTTTACATCTTTGGGCTGGTTTAGTGACACTTCTGAACAATCAAAGGGACTATGCCTGTGATATCCACAGTCAACGTCTATCTTCAGGATTTCTGGGAACTGGGGTGATGCGAAACGTTCTTTGACGTGTGTGTCTTATGTAGTCCTCATTAATCAGAGCTTAACAAAACCAGGAAATGAAAACCTGTCGAAATAACAAAGTTTTTTTCTATTATGCTAACTAAGTTACAACCCAGTTCTTCCTGAAAAACGATATTTTTGGTTAATGTATGTTTGATGTTTGTTGATAGGCAAGAGAGAGCATTTTCTAAACAACTACACGGCCCTGTATGTTTGTTGTCAACTCTCCTGTACTTATGCCGGCTGCAGCACGCTTTCTCTGTTTTTACTTACTCTCTAATCAGTCCTCTTCAAATTGGTCACCCCAGTGCTAAGCGAATGTAGATAACAATCGAATACGAATTCAGGTTCTGTTTACATTTTTCTCGTCACAGTGACTCGAAATACACACTTTTTTCAAGAATTAATGTTTTTGTTATTTTATTCACATAAATCCATATTACTTTACCTGCATAGAGGGTAGGTAAGGGTAAAATAATACGAAGAAATACTGATAGTTTAGAATAAATGAGAAAAGCTGTGTAGCTCACCTTCTTTCACAGGTCTGCAACATGTAGTAAAAGGACCCCTATCATTCTCTCTCTACAAAGGGCCCAAAGTAATTGTGATGTGTATAGACACAACAGTCCCTACCAATATCAATAGCAGATGTCATAAAAGCTATCTACAGAGACTTAGTTACCAAAATATGCTTACTGAATGCGTAGGTTGAAGAACTCAAAATCTCAACGAAATTTTCAATAACTGTGTGTGGGAAAGCTGGCCTAAAGCAACATTTGTGGGCCTCAAAACCCTAAAAACTGGTGTCGTGGACGCAGTGTTTGTTTCAGTGATGGATCAGTCAACTGGTGAAAAGTTACCAGCGATATATGCAAGAGTCCCTACGGGAGTCGAAAGGGAAATTCAAGGCGCCATTGGGATATGGCCAGTAGAAACTGTTCTTGTGATCACTATCGAGTGAACCCTTTGACGCAGATGTGTAAAAAAATGTGCTCAACAGAAACGATTGTAAAATTAATGGCTTTGAGAAATGAATCGTGGATGTGGTTGCCAAAATTAATAATAATGAAAAGAATTAACGGATTCATCTAGGTACCGAAATCAAAGATGGTTCCACTTTCACCAACATATATTGTTGTATAAAAACGGGACGAAAAGGAAGCGACATCATTATTTATGAATGAAACCGTCACTTCTCCAAACCAACACATAAGACGAAATTGGACTGTGGAATTGATACAGTATTCATGATGCGAGAAAGTCCATGGGAAAGGGAATGGGCAAGTACTGGACTTAAACTCCAGCTTCACCGGAAAGAGTTAAATACACGATTCCGAATCGGACAAAAGGACTGCATCGGTCATTGTGGCGTAAAGGAAAAGGCATGCAGGAACCCAACTAGTTGAGTCATGAGCGAGCCATCACGTACAACGTTATTCGAAAGAAGCTCCCCTCAGCCGTAGAACAACGCCCTTAACATTGACTCGATAATATAGACCAGCAGTTACATTGGCAGCGCGAACTGACCGTGATGCTGCGATACAGTGATCTAAACTGTAACAGAAGTCGCTGAAGAGGCCGAAGCTACAATCATCTGCAGTCGAGGTGACTTGCGAAGAACTGAACTGTATACTGCAAACTGCAGTCGTCATTGCTGGCCCAGAACTGTTGGAATTGTCACCCTGAATGCCAAACCACCCTAATGGACCTGAAAACTGTTTACAGTTTAACTTACATGATATTAGCGATGTGACACTCTGGCTTACTCAGAGTTCCCACTCGTGAAACGTACAGTCTGCATCAGAAGCGTTCCGTAACTTCTTATTTTTTCGGAGAGCAGTAGTAGTACTTACAGTGAAAAGAAATAATAATTGTTTGACAGGAAAGAAATTCTTCTTTGAGTAGCCGGGTAAACTACAATGCGGAAAAAAATCGCACTACCGATAAGGAGCTGTGCGACATAAACGAAACCTGGTAGGTGTGTTTCTACATCTGAAAGATATGTATTCACACTTAACGCCAGTCGCATAAGAGTATTACTTGTAGCGCCACAGTGAGGATGGAAATCATGTTTGCTTTAAATAGATGCTGAAAGGTAGTGAGTGTTGGTTACTTGTGAGGCTGACGTGTTGAGTCAAGAACGCCTTTAAGGTGACAAAGACATCTCACTGAGTTTGAACGAGGTCGTGTAATAGGGATACGAGAAGCCGGGTGTTCTTTGCGTGACACTGTAGAAAGATTTGGCAGGAATGTGGGCACCGTACGTAATTGCTGGCAGCGGTGGTCACGGTACTGTACAGTCGTTAGATTACCGGGCTGCGGAAGGCCACATGGCACTACCGAGAGGGACGATCATCGTGTTCGGCGTACGGTTGTAGCGCATCGTACAGCATCTGCAGTAGCAATTTGTGCAGCAGTTGGCACCACAGTGGCACATTGAACTGTTACAAATCGGTTACTTCAAGAACAGCTCCGAACCAGCGCGCATTCCACTGACTCCAAACCACCACATTTGCGAATTCAGTAGTATTAAGAGAGAGTTCATTGACATGCCCGATGGAGGTCTGCCGTATTTTCTGATGAAAGCTGGTTCTGCCTCGGTGCTAGTGATGGGCGTGTGTTGGTTAGAAGGACGCAACTGAGCGCCTGCTCACATGGTTCAAATGGCTCTGAGCGCTATGGGACTTAACACCTGAGGTCATCAGTCCCCTAGACGTAGAACTACTTAAACCTAACTAACCTAAGAAGATCACACACATCCTTGCCCGAGGCAGGATTCGAACCTGTGACAGTAGCAGCGGCGCGGTTCCGGACTGAAGCGCCTAGAACCGCTCGGCCACAACGGCCTGCTAGCGCCTGCAACCAACCTTTCTGCGTCCTAGACACACTGGACGTACACCTGACGTTACTGCCTGAGGTGCAATTTTGTTTGACAGCAGGGTTTCCTGGTTATCCCACGCATCGTGCCTACAAATTTGTACGTCAGTCTGGTGATTCGACCTGTTGTGCTGCCATTTATGACCAGCATTGTAGGGGGTGTTTTGCAACAGGATAACACTCGCTCACATACCGCTGTTGTAACCTAATATGTTCTGCAGAGTGTTGACGTATTCCTTGGCCTGCTAGATCAGCAGATCTGTCTCCAATCGAGAACGTATGGGGCATCATTGGACGACAACTCCAGCGTCATCCACAAACAGCTTTAACTGTCCCTGTACTGACCGACCACATTGTATCAATAAGTGTGTGCATTTGATATCTTCTTATAGTAATTATGAAAAATTTTATCAAATCGTTGTTGGCCACTGCCCAAAACAATTTGTAAAATTTTTTTGTGGGGAGCATGGGGGCTATGTAAGTAGGCTGTTTAGGTTTTCTTATTGGTAACGCCGCTTAGCGCTCGGTATGAAAAATCACTGGCTGTGCTGTGCGCAGTCTGTGTTTAGTTTGCATTGTTGTCTGCCATTGTAGTGTTCAGCAGCGGCAGCTGGATGCTAACAGCGGGTAGCGTTGCGCAGTTGGAGGTGAGCCGCCAGCAGTGGTGGACGTGGGGAGAGAGATGGCGGTGTTTTGAAATTTGTAAGAATTGGTGTCACGAACTGATATATATATATTATGACTGTTAAGGTAAATACATTGTTTGTTCTGTATTAAAATCTTTCATTTGCCAACTATGCCTATCAGTAGTTAGTGCCTTCAGTAGTTTGAATCTTTTATTTAGCTGGCAGTAGTGGCGCTCGCTGTATTGCCGTAGCTTGAGTAATGAAGATTTTTGTGAGGTAAGTGATTTGTGAAACGTATAGGTTAATGTTAGTCAGGGCCATTCTTTCGTAGGGATTTTAGGAAGTCAGATTGCGTTGCGCAAAAAATATTGGCTGTCAGTTTAAGCACAGTCGTGTATAATTTTTCTAAGGGGACGTTTCAATGTGATCACATTCATAAATGATAGACACAACTGGGTAAAACAATGCAAGTACTAGAACAGGTTTAATAAGTAACAGGTTTAGTAAGTATCATGAAAGGCCTCTCCTGGAAAAAATACAGTGGATTATTGATCTGAAAGAAGAAATGCATGTTATTCTGAAAAGTAGTGAACTTCGAATTAACAGGTAATGAAACGTGTACTTAATATGTATGTACTCTAGCTGTCTTTCCCAAAACATTCAGTCATACTATGCGACATACTGTAAGACATACTGTCGAAAGGAACTGCAACAAATACTTAAATAACTATATAGCATTTCTTAACTAACAGTAACTTCATCATTGTGGAACAGGCATGGAACTCCATCCCACAAACTGACATCTAGCACCTGTGAAACACAATGCAAGAAAGTTTGGATGCTAGCATTCAACATTCTGAACGTTACACCGGTTATTGATATACCATCATTTCAGATGTGCAATAGCTGATCTCACTTGTACATTAACCTGCGATCATGTAATTATAATCACTTACATGTATTACCTAGATAAATGTATACCAGAAATTTAATTACTCCACGCACCCGCACCCAGTCCCCGTCATCCCCCCCCCCTTCCCCCTCCCCCTCCCTCCGCCCCCCACCGTTAATTCTAACTATTTTCATTCAAAATGATCACACATACAGACAGTTCTGTTGCATTTTGCTGGGCGTGGATATGAGCCATAATTAGTAGGTAGCAGTTGTCAGCTCATAATGTTGTCCGCAGGCGATCATTATAAAGTTTTCTGTCGCGATAGCGGTTAAATATGTGTCTGTGTTCGTTGTGATGTACGCAATTCGGCGGCTAACTTCCCGTGCTTCTTCAACCCTTCCTAAGTTATAAATAACGCTTCAAACCATGTTGATAGACTGAAAGTTGTACACAAGCGGAAAAATCTTATTCACGATTGTAGCTAATGCGATCTCTACTGAAGTTCCCAGGGAACGAAGGTTAATTGTTACCTCCATTACTCAGGTGGCTGTACATAACGAATTCCTGTGTTCAAAAGAGTACAGAAAAGCAGATTTTCTATCAAAACTATAAGGGGGCGATCAAAAAGTTACAGTTTGAAAGCACTGTTACATCGCATATGCAACGTAGCGCCACTACGATGCGGCTATACACAGAGGTGTAAATCCACAAAAATTTTGTTTTGAGGACGGAGGGGTCATACACTCTGCATTACGGGATCTTTTCCTCCGACTAGTGAATGAAGTACCCAGTAAGTTAAGTGGTGTTAAACTGCAACACTTTTCTTGGCAGCTGAATTAGCTGTTTATTATTTCAGACTACAAGCGAAGCAAGTCCACACTGCATGCTGTGTTTCAAAGTTTTGTGGTATCATTACATCAAATAATCGTTACCAAGGACAGGTATGAACGTTCAGAAGAAAATGAAGGTAAAGTAATGTAATTCAAAACGTACTGCGAAACATAGGTCACGTTTTTATCATTTATATCATTTGTATGCATGGTTTAACAACAACATAACTTGTTTTGAAACCGCTAACGCAATATAACACCCTTAGATAGCTCGAATTTTACCATTTTTACCATTTTTACCATTTTTACCATTTTTACCATTTTACCATTTTTATTATATTATTTGTTAAAGAGCTGAGAGAGGGAATCATAGAGAATAGTCAGTCATCATTAAAACAGAAAGGAAGAAAACGTACACGAAGTGTGGAGACCTGGAAGACCAAAAAAGGAAAACCCTCCGAAACACTGTACGAGAGTACATAACCAGAAAAGGACAACTGGTTAAAGGAAAAGTTTTTGCCAACAGAATCTGCGCATGTCGATTAAAATGCTCTGCGAGAATAGCGGAAGAGCAGTCTGGAAAATTGTTTATTCTTTTTGGAACTTTAGTGACTATTCGCACAAAAAAAATTATTTTTGGGGGCCAGTGCAGTAATTCAGTCTGTAAAGAAGACGGCCGCGAAATGGTTCTATAAATCGGAAATCAATGTAATTTAAGTCTAGAGGTGGAAAACCAAAGCGTCCAAGAAAATTTCCCCAGCCTAGGGTAAAATTTGAAATCACATGCAGCAAATATTTCATACGACTTGTACATACTGACCTTTGATCTACAGTAGGCGCAACCGTTTCGAAAACTGTTCACATCAGTAGCATACTACAAGACGAACCTGTATGTGTACAACTTGGGAACACATTCATTTAATGAAAAGAACGGGTTTATGTACATATGAGATGAAACGGAAGGGGAAGAGGACCACAAGACCTTTTAGCGTCCCTAGTGCAGCATCTCAAGGAAAATGCAAAAACATGTGATTTTGTATTCCGACAGCTGCAAAGGACATAATCGAAACATAAAAATGGCACTTGCTTTGAAGAAACTGTTACAAGGACCTCGTACGGAAACAGAAACCATAGACCATCTTTTTTGTCACAGCATTCGTAACTACTAAATGATAGATATTTGATAGAAGCAAAGGGTAGAACAGAAACCCATACTTACGCGCCAGACGACTGGATAACCTTTGTGAAGGAGTCCAAGAAGAAAAATCCGTTTAAGGTTGTTCACATGACGCACACTGACTTTTTATTCACAAAGAACTTGCAAGCAGCGGTTGTAAACAGGAAGAAAAGCGTTGATGGTCACAAAGTGAACTGGCTAGACATTCAGTGGCTGGGATACAAAAACGGATGTGCATATTCACTAAAATACAAACACGGCCTCGATCCTGGCATACGGTTCCATGAAATTAATTTGGCGAAAAAAGGACTAGGAAAACCAGTCTCTACAGGTTGCGAAGTTCAGTTACGGATGCAAAGAAGAATCATGTGTTGGATTTGTTGGCTTTTATACTTCCCATTCAGCATCATTTCTTCAAACATATTCCTTGTGTTGCAAACACACGTGAAAAACGGTTTGCTGAAAATGACGCTGAAAATGATGCTGAAGACATTGATGAATTGCTGTGCCGGCCGCGGTGACCGAGCGGTTCTAGGCGCTTCAGTTTGGAACCCCGCGACCCACTACGGTCGCAGGTTCGAATCTTGCCTCGGGCATGGATGTGTGTGATGTCCTTAGGTTAGTTAGGTTTAAGTAGTTCTATGTTCTACATGCAACTGTTATATTCTATACTACTTTGTTTGCAACTGCTTTCCGGAAACTACTGATGCCAGTCCATATTTTCCGTTTCAAACATTGTTGCAGTCTCCATTGTTTGTTGTATGTACTCTATTTTGGATGGAACAAGTGAAATATGATTGTCTGTTTCAGAATAAAGTATATTATGTTTGTAAAGCCTATGAAAATTTTTTTATTCCCACATATATCTTTGTCTTCCGTATCTCAGAAATACTTTCTCTGGACTTGCATCACTTGCATGTCTCCCATACAGACGCCCATAGCATCCCGTAGACAAGATATAAAAGGGCAGCGCATGGGCGGAGCTGTCATTTTTACTCAGGTGGTTCATGTGGAAACGTTGCCGACGTGATTATGGTCGCAAGACAGGAATTAACAGACTTCGAACGCCGAATGGGAGGTGGAGCTAGACGCAATGGACACCCCAATTCAGAAATCATTAGGGAATTCAATATTCCGAGATTCAAAGTGACAAGAGTGTACCGAGAATACAACGTTTCAGGCATTACCTCTCACGAGGAACAATGCAGAGGCAGACGGCCTCCACTTACGTACGACTCATAGCAGCGGCGTTTGCGTAGAGTTGTCAGGACTGAAAGGTACGCCACAGTGCGCGAAATAACAACAGTAATCAATGTCTGACATGCAACGAACGCATCTGTTAGGACAGTGCTGCGAAATTTGGCGTTAATGGGCTATGGCAGAAGACAACCTACGCGATTGCTCTTGAAAAAGCACGACATCGCCTGCAGCGCCTCTCCTTTGATCGTGATCATATTGGTTGGATCCTAGGGACTGGAAAACCGTGGCCTGATAAGACGACTCCCGATTTCAATTGGTAAGAGCTGATGGTAGGTTTCTAGTGTGGCGCAGAGCCCACAAAGCTATGGACCAAAGTTGTCAACAAGGTGCTGTGCAAGCTGGTGGCTCCATAATGGTGTGGACTGTGTTTACATGGAGTTGACTAGGTCGTCTGGTCAAACTGAACCGATCATTGACTGGAAATGGTCGTGTTCGGTTAATTCGAGACCATTTTCTGCCATTCATGGACTTCATGTTTCCAAACAACGATGGAATCTGTATGGATGACAGTGCGCCATGTCAATGGGGCATAACTGTTCGGGATTGGTTTGCACAACATTATAGACGATTGGAGCGAATGAGTTGGCGACACAGATCGTCCGACACGAATGCCATTGACCATTTATGGAACGTAATCGAGAGGCCAGTTCGTGCACAGAATCCTGCACTGGCTACACTTTCGCAATCATAGACGGCTATAGAGGCAGCATGGCTCAATATTTCTGCAGGGGACTTCCATTGGCTTGTTACCTCATGCTACATCAAGTTGCTGGAATACTCCTGGCAAAAGAGGTCTGACACGATATTAAGAGACATCCTGTTACTTCTGTAGTCTCAGTGTATAAGCAACGACATGTAGGCAAGGGATTAGTGTGCCATTTGTGCATGCGGTATGGAGATGTTATTATCAGATGCGGAGGTCCAACGAGCTGTTATTTTTTTGTAGGCTGTCGAAGAACGAACACCGATAGATATCCAGCGTACAATGAAGAATGTATATGGGGTAGCTCGTCTGTCGAAAAGCACCGTGATGAAATGGCGCAGCAAGATCCGTGCGGGTCGCGATTCGACACAATACGCCGGTCGATCTAGGAGACATTACGGACAAACGGGAGACATTCGAGCACCCGCTCTATGGTCCTGATCTCTCCCTATGCGCATATCACGCCTTCGGTCCCTTAAAAAAGTCTTGAAGGGTCGACAGTTCCTGTAGTACGAGGATGTGCAGCAGGCAGTTAAGGACTTCTTCACGCAGCAGGACAGGCACGGTGCTTTACCAAACGGGTATCTTCAACCCACTTGCCAAATTTAAACAAACGCAAAATCCCCAATATTGGCGATCTTTTAAAGAAGATCGAAATTTAGCGCGGACTTCAATGCGAGATGCCTATAACAGTTTCCACAACGGAACTTTGTCTCGAAATCTGGCAGAAAATCCAAAAAGAGATTCTGGTCGTATGTGAAGTATGTTAGAGGCAAGAAACACCAAATGCATTATCTGCACGATAGCAATGGAGATACTATCGAAGACAGTGCTGCCAAAGCAGAGTTACTAAACAAAGGCTTCCGAAATGCCTTCACAAAAGAAGACGAAGTAAATGTTCCAGAATTCGAATCGAGAACAGCTGCCAACATAAGTAACATAGAAGTAAATCTCCTCGGAGTAGTGAAGCAACTGAAATCACTTAATAAGAGCAAGTCTTCTGGTCCAGACTGTATACCAATTAGGTTCCTTTCAGAGTATGCCGATGCATACTTAACAATCATATACAACCGCTCGCTCGACGAAAGATCCGGACCCAAAGACTGGAAAGTTGCACAGGTCACATCAATATTCAAGAAAGGTAGTAGGAGTAATCCACTAAATTACAGGCCTATATCGTTAACGTCGATATGCAGCAGGATTTTGGAACATATATTGTATTCGAACATTATGAATTACTTAGAAGAAAACGGTCTATTGACACACAGTCAACATGGGTTTAGAAAACATCGTTCCTGTGAAACACAACTATCTCTTTATTCACATGAAGTGATGAGTGCTATTGAGAAGGGATGTCAGATCGATTCTGTATTTCTGGATTTCCGGAAGAATTTTGACACTGTACCACTCAAGCGGCTCGTAGTAAAATTGTTCTATATAGTCTCAGTTATGTGACTGGATTTGTGATTTCCTGTCAGAGAGGTCACAGTTCGTAGTAATTGACGGAAAGTCATCGAGTAAAACAAAAGTGATTTCTGGCGTTCCCCAAGGTAGTGTTATAGGCCCTTTGCTGTTCATTATCTACGATTTTGGAGGCAATCTGAGCAGCCGACTTCGGTTGTTTGCAGATGAGGCTGTCGTTTATCGACTAATAAAGTCATCAGAAGACCAAAAGAAACTGCAAAACGATTTAGAAAAGATATCTGAATGGTGCGAAAAGTGGCAGTTGAATCTAAATAACGAAAAATGCGAGATCATCCACATGAGTGCTAAAAGTAACTCGTTAAACTTCTGTTAAACGACATATCAGTCTAATATAAAAGCCGTAAATTCAACTGAATACCTAGGAATTACAATTGCGAACAACTTAAATTGGAAGGAACACATAGAAAATGTTGTGGGGAAGACTAACCAAAGACTGCGTTTTATTGGCAGGACACTTAGAAAATGTAGCAGGTCTACGAAGGAGACTGCCTACACTACGCTTGTCCGCCCTCTTTTAGAATACTGCTGTGCGGTGTGGGATCGTTACCAGATAGGACTGACGGAGTACATCGAAAAACTTCAAAGAATGGCAGGACGTTTTGTATTATCGCGAAATATGGGAGAGAGTGTCACAGAAATGATACAGGATTTGGGATGGACATAATTAAAAGAAAGGCGTTATTCGTTGTGACGGAATCTTTTCACAAAATTCCAATCACCAACCTTCTCCTCCGAATGCGAAAATATTTTGTTGACACCGACCTACATGGGGAGGAACGATCACCAAGATAAAATAAGGGATATCAGAGATCGTACGGGAAGATATAGGTGTTCATTCTTTCCGCAAGCTATACGAGCTTGGAATAATAGAGAATTGTGAAGGTGGTTCGATGAACCCTCTTCCAGGCACTTAAATGTAATTTGCAGAGTATCCATGTAGATGTAGATGTACTTCGTCAGTGGGATGATCCCCTCAATGCTCACGGCGGTTTTGCCTGATTGCCATTCCGATTCTGGACTATACTGCATTCGAATGGAAACTTTTTGGTCATCCCCTACAAAAAGAATGCTAGGTATGAGAGTTATGTGCTACTCTTTTTGTGTAGTTTATTATCCGGCCTCTGTACTGTAGTTTTTATTATTTCGTTTGGCATCAAGGATACATTACTTGAATTGAACAGCAATGATGTTACTGGTAACACAATATGCATATACTACAAATAAAATAGATTACATTCCTTTATGGTAATAAAAGTCTTAGATTACATCGATAAATCAATAGTATACATATGGATAAAAACACTAGGGTGAGTTACATGTAAAAGAGAAAAATGTGGTTTTTATAAACAGTAATATTGACAAACAGAGCTTCAAGTTGTAATGAAAACTGTAGGTTAATATCTAAAGTATCCAGCCAGGAGATTGCTTCCTCAGAGACCTCATGTATGCTGGTCAGAGTTCCAGCATATTTCCGTAGGGGACACTTTGTGACTATGTGGTGTATTGTTTGTCGTTGGTGTCCGCAGTCACACTTGGCACTTTCAGCGATTCCCCACTTATGCTTCAAGTCCTGGCATCTTCCGTCCTTGGTGTGTATGCGATTTAGGGTGGTCCACGACCTTCTAGGTAAGTGGAATCCAGGAGGGACTCGTGTAGGATCAGCATTGAGACCTGCAGAATCGGGATTGGCTGCGAACCATTCTTCCCGCCATGCTGTTTCTGGTTGGAATCCTTCAGAAGAAAGTCTTTTTCCAAGTCTCCAGGAGGGTTTCCTGGACTTAAGACATTGCCTTTGAGTGGCATCACAGTTCTGGTGTAGCGGTAACTCGGGATTCTTGGAACATTTCTCCCATTCCCTTTTCAACGCTGCTTGATGTCGTAACTTCGGTGGTGCAATATTAGACAGAACAGGTAGCCATTCTGTGGATGTGGATTTTATTGTCCCAGATACGCTTCTCATGGCTATATTCAGCTGCGTGTCTATCATGGATGTATGAGCGCTGTTCAGCCATACAGGGCTGCAATATTCCCCAACAGAGTATACAAGTGAGAGGGCAGTTGTTTTGAGTACTGATGCCTTAGCTCCCCAGCTTGTTCCGGAGAGTTTGTGTAATATATTGCTTCTGGTTCTCATTTTTAAAGCTGTTTCAGTTAGGTGTTTTCTATATGTTAGCGAACGATCCAAGGTCACGCCAAGATATTTTGGAAATGGGTTATATAACAGCAACTGATTTCTAAAGGAAATTACTCAGATGGAAGGCGGAGGATTCAGTTTTATTTCTGTTTACTCTGAGTCGCCATCCATTAAAAAATTCATCTAGAATTCGCAGATCCTGAGTGAGAGTCATTTATGTGAAACGTCCCCTTAAAAAAATTATACAAGACTGGTCTATGTAAACGTCCTCTTTGAACAATTATACACGAATGTGCTTAAACTGACACACAATATTTTTAGCGCAACGCAATCTGACTTTCAAAAATCCCTACGAAAGAATGGCCCTGACTAACATTAACCCATACGTTTCACAAATCACTTACCTCACAAAAATCTTCGTTGCTCAAGCTACTGCAATACAGCGAGCGCCACTACTGCCAGCTAAATAAAAGATTCAAACTACGGAAGGCACTAACTACTGATAGGCATAGTTAGCGAATGATAGATTTTAATAGAGAACAAACAATGTATTTACCTTAATAGTCATAATATATATAGCAGTTCATGACATCCAGTCTTACAAATTTCAAAACTCCGCCATCTCTCTCCCCACGTCCACCACTGCTGGTGGCTCACCTCCAACTGCGCAACGCTACGCGCCGCTAACAGCCAACTGCCCAAAGCTATAATGGCAGACAACAATGCAAACCAGCCACAGACTGCACACGGCACAGCCAGTGATTTTCATACAGAGCGCTATGTGGCGTTACCAATATAAAAACCTAAAGAACCTACTTACATAGCCCCGATGCTCCCCACAAAAAATTTTACAAATTGTTTTGGGCACTGGTCAATAATAATTTGACAAAATTTTTCATAATTACAATAACAAAGATATAAAATACACACACCTATTGATACAATGTTGGTCAAAAGCTAAAATTTTCTCAGAGTCCATAAAGACAGTCCTGATCGTTCATCACAGTAAAATTGCAGTGTTTTTCTCAAAGTCTGACAAATAAAAAAAATTGCACTTGGAAGTAGTGGATTTCTAAGCAGTCTTGAAGAAGTAGTGTTGTCCTTCCAACGGAAAGACAGTGCTGACTCTTGACATGCAGACAGGTAATGGGGCACAATAGAGGAAACCCACAGCAGAGTCAGTCGAAGTTTTGAAGAATATTGGTAGGTAGGTCATCACAGAGTAGACCCATTGTAGTCCTGGTAGAGATTACGGTATTGGTGGGCCACCAGAGATGCAGACCCACTGCAGTCATTGTATAAATAATTGTATTGGTGGGTCATAAAAGGTGTAGACCCACTGTAGTCCTTGTAGTGATGGCCAGCAGCCATCTGTTTGACTGTGCAGGCGCACAATCACCATTGAAGAGTATTGCGGATAATATAGCAAGTCCATAACCACCACTTGTGCACTCACAAAAATTGTTTTGAAATGTCCTTAGAACCAGCAATTCTGTTATCCAGTCCCTTACTGAATTATTAACACACGTGCAAACACTATCAGTCCCTACTTCTCACATATTGTCCATATACTATGATCAACAGAAACGTGTGCAGTGAAATGTAATTTACAAGTTACTTAATTTGATGAACTGGTGTCAATTACAATTTTATAACATAAGAATGCAATAACAAAGGACAAAATACATCATTAAATAAAATAATAGTACAGATAACATTTGCAATAATATAGGCTTTACAAAAGAATCGAAATAACAAATACATCAGTGTTACAAAAATTATAAGTACATACATAAAAGATCAAAATAACTTTTGAAACATCAACTTCACGCATTAGAACAAAACAGAACAAATAATGTGTAAACATTTTTATGAAGTAAATAACATGTTATTAATGCAAATTATATTTGAGGATAACAGTATTCCTCATCATAGTGAATGTAGCTTAGTATTAGAAGAGAATAAATTGTATGAAACAGTACACAGAGACAGGAAAAAACAAATACACAAGGGTACACAAACATATAGTGGGATACACAAAAGGAAAGGACAGGGTTTGTTTTCAGGGTAACATTTGGTACTGCAGTGCAACCCAAAACTTCATTCTGTAGATCTTTCGTCGTATCTCAACATTTGTTTCTTCCAAAAAAATCCTATCCAAGCATGCTTTCTGTATTCTGTTCACATCCTCTTTCAAAAATAGTTTTTCTCCACTGTACACTAAATTTTTGGCCAAACCATTTTCTTATAGCTTCTCAATGCTTTTCTTCGAATTCATCATAGTTAGATTCTTATATAGTCTACCCCCTCTTAAGCTAACTTAAATCTATTGAGCTCAGATGTTAAACTAAGGGACGATGCAAAGCAGCAGCACAAAACAAATTAATACAAACAGCAATGAAAAAAAAGGTGCAGGTAAGCAAAGCAAGCAGCAATAAATGTAATAACTTATATTTAAACATGACAAACCCACAAGCAGAAAAAATAGTACACTGAAGACAACAACGCAGATAAGGGAAATGTATGTTCACATCTTATTGTCTATGTAATTAAAGTGGTGGACCACAACTTATTCTATGAAATAAATTACCAAGTACTTGAAAAGAAAATTATGTATGCAGTTCCTGTTACTAGTCCCTTCTTATTGTTCTTTCCTTTCCAAGTGCTCCTTTTTTTTTTTTTTTAAAGAATGTGGATCATTAAATTATTATTTAACAGATCTGTTGACAGAAAGTTTTCACATTAGCAAATGCATCTACTTTTATTTTATAAAACCAATGCTGCAACACAGCTGGAAAACAGATATCAAATGAAATAAGCATTTATGTAAAAAGCATAAAAATATCATTCAATAGTGATGTGGCATTTCATAAGTTAGTAGAAATTCTCTCAATTCTCGTAGAAAGACGCTTGTCATTATCAGGTGTGCAGATGTAAGAAAGTATCTTTCCAAGTAATGAGCGTGTCGTTTTTGCGATGCTTTCTACAAAGGAATGTCAATATCGAGGATAACGGCCTCTTTTTTTTTTGTCTCCACCTGTGCCTCTGACAGGCACACACTAATGGCTTTCTTTTGTCAGGTGGTTGTCGCGCAGGTGGGTGCCCACGACACATTACGTGCAGGTGGACACTTAACTGTCTTGTCGAAATATTTACGACACCAGTTTCCGCTACAGTGGCAGTCTCATATAAAAATATTTCATAGGTCAAGAATTTGCGTTACCCATCTGTAGAAACAAAATCCTATTGATATAACAGTGTCCAAAAAACGCATTTACATACATTTCATAACTCTTAAAGTACGATTCTCGATTTCCGACATCCTTTTTCACAAACCAGACTCCTTTATTCCTTACCTTATTCGTCGATACTTCTTCAATATTTCATCATAACATATACATAGCATAATCAAACAACTCATATAGCATCAGCTTATTGACCATAAACATACCACAACAGCATAATACACATAGTTATCGTAATAATAACATCATAACACCTCAGTCAAATCTCAAAATCGTCGTAGCTTCCTCCAATAATTTCAAAACCTAAAAAAAATTCTCTGCTCATGTCAAAAGTGTCACCTGTCTCAAACGTACTTTAAAAATCATGATCCCATACCAAATACATCATTCAAAGCTCTCATAGCATCACAATGGTTCCAAAAAAAATATGAAGGGTTCACACAGTACAGACAAAATACAATGTCATAAGTGTGAAGTTATCCAACTGTGTAATTACGTAAACATCTGTCACTGATGTAGTAAAAAAAAGTTTGTCTCTCAGTTAAATTATCAGTTAGATGTGTAATTTATGTGTTAGAGAAATATGGTACCGATGTGTAAAGTTGTATAAGTAAATACCATATTAGCTAGTGCTCCTTGTGCTTGCCAAACACATGGTACACAAAGTAAGCGTGTACCCCACCTGAGGATTAATGTAATTATATCCTCAGGTGTTACAGAGTACAGCAATGGAATGAAATGTATCACGGAAAACCTTTGCATCATTGAACTTCAAATATCTTTAAAAATAAATGTTTTAAGTACAACATTAGGCACTCAAATATGCGTACTGTAGCGATAAACTGTGAGTCGTGTTGTAAGATAATCTCTGTGGAAGTGTCGTAGTTACCGTCCTCCGAAAGCTAAGTTCTACAGAAGTCAATGTACTTACCTCATGATAAACAAAAGTGAAATGCTTTGCGTATAGATATCGTAGTTAATATGCTTATTGCCGTGATGAAGTAAGTACTGTACTGTAACATATTGTTGTGCTACACAAAATGCTGTCTCATTGTAGCTATACCACAAAGTTACTACTAAAACATGTTTTCCTTTCCAGAAGAATTCAGAAAAACTGTGCAAATATAAAACAGATACACCGCAAAAGCACAATATAAATTGTGTCACACATTAGTAGCGTCGTGATATAATCGTGTAGCTATCAAAGAAACCAAACGCTAAGTCATCTTTAATCTCACAGAAAGTACTTCAAATAAATAATGTCTTTTCAACTGAACCAAAATGTTGCATTAAAACCTCATTAACAGTATATGTTCTAAGTATGTAAGCCTTATAGTCGTTACGTAATCGTGCAACTAACAAGCAAGAATGTACAAATAACAACACTGTGTCGTCTGTTCACTATAACAATGCATTCGTAATTTCTGTTTAAAAATGTTCCCTAGGTTCTAGACTGTATAGTTAACTTCAAACATTGTTGCATGTTAACAATTTTTTAGTCCGACAAAGAATACTATTAATGTAAAGTGAAAAGTTATATGGCAAAGGCAAAGTTAAAAAGCAGATTATCTTTCAATAAACGGTTTTACATGTGAAATGTAGTACAATCTCTTACTCTTCCTAGTGCTCAGAGTTAACTTGAACGCAATTATCATGAGGTATACGTCGGTAAAGAATACAGGAATTTTGCTCAAGGTTAGCTCATGTTATTTTTCTCTGAGCCAGCCGGCGCACGCGGCTGCCTGCGGTGCGAGTCATTGTCTGTTTCTTTGTTGGCGGCCGTCGTTATTGAGATTAGGAGACCTAACTTCTACAAATCCACCTTGCCGAGAGGGCCCTGCTCTGTTTGAATCCCGCCAGTTCTGATGAAATTCCGGTCTGTCGTTATGATTATGTCGTCTGTCGTCATGTCGGTAGTTCCTGTAGTTTCTTTCCTGTCGGTTAAGTGGTGGAGAATTTCTCTCTGAGTTATCACGGCGCAGTGGACCCTTGCGTCTGAAATTATTCTGTCTCCCGTGATAATAATTATTTTGGTTCCGTATTGTCTGTTTCTCTGATTGTCTCTGTGATATTCATTACTACGGAAATGCGATCTTTCTCTGTAACTACTATTACTCCGCCAGTGGTTGTCATATGGGTGGTGTTTTGGTCACGATTTGCGTTATAAGAATAGACTTGTCGTGTCCAGTTATTGTTTCTGTCGTCACGGAATTGTGACGGATGTGAAATATAGTGATTGTTTTCCTGTTTTCGCATCCCGCGACTGTCTGTGTCAATTTCTAATTCTTGTAAGAGTCCCTGAAAAGCTTCAATGTCCTCTTTGCAACGCCCTGCCAAAATAATATTCCTTAAATGTTCAGACAATTTCATTATGCAAATGCGGATGAGTTCTGACAGGCTGTATGGGTTTGATAGATACTGGTTCTTATGCAACATGTCTTCAAAATATTTGACAAGACTGGAAAATTCAGATTGTTCAAAGTGTTTCATCATCATGATGCTATGTTTTACTCGGTCTTGTGTAGCTTGAGACCAATATGCTGAGAGGAAGGCATGATAAAATTCTCCTTCATTGTGGCAATCGTGAATGACCGATTGCATTCTTACAGCTGGTTCATTCTCTAAGTAGCCACACATAAATTCTAATCTGTGGTCTAATGACCAGTTGGGAGTAAAACAATGAGAGAATTGATGGAGCCACGCTTGTGGATGAATGTCGTTGCCAGAATTCATAAATGTTTTCAATTTACGTGTAGTAATGAACAGCTTATAGTCAAAATCATCGTGTCGGCGGGTAGCATATCGGTCATTGTTACGTTGTGTCGGCGGTTCCATCTCAAAATTCGGTGCACCTTGCCAATTTCTTTCATAATTTCCGAAATGCCCTGTGTTATTATTTTGTGGCTGTTCCGTATTTCTATGTCCCTCTTCCCGTATTGGAGCGCGAGTGTCCTCTGAAATACGTAATTGTTGTATTACCTGTGTCAGCTGATCTTGTACTTCCCGGATTTCTCTTTGGTGTTGCGTACTAATTTGATTCAGAGTTTGTTTGAATTTCCTAATTTGTTCGCACTCTTCTGTGTCATTAAAGACTACCGGTTTTGTGTCATTCAGATTATCATCTACCTTCATAGATAAATTAGTGAACTGATCCGAAAGTTCGGCTACTTTCTCCGATAGTGAACACATTTCCTCAGTGTGTTTTTCTGAACCAAGTTTCAGAGTGTCCATTTGTGTTGAAATCGAATTTACTGTGTCCTTTAAGTTTTCCTGAGTTCTTGCAAGTTGCGTAACCGAATCGGTGGATGCAACTGAGTCCATTTTAATTGCAAGGTGTCGTGATTTTCACGAACAATAATTTGCAGTTCTTTTATGGCTGCTTCATGATTCTGTAATGCATTTTCATGCCGCGAAAAAATAGGTTGAAAATGCTCACAAATTTGTGTTTTTACGTCATTACAGATTTTTTGGCATTTCGATTCAATGTTATGTAACTCAGTACTTAAATCGTCACGTGTTTGTTCAACTTCCGAAGATTTTGTTCCATTGTGTCTAACTGTTGCTGTGTTTGTCTCTGGTGTTGTTCCACTGTGTCCAACTTTTGAAGATTTTGTTCCAATGTGTCTAACTTTTGAAGATTTTGTTCCATTGTGTCTAACTTTTGAAGATTTTGTCCCATTTGTTTCTGATTTTGTTCAAGCGCTGTGTCTAACTTTTGTAGCCTTTGTCCCATTTGTTGCATTAACTGTAATAACAGTGCACTGGTGTCTGAAACATGTTTCTTAGTGCTATTCGGAAATGTATGTGAACCGGCAATATTCGCATTTCGAAAAGCAGAAAATATGTCTTGATTTATTTGAGAAAACGGTGAGGACGCAAAATCTGAATCTACAGTATTTGCAAGATTGTGTCCTGTCATTTCGGAATCCTGAGGCGAGCTGTTGCCGACCGATCGATCGATAATGCTTCCCTGTTCACTAATTGTTTCACTGCCTAGACCATTATTTGCAGCCCGCTCCATTTCCCTATGCGCTATTACCAAATTACTACTTTGAACGTTAGTGAATTCATTACATGGTGACGCTAACACACTGCTTTCGTCTTCACTGTCATTTCTCAGTTTACTTTGGAGCCTAGTGTTACGTTTTTCACACGCCATTATTGTCACAATTTTTCATACGACAACACAGAAAAACACAATTTGAAGAACAAAAATAAAAGAACACATTAACATAGCACTGAAAATAATATCTAGTTAATTGCAAGCGCAGCTGCGAAATACTTCGTGCAAAACTACATGCATGCCACAACTATTTTACTGTACAACAATGAAAGACTGCAACTACAAAGGAAATTCTCTCTATGATTACGCGCTAGCAATAAACAAAAGCTACACTAATTACACAAACTACAAGGAAAAAATCAGAAGATTCCAGTGAGGTATCCTTGGCTAAGGGTCGACATATGAAACGTCCCCTTAGAACAATTATACACGAATGTGCTTAAACTGACACACAATATTTTTAGCGCAACGCAATCTGACTTTCAAAAAGCCCTACGAAAGAATGGCCCTGACTAACATTAACCCATACGTTTCACAAATCACTTACTTCATAAAAATCTTGGTTACTCGAACTACTGCAATACAGCGAGCGCCACTACTGCCAGCTAAATAAAAGATTCAAACTACAGAAGGCACTAACTACTGATAGGCATAGTTAGCGAATGAAAGATTTTAATAGAGAACAAACAATGTATTTACCTTAATAGTCATAATATATATAGCAGTTCATGACATCCAGTCTTACAAATTTCAAAACTCCGCCATCTCTCTCCCCACGTCCACCACTGCTGGCGGCTCACCTCCAACTGCGCAACGCTACGCGCCGCTAACAGCCAACTGCCCAAAGCTATAATGGCAGACAACAATGCAAACCAGCCACAGACTGCACACGGCACAGCCAGTGATTTTCATACAGAGCGCTACGTGGCGGCGGCGTTACCAATAAAAAATCCTAAACAGCCTACTTACATCTGAAGTTGTAAAATCGTTAGCCTGCGTCACGAAGGTTATGTCATCAGCATAGATAAATGTTCTTGCTTTCGTTTCTGGCAAGTCAGCGACATATAAATTGAAAAGTAGGGGAGCCAATACTGATCTTTGTGGTAGTCCGTCATTTAAATTGTATACCTTGCTTACTTGACCTTTTATGTGAACTGGGAATTTCCTGTTGGACTGCATGTTATTGAGTAGTTGTGCAATTCTTTTACATGGAATTATTCTTAAGAACTTAAGAAGCATGCCTTTTCCGCCACACTGTATCGTATGCTGATTTTAGGTCAATAAACACGGCCATTGTTTTCTTCAGGTCTTCGAAGCCCTTCTCTATGTATGCTGCCAACGCTAGCACTTGATCACTACAACTGCGGTCTCGTCTGATGCCAGCCTGTTCTACAGGAATGTGTTTCAGGATAGTTGGTGTAATTCTATTATAGAGTACTCTCTCCAGCAGTTTATAGCAACACTTAGAAGTGCAATGGGTCTATAGTCTTCAGGATCGTTACCAGATTTTGAAGGTTTCAGCACGGCAATTATTTTAGTTTTCTTAAAAAGATTTGGCAGTCTTCCTGTTGCGAGAATTTCATTAAACAGTGCAGCTGGCCACTCCACTGCACCTTGGCCAGCATGTTTAAGGAACTCCGGGTATATACAAAGTAGACTAGCCTCCAAGTGGTGTACCCTGGGCAACGTAACTAAGTTACGGCTAAATAGTCTACAGATATAGACTGCTGGACCTCTGGTGGTTGCAAATTACCTTAGGAAATCCCAGCTGTTAGAGGATACATAGCAATGAAGCAAAACAATTCTGCCAAGAACTACCTGACAAAGGACTTAGGAAATACCCTCTGGCTCTTACAGTTAAACATAGAGGGAACAAGCAGCGCAAAAAGTGAGTATCTCACTCAAATATTGATTGAAAACAAGGTGGACGTTGTTCTATTACAGGAAACCCACTGCTCAGACGAAACCCAACTTCATTCCAAGTGTAAGCTCCCTGGCTACACGTTAGCTGCTGCGACACACCATGCAAGTTCCGTATCTGCAACATATATCAAGAATGACGTTGAAGAGGTAATAGATGTCCAAACAAAAACGGAGAATAGCATCCATATCATCAGGCTGAAAGTCGTCAACACACGTAGATTGTGAACATCTATAAGCCCCCAGCACAACCATGGGTAAATGAAGCTCCTCAAAATATTCTGCATCCAGGAATAGTAATTGGAGACTTCAACAGCCATAACACACAATGGGGCTACAGAACCACGAATGAAGGTGGTGAGAAAGTATCAGAATGGGCTGAAATGGAATGCCTTTTCTTACTAATTGACGGGAAGGACAAAGGGACATTCCGCTCAGCTAGATGGGCTCAGGACTACACTCCCGATCTCTGTTTCATTACCACTAACAACAAAGGATTACCCTTGCAGAGCAGCAGGAAGGTGCTCAGTGATTTCCCTAGAAGCCAACACCGACCTGTACTGGTGAAAATTGGACTCGAAATCCCAGTTGTGAAGTCTATACCAAAGCCACGATGGAACTTCCAAAAAGCCAAATGGGAAAAATTCTCTGAAGAGGTTGATCATATGTAAAGTTAGGCACTACGACCGCTTTGTTAGACTAATTCATTCCATTGCCAGAAAACATATTCCAAGAGGCTACAGAGGAACTACACTCCTGGATGGAGCCCTAGATGTCAAGAATTGTATGACGAATTTAAAACGACTCGAGACAGCAAGGTAGCTGATGAATTGATTTCGGCCCTAGATTCAGCTAGGCAAAAGAAATGGATGGAACTAACTGCATTGTTGTGAACGGGACACACACAGCCACACGTCTTGCGTACAGGGCAACTGGTCTGTGCCTTCGACACGCAGGTTGGAGGGGAAACAGCATTTTCTGAAGAAATTTCACGTTCTGCAGACGTATCCTCATAGCTGAATTTCGTCGTGTAGTTAAGGCCACTCAGAAGTACAGCTTTTACCCTCGTCTCACCTTGTGCAAGACTTTGATGAAATTCTTTTAGGTCTCGAAAACACAGCCAGAGTCTTGAAATGAAACACTGATACATCTTGAGAGCTGCTGAGACTGAGCTTGATACACAGCGTCCTACGAAAGAGAACCAAAATTGCGACTTTTAAGAGACTACACTCTTGTTCACAAGGAAAATACAATCCTTGGGACATTATATACTTCTATTATTAAAACTACGTTAGTGTCAACTCCACCCACAGACAGCTACTCGGTAGCGACCGACCGCCGGTCTTCCTCCCCCCGTGTCATTTTCTGTCAATGGCATCATTGGATGCGATTTGGAGATGAATTGGATGAGAACACCGATCTCCCGTCCGTTGTCAGTTTTCGTGGCCCGGAGCCACAACTTCTCGGTCCAGTTGATACTCAGTTGGTAACACGAGGCTGAGTCCTCTCAGCGAGGAAAAATCCCTAGCAGTATCGGCAACCGAATCTGGGTCCTAGGCATGGCAGTCAGCCACGGTGACCAATCAATTATAAAGATGGATGTTTTTTTTTTTAACTACATGCCTATTAGAAATAAGTAGTACTTCTTTCCTATAGGAAGAACTCAATTTCGGTTTGGGGTGAATATTCAAGTCATTTGCAGTCATCTCTTCTTTCTCTATGTTACCCCTTCTTCCTTACCATACTTAAAGTCGGAAGATGCCGAGGAAGCAGAGGATGTTGCACTCTCGGTTCAGAAGAGAACGCTAACAAGCGAAGGTCAATAAGATTCGTGCGTCTGTGAAAAGATCTATACCTTAGCAAAAAATCTGGCAGAGAACCCGGGAAAATTCTGGTCGTGAATAAAATCGCTAAGCGGGTCTGAGACTCACATTCAGTCCCTTATTGACCAGTCTTGTGTGGCAGTTGATGATAGCAAAACGAAAGCCGAAGTTTTAAATTTCACTTTCAAGAAATCGTTCCCACAGGAGAATCGTGCAAACATGCTGTCATTTGACCGTCGGACAGACTCCCATATGGACGACTCAGCATGGTTTTAGAAAACATAGCTCTTGCGAAACTCACCTTACCCTTTCTTCGCATGATATACTACGAACTACGGATTAAGGACAACAGGCAGATTTCATATTCCCAGAGTTCCAGAAAACATTTGACACGTTGCCCAATTGCAGGCTGTTACCTAAGGTAAGAGCATACAGAATAAGTTCACTGGTATGTGAGTGGCTCGAAGACTTCTTAAGTAATAGAACCCAGTATGTTGTCCTCGATGGAAGCTTTCATCAGAGACAAGGGTATTGTCAGGAATGCCCGAGGGAAGTGTGATAGAACCGATGTTGTTCTCTATGTACATAAATGATTTGGCGAACGAGTTGGTGAGCAATCTGCGGTTGTTTGCTGATGATGCTCTGGTGTAAGGTAAGATGTTGACGTGTAGGAAGTTACAAGACTACTTGGACAAAACTTGTAGTGGGTGTAATAAATGACGACTGGCTCTAAATGTGGAAAAGTGTAAGCTAAAGAGAATGAGTAGGAAGATCAAACCCGTAATGTTCGGATACAGCATTAATAGTGTCCTGCTTGACACAATCTAGTCGTTTCAATATGTGGGCGTAACGATATGAAACAAAACGATCATTTGAAAACTGTGATAGCGAAGGCAAATGGTCGACTTCGATTTATTGGGAGATTTTAGGAAAGAGGGGTTCACCTGTAAAAGAAACCGCTTATAGGACGCTGGTGCGATCTATTCTTGAGTGCTGCTCGAATGTTTGGGGTCCGTAACAGGTCGGATTGAAGGAAGACATTGAAGTAATTCAGAGGTGGGCTGCTAGATTTATTACCGGTAGTTTCGAACAACACGTGTCATAGACATGCTTCGGGGACTCCAGTGGGAATTCCTGGAGGGAAGGCGACGTCCTTTCTAGAAACGCTATTAAGAAAATTTAGAGGACCGGCATTAAAAGCTGACTACCACACGATTGTGCTGCCGCCAACATTCATTGCGCGTAAGGACTACGAAGGTAAGATAGAGAAATTAGGACTCGTACGACGGCATGTAGATACTCATTTTTCTCTGGCTCTATTTGAGAGTGGAACAGGAAAGGAAAGGACTAGCACAGGTAAAGAGTACCATACGCCAGGCACCGTACGGTGGCTTGCCGAGTATGTATGTAGATGTAGATGCAGAGATCGTGTAATAGAGCTACGAGAAGGTGGATGTTCCTTCTACGATACTGCAGAAGGACTTGGCAGGAATGTAGCCACTGTACATGGTGGCTGGCAGAGGTGGTCACGAGAATGTATAGTCGCAAGAAAACTAGGCTCCGGACGGCCATGTGGCACTACTGAGAGGGAAGATCAAGGCTCTGGCCCACCGTACTGCACCTGCAGCAGCAGTTTGAGCAGCAGTTGGCACCACAGTGGCACAATGAACTGTCACAAATAGATTACTTCAAGGACAGCTCCGAATCAGTCGCTCTGTAGCGTGCATTCCACTGACCCCAAACCACCGCCACTTCTGATTTTGGTGGTGTCAAGCAAGAGATCACTGTAGGGCAAGGTGGAAGTTTGTTGCGTTTTCTGATGAAAACTACTGGACCTACACCTGGATTTATCGTCTGAGGTGCAATACCGTATGACAGCAGGAGGACTTCCGTGGTTATCCCACACACCTTGACTGCAAATTTGTACGTCAGTCTGGTGATTCGACCTGTTGTGGTGCCATTCATAAACAACATCTCAAGGGGTGTTTTCCAACAGAGAAACGCTCGCCCACATACCGCTGTTGTAACCTAACATACTCGACAGAATATCGACATGTTGCCTTGACCTGTCGATCTCCAGATCTCTCTCCAATCGAGCACGTATTGGACATCATCGGATGACAACTCTAGCGTCGTCCACAAACAGCATTAACCGTGCATGTACTGACCAACCAAATAGAACAGGCGTGGACATCCGGCACCTGTACAACGCAATAGAAGCACTTCTGCGCGCTTGCTTTCAACACTCTGGCGGCTACATCGGGTATTAATGTAGCAGTATTTCACATTTCCGATACATTACCTCGCGCTTGCATTAACCTGTAATTTTGCAGATTAATCTCTTACATATGTTACTTAGACAAACGTTATCCCCGTAGTTAATTACTCGACATTAATTATTTTTTGGTGTTCCAGTTTTTTCCTTCGGTGTATTTTACGTCTTTTTCCTGGTTGTGCGTATCTTCTATACATAAATGCACTAGCGCAGGGTGAATTACTCAAGGTTTCGCCCTTACAATGCCGCGGGTGTAACGGAACCGGCAGTGTGAAAGACCCAATCTATTCTCCCTCAGTGTGTGTAGAATAATGCGCGTTAGCGAAAACTCTCAGTGGTGTGATTGTTGATCTCGTTTTCTGTGAGCTTGTGGAGCCAGAAGTGTGTATGTGTGACTTTAGAACGGAACTCATTTTGCTGCAATTAGCCGACTAACCAAGTAAAACACTGTAACTGCAAGGTGAGGCTTTATCGATATACTGACCAACATGCAGTCGCTCGCACGTTTGCTCTGTTACCGACAGGAAAGCATAATCAGTAGTTTTTAGTTGCTTTTTTTTTGCCGGTTTATATTACGAATTCTTTGTACGAACCAAATTTTTTATCTTTCGAGATAAAAAATTAATTGCATGTCATTGATCTTGCCACTTTTAAGTACAGTTGTTATACAGATGCCTATTTCGTAAGAACCCGAAATTGCTATTTTGCTTTATTCCAACCGGCAGCAGGGGGCTTTTGGGAAACGGTGACTTTCTCGCTGAACGTCATTTGAGGCAATAAAAGCTAGCGTGAAAAATTGAAACGATTAGAAATAACTTCCTGTAGGTCTGTTAATTTCACGGAGCAGAAAGGATACCTCATTTTGGCTTTAAATACGTTGGAGCCTCTGCAAAATAAGGTCGTTGTAATCCTACTTCCTCTTTATTACGTCATCAAAGTGCGTTTAAAGATACGAAATAACTTACTGTAAGAGAAATTAAGGTATCTTTCTCCCGTGTTATCTCATATCTGAGCTGTAGCCATTGAATAAGCGACGCAGCTTCCCTTAGTTTGGCGTGCGCCAGGAAAATCTGCGGCCGTCACGCACGCAGACTATCAACGTTCCGCGTGGTTGCTGCGGGGATTGCGCCACGCTATTCCGGCAGTAACAATCAACTAACTTGCCTCGCAGTTACTTCTGTTTCTTTCGCATTCACAGATCAAATACTGTATATCTCCCAATGTACTGAAAGTCACAATTTATTCCCTTTGTTATTTAAAGCCTCCTTACAAAAAAAACTAACTTCAGCTGTTTTCCTTATGTTTGGACACACACCGATAAAACATCGATTAAAAGAAGTTTTGGTTCTGCTGAGGCTGTACATTATTAGAAAAGACGAATAGAATACTTAGTTCTATTGACCACTTTAACGGAACGGTCGCACCCAAGTCTACTTGTATATCGTACATACGCTGTAAGCATGTCAGCAGGTCGTGCATAAAGAAAAAATAAAATGTGGAAGTATGTGCAAATGCAACTTCGATCCGATAGAATACATATCACATTTCGAAACACTGTAACAGGTGAAAACGCTCACATCTATTGCCTAGTGAAATACGCCACACTTTTAATCTCAGCGGACAAAACATTAGTTAGCCACTTACAGGAGCACACTGGTCCCTTTTGAGCGCTGTGGGGTATGTAGAAATGGTACGAGGTGCACATGTAAGCCACCACCGCTGATGTCCGTCATGGCAGTGAAGTAGGGAGTACGAGCTACACGGTTATATGGGATCTGCGCAGTTATTTATTTATTTATCGTATGGCAATACATATACTCAAAGCTTACCAAAGTATTACATGACAACATTTCAACAATGCTCTCCAGCTTAAAATAAAACAAATGTCAACACGGATATGAACGTCTTTTACGTATCACATCACTCGACGCTGCCAGGATCTCTTCAAAAGGAGCCCTGTAGGCATGTGCGGGACATCTTGATACAACATGAGCAACAGTCACACGGTGGTGATGAAGATTTGCCCCACTTATCGAGAGAGTCTGCACATCTTCCATCACTCGTTCCGATGCGGTTCAGGGTAGTGCAAACTGTCCAAGGCTGGTCGAATTAAGGGTCTTTCTTCTGGACGCAAGACAGTTTCAGGCGTTGTGGAGGACAGAGGTTTGTTGCCAACAGCGTTTCTATTCAATATCAGTGCAGTCAGACGGGTCGGCTTGGAGATCTGACAGAAAGACAGTACGGAGCCACCATGTCTGGGTACGACCAGTGTCACAGTGTGACTGAATTCGGCAGATTTGGTTGCGTATCAACGCGGACTATCCAACAACTTGTCTACGAGGAATGGTGTATCACTCGCAGCCATGTAACACAGCTTAAGAGAAATGGTCGCAAAAATATCCTAACCGAAAAGGGACAGGTAATGGTAATACGACTTGTCAATGAGAATTGGTCTGAAACCCGACTGGAGCTGGCCGGCCGGGGTGGCCGAGCGGTTCTAGGCGCTACAGTCTGGAACCGCGCGACCGCTACGGACTGACTGGAGCTGCTGATGACAGAGAATACAGATCCATATCAACCAGTTTCTGAGCGAATATTGCGAAGGTAAATGGATTCAGTCTGGAGTGGAGTGCCTCGCAACTGCTATTGCTCACAGCGGGAGATAAACCGCACAGCCGAGCGAGGTGACGTGGTGGATAGCAAGCTGCGCTCGCATTTGGGGGGCCTATGGTTCAAACCCGCGTCCGGCCATCCACTTTTAAGAGATAAAATACACCCAGAAAGATAATATGGTATTTTAGGTTTAAAGATAATATCATCTAAATGATACATAAATAACTATTTTTCATCTAAAAGTCGATATGTAATTACTGTTCTTGAAAACTGTGTAATCAACTTTTGTTATAATTTGAAATTTTGCAAACTACACCACCACCGCCAATTCACTTCGAAACATGGAAACTTTTGTTACAGCATAAATTAAAGAAGCGTTCAAGTCATATGTATCCCTTAGTAATAAAGATGGTTTCTGAAATCATTATTGCAAAATAATCTGTACGCAATGTTCAGTTGGAGTATTTTCAACATACTTTATTGAAATATCTAAACAATCATTACTACTGTAATTATTTATTTTACTTACATTTTTTTATGTTTTAAATTGATGTTATACAATTTAATTCATGTTTTTTTTTTGTTTTTTGGTTTACTGTTTCAAATGAGGGTATTTTATTGTTCGGAAATAATACGTAAGTCATTATTACGGTAAAAAATAATTACAATAATGATAATCTGTAAGAAAATGCTTTTTACGCCATGCACACAAAATGAACGAAATTTCTTCACGTAACGTACACGATGGAGAAAGCAATATAAAAGAAATTTCAGTAGGATTTCAAATGGTCACGGTTTATCCTTTAAAGATCCTGATTTGTATTAGACATATATGTTAGCAAGCCTTGTTGAAGGCAACTGATGCAGTTCATTGTATTGTTTCGCGGGTGGAGATTGACTTCATAAGCAATCAACAGAACTAGATTCGAAAAATGTTCTCACAAAGCTCTTCTAGCATCGAGAGCCACATATGTTTCCACGGCTGTACCTGTGCCGCTGAGCCCTTTGGGATGACCAGATGTTTGTTGTCCTCGGGAACTACGCTCAAAACGGTTTTTCACACTGACCACCTGATTTTCATAGTTTTAAAAGAAAGGAATTGTGAGTTTCAACCGGTAATTCGAGAATCTCTTTTCGAAGCTCCAAATGTTCTAGTGACAGCATCAAAATCTGGTAAAGAGGCGACTGACCAATACGAAAGATGTTGGAAGATGTTTTCTTTCCCAGTGATGGAGAAATAATATTGCCATTTGGTTGTTTCAGGGTCAGTATGAAAGAACTATTTACAGCATCTTACCTGAGGAGAAGGAATATCTGGTAACCCCAAAGGGTTCAATGGTGGCGCAGGTACAGCTGTGGAAGATCTATGGCTCTCTGTATTGGAAGAAATTTGTGAGAACATTTTCAGATCTAGTTCCTTTGAATGACTATGAGGTCAGTCTCCACTTGACAAACAATATAATCAGGCTGCAGTCATTAGTACATTATCAATTCTCATCGCCAAGGCTTACCAATGTATTGAAATAACCCTGATACAATTCGGGATATTTAGAGGATCATGAAATCCTGTTGAATTTTTTTTATATTGTCTTCTCCGTCGTGTGTGTTACATGAAGAAAGTTTAAGTACGTGGCGTAAAAAACGTTGTGTTTTAAGCATTTTCTTACAGATTTTCTACCATAACAATAAGTTACCTATTTTTTTCAATCAATAAAATATACATATGTGAAACAGTAAACTAAATAAGAAAGACTAAAATGCAAAAAAACAATTTAAAACATACAACAAATGTATAAGTAAAATAAACAATTACAATAGTAATGATTGTTTAGATATTTCAATTAGATATGTTAGAAAAACTTCGTCAGCACATTGCGTACAGCTTATCTTCCAGCTTTATCATGCAGAACGTATGTGACTTGAACGGTTCTTTAATTTACGCTGCAAAAAAAGTTTCCATCTTTCAAAATTAATTAACGGTGGTTGCGTATTTTGAAAAATTTCAAATTATTACAAAAGTTGATTACAAAGTTTTCAAGAATATTAATTACATATCGACTTTTATATGAAAAACATTTATTTATGTATCTTCACATCGAAGATATTGTTTCTAAACTTAAAATAACAAATTGCTTTTATGGAAATGTGTTTCACCTCTTAAAAGTGAAATTGGGCACAAATAAAAAAGTACTTGTTGCTCTATTTTGCCCTCTACATACCCTCCAAGTTTCATCAAGACAGTTTATTGACACTTGGGTACGTTCCCTTGTAAGTTGCGGCATGACGGTAGCGGCTGCCCATTTTGTCATATTCACGAACGCGCTCTCTGCGGTATAAGGAATTCGTTTAATTGGTAAGGACCAAAGGTGATGTCATCTTACATACCTAAGAGCTGCTGCTCTATGGGAATCGTACCGAACCGGCAAGGGGGTCTCACTTGTGTAGATCAAGAACCATGCTGAGAGTGCGAGCAACGAAAAAGCCGACCAACTGTTTAATTACTCGACGACGACTGGGACACTACATTGATGAATTCCCATGGAAAATCTCATTGCTGCGGCTCGAGGCTTGGGAATAAGTAACTGGAACGATTCTTGGGAGACTGAAGATCTGCCCAACGTCACCTGGTGCACCTGAATCCTTTCGCATTTACCGAAGGCCCAATGGTATGCTGTGAAGGGGGCCTGAACTGCAGCTTACCTCGCACTTGCTTGCCACGTGCGTAACTGTCTTCGCTGTGTGGTTCTGTATCCTCCAGCTTATGTTTGAAGACCCTCTTTTGAATTCTGACCCATTTTGAAAAGTACTTTTGTCAGCCTTCCAGACCGTCATTTGATCAAGTGAGAGTTGTGCATTCTTCATATACAACTCAGATTCTACTTTTATTCAATTATTCATTCCTCAAGGATAGAGTAATTAGATTCGTTTTTGTTTTACCTGATTACGTGAGGCAAGATTTTATATTCACATTGGGACACAGATGATAGAGGTCATAACATCGATCTAAGTATGTCATTACGAGTAATTTGGTACTTGGTACGCGTGTTGTACTCGATCCGTGCGCGCGCCCTGATAACGATTCTGGTACTTGTTGAACCCTTTTGGTTGAGTTGCTAAGTTAGGCTTGTCGGGCGTCCCGTGTGGTGCGCATTTGCAGCATCACGAGCACGATTCACCGCGCGCACAGCTCACTGTTTGAGACAGGCTAGTTCTTCTCTGTCAGGAAATCCCGTGGGGCAGTCAGGTCGAGTACCTTGGGGTTACTTTTTAAACTGCATGCACAGGATAAGAGAATCAAGATTCTACAACTCATCTGCCAACTATAGTCCGCAGCTCGTGGTCGTGCGGTAGCGTTCTCGCTTCCCACGCCCGGGTTCCCGGATTCGATTCCCGGCGGGGTCAGGGATTTTCTCTGCCTCGTGATGACTGGGCGTTGTGTGATGTCCTTAGGTTAGTTAGGTTTAAGTAGTTCTAAGTTCTAGGGGACTG
Source organism: Schistocerca gregaria (assembly GCF_023897955.1). Lineage (NCBI taxonomy): Eukaryota > Metazoa > Arthropoda > Insecta > Orthoptera > Acrididae > Schistocerca > Schistocerca gregaria. Next base: position 663,779,094 of record NC_064922.1, read on the forward strand.
ATGACCATAGATGTTAAGTCCCATAGTGCTCAGAGCCATTTTCTGCCAACTATAGCCCCTACTGGCCAGCTCACAGGTAAACGTCTATACGCAACTTCGCCTTTACAGGGCAACACTCTTTCCAGCTATTTTTTTTATGGTTGTTCCACGTGGGGGACAACCATCCCCTCTAATTTGAAAACTATCCAGCTTTTGGAAAATCGATGTCTTCAGCTCATTCTTGGGGCGCCCAGATGGGCAAGAAACCGCGACCTACACGAAGAGCTTAACCAACCATCCACCCAGGTTATCATCATCCAGCACACACAAGAGGCCACGGACAAAATAGAAGCCCTACGACCGATGTCAAGTCACTTAGAACGTGTTGGATCAGCAGCTCCTGAGCGTGGGCACCGGGTCCGGGTATCTCAGGCGATTATCGAAGTCCCACAGCAAGTATCCACCTAAACTTTCACCTACCTACTATAAGGGCCAAAGGACATAAAGCCCAGCGTCCTCATCAAGATTGTATTGAAGATAAAGTTACACCTTGACTATCCACAGAGGAAGTCCAGCAATTAAGTTGGTAGCACTTCGTCACAACCATAAAAAAGTAAGGACGACGGTTCAATCCCGAGTCCGGCCATCCTGATTTAGGTTTTCCGTGATTTCCCTAAATCGCTCCAGTTTCTTGGGTTTCTCAGATGGTAGAGCACTTGCCCACGAAAGGCAAAGACCCCGAGTTCGAGTCTCGGTCCCGCACACGGTTTTAATCTGCCAGGAAGTTTCATACCAGCGAACACTCCGCTGCAGAGTGAAAATCTCTACTGAAAATAAACCCTGTCTGCAGGGTGACGAGGTCACATGCTGCAGTTCGTTTTGGTGAGTTCCCTGCTACGTTGGTTCGTGAACGTGAAACTTACGTAGTCCATGGTTGACTTCGGTCTAATGCAGGGATCACGGCGAGCTCCATATTTGGCGGCGTTAATGTGTTAGTGGCGGATCGTGAGACAAACTTCTACTCTGTCGCCATTACCCTGTAAGTGTCGTTTTCGTGTTATTCCCCGATCATCCAGCTGACCAAAGTCTGTCAGATGCATTTAAGGTGCATCAACATCCTACACGTAATTAACCCCAAGCTCATTCGTTTGTAGTTCTCGCTGTTCGTGCATGCATTTGTAAATTTAAGTATTTTGTATTCCTGAAATTAGACACTTCTTCTCAAGTTTAGCTCTTGTGCTCTATTTCTGCGGTGCTTTTTGGGATATCTGTGTGGTCTTTGACTCACTGATTTGCATTCTGAGTGTGTTTCAGAACACATACCGCTTCTGTACTGTGTTCACAAAAGTAGACAAGAACAATCTCTATTTACAGCAAGTCAAAATTTTTACTTCTGTTGCATGTTCACATGCCACTGATGTGATTAAAGGGCCCTGTGTATGATTTGACATTCGCTTACCATGTAAATCTACCTTGCATTCTTTTCATTCCAGAGTCTGTTCTGAATTGAGCAACCACCTAGACTCCTAAAAGTAAATCGCTTGTTAATAATTGACAACTTTAAGCTCTATCAGAGTATTCTGCTATGTCCGCTTCACGGGAGGGCGTAATTTTCTTTAAAATAATTTTTTTTGACAACCTGCTGTGTCTCCTTCACAGATGTTTATAGTTTTTTGGAGCAAGATCAGCAGATCTCTTGCCAATGGAACACGTATGTGACATGATGAAACGAGAACTTGTGCTCCAGAGCCTTCCAGTGCCATTGCCGAATTGCGAAAAAAAGGTGCGTGACGCCTATAACACTCTAACCCAGAACATCAGTCGGCATCCTTATGCTCTGAGAATGAAAACATGGTCCTAGGCTGTGCGCGGATAATAAACAGACTGCAGCCTACTTGGACAATGTTTTCATTCCTGAGACACATTGAGGCTGTGGACCCCCACAAAAATGAAATTTTAAATACTTTTATGATCGTTTGCATAGGAAAACACGGGTCTGCGTCGCCATCAAAGTGGGGTGGGTGGTGGGGGGGAGGGGGTGAGGGAGGTATGAGAGAGGGGGGCTACACATGTATCCATGCGACTCTTTGGGCACAATTTACTGTGACTCGTGATGGATTACCTGTCACGTCACTTGTCAATAAAATGGCCTTGTCCTTGAGGGTGTTGTATTTTTTTGGCGGAGTATAAAATCTTTTAATAGACCAGATCGCAATATTTTATTAGTCACTGATTAGTAATTTAGCCTGAGCAATCATCCATGAATTTAAAATGAATTAACGAAATGAGTGTAGTGTCTAATCACAAGATTGGGCAAAGACATGTTGTCATCCAACACATCCTTGGCCAAGAAAGGGACAACAGGAAAAGTTTGGCATTTTACAAATCTATGGAACATTCCGTAATCACCATCTTTTTTATTCAAAAATGTAAGAATGTTGTAGCAGAAATGAGAACAACAAAGAACTTAATATCAGAACTGGTGATCACGAAGTAGAAGTTAACGAATTCTGCTACCTCAGCAACAAAATAACCTATGGCGGACGGAGTAAGGAGGACATCAAAAGCAGACTAGCCCTGGCAAAGAGGGCATTTTTGGCCAAGAGAAGTCTACTAGTGTCAAACATAGGCCTTAATTTGAGGAAGAAATTTCTGAGAACGTACATTTGTGGTAGTGAGATATGGACTGTGGTAAAATCAGAACAGAAGAGAATCGAGGCATCTGAGATGTGTTGCTACAGAAGAATGATGAAAAGAAGTGGAGAGTTAAGGTAAAACATGAGGAGACTCTCCGCATAATCGGCAAAGAAAGGAATATATGGAAAACACTGACAAGAGGAAGGGACATTGTGATAGGACAGCTGTTAAGACATCAGGGAATAACTTCCACGGTATTAGAGGAAGCTGTAGAGGGTGATAACTGTAGACGAAGACAGAGATTGGAATACAAACAGCAAATAACTGAGGTCATATGTTGCAAATCCTGCTCTGGGATGAAGAGGTTTGGCATAGGAGAGGAATTCATGGTGGGCCACATCAAACCAGTGAGAAGACTGATGACTCAAAAAAACAGAAAACCACATACTAGTAGCTGTAACGTAGTCTCAGTTAATCCTCGATCTGGACTATTAATGGATTTTCTTTAAAAAAATCTTTTGAATTCTTCTATAATACTGCTGCGCTGTATGGTTTCCTTACCAGACAGTGTGAGCATGGGGTTGATCTGAGATTCTGTTATTCTGCGCAGCGGATTAATCTGAGATGTACCCTTTATCCTGCGGGTGCTGCAAGATGCAATTTCCACCCCCACACTACTACAGAAGTCAGACAGACGCTCCTAACGTTCTAAAGAGAAATGCCTGAAAAACTTTTAGCAATAAATATCTTCTGGAGTCGACCGCTGTAAGGAAATGACACAAAAATTCACAAAATTTCTTACATAACTAGCGGGATACTTGGGTACTGGAGTAGTGCTAGTTAGTGTAAGAAAAACATGAAACTATCGAGCGTTATTATTTATTTTGGAAAAATTCTGAGAAATCACAATGGCACTTTTAGTAATGAATTGAACAAGTTATATGCTGGTTCTTTTCGGAATGTGAACTTACCTATCAAGGATAGGATTTTCTAATGAAACTTCTATACAAAGTTTAAGATTTTTGTTGACTTGGCAGAATGGCTGAGAAGCGCGCCTACTCAACTTGAATAATTATCCTTTAGAATGTTGCTAGGTACGGTCGAGGCTGTCGCGTGTGAAATGCAGTGAAGTGTACTGTTGTGGAGGAAATATGGGGCTCGCATAAGCTGTAGCGCACAATACTGTAAGCTGTGATGACTGCTGTCTGCGCCGCTCACTGCTGACAAATAAGATAACTCTGACTCTATCTGGATTGACCTTCGACAATCAAACTCTCCTTACACCTTGTAGTCAAGGACTCCTATTCCCCCTAGTCTAACTATTGGCGTGGTACACCGGTCAGATAACCAGTCCACCGCGATGCCACTCAAAAATTCGCTCGCACGCGTTTAACTATAACTCTGTCCGTTCACACCGCACAATAAGTGTGGCGGCCAATACAGTGAACAACACTTGATCGCAAGGACTCAATGTAGAGACGCACTTCGATTCGCTCTCGACAGAGCTGCTCTCCTGGTGAAGTATTGAGGAGAGACTTGATCCTCGCTCCAAGAGCGACAACAGAACGGGCGCCTCTCCACGCTAGACATGAAGGGGTATATCTTCCGGTCTCTTCCATTACTCCTTCAGCTCAAGGCGCCAGAAATATCGTCTGCCAATCAGCATTGCTCTTCTAAAATGGGAGGATGGCGTTTCGTTTAAGGCGACCAATCCGGAAATCTGTAGTATCGGTGTTTGGCGTTTGCTGTCTCCCTGTGAAAATATCTGAAACTGCGTGCTATGTGTAAAAAATGCGTTGGCTGGCCGCTCCCACACAATGTAGCGGAATTTGCTTTTAAGCTGAACACGGGGTCGTTCCTCCTTTCCGTCGGGTGAACGCTGTCCACTCCACAGGCGGCCACCGACCGACATAGATGAGTTTTGGGAATGGCCTCCTGACGTGCGGTTGCCTCTCTCGAACTAAAAGCTCCTGTGACCGTCGTGTCTGGAATGCATGTGTGTACGCCAGCCTCGAATATTTCAACCACGGTGCGCACTTGCGATTTATTAGTTATTTGCATATCGTTTACATGAATTCATACAACATTGACTTTATCTTATCGAGTTTGGGTTCGAATGAAGCGTCTTGATGTGCGGAACATGATTGTGAGAGCGAAATATGTAAGCAATGAAGGTCAGGAGACCACGACGTCTTACAACAGGATTGATGGGAAACATCAATAAAGTTCGAAGGAGGTCAGCTTGTTGCGTATTACAGCGAAATAAGGGAGGTAATGTCTGATATTACACGCGACTTAGGGTGGCAATCATTAAATCAAAGGTGTTTTTCGTTGCGGCGAGATGAGGAAATTTTAGTCACCAACTTTCTCCTCCGAATGCGAAAGTGTTTTGACGACTACATCTACATCACCAGGTCTGACCATCGCAATAAAATAAGAGAAATCCGAGCCCGCAGGAAAAGATTTAGGTGTTCGTTCTTCCCACGTGCTATTCCAGAGTGACGGTAGAGAAATAGTCTGTACTTGGTTACAAGAAACCTCTACCGAGCGCTTAAGTAATAGGCATTCCTGGCTTAGGTGAACTGAAAGAGTTGAAAACAAATAAATCGCCAGATCTGGATGGAATTGCAATCCGGCTTTACGAAGACACTCTATGGCATTCGCCCCTTCCTTGTTTGCGTTTATAGCGAATCTCTCACTTAGTGCAACCTTCAAAGCTACTGGAAAAGATGCACACTTGATTCTAGTACATAATAAGGGTAAAAGAACAGACCCTCAGAATTTCGAACAAATATTCTGAACATCGGTTTGCTATAGAATTCTTGAACATATTCTGAATACGAATATAACAAATTTCGTAAAGATGGAAAGGCTTCTGTCCAGAAATCAGAATTAGAAACCATCGCTCGTGGGGAACTTAGCTTGCAATTTTCTCACATGATGTCCCGTGAAATATGGAAGCAGGACAACAGCTAGATTCCATATTCTTGGATTCCCGAGAAGCGTTCGTCACGATGTCCCACAGCAGTTTGTTAATTTGTTAACGAAAGCACGAGCATAATGAATAGGTTCCCTGACATATGAGTGGCTCGAAGATTTCTTAAGTAATATGACCGAGTACGTTGTCCTCGACGGCGAGCGTTCGTGACAGATAGGGGTATAATCAGGAGTGCTCCAGAGAGATGTGATAGGATCGCTGTTATTCTGTACATACATAAATGATCTGGCTGACAGAGTGAGCAGCAAGTCGCGTTCGTTTGCTGATGATGTGACGTACAGGACGGTGTCGTCGTTGTGTGACTGTTGAAGAGTACGAGATGACTTAGCCAAAATTTCTAGTTGGTGCGATAAATGTCAGCTGGTTCGAAATGATAAAAATGTAAGTTAATGAAGATGAGTAGGCAAAACAATCACGTACTGGGTAAGTCTGCTTAAATATCTGGGCGTAACGTTGTAAAGCGATATGAAATGGAACGCATGTGAGGACGGTAGTAGAGAAGGCGAATGGCTGAGTTTCAGGAAAGTTCTAAACATTCATTGTGGTGTCCGTTTGTTCTATATCGTGTCTCCCTACCACTTTCGCGCAACGATGCTCTGAGCGTGTTTTTTAGGGAATTAACTAGTTTGAACCTGGGACCTGTTGCTGGTAAGGAGACGCCAGACCACACATGACATGTAGAATTCAGAAGAGTTCAGTGAGACTAGCGATGATATAACCAAATACTAAATGATCTCAGCGTCAGCTCCACTGCACTCCCTGTAAAAGAATCTTAATACTAACTAAATTTAGTGGAAGGGGTTCAAGGCTTTCCTATTTTTAGTTAGCTCGTAAAATAACGTCGAAAAAGCAGTTAAGTTTACCATTGGAAATTTTATTCTACTCACAAAACATCGTTTATAAATTGCACTATTGATAAAAGGAAATGTTTTAATACAGGATGGTAAAAACCAACTGCGTTCAACAAAAATGTGAACGAATATTCCCTGAATGGGTTTCCAAGTTCTACAATCGATCGAAGGATGACCTATGCATTATCACATCTATAATCTAGGTTTAATTTAAGTTTCACAAAAGAGAAAACCATCAAAATGGTCTACAGTGACCCTCAATTATCTTTAATAACTTATCTAACTTGTCGTAAATTACGGTGGCTGATGTGGCTTCTCAATAACTATATAAAAGAAAAATCATCGCGTTTCAGATCTTTTCTTCAAGTGGCAAATGTGAACACCATGAGTTTTAATTAACGATCGACACTAGTATTACGCAAAAAGGGGGTGTAACAGATGAGACTTCTGCAGTTCTGAGTGAAGCCATATGCGCTCAAAAATGCGGCATCGCGTGCGTTCATTACCTTGTCGGTGTTTAGGCAACGTCAGGGCAGCGGCGGGCAGCACAGCTCCGCTCACTTCGCCATCTCAGAAGCAGCTCTCCTCTAACTTCTCCTTACTACAATTTACCGAAGTTAGTTTAAAAAAACTATCTGGCTATGTTTTCATCTGACCAATCAGGGTCTCAATGTTAACCTTAAGCTCCGCCTACAAAAATTCTGTCTATCCAATGAGAAACGTTATACTTTTCGTGGTGGGGCAATGTTTTTATAGTTTGCAACGTAACAGAGACGAGAAAAAGTCTCACCCTAAAACCTGCAGCTCGTGTGGTCCTTTTAGCGTTATCGTAAGATCTATACTGTTCTTCTGGAGGGCTCTATCTTTTAACATGGGCTGGGGAGTGGTTCTTGACGTGCCTGAGACGCGAAAAAGTCTCACACTAAAACTTGCCGGTGGTAGTGGCCCTTTTTTGTGTTATCGTAAGATCTATACTGTTTTTCTGGAGGGCTCTAGCTTTTAACATGGGCTGGGGGTGGTCCTTGACGTACCTGAGACGCAAAAAAGGTCTCACGCTAAAACGTGCGGGTGGTACTCGTACAGGTAGGCTGGCGGCGTGGGTGTCCAGACCGTCCCTTATCGTAGGGCCTTCTAGCTTAACACGGTTCTGCTCTCGGCTTCTGTTCACGTTTCTCCCCTCGGAACTGCGTCGGTCTCACGGTGGGAAGGTACAACATGCATTTAGGCATTCTTGTGTTAGTCTGAGGTATTCCATTTGCTCACTCGTTACTCGCTTTACTTTGGTTAATTTAATGTCACGATTTATTCGGAGCTATGTGACATACTACTGGATTTGCTTATCACGTCAGGGTTTTCATGGAAGGTGTTGGATTTGCCTGACACCTTACAAAGTGTGCATCATCTGTAAAGAAGACCGCATATAGAAAACTAGTGCGACCCATTTTTGAGTAGGCCCTACTGCTCGTATGTTTGAGATCCCTACCAGGACTGATAAAAAGAAATCATCAAAGCAATACAGAGACGGGCTGCTAGATTTGTTACGATTAAGTTAGATCAACATGCAAGCATTACGGGGATGATTCGTGTACTCAAATGCGAATACCTGGGGGATGGAGATGTTCTTCAAGGGAAGCTACTGAGAAAATTTAGAGTAACACCGTTTGAAGCTGACTGCAGAACAATCCCGTTGCCTACATGGACTGAGGTGACAAATGTCATGGGATACCTCCAAATATCGTGTCGGAGTACCTTTGACCGGCGTTGTGCAGTAGGTCCACGTGACATGGACTCAAGAATTCGTTACAAATCTCCTTTACAAATGAGCCATGATGCCTCTATGGCAGTCCATAGCTACTAAAGTGTTGCCAGTGTAGGATTAGGTCCCATAAATGTTCGATGGTATTCACGTCGGGCGATCTGGGTGGCCAAATCGTACGCTCTAACTGTCCAGAATGTTCTTCAAACCGATCACGAACTATTGTGGCCCGATGATGTGTCGCATTGTCATCCATATAAATTCCATCTTTGAATGGATACAGATCGTCACCAAGTAGCCGAATATAACCATTTCCAGTCAATAATCGGTTCAGCTGGACAGAGTATCCAGTCCATACCATGTACACACAGCCCACACCACAAGCTGGGTCCATGACTGGGAGGTCCGCGCCACACTCGAAACCTACCATTAGCTCAACTGAAATCGGGACTCATTTGACCAGGCCACGGTTTTCCAGTCTTGTAGGGTCTAGCCGATATGGTCACGAGCCCAGGAGAGGCGCTGAAGGCGATGTAGTGCTGTTAGCTAAGGCACTCGCGTCGGTCATCTGTTGCCATAGCCCATTAACGTCAGGTTTCGCCATATTGTTCCAACGGATACATTCGTCGTGCGCCCTACATTGATTTGTGCGATTATTTTACGCATTGTTGTAGTCTGCTAGCAGTGACAGCTCTACGCAATCGCCGCGCTTGCAGTCGTGGCACACCTATGACACTAAGGATTTCGGATTATTGAGCTTGTAAGATCTAAAATGCAGGATACATGCCACCTGCTATACATATATAATTTTTTTGCTGAATTGTATGTAAATATTTGTAATTCAAATGCTTTCTTTTAGTAAGTAAGGACATTGCTTCACTGTATGTGTAAATTGAGGTAGAAGTCTGTTGACATTTTCATTGTATTTATCTGTGTCTTACTGTGAAACTTATAAGCTCTGGGAAAAAGCCGAAGGAATTGTTATTTGCATCGCCTAGCAACGATAACAGCGGTGCTTGCTTGTGCGAAGTAAAATCTTTGGGTAAGTGGTTGTTGCGCACAGCGCGCAGAGAGAGAGAGAGAGAGAGAGAGAGAGAGACGGGTTCCAGCGTTTGTAGTGTGGTGTTAACGCTCCCACAGCAGAGAGTACCATTTCGGCAGCATCATTTACGCGCACCGGCCAGATGTCTAATAGCAGGAGTAAGGACAGTGGAGAGGCGAAAGAGGCTGTATCAGTTACGATTGCCCGTTCCTGTAATTAGCCATGCCCTACAAGGTGCTACCGTCATCAACAACAGCAGCAGTTCCAGCAACACAGATCCATCGCCGGCTCCGAGTTTCGTCGTATGCACAGCACTGAAGTAAGATTGTTCATTGGCAGAAAGTATTAATGGCTGACCCAGCAGCACTACTGAATATGATTTGATTGATAAGATTTATTTAAATAATAATCAGTTAAACTCAGGATGATTGTGTCCTCATTGTCCTCAGACATTGCTACCAAGCAGCGTCCTTGTTCCTTTTTTCCTTTTATGCTAACCAAGTGTCATAAAAAACAAACTGAATAGTTACAGCCAGTTTATTAATGAATAATTTCACTTTTAAGAATTTCAGCCTCCGTCTACTTTCAATTAATTGTTATACAACAGAGGGTTCAGTATATGAGTAAGGTAAAGCAGTTTTATTTTTCAAGTTTGAGAATCAAACACTGCAAAAAATCCAAATCTAAGAAATGCACAAATTAAGAGTGTTGAAGTTTTATTTGTTTTACATATAGTTTGGAGCACATGGCTGTTTGGTTTGGTATGTATTCTATTATTTATTTCTGTTCAAGTCAGTAAAAAAGGTTCAGTTAGTGAGAAAATAATTTGAAATCCAGTTTGCAAAACAAGTAACTGCGAAGCAAAAAGTGCTTGCTTTTCTTCTAAATTTCTTTGATGACGTTACGTTGAGGCCACTGAAAGTCATTGTTCACGTAACGAAGTTCAATATTAACATACAGTTTAATTGCATATTTTCAAATAATTACTCGATTGTTTTTTTTTCAAAATTTAATGACAAACATAACGTAAATGTGACTTCTCAGTTATCTTTATCAGTACATACTGACTTAAGATTAGTGTAAAATAAAGTGACAACCTTCAGTTGCCGCGTCAGTGTTTAACAATACATGTTTCTCTCTCACATCATTTTCTACAGGATTTTGGATGTAAATTGCCCTAGTGGGCTGGCGACTGCTAATTATTTCCTTTCCGTTCATTAGCGTAACTTTTGGATTCATGATCAGAGGCACCCCTTTTCTGTCCAGTGTTGTTCGTGAGTGAATCCACAAAATGACTTTCATTCTTCCAAATTACAACCATGATTGGTTTAATTACTTTTTAATTTTAGTAGACTTTTCCATCATAAGGGTCTGTTGTACACTTTCCTCCTACTTATCGGTATTATTTCTTAGGGAAAGATAGCCTTATCCGATTAGTAAAAACCCATTAGGCATACACGCGATGCACGGTCATTTTTTTTTATATCGCAAGCAGGATAGGCCGATTTATAAGGGGGAGGTTACAAGCTCAACTACCATTCGACGTTCGGAGTCTGTTAATAACAGTCGAGCGGCCGTAATCACGTCGGAAATCTTTTCATATGGATCACCTGAGTATAAATCAAAGCTCCAGCAATACCCTGTCCTTTTATACCTTGTGTACGGTTTACTACCACCATCCGTATATGTGCGTTTCGCTGTCCCACGAGTTTCGTCTCGTCTGTGTATATTTCAGAGTAAGGAACACGAACATAAGAGAAATTAGAGCTCGTACGGTGGCATATAGACAGTCGTTTTTCCCTCCCTCTAACTGGGAGTGGAAAATGAAGGGAAATGACTATAGTGGTCCAGGGTACCATCAAACACGACCTTACAGTGGCTTGCGGAGTATGTACGTAGATGTAGATGAATTGCAGTGTAGTCATGTAGAAGCCATAAAAGAAGTGCGCTTGACAAGGCGTCGCAATCAGCTGGTCTCGCCTGCGGGCGGCGCCTCTACGCGGAGAAAGCCAGCGCCGCCCACAACCCGCCGACGGTGCTCCTTCCGGTGTCGCTTCCGACAGCGACGAGCACTTCACTGTTCCCAGTGCCCCGATGCTCGCTGTCGTAGGCCGGATGCCTCAACAAAACGGGTGCCGTTAGCACTGCGTGCTCCGCAGCGACCACCTGAGAGGAAGCGCCGCCACCCGGCCGTGTCGCGTCGTGTCGCACAGCACAGGAATGTCACCCCTGGGGGAAAGTCACTCGTCTCCTGCAGGAACTCTCCTGCTGGTGTCCGCGTTTGTGACGACAGCACTGCGACGTTCTCGCCCGCTTACCGACGTGTGGCAAGCCTCGGGTACAAGTAAAGCCCGTTTTACGAGAGCGACTTTCAGCTCAAAAACGACTACTCGAACTGGTCGTGCCTGCCTGTAAATCAGCAGCTAACCACGACGCGAGTCTGTCTATCACGTCAATTACAGGATGGCGCACGAAATGTGTACCAATTGTTTCTTTCACAGTTTACGACGCATATTATATATTCCACTGGGATCTCTACAGCAGTACCAGCAGAGCTTGGAAAAACAAATGAGTTACGAAATGACGTGTAATTCAAGATACTGCCGCTAGGAGACTAGTAAGCACTTAAGCAGTAGAGTTGGGCAACACGATTCTTTTTCCCGATTCGATTGCTACGATTCAATCTCACATTGCAAATCGATTCCTACGATTCGTTCACGATTCTTTCACGATTCATTCTAGTCTGCTATGGCACGATTCTTACGGAATGCAAAAAGTTCTATATCTTACTCACAGATGGCAGGACATGTCTGAAATTGTCAATGGGGTTAGAATCGAACTGTTTCATGATGAGATGTGACAGAAATAGTTTATTTATGAGTAAACATGCATATGACGTTACAAGTGTGATTCTCGATTTATACGTGTAATGCCTTAATTGATGAAAGGTCACGTTTGATTTGATTGCAATGGATTTCTTGATTTTAATCGTGTGTATTAGCTCTGTACTCGCTGTATATCGTTTCTGTCATCACTAGTTCGTGTATTACTCGCGCAAACTAAGCTGACGTCGTTCGCTTGTTACAAAAAAAATAAAAAAAGGTCCTGTGGTTAGCGTGAGCAGCTGCGGGACGAGAGGTCCTTGGTTCAAGTCTTCCAGCGGGTGAAAATTTTAATTTTTTATTTTCAGTTTATGTGACAAACTCTTATGTTTTCATCACTTTTCTGGGAGTGATTATCACGTCCACAAGAAAACCTAAATCGGGCAAAGTAGAAGAATCTTTTTACCCATTCGGCAAATGTACAAGCTAGGTGGGTGGACAACATATTCCTGTCATGTCACGCACATGTCGTCACCAGTGTCGTATAGAATATATCAGACGTGTTTTCCTGTGGAGAAATCGGTTGACCTATGACCTTGCGATCAAATGTTTTCGGTTCCCATTGGAGGGGCACGTCCTTTCGTCTACTAACGGCACGTTTTTGCGGTGCGGTCGCAAAACACACACTAAACTTATTACAGTGAACAGAGGCGTCAATGCACGAACGGACAGATCATAAATTTGCGAAAATAAACTTTTCATTCGAGGGAGGACTTGAAACAAGTTCCTCACATTCCTCAGCTGCTCACGCTAACCACGGGACCACAGCGCTCCTGACCTAACATTAGCATTGGTATCGCCTATCTTGCGCATGGACTACTCAGTTTGTGTATTTTGATTATTTTTTCATAGTTCCACATAACTTCTTCCTGTTTTCTCGATTGATCTGTGTTCAGTTTTTCAAAACCTATCCACTGTGCCAACTTATAACTAAATCTGAGTGGGGTGCGATGGGAAGGTTCCCTTGTAAGCATAGCGTACTAAGAATCGATGAATCGTTGGAACTTGGAATCGTCACGATTCGGAAACACGCAATCGTTCTTCCGATTCTTTTAAACGACGATTCGTCCGTATCACGATTCGATTCTTACGATTCTTCTAGTAAGCAGTAATGGCTGACAATGGAAGACTGACGACACAGCAACGATCAGCAATTGCGTTACTTTTTCATGAAACGAAAAGCCTTCTTGTGACTCACAGGCGTTTTCGACAACAGTTTAACACACGATGGACCCCTTGTAACAAGACCATCCACAGGTTGTAAGATAAATTTGTACAGGAAAGAACAGTATTGGAAGCGAAGCGACCTCGGCCTAAGTCTGTTTGTTAGCCGGAGAATATTGAAGCGGTACGAGTTGCCGTACAGAGAAGTCCCGGGAAATCGTGTAGAAAGGCAGCAGTGCAACTGGGAATATCCAGACGCTCCGTTCAACGCATTCTTAAAAGTGACCTCCATTTGTACCCATACAAGATAACCTGTGCACAGAAGCTCACTGAAAACACAAGCAGCAGAGACTACTGTTTGCTCAGTGGGTGGAGGATAGGGAAGAAACTCTCAACAATGTTTGGTTTTCAGACGAGGCGCATTTTCATTTAGACGTTGTGGTTAGCGAACTAAACGCTTTTGGGCCACAGAAAATCCGCAAGTGCTTCAATGGAGCTCAGAAGACTTATTCTTCAAGTTTGCAGTGAAATTACGGAAGATATGTGCCGTACGGTAATCACTAACTTCAGTGTTCGTTTGAAGGAAGTTAGGAAACGAAATGGTGGACATATTGAGCATGTGCTGAGTTAGAACAAATCTCCATGGACGGCTCTTCATTGTAGTATATGTTGCTTTCAGATTGTATCGCCAATGAAGTATAGATACAAAAACAAAATGGTAAGACATTTTGTGCCCCACCTTGTATATAGACTGTGCTCTGTGCAGAGTTCTAAATATCTGAGTACGCTGCATAGTGCGCATGCTAGAAACAAGGGTCCACGGCGGCGTCTTCTAAACGTTGGAAGTTAACCTATTCTGGGGAAGCTCACTTCCATTACAGAAACGAATTTTGTGCTATCGCGCCTTCTTAATCTTATTGAGTTGTTTGCTTTATTTTTCTGACACATTAAAAAATTGCAGAAGGTCCTCCTATTTCTTCCTGCTAATGTTCTAACCCAAATCCAAAAAAGTATGTGAAAAGAATAAGGTATTTACGCTACAAACAGGAAGCATCACTACGTATAAATAATAACTTAAACAGATAGATAGATCGACGTAAATGTTTTGGTGGAAATTATTTTAACGTGAGAAAGTCACATTTATCTGATGAAATAATAAGGTTCGATTTTATTTGGCACTTAGCAAGAAAACAAGAAACAAACGAAGCAAAAAGGCGCTATTCACTGCGTTCTAGAAGTTGTTGGACGTGTTTGTAAGTATAAATTCTCTCGAGAAAATAAATTTATGTGTTCTGAAATTTTGGATGACACTTTTCCTATTCTTTCAGTCCTCAAAAGTGTAAAGAATTTAGCACACGGTCTTTGACAAGCACTTCTGCTTTAGACGTGTAAACGAAAATGACCACTCGAAACAGATGAGACTCAGTACAGGAATCAGACGCCAGGGGCGCTGCAGCGGACTCACTTCTCATTGAGTAGTCAATTGAGACAAGAAAGTCGATCGTGTAAAAGGGGCATAAGACAAATGCTGCGTGAGTTACTTACTGGAAGAAATTCAGTGTTAACTGAAAAAAATGTTCAAATGTGTGTGAAATCTTACGGGACTTAACTGCGAAGGTCATCAGTCCCTAAGCTTACGCACTACTTAACCTAAATTATCCTAAGGACATACACACACACCCATGCCCGAGGGAGGACTCGAACCTGCGCCGGGAGCAGCCGCACAGTCCATGACTCCAGCGCCTTAGACCGCTCGGCTAATCCCGCGCGGCTAGTGTTAACTGAATTGGATCGACGCTGCTCTTAGCTTGCCCTTATGAACTTAACCAAGCAGCAGCCAAAGGACGCGATGCCGTCGCGTATCCTGAAACTTGAAACTAGACAAAGCAGATATTCTAAAGAGGAGATAAATGTTGTAGTAGTTCACATACTAAGTGAACATTCGTTCCTGTTCAGGCACCAAGGAGAGGGAGGAATGCCGCGAGCTCTGGTTTTGATACCGGCCGCAGTGGTCGAGCGGTTCTAGGCGCTACAGTCCAGAACCACGTGGCTGCTACGGTCGCAGGTTCGAATCCTGCCTCGGGCATGGATGTGTGTGGTGTCCTTAGGTTAGTTAGGTTTAAGTAGTTCTAAGTCTAGGGGACTGATGACCTAAGATGTTAAGTCCCATAGTGCTTAGAGACATTTAAACCTTTTTTCTGGTCTTGATGGTGTTGCCAATACAGAACTAAAGGTTTGTTCCCATATAGTAACCGGAGCCTTATCTGAAACTTGTAATGCACCTCTAAGTCAATGAATTTTTCCAGAGAGACTGAAGTATATCGTTGTTAAACCCCTCTTAAAGAAAGGTGATGCGAGAGATGTCAATAACTAGTGACCTGTTCCACTGCTGATATCATTTTCCAAAATTTTTGGGAAGAAAATGTGTTCTAGAATAGCAACTCGTCTTAGCAAAACTAATGTCAGAAGAGTTGCCCTGTTGAGAATGCCATTTACACGTTCACCCGCCAGATTTTACAAGCATTAAATAATAACATTGGCTGGCATTTTCTGCAATCTATCTAAGGCAATTGACTGTGTGGATTACAGTATTCTCCTAGATAAATTGAAGTTTTGTGGGACTGATCAATGAATAATGTCATATCTAACCAAAAGAACGCAGGAAGCAGTATTTAGTAACTGAACCAATATATTCTCAGGACATAATTCTGACTGGGAAGAAATCTCGTATGGGGTTCCCCAGGCCTTAATCTTAGGTCCACTATCGTTTCTCATATATGTAAACGATTTTCCTTCTAATATAAAACAAGTAGAATTAGTTCTTTTTGCAGATGACACGATTATTGTAATCAATCCAAGCATACATACAGATACAAAAGAAATGGTAAACAAAGTTCGTAAAAGTATCATTGACTGGTTTTTTGCTGCTAGTAGTCTCACCTTCAATTTTAAAAAGACACAACATATTGTAATTTCAGGTAACAACATATTCAACTCTGCACACCTAGAGGTGCTACACCGATGATAACTGTAACACTCGGCGAAGAAATAATAAATAGGGTGGAAACCTCAAAATTCGTAGATGACCATATTGATGAGAATCTAAATTCGAAAAAGCGCATTTGGAACTCCTAAAACAATTTAGTTAAGCAACATTTGCACTTAGAATCATTGCAAATGTTGGGGAGAAACGAATCAGTAAGTTCATAAATTTTGCCTATTTTTTTATTAAATATTGTCATGTGGAAATAACGTTATGGGATAACTCATCTTTAAGAAAGAATATCTCTATTGCGTAAAAACTTTCTGTGAGAAGGTGTGGTGCCCACACTCGATCATCTTGTAGGCACCTGTTTAAGGAGTTGGGCATTCTGACTATTGTTTCACAGTAATTTATTATCTCACGAAGTTTGTTGTAAATAATCCAATGCAGTTCAAAAGAAACAATGATGTGCAGAGCTACAACACACATTAATGTCGTCTTTCGCACAAAAAGGGGTGCACAATGCTGCAACAAAAAATTTTGATCACTTACCTGGTCCCTCAGGGACTCACGCCTAGTGAGTACATGGCTGACGACCACGGGGCCCCGAGCTGATTCCTGGCATTGCTTCCACTTACTTATACCAGGCTCCTCACTTTTATCTTTCCTATCTGGCCACCATCGGCCAGCTCTTGTTCTTTTCCGACCCTGACGCTATTAGGTTTCGAGGGCTAGTGGTCTTTCGTTTTCCAACCTATACTTCTCATGCAGCGTCTGACCCGGAGCGGGCGGCTGCGAAAGGCGTCTGTGTCCCACGTTAGGGGCAACCTCCAGAACTGCGGAAGGCAACAGAATACCACCGTGCATAATGCAGTCTCCATTTTATGCACAACAATGGCTTCCTCTCATGTTAAATCAGTGTACGGAGGTAAAATAGTCCCCCATTCCGATATTTCGGATCTCCAGGGGGGGGGGGGGGGGGGGGAGAGACAAGGAGGCAAAAAATCAAAACGAGAATTGGTACCTGGAATGTTAGAACTCTGCTACAAGAAGGAAAACTAGAAAAATTTAAAAGAGAGACGGAAAAGAATCATATTGACCTCGTAGGAGTAGCTGAGGTAAGATGGAATAGACGTGGAGGGTTATAGTCAGATAAATATGTATTGTACTACTTACATCTACATCTACACCTGACGGTGTGTGGCGGAGGGTACCCTGAGTACCTCCATCGGTTCTCCCTTCTATTCCAGTCTCGTACTGTTCGTGGAAAGAAGGATAGTCGGTATGATTCTGTGTGGGCTCTAATCTCTCTGATTTTAACCTCATGGTCTCTTCGCGAGATATACGTAGGAGGGAGCAATATACTGCTTGACTCTTCGGTGAAGGTATGTTCTCGAAACTTTAATAAAAGCCCGTACCGAGCTACTGAGCGTCTCTCCTGCAGAGTCTTCCATTGGAGTTTATCTATCATCTCCGTAACGCTTTCGCGATTACTAAATGATCCTGTAACGAAGCGCGCTGCTCTCCATTGGATCTTTTCTATCTCTTCTATCAACCCTATCTGGTACGGATCCCACACTGCTGAGAAATATTCAAGCAGTGGGCGAACAATCGTGCTGTAACCTACTTCCTTTGTTTTCGGATTGCATTTCCTTAGCATTCTTCCAATGAAATCTCAGTCTGGCATTTGCTTTACCGACGATCAACTTTATATGATCATTCCATTTTAAATCACTCCTAATGCCTACTCCCAGATAATTTATGGAATTAACTGATTCCAGTTGCTGACCTGCTATTTTGTAGCTAAATGATAAGGGATCTATCTTTCTATGTATTCGCAGTACATTACACTTGTCTACATTGAGATTCAATTGCCATTCCGTGCACCATGCGTCAATTCGCTGCAGATCCTCCTGCATTTCAGTACAATTTTCCATTGTTGCAACCTCTCGATACACCACAGCATCATCTGCAAAAAGCCTCAGTGAACTTCCGATGTCATCCTCCAGGTCATTTATGTATGTTGTGAATAGCAACGGTCCTATGACAATCCCCTGCGGCACACTTGTAATCACTCTTACTTCGGAAGACTTCTCTCCATTGAGAATGACATGGTGCGTGCTGTTATCTAGGAACTCCTCAATCCAATCACACAATTGGTCTGATAGTCCGTATGCTCTTACTTTGTTCATTAAACGACTGTGGGGAACTGTATCGAACGCCTTGCGGAAGTCAAGAAACACGGCATCTACCTGGGAACCCGTGTCTATGGCCCTCTGAGTCTCGTGGACGAATAGCGCGAGCTGGGTTTCACACGACCGTCTTTTTCGAAACCCATGCTGTTTCCTGCAGACTAGATTTCTATTCTCCAGAAAAGCCATTATACTCGAACATAATACGTGTTCCAAAATTCTACAACTGATCGACGATAGAGATATAGGTCTATAGTTCTGCGCATCTGTTCGACGTCCCTTCTTGAAATATTAATAGCGACCACAACTTACTTTTTGCAGAAATAGAAATAAGAATAAAAAAACTGAAGAAGGCGACCATGGTGAAGAAGTGAGATCTAGAGAAGATAAGATCCAACAAAGAACAAATTATAGAAATGCTGTCACGTGAGTTTCTAAACACATTACGAGACAAAGAACCACCTGATAATGTTAGAGTACTGGAATATGCTGAAAGAAGAAATCATTAAAGCAGGACAGCAAAATATAGGATATGTAAAAGGGAAAAGGTCAAAAAAACCATGGGTCACTCAAGAAACGATTTCCAAAGTGGAGGAGAGAAGAAAATTTAAAAACAAGAACACTGAACATGCAAGAAAGATACACCGAAGGTTAAATAATGAACTGCGAGGATAAACAGAGCATGCTAGGAAAAAATGGCTAAAAGAGGAATGTGATGCAATTGAAGAACTGGACAGGAAGCGAAGATACGACTTACTATACAACAGAGTAAAGACTATGGCATGGGAACAAAACAGAGCAGGAAGTGCTACCATGGAAATTTTGAGCAAAGACGAAGAGGTGGTGTACAAAGATCGTGACGATGTTCTCCAAAGATGGGAAGAATATATAAAAGAACGGTACGACGCAAATCGCAAACCAGAAACTCTGGAACTTGACTCACACAGCAGTGTAAGTATGACAAGAAAGGACCAACGATCATAATGGAAGAAGTAAAGTCTGCCATAGTTGCAATGAAAAATGGCAAAGCGGTAGGTACAGATACGATACTGGAAGAAATATTAAAATGCTTGAACCAAGATGGAATGCTTGAACCAAGATGGAATATGAAATATTGAGGTTACGTAATAAAATATATATCAGTGGTGAATGGCCTGAGGACTTTCTAATAACAGTAACGATTCCATTACCGAAAAAACAAGGAAGCAAGAAATGCAGTGAGCACAGGACAGTCAGCCTCATTTCACATTCAGACGAAGTGATGTTAAGAATAATTACTAAAAGACTTGACAAAGTAATGGAGGAAAATCTTGGAGAGGAGCAGTTTGGGTTTAGACGGAATACGGCCACCAGAGATGCCATAGGGGTCCTACGAATCATGGGAGAGATTTGCTGAAAAAGGAAGAGAGCTATATATGTGCTTCACCGATCTGGAAAGGAATTTGACAGTGTGGTTTGAAACAAGCTGGCGACTATAATGGGGTAAAAGACAGTGGACTCGAAAACCGGAAGACTTGTAAACTCATTATAACTTAATCAAAAATCCTCAGTTAAAGTGAAAGGAGAAAGTACAAACTGGATCGGACTAGGAAAAGGGGTAAGACAAGGATGCTGTTTATCACCTACTCTTTTCAACCTCTACTTGGAAAATAGGATTGAGCAAAGCTCATTAGATGACAAAGGAGTAGAAATTGGAGGAAGAAGAGTAGGGTGTTTGAAGTTTGCTGGTCCTTCTAGCCACAGGGAAAAAGAATTACAGAATTTGGTGGACACCATTGAAGCTAACGGAAAAAAATTATGGAATGAAAATTAACACAAAGAAAACAAAAGTATTGGCACTAGGAGGAAAGAAAGAAATAAAAATTATGCTGAATGGAGAAATACTAGAACAGGTGCAAGATTTTAAGTATCTTGGAAGGAAGATAGACACCGACTGGAAGTGCATCACAGAAATTAAAACCAGGATAGCAATGGCAAAAAAGGCATTTTATAAGAAAAGAAGAATTTTCTGCAGCGGTTTGGACAGAGAACTCAGGGAGAGACTCATAAAATGTCTTGTATGGAGTGTTCTTCTATATGGCGTTGAAACATGGACTTTGAGGAAGAAAGACAGAGAAAGGCTGGAGGCTTTTGAGATGTCGACATGGCGGAGGATAGAAAGAATAAGTTGGATGGACAGAGTAAAAATGAAAAGGTACAGAGAAGAGTGGGAGAGAAAAGACAGTTACTAGTTGTAATACATAGAAGAAAAAGAAACTGCATTGGGAATACATTAAGAAAGAATGACGGACTGATAAAAACAGTTTTAGAAGGTTATGTAGATGGGAAAAGGAAGCGAGGACGGAAGAGATTTCGCATATTGGATGACGTGATGGACGGAAGGAAGGAAGAAATGGAACACAGAAAATTGAGAGGCAAAGGACATGCTAATATGGCAGAAAACATATGATGATTATGACTTGGTGAATTAAAATGTGTAACTGACAGCAAAGTAAAATTCGAAAACAAACTGAGAAACTATCTCCTTGACAGCGCCTTCTGTACCGTAAACTAATTTCTATTACTGTAATGTGTAAAAGGTGGCGAGTTGGACTTAAGAACTCACGTCATCTGTAGATTTTTTCTTTTTGAAAAAAAGGTTTTGGAAATGCTCAGAATGTAACCATATCTACAAATTAATTTGCGATGTGATTGCATAATGTCTCGTCCCACATCATTACGATCAGTCACGCAAAATGTTCCATGGAATATGAAACTAACTATCTAACTAACTCCCCTGCATGGAACGTAGCAGCTAGCATTACTGGTTTTATTCTGTCTTTGATAGTTGTTCTTGAAAAACGTGTCCCTGTCGGCTGGTCGTATTTACTATCAGCGACTTCACAGCAATCGCTTTCGTATCACGAAACGTAGTCTTCTTTAGCTGGCTACGATAAGCATTTGACATAACAAAAAAGAAACCCCTGAGTCGACTACCGTCGTCGATGATGACGTCGATGAGGTTCTTTGACATCTTAGTAACTGTCATCCACGGAGAATTTTCATCTGTGACGGCCTCATCTCCATAGAAAATTGTCCAGTTTTTCTGAATTTGGCGGGTAGGTAATCGGCTGATACAACTGTACAGCGACGGTTGACGGCAGCGGCGCATTAGGGAGTAGCCTCGTCCAGGGAATGGCAATGGGCTACGTCTCACAGGTGGACTTTAATCGTCTGCAGTTGACTGGTTTGAGTAAGATTCTTGTGAAGGCTCACGTCTTTCGGAGTAATAGTCGTCGAATACTCGCCTTCTTTCTCTGCAGTAGCATATAATTGTCCATGGCGTCCACAGTGGAAACATACGGGAGTGTTTTCCTCCCTCCTCCAAATGGTTCAAATGGCTCAGAGCATTAGGGGACTTAACATCTGAGGTCATCAGTCCCCTAGAACTTAGAACTACTTAAACCTAATTAACCTAAGGACATCACACATCCATGCCCAAGGCAGGATTCGAACCTGAGAGTGTAGCGGTCGCGCGGTTCCAGACTGAAGCGCCTCGAACCTCTCTGCCACAACGGCTGGCTTCTCTCCTACAAATGACTGTTTTTCTGGGGGACGTTATACTTAGGTGGTGGTGGTGGTGGTTATGGTTAACGTCCCGTCGACAACGAGGTCATTAGAGACGGAGCGCAAGCTCTGGTTGGGGAAGGATTGGGAAGGAAATCGGCCGTGCCCTTTCAAAGGAAACATCCCGGCATTTGCCTGAAACGATTTAGGGAAATCACGGAAAACCTAAATCAGGATGGCCGGAGACGGGATTGAACCGTCGTCCTCCCGAATGCGAGTCCAGTGTGCTAACCACTGCGCCACCTCGCTCGGTGACGTTATACTTAGCTGAGGAGTTGGCTGTACCTGTTTTGTTCGAATCCTGGGTTGTCGTTTGACGACTGTGGCATAATCTTACCGCCTTAAACATAAGACCGTTTTATTCATACGCATGCGGCAGTGAGGAAGGTGTTAATCACATTTTCTCTGGTTGCGACAGAAGACATCAAGAAACAATGATACTAAAGCAGTGTCAAATGTCCTCTGGCAATACGTTGTCAAAGAACAATCAACTACAGACATTACAAAAGGTTTGAATCTCTCCGGTTCCCAGAACCCCTGAAGATAGACGTTGACTGTGGATATTGTATCACAGACACAGTCCCTTTGACTATTTAAAGATGTCACTAAACCCGCCCAAAGATGTAAACAACCATGCATGAGCAGCGCCTATTAGACGGAGAGGGTCCGACAGCCGATCAGTCCCAGTCATTTCACCAGGAGGCAGACACACTACTCGTGTTGTCTATAGTTCAACGATGCCTAGACGGTCAATACCGCGGTTCGATCGCGTCCACAATTTTACTTTGTGCCAGGAAGGTCTCTCAGCAAGGGAGGTACGGAGGCATCTCGGAGCGAACCAAAGCGATGTTGTTCGGACATGGAGGAGATACAGAGAGACGGGAACTTCGATGACATGCCTCGCTCAGGCCGCCCAAGGGCTACTACTGCAGTTGATGACCGCTACCTACGGATTATGGCACGGAGGAACCCTGACAGGAACGCCACCATGTTGAATAATGCTTTTCGTGCAGCCACAGGACGTCGTGTTACGACTCAAACTGTGCACAATAGGCTGAACGATGCGCAACTTCATTCCCGACGTCCATGGCGAGGTCCAACTTGCAATCACGACACCATGCAGCGCGGTACAGATGGTCCCAACAACGAGCCGAATGGACCGATCAGGATTGGAATCAAGTTCTCTTCACCGATGAGTGTCGCATATGCCTTCAACCAGACAATCGTCGGAGACGTGTTTGGAGACAATCCGGTTATGCTGAACGCCTTAGACACATTGTCCAGCGAGTACAGCTTGGTGGAGGTTCCCTGCTGTTTTGGGGTGGCATTAAGTGGGGCCGACGTACGCCGCTCGTGTCATGGAAGGCTCCGTAACGGCTGTACGATAAGTGAATGCTTTCTTCTGACCGATGGTGCAACCATATCGGTACCATATTGGCGAGGCATTCGTCTTAGTGGACGACAATTTGCGCCTCCATCGTGCACATCTTGTGAATGACTTCCTCCAGAATAACGACATCGCTCGACTAGAGTGGTCAGTATATTCTCCAGACATGAAGTCTGTCGAACATATCTGGGATGGACTGAAAAGGGCTGTTTACGGACGAAGTGACCCACCATCCACTCTGAGGGATATACGTCGAATCGTGGTCGTGGAGTGAGACAATCTGGACCAACAGTGTCTTGATGAACTTGTGGATAGTACGCCACGACGAAAACAGGCATGGATCAATGTAAGAGGATGTGCTAGTGGGTATTAGAAGTACCGGTGTGTAGAGCAATTAGGAGCACCATCTCTGAAGGTCTCGCTGTATTGTGGTTCAACATGCAATGTGTGGTTTTCATGAGCAATAAAAAGGGTGGAAATGATGTTTATGTTGCTCTCTATTCCAATTTTCTGTACAGGTGATGCAGAACATTTTTTTGGTGTGTGTATTTTGGAGACGGGAAACATGGTATACGATTTTATAGCAGAAAGTAGAACAACAATATAAAAGGATTTTTAAAGTTAATTTAATTTTTACTCTGTAGTACAGTAAATGAATACGTGTGATTTGTGTTATAAATGTTTCTTTCACGTTAAGGAATGTGTTTTGATTTTCTTACGTCATGGACTTAATTTCAGGTTAAATGAACGTAGCAAACAACTTTTTTTTTCTAACGATTTCATGCTGTTACACATTTTAGTAATGAAACTTCCTTTTGAGGCTAACTGTTTGGATACTGTCTAAAAGCATTAATAAATTGAAAAATAAAATAGTCTCGCTTATAAACGATAACAATGCCCACACAGTTCTAGGGTAGGCGAGCTGACTGAAGCTAATTGTTAACAGCAGTGAAATTCTAAGTTACGATCGGACTGTATATCGCAAAGATAGGTTGAACACTGGTGGTGGAGCGTCTTTGTAGCTCTAAAAAATACAATACTATCTATTGAGCTCAGTGCAGTTTCCAAATGTGAAATAACTTCCACAAAAGTAAGTTTTACAGCATGATCAAATACGGTTATCGAATGCTTTGATAGATCCCTTGCCTCAAGAACAGTAGCGGAGAAATATTTGACGGAAAACTTGGAGAAGATTTCGCGTAAATTTCCTGGTCATGTTATACTAGTAGGAGGCGATTTCAACTTAACATCTTTAGACTAGGGGACTCGAGTGATTAAGGTGGCTAGTAGAGACAGAGAATCGTGTGAAATGGTCCTAAATGCCTTATCCGAAAATTACCTTGAACACATAGAGAACGGACTCTTGAAGGCAACGTATTTATTCTTCTAGTCATCAACAGGGCCAGATTTTTCGACTCAGTGCAGAATAGAGAACCAGTTATCATAAATCTGCTGCAGCATCACTTAATAAGGTTGTAAATGAGAATGTAAAGAAAGGTAGGAAGACATTTTTGCTTAGGAAGAGTAGTAAAAAACAAAATTTCAGATTACTTGAGATGTCAACGTAAGAAATCCATCTCCAGGATCGAAAATGTTGGGAATCAATGGACAAAGTTCAAGAGCATCCTATAGTACGCTTTAGTCAGGTTTACGCCGAGCAAAGCTGTAATGAATGGGAAAGACTCTTCGTGATTCAGCAGCCCTGTCAGAAACCTGCTACGGAAGCTAATAAAGCAACACCTCAAATTTAAACGTAGCCACCAAATCCTCGCAGACAGACGTATACTGTACGAAACCAGAATTAGCGCAAGAAGAGCTATGCTTGAAGCTTTCAAAGAAAAAAGAAAAATTCTGTCTACCGACTTAACAAAAAATCGAAAGAAGTTTTGGTCTTACGTCAAATCAAGAAACGGATCGAAACCAAACGGATCTAAACCTTCTGTACAGACACTCTATGACCATAAAAGCACTGAAACGGAGAACGACAGAGAGAAGGCGGAAATACTTAACACCTTTTCCCAAAAACGTTTCACAGAGGACGGTCACAGTATAGTTCCTCCTTTAAATGGTCGAGCGAACTTCAAAGTGACAGATATCGAAATAAGTGATCACAGGACAGAAAAGCAACTGAAATCGCTCAAAGAGGATATGCCACTGCATTTGGTGGGAAACCAATACTATGATATATAGAATATGAAAAATAACGCCGGCCGGGGTGGCAGAGCGGTTCTAGGCGGTACTGCCTGGAACCGCGCCACCGCTACTGTCGCAGGCTCAAATCCTGCCTCGGGCATGGATGTGTGTAATGTCCTTAGGTTAGTTAGGTTGAAGTAGTTCTAAGTTCTAGGGGACTGATGACCTCAGAAGTTAAGTCCCATAGTGCTCAGCGCCATTTGAACCACTTGAAAAATAACTTTCTCATCTTCTACTAGCAGTGTACCTATGGTCGGTAGAGGTGCGAAGCATTCATAGTGAGTGGCAAAGAGCATACGGCATTCCAGCTTTCAAGAAGGGTAGTCGAGCAGACGCAAAAAACTATACGCTTGTCATTGGTCTGTTGCAGAAGTTTGGAAGACGTTTTGTGCTCGCATATTACTCTTCTGGAGACCGAAAAGCTCCTTTCTAGGGATCAACATGGGTTCCGAAAGCAACGCTCGTCTGAAACCCAGCTAGCTTCATTCGTCCAGGACCCCAGAAAGCAGCAGATATCCGTGACCAGCTTGATACCGTGTTCCTTGGCTTCCAGAAAGTGTTCTGTAGAGCTCCGCACTGCCGTATAATGAACAAAATATGACGGACTGAAGAGTTCTATAAAACAGAACACAGCACATCATTCTCAACGGAGAGAAATCTCAAACGTAAAAGTTTTATTATATATATATATATATATATATATATATATATATATATATATATATATATATATATGTTGTTGTGGTCTTCAGCCCTGAGACTGGTTTGATGCAGCTCTCCATGCTATTCTATCCTGTGCAAGCTTCTTCATCTCCCAGTACCTACTGCAACCTACATCCTTCTGAATCTGCTTAGTGTACTCATCTCTCGGTCTCCCTCTACGATTTTTACCCTCCACGCTGCCCTCCAATGCTAAATTTGTGATCCCTTGATGCCTCAAAACATGTCCTACCAACCGATCCCTTCTTCTAGTCAAGTTGTGCCACAAACTTCTCTTCTCCCCAATCCTATTCAATACCTCCTCATTAGTTACGTGATCTATCCACCTTATCTTCAGTATTCTTCTGTAGCACCACATTTCGAAAGCTTCTATTCTCTTCTTGTCCAAACTAGTTATCGTCCATGTTTCACTTCCATACATGGCTACACTCCAAACAAATACTTTCAGAAACGACTTCCTGATACATAAATCTATATTCGATGTTAACAAATTTCTCTTCTTCAGAAACGCTTTCCTTGCCATTGCCAGTCTACATTTTATATCCTCTCTACTTCGACCATCATCAGTTATTTTACTTCCTAAATAGCAAAACTCCTTTACTACTTTAAGTGTCTCATTTCCTAATCTAATTCCCTCAGCATCACCCGATTTAATTTGACTACATTCCATTATCCTCGTTTTGCTTTTGTTAATGTTCATCTTATATCCTCCTTTCAAGACACTGTCCATTCCGTTCAACTGCTCTTCTAAGTCCTTTGCCGTCTCTGACAGAATTACAATGTCATCGGCGAACCTCAAAGTTTTTACTTCGTCTCCATGAATTTTAATACCTACTCCAAATTTTTCTTTTGTTTCCTTTACTGCTTGCTCAATATACAGATTGAATAACATCGGGGAGAGGCTACAACCCTGTCTCACTCCTTTCCCAACCACTGCTTCCCTTTCATGCCCCTCGACTCTTATTACTGCCATCTGGTTTCTGTACAAATTATAAATAGCCTTTCGCTCCCTGTATTTTACCCCTGCCACCTTTAGAATTTGAAAGAGAGTATTCCAGTCAACATTGTCAAAAGCTTTCTCTAAGTCTACAAATGCTAGAAACGTAGGTTTGCCTTTTCTTAATCTTTCTTCTAAGATAAGTCGTAAGGTCAGTATTGCCTCACGTGTTCCAACATTTCGACGGAATCCAAACTGATCCTCCCCGAGGACTGCATCTACCAGTTTTTCCATTCGTCTGTAAAGAATTCGCGTTAGTATTTTGCAGCCGTGGCTTATTAAACTGATAGTTCGGTAATTTTCACATCTGTCAGCACCTGCTTTCTTTGGGATTGGAATTATTATATTCTTCTTGAAGTCTGAGGGTATTTCGCCTGTCTCATACATCTTGCTCACCAGCTGGTAGAGTTTTGTCATGACTGGCTCTCCCAAGGCCGTCAGTAGTTCTAATGGAATGTTGTCTACTCCGGGGGCCTTGTTTCGACTCAGGTCTTTCAGTGCTCTGTCAAACTCTTCACGCAGTATCGTATCTCCCATTTCGTCTTCATCTACATCCTCTTCTATTTCCATAATATTGTCCTCAAGTACATCGCCCTTGTATAAGCCTTCTATATACTCCTTCCACCTTCCTGCCTTCCCTTCTTTGCTTAGAACTGGGCTGCCATCTGAGCTCTTGATATTCATACACGTGGTTCTCTTCTCTCCAAAGGTCTCTCTAATTTTCCTGTAGGCAGTATCTATCTTACCCCTAGTGAGATAAGCCTCTACATCCTTACATTTGTCCTCTAGCCATCCCTGTTTAGCCATTTTGCACTTCCTGTCGATCTCATTTTTGAGACGTTTGTATTCCTTTTTGCCTGCTTCATTTACTGCATTTTTATATTTTCTCCTTTCATCAATTAAATTCAATATTTCTTCTGTTACCCAAATATATATATATATATATATATATATATATATATATATATATATATATATATATATATCCTTTTGAATAACTTCGGAAGTTGCACGAGGCTTTTTGTGTATGATGCTGTAACAAACAGAGAAGCCGCAACGCTAGAAAATTGTACCGAATTGGAGGAAGAGCTGCAGAGGATCGATGCTTGCTGCAGGAATTGGCTGTTGACCCTCAACATAAACAAATGAAATTTATTGATCATAAACGGCAGAAACACCCATAATTGTATGATACACTATTGCAAAACAATTCCTGGACGTAATCACAGCCATATAATATCTTACAGTATGCATATAGAGCGATTTAACGTGAAACGTTTAACTCATCTTGATGAGAACTGAGCAAATTAAATTGACGAAAGGTGTACCGATTTAAAAATATAGATACACATAATATAATTCTCTCGCGACCTTGAAAGGTTGAAATATTTCAAGTGGGATGGTTTAATACGCACTGGGCAATCGCACTTTTTAATTAAATGAAGAGCAGATTCTAAACAATTACTATAATTCGTTGTTATCTCGGTGAGATAGCCACAATGGCGGCTATGCAGACTTCATCCAAGCCGGTTATTGCCCTTTATACAACACTCACCCACTTTCTCACTTGGTAATCTGTTAATAACACAACAGAGATTAATTTTAAGAAATAATAAAACCATAGTCATTACTGATATAAAGTAGATAATTATTCGCACCAATACATTTACAACAATGCACATATCGCAACACACCAAGACCAGGAGGAGGAAATGTAATGAAGGAGTTGTCAGAAGAAGAAAGATAGGTTCGAAACAGTTACTATAATTCGTAGTTATCTCAGTGAGATGGCGCAATGGCGGCTCTGCCGACTTCATCCAAGCCAGTTATTGCCGTTCATACAGCAACACTCACCACACCGCTACGCAAAGATATTATAAGTTTATACCACTTGCTCCAGATTTTGAAAGACTATGGATCTAATGACTCAGTACATAACTATAAAGGTTGAAAATAATTTTACTAGCACAAGAAAAGAAAAAAAATATTCGTGTTAATGAGGCAAAGAAATGATTTTGACTTGATGAAATCAACTTAAAAGTGTCACTAATTCCAAATCTCCAAGAATGATAACTACACAGCACCTTAAATACACCAGAAGTTCAAATGAGAGTATATCCCGTGGCAGAAACGAAGTTTTTCACTATTCCCTCTATCAAACCCACACATTGTTGAAATACACATAGATTAAAGGTAAGATTGTCTCTAATTATGATTCATCGTAACGTTCAATAGTTATAAGCGTCATAAAGTGACAACTAGAAAATAAACTCCACCCGAACGCGCCACGAAGGCCCCATGGTTCCGACTGGCCACCGTGTCATCCTCAGCCCACATGCTTCACTGGATGTGGATATGGAGGGGCATGGCGTCAGCACTCCGCTCACCCGGCCGTATGTCGGTTCACGAGACTGATAAACTAACAACAGCTGGGTAATCATCACATAGAATAACTGTTCATTGCACTTAGTTCTTCTGTCACTTAACACACAACAACAAAGCACAGATGTTTTAGTTTCGTTTACAGTTTTTTCTTTAAAAGGTTCGGATAAACTTTGAATAGTTATATTGTCTGTTAAAGTTTTCATTAAGAGTCTCAACTTGGTAGAACTGGTGCCATGGGGACTGCAGGCGACAGACGAGATGTACGTGGAACTGCAGACGCGATGACGTGATGTCGTAGGATCCGTTATCGTAGCCAGGATCATCCAGGCAGATTACTCGGAATCAGTGGACAGGACAAAAGAAATGGTTCAAATGACTCTGAGCACTATGAGACTTAACTTCTAAGGTCATCAGTCCCCTAGAACTTAGAACTACTTAAACCTAACTAACCTAAGGACATCACACACATCCATGCCCGAGGCAGGATTCGAACCTGCGACCGTAGCGGTCGCGCGGTTCCTGGTTGAGTGGACAGAACACTCTCAGGACAGGGTTCCATGGAAATTATGACGACGTCCACTTTCGGTTGAATAAAGCAAAAGTAATGGACTCGTACTACGATAGTTGCGCACACGAAATATCTAGGTGTCCGACAAGAAAAAATTATTTTAAGGCACAGGTCATTTACTTGCTCTTTGTCTGGTAATAATCGTTGTTACTCGCAACAAGGCTGACTTGCAAAAAAATATGGTAAATATAGCTTGAGGCTGTAATATAACAATATGACCATAACACTTTTGGCTACAGCACAATTATTAACAGTATAACGTAGACAGTTTTATTAATCGTCTTTATTAGTCATGGACCAGTCTGAGAATAACTAACTAAACACAGGCATAGGATATTGTGTCTCTGTGCATCGCTTGCATAATTGTATCAAGTTTGAAACACGTCCATCAGTTTGTAGAACGTTAAGAATGTAGGCGTCGGAGGTAGTAAACCGACAACTGAGCTTAAGGCTACCTCGCCGCGCATGCCGCAGTTTTAATCATGCCATGCAGGCAGAGTGACCGATGCCTTCACATCGCAGCGATTCAGTGAACGTCATGGATGTGTGTGCGTTGCGGGCTGTTCTACTGAACGGAGCGCATTTCTCCGGGTGGAGAGACGACTTCTTTTGCGACTGGAATTGCGATCTGGCTTCTCAACATCTCAGGACAGTTCAGTGAAACGCACTTTCGTTTACATGTAGTTTATACAGCAGGCGACTGTTATTTCCCATCACTACTTACCACAGTGCCACCTTTTATTTAAGACAAACAGTTTTGAATAGACATATCAGAAATAACGTGACAGGATAACACAACTTTTATTCCTTCTCCCTTGCTTTACTGACAGAACACTTTCTACAGGTACAAGGCGCTTCCATAAGAGGGTGCAAAATTGTATCAGGACACAGAGAATGCTCCACTGAACAATTTGAGGTAGGGAACATGGGATCGGAGAAACGAGCTTAAGGAGATATGGAAGTGAACTTGTCTTTTGCTTTGCCTTGCTTTACTGTTTTCCAGCTTATTTACAATTAACATGCGAACACGTTTACACGTACTGTGCTGTTTATTTGTAGGTACATTCTTTATTTCCTGCAAGGAAACGGGGAGGACGAGCCTGCTTACTAAGAAGTATTTTCTGGTCGCTGGATTGGAAGATGAGATCCTATTCCATCGCCTGTGAGGTCACCTAACCTGAATTCCTTGATTATTTGTTATGGGGATATCTAGAGTCACTTGTTTCTGAGATACTAGTGGATACGGAGATGGAAATAGTTGCCAGAATTGTAGACGCCTGTGATGCAACTCGAAGCACACCAGGGATCCAGAATGAAATTTTCACTCTGCAGCGGAGTGTGCACTGATATGAAACTTCCTGGCAGATTAAAACTGTGTGCCCGACCGAGACTCGAACTCGGGACCTTTGCCTTTCGCGGGCAAGTGCTCTACCATCTGAGCTACCGAAGCACGACTCACGCCCGGCCCTCACAGTTCCATATCAGCGCACACTCCGCTGCAGAGTGAAAATCTCATTCTGGAAACATCCCCCAGGCTGTGGCTAAGCCATGTCTCCGCAGTATCCTTTCTTTCAGGAGTGCTAGTTCTGCAAGGTTCGCAGGAGAGCTTCTGTAAAGTTTGGAAGGTAGGAGACGAGATACTGCCAGAAGTAAAGCTGTGAGGACGGGCCGTGAGTCGTGGTTGGGTAGCTCAGATGGTACAGCACTTGCCCGCGAAAGGCAAAGGTCCCGAGTTCGAGTCTCGGTCGGGCACACAGTTTTAATCTGCCAGGAAGTTTCACACCAGGAATATTTGTCAGAGTGCGTCAGAATGCTGTTCGCCGATGTCTGCATGCATTGAGGTTGATGGCCGTCAGTTTCAGCACATTTTGTAACATGTAGTACCTACAAATGGTACGCTCATTATGTTAGTGATGGTATTTGCAGTTAATTGTAACTAATGTAAATAAAAAGGTACAAAATACTGTGGTTTTATTCCTACAGTTTCCTTAAGTTCCTCCAACCCCAGGTTCGCCACCTCAGTTTGTTCAGTGGAGTATCCTTTATGTCATGTTAAATTTTTGAACGCTCTTACGGAAATATCCTGTATATATCAGCCCTCACTCATGAGTAATTTAATTACTATTCATTGAATAATTTGATAAAAGTAATTTTACTACCGCAAGGAAAACAAGAAAAAGCTCTTCAGGCTTTCCCGGTGAGTCTCAGGTAGCACCTGAAGAAGGCAGCGAGTTACGTAGCCGAAATGTAGTGCCAGAGCGACACAAACATCCGGCAGTAGACCCGATTATTCCACATGTCAAAAAAAAAAAAAAAAAAAACTGATGTATCGCTTTGAACGACCACATAAAAGTAATTACAGATATGGTAGATGCCAGACAGTGTCATTGGAAGAACCGTCAGTAAGTGCAATCCACCCACAAATCCCTCGTTCGACCTTTACTTGACTACTGCTCATCAGGCTGGGATAATACCAGGTAGAATTGATAGAGGAAATAGAGAAGATCCAAAGAAGAGAAGTACAGATTCACTTAGCAAGCGGAATAGCGCCTTGGGGATGTTGTGGCAACTCGATTGGTAGAATCTGCAAGGGGGCCGTCCTGCATCACGGTGTGGTTTACTGTTAAGTTTCCGAGATCATGCGGTCCTAGAAGAGTCAAAGACATTCGACGCTGCAAGGGGGTTTACCAACAATCGTTATTCCTGGTAAGCAATTCACGACTGAAACATGAAAGGGGGAGTGACGATGGTAAGCAAAGTACCCTCCGCTACGCACCATACGATATAAATGTAGATGTAGAGCAAGATAAACAGAACGTAGGACACTTAAGCAAGCCGTTTGTTTGGTGACAACCATACTCAAAATAAGACGACGAACTTGACAAAGCTACACACGTACGTGACGCATGCGTTCATGACTCGCTCGATTTGTTTGGAGTTTTCACTATATATGATATGCCGAACCACATGACACGTAAAATAACAGAGATTCCCCACAAGTAATGACATCCTCGTTTATGTTTTATTTTTGCTGTAAATATATTTCAGGTTTTTTAAAGAATAAGATAAAGATAGACATTTCCTCCATAAAATTTAAATGCTCATCCATAGTAATCTTGTGACAGGCTTACTTGGTACTATAAGAATGCCTGTTTCACCAATACATTCACTGATCCACCAAGACGACGACAGGCTAGCATGATGTTCTGTCGGTAACAATTAATAGTTAATGTAGCACTGGAAGGAGTTGTAGAGGGGGAAAATTATTTGCTACTGACTACTGAAAGTGTCAGATGTAGAAGATGTGTAGTGATGGAAAGAGTGACAGAAGGAAATACGAGTAAGATGAGGGAAACAGCATCAAACAAGTGGAAAATCAGATGACTGACGAAAACAAAACGTCAAAGGGCCTCGCCGCGAAAGAAGCGGCCTTGAGTACTGCTAGTTTGCCGTAATGGCTGTGAATCACTTAAAGTGCCGGCAGCTTCCTTCCTCAGCACTATTACACTGGACTATTCTCCACCACTTTTGATGGATGGGACCTTAAACTTGAGCCTCGTGATGCCTGTTTATATTAAGCAAGAAATTTGTCACCATATTGCTTAGATTTCTATTTTTGGAAGATATAACGAGATATAATCTCTTTACTGAGATATGTCAATAGTACCAGGTGATCAAAAAGTCAGCATAAATTTGGAAACTTAATAAACCACGGAATAATATACAGGGTGTTTCAAAAATGACCGGTATATTTGAAACGGCAATACAAACTAAACGTGCAGCGATAGAAATACACCGTTTGTTGCAATATGCTTGGGACAACAGGCAGACAAACTTTCGAAATTACAGTAGTTACAATTGTCAACAACAGATGGCGCTGCGGTCTGGGAAACTCTATAGTACGATATTTTCCACATATCCACCGTGCGTAGCAATAATATGGCGTAGTCTGAATGAAATTACCTGAAACCTTTGACAATGTGTCTGGCGGAATGGCTTCACATGCAGATGAGATGTACTGCTTCAGCTGTTCAATTGTTTCTGGATTCTGGCGGTACACCTGGTCTTTCAAGTGTCCCCACAGAAAGAAGTCACAGGGGTTCATGTCTGGCGAATAGGGAGGCCAATCCACGCCGCCTCCTGTATGTTTCGGATAGCCCAAAGCAATCACACGATCATCGAAATATTCATTCAGGAAATTAAAGACGTCGGCCGTGCGATGTGGCCGGGCACCATCTTGCATAAACCACGAGGTGTTCGCAGTGTCGTCTAAGGCAGTTTGTACCGCCACAAATTCACGAAGAATGTCCAGATAGCGTGATGCAGTAATCGTTTCGGATCTGCAAAATGGGCCAATGATTCCATTGGAAGAAATGGCGGCCCAGACCAGTACTTTTTGAGGAGGCAGGGACGATGGGACTGCAACATGGGGCTTTTCGGTTCCCCATAAGGGCCAGTTCTGTTTATTGACGAAGCCGTCCAGGTAAAAGTAAGCTTCGTCAGTAAACCAAATGCTGCCCACATGCATATCGCCGTCATCAATCCTGTGCACTATATCGTTAGCGAATGTCTCTCGTGCAGCAACGGTAGCGGCGCTGAGGGGTTGCCGCGTTTGAATTTTGTATGGATAGAGGTGTAAACTCTGGCGCATGAGACGATACGTGGACGTTGGCGTCATTTGGACCGCAGCTGCAACATGGCGAACGGAAACCCTAGGCTGCTGTTGGATCATCTGCTGCACTAGCTGCGCGTTGCCGTCTGTGGTTGCCGTACGCGGTCGCCCTACCTTTCCAGCACGTTCATCCGTCATGTTCCCAGTCCGTTGAAATTTTTCAAACAGATCCTTTATTGTATCGCTTTTCGGTCCTTTGGTTACATTAAACCTCCATTGAAAACTTCGTCTTATTGCAACAACACTGTGTTCTAGGCGGTGGAATTCCAACACCAGAAAAATCCTCTGTTCTAAGGAATAAACCATGTTGTCCACAGCACATTTGCACGTTGTGAAGAGCACACGCTTACAGCAGAAAGACGACGTACAGAATGGCGCACCCACAGACTGCGTTGTCTTCTATATCTTTCACATCAGTTGCAGCGTCATCTGTTGTTGAAAATTGTAACTACTGTAATTTCGAAAGTTTGTCCGCCTGAAAATGTACTGTTGTCCCAAGCATATTGCAACAAACGGTGTATTACTATCGCTGCTCGTTTAGTTTTTATTGCCGTTTCAAATATACCTGTCATTTTTGAAACACCCTGTAGGTAGAGAGGTACAAATTGACACACATGCTTGGAATGACATGAGGTTTTATTAGAACCAAAAAAATGCAAAAGTTCAAAAAATGTCCGACAGATGGCGCTTTATCTGATCAGAATAGCAATAATTAGCATAAGAAAGAAAGACGAATCAAAGACGATGTTCTTTACAGGAAATGCTCAATATGTCCATCATTATTCCTCAACAATAGCTGTAGTCGAGGAATAACGTTATGAACAGCGCTGTAAAGCATGTCCGGAGTTATGGTGAGGCATTGGCGTCGGATGTTCTCTTTCAGCATCCCTAGAGACGTCGGTTGATCACGACACACTTGCGACTTCAGGTAACCCCAAAGCCAATAATCGCACGGATTGAGGTCTGGGGACCTGGGAGGCAAAACATGACGAAAGGGGCGGCTGAGCACACGATCACCACCAAAAGACGCGCGCAAGAGATCTTTCACGCTTCTAGCGTCTGGGGTGGAGCGCCATCCTCCACAAACGTCGTACGTTCCAACAGGTGTTTATCAGCCAGGCTGGGGATGATGAGATTCTGTAACATATCGGTGTACCTCTCACCCGTCACGATAGCAGTTTTGCTTTCCAGCGCAATCTATCGAATATTTTCTGAACTTTTTTTTTGTTCTGATAAAACCCCCTTGTCATTGATCACCCGGTACAACAATGTTTTACTGTGTGGATGGTCTCTACATTAAAACAGCATGTTGCTAGTCTTTGACAAAACGCATCAGACAATGATCATGGGAATTCTGTGAGCTACAGTGGCGGAAAAAGGTGGTGTACACCAAAAGAAGACATTCTAAACTGACAAAAAATGCTGGAGCACGCACAGAGACAATAATACCACGGGAAAGTCATTGTATTATTAGGATAATTTTTTCCGTATTGTGATAGTTATTGGACGGTCAGGTGTACACTTCGCCACACGTTGCAAACACTGAAACCTAACAAGACGCAAAAAAATGTGGCTAGTAGCTGTTACTGTAAAACATATTTATTATGCGGACAAACAGTCGTGAGTGAGAAACAGTCACTGTGGTTCCAGATTGTATGAAAACATGAGCTCCAACACACGTTGGGCAGCGTTTAAAATTTCGATAACCAACTTCACAGGCGGTGAGGTGACACAACTGTTCTTATACGCGACTATGTTGCAGCTGTTGAAACTTCACAGAGGATTCCAAAATAACCTACTTCGCATTTTGTACGTATCACACTTTGTAATGAATTTTAAACTTTTAAGGCACGCACCAAAGAATATCTACTTTGGGAAGGATGACTGCAACACTGGTGCGAGCCACTAAGCTGCAGTAATTTGCGAAATGCGATTACCGACATTTCACTAATTTAATGTGCTTGTTTCGCTTCGTTTTGCTTCGCAGTGTTATACTGTATATTCAATCGATGTACCAGACATTACCTCATGTCTACGAGCAATATCTATTACTTACCCAAATTTGTAGACTAATAGCATTCAAAGAAAATTCCATGTACATCTAGGGTAATCCAGCCGAGGATACTTGTGGGTATCAGTCATTCTTTCTTAACGCACTCTGTTCTGCGTAGCTTACTGAATTCTGACTGTTATTGATTCTTCGAGCCAGTCACGATCCTTCTAAGATTCTTCGTGTGAGCTAATCTTTGCTGTCCACAGACAGAATACTGCGATGGTGAATGCTTTTGAAAATCCAGGACGACTTGGCGACTACATACATTATTTGCAAGGCCAAGCGTAAAGAAAAGGGAGAAATGATCCTCACACACTGCCTCTTCCTCGTTTTATGCTGTTTATTTGGACAGAACGGTCTTTTCAAGCTTTTTCTCGTCAACATAGTCTTTCAGCAGAGGTTAAATCTGACCGTCTATAGTTTTAAATGTTCTTTTAAATTTATAATAAACCTCAGTGAACTACCCTCTTTTGTTAGGATTTGATTGTAGCTTTACGCACATACTCCATAGTTCACAGA
Organism: Schistocerca gregaria; assembly: GCF_023897955.1. Classification (NCBI taxonomy): domain Eukaryota; kingdom Metazoa; phylum Arthropoda; class Insecta; order Orthoptera; family Acrididae; genus Schistocerca; species Schistocerca gregaria. The sequence continues at coordinate 663,816,678 of NC_064922.1, forward strand.
TGCATCTTTTTAGCTGCATTTTTATATTGTCGTTAAACATAACACTCTCTTTCCTCAGCGTTTCCTAACGTTACTTTTAAAATAAAATTAATCTTCAAAGCTCTGTAAGTATCCTGCTTCAAACTATTTTTTATAGGTAGTACAGAAGAAGATAATTTTAACCTCACAGCTACTCAACATGTTTTACGTTGGAGCTGACTGTTCCCATTTCGTTTTGTGGACATTATTTCAGTACCCATGTATTTGCTTACCAACCACACAACTTTCTCCGCATTCTTGACTAACTTCTGCTTTAGCCAACTATTGGCCCTGTCGTAGTATTCTGTTCGCTGACGCGTGACTGTTAAAAACGTTTAGAAGACTAGTTTTTTCTGTTGCGTATGCTTCGGTAGCTTTTTTAGTATTTTAACATTTTCATTCTCCATACTCAGTGAGCAATTCGATTTCATAACTTGTGTAAGGACCAATTAACCTCTCATAAGAGAAAAAATAAAACAAGAACTCTGTACATGAAACTGGAATATTCTATGCTGGAAACATCTTTCTCTCTAAGAGTTAACAGAATTTTGTCTTCACTTTGTAAATCTGGACAAAAATGCTGCAGCCAATAGAACACAGTTCGGTGCAACTAACTAGTTCGATATACAGGAATGCTGCTGAAGAGAGGAAGAAGACAAATATACACAGAAAAAGATTTCTTCCGAAGTGGCAGATTTTAAGATCGTCTGCATTTGTTTCGAACTAAAGAAAAGAAAGGCGTTTTGGAAGGAGATTTTCCGTTCCTCTAAGAGAACTCATTGCACTACATCTTACAGAAGACAGATGCCAGGAAAGCAAACCTGTAGCTTTACTACCAGTTATTCTGCCTGTCTTGTACGCCTCAGCTGCCAGGTTGCCCTCCAGTCGTTCCGGATATCTGGTCTGGAAAGGGTTCAGTGCTTTCCATCTGTAAGTCGTTAACCTCTCGCAGGACTCGTTGCGCTGTTCCACTCCTTCGTGTTACCCGACCACAACATTACTGCACTTTGCCTCCCGTGACCGTTATGTCATTTACTGCACTTTTGTCGGAGTATAGTGTCATGTTTACAACAACGTTGCCTATTTCTTGTAGTGGTTAGCAAAATATGTTTCGAGATCTGACATGGTGCCTGTTTTGTCTTTGTCGTTTGTCATTTCTTTCAAAATGGAGCAATATGTTTGCAATTAGGTTTCGTTTCAAAAGAGATAAAACCACGACTGAAACATTTGATATGATGCAACTAGCGAATAAAGATCGTTGAGTCGAATCAAATTCCAGAATGAAATTTTCACTCTGCAGCGGAGTGTGCACTGATATGAACTTCCCGGCAGATTAAAACTGTGTGCCGCACCGAAACTCGAAGTCTCGACCTATGCCTTTAGCGGGCAATGCTCTACCGACTGAGCTACCCAAGCACGACTCACTATCCCACCTCACAGCAGTAATTCTGTCAGTACCTCATCTCCTACCTTCCAAACTTCACAGGAGGTTCGCAGGATAGCATCTGTGACGTTTGGAAGGTAGGAGACGAGGTAGTGGCAGAATTACTGCTGTGAAAACGGATCGTTTAGTCGTACGTGGGTAGCTCAATCGGGCCGGCACGGTAGCTTACTGTGTTGGGTCAGAGGGTTAGCTGCCCTCTGTAATAATAAAACAGAGTTGATGGATGAACGATGAACTTGAACAAGCTTCATGGGACGTCCGCCTCCAACAAATAGAACGAACAATAACGAGCAAAATGAGACCAAGAAAAAAAAATCAAAAAAAATCGGTAGAGCACTTGCTACGAAAGGAACAGGTCCCGAGTTCGAGTCTCAGTCCGGCGCATAATTTTAATCCGCCAGGAAGTTTGTATCAAGTTGTTAGAATGGTTTTCAAGTTTTAAGAACGGCTTTTAGTTCCTAGAAGGCGAGCCCCGTCTTGCCCAGATAACCAATTGGCGTTTATATGATGCCACGCTTTACACATTCGTACAAATACTTATGTGTATTTCACTGTACATGTCCCGTCGATCAACAAAAAGCGATATACCGATTTAGCTGTGGGTTCCTAAATAACTGTTGATGTCTTTGTGATTTCTATTATTGTCACTTCTTACAATATTAAAATGTCAAATACACATGGATACTTCATCATACATTTTTATTAAACTGACAGAGGAATATGTAACCTGGAGTTCTGCTTATAACGCACCTATACTTTCATTTTTCCACGTGTCCCGTATTTTGGGGCACATTTTAAGCTTTACGTTTTTTATTAGCATAGTTGAAGTTAATTTATACGCATATCAAGGGGAAGAGAAAAGATTACTTGTAACTCAGAATTACTTGGAAGTCAGATAGATACGATAATAAACACCATATTTTTCACTGAAAACGATATTCAGTGGGCCTGCATGTGTAAACTTTACAAATGACTAAGACAGAGTACAGCATTAAAAGAAAAAAGATATTATTCGGTCCAGCTTTTGAAAAATTGGATACTGTTTTGTAATTTGGCACTTTGCACTCTACAAACAACAAAGAGGCAGTATTAAAGAGAAAATACATTATTTTGAAGTTCACCCTGCTTTAAAGAAATCAGACATGGAAATGCCGTGTGGCTAGGGCCTCCCGTCGGATAGACCGTTCGCCTGGCGCAGGTCTTTCGAGTTGACGCCACTTCGGGGACTTGCGTGTCGATAGGGATAAAATGATGATGATAAGGACAACACAACAGCCAGTCCTTGAGCGGAGAAAATCTAGAGCCCAGCCGGGAATCGAACCCGGGTCGTTAGGTACGACATCTGTCGCGCTGACCTCTCAGCTACCAGGGACGGACAGAAATCAGATCATTTGGCTTGTTTTACTTTTCGTGCATTTAATATATCCACCTCATTTTGCAAACTCTTTAATGAATTCAGAGCTTTTTCACTACAACTTTTCGCACTCACGTAATACTTGTACACATCGATGTACTTAACATTTCATTCTGTTTAGATGTTTCATAATTCAAGCCGTCATCTCCTTCTCCATCACTATCACTTGAAGCTGGTCCCCTTCCTTGATCATCAAAACGTTGTTGTTGGTACACATCAGCAATAATCTCTTCATCCTGTAGTTTCGAACACCCAGTGAGATTATCATCAAAATGTACTGGTCAAATCTGCACCCTTCAGTAGAGTTAGCTCATTACCAGACACGACTTCTGTTGTGGTTGGCAGGAGAGCCAACACCTTGGTACTAAAGGAGGCCGAAATGCACGCGTTTTAGCTCACGCAGGCTGGCGTGAGGTCTGGAACATGGCAAGGGAATTAGAATTGAAGAAAAACGGACGTAGCTGGAGGAATACTTAACTTTAATCCATTAATGACGAACGTCGCTCTTGATGGTACATGATTTACAATATCAATAGAAACTGATCATGGCGCCTTGTTAGGTCGTAGCAAATAACGTAGCTGGAGGCTACTATCGTCTCGGCAAATGAGAGAGTAATTTGCTAGTGATCCATCGCTAGCAAAGTCGGCTGTACAACTGGGCTGAGTGCTAGGAAGTCTCTCTAGACCTGCCGTGTGGCGGCGCTCGGTCTGCAACCACTGATAGTGGCGACACGCGGGTCCGACGTATACTAACGGACCGCGGCCGATTTAAAGGCTACCACCTAGCAAGTGTGGTGTCTGGCGGTGACACCACAACTTCTTCATTACCATCGCCATCATCGTCAGCGGCAGTCTCTTCCAGTAAGGCACCAGCAAACAGTCTTGATTGTTGAGGAAGACATCATCTGCCAGGAAGCTGAAATAAATTCCATGGCTTGTAGTAAGTTAATGAAGAGATTTTCATTTCCTGCATCACCCAATGCTATCAAATGTTGAACCAGTTTTTTTTATAATGCACTTTGAAATTTGCAGTTATCCCCAAATCAAGCTATTGTAGGACACTACAACAGTTTGAAGGGAAAACTTCCACTCGAACATTTTCCAAAACAACTTAGAGCGGACGTGCTGCACATCGATCCATAAGAAGAAGGCTACTCTTTTCTTCTTTTTCATTCAATGTCTAGTTTTTTTTAACTAATGTTTCATTAAAATCATAGTCATCCAAGAATTTTTATTGGATTCGTATTCGGTCTGGAGCACCAGCTAGAGCAGCCACGCCGCCTCTCGCCCTCACCTGGGCCGCACACCGTCTCGCTAGGAGACTACGCCAGGAGAGACGCCGGGGCGGCGGCCCGCAGCGGCTGCCTCCCGAGCAGCTGCGCAGCCTGCTGCCCTGGAGCTACCTGGCGCCGCCCGAGGAGCTGCCGTGCCTGCATTCCGACGACGACCTGGAGATGCCGTCGGTGCCCGTGCCGGACTACACACGCTGCACTTCGGGCACAGCGCACCTTTGAAGCACCTCGGATTGTTAGATTTTCCTATCACAAGCAGGGGAAGTTTGTCAGGTCCATCTGCATTCGTGGCGAGTAGAACTGTCAAGCGAATTTTACTCTTCTTCGCTCCATGGAATGGGTCACCTTTTTCAGCTCATGTTTTATTAGGAAGCAGACTATAGAGCAGACCGGTTTTGAGCTTGATTAGCTCTTAAGATACCCGGCAGAACCTCATCAACGTAGTGTTGAACCGTGATGTTGTCCACAGCTTTCGATTCGTTGAAAATTGTTCACCCTGTGATTCCGTGATGATCTTTAAATCATTGTAACCATCCTTATGAAGGCTTGAAATCATTAGTGATATTCAGACTTATAGCTAAATCTGTCCCCTTTGCTTTCAGCCTGGAGCCACTGGTCGGCAGAGCTGCAGCCCGTTTTTGCTAGAACATGTAAAAAATGTCTTTTTCCAAGTCTTCTTATCTCCCTTCTTGCTGACTGCTACGTTTTTGTTGATTTTGCACCCAGTTTTAAAAACTCTTTCAAAATACTGTTTCTTTTGCTGATGACTGTTCATAGTATGGTATAGGCATCTAAAGTGACTGATGATAGAAGCACTATTCAACAATATACGCCAGTCGACATCTTTTAACTTCTCGACTTTAACACAAAAGAAATTCTCTTATTGAAAACAATAGTACCAAAGAGTGTTTCCTTGCCGGTCGCCCTCGTTAACCTTATCTCTGTCCCTTACCTCCACAGCACAGTAAAACTGAAGTGATATCAGGTGTTCCCCAGGGAAGCGTCCTGGGACCTCTACTGTTCCTGATCTATATAAATGACCTGGGTGACAATCTGAGCAGTTCTCTTAGGTTGTTCGCAGATGATGCTGTAATTTACCGTCTAGTAAGGTCATCCGAAGACCAGTATCAGCTGCAAAGCGATTTAGAAAAGATTGCTGTATGGTGTGTCAGGTGGCAGTTGACGCTAAATAACGAAAAGTGTGAGATGATCCACATGAGTTCCAAAAGAAATCCGTTGGAATTCGATTACTCGATAAATAGTACAATTCTCAAGGCTGTCAATTCAACTAAGTACCTGGGTGTTAAAATTACAAACAACTTCAGTTGGAAGGACCACATAGATAATATTGTCGGGAAGGCGAGCCAAAGGTTGCGTTTCATTGGCAGGACACTTAGAAGATGCAACAAGTCCACTAAAGAGACAGCTTACACTACACTCGTTCGTCCTCTGTTAGAATATTGCTGCGCGGTGTGGGATCCTTACCAGGTGGGATTGACGGAGGACATCGAGAGGGTGCAAAGAAGGGCAGCTCGTTTTGTATTATCGCGTTATAGGGGAGAGAGTGTGGCAGATATGATACACGAGTTGGGATGGAAGTCATTACAGCATAGACGTTTTTCGTCGCGGCGAGACCTTTTTACGAAATTTCAGTCACCAACTTTCTCTTCCGAATGCGAAAATATTTTGTTGAGCCCAACCTACATAGGTAGGAATGATCATCAAAATAAAATAAGAGAAATCAGAGCTCGAACAGAAAGGTTTAGGTGTTCGTTTTTCCCGCTTGCTGTTCGGGAGTGGAATAGTAGAGAGATAGTATGATTGTGGTTCGATGAACCCTCTGCCAAGCACTTAAATGTGAATTGCAGAGTAGTCATGTAGATGTAGATGTAGCACCGCTCGCTCGCTGCAATTGCATACATCACAAAGTTAAGGACAATATCACAGGATTTCTTTTCGAACAACAATACTCACAACAGTTACGCAAAACTCAATGTATTTCACCGGAATTTGTTCTGTATAACCGCGAATTACGTAAAAATTCATTACGTATATGTAAAATTTAATGAAATAATGGAAAATTCTGGAAGGAGTAATGACAATATTATGAGACTGGCCCCGGGAGCTAGAGGCAGTGGTCATATGGGTGTGTGTGTGTGTGTGTGAGCCGTGTTTGCGTGAATGAGTGTGTGTGTGTGTGTGTGTGTGTGTGTGTGTGTGTGTGTGTGTGTGTGTGTGTGTGTTTCTATAGGTTGTCTATATCGGAGAAAGGCCTTCTAGCCGAGAGCTTACGTGTATAGTAGTCTTTCCGTTGTGCCTGTCTGCGACTTAAAACATTTCTTAAGGTTTAATTAAAACGTTTTTAAAAATATTTTGCCCGGACTGACAAAAATTTACATATAAATAAGAATTATACAAATGGCTCTGAGCACTATGGGACTGAAGATCTTTGGTCATCAGTCCCCTAGAACTTCTTAAACCTAACTAACCTAAGGACATCACACAACACACAGTCATCACGAGGCAGAGAAAATCCCTGACCCCGCCGGGAATCGAACCCGGAAACCCGGGTAAGAATTATACACAACAGAGTTACGTATTAATCGGGTTTGACTGCAATGGGATACGATAATATATGATGACGATGCAGTTGCTATTGTCATGCTATCGCTGATTCCATAATATCACTGTTCGATTACAATATGTAGCGATTCAGGTTTCATCTCCTAGGTAACCATTTGGTGTCGTGTCAGTCATCTTTGGACTAGGTGCAGCTATTGAAACCTACTAGAGCAGCAGGCCACGTTGAAACACCGTATGTTACTGGATATTTTTTGGTTTCGACTCTTAATCGTAAATAAAATTTCTTTCCGTTGCATAATTCATAGATGCTCTCAGATTTATGTGTTTTGCCATTACACCTATAGTAATTATGCTTTATCACAGTTCTCATTTCGAAAATATGCCTTACTCTATAACTATTTGTTGTAAATGACGTTATGCGAGAGACAATGGGCGGGGCCGGGGGGGGGGGGGGGGGGGGGGGCTGCGTGGCCTCCGCTACATAACTGGAAGCGCCAATGCGTTAACAGAGTTATCAGCGCCACATGTCGGACTGCTCCTTGCCAAACTCTCTCCAGCGTCATCATGCGTAGATATGAAAGAGTACTTTAAATAAGTTACAGAAATTAGTTTATCTAAGTATTGTGATCTGGAACTTTGTGTTACTCTTTTCACAGAATTTTAAAGGTTTGAATATGATTATACTACGATCGAAACCGGTCACCTGATTAATAAATTTTAGCTATTTACTTACGATCCTAGACCGCTTTTATTAAAAAGCTTATTTCAGTTCCGATCCCCCTTTTCCTCAGGAACAACGTTCCAAAAGATGCTACATTTAATATCTTCGCGCTTCTGTACGTTTCCTACTTTCCATTTTTGTTTAAATTAAAATGTCAGACCATAAGCCACCTGCAAGAGAAGATACGATACTGCAGTGCCTGATTGCATGCGTGTCCGAAGAAACTTTGCGTCGTAATTCGGAATAATTCAGGCACTGCAATACTCTATTTATTCGCAGCACGGGGTGAGCGACTGTACTGGAATATACATAATCGATATAAAAGTACAGGTTGTAGACGTACGGTTGACGACTTATGGAAAATGTCGTCATTCCACTATACAGCCGATGGTAGTCCTTATTTGCAACTGCGAATACATTTCATGCAAGAGAAGATCCCGACGTCTTCAGCAACAAAAGATTGGCAGATGAGTGCTACTATCTGTCTGAATGGGAATGGGTTATGGGTACTTTAAAAATTGATAACACTCTCTACTGCAGAAACATTTATTTCGACGATAACCATCCTTAGAGCCTCATACCATGATGGCAGGCGGTGGCGGTGAATGTTTTAACTCTAACGTCTACTGCAGTTACAACACTCGCTTCCTTCACCGACGCCTCCTACCATCATGGTATGAGGCTCTGAGGATGGTCAAAAAACTGACCGAAACCGATTATCGTCGAAATAAATCTTTTCGCTGTCGAGACTGTATGTGTCCATTTTTAAAGTACTTTTATCCATACCGCTGTTTCCCCACGAGAAATGTTCTCAAAAATTACTGATAGGCCCTTATTTCCCCAGTTTCATTCATATTATTCATCAATTTAGGATTAGCCGCTACAGAGCTGGTGACGCTGTAACAGGATTTGACCACGTTTCAAGGTCACTAAATTCTCTAGGTAGTTCTGGGCTCGTTTTTTCCGCCGTAGTTACGGAAAGTTTATCACAGTTCCTGTTGTTGGCCGCACGTGGCCGATATAGTGGTGTGTTGGTAGTGTCACCCATTATCCACCAGCTATATACGATAGATGGTGACAGATTTTCTATATTCAGCTTCAATCATCGATAGAGAATTTTTGTTTCGTTTATTATTGTAACCTCCCAGCCTTAAGAGATCGTTAATGGAATAGGACAGGTGGGCCCATCGAAAGGAGGGAGAAGTGAGAATAACTGCGGCACGAGTAGTTCTACACCTCTGCCTTCGCAGCAACCGGCTCTTCTGTAGAGGCAACGACTGCGGTCCGCGCAGAGGTGCAGACGAGACACTCTCTTATACTTATATGGACATGGTGTCTATTCTTTCGGAGATGTGCGAAAGAACAGACACCATATCCATATAAGTATATTTCTGGCAATACCGGCCATGACCTCCTCCTCCTGTGCGGATGCACACATCTTACCCGAACTCTTATGGGACTTAATAAGAATCTCTTCCACGAGTAATGTGTGTGTTGGGTAGGGTCACTGCGAATGTTGCGTGTGGATGGTTCAAATGGCTCTGATCACTATGGGACTTGGTCATCAGTCCCCTAGAACTTGGCACTACTTAAACCTAACTAACCTAAGGACATCACACATGCCCACGCCCGAGGCAGGATTCGAACCTGCGACCGAAGCGGTCGTGCAGTACCAGACTGACGCGCCTAGAACCGCTCGGCCACACCGGCCGACATAGTGTGTGGACATATAAGGTGAGAATGTGGGTCTCGCTGGAAGTGTGCGCGAGATGGTCCCTGCAGTCGCACTATCCTCTGTGCCCTCGGTGGCTCAGATGGATACAACGTCTGCCAGAGCATGAGATCCCGGGTTCGAGTCCCGGTCAGGGCACACATTTTCACCTGTCCCCGTTGATATATATCAACGCCCGTTATATTAATATATAATTCTAAGACACCCTGATGTTCTGGCGGCCGACAACGCACTGTCTACTTAACGACGCCACGGGCGGCGTCTGCAGGCTCCCAAGTGACGAGCCGGGCGACGTCGCCGTCTCTACAGTCGCATCCGCCGACGCGGCCTCCGACGCAGCGTCTGACACCGCTGTCGACGCTGCCGTGCCGCAGTAAGCTGGCGGCGAGGGATCAGTCGCACAGCCTTGGGCGCCGCCGCTTTTACGCCCTGATCTACGTAAGCCAAGTACTGTTACGTAGACACCTGTTGCTGCAATTACGATGATAGGTAGCTACGATAGATCAGATACTGGCTGCCCTGGCAGTGCATAGCAGAGCTCTAACTACTGAAATTCTTGCAACTTTCTAGCAGCATTTCAATTTAGAATCAATTAGAATGAATTGGTGTTCAACAAAAACGTTTTCGTAACAAAGTTGAGGAAGTTTTTTTCTCAACGGTTCTATATTTTTTCTGGGATGCTGAAACCGAATTTCATGATTGAGACTTGTAGGAGGCCTGCTTAACAAGGAAAAACGCAAATAGACCTAAAAGTTTTCGCACGTTTACGTTTTTCGCTACCTTTGCGTTCTTCGTAGATAACCATTCCATATAAAATTAAATTCGACAAAATTTCCTACAAGATACACTAACCAGGTTTGATTTACTGACAAGCGGTATCGGCGTTAGAGCGCCTTGAAAAGCAACCATTTTTTGTCCTTCTATGAGAAAGTCAAAAACGCTCACCCGCGCTATCTACAACTCTAAAAATGCACATGTCGTCAACAAAAACCCCTGCACCAAATAAAAATAAATGTAATACCCTACAAGAGCTGTCTGTTATGTACAAATTTCTAATAATGGAGTGGAGTAAAGCGAAAATTACGTGAAATGTCTTCTGCGTCCTACTGTCAAAAAATGTCTTCTACCTGTCTACCAATCATCGGCCCCATACTTTCGGTGTTTTACGCCTCAGAGAGGTTGTTTTGAATGAACTGAGGGGAAAGCATGTTTGGTGAAAATATTAATAAATTATTACACGACGCTGAATAGGAAGGCAAATATGAAAACTGTCCATAGTAATGTGCATGTGCGATAAACCAAGCGAATTTGGAGCTCAGTATCGGGTCATCACTTCAAAGATGTTCTCTGTCTGAAAAAAAAGACATTTAGTGACAGAATAAAGATAAAAAAGGCAGATAACTTATAAGTAGGAGGGAAAAGAAATTTCTAGAACAATTTTGATATCAAATTGATATACAAAATAAATACGTGATCAGTTAGTTACCCCCCTTCCCCGTGGATGAAGTAATGGATTTTCCCCATCCAGCACATGGGTCCCAGTCCCCTCCCCCTCTCCTTTCCCACCTGCACAATTGTGGCAATTTAGAATTTCCATGAGAATAGAGAATTTTACCAGGAATTTCGAATTCTGGTGGGGGATTAAAAAAATAGTGGTAATTTCAAAAGTGGCGGGAATTTCTCTGTCAGAAGGCTGCGCTGATGTCCCATCGCAACTCCTTCTCCTCCCAACGGGAATTGGCGGGAAATTCAAAATGCCCTTTCGTGGAATCAAAACCCCGGTGCCTCTGCTTGGAAAACCCAAGTGCAACGCCCTCACCCCCCACCCCTCCTACTCAGGGAAACGGTCACACTCTGTCGAGCCTCAGGAGACGAACGCTACGTTAGCCAACTGGTGGCTCACCGTAGATGGACAACTTTGATAGCTGTGCGTCTGCACGGGCATCAAAATGCTCAGGTGGAGAGGGAGTAAGTGAAACTTAAAGTTCCTGCCCAAGGATTATGCCAATGCACTTGGGGTGGTGAAGGAAGGGATCTGGAATACAAAAGGTCTCCAAGAGCAATCCTGTTTCTTGACCTCATGATAAAACAATAGAGTTAGTGTAGTTTAATACTTTTCTATTTGGACAGACTGTCCTTACTTATAAAACAAATTTATAGTGGAGCTAACAAACTGTGTAAAAGACCTTCACACCATTCTCCCTTGTTTCAAAGAGAACTCAGTTATAAAACCTAATTTTTTTTTGTAGGACCACGGCAAAACCCACCAACGGAACATTGTTCTAATTTTTTAATTAGGATAGCATTTTTGTAAAGTGTCTATGTACTGCGGTAGTCCTGAAGGAGGCATCGTTTATTGTTGATTGTGCAAATATTTCTTGTCGTTATTGTTCTTCTAAATAGACTGGTGTATTAAGGACGAAAGTGACTTTCGAATGAAGTGTCACTACTAAATGACGCACCGGTAGCTCAATGGAACTTGGACCATACATAGAACTGCTGAAGTATACTACAGAAGTCAGCTGAAAGAAAATACGCAATGAGAGCAGCAGAAATGCCACTTTTGTTCAAAGACAATAATTACACCGAATTCACTGCCTTTCCTGATGGTCTCCTGGATATTAGAGAAGGTGGGACATAGTTCTTAATAAAGTGGCGATCACCACGGAGAGCAATGCATGTTGTGTACTACGCTCCCGTGTGGCCACAAGGTTGGTAAGAAGTCCTGTGACAGGGCTTCACATTCCTTCACCAGCGCGGCTGACAACTGCGGGATGCAGTGCGTCCTTCCAACGCATCCCACATGTCCTTAATGATATTCATCTCAGGGAACGGACAGGCCAATCCATTTGCCATTATCCTCTTGTTCCAAGAGCTTCACCTTCTATGCTGTTTGATACGATCGTGCACCTTCCTCGATGAAAATGAAGTCAGGGCCGAATGCACCCCTGCAAAGATGCATGTGGAGAAGGAGTGTAATGTGTTCCAAAGTTTGAGGTCAGTACGCCTATGCAACATAATGCCTCATCAAACCATTAAACCTGGATCACCAAAAGCCATGATGTTCGATAAAATTACTGAGTGTATTATGTGTTCCCACCTCTCGCTATACGAGGGTGCGTCGAGCTTTCTTCATTCTCTCTAGTGGCTGGACCTATTCTCGTTTAGGTTTCTCGTGATGTATTATTATTATTGCGGATACTTTCTATAAAACACGATGACAGGCCACCTCGCATTTGTGTGTCTTCCTGCAATACATATTCAAATTTAATCACGTTTGCTTTCTATCTTTGTCCTGTAGCATTCCCTCTGTCCCTTGTTCTTTAGATTAAACTGCCAGTTAGATGATGAGACAGTTGCAACATAAGAAGTCCGACGACTCCACTGTCCAGCGACAGAAGGTTGGTAGGTGAGTGCTGCTACATTTCTGGTAGGGAAGCAGCCATAGGTAGCAAACTTTCCAGTTTTTTCATACCATTCATCAACCACAGAGTAGACGCCACGGACGACATATATTCTGGCAAACGATTTCGTCTATGCTTAGATTAGTCACAGTGGCGAACTCTACATCTACATCTACGTGATTACTCTGCGATTCACAATAAAATTCCTGGCAGAGGGTTCAATGAACCACCTTCAAGCTCGCTCTCTGCCGTTCCACTCTCGAACGCCCCGCGGGAAAAACGAGCTCTTAAATTTTTCTGTGCGAGCCCTCATTTCTCTTATTTTATCATGATGATCATTTCTCCCTATGTATGTGCGTGCCAGCAGAATGTTTTCGCAATCGGAGGAGAAATCTGGTGAGTGAAATTTCATGAGAAGACCCCGTCCCAACGAAAAACGCATTTGTTTTAATGATTGCCACTCCAATTCACGTATCATGTCTGTGGCACTATCCCTCCTATTTCGCGACAATATAAAACTAACTGCCCTTCTTTGTACTTTTTCGATTTCATTCGACAGTCCCACTCGATACGGATCCCACACCCCACAGCAATACTCCAGAACAGGGTGGACAAGCGTGGTGAAATCAGTCTCTGTAGTACACCTGTTGCTCCTTCTAAGTGTACTATGGTTAGCTCTACTCACATTATCTATGTGATCGTTCCAATTTAGGTTATTTGTAATTGTGGTCCCTAAGTATTTAATTGAATTTACAGCCTTCACATTTGTGTGACATATCGCGTAATCGAAATTTATAGCGGATTTCTTTTAGTACTCATGTGAATAACTTCACACTTTCTTTATTCGGGGTTAATTGCCACTTTCCCCACCATACAGATACCTTATCTAAATCATTTTGCAATTTGTTTTGGTCATCTGATGACTTTACAAGATGGTAAATGACGGCATCATCTGCAAACAGTCTAAGAGGGCTACCCAGATCGTCTCCTATGTCGTTAATATAAATATAATATAGATATAATATATCAGGAACAATAGATGGCCTATAACACTTCCTTGGGGAACGCCGGATATTACTTCTGTTTTACTCGATGACTTTCCGTCTATTACTACGAACTGGGACCTTTTTGACAGGAAATCACGAATCCTGTACCACAACTGAGGCGATATTCCGTAGGCACGCAGTTTGGTTAGAAAACGCTTGTGAAGAACGCTTATAGAAATGAAGCCGCACGTACAATTGAAGCCCTTGGAGACCAGGAGCGGCTTGGGATGCATTATGCGAATGCATAGCAAACATTTACAGAAACACGAGTGTAAAAATGACGGGTTTTTGCTGTACCTGTGTGGAAGTTGGCTCTGTGAAATACTACTATGGATAGTTAGCCAGTAAGTAAGATTCAGTTCACCACTTTTGTATAGACTTGAACTTATCACTCGTAAACTGGTCTTTCATAGAGAGTCTCATATTTGGTTCTTTCACATAACTGGTTGAATTTTTTCATTTATGTCATTGCAGTATGCGAGTAAATTCTTGAATCTTTTACTAGACGACTAGTTTAAATCAATCCTCAGGATCAAATTTTGAAGCACTCATATGTGTATGTCACTTTCTATTATTGATTCTTCTGGTAACCAGCAATTCATGTAAATTATTTCAGTTGAGTGCAGACTGTACTAGACAGTGGATGCTAATTGTTATATGCAACAAATGGTCTTGTGGCGGAGTGCACCAACCTTGAAGGAAAAGCAAGATAACAAATGCTTCATGTTTACGGTTAAAAGTAAACCGCGTTTAAAATGTCTCCGCAGTGTACCAACGTTAATCATCTGTCAGCAAGCTTTCATCAACCAACCGTGCATTTGACTGCAGTTAACTCCTTGTATTGCAATGGAAGACACCCTGCAGATGTAAAGATGTTACAGAGAGATGAATTTTCATACTGCCGCCCATCGCACAAGTCTTCTAGACAGACCCTGGTGAGAAACATAACTGTCTCATGCTCTCATTTTCGCCAACAAAGAGAAGTGTGTTTATACCTCGCTAACAGTCCGTTCGTTTATGTTCGGTTAAATGAAAAAGAAAAGAACACAAAATTTTTCGAAGTACGAGTCTGGCATACTCCTCGAACTGGTCGATGTGAATACATCAGTTCTTGTAAGTAAAAGAACTGCCGGCTGCAGTGTAAATGAAGAAATGTATCGTTTCGGTCATCATTTTTTTGTTTCCTTTTTTTCGTTCAGTTTGAATAAATATGTCATTTAAATACGAAATTCACCAGATATATACTAATTAACACATATAATTGTCATTTATTTTTATTAAAGGTGCACGTCTTCTTATTTCTATAAACTACATACAAAAATCAAGTTTCCATTGCAAAATAAATCCTTGACTACCGATCTTTTATAACAGATTGTTAATCAAGTTTATGTTAAGAGATAAACAGGTGTAGAAGAGATCCTTCATTTAATTTATTCATTCCATTTTTATGAGGTGACTGGTTTATGTTTGACGTTATTTAAAAAGACAATAAAAGTCTTGTATAGAGTTGCTCCGTTATGGCTTCGATGGTGTATGCAACTTTCCTCTTAATAAACGTAATGTTGTGATACGACAGTTTTATTCCACTTCAACAACTGTGTTTCTGTCAATTAGCTGATTTAAAACTCATCCGTGTAGTGAATTATTTGCCAATATTGGCTGATTATTTTCGTTCGAGGCATTTGGAAAATGTTTATTAACTCCGAGCTGTGTTTGTGATTTCACGGGAAAGAATACAGTAAAGCGTGTAGTAAAATAAACAGAGGTGATGGAGAACAGCCACACTATTGAGAAACTAAGTGGAGTGAATTACTGATCGTATCAAATGAAAATGATTATAATAGATTCTGATTTGAGGACTATAACTGAGCCTGCTGAGACAGAACCTGATGAAGATGCATCAGCTGCTGATAAAAAGGCCCAAATATCACATCAAGGTAAGGCAATAGCAAAAATTTTACTTTCTGTATGAGATGCGAAGCGAATGCATATACGAAATATGGGAAAAACTTCAAAAATTTATGTCGCAAGGGATAGCAAATTTCGTACTGCGCAACTCCGACGGAAGCTATATTCACTAAAAACGAAGAATTGTGAAACTATGGAAAATTACCTAGGACTGATAGACTCTAAATAAAACCGTAGCATATCTAGTGAACATTGGTGGCGAAACTGAAAATGGAGATTTAGCAATGACTGTTCTGCGTGGATTTCCAGACAAATGGGATGCAGTAGTTACATCTTTGTGAAATTTGACAGATAATGATTTTAAGTATGTTACAATTAAAAGGCGCCTAGTTGCTGAAGACCTAGACGCCATGAATGTAATGAATATAAACATTCTGCAATGTCCATGAAAGATAATACGGGTAATCAGAAGTACCGAAAAACGCCATTTACGGAACGTGACAAAGGAGAGGAACGAACTCTTAAGAAGCAACATGGAAATGTAATTTTGCTTGTTACAACTGTCACAAAGTCGGCCACATATCCGGAAAGCGTCCTGAAAAGGGTAAATTTAAAAAGGAACAAAAGAGACTAGGTTCTGTTAGTATGCGTACTGCATGTGGTACAGTTACATTGAATAGCGAGGTCTGGATAGTGGATTCCGGACAAACTCATCACATGGCTCCAAACGAAAATTATTTTTCAGGTGCTGAAGAAAATATCTTAGCTGACATCATAACCTTAGCTGATGGCAAAAAAACCGAAGCCTTGGTGAAAGATACAGTAAGGGTGAAAATAATTAGAATTAGCCAACAAGGTTTGGCTAAGGAATTCGTAGCTGACTATACAATAATCGTACCCGAGATCGATCCTGCAATCTTGTCTGTGAGGCAGTTCACTGAAAACAATAGAAAGATTATTTACGGTAATCGAAGGCTGCAAGATGTACGATGAATCTGGAAGGCTGCTTATTAAAACTCAGCAGAAAGGTCGTTTATATTGCATAAATACGAAGCCATGTGCCGTTGACTTTCAATAAACATATTGAGAAATAACGAATGTAACACAAAATCACTAGACTTCGGGCATTGTCCGATCGATGCATGTCAATAAGGGTGCAATAAACAACATAAAAAGAAACGAAGCAGTCCTGAATTAAACTGTGAAAAAGACTGCAGTCCGGAACCGCGCGACTGCTACAGTCGCAGGTTCGAATCCTGCCTCGGGCATGGATGTGTGTGATGTCCTTAGGTTAGTTAGGCTTAAATAGTTCTATGTTCTAGGGACTGATGACCTCAGCAGTTAAGTCCCATAGTGCTCAGAGCCATTTGAACCATTTTCTTGGTGAAAAAGAAGGTGAAATAAAACCATGTGATGATTATTTGGCGGCTAAATCCACACGAAAATCGTTTCTGAAAACTGTATCACAAGATTCTAAGGAACGAATAAACAGTCTGAAACTTTTTCATAGTGATCTCATGGGTCATATTGATGTTCCAAGTTTTGGAGGCAATAAATCTTTAACAGGTGTAGTAGATGATGCGAGCAGATACATATCTGGGCGTTTCTTAAAAAATACGGATGAAGTGTCTGAAGATTTCAAGAAATGGAAGATTCAAACGGGAGAACAAACCGGGAAACACTTGAAGAGAATTTACTAGGTCAATGGCCTAGAATTCTGTTCTCGGAAATGGTTTGCAGTTTTGTGAATCTGCAGGAATTTGGAAATCGCAGCAAAGCGGTATAGCTAAACGCCTCAACAGAACGTTAATGAATATGGTAAGGCCACAATTGCTAGAAAATAGTTTACCGAAGAGTTCTTGAGCTGAGCTGATGCATACTGCGGTGTACACAAGAAATAGTGTTACAAACAGTTGTTCTTGAGCTGAGCTGATGTATACTGCGGTGTACACAACATATCGTGTTCAAACAGCCACAAAAACGAAAAAACTCCTTATGAACTATGGACAGGCAGAAAGCCTAATGTATGACATTTACGTGTGACAGAACGCGAAATTTTCGTTCGCGTACCCAGAAGCGTCGTTCTATATTATCCAAAAGGGCAGAAAAAGGAGTTCTTCTTGGCTGTTCTCTATGTGGCTGTGTGTACAGGATCTGGATGCCAGAAACGCTACAGGTTGTGGAATCCAGCGACTGTATATGCAAAGAATTTTAAAGTGGCGACTGCCCAACTGAAAATAAGGAAGAGAAAAAATCTATTGAACTGTACAACGACGGAGCATTGTCACTTCCAAGCACAAAGTGAAAGAGAAGATTCTTACACTGAAGAAGCATTTTATGGTTTCTCAGATCAGGAGGTAAATTTGGAAGAAATTAAAGGTAATCAGAAATTTCACGAAGTAGATGCAGACCAATAAACGATGTAACAAAAGAATAAACAGGTTTAAGCAAATGCCATTCAATGACACTTCGTTCAAGAGAGACGGCTTATGCTGAGAAAGTGCAAATAAACGTCGGCGAGGAAGGAAGAGTGATGAACCATTATCTTATCATGGAGCAGTTAATTTTGATGAGGCAGCGGAATAGTTAGAGATGCTTGGAAATTGGTTAAGCTTCCATGTGGTGTAATTCCTGTTAAGAACAAGTGGATATTTAGAAAGAAGGCAGTTGGTGAGAAACAGGTTTTTAAAGCTAGTTTAGTCGCAAAAGAAATTTAGCCAAATAGAAGGTGTAAACTATAACGAAATTTATGCTACTCTTTCAAATTTCGAAGTGATTCGTCTGTTGATAGCAGCCAGTGTTGAGAAAAATTGGCACATTGATCAGAACGATGTGAAGAGTGCATGGCTACGTAACAAATTAAAGGAAAATGTATATTCATGGAGGAGCGATCCGTCTATCCAACTAAATGAAAGGCAGTTTGTTTTTTGCCGTAGGTGTTTCGCTTCTTTTATTTATAAAGCATCTTTAGTGGCCTGTAATACATTTTCTTTTTACACACATAATATATGTATTATGTAGTAGTTAGAGTATGTTACCCGTTACAATTTATCATGTGTTCTATTGTTTTTCAGATTACTAACAAATTTTGATACACAAATTTCGTTTTATTAAATTATCGTTTGGTGCTACTTACGATTTACAGTGTTGTTAACCCATGTGTGTGATCCTGGATATGTTTTCATCCGGTCTTCATACTACAGCTAGTCGATTCCTGCGTTTTTTTATCCACATTGTATATATGCTCCAACCAGAAGGTTTCATCAAGAAGAGTCAATAAAGTTTGGTTTATGAGTCAGACAAGTCAAAATATGGGCTGAAACAAAGTGGCACAAGCTGGAATGATAATTTAAGTAGCTCACTAGAAAAACTGGGATTTATTCGAAATGATATAGACCCATGTGTGTACAAGCTAAGTGCAAAGGAAGGGAAAGCTATTTTGTCTGTATAGGCTCATATTGGCGCAAAATGAAGAGATGAGGCAATAGGTAAAAACTCTTCTACAAAGTTGCTTTGGAATCAAGCACATGGGCGTGGTATCATACATGTTAGGAGTGAAATTTGAGAACAGCGAAGACGGAACAATTAAAATTCTTGTGAAGGAGCACAGTAATAAACTACTTGACAGCTTCGTACTTCAAAATGCTAAGGGCGCCAGGGCACCAATGGAAATGAAACCGGATTTTCTTGGTGGGACGGAGCGAAATGGCGCAGTGGTTAGCACACTGGACTCGCACTCGGGAGGACGATGCTTCAAACCCATGTCCGGCCATCCAGATGTGGGTTACCCGTAATTTGCGTAAATCGCTCCAGACAAATGCCGGAATAGTTCCTTTGAAAGAGCACTGCCAATTTCCTTCCCCATCCTTGACACAATCTGAGCATGTGCTCCGTCTCTAATGACCTCGACGTCGACGGGAAATTAAAGCCAATCTTCCTTCTTTCGTTCCTTCCTTGATAAGATGTGTGATGAAGCTAAAGACCCTTCACATCATGAGCTTGTTGGTGGACTCCTTTACCTTCCACAGAGGATTCCACCTGACATAGCTTTCTCAGTGGCAAAGTTGTCACAATGCTGTTCAGAATTTAATATGAATCATTGAATGCAGCAAAAAGGTTACTTAGATACATGAAGGGAATAGCGCTTTATAAACTCACATATTATCCCACTGCTCAAATACTTGAAGCATTTGCCGATGGTGATAGGGCTGCTGGTATAGAAGATCGCAAAAGTATTACGGGATGTGATGTTACTGGCAGGATCTTCTGTATACTGAAAGAGTATGAAACAAACTGCAGCTGCGGTGAGTACAATGGAAGCAGAAGACCTGTCAGTGGCAGCCTGCGTAAGAGAGCTAGTATGGATGGGAGACTTAAGAAGATCCATAACCTGAAAGAACTGACTGGAGAATCAACAACTGTGTGGCGTGATAATCAAGCAGCAATCGCACACTCCAAGAATCATGTAGTCAAATCAAGAACAAAACGTATGTCCATAAAACATCATTTCATCAGGGGGAATGTTTTGATGGAACGACTGACATTAGATTCATTTCGACAGATAAAAATCGAGAAGACTTGTTAACAGAGCCATTGAATCGGAATATTCATGAACGTCATTGTAAGAAAATACTACATTCGAAATGACATCCGTTGTTACTTTCAGATATCATTTCGTGGGCGGGGGGTGGGGTTAAGAGATAAACAGGTGGAGAAGAGGTCCTTTATTTATTCTATTCATTCCATTGTTATGACGTGATTGGATTATCTTTGACATTATTTAAAAAGACAATCAAAATGTTGTTATAGTGTGGCTCTGTTACTGCTTTGATGCTGTATGCAGTAATTATCTCAATAGATATAATGTTTGTGATACGACAGTCTTATTCCACTACAACGATTTGTATGATTAAAAAACTACAAATTAATTTTTTATACCTTTTCGGAATTTAGAGTTCACATAAATGCTTACTGAGCATGCATCTTTGTTTAAAAATTTAAATCCTCCTGGAATCGAACCCACAGACAGCAAGCACTGACAGTACAACAGAGCCATACTGCTTAAAGAGAAACTTTTACCTAATTTTAGCATATTAATCAGAGTCAGAAAACTTATAAGGGGATTTTCTCGACAATTTTTGAGACTTGCATCGAAGTGCATTGAGAGAGGTATATTTGAGTTTTCAACTTCACGTACCCTAAATATAAAAAAATTACAAAATTCCGATTGTCTTGCGCCAGTGTGTGGAAATGAACACATAATTTTCAAATTATATGGCTGGACAACCCATTGACCGCTCTCACCCAATAATGACAAACATCTTCATCCACTGGACTCAGAACATGCCACAAGTATTATTTTATCTGTTGGCCTCCAGAAGAGGCCAAGAGATAGAACAGTACTGTTTTAAGTATCCACCAATGTCAAGAATTTAGTTCAAACACATGGCTCCATTTCAGTCAATATCAACGCATAATCAACAATACATCAAAACAGCATTAGGATCACGTCTACAGCTGCTGACAAACGGAGCCTAATTGGACATTCTACAAGTGATTGTCGTTATCATTCACTAGATTCAGCACTAGACCAGAGATTAAAGATAGATCAGTTGAAGTGAATACTGAAGTATTGCCACACACCATCTTCATACGATAGTTAATACCTGCAAAATAATTGCCAACTCTGGCTATCAATTCTTCGTTTGAAGTGAATCTTCGTCCACAAAAAATTTCCGTTTTGGGAAGAGATGGAAGTCTGACGGAGCCATATCAGGTGAATAAGGCGGGTGAGGCAACAATTCATACCTTAGTTCACGTAATTTTGCCATGGCTACGGCACATGTGTGCGGGCGCGCATAGTCTTGATGGAAGATTTTCTTCCATGCTAAACATAGCCTTTTTCGCATATCTTTTGTTGAAATTTGTCCATGATGTTAGCATAGTATTCTCCAGTAATTGTTTGCCCAGTGGGGAGATAATCTACAAACAAAATCCTCTTCGCATCCAAGAACACTGACGCCATGACATTTCCCTCTGAAAGAATTGTCTTTGAATTCTTTGGTGGCGAAGAATCAGCATGTTTCCTCTGCTTTGACTGTTGTTTTGTCTCTGGCGTATAGTAGTGCACTCAAGTTGCATCTGTGGTCACAAAACGGCGGAAAAAAATCAAGAGTCGCGGCACCCATCTTGCAGATAATTTTTTAATTTCTAATTATTCAGTTAAAACGTGACATATCCTTTCAGATGACATCTGGCAAGCATGAACAATTTCACGCACTTTCAATCGGTGATCCTCCATGACTATTTTGTGCACTTTTGCAATTATTTCTGGAATAGTGACACATCTTGGCCGACCACTGCGCGGATCATCATCTAAGTTCCACTGACCAAATTTAAATTCACTTGTCCACTTGGGAACAGTTGAATATGAAGGAGAAGAGTTCCCCAGTGTATTCTGGAAATCGGCATGAATGTCCTTTGCTTTCATTCCCTTTCTTTATGAAGTACTTAATCACTGCTCGAATCTAGATTTTTTTCCATCTTCGCAGATTACTACGCGGGAGCAACAACAGAAACAGAGCCACGTCACTACCGCACCTCTCCTCCAAGAGCACTAACGTGGCATGTTTACAGGCAACAGTCCAATAAATGTCACGTGAACAACTCGTTGCGCTAGCGCTGACCTCTCGTGGTGATTCCGAGAACTTTTCAAACCACCCTCGTAGATTGGTTGGGCCAGATAAGAGAGTTAAATTCGCATCCAATTTATTACCCGATTAGAATGGTCTGTTATGCTATTAGTTGGGAAGTGTATTTATTTAGGATACTACCACAATAATTTGTTATCCAGCTGATTCACCTTTTTCGTTACCTCAGTGGTGCCACTAAACGTCTGGATCTTATGACTTCCCGATGTCTGGAGGTCATACGTACAAATGGTGAGCTGTTATCTTATGGGTTGGGCAGCCTGCTTGGAGGGTGTTTGTGTGGGATACTTATCTCTGTAATTTATTACCCAATTAGGGTGGTCTGTTGCCCTATTGTTTCGAAGATAGATAAGGGTGTTCATTTAGGTTCCTTTTGGCTAAAATTTATTACTCGGCTTAGGATCCATATCACTTTTAATTTATTACCTAATATGGCGCTCCAAGATGGCAGACGGTCAAAGGGACACCAATACAGCAAATGTGTAAAGTGTTGTTTGAGTCCATCCTAAAACAAAGTACACTCCTGTTTTGTATGAATTGCACCATGGAGATGCAAAGTCATTTTTTAAAAAATTACACTGATAGCCACCTGGTAATAGGTTTAACAATTATCATTACTTCTCCAGAGATTTTTATAGCAGTATTTGATTATCAATGATGATATAAGGGACACTAGAGCAGTCGCATATCATGCAGCTGACAGTGCACTACTCACTTGCTGGATCCACACCCCAACCATGCTGCTGAAGGTCAGGCAGCTGGGCAGCTGCCAGGTGCAATATTTAATTCAGCATGCCCCATCCCATTCAGCACCCCACCTCCGTCATCTCGCAGATCATGGACCAGCAATCACACAAACACAATAGCACAATGTTTATCAGAATAAAGATTCAATAATGGAACTAATATTAAACTTCCATCAAATCTTCATAAAGCTGACAAAGTTGTTATCGCTAACGCACCACCAGAAGTTTGACGGCTTTCGACAATGTTCACCCGTGTAAAATGTACTTCCAGGTAGAGATGGGAGTGCTATTCCTTCCACACATACACTTTTCTGCTTGCGTTAAATGTGCATATTCATTTTGTTCATGTGCTGTGTGTTAGAAACATGCTTCAGGTAAGGTAAGAGCATTTTTAGCGTAATAAATTCGTTATCAGCGAATAGTTTTTTACCTAATTTGGTTGTATATGACATTATGGCCGGCCGGAGCGGTCGTGCGCTTATAGGCGCTTCAGTCTGGAACCGTGCGACCGCTACGGTCGCAGGTTCGAATCCTGCCTCGGGCATGGATGTGTGTGATGTCCTTAGGTTAGTTAGGTTTAAGTAGTTCTGAGTTCTAGGGGACTGATGACCTTCGGTGTCAAGTCCCGTAGTGCTCAGAGCCATTTGAACCATTTTTATGAGATTATATATACTGTGGGATTTACAAATTGACAGTAGGCAGATTACTATTATTTGGGCAACGAAGGTGCATTCCCACATTTGGCTCGCATGTGACATAATTTAGGTGATTAGTTATTTCTTATTGCCGTTATTCGTGTTTGGAGGAACTCATGACGAGTTATATGTTCACTACTCACAATGCAAGCAGCCTCAAAGTAATGTTATGATCCAAAGGTATGATGCAACCTCTCATGATGCCGTTGACTTCCATACGTTATTTGATGTGTGTCCTCGAAATTTTCCAACACTGGTCCCTGTACAGTTTCCTAGAAGGATCCTATTCGCGCATTTGTGAAGCGTGATGGTGAGATATTATTCTGTTGCTGCTTGCTCGTACTACGATATCACGATCACCCACTGAAACACATTTATCATCATCATCTTTCTTACTGTTTGATGGAACTTGGAGTTGTTACAACTCGTAGAATTGCATCTACTTAGTACTAGGTGTTTTATGTAAGCGTCGTCCGATGAATTTATTGTTTACGATTGTGTACACTACTTTGTGATCCACACGACTTGCTGATGCTACTCTCGTAGTCACTTGTAATTTAGGGTGATGTTCTTTTTCTGCCACTAGGATATTAATATTCTTGTTTAGCGCCACTTTCACAATCAGTGTAGTAAGAGCATCGCCGTGTAATTCTTTACTCGGTGATCAACGTTTTATAGGCACCTACACTATGTGGTCAAAAGTATCTGGAAACCCCCAAAATCATACGTTTTTCATATTAGGTGCATTGTGCTGCCACCTACTGCCAGGTACCCCATATCAGTGACCTCAGTAGTCATTAGACATCGTGAGAGGGCAGAATGGGGCGCTCCGCGTAGTTCATGGTCTTCGAACGTGGTCAGGTGATTGGGTGTCGCCTGTGTCATAAGTCTGTGGGCCAGATTTCCACACTCCTAAACATCCCTAGGTCCACTGTTCCCGATGTGATATTGAAGTGGAAACGTGAAGGGGCAGGTACAGCACGGAAGCGTACAGACCGACCTCGTCTGTTGACTGACAGAGGCCGCCGTCAGTTTAAGAGGGTCGTAATGTGTAATAGACCGACATCTATCCAGACCATCACACAGGAATTCCGAACTGCATCAGGATCCACTGCAAGTACTATGACAGTTAGGCGGTAGGTGAGAAAGCTTGGATTTCATGGTCGAGCGGCTACTAATAAGATACGCATCATGCCAATAAATGCTAAATGACGCCTCGCTTGGTGTAAGGAGCGTGAACATTGGTCGATTGAACAGTGGAAAAACTGTTGTATGGAGTGAAGAATCGTGGTGTACAATGTGGCGATCCGATGGCAGGGTGCTGGTATGGCGAATGCCCGGTGAACGTCGTCTGTAGCATGTGTAGCATGTGTAGTTCTGAGGGGGTAGGGGGGCTTGCACACCTTGTTGTTTTGCGTGGCACTATCACAGCACAGGCCTTCATTGATGTTTTAAGCACCTTCTTGCTTCCCACTCTTGAAGAGGAGTTCGGGGATGGCGATTGCATGTTGCAACACCGTCGAGTACTTGTTCATAATGCAAGGGCTGTGACGGAGTGCTTACACGACAATAACATCCCTGTAATGGACTGACCTACAGAGAGTCCTGACCTAAATCCCTTAGAACACCTTTGGGATGTTTTGGAACGCCAACTTCGTGCCAGGCCTCCCCGACTGACAACGATACTCTCCTCAGTGCAGCGCTCCGTGAAGGATGGGCTGCCATTCCCCAAGAAACCTTCCAGCACCTGATTGAACGTGTGCCTGCGAGAGTGGAAGCTGTCATCTACGCTAAGGGTGGGCCAACACCATATTGAATTCCAGCATTAGCGATGGAGGGCGGCACGAACTTGTAAGTCATTTTCAGCCAGGTGTCCGTGTACTTTTGATCACGTAGTGTGACTTGACTACCTCCGTTATTGCATCAGCAAATAGCTAGCACGTGTTCATGTGGTTGCAGATTTACGATCTTCACACTGAGAAAGTATCTTTCTAGCACAGCCAATTTTTGAGTAAAGTGGCACATATTTTACGGCACGGCAGTATAATTTCAGGGAGGGTGTTAAACAGCATTGCAACGGAACGTGAGATCAATTACGGTGACAAATACGTAAAAGTAAAACAGCTTTCTAAAGGCGGATGACTCGTTGAGATTATAAATCAAATACAACCGGTTGCAAGAAACGGTCTTGTTAATGCTTAGGCTTGATTGACACACCGCTTCTTAGTACAGGCTTAGTTAAACACATTGCCTTTAAAGTTTATTTCTATGGCAAGGTGTAAGAACTACCTAACTCAACGCATTGCATAAAACACGTAGACCGCTTATACACTGAAGCTCCAAAGAAACTAGTATAAGCATGCATATTCAAATATAGATATATGTAACTAGGAAGAATACGGCGCTGCGGTCCGCAACACCTGTAATATGGATAAAAAGTATCCGGACACCCCCAAAACCATACGTTTTTCATATTAGGTGCATTGTGCTGCCACCTACTGCCAGGTACTCGATATCAGCGACCTCAGTAGTCAATAGACATCATGAGAGAGCAGAATGGGACTCTCCGCGGAACTCACGGACTTTGAACGTTGTCAGGTGATTGGGTGTCACTTGTGTCATACGCCTGCGTGCGAGATTCCACACTCCTAAACATTCCTATGTCCACGGTTTCCGGTGTGATGGTGAAGTGGAAACGTGTAGGGACACGTACGACACAAAAGGGTAGAGGCTGACCTCGTCTGTTGACTGACAGAGACTGGCGTCAATTGAAGCCGATCGTAATGTGTAATAGGCAGACATCTATAATAATCATCACATAAAAATTCCAAACTGCGACAGGATCCACTGTAAGTACTATGACAGTTAGGTGAGAGATGTAAAAACTTGTATTTCGTGGTCGAGCGGCTACTCGTAAGCCACACATCACGTCGGTAAATGCCAAATGACGCCTCGCTTGATGTAAATAGCGTGAACATTTGTCGATTGAACAGTGGAAAAATGTTGTATGGAGTGAAGAATCACGGTACACAATGTGGCGATCCGATGGCATGGTGTGGGGATGGCGAATGCTCGGTGAACGTCATCTGCCGGCAAGTGTAGCATCAGCAGTAAATTTCAGAGTGGGTGGTGTTATGGTGGGGGCTTGCACACCTTGTTGTTTTGCGTAGCACTATCACAGCACAGGCCTACATTGATGTTTTACGTAACTTCCTGCTTTCCATTGTTGAAGAGCGATTCGGGAATGGCGACTGCATCGTTCGAGTACCTGTTCATAACGCACGGGCTGTGGCGGAGTGGTTACACGACAATAACATCCCTGTAATGGACTGACCAGCACGGAGTACTCAAGTGAATCCTATAGAACACGTTTGGGATGTTTTGGAGCGCTGACTTCGTGTCAGGCCTCACCGACCGATATCAATACCTCTCCTCAGTGCAGCACTCCGTGAAGAATGGGCTGCTATTCTCCAAGAAACCTTCCAGCACCTGATTGAACGTATGTCTACGAGAGTGGAAGTTGTCATCAAGGCTAAGGGTGGGCCAACACCATTATGGATTCTAGCAATACCGATGGAGGGCACGTGTTGTGTGATGTCCTTAGGTTAGTTAGGTTTAAGTAGTTCTAAGTTCTAGGGGACTGATGACCATAGATGTTAAGTCCCATAGTGCTCAGAGCCATTTGAACCATTTTTGATGGAGGGCGCCACGAACTTGTAAGTCATTTTCAGCCAGGTGTCCGGATACTTTGAATCACGCAGTGTAAGTAAGCCAACAAGTGTCTGGCGCAGTTGTTAGATCGGCTACTGCTGCTAGGGTGGCAGGTTATCAACATTTGAGTCTGAAAGTGGTGTTATAGTCGGCGCACGAGCGATGGGACATAGCATCTCCGAGGTAGCGGTGAAGTGGGGATTTTCCCGTACGACCATTACACAAGTGTACCGTGAATATCTGGAATCTGCTGAAATATCAGATCTCCGACATCGCCGCACCCGGAAAAAGATTCTGCAAGTAGGGCACCAACGACGACTGAAGAGAATTGTTGAACATGACAGAAGTGCAACCCTTCCACAAAAAGCTGCAGATGTTGGGCCATCATCAAGTGTCAGCGTGCGAATCATTCAAGAAAACATCATCAATATGTGCTTTTGGAGCCTAAGTCCCATTCGTGTACCCTTGATGACTGCAAGAAACAAAGATTTACATCTCGTCTGGGCTCGTCAACACCGACATTGGACTATTGATGACCGGAAACATGTTGCTTGGTCAAACAAGTCTCGTTTCAAATTGTATCGAGCGGATGGATGTGAGACAGAATCATGAATCTGTGGACCCTGCATGTCAGCAGGGGACTGTTGAAGCTCATGGAGGCTCTGTAACGGTGTGGGGGGCGTTTGTAGTCGAAGTGATATGGGACCCCCGATACGTCTACATACGACTCTGCCAGGTAACACATATGTAAGCATGATGTATGATCACCTGCATTCGTTCGAATCCATTGTGAATTCCGACGGACTTCGGCAATTCCAGCAAAACAATGCGACAGGCCATGCGTACAGAATTACTACAGAGTGGCTCCAGGAGCACTCTTCTGAGTTTAAACAGTTCCACTGGCCACCAAACTCCCCAGACATGAATGTTATTGAGCATATCTGGGATGCGTTGCAACGTGCTGTTCTGAGGACATCTCCACCCCCTCGTACTCTTACGGATTTATGGACAACCCTCCAGCATTCAGGATGTGAATTCCCTCTAGCACTATTGCAGACGTTAGTAGAGTCCATGCCGCTTCGTGTTGTGGCACTTCTGCGTGCACGCGGCGACTCTACACGATATTAGGCATGTGTTTCAGTGTTTTTTCTTCAGTATAGATTAGAAAAACAAACATAATAAACCGCTAGTTGACGGTTTGTGCCCAGTCACTGGACGATATGCACATTTCATCTGCACACAGAGCCGTGTCTTAGTTCCACAAAATTCTGAATTGCGACAGGTTCTTGCAACTTTTGGAGCTTATTTTGATCGGCTTGACTTTCTTCAGTTCGGTAGAATCGTGGTGTAAGGGCTGTTTATCCTTCACTGTTTGTTTGTGATATAACTGCGACGCACAACTAGATTTCATATTTCTTCTAAAAACAGAAAATAAATACACAGAAATCAGAACATTATTTCGTGTGTACATTTAACTAATTTTCTTGCGAATATTTTATTTCGATACGTTGCTTTGTTCTTATGCAGCAGTTGGCACAGACAGCCACTATTTAATTGTAAATGCATTAACATTTTATGGTAAACATTGGCCGAGTACGAGTAGGGCTCCAGCTCTGAGGGTTCTGTATAAAGTTAATTATGTGTACAGACAGTTCATCCATCCTGGGAATCGATTATCTCGACGATTTTGTACCTTTTATTGGTGCTGATATTGGCAAGATATCGGTCCGGGGAATTCCAATATTTTCGAGAATTTTCTAATTTGAACTTTGAAGTCGGATAACAAATATCAAAAGAAATATTTTTGTTACGTAAGTGCGAATTAACTTTTTCTGTTTTTTTTTCTTAATTTGTACTGTGAACCTTTCTTCTTGCAAAATGTCATGATTCTAAGTTAACGGGAAGTACTCTATAGGTTTTGATTAGTGAGTTATCGAGTGTCAAAATATGTGACACAAATGGCCGTATCTTTTGACTGCATTGGCGTAGAAGTAACGTTTATTGCACCGCCAAGGGTATGTAGAGCTCAGTACGCGACATAAATTTCAACTTGATACGCCAAACCGTTGCTGAGAAAAAGGGTTTATAACTGTCGTACAGACGGACGGACAGCAAACTGACGCTGCATAGGTTCCGTTTTTACCTGTTATAGTACGGAACCCAAAAATAGATAGAAAATCTATCAAGACAGACTACCGACGGGATATTCAGGTAGAAAAATAGAATTTTTCGCTCTATATGCTAAACTCGTAAGTAAAGGTAAAATGTATTACTAAGTTAGGGCTTTACGATTTTTCGAAAGTTAGATCATTTAATGGACTTGACTACGCTTAGAGCTAACAAGACGTAATTGATTACAACACCGATCAAATTCACCTAAATACAAAGAGAGAACTATTTTAATGATCTTGTTTGATTCCGCTTGAAACTATAATTTTATAACATTCTTGGTATCAAAAAGTTGCAAATGCGTACCGCTGCGAGCTTAAGACTTCCTACATATAGTTAATCTCGTATGAAATGAATGTCTTTTCCGGAATTCTCGCCGGCTGCTGTGGCCGAGTGGTTCTAGGCGCTTCAGACCGGAACCGCGCTGCTGCTACGGTCGCAAGTTCGAATCCTGCCTCGGGCATGGATGTGTGTGATGTCCTTAGGTTAGTTAGGTTTAAGTAGTTCTAAATCTAGAGGACTGATGACCTCAGATGTTAAGTCCCATCGTGCTTAGAGCCATTTGAATCGGAATTGTCATTGCATTTCGAGGTTCCGGTGAAGAATACCTTGAAGATTTTCGTGGAGTAGAAGTAACAAAGTGCCGGACACTTTTACTCCTTACTCTTTGCATTTCTGCAATATACGTTTCCCGGACCTTTCCGGGTCTTTATGCTGAATATGTAAGTGAAATACAGAACAAAGCATATACGAGGGTTGAATGAAAAGTAATGCCTCCACCTTCGTTAAATGAGTTTGGATGAGAACATTTTAATAAACCAAACGCAGAAATAATCGTAGAATGTGATCTTTAATTACCAATATTCACTTTTCCACATAATCACCAGCCAGTTGGACACATTTCTACCAACGATGAACAAGTTCTCTGGAGCCGTCACGGAAGCAGTCGACACTCTGCGCAACCACAGTCTCACAGTTCTCTGAACGTCTTCATCAGAAGCATAATGATGTCCCCGCAGATCGTCTTCCATTATCGGGAGCAGATGGAAGTCAGACGGTGCTAAATCTGGACTGTATGGTCCGGGTGATAATGATGTAAATTTGAAGTCTGTGCACGTTCATTTCAGGACTCCGCATCCGGGGTACCCATTGTGCACAGATCTTCCGATACCCAAGCAAAGCAATTATGTGAACCACACGTTCTTGCGGAATGCCGATTGTGCTCGCAATTTCTCTCTGAGTGGTATGACGATCGTCCTGAATAAATCTGTCAACATTTTGCTTGTGAAACTCGTTGGTTGCTGTGACAGGACGTCCAACTCTCTGTTCGTCACGCAGGTCAGATGTTCCCGGCTCAACATCTTAACATCCTCGCCCAGCGACGCACTGCACTCGTGTCAACACAATCACCATAAACTGCTTTTATTCTCTGATGAAACACCTTCTGCCGTCAAGAATTCAATGACTGCGCCGGCCGGTGTGGCCGTGCGGTTCTAGGCGCTTCAGTCTGGAACCGCGTGACCGCTACGGTCGCAGGTTCGAATACTGCCACGGGCATGGATGTGTGTGATGTCCTTAGGTTAGTTAGGTTTAAGTAGTTCTAAGTTCTAGGGGACTGATGACCACAGATGTTAAGTCCCATAGTGCTCAGAGCCATTTGAACCGATCAAAGACTGCACGTTGCTTAAATCGCATTGACCGATCGTCTGTGCAGGGTTCCATATTTTACATTATAACAACACAACCGTTCAGTGCTAAGGCTTCCCGACAACTGGAGCTGTAGAGAAGAAGCTACGAAATAAGCCAGTACCTATCGTATACCAATGCTGCCAACTATTAAAGAGTTACGAAGGTGGAGGCATTACTTTTCAGTCAACGCTTGTACACACATCAAAAAAAGTTTTGCATCATCCCGGTTCTCAGAACTCCTGAAGATAAACGTTGACTGTGGATGATATTGTTATCACAGACACAGTCCCTTTGACTGTTCAGAGATATCACTAAACTCGCCCAAAGATGTAAACAACCATGCATGAGCAGCGCCTATTAGACGGAGGGAGTCCGACAGCCGATCAGTTCGTCATTCCACCAGGAATGAGGTAAACGGCTCGTGTTGTCTGTAGTTCAACCATGCCTAGACGGTCAATACCGCGGTTCGATTGCGTCCGCATTGTTACTTTGTGCCAGGAAGAGCTCTCAAGAAGGGAAGTGTCCAGGCATCTCGGAGTGAAACAAAGCGATGTTGTTCGGATATGGAGGAGATACAGAGAGACAGGAAGTGTCGATGACATGCCTCGCTCAGGCCGCCCAAGGGCTACTACTGCAGTGGATGACCGCTACCTACGGATTATGGCTAGGAGGAACCCTGACAGCAACGCCACCATGTTGAATAATGCTTTTCGTGCAGCCACAGGACGTCGTGTTACGACTCAAACTGTGCGAAATAGGCTGTATGATGCGCAACTTCACTCCCGACGTCCATGGCGAGGTCCATCTTTGCAACCAACACACCAGGCAGTTGGGTACAGATGGGTCCAACAACATGCCAAATGGACCGCTCAGGATTGGCACCACGTTCTCTTCACCGATGAGTGTCGCATACGCCTTCAACCAGACAATCATCGAAGACGTGTCTGGAGACAACCTGATGAGGCTGAACGCCTTGGCCACACTTGTCCAGGGAGTGCAGTAAGATGGAGGTTCCCTGATGTTTGGGGTGGCATTATGTGGAGCCAACGTACGCCGCTAGTGGTCATGGAATGCGCCGTAACGGCTGTACGATACGTTAATGCCCCACTTCGTCAAATAGTGGAACCATATTGGCAGCATATTGGCGAGGAATTCGGCTCATGAACGACAACTGGCACCCCAATCGTGCACATTTAGTGAACGATTTCCTTGAGGATAACGACATCGCTCGACTAGAGTGGCCAGCGTGTTCCCTAGACATGAGCCCTATCGAACATGCCTGGGATAGATTGAAAAGGGCTGTTTATGGACGACGTGACACACCAACCACTCTGAGGGATCTACGCAACATCGCTGTTCAGGAATGGGACAATCTGGACCAAAAGTGTCTTGTTGAACCGATGGATAGTATGCCCCGACGAATACAGGCATACATCAAAGAAAGAGAACGCGCTACTGGGTATTAGAGGTACCCGTCTGTACAGCAATCTGAACCACCACCTCTGAAGGTGACGCTGTATGGTGGTACAGCATGCAATGTGTGGTTTTCATGAGCAATAAAAAGGGCGGAAACGATGTTACGTTGATCTCCAATTGACTGTACAGGTTCCGGAAGTCTCGGAACCGAGGTGATGCAATACCTTTTTTTATGTAATTACGAGAACGTGCTTAAAAGCATTGCCACCAGACTTTACGTGAAAACTCTTAAAGATTTTTAAACACAGACGTTATTAACGTTCCATATCGTTATTCTTCATATCTACGTATTTATTTTTCATCGTAGCCACACTGGCGGCCAGCACATGTCTCACAATGAAAGACCAATTGGTCGATACCGTCACTGTGGAATGTTTGAACTTCATGACTATCACAGCGAAGTCCTCGGAGGTGTTGTTCAAGTTTTGGGAACAGATAAAAATCAGATGGGTCCAAGTCAGGACTTTACGGAGGATGATCGATGACAGCGAACCCAAGGCTTCGGATTGTTGCACGTCTCGCAGCACTCTGTGCTCTGACGTTGTCGTGTTGAAGGAGAGGGTGCTCCATGGGTGGACGAGCTCTTCGAATTCCAAACTCGTTCACAGCACGCTGTTTCTCGGGAACCTACATAGCTACGTTACACAGCGCCATGTTAGACGCTACAATTCGGAGTCCTCTCGCTGTAGAGGATTTCAGTTTGCGTCAGCGAAGCAGGAAAGTCGACCGAGTAATCCCCGTGACACAGTGATCTCTATACTACCTGGATGTTGAACTGCAGCTGTCTGATCGTGCCAACCATAGATGCTCAGATTTCGTTTGTTAGCACTCTTGAAACATGGCTGCTGGCTACTAGGAAACGTCGCTAGAACACGAAAAGGAGATACTTTTCCATTACCCTCCCTCTTAAGCCTGTTTCATCACATGTTGACAAAGTTCAAAACAAGAAATTAGTCTGCAATTCTTTGTCACGTACAGACAGATGGGAATTTGTTTGCTAACTACAACATGGTGGACGATGCAAAGAACGTGAGTCTGCAGATACGCTGCAGTTCTATACTCAGAAACCAGACTTATACATCCAGGTTGTATAGAGATCACTGGTATGGCATGTAATACTTCAACTGATACTGCCAAAAGAATATAAAATTGGGAGGCATAACCTTTCCGCAATCCTTCGTAGATTTCAATTTATTGCTTTTAAACGCGTATTTTTCTTCCTTGTAACATGTGACTTACTATGAAATTGAAGTCCTCGACTTTTCTTTCACCGGTAAGGTTCTTAGAGGTGGGAAATACATGCAAGTGAATGCTTTGCTCCCATCCATGAATTTATGTTATGTTGTTGAGCAGAACAGTTCACATGCATATGTCACTCATCACTATTGCTACCGACACACTGTGTGACGCAAATAATGTGAATTGTCACAACGGGATCATTTGTTAATCACGAAGAAATTACGGAGATACTCAACAAGTTCAGTCGCCACAAAAGAGGCATTGTGTATCACGGAGAGGTTTACTTTTGACATTCTGAGAGTGCACGTTTGAATCAGCGTCTAAACAAACTCTTTCTTGATGGCTCGGTATGTGTTTCACCAACCTACACCTTCGTTTAGACAAATTGTGGCATAAAGTTCTCCACTTCTCAGTTCGATTCAAAATTTCTTCCTGTACTTGTTCTAAACTTTTAATCTTCAACTTTCCCTTGTGGTACTAATGTTATAAACTTCTACCTACCTCTTGCCTTTATTGTTTCTAGACCTTGCTTCTCTTCTATGTTAGACTACGCTCGAAGTATTTCTAGGAAAGGCTTATTATCACACACATTTATATTACATGTAAACTCTTTTTCGTCAAACATTTTCTTCTTAGTGGCAGTTTTCGTTTTATATGCTCTTTAATTCAGCCGTCGACAGTTATTTTGCTGCCCAAATAGCAAAACTTGTGTCTTCCTTTCAGCATCACATTTCTGAATCTAACTCATTTAGCATACTATGATTACGTTCTGCTATAGTCACTTACTCTTGTTTACTTTTGTACTGAAATTATGACCTATTTCCGAGATACTATCCATTCCATCTAACTGATATTCAAAGTATTCCGTCTATGAGAAAATGATAATGTCACTGGCATACCTCACCTTTTTATTAATTCAGCATTAATTTTTTCCATTTAATTTGATAGACGTGGAATTTTTTTAAATTTTTCGTTGTCGGTGAACACTGTGGAATTTTGGTTTGTATTATTAGTGGTCTGTGTAACATTGCAGACGTATATTGACTAGTGGTATATCATAACTGAACTAGTACAATGAAAAGCCCAGTGGATACTATGATTGGGGCAACTGTAGCCTGTTGTTTCAGCACAGTGTAAAGCTACACAAACATTTGCTGATGCTGCGCCAACGTGAAGCATGATAAAGGGCGTTGTAAGAAGTTAAAAAAAACTGTAACATCGAAAGAGAGAGATCGAAACGATGTGACAGTAAGGAGAATTAAAATTTAAAAATCTAGGACATCCATTACACATCGCATTTTATAAATTGGGATACCGAAGTAGGGGGCCGATTGTCTTAAACGGAGAAAATTTGGAATTTCATTCGCATAAAATTTAGATATTTCCGGTATTCAAAGAGTGTAATCGATCATATAGCGTCGAGTTAGTAGGAACCGTGACTCTGGAGAAGTTGAATAGAAATGAAACTCTGCAAATATCGGTGAAAACGCATTGACAAACGAATAAAAATTATCCTCGTGAACACGGAAGTAGCGTCCCTGTTCCCACTGTCATTGTTTATATTGAATCACACCTCTCCTCTTTCTCTTAGCTGTAATAGAACTTTCTGTTGACGCTCCGTTTCAGGAACTATCAGCGCAACGCTATGCGGCTATTAACAAAGCAATAAATGTGAAGGGTGTTATTAGAACGCATAAACGAAGAAGTGGTTCTAATTGATTTATAGCCAACTGCAACTTCTGTGAAAAGCAGACACTATTCAGCATTTAAAAAAATTACGGCTGTGTGCCCTTCCGTTCTAAACACAAAAGAAAGACAGCAACATCATCTAGCCCAGACGGCCATCAGCAAGAGGGAGGAGATGCCTCCCTGAAACAGCAACTCATCATCATTCCTTTAAAACACAAACTGAGCTATATTTGTAATGTCCTAAAGGAATCATAGAATGAAGATGGGTCAAATGGCTCTGAGCACTATGGAACATAACATCTGAGGTCATCAGTCCCCTAGAACTTAGAACTACCTAAACCTAACTAACCTAAGGACACCACACACATCCACGCCCGAGGCAGGATTCGAACCTGCGACTGTAGCAGTCGCGCGGTTCCGGACTGCAGCGCCTAGAACCGCTCGGCCACACTGTCCGGCAACAAAGAAGAGAATAGAAAACACAGAAACGGAAGACATTGTATAGGTATTTGCCTTGTTTTTAGTCCGTCTCTTTTTGTCCTTTTTTGGATCATCTATCATAAGACGGGTTTTATTTCGCCCGCCACAACTTCCTGCCCTGTGCCAGTCTCTTCATTTCAGAGTAGCGTTTATACTCAACGTCCCCAAATATGTGTTGGATGTACTCCAATATATTCCAGTCTCTGTTTTCATCTACTGCTTTTACCCTCCACAGCTTCGTCAAGTACCATGTACTTTATTCTGTGGTATCTTAACATATGTCCTGTCACCCTGTTCCTTCTTGTCAGTGTTTTTCACATATTTATATCTTTACCGATTCTATGGACAACCTCCACATTTCTTGTTATCCACCTACTTTATAGCATTAATTTATAGCACCATGTCTCGGACGCTTCCAATCTCTGCTTCACCGGTTGCACCACTGCCCATGATACACTTCCACGTAATGCTATGCTCCAGAATTGTGTTTTCAGAAATTTCTTCGTCGAGTTAAGGCGTATGTTTCATACTAGTAGACTTCTTTGTGTACATGGGGACCGTGATCCGCTTTGCGCCTAAATGATCTTGAAAAGTGATGGTGCAGGTAGCTTACATGCCATAGTCAATGACATCAATGAGCTTCACAGATTATGTCATCAAGATGATACATGCAAGGAATTTAAAAATGCGAACAGCGCTGACAGTAAATTCACAAATGCAAAATAGTGGCAAATTCAAAGAAAAATTAAAAAAAAATCTAAGTGGGGGAACTAGCCGAGCTTTAATGTGTAAGGCTCTCTAAAACGCTTACAGAGTATATTCTTCGTATTCAGCTACTACGTAACAGCGAAATCTAATCAAGATATGTGATATAAAACACTCATTCACACACACACACACACACACACACACACACACACACACACACACACACACACACACACACACAGCATAGTCAAGCAACAAACGAACTGACCAGCATTTTAGGAAGGCAAAAAGTAGGTGTTTTGAAGAGATTTTTATTGCAGTGTAACATTTAAATTGGATATTTTCGTTGTACAAAAGGCAAAAAGTAGGTGTTTTGAAGAGATTTTTATTGCAGTGTAACATTTAAATTGGATATTTTCGTTGTACACAAATGAACTTCTGCCACGTTTACATTCTACACTACATGACCAAAGCTGGTGCTGCACCAAGACCGAGATGAAACATCTCCGAAGATAATGATGCAGCAAGACAGGGGTAGGAGGTCCGTATCTTGTAAATACAACATTTACCACTGAAATAAAAGTATTTATCATAATAAGTAGTGATTTTGAGTACAAAACACACACACACACGCACGTGTTGCTCATTGTAATCTGCAAGTATAATTACAGACCCACGAAAGAAATTCAAAATCTGCATTAAAATAAAATTACGTTACTTCTCAAAACATGTAAGATTTTGAGCGCAAAATAGATGTGTCCTGTCATTGTTCTATTAGATTTTTTAAATAAAGTATACGAGGTGTGTTCAAAAAGAATCGGGAATTTTATAATTTCGCGGGTTGTAATAGTCTCATCCGAGGCATTTTTCGTTGCAGTGCTGGTAAACATGTCTGAAACGTATCTGTGCACTGGTAGCCATATTGAATGTGTGTCTGTTGTCAGTTGTGACGAAGGTTGCATTTGTTTGCTTACGAGTGGCTATTATTGATGTGTAAGACAAAGGTTTACGAGTGGTATAAGTATTTCTAAGATATGAGTCAAGACAATGAAGATGATAAACTTTCTGGACGCCCCAGCACATGAACAAGCGACGATACCGTAGAAGAACTGAAAGTAAAGATTACAAACGATCACCGAATCACAATAACAGAGTTTGCCATATCAATTGACTCATGGCATGAAGTCTTTTCGAATGTTTTGGGCATGGAAGATGTGGGCAGCAAAATCTATGCCGAAGATGTTGAATTTCGAGCAAATACAGGAGCGAAAGGAATTTTGGTCAAGAGTCGTTAACTGAAGTCAACAACCACTGAAACTGAATAGGTAACGAAACATGGGTTTAGGGATACGACGTCGAAACTAAGCCTCAGTCGTTCTCGTGGAGGCATTCTTGCCAAAAGGTCAAACGATCAATAAGGAGCACTATCTGCAAGCTCAACGCCGTTTGCGAGAAGCAATCAGAAAAAAAAACACCACATTTATGGCGAGACAATCCATGGCCTTTACACCACGATAATGTACCTGCTCGTCCTTCATAGCTTGTTCACGAGTTTTTAGCTATAAACGACACTGTATTGATGCCCCAGCCTCCATATTCGCCACATATGTCCCCATGTGACTTTTTTCTGTTACCAAAAATAAAAAGAACCGTAAAGGGCCATCGTTTTACAAGTTTATATGAGGTTAAAAGCGCATCCCTGAAAGAACAAAGCGCTATGTCAAAGATCGCGTTTCATAAGTGATTTCTGGCATTGGAAGAAGCGCTGGCATAACTGTGTAATATCTAATGGCGACAACCTTGAATGAGATAACGTTAATGCAGACGAATTAAAGAAATTAGTTCCAAAAAATGAGAATTCCCACTACTTTTTAAATCACCTCGTACATGTCTCACATGTTGGCACTGTTGATAAATCTTATAGGTTACGTAGCACTCGTTAACAAGCATAGTTTGATCTTTGTATCACACTTTGCAAGCACAATGAAAGCTCATATCAAACATTTTCACGTCTAAAGGGGCTTTGTTACTTATTAAAATACACTCAGCCCACTTATTGATACCACTTAAATAAATTATAGGTTAATTGATGATGGTAGTTCGATCTTTGAACCCCCGGCCGGAGTGGCTGTACGGTTCTAGGCGGTACAGTCTGGAACCGAGCGACGCTACGGTCGCAGGTTCGAATCCTGTCTCGGGCATGGATGTGTGTAATGTCCTTAGGTTAGTTAGGCTTAATTAGTTCTAAGTCCTGGCGACTGATGACCTCAGAAGTTAAGCCGCATATTGCTCAGAGCCATTTTTTGATCTTTGAACCAAGCATTAAATGCATAAAAACACGTAACAGTTGGTTCTATAACACTGTGAAACAACCATGAGCACTACTACTGATTTAACTTCTAACTTAGAGTGCACTTTGGGACGAAAATTATGAAAGTAACAATGTTATTTCCAGGTCTAAATTTGTCAAAAACTCGTTTCTAACACCATCAAAGTGAGCCAAAAATTGTAGCGACCCATGCTACAGTATTAACTTCATCTTGCAATACAAAACGTTTGCCGTCATCTGTTAATATTGTCAGACATGACAGTAGACATCACACTCATGTCTTTTCTTTGCCTTGCGGTAAAAAAACGCTTTTTAATATGTCTTCATGTTACCACAAATCTTTTAATCTTAAAATTAGGAATGGAAGAGATCGAAATTTCATTCACACTGACTGTTACTATGGTGTGGAA
Organism: Schistocerca gregaria; assembly: GCF_023897955.1. Lineage (NCBI taxonomy): Eukaryota > Metazoa > Arthropoda > Insecta > Orthoptera > Acrididae > Schistocerca > Schistocerca gregaria. Next base: position 663,856,291 of record NC_064922.1, read on the forward strand.
TGAAAAAGTGTGACGCAGATTGAAACAGGTAGAATAGAAGAGATCGCATTGGAGGGTATGGAACGGTCCAGAATGAAACAAGAGGAAGGGAACTTGCTAGATGGGAATGTAACAATTGAGAATGTATTGGAATGGCTCAGAATGGAATAGATTGGAACAGAATGGATCGTAATGGAGGAGATCAGATCGAAACAGAACAGTTGACCATGACTGTCTCACTCAATGTTTTTTATAGAGTGTGAATGAAATTGCGACCTATTCTGATCTATTCCCTTCCAATCTGATCTGCCCCAACCTGATCCGATCCATTCTGTTCCGAACCATTGTAAACTGACCCATTCTATTTCAACCCAATACATTCTGTTCCAGTCCATTCCATTTCCATTCCAGACTGCTGCGATCTTTTCCAAACCATTTTTCTGATACATTCTGTTCCAGTCCAACTTGTTCCATTCCAGCCCATTCCACTTCACTAAGTTCTGTACTGTTACAATCTATTCTGTTCCATTTGGTCTGTTGCATTCTGATCTGTTCCGTTCCATTCCATTTGTTCCATTTTGCTCTGATTCATACTGTTCCAACCCTTTCTATTCTGGACCATTTTATTCCATTTGGACCCATTTTGTTTCATATTAAAGGTCTGTGTGAACTAAATTCCAATTCGTTCTGCTCCTTGTTTTAAGATACACCAACTGAATTTACCTGTAACATGACAATCTATTCACAAACATTTTATAATGTAAGATAAAGTTGTAACCTAGCTTAAGGTTTACTGTAATATTCGGCATTATCAGCAGAAGATGACAAAAGTTCAGTACTGCAAGGTGAATACCATACCATGGAGTTTCTGCAATCATTTGGTGACTTTGAAAGGATTACAAGGCTCATTTATTAGCAATAAAAATTTGTCTTACTACTGTTCAGTAATCTATTCAAGTGAAATGCTATATAGTTTCCACTGCGTGCCAGCAGAAGATTTCAAACGTGTTGAACTGCAAGATGAAGTTAATACCATTCTTCGGAACATTCCACTGTGCGACAACAGGTGATGACAAACATTTTGAACTGCAGGATGAAGATACGAGCTTCTGATTCTGTGATATAGTGTTACCAGATGAAACACACCAGTGAACAGCGGCACAACAATATACATTGTCTTACCTTATTCAGTTCCAGAAAAAAAACGTAACATGCAAAGGGACTGATTTAATTCTAGTGTCACCCTTAAATCATGGCTCTCCGCATGTAAACTTCGTCATCAGAATGACTTCCACCTCAGCCTTCACTTTGTCTGAATCACAACAACAAGATGGCAACATCCTATTTGATGCAGATTTAAGTAAAGCATGAGCAAAAGGAGTGCTCTTTCTAGTAAATCACTATGCAGGATGTATTGTTGATAATCACAATCACTGCATTAATACCCAAAAGCAAGGATGCTAATTACAATCTCATGATTAGAATCTAGCCTACATTACTTCTTGCGAAACCAAGGTTCTACAGTTGTAAATGCTATCCAACATCATTCTTACACCTTGGTTGGTTGGCTGGTTGTTGGCTGATTTTGGGGGGGGGGGGGGGGGTTACCCAAAAGCGAATCATCAGTCCCATCGGATTAGAGAAAGATGAGGCAGGAAGACGGCCATACCCTATCAAAGAACCATCCCAGCATTTGCCTGAAGCGATTTAGGGAAACCTAAACCCGGATGACCGGACGCGGGTTTGAACCGTTACCCTCCCAAAAGCGAGCCCAGTGTGCTAACCACTGTGCCACCTAGCTTGGTCTTTCGCCTTGAATGTTTAGCATAGAAGAATCGAAGATATAATAGAAGCTAGTGACTATTTAATAATTCGGAACATCTTCAGCTTAGTCCACAGCATATGAGTATCCAGAAGTATATCAATACGCAGACTGATACAAACATAAAATAAATATGAAGAATTAATCGTATAAGATGCAGTGCTGCCAATCAACACGGTCACTTATATCTACAAAAGAAGCTAGCTGGAGGATAGTAACTGTTTTCTAATATGCATGAAGGAAAAATGCAACGCCTCTTTACATCCCTGGGAAACTGGTTCACCTCATCGGCATTTATGCAGTGATGGTTGCTCAACTCCATTGGCCACTAAAGATAACAAGCACATAATTATCAATATTACGGCAAATATTAGAGTATCCAGCAAGTGAAACACATCATTGCGGCTTATATGCGGATAGGAAACCTCAGAGTCAATAGAATGTAGGATCTTAATACCATGAAATTTTTATAACATATCATCTAAGGTCAATGATCTTTCAGTATCTGATTCAATAATTGTATTTATTTGTATTGAATCCAACATCTATCGAATGCCATCTCCCTACTTAGGCCTCTCTAACAACTCACAGCTCAAAATTATCACACTCCATTAAACAAAAATAATTTCACCAGAACAACATGCTCCCTCAAATACAGCTCTAGAACCATACACATCGTAACACTTCGAGGTACTGAACAACGACTGTAATGTAACTCTGTCAAGATTGTAATGGCTGACTTCTTTCGAACTAAAGAGCACATGACATTCTGTTCCGCCTATGATCGCTATTGGCTGATGGCCAGTGGCTCATCAAATACTAAATTTGAATACAGTCTTTGATCAAAGAGTTTGTGAAAGTAACTGAACCGGAAACTGCCTAAATATTATAGATCCTGAAAATGTAAAACAGGTAATGAGGAAATGAAAGAGCTAACAGACAGACACCTTTCAGTGTACTGTGTATACTTATTTCTACATGAGAATGAAATTTATCACCAGCACTCTGTTGAATTAAACATTCTCAGACTACTTCCTCATCAGTTCCGGATGAAATTTCAAGCTCTCGATGATTACCAACACAGTCTTTGTCAGGAGCAACTGACTGTCATGGCTACTGATGTGATGGACTAATACGTCCTATAGACGGCTCCTTCCTTTCTGTGTTGCTAAATCTTGTAAAATAGGCAGAGTCCTGGGAAGGCGAGGAGTAAGATGTTTTGACCACCTGAAACGATAGGCCGGACGAGATGGCCGAGCGCTTCTAGGCGCTACAGTCTGGAACTGCGCGACCGCTACGGTCGCCGGTTCGAATCCTGCCTCGGGCATGAATGTGTGATGTCCTTAGGTTAGTTAAGTTTACGTACTTCTAAGTTCTAGGGGACTCATGACCTCAGAAGTTAGTCCCATTGTGCTCAGAGCCATTTGAACCATTTTGAACACGATAAATGTGTTGCTGTGCCCAGTTAAGGACAGTGTCAGCCTCAGGATTCATAGGATTTTATATTATCTGCAGAAGCAACTACATAGATCAGTCCATCCATACTGTTTATGATCGCTGTGCAGAACATCAGTAGCACATTAAAATTCGTGAACTTCGTAAATTTTACTTACACCTGTGTCTCATTTTGCCAAGTTTTAAAAACCGTTTATATGTTTGTTAAGCGTTAAGAGTACTGGCATTTGCACCGCGACACTGTCAACAATCGAATTTAAAAGACACCACTTTGTGACTGCAGGTCTTGGTTGAGGCATTCTGCCACACAGACCGCTACGCAGATAAGTGTTTATTTTCGCATCATTCTGATTCTGTGTATATCCGGTGATTAAGCAACTTTAGATGCAGTTAGTAGGAAGAAGTGAAGAAAGCTTCTGTAAATTCACTGTCTGTCTCTGTGACATTCCCAGCACTGGTGAAAGAAAAATATTTTCGTTGCCTACTAGCTGTTTTAGTAGGCAACACGATTTTCCCGTATCGCTACCTAGCACTGTCTCACATTACATTCACTTTCACTAAGACTCTTGAAAGTGGACAATGAAGTTAATTATTTAGACTGAATCAATTAAGTTCATACTTTCCCTCGTCTTACTTACAGAATGCTTTACACAGAGTCAGGCCACACGAGTGTTTTAATTACTAGTTAAACACAAATTCACGTAGCACTCTCACACCAGGTTACAGTTATTTACACATATACACTTTCTTTTTCTTGTCCAATGAGAATGAAAGATGAACCGGAAAGTAATTTCTCGTTTTCTAGGATAACAATATGTGAGGATTTTTCAAAATACTTGATTTCTTCATTAGACACAAAGCAATAATGCCACTCATTTTTTGGCTGATATCTAATTCAATTGCTTCCAATTCGTCAAACAACATAATAGTAGCACTAGTTTGGGCAGATACTAGTCCCACGCAGAGTAGACAGATCAAAGACTTCATCAAGAAATTACTGGGGGAAATCTATTTATTGGAGATTCACAAATCTAATTCTGCAGTATACGTTGTTTGACTACTCATCTATTGAAAATAAATGGAAAACACTTGTTGGCAATATTTCAACTGGCAACTACCACCAGACGTTTTTTGTTCACGTTTTTATTAGAACTACAAGTGCTAAATCTCAACCACTGCTATACTTTAATGCTGTATATATATATATATATATATATATATATATATATATATATATATATATATATATATATATATATATATGTGTGTGTGTGTGTGTGTGTGTGTGTGTGTGTGTGTGTGTGTGTGTGTAATAAAGTATAGCAGCGGTTGAGATTTAGCACTGTTGGTGTGTTGCACATAATAGCACTTTCCATTTCTGCAAAGTGCTATTATGTGCAGCTTTCATAGAATGGATTGGTAGTCAGGGGCTTGTACTGTTAACTTATCAACAAATTGTAATAATACCTAGAAAGTGTTTTTGTAGAAACATACTTCTTATATGGGACAATGGCTATTGACATTAACAAACTAAAAGTAGGGTAAATTAGAAAGTCAGTGGTGGTTGTTGCAGGGTTCTAATGTGAGTCGTTTACAAGATACTGCATTTTGAAAACTTTGCACACCTACACTTGTACACACACTAAAGAACAACTGAACTGCATACACTAGTTATGCGGGATACTAGTCATAAGACATTTGACCATTACAGGTTGTGTCCAAAAAGGACACCATCAGCAGCAATACACACTTACAGTCTGCTGTGGAATGACTACTGCATACATGCTAGAATTTCAGCTGCGATATCTGAGCAGGTTACAGAGATATGTCATTGCATATCATCAGGTGTAGTTGGTGTGTCCTTGTAGACAGCACCATTCAGCTTTCCCCACAGAAAGATGTCTACAGGCGGCAAATCTGGGGAATCGACCAACCAAAGTATAGATCCTCTGCATCCAGTCCAACTCTCTGGAAGCAATTCATGTGCTATGAGCTGGGCAGCCATCATGTTGGTACCACAGATTCCTCCTAGTCTGCTGAGGAATGTCTTCTACCATCTGTGCAAGATGGTCTGTTAGGAGGCTGTGATATTATGTGTGTTCAGTGTTCCTTCCATAAGAAACTGGCTTATGAGCTGAAGGTTCACTATATCACCTCACACATTCCATGGACGGTGACATTCCACCTAATAATGCCAACTGGAATTGTCAACAAACCGGTAGTGCATATTTTGGCAGTATATCTGACCATAATTGGTACATATGGCTTCAGCACTAAACAAGACACATGATACAATTTCCATAGAGCTCTTGATGGAAAGAGATGTGACAGGGATGGAAGTTATGTCGATGAAGAATGTGTAGGACACTTGCCCTACTCATACCATTTCCTTGCGTGATTGCACTGAAGCAAATGTGTGGGTCAACTGCAACAGCAGCAATAACATTAATTTCCCCAACTTCTGTTGTCACTTGTTTTGTTCTGTCACATTCTCTAGGTGTTACTTTACAACTTTCACGTAACTGGTTGAAGAGGCGATAAATAATTGCTGAGATGGTTGACGTTTACTGGGATATGTTGCTGCATACTCTCCATACACCATTGGCAAGTCGGCTTTTTCTGCATTGATAGCTCACATCATTCACTCACAACCTACTGCCTTGACTGTCACACTAACTGGCCAGCTAGTCGCAATGCATTCAAGGAACACACAAGCACACTGTAAGCAAACATACCACCATTATACATAGCAACTAAGCAGATTTAATGCCACAAACAAGTGTAAGGTGGAAACTTTTGAAAATACAATATCTCGTAAACGACTCGCACCAGAATCTTGCAAGAAACACCACTGACATAATTTACCCTAATTTCAGTTAGTTGATGTTGAAAGGATTCTACTGGGGTACACTTGTCTGTGGCACCCAAATATGATAATAATACTAATGTAAACTAAAATGAAACCATTATAAATGGTTCTAATGGCTCTGAGCACTATGGTACTTAATATATGAGGTCATCAGTCCCCTAGAACTTAGAACTACTTAAACCTAACTAACGTAAGGACATCACACACATCCATGCCCGAGGCAGGATTCGAACCTGCAACCGAAGCGGTTGCATGGTTCCAGACTGAAGCGCCTAGAACTGCTCGACCACACTGGACAGCTAGACTATTATATTATAAACGATGTACGTCTTTGATATGCTTTATAAAGCGGATTGCTGACAGTGCGAGACTGCAGAGGAGAAGATACTGCTTCTAGTCTGAGATTATAGTGTTGGAGTAAGAGAATGCTTGGCGCACAGCATTGGGTAGCTGTCTGTGAGCAAAAGACGATGGAGTATGCAATGTTTGTGCTTACAGATTTTGCTAACAGATAGCGTATACCATCAGCAAGAAAAACGTTTAATGAATAACAACAATCATACTACTTATATTAAGGTAACATTCATTATAGTTAGTATCCTGACAGGATCGCCAAGTGTAACATTCTTTAAAAAACTTTTGTAAGACTTTGTGACTCACAGATGGATACGAAATTAGAGTTATCGTGCAGTGTGTTGTAACTGCAAGTGGTGTGCTTACTCTGCATTATTGTTAGCAAAACCTTTATACAAACAGATTGGACAATGCAACTCCCAATACCAATATGGAAATACAGTTACTGCAAAATGCATTCAGCCCCTTAGGCACTGAGTCCTCTGGCCCTGTTCAAAACTGATAGCTTTGGCCCCTGTGCACATATCAAATGAATAAAACTGTCTTACCTCTAAAGCAGCAACATTAGAACGTGATATATTCTGGTCTCTCATGAAGAAAAATAAAATATACTAACTACAGGCTCAGCCGTGTGCAATGCTGGCCGTAATACTTTGACATGTAAGTGAAATTCTTTTGGCTGATAAATGAAAACTTTTAAGAGATATTCAACGTCTTTGAAAAAAACATATGACCTGGAAAGGGAGGTGGTGCTGACTGGGGTGAATTACTAACACTGACTTTTTCAATAGTGAAATTGTATTCGAAGTTAAGTTTGGCTTTTCAAAACATCTGACAATTGAAATTACATTACTCAGAAAAATTAGTCATTTAGTAATTGATTCATAAACAATGAGATTTATACAGCAAGACTTATCTAATGTCACTAAAAAGCATAAATACAAATCATAAAGTTAAGTATAACTGTGTTAACAAATCTTAGAAACATTACACAAGGTAAAATCTAACTAGCCTTTACATCAAATCTGTTTACGTACATTCCGGAGATACTCAACAATTCCAAATTATCAGCCAACTCATCTATACTAACGCGCGGGCAAAACGAAAGTCATAAATATTTAACATCTTTATCTTGCTTTCGAGGAGACTTCAACTTTCACATTGATATTTCCAATAACACCTGTATTCATAATTCCCACATTATATTCGAACACTTGGTGGCTTTACAGTGCACACCACAAACACTACCTACACCATCCTCTTTCGCTCACATACATCTACCCACTGCTGTGCACCAAGGGCTTTCGCTCCAACACTACAACCTCAGACCAGATGCAGTATCTTTGGCTCTGCGGTCTTCCACAGTCAGTGACCCGCTTTACATCATTTATAAGATAATAGTTTCATTTTAGTTTACATTAGTATTATTCGGGTGCCACATGCAAATATATCCCAGTAGATTCCTTTAAATGTTATTAGGCACTGTCCCATTTTTAAAAAAAAGGTACATGTTTGTACAGAAAATACACTTTCAAAGTATTATTATTGAGAAACAATTACCATTCCATTGCATGAATACTACGCATCAATAGCACTTACAAATTCCGCAATATTTGCTGTGCAAGTTGTAGGTAATTCACCAGAAAAAGAGAAAGAGAGAGAGAGAGAGAGAGAGAGAGAGAGAGAGAGAGAGAGAGAGAGAGAAAGTAAAGCCTCCCTGTTTTTATTTGTTACGAATTTCAAATGCAATTACTGAGATTGAAAGTCAATACATTGGCGATTAATTTATGACCTTTCAATACAATCGTCTTCCATTTCCACAATTTGGATCCATCTTTTGATAAGGACATGTAATCCTGTATGGAGGATGAGGCAAGACTTCTCATCCAATTTTCACAATCTATTTACTCGTGTGACGACCGGTGTATGATCGTGCATTGGCATGCAAAAGAAGGACGTTTGCAATAGCATTTGTTGGGCGAATTCGTTGAAGACGTGCTTTAAGCTGTTTGAGGATTCTGACGTGTTGGACAGAATTTATTCTGCAGCCGTGCTCCATGAGATCAACCATAACCACACGCTCTGCGTCCCAGAATACTGTAGCCATAATTTTTTCTAACGATGGTGCAGGATTAAACTTTTTCTTCTTTGGTGGGTGTCTGTGATCCATTCCATTGACTGCCTCTTTGAATCTGGTTCAAACAAAATTAAACCATTTTTCGTCTCAGGTCACAATTTTCTCCAGAAACTTCTCTCCCTCCAAACTAAGCGGTGCAAGAGATGAGGGGCAATCTTTTTTCTTATCTGTTTATTCTGGTCGGTTTACGTACCTGTTACCCAAGTTGTACAAGCCATTGAGTAGCCTAGTTATTGAATAATCGTCGTCTGCCTTTACTGAGGGAGGTAATGCCACACAAATCGTCTGTAATCTCCTGGCAGTCGCGACGAATGACGTCATCAGTCACTGAATGTTGTGTGACGTCACTGCAGCCGCTGGCCTGCCACTTCACAGTTCATCAGCCAACAGCGTTGGTGCTTCAGCTTCATTACAGCGATGAACCCATCGCTTGATAGTGCTGATATCCACAGTTGCATCATCGTCCACATTTTTCAGTCTTTAATGAATGTGAATGCGTGTTTCGTGTTCCGCATTCAAGAATTCTACCACAGAACGTTGTCTAATATGAATATCGATGTCGGCCATTTCGCAAGCGATTGTTGTACTAGCATGTGTTGGTTCAGAAAGTGACTACTGCAGTGGATTGCAGATGTAACTTAGCAGAACAGCGCTAAATTCAAACTTTTCATGTAACAAGCTCTATGCAAAGAGAAAAGATTCGAGACATACTTTATGTGTACAAGGTGTGCATTTTAACTAAAGACATTGAAATATATGGAAAAGTACACATCGGATCAAATAAAAGTTATGATTCCAATTTGTTTGTCTCGGACGGGGACATCCAGACACACGTCATTCAGCGTCCCACCCCACCCCGCTCTTGGGTGGCGTGGAGGCAACTTTGAAATCTTCCGTGGGATCCCCGTTTTTTACTGCCGATTATGATTCTATGGCAAAACATATATACATATTTTTGTGATGCATTTTCTTCGTTTCACCACAGATGACGCTGTAACTGAGGAATAGAAATGGGTACACAATCGTAATTTACGACACGCTACCCAGTGGCTCTTGAATATCGAATGGCACGTGGGATCCCACCTCCATGCTGCAGAGTAGAACAGGCCACTATTTCGAAACTTCTAATTGGAAACCCCATTCGCAACTTTGTATTCCACCGACGTCTGGAACAAGGGACTATCGACGCGCCACCGTGGCCGTAGCAATTACGACGTATCAGAACAGGCAATACATTGCAACCGGAGCTCACGTATCGTGCAGACGTAGAACAGATGTCGGCTCTAAACATTACAATACTTGCGCCGTGTTTACCTATCATTTGGAGAACAGAGGTGTAAGTGGTCGATAAATGTTGCAACCACTGAAGAAAAGACTGAAATGATCCTGATTCACGTAGAATGTAAGAGAAATGTTGAGGCTACTGTTGCTTTGCAGGTCGAGCGTTTCCCACAGAAAGCTCGCTCTCGTTCACTCTTTTACAGGGTTATGATCGCCTTTATGTGTGACGGCAGCTTACAGATCGACATAAGGAAACGAAGCAAAAGTATTACAGAAGAAGCCAATGAAATCGCTATACCAGCAACAGTGCACGCCCACGAATAAGCGCACGGCAAATACACAGCGATTGCTTTACGTCCGTAGGTAGTATTGTCACTATACTGCATCGTCATAAGTACCATCCATACCACGTGACACTGCATCAAGAACTTCATGGCGCCGATTTCCATAACCAGATAGTGATTTGTGAATGGGCACCTCAACAACCGCAAGTGAAGCCCACGTTCTTTGGCGAGGTACTATTTTCCGCTGAGTCTACATTCACAAACCATGGTTGCGTTAACTGGAATAACATGCACTGCTGAAGTGTAGACAATCCCCTCTGGTTACAGCAAGTTGAGCATTAACTTCCTCGGTCGGTTAACCCGTGGTGTGGCATCATGGGGAACAAACTCATTGGTATGTATTTTATCGACGGTACTTTGAACGGACGCAGATATCGAACGTTTTTGGAATAGGAACTACCAGTACTACTGCAGTATGTTGCCATAGACGTTTGCCAACGTATGTTGTTTCAGCATCACAGTTGCCCAGCGCATTACGCAATTGAAGCACGAAAGGTATTAGACCGTGTTTACATCAGTCGGTGGATCGGCAGATGGGGCCCTAGTAATTGGCCCGCTAGATCTCCAGATTTGACGTCGCCGGATATTTTTTTTCTGTGGGGATATTTAAAAGAGTAGGTGTACCAGCAAGTGCCAACGGGCCTTGAAGACATGGTCGACCGGATCAGAAACGCCTGTGCTGACATTCCCGCAATATGCTTCTGCTTGCGTACGGTCATGTGAAAAACTGATCACTAAGTACATTACAATTGGAGTACTACCTTTGAACAGTTACCCTAATGGAAAAGTAGAGTAGCGTTCGCCTGGAGCCACGGCAACAGTGATGGGTCGAGTAGTCCTCTGTTCGATCTGTTTCCAATTAGAAGTTATGAAATACTGACCTGTCCTACCCTCACAGCATAGAGGTGAGATCCCCGAGCCATTGGATATTCAAGGGCCACTGAGAAGCATGTCGTAAATTACGACTGCATACCCATTTCTATTCCACCAATTACAGTGCCATCTGCGGCGAAACGAAGAAAACGTTTCGGACAAAACGTACGTAGATTCTGACGTAAAATCATAATCTGCAATAAAAAACGGGGATTCCCTTTCAAACTTTCGAATTGCCCCCACCCCACCGCCACCCACGAACGGGGTGGTGGGGGGAGGTCCAATGTGGCATTGTTGGATGTACCCCTCCGAGACAAATTGAAATTACACCTTTTTCTGATCCAATGTGTAGTTTTCGAGATATTTCAAAGTTATCAGATAAAATGAACACCGTGCATATACAGGATGAGTCACTTAAGACGCAACACCCCTTTTATTTCGTGAACGGTTATACATATCGAAACGCGGTTTTCGGAAAATGTTACAGCGCCAAGAGGTACTTATGTTTTTGTTTGGTTAATGTTTTTTAAATGGAACCGTATACTCTTTATAACTGCATTCAATGGGTCTTGAGAAGGAAATTACAGTGATGTTGCGTTTGTTAATATTGACGCTGATACCTGTCGTAAGAAAACTCGAGAACTGTCCTAGTATTTGAGCGAACGGTGGTCGGAGTCGGCAATAACTGTGCAAACATTGCTAAACAGAGCTCTCGTGCTACGTTGTGTCAGAACGTCAACACATTTGCCTTTAATTGTCTGCACTGCAGGCCGTTCGTTCTGCTTCGACATTCGTTGCGTGCAGAAATGCACACCGATGAGAAGTTGGATGTACTATTTTTATATGGTGGACGTAAAAAATGCTGTAAAACAGTACCGCTACATAGGGTTACGTATCCGGGTCGCCAATTGTAAGTAGTTGTTTGTATGATGGCAACGTTGTAGAATCTTGGCAAAAGATTCTGTGGTTGGAAGGACTAGCTGGTAGCGAGCGGATAGAGAAGGGTTTGAACATGTTTTCTTGGTGGAGAGTCAGTGTCGGTAAGACATGCACTGTAAAATGTGGATGGATGTATTTGGTAATGTTTGGGTGGTGGGATTATTGACAAATATATAATTTTTGGTTCAAAATGGCTCTGAACACTATGCGACTTAACTTCTGAGGTCATCAGTTGCCTAGAACTTAGAACTAATTAAACCTAACTAGCCTAAGGACATCACACACATCCATGCCCGAGGCAGGATTCGAACCTGTGACCGTAGCGGTTACGCGGTTCCAGACTGAAGCGCCTAGAACCGCACGGCCACACTGGCCGGCTTATAATTTTTGGAACTGGATGTCACATGAATAAGGTAGAAGCTTCTAAATACATTGTTTGCTCTTCAACTATTATTTTTTGTATTTTTGTTAACCGTATGCTTTGTAGTAGTCCATAGCAGTTAGAATATTTTTATATATAGCTGGCTGTAGTTGCTGATTGCTGTAATAACTGTAGTTCGTGTTATGAAGATTTTCTGTGAGGTAACATTGCCAAGAAAAAAGTATGGGTTACTGTCGGGATTTCTTGCAGTTCGGGGCCATTCTTTTGTGTTTATAGTCTGAAGCCATGTTGTCACTGTAGCAGTAAGATTACTTTGGGCTTGTATATTGTGGGTAATAAATGAATAAGTTAAGTTTGCGTTGTCTTTGTCAGGTAAAATTCTGTAGATCAGTGTTTTATATGATAAAAGTAAGTAAAAAGACTAATTTCACAATTTAGTTCCAGGCAATTGTAGGAATTATTAAGACGCTAGTGCGGAAAGCCTTCTAGAACGTCAAAAAGAGGACAAGAAGGAACACTGCCACGGACGGAGAACACGAAGAAGCTGTTCTGACTACGACGCTAATGAATCAGCACAGTGATACGAGACATATTGCCAAGGAATGTAGAATCAGCCAGTCGAGAGCCATTCGCATCCCGCATCGACATAATTTCCATCCCTATCATCTACCACTATATCAGGCACTCTTTGACGGTGATTTCGAACGTCGCACACAATTTTGTCAGTTTGCCCTTCAGTAACAGATACGACCCTACGTTTTTCCAACGTGAACTCTTTACAAACGAGGCAATGTTTACTAACCACGCCAACATAAATCTGAATAACATGCAGTACTGGACAGCCGAAAATCCACACTGTTCATGTGCAACATCAACAGCAGTGGAGTGTAAACGTGTTGTGCGGTATCATACGAAATTGTTTCATCTCAGGCGTGTTAAATGGACATTCGTACACACTTTCTGACGAACGTTCTACTGGTTCGTCTAATAAAGGTACCATTGGATTCGATAGTGTATGTGGATGCAACACGGCGGTTGTCGAGCTCACTGGTCCCGTGTTACAACGCAAATATTGAATGAGAACTTTCCTGGACGCTGGACAGGACGAAATTCTGTTGTCAAATGGCTTACGAGGTCACTTGATTTGACTCCTCTTGATTTCTTTCTGTGGGGAGCACTCAGAAGTGCAGTCTATGGCGTCAGATAAGAGGGTGCACTGAAAATTTCTCGGAACGCAGTAGAAAAAAGTGCTTACTTTTGTGGCGGCTCCCAAACCCAAGGTCCTCTGCAGTACTTTTGGGGCAGCCACCATTATTGTGGCCAAGATAGATACGAAGCCCACACCTACTACAGTAGTACAAGTTTATATGCCAACTAGCTCTGCAGATGACGAAGAAATTGAAGAAATGTATGATCAAATAAAAGAAATTATTCAGATAGTGAAGCGTGACGAAAACTTAATAGACATGGGTGACTGGAATTCGGTAGTAGGAAAAGGGAGAGAAGGAAACGTAGGTGAATATGGACTGGGGCAAAGAAATGAAAGAGGAAGCCGGCTGGTAGAATTTTGCAAAGGGCACAACTTAATCATAGCAAACACTTGGTTCAAGAATCATAAAAGAACGCTGTATACATGGAAGAAGCCTGGAGATACTAAAAGGTATCAGATTATATAATGGTAAGACAGATTTAGGAACCAGGTTTTCAATTGTAAGACATTTCCAGGGGCAGATGTGGACTGACCACAATCTGTTGATTATGACCTGTAGATTAAAACTGAAGAAACTGCAAAAAGGTGGGAATTTAAGGAGATGGGACCTGGATAAACTAAAAGAACCAGAGGTTGTACACAGTTTCAGGGAGAGCATAAGGGAACAATTAACAAGAATGGAGGAAAGAAATACAGTAGAAGAAGAATGGGTAGCTTTGAGGGATGATGTAGTGAAGGCAGCAGAGGATCAAATAGGTAAAAAGATGAGGGCTAGTAGAAATCCTTGGGTAACAGAAGAGGTACTGAATTTAATTGATGAAAGGAGAAAATACAAAAATGCAGTAAATGAAGCAGGCAAAAAGGAATACAAACGTCTCAAAAATGAGAATGACAGGAAGTGCAAAATGGCTAAGCAGGGATAGCTAGAGGACAACACACGCGAGACAGATGCTTATCTCACGAGGGGTAAGATAGATACTGCCTACAGGAAAATTAAAGAGACCTTTGGAGGAAAGAGACCCACTTGCATGAATATTAAGAGCTCAGATGGAAACCTAGTTTTAAGCAAAGAAGGGAAAGCAGAAAGGTGGAAGGAGTATATAGAGGGTCTATACAAGGACGATGTACTTGAGGACAATATATATGATGCTGCGTGAAGAGTTCCACAAAGCACTGAAAGATCTAAGTGGATCAAGGCCCCAGGAGTAGACAACATTCCATTAGAACTGTTGACAAAACTCTACCATCTAGTGAGCAAGATGCATGAGACAGGTGATATACCCTCAGACTTCAAGAAGAATATAATAATTCCAATCCCAAAGATAGCAGGTGTTGACAGATGTGAAAATTACCGAACTATCAGTTTAATAAGTCACAGCTGCAAAATACTAACGCGAGTTCTGTACAGACGAATGGACGAATGGAAAAACTAGTAGAAGCCGACCTCGTGGAAGATAAGTTTGGATTCCGTAGAAATGTTGGAACACATGAGGCAATACTGACCCTACGACTTTTCTTAGAAGCTAGATTAAGGAAGGGAAACCTACGTTTCTAGTATTTGTAGACTTACAGAAAGCTCTTGACAATGTTGACTGGAATACTCTTTCAAATTCTGAAGATGGCAGGGGTAAAGTACAGGGAGCGAAAGGCTATTAACAATTTGTACAGAAACCAGATGGCAGTTATAAGAGTCGAGGGACATGAAAGGGAAGCAGTGGTGGGGAAGGGAGTGAGACATGGCTGTAGTCTATCCCCGATGATATTCAATCTGTATATTGAGCAAACAGTGAAGGAAACTAAAAAATTCTGACAGAAGTTTGTTAACATCGAGTATAGATTTAAGTGTCGGGAATCATTTCTGAAAGTATTTGTATGGAGTGTAGTCATGTATGGAAGTGAATCATGGACGATAAGTAGTTTGAACAAGAAGAGAATAGAAGCTTTCGAAATGTGGTGCTACAGAAGAATGCTGAAGATTAGATGGGTAGATCACATAACTAATGAGGAAGTATTGAATCGGATTGGGGAGAAGAGAAGTTTGTGGCACAACTTGACCAGAAGAAGGGATCGGTTGGTAGGACATGTTCTGAGGCATCAAGGGAGCACCAATTTAGTATTGGAGGTCAGCATGTAGGGAAAAAATCGTAGAGGGAGACCAATAGTTGACTACACTAAGCAGATTCAGAAGGATGTAGGTTGCAGTAGGTACTGGGAGATGAAGAAGCTTTCACAGGATAGAGTTGTATGGAGAGCTGCATCAAACCAGTTCCAGGACTAAAGACCACAACAACAACAACCACATTGTATAAAGCGTGGGTAGGGACTAGTATGTAACTATGTCAGTTGGCCGAAAAATAATTAATGACAAGAATTGCGCCAGCTAGAATGAAGAAATAACTTATCTTTTTTTTCTAACGAAACGTGCACCAGCAACACAAGTCCAAGTAATATCCAAGAGTAATCTGTATACTGAGCCTAGTCGAATACAATAGCAAATATCCCACTTCAATGGCTCCGCTATGAACTCCACGAAAGGCTAGCAATAGACAATCGACAGTAGACTGCCCGTCTCGAGGCCAGCGCTCCTCCTTATATGCAAAAGGCAGAGGGCGCTGCGGACCCGAGCTCAGCCATGGCGCGACCTCTTCCGTCGGCGGCAACGCCCTGAGACACCGACGGCCGCGACAGGAACTATGGCCAGCGATGTCACGGTCAGGGCACGAGTGCGCGAGTTGGTTGGTTGGTTGGGTCCGTCGATACAACACTTACATTACTGAAACTTTTTGTATTTTCAATGTAGTCTCCTTGTAGATTAATGCACTTAATCCAACGATATTCCAGTGCCTTAATCCCATCTCGAAAATGAGTTTCCTCCAGGCTTGCAAAATAGTTGTCAACTCCGGCTATCAATTCTTCGTTTGAAGTGAATCTTCGTCCACCATGAAAAATTTTCAGTTTTGGGAAGAGATGGAAGTCTTAGGGAGCCATAACGCATGAATAACGCTGGCGTGGCAACAATTCATAATTTTTCCACAGCGACGTCACATGTGTGCGGGCGCTCATTGTCTTGATGGAACATGACTTTCTTCTTTCCTAAAACTAACCTTTTTTCGCGTATCTTTTGTTGCAATTTACCCATAAGGTTAGCATAGTATTCTCCAGTAATTGTTTGCCCAGTGTGGAGATAATCTACAAACAGAATCCCCTTCGCATCCCAGAACATTGATGCTTGACCATTACCGCTGGAGGAATTGTCTTTGCATTCTTTGGTGGTGGAGAATCAGTATGTTTCCACTGCTTTGACTGTTGTTTTGTCTCTGGGGCATAATAGTGCACCCAAGTTTCATCTGTGGTCACAAACCAGCGCGAAAACTCTTGTTAGTTTCTCCTAAAACGGGCCAAACATGGTTCCGATATGTCCATTCTCATGCGTTTTTGATCCAGTGTCAAGAGTCGCGGCATCCATCTTGCAGATATGTTTTTCATTTCTAATTCTTCAGTTAAAATGTGACATACACTTTCACATGACATCTGGCAAGCGTGAGCAATGTCACGCACTTTCAATCGGCGATCCTCCATGACCATTTTGTGCACTTTTGCAATGATTTCTGGAGTAGTGACACATCTTGGTCGACCACTGCGCGGCTCATCATCTAAGCTCTCACAACCAAATTTGAGTTCATTTGTCCACTGGGCAATAGTTGAATATGAAGGAGCAGAGTCCCCCACTGTATTCTTGAAATCGGCATGAATGTCCTTTGCCTTCATACCTTTCTTTACGAAGTACTTAATCACTGGTCGAATCTCGACTTTTTCCAGCTTCTCAAACCACTATGCAAGCATAACAGAGCCACGTCACCGCCACAGCTCTCTTCCAAGATCACTGACGTGGCACGTCTTTAAACGTGCCTTTCAATCAATGGTCAAAAATTTAAATACATGCTTACATAAAGAATAAAATTAGTTTTTGAAAGACAGAATTTATGTTACATGATTTGGGTGATTACCAAATAATTGTTAGTAAATTTTTAATTTCATTTGCGTGTGTATGAAATTGCATTACAGTGTCTAATAAGTCGATAGCGTGTATTGCATATAACTGCTAACAATTATTACGTGCTTACGTTCGTCACAGAAACGACGTTACATTAAGAAGAACATTTATTTTGCGGTGTACAGGTGGTCACCAAAGTATTTTTAATAAAATGTTTAGTTAAACGTATATATCCCATATGATGTAATTCAGAGTATTGAAGATAGAAGCAGTTGTCCGACAGCATTTTACCTCTAAGACGCACATTGCCACATAAAAGGAAAGATAGGTCAAATGTTCATTAACATTTCGATATTTAATACAGTAGTTGCTTTTTGGGGCGTATGAGATCTCTTTGTTTTTGAAGAATGAACAGAAGATTTCTCTGTTTTAACCCAAGTAAATCTGGGAGAATGCACCAATGTGAAATAGTTTCCCGACGCCTTTTATGATACACTACATTCTAGGCTATGTCGTATTTCCATATACAACATTCGTAGCTGAACCCTGGATCGTAAGTTGGTTCAAGGAGGAATAAAGCTTTATTGCCGGCCGCGGTCGTCTTGCGGTCCTAGGCGCTGCAGTCCGGAACCGCGGGACTGCTACGGTCGCAGGTTCGAATCCTGCCTCGGGCATGGATGTGTGTGATGTCCTTAAGTTAGTTAGGTTTAAGTAGTTCTAAGTTCTAGAGGACTGATGGCCTAAGATGTTAAGTTCCATAGTGCTCAGAGCCATTTGAACCATTTGAAAACTTTATTCTCGTGGCGTAGGCCTACCTTAACGGTATACAACTACGCAGCTTGGTCCGACACCCCTACTTCGCAGTGTATGCGCCGCAAATGTAGTTTCCGTCCACCGTGCTCTCACAGTCTAGAACGTTTTCGAATTTTTTTACAAGATTCAACGTCAACATTAACAAACACTATACGAATGTAATTGCCCTCTCAAGAGCGATCGAATGCAGTTACAAAATGTATGCGGTTCTATTTTAAGAAAAGTACTTACTTCAATATTTCCGTTGATACCAGCGCTAAAAACATTAAGCAAACAAAAACAGACGTGCCTTAAACGCTCTGTCATCTGCCGAAAACCGCGTTTCGATATGTGTAATCGTCCACGAAATAAAAGAGGTCGCAAACTGTTACGTGACTGAACCTGTATGAGACAATTGAATGTTAAGTGCTTTACTAATTTTTGCACTCTTCCTCAACCTTTTAGACCTATAACATTAAGAATTAGTTTCTCATGTAAGTTTAAGGTAAGTACAGATAGTGGTACGTCCTGTATACATTAAAGATGATGATGATTTTGCTAACTAAACATTAATGAACAAAAATTCTTGCTAGCTACTATTTACAATCTTACACGTTAGATCGGTCAATCAGTGTGGTCACTCTTTTTTACCAAAGTTGTTATAAATTTAACATTTTCATTAATATCCATCATTTCATGTTTCTGTTACTATTCCACAATTCCATTGCACTGAGTAAAGGAAATTTTACTTCCAGTGGCTACAAAGTTAACGTTCCGTGACACGTTTCTCATAACACTAGTTCTTTCATTAAGATATATATTGTATCAACTCAGTTGGTCACAATGTTACCAATTCAGTTGCAGAACTAGATGATTTATGCCTACTGCAAGTATTTACATAGTTTATATTTTCTTACGTGAGATGGTCACCTCTGTACCAGGAGAAATTTTCAATGATTCAACAGGATACAGTTCAATAGTTAAATCATTTCCATTAGATGCAGTTTATTATTTTATGATTCTGAGGTAGGAATATTACCTTACTTCACATCGCACCAGAGGAATACTTTTGTATTAAGACCCTAAGTGAACAGTACCTTAAGGTTCTACATTCAGAGCTACAAACCAAATCACATAAACTTATTCAATACTTGGAACACTTAAGCATCCACTTCCATGAGTATTCATTATTTGCAGTATCAGATCTAGGGCGAAGCTAACACTTAGTTTTGGTTAAGATGGATAACTTATGTTTTCATAAATGATAGTATCTGTCTTATTGAATACGTTCCTTACAAAACCTTATAACTTATGTTTTCAGAAATGATAGTATCTGTCTTATTGAATACGTTCCTTACAGAACCTTAAACTTATTTACCTATTCCTCATTAAATTACCGTACCTTAGGTCGACTTATTCGTTCCTTCCTTGCTCCTTCGAGCAGAATGCAGTTAATTACTTATTAGGGCGATGCCAACTGACTCTAATCCCCTCATTTACCATAACAAGTACACTTCTATTGATGCACAGCAACTAGCTACCAGCATATCCTAATTACCTATAAATAGCAAGACCCACAATTAAAAACTTAATTATAGTACAGCAGATGTAAAACAGGACTATTCCTAGCCAAATTGTAGTCTGTAAAATTAGATATAAGCTCTCAAACAACGCTACTGAGTTTGCAATGTACGCAAAATATAACGACGAGACTAAGGAAACACCAAAAACTGCTCTGCATATTTCTCACTACGACCTGAGACGGCAAACTCTTAAACAGAAATAAATTTCTGTACTGAAGTGGATGATCTACAGTTACCTGTTACTAGAAACTCTGCTTAATCGAAAGCTACTGCACGAGATAAGTATGCTAACTAGAATGCACTGGTCTAAACTAAGTGCTGTGTACCAGCACGAGATTTAAACTTAGTGGCGTGACGTGGCGGTCTGATGGTGGGAAAATTACACTAGGAAGCCGCCTTACTCAAGGATATGCACGCAAAAACAAAAACTTACAGTAATTTGCTACCCACTAGTCGACACAGTAAAAGACACACGTACATTTCACTCGTTCGCAGAAGCACGTGGAAAAAACAGAAACTACGCTAAATTACTGTGTATCATGCAATGCTGTTGCTATCTCTGCTGGCGCGTCTGCTCGGCTCGGCGTCTGCCGGTGTTGCAACAATGTACTAAGCAATAGTTTCGTTTGGAGCAGGTGACGTTGCCTCACTTGCTGAAGAGATAAGGGTACCTACATTTTCGCTGGCGTATTGGCCGTCTGGTACTTGATCTAATACAACCTCTGTATATGATGACTCCATCATGGTAACCTGGTGTCTAGTTCTCACCGTATTAATGTACAAGTTAATTTGTCAAAGCTGATGCTGTTTGTGTTGCAGTTAACGCATAAATAAGTCACGTATAGTATTAGCGTACACCACAACGTTATTGACTAAAAATATTTCTTCCTACACAAAAGCACATTGCTAGGAGAAAATACGAGTCCTCAACCAAGAATATCCGCCATATGGTCGCTTATTTATGAAATTAGAATAATTATGAAATAATTACGATTTTGTTTAAATAAATTATCTGCACAATGTTGGACTAGTAAACAGATCTGACCACTACAAAATTCCACACTACAATTCACTACTGAATGAGTAAACAGTGCCTTATGTAGTCCACTATTGTAGATGGTAAAAATTTAATTTTATGATTATCTGGATTTTTAGTATTTCCAAATTTTAGATTTCTTTATTTATTTTACCTTTTGTGAAGTCAATTCTTGTTCATTGTTATACCCTTTTTTTCATTCCTTTAAATATATCTTCAATATTCTTGTGTGGTCTATGTATACATGGAAAAGGAACGACACATCACGTAATATACAATTGTAGATAAGATTTGTACATAAAATAAAACGAATTATTCGATAATTACGGCCCTGTGTAACTTTGCCAAGATGAAACAAGTAGGTTCTATGCAATAAATATAAATGATGATTATCTTAACGAAATGGCCACAATAGCAGCTGTGCAAATCGCTACCAAGCTGGTTAATTCTTCCCACAAAAATTCCCCATCTGATCCATTCGATGAGCTACTAAAGAAGGTATGCAGTTAATTAGGATATCATGGTATTGAAACAAAAAAATACAGTACATCTGCCTGCTAACATATTCCTTACTATTCAAGAACATTTACATAGATATTTTGTCACAAAATTACAAGCAAGAAGAGACAAGTGAGGTCACAAAATTTACAGGGATTCTTTATTCAGTGAAGTAAACGAGAAATTGATTAGTGTTATAAAGAGGCTATATGAATCTGTGATACACAAACATTTAAATATAATACGAGTTCCTCAGTTGGCAGAAACATTTTCTGTTTGGTTAAATAGCATTACGCACTCGAGTTTAATTTCACAGTTTAAGTCTAAAAAACCACCATGACGTTTCAAAGTGGTTCATTCTACTGATAAGGACTTAAAATCGTATATGGTACACTCAAGGTCACCCCCTCCCCCTCTTTCTCTGGCTCAATAACAAGGCTTAAAATATGAGAGAAGCCCTTGGACCAATAAGAATCGAATTTCCCCGTCCTTCCCCCTTTTTATATTATAAATCCGGTTGCCTGAGCCCAGTCATTTTAGTTCTGTGCATCATAGTGAAAGGATCACCATGAAGTGTCAGGGCAGCCAACATCCCCAGGTAGACTACAAAGAATAAGACTGTCAGATCTGAGAGCAAGTATTTGTCCAACCGTTTTGATTATTGTTCTTGATCATTCACTAAAGTATTTATATGTACTTACGTTCAGTTACTTTTTGTTTCTCCAACAGTGCAACATGCCTGTGATTTAGTGCAAGCACAGCTGTTGTATGGCGACACTCAAGTGTTTGATATACTTTTGTCGGGACCAGCACTGCAGCAGCAGCTGCCCACAGGCCATCTCCCTGATTTATTGGACCTTTCGTTCAACTATTCTCTATTGCCACCACCAGATCTTCCTCTGCTCACTGAGCCTCAGCTATGCCAGTAGAATACTGGTACGCATGACAGTGACTTTGAAGTAGAAAACATTCTACATGTTGGCGCTAGAGTGCAGTATTCGTGGTAAGAATGGAACTATGTAGCAGGAGGGGGTACGTAGAGTATGGGACGACGACGGATTCTGACCCATCCCATACATCAGTCAAAATCCATATGTTTGGGAGGAAAATTTCAATCGCCGATGTGCACGGGGAAGCTGTGCTTCAGTTAACTTCAGTAAGAAGTACATACACTTAAAATACTGGAGTGCCCTTAATTTGCGTGATCTATATTGTGCCTTATGGATTGTTACAGACACGCTTTGTCATTGGTCTCCGAATGTCAGCAGTAGTTTGGATTATGGCACTGGGAACCTAGTCCTGTTTATAGATCAGGCAGACTATCTGAACTATTTGTTTGAGATCAGTATATAACATC
The DNA here is from genome assembly GCF_023897955.1 of Schistocerca gregaria. Taxonomy (NCBI): domain Eukaryota; kingdom Metazoa; phylum Arthropoda; class Insecta; order Orthoptera; family Acrididae; genus Schistocerca; species Schistocerca gregaria. The sequence goes on from NC_064922.1 coordinate 663,879,196, forward strand.
TACATCTACATCCATACTTCGCAAGCCACCTGATGGTATGTGGCGGAGGGTACTTTGAGTACCTCTACCGGTTCTCCCTTCTATTCCAGTCTCATATTGCTCATGGAAAGAAAGATTGTCGGTATGCCTCTGTGTGGGCTCTAATCTCTCTGATTTTATCCTCATGGTCTCTTCGTGGGATATAGTAGGAGGGAGCAATATACTGCTTGACTCCTCGGTGACGGTATGTTCTCTAAACTTCAACAAAAGCCCGTACTGAACTACTGAGCGTCTCTTGCAGAGCCTTCCACTGGAGTTTGTCTATCATCTCTATAACGCTTTCATGATTACTAAATGATCCTGTAACGAAGCACGCTGCTCTCCGTTGATCTTCTCTATCTCTTCTATCAACCCTATCTTGTACAGACCCCACACCGGTCAGCAGTATTGAAGCAGTGGGCGAAAAAGTGTACTGTAACCCACTTCTTTTGCTTTCGGACTGCATTTCCTTAGGGTTCTTCCAAGGAATCTCAGTCTGGCATTTGCTTTACCAACGATTAATTTTACATATTCATTCCATTTTAAATCACTCCTAATGCCTACTCCCAGATAATTTAAGGAATTAACTGCTTCAGTTGCCGACCTGCTAAATTGTAGCTAAATGATAAAGGATCTTTCTTTCTATGTATTCGTAGCACATTACACGTGTCTACATTGAGATTCAAAAGCCATTCCCTGCACCATGCATCAACTTGTTGCAGTTCCTCCTGCATTTCAGTACAATTTTCCACTGTTACAAACTCTCGATATACTACAGTATCATCCGCAAATAGTCTCAGTGAACTTCCGATGTTATCCACAAAGTCATTTATATATATATATATATATATATATATATATATATATATATATATATATATATATATATATATATATATATTGTGAAAAGCAATGGTCCTACGACACTCTCCTACGGTACACTTGAAATCACCCTTACTTTGGAAGAATTCTCTCCATGAAAATGACATGCTGCCTTCTGTTATCTAGGAGCTCTTCAATCTTATCACACAATTGATCTGATAGTCCATATGCTCTTACTTTGCTCATTAAACGAGTGTGGAAAACTGTATCAAACGCCTAGCGGAAGTCAAGAAACACTCTACCTGCGAACCTGTGTCTTTGCCCCTCTGAGTCTCGTGGACGAAATGCACGAGCAGGGTTTCACACAATTGTCTTTTTTGAACCCACGCTGATTCCTACAGAGCAGATTTCTAGTCTCCAGAAAAGTCATTATACTCGAACATAATACGTGTTCCAAAATTCTACAACTGATCGACGTTAGATATATAGGTCTATAGTTCTGCACATTTGTTCGACGTCCCTTCTCGAAAACGGGGATGACCTGTGCCCTTTTCCAATCTTTTGGAACACTACATTCTTCTAGAGACCTATGGTACACCGCTGTAAGAAGGGGGCAAGTTCCTTCGCGTACTCTGTGTGAAATCGAACTGGTATCCCATCAAGTCCAGCGGCCTTTCCTCTTTTGAGCGATTTTAATTGTTTCTCTATCCCTCTGTCGTCTATTTCGATATCTACCATTTTGTCATCTGTGCGACAATCTAGAGAAGTAACTACAGTGCAGTCTTCCTCTGTGAAACAGCTTTGGAAAAAGACATTTAGTATTTAGGCCTTTAGTCTGTCTTCCTCTGTTTCAGTACTATTGCGTGCATGTACTCTCCACTGCCAGTGTGTACAAATATGGGCCCTATTAGTATCAAATTTGTTGAAGCAGAATTCACGGACGGTATTCCTAGCACCTGTCAAACTGAACGCTGCACCAGCCAAATTTAAAGCTTATAGAAGACGGTTGTTAAAAAAATGCTGCTCAACCAATGAGTGTAGAGCGTATATAGGTAAATAAAACAAATGTATCCCATGAAACTTTGTTTATTCCCCTCATCCCGTCTTTCCAAAAAACCTACCTATATTGCGCAAAGAATACACATGCACACAAAAATGTTGCTACTTACCTCAAGTTGGCGCTTGCACACCCTCTGCCAGCGTCGCCACTGCCTGTAACTGTTTCCGATGCTGCCCCTGCACTCGCCGATGTCTGTAACGAGTGTGGAACAATGTCCAGTGACTGTAAAGCGATACAATCATGCCTGCGTCCAGAGCCCCCAGCTCGATAAGCTGCCGAAGTACACATATCTTCATAATGGCTCACACACACAGTTCTAGTACTTCCACCTTTGCAGACAGCAGCAGTCGATATACAGGTATTAATTAAGAGTTAATGAAAAGATGTGAATTAGTGGCCGGCTGGAGTGGCCGTGCGGTTCTAGGCGCTACAGTCAGGAGCCGAGCGACCGCTACGGTCGCAGGTTCGAATCCTGCCTCGGGCATGAATGTCTGTGATGTCCTTAGGTTAGTTAGGTTTAATTAGTTCTAATTTCTAGGCGACTGATGACCTCTCAAGTTAAGACGCATAGTGCTCAGAGCCATCTGAACTATTTTTTTTAATTAGTGAGTGTGATACCTGATCTATAAACAGGACTAGGTTCCCACTGCCATAATCCAAACACCTTGCTAAACTGCATTGACTATGCACATATTATTTTTAAGAAAGAAAGAAAAAGTGCGTTAAAAATCATTTATTTATTTCGTCTTCCTTTTTACAGCCAACCCAGCGAAATTTACTACAAAGAGGTCCATCAACCTGGTATTGTGCATTCAAATCATAATGCTTATAGCTACGCTCATACTTAGAAAGCAGCACATCACTTAAACATTTGAGGTGTGAGGGGTCCACTTGTACGTGGGGCCCGATTTTGAAGTATATTTCATGAGAAATGACATGAAACGGTTATCACATCTAGAAGAGACTGTATCTTTGACATCACTGAACCAAAGACGTTGCCTGAGTGGCAGAATCGATTGTAAGTAGGGGCTCGCAGAGTGCAGAGTCAGTTGCCATTGCACTTTGTTGAAGGTAGGATGTAAGACTTTAAGCTAGTGGATAGCTGTGAGAATTTAGCTGTTGGCCTATGGACGCAGCATAATACACTTTTGTAAGGTAATGTAACTTTGTGTAGTTTTAAGCACTCAGCAACGCAATCTGGATTTTGCTAATTCTAACAGTACCATCCCTTGAATGTAGGAACCGAGTACCTTCCATCAGATTTGATGTATAGGTTGATTAGATATACCCGATTTGTAATATTTTATGTTTTGTAATCCTGATACAGACAAGTTAATTTTGGAATCAATTTTGTCAAACGATGTAAGACCTTTTGTCATGTCACTATCCAAGTATTGTTAACTACGTCAGTAAATGAGAATTGTAGAACAGTTGAGAAGTTCACTGATTTTGAAGTTAACGTAAAATGTTTCATTCCAGATTTTGTGGAGGAGAAACTTTGTTTTGAATACAATTTTTGAACTAAAGAGTTGGGTCTTAGCATTTCCTCTTATCAGTACCTCAGCCTCTTCCATGTCGTGTTTGCGTAAATTCAATGAGTATTTTTTAAAAAGAAATGATTTTTCAATTACTGTCAGAAAAATATTAATGTGCCAAGATCAGGAAAGTATTAATGTTTGTAACAGTTTCAATGCCGGCAGCAATGGACAGCTCCTGAGCCAATATTCAAAATAATCACTGAACATTTGCAAGGTTATTCATTTATCAACTAATCTGCTGATATTATTTGTATGAAGCTACAGCCGGCATTGCATTGCGCTGAGCCAGGAGTGAATATTTTATATGCCTACTGTGGAGAGAACAACCGTTGCGACTCGAGCTAAAAAAATGTATACCATTGTTTATTTGCATAAGGAATTTTATCAGTTTATTGCACAGGGTCATAGAACTCGGTGCTCACGAGACTGAGTAAATTTCAGAGAGATTGATTTCATTATAGGCATTACAAACTGGTTTTCCAGATTGTTGTTTAATTTTTCTTTGGATTACAGTAAAATTGATTAAGCACACCATTTGCTCAACAACACACAGTAAATTTGGATAACACTAAGTAATTTTTTAAAGAACGTTACAGAGGCATCCAGTTAAATCAGTGTGAGATGTCACATAACATCGTTATAAGTCGTGTAGGAAAAAAATAGTAAACAGCATTCAAACGACAGCGTCTTTTAATAACTTTCATATGAATGTCTAAAAGCATTTTACACACTTTTTTTATTTCAGCCACAGGTACATGTAATAAACGGAAACAAGTTCCTTCTCGTCGAAATCATAGTCTACCAGTTGAAGCGTCGTGAAGTACTCAGGGACAATTAGTTCGAGAATATCCATAACGTCTGGGTTAAGCAGATTTCTTGAATACGTTGAAGTTTTGTAGTCACTGCTCTCCATTAAGAGCGAGTTAATGCCTGTTTTAAAAGTATGGGCAGATGCAACAGTGGTCATAACGGGCAACATGCACTCACTGCTCTCACACAAGTTAACAACTAGTACCGTCGCTTTGCATTTGGTGTCAACGGTCATAATCTTGTTCATTTTGACACAATCGATACTGGTGACCTAACTGTACTATATTAATAGCGATCAATAATTAATTCACATGGTCCTGTTAGAACTCTCAAAGGGTACAGATGCCGAGGTGCATAGTACCATATTGCAAGATAGCCAGCACGTAAATATTAGTACTGATGATTAACAAAAATATAGTTGAAAGAAAATACATATGCTTAACAACTAACATTTTTTTCCTTGCAGGTGAAACTAAGTTATTGCAGCGGACACCAGATGTGCAAATTATGTTGTTTAACATTAGGTACATTTTAAACAACAGTGGCTGCAAATATGTCAGTGTGAGTATGATATCAGTTCGTGAGCTGTATCTCCTGCTGGTATTAAAAAATCCTCAATTTCATGATACCAAAGTAATAACATCTGAAACTTCAATGCAGATTGCTGCTTTGTTCCACACAGAAACATTCACTCTCAATCAATGATACTGGGTGTCATAAGAAGAGTTAAATTATTAAATAACAGAGTGTGCTCACATCTACAGGAGCAGATGTTTAAGAAACGAATGGTCCCAGTTACGTGATTCAGCTTAACCTAGATTGACGAGTAAGCCGACAAGCACGTGTCTGCTATTTCTGCTAGACATGGTGGAGTAATCTGTTGGAGTTAGCTCGCCAAATTCCTTGCTCCTCAGAAAAGCCATCGCTCAACTTTATGATTCATGCTGTTGATCGGTATACGTTGAAATGTACAAATGGTCCAATTGTGACACATGTAGGTACAGAACTACTTTCTTATTTAAGTTTATGCGTACCCTGCTGTACAGAAGTATTTAAAAATAAAAAGTTTAAGAGCTGCATGTGTGTTTTCTCTATAAAGTATTCTGTGTGCCAATGTGTGAGCGTAGGCTTCATCATGACCGAGTGGCCGAAACATCACCATCGCAAGAATCTCATAGTAACCGACTGGTTCTGCTGTGATACTGGAAACCGGAAGAAGAAACAGAATGGATAATTGCTTCCCGATAATATACGTGTGTTAATTGTTGGACCATCAGACTGCAGCAAGACCAGTGATGTCCTGTCACTGTTAATACATCGTGAGGATATCCCTTGGATCATGTACATGTTTTTTTCAAAAACATTACTTCAAGCCAGATATCATCTATTATAGTAGACTCTGAATGACACTGATGTAGTAACCTAGCACGCATTCAGCGAAAACGGCGATATTCACCAAACTGAAAAGCAAAACAGCACATTTATATTTGACGACATCACACTGAAAAACCGGGATCAGATGTGGAAATATTTTTGTACTGGCTCTCACATGAATGTCGATGTCTTCCATTTGAGCCAGATATACCTCGGACTCTGGAGCAATGGGTGAGGGACAATTTGAAATTTATCATCGCTTTCAAACAAGGCAATATGAATTTAGAGCATATTTACCTAGTGCATATAGCAACTGAAATGACTTCGAACTTGTTACTACATGCGAGAATTGCTCAGATAACAAGCAGTGTGGTTTTGTGTTCATTGATAAAATGAGGAAACTGGATGACGATCGATGTAAATGAAACTTCCAGGTGATTCTGCCTAAAAGGTAGTGTAGCAATACATAACTGTGTCAGTATATTCTAGCTTATGTATTCTCGCGTACACAGTGTGCTCAATCTGAAGCACAATCCAAACATATGTTTATATGTTCGCAGAAAAGCTGAAACTGTAAACGCAAATCCTTAAAGCTCTTCTGAAAATAATGAATGAGATCTTTAAATTCATATTTCTGGAATGCAGGCATTGGCATTTTGTATGCAAATGAAAACATTCATAAAACTGAAACAAATAGAAGACATAAAAAACTGCTGTAAATATTGCGGAAAGAAACGCTCAGGTAGAAGGTAATGTAAACGTTCTGAGATCAATCAGTGCAGTAAATGCAATGGTTGACCAGGTTGTGAAAGTTTTAAATATATAAGGGAAAACCCTGCTTAAGAATATACACTGAGGAGCTAAAAAACTGGCACACCTGCCTAATATCGTGTTGAGCCCGCGAGCACGCAGAAGTGGCACAGCACAACGTGATACGGACTCGATTAATGTCTGAAGTAGTGCTAGAGGGAAATGACACCATGAATCCTGCAGGGCTGTCCATAAATCCGTAAGAGTACGAGGTAGTGGAGACCTCTTCTGAACAGCACGAAGAAAGGCATCGCAGATATGCTCAATAACGTTCATGCCTGGGGAATCTGGTGGCCAGCGAAAGTGTTTAAACTCAGAGGAGTGTCCCTGGAGCCACTCTGTAACAATTCTGAACGTTTGAAATGTCGAATTGATGAAATGTATGATGAGATAAAAGAAATTATTCAGATAATGAAGGGAGACGAAAATTTAATAGTCATGGGTGACTGGAATTCGAGAGTAGGATAAGGAGGAGAAGTAAACGTAGTAGGTGAATACTGAATGGGGGAAAGAAATGAAAGAGGAAGTCACCTGGTAGAATTTTGCACAGAGCGTAACTTCAAGAATCATGAAAGAAGGTTGTTCACATGGAAGATGCCTGGCGATACTGGAAGGTTTCAGATAGACTAAATAATGGCAAGACAGAGAGTTAGGAACCAGTTTTTCAATTGTAAGACATTTCCAGGGAGAGATGTGGACTCTGACCACAATCTATTGGTTGCAAACAGTAGATTAAAACTGAAGAAACTGCAAAAAAGTGGGAAATTAATGACATGGGACCTGGGTAAACTGACTACACCAGAGGTTGTACAGAGTTTCTGGGAGAGCACAAGGAAGCAATTGACAGGAATGGGCGAAAGAAATACAGTAGAAGAAAAATGGGTAGCTTTGAGGGATGAAACAGTGAAGGCAGCAGAGGATCAAGTAGGGCTAGTGAAAATCCTGGGGGTAACAGAAGATATATTGAATTTAACTGATGAAAGGAGAAAATATAAAAATGCAGTAAATGAAACAGGCAAAAAGGAATACAAACGTCTCAAAAATGAGATCGACCGTAAGTGCAAAATGGCTAAGCAGGGATGGCTAGAGGACAAATGTAAGGATGTAGAGGCATATCTCACTAGGGGTAAGATAGATACTGCCTACAGGAAAATTAAAGAGACCTTTGGAGAAATGAGAAGCACTTGTATGGATATCAAGACCTCAGATGTAAACCCAGTTTTAAGCCAAGAAAGGAAAACAGAAAGGTGGAAGGAGTATATAGAAGGTTTTATACAAAGGCGATGTACTTGAGGACAATATATATGATGCTGCGTGAAGAGTTCCACAGAGCACTGAAAGATCTAAGTGGATCAAGGCCCCAGGAGTAGACAACATTCCATTAGAACTGTTGACAAAACTCTACCATCTAGTGAGCAAGATGCATGAGACAGGTGATATACCCTCAGACTTCAAGAAGAATATAATAATTCCAATCCCAAGAAAGCAGATGTTGACAGACATGAAAATTACCGAACTATCAGTTTAATAAATCAAGGCTGAAAAATACTAACGCGAATTTTTTTACAGACGAATGGAAAAACTGGTAAAAGCCGACCTCGGCGAAGATCAGTATGGATTCCGTAGAAATGTTGTAACACATAAGGCAATACTGGCCCTAAGACTTACCTTAGAAGATAGATTAAGGAAAGGCAAACCTACGTTTCTAGCATTTGTAGCCTTAGAGAAAGCTTTTGACAATGTTAACTGGAATACTCTCTTTCAAATTCTAAAGGTGGCAGGGGTAAAATACAGCGAGCGAAAGACTATTTACAATTTGTACAGAAACGAGATGGCAGTTAAAAGAGTCGATGAGCATGAAAGGGAAGCAGTGGTTGAGAAGGGAGTGAGACAGGATTGTAGCCAGTCCTCGATGTTATTCAATCTGTATATTGAGCAAGCAGTAAAGGAAACAAAAGAAAAATTGGGAGTAGAAATTAAAATCCATGGAGAAGAAATAAAAACTTTCAGGTTTACCGATGACATTGTAATTATGTCAGAGACAGCAAAGGACCTGGAAGAGCCGTTGAACGGAAAGCAGGATGTAAGATGAACATCAACAAAAGCAAAAGTAGGATACCGGAATGTAGTCGAATTAAGTCGGGTGATACTGAGGGAATTAGATTAGTAAATGAGACACTTAAAGTAGTAAAGGAGTTTTGCTGTTTGGGGAGCAAAATAACTGATGATGGTCGAAGTAGAGAGGATATAAAATGTAGACTGGCAATGGCAAGGAAAGCGTCTCTGAAGAAGAGAAATTTGTTAACATCGAGTATAGATTTAAGTATCAGGAAGTCGTTTCTGGAAGTATTTGTATGGAGTGTAGCCATGTATGGAAGTGAAACATGGACGATAACTAGTTTGGACAAGAAGAGAATAAAAGCTTTCGAAATGTGGTGCTACATAAGAATGCTGAAGATTAGATGGGTAGATCATATAACTATTGAGGAGGTATTGAATAGGATTGGGGAGAAGAGAAGTTTGTGGCACAACTTGATTAGAAGAAGGGATCGGTTGGTAGGACATGTTCGGAGGCATCAAGGGATCACCAATTTAGTATTGGAGGACAGAGTGGAGGGTAAAAATCGTAGACGGAGACCAAGAGATGAATACACTAAACAGATACAGAAGGATTTAGGTTGCAATAGGTACTGGGAGATGAAGATGCTTGCATAGGACAGAGTAGCATGGAGAGCTGCATCAAACCAGTCTCAGGACTAAAGACCACAACAACAACATGCATATTCTATAACAGTCTTAATAATCTTATAAATTTTCAGCATGTAGCCATAATTACAAATTAATTTTTCATGTGAATGTAGAATAACTCGTAGAATAACTCGAATGTAGAATAACACTACGACTTATTGTGCCAATGATCCATGAAACATGAAAAAGATGAGCTAAATGACTGACTTCGTTTCAAGCTGTAGCGAAGTTCTTTTGCTTCACTGTAAACTTTCTGACACAACTACTGAACCACGGAGGGCTTTTCCAATCCTATTTGGGGGGGGGGGGGGCGAGCAAAACGAGGATAATGGAATGTAGTCGAATTAAGTCGGGTGATGCTGAGGGAATTAGATTCGGAAGTGAGACACTTAAAGTAGTAAAGGAGTTTTGCTATTTGGGGAGCAAAATATCTGATGATGGTCGAAGTAGAGACGATATAAAGTGTAGACCGGTAATGGCAAGGAAAGCGTCTCTGAAGAAGAGAAATTTATTAACATCGAGTATAGATTTAAGAGTCAGGAAGTCGTTTCTGACAGTATTTGTATGGAGTGTAGCCCTGTATGGAAGTGAAACATGGACGATAAATAGTTTGGACAAGAAGGGAATAGAAGCTTTCGAAATATGGTGCTACAAAAGAATGCTGAAGATTAGATGGGTAGATCACATAACTAATGAGGAGGTACTGAAGAAGAATTGAAGAGAAGAGAAATGTGTGGCACAACTTGACTAGAAGAAAGGATCGGTTGGTAGGACATGTTCTGAGGCATCGAAGGATCACCAATTTAGTATTTGAGGGCAGCGTGGGACATAAAAATCGTAGAGGGAGACCAAGACATGAATACACTAAGCACATTTAGAAGGATGTAGGTTGCAGTAGGTACAGGGAGATGAAGGACCTTGCACAGGGTAGAGTAGCATGGAGAGCTGCATCAAACCAGTCTCTGTGCTGAAGATCACAACAGTAACAACAACAAGAAACAATTTATTTTGCTACTAATAGAAAACATTTTCTGACACTTAAACTCTATAGTTACTGTATTTTACTCGTGTTTATTTATTGAAATAGTGCGCAAGCTTCTTCTGCTTAAAACTCGTGTGGCGTTTGAGAGCAGCACGACTCCTTAGACGTTTCACTAACATGTTTCCAACTGGTTCCCGGCTGACTTTCGGCATAAACCGTTAGTTTCGGAAGCAGTGCCTTTGCCCTGCGTGTGGCATTATTTCTTCCTCTGAAACGCCACTTTCGTTATCCACTTCACCATCTCTGTCGTTCGCTGTAGTACAACAGATGGCAATATAACTTTCGTCGTCAATCATCATGCCATAACCAGCATTACATTATAGTCATTCCGCACCCAGGCATCTACACCACCAACGTCTACATCCGAACAACCAGGAAAGTTTGCTAACATATCAAGGAATTCCCAGATATTGACAATTTCATTAATGTCCGTGGTGTATCATAAATAGCAGGCCATACTGTTTTCCATTACTTCAAACTCGATACTTCACTAACTTGATGCGAAGAAGATGTAACCACAAAAATCACATCTTCAATATTCATCGATTTCAGTAGAAAAATCAGACCAACGTCATCCTCTTTTTGAATTAATTAATCCATTAGCCGTCTTCCGAACACACTTTGGTGTTCTTCAGTATATCTTGATCCATCGGTCGTAGGAGAGGAAGAGCTCCAGTGTGATGCCACCATTAACGAGATGCTCCGCTACGATGACGATGCATTGTGAATAAAAAATATGGCCTTCGGCGCGGAAGACGTTCTTCCTACAAATATCTTCTCACACTTGAAGCGAAATCATCATGAAACCAGTTCTAAAAAGGCCATTACTCAACCATACTTTTTGTGATTCATGGACAACTGGCAAAGAGGAATGATTAACATGCTTCATTGCATGTGGATGTTTCAATTTTCCTGTCGATGGTCAGGGGAATTTGTGTCTTCCTGGAGCACTGCTGCGGACCATTAGTGTAAGTCGGTCTTACACCTCTTTAATCATTTTCCGAGGCATCTAATCTGAGTAGGGTCCGATAAAAAAGGGCCAGATTTATCAGCATTATAAACCTGCCTTGGGATTAAATTTTCGGAAGAAATACCTCAAATTCATTTTTGAAGTTTTCTGGAGCCACTGTATCCCCTCAAAAACTTTCAGCCGTCACTGAAAGCCATGACAAGCTTTCCCTCTTTCCATCCAACCTTGGCTGGCTGTGTAGCTAGGATCGTCATCGGATAGTTTGCTGTCTAAGTTTAGCGCCTTTTCCTACAGGGATGGAGCGCATATCTGAATGCCATGCTCTCTTTTCTCACTGAAGCAAACGAATAATGCTTCGTCCAGTGTTTAATTTCTTGCATTCTTTATTATACGTTCGTACTGCAAACTGTCTTTAATCATCATTTTCAAACACAAGTCTTCAATTTCATTTCCGCTCTTCTTCAGGACTTAGACTGTTGATGCCCCTGCACAACATTCTGCAGCTATGTTTACCTGCAATTCCCCTTTGTCTACACTCTTCAGTGCCTCCAACTTTTTGTCCATCAAAATAACCACTTTCTTTCGCTTCGAAGCCATTTCTGTCACTTGCACACTCAAAACACGAGAACAGGGGAACAGTACCGCTATATATTCTTAACTCTGATAGGAAACAGACCGACATTGATCACAATAGCTGTAGCTGGAAGCGTGCGACCAGCCACCTCTATGCTACCTGCGGGGCTAATGTGACTAATTATATATATATACCACAGCGTACCAGTTGAATACCGCATGTTATCGTGTAAAAAAAGGAAAAGCAAACATAAGATGAATCCGGATAAACCGGAAATCCGAATTAATGTGGGCCAGATAAACAAAGTCCTCGTGTGCAACTTTTAGGACTTCTCCACAATTAATCTGGGTGAAAACATAATTGCTGTTTGTTAAACGGTTACGGAAATATTTGAGGTGAGCAGCTTACCTCAATATAGACAAGTCGCGAACCTAGAAAATAGTAGCAAAGCACAGGAAGACTTGATATACACTTGGTGCAAGAACTGTCGATTGACCATAAAAGTAAACAAATGTAATGTGTTTGGCATAAACAGGTGAAAAACCCCATTGTATGATACACGATTGATGAACAACTACCGGAAGCACTGACATCAAATAAGTACCGCAAATTTGAGTACTGTGCGAATTGAAGTGAAATGACCACATAAAACTAATCTCATGTAAGGGAGATGCCAAAGAGTTCGATTGGAAGAATTCTCTAGAAGTGTAGTTCACCCACCCATGTAGCTTACAATACCTTCGTTGGATCAGTTCTTTAATAGTGCTTGTCAGTGTGGGGTCGGTACGAGATAACATTGATACAGAAAATAGAGAAGATCCAAAGACGAGCGATGAGTTTCATCAAGTATTTATTTTGTATGAGCGAAAGCGTCACAAAGATGCTTCTCCAACTACAATGGTAGACGCTGCAAGAGAGGCGTTATGCGTCACGGTGTAGTTTAGTATTGAAATTCCGAGAGTGTACGTTCCAAGAAGGTACTCTAAGGAACTTTTTTTGAACTATTTTAACGCGAATACGACTAACCGCTCGTCAAGTGAACTATCTTGTGTGACAAAATACCGTCAGAATAGCTAATAACTACGAGACAAATAATGCGTAAACGATGGTTGCGCCCACACCGATAGATTATGTCTGTATGTAATTGCCTCGCAGTATTTGATTTGCCTGTGATGTCATGGTACCAGTGTCGGCGCATGCGCGTGTTTGTTTAAGGTAGCCTTGTGTAAAGTTTTATACACTGGTGTAGCGTGAAGACGCGTTTAGCTAGGACACAAATTCTGTTGTCATTCCTAAGAGTCTGCGGAATAGTACTGGGACCCGAAGTGACAGATTTAAAATAGTATCATCAATATTCGGGGGCCTGCTGAAAAGTAACACCTCCGATTTCTACTTCTGTTCTTCAAATCGGTTGAGGTATTATATGAAGTAATGATTATTCAGTGACTCTCTTGCTTCCCTGACGCAAGCTGTAACCATTTTACACACGTCTCCGAATTATAGCTTGTAACCCGGCGATGTGTAATGTTACTTAGTTGGTGCGCGAGAAAGAGCGTGCTGTAATCGCGTTTCTAGCGGGAGAAAACATGTCTCCGATTGAATTCCATATAAAAGTGAAAGCTGCGTACGGTGTCGACATCTGTATATGCGACATCTGCAACAGTACGACGCCTTGGGTTCACTGTCATCGATCATTCTCCTTACAGTCCCGACTTACCCCTATCCGGTTTTCATCTGTTTATACAATTTGAAGAACACCATCGAGGACTTCATTTTGATTGTGATGAAGAGGTGTAAGCAGAGGTAAGGCTATGGATCGTAAACAAACATTCTACAGTACTGTATCGACAAACTGGTCACTCGCTGGGACAAATGTCTTCGTTGCCAGGCTGACTATGCTGAGAAATAAATACGTGGACATGAAGAATAAAGATATAAAGTTGTTTTATTTTAAAATCTTTAAGAGTTTTGACTCAAACAATTTGAAGGCATTACTTTTCAGCACACCCTCTTAAGTGAAAAAGTTATTAAATTGAAAATTACAAATTAATGAAAGATGTCATCTCATATAATAAGTAAATATGCTGGGAATGATACGAAACGCAAGTCAGAGGACCGCTCCTGTAGAAATGAATCCCAAAAGTCCAAAACCTCCAGAAACTAGCGTATGTGAGAGCTATGGCAACATAGAAAGCTAAATGAAAAAACTGCACAAGACGATTACGTGGCTGACCATTCGGACATAAAGCGCCTTTCTGTGCTTTATCTATTCTGTAACCATTATACTGCTTTGTGTAGCCATTGTATTAAATAGATTGATAATTAAATTAATCATTAATATGCAGTACTTGGTATAATTTTGACCTGACGTTTTCACGAAAAACCTGCGTCACCGACCAGAACAGCACACACAGAATATTTTCCTCATTTTATTGTTTTGTTTCATTCACCACATGTAAATGATTCAAATACACACATCAAAAAAAGTTTTGCGTCACCTCGGTTCCGAGAGTTCCGGAACCTGTACAGAAAATTGGAATGGAGGTCAATATAAGCATCGTTTAGGCTCTTGTTATTGCTCATGAAAACCACATATTGCATGTCGTACCACTACACAGCGAGACCTTCACAAATGGTGCTCCAGAATGCTGTACGCACCGGTACCTCTCATGCCCAGTAGCACGTCCTCTAGCATTGATGCGTGCCTGTATTCGTCGTGGCATACTATCCACAAGTTTATCAAGGCAACGTCGGTCCAGATTGTCCCACGCCTCAACGGCGATTTGGCGTAGATTCATCAGAGTGGTTGGTGGGTCATGTCGTCCATAAACAGCCCTTTTCAATCTATCATAGGCATTTTCGGTAGGGTTCATGTGTGGAGAACATGCTGGCCACTCGAATGATGTCGTTATCCTGAAGGAAGTCATTCACAAGGTGTGCACGCTGGCGGCGCGAATTGTCGTCCATGAAGACGAATGCCTCGCCAATATGCAGCCGATATGGTTGCACTATCGGTCGGAGGATGGCATTCACGTATCATGCAGCCGTTACGGCGCCTATCATTACTACCAGCGGCTTACGTCTACCTCACATAGTGCCACCCTAAAACAGCAGGGAACCTCCACCTTCCTGCAGCCGCTGGACAGTGTATCTAAGGCGTTCAGCCTGATCGGGTTGCCTCCAAACACGTCTCCGACGATTGTCTGGGTTAAAGCATATGCGACACTCATCGGTAAAGAGAACGTGATGCCAATCCTAAGCAGTCCATTCGACATGTTGTTGTGCCCATCTGTACCGCGCTGCATGGTGTCGTGGTTGCAAAGATGGACCTCGCCATGGACGTCGGGAGTGAAGTTGCGCATCATGCAGCCTATTTCGCACAGTTTGAGTCGTAACAATACGTCCTGTGGCTGCACGAAAAACATTATTCAACATGGTGGCGTTGCTGACAGTTCCTCCAAGCCATAATCCGTAGGTAGCGGTCATCCACTGCAGTAGTAGCCCTTGGGCGGCCTGAGCGAGGCATCTCATCGACAGCTTCTGTCTTTCTGTATCTCCTCCATGAGTATAGGAGTAAAATAACTTGGACCACCGACAGTTTTTGAGCTGCCAGGGTGTGGTGGAGACAGTGGCAATGAGAAAGAAACCCGAAAGCAGACAGTTTAAGTGAGAGAGGATACATTTTAAAACGGCGGGAGAAAAAGAAGGAACATATTCACATTTTTCCGCTGATATATCAATACTCTCTTTAAATCCGACAGTGATGGATGTTTCAAATGGCACTCTGGAACTGCTGTCTTATGACATCAAGTTCTCGACGATAGGCTTCGACAATACGCGAGTCGTATCGTTACCTGTTGCAGACATTAAACGGACCTGAAGACATTTTCAACGCAGAATCATCTAATACCAGCATAGTGTGCCTTCGTTGCCACACCATTCCGGAATCCTGCAGTAACGTGAGATGCATACAAAGCAAAGATTTTGAAATTTGCTGCTAAACGGTATCAGGCTCTCAACTGCAAAAGTCGTGGATTAAGTGTTTTCTCTTTAAAATAAAATATTGTTACAGCTGTAATACTGTCTGACATTGGCAGTGTTGCCGCGACTTGCCTCAGCGCGCTACATATAAATGTAGTGCTCGTTCCACATCCCTCCCTACACTTTTTCTGTTAATTTGTTAAACGGTAGTCACAGCCGGCCACGATGTTATTGCACCTGGAGTGAAGACGGTTCAGTAGGTTTATTGTGAGTTAGAGAGTAATCGGAGCTGATAGCATAGGCACTACTGACTTAAAAGGATTGACAGTGAGATGCGTTCTGCTTAGGCAGTACTACACCTGTCTACTGTAACGTCATAGCGTGTTTCCCATAACGGCCAACTGCTGTAATATCGTGGTTGAGTAGTTGTGCCATGCACTCAGTTCATATGCATTATTCCTTGCAGGTCCTGATTTCTCGAATAATAAATATTTTAAATTCAGAACTAGGCAGACTTAAAAACCGCCATTGTAAGGAGTGCACGCGAACACATGAGAATGTGCTTTGTACTGATTGGTCAACAACCGCAGCAGGCGCTGTTTTCAAATCGGGTAGATGGCGGAAACGTCTTTGGCACACGTTTGCTTACAAAGTTACGGAAGTTGCATCGTTTGGGACTGTCAGTGAATTTCGAGTGGCAAATTGCACTTCTGGGTGTATGCATGTATGTCATTCAACAACGCAGGTACTTGTGGGAATTATATTTGATGTCAGAGATTATTTACTTAATTTTATTGATCCAGTTTTATTGTATACTTGAGTAAACGTACAGAGCGAGTACACGAGTACAATTTTATTCAAATGGCTCTGAGCAGTATGGGACTTAACATCTCAGGCCATCAATCCCCTAGAGCTTAGAACTTCTTAAACCTAACTCACCTAAGGACATCACACACATCCATGCCCGAGTCAGGGTTCGAACCTGCGACCGTAGCGGTCGCGCGGTTCCAGACTGAAACGCCTAGAACCGCTTGGTCACAACGGCCGGCACAATTTTATTGTTTTTGAGTTGGGCAGTATATTTAATTTCATTCTTTTTACATCAGAATTTCACACTTGGAATTAATCACTCTTGATTAACACACTTAAGTTCATTCTGTTTATAATGAGCCGGCAGGGGTATAGTAGGCTTTCAACGGGGGCTTATCGCACGAGTCCAGTTGCTAGTCTGTGTGTCGACGCTGGAGAGCCTGCGTTGTCCATTCGGCGTCTTCTCCTCGTCCTACGGCAAGCATACAGGACCAAGTCCACTCCTATTTCGTTGGCGTCCACCACCTTTTCACAGCCGGCACTGGAACGTCTCTTCCGCCACTGTCCGAAGGCTACAAAGCCGTTTGGCATCCGTGCAAAGGAGAGTCTCGAGTCAGTGCACCTGGAGGGCATTAAGGTTCTCAACCAGGGATGGAGTAGGGGATCTCCCTGGCTACTACAAAGACCGAGATTACTTCTTGATCTGGCCGCTTACAAGAAGTATTGTACCGCGGACCACCTTTTTAAAATTAAATTTACTGAGATTTTAGACCACCATTCAGATTCTATTGCTGTTTACACGGATGGGTCTAAACAGGGGGATTTTATAGGCTGCTCTGCTGTGTTTCCCGATACTGTCCATAGGATAGGGCTCCTAGAGCAGTTCTCAGTTTACTATGCAGAACTGTTAGCCACTCTGAAAGCATTAGAGCATGTGCGACGACATCATGGCAAGAAATTCATCATCTGCTCAGATTCCCTAAGTGCTCTACACGCTCTTGAACAGATGTACCCAGCAGATCGGATGGTGCAAGAAGTGCAGGACGCACTCCTGCTCTTCCAAAAGCAGGGTAAGGATGTAATTTTCTGCTGGGTTCCAGGGCACATAGGAATTCCTGGAAATGAACTTGCAGACGCGGCTGCCAAGGAGGCTTGCTCCATCCCACCTCCTGCTCGCTGTTCCGTCCCCCTGCAGGCAATAACATCCTTCGTGACTCGGAAAGTCATGCGTTGGTGGGAGGCTGAGTGGCTGGAAGTGAGGGATAATAAGTTGCGAGCCGTGAAGGATTCTGTCCGACATTGGCTTACCTCCTTCCTACAACGTCGAGCTGCGGAAGTAGCCCTGACACGGCTTCGAATAGGACATTGTCCATTGACACGTGGTTTTCTGTTACGTCGTGAGGAGCCACCAACGTGTCAGACATGTGGGACACAGCTGTCGATACGACACATTTTAACTGAGTATGTTTTATATGCGGGTTTGAGGGAAGATTTAAGTTTCCCACCAGACCTGCCCTCTATTTTAACTAATAATGAGGCGAGTGTGGCTAGAGTTTTACGTTTTTGTGTGGTGTCTGGACTTCTTCCCAAAATATTGGGATTGAGATCTTAACGTGCTGTAAAGTGATTTGGTCACCCATTATTTGTAAGTGGTCACCCAGCCACAGTTAATTATTTTTACCTGTTTTGTACTGGTATTTTATTTTTTGTTTTATCTACCTGTTTTGATGTGCTGTGTACAATCTTGAAATTTGAACATTTAGAATTATCGCAAAGATCGGCTCTGAATTGATCCTTGTTTAAAAGATCTTGGCTGCTATCGTCAACATGGTTTTTGGGAACGGGCGCTGATAACCTCGTTGTTGTGCGCCTTGAAACACTAATCATCATCATCATCACCGGCCGAGGTGGCAGAGCGATTCTGGGCGCTACAGTCTGGAACAGTCGACCATTGTGGTCGCAGGTTCGAATCCTGCCTCGGGCATGGATGTGTGTCATGTCTTTAGTGCTCTGAGCACTATGCGACTTAACTTCTGAGGTCATCAGTCCCATAGAACTTAAAACTAATTAAATCTAACTAACCTAAGGACATCACACACGTCCATGCCCGAGGCAGGATTCGAACCTGCGACCGGAGCGGTCGCTCGGCTCCAGACTGAAGTTCCTAGAACCGCACGGCCACTCCGGTCGCCTCCTTAAGTTAGTTAGGTTTAAGTAGTTGTAAGTTCTAGGGGACTGATGACCTCAGAAGTTAAGTCCCATAGTGCTCAGAGCCATTTGAACCATTCGTTTATAATGAGATTCAGTCACCGCTAGATTACACGGTCATTTACACATTACAATTTTAGATTGACCACCTCGTTCTTTTATAGTTCCTCCTATGTATACGTAGCGAAAAGAGAATAAAGTTAAAAATTAGGAAGATTTGGGCTCTCACGGAGACTTGTTAACAATTGTTTTCTCCGAGGGCCATTCGCAACTGGAAGAAGGAGTGGAGGGGGGGCGGGGGGGGGGGGGGTTGTGACTGGTACACAAAGCACTCTCTGCCACACGCCATGAGGTGCTTTGTGAAGTATAGACGCAGATGTTGTTGTAGGAAGAAGAGAACATGGATAAGCTGTTAAGGATTCACGTTGGGGAGGGTAGGCGGATGCGCGAGGTGAGGCAGTGGGATAGAGCGTAGTTTTGGTTGTAGTGAGGTAGTGGGGAGGCAGCCGACCTTGCCCTAGCTTCGGCAGGCAGCGGGAAAGTCGAAGCCGCGCTACCAGAAGGCAGGCGCCCTCCCGCCCAGACAGACCGCCGCCGACGCCCCAGCACGGCACACCGCGCCGCACGCAGCCCGCAAGCAGTCGTGCAGGTACACCGCACCGCACCGCGCACGGTAAGTCCGGCTCGCCGCCTTCTACCTCAGTAACCGGCACCGCCACGTTGTGTTTGCCTTTCGGCTTGCTAGAAGCGAAACGGCAGAAACCTGAAAACTTCCACCAAAACATGGTTCCCACCAACAAACAATAAGGGTGTTGTTATTTCCTAGCCAACAGACTTTCTCTTGCTTTCAAAAAATGGATCAAATGGCTCTGAGCACTGTGGGACTTAACATCTATGGTCATCAGTCCCCTAGAACTACTTAAACCTAACTACCCTAAGGACATCACACAACACCCAGTCATCACGAGGCAGAGAAAATCCCTGACCCCACCGGGAATCGAACCCGGGAACCCGGGCGCGGGAACGCTACCGCACTACCACGAGCTACGGACTTCTCTTTCTTTCTCTTGACTTTCGTCTGTCTCCGTACTACCTGATGAAAGGCCATACAGTACTTCAGAACCTCGCTTAGGTCAACAGGACCAAACGATGGGGCGCTACATAGCATGTTCTCTTTTGGTTATACCCATAACTGCTGATTTTAGCTCGTGGTGAGAGAGAAAAGACTAAATTTAACACATTTCGATTTTCCATTCTCTTAATCGATCACACTGTGTTTCGGAGGCTGGGTTACATCCTCAGGTGATGTGCGAATCATGCACAACTATTTTAGGGTTCTGTAAAAACGGTATCTTTACACAGTCACACTGATGTCCTTCTGTCTGTCTGACTTAAGAACCACTTTTCTGAGGAAAGAGTAAACGTATCAAGTACAAATTTACGTCACATATTAAAGTCTATGGTTCCTTGCAGGTGTAAAAATGTTAGGCTTCTAAGTCATTTGCCGGCCGCGGTGGCCGAGCGTTTCTAGGCGCTTCACTCCGGAACCGCGCGACTCCTACATTCGCAGGTTCGAATGCTGCCTCGGTCATGGATGTGTGTGATGTCCTTAGGTTAGTTAGGTTTAACTAGTTCTAAGTTCTAGGGGATTGATGACCTCAGATGTTAAGTCTCATAGTGCTCAGAGCCATTTGAACCATTTTTTTCTAAGCCATTTCAGTCAAAACATACGGCCGCATATTTTGATACTCGAAAACACGCTCATCAAAACCTATTGGGTGCTTCCCGCTTACCTAGAATCATGAAATTTGGCAAGAAGTAATGTTTCGCGGTACAAGTAAAATAAAAAATCTGAAACCCGTTAAACTGTAATTATATAGCATAAAAATATCTTTGCCATTTGAACATACACTACATACATCATCCGTCAAAAGCATAATAGGCGAACGCTATTGCAGCAACATAAAACTTAATTTGTAGTCATGTTTTAATAAGTAAATAAAAATGTTTTATTAAATCTTCTCTGTCTCAATGCAAAAACTGAAATACTCTCCTCGCTTCTTTTTGTATGTCCGCGTTAGTCTGATGAACAAATGTAGAGATTTTGGAGATCATGGAATCTCGTGACCATATCTTGCCAGTATCGTTATCGATAACAAGCAAAAATCGTTGATATTTTCGATTCCCTCGATGGATGAACTAAACCTCAGTGCGCTAGTCCTACCCACACTCGGCCGTTTTTTTTTTTTATTTCGTCTAAGATTTCGCCATCATAATCTGAGTCTTCCCCTTCGTGAGCAAAGAAAATCACTCGTTGTCGTGGATAAAAAGTGCAAAGTCGTTGACAACCGTACCATAACATATCAAGTGCGTGTTTGTATGAATTTCTGAGCATAAGAATGAATGATTATGTTTCTGCGCAGATAACAGATGCAGCAACTAATGCAATTCAAATGGTATGGTATGGGTTGTATATAGCATGGCGATGACGCGAAAGCTTCGAAGCGAATTCTGTTCCATTAAAAAAGAAAAAAAAAGTGAAGACAGAAGATAGTATCAAATCTTTCCTCACTTTCACGAATTTTTCTTCATTTTTAATTGAGGCTGGTGTCTTCCATACATTCGATTGTTGCACGAAATTGCAATTGTGATAACACAATGACAATTTGTTTCGGTGTATGCTTTATTAATCCTTAAATACTTGAGCTGGTGTACTACATACACCACTTCTCCAGTTTTGCTTATCTTTGAAGAAAGTATGTTACTCAGCCTTGGCGATTGAACTATCATATTTCTCAAGTTTGCAGACTTGCCTGCTATGGCACAGATGTTTGTTGCTTATTATTATGTTTAATTACTGGAAGCTCTTTTTATAAACTCAGCTCACTGTGTGTCTGCAAAAACCATAAACGACCGCAACTACATAATTTTAGGCCCTAAGCTGCGAATCGGGAGGATGACATTAACAATACACCACGCGAGCAATAAAGGAACAAAAAGAGGCGCGCCTTCTCAAGGGTTATGAAGTGGTCATAGCTTTAAATAAATTTGTGTTGTTTACTGTCTTGTGTCAGCATACAGTTAAGCCTAGCGGCTCCATCTCGTTCTATAGCGCTCGTGGAAGAAAGCCAGCTTGTGACCTCCTACCTCCTGATTTTTCCCACGATGGTTATCGGACAATATGTTCTTCGTGGGGGGGGAAGTAAATCAGTTTCAGATTCCTCTTGGAACTTACGCCGTCGGGATTACAACAGTAAACCTCTCAAAGCAGAACACCACTCTTTAGCGTTTGAGGTACGTCTCCGTACACTCTCATACTTATTACACGAACACGTGGCTAAACTCGCAGCTTTTATTCAAATCTCTATCTCGTCCATTAATCGAATGTGATAAGGGTCCCAGACTACCGAGCAAAACTGAAGAATCGGTTGAATAAGCCACTTGTTTCGTGGATGAATTATATATCCACTATTGTAGTTACTCTGAGTCGAGCAACTACTTCTCCTACAAGCAATTGTATCTGCTTACTTACGTTTACTTCAGATTGCTCCGGACTGTTACTGGCAGATGTTTTACGGTTGCCACTGTTCCCATCTGTTTATCCCCAGTGGTGAAACTCAACTGTAATTTGTCTTCCCATTTGTTTGTGCGCAATGCGTTGCGTTGCGTTTTCGTATGTTGACAGCCGACTGCCAGTCCCCGCACAAAGCGTCCATTCCATGCATTACTTGCACCATTTCGCTACAGTCTTCTAGTGTTACGACTGTGCTATGTGTAACATCATCTGCGAACATGCGTTTTCTGACGATGCCCGCTAGAATATTTATGTCGTATATGTTGTTAATAGTTAGTAGTACCACTCCCTCAGAGCACAGACGAAATGACTTATCCGGCAGACTGTTTCGCATTGTTAACAAAAATGTGCTGAGTGTCAGTTTCATCTACTAGTAACTCGTAAATCCATTCATAAAGCCATTGTCTACTGATTTTCTAGATCCCATGAACGAATAAAGCAAGGCTGATCTGACGGAAATGCTGTTCGCGGATAACATACTGACTACTTTCATTCCGATCGATGGTCATAAAAAGCGAACATGAATCGTGCTCCACATTTCTATTACAAACTGACGTAAGTGATATAGCCTAAGAGTTATGCGCAATTGTCCAACGATCCATCTTGAAAATGGAAGTGGCCAGCGCCTTTTTTCCTGTCACTTGAAAAGCTTTGTTGCTCTAACAACCTACCTGCTAGAGAATGGCTAACTACTTCCGCATATTCTCTAGAGAACTTCACAGGCAACCTTGGAGGCCCACGGCGCAATGCGAGATCCGTACGCCTCTTACGACCGTTCCACAGTTCAGGCAGCTCATTGTTAAGAAATGCTCATACATGCTTGCGGCAGTGAGGTAGCGTTCCATTATGGTTCAAATGGCTCTGAGAACTATGGAACTTAATTTCTAAAGTCATCAGTCCCCTAGAAGTTAGAACTACTTAAACCTAACTAACCTAAGGACATCACACACATCCATACCCGAGGCAGGATTCGAACCTGCGACCGTAGCGGTCGCGCGGTTCCAGACTGTAGCGCCAAGAATCGCTCGGCCACAAGGGCCGGCCGTTCCATTATGTTCAAGAAACAATTTTCGGCATGTTCTCGCAGTTGTGGAAAAGTCCGGATTACCAACAGATACCGATATGTGTCTGTTGTAACAGCCTTCTTCGCAAAAATGAACAGGCCGTATATCTTTTCCCGGGAAAAGGCGCCGAACATACGAAGCTTTGGAGTACTGTGCTCCATCCTGCTGTGTTTCCCATAGTGTTGCGTAGTGACCGTTCAATTTTCCATTCAAATGGGACGCATCCTCATCACTGAACACCAAACGTGTAACAAATTGTTTTCTTCCTTCACCACGCCTAGAATGGTTTGTACACGTTCTTGCCGGCCGCGGTGGCCATGCGGTTCTAGGCGCCTCAGTCCGGAACCGTGGGACTGCTACGGTCGCAGGTTCGAATCCTGCCTCGGGCATGGATGTGTGTGATGTCCGTAAGTTAGTTAGGTTTAAGTAGTTCCAAGTTCTATGGAACTGATGACCTCAGCAGTTATCTCCCATAGTGCTCAGAGCCATTTGAACCATTTTTTACACGTTCTTGTATACAACCACAGTGAGAGGCTTTTAGCAACTAAATTGCACTGTCCAGTCACAGCAATGGGACCACCTGTGAAAACCCTGAATAACCAACTTCTGCATCGCTAACCGCTACGAGACGTACAGCAAGAGAGTGAATGCGGATCTGGAAGTTACCGAGCCATGTGGAGCCATGCCAACTCTAAGGAGCAAACATCCCGATCGAGATGGTCCCACAGATTATCGATTGGGTTTAAATCCGAGGAGGTTGGCGCCCAGGAGGGTAAGGTAAACTCGTCCTGGAGATCTTCGAACCACGTAAGTGCACTGCGAGGTGTGTGACATTCTGCGTTATCTTGCTGGTAGATGCCATCACCGAGGAAAAACAAGCTGAATGGCACCCAAGGATAGGTGCGTAGTTTTGTAGATCAATTGTGCCTTCGAGAATGACGAGATCATCCAGGGAATGTCACGGAAATATTCCCCCTTCCCTCCTCCGACGTACACCCTTTGCTTCCTCGCCCTACACGTCAGCGGCCCGCTGCCCGGTGTAGCATGAAACGCGATTCATATTAAAAGGCCGCCTGTCGCCACTCAGTAGACATCCAGTTGAGGTAATGGTGTGCAATTCCCAGCCTTAGTTGGCGATGAACAGCAGTCAGCAAGGGTGCATGAACCACACGCTCGGTGCGGAGGCCCATGCGCAGCAATGTTCGCTGAACGGCCTTTTGAGGAGACACTGTTGGTATCCGTTTGGTTCATCTGGGCAGTCAGTTGGTAAACAGTTGCTCGTCTATTCACTCGTATGCGTCTCTGCAGCCTTCGTTCATCTGTGTCATCCATGGCCCGTGCTCCACCACAGTTGGTTCGTTGCCGGTTTTCGAAAGCGCCGTTTTGCCAGATACAGTATGCTTTCACCACGGCGGTTCGCGAACAGTTTACAAATACAGTCCTTTTTGAAGTGGTGCCACCTCTTGCTGAAATCCAATGATCATACCCTTCTGAATGTCAGGTAAATCGCTCCGTGCCGTATTACAACAATGACTGCAGGTGAGACTCTAGATCTACATCTACATCCACATCCATATCCATACTCCGCAAGCCACCTTACGGTGTATGGCAGAGGACTGAATGGTACCCAAGTGTATGCAGTATTCAAATAACTCAAGGGAATGTAGCCGGGAGACGTCGTCGACAACCGCCGATACTTCGGCATGAGCACACCCTGGTACTTCCAAAGTAAGCAGGGTATGCTCCGGCCGAAACATCGGCGGTTGTCGGTTTGCCGTAGATTGTCAAAATCCGGAGATTGTTAGAGGGCCTTCCAATAATGCTCCAAACGTTCTTAACTGCGGAGATATCCAGCGATCTTTCTGGCCGAGGTAGGGTTTGGCAAGCACGAAGACAAGGTCGCCGGATCTCTCCCCGGTTGAGAACGCCTAGAGCGTTATGGGTAGGGCCCTCGGGATTTTGACAATCTAAGGCGCCAATTGGACAGAAATTGACAAGAGGATATCCAACAGCTCTGTCAATCAGTGCTATATAAGGGCTAGATGTGAACCACTGCATTATTAACTTGTTCAATTTTTTAAGCTCTTTCTCTTGAACAAATCAACGAACATTTCTGAAACTGTACATGTACATCACATCTACCGATTTCCGTTCTATTCGGATAATTCCTTCGTGGCGAGTCTTTTTTTTTTGTCTTAGAGTGTAGTTTATGAATTTTCAATACTGACTCTCTCACTGCATCTGGAAACATTAGAACGACAAGTATTATATTTAGCGGAACTCGGTTCGGTAAAACATTCTGAAATGCGACATCAGTCAAGGGCCGATGCGCCAGTGCCAGGGCGAGACGAAACAGAGAAAATATCTAACATAAATTTAAGAGTTAAGAATCTATTCTGAATGTATTTGTCTAAAGTGTAGCCATGTATGAAAGTGAAATGTGGAGAATAGACTGTTCAGACAAGAAGAGAATGGGAGCTTTTCAGATGCAGTGCTACAGAAGAATGTTGAAAATTAAATGGATAGTTCGTATAATCAATGAAGTGATGTTGAATCAAATTGGGGTGTAAATAGGTTTCTGGCACAACTTCGTTACAAGAAGGGATAGGTTGATAGCTCTACCCTCTTGCACCAAAGAATCGTACATTTGGTAATGGAGGGAAATTTGGGGAGGAGAAAAGGGGGCTAAAAATAATGCAGGAGGACCAAGGCTGGAATACAATGACCATGTTCAGGTGGATGGAGCCTGCAGTAGTTACGCAGAGATGAAGCAAATTGCACAGGATATATAAGCGCAGAGGACTGCGTCAAACAAATTCTTAGACTGAAGACCAAAACTACTCTTGCGCTCCTGTTCATGTGTGATTTTTCTCTTGTTTCTTTTTGCGAAGTGTCAGAATACTTTTCCATATTAAATAAAGAGACATCACTTACATCCACATAACTGAGGTTAACAGAGAGAATGAAGCCGTCTAATTCAATTTTATCTGTAGTTTCCGATGAACTACAATCCGAGTCATTTCGAGCTAAGCGGCTCAAGGAATAAAGCGCATTCCAAAAGCTGATTTGGAAAATAAGTATGGATAACCTTTATTTTGAACACAGTTACCCGCTTATATATCTTTGTATTACCTGTGATGCTATACTCGCTGTCGCCCAATGCCAGTCGCGGCGGCAGAGCGCCTGATGTCGACAACGGCTAATGCACCTGCACCAAACTACTACCTGCACGAAACTACTTTCTCTCACTAGCGGAACGTGCTGTGATTTCAGTCCTCAGGAGACCATTAATAATGCTAGTCACAAACTCCGCCTTCGATTCCAGAACTTCCAGTGACTTGAACGACAGGAGAGATTGAACAATATCGCTGGCGCCTCCCTTAATATTGATGTTTTAGAAAGTCTGACAGAACCAGTTCCATGCAAGTGTTAGTTATATCAGAGAACATTTCGAATTAGTCAGTGCCTATTCCACGCACTTTCGCGTTGTAATGTACACCTCGTTTACTTAAGCTCATGACAAAATTTTTGCTGTCCTTGATTCAGAGAGCAAAGATTTTACCCGGGTAGAAGTGTTCACCGTAGCCATTCAACACGCAATGGCCTCGTAAGGTTCGTTACCTGAGCGATATATCGGCTATTGGTGACTGCCTACAAATAGCAATATAGACTTTTTTTAGGTGCAATCTTCCTTAGAAACTCCTTTAAATAAATACGAGTAACTAGAAACACAATTCACTGATGTACCAGAGATGCGATTGTTCGTTGCCTTACATCATAGGGCCGACTGCAGCAATATCGATTGATAGTTAACCGCAGTTAAGTCGCCAATGAAGCCTTGTCAACGTAAAATTCGACTGTACCAACCACGGTTAAAGTTAAACAAAGGATTTGATCACATTTAAAGTTGAGGCTCGTTTATCTTGAATTGATCGCTGTTAAAACAAAGTAAACACGTATCGTATTAGGATGGCGGCTCGTTTTGATGTGTTAGATGGCGCATAACACGAAGAAATGTCATATCTTGATCATGTACATCGTCGCTGCAACCGTTTTGATGTACTTGTGCTAAGGGGAAATCCTTTCAAAGATGACGGGGACAGGAAATTTGGAGAGAGATTTCGTCTTCAAGTCAAACAGTGTGTTTGTTATGAGATCAAACCATGGAGAGGTAGGATTTCCTACTTATCTTAATAACCCTCTCCCGCCTATGTACAAACATCTGACGACGTTTAGGGCACATGAAACGGATGCAGTTAATATAGTTATATAGTTACGGTGACAGTGCAAATGTGCATAGGGTAACAGCACAAAGAATTATCAGTGGTACATCATGGATCATAGATGCACGTCCCCACAATACATGAGGTTTCCTTCTTGCACAGAATTAAACTCCATGAGGGATGATTTCAGCGTACTACATGGATTTCCTGGAGATACTGGTGCAGTGGATTGTACGCACATAAGGATTCAGTATCCTGGTGAATATAAGTGGAAATTTTCCTCAATAGAAAAACATATTTTCATTTACCTCTCAAACCATCAGTGAGCGTAACTTAATAGTACAGAGTATTGAGGCTCACTGGCCCAGTTCTTGCACAACAGCACAAAATTTTTAAAACTATTGTAGATAATCATTGGACATTGGGAGTGGGTACATTGGTACATAGATGTACTGGTAAAAAGATAAATACACGGATTTTCCTCACGTGCAAAACGGCAAAAATCGTGGATGACAAAGTTCTTAGGACAGTGTACTATGGACTTGTGTCCCAACACCTACCTTACTCAGTGCATATAAGGGGAAGGGCACAAGATAGCTACTTAGAAAGAACATTTACAATCCATAAAAGAGCAGTGCGACGTATAGCCAAAATACCACGCAGGCAGACTTGGAGATAGCATTCTGTATCTCTGGAATTCTTATTGTAATATAAAGCCGAGCCCAATAGAAAATAGGGTTTTCATATGCGTTAGTAACAGAATTTATTAACCTATGAATCAAATAATATTTAATCTTTCTTGGAGTGGAATTAAACAATGTTGCTATATTTGACCACGCTTCCAGTTTCTCCCAAATACAACACCTGTCCCTTTCCTGCATTCTAAAATTTTCGCATCACAGCCGACCAGCTCTAAAAGTATATCAGTTTCAAATTTTGAGAATGCGGCCTCCTATTCTTGCTCCCCGAAGCGCAGTAACAATACCCACGTTACGATAATAAACAGAAAAGCGCGAAGTACCACAGACAGCGATTATTATTATCTTTGCATTGTAATGGGCCCTTTTCCTTGTAACAAGCAGAATTAACTGCGGTCAAATTCCTCGTTAACTGAACACGTTTTGGTAATTAGCGCTTAACGTTGGTGCAATGCAGAGACAACTTAATCGCAACTGAGCTTTAACCATGGACACCGGATTCTCAATTACCTTGTTTTTTAATCGATGTTGGTGCAGTCAGCCCTAGTATTGAATATCTTAGAAACAACATTATTATGTAGGAAGTTTGGACTGGTATGTATATGTTGACGTACTTTTCGTTACAGGAATTTTATGAGATAAAAAAGGTCAATAAATGCTACCAATAACGATAGCGAACGATTTGTTTTTTTTCTGTAACCATAGTACCAGAACTTCACAATTTCTTTCTGTAACCATACTACCAGACCTTCATAATAGAGATAAATAGTTTTCTGCAGTACCGTTGTAAAGGTATAGTTTTCCAAGAATTTGCGAAATACTCTGTTTTACAGCATAACGTAGCTGCCTCTCACTTTGACTTTCGGAGAAAGCCGTCTACGGTTTCAGAAACGAAATCCTAGTAAGAGATAAACAATAACAATTCCAGTGTTGGCGTCTGCGATCATGCTTGCTTGCACAACAAAATTCTACCTAACTAAGGGTATTTGCGATGTCAGCGGCATCTGTCCTACGTGAATAGAACTTACACATATTACAGAACGTAGAGTGTCACATTAAGTATCTCATTCACATTAATAAAACTCATCTCAAGATGGTTCCTAATTTACATTACTGAGTCTCCGGATACGAGATTACTATAGTTTTATGACAAATTTCAATGTTTTTATGTAGGTATTAAGCTATAAATATTAGTAAACGGAAGATACTTACACAATTGTGAAGGCACCTGTTTTTAAAAAGTGAACAGGTTCCTTTTTAATAAGGACAAATATATTATAAACCTTATCGATGATTATTTAGACTGGTGGAATACGCTGTCGGCCATTGAAATTGGAACTTAAGGAAAGTTAGCACACAAAAAAATGTACTTATACTTCGTGTACAGAATGGTCTTCTTTTACGCGCTGCTAGAAGTTTCCTTCTCCACCGTCTTCAATCCACCGCCGTCTGTCCACATCTATCGGTGAGTGCTACATCTCTTCGTGGAGGCCACGCCTCCACCTATTCCTTGGCCTTCTCGGGGGTTCCCACCTGTGGGGACGAGCTATCCAAGCCATTTGCCGCGTCCACTGTAGTCACTTCCTTTTGATGATACCTGCTGTACTCGCATAGTTCATGCGGCTCCTGGTTGTGTCTGATCATCCATTCGCCTGTGTTTGAGTCAGACATTGGTCCAGAGATATCCCGCAGCACTTTTCTCTCAAATAGGCGAAGATCATGAAGCATACTCTACGACTCAAAGCCATATATAGTGCCACGGATTTGATGAGTGTTTTATTTAGCTGAAACCTGAACGTCTTTAGAGATATCTGGACCGAAGTAGCCGTGTTAGGCTGTAGAAGTATCGGTTTCCTACCTGGATTCTTGCGTTGATCTCTACTTCGCATGACGAGATCTCCATAAAAAGAGACCTCAGGTACTTGAATTCGCTGTCTCCCACCCGGAGTGATCGCAGTTGTGAAGTGTCTAAACGTTGTCGACGAGCTATAACGAGGTAACAGTCTTGGCCTCGTTTATGCGTAGCTCAAATTTGCTGCTGGTCATCTTCGGTGTCCTGGTCACTTGTTTCAATACCTCTTCAAAACTGCTGAGTAAGTAGGTATCATCTGCGGAGGTTAGGTACGCCAACTTCTTCCCTTCGACTTAGAACCCTTCAAAGTTATCTTTGAATGTCTCACGTATGGCCTCATCAAAGGCATAACTGCGTAGGACGGGAGACAAAGTATCTCCTTGCCTAAGACCCACAATGATTTCAAATTCATCTGTTACTCGACATTTTCACCTTGCCGGCTCTTCCACCCAGGCCGATCTTTAGAAGCTTGATGAATTTCTGTAGCATCGCGAACTCCATTAGACAACTGAACAGGCTCTTGCGGTGTACACAGTCAAAGGCCTTCTTGAAATCAATAGTACAGTAGGCATAATGTAGACATGAGTGACGTGGAACACGTATCAACATAACACATCAGTTATATTATGCTCGTGTTATAAAATTAAATGTACTGAATGACAGTTGACAAATCTGAACATGGGTGGCAAACTGACTCTAACTTTAGAAATGGATAACGAGACCTGACTGCAACTAATATGATTGACTGTGACTGTCAGACGTAGACTTTAACAAACTCCCACAGTGTGCTTAAACAGGACAGTGTCTGCTGCTGCTGTGAGCACTTCTTGTTTCTGCTACCAGAGCTGCGAAATGCTCAGCGCGAGCGTGTAGAAATCTCGAAGCAGTGGCCAGCGCGCTTTGCATTGGACTGAACAGTGGATTCCTGTCTGCTCCTCTTGTTCCGATCCGCCTTCGACCAAACCCAAGCTCGAATCAACTTCCCTCGTCCACAGCACGAGACCGAAACGACTTCTCTGCTCCACGGCAAGGCGAGTACATTCTAAAAAGATAAAATGTGTTCTCATTCGCCAATGACATGTCATATGTTGTAGCGTACAACCTCTCTTCAAAAGACGGGAAAAAATTGTTCCCCAAATTCTAACACTTCTCGAGGCATTGTACAGACGTCCTCTGCTAAGTTTACTGACGTCACACAACACATTGTTATTTTGGGCACGTAGGAAACAGCGCGGCTTGTTGGCCCGGATGGCCTCGAGAAAACGCCGCTTCGGCGAGGTGTTTTCACAGATCTGACATTGATCTTACGCGAAAGTTCCACAGGACTCTTGCAGAAACGACAGGACCCACTTCTCCTTGGCCAGAACAAGTGTTACTGCCTCGGACCATCTCCACTCGGCAAAAGCAGAAGTAAAACGCGTTGCCTCTGGTCTTTGGGACAACGTGCTGTGGCCTGGTCTGGACTCGCCGCTTCCCGTGGCCAGAGGGCCCCCTCTGGCTTAGTTCGACTCCTCTGCTTCGGCTTCTGCTGTGCGATATCGCCCGCCAGAATCTTCCTTCGCTCTGTGGATACCTGCTTTCCTGAACCACAATGTTCTCTGAAGTGGCACCAATAAACCTCCCCCAGCCACAGCCGTGGCTGTCCGACAAAACAAGTGCTCGTCTCTACCACCTCTAAAACTTCAAGCACCCAGCTACCACTGAATTCAGTAGTGCAACCAATGTCAACGGTCTTTGATAGTCTCATTGACCTTCCTAATTTAATTAAAATGCCCTAATTGTATATGTCTGTTCGAATGAATAAATAAAATAGAAGAAAGGTGGGTCCAAACAACTTGTCTTTCGAATGTCCATTCTCCTCAGAACCTCCACACGTGGACGCTCCATCACGATGCTGTGCACAGAACTGGAATGTCTGTAAAGATGGCACGGTGCTACTCCTGTGTCCACTTCTGTCGCTGTGCTAACTGGCCACTGTCGGCGTGCATTTCTCTGCTGCCGCATCAACGGAGTCCGCTACAACAGCCGGGATGCCGACAGTCCATGTTGCTCCAGACGTCTCCACTGTTTTCGTGTGTTGCTGAAAACAAGCGCATTTCCTGACTGTTCGATCCTGCACTGTCGAGTGAACACTACGTCTGGTCTTGCAAGCTGCAGGGGTGATGCCTGTATAATGGTAGTATCTACACGTACATTTATACTCCACAAACCACGATATGGTGCATGACGGAGGGTATCCTGCACCACTACTAGGTATTTCTTTTCTTGTTGCACTCTCAAATAGAGAGAGGGAAAAAAATACTTTCTGAAACCTTCGTACGAGCCCTAATTCCTCGCATATTATATTCGTGGTCCTCACGCGAATGTACTCGTACCAAGGCTGTAGTAGAATCGTTCTGCAGTCGGCCTCAAATGCCCGTTCTTCAAATTTTCACAGTAGTGCCTCGTGGAAAGAGCATCGTCTTCTCTCCGGGGATTTACAGTTGAGTTCACGAAGCATCTCTGTAATACTTGCGTGCTGAAAGAACCTACTGGTAACAAATCTAGCAGCCCGACTCTGAATTGCTTCGATGTCTTCCTTTAATCCGACCTGGTGAGGATCCCAAACACTGTGGAGCAGTACTAAAGAACAGCTCGCAATACGGCTTTTCGGACTGGGAAGGAGCGCCTGGTCCCCGGCACGAATCCGCCCAGCGGACTTGTGTCGAGGTCTGCCTCGGCGAATGCGGGCTGGTTCCCCTTATTCCGCCTCAGCTACACTATGTCGGCGATTGCTGCGCAAACAAGTTCTCCACCACGCAAACATAGGTGTTACACCACTCGTCTGGAGTGAGACGTTCCCTGGGGGAGGGGGGGGGAGAGGGGGGGGGCGTCCACAGGAGGCCGAACCGCACAATAACCCTGGGTTTGATGTGGGGCAGCGAGGGGGGGGGGGGGGGTGAAGTGGACTGCGGTAGTAGTGGCGGGGTTGTGGACTACTGCGGGTGCGGCGGGGATGGAGCCTCTCCGTTGTTTCTAGGCCCCCGATTGACATACAATACATACAATAGAATGAGATTTTCACTCTGCAGCGGAGTGTGTGCTGATATGAAACTTCCTGGCAGATTAAAACTGTGTGCTGGGTCGAGACTCCAACTCGGGACCTTTGCCTTTCGCGGGTAAGTGCTCTGCGGGCCGGCACACAATTTTAATCTGCCAGGAAGTTTTAATACATACAATAGTTTGCGATAGTGTGCTACACACGTTATCTCTCACAGATGAAGAACACTTTTCTAAAATTCTCCCGATAAGCCGAATTCGACCTTTCACCTTCCTTACAACAATCCTTACACTCCCTTTCCATTGTATACTGCTATGCAACGTTACCCCAACACATTTAATCTACCTGACTGTGTGAAGTACCGCTCTACTAATACTGCATTCGAACATTATGGGATTCTTTTTCCACTCATCCGCATTAACTTGCATTTGTCTACATTTAGAGCTAGCTGCCAACATCATATCAACTAGAAATTTTATGTAAGTCATCTTGTATCCTCCTACAGTTACTCAGCAACGACCTCTTCAAGTACGCCACTAAATCATCAGCAAACAGCCACAGATCGCTGCTCATCCAGTCGTCAGATCATTTACGAGGGTAATCCCAAAAGTAAGTTCTCCTATTTTTTATAAGTACATAGGCCTGTTTATTTCTACAATAGTTTACATCAGTTTACAGCTTGAACATTTAGTGACTTTTCGACCTAATCACCATTTCTGTCGACGCATTTTCGTAGACACTGTGGCAGTTTTTGTATGCCCATGTCATACCAGCTCGCTGCCATGCTGCGAAGAAGGATGCCGCCACTGCTGTGATTGTTACTTGGTCTCAGGTGTAAAGTGGTATTCCCAGGTTTCGCCACCCGTGACAGTTGAGTCCATAAAGTTGTCCTGTTCAGCTGGAAGGCGGTGAGTGAATGCAGGGGAAGCTTCAACTCGTTGCCGCATGTGGTCCTTAGTCAGCATGCGTGGCACCCATCTTGCGCAAACCGTCTAGTTCATTGTTTCCGTTAAAATTCTGCGAGCTGTGCAGCAGGAAACCTCAGGAACCAACGTGCAGCGATCATCTAGGGTGATCTGACGATCTTCACGCATGCTTTGCTCAACCGTCATCGCTGTCTCCTCAGAAATTGACGGTCTCCCGCTCCTTTGTTCGTCGTGAATTTCGGTCCGACCAGCTGCAAACTCTATACATCACTTACGAACATTTTTGACATCCATGCACGACTCACCACACACTTCCATCAATTGGCGATGGATTTCAATCGGCGCAGAGCCCTTTGCGTTCAAAAACCGAATGTTCTTGTTGTGGTCTTCAGTCCAGAGGCTGGTTTGATGCAGCTCTCCATGCTACTCTATCTTGTGCAAGCTTCTCCACCTCCCAGTACCTACTGCAACCTACATCCTTCTGAATCTGCTTAGTGTATTCATCTCTTGGTCTCCCTCTACGATTTTTACCCTCCACGCTGCCCTCCAATAATAAATTGGTGATCCCTTGATGCCTCAGAACATGTCCTACCAATCGATCCCTTCTTCTGGTCAAGTTGTACCACAAATTTCTCTTCTCCCCAATCCAACTCAATACCTCCTCATTAGTTATGTGATCTATCCATCTAATCTTCAGCCATTCTTCTGTAGCACCACATTTCGAAAGCTTCAATTCTCTTCTTGTCCAAACTATTTATCGTCCATGTTTCACTTCCATGTATGGTTACACTCCATACAAATGCTTTCAGAAACGACTTCCTGACACTTAAATCTATACTCGACGTTAACAAATTTCTCTTCTTCAGAAACGCTTTCCTTGCCATTGCCAGTCTACATTTTATATTCTCTCTACTTCGACCATCATCAGTTATTTTGCTCCCCAAATAGCAAAACTCCTTTACTACTTTAAGTGTCTCACTTCCTAATCTAATTCCCTCAGCATCACCCGACTTAATTCGACTACATTCCATTATCCTCGTTTTGCCCCCCCCCCCCCCAAATAGGATTGGAAAAGCCCTCCGTAGTTCAGTAGTTGTGTCAGAAAGTTGACAGTGAAGCAAAAGAACTTCGCTACAGCTTGAAACGAAGTCAGTCATTTAGCTAGTCTTTTTCATGTTTCATGGATCATTGGCACAATAAGTCGTAGTGAAGTGGAACGAGTTATTCTACATTCACATCAAAAATTAATTTGTAATTATGGCTACATGCTGAAAATTTATAAGATTATTAAGACTGTTATAGAATATGCATGTTGTTGTTGTGCTCTTTAGTCCTAAGACTGGTTTGATGCAGCTCTCCATGCTACTCTGTCCTATGCAAGCTTCTTCATCTCCCAGTACCTATTGCAACCTAAATCCTTCTGTATCTGTTTAGTGTATTCATCTCTTGGTCTCCGTCTACGATTTTTACCCTCCACTCTGCCCTCCAATACTAAATTGGTGATCCCTTGATGCCTCAGAACATGTTCTACCAACCGATCCCTTCTTCTAGTCAAGTTGTGCCACAAACTTCTCTTCTCCCCAATCCTATTCAATACCTCCTCAATAGTTATATGATCTACCCATCTAATCTTCAGCATTCTTATGTAGCACCACATTTCGAAAGCTTTTATTCTCTTCTTGTCCAAACTAGTAATCGTCCATGTTTCACTTCCATACATGGCTACACTACATACAAATACTTCCAGAAACGACTTCCTGATACTTAAATCTATACTCGATGTTAACAAATTTCTCTTCTTCAGAGACGCTTTCCTTGCCATTGCCAGTCTACATTTTATATCCTCTCTACTTCGACCATCATCAGTTATTTTGCTCCCCAAATAGCAAAACTTATTTACTACTTTAAGTGTCTCATTTCCTAATCTAATTCCCTCAGCATCATCCGACTTAATTCGACTACATTCCATTATCCTCGTTTCGCGGTACACATTTAATTATATTTCAGGAGCTTCGGATGTGATTTCATCATTGAAACTTTGGGAACTTACTGTCCGTGTGTTGTACTATAAATAAAATTTCAGATTCGATTTCAGATAAATTGACAAGTAAGTTTAAATAGGGACAGAGATTCAGATGATACAGCTCCATTGCCATTTGCACAAACAGAAGAGTACCGGAATGTAAATAAACATGTTGAAAATCAGAGAAAATTTAATGGACGCGTTAAAAGGGAATTTGAGGCTTTAGTAAAGCAAGTTAAACAAACTGAAAGCGAAATAGTTGGGAAAAGACAGTAGAAGAAATTTAGAATCACCGATAGCGGGGGGTTTTGAAGAAAAAAAAATTATTTCATTTACGAGATGCAACAAGAGAGCGCCAGGCGCGCGAACTTGACAGTAACCGACATTCGGACTGGGACAGACGCGGTAGGCCTTTGTCGCCACGAGGAGGAAACTTTGACTATAAACACTTTTTAACTGTTCGGAAATTTAAGATCTTTCGCAATTCTAATAATGACATACGTCCATGTTCATGGTTAGATAATTTTATGTACGCACTTCCGCCAAATTGGCCACTAAGTCACAAGCTTGAATTTATGTGTGGATATTTAGAAAACGAACCGGCGACGCGCATGTGCACACTTATTAGAGATTGCAATAATTTAAATGATTTTTATCATGCACTTCTATCGGTTTGTTGGTCCGAAAACACGAAAGACAGAGTCAAACATAGTCCCATTATGCAGCGTAACTTTAAACAGTCTGAGTGCCGCACGCTGGCAGAATACTTTGAAGACATGATTAGAAAAAATCAATTCCTTTCCAATCCTTGTAGCCCGACTGAATTAATTAGTATTTGTTTAACCAAGCAGCCACAATCGATAAGACACATTGCTTTGGCCGGGAGATGTAAAGACGACATTGAAACTTTGAAGACTTTGCTACAAGAACTTGAGTACGACAACGACGGTGGAACTTCTTGTAATTTTTTCAGTAATGGTAATCACAATAGATTTTCAGAGAAAAGGGATAATGATCGGAACGGACGTTATAACGGTAATTTTGGAAATGACAGACGAAACAGACAGGACAATAGATACCAGCCTTATGACAATAACAGACGTTCTAACAGAAATTACACAGACAATTTAATAACAGAAATTGTTACGGGAATGATCAATCATACGGGAACAGTAATCGATATCATCAAGGCAGAAATTATTCATACAATAATAGAAATTCTTACTACAGAAATAACCAGGGTAGTAGACCTAACAATAATTTCAGAAGTGACAGTTGAAATCACACAAGAAGTAGTCATACAGATAGCCATGAAAATAGAAATTTTAATAACAGGCACAACCAAGAATTTACATCTAACAGACAGGAAGGACCTCATTGGCATGCTCCACGTGACAGAAATTCAGAGAGACAAGTGAAAATCGTAGAAATTGATCCGCGAAGTGACGCGAATAATCAAAGACGTGACGCAAACAATCGACAGTGACTTGTATCTTCGGCTTCTGGCAGCAATACAGACGGTTCAGAAAGTAATGTCACTACGACTTTACACTACGTACGCTTGGAAGACACGAGAGATATTTTATTAGACGAAAATGAAAATAATATAGACACATTTTTACATCTTGTTATTGAATTATGTGTGAGTAAGAATAAGTTCACTGCGGTTTTAGATTCTGGGAGTCCATTGAATATCATTAGTGAATCAATTTTTCGTATATGTGTAAGAACTATTGCTTGTCCTGTGTTACCTGTTTCTAAAACTACAATTCGAGGAGCTATTTCTGGAAAAAGTGCGGAAGTCAAACAACAGACCAACGAAAATTTCATTTGTCAAGGATATGAATTTTCTGCTAATTTTATTATTGTTTCCTGACTCAGTACACAAAT
This sequence comes from Schistocerca gregaria, assembly GCF_023897955.1. Taxonomy (NCBI): domain Eukaryota; kingdom Metazoa; phylum Arthropoda; class Insecta; order Orthoptera; family Acrididae; genus Schistocerca; species Schistocerca gregaria. The sequence goes on from NC_064922.1 coordinate 663,917,251, forward strand.
TATATTAGGTATGGAGTTTCTTAACACATATAAAGCAATTTTAAACTTTGAGGAAGGAAGTGTGAACTTGACTGTTGCCGGAATGCCGAGTTGTTTGAAATTTATCGAGTGTGTAACGAAATCTGAATCAGACACAAATTGCTTAAGGTTTCTTACTTCTGATGTTTCCTCTGAGTATTATGACGGCAATGCGTTCATTCATGACAACGACAATAGATACAGAGACGCGATGGATGATATGATTAATAGTGAAGAATTAATTAATGAAAAGGTTAACAAAGCTGAAGTGACAGACGATGTTGCAAGAGAAGAATTACACCAAATTTTGACTTCAAATGCTACAGTATTTAGTCATCACACAGGAACTATAAAAGGCTTACAATATTTATTTAAAGTAAAAGAACACATACCATTTCGGGGAAAAACGTACGCTATTCCTTTGGCTTATAGAGACAAGGTAAGGAATGAACTTCAATTGAAGTTAGATAAAGGCATTATTGAGCCAGCAGTCAGTCCTTATACCAGCCCATTACATGTCGTTCTCAAAAAGGATGGGGCAATTCGTTTGGTTCTGGATTCCAGACAGATAAATAATTTCATCATTCCTGAAAGTGACTGTCCACAAAATTTAGATGAAGTTCTTCAACATTTCCATGGAATTAAAATTTTATCCACAATTGATCTCAATGCAAGTTTTTGGCAAATTGAACTCCACCCTGATTGTAGAAAATACACTGCTTTTTTAGCCTTTGATAACTGTTATCAGTTTCGGAAATTACAGTTTGGACTTAACTGTGTCTTCAGCAGCATTCATTCGTGGTTTAAATGAAATTTTACCTGTTTATCTTCGTAACATTATTACTTCATATGTTGACCATATTCTTATTGCTAAAAGTTCTTAGAGTGAGCATTACAGAATTTTGGACTCATTATTTCGTATTTTTACAAGAGTTGGCATTACAGTGAACTTGGAAAAACCTGAATTTGGTCCTTCTCAGGTGAAATTTCTTGGTCATATTATTTCACCAGAAGGTATTCTTCCTGATCCAGAGAAACTAGACGCTATTCGTAACTATGCTGTTCCTTCTACTAAACGTGATGTTCGTAGTTTCCTTGGTGTCTGTAATTTTCTTAGACGCTTTGTTAGATTGGACAATTTGGCCACACCTCGTTTATGTGAATTTTTGTGTATTTACTGTTTATGAAATGTTATGAGACTCTTATCTGCACCTATTCGTCATTGCTGGTGCCATTGATTGAACTGCTTAACTACTCTGAGAAGTGATGCTTGCGTAAAATATTATGTAAACTCATATGTATGTAAACCTTTGTATTCCTTACTGTATTTTTATATATTAGGTTATTGAAGGGTCAGTACAAAGCCAAAATTTATTTAGTTATGTGATATTTACTTATTAATATCATCTTTATTTTTGTCTGCGTTTTTTTTGGACTAATTTGATGGTATTTTCACCACCAATGGTGGCAAAATTACCACCAAATTCTAGCCCCAGGAAGAGAGGCATATGAAAGGTGGCTACACTGAGTCACAGCGCCAGAGATTGCGCCAAAGATTATTATTACGCCGCCTCCACTGGGCGCAGTAGTAGTTCAGAGGATGTCGAGAGCAGTCGTTGTTCTGTTGGGCGTAAGAGTAGACGATCTGAGTGTTGGAAATGTTATACTGTTCGGTTGGTGTAATGTATAGATGGAAGAAGATGCAATTGTCAGAATATATTTGAGAAAGGAGATGGGCTTTTGATTTATAACGATGGTGTAATGGAATATTTTCTTCGATATATAATGAGGTAAAAAGGTATTACAGTTTTCTTTAATAACAATGTCTCTTGCTCACAGGCACAGTCAACAAAGCATCTGGCTCGTGTTCATTTATTAGACATGTAATTCTAGTTTCTATGTTCAATTATAGTATTTCAGGTTTTTCAATTAGTTCATTGTAAATGGTGTTTAAAATATTTTGCCGTATTGAGAAAGAACGGAGCCAGATACATGTACGTTAAGTCACACTACCACACACAGAGCAGTTACACTTGTGTTTTGTTGTTTCGTAGCTGTTATAGCTGCAGGGGACTTAATTAACCAATTGTGTTAATGGAAATTTCTTGTCATTCTTTACTTTTTTATGCAGTCAGATTGCTTGCTAATACTAGTCATGGCCAACCGGTTACGAAACTTCGTAACCGGTCAAACAGCTAGTAAAATTATTGCATTTATTCGTTAATATTAGTCTTTTCTTTTTAATTAAGCCCCCTTGTAACAATTCGTGTTTGTATTTTGTATCCGTGGTTTATCAATCTGATCCGTAATTTTCACATCTGTCAACACCTGCTTTCTTTGGGATTGGAATTATTACATTCTTCTTGAAGTCTGAAGGTATTTTACCTATCTCATACATCTTGCTCACTAAATGGTAGAGTTTTGTTAGGCCATGCTCTCCCAAGACTGTCAGTAGTTCTAATGGAATGTTGTAGCTCCCGGAACTCTTCACGCAGTATCGTATCTCCCATTTCATCTTCATCTACATCCTCTTCCATTTCTATAATATTGTCCTCAAGAACATCGTCCTTGCATAGACCCTCTATACACTCCTTCCACCTTTCTGCTTTCCTTTCTTTGCTTAGAACTGGGTGTCCATCTGAGCTCTTGATATCCATGCAAGTGGTTCTCTTTTCTCCAGAGGTCTCTTTAATTTTCCTGTAGGCAGTACCTATCTTACCCCTAGTGAGATAAACCTCTGCATCCCTGCATTTGCCCTCTAGCCATCCCTGCTTAGCAATTTTGCACTTCCTGTCGGTCTCATTCTTGAGAAGTTTGTATTGCTTTTTGCCTGCTTCACTTTCTGCATTTTTATATTTTCTCCTTTCATCAATTAAATTCAATATCTCTTCTGTTACCCAAGGATTTCTACTAACCCTCGTCTTTTTACCTACTACATCCTCTGTTGCCTTCACTACTACATCCCTCAAGGCTACCCATTCTTCTTCTAATGTATTTCTTTCCCCCATTCCTGTCAATTGTTTCCTTATGCTCTCCCTGATGCTCTGTACAACCTATGGTTTAGTCAGTTTATCCAGGTCCCATGTCCTTAATTTCACACCTTTTTACAGTTTCTTCAGTTTTAATCTACAGTTCACAACCAATATATTGTGGTCAGAGTCCACATCTACCCCTGGAAATGCAATACAATTAAAAACCTCGTTCCTAAATCTCTGTCTTACCATTATATAATGTATCTTATACCTTCTAGAATCTCCAGGCTTCTTCCACGTATACAACCTTCTTTCATGATTCTTAAACCAAGTGTTAGCTATGATTAAGTTGTGCTCTGTGCAAAATTCTACTAGGCGGCTTCCTCTTTCATTTCTTAGCCCCAATCCATATTCACCTACTATGTTTCCTTCTCTCCCTTTTCCTACTATCGAATTCCAGTCACCCTTGACTATTAAACTTTCGTCTCCCTTCACTATCTGAACAATTTCTTTTATCTCATCATACATTTCATCAATCTCCTCGTCATCTGCACAGCAAGTTTGCATATAAACTTGTACTACTGTAGTAGGCGAGGGCTTCTTGTCTATCTTGGTCACAATAATGCGTTCACTATGCTGTTTGTAGTAGCTTACCCGCATTCCTATTTCCTTTATTCATTATTAAACCTACTCCTGCATTACTCCTATTTGATTCTGTATTTATAACCTTGTAGTTACCTGACCAGAAGTCTTGTTCTTCCTGCCACCGAACTTCACTAATTCCCGCTATATTTAACTTTAACCTACCCATTTCCCTTTTTAAATTCTAACCTACCTACCCGATTCAGGGATCTTACATTCCATGCTCCGATCCATAGAACTCCAGTTTTCTTTCTCCTGATAACAACGTCCTCCTGAGTAGTCCCCGCCCGGAGATCCGAATGGGAGAATATTTTACCACCTGAATAGTTTACCCAAGTGGCCGCCATCATCATTTAACCATACAGGAAAGCTGCATGCCCTCGGGAAAAATGACGGCTGTAGTTTCCCCTTGCTTTCAGCTGTTCGCAGTACCAGCACAGCAAGGCCGTTTTGGTTAGTGTTACAAGGCCAGTTCAGTCATCCAGACTGTTGCCCCTGCAACTACTGAAAAGGCTGCTGCCCCTCTTCAGGAACCACGCGTTTGTCTGGCCTCTCAACAGACACCCCTCCGCTGTGGTTGCACCTACGGTACGGCTATCTGTATCGCTGAGGCACGGAAGCCTCCGCACTAACGGCAAGATCCATGATTCATAAACTGCGAATAACTGCGCGCAATTCGCACTTGGCGGTAACAGCCAACGGGAGCCCCATTCCCAACGGCCTTCAAGCCAAGGCTGAACGCCTCAGGGCGGCGTGTGCATGTTTACACACAGCGCGTGAAGCACTCTTCATAAAAGTGTGACCAATTGGCACGCAAACAAGAGTTCTGTACTTATAAAAAAAGGAGGAGACCTTACTTTTGGGATTACCCTCGTATGTATACAGAGAAAAATACCGGTCCTATCACACTTCCTTAGGGCTCTCATGATGATACTCTTGTCTCTGATGAACACTCCCCGCCGAGGATAACGTAGTGGGTCCTATTACTTAAGAAGCCTTCGAGCCATTCACATATTTGGGAACGAATTCCGTACGCTTTTACCTTCGTTAACAGTGTGAACTGGGGCTTCACGTGAAACGCTTTCCGGAAATATAGAATTTGCCTATTGTCCTTCATCCCTAGTTTCCAGGACATTACGTGAGCAAAGTTTCACACGTGCGATGCTTTCTAAATCAGTGCTGATTTCTGTACAGAAGCTTTTCCATCTCAAGGAAATAGTATGATATTCTACCTGTGATTATGTTAGAGACTTCTGCAACGAATCGATGTTAGGGGTATTATGTAAGTATGCAGGCTTTCGTAGACATTGCCATTGAAAATAAAATCTTCTGGGATGTTAGGCCGCGTCATATTTCTTTGAACTGTCGATGTTTCAACCCTCTCCTGGGATCTTCATCAGTGTCTTGTGATGTCCACTGTAGATTGAGCACCCAAGTTGTTCCTCTGTGCCAGGGATGTCTATTACTATGTCCTCCATATACAGGAGTCAGTGCGATGGTCAATCCACGGTTTCTTTGTTCGATTCTCCTGCGCGAACGAGTTATTAAACGGGAAATTTAATTCATCAGCTTTCCTTTTACTATCTTATACTGACGTCTTGAATACATTGGTTCAATATTCACATAAAATCGTGGGATCTCGAGCAGCAGTATAAAACTTTGTTTATTTTTGTCACAGCAGCGTTGCAGAACGATAAGCGGCAGTCTCGATACTCCATGCCGCCGCTCTCTCATTCCGGCACGAACTGGTAGACGTTTCTCCTTCGTACACGAGGCATAATAGGAGTAACTCACAATAAAACAACATCCAAATGCAATTTTGAGTAAGAAAGCTGGCGCGTAATATTTCCTTACTACAGAATGTATACCGGTATATATGAGGCAGTCAAACGAAAACAAGCCAGCTGGGAAAAAAAAAGCAAGTGAACTATCAAAAGTACCGGCCATAACTGTTTATACATTATCCCAACATAAAACAAAACGGCCAATGCCTTCATGGAAAAATGTTTGCTGTTCCTTACGGAACCATGATCGTACCCAGGCGTGCACCTCTTCGTCCGAAGCAAATCGACTGAATAATCGCGTGGGGCGGGATCGGTACTGTACGGAGGATGTGTACGTGTTTCTCAGCGAAACTTCTGCTGCGCATTTGAAACAGCCCTGGCAATAAGTGGACCTGCCATTGCTAAAACTTTTCCAGCCATCGCATTACATTTTCCACTGTTTCCATAAACATGTGTAGAAGAAAACTATGATATTTCTTTAGGAAAGCTCCGGTACGTTAGTACCTATCTTCTGATTACAACTAATCTACTCTTGTTCGCATCATGTATCAGAGCTGCTGGAAAGTCAGTCTCAATGAATAAAAAACTTTGTTGTTGGAGCCGCTGCAAAATGCCTCTGAAGGGCTTATGTAAGAGTGAAAATCGGAAGGCACTCGGTTGCAGCATCCAAGAGGTGCGGTCAGTTGGGCGAATGTCCGAAAGCGACGCCAATTTGCCGATGAGGCCTCCCAAAAGGCACCTGCGCAACCTGTTCTGCGGCGATTGTGAGCATCAGATTCCTAACGGACTGGTTAGCGGCGCGGACCGTGTAGCCATGAAAAAAGTAAAAGCGCCGGTATTGCTGCGCTGCGCTCTGTGACCGGTTAAACGATTTCGAAAATGTAGAAATAAATTAAACGGAAAGCCTCCTCAAACGTTAAACCGAGACGTGATATCCAGTGAATGCCTAAAATTCTTTGCGTGTCACCTCTAGTAGCCTTGCGTAGAAACCGAAAAGGCGGTACATTAAGGCTAGCCAGTTTAAAAACATTGTGCCACAATGGAGAAGCTTGGCTTAGTTTGGGCCTAAATTCCTTTTTCATACAAATTATTCAACGGACGACACAATCATAGTGTCGCAGTGTATAAGCAGATGTCGGTTGCCGCCGAAATAATCTTCAGCACGTACCGCTTCATATTCACACAAATGACGTCAAAAATTAACTCTTGTGTCTCTCTGTATTGTACTCGGAAGACTGATTTTCTATCAACGAAACTGTGGTTTCGTCGATTTAATAAGCATTTGTAAACAATGAAACCATATTTCTTTGTTACACTAGAACACTGAATGAAATTAAAAGAACTTGATCACAAACATGCAATAAAAAGTGCACTGCACTAAGAAATGTGCTTGATGTACACGGAATAGATCAATCCTCATGCAGACGATGCTCTCCCAATGCCCTGATGTGACAAAATTCGGGGAATGGCGATATGTACATATACAGCTGGCGGTAATATCCGTGTACACAAGGTATAAAAGGGCAGTGCATTAGTGTCATTTGTACTTGGATGACTCATGTGAGCTGATTATGGCCGAGAATTAACAGACTTTGAACGTGGATTGATTGTTGCGGCTACACGTATGGGACATTCCTTTTCGGAAATCGTTGGGTAATTCAATATTCCCGGATCCACAGTTCAAGAGTGTGTCGTGAATACTACTTTTGGGGCATTACATCTCACGACAGAAAACGCCTGCACTTAACGACGGAGAGCAGCACCGTATTTACTCGTGTTTTCACTAAACTGCGTGAGACCGGCGCAGTGTGCAGTGGTCATATCTGTTCTGTAGACGCAAATGAAGAGGGAAGTGGACGCCATCATTCAGTTGCTAGAAAATAGTCCTCTAGCAAACATGCGCAGAATTTATACACACTTTGGTGGTGCATATTTAAGAACGTTGCGAGCACTACCTATGCACGACCTCCATCGTTATGGTTTACAGTACATCTCCGAGAAGGAGGCAAAGATAAACATTAACTGAAGTGGCCACTTTCTCTCGTGACGGTATTAATAACATTTGTACCTCCCATAGGCTGTAAACACAAGCGACGGACTCATCGGTTGGACTCTGAATAGTGCTGCCCTCATAAAAGAAAGCCAGAACTACTTACGACGAGCTACACGTGATGTTGTCCAGAGAACTCGAAAGTACATTGTGAGCCATGGCGTTGTCAGTGCTAACAAACAAGCAACATATCAGCGCACACTCCGCTGCAGAGTGAAAATCTCATTCTGGAAACATCCCCCAGGCTGTGGCCTTGTCTCCGCAATATCCTTTCCTTCAGGAATGCTAGTTCTCCAAGGTTCGCAGGAGAGCTTCTGAAAAGTTTGGAAGGTAGGAGATGTGAGGACGCGGCGTGAGTCGTGCTTGAGTAGCTCAGTTGGTAGAGCACTTGCCCGCGAAAGGCAAAGGTCCCGAGTTCGAGTCTCAGGCCGGCACACAGTTTTAATCTGCCAGGAAGTTTCATATCAGCGCACACTCCGCTGCAGAGTGAAAATCTCATTCTGGAAACATGCCCCAGGCTGTGGCCTTGTCTCCGCAATATCCTTTCCTTCAGGAATGCTAGTTCTCCAAGGTTCGCAGGAGAGCTTCTGAAAAGTTTGGAAGGTAGGAGATGTGAGGACGCGGCGTGAGTCGTGCTTGAGTAGCTCAGTTGGTAGAGCACTTGCCCGCGAAAGGCAAAGGTCCCGAGTTCGAGTCTCAGGCCGGCACACAGTTTTAATCTGCCAGGAAGTTTCATATCAGCGCACACTCCGCTGCAGAGTGAAAATCTCATTCTGGAAACATGCCCCAGGCTGTGGCCTTGTCTCCGCAATATCCTTTCCTTCAGGAATGCTAGTTCTCCAAGGTTCGCAGGAGAGCTTCTGAAAAGTTTGGAAGGTAGGAGATGTGAGGACGCGGCGTGAGTCGTGCTTGAGTAGCTCAGTTGGTAGAGCACTTGCCCGCGAAAGGCAAAGGTCCCGAGTTCGAGTCTCAGGCCGGCACACAGTTTTAATCTGCCAGGAAGTTTCATATCAGCGCACACTCCGCTGCAGAGTGAAAATCTCATTCTGGAAACATGCCCCAGGCTGTGGCCTTGTCTCCGCAATATCCTTTCCTTCAGGAATGCTAGTTCTCCAAGGTTCGCAGGAGAGCTTCTGAAAAGTTTGGAAGGTAGGAGATGTGAGGACGCGGCGTGAGTCGTGCTTGAGTAGCTCAGTTGGTAGAGCACTTGCCCGCGAAAGGCAAAGGTCCCGAGTTCGAGTCTCAGGCCGGCACACAGTTTTAATCTGCCAGGAAGTTTCATATCAGCGCACACTCCGCTGCAGAGTGAAAATCTCATTCTGGAAACATGCCCCAGGCTGTGGCCTTGTCTCCGCAATATCCTTTCCTTCAGGAATGCTAGTTCTCCAAGGTTCGCAGGAGAGCTTCTGAAAAGTTTGGAAGGTAGGAGATGTGAGGACGCGGCGTGAGTCGTGCTTGAGTAGCTCAGTTGGTAGAGCACTTGCCCGCGAAAGGCAAAGGTCCCGAGTTCGAGTCTCAGGCCGGCACACAGTTTTAATCTGCCAGGAAGTTTCATATCAGCGCACACTCCGCTGCAGAGTGAAAATCTCATTCTGGAAACATGCCCCAGGCTGTGGCCTTGTCTCCGCAATATCCTTTCCTTCAGGAATGCTAGTTCTCCAAGGTTCGCAGGAGAGCTTCTGAAAAGTTTGGAAGGTAGGAGATGTGAGGACGCGGCGTGAGTCGTGCTTGAGTAGCTCAGTTGGTAGAGCACTTGCCCGCGAAAGGCAAAGGTCCCGAGTTCGAGTCTCAGGCCGGCACACAGTTTTAATCTGCCAGGAAGTTTCATATCAGCGCACACTCCGCTGCAGAGTGAAAATCTCATTCTGGGAACACAGTGAAATAATTGCAGAAATCGATGTGGGACGTACGACGAACGTATCCGTAGGAACAGTGCGACGAAATATGGCGTTAATGAGCTATAGCAGCAGAAGAGCAATGCGAGTAGCTTTGTTAACAGCACGACATCACCTGCAGCGTCGCTCTGGTTTTCGTGACAATGTCGGTAGAACCCTAGAGGAGTGCAAAATCGTGGTCTGATCAGATGATTTCCGATTGCAGTTGCTAAGAGCTGGTGGTAGCGTTCTAGCGTGGCGCATTCCCCGAGAAGCCATGGACCCAAGTTGCCAACTCGGCACGTGCAAGAAAAGATAGTTTCTCTATATTTTTTTAGGTCATAGAGAGATGCCTATGCCTTCTTGCACACTGCAATTACGCGCCCAGTCCAATTTAGCGTTTCATCTATTATTACTCCTAACCAGAGCTGCGCTCTATCGAAACTGCGGTTCGGTAATTTTGGTAAAATACATAAATGACATAGCAAATAGTAGGATTACCAATTTTATTGATAGCGTTGGTACGCAAGGAAAAACAAATGAGTGTGGAAGAGAGAAACTGAAAGCAAACGACTTCTTTTCTTTTTGTTTGTTTGTTTTCCACGTAATTAGAACAGCACATCGTCTTAGTCCACTGTGTATTTTATATCATTACAAACTATAAAATGCATTTTATAAGTAATAAAAATCAGTTGATCGCGTAACTTCTGCGCTTTCATGTAACTAAAGCAATTACGTTTTATATGCACAAACCAGAAAAATCTGTCTAATTGTTGTTATTATTTTGTGCTCAATAGAAAGTTCTTCATCATGATCAAAGGCAGCAGTTTTCTGTTAATTTTGATAATTATGAAAGTTGGTTATGAATAGCAGAAACATGTTTTACATAAGCTCGACGAAGTATTGATGCGATGTCTGATATGTTTCTGTTTGATTTCTGTTTTCTTTTAATTTTTCCATTTCTTGAGGAAACTGCGTTTTCGAGCGCTATATGGTAAATCTGTAATTTTCTTTTTAATTTATACTACGATACACTTAAGTTTCACATTACAATTCAACAATTTTCAACTAAAACCTGACTTGAACATGGACTGTTTCAAATGCGTTATAAATACTGTCCATTTTTAAGTAATAGACAGGAAGATAACTATGTGGAACAAAAATATTCTGTAGGTTACAGCTTTCATATATCCTCACTCAGTATCTTGACGGTACATCGCTTCCGGTTTCCAGGGGAATCTAGTAAGACACTAATCGCATATCCAAACAAAGGGATAGAAATGAGGTAACGCCTGATATGTATGCAACACACCTAATGCACTGGTAATGCGGTTTCGATTTTAACTGACCAAAGCCACTATGAAAGCTACCGTACGCTGCCCTTATTTGTGCCAGTCTGCTGTAGAATACGGTATTTTTACAATTCTTCTCCTATACTCTTTGCTGATGGAGAGAATTGATGTAGCGCTCTATATGAAAATCACCGACTGTGCTGTGTGCCGTCTGTGGCTGCTTTGCATTGTTGAAATAGTCGCTATTGCAGTGTTGGGCAGTTGGCTGTTAACAGCGCGTAGCGTTGCGCAGTTGGAGGTGAGCCGCCAGCAGTGGTGGATGTGGGGAGAGAGATGGCGGAGTTTTGAGAACGGATGATCTGGACGTGTGTCCATCAGAGACAGTAAATTTGTAAGACTGGATGTCATGAACTGATGTATACATTATGACTTGAACACTGTTAAGGGAAATGCATTGTTTGTTCTTTATCAAAATCTTTCATTTGCTAACTATGCCTATCAGTAGTTAGTGCCTTCAGTAGTTAGAATCTTTTATTTAGCTGGCAGTATTGGCGCTCGCTGTATTGCAGTAGTGTGAGTAACGAAGATTTTTGTGAGGTAAGTGATTCATGAAAGGTATAGGTTAATGTTAGTCAGGGCCATTCTTTTGTAGGGATTATTAAAAGTCAGACTGCGTTGCGCTAAAAATATTTTTTGTCAGTTTAGTGTTGATCAGAATAAGTAAAGAGAGTAATGCCTGAATGCGTTCAGTTTTGCTCAGCTGTTTGAAAAGCGAGTAATGTAAGAGGTTTATCAGTACAGTCATTCATAATTTTTTCTAAGAGGACGTTTCAAATTGTGTAGACGGTTTCAAAGAGTACATTGCACTACAATCTTAGGTTTATATTAAGATTGTGAAATTCGAAGAAACGAGGAGGGTGAAACCCTTTGCCTTTTCCGACCTGCCATCGACTCCTTCAGATCGATTGGAACCGACCAACTCTGTCTCCAGCGCATGTTGACGGATATTCAATTCATAGTAGGAAATTGGAAATGTGTGGTAAAGTCTTATGGGACCAAACTGCCGAGGTCATCGGTCCCTAAGCTTACGCACTATTTAATCTAACTTAAACTAACATCCGCTAAGGACGAGACACACACCCATACCGGAGAGAGGAATCGAACTTCCGACGGGGGGAACCGCGCGGATCGTGACAAGAGGCCTTAGATGGGGCGGCTACCCCGCGCGGCCAGTTCATATTAAGGTCAAGCATTGGTGAGCTGTGCGTTTCCTATTGAGCAGGATGAACTCGTTAGAAAAATATTATTTTATTTCCAGATAGAAATCTAGGGTAACGTCTAATAGAATTGTATTTCACTGTCAGATGCTATGCACTTTGATTGTTGAACCATTATTTGAACTGCAAGCCAGCCTCCACATCTGAGCGATCATCACGGCTGTCTGCCGTCGGAGAACCCGGGTCCGGTACTGCTAGGGATTTGTCGTCGTTGGCAGTTCAGGAACGTGGTGCAGTCAGTCACGTGGTGCCAAAACACGGCCTCCTTGACCGAGCAGTAGCGGATCCAGGTCACGAAAACTGGCAAGGCCGGGAGAGCAGTGTGCTGGCCCACGCCCTCCGTACCAATGACGCCATTGGCAGAGGACGGCACGGCGGTCGGTTGGTCCCGACTGGTCTGCCAGAGTCTTTGAACGGAATTACCTGACCCACATAATTGTAGCTAACTTATTAGCACTATTCAAACATTAAATAAAAGCCTCTGTATACGAATAATAAGTTTCTCCACTACGAGATTAAAATCAAGTTTTTGGACGACTACCTACTTAAATAAAATGTTCTCTGGTTTCCAACCGCGTCAATTGGTTAAAACTACACGAACTTTCGGCCAAGCACTCCTTGGCCATTGTCAAGTGGTATGACTGCCAGTGGGCTGTTGGTGCGCCCTTATATACGCTAGCTGCCGGCTGTGACGCCACTGGTGCCCGTGACATTGCCATATATGGGCACGTTTTGAGTCGGCGTTCAATGTGCCCTCTTCAACCGCGCGATCGCTGGATCCCACGCAGCACTGAGCTGTAAGCCACCGTCTCTATTCAGGGTGTTTGTGGTAAGAACATGAGAGGTATTATCGCCTACGCTATCCAGAGAAATCTGCGTTAGCTGAGCATGCGTTAGAAAGCGGTCACCACGTAAAATTTGACGATACCTCTGGCGTGGCTCGGACTAACGGCTTCTGGGACAGTTTAATACAGGAAGCTATTAAAATAAAAATTACCACAAACACCCTGAATAGAGACAGTGGCTTACAGCTCAGCGCTGCGTGGGATCCAGCGATCGCGCGGTTGAAGAGGGCACATCGAACGCCGACTCAAAAAGTGCCTATATATGGCAATGTCACGGGCACCAGTGACGTCACAGCCGGCAGCTAGCGTATATAAGGGCACACCAGCAGCCCACTGGCAGTCATAACACTTGACAATGGCCAAAGAGTGCTTGGGCGAAAGCTCGTGTAGTTTTAACCAATTGACGCGGTTGGAAACCCGAGAAATTTTATTCAATGTTATCGCCGCGAGACTCTGCGACTACCTACTTAGGTCGCGTATATTCCCTGAAACTGAACATTTGACCAATCTCTTCTTACTCATCTTTCACAAACTAGAAAGAGTAAGGCGACCAATGTTCAAGATTTATTCCTTAACTCGAATTGCCGAATTATCAGAATTAACAGTTGTTCAACATTTCAAGGGGATGATTGTTATAGACTGTTTCGAAATTGCTACAGCTCATATTAAAAAGTAAAATGCAACGATTTTGAAAAGTATACCTCTGGAAGAATAAAATTTCGCTACACGTTGCATAGAGCTGCGACACACAATAAACGTCGTCACACACCAGTTAGGAAAGCCTGATCTACGTCGTGCTTGGCTAATTAAGTTGGAATACCGCGACATTGTGTGGGAGAGAATGCATACACTAGCGTATCTGAAAGTGTTAAACATTGAAGTGTATAAGAAAACTTTACTGATATGCGTTGATATAGGAGAAGAAAACGTACTATAAAAGTAGCTACACGGTAGTTGAACTCAAAATTAGTGAAATAAAAGTAAAACGGAATCACACTGGCAGGAATAAGTGAGCTACATTATCACTAGCTTTAATTCAAGCCAAACAAAAAATACGTGTCAGACTTCGGGAACGTTCCGGTTGCCCGACTCTTTCAATAACTAGGCTATGTCGTTTAGCTTTTAAGTCATCAGTTTTCTGACTAGTTTGATGCGGCCCGCCACGAATTCCTCTCCCGTGCCAAGTTCTTCATCTCAAAGTAGCGCTTGCAACCTACGTCCACAATTATTTGCTAGCTGTGGTCCAATATCTGCCATTCTCTACAGTTTTTTCCCTCTAGTACCATGGAAGTCATTCCTGATGTCTTAACAGATGTCCCATCATTCTGTCCCTCCTACCTGTCAGTGTTTTCCACATCTTTCCTCTCCGATTCTGCGCTTAACCTCCTCAGTCCGTACCTTATCAGTCCACCTAACTTTCAACATACGTCTGTAGCACCACATCTCCAGTGCTTCGATTCTCTTCTGTTCCGACTTTCCCACAGCCTATGTTTCACTACCATGCAATGCTGTGGCCCAAACGTACGTTCTCAGAAATGTATTCCTCAAATTAAGGCCTATTTTTGCCACTAGTAGACTTCTCTCGGCCAGGAAAGCCCTTTTTGCCAGTGCTCTTGACGTCGTACGTGCTCCGTCCGTCACAGGTTTTTTTACTGGCTAGGTTATAGAATTCCTTACCTTCATCTACTACGAAACCATGAATACTGGTGTTAAGTTTCTCGCTGTTCTCATTCCTGCTGCTTCTCATTACTTTCGTCTTTCTTCGATTTACTCTCAATCAGTATTTTATACTAATTAGACTGTTCACTCCATTCAGCAGGTCATCTAATTCTTCTTCACTTTCACTCACGATAGTAATGTCATCAGCCAGTCGTATCATTGATATCCTTTCAGCCTGAATTTTAATCCCACCCCTGAACCTTTCTTTTATTTCCATCACTGCTTTTTCGATGTACAGATTGAATAGTAGGGGCGAAAGACTACATCCCTGTCTTACACCCTTTTTAATCAGAGCACTTCCTTCTTGGTCGTTCACTCTTATTATTCCCTCTTACATATTGTATATTACCCTTCTCTCCCTATAGCTAACACCTGTTTATCTCAGAATGTCCAACATCTTGCACCATTTTGCATTGTCGACAAATCCTATGAACGAGTCTTGATTTTTCTTTAGGCTTGCTTCCATTATCAACCGCAACGTCAGAAGTACCTCTCTGGTGGCTTCAGCTATCGTAAAGCCAAACTTATCTGCGTCTAACACATCCTGAATTTTCTTTTCCATTCTTCTGTCTGTCGATTAGTAGGAGGACATATAAAAAACTATATTTTGGCAAACATCGGTAACAATGTAATGCACCAGTTCGTAATAATTCGGAATAACGCATAATAGGACATGGTGGAACAGAACATGTAAAATAGAGATTTGTGCCAATTTGTAACACTAGTACAATCTTGTTTAATTACTGGGAGCATGACGGATGTATTCTTCAGATGCTTGAAAATAAGTACAAAGGTATGACTACGACATATTATTTCCAATGCTTTTAAAATACTGCATAATCACGCGCACATCGTCTGAAACAGTATACGATTTCCCATTTAATCCCCTAACGGTAATTTTCGGCGAAAAACTGGCCAGTGGGGCTGCCGTACCCTCGACAGCGCGAGACCCGTAGCATGTGCTGCTACTGTGCTGCGTGGCTGAACCGCTCATGCTACAGGGCACTGGACATCTACCGGGTGATCAAAAAGTCAGTATAAATTTGAAAACTTAATAAACCACGGAATAATGTAGATAGAGAGGTAAAAATTGACACACATGCTTGGAGTGACATGGGGTTTTATTAGAACCTAAAAAAAATTCACAAAATGTGATGGCGCTGGACAGCAAAACGTCAGTGACTGTGCATGACAATCGTGTATAAGAGGAGCTGCAATTAGAGAGAGAGAATTAGCGCCGGAGATCATCGCCATTAGTGTCTCGTGTGTGTCGTCGTGTTTAGTGTTCAGTGTTCACCGTCACACTCCATCGTTCACCAATGCCATCGACATCTTCAGTGTTTGTGCTTCGTGTCAACAGTTTGTAGTGTGGATTGTCATCGAGTGTGAACGGCTTCATGTTTTTTATGTACATGTGTCTACTGTTTTTTCCCCGCCGTTTTGTTCCAACTCATGTGTCTTCTCTGTTTTATCATTGTACTATCTTTGGCTGAAGAGCGGCGTATTGTGCTGCTGCCAGCCTACCTGTTACACGGGTATTAAAATCACAATAAAGAAAAAAAAGAGAGAATCAGATGCGCCAGCAGTCGCAGCATGTTGACGTTACCTGAAAAGGCGCTTGTAGTGGAGCTGTATTATCAGAATGGGGGAATGTGCTAGTTCAGCGTTACGATCCTATCGCCGTAGGAAGGGGTTTCGAATGGGTAAAGGTCCGTTCACAAATGCAGCTGTGGCGAGAGTGATTTCGAAGTTCGAAGTTACGGGTTGTTTAGACGATAGACCCCGAAGTGGCCGACCGAGCACAAGGCGTAATGCTGCTGAGACAGTTCAGGAAGAAATGGAGTCTGTAGCGGGTTCGTCTATGCACGGAGAAGTCAGCGCTCGTGCAGTCGCACGTCGCACCGGCATATACCACTGTTTGGTTGGCACTGAGGAGTACCCTCCGATGCTATCCGTACAAAATCCATCGGCATCATGAACTGTTACACAGGCGATTTAGTGAAGCGGAGGGCATTTGCGGTGTGGGCGTTTCAAAAGATGGCGGAAGATGACGGTTGGTTGAGTAGCGTGTTGTGGACCGACGACGCTCATTTCACGCTCCGAGGGTCTGTCAACGCCCGCAACTGCAAAATTTGGGCTACCGAAAATCCTAGAACTGTCGTGGAAACTCCATTGCACGACGAGAAATTCACGGTATGGGTTGGATTTACCACCTCTACCGTTATCGGGCCTTTTTCTTCGAGGAAATGCGTAATTCTGCTACCGTGATGGGTGAGAGGTACGTCGATGTGATACAGAATCGCATCATCCCCGGCCTGGCTGAATGGTTCAAATGGCTCTGAGCACTGTGGGACTTAACTTCTGAGGTCATCAGTCCCCTAGAACTTAGAACTACTTAAACATAACTAACCTAAGAACATCACACAAATCCATGCCCAAAGCATGATTCGAACCTGCGACCGTAGCGGTCGCGCGGTTCTAGACTGTAGCGCCTAGAACCGCTCGGTCAACCTGGGCGGCAGCCTGGCTGATAAACACCTGCTGGAACTTTCGATGTTTATGCAGGATGGCGCTCCACCCCATATTGCTAGAAGCGTGAAAGATCTCTTGCGCGCGTCGTTTGGTGGTGATCGTGTGCTCAGCCGCCTCTTTCGTCATGCTTGGCCTCCCAGGTCCCCAGACCTAAGTCCGTGCGATTATTGGCTTTGGGGTTACCTGAAGTCACAAGTGTATCGTGATCGACCGACATCTCTAGGGATGCTGAAAGACAACATCCGACGCCAATGCCTCACCATAACTCCGGACATGCTTTACAGTGCTGTTCACAACATGATTTCTCGACTGCAGCTAATGTTGAGGAATGATGGTGAACATATTGAGCCATTTCCTGTAAAGAACATCATCTTTGCTTTGTCTTACTTTGTTATGCTAATACTGCTATTCTGATCAAATGAAGCGCCATCTGTCGGACAGTTTTTGAACTTTTGTATTTTATTTTATTTTTTTTGTTCTAATAAAACCCCATGTCATTCCAAGCATGCGTGTCAATTTGTACCTCTCTATCTACATTATTCCGTCATTTATTAAGTTTTCAAATTTATACTGACTTTTTGATCACCCGGCACATCTCAATCGTGGGAAACAGGGGCCGTGTCTGGGAGGCGAACATATCTGCACGCAATTGTGTGCCGAAGTAGAACTCTTGACACCCACACACCGCCTATCGTGTACAGTGGTCTTCGGGTACCTCTCATAGAATGACTCAAAGCTTCCGTCTATCCCCTCCTGTCAAATTATCTAGACGAAATTCCGCTTATCTTGTATGGAAGCATATCCAGAAGGAAGGATTCAGCAAAGGAAGTGGAAAATACTGCAATCAGTAAATAAAAAACCTGATTTAGTGAAGTGACATCCATGCAGGTCTCCTGGAGAAAAAAGAAATACGAGGTGGTCGAAGTTGTATCCCGTTGAAATCTTAAAAATTGTTACGTGCCGCGTTAGTAAAACGTAAGTGAGCAGAAACATCATCTGATGCGCGAGTAAAGCAGTTATTTGGAGAAATGAAGGATCTAATGATAATGAATAATCACTATTCCCTTGGAAATAACATCAGATAAGATAAACTATTACAAAAAATGTCTGTCCATGATAAATATTGCAGTTCCCTATACGCAAGGGAGGAAGTGCATGACTTAATTCCTCAGCGTCTTTTGAGGGAGATGTGCAGTTTTTTTTGTCGAAAACTTTTGGGGCTGTGGAATGAAATGTCTTGCTAAGCTCGAGTATTGAATAAAGTCTAATAGTTCCTTAGTGTTTATCATTTCGGTGAAGTCTTCGTTTAATGAACTATCGAAGCTTATCAAGTTTACGTGATAAATGGATTATAAAGGAATGGGATACTGCATTTTGTTACCTTAACAGTCTGCTTTTTAAGTATCGCCGTTTTGTGTATTCATATTCTCTGGAAAAGTAAACCAATATCTAATATTCTTATTCGCAGGATTCCCTGGAAAAAGAAAAGCCTTTTCTATTCTCGCTGAATAAATTTGCTTTCGGATTTATGAGGGAAAAACTGAAATTGTGTGAACCCGTTCAGCAAGGGTCGTATTCCGTTCAGGCACCTAGGATGTCGTAAATATTGGTCTCACGTGGAATCTCTGTGTGTTTCGGAACATACCGGCTCATATGTGAAGTGAAAGCACTGGTTACAACACGCCGCTGGGATTGTTCCGTTGTGAAGCGGGTATGACTATCGCGAACTGTATCTTCGGGAGCGTGAAATCACGACGCTGGAACAAACAGGACCTTTTGGTTTCTATTATTACGCAGCAGCGAAGGGTCCCTACGCATTTCCCTCCCTGAAACTGTTGGTCAACGCATCCAAACCTGTTGCAGTACATCTTTTCAGAATGGAATCAGGGTACGCAGCTGCAACACTGAGTTCATATTAAGGAGAAGCGGTTTCAGTGCCCACGTACGGCTGAAAGGGCAAAATTGTATTGCCTAAAACGGTCTGCCTTATACTCTCATGGGCTTTAATTAAAAACGAAAAAAATGCCCATTCATTCATTCTGGTTTAAACTTTGGTGGCTTCCATGAATAACTTGTGGGGGTGTCACGGATGGCTTCTTCAGCGAGACCAAGGTCGAGTACGTACATGCTCCGATTGAGCCAGTGCTTAGGCCATATTTCCCACCTCCGTAGCTGAGTGCACCGCGGCTGACTGCCGTGCCGTAGACCCGGTTTCGATTTCCGGTAGTGCCATGATTTTCCCTTAGTGAAAGGACTAGGATGGGATGCACTCAACCTCGAGACGCCAACTGACGGGCTACTTGACCACGTAGCAGCAGCTCCAGGTAACTAATCCAGGCACTGGCAGGGAGAGCGGTGTGCAGAACTCACGCCCCTCCACACCTCATCCACTGACGCCGCACAAAGGATGACACGGTGGTCGGTCGATACTGATAGGCCTAGTGGATGTAGTTCACGTTTTAGGCCATATTAATCTCGGTGGAGTGTTTAACGCTGTATGTTTTACTTCTCTTCCTCCTCCAAAGCTGGAATCTACCTCCTTAGACCAAAACTGCGCCCAGTACAAATTGAAATAAAACAACAGCAGTGAAGAAATAATATGTAATTTGCATAAAACTCACAAGCAGACATAAAAATTGGCCAACACACAGCACTGCCGACAGACAGATGTAAAAATAGAAACCAGTTTTAGGAACAACAAATGGTTATTCTGGAAGTGAAGATGAACTAGCTGGTGAAGATTGGAAAAGAGGAGAGAAAAGAGATGGTGGTGTGGCGGGTAGGTTAATACTCGAAACAGAGCCAGTGTTGTAGGCATGGACATCACTGTCCTTTTCAAATTGTGATGGATTATGTATCACGACTTTCATTATCGAACATACCCAATGTATTGTGACAGCGCAGTTAAAATGCCTCACCACATGCTATTCTTACTGCTCGTTTGTTCAGTCAGTACTTTCTAAGCGATGAATTTACCCCAGAGAATTATTCCGCACGATGTAAAATTGGCTACGTTTCGTACATTCTAACTTCCGGAGTCTCCCATTTCCGCTGCTTCGCTCTGACTTTTTTTTGCCTTACTCTCCAAGATTCGCAGCGAAAAGTCAAACTCAGAATGTTGTTAGACATAGGCGCAGCAAAGTTTGTCACTTTAGGTATCTCCCGACTGCTGCGGAAGTTCCGTCTCTTTAAAACTAGACGGCCTTCCATTAGGATTCTTTCCCGAATTTCTTCCTTCATCGTCCCATCTGAACTGATGTCATAGCCCAAGTCTGTTAATTTACTAACGTGTTACAGCGGCTTTCCTTCAACCGTGATCTTATGCCTTTGTTCCATTTTGTGTATAATCACAGTATTTGTTTTTTCAACTTTAATGTCCTTTCCTTCCTTTCTTCTGCTCTTACACCCATACATTGATGTCATGGTGAATTTTTTGTCCCTTAGAGGCTACTATCATGAGATCGTCTGCAAAATGCAAGTCGGTCAGTTGCATGGATTTTGTCCGGTAATTTTTGGATGTTCAGCTGTTTATCTTCATTCACACATGCCTTCATTTCCAGGCCAAAGTAGATTACAATAAGGAAGGAAGATTACATCTTCATAGAAAACGTTGCCTCCTGAAAAATTCACCAGATTTCTGATTTCTTCTCATGTAATCCACGCAGTTTTCGTACAGGCTCCTTATGGATCTAGATGAAGGCTGGCTGACTCCACTTTATGAACTTCAAGAGCTTCAGCTGTTGAGACACTGTCAGGCTCCACTTTCAATTCCCAAAATGCAGCATTAAAGATCTTGTTTTCGTCTACGCATTTTCAACCGGACGAGTGGGTAGGACTGGGCTTGATTGTATGCATGTAACCACATCCTAACAGGATGGAGCAACTGCCCATACAGCCGGCCGAACCTTGGAGCACAGTTACCCAATCTTCACAGCTGACGGACTTGTTAGCAGAGGTGAGTCTAGTCGCGGCCCTAGCTGGCCGCCCAGGGCACCTGACCTGTTAGCCTGCAATTACTTTGCGTGGGGAGCCTTAGGTCTAAGTTGTGTCGCAACAGTCTTCAAGGAGTGCAGCAGAAGATTTAGGATGAGACTGCAGCAATTCCAGCAGTCCAGCTTCGATCTGCCTTCAGCAACTTGTTGACCAGGGTCCAGAAGTGCCAAGAGATGAATGGTGGTCCCTTTCAACATATGCTATAGCCTGGTTAGTACCATGTTTCCTTTCCTCTGTTGTTTTGCTTTGTACCCTGGAACTCTGTTCTCTGGGTCACTTTGATTTGCCCCACCCTGTAGGAATAGACCCTACAATGACAGACATCGAAACATCGTAAACTATGTTTTCCGTTACTTAGTTCATGCTCGAAGAGAATTTGTTATTGGTCTTCATGCCTTGACGTTCAATATTGTTGAAACGTCCCCTTAGAACAATTATACACGACTGTGCTTAAACTGACACACAATATTTTTAGCGCAACGCAGTCTGACTTTCAATAATCCCTACAAAAGAACGGCCCTGACTAACATTAACCTATACCTTTCACAAATCACTTACCTCACAAAAATCTTCGTTACTCGAACTACTGCAATACAGCGAGCGCCACTACTACCAGCTAAATAAAAGATTCAAACTACGGAAGTCACTAACTACTGATAGGCACAGTTAGCAAATGAAAGATTTTAATAGAGAACAAACAATGTATTTACCTTTATAGTCATAATATATATATATATCAGTTCATGACACCAATTCTTACAAATTTCAAAACTCCGCCATCTCTCTCCCCACGTCCACCACCGCTGGTGCCTCACCTCCAACTGCGCAACGCTATGCGCTGTTAGCATCCAGCTGCCGCTGCCCAACACTATAATAGCAGACAACAATGCAAACCAGCCACAGACTGCACACGGCACAGCCAGTGATTTTCATACAGAGCGCTACGTGGCGGCGGCGTTACCAATAAAAAAAACCTAAACAGCCTACTTACATTGTACACTGTTCACAGTACATAAATTTCATTAATGCTACATAATTATTAAAAAATAGTTTCCAATAAGTTCAACAAAAAATGGAAATATACTCACTAGAGGAATAAATTTTAAAAAAAAATGTGTACAGTGCGTTGGCAAACAGAAAAATTCACGCTTTACTGCTGAGCTGCGTAAGGTTTCCTGCATTTCGAATGTGATGTTTCACACACATTATTTCGTTAGCTATTAACCAGCGCCGTTTCTGTCTACTTTTGTTCTGTGTATATCACCTTCCAGGGTACTTCGCCTTTAATTTCATCTCAAGCGAATCGGAAGTACTGCTGATATGGAATATTTATGATCACTTTACTACGGATTAGACATATATTTTGTACCATACATCCATGGTGCTCATCTAGGATCAAAGATGTAGAAAAGTTACAAAATAAAAACACACATTTAAAGAAAACTGATATGCTAATGTCTCTTCAGCAGAAGAAAAATGGTTCTCATCGACGATAAGTCACAAAATATTAATCATACTTTCGTTTAATAACAAACTGTGTGATCTTTGCGTTCGTGATGAATAATGAGCTACACATCATATCAAACCTACATTTAGAACCCTCTGTGATTGAGTTACTGCCTGAGACTGGAAATATCAACTATAGTATTTGTGGCAACTTGTTTTTTCCCTCCCCGCTGCCGTATCTACGTGGAGTGGGGTCCTTTGACAGTGAATTCGAATCCCTACAAGTGTAGCAATTATTAGTCAGTTAATTATTAGGCATAGTGCTCCTGGATATGTTGCGTCCAGTTTGAACGAGAAGGACGTTACGTTATGGGGTGAGGAGTCAAATGAGAAAATGAAATCCAGCCGTCGGTATGACCTAAAGCTTGATTACCAGGTTGTACACACATTTCCTGGGACGGGTTCCAAACAGTTCTGTGGCTCTACATGGATGAGTACATACTACAGTGCCAACAATAATCATCTGTCAACTAGCTACTTTAGGACTACACACCCATTCCTTTTAGAGTTTCCTGCCAGGCCAGTGAACGCAGAAGACTTACTCTTTCTGACCACGTTCACGGAATAAATTTGCCATACATTCACAAACCACGTCCACTTTCACGTAGAGCGACTCGAGAGAGCTGCGGAATCGCTAAAGCGCTGGACTGGCAGTAAACTCGCTGTGTTAGGACTTGTCAGGGCCGGTATGACCCGCCCGTACCACAGTGCTCTCGTTTCTCTTCAACTTCAGTCCGGAAATTGTTCCTGCTGACGTTTAACCGAGGCAGGTAAAAAAAAGCGAAAACCACCATTAAAACATTGACAATTCATACTACAACAGTGGGAGCATTTATAAAATGATTTAAGGGAGGACATTCATGAAACTGACCGAAAATGTCAATTTTAAGCCTGTTTTTTATTTCTTAGTAGAACGCACGGACAGTAAGATCCCAAAGTTGCAATGACGAAATCGCATTCGAAGTGCCTGAAATATAATTAAATGTGTGGAGCGATCTTCAAAATGGTTCAAATGGCTCTGAGCACTATGGGAGTTAACATCTGTGGTCATCAGTCCCCTAGAATTTAGAACTACTTAAATCTAACTAACCTAAGGACATCACACACATCCATGCCCGAGGCAGGATTCGAACCTGCGACCCTAGCAATCGCGCGGTTCCGGACTGAGCGCCTAGAACCGCGAGACCACCGCGGCCGGCTGACACGATCTTCCTGCCACCCCCACTTTTTGAGACACTCCAATACTACTTCCGTGAACAAAGATTCTGTGGATTAGTTTCAAGCAAATTTACGAGGAATACATCCACAAGACCGTGATGTATACTCTTTGGTTTCATAGATCATCTGTTACTCCGTCCCCTTCGTAACGTTAGTAAACATGCAGTTATATTTACACATATCTTACTGATCACGGAACTTAGGTAATGGCTTTAGTTATAAATTTAGAGGAAAAGATACAACCGCAGTTTGGATCCCCCACATTCTCACCATACTAGTCTACCTCTAAGAATATGACAACTGGACGGGCCTGGTGCTGCAGCGAAGCGTGGTTGTTCACGGGACTCCACCTCGGCCACAACAGAAGTTAGAGCGTATAAACTCATTTTAACAGCTCCCGAGGAATTAGGATCGTCCTTAAAATCAGCCACGTCAAAATCTAGAGCCTACGAGTACAGCGGGGGGAGGAGGAGACCATAGGCGAGAGCTGCCATTGCCGGAAGCAGAGCAGAAACAAAGAATTGCAGTGCCTCGAAGACGCATCTCAGTTACATGTTAGAGCAGAAGACTATTCGGACACGTAAAATGAGCTGTATTTATTTGTACGTATTTATTTTGTTAAAAGTTATGCACGTTTTATGTAATTAACTTTCATTTAAACTTTGTAAATAGACGAGCATTGCGTATATACCAGTTTCATAAAAAGTTTACTAATTTTGCTATAAATGAATTTAAATTTGTACATAGATAATAGTCAACACTGACAGTTCTCACTGATATGTATCAAGTATTATTTCTTGTATGGCCCTGAAACCAAAATCCAATAAATAAATAAAAACATGCTGAAAGATGACTTGGGACTCCATAAACCCGTTATTTACCGAATCCCACGCAAATGCGGTAAGGCATACACAGGACAGTCTGTGTAGGTAATCGAGAAAAAGTGCCAGCAACACAGGAGACACACTGAAATCAAGCAGTTATTATTAACACAGAGAGTAACTACGATTGTGAAAGAAGTATTCACAAGAATATTATTGTGTACTATAAAAGCTTGCCTACAACTATTCTGAGTTACAGTTAGTGATTCGATTAAACATGAAGTTTAGCTTCAGTTGCATTTCCTACACACGGTTTGCAAAGGCAAGCGATCAACCTCCTGCGGGGCAAGGTACAACTGGATATGGAACTAAGCAGACAGGCAGCACTGCTGCACCAGTTACATTATTCAACTCAGGAAATGGTGTCCTGTTGCGAGTCTCTAACGAGTAAGGGAGAAACCAGTTTTACAGCAGCTACTTGCTGGCACTCCCGACCGCTTTAATCACATGTCACACGTGATTCCTGAAGCATCAGTATTCATAGTAAGGCATAGAAACATATGTCTGTGGCCTGACACAAAAATCGCGAGCTAGCCTAACTAGTGCCCGTGAGTAGTCGCCCCGGCAACGTCGAGGAGAATTTTCGCCTGCGCGCTTCTTAGGAACCGGCAGGTTTTCAACCTTACAAATGCCACAAGCCTCAGATGAAGTTTGTTAACATCGCACTGGTAATAAAAGCCAGCCGCCAGCATTTTTTATTCGTATTCCATTATTCCCCTGCAACAACAGGGCATAGGACTACCCAAATAGTAACATAAATTGGTGGCAAAATACTAACACGAATTCGTTACAGAAAAATGGAAAAACCGGTAGAAGACGACCTTGGGGAAGATCATTTTGGAGTCCAGAGAAATATAGGAACACGTGAGCAATACCGACCCTGCGACTTATCTTACAAGATACAGGGTGTTTCAAAAATGACCGGTATATTTGAAACGGCAATAAAAACTAAACGAACAGCGATAGAAATACACCGTTTGTTGCAATATGCTTGGGACAACAGTACATTTTCAGGCGGATAAACTTTCGAAATTACAGTAGTTACAATTTTCAACAACAGATGGCGCAGCAAGTGATGTGAAAGATATAGAAGACAACGCAGTCTGTGGGTGCGCCATTCTGTACATCGTCTTTCTGCTGTAAGCGTGTGCTGTTCACAACGTGCAAGTGTGCTGTGGACAATATGGTTTATTCCTTAGAAAAGAGGATTTTTTCTGGTGTTGGAATTCCACCGCCTAGAACACAGTAACCAAAGGACCGAAAAGCGATACAATAAAGGATCTGTTTGAAAAATTTCAACGGACTGGGAACATGACGGATGAACGTGCTGGAAAGGTAGGGCGACCGTGTACGTCAACCACAGAGGGCAACGCGCAGCTAGTGCAGCAGGTGATCCAACAGCGGCCTCGGGTTTCCGTTCGCCATGTTGCAGCTGCGGTCCAAATGACGCCAACGTCCACGTATCGTCTTATGCGCCAGAGTTTACACCTCTATCCATACAAAATTCAAACGCGGAAACCCCTCAGCGCCGCTACCATTGCTGCACGAGAGACATTCGCTAACGATATAGTGCACAGGATTGATGACGGCTATATGCATGTGGGCAGCATTTGGTTTACTGACGAAGCTTATTTTTACCTGGACGGCTTCGTCAATAAACAGAACTGGCGGATATGGGGAACCGAAAAGCCCCATGTTGCAGTCCCATCATCCCTGTATCCTCAAAAAGTACTGGTCTGGGCCGCCATTTCTTCCAAAGGAATCATTGGCTCATTTTTCAGATCCGAAACGATTACTGCATCACGCTATCTGGACATTCTTCGTGAATTTGTGGCGGTACAAACTGCCTTAGAAGACACTGCGAACACCTCGTGGTTTATGCAAGATGGTGCCCGGCCACATCGCACGGCCGACGTCTTTAATTTCCTGAATGAATATTTCGATGATCGTGTGATTGCTTTGGGCTATCCGAAACATACAGGAGGCGGCGTGGATTAGTTTCCCTGTTCGCCAGACATGAACCCCTGTGACTTCTTTCTGTGGGGACACTTGAAAGACCAGGTGTACCGCCAGAATCCAGAAACAATTGAACAGCTGAAGCAGTACATCTCATCTGCATGTGAAGCCATTCCGCCAGACACGTTGTCAAAGGTTTCGGGTAATTTCATTCAGAGACTACGCCATATTATTGCTACGCATGGTGGATATGTGGAAAATATCGTACTATAGAGTTTCCCAGACCCCAGCGCCATCTGTTGTCGACAATTGTTACTACTGTAATTTCGAAAGTTTGTCTGCCTGAAAATGTACTGTTGTCCCAAGCATATTGCAACAAACGGTGTATTTCTATCGCTGCTCGTTTAGTTTGTATTGCCGTTTCAAATATACCGGTCATTTTTGAAACACCCTGTAGATTAAGAAAAGGGAAACCTATATTTACAGCATAGACTTAGAGAATGTTTTTGACAGTCCTGAATGGAACACTCTCCTTGAAATTCTGAAGGCAGCTGGAGTAAAATCCAGGGAGCGAAAGGCTATTCACGATTTGTGCAGAAACCAGACGACAATTATAACAGTCAAAGGGCATGAAAGGGAGGCAGGGTTGAAAAGGGAGTGAGACAGGGTTGTAGCCTCCGATGTTATTCAATATGTACACTGAACAAGCAGCAAAGGAAACCAAAAAAAATCTGGAATAGGAATTTTAGTTCAGGGAGAAGAAATGAAAACTTTAAGGTTTGCCGATGACATTGTAATTCTGTCAGAGACAGCAAAGGACTTGGAAGAGCAGTTGAACTGAAAGAACAGTGTCTTGGAAGGATGAAAATAAACAAAAACAAAGCAAGGATAATGGAATGTAGTCGAATTAAATTAAGTGAGGCTAAGAGAATTATAGTAGGAAACGAGATACTGAAAGTAGCACATAAGCTTTGCTATTTGGGTAGCAAAATAACTGATGATGGCTGAAGTAGAGGGGACATAAAATGTAGACTGGCAATAGCAAGTAAAGCATTTCTGAAGAAGAGAAATCTGTTAACATAGAATATAGATTTAATGGTTAGAAAGTCTTTTCTGAAGGTAATTGTCTGGAGTGTAGCCATGTGCGGAAGTGAAACAAGGACAATAAACAGTTTAGATAAAAAAAAGAATAGACGCTGTCGGAATGCACTGCTACAGAAAGATGATGAAGATCAGGTGGGTCGGTGACGTAACTAACAAGGATATACTAAACAGAAGTGTGGAAACAATTTGGTAGCACAACTTGACCAAAAGAAAGTGATAGGTTTATAGGAGACACTCTGAGACGTCAAGGGATCACCAGTTTAATAGTAGAGGGTAGTGTGGTGGGTAACAATAATCATATAGGAAGACCAAGAGATGAATATAGTAAGCATAATCAGAAAGATGTAGGTTGTAGTAGTTATTCGGAGATGAAGAGGCTCGCACGGAATAGAGCAGCATGGAGAGCTGTATCAAACCAGTCTTCGGACTGAAGACCACAACAACAACATGAAGTGAGTATAAACATAGATATTCTTATAGTAAATGTAAGCTACAAATCAGAGTGACAGTATGTTCAACTTCGCTACGTGGGTATGTTTATCACGCTCTAAGCGGACTACAGACAAGTACTGCAACAGACAAGGCTAAAAAAAGAAGGAAGGCAGACCAGGGTTTAGCTTTCAGTCGACGACGATGTCATTAGAGCCGAGGCACAGGCTGGGATTGGTTAAGGATGGGGAACCATCACGGCATTCGGTTTAAGACATGTGTGGAAACCACAGAAAACCTAAATGTGGATGGCAGGATTGGAATTTGAACCCCACTCCCTCCAATCCCTCTCCTCCCAAATCTGTTTCCAGTTCTTTAACTACAGCGTCCTATTTTTGGGTCTATGTTACATCGTTGGTTATCGCATGGTGCTCGAGAATTAGAAGTATTGCGCTTACTTACAAATGGTTCAAATGGCTCTGAGCACTATGGGACTTAACTTATGAGGTCATCAGACCCCTAGAACTTAGAAATACTTAAACCTATCTTACCTAAGGACATCATACACATCCATGATCGAGACAGGATTCGAACCTGCGACCGTAGCGGACGCGCGGTTCCAGACTGTAGCGCCTAGAACCACGCTCAGTTACATTTCACAAACATGTGTTTGACTATATGATAATTCATCTCCCTAATTGCGCATTTTTTCAGATATTTTTATCTTTAGTTGGGCCGAAGCACAATTCTTCTGTAAAACAAATACGCAAGCCCATTTCCCAAAAAGTGTAGTTTATCTTCATTGCTCCTTTGTGTGGTATCGCTTCCTCTGTGAACTCATGTGGTTTGTTAGGTCATGTGTACTTTTGCATCTTACGCAGAGCAGTTCTCGCAGTCAACTATAGCAACCGAATTTGACAGTGATTTGCGATATGGCATACCAGGTGTAGAAGTATGAAACCGGAATTTGGTTGCAATAATTACACGTCTATTGTTTGAAACTGATGAACAATATTTTATTCCGGCAGGCAATGAATGCCACGCCAACAAAACAGTTCTTATTTTGAAGCGAACCAGTCAGCGAGCCATTTTCGTACATTTTCATACGAACTGAAGCATTGTTCAGCGAAAGCGTGTCCCAGTCATGCAAACAGATGATAATCGGACGAAACCAAGTCTGACGAATAAGCCGAATGCCCTAGTATTACCAAAATGATCACCTCTGTTGTTTTCCTGACCCGTTTTGCTGTGTGTGATGGGGTGTTATCATGGAGCAATATTACTTTGTGTTGCTTTTTTCCATATTCCGGTCGTTGTTCACGCAATCATTCGCTGTTCGTAGCGATCAGTGTTAACGGTTTCACCAGGTTTTAGCACCTCATAATAGATGATCCGCTTCTGATTTCACCAAAAACAGAGCATTGTCTTCTTTCCAAAGCGATTTAGTCTTGCAGTGGATGCCGATGGTCTGCCTGGATTCACCCATGATTTACGACGCTTAGGATTCCCAAAGTATATCCATTTTTCATCACCTGTCAGTATTCGATGGAGAAACGACTGTCTTTTGCATGCGACGAGCAGCAGTTCACAAGTGGTCTTTCGATTTCCTTACTGTCTGTCATGCGGAATCCATATTCCCACTTTCTGCACCTTTCCCATAGCTTTCAAAAGAAGAGAAACAGGTTCTGCGTCACATTCAGTTGTTCCGCGAGTACCTGTTGAGTTTGAGTGTCATTTTCGTCCAATATGGCCTGCAATTGGTTGTCTTCGAACTTTTTCGATGGTTTCCCGCACTCGTTTTCACGTCAAAATCACCACTTTTGAATTTTTTGAACCACTCGAAACACTGTGTTTTCCCAAGAGCATGTTCGCCGAAAGCTTCGACAAACATTCGGTGCTATTCTACAGCACTTTTCTTCAAATGATAACAGAAAACCAATGCTCGTCCGCAAATCGTAGTTCGTAGACACAAAAGTCGACATGTTTACCGGTTTGAAACAGATACCGATGTATGTGTCTTGGATTAATGTGTGTTGCTATTCGTCGTCAACCGTTAAACGAAACAGATGGCACTGCAGACGTGATCTCACGAGCCTACACTGACGGCTAGCATCATCCGTAGGGAAATTCCGTCTTATAAATATCACACTCTTACGGGAATCAGCGAAATGCCGCAGTAGTGTGCGATGTAAGTTGAGGATGTGGGTCTGACAGGAGGCGTCCTAGGGTAGTCTGTGTGGCTGTGGTGACTACTGTGACAGGAACGCAAAGTGGTCAGCGTATCTGCCTGGGAAGCAGGACACCCAGCTTTGAATCCAAGTCCTGCACAAATTTTTAGCTTGCCCCTGGCAGCTAACGTCGTTAATTCCTTTGCATCTTGACCCAACATATTCATCTTGGGTTCTGGCTACGTTGGCCGTGGCACAGCGGTTAACATGACAGAGTGGTTGAATCAGTAAGGTAACACGAGTTCCCAAGGGTGCACTAATACCTCACACAATTTAAACTCCAAGTCTATATAAGAGACGGTTAAAGCTTTCAAACGCTGCCAGTAGATGGTAATAATTGTGAAGTTGCACTTCACAATACAGGCTCTACATAGTCAATGATTAAATTGTGAGGTGTAGTAATTTTGGTATATAAAGAAAATGGCCCTGCTGTGATAGAGCTTCGGGAAATACTAAATACAATAGATCAGCTTCTTAAACAATAACATTAACATGGCTGCCGGTCGATTTGCGTATGTCAGAGAGAACAATGGGCAAAGTTCCACACAGAGGGAAGATCGATCCCTGATCACAAAAGAAAACTTTGTCTCTGTACAAAAATAAAATAGCACTTAAATCTGTCAGTATCATTTATCAACAGTTCTTGTGTCACAGTGCGAAATTCACAACGCTCTACTGTTCAAACTTAAAGGTTTAATCTTTCTACCACACTGTTAATAAACCGAAAAGTGTCTGTATTATTCATCAAAATATGTAAACATTAGTTCTGTAACAATAAAAATCCACGTGGTTCAATTATTGGCACTACTGTCAAACTTACAGGTTGAGCTGTACTTGGCGATGACTGACTGACTGAACGCTGTTGCACAGTGGAAACATGACACTTCGATGCTCTCTGCCGTGCAATAGCGGTAGAAATCACCCTCTGCCACGTAACATTGATAAATAGTACCCCCACCCACCCAGCACCGATACCGTCATGCGTTTATCCTTTCCCTGCTTGCATACAACTAGACGGTCATTAAGGGGATACTGAGTCTGTACAAAGAAGTGCAGCACACGGCTCAAAATATCCATTGCCCTTCTACTAATATCAAGTGCAAATAAAATCACCCTTATACCAAATCTCTTCAGTCCTCGACCGATCATCACAAACATACTTTTTCTGTTTCGGGATCACAGAATTATAAATACCATGCATTTAAAGTGTGCACAGTTGCTATTAGACGATTTGTGTGTGTGTGTGTGTGTGTGTGTGTGTGTCGAGGAGGCTAGGATGAAGAAATATGGACTGCCCGTAACGAAAGGAGAGGAACTATTTCATGTAATGTCGCCGCAAGGCAGCTGATACTGTATTAAAGTTTGTTTTGAGCGTTTTGTAATGTGACTGAACTTTTACTGATACTTTTCTTGCCGATGTCCGCTTCTATTTCCGAGCAAAACGCAGCTCATCTGCCTTCGTACGCGCCCAGACTGCCAGTTACTACAGTTGCAGGTTTGGTGGTTCATTCCTTGACCAACACAAGGTAAGCGCTGAACGGTAGCAATCGCTGACATGTGCCGACATCTGTCGCTCCTATAGTTTGACTGCAGGATGTTCCACGTTGTTGAAATGCTGAATGTTTCCTCGAAGTTGAACCATCGTTATTTTACTCTTCTAATCATTAGTTTTAAAATATTATCCACTTTTTATAACATATGTAAGAATTATAATACAACCAAAAATGTACATCTTTACGCCTATACATAGATACACATGCTGATTAATAGCTTGATATCTAGGTAACGCTTGAGAATGAGTCGACGCTCGACTCCGGTAACGCAAAATAAAATATAACAAAAGCTGCTCTGGTGGATCTTAATACAACAGTATGCATTTCTTACAATCTATTTAGCCTGCAGACTATAAACACTAGAACTGTTCAGATTATTCCTGATATTAATCCAACACCTTATTTAGCGTCTTGTTTCCACTGTCCTATTGAATATAGTAGGTGAAAGGCTACTGCCTCGTCGCTCTCCTTTGTTCTTTGTTACCTCTCCCTATTCGGTGAGTCCATTGTTCTTTGAAGCCGCTCTATAAGATTTCGCGCTTTCACTTGTCTGTAGCAAGCCATGGAACAAAGATATATCTGTTTCCTTTCCATTGCCGAACTTAAATGAACTTTATTGAGGGTGTTTAACTAAGTGACTTGTTGCTGTGGTATTTAGAAAGCGTGTCGCAGGCCATTCCTCTTGTATAAAACACACAACAATCTTAAGTTTGAAATGTGAATGTTGCATTGTTACCAGACGATGCATTAGTGTCTGATTTTATGTCTGAGGCTTGTTAATAATATTCGGTGAAGAGCAGTTACTCTTTTGAAGTAGTGTTCAGTTAAGGTAACCTATTGTGTTTAAGTTTTCACCCGTAGCAAATGTCACGCTACTATTCCAACGGTTCTGGATTCTATTCTAGTATGTTGTCGAATGATGTAATACCGTGACAGCATTCAGGAGACCGCAGTCCAAATCCCTTTGCGGCAATCCAGACGTCGGTTTCCCGTGGTATACCTTTAACTCACGATGTGATGTCTCTCAGAAGGAACCCCTCGAATGTGAGGTCGCAAAAGGCCCATGATGTTTACGCCATTGGATGTCTCACATATTGTCTACTACGCAACTACAATACTGGCTGGTAGAACCACTTGTATGAACATCAAGAGCTCAGATGGAAACCCAGTTCTAAGCAAAGAAGGGAAAGCAGGAAGGTGGAAGGAGTATATAGAGGGTCTATACAAGTTCGATGTACTTGAGGACAATATTATGGAAATGGAAGAGGATGTAGATGAAGATGAAATGGGAGATACGATACTGCATGAAGAGTTTGACAGAGCACTGAAAGATCTGAGTCGAAACAAGGCCCCCGGAGTAGACAACATTCCATTGGAACTACTGACGGGCTTGGGAGAGCCAGTCCTGACAAAACTCTACCATCTGGTGAGCAAGATGTATGAGGCAGGCGAAATACCCTCAGACTTCAAGAAGAATATAATAATTCCAATCCCAAAGAAAGCAGGTGTTGACAGATGTGAAAATTACCGAACTATCAGTTTAATAAGTCACAGCTGCATAATACTAACGCGAATTCTTTACAGACGAATGGAAAAACTAGTAGAAGCCGACCTCGGGGAACATCAGTTTGGATTCGGTAGAAATGTGGGAACACGTGAGGCAATACTGTCCCTACGACTTACCTTAGAAGGTAGATTAAGGAAGGGCAAACCTACGTTTCTAGCATTTGTAGACTTAGAGAAAGCTATTAACAATGTTGATTGGAATACTCTCTTTCAAATTCTGAAGGTAGCCGGGATAAAATACAGGGAGCGAAAGGCTATTTACAATTTGTACAGAAACCAGATGGCAGTTATAAGAGTCGAGGGACATGAAAGGGAAGCAGTGGTTGGGAAGGGAGTAAGACATGGTTGTAGTCTCTCCCCGATGTTATTCAATCTGTATATTGAGCAAGCAGTAAAGGAAACAAAAGAAAAATTCGGAGTAGGTATTAAAATCCATGGAGAAGAAATAAAAATGTTGAAGTTCGCCGATGACATCGTAATTCTGTCAGAGATAGCAAAGGACTTGGAAGAGCAGTTGAACGGAATGGATAGTGTCTTGAAAGGAGGATATAAGATGAACATCAATAAAAGCAAAACGAGGATAATGGAGTGTAGTCGAATTAAGTCGGGTGATGCTGAGGGGATTAGATTAGGAAATGAGACACTTAAAGTTGTAAAGGAGTTTTGCTATTTGGGGAGCAAAATAACTGATGATGGTCGAAGTAGAGACGATATAAAATGTAGACTGGCAATGGCAAGGAAAGCGTTTCTGAAGAAGAGAAATTTGTTAACATCGAGTATAGATTTAAGTGTCAGGAAGTCATTCCTGAAAGTATTTGTATGGAGTGTAGCCATGTATGGAAGTGAAACATGGACGATAAATAGTTTGGAGAAGAAGAGAATAAAAGCTTTCGAAATGTGGTGCTACAGAAGAATGCTGAAGATTAGATGGGTAGATCACATAACTAATGAGGAAGTATTGAATAGGATTGGGGAGAAGAGAAGTTTGTGGCACAACTTGACCAGAAGAAGGGATAGGTTGGTAGGACATGTTCTGAGGCATCAAGGGATTACCAATTTAGTATTGGAGGGCAGCGTGGAGGGTAACAATCGTAGAGGGAGGCCAAGACATGACTACACTAAGCAGATTCAGAAGGATGTAGGTTTCAGTAGGTACTGGGAGATGAAGAAGCTTGCACAAGATAGAGTAGCATGGAGAGCTGCATCAAACCAGTCTCAGGACTGAAGACCACAACAACAACAACAACAACAACAAAAATGGCAACAGGGGGTGGGACTGGACACAGCATGAAGCTACAGAGCGTAGCTAAACAGATTAGTCGACGAGTAGCTCACAACAGTGTTAGGTTCAAAATGGCTCTGAGCACTATGGGACTTAACATCTGTGGTCATCAGTCCCCTAGAACTTAGAACTACTTAAACCTAACTAACCTAAGGACATCACACACATCCATGCCCGAGGCAGGATTCGAACCTGCGACCGTAGCAGTCACGCGGTTCCGGACTGAGCCCCTTAACCGCGAGACCACCGCGGCCGGCAACAGTGTTAGAGTGCTAGTGGTGTTGATACAAAGCAGAGCAACGGCAATGATAAAAAAAGAACATTGAATAATGTCTACGACAACAGTTGCCGAAGTTTACATTTCGTCAGAGAAGGGACAAAGGAATTTCGCAGATGGAGAAAGACGTGGCAGGTGATATATAAACGTTTCTGCAGGATGAGTCAATGGAATGTGTGGTGTTACATAAGCTCGACTGTGCGCAGTATAATACGTGCTTAACAAGGGAAAGTGTCGAGCCATGTAGTTCATCATCCTTGTCCGACAGGGAGCCTCAACGCCCGTCTTCAGTGAAACGTAGCAAAGGACAATCGCTGTCCAAGGAGGATGATCGTGTACTGCATAAGAAAAAATACGGATTATCAAGGGAGGACAAGGCGCACTTAATACAAAAACTGATGTCTACACGTTTCAAGTATGCTCGATACAAATTACAGGATGTGCGTTGCAGTGATTTACTGGGTTGTCCACATCAAACTGCGCGCGAAATAGATAACTGCGATTTCAAGGGATGCAGTGGATGATTGCATAACTGCGAACAGTGCTACAGAATTGGAAGACGTAAGACAACGAAATTTCAAAGAAAGCAAGCAAATTGCGGAATCGGCCCGAAAAATTTGTAGGTGATATAAACAAACTTGTTCCATAATGAGATTTTCACTCTGCAGCGGAGTGTGCGATGATATGGAACTTCCTGGCAGATTAAAACTGTGTTCCCGACTGAGACTCGAGCTCGGGACCTTTGCCTTTCGCGGACAAGTGTTCTACCATCTGAGCTACCCAAGCACGACTCAAGCCCCGTCCTCACAACTTTACTTCTGCCAGTACCTCGTCTCCTACCTTTGAATCTTTACAGAAGCTCTCCTGCGAACCTTTGCAGAACTAGCACTCCTGAAAGAAAGGATATTGCGGAGACATGGTTCCGCTGCAGAGTGAAAATCTCGTTCTAGAAACGTCCCCCAGGCTGTGGCTATGCCATGTCTCCACAATATCCTTTCTTTCAGGAGTGCTAGTTCTGCAAGTTTCGCAGGAGAGCTTCTGTAAAGTCTGAAAGATAGGAGACGAGGTACTGGCCGAAGTAAAGCTGTGAGAACAGGGCGTGAGTCGTGCTTGGCTAGCTCAGACGGTAGAGCACTTGCCCGCCATAGGCAAAGGTCCCGAGCTCGAGTCTCAGTCGGGAACACAGTTTTAATCTGCCAGGAAGTTTCAAACTTGTTCCGTAGTTCAGTAATGAATTTGAAGAGGAAATACCTATGAAAGGAACCCTGGAAATTAGAGATATCAAGAGAAGCTGCATCAAGATCAACTAACGTCAGCACCCTCACACATTCGTATACAATTATGCCGACTGTTAATCTGGATAGTAAATTGGTTGGAAAGTTATTTAGTGTGGTGCGAGAAGTTGGAGGTGCTCTGCCCCCTCAGTTCTTTCTCGTGTGCGTGATATTGCAAGTGCTGTAGGGAATATTTACGTCACAGCAAGCAAAAGTGGAAATATGGGCGTAAGAGAACTTTAATTACGGTATGAGCTCTGCTTTTGACCAATAGCTGCTCGAAATAACTTGCTTTTGCTTGATTCCTGGTCTGTGTATAAAAGTCATACTCCTTTAGAGCAAACTATGCCTCCTGAAAAATTTGTGACATTGCAGCTCATACCACCTGGAACCACTGGACAAATTCAGCCTCTGGATATTCTTTTTCTATGTCTATAAAACATGTTGTACTGTCGGCAGCTACGCCTTGAAAGATGTCCGATTTCACGATAAGCTCTGTGTCTATGAAACATATCGTTCAATCGGCAGCTACGCCTTAAAAGATGGTCAATTTCACGTTAAGCTCTGTGTCTATGAAACATATTATTGTGCTATCGGCAGCTACGCCTTAAAAGATAATTTCACGATAACCACTGTGTCAATGAAACATATTATCGTTCTATCGGCAGCTGCTCCTTAAAAGATGGCCAATTTCACGATTAGCTCCACAACAGACTGTTTCGCATTCGTTTGCATGCCATGACATTCCATCAGCGCTCATCATCCCCTTACACATTCTTGCATTCTTTAACAGACGATACGTAACTGAACGCCCTGAAGGGTTTCTAACTCCCAAGGAGTTACCTTTGATCTTAAATTTTCTCCTGTAGGCGGAAAACCTCTTCTAATGCACTGCATACTAATGAGCAGATTGAATTACATTCATCATTTGCGTTTGCTCTTTGCTGCCAAACGAAGGATACATTTACAGTAACTTTCTGTTTCACCAATGAAATATACTAAAGGGAAGAAATAGTAATACCAAAACAAGTAATGTAGAGTAATGAAGTCTCGGGAATAACTTTATCTAGGTAACCTATCTAAGTATTTAATATTGCAATACCACAGGTTAATGTAAGCGCGAGATAAGACATGTAAAATGTAAAATGCTGGTACATTAACAACCGGTGTAACCGCCAGAACTTTAATGCAAGAATGCAAACATGCATGCATAGGTACCGGGCGTCAGTTTGAGGGATGGAGTACCATGTTTGATGACTTGGTCGGTCGTTACAGGAACGGTTAATGCTTTTCGCGGATGACGCTGGAGTTGTCGTCCGATGATATGTGCTAGATGCGAGAGAGATCTGGTTATCGAACAGGCCATGGCAACTTGTCTACACTCCGCAACGAACGCTGGGTTACGACCACGGTATGTGGGCGAGCGTTATCCAGTTCGAAAGCACCGCCTGTAACGCTGTTCTTGAATGGCAGCATTACAGGTCGAATCACCAAACTGACGTACAAATTCGCAGTCAGGGTGCGTGATATAACCACGGCAGTGCTCCTGCTATCATGCAAAATCGCACGTCAGACCACAACTCCAGTTGCAAGTTCAGTGTTCCTAGCACACAGACATGTTGGTTGTAGGTCCTCAACTGGCCTTCTAACCAGCACACAGTCTCCACTGGCACCGAGGCACAACCAGGTTTCATCAGGAAACACAACAGACCTCCACCCTGCCCTTCAACGAGCTCTCGCTTCACACAACTGAAGTCGCAAATGTCTGTGGTTGGGGGTCAGTGGAATACACGCTGCAGGGCATCTGACTCTGAGCTGTCCTTGAACTAACCGATTTGTAACAGTTCGTTGGGTCGCTGTGGTGCCAACTGGTGCTCAAACTGCTGCGGCATGTGCAGTACGATGCGCCAGAGCCGCACACCAAACAAGATGGTCGTCCATGTCCGTAGTGCCATGTGGCCGTCCGAAGCCCGGCCTTCTTGCGAACGTACATTCTCGTGGCCACCACTGCAGCGACCATGTATAGTGGCTACATTCCTGCCAAGTCTTTCTGCAGTATCGCAGAAGGAACATCCAGCACCTCGTAGCCCTATTATACGACGTTGTTCAAACTCAGTGAGGTGTCGGCAATGGCGTCTTTGTCGCCTTAAAGACATTCTTCACTAACATCCTTTCAGAACGTCCAGTCTCAAAGGTAACTAACACCTACGACCGTTACAGCGTTTATTTAAAGCAAACGCGATTTACATCCTTACAGTGGCGCTACTACCGCCACTCTCATGCGAATGGCGAAACTGGAAAGGATATTATCTTTCAGGTTTAGAAATGCACCTACCAGTTTTGTTTGACGTTGTGACTTTTTTTCCGTCAGTGTAGCTAAAGCGTTAGTTAAAATTAAATGTGTTGTGAGTAGTGATAGAGATTGCAGGATTCAATGTCAATTTTGCAGACTCTTTTGGTATCTATCGAGTACAGTTTTTACGTGCAAGTTCAAATCTTGAATTTAGTTTCATATGAACATTTACTTGCTACAAGGATATAACAATTTTTTCAGAATGTAGAATTCAGATCTCTAGCAGTTCGTTTATGTGTACTATATTAAAAAAAAACGTGCAAGTGTACTTGATTTTGCGTGTTAAGAAGGAAAATACTGCAGGCATTATTTAGCGCAATATTTATTGTAAAAACAAATCTTGCACATCTTAAAAAATTATAGACGATTTGCGCCTTAAATCTCGACTTAAACATAGAGGTCCCAGAGACCCT
Source organism: Schistocerca gregaria (assembly GCF_023897955.1). NCBI lineage: Eukaryota > Metazoa > Arthropoda > Insecta > Orthoptera > Acrididae > Schistocerca > Schistocerca gregaria. The sequence goes on from NC_064922.1 coordinate 663,956,289, forward strand.
ACCTCGTGTATACGTTACAGAAAAGTCACCTCATGAGTTAAGGGATCGAGTCCGGGGATAATTCCATTATAAAGGATGTATAACACTTTCCCTTCTTCGTTGAATCTAAGTCGTATATAAATAAAAATCAATCGCCGCACGTATGAGAGACTGTCACCTGAGAACGGCTAGACCAGTTGCGTTGATTTCTTTTTTGTTGTGTTTGTTGCTGTCAGAACAAGGTTTATATGAAAGAAATTTTTTTTTGTAAAATCCACCGGAAAAGTCAGATATTAAAATCAATTGTGAAAGATCATCACATGAGAACAGCTCGATTGATTTTATTTATATATAATGGATGGTAATGGCATTTTTGGTATCAGAAAGAAAATAATTTTTTTTCCATCCAATTTGACAGTTCTGCCGTCACATGGAAACACATATATATAGCATGCAAATACTAAGTTAATATGCATAGGGGAAAGTTTGTTACCTAAAATCTCGAATAGTTGTCGACCAATTTACTACAAATTTTTACCGGAAGCTCTTACATTCAGAAGGACGTAGGCAGATAGGCTATATATTTTTCTAATATATGTATATATATGTGTAATATGTAAAGAGAAGAGGCTTGTTACCAAAAATCTTGTAAAGTTATTGACCGATTTACTTGCAATTTTACACAATACTCCAATGAACATTCGTAAAGACATAAGCTATATATTTTTGTTGTGTATTAGATATATAAATAGATATGTAATCTATAAATGGGAAATGTTGTTACCAAAAATTTCAAAAAGATCTTGATGGATTTACTTCAAATTTGCACATGATACTATGCTGAACATCCAAATGGAAATGGACACAGAAAGGTGGAGAAGGGCGTGGTCAGAGTCAGGAGGGAGGAAGTTACGCACAGAAAGATGGGAAGGGGGGAGGGGGGGGAGATGATCGGGGACGAGAACATGGGCAGAGAGGGGGGACCGGGGGAGGGATACGAATTTAGGATGTATCTGCACTTCCCATACATATTTAGCAATTGTGAAGCATTGCATATTCGCTAGTTTATTAATATAATAAGTGTACGCAGCTCGTGGTGTGGTAGGCATCGCTCCCTCTAGAGTGCGAGTTCCGAGCTTGATGCCTGGCCGTGTCGAAGATCTTCTTCGCTCAGGGACAGGATTTTTGTGTTGTCGTCATCATTTCATCTCATATTCATCACAAAGACGCCCAAGTCGCCGAAGTGGCGTGAACAGGAACACTTGAACCAGGCGGCCCGAGAACCCTAGACCTGCACTCCTCATAACCGTTTACTCATGAACGGAGACAACGAATATGTACCAAAACACTCCTGCAATGTATGATAGAAGAACTACTGGGAACCATTAGCGGAAGAATGACAGGAGTGCGTGACCGAGTGATAACAGGATCCTACCGTTTTGCTCTTTTGAAACTTTAAACATTGTTATAGGCTGAAGTCCAGCAACCGTGCGTTAACTTAATTACAGAATATATGTGTAGCCACCTCGGCTGCATAAAATTGTTGTCAAATTGACCATGGTTTCTACAGCACTAGACGGTCTTCACCAGAATAAAAATTACATAGGATTACATGTAATCACATCATAACTGAAAAACATCTGAGCGAAAATGCTCTCCTTAAACAGAAATTGCTCGAAGTCCAGTCGCACATCCTGGACCTGTTAACCTTATCTGCCCTTACCTGTTATGCAGTTGTTCTTACACTACGCTCCAACTGGTGTGAGCTGACGAAGTTACGCAGTAACGGAAGACAATCCCGAGAGAAGTTGATAAATCATCATATAAAGAACACGCTACTCTGGCAAAGTCATACTGCAGTATGGCTCTGCGTCCTCCTATTTGTTTGATGTACATGAGTCACAAGAGAACTACAAAGCTACAAACGCCACACACCACCGTTCATGGGGCCTATACGATGGCCACTATTTCTGATTGACAAGAAACACTTCTACCTTTAACTACATAGCGGTACCTTATAAAATCAAAATAATATTGTTGCTGTTACATAGGTGATTGGAACGAAACGTCAGCATAGTTCTGAATCTGCTTGGTATCAAGTCTAACTATATTCTCCAAGACGATAATCTAGCACCACAGTCGCCTCAGGAAGGCTGACGGCATCATATAACACTGAGATAGTGCACAAACAGATAATAAACATTATCCAACTTACTGAGAGCAGAGTAAGAGATAACATAGCGACACGACATAAGCTTTGTTCATTTACACTACTAAGTCTACGTCCGTAGGTATTGTCACAATCAAAAGTACACTACTGGTAATTAAAATTGCTACACCACGAAGATGACGTGTTACAGACGCAAAATTTGACCGACAGGAAGAAGATGCTGTGATATGCAAATGATTAGCGTTTCAGAGCACTCACAGAGGGTTGGTGCCGGTGGCGACACCTTCAACGTGCTGACATAAGGAAAGTTTCCAATCGACTTCTCATACACAAAAAGCAGTTGACCGGCATTGCCTGGTGAAATGTTGTTGTGAGGACTCGTGTAACGAGGAGAAATGCATACCATCACATTTCCGACTTTGATAAAGGTAGGATTGTAGCCTATCGCGATTGCGGTTTATCGTATCGCGACATTGCTGCTCGCGTTGGTCGAGATCCAATGACCGTAAGCATAATATGGAATCGGTGGGTTCAGGAGGGTAATACGGAACGCCGCGCTGGATATCAACGGCCTCGTATCACCAGAAGTCGAGATGACAGGCATCTTATCCACATGGCTGTAACGGATCGTGCTGCCACGTCTCGAGCCCTGAGTCAACAGATGGGGCTGCTTGCAAGGCAACAACCATCTGCACGAACAGTTCGACGACGTTTGCAGTAGCATGGACTATCAGTTCGGAGACCATGGCTGCGGTTACCCTTGATGCTGCATCACAGACAGGAGCGCCTGCGATGGTGTACTCAACGACGAACCTGGGTGCACGAATAGCAAAACGTCATTTTTTTTCCGATGAATCCAGGTTCCGTTTACAGCATCATGATGGTCGCATCCGTGTTTGGCGACATCGCGGGGAACGCACATTGGAAGCGTGTATTCGTCATCGCCATACTGGAGTATCACCTGGCGTGATTTTATGGGGTGCCATTGGTTACACGTCTCGGTCACCTCTTATTCGCATTGACGGCGCTTTGAACAGTGGACGTTACATTTCAGATTTGTTACGACCCGTGGCTCTACCCTTCATTCGATCCCTGGGAAACCCTACATTTCAGCTGGACAATGCACGACCGCATGTTGCAAGTCCTGTACGAGCCTTTATGGATACAGAAAATGTTCGATACATTTTCCAGATCTCTCACCAATTGAAAATGTTTGGTCAATGATGGCCGAGTAACTGACTCGTCACAATACGCCAGTCACTACCCTTGATGAACTGTGGTATCTTGTTGAAGCTGCATGGGCAGCTGTACCTGTACACACCATCCAAGCTCTGTCTGACTTAATGCCCAGATGTATCAAATCCGTTATTACGGCCAGAGATCTTTGTTCTGGGTACTGATTTCTCAGGATCTATGCACCCAAACTGCGTGAAACGTAATCACATATCAGCTCTAGCATAATATATTTGTCCAATGAATACCCGTTTTTCATCTGCATTTCTTCTTGGCATAGCAATTTTAATGGCCAATAGTGTATAATTTCCAAACGCCAATTAGAGTCACTACCCACACAACTGTTCTTATTCACACAGTTTTCAACATAAATGGAAAAATTACAAAACTTATTGCGCCACTGAGGTGGAACTGCCATCACACACAGGCCCTGCACCAGTTGAGCACCCGTCGAGTTCTGTCTTCGCAATGGCCTGTGACCCACATACATAACTTTTCTTTCGACTATGTCGTCCAACGAGTCACTTTACTAATATTTACACTTCTGGTAATATCTTACCTGCACTCGTTCGTCCAAGACCAACGCTTTCGAATCCCTGCTTAAAACAATTTAGCTACTTAAGCTTTATTTTTGTGGAAGTAATATTTTACCTCTCTCTGGCTTCAGGATTTGAGACGAGTTTAGATGTTAAGGGGTTTCTACCCCGCAAGCTGCACGTTAACTTGAGTTCTTCCTGTCGTATCCTTCATCTGAGATACCAGGAAATTTCCACCGCCTCTCTCCGAGCCTCTGGCTGGTTGACTTGCAGTTACTGGGTCCTCAGCTGCCCACCGCGCGACAATGGACGTATCTTGCGGGAACAATCAGCCATAAAGAAAATAAAGTACTATTTTCCTCCATTCTTTGTTATATCAATCTAGCGCCTTAATTACACAACTTAAGTCATGGGAAATGAGACTGGTCAGTGAGACAGCAGACGACAACCATGTCTCAGGCAAACGACCGATTTCGTCCCCCACCATTCCCCAATTCGAACTCATACCCCAATGACTCGTCATCGATGCGGCATTAACCTCTATCCCTCTTCTTCTCCAGAATCCTAATGTTGTTTTACCACTCCCTAACGTGTGTTCTCTCTGGAAATACTGTGTGTATGTGGTAAATAAGGATTCGCACAAGGGTTCATTCAGATTAACCCAAGATACCCTATTACCCGGTTCTGTTGTGAGTGTAGTCCTCATGCAGCAGGAAGACAAGGATGTATCCCACCAGTACTACAGTATGTAGCAAAGCTTTAAGTAGATGCATACTGTGTGCAGCTGAAAAGGATGCGCGTGGCAGGAGGGCGGGTAGTGAGTTGTGTGTACACTGTGACATGCTCTAGACAGAATAGTAGGCGCAATTCTAATAACATTGTCAGAAATGTACGTACATCAACTCATCACTGTGAGTGACTTGATGTTGTTAGAGAGACTTAAATATATTGAATCGTCTCTCCTCTTCAATGCAAAGATACATCCAAAATACCCAGCTGGGCGTTAGACTTGCAACACCATGAAGACAGTATGCTTCAAATATCTAGATGGCGTGAAGTGTACTATGTGCTGGGATATGCAAATGATTAGCATTTCAGCACAAACCCACAAAGTAGGTGAGCATAACGCCATCTACAGGATGTTCGGAAATTCCTGTTACAAACTTCCGGGACTAGTAGTATGGAGTGAGTACATGATTTTGAACATGAATCCATGTCCGAAAACGTACCGTTCCAGCATACGACGGTTTCATTTCAGACGTGTAACGCGTCCACGTCTGCTGAGGAAACCAGAAAAGTCTCAGAGTTGCCTGTCCTGGAATGCAACAGGGTAGAGAGGATATCGTGTACTATGTACGAAGATCACCTTGGAACGTCCCCTTACAACAATTTATACACGACTGTGCTTAAACTGATACACAATAGTTTTTAGCGCAACGCAATCTGACTTTCAATAATCCCTACAAGAGAATGGCCCTGACTAACAATAACCTATACGTTTCACAGATCACTTACCTCACAAAAATCTTCGTTACTTAAGCTACTGCAATACAGCGAGCGCCACTACTGCCAGCTAAATAAAAGATTCAAACTACTGAAGGCACTAATTACTGATAGGCATAGTTAACAAATGAAAAATTTTAATACAGAACAAACAATGTATTTACCTTAATAGTCATAATATATATATCAGTTCGTGACACCAATTCTTAACAAATTTCAAAACTCCGCCATCTCTCTCCCCACGTCCACCACTGCTGGCGGCTCACCTCCAACTGCGCAACGCTACGCGCTGTTAGCATCCAGCTGCCGCTGCCCAACACTACAATGGCAGACAATAATGCAAACCAGCCTCAGACTGCACACGGCACAGCCAGTGATTTTCAGAGCGCTACGTGGCGTTACCAATAAAAAAACGTAAACAGCCTACTTACAACCTGATGTCACTTTGCGTATTGCTGTGAGACATTTTGCTATCCTGTGCGTCTAGAATACAGTAAATGTGATTTGGTACACGTTTTTGGAATACATAGACATGCCCTTGTGCTTGGTGAAGCTAGATGTAAAAAAGAGCTGCTAGTCGGGTGTATCACGAACCTTTTCTGAGACGTAGTGCGCCGTCGCACAAACTCTACGCCGGCCGCTATGGACGAGCGGTTCTAGGCGCTTCAGTCCGGAACCGCGCTGCTGCTACGGTCGCAGGTTCGAATCCTGCCTCAGGCACTGATGTGTGTGATGTCCTTAGGTTAGTTAGGTTTAAGTAGTTCTAAGTTCTAGGGGACTGATGACCTCAGATGTTAAGTCCCATAGTACTTAGAGCCATTTGAATTTGAACAAACTCCACGTGCCCAACTCTGGAGATGCAATGTATCCTGGTGAAGAGAAACCATCAACAAGTACTCTAACAATAGCGACTGCAATGAGCGTTAGTCACAGTATCGTCTGGGGCGTTCTACGTGGGCAACAGTTGCATCCGTGCCGCTTACAAAGGGTAAACGCTATGGGTCCAGCCGATTTTCCACAATGCATTGCCTTTAGCACGTGGTTCCTGCACCACTGCTTCGGTAGACACCTGTTTCCATATCGAGTTCTGTTCGAAGATGAATGTAAGTTCTGAAATCGCGAAACAACCATGTCTGTGCAGACGAAAACCCTCGCGCCATGCATGTTCAGGGATTTCAGCACCGTTTTGATATTAACGTGTGGGCAGGTATGCTGGACGGTCATGTGATTGGACCGTACCTCCTTCCACTCGATCTAACTAGTCTCGCATACTTAATCTTCCTACAAAACTTACTGGATCCGTTCTTGAAAGCTGTGCCACTTAACGTCCGTCAGAAAATGAGGTTTCAGCATGATGGTGCACACCTCATTTCTCACGTTCGTTTCGGAGACATCTCATCATGTAAGGTGAAAGATGGATAGCCGGATTTAACTCCTATGGACTACTTGTTGTGGGGTCATATGCAAAGTTTAATTTACGAGACTCCTGTAGAGACAAAGGAACGACTGCTGGCACGAGTTCTGGCCGCTGTACTAGAAATTGAAGAGACACCAGGTGGAAGGCAGAGCGTGAGGAGGTACTGAATAGATCTGGGGAGAAAAGAAGTTTGTGAAAGAAGTTGACTAAAAGAAGGGATCGGTTGATACGACGTATTCTGAAGCACCAACGGATCACCAATTTAGTACTGGGAGGAAATGAGAGGGTGTGTGTGGGGGGGGGGGGGGGGGGGGGGGAGGGGGGGTGGGGAGGAAATTGTAGAGGGAGACCAAGAAATGAATACAGATTCAGAAGCATGTAGATCGAAATAGTTATTCGTAGATGAAGACGCTTACACAGTACAAAATAGCATGGACACTGCATCCAACCATTCTTCGGACTGAAAGCAACAACAGCTTGACTAGGCTTGATGTTATAGGATGCCGCCGGCCGGTGTGGCCGTGCGGTTCTAGGCGCTTCAGTCTGGAACCGAGTGACCGCTACGGTCGCAGGTTCGAATCTTGCTTCGGGCATGGATGTGTGTGATGTCCTAAGGTTAGTTAGATTTAAGTAGTTCTGAGTTCTAGGGGACTGATGACCTTAGATGTTGTCTCATAGTGCTCAGAGCCATTTGAACCAGTTTTTTATGGGATGCCACTGTGTATTTTACACAATCAGCTCTGGTCCGCAGCTCTGCAATGGATAGCTGCCGTTAATTTCTGACTTGTTAAGGTCAGTGGCTGTGCCCTATCTTCGCAGGCTCCATGACTATATTTTTCAACAAGATAAAGCAAGACCTGACACCTATCTCGATGCAGGAGGTATTCAACTGTTGTCCCGGGCAGCATCTTATGCAGATCTCTCACAATTTAAAACTGCGAGCCAGACGCTGCTGAGAGAAAGGCATACCATTACGAGTTATGACCTCTGGCATGGAGCTGAATCAGCTAGCAATGACATAGCATTGCGTATCATCCCGACGCAGTTTGATTCTGTTCTCAGCCAGATTAGAGCTGCCACAGGTGGTAACTCTGGGTACTAAATTTCGCACACTCCGCACCCACAAATCACGTTCAGATTTAAATTTGTCCTACTGTACTGTGTATACACACTACCTAAAATTTTGATACTTTTCATCCTTCCTGGCGTTCTTACTTTAATGAGCAGCATTGTAATATCCTTCAAATCCTCATGCTGTCTATGCGTGGCATCAGTAGCTGTTGTATCAATAATAATTTATTAATGTTTGTGCTCTGTACGTAACTAAAGCAAAGGTGAGGGGCTGTTTCAACGTTCCTCGCCTCACACCTTGTAGGCGTTCGTCTGAGCTACTGCGAATTGCTGTCGGACTTTTAATAAAGACGGCCGCAGAGACCGAGCGGTTCTAGGCGCTTCAATCCGGAACCACGCGGCTGCTACGGTCGCAGGTTCGAATCCTGCCTCGGGCATGGATGTGTGTGATGTCCTTAGGTTAGTTAGGTTTACGTAGATATCCTCGGTGTAACAAAGCAGCTTAAATCACTTCATAAAGGCTCGGCCTCCGGTCCAGGTTGTATACCAGTCAAGTTCCTTTCAGAGTAAGCTGATAAAATAGCTCCATATTTAGCAATTATATACAACCACTCACTCACAGAATAATCCGTACGTAAAGACTGGAAAATTGATCAAGTCACACCAATATCCAAAAAGGAAAGTAGGAGTAATTCGCTGAATTACAAGCCATATATCACTAACGTCGATTTGCAGTAGCTTTTTGGAACATATACTGTATTCGAACATTATGAAGTACTTCGAAGAAAACGATTTATTGACATATAGTCAGCACGAATTCAGAAAATATCGTTCTTGTGAAACACAACTAGCTCTTTATACTCATGAAGTAATAAGTGCTATCCACAGGGACTGTCAAATTGATTCCATATTTTTAGATTTCGAGAATGCTTTCGACACCGTTCCTCACAAGCGTCTTCCAACCAAACTGCTTGCTACGGACTATCGCCTCAGTTGTGCGACTAGATTCATGATTTCCTGTGAGAAAGGTCACAGTTCGTAGTAATAGACGGAAAGTCATCGAGTAAAACAGAAGTAATATCCGGCGTTCCCCAAGGATGTGTTATAGGCCCTCTACTGTTCCTGATCTATATTAACGACATAGGAGACAATCTGAGTAGCCGTCTTAGACTGTTTGCAGATGATGCTGTCATTTATCGTCTTGTAAAGTCATCAGATGACCAAAAAGAATTGCAAAATGATTTAGATAAGATATCTGTATGGTGCGAAAAGTGACAGTTGACCCTGAATAAAGAAAAATGTGAAGTTATTCACATGAGTACTAAAAGAAATCACCTAAATTTCGATTACGCGATAAGTCACACAAATCTGAAGGCAGTAAATTCACCTAAAGGCTTACGGATTACAATTACAAATAACCTAAATTGGAACTATCATATAGATAATATTGTGGGTAGAGCAAACCAAAGACTGCGATTCACTGGCAGAACACTTCGAAGGTGCAACAGGTCTACTAAAGAGACAGCTTACACCACGCTTGTCCACCCTATTCTGGAGTATTGCTGTGCGGTGTGGGATCCGCATCAGATGGGACTGACGGATGACATCGAAAAAGTACAGAGAAGGGCAGCTCGTTTTGTGTTATCGCGAAATAGGGGAGATAGTGTCACAGACAGGATACGTGAATTGAAGTGGCAATCATTAAAACAAAGGCGTTTTTCGTTGCGACGGGATCTTCTCATGAAATTTCAATCGCCAGTTTTGTCCTCCGATTGCGAAAACATTCTGTTGGCATCCACCTACATAGGGAGAAATGATCAGCACGATAAAATAAGAGAAATCAGGGTTCGCACAGAAAAATTTAAGTGCTCGTTTTTCCCTTGTGCCTTTAGAGAGTGGAACGGTAGAGAGACAGCTTGAAGGTAGTTCATTGAACCCTCTGCCAGGCACTTTATTGTGAATAGCATAGTAATCACGTACATGTAGATGTACTTTTAAGTCTAGGGGACTGATGACCTCAGATGTTAAGTCCCACAATTCTTGGAGCTATTTGAACTTTTAATGAAGAAACACTGATCACAGAATGTTATAAAAATGAAGTGAAGCGTCTGCAGAAACAACGGCAGTGGTTCACTTTTTGCTTGCCTCGTACATCTCCCGCGGTATGCCCCATAAAGATCTGACGCAGAGCTCACCTTTTACTTTCACCGAGAAGTAATATCGGCCCTGCACTGCCCTCGCGTTATTACCGTGTTTTTACAATAACAGGCGATCACGTGTTTCCGCTTGGCGCGTAGAAAGCCGCTTTCTTCGGGAGTTGACCACTGTCTGCCTGCTCTCTCCCCCAATCGCTTACCAATGCACACTGTCTGCCTCCTTCAGTCAGTTTAGTACTCCAGGCATGTGGACTGTGGAGTAATGTTAGTATGAGGACCAAACTGCCAGTCTGAAATAGTCCTATAGACCAATAAAAGTCGCCGCTTTCCAGTTCTAGACAGACACTCCAACCCTGTCACTCTGTAACCGTCCAATAGTACTAAATTGATTTATTTGCTGAATATCTTAATTAGTTCTGATACTGAGATGAAATGTAGCGTAACACGACAGCTTGTGAGAGGTGGGCCAGCGCCGAATCGAATCTGGGCGACGGATCAATGACCGGAGTCCTATACCCGCCGTACTGAGTATTGCTTTTAGGCGGTTTCCCAAGCCCGTTTACGCAAATACCGCGTTGGCACCCAAACTTCTGTCTCAGATAATACGGTGCACAAGCATTTGAAGTACGGTCATACGCAGAACAAAGCTACCTTGACGACCATGGTGTCTGGAAGGGCAACCGTCCACACAGTTCAATAAAAAATAAACTTTGCCAAATCCTGAAAAGTGGACCTCGCCCTAGGAGGGATAAATCGTGGGGTAGAGAAACTGAAATGAAAAGTTTCACTCTACATCTACATCATATTCCGCAAGACACCTAACTGTGTGTGGGAGAGGGTACTTTTGGAACCACTAACTAATCCCCACTACGCTGTTCCACTCACAAATGGCACGTGGGAAGAATGGTTGTCGGAAAGTCTTTATTACCTCTAATTTCTTGCATTTTCTCACTGTGGTCATTACGCGAGGTGGATGTGGGAGGAAGCAATTTGTTGTCCGACTCTTCCCGGAAATCGCTCTCTCGAAATTTCAACAGTAAACTTCTCCTTAATGCAAACGGCTCTCTTCTAACGTCTTGAGCATCTCGGTAGCGCTCTCTCACGGACTAAACGATCCCTTCACGAAACTCACCGCTCCGCTCTTCGGTGGATCTTCTATGTCTCTTCTGTCAGTCCTTCTGTTACGGGTCCCATGTTGATGAACAATACTCAAGAATCGGGAAGCAAGCGCCTTATAAGCCACTTCCTTCGTGGATGAATTACATTTCCTCAAGACTCTTGTTATGGATCTCAGTCTGACACCTGCTTTTCCCACCATTTGTTTTATATGGTCATTCCACTTCAGGTCTCTCTGGATACTCACTCACAGACATTTTAAGGCAGATATTGTTTCCAGCAATTTGTCATCAATAGTGTAGTTGTACAGTAGTGGTTTTCCGTTCCTATACATGTGCAACATGTTACATTTAATTACTTTGAAGGTCAACTGCCAGAGCCTGCACTCATCAGTCCTCTGCAAGCCATTCTGCAAACCGATACTGTCTTCTGACGTCGCTACTTTGTTGACGTCGCTACTTTGTTATAGACAATGAACAATCTTCTACAGCATCCGACGCTTTCTACTGGATAATTTATATACATTATAAACAGTAACGGTCCTATCACACTTCCTTGGGGTACTCTGGAAATTATCTTTACATCTGTCGATTTTGTTCCGTTAAGAGCGACAGATTTAGTGCTTTAAGAATAATTTACAGTTCCACATTGTTTTCTTGGTACGCTACTAGCAGAGATAATTTTCCACTGCCGTTCAGCGACCACTCAGTATTAAACCTGGTGTATCCTTGCAATTGTGTGGTGTAAATCAGTCTAATGCTTTCTTGTGCAGCTTATCTCAGAATGAGTATAAGAACAAAGGCGTAGAAAGAAAGAAAAACGAAGTTTTTTTAATGCAAAAGTCGTTCGAAACCGGAAATTGTGACATTGTCCTGCTTACCCGCGAGACATGTAAAACTACGAGCCCATTTCTTTCCTCAGCGAAGGGTGTTAGTATTGTATCTGCATCGTGTGGCCAAATTCTCGAGTGCCGGAGATTACTATCGATTTGTTGTCCCCTTCAATTATGTCTCAAATGCACACGCTGTGAAAATCTTCAAATGCACCTGAAGAAATAGAAAGTAACTTGCAAAAAATGCATCTTAGAAGCACTACCGTCACTCAAAATTTATTGCGTAATACTGAGATTTGCGCAATAATGTCGACCTTCTGAGAGCGATATTGGCAGTTTCCGCAATCTGTTGAAGAAAATTACAGAGCTTTAATATTATTTACGATCGCTTAATATACTGCGCAAAATATTGTACCGTTTTAGGCTAATACTGCCCAACAGACGGCTGTTCCTGTCGCGACTTCATGATCTGCAGACGTGGACAACTGATATGAATAAGGAAAAAGAGGTGAAAGGAACTATCTGCTGATTTGATTACATATTTAATACTTACTCAGTAAATAGCTGTTGAAACAGCCTCTTACTTCTTCGTTTCAAAAGCTTGAATTATTTATTGCTGCAATATGTAACAGAACTACCAAGTTACCTATCCTCTCCAAAAATGTCTCTTATTCACTTTAGGTTTATGGATCACTTCCGGCATCGTGGATAGTGAAATTCGTCGAGAATATGAACAGACTTGAGAAATGAGGCCTACAGTGTCGTCCGGAAAGTCTTTTAATAACGGTACCCGTGATCTGGAAAGGAAGGCGTAAAAATGAACAAAATTTCGGAAAGAATCGGAAAAGTCAACGTAAGAAAACCAGGAAGTGGACTGGACGATATACACGAAAGCACCTTGTGGTACTGATCACCCCCTCATTGCACTATATTTTTTGTGTACATGAGTTGTAACGAGATTCACAAATTTGTTGAAAGATTCCTCGCCCATCCTCAAAAAATTCAGATAATCATCCAGCACTGCTGGAGCTTTCAAGCTACTTTTTCGTCCATCGCAACTATGTCTTATTTTCCTCTTTGCAGCACGTACACATTGCAATTGCAATACATGCGAGTTATACATCGCAGAGCGGCGACATGTTCGCTACGAAGGCAGGGTAGTAACTAGCTCCTTCCGGGCCGAAATATTGCGCAATAATATTGTGTCCGTCTTGGCCTCGCACTTTCGCTGTGTATTGACACATCATTATTGTGCAATAGATACTGAGCGTGTGAGGGTACCATTAGCAAGCGAGGAAGCCTTTTATCAGATGAAAATGCGAAACAAGTTTTGATCTCTTATTTCGCTTAATCGTTCGCGAAACGCACGCTCGCCAGGTGAATGACACGTACGTTGCCATATTCTGCTGCACGCTAGTGAGACATTAACAAACTCAGTATGCAATTACAATACATAGAATTGCCAGTGCTCTAAACGGAAAAAATTGTTAACAGTAACATTTCATATTAAAAGTAGATTTGTGGGCATCACGTATCGATACCGCATTATGTGCGTGTTGTTTCCGTTCCGCCGTAAGCAATGGAACCTTAAAATCCTGTGGAGGTTGGTACTATTTACGTGGGTTCAGGTGCATGAGCCTTCCGAAAGAGTCACACATCCAAATCTCTGCCAGGTGTAGCTTATGTTTATTTCACAGTCTAAGAAGACTAACTTCCACCAGCTTGAAAAACATCACTCGATATCAACCGTTATAAAAATGTGGACTTACATTACGCAATCCCGTGCGTAAAGTACTCAAAATTCTTCCTAATAAAAACAATTACGCTGGTGTGCAAAACTTAAGAACGCAGTTAACTTGCATATGATGGATCACTGCTAAACAACACAGCTCGACGACAGTTGGCCACAAATAAAAATAATAACTACAGTATACTACAGGAAGTGACTTATAGAAAGCCGCAATGAGATGAACAAAAAATGACATTTTTATTACAAGACAATAATTGCACTGTAGTCCGCAGCTCGTAGTCTCGCGGTAGCGTTCTCTCTTTCCGGGCACGGAGTCCCGGTTCGATTCCCGGCGGGGTCAGGGATTTTGACCTGCTCCGAGATGAATGGGTGTTATGTCGTTTTCATCATCATTCATCCCCATTACGGTCGGAGGAAGGTAATGGCGAACCACCTCCACTAGTACCTTGCCTAGAACGGCGGTGCGGGTCTCCCACATCGTCCCCTACGCTCTGTTACGGAGTATGGGACTTCATCATCATCAATTTCATTTTAGTCACAGCGATTAATGACGGTTTGCTGGGCATTACCAAAGTAGGACATGGCTCTTAACAGGTTTGTGATCACCACGGGGAGCAATGCATGCTCTGAAAGCTGCTGCCATACTGTCCTCAAGATTGGTAAGATGATCTAAGATGTTCTTGTGGTAGTGCATCCCGTTCCTCCACAAGCGTGGTTAGCAACTGCTATATGGTCGTCGGGACATGTGGACGCCCTGCAATACGTCTCTCCAACGTATTCCACACATGTATGATGGTATTTAAGTTGGGTGAACGAGAAAGCCAGTCCATTTGCCGAATGTCCTCTCGTTCCAAGAGATCCTCCACTACTACATCTACATCTACATGGATACTCAGCAAATCACATTTAAGTGCCTGGCAGAGGGTTCATCGAACCACCTTCACAATTCTCTATTATTCCAATCTCGTATAGCGCGCGGAAAGAATGAATACCAATATCTTTCCGTACGAGCTCTGATTTCCCTTATTTTATCGTGGTGATCCATCCGCCCTATTTAGGTCGGCGTCGACAAAATATTTTTGCATTCGGAGGAGAAAGTTGGTGATTTGAATTTCGTGAGAAGATTCCGTCGCAACGAAAAGCGCCTTTCTTCTAATGATTTCCAGCCCAAATCGCGTATCATTTCTGTGACACTCTCTCCCATAGTTCGCGATAATACAAAACGTGCTGTCTTTCTTTGAATTTTTTCGATGTACTCCGTCAGTCCTACCTGGTTAGGATCCCACACCGTGCAGCAGTATTCTAAAAGATGACGGACAAACGTAGTGTAGGCAGTCTCCTTAGTAGGTCTGTTGCATTTTCTAAGCGTCCTGCCAATAAAACGCACCCTTTGCCTTGAATTGTTCCGTGCGATCGAGCATTGTCACCCATAAAAATGAAGTCAGGGCCGAATGCTCCCTTGAAACACGCAAGAGAGGAAAGGAGTACAGTGTCACAATAACGTGGACCACTCATTGTTCAAAGATCTGGATGTCAGTACGGCTATGAAACGCTATACCACGTCACACCATAACACCCGGACCGCCAAAACTATCATGTTCGAAATGATCCTGGGAGCATTCAAGTGTTCCCACTTTTCTCCATAAGCGTCGTCGAACACGATCGTGTTGGTGGTTCAAGTATTACGGTGCATTACTGCACTGGTTGGCCGCGCGGTTAGAGGCGCCATGTCACTTTACTGTGACACTGTATTCCTTCCCCTTTCGTTTTCAGGGTTATTTCAGCTCTGACTTCAGTTTTGTGAATGACAATCAGCCACTCCGCATCGATCTGCGCAGGTGGAGGAGTTCTTGTAACTAGAGGATATTCGGCGAGTGGACTGACCCGCCCGTTTTCCCGACTTAAATTCCACCAGCCATGTGTGGGACGCACTGGGTAGACGTAATGTAGCAAGTAGGCGTGACCCACGTCCGCCCTCGAGTAGCCAGCCACGTTGCTGGAGGAAAGCCCTATAACAAGAACTCCTTACCAACCACGCCTACCGAGCGAGGTGGCGCAGTGGTTAGCACACTGGACTCGGATTAGGGAGGACGGCGGTTCAAACCCGTTTCCGGCCATCCTGATATATGTTTGCCTTGATTCCCCTAAATCGTTTCAGGAAAATGCCGGTATGGTTCCTTTGAAAGGGCATGGCCAATTTCCTTCCCCATGCTTCGCTAATCCGAGGTTGTGCTCCGTCTCTAATGACCTTGTTGTCGACGGGACGTAAAATAATCTTCTTCTCCAACCAACCACGCCCTATAAGTCCCTTATACCACCTTTTGTTACGCCGAATGGACCATCACGTATACGGCGATTTCATTGTAAATATTATCTTTGAATACAAGCGTAATTTTTATTTGTCTCCCGAGCGGTATAAGGCGCTGTTGTCATGGACTGTGTGGCTGGTCCCGGCGGAGGTTCGAGTCCTCCCTCGGGCATGGGTGTGTGTGTTTGTCCTTAGGATAATTTAGATTAAGTAATGTGTAGGCTTCGGGACTGATGACCATAGCAGCTAAGTCCCATAAGATTTCACTCACATTTCAACATTTTTTCTCTCCAAAACACTCACTCAACCAAAATACAATGAAATAATAATTTTCCAAAGCAGTTTCAATTGCGTAATAAAATCTGTCGTAATGAAACTGAAGAAAATTATATAAACCTATCCTCTTGGTTGTAGTTTCACTTGATGCTAAAGATGAATATATTACAGTCCCTAACTTAGTTCACAATGCCAGCACGATTTTTATGTGTTTTAGGTAATGATTCATATCTCCGAAAATACTGAAGTTACTGATTTGAAATTTTAAGAGTGTGGTTGTGTTATCCATAGAGTTTGGTATACTAAGTACGGAAGATATCTATTAATATTTAACAGCATTTCTTCAGATTGATAGAGAGTATGTGTAACGTATTGCACGCAACATTAGTCAAATACGCGGCTCGCTCGGCCCAACCTGCAGCCATTTGCCAGCATGAGAACCAAAATCTGCTCACCTCCCGGCTCCACAGCAAGCTACGCTTTCAACGCAAGATGACAACCGGTGATAATTTGCTTCGTTACAGGCTGATAGTGATCCTGAATAAAAACCGCATATGATCATATGTCCTGTTCTTATCGGTTTCCCAGGACACTGATGAAATCAGTGGGAAACAGAGCAAATGCAGGTGATAGTAAATGAAACATTGTGATCTAATGTTTTCTTTAGCTGTGCACATTTCCTCATGAAATATGTTTAAAAGGTCAACCGTCAACTGCAATGTTTTTAGCAGCTCTTGTAGACAACTGCTGTGTTGCCGATATGAGCTCATTCGAGCGGTCCTGTACGTGAGCATATGCATGGACAGTATGAGTCAGAAGGTCCTCCTTTATGCCCACTCTGCGCTTATAGACTTGACGTGTGAAGACAACATTACGTAGCCTAATGTCGCTCTGTCGTTTTCTTTGTATTTGCATGTGAGTGCTGGTAAAGAAGGAAACGCGACTGACGCCCATGATTTTCAAACAAATGTCAGATACAGCTAAGAAAAGGACATTACGTTCATTTGAAGTTTTTTGTTCAGTATAATCAATACCCTTACCGCTCACAGCATGTATCTTTCCTCCTCACTCACTCTCTGTTGTAATAAAACTTTTTGGCGTGTCTCCGTCTAGAAGCCTTAATGAGGCTTGCGAAGTTAACGAGGAAGCCGTTACATAAACCTTTCTCTTCGGTTAGTGTGGTTACCACAGCTCGTAAAATCAACATGAACGCCACTATTACAATTGCCTAGATTTCCGAAAACCGTTGAACACTGCATCACATTGTCGACTGATAACGAAGTTATTGTCGTAATTTATTTATTTATTTATTTATTTATTTATTTAACCTGGCAAGATTAGGGCCATCAGGCCCTCTCTTACATCTAACCAGGCATTCTACTTATTTTACAGTCATATGTTTCAGTAGGCATGTTAAACTACATCTAATACAAAAAGTGAGATAAACAATTAGAAAGGTACACCTCGAAAAATACATTATTGAAGAGAAAGATTTAAGATAGGAGTGCTGGCAGCAGGGAGTATGAGGGAGACTCATGGTGAAGCGAGGAGAAGAATAGAGAGACATGATGAAACATAATTAAGGAAAATATAAAGGAAAAGGAGACTGCGTGTCTAATAGAGATAGATGAAGAGGAAGGCATCTCAGGAGCAAGATAGGAGACACTAGCTTTGCTATTTGACAGATGAGAGGATTTGCCTTGCACATTAATTTTGTGGAGAATTTTATGCGGATGATAGTAGGAAATGCTTCAACTTCTTCTTAAAAGCAACAGGAGATTGAATTTTCCTCAAGGTAAGGGGCAGTTTGTTCCAGAGGCGGACAGCGGCAACTGAGAAGGAGTTTGCAAAAGTTTTTGTTTTGTGAGTGGGCACAGTTAGGATACCAGATAAGAGTGACCTCGTGTTTCGATTATGATGGTATGACAGGATTTTAATCTCTGAAGCTAGGTACTGGGGTGCTTGCGCGATGAGGAGTCGGTGAAGTAGACATAGAGTGTGGTAGTCACGCAGTTTGTCCGGCCGCAGCCACCCTAGCTCGGAGTATGAAGCACTAACATGATCATATCGGCGAATGTTGCAGGTGTAACGCACACAGGCATTCATGGTTAGCTCTAGCCGTCTTTTGTTTTCACTACTCATGCCTTGTTGAATCACATCACAATAGTGGAGGTTCGGTAGAACGAGTGCTTGCACGAGCTGGCGTTTCAAGTCCTGTGGGAATATGTTCCGAAACTTTTTGAGAGCATAGAGACAAGCAGACGTTTTTCGGCACACTGCGACTGTATTCTCCGCCCAGTTGAGATGCTCGTCCAAAGTTACACCCAAGTTCTTCACTGTTTTCTGATATGGTATTGGAGTACCTTCGAGCAGAATAGGAGGTAGCCGTTCGCGGAAATCTGAACTTATTAATTTCTGATGGGCTATTAAGATTACTTGCGTCTTTTTTGCATTTAATTTAAGCCCCAGGTTTTTCGCCCATGTCACTACTGAAGACAGATCATCATTCATCAGAGCGATTGCAGTGTTTACGTCTTCAGGTCTGACGCTGAGATAGAGCTGGAGGTCGTCGGCATAGAAATGATGTTTACAGGAGGACAAAACCGACGAAATATCGTTGACATAGAAAGAAAACAAAAGTGGTCCTAAGACTGATCCTTGTGGCACTCCCGAAGAAACATGTTTCCAGGAAGATTTTTCATTTGCGCAGACAACACATTGCTGTCTGTCTTTTAAGTAGCTTTCAGACCATCTCATTGCACTATCAGAGAAATTAAGCTGTTGCATTTTTCTGAGTAATATGTCAAAGTTAACAGTGTCAAAAGCTTTGCTGAAGTCCAGTAGCGTCAATATTGTTGCCTTTCGATTGTCGATGGCATATTTCAGGTCATCAGTTACTTTAATTAGAGCAGTGTTTGTGCTGTGATGTTTACGGAAACCGGATTGAAATTTGTCATATAGACTGAATTCATGCAAGTGTTCAGTGATTTGGTCATGAACAATATATTCCAGTGCTTTGGAAACAGCAGGCAGTATGCTAATTGGTCGGTAATCACTAGGCAGTTGCGGGTTTTCGACCTTAGGGATGGGTCGAATTATGCTTCTTTTCCATGCAGTGGGGTATATTCCGTTCACGAGGGAAAAATTAAATATGTCAGTTAAGACAGGTACTAAGATATCGGCAACATTCTTAATCATGGTTATACCGATACTGTCGTTGCCTATTGCATCAGAAGAGATTCTCATTATTGCTTTTCTTGCCGTATTTGTTGTAACATGTTTTAGATGAAAGGTATCGTTGTTAGTTATCCTGTTTGGGGATTCTTGTGGACGGAAATCATCAGCCGTGCTGGTATTCAGAGGTGCAGAGAAGAATTCATTTAATTCGTTAGCTGACACATGAAAAGTAGTTTCCGATTTTGCCTTTCCGACCCCCAAGCTACGGAGATTCTTCCATAGAGTCGTGGGTGTCAGATCGCTGCATACGAGGGAGCGAGCGTGCCTGATTTTGGCATTGCGAATGCATTGTTTCACTCTGTTCCGTAGCTTTCTATATTCTTCAAAACGTTCGGGTTTCGGATCTGCCTTGAAACGCCTGTGGGCAGCATCCCTATTAGTCATCATTTGACGTAATTCAGCTGTCAGCCATGGAGCAGGAGATTTTCTTACACGGACTGTGCGCACAGGTGCATGTTTGTCATAGAGGGCAGTGAGTTTATCACCAAGTTCATTAATTTTGCCGTCGATTGTAGGTTCTCTGATTATTTGATGCCATGAGATTTCTGAGCAATCGGCTGTTAGAGCGTCAAGGTCAATACGTTTCATGTTCCTACAAGTTATGTAACGCGATTTGATCCTTGGGGGCTGCACAGAGTAGGCCAGGAATATTACATCATGTGCTGAGAGGCCAGGGGCCGATGATTGACCAACATCTCTTACTTTGTCAGTCTGTTTCGTTGCGATCACGTCTATAAGAGTATGACTGTGCGCCGTATGGTGTGTAGGTTGTAATGGAAGAATGTTCATGCTATTGCAACTAAACAATCTTCTTAGGTTTATTGCGGAGGGAGTGTCTCTTAGCAGGTCTATGTTCAAGTCACCCATTACGATGACATGTTCGTATTGACACTGAAGTGAATGTAATTCCGACTGGAAGGAACTCATTGAGCTTATTTTTGGCGGCTTGTACACGACGCCAGTCAAGAATTTCCGACTTTGTATATTTATTTCAATGAACATGAATTCAGCCTCTTTTTCTTCAGCAGGATTTGACGTACATAAGACTTTCGCTTTGAGATCTGTTCGTATATATGCGCCGACCCCGCCACCTCGCTTTTTTGATCTGTCTGCCCTAAGAAATGTGTACCCTGGGAGATGAATAGATGCAGAGGATATGTGTGGTTTCAACCACGTTTCGGATAAGAGGATTACGTGGTAGTTTAGTTGGTGGAAGAGGAGGCTAAGTTCTTCGTAATGCACAGGTAAAGACTGAATGTTGCAGTGAGCTGCTAAAAGCTCGGACGCGTTCCGCTGAGCAGCCTGGAGTAGGGTGGCAGACTGGTTTGTCCCTTTGTTAGGCACTACCTGCCGCGAGGGGCACTGACCGGTGTTTCCGCCAAGTGACATATTCCAGGGGTGTCCGAGATTTTGCGCGCCCTGTTTGTGACTCCGCGAGAGCCGAAAGAAAAGCGACTGCAAGAGATTTCCTGAGGTTGCGGGAGTATAGAAAATGGATTAGTGGTATTCGGTGCAGGGAGAATATGACCAAAATGGTGACAGCTGTGTGTCACTGAGTATCCTATGTCGTAAGAGGAAAAGTGTAATTAGAGTATTTGAAACAGCTTAGGGTGGAAATAAGGGAAAGAGGAGTGATTTAAGAGGCCGATGCTGCCAGCAGAGAGAAGAAAGCTTAATATTTAATAGAGTATCGTAGGAAGCTAGAATTAAATTGAAATTTGCTAAAGTGATACTGATAGTAATTTTTGTTATGCACAATTTAAACCGAAGAGATGGTTGACTAATGAACTAAAGGAGAGACAAATAATTGCAATAGAACTATTACAGAATGGAAGAGAATAAACTGAGAAAATGAGAAAAGTATTAGCAGTAACTAAAACTAAGCAATGGCTACAGCTAAAGACACAAAAATAGTAAAAAGTTAATACAGTTACAAAAACAATTAGTTGAAGGTACAAATAATTGAAAAGTTAATAAGTTACAAAAACAATTAGTTGAAGGTACAAATAATTAAAAAGTTAATACAATTACAAGACTATATCTGAGTATAGGACTGTTAAAATTTGAAAATGGTGTTAAGTTTGACTTTTGGCTCGAGTAGGTTCACTTAATACTATTTAGTTCTGTCATGTTTGTGACTGTCTTCTTTCCAGCTGCAGTCTTAATGATTACTCTGCCATCCTGAGTCCACACATTCTGAAGACCGAAATGGGATATGGCACTGTTTAAAATCTTTAGCCGCTCGTGTGTCAGATCTTCCCTTATTGTAATCCCTGTCCTTGCTAACTTCTTCTTCTGGGTAAAGATCTCAGCCCTTTTTCGGTACGACACAAATTTAATAATTATTGGACGAGGTTTGGTAGCACCTGGTAGTTTTCGTCCCACCCGGTGGCTCCTGTCAATGTCTGCCTTGGTCACTTCGACGCCTAATTTTTCACGCGCAACCTGTATAAGCAGGTTGTCCGTGTCTTCTTCTTTATTTTCTGCTACTCCAAACAGTCGTAGACTATTTCGCCTTTGGTACTGTTCTAGCTCGTCTGTGGCGGCAGATAGTTTCACTTCCAACTCTCGTGCCTTTTTCTCGTATTCAGACACAGACTTTTTTAGTGCTGTAATTTCGGCAGTATTGGCCTCAACAGTTTCACGCATTTTGGCCAATACTGCTGCCGTTACAGTATCTGATATTGTGGCTGCTATCAGATCGAGATTGTTTTTATCGCGAAGCGCAGCGTTTACCTCAGAGCGGACCAGCTCCGCTATACCGGGAGCCGCGGCCGCACCTTCCGCCAGGAGCAGGCCCGCCGCACCTGCTGCTTCCCCGCTGCTGGACGCGCTGCTGTTGATTCTTCTGTTTACCATTTTCTCGCAGATATTGGCGGAGCACAGAAAAAAATAGCACTACTGCACAGAACACTGTTGTTTACACGATTTCCACTTGTACTAGACAACAACACCTGCGAGAACACCTTCGAATTCGACTAAATTTCGCGAGCCGAACTTAACACGTGTTACACTGCAGCCGCCATGGAATAACGTCTCGGGTGACTGGTTCAAAGTATGTTAAATGTTGCAACCTAGTTCGTTATACAGAGCGGAATATATTCAAAAGAAACGAAAACAACATCGGATGTGACCCAGAGAAGTATAAAATCATCGCCAGTGTTGTCAGTAAACACAACGGCCACCAGACTGGCTCACAACTGTTTTCGGATTGTCCACTGACGACGTGAGTGTCTACAACATAGTACCTTCACTAAATGATGCAAGAGATAGCAAAACGACTCGGACGGTTTCATTACTGGCGTACTGTATGACAGCTCTCTGTGAAGGTGTATAAATGTCAAATAATGCTCATAAAAATAGGGGAAAAAAACTATAGTAACCAAGTCGAAGGGTGATAGTAAACTTCTGGTGCGCTATCAATCAAATGTCTAGACGTAATACTACGAAGGTGTATGAAACAGAACGAGCACGTGAAAAACTAGTAGAGCAGACAGATTTGCAAAGAGGAGTCCGGCAAGAGAAATGCATTTGTTAATGAAATCACATTCAAGCGCTACGGCAACCTATTCTTCTAGTACACTGATCCAACAGTTGCAGTTCTTTTGAGGTAGGTGTCATAGCAGGCGTCGAATCAATTCAGGGACGCTCTGCTACAGTCGTGACATCTCGATACACCCTACACGAATATGTGCGTAAATGAGAGTTGCTGGAAGAAAGGCGACGTTGTTATTGCGCAAATATGCTCCGTAAATTTATAAAATGATATTTGAAGAAGAAAGTGTATCAATTTTTTTCTCTCAGCTCCATGTTTCAGCTATGGATCATGAGATTGAAAACAAAAGAAGGAAAACTAGCGTTTAACGACCTGTCACCAACGGGGTCATCAGAGACGAAGCGTAAGCTCGGGTTAGGAAAGGAACTGGAATGAAGTTGGCCATGACGTTTGAAAGAAACCTGCACCGGCATTTGCCTTCCTAACATTTGAATCCGTCCTCCATGTAAAAATAAATTTCTCTTTTAAAGAAATGTTTTTCTTGTTATCGCCCGTCTCCATTTCATATCCTCTCTAGTTGGTCCATCATTAGTTCTTTTGCTGCCCAAATAGAAAAACTACACTCAGTTACTCTTTTTTTGCTTTTGTTGATGATCAACTTGTAACCTCTTATCAAGACATTATGTATTCCGTTCAATTGCTCTTGCAAGTCCATTGCCGTCCTGACAGAATTACAATGTCGTCGGTAAACCTCGAATTGTTTACTTCTCCTCCCTCAACTTTAATCAACCTTCCAAATTTCGCAGTGGTTTTTCTTACAAATTACTCCACCTACAGATTGATAACATATGAGGTAAACAATAACGCTGTCTCAATCCCTTCTCAACTACTATTTCGCTTTCACGGCCTTTGCTCTTATAACTGCAGTCCACTTTCAGTACAAGCTGTAGATAACCTTTCGCGCCCTGTATTTGATCCCTTATGCCTTCTGAGCCTGAAGTGTATTACGTTTAACATTGTGAAAAAAGTTTTCCTTATCTACCACTTTTTATTATATTCTTCTCTAAATAATCCGTGTCTGTACTTTGCAACCATGTCTTATTGCACTGACAGTTTGATGATACTCACACCTGTCATCTCTTGCCTTTCTCAAACTCTCTTACTTAATTATGAGGATATTTAGCTGTCTCATGTACCCTCCACACCAAATGGAATAGTTTCGTCATGGCTAGGGAATGTCGTCTACTCCAGAAGCCTAGTGTCGACTTAAGATTTTCAGTGCTCTGTCAATAATTTCTTGCAACATCTTGCAGCATTGTCTTCAAGTATATTGCCTTTGTATAGTTATTCTGCATATTCTTGTAAAAATAATAAGCACCCAATCAGTTGCAAATTGGAAGGTTTATTCCTCCCCAATGTACAGCTAGTGCACTAGCTGTACATTGGGGAGGAAATACAACGCGACAACAACCATGTTGAATCTGACTGACGCCTTCGGCTATATTTTAAAGTACATCTGCCGCCACACGCAGTCCAGTTATCTACACACATCAAAAAAAGTTTTCCATCACCCCATTTCCCAGAACTCCTGAAGACAGACGTTGACTGTGGATACTGTATCACAGACAGAGTCCCTTTCCCTGTTCAGAGATGTCACTAAACCTGGCCAAAGATGTAAACAGCCATGCATGAGCAGCGCCTCTTAGACGGAGGAGGTCCTATAGGCCATCCGTTCCTGTCATTCCACTAGGAAGGAGGTACACGGCTCGTGTTGTCTGTCATTCAACCATGCCTAGACTGTCAATACCGCGGTTTGATTGTATCCGCATTGTTACTTTGTGCCAGGAAGAGCGTTCAACAAAGAAAGCGTCAAGGCGTCTCGGAGTGAAGCAAAGCGATGTTGTTCGGACATGGAGGAGATACAGAGAGACAGGAAGTGTCGATGACATGCCTCGCTCAGGCCGCCCAAGCGCTACTATTGCGGTGGATGACCGCCGCCTACGGATTATGGCTAGGAGGAACCCTGACAGCAACCCCACTGTGTTGAATAATGCTTTTCGTGCAGCCACAGGACGTCGTGTTACGACTCAAACTGCGCGAAATAGGTTGTATGATGCGCAACTTCACTTCCGACATCCATGGCGAGGTTCATTTCTGCAGCCACGACACCATGCAGCACGGTACAGATGAGCCAACAACATGCCGAATGGATCGCTCAGGATTGGCATCACTTCACCGATGAGTGTCGCATATGTCTTCAACCAGACAATCATCGGTGACGTGTTTGGAGGCAGCACGGTCAAGCTGAACGCCTTAGACACACTTGTCCCAGCGAGTGCAGCAAGGCCGTGGTTCCCTGATGTTTTGGGGTGGTCTTATGTGGAGCCGACGTACGCCACTGGTGGTCATGGAAGGCGCCGTAACGGCTGTACGATACGTGAATGCCATCCTCCGACCGATAGTGCAACCATATCGGCAGCATATTGGCGAGGTATTCGACTTCATGGACGACAATTGGCGCCCCCGTCGTGCACATCTTGTGAATGACTTCCTTCAGGATAACGACATCGCTCGACTAGAGTGGCCAGCATGTTCTCCACACATGAACCCTGCCCAACATGCCTATGATAGACTGAAAAGGGCTGTTTATGGACGAGATGACCGACCAACCACTTTGAGGGATCTACGCCGCATCACTGTTGAGGTGTGGGGCAATCTGGACCAACAGTGTCTTGATGAACTTGTGGATAGTATGCCACGACGAATACAGGCATGGATCAATGCAAGAGGACGTGCCACTGTGTATTAGAGGTACCGGTGTGTACAGCAATCTGGACCACCACCCTTGAAGGTTCGCTGTATGGTGGTGCAGGATGCAATGTGTGGTTTTCATGAGTTGATGCAAAACATTTTTGATGTGTATATATTTTCTTCCGAAGAAGAAGACTAAATCGCACATTGAATGCTGTCAAAACCCCTGACATGACTGAAACATCCAAATTGCTAAAAAGACAGCAAAAATCGAAAATTTCATTATTTACTGTGTGCCCAACTGCAAGTTGCCATTGTTTTACTTCGTGTTTATTTAATTCTTTTTCATTTGTATTTGGTTGCATGACTTCCTCCTGATCACTTATTATGTAAGTGAATACATATGTCATAACAACAACACGGTTACCTCTTTTCCCATATTTTGAAAGTATGCGGGCAACAGTAATGTAGATTTATTGTTTTTGTGGTGGATATATTATTATGCTAATTTCGTATAGCTGGACATAGTATGTGTTGAATAGATGTTAACCCGGTTTAGAGTAGCTATGGAGATCTGAATTGCCTTTATTTATCCCAGAAGTACGCTAAACCTGAGTACTCCCTGCACACAGTTTTTTTCTATTACCATGTGATAAGATACTTCATGTCTGTCTCCATTTACATTAACAGAAAAATTAATGCCTTCTATTTCCGCTTGTGCAGCATCATTCTCTCGAGTGATTCATTATTCAGACAATGTTACATAATGAGAATGAGATTTTCACTCTGTAGCGGAGTGTGCGCTGATATGAAACTTCGACTACTAAACACACTAAAACTGGGTTGCGGATCGAGACCCGAACTCGGGACCTTTGCCTTTCTCGGGCAAGTGGTCTACCGACTACGGTACCCAAGCATGACTCACGACCCGTCCTCACAACTTCATTTCTGCCAGTACCTCGTTCCTACCTTCCAAAATTCACAGAAGCTACATAGGTCTGAAGCGTCAAATGAAATGAAATTGCTTTCTTTACAGAAGTTCGCAGTTGAGGGAGAAGAAGTCGGCCTTCAGAATTGCCCCTTGTCTCA
Source organism: Schistocerca gregaria (assembly GCF_023897955.1). Classification (NCBI taxonomy): domain Eukaryota; kingdom Metazoa; phylum Arthropoda; class Insecta; order Orthoptera; family Acrididae; genus Schistocerca; species Schistocerca gregaria. Next base: position 663,983,209 of record NC_064922.1, read on the forward strand.
CCATTTGAGGTGAGTGCTATGGAATAATTACTAATAATCTATCTTCATATTAGTGACATTTTGAAAATGTAGATTTAGTGTTAACGTTGTGTCTTGTTGCTTACTATTGATGCGGCCTGTTTACTGCGTTTAGATGAGACTTGTTTAAAGATAAACCATTTTTCCAAATAGTCCTACATTTAAGAATACATATTGCTAGAGCTTTAAATGATTTTTCTATGTAAAGCAAACGTTTTTTCTATCTCCTTCCGCTGCTTTTTTTTCTTGCAGAAACGATCGCCGTCGTTCTTGTAGTATTTGTTACTACTGGTGAACAGTCTTACGGCTCTCCTTCGCTCTAAACTTCATCCATTATTCTTTCTTTGGTGCAGACGAATCGTTGTCGAATTTTGAACATATTTGGTACAAAATATTCGACGATGTAACACCTAGACATTCTATTTAAAACACAAAGTCGCCTAAATCCTTTTGTTATCTTTTGGCATTTTCATGTGAATAAAATATTTAGATTTTTCTTCTATTTAATGTATTTATTGTTGATCCGTATTAACTGCATGCACACCACTAAGCGCAACTTAATCCTACACAGGTTACCTAGTGTGACAATGCATTATTTACCCGCATGCTATTACTAACACCCGTAACTGAAATGTTAGGTTAAAATAGATCTGTAAGACGGTTTTTCTACTCATCCACACCAGGAGATTGCTAGAATTTCGCCCGCATTCAATGCGCAGACGTAGCTCAATACGAACTTTTCTCTTCTTTACAGCGAAGACACATCTTATCTGCAAATACCTGTGCTAGAATATTTTTTTGTCCAATTCCTATTCAGTTATACTGATAGATCTTATACGATGCATTGAACATATATACCATTTTCCAAATGTAAAGTAAAAAAATCACACAAATAACAGTAACTCGAAGTCTCTATGGCAAAAATTATTCAAGATGTAGAACGGGTGATACGTGTAAAAGTGCCAAATCTATTGAGGGCCAAGTTCTTTACGTGATGGACACTGCTTGGGATTTGTAGAGCAGACATCAAGAGTTATACAATTTGAGCTCGCTTGCTTTTGGTGGTAGTCAATTAAATGTGTTTCGTGGTTCGCGTCGCTAGTGGAGATAGGCAGAATTTTGAGAATTAAAGTTTGTAACACCAGCGGGACATAATGTAGCGGGAAGCTGTTTGTGAGTTACTAATATGGCTTCGAGTTCTCACAATGAAATCACAGTGTGCATCATAAATATATTCCAATTAGAAACATCGACACTGCAATCGACGAATGTCAAAAACAGCTACGTGGTGCTGGTTACGGTTCTGTCACCAAGAACATTAACGCGCCAAACGATATAGTGACACTGTGAAACGCTTCTGTTCAACCAAGGCTGCCGTCGGGAACACCTACATCGCATTTGGTTGATGGTAACCCCATTTACGCGATTGCTGAAATGACGAGGATGCCAACTACAAATGGCTCTAAGCACTATGAGAGTGAACATCTGAGGTCATCAGTCACGCCTATTAAAATGATTTACATTGATGCCAACCACAAATGGCTCTAAGCACTATGACAGTCAACATCTGAGGTCATCAGTCTCACCTATTAAAATGGTTTACATTGAGTGCATGCCAATTTTTAATATAATGAAACTGTGTTTTATCGTTTTAAATAGTCGTTGGTACACAATGTATTAAATACGTATATGTAAATGAAAGAGATGTATGTCAATGTATAAAATGGCTGTATCAGTTTCGTATAGCGCGAGCAATGTTGACATAATGTCACTGTGTCTGAAAGTAGGTTAGCGTGTTTGTGTCCTTCTCAGTCATCAGTATGGGCTTTAAATGTGTCATTGCTACGTATTTACTTAATAACAGCAGAATGCGAAAGTACATACGATGTCAGAAAGAGTGTAGTGTATCCTGTGGCAGCCGTGGTTGCACGTGAGGCATGTCACACTGCCACTGAATCTGGTAGCGCAGGGCCGCTCAGGGTGTTGGCATAAGCGCACAGCGCATTTTAAAGTGGAGAAGGCGGCTACGCTTTGTTGACGGCGGTGCAAATCCCAGTTCCTCGAATTTCTCTTCCCTTAAACTTGTCTCTCTCGCTCCGTGTGTCTCACCCTTTTCCAAAACTCCACCTCTGTTTTCTTCATCATTGCCAATTATTTATGAGCAGTGAGCGAAGAGCTTAGTTTGGCGGGACACGATTACCGGTCCAAAAGAGATTTAAAAAATAATAATAACTTTAAATTTGATTTCAACAGCACACTTTCTCTTCTATTTTTTCTTTTTATATTTGCAATTATGCTACTAAGATTCGGAAAAAGGGATTGACTTACATCAATTATTGGAGTAACTTTTAAACTACAATTACAAATATTTGCACGTAGTCTGCCTTTAGTACAAGACAAAACAGCAAAAAACATTTCACATACATATTTGGAACCAAACATAGAAATAATCTTCGCTGTTTCTCTGCGCAGCTTAGGAAATTCTTCCTTCGACAAATTCTGCAGAAGTCTAGCAAACCTTTGGTATTGTAAAATAAGTCTTTTAGATGATAATCGGTTTGCACATCGATTAGTTCCAGATGTAAATCGGGAGGCGAGTTTTCAATTACTGTCGAAAAGAGCTTTACAAACACATCAAGTATTGGTTGCAAGTTACTAATTCCTGTAACAAAAAGAAAAGCAAATGTTAATCAATGAATGTAAAGTATGCCTTGCTTTACTGGTACTGCAAAAGGCTAAAAGTAGGGGGAAACTACAGCTGTAATTTTTCCTGAGGACATGCAGCTTTACTGTGTGGTTAAATGATGATGGCGTTCTCCTGGGTAAAATAGTCCCCCATTCGGATATCCGGGCGGGGACTACTCAGGAGGACGACGTTATCAGGAGAAAGAAAACTGGCGTTCTACGGGCCGGAGCGTGGAATGTCAGATCCCTTAATCGAACAGGTAGTTCAGAAAATTTAAAAAGGGTAATTGATAGGTTAAAGTTAGATATCGTGGGAATCAGTGAAGTTTGATGGCAGGAGGAAAAGACTTCTGGTCAGGTGAATACAGGGTTATACATACAAAATCAAGCAGGGATAATGCAGGAGTAGGTTTAATAATGCTTAAAAATATAGGAGTGCGGGTAAGCTACTACGAACACCGTAGTGAACGCATTATTGTAGCCAAGATAGACACTAAGCCCACACCTACCACAGTACTACAAATTTATATACCAACGAGCTCCGCAGGTGATTAAGAGATTGGAGAAATCTATGATGATATAAAAGAAATTATTGAGATATTGAAGGGAGACGAAAATTTGATAGTCATGGGGGACTGGAATTCGACAGTAGGAAAAGGGAGAGAAGATGGATATGAAATGGTGGTAAGGAATTAAAGACGAAGCCGCCTGGTAGAATTTTGCACAGAGCATAACTTCACCATAGCTAACACTTGGTTCAAGAATCATGAAAGAAGGTTGTATACGTGGAAGAGGCGTGGAGACACTGGAAGATTTCAGTTACATTATATAATGATTGACTGATGTGGCCTCGTAACATTAACTAAAACAGCCTTGCTCTGCTGATACTGCGAACGGCTGAAAGCAAGGGGAAAATTAGAGATTTAGGAACCAATTCTTAAATTGTAAGACATTCCCAGGGACAGATATGGACTCTGATCACAATCTATTGGTTATCAACTGTAGATTAAAACTGAAGAAACTACAAAAAGGTGGGGATTTAAGGAGATGAGACGTGGATAAACTGAAAGAACCAGAGGTTGTAGAGAGTTTCAGAGAGAGCATTAGGAAACAATTGACAAGAACAAGGGAAAGAAATTCAGTAGAAGAAGAATGGGTAGCTTTGAGAGGTGAAATAGTGAAGGCAGAAGAAGATCAAGAAGGTGAAAAGACGAGGGCTAGAAGAAATCCGTGGGTAACAGAAGTGATTGGAATTTAATTGATGAAAAGAGAAAAATAAAAATGCATTAAATAAAGTACGCAAAAAGTAATAAAAACCTCTCAAAAATGAGACCGACAGGCAGTGCAAAATGGCTAAGCAGGGATGGCTAGTGAACAAAAGTAAGGATGTTGAAGCATATATCACTAGGGGTAAGATAAATACTGCCCAGGAAAATTAAAGAGACCTTTGGAGAAAAGAGAACCACTTATATGAATATCAAGACAAAGCTCAAATGGAAAGCCAGTTCTAAGCAAAGAGGGGAAAACAAAGGTGGAAGCAGCAGTCTGTACAAGGGCGATACTCTGGAGGGCAGTATTATGGCAATGGAAGAGGACGTAGATGAAGATGAAAAGGGAGATATGATACTGCGTGAAGAGTTTGACAGAGCACTCAAAGACGTAAGTCGAAACAAGGCCCCAGGAATAGACAACATTCCATTAGAACTACTGATATCCTTGGGAGAGCCAGCCTGACAAAAACTCTACCTTCTGGTGAACAAGATGTATGAGATAGGCGAAATACTCTCAGACTTCGAGAAGAATATTATAATTCCAATACCAAATAAAGCAGGTGTTAACAGATGTGAAAATTACCGAACTATCAGTTTAATAAGTCACGGCTGCAAAATACTAACGCGAATTCTTTACAGACGAATAGAAATACTGGTAGAAGCCGATCTCGTGGAAGATCAATTTGGATTCCATAGAAATGTTGGAATACGTAAGGCAATACTGACCCTACGACTTATCTTAGAAAATAGATTAATGAAAGGCAAACCTACGTTTCTAGCGTTTGTAGACTAAGAGAAAGCTTTTGACAATGTTAACTGGAATACTCTCTTTCAAATTCTGAAGGTGGCAGGGGTAAAATACAGGGAGCGAAAGACTATTTACAATTTGTATAGAAACCAGATGGCAATTATAAGAGTTGAGGGGCATGAAAGGGAAGCAGTGGTTGGTAAGGGAGTGAGAGAGGGTTGTAGCTTATCCGCAATGTTGTTCAATGTGTATATTGAGCAAGCAGTAAAGGAAAAAAAAAAAAAAAGAAATTGGAGTAGGAATGAAATAAAAACTTTGAGGCCTGCCGATGACATTGTAATTCTGTCAGAGACAGCAAAGGACCTGGAAGAGACGTTGAACGGAAGGGACAGTGTCTTGAATGGAGGGTATCAGATGAACATCAACAAATCCAAACGATGATAATGGAATGTAGTCGAATGAAATCAGGTGATGTTGAGGTAATTAGATTAGGAAGTGAGACACTTCAAGTAGTAGATATTTTTGGTATCTGGAAAGCAAGATAACTGATGATGGTCTAAGTAGAGAGGATATAAAAGCCGCGTGGAGAAGCGGCGTGGTTAGAGGCGCCATGCACGGACTGCGCGTTCCCTCCCGCCGGAGGTTCGAGTCCTCCTTTGGGCATGTGTGTGTGTGTTGTTCTCAGCATGAGTTAGTTTAAGTACTGTGTAAGTCTACAGACCGATGAACTCAGCAGTCTGGTCCCTTAGGAATGCGCGCGCGCACACACACACACACACACACACACACACACACACACACACACACACACACACACACACGAAGGATATAAAATATAGACTAGTAATGGCAAGGAAAGCTTTTCTGAAGAAGGGAAATTTTTTAACATCGAGCATAGGTTTAAGTGTCAGGAAGTCTTTTCTGAAAGTCTTTGTGTGGAGTGTAGCCATGTATGGAAGTGAAACATTGACGATAAATACTTTAGACAAGAAGAGAATATAAGCTTTTAAAATGTGGCGCTGCAGAGGAATGCTGAAAATTAGATGGTTAGATCATGTAACTAATGAGGAGGTACTGAAAAGAATTGGGGAGAAGAGAAATTTGTGGCACAGCTTGACTAGAAGAAGAGATCAGTTGGTAGGACATGTTCTGAGGCACCAACGGATCTTTTCTTGATTTATTTTCGTGAAGCACTGCGAATGATACCAAATATGCAACACTGAACAAATTCTAATGCCACTTGATACGATTTTGTCGCATAACTTGCACCTTATTGACGCTAAATACTCGCAATTTATGGACCAATTTACTACCACATCTATATGCGTCGCCATCTTACTAATGTGTAGAAAACAGTAACATTAAAATTGACTAGATGAAGGGCATATTCTGAGGCATCAAGGGATCACCAATTTAGTACTGGTGGGGAGCGTAGAGGGTAAAAATCGTAGACAGAGACCAAGATATGAATACACTAAACAGATTCAGAAAGATGTAGGTTGCAGTAGGTACTTCAAGATGAAGAAGCTTGCACAGGATAGAGTAGCATGGAGTGGAGAGCTGCATCAAACCAGTCCCTGGACTGAAGACCACAACAACAACAACAACAACAACAACATACAAGGTGGTGCAGAGAAACGAGGAACCTTGAAGGTGGTGTTGGTCAGCCCTGTAGATATTCAGTAAGTGATGGTTGGGGAGGGACTGTGGCGGCGGGGGAGGGGGGGGGGGGAGGGCTGCAAGCCAAACTGTCGAGTAGTAATGGACATTTAGATGTAATGCAGCCGTGTGGCGGTGTGAAGCGTGCGGTCGCCGTTGAGTGCATGCTAAGACGATGGCGACAGTGTGACAGCTACACCAGTAGTGTTTCGGCGCTACTATGAGATCCTGCCCTACGGTTTGTTCCCTCTTCACACGAAATCAAAACGTGGGTTCGTGACTTTGAAGAGACTAGTTCGGCTTTGGGTAGATAAAAGAAGCCTAGTTTGCGTGTGTATCGTCTGTATGTGCCCCATGAAACATCGATGCTGTGGAAGCTACAGTGGTAAGCATTCCTGGTAGTTCGTGCGAAAAATTGCCTCATCTTTGGAGCTTGGACATCGGAAAGTGCAAACAATTCAATTCCATTATTACAAGCTTCGTACAGTTCAAAAACTGAAGCATAATGATTCTATATTATGAGTACAATTTTGTGAAAACATGTTGGCTAAAATCAATGAGGACGATAAGTTCACTGAAATTTTCTGGGGTCAGATGAAGGCCATTTTCACCAAAGTGGACGTGAATAAGCAGAAAATGCATTACCCGGCTCAAAAAATCCTGCTGTCCTTCACCAGCGTTAGAAAGTGGTGTACAGTGTCGTGTTGTGGACTGATCGGCACTTAATTTCTTTGAAGATGAACGCTCCGCTGTCAGTATGATATCGCAACGTTTTGTCGCCATGATAAAGACATTCTTTACTCCACAGGTCCAGTCCATTCCGAATACTGACATCTAGCGCAACTGGTTCAACGAGACGTTGTCACCTCATACTGTCAGACTGTCTATGTCTGCAGTGGAATGTTCGTTTGGGGCTCACATAACCTCAAGGAAGGGCGACCTCATTTGGCCGACCGCGCCGATGTTCAGACCCCCCCCCCCCCCCCCCAGTCTGTGACTGCACCGCCTTAGACCAACAAACCTTGCCCAGCTCAAGACTGAGATTGACGAAAACAACCAACAAGCCCGAGAATACATTCTGCCGCACTGTGAAAATTCTTCATAATCCACGTACTGAATGTACATTGCAAAATTGGGTGACACGTGAATTTTCACTTATCCTGAGGCGACAAGAACAGTATTTAATCAAAGTTGTCGATTTATTTTTGTGCTCTCTAACAGGTATAAGCAAAATTGCTTGGCTAGGAGAGATCTGTACCAGTAGTGAAACAATTTAGGTCCAATCCCCCTGTTCCAGCCAGGGATATTTAGCGAACTTTTTAACCAGGTATATACAGCGAACTATCAGTTGCTGTAAAAGTACTTATAGAATTTCCAGCCTAGTTTCAACTAGTAAGCATCTGAACAAAAGTTCTCAGAGCACCGGGTACTACCATACAGATTAGGACAGAACAGGCGAAACCAAACCTAGGAGATCGAAAGTAGGCTGTTAGCGGTACAGTTGCTCTATTTGCTTTTAGTGCACCATTTGCCCGTTTTACAAAATCGTGACTAATCATAAATGTAATCAGTTCTACAATATGCTTAAGTAAAGAATTTTAAATGATATTCTGGATAATAACCCTGTTGTCTTTCTCGGTGAGTTAAGCTACGATGAAGTTCTAGGGTTTCCAGCCAGGTGAATTCATCGAAATGATACGACGTTTCGATGCGTGTCATTCCTACAATCTTCAACGTCATACCATTTAGACGAACGTGCTCGGCCGTAAATCTATGCATTTTATATCAGCGATGTGCTGGACTATTTCATGAGCTGCAGCCATCGGTTATTCATTGCTTGAGCAAGTGTATGGTGAGTAGAAAGAACCACCTTATGTACAGCGACTACAGAGGAAAAATCATTAGCACAAGTAAGTTGCCTGGAGCAAGCGGCGTATCATACCATAAGCCGAAAAATCTAATGATTACGGCGCGTACGACGTAAAGAGTACGGTCGTCTCTAGTACTGTGACGATAACTGTCTGCGCGATGTCGGTCAGAAAGTTATGCCTCTTAACTTATTTCTCGTTCAGTTCACAAGGAAACGAATTTAAACTTAGAAAGTTATTTTCAATAGTGTTTCAGTTTTTTTCCAAGTGTAAGTATTCTCGTTCTACAAGAGGCAAACCCTGTTTTCCACAGCTAGTACAGAATTTTGCAGGACTACCACACATTCAGTGAACTTACCTTAGTGTCCCTTTTTGGCCGAATGGGACAGAACTTCTCACACATATTCTGCAGTCTGAGCACTGGGGTGCTCAATCGTGCTTGTTCTTGCAGGTGATACAAATGTCCTGAGTCATTGTGGAACGATCAAGATAGGATTTGTTTCTTCGGAGATATGATCTAATCCACGGAACTGTTCGTTTTCCCTTTCTCCAAAACTGTCCACCAGGATCATGCCGTTACTATTCCTGCAGATTTTTTTTTCAGCCGCATTACATGACGTCATTTCATCCCCTGCTTAATAAATTCAGGTTTAAAGAAATTAATCTACTTTTCATTCCCCATCGCAGTGCTCGATGCTTGCCAGAAATAGTTTCGTCGGCGTGTACTCGCCTGTCTGGATGGAGATCCCTTTTAGCCTAATATGGATACAAACGTCTGCCGTCGCAAAGAATGTAGAAAAAGTTAATATTTCGACACCAAAGTCGAATATTTTACAATATTTCATTGCTCAGAATAATAGCAGGCAGTACTCTGATGAGTTGTCCATTATACTCCCTAGCAAAATAAACTTGTCGAAAAAAGTTTTGCACCACCTAAATATTTGCGAACGTATGTGGACTTGAAATTAGTTGGAACATTAAATGAAAGAATAAGCCTTAAGAGACGAAAATTTAAATTTACTGTGAAATAGAAACAAAACGATAACTAAAATAAAGGCAGTTTGCTTAAAAGTTAACACGTCTGCGAACTCTAAATGTGTTGCTGGATAATATCAAGTAACTTGTTGCTCCACCCTGTTCACGGTAACATGCTCAGGTCCTCCACGATACGCTGTCCACAAGATGGTCTGTACGTTACTGCTCACCCTAGCCCCTCTCTTTGGTGTCTGCCTTCCTGAGATTGTTCAGTGTCACGGGATTTCCCTCGTCGACGCTTAGCATACACAATCGAAATCATATCAGCAGATATCACAGACCATTCCATTTGGTTGGAGAAAGATGGTCACGAGTTGAGTGCGACGTGCCCGAATATTATCATCATGAAAGCCGAACCTATAGCCTAAATGTTGCCTGTAGGGTTCTAAAATGGTTTTTAAGCTACAATCCCAACATTATACAACCGTTACATTACCATGGATGTCGAAGAAGATAACAAGAACCAAAATATATCTGACTGACCTCCCACTGAACCAGTGGTTTTGCATGCCAGAGACATGAATTGGCACTAGGCAGTCTCCACACTCTTCTACGACGCACATAAGACGTCAAACGAATCCTGTGCTCGTCAGTGAAGAGAACCGACACCACTGATTCAGGTTTCAGTACCGGTGTTCCCATGCCAAATTCTTTGCGCACGGTGGTACAGGGAATATGGGTGGGCGGAGGGTACTATTGTTCGCAGTTGTCGCCTAGAGGCCAAACTGATCATGTGGAGGCGACTGCATGCTGTCTGGGTCGGTACAAATCTTCCAGTTGCCTCCAAAACAGCACCGCTAAGTTCCGTTGCATTATCGTCTGGGCTCCTACGAACAGTGTTGGGCGGGATCCAGAGCTCTGTTGTCCAGAACCAAAAGATCTCAAATACACTAATGAGACTTACGAATACAGTTTTGCTCTTACGGGCACCAAAAGCTTCAGACACACAGACAGCTCTATTCGAATTCTCGGGTGTGTATGTAGCTTGCCTGCGTCATGACTATCTTTGATCTGGGTGTCTCAAAAGAATGTTTAAATTCGATACTTTAAAATAAAATAGAGGTTGAAGTCTATCGACAAAATCTTTATTATTTAAATATACAGTTTCGGAACTTATTTCTTAAAATTACTGTCATTTAAATGCAATCCAGTACGCCTACGGCACGTATTTAAACGATGAACATTTTACATGACGGTTCGGCATGTAGACACTGCGATGGCTGCCACTTCGCTACTTGTATTTTGTTTCTGTTGTTCCAGAGAAGTCGGGTTATTGACAAACACTTTAGATTTCACGTATCCCCATAAGACAAAATTCACGGCGCTCAAATCTTGGGTGAATGGGGGCCAGTTCATATCGCTTCTCCTGAATATCAATTTGCCAAGAAAAATTTTACGGCCGCGCGAGATTAGCCGAGCGATCTGGGGCGCTGCAGTCATGGACTGTGCGGCTGGTCCCGGCGGAGGTTCCAGTCCTCCCTCGGGCATGAGTGTGTGTGTTTGTCCTTAGGATAATTTAGGTTAAGTAGTGTGTAAGCTTAGGGGCTGATAACCTTAGCAGTTAAGTCCCATAGGATTTCACACATACAAAAATTTTACGAACTCGCATTTTGGACGCAGTGGGCGCGTGTGCTGTGGCTCCATCTTGTTGAAGCCATGTTCTTTGGTTACAACTAGGAAAATCTTTCAATTCAGGCAGCAAAACGGTCGTTTAACATCGTCATATAACGTTCCGGATTCACTGTCACAGCATGGCCACTCTCGTCCTCGGAAAAGTACTGACCAATTATTCCTCGAGCCCACGTCGTAGCCCATAGAGTAACTTTTGGCGAATGAAGGTGTTTGTCATTTCTGTTTAGGATTCGTTGCGCTGCAGTAGCGCCAGTTTTCCTTATTGACGTGACCATTCAGGTGAAAATGAGCCTTGTCAGAAAACAAGATGATGCTAAATGAAGAGCTCTGAGACACATCATTAACGAACTGCAGCCTATTTCTGGCATCCTGAGGTTTAAATTCTTGCACGAGTTGAATTTTGTAAGGGTGCAATTTAAGCACATTTAAAGAACTTGGACGCTTACGAATCGATGGTCTCCCAGATTTCGGGTTGGCCAGTGTTGAACCGGTCTCCTCAAACTTTTTCATCTATGTGCGGATAAGGGGAAAACTTGGATCATCATTTACGTTATGCAAAACACGGTTACTGCAAAATTCCCTCCGTGCTACAGTCGCCGAATCACAGTTTTTGAACAATTCTCGCACAAAGAAGGAGCGGTCTGCTCCAGAGAAGCGCTCCATATCGACTGAGTTCCAAAGGATCAAGCAAGCAATGAACATATCCTCCACTCTCCTCCGATTTGTTGCGCATGCTCACAGAGCTCTTCAAATGTAAACTTTCTTTTGAGGCACACTGTATTTTCTCCTCTTGTGCTTTCATTATTTTTTTTTTGAAAGTTTGAGGACAGAATGACGAACATACGGCGAAATTCTATAGGGTTGTCTCAATGCAAATATAATGATTGCTTGGGCCAATTTCCGTGAAATTTTATGCACAACTTTCAATACAGCGATATTTTTTGTACAGCAAGTGTAAGCTCTTGTGCGAATTCCCGTACCAGGAGGCACAGAAAACGAAATTATTTTATGCAGAAAATCTGAAGACAGTTTTCAAACTGCAGAAAAGGGCCGTAAGAATAATAACCAAGTATAATAGTCGAGTTCATTGTAAAAATCTGTCCGAAACACTGGGAGATTTTAACTACACCATGAGAGCACATTCACCTCAAAAATAACATTGATAAATATTGCACAAACAGCTCTGTCCATGTCCATGGAACAAGAGCTACACTGAACATACATTTGACAAGGAAAAATAAACAAAATGGTTCAAATGGCTCTGAGCACTATGGGACTCAACTGCTGTGGTCATTAGTCCCCTAGAACTTAGAACTACTTAAACCTAACTAACCTAAGGACATCACACACATCCATGCCCGAGGCAGGATTCGAACCTGCGACCGTAGCAGTGGCACGGTTCCGGACTGCGCGCCTAGAACCGCGAGACCACCGCGGCCGGCGAAAAATAAACATAAAACTCCAAATACACTACTGGCCATTAAAATTGCTACACCAAGAATAAATGCAGATGATAAATGGGTATTCATTGGACAAATATATTATACTAGAACTGACATGTGATTACATTTTCTCGCAATTTGGGTGCATAGATCCTGAGAAATCAGTACCCAGGACAACCACCTCAGGCCGTAATAACGGCCTTGATGCGCCTGGGCATTGAGTCAAACAGAGCTTGGATGGCGTGTACAGGTGCAGCTGCCCAGGCAGCTTCAACACGATACCACAGTTCATCAAGAGTAGTGACTGGCGTATTCTGACGAGCCAGTTGCTCGGCCACCATTGACCAGATGTTTTCAGTTGGTGAGAGATCTGGAGAATGTGCTGGTCAGAGCAGCAGTCGAACATTTTCTGTATCAAGAAAGGCCCGTACAGGACCTGCAACATGCGGTCGTGCATTATCCTGCATAAATGTAGGGTTTCGTAGGGATCGAATGAAGGGTAGAGCCATGGGTCGTAACACATCTGAAATGTAACGTCCACTGTTCAAAGTGCCGTAAATGCGAAAAAGAGGTCACCGAGACATGTAACCAATGGCATCCCATACCATCACCCCGGATGATACTCCAGTATGGTGATGAATATACGCTTCCAATGTTCGTTCACCGCGATGTCGCCAAACACGGATGCGACCATCATGATGTTGTAAACAGAATCTGGATTCATCCCAAAAAATGACGTTTTGTCATTCGTGCACATAGGTTCGAGGTTGAGTACACCATCGCAGGCACTCCTGTCTGTGATGCAGCATCAAGGGTAGACGCAGCCACGGTCTCCGAGCTCATAGTACATGCTGTTGCAAACGTCGTCGAACTGTTTGTGCAGATGGTTGTTGGCTTGCAAACATCCCCATCTGTTGATTTAGGGATCGAGACATGGCTGCACGATCCGGTACAGCCGTGCGGATAAGTTGCTTGTTATCTCGACTGCGAGTGATACGAAGCCGTTGGGATCCAGCAAGGCGTTCCGTATTACCCTCCTGAACCCACTGGTTCCATATTCTACTAACAGTCATTGGATCTCGACCAACGCGAGCAGCAATGTCGCGATACGATAAACCGCAATCGCGATAGGCTACAATCCCTTTATCAAAGTCGGAAACGTGATGGTACGCATTTCTCCTCCTAACACGAGGCATCACAACAACGTTTCACCAGGCAACGCCGGTCAACTGCTGTTTGTGAATGAGAAATCGGTTGGAAACTTTCCTCATGTCAGCACGTTGTAGGTGTCGCCACAGGCGACAGCCTTGTGTGAATGCTCTGAAAAGCTAATCATTTGCATATCGTAGTATCTTCTTCCTGTCGGTTAAATTTCGCGTCTGTAGCACGTCATCTTCGTGGTGTAGCAATTTTAATGGCCAGTAGTGTAGTATTTCTTACAAACGAATAAAACTGTACAATCAATTGTCCGATCAGATAAAAGAGAATAATAAAACAAATTTATTTAAAAGTGCTACTAAAAAGAACCTTTTAAGCAGTACATTCTATACAATGGAGAATTACTTAGATAGACATATTAGAAGTGTGGAAAAAAATGTAATACACACAAATAATAACAACGATAATGAAACATATCATTTCACACACGACTTTCGCACTATTTTCTCCTCTTTTTTTTCTTTTCTGAAAAAAGTTTCTCCCAAAGCTGTACACTGTATAATACTAACGCCTTATTTTTCTGAGCTCAACATCTCACTCGTTATAGAGAATGCTGACTCCGTTTTTTCAGGACAGCAAATTGCTGGTTGCGGTACACAAAATGTAAACAGACATCGTCGCTATGGTATCTGCTGGTAGTGTGTGTAGTTATGTTACGAAACAATGTGTGTGTAGTGTATGCAGTGACTGGGAGCAAGAAACGAATGAACAGTGTAGCACTATCCTTTTGTTAAATAATTTATCTGTGAAGCTGTGAAGTAGACAAGGGATAAGACGAATGTGGTACAACTATTTTAAAAAGACTAGCCTCATATTCAGGAGGATGGAGCTCAAGTCTTCATCTGGCCATACCGATTTACATTTTCAATGTTTTCCCTAAGCTACGTAAGGCAAATGCTGGAACGATTCCTAGTATAAGGTGACGGCCGACTTCGTGTCCCATCCTTGTCAAACTAAACCTGTAAGTATAAGGGACAGTCAAATAGAAATGAGGAAGATAGGAAAAGTATATAAACTGTTTATTATTTCAAAAGTAAACGCCATAGCTGGTAATACATTTATCCCACTGAGATAAGACGGTCAAAGCCTTCATGGAGAAATGCAGCACATTCTCCGTATCTCTCACCAATTGAAAACGTCTGGTCAATGGTGGCCGAGCAACTGGCTCGTCACAATGCGCCAGTCACTACTCTTGATGAACTGTGGTATCATGTTGAAGCTGCATGGGCAGCTGTACCCGTACACGCCATCCAAGCTCTGTTTGACTCAATGCCCAGGCGTATCAAGGCCGTTATTACGGCCTGAGGTGGCTGTTCTGGGTACTGATTTCTCAGGTTCTATGCACACAAATTGAGTGAAAATGTAATCATATGTCAGTCCTAGTATAATATATTTGTTCAATGAATACCCCTTTATCATCTGCATTTCTTCTTGGTGTAGCAATTTTAATGGCCAATAGTGTAGTCACAGTTACTGGACATCTGAAAAATGATGCCTGCCTCGAATAGGCGGTAATCAGAAGAGGCCAAGTGAGGAAAATATGGTGGGTGTGGCAGTACTTGGATCCACAGATCAGCGATGGCAGCCTTGATTGTCCGAATCGCATTAGGACGAAAACTGAACGAGAGCACTCCTATTGCCCATTTTCCTGGCCGTTTGTTTTGAATTGCAAATTGCAACCTCCAAAAAGTCTTCACAAACGCCATGCTACTAATGGTAGTCCCATGGTTCTAGCAGTCAATGAGAAGGATTCCATCCTTGTCCCAAAAAATTGTGGCCATGTGTTTTCCCACTGAAGGTGCTGTGCAGAACTTCTTCAGCAATGTGCTGCCCATTTGTTTCCATTGCATTGACTGGGCTTTGTTCTCTGGTTCATGGCAGTGGAACCAGGTCCCATCAATGTTCATGGGTTTGGACATGCAGCCTTCTGGATCCTGGCTGTGGCGTTGAAGGAGATCACTGCACACATCCTTGCAGTGTTATGTTTTGATGCATTCAGGGATTTGGGAAACCATCTGTGGACACCTTCTCAAACACAAGATGTTTGTGAAGTATGTGGTGCAGAGTACTTTTGGCGAGCCCTATGGCCGTCTCCAGTTCCATGAACATCATGAACGTATTCTCCTGGATATGATTTTCCACTCTTGAAATGTTGACTAGTGTTACTATAGTCACTTTCCTTCCAGAACTGATGTGTTGATGTGTGGCTACTTTTCCAACCATCCAGCCAGTTGTACAGGATTTTTCGTGATGGAGCACACTCTTCACACGTTGTCACTAACTCTCTGGAAATATTTGCAGTATTTACACCTTCCTTGCACAGAAACCACGTCGCCCAGGGCTCTCCTTGATGATCACACTCCATGTTGTTCACTTATGTAATGACAGCAATTGGGAAAATGAGCTGTACTGTGCAGGTATACTTCTTGCGATGTCCCGCCATCTATGGGTAGACCAAAGTACTATGCACGCCGTGAATGATGGGAATAAATAAAGTTTAAATCAATATGGAACACCTCTCATACTGTTTGCCAGCACCTGTTGGAAATCAGAAAAGCAGGTTCTGACCACAGCTGATTTCGAAGGATGTAGGTAAGCTCAGCCAATAATCTGGATAAAGCCTTGTTCCTACAGGTACCGAAAACTGCCCCCAGTGAACACAATAGCCACAAGGCAAGCACATAAGGGCTGCCATGAAATGACACATTACTAAACTACCCGAACCGAGAGAATAGCGCAAATTTTTAGCGCAGTTTATTAACGTTTAGCAAAGTAAGGGAAGAATTAGTGATTAAGAAAGAGAAGCGGCCACGTTGGGCACACCTGTGGTGTTGACAGGAGGAGCGAGCCATGGCAGTGGCCAGCAGCGGCGAGGGCAGCCATGGGCGGATCGCCGAGTGGTTCCGCGGTCGGTCGCTGCTGGTGACGGGCGGCTCCGGCTTCATCGGCAAGGTGCTGCTCGAGAAACTCCTGCGCTCGCTGCCACAACTGGGCACCGTCTACGTCCTGCTCAGGGGCAAGCGTGGGGACTCGCCAGCTGCCAGGCTCGAGAACATCAAGCGCCTGCCGGTATGTCACAGATCACTACAAACTGGAACTTCGTTCATTAATTGCCTCACATCTACATATACAGGGTGTTGCATAAAGATACGGCTAAACTTTCAGCAAACATTCCTCACACACAAATAAAGAAAAGATGTTATGTGGACATGTGTCCGGAAACGCTTAATTTCCATGTTTGTGCTCATTTCAGTTTCGTCAGTATGTACTGTACTTCCTCGATTCACCCCCAGTTGGCCCAATTGAAGGAAGGTAATGTTGACTTCGGTGCTTGTGTTGACATGCGACTCATTGCTCTACAGTACTAGCATCAAGCACATCAGTACGTAGCATCAACGGGTTAGTGTTCATCACGAACGTAGTTTTGTAGTCAGTGGAATGTTTACAAATGCGGAGTTGGCAGATGCCCATTTGACGTATGGATTAGCACGGGGCAATAGCCGTTTGTATAGAGACAGATTTCCAGAACGAAGGTGTCCCGACAGGAAGACGTTCGAAGCAATTGATCGGCGTCTTAGGGAGCACGGAACATTCCAGCCTATGACTCGCCACTGGGGAAGACCTAGAACGACGAGGACACCTGCAATGGACGAAGCAATTCTTCGTGCAGTTGACGATAACCCTATTGTCAGCGTCAGAGAAGTTGCTGCTGTACAAGGTAACGTTGACCACGTCACTGTATGGAGAGCGCTACGGGAGAACCAGTTGTTTCCGTACCATGTACAGCGTGTGCAGGCACTATCAGCAGCTGATTGGCCTCCACGGGTACACTTCTGCGAATGGTTCATCCAACAATGTGTCAATCCTCATTTCAGTGCAAATGCTCTCTTTACGGATGAGGCTTCATTCCAACGTGATCAAATTGTAAATTTTCACAATTAACATGTGTGGGCTGACTAGAAACCGCACGCAATTGTGCAATCACGTCATCAACACAGATTTTCTGTGAACGTTTCGGCAAGCATTGTTGATGATGTCTTGATTGGGCCCCATGTTCTTCCACCTACGCTCAATGGAGCACGTTATCATGATTTCATACGGGATACTCTACCTCTGCTGCCAGAACATGTGCCTTTACAAGTACGACACAACATGTGGTTCATGCGCGATGGAGCTCCTGCACATTTCAGTTTAAGTGTTCGTACGCTTCTCAACAATAGATTCGTGACCGATGGATTGGTAGAGGCGGACCAATTCCATGACCTCCACGCACTCCTGAGCTCAACCCTCTTGACTTTCATTTATGGGGGCATTTGAAAGCTCTTGTCTACGCAACCCCGGTACCAAATGTAGAGACTCTTCGTACTCGTATTGTGGACGGCTGTGATACAATACGCCATTCTCTAGGGCTGCATCAGCGCATCAGGGATTCCATGCGACGGAGGGTGGATACATCTATCCTCGCTAACGGAGGACATTTTGAACATTTCTTGTAACAAAGTGTTTGAAGTCACGCTGGTACGTTCTGTTGCTGTGTGTTTCCATTCCATGATTAATGTGATTTGAAGAGAAGTAATAAAATGAGCTCTAACATGGAAAGTAAGCGTTTCCGGACACATGTCCACATAACATATTTGTTTATTTGTGTGTGAGGAATGTTTCCTGAAAGTTTGGCCGTACTTTTTTGTAACACCCTGTATGTAAGCAAGACTACTCTGCACATTAGATCGAGCAGAGGGTGCATAGCATACGACTGTTTCATGTCAGATTGAGACTGTAACTCACCTTCTGCCTCCTCCAAATCTTATCTCAGTGTACACTGTAATAGCCTCATTTGTACTGAAACTGTAATCTGTGTGGGGTCGCAGCTGGGTTTTAATGCGTCAGAAAAAAAAGAAAGCTTCTGGAAATCGTACTGACCTGGTGTCTCCGCTCCAAGTAATTGTCCCTGTGCAGCGAAAGGCGACGTGTCAGTCTTCACCGGGTGATGATGGCAGAATTGAACTGCTGCTTCTTGTGACTCAGGCATTTCGACTGCGGCAAACTACACTGACTGAAAACAGAATTACAACACCAAGAAGGAATTGTGCGAGATAAACGAAACTTGGTAGGAGTGTTTCTACATCTGAAAGAGGACATGTATCCAAAGTTGGCTCCGGTCAAATAAGAGCGGCGCTAGTGGCGCCACTATGAGGATGCAAAACAGGTTTGCTTCAAATGTGTGCTGTAACAGTCGTGAACGTTAGTTAGCTCTGAGATTGGACGTAGTGAGTTGATATTAATCAAGAATGCCTTTAAGACGACGAAGACGCCATTATCAACAGCTCACTGGAGGTCGTGTAATAGGACTACGAGGTGCTGGATGTTCCTCCCATGTCACTGCAAAAAGACTAGTCAGGAATGTATCCACTGTACATGACAGCTAGTAGTGATGGTCGCGGGAAGGTAAGGTCACAAGAAGACCGGTCTCGGAACGGCCACATTGCACTACCAAGAGGAAAGACCTTCATGTACGGCATATGGCAGTGGCGCATCGTACTGCACCTGTAGCAGCAGTTGGGGCAGCAGTTGGCACCACAGTGACACAACGAACTGCTATAAACCGGTTACTTCAAGGGCAGTCCCGCACCAGACACCCCGTAGTGTGCATTCCGCTGAGGCCAAACCACCGCCATTTGAGACTTCAGCATTGTCAAGCGAGAGCTCACTGTAGGACAGGATGAAGGTCTGTTGCATTTTCCAGTGAAAGCTGGTTGTGCCTCGGTGCGACTGATGGCTATGTGTTGGTCAGCAGGACTCCAGCTGAGGGCCTGCAATCAAACTGCAAGCCAGACACACTGGACTAACATACACACCAAGCTATGGTCCCAGGTGGGAATTCGTATGACAGCAGGCGCACTCTCGTGGTTATTCCGCGCACCCTCACTACAAATTTGTACACCAATTTGGTGATTTCAGCTGTTGTGCAGTCATTCATGAACATATTCCAATGGATGCTTTCCATCACGCTACCGCTCGTTCACATACCCCCGTTGTAACCAACGATGTCTTACAGAGTGTCGACATGTTGTCTTGTCCTCCTTGAGCACCATATCTGTCTCCAGTCGAGCACGTATGGGACACCATCGGACAACTTCAGCATCATCCACAACCGCTTTAACCGTCCCTTTGCTGCCCGACCAAGTGCAACAGGCAAGGAACTCCGTGCAACAAATTGAAATCCAGCACCTATCCGACACAATCGATGTTTGCATGCTTGCATTCAACATTCTGGCGGTTACACTGGTTATTAATGTACAATTATTCCACATTTGCAATGGCTTTTCTCGCGCTTACATTAACCTGTGATCTTGCAACGTTAATCACTTAAATATGTTACATAGATAAATACACTCCTGGAAATTGAAATAAGAACACCGTGAATTCATTGTCCCAGGAAGGGGAAACTTTATTGACACATTCCTGGGGTCAGATACATCACATGATCACACTGACAGAACCACAGGCACATAGACACAGGCAACAGAGCATGCACAATGTCGGCACTAGTACAGTGTATATCCACCTTTCGCAGCAATGCAGGCTGCTATTCTCCCATGGAGACAATCGTAGAGATGCTGGATGTAGTCCTGTGGAACGGCTTGCCATGCCATTTCCACCTGGCGCCTCAGTTGGACCAGCGTTCGTGCTGGACGTGCAGACCGCGTGAGACGACGCTTCATCCAGTCCCAAACATGCTCAATGGGGGACAGATCCGGAGATCTTGCTGGCCAGGGTAGTTGACTTACACCTTCTAGAGCACGTTGGGTGGCACGGGATACATGCGGACGTGCATTGTCCTGTTGGAACAGCAAGTTCCCTTGCCGGTCTAGGAATGGTAGAACGATGGGTTCGATGACGGTTTGGATGTACCGTGCACTATTCAGTGTCCCCTCGACGATCACCAGAGGTGTACGGCCAGTGTAGGAGATCGCTCCCCACACCATGATGCCGGGTGTTGGCCCTGTGTGCCTCGGTCATATGCAGTCCTGATTGTGGCGCTCACCTGCACGGCGCCAAACATGCATACGACCATCATTGGCACCAAGGCAGAAGCGACTCTCATCGCTGAAGACGACACGTCTCCATTCGTCGCTCCATTCACGCCTGTCACGACACCACTGGAGGCGGGCTGCACGATGTTGGGGCGTGAGCGGAAGACGGCCTAACGGTGTGCGGGACCGTAGCCCAGCTTCATGGAGACGGTTGCGAATGGTCCTCGCCGATACCCCAGGAGCAACAGTGTCCCTAATTTGCTGGGAAGTGGCGGTGCGGTCCCCTACGGCACTACGTAGGATCCTACGGTCTTGGCGTGCATCCGTGCGTCGCTGCGGTCCGGTCCCAGGTCGATGGGCACGTGCACCTTCCGCCGACCACTGGCGACAACATCGATGTACTTTGGAGACCTCACGCCCCACGTGTTGAGCAATTCGGCGGTACGTCCACCCGGCCTCCCGCATGCCCACTATACGCCCTCGCTCAAAGTCCGTCAACTGCACATACGTTTCACGTCCACGCTGTCGCGGCATGCTACCAGTGTTAAAGACTGCGATGGAGCTCCGTATGCCACGGCAAACTGGCTGACTGACGGCGGCGGTGCACAAATGCTGCACAGCTAGCGCCATTTGAAGGCCAACACCGCGGTTCCTGGTGTGTCCGTTGTGCCGTGCGTGTGATCATTGCTTGTACAGCCCTCTCGCAGTGTCCGGAGCAAGTATGGTGGGTCTGACACACCTGTGTCAATGTGTTCTTTTTTCCATTTCCAGGAGTGTATATTCCAGAAATTTCATTACTCTACATCAATTTTTTTTTGGTGCTGCAATATTTTTCCTGTCAGAGACTTGCCAACAAAAAGACGGTGAAATGTCAAGGGTCAAGGCAGCAGTCAGCGTGGTTCCACTGTCACAGTAGTCTTGAGTGGCAGCCAGTTATGACACTAATGTTGCCGTGTCAGAGTATCAAGATACCACTTCCTGATGCCAGTGTTGTGACCCGTGGAGCTAGGCTCGTGTTGTTAACAGTGCGAAATACGAGTGAGTGGTCTGGTTCGTGCCCAGAGGCATCTGTGACACAGCAGTATCTACAGTAACATTTATTTGCCGTGCAAAATGTATGAAGTTATAAGTGGCTTCAGAATTGCGGTCGGTAGCTGAGTGTAATCGCGTGTGCCACGAAGAAGTGCTGATGCCTTGTCAGCACGACGGCAGAGGGACAAGGGAGGGGGCCATATGCCCACACGTTCCGCAATGACCCAGAGCGGCTTCCACCACAGCACACTCGAAGAAAGCCCATCTCAGCTCAGGGGAAGAATGCCGACTGTAGTCGTGGATGCCGGTTGTCGTGAAGACTATAGTCCGTGACAGCGTTAATGGCCTGTCGCCACACCGTGCAGCTTCGAAGGAGTGCTGCGTTGTCAACTCAGCGCTGGGCGAATTGACGGCAGCTATGCTATGGGCAGCTGCTTTAGCCGATGTTTGACCTGTCTCGCTACAGTCAGGTTCATGGTGCTCTACTCCCCGTTCCGTGATAAATTTATTAAATGTACCTAATAACTGCGACATACACATAACAAAATGGAATGTCTATTCGATCTTTCCCAGTCATAACTACATTACGAAATAGTGATACATACTTTCTCACCGCAGAAAGGATTCTATAATAAATTGCACCTTACAGAAAGATTACACCTTCCGTTCCTCTTGCTATGTAAATAAAAAGACGAAAGAATCAAATCAAAAATATTCACCCCAGTCCCCAGGACGAGCAGCGTTTTAATCTACGTTATATCGTGTATAGGAGAGTGAGAGAAGTAAAATAAACTAATTTGTTTGAATGGCCATTATCCACAGCAAATATATAAATAAACGTTTTTTGAAGTAAACGCCTTTTCTAGATGAAATCTGTTTTATTAATCCAGGCGCGTTCCACATTTTATTTTAAAGCATTATCGGTGGATATCATCTGAAATAGTACTCTGTGGCTATAAGCCGTCATTGTAGATTTAAGAACAGTTCACGCCCTAATTTTTGCATATAATCGTAAGTAATAATTTATTTATGCAAAAATAAGGGCGTAAACTATTTTCAAATCTACATGACGGCATACAATAGCTACAGTGTACTACATCAGATGATATCGACCGATGATGCCCTAAAATAAAATCCTAAACGCGTCTGGATTAATAAAACAGATTGCAGCATGAAAAGGCGTTTAATTTGAAGAAAAAAACAAAGTAAAATAAAATTTTCATTACAGAATAGATATTCCACTGAACTACTTTCTACGCACAGACAGCTTGAGAAGAAAGTAAATGTTCATGATAATTACATACCTTTTTACTCGGAGCTTTCATTGTCGCTGCCTTCGGAACTGGAGTCGCTGGATGTGAGAGCAAGACTGACGATTAACGAACCCATTATTTCGTCTCTGACAACTTTTTTCTTGTAATCTTCTTGCAGTTTGTCAGTGTGACGCACGCAAGCTTCCCAATCAGCAACGGTGATTTTCTCTATTGCTTCATGGGTGAGTCTTTCAGTGTCGGCTATTTTAAATGTAGTATTTTTGTCTGCCACGTATTTCTTCATCAGTTCAATGGGGTTATAATGGCAGTGATAAGGAGGTGCTCGTATCACTCTGTGTCCATGTTGTTTAGCTACGGAGTCAACTGCGTAGTTCTTAACGCTGGTCTTTGACATCTTCACCACTCCAAAAGCTCTGCTCTTGTTTGTGTTTCACTGTGCGTTACGTTATTATTTCGCAACCAAGAAACAATATCACTTTTCCTTGTGCTTGTAGTGGGAGGCCTGTTGAGAACAACAGAGGGATAGCTTGAATTGTCCATAACAATGACAGAGTCTGGATGCAAATAAGGCAACAGCTGATTCTGAAACCATTCTCGAAATGTTTCTCCATTCATTTCGGTATGGTAGTCACACGTGGTTTTTGATTTTGATTTGAAAATAAGTTTACTTTCAGGCGCAAACCCGGTAGCAGCAGAACCAGCGTGACATAAGACGCCCTCCTTTTCTCACTGGAACTTTCAAACTGTCTTGTCCATCTGTTGTTTGCCAAATAAAATTTCTAATATGGTTTTGATTTACCCAAGTCTCATCCAAGTAATAGGCAATTGACACTGATTTTGATCTGATGTCATGCATTTTTCTTAGAAACGCAATCTAGCAGTAGCAATATCATTACGCTCCATTAAAAATTTGCTCCCATCATTGGACTTTACATATTTAAATCCGATGTTCTTCAACATTCTTTCCATTGATCTTGCACTTACACCAAACCCAGTAGCTTCGTACATAACAATACACAATTTCGCTGCTATGGGGAACTCGCCCCTTTCATAAAATTCGAAAACCTTGCGACGTAACACATTTTGATCGAAGTGGTCGATTCCTATTACCATTTCGGAACGCTATGTTTCTTCCCTGGAGACCGAAACACCACATTGCCAACTGCCTGCTCTGACTATTACTCGCCTAACACCAGTATCGCCACAGGCAACCTCGCAGATCGGCTCGCCTGCAACTGCCTCACGCTTGAAGAAAGAGTACACTCTAAAACTAAGGTCTCTTGCCTGTTTGTGAGACACTTGACTACGTTATGTGTTTCAGCCATTACGACAAAACTCAGAGAAGACCTAGCATACAACAGAAATCGGCCGCCCGCAGTTTTCCGCACGTAAAACACGGTAGAACTCTGAAATATGACGGAGCTTCAGACAGCGCGAGGCGTAGAAACCGAATGAGCGCTCATTGGCCATCTGCGCAGCTGTCTACTGCACATCGTCGGCCGAGAGGCCATCAACGCTGTCGCATAGTCTAGTGCCTGATCATCCACCGTGGATCGACCAAGAGGGCAGCAGGTGCTCGCGAGTCAGCCACGAGACTACGTAGACGCGCCACGCCAGGTCAGCCTGCTAGTGTAGGAGGGCCAGTTGCACCCCCGTCTTCTCATCCACGGGACGTAACAGGCAGCAACAGCAGACCAGGGCTGTGGTATACATGAGGTTGGCTGCAGCAAGCAGATACCAGACTGGCCATCATCAGCCAGCTTGTCGTGGTTTCACTGATATTCAATAGATGGTTACTCTCTCTGTTCTAGCGACACGGGCAGAATGGCTGCAGGACAGAATGTGTTCTTGAAGTGTCAAAGCATCGATATTCAAGGGGCTGAGCCATGCCTATGACAAAAAATTGTATTTGTCATTCTATCGTACACCACGAATTGACAAAAACGCTTTCGTAGATAAACTCAATATGCTAATACTATTAGTGTCAAGATCCAGACGTCACAAACTTTTCATAGCCGGTGACATTAACATAGACGTAGGGGGGGGGGGGGGGGGGGGAAAGAATGTATCTCAATAAATAGGATAAAGTCACTTAATCTCTACCGCATCAGTGAACAACCTTTTTCTCTTTGCAGGCGGATTTTCGTTGTTTCCTGATTACTCATTTCATAGCAGCAAGACGCTGCGATTGAGCTTACCGTTGTGGCTAGTGAAGCGGGAAAAACATTGGTATAAAGCTTGAACGCTTGTATGTTACATTGTACGTCATTACTAATGAATACTCCCCATGTTCGTCAGTTAAGAGCCTGTCTCCAGAGAGGAATGGCAACTTCTTACTAGCATTCCGATACACTATAAATCTTTGCCGCAGTAAGTCGCTGCGAGAAGAGGGCGGTAAATTTCAAGTTAACGCTCGAAATACAAGCAGCTCTCAATAAATGACCAAATAACATGCAGTGTATTATTTAACAGTAAATGAAAAGTAGATTAGCTCGAATGAATTTTGCAGTAAAGACTGATGTATGAAATACACTGAGGTCACAAATGACTTCTAACATCGTGTCGGACCCCCTTTTTCCCGGTGCGACGTGGTGCACTCGACGTGGCATGGGCTCAACATGTCGTTGGACGTCCTCTGAAGAAATATTGAGCCACGCTGCTGCGCCTCTATAGCCGTCCGTAATTGCGAAAGTACTGTCGAAGCAGGATAGTGTGCACGAACTGACCTCTCGATTATACCCAGTATATGTTGGATGGGATTCATGTGGGGCGATCTCTGTGATGATCATACACATTTTCTCACGTATAGGACATTCTTTGTCCCTGCAGCCAAACTTTCTATAATGATTTACACCACACAAACTTTCATCAGCTATAGTTCATATAGTGTTTCGCAAGTATGTTATTTCCCACAAGAACTCATTTCTCTTTCTTGCTACTCGGTTATTTACCATCAGGGCAGGTTTTTTTAACTTTTTGTCTCTGAAGCCCAGTTTCCGAATAGCATTCCGAAGGGTCGTTTCACTCATATCAGGGAAGCCTTCCACTTCAATCCTCAGCTTTTCCAATACGTCTGCTATGTTGTAAACTGCCTTTCCACATAGAAGCCTTACGACTCAGTATTTAAATTCATCGATTGCAAACTTCTGTCGCCTGCTGCAACTCTTTTTCGGTGATACAAGATATGAAATTTCTCTTTATTTTCTCGATATTCGCTTCACTGAATTTCCACTAAATGAAATTTCTCTATATTCTCTCGATATTCGCTTCACTGAACTTTCACTAATACCGAGACATTCAGAAGTTCTCATTACTGACTATACGGAACTGCTGGAACCCCGTTCTTTTTTGGCCTCAAAGTAAGCAAGCGCACTGATCACTACAGACTTTTCTCAGCTCCGTAATTGATGCATGGTTTTACACTAGTACAAGGAAGCAAAAATATCGGGACGACAGCTTCATAATAGTTTTCTAACTGACGGGGAGTCCCATGAAAACATTACAACAATTGTACGGAAATACTTTTCAGATGTCCAGCAACATAATACACGCGAGCATGAGGCGCTTAAAGATGCGAAAGCAAATAAATTAAGCACTTGATATTAGAGCTTTATGTGGATTTATGTGCATAAAAACATAAAAACTGTTATTTATTTAATTGTAAGGCTAGGGCCCCCCGTCGAGCAGACCGTTAGCCGGGTGCCGGTCTTTCAATTTGACGCCACTTCGGCGACCTGCAGTCGATGAGAATGATAGGACGATGAAGAGGACAGCACAACACCCAGTCCCTGGGCGGAGAAAATTCCCCGACCCAGCCGGGAATCGAACGCTGGCCCAGAGGACTGACAATCCGTCACGCTGACCTTTCAGCTACCGGGGGCGGACATGACAACTGTGAAAGGCAACAACAGGGCACTTACACTTTACATATTGTTCATACTATAGGCGAAACATAACAGTGTACCTCTGCCACAAAACGACTAATCGGAAAGCTGCACAAATGCGCCTGTAAGTAGAGATAGTTATATCTGTAACACATATCGTGCAGCTGGCATAATATTGTGCTGATTGCAGGCAATGGGAATGTGCAGTGGTCGTAATATTACTTATTACTTTATTGCTAGATCTGCGTCGTTTACCAGTGGTGACTGGACTGACTGCGTCAGAGTTACATATATAAGATTTGGTTACAATTTTATACAACACACAGAAAAGTATTCACAATAAGGGCAGATCTAACGTATAAAGACAATATTATTTTGTCCATTCACTTTGGTCGATATTGAAAAATTCTCCAATAAAATATAATGGGCGTTCTTTGAAGTGCTGTGCAGTTGTGCTTTTGGACAGTCCTAGCGGCAGAGACTGCACTTCTCTGTCCAGTGTTTTGAACTTTTTTAGGGCTACCACTGGAAAACTGTCTTGCGTTCCAGTTGGTGGACAACTTGGTACTTCAGTGTTCCTCTTGTTGTGGGTATCGTGATTATGATCATCTTGCCTCATGCTGAAATCACCTTGGTTTCCCTTTACACTGCTGAGGCAAAGAAACATATTGGCTGAATACTGTCATTATCCCTAACCTGGTTAATACAGGTTTTCAGTGCTCCTGTTTTTACTTGAAGTAATAATCCTGACAGCTTTTTTGGAGCATTAACACCTCCTTACAGCCTGCAGAGTGTCTCCATAACAGCAGACTATAATGAATATGGCTATGGAAGAATGCATAGTAAACTGTTAATAGGTTCTGGTCAGTTAACACACCTTTTAGTTTTTTTTAGCAGGTATATAACATAAGAGGGCTTGGAACACACATACTCTGTGTGCTTCTTCATTGTCAATTTGCTGTCTATCGTCCCAGTAGTTTGACAGTCTCCATGTTATCCTAGCAGCCGACGTTGCTGAGACTGCATATCACGTGTTGTGTTTTTTCTTGATTCAATTTCATTTTATTTTCAATGAACCACTCCGTAATGCTTTCAAAGAGTATATCTGCTGACAGAGTTTGTTCATCATCAGCAAACTGTAGAATGATAAACCTATATTACTGACATATATAAGGAACAGGAGAGGTCCTATGACAGATCCCTGGGGTACACCATGCTCCAATTTTGGCTCTTGGGAGTTTGCTCCATGGACTGATACTATTTGTCTTCAGTTTTCAAGATATGATTGAAGAGTAGCTAAGACCGCACCTTCAATACCACAACACTTGAGTTTTTTAATGAGTATCTTGTATGAGATACAATCAAACATCTTGCTCAGGTGGCAGGGTGTCAGTGCCACACTCTCTCTGTCTTCAAGTCCCTCCCTTATCTTCGTGATCAAGTCCGGTACAGCTGTAATTGTTGACTTTCTCTTGCGAAAACCATGCTGTGTGTCCTGGAAGAGTTTATTGCTTTCAAAGTAATTTTGTATCTGATGTTTCATTGCAGACTACATCACTTCAGTAAGTACGGGTACTATTGAAATAAGTCTGAAGCTGGACACTTTGCATGGGTCGCCTTTTATGTAGACTGGCATTGTCCATGCGACCTCCAGGAGATCTGGGAAGACACCAGAAGATATACATTTGTTAATTACTGTGGTTAGTGGCTGAGGAAGCTCTGATATTATTTTCCTCAGTACTGTGCACGGCATATCATAGATATCTGGACTCTCTGAATGCTTGTAGGACTCCACTGTTTTTACAAGGTCCTCAGTCTGTATTTCCCCCAGTTTTTAAATGTGCAGCTTACACTTCTCATATTGGCCATGGGATCTAAACTGAAACTGGAATTTCATTTACCGTACTTTCCACTACGCTAACAAAGTACTGGTTAAAGGCATCAGGACTACCGGGATTTAAGACGGAAGTAGGCTTCTTCCTGTGCTCATTTGCCAGATTGCATGCTGCTTTACACGGATTATGAGCCTCTAATGAACCTGTCATTGGGTTTCTTTTTTGCATCCCCCACTGCCTTTCTGTAGATCATTATGGCTCTTAAACAGATACTGTGAAGCAGATCTTTACTTGGAAGATCTACGCCTATTTTCATATGGTCTCTGAATTTTTTGGTGATGCATTGCAATTTAATTAGCTCAGGTGTATACCATATCTTCCCTTTAATGGGTGTTTCCCTTCCTTGTGACTTGCTTGCAGGGTTCTTCTTGAGAATTTCTGAGAAAATGTCATGAAATTTTGTTCTTAAGGTTTGGAACAGACATTCAAATGAGTCAATGGACCCCATTTCTGCAAGATTCTGTTGCCAGTTTACACTAGACAGTGCTGCTTTAAGGTCGTTAAATCT
The DNA here is from genome assembly GCF_023897955.1 of Schistocerca gregaria. Taxonomy (NCBI): domain Eukaryota; kingdom Metazoa; phylum Arthropoda; class Insecta; order Orthoptera; family Acrididae; genus Schistocerca; species Schistocerca gregaria. Next base: position 664,012,412 of record NC_064922.1, read on the forward strand.
TTCTTCTTTGCTAACTCATCTACTGAATGTGTATCTTGAGTGCCAAGTGATTGGTTGCAATTTACTTCTGCTCTCCATACTAAGCTCCATTACTAATCCACTGTGGTCTGCAATCACTGGTTCCACTACACTGCTACTATTTTCCCAAGTACTGAGGTTGGTGACAACTGTGTCTAGACATGCAACACCTCTTGTTGTGAGCTGGTTTGCTACAAACAACCCATAGATGTTCATTAAGTTCATGAAAACCTTCTCATTAGTACCTCCACTTTCTATGTGCATGTTGAAGTCACCACACAATGCGAGTTTAGACTTAAGGCGTGTAAGGTAAGATTAACAGTTATCCATCAGTGCAGTAAAGTTTTCGAAGTTACCATCCGGTGAATGATATACAGAGATAATATTGAGACAATGTTTGGTAACGCTAATGCATCTAGTTCAAGATGCACGTATGTACAAAAGTTTTTTAAATCAATTTCCTTTACACTAAGATTTTTGTTTACGTACACTAACATACCACGGAGAGTTGCAGTAGCTTTATACTATGCATTTACCATATCCAAATACTCAAAAGATATGTAATAGTCACTCTCAGCTTCAGTCAGCCAGTGCTCACAGATACATAAAACATGTGGTTTCACTTCTTCTACAAAGAACGATGAAAGGTCCACCTTGGTTCTTAAGCACTGTAGATTTACACTCGCTATAACTAATGGCATATTACTGTTATCATCATATTATATAGTATTTTTGGTTTTTCATGTACATTCTGAGTCATTTCCTGCATTTTGTTGGTTGTTCTACTGTAGCGGTTGAGAATTGCTTATCTCTAAAACTATCAAGTATTTTCCTGTAATGAACCTCACGCCAGTCTGTATTTGTATTGGGTGAAGGCATCGCTTCTAAAAAGCTTACAGAGTAAGGAGGAGTACTTTGGTCATTACTGATTACGTCACGACAGTTACCATCGTAGAATCTAAGTTAATGATTATTTTTCGCGGTGTCAAACGTATATTTATAGCCCTACCAAACATCTGTCAGGTTTTCAGGCTTCGTGGTTTTTCCTAGGGTAGCAGCGGTAACTCGTAAAAATTAGTCATTTTTGAAACCTTTGTTACTGTATTTCGTAGGCGTTAGCTGACGTTCAAGTTCTCTCTGTTTCAAACGTTTTGTCATTTTTTGATGGTGTTATTTTCAAAATGTGCAGTGACAAAGAGAAATATCTAGAGAAAATTATTTATAAAGACTGTCAGTGAGAACTAAATATTTGATGACGATTCAGATTACACGCTTATCGAATTATTTTCACAGACTGCGTTGTTATGAAGGATTTTCCTGCAGGTAAATCAGGAAACCAATCCGAGCAAGTAAATTGTGCTAGTGAGTAAAATGTTGGGCTGTGTACCTCTCCATGTGTCAATTTGTATCAGACTGCACTCCACTATGACCGCTAAATTTTTCTTTGCTCTTGTGTTTTGTGTGTTTCTTTAGATTTAAATGGGACGTACTAGAAATTTAAAGAGAGAGATCACTTGTTTACTTACTAGGGAATGTATCTGAATACCACAACTCCTTTTTCATTTTTTCTGCGATGATTACCATTAAACTGAAACGTCGTTTGTGGATTGAGATTTAACACTAGAAATGCCAGAATGTGTACATTTAAAATAGAAAGCACAATAAACCTAAAAAGTTTTGAAATTACAACTAGATGTTCTCTATAACTTCCAGAAAAACATTTATTTTAGTCAGCGCACAGCACTAGCACCATGACTGTTAAACTATGCAAACGTAATTTTTCTACTAATTACCGCCTGACATCTATTCCTTCTCGAAAGTTAACACTTGCAAAACATGCTCAGAAAAGCATGCTTTCTCTCAAATATTGCCGGTTAAGTTGCACCCTTTTCAACAAAAATATGATATTCCTACCTCGTTCCGACAAGTACAGGGTGTCCCATTAAAACCGGTACGCCTCACCCCTGAGATTCAAGTAACAATGAACTAAGTAAACACGAATAGTAACGTCAAAACAAGTTGTTGTTTGTTCATAATAGATGATGGTATGATGAGCATGGCATCGAGGCGTCGCTGCCTTCGTGTGATTACTTTACCAGCTACACGCTGTAATCCTGCAGGGGGGTGTTAATTTCTCTAGTAATGGTGTGCAGACTGTCAGCGTACACATTGCTTTTTAGTGCACCCCATGCATAAAAATCTCACGATGCTAAGTCCGGGGACCTTGGATACCATACGCCTGTACTGACACGTCTGACGTCAGGGAATACATTGGCGATGCGGACAATCCTTTGGTTGTATGTGTGGACAGTTGTTCATTTGTTGGAATACTGCATACAGTTTCTCTGGATCTGTTAACTGTGCTTCGAAAGAGTCAAAGATCTCTAGGTATCTGGCACTGTTTGAAGTGTAATTGAAAAATAAGGCGCCAATAATGCACATGCCGGACGACGCACACCAAACACGTATCTTCTCTGAGGGGAGAGGTTCCACATGCAGAATATGTGTGTTGTCCTGCGGCCAGTATCTGCACTTCTAGGAGTTTACGTAATATAACAAATGAAACCAGGCCTCATCTGACACGAAGTAAAGTAACCGTTAGCAACTGAGTCTCTGTATTTCCATGTTTTTAGAGGTGGTTGCGGGACTCGGCTGTTCGATACAGGATGTCAAATTAAACATCTTTCAGCTGTCTAACTTCCAAATTTATTTTATTTCGCTAACAGTTTCAACGTTTTACTACGCCATCTTCAGGCCCCTGTCCGACCTTTAGGGAGATTCTACCTTAGATGTGACAAAGCAGGGGCCAGAAATACTGATATTTGTAGGTATTTGCCATAGCAAACACTTCAGACTCGGAAGATTGCGGTTGAAGTGATCACGATAGCAAAAATCTACTAGTACCAGTATTGCTGGCTCCTGTTACTGGTAGCCAAATGAAATAAGTTTGGAAAGTAGACGGCTGTTAGCAATTGATGATAACAGTCGGCTACAATAACGAAGTCTTTTTTCCTCATCCTCAAATTTCAACTCTTGCATCACACTCACACGTTCTTTCACTTGCGCCTTTCTCCCACAATGTTCGCAGGGTCGGCGTGGTTACAACGGATTTGGCAAGGTTAATTTAAAGGGGTGGCCGGATGCCCTCCATGCCACCACCCCATATCCCCCCCCCCCCCCCCCCCACGACGGAATCAGGATACCCCAGCTGTCTGCGTCTAATGGAAACCGTTAAATAGTGCGGAAGTGTTACAAATGTCTGCGTGTCGTGTAACTGAGGCGGGATGTGGGTACCAGCCCGGTATTCACCTAGCGGGATGTGGAAACTCGCCTAAAAACCACATCCAGGCTGGCTATCACAGCGGCCCACGTCGTTAATCGGTTGGGAGGATTCGATCTGGGGCCGGCGCGCCTGCCCGAGTCCAGGAAGCAGCGCATTAGCGCTCTCAGCTAACCTGGCTCACACTATCGGCTTTCAATTTCATATCTTTTAGTACGCGATGTACGAGATACAGTAGGTTATCACAAACTTACCGACTTGTGCGGACTTCTCGTAATGTCCACTCGAATTGTGTGTATATTTTCGGGAGAACTCACTGTCGGTCTTCCTCTGCACGTTCTGAAGGGATCCTATAGCTTTCCATTTCTTTCACAGATCTTTAAAAGCGGTGACTGTGGGGAGTTTCCTACCAGCATATTTCGCTTGAAACATTTCTTTACATTCCTTGATGAAACCTATCTTTATGTAACGCTCCACATCAATTCGCTGTTCTAATGCAAACTGCCCCACAGCTGTAGAACTCAACAATACGAGCTCCTCGTAACAACTGACGCACGCGCACACAGCGGCACTCAGCTTTCCGATAAAATGCAGTGTAGCCAACTTTCGAGACAGTGTTGCCACTTCACAGGCAGTTCCACTAGAGACGATTAACCGGTTTTATGAGGGACACCCTGTACAACGCATCGACGTTCGTCGTGCGATGGGACCAATATGTGTCCGCCCCAAAGACAGGGATAAGGGGTAATGAAATGGATAAAGTGTTCGTACCTGGCCTGTGCGTGAATCCGGCGGTACGGACAGCTGTTCGACAGGTTGCGGCGGACGGACCCCTCGGCGCTGGAGCGCCTGCAGGCGGTGGAAGGAGACGTGCTGCGCGCCGACCTGGGGCTGCAGCCCCCGGACCGCGCCCGCCTGCTGGCCGAGGTGTCCGTCGTCTTCCACTGCGCCGCCACGCTGCGGCTCGAGGCGGGGCTGAAAGCCGCCATCGAGCACAACACGGCGGGCACGCTGCGCCTGCTGCACCTCTGCCGGCGCATGCGCCACCTCCAGGTACTCTCACCAGGGCTTACTGCCCAACCCGCTATCTGTCCCATTTTCTTTTCTCAATCTGCATTATTTCTGTGTTGCCTGAATGACTCGGAGACTGAGAAAAATAACGTGAAGTAGAAACCTCCAATAACCTTGAAATAAACGATGTATTTTAGTCGAACCCCAAATGAAGATTGTGGCACATGCCACTCTTTTAAAATTTTCTTGCATTTTTTGTGCCACACAAGGCATTCCATAGGAATCCCCACTCTACGAGGGCGGGAGGGGGGGGCGGTGTCAAAAACTCTCTAGCCCAACAAATAAAGGATGACAGAAATTTTATAATTCCAGTTTATTTTTCAGTATAAAACCCGTGTACAGTAACATACTTGTGGACACACTCGTAACTTCTGCAAACCACTTCGAGTCCAACCAAGCATTCATAGCATCAGCATTGTCAAATCGTCTTCCTTTGTGTTTTCTTTAACTATATATGAAGGTGTTCTGGTACTGCGAACGGCTGAAAGCAAGGGCATGCAGCTTTACTGTATGATTAAATGATGAGAGCATCCTCTTGGGTAAAATATTCCGGAGGTAAAATAGTCCCCCATTGGATCTGCGGGCGGGGACTACTCAAGAGGACGTTGTTATCAGGAGAAAGAATGCTGAAGATTAGATGGGTACATCACATAACTAATGAGCAGATATTGAATAGAATTGGGGAGAAGAGGAGCTTGTGGCACAACTTGACTAGAAGAAGGGATCGGTTGGTAGGACATGTTCTGAGACATCGAGGGATCACCAATTTACTATTGGAAGGCAGCGTGGAGGGTAAAAAATCATAGAGGGAGACCAAGAGATGAATACACTAAGCAGATACAGAAGGATGTGGGCTGCAGTAGGTACTGGGAGATGAAAAAGCTTGCACGGGATAGAGTAGCATGGAGAGCGGCATCAAACCAGTCTCAGGACTGAAGACCATAACAACAACATCTGTTCCCGAAAGAAGAGTTACCGTTGATGACCATACAGGTTTCGCTAGAATGAAATGATAATTAAATGGACACCCTACCTGCAAACAGGCGTTGATATACTTCATTGGGGACAGGTTGAAAATGTGTGCCCCGTCCGGGACTCTAACTCGGAATCTCCTGCTTACACGGGAGACGCTCTATCCATCTGAGCCACCGAGGGCACAGAGGATAGTACCCCTGCAGGAACTTATCCCTTGCGCGCTCCCCGTGAGACCCACATTTCCAACATGTCCACACCACTACATACGTAGAGCGCCTGATAGATGTTTGCCTAATAGATGTTTGCCCATCATTTTTTAGATTTGGGAAAAGAAGAAAGTCTAATGGAGCCAAATCTGTAGAAAATGGTGGATGACGTAACAATTCGAAGCCGCAGTCACGCAGAGTTTCCAGTGTAGCGAGGGCTTTGTGCGCCGGTGCGTTGTCTTGATGCTAAAGACTCCGCGTGCCAATTTTCCGCGCCGTTTTTTATTATCTCTCATCTCAAATGACGCAGCACGGTGCAATAGTGTTGTGGTTGGCAGGAGAGCCAACCGTATGGTTAAAGGAGGCCGAAATGCACGCGTTTTAGCTCACGCAGGCTGGCGTGAGGTCTGGAACATGACAAGGGAATTAGAATTGAGAAAAACGGACGTAGCTGGTGGAATACTTAACTTTAATCCATTAATGACGAACGTCGCTCTTTATGGTACATGATTCGCAATATCAGAAGTACGGATACTGGCGCCTTGCTAGGTCGTAGCAAATATCGTAGCTGAAGGCTATGCTAACTATCGTCTGGGCAAATGATTGTGGCATAAGGCTTCCGCCCACCGTGGGGAGGACCGCATGATGACGTATGCGACAAGGTGGGGAGCCTAACAACAGGCGAGGCTGTGCCACCCGCACCCTGCCATTCGGACCGCGGGGAGCTAGGAAACGCCTGAAAACCTGCTCCAGGGTGCACGCCAACATGCGGTGTATGCGCCCGTAGAGAGACAGGAGGGGCTGAAGGGTCGACCTCCATCGGGCCGGGGCACCCGACGGGCGAAGACGACATATGGTCCGGAGCGGGCAAGAGTTCCATGTCGGAGGACAACTGGTCCCGGGAAGCGATCGGCGGCGCGTGACCCAGGGAGGCGCCCGGCGGTTGCGGCGACGCGTCCACTGCGGGCGTCGCCGGCGGGAGAACAGGCGGCGGCGGCGGTGGCGGCGGCGGCGCGTCGCCATGGGGCAAAATGGAAGGCAGCGTCGGTAACACCTGGGGCTGAGGCGAGCCAGTGGCCGCGGTGGTCTAGCGGTTCTAGGCGCGCAGTCCGGAACCGCGCGACTGCTACGGTCGCAGGTTCGAATCCTGCCTCGGGCATGGATGTGTGTGATGTCCTTAGGTTAGTTAGGTTTAAGTAGTTCTAAGTTCTAGGGGACTGATGACCACAGCAGTTAAGTCCCATAGTGCTCAGAGCCATTTTTTTAGGCGAGCCAGTAGATGGGTCCCCGGGGCGCTGATCGGACGGCACCGTCGCTGAAAGCAGACGGCGAGCGGCAGATCCCGTGCGACGACAGAGGCGCAGCTGATTGAGATGCCGACGCACCTCACCAGAGGCCCCCAAAACCAGATGCACAGCGCGGCCGAGTCACCGAAGTATTCGCCCTTCGAGCCAACGCCGTGAACCTCGATAGTGGCGATAGTAGACAACGTCGCCTGGAGCAAAAGCAGGTGTCTGCCGCTGCACAGGAACCTGGTGCGGCGGATGTAGCAAAGACATCACGGTTCGATGAGGGCGACCGTGGAGCAACTCAGCCGGCGAGTGACCATCTCGGGGCTGAGAGCGATACGAGGACAAAAGGAGCAATAACGCGTCCTCCCGAGAATGCGACTCTCGCAACTTCAACATCTGTGACTTGAAAGTCCTAACCAATTGTTTAGCGGCACCGTTTGACTGTGGTGAAAACGGCGCGGACGTCAGATGTTGAATACCATTGACCTTCCAGAATGACAAATTCTGCGGACATGAATTGTGGGCCATTGTCGGAAACAATAGTCTGTGGAACACCTTCAATGCAAAAGATACCGGATAACGCTTGGATTGTGGCAGATGACGTCGTGGGAGACATCCGGACAACAAAAGGAAAATTACTGAATGAATCTACCACAACCAACCATCGAGCATTCCAGAATGGACAAGCAAAATCGATATGTAAGCGTTGCCAAGGGGAAGTGGCTTTTGGCCATGCAAAGAATTTCCGCGGTGGTGCTGATTGTTGTTCGGCACACATCATGCAAGAAGAGCACATTCGTAAACGCGGCATCGATTCCGAACCAAGTACAGTGCTGACGTGCAAGTTGTTTCGTTCTCACTATACCCCAATGTCCTTGGTGGAGAACCTGTAATACAGAGGACTGTAACGAACGTGGTCCCACGACACTGGACTGATCATTATCAGAACGAAACAGCAAACCACCACATCGTACAAAAAGTCTCTCCTTGTGAGCAAAAATCGGCGAACCAACGGGTCCCCGATCCGTAACTTTGACAAGGGCCATTGCTTAGAAACAAAACGCAGAACGGGAGCAAGGACAGGGTCGGCAGCTGTGGCTGTAGCTACACGACGAAAATCAATCGGAAACGATTCGACCACGTCATCGGTTTCCGCATCTATGAACATGCAAGCAAGTTCGGAGGAATCGAATGCCCTATCCTCAGCAACAGGCAAGCGGGACAACGCATCGGCGTTTCCGTGCTCAGCAGTGGACCGATACAAGATATCGTAGCGGTACTGCGGGAGGAAAATAGACCAGTGAATGAATTTCTGCGCTGTACGTGGAGGTACAGGCTTGGTCGGATGAAAAAGCGATGTCAAAGGTTTGTGGTCTGTGATTATGGTAAAGTGACGACCATACAAGAAATCAAGAATCTTTGTAACACCAAATACGAGAGCCAATGCTTCTTTCTCTATCAGTGAATAATTTCTTTGCGCAGACGAGAACAATTTGGACGCAAAGGCAATAGGGCGATAGTGCGATCCATCTTTGTGCGCAAGCACAGCACCGATCCCGAAATCCGATGCATCCACCATCAACAAAAGGGGCTTCTGAGGATCGAATGGCGTAAGGCAAGTGTGGGAAAGCAACGCCGATTTCAACTGGCGAAAGGCGCGTTCGCATTCCATCGTCCAGACGAACGGAACACTCTTACGGCGTAAGCGATGAAGCGGAGCTGAAATGGAAGAGGCATGCGCAATATATTTATAATAATAGTTGATTTTTCCCAGCACACTCTGGAGCTGCTTCCAATTCTGCGGCGACGGCCAGTCTTGTATGGCACGAAGGTGCGTGGAACTGGGATGTATGCCTTGGGCATTGATTACATGTCCCAGGTATGGCAAGTCCCGAGCAAAAAACACACATTTGTCCTTCCGCAAGCGAAGACCATTTTGTCGCAAAACCTGAAATAATGTTCTGAGATTGGCCAAATGTTCTTCTTCCGTCTTTCCGGAGATCACAATATCGTCCAGATAATTTGCTGCAGTAGGGACCGACGCACAAACAGTTTGTAGATATTGCTGAAACAATGCAGGGGCGGATGCACACCCGAATGGCAGTCGTTTGAATCGATACAAACCAAGATGCGTGCTAACTACCAAAACGCGCTGGGATTCTTCGTCCACCGGTATTTGCAAGTATGCATCTGCTAGGTCCAACTTCGAAAAATATTTACCCGGGCACAGTTAGTCAAAAAGATCTTCCAGGCGGGGTAAAGGAAAAGTTGCAATCACTAGTTGTGGGTTCACTGCTGCCTTGAAGTCCACACAAAGTCTCAATTTTCCGGAAGGTTTTGGCAAAATGACTAAGGGTGATGCCCAGAGAGAAGCCTGCACACGTTCAATTACACCTCGCGATTCCAAATCGTGTAATGTTTTTGCGACCTTATCACACAATGCGTGGGAAACATTGCGCGCTCTAAAAAATTTCGGTTGCGCGTTTACTTTCAGTTCCAAATGTGCTTTATAGTTCTTAGCGCAACCGAGGTCAGGTGCAAAAATGTCTGCAAATTCTTCACATAGATGAGAAACACTGACTGGAGGCACCGTCTGGTTCACTGATAGGACCTGATTTTACTATAGACAAGTTAAACAACTGAAATAAATCGAAACCAAACAAGTTCACGGCGGAAGAAGAACGAAGTACGTAAAATGACACAACTTTTGTTTGTTCTTTGTATGTTGCAAGAAGGCTGTACTGTCCTAACACAGGGATCGTTTGTCCTGAATAGCTAAGTAACTCAACATTTGCGGCACGCAACAGAGGTGTGCCCAGCAATTTGTAAGTGTCTTGATTGATCAGTGAAACTGCAGCTCCTGTATCGAGGTGGAATGGTATAACTTTGCCGTTAATGTCCAAGTCTACAAAAAGTTTATTGTCCTGCTGACAAGAGCGACTGTCTCGTGCAACGTGAACTGACACTGGTACATAATCACTTGCGACTTGACGGGAGTTCCGGCGATGTCGACGCACACTATTCTTGGGACGAACACAGTCACTGTTAGAGAGAGTGGCACTGCGCAGAGTGGAATGAACTACATGAATGTCGAACGGCGAAGTTTCGCGGGCCTGAGTATCCTTGGTTCGGTTCCGATTCCGGCGCGAAGCAAAGGGCCTGGAACGGTTTTGAGCTTCCGATCTGAGCTTTTTATGGCAAACACTCTGAACATGTCCTGTTTTATTACAATAAAAGCAAATAGCTTGGCATGACGGGCAGTGCTCACGCGAATGTTTAGTAGCACACCGCGGGCATGATTTGATCACTGCATTAGCTTGCCGGCGCGACACACGTGGCTGAGAGCCTGGCGGCAGCGGCCGCCCGGGCGCCACGGTTGTTTACTGCTCCGTGCAACTCGCCCGGCGGGCCGGTTTACCTGACACACTGCTGGCCAAGTTTCAAATGATTCCTGAGCAAAGTCAAGTGTGTCCTGCCGATCCAATATGTCCATCACTTGTTGAAGGGAGGGATTGACTAGTTTCAAAATCTGTTCCCTTATACGAACATCAGAAACGTTCTGTGCAATTGCATCACGTACCATAGTATCTGAATAAGGGAGTCCACATTGACACTCAAAAGCACAATCTCTAGTAAGGCCTTGCAAGGTTGCAACCCACTCCCGATTAGTCTGACCTGCCGTACGTTTTGTACGAAAGAAGGTATACCGTTTGGCAACTACATTGACTGATTCTTTGAAATATGCATCTAATGCAGACAAAATTTCTTCGTAGGACAGAGTTGCTACTTCCCGTCGGGGAAATAATTTGACTATCACACGGTAGGTGGTCACCCCTACGGATGAAAGCAGAAAAGGCTGCCGCTCGGTACCTTGAATTCTGTAGGTGGCGAGATGGAATCCAAATTGGCGTGACCACTCCGTCCAGCTTTCCAGTGCAGCATCAAAAGGTCGAAAAGCGGGTGCAACAGCGTATTGTGGCTGCGTTAGCGGTGAAGCGGCTGCTGTCGCATCGTTTTGCATCGCACTTTGACCCTGGACGAGCTGTCCAAGGGCATCCAGTAAGGCTTGCGTCTGCCGATTCTGTAAGCGATAAAATTCGGACAGTATATCTGGAGATTGTGGCGAAGCCATTACACAAGTAAATCAGGGCAATTTAGAAAAGAACACTTTTACTCTCGTCGCCAATGTTGTGGTTGGCAGGTGAGTCAGCCGTATGGTTAAAGGAGGCCGAAATGCACGCGTTTTAGCTCACGCAGGCTGGCGTGAGGTCTGGAACATGACAAGGGAATTAGAATTGAGAAAAAACGGACGTAGCTGGTGGAATACTTAACTTTAATCCATTAATGACGAACGTCGCTCTTTATGGTACATGATTCACAATATCAAAGTACGGATACTGGCGTCTTGCTAGGTCGTAGCAAATAACGTAGCTGAAGGCTATGCTAACTATCGTCTGGGCAAATGAGAGCGTAGAAGTCAGTGAACCATCGCTAGCAAAGTCGGCTGTACAACTGGGGAGAATGCTAGGAAGTCTCTCTAGACCTGCCGTGTGGCGGCGCTCGGTCTGCAATCACAGATAGTGGCGACACGCGGGTCCGACGTATACTACAGGACCGCGGCCGATTTATAGGCTACCACCTAGCAAGTGTGGTGTCTGGCGGTGACACCACAAATAGTATGATGCATTGATAGTTCCACCCTTCTTCAAGGAAGTCACCATGATTACCCTTTCCTCATTCCAGACGGCCGATGCCGTCACCTTATCGGCTAATTTTTGCACCCGGATTTTTGTTGAGGTTGGGGATGGATGATGTTTCCATTGTTGTGACTGTTGTTTTGTCTCAGGATCAAAGTAGTGAACCCACGTTTCGTCCATTGTCACATACCTTTCAAGAAAGTCATCTTCATCCGCTTCTAATTAGCAAACGATTTCTTCACAATACAGTCCGCCTCCAGAGCCGAGTGGTCAGCGCGGCACAGTACCACTAGCGGGGGCCGGCTTCGATTCCCGGCTGGGTCGGAGATTTCCTCCGCTCTGGGACTGGGTGTTGTGCTGTCCTCATCATCATGTCATCCTTCTCGACAGGCAAGTTGCCCAAGTGCGTCACCTAAAAAGACTTGCACCAGGCGACCGGTCTACCCGACGAGAGGCCCTCGCCACACGATATTTCATTTTTTCACAACACTGCACACGCTCCCGTCTCTGATCTGCATTCAAATCTTTCGTAACCCACCGAGTTGAAACTTTCCGCATTTCCAAAACGTACACAACAGTGTCATGAGCATGCCCATGGGAGATTCCAATGTGTGGTTTCAATGTGCTGCAACGCTGTTCGACGATCCTGCAAAATCGTATCGCGAATTGCAGTCACTGTTTCAGCTGTGGCAACGGTGACATGCCTTCCACTCCTTGGTGCATCTTCCACACTCGTTCTTTCACTTTTGAAGTCGGACACCCAGTTTTTGACTGTTGCATAAGACGGAGCCCTGTCCTTAAGCGTATTCCGCATGTCATCCGCAATTTCCTTGGGTATCGTTCCCTTCAAATGAAGACGTTCAATCACAGCATGGTTCTTGATTCTCTCGATATTCACCATTCCGCTTACATTACGATATACAACGCATCCTAGCGGCAAAACTAACGAACATGGAGCCGCGAAATTTGACTTCCATACCCACAAAGGCTCACCATAAAAGCAGGTACTGTTGTTTGTGCGAGACATTACGGTAATTATCTCGGGCTAGAAATTTTCCGACCGCCCTCCCCTCTTACACACAGAGCACTACATCCTTGCGCTTTTCTTGCGAATTCCACGTTTCCTTTGTTTCCACATCTCATGCATTCAATTACGTGTCCAGTTCCAGAAGTCCTCAGTTCAACTGGTGCACAAGAAGTGCATGCTTTTGAGCATAATGGATGCCCCGCCCTTTTTGGGTAAGAAGCAGCGGATGATTGAGCACGATGCCACCGTCCTTCTTAATTGAAGCGGTGGAATATTTTCATTCTTGAGGCTGTAGATAAGGGCACACCACATAACCAACTGTTTGATCTCCATAGCTACTCTAAACACTTTTGTTTTCTCATATTTCATCTGTTTTCAGGGTCTACATCTATTCAAATGGTTCAAATGCCTTTGAGCACTATGGGACTTAACTTCTGAGGTCGCCAGTCCCCTAGAACTTAGAACTACTTAAACCTAACTAACCTAAGGACATCACACACATCCATCCCCGAGGCAGGATTCGAACCTGCGACCATCCCAACTGTCTGAATTCAAATCTCACTGGTTTTCTGCGAAAGAACCGTTTTAGATAATGGTGTCTGTAATATCGAACCATTTGTTCATCAGTGTTCAGGCTATCAGAAAAAATTTCTTTAAATTCTTGTTCAGTAAGTCCATCATTGGACGAATTTTGAAAACTTTACCCCGTTCATCAGCTGGGATTGTGTTCAGAGGTGTGTTATCATTAAAGCAAAGGTGGCACTTGATTTCCAGACACCTGTTGCGGCTCATACACTGTCGTAAACACCTTATATGAGTGTCATCGTCTTAAGTCCAATACAATTGTGCCTTTGGGAGAGCATGGTATTCAGTGAAGAGCAGTACACCTAAGAACTTTTTTATGGATTCGTTGGATAACTCACAGCTGTGATTTTTCTTCTGTGAAGCATATTGGGCTCACTGCAATCAAGTTCAGTACCTTTTCATCAAAGCAATCAATTGCAGACTTTTCTTTTAGTGCTGCTACCAAATTGCAGTTGCTCCGTTAATTTTCTGCCAGATCAGCGTAGGTTTTACTGTAAGTTATATCTTCTGTTGTCCAATTAGATGTGATATTACCCTTCATTTTCGTGTTGCGATGGTCTGCACTTTCGTCGGCCTCCCTTTCTTCATCAGCATTAACTTCCAAGGTAGCTGGCAAATCAGCTGGGAATTATCTACCAATATATTTTTACAAGTACCACCACAGACGAGCATGTTGTCTGTACGATCTGGAGGGAGCTCGAACATGTCAATGGTCTCATTCACTTTGCCCTTGTTATAGAAGAAGACAAGATATCAGGGACACGTAAATTTGTCCAATTTCCCTTAAGGTAAGAGCTTTATAGCGACTCGTGCCTGGGGAAAAATAAAAACATTGTTTTAGGCGGAACCTGCCATGAGTCCTGAATAGTGATCGAAATTCAGAGAGGCCCATGGGAAAATAAAATAAGCCTTCGAAATAAGTAACCAATAAACATCTTTTAAAGGCATTACAGTATCTGTCTGGAAGTTATTTATATAATAATATGATTTATATTGTTTTGAAAATGTTCAACTTCTGTTTCTCTGAAAACTTTACTTCTGCACACAAATAATCCTGTAGATCTCAGGTGGGCGAGCAGTTAGAGGCTCCACGTCACTAATCGTGCGGCCCCTCCCGACGGAGGTTCGAGTCCCCCCTCGGGCATGGCTGTGAGTGTCGTCCTTAGTTTCAGTAGCGTCTAAATAAATCCATGACCTCAGTAGTTTGGTACCTCAGGAATTCACACACACATTATTTTAGAGCTCAATCGTTCAATAACAATTGACAACCGTCTAGGCGGCTATATAAAATAGTAACAATTGATACCAACATAATCAGAAATACAAAATTTCCGCTCCAGAGACAGATCCCCAAATAGGGATCATGGCAGTCAGTGGATTAAGGTACCCTGAACTGGGGCAACTTTGCCGGTTTTTGGAAACGTTTACTGGTATATATGGCATTCATGTTCATGAGCTAACCAGTAGATGCGTCAAGGAATCGCGGGCGAAAGACATTTGACAAGGCCCATCTGTTTTCAACAGTCACATCTTTACACGTCTTTATCGCAATTTTTCGCTTCCATCTTCGGCAAGGTGATTCTTTGGCAGTCGTACAAAACTTTCACCCCCGGAAAAATGCTACTATCGCAGCACAACAAGGGCGAATAGGCTCCTGTTAAAAGACTCTTACTAAAAAGTGCGGTACCAGCTCATTTTACCTTCTAAATTTTGGCATGTGAACATATTCGCGCTCATTTTAACGTGCAACTTATCTCCAAACCCCACAAGCTCCCCTAACTGTAACTCGCTCACATCCACTAGTCCATCACTGCAAGTCGCTCATACCCATCCTCTGCTACTTGCCCATTGTCAGTCATTTATTTAACCCAACTCATTGTCATTATCTCTCCGCCACTACCTCCTGTCTCACAGCCACAGCCTCCTTCGCTGTCACTGTTCCCTCTTGCTCTCTCTTACTGCTGCTATTTCGTTCATTCCATCTCATTGCTCCTGTCTCTTCTCACTGTCACTATCTCTCTCTTCCTCGTTGTCATTGTCATAGACTCTGTGTCTCATTATCACTGGCTCCCACCCACTTTCACTTTCTGCTTCTCTTTATTTCTTTAGCCGCGCGGGATTAGTCGAGCGGGCTATGGCGCTGCAGTCATGGACTGTGCAGCTGGTCCCGGCGGAGGTTCGAGTACTCCCTCGGGCATGGGTGCGTGTGTTTGTCCTTAGGATAATTTAGGTTAAGCTTAAGGACTGATGACCTCAGCAGTTAAGTCCCATAAGATTTCACATACATTTGAACAGTTTTTTTTATTTCTTTCTCACTGACACTGGCTCCTTCACTTTTTTCCTAGTACTGAACTGTCACTGTCAATTATGTCCCACTGCCTCTGTCACCCTCTCTCTCTCACACACGCTGTCAATCTCCTTCACTCTTTCTACACGACAACCACTTTCTACTATCCCGTCTTTATTTCTTTTCCATTCCTTTCCCACTGCTACTGTCTCCTCTCTTAGCATAAAAAGAGCGAATATTTTCGCATGTCAACTTCGAATCACTGTATCTCCAAAACGGATAAAGATATCAAGAAAATTTTCGAGGTTGTTCGAGATCTGGATCTTAGGAATATGTCGTAAAAATTTCAGCCATTTGCTGTACATAGCAGTCTTGGAATCCGTAGCTCGGTTTTGGTACCTACAAACCATGTTTTTGGGGTGTTTCTCGGTAACGGAAATTATTTTTGAAAACGGAAATATGGCATCTCTAGATAAATGCCTGTAGAATATACCGTTACAATTTGAGCAATTTTTTGCGATTAATTATTTAGATATCCGCTGCTGACGGCGAAAAAATGGGGAAAACTCTTTTTTCGGATTTTCTCAGGAACTGCCCGTAAACTAAATGGTGCCTCCATAAGCCCCTTATGACGCACCTTAGACAACAACCAATGCAATAAGAACCAATCGTTTACTCCAATTGCTTAAGCTGGAGGAGGTGTGTAGTATTCAAACTTAATGTACAGGATAGTTACAACAAGACGACCCTTCTGCTCGTTATACAGAAGGTCCCTAACCCACGGGGCTATCAGAAACACTTGAACCTGCCTTTCTATCACCAGTAGAACCTGGGGTATGAGCCCCAGCAAAAATCCCGTTTTTATGCGAAGCATTTTGGAACATTTTGGTGGCACATGCTGTCGCATGTGTACCGATTCATTCACATCTAATTAAAAACTACTCATCTTGCTTAATAGCTTCATACCTCACTTTCAGATTAACTTCCAGATTTAACATTATATTGCATTAGGTTTAATAAGATCACATGGGAAATGTTGCACCAGGAAGCTTGGAACAACCTTACAACCAGGGTCGTAACGAGGGGGTGGAGAGACAGGAGCTCACCAAGGATGCAGTCAAACAGGAAAAACTATAAAAAGAAGAGAGAGATAGTTTAAGAGTTAAACAGTGTGTAGAATTCTGCTTCCTCTTGTGCCCCTATATACTGCCTACGAGAAATAGGTCTTTCCTCGGAAAGAAATGCCTACGAATAAATGTCTATCGCTAACATCGTTATAAGGCCCCAGTCTATATACACTGGTTATGTGGTGACAGTGCGGTTTACTTAAGGGCGCTACACACTTACCGACCGACAGACAGACAGACACACTGGACTTTGGGCGCTTTGGCCAATAGACCAACCAACTTTTCTTGGGGGGGGGGGGGGGCGTCGGTGAGGTACGACCATCCACCACCCCCTCCCCCAACCACCTGGCACCATTACTTCACGCTACCGCCATTTCGCCAGACCCTCACGACCATATTACCGGGTGCAGCGCTGTTGTGCCAACTTCACCGATTGACAATCGTCAGTTGTCTGTGTGTGGGAAAACACTAAAACAGCAACATGAACAAGTCAGCGTTGTAATCGCTGTGAGAAATCGGGCGGGATATATAGAGGTTGGACACGAAATTGGTCTATCAGTTGATGTGTGTGTAGGGCTCGCTTATATTAAACAATGGAGTTCTTCCTGCTACTTCGCTACGTATTGTATAGGCTAATCTCAAAATTTCGGAGAGCTAGTGATGATGCAAAGAAGACTTTTATTATGCAGAATGGGGTAAGAAGCGCTTATTCGAATTTCGAAATAGCTCTGAGGATATTGATGACAGCCCAGGGACTGCAGCATCTCCTGAACGCAGTTTTAGCAAATTAAATACAATTTTAAAAAAGCCACATACGTGGGGACGAGTGTGGGTGAAAGCACAATCGCAGCTTCCGCAGTTCTACCACAAGCACAGGATCACCTAGATGCGCTTCTGTTTGCAACATAAAATTTCGTAATTTTCTCAGCGTTGTAATAGCTGTGAGAAATCTGACGGGATATATAGAGAGAGGTTGGGACACGAAATTGGTCGATCGGTTGGTGTGAGTGTAGGGCTCGCTTATATTCAACAATGGGGTTCTTCCTTCTATTTCGCTACGTATTGTATAGGCTAATCTCCAAATTTCATATCGTGCACTTTTCGTTTTGTTTCATATGTTAGGATTTCAAGACGTGGGAGACTTCGGATACTAAAATTATGACGCCGCCTCTCCGCAAAGGTTATACTGATTTGTAACATGTCTGTACAGTAGGGAATCTAAGTAGTGGCCCAAAAATCCACAATACTTACAAATGACACAACATTTGTCATTCTTAAGTTTCCCAAGGACCGTGGAACGTTCGAAACGGTACATTTTAGGACAATTATTTACCGAATAATGTTGTTTTCCTGGCTTTTTGCAGAAAGACGTATTTGTTTGTTACACTTTCAGCGAAATCATTGAATTTGGAACTTAGAAACCTATATGGAATGAAATACCTACATTATTTAATATACGAAATCCAACACAGCTGTAGCTGTGAAAGCGACACAGACGTGATAATAAATCGTCTGTTTCTCAACACAGAAGAAACCAAACAACGGCAATAATCGTCAACACACTCTTTTTTTAAGCAAAAGTAATTACATGTAAAAAATTATTCGTGTATTAGAAAGTCGAGTGAAGAGTAAGAATGGGCGAATCATTAGACTCCATATAACTGCTTAAGCGTCAACGAGACTGCCTATGATAACAATAGCACACAACAACAGAAATATAGGCTTCGCACACATTAAAACTATGTTTTATTTAATTACTTTCAGAGGAGTTAGCTGTAAATATACACATATTCGAAAGTATTTCTCATGAATAAGTTGTAGCTTATAAGTCATGAATTAGTGTGATTAGGCTGGTTTTAAATGTGTTTCACGATCATTCATATATCTTCATATATACCTGTCAGTATCTCTAGGCTTCTTCAATGTATACAACCTTGTTTTATGATTCTTGAACTAAGTGTTAGCTATGATTAAGTTATGCTCTGTGCAAAATTCTACCAGGCAGCTTCCTCTTTCATTTCTTACTCTCAATCAATATTCACCTACTACATTTCCTTCTCTTCCTTTTCCTACTATCGAATTCCAGTCACCCATTACTATTAAATTTTCGTCTCCGTTCACTATCTGAATAATTTCTTTTATCTCATCATACATTTCTTCAATTTCTCCGTCATCTGCAGAGCTAGTTGGCATATAAACTTGTACTACTGTTGTAGGCGTGGGCTTCATGCCTATCTTGGCCACACTAATGCGTTCACTCTGTTGTTTGTAGTAGCTTACCCGCACTCCTATTTTTTTATTCATTATTAACCCCACCCCTGCATTACCCCTATTTGATTTTGTATTTATAACCCTGTATTCACCTGACCAAAAGTCTTGTTCCTCCTGCCACTGAACTTTGCTAATTCCCACTATATCCAACTTTGACCTATCCATTTCCCTTTTTAAATTTTCCAATCTACCTGCCCGATTAAGAGATCTGACATTCCAAGCTCCGATCCATAGAGTGCCTGTTTCTTTCTCCTGATAACGAAGTACTCTTGAATAGTCCCCACCTGGAGATCCAAATGGGGTAGTATTTTACCTCCGGAATATTTTACCCAAGAGGACGCCATCATCATTTAACCAAACAGTAAAGCTGCATGACCTCGGGAAAAATTACGACTGTAGTTTCTCCTTGCTTTCAGCCGTTCACAGTACCAGTACAACAAGGCCGTTTTGGTTACGCAACATAAATCAAATATCTTGATCTTTCGTTTAGCATTTTATGAAAACTTGACAAATTAACAGGGCACGGTTAAAAACTGCAAACAGTGATGGCAAAGTAACCTCAGAAACGGGATAACACTGCCAACCATCGTTACAGTGCATGGAACTCGCAAAAAGTAAGTGAGACATGATCATTTTAACTATGAATGCTCTTTCTTGGGAAGACATGTGCACACAGATATCCAAAACATAAAAACAGATAGCTGTTCGGATTTGAAAGAAAATTCTGAAATTTTCTTCGGATAAAGCAAGTTATCCTGAGGTTTCATTGCAAGGAGTGTCGAGCCTATGCACTGTAGTGCGCACAGAGTAAATCCACAGCCTAATAAATAGTCACACATTATGGTGTGGAAGTTGTTTTCGTTTGACAGCTGGAGTGGCACTAGCGCTCCAAGCGGTGAGAAAGCAGTTAAGTCACATGCGTCATAAGAATAATATTGGTTTATAGTTACTTTCTACGTAATTAACGAAATAGTTGTAACTGCGTGAGTTACAGATTATATAATGGTAAGGCAAAGGATTTAGGAATCAGGTTTTAAATTGTAAGACATTTCCAGGGGCAGATGTGGACTCTGACCACATTCTATTGGTTATGACCTGTAGATTAAAACTGAAGAAACTGCAAAAAGGTGGCAATTTGAGGAGATGGTACCAGGATAAACTGACTAAACCAGAGGTTGTACAGAGTTTCAGGGAGAGCATAAGGGAACAATTAACAAGAATGGGGGAAACAAATACAGTATAAGAAGAATGTGTAGATTTGAGGGATGAAGTAGTGAAGGCAGCAGAGGATCAAGTAGGTAAAAAGGTGAGGGCTAGTAGAAATCCTTGGGTAACAGAAGAAATATTGAATTTAACTGATGAAAGGAGAAAATATAAAAATGCAGTAAATGAAGCAGGCAGAAAGGAATACAAACGTCTCAAAAATGAGATCGACAGGAAGTGCAAAATGGCTAAGCAGGGATGGCTAGAGGACAAATGTAAGGATGTAGAGGCTTATTTCACTAGGGGTAAGATAGATACTGCCTACAGGAAAATTAAAAGAGACCTTTGGAGAAAAGAGTACCACTTGTATGAATATCAAGAGCTCAGATGGAAACCCAGTTCTAAGCAAAGAAGGGAAAGCAGAAAGGTGGCAAGAGTATATAGAGGATCTATACAAGGGCGATGTTCTTGAGGGCAATTTTATGGAAACGAAAAAGGATGTAGATGAACATGAAATGGGAGATATGACACTGTGTGAAGAGTTTGACTGAGCACCGAAAGACCTAAGTCAAAACAAGGACCCAGGAGTAGAGAACATTCCATTACAACTACTGACAGCCTTAGGAGAGCCAGTCCTGACAAAATTCTACCATTTGGTGAGCAAAATGTATGAGACAGGAGAAATACCCTCAGACTTCAAGAAGAATTTAATAATTCCAATCCCAAAGAAAGCAGGTGTTGACAGATGTGAAAATTACTGAACTATCAGTTTAATAAGTCACGGCTTCAAGATACTAACGTGAATTCTTAACAGACGAATGGAAAAACTGGTAGAAGCTGACCTCAGGGAAGATCAGTTTGGATTCCATAGAAATTCTGGAACAAGTGAGGCAATACTGGCCCTACGGCTTATCTTAGAAGCTAGATTAAGAAAAGGCAAATCTATGTTTCTAGCATTTGTAGAGTTAGAGAAAGCTTTATACAATGTTGACTGGAATACTCTCTTTCAAATTCTGAAGGTGACAGGGGTAAAATACAGGGAGCGAAAGGCTATTTACAATTTGTACATAAACCAGATGGCAGTTATAAGAGTCAAGGGACATGAGAGGGAAGCGGTGGTTGGGAAGGGATTGAGACAGGGTTGTAGCCTCTCCCCTTTGTATTGAATCTGTATATTGTGCAAGTAGTAAAGGAAACAAAAGAAAAATTTGGAGCCCTAGGTATTAAAATCCATGGAGAAGAAATAAAAACTTTGAGGTTCAACGATGACATTGTAATTCTCTCAGAGACAGCAAAGAACTTGGAAGAGCAGTTGAACGGAATGGACCGTGTCTTGAAAGGAGGATATAAGATGAACATCAACAAAAGCATAACAAGGATAATGGAATGTAGTTGAGTTAACTCAGGTGATGCTGAGGGAATTAGATTAGGAAATGAGACAGTTAAAGTAGTAAAGGAGTTTTGATATTTGGGGAGCAAAAGAACTGATGATGGTCGAAGTAGAGAGGGTATAGAATGTAGACTGGCAATGGCAAGGAAAACGTTTCTGAAGTATAGAAATTTGTTAACATCGAGTATAGATTTCAGTGTCGGGAAGTTGTTTCTGAAAGTGTTTGTATGGAGCGTAGGCATGTATGGAAGTGAAACATGGATGATAAATAGTTTGGACAAGAAGAGAATAGAAGCTTTTAAAATGTGGTGCTACAGAAGAATGCTGAAGATTAGATGGGTAGATCACATAACTAATGAGGAGGTATTGAATAGGATTGGGGAGAAGAGGAGTTTGTGGCACAACTTGACTAGAAGAAGAGATCGTTTGGTAGGACTTGCTCTGAGGCATAAAGGGATCACCAATTTAGTATTGGACGGCAGGGTGGAGGGTAAAAATCGTATAGGGAGACCAAGATATGAATACACTAACCAGATTCAGAAGGATGTAGGCTGCAGTACGTACTGGGAGATGAAGCAGCTAACACAGGATAGAGTCACGTGGAGAGCTGCATCAAACCAGTCTCAGGACTGAAGACCATAGCAACAACAACATGTTGGGAGAGAGCCTTCATTTGTAAAAGTAAAGTTTAGCATAGGTTATAGTTGATGGGTAAAACAAATTTCATGAATGACATCATGGTCTTGGAGGGGAAGGTGATCGAGGTTGCCCTGGTAAAGGACATAAAGTGTGTACAGATGTAAGGAAGTTGATCTGTGATGATAGGGGTGTTGGAGCTGTGCAGCGTTTCAAGGAGCAGTAAGGTGTTGCAATTTGATTTTGTGGGAGGTGTAAGACTTGTGTTGGTATTCTAGGTTTTTGAGGAGGTATAAGAATTTTATCACATTCTACATGAGCGGGGTTGGGGGGGGGGGGGGGATATATATGGAAACCATGGTGGAGTGCAAGGCGTTCAAGGATTTGGAGGAAGTAGTTGTAAAATATATGAGGAGCAGAAGTACATGCAACATTTGCATATGTGAGGATTGGGATGGATGAAATCCCTCCATGTCTTTATGATTGATAGGGGATTTAGTGCCCACGTTCAGCCAGTTAGCAGTTTTAACCTCTTACGGATTTTCCTTAAGATGGATGGTAGGAAGTGTTAGTTCAAGGGGTTTTAGATTATGAATTGGAAGGGTATTGATTGTGAGATAGAGGTCTCAAGGATGGAAAACTGATGTGGTTTTCCTATAATTATTATCTGGGTGTTAACAGGATTTATGGAGAGGTGGAATGGAAACTGGGATTGACAACTAGGGAAGCAGTGTCACCATGGGTTGAAGGAGGAGTTTATGAGGCAATTGCTTAGTAATGTCGGCTGTGTGTGGGGGAAAAAAGAAGAGGTGGTAAGAGAGAGCCTTCAGACATATCTGCAGGTGGCTGGATAATGGAGGTGTGGGTGTTGTTTATTATTACACAGCTGACCAGTTAATTAGAAATTATGCAATTAGATACAACCGATGTAAGTGTGTATAGGCGGAGGACGTAGTTTTCTCATGACATCTACTAGTTCACACACCCTGCAGGCTATGCAGTAAGAATACAATAATGAGTCTGAACCTCCATGCGCATTGGCATGGCTGGCACCAACAGTGACAGTACAAAACTCGTATGTCCAATGGGTTTCTGCTCACTGTGGTCTTTTCCATATTTTGTCATCTGTGCTGTGTGAAAATAATGAAAATGATGGGATTTCAAGCGCTGTTTTAATCAAATTTACCATACAAGTAAATGATTTTCTAATAAATGGATGTGGGAGTGGAAATTAAGATGCAATAGAGCATCAATTATCTGAAATAACTGGGCTTGGGTATTCAAAAAACCAGTTTATTAGGATAAACGAACTATGTAGTTTTATTTACCAATAAAAACTACATATATTTATCGTAACATAAAACCTTTTTATCATTACAAAGGCAAGTACAGTAGGAATGCATGTAGTACAGCCTTGTAAAAAAAAAGAGTGTAATACATATGTATACTGCATGTACAATAGATATGTACAGAATTAATGCTTAATGATGATGTAAATAAAACAGAAAGAAACTTCCACATGGGAAAAATATATTAAAAACAAAGATTCCAAGACTTACCAAGCGGGAAAGCGCCGGCAGACAGGCACATGAACAAAACACACAAACACACACACAGAATTACGAGCTTTCCCAACTGGCAGTTGCTTCGTCAGGAAAGAGGGAAGGAGAGGGAAAAATGAAAGGATGTGGGTTTTAAGGGAGAGGGTAAGGAGTCATTCCAATCCCGGGAGCGGAAAGACTTCCCTTAAGACTTCCCCTAAGGGAAGTCTTTCCGCTCCCGGGATTGGAATGACTCCTTACCCTCTCCCTTAAAACCCACATCCTTTCATTTTTCCCTCTCCTTCCCTCTTTCCTGATGAAGCAACTGCCAGTTGCGAAAGCTCGTAATTCTGTGTGTGTGTTTGTGTGTTTTGTTCATGTGCCTGTCTGCCGGCGCTTTCCCGCTTGGTAAGTCTTGGAATCTTTGTTTTTAATGAATTAATGCTTAAGAAATTCTTAATTTTGGTCCCTCTGAGAATGTCTGGCTGCTTATGATCAGCTGATTAATGCTTTTTTTTGCCTGACAGATATCTGATACTGGTCATTTTTATCTTTAGCTTCACACTGTGACTAGGCAGTAAATGCTTCAGAAGCAGCTGCTATATTTTCATCTTCATTTTCTGAACCACCAGTTGATGAGATACTGGCATCATCAGTTTTATCAGTGGTGAAGTTTACAGTTTTGCTGTCTTGCATGATGTGATACCTTGGATCTGCACCATTGACATTCATCCATTCTTGAACATCTTCTTCATCACATTCATAGCAACTAAGTACTTTTAGCATACTGAGGCTTTAGACATATCATTCTGTTCTTCATTATCAAGTAGACTTAGAGATCTTTCCGCCATTTCCAAAATTTTATGACAGTAGAACCTCAAATAAACATCCTTCTGTGACCAGGGAGTAGTTGGAAAACTATTAAGTTCAGATAATCAAAGGAAAGTGAAACTAGTCATTTACAGAGCTAAAAACAAAGCAAAAAAACTAAATGAAAATTAAGTTGTAAAATTACATTTCTAATAAACAGAAAGGAAAACAGAACATTTTAGACACTGAAAATGCATTTTAAAAAGTGTAAAATGTTTTCTGTTTTAATTTATTAAACCTTTTTGTTTTGCACCTGCATCACATTACTTACTTGTGCACAATATGCCCATAGCTGTAGTGGTTGCTTGTTGTTCCACATATCTGAGGGCAGTCTTGAATGCATCCTTTACTGCAGAATGGTTGATCTTTTCATCTTCTTCCTTTTCTTCATCATCTAATTCGTCTTGCTCAACATTATACTGTTGCAAAACAAGATCAATGAACTGATCACCTTCCAGTTCATTGATAACAGCAGTAGCACCACCTTCTGCTAGCCATTCTTCTAATCAGCAAGCTGGATATCATTCTAAGATGTTTGCAAATCACTGACTAAATCTTTAATGTCTGACTCATTAGTTTCTGAAAATTCGTGCCCTTGGTTTAGGCTAGAACAAACCCTCCTGCACAATTTTTGTAGAGTGGTTTCCTTAAGTGTGTGCATTTTTCACATTGAAGCTTTTCATTCCTTCAAAAAGATCATGACCGTCTTCTGGTTACTCTAATAAGATCATTTTAACCAGTCAATAAAACTCTTATCCATTGACTAGGTTATTTAATGTGACCATATTTTCTGAGACTGTAAACAGGACTCTTCTCAACTAACCTTTTATTTTTAACATTAGTGTTAACCATAGGCCTTTTTAACGCAATTAAAAAATCTAAAAACTTATTTATGTATTTATTACTAATAAACAAAATACAATAATCAGAGTACTCAGTGTATTCATTATTGCAAAGGCAACATTACTATTACTATAAATAAAAACACCAAAACAATTATCATGTTACATAACTCATAAAATTATTTGTTATTCGACATATTTTTCTGAAGAATGAATTTCCTTCAGAAGTTTCTTACTCTTCTCCAAGTAACTGAAAAACTCACAGCAAATATATTTGATATTTATTTTGGTAATGAGCAATGCTTTCAGAGTTTCAGTTTTCAATTCAATTTTCAACTTTTAATTGCTTTTTCAAATTTCAATTGCATTTTTCTGATGTTCATATTTTGTTCATACTTGCAAAAACTTCTTTCTATGGGTGGATTAGTACCTGGAGTGGTAATCTAAATTCTGCTACTTTAGAAAAGTTGTTGAATGATTACTTTTGAGAGGATAACTAATGAAATATTTCTATCCATCTCAAATGAACTTCTTTTCCTTCATTATTTCACGAGCAATTTTTTTCTGCAGTAGGAATTCACTGAGGATGGCATTATCATTGATATTTGTTGATTCGTCAGAGGCATTTCTAATCACTGGCATATGTATTTTGACATCACTCAATTTCAGGCCATTGTTAACCATGATCCATACAGATCAATGAATTGGCCAATTCCAGCAGTGACTCACTGATATTGTAGTCATAGGATATTATTTTTTTTAAACATTTAAAGCAGTTGCCAATCTTAGCTTCACTTTGAAATAAAAATTCTGCCTGGATATTTATTATAGATAACTCCATCATCTGCAAAAATCTGAGGTTACTATTAATATTATGTCTGAGCTCAGAATATGTTCTAAGGTTCTACAACAAATTTTTGTCAAGGATACTGGACAGTAGTTTTGTGGATCACTTCTTCTACACTTCTCGTAGACAGGTGTGATATGTGTTTTTGCCAGAACTGGGCATAGTTTGTTGTTTGAGAGATTTACAATAGATTATAGTCAGAAGAGGAACTAACTGAGCCACAATTTCAGTATAGAATATGACAGGTATTCCATTGGGCTGGAGCTTTGTTCAGTTTTAGTGATTTTGGCTGTTTCTCAACACCACTAACTCTAATACTTATTTTGTTCACATTTTCAGTGGTACAAGGATTAAATTGGGGCACTTATTCTGGGTTTTCCTTTGTAAGAAACATCGAAAAACAGTGCTAAGCATTTCAGCTTTTACTTTGTTATCCTTAATTTCAGCTCCTCTCTCATTCACTAGGGAATGGACACTAACTTTGGTGCCATTAAGTGCCTCTATGTATGATGAGAATTTATTTGGGTTTCATGAAAGATCATTTGACAGTGTTCTGCTGTGGTAGTCACTGAAGGCTTCATGCATTGCTATCTTGAGAACCAAATGTGTTTCACTGAGCATCTCTCTATCTATAGACCCAAGCTTTGTTTTACACCTATTATGCAGAAATCTCTGTTTTTTTTTAGAAGTTTCTTTGCAGTGACTGTATACCATGGAGGATCCCTCCTATTGTGAACTGTTCTACTGTGTACATATCTGTCCAGTGAATGATCAATTATTCTTATAAAGTTGAGCGATAGTTCCTCTACATGCTACTGCCTGTGCTGAAAGTTTCAAGATCCTGACTGAGGTATGACACAGCTGATTGTTATCCAGTTTACTGTTTGTTTTAGTTGCTCCGTGCATTTTGGTAGTCATTGTTGCCTGAAACACATCATGGTTACTGATGGGACCAGTTTCAGTGTGGACATCCCCAAAGAGATCAGGTCCATTTGTTGCCATTAGATCCAACATATTTCCCTCATGAATGGGGTTCCGAATTATCTCTTCTAGGTAGTTTTCAGAGAAGGAATTTAGTAATGTTTCACTCAATAGCTTATCACATCCCCCACTAAAATAACTGTAATTTTCCCAATTGATTGTGGATGGTTAAAGTCTCCACCAATTATCACAGTATGATTGGAGAACTAAAGTACAAGTGAACTGAGGTTTTCTCTAAAGCTTCCTGTTACATCACGAGAAGAGTTTGATGGGCAATAAAAGGATCCAATTATCATTTTATACCCACCACACCTACTGAGTCTTGCCCAAGCAGTCTCACATGCAGTTTCAGTTTCTGTCTCAGCGGATTTGTGTTTCTTGCCTATTGTGACCACTGACTGCGGTGGCCGAGCAGTTCTAGGCACATCAGTACAGAACTGCGTGACTGCTACGGTCACAGGCTCGAATCCTGCCTCAGACATGGATGTGTGTGATGTCTTTAGGTTAGTTAGGTTTAAGTAGTTCCAAGTTAAAGGGGACTGATGACCTCAGATGTTAAGTCCCATAGTGCTCAGAGCCATTTGAACCAATTCTATTGTGACAAATACACCAAATTGATTTCTCATTTCCCTATCCTTTTGACATACACTTATATTTTCTCCAAAAATCTCACTGTTATCAATTTCAGGTTTCAACCAGCTTTCAGTACCTGGTATTATGTGAGTTTTGCTGTTTCTCAGGAGTGCTTGAGACTCTGGCACTTTGTTGTGAATCTTCTGATCGTGCGGGTTAGCACAGTGCTTAGTGCAATGGACTCACATTGAGTAGGATGATGGTACAAACCCACATCCAGCCATCCTGATTTAGGTTTTCCATGATTTCCTGGTCACTTAAGGCAAATACCAATATAGTTCCTTCAAAAGGGCATGGTCACTTTCCTTATCCATCCTTCTCTAATCTGAGCTTGTCTCCATCCCTCGTTACCTTGTTGTTGACAGGATGTTAAACATTAAACTCCTCCTCCTCCTTCTCCTCCTTCAAATGTTTCAGCAGCTAGCCATCAGGATTTTAATACTCTCACTTTCACTGTTACACTGATACTTCTGTGGGTTTATTACAGCTATCATTATCTGAATTAGATGGAAAGTCTCTTAATCTAAAAAATCCTTGTGTGCACCCACACAGAGTCAGCTATCTGAGTAGCAGCCTCTGATGTGTAGTGCAGAGCCATCCCATTTATGGGGACCCTACAGTTCTCAACTCTATGACACAATTCCAGGATGTCATAGCATATCTTGCCACAGAACTTTCAAACTCTCTGGTTCATTTCTTCCACTCAACTCAGAACCAAAGGACCACAATCAGTTCTGGGGACAATACTGCAAATTGTAAGCTTTGTTTAAACTCCATGAACATGGCTGACCTTCTCAACCTTCTCTGCCAACTGCTGGAATGACTCAAGTATGACCAAACAGTCCAGGCACCAGGCATAATTTGTTCCAACATGCACCTCAGTCTGCAGTTGGTTGCATCCTATTTCCTCAATGGCTTCTAGAGTAGCCCCTTCAACATGTTGAATGAGGTCCTCAGGCATACAAACTGAATGCACCTCGTTTTCTTTCTGTCCCTTGCTGACATTTCCCTAAGGGGCACCATCATTTGCTGTATGTTTGAACTCCTGATTAATAGACCTCTACCCTATTGCCTTTGCCACCCCCAAAACAGGTGAAATGAGGCCCACTGGCTCAGCTTCAGCGAAAGACAGCACCTCAAACTTGTGGTTAGGGGGATCGGTACAAAACCCTAAGTCCTCCCTGCTCCACGTCCATCCTGTGTAGGATGCCTAGCCCTGCCATTCAATTGCCACTCATGGTCAAGTGCATGAGTAATGACAGATCCCATACTTTCTGGAGATGAGACAGGATCCGTAGGAGCAGATAGTACTTGACATACTTTTGGTCCTGGTACCAGAGGTACTTGACTCTTTGGAAATCTTCCAACACAATGACTTGCAGCAGCTGCCAGTTGTTTGACGGTAGTCAGTGTGATTTTCAGCTGCTTACAAATGTTGATCAGCTCATTTCGTGTTTGAGAACAGCAATTATAGTGGGGCTGCATTTTTGTTGGTGCAATCTATTATAGGACAGTGAACAAATAACTTTAAATTGAGCCCAATGACTACCTTTTAACTTGTTGAAGTAAAAAGTAGCTAATTACCTATAAGAATTGAAGCAAATAAACTGAACAAGATTTCTATTAAGGCAACAGAAAATCCAGTAGTGAAAATTACTTGTTTCATAAAACTTTTTGAGGTTGATTATAGTTGTTAGCAATCTCAAAAACGAAGTTAATTTACAATAAATATAGATAATATATGAGGTTGGTTAAAAACATTCTGGAACATTTTTAATTTTGTGCTAATGGTATGTTAAAGCAAAATGCAATTGGCATCCCTGCACACACCTGTTTTAATGTGTAACTGCCATAAGTTTCATTGTTGTATGTCTGTTAGTAATTTTTCAATGCTGTATTGAGTAGAACATAGTGTTGCACAGTTTGTGAATTTCGAGATGGAAATGTTAGAGGAGCAACATATCTGCATTAAATTTTGCATGGAACTCAATAAAACTTTTACAGACACATCACATGATGCAGGAAGCCTACAGTGACAGGTGCTTGAGCTGCAATCAGTGCTATGAATGGTCCACATGGTTTAAAAATAGTTTGATGGAAGTTAAAGATGACCCTCCTTCAGGATGCCCTTCGACACCTACCGATGTCAATGAAACTGTGCGTGCCAGTGGAAGACTGATTGTCCAAGATATTGCAAAAGAATCAGACATTCAGTTTGATCATGTCATGAAATCCTGACACAGCATCTTGGAATGCATTCTGTTGCCACCAAGTTTGTCCCACAGATTATGAGTCAAGGCCAGAAAAACCACCACCTCACAATCTGTGAAGAGCTTTTGGATCACACAAATGAGAATGAGATGTTTCTTTAGAGAATTGTAACTGGTTATGAGTCATGGGCCTATGGTTATGATGTTGACACCAACATTTAATCTCCACAATGGGTCAGGTAAAATTCTCCAAGACCAAAAAAAGCTCGTCAGTTCAGGTCAAATGTCAAAGCCATGCTGGCAGTTTTCTTTGACTTTGAAGGAGTAGCTCATCATGAACAAACTGTTAATCAATGGTACAATCAACATTTGTTGTGATACCTGCAAGAAAATGTAACAAGGAAACAGCCAGAAACATGGTGAGACAATTCATGACTCTTGCTTCATGATAACGCACCCACACATTCATCTCTGTTGGTGCGTGACTATTGCACAAAAAACGAAATCACAGTGCTGCTTCATCCTCTGTGCACTCCATACCTGGCCCCTGCAGGCCTTTTCTTATTTTCCAAAATTGAAAACCCCATTGAAAGGATCAATTTTTGCAATGATAGACGAGATAAAAGAAAATTCACAGATGGTAATTCTCACAATCCAGCAAGAGGCATCGCAAGACTGCCTCTGGAAGTGGAAATGGCAATGGGAGTGGTGTATCATTTGTGGAGGAGAGTATTTTAAGGGAGACCATGCACAATAAGTAAAAGGTAAGCATAGAAAAATTTTGTGGGCGAAGTTATGGAATTCTTTTAACAGACCTCATATGTGGCTACTCCTCTTTAATAGAAAGCTAGATGTAATACAATACATTAGTTAGAATACCTGTTACAGTAACTAAACACATCAAAAAAAGTATTGCATCACCTCGGTTCCAAGAGTTCTGGAACTTGTACAGAAAATTGGAATAGAGATCAACATAAACATCATTTCCGTCCTTTTTATTACTCATGAAAACCACACATTGTATGTTGTACCATCATACAGCAAGACCTCCAGAGCTGGTGGTCTAGATTGCTGTACACACCAGTACCTCTAATACCCAGTATCACGTCCTCTGCACTGATGCATGCCTGTGTTCATCATGGCATACTATCCACAGGTTCATCAAGGCACTGTTGGTCCAGATTGTCCCACTCCTCAAAAGCGATTCAGCATAGATTCCTCAGAGTGGTTGTTGATTCATGTCATCCATAAATAGCACTTTTCAATCTATCCCAGGCATGTTCGATATGGTTCATGTCTGGAGAACATGCTGGTCACTCTAGTTGAGCGATGTCATTATCCTGAAGGAAGTCATACAAAAGATGTGCATGATGGGAGTGCAAATCATCATCTATGAAGACGAATGCCTCGCCAGTATGCTATTGATATGGTTGCAGTATCGGTCGGAGGATGGCATTCATGTACCGTACAGCGATTACGCCACCTTCCATGACCAACAGCGACTTATGTCGGCCCCAGATAATGCCATCACAAAACAGTAGGGAATCTCCACCTTGCTGCACTCGCTGGACAGTGTGTCTAAGGCATTCAGCCTGACCGAGTTGCCTCCAAACATGTCTCTGATAATTGTCTGGTTGAAGGCATATGCAACACTCATCAGTGAAGAGAACATGATGCCAATCCTGAGCGGTCCATTGAGCATGTTTTTGGGCCCATCTGTACCATGCTGCATGATGTCAAGGTTGCAAAGACAGACTCGCCATGGACGTCGGGAGTGAAGTTGTGGATCATACAGTGTATTGTGCAGTGTTTGAGTCATAAGACAACATCCTGTGGCTGCACGAAAAGCATTATTCAACATGGTGGCGTTGCTGTCAGGGCTCCTCCGAGCCCTAATTTGTAATTAGTGGTCATCCACTGCAATAGTAGCCCTTGTGCAGCCTGAGAGAGGCATGTCATCGACAGTTCTGTATCTCCTCCATGTCCAAACAACATCGCTTTGGTTCATTCCGAGACGTCTGGATACTTCCCTTATTGAGAGCCCTTCCTAGCACAAAGTCACAATGTGGACATGATCAAACCATGGTATTGACCATCTAGACATGGTTGAACTACAGACAACATGAGTCATGTACCTCCGTCCTGGTGGAATGACTGGAACTGATCGGCTGTTGGACCCCTCCATCTAACAGACGCTGCTCATGCATGGTTGTTTACATCTTTGGGCAGATTTAGTGACATCTCTGAACAGTCAAAGGGACTGTGGCTGTGATACAATATCCACAGTCAATGTCTGTCTACAGGAGTTCTGGGAACCGGGCTGATGCAGAACTTTTTTTAACGTGTGTATGTCAAAAATGCCGATTTTGCTATAGAGAGTGAATTTTATGTTTGTGATTTGCACATACTACCTGTTTTCTATTGCTTAGGTATGACTACAGTAGAAGGAGGGCTTTTTCTTAGAATGTTGTGGCACAGTATTTCAAAGGGTTTCTAGAGATCCAGCAGTGTCATGCAGGTTATTGCCTTATTCTCAATGCAGTCATACACTACAGTTACATCATTGTCAACTGCTTTCACAGTGGAGAAGGTAAATCTAAAGCCATATTTTGCAGTGCACAGTAGTTTATTATATTCAAAATATTGGTTCATCAGTTGATGCATGCAGTAATCTGTTACTTTAGAAATTGTTGCGAGAAGTGAAATGGGTTGATAATTGTCAAGTGATATGATATTACGGGGTTGTAGAAAAATATTCGCTACCAGTCACAATAAAAGGTTGTAAATATACAACCTTTTATGGTGACTGGTAGAGGATATTTTTCTACAACCCCATAAAGGAACAGTCACGGAGTTCGACAGCATCCACTATGGATAAAATTCATATGGTGTTACCTTTCTTATTGCCATTTGTGAACATGGATATTCTGGATAGACACATTCACTTAATATTTTGTTTATCACTTTTGTTGAAGGCATTATTATCTCTTTTCTTATCTGTCTAACACCAAAATTAGAAAATTCACAGTGATCTTCAGCTCAGTAATCACTGAGTTTGGCTGCAGCTTCTTTTATCTATCTAAAACCTACATAACTCCATCTATAACTGTCTGTTGCTTTAATGTGTAATGGCAGCAGTAGTGCTTCTGCCTCACTCACACCATCCTCAACATTGGCTAAGACGGCACTGGCAAAGTATGTATTTAGTGCATCAGAAGGAACTGGAATACTGCAATCATTCTTTTCACAGTGTGTCTTTTGATGACTTGCAATGCTGCTTCACATTTACTTAAAGAGTTACAAATGTATCTGTCACTGGCTTTCCTTTTTTCTGCCTTAATGGCAGTTATCTTGTGCTTTTTAATGATTTTATAATTATTCTTATCTGCTTTACTATTATGTGACCTATCATAATACAGGAGCATCCAGATTCTTAAATTATTTAGTTATCACATGTTCTAATGTTTTAAAATTTCTTGTTTAGAATGAGGGTTTCACTTACCATATTTATTATAATGCTTGGGGCCAATTCTTCGATTAGCATACCTAAAACTCTTTTGGTTGACTCATTAAGTTTTCGTACAATGCATAATTACTTCATTCCAGTCTATTAAGCAAAATCTAGATCTTAGGTTCTTCGACTTTGATTCATTAATTGACCTGATTACTCTTTCATGGTAGGTATCTGTTTTATCGTCTATGGGAATTCCAAGCCACATGACTTTTTGGCCACATACACCCAGTTTAATTGTTTTAGAGTGCATTCTGCTTAACTGTAAACTACACATAATATTATCCTGATATGTGATCAGCCTTGTGGGCTTGTCATTTATCCAGTAAAAGTTTATTGATCTTAAAGTGTTAAGTAAGTAGCATCCAGCTCTACTTTTAAGCCTAATATCAATTTTAATGTCACCAAATATTATAACAGTGCGATTTTTATTCTTGAGATACAAGACTAACAGTTTCTCATCACTTTCTACGTACAAATCCTCATTGAAGTTGGAAGGCTAATAGCCATAATTTCTAGTTTTGGAAACAGTACAGCTGCAACTTCAGAACTGGACTCTACACCAAGCGTACTTTCACCTGTAATTTCATAACTTAGTTTAAGTGGCAGATCAATTGAGAGAAAATTTGGAATACATTTCACATAAATTTCCTCAGCATATTATAGTCTTAGGTGATTTCAATTTACCAGATATAGACTGGGACACTCAGATGTTTAGGATGGGTGGTAGGGACAGAGCATCGAGTGACATTATACTAAGTGCACTATCCGAAAATTACCTCGAGCAATTAAACAGAGAACCGACTCGTGGAGATAACATCTTGGACCTACTGATAACAAACAGACCCAAAATTTTTGATTCTGTAAGTGCAGAATAAGGAGTCAGAGTTCATAAGGCCATTGCAGCATCCCTGAATATGGAAGTAAATAGGAATATTAAAAAAAAAGGGAGGAAGGTGTATCTGTTTAGCAAGAGTAATAGGAGGCAGATTTCAGACTACCTAACAGATCAAAACAAAAATTTCTGTTCTGACACTGACAATGTTGAGTGTTTATGGAAAAAGTTCAAGGCAATTGTGAAATGCGCTTTAGGCAGGTACGTGCTGAGTGAAATTGTGAGGGACGGGAAAAACCCACCGTGGTTCAACAACAAAGTTAGGAAACTACTGCAAAAGCAAAGAGAGCTTAACAGCAAATTTAAACGCAGCCAAAACCTCTCAGACAAACAGAAGCTAAACGATGTCAAAGTTAGCATAAGGAGGGTATGCGTGAAGTGTTCAGTGAATTCAAAAGTAAAATTCTATGTAACGACTTGACAGAAAGTCCTAGGAAGTTCTGGTCTTATGTTAAATCAGTAAGTGGATCAAAACAGCATATCCAGACACTCTGTGATGATAATGGCATTGAAACAGAGGATGACACTTATAAAGTTGAAATACTAAACACCTTTTTCCAAAGCTGTTTCACAGAGGAAGACGGCACTGCATTTTCTTCTCTAAATCCTCGCACAAACGAAAAAATGGCTGACATTGAAATAAGTGTCCAAGGAATATAAAAGCAACTGAAATCATTCAACGGAGGAAAGTCCATTGGACCTGACGGGATACCAATTCGATTCTACACAGAATAAGTGAAAAAACTTGCCCCCTTCTAACAGCCATGTACCACAAGTCTCTAGAGGAACGGAAGGTTCCAAATGATTGGGAAAGAGCACAGGTAGTTCCAGTTTTCAAGAAGGGTCATCGAGCAGATACGCAAAACTATAGGACTATATATCTGACATCGATCTGTTGTATAATTTTAGGACATGTTTTTTGCTCGAGTATCGTGTCATTTCTGGAAACCCAGAATCTACTCTGTAGGAATCAACATGGATTCTGGAAACAGCGATCGTGTGAGACCCAACTCGCTTTATTTGTCCATGAGACCCAGAAAATATTAGATACAGGCTCCCAGGTAGATGCCATTTTCCTTGACTTCCGGAAGGCTTTCAATACAGTTCCGCACTGTCACCTGATAAACAGAGTAAGAGGCTATAGAATATCAGACCAGGCTGGATTGAAGAGTTTTTAGCAAACAGGATGCAGCATGTTCTCAATGAAGAGATGTCTACAGACGATAAAGTAACCTCTGGCGTGCCACAGGGGAGTGTTATGGGACCATTGCTTTTCACAATATATATAAATGACCTAGTAGATAGTGTCAGAAGTTCCATGCGGCTTTTTGCGGATGATGCTGTAGTATATAGAGAAGTTGCAGCATTAGAAAATTGCAGCGAAATGCAGGAAGATCTGAAGCGGATAGGCACTTGTTGCAGGTAGTGGCAACTGACCCTTAACACAGACGAATGTAATGTTTTGTGAATACATAGAAAGAAGGATCCTTTATTGTATGATTATATGATAGCAGAACAAACACTGGTAGCAGTTACTTCTGTAAAATACCTGGGAGTTTGCGTATGGAACGGTTTGAAGTGGTATGATCATATAAAATTAATTGT
Organism: Schistocerca gregaria; assembly: GCF_023897955.1. Lineage (NCBI taxonomy): Eukaryota > Metazoa > Arthropoda > Insecta > Orthoptera > Acrididae > Schistocerca > Schistocerca gregaria. The sequence goes on from NC_064922.1 coordinate 664,048,412, forward strand.
TGGTAAGGTGGGTGCCAGGTTGAGATTCATTGGGAGAGTCCTTAGAAAATGTAGTCCATCAACAAAGGAGGGGGCTTACAAAACACTCGTTCAACCTATACTTGAGTATTGCTCATCAGTGTGGGATCCGTACCAGGTCGAGTTGATAGAGGAGATAGAGAAGATCCAAGGCAGAGCGGCGCGTTTTGTCACAGGGTTATTTGGTAAGCGTGATAGCATTACGGAGATGTTTAGCAAACTCAGGTGGCAGACTCTGCAAGAGAGGTGCTCTGCATCACGGTGTAGCTTGCTGTCCAGGTTTTGAGAGCGTGCGTTTCTGGATGAGGTATTTAATATATTGATTACCCCTACTTATACCTCCCGAGGAGATCACGAACGTAAAATTAGAGAGAGTCGAGCATGCACCGAGGCTTTCTGGCAGTTGTTCTTCCCATGAACCATACATGACTGGAACAGGAAAAGGAGGTAATGACAGTGGCATGTAAAGTACCCTCCACCACACACTGTTGGGTGGCTTGCGGAGTATAAATGTAGATGCAGATGTACATGTAGACTCACTTTTCTACCCACCCCGATTCAATAGTGCACGACTTGTTAAAGACCTTTACTTCTCTCAGTCCCTACAATGGAAACACTTTTTTGCCACCAACTCTACCAATCTGACTCAACCAAAGACCAATGTTAAACCCTGCCTGACATAGTTAACTCTTCCATCCAACTGTGATCCACCACCACTGCCCCCAAATCACTCCCTGTCAACTTTCCAAACTTTGAACCCTGTCTCACCATCATTTCCCAAATCCCTCAACATTTAAACTGACCTTACATCCACAGAAAGATCCAAAATCCACCAACCACTGTTGTTTTTAACAGCAAGGATTACCTGGCAGAAGGACTCCATGCCAGCTGTCAGATTCAACCACCTACAAACCCTGCCACAGTGACCCCATTCCAGAAATCCAGCAGGATCTCCAGTCTCTCCTCAAATCCTTAGTCCCATCCCAGAACCTCTCCCCAGAGTCCAGCTCTCCCCTCACCAATACCACTCTGCACACTCCTACATTCCAAATGCTCCCTGAAGTCCCATTGCAGCCAGTTACTATGCCCCCACTGAAAGAATCTCTGCTCTCACGGAGCAACTCCTTCAGCGTATTACCCAAAACCTAGCCTCCTACATAAAAGATAACAACCACTTCCTCCATCAATTCTCCTCAGTTCCTGTTCCTTTACCACATGGTGCCCTGCGTTTCACTATTGGTTCCACCTCCCTTTACACTAACATCCCTAATGCCCATGGCTTTACTGCTATTGAACACACCTTTCCCAATGCCCGACAGATTCCAAATGAACCACTTCCTTCCTAGTCACCATGATCAACTATATCCTCACCCACAATTACTTCTCCTTTGAAGACATTACCTACAAACAAATCCAGGATATGGCTGTGGGCACCTGCATGGTACCATCCTATGCCAAGCCATTCATGGGCCACCTAAAGGAACCCTTCCAACATCCAGAATCCCAAACCTATCATCTGGTTCAGATTCATTGATGACATCTTTATGATCTGGATCAAGGGTGTGGACACCCTATCCACATTCCTCCAGAACCTTCTCCCCCATTTGCTACACCTAGTCCTATTCAATTCATCAAGCCACCTTCGTTGATGTTGACCTTCACCTCAAAGATGGCTGTATCGGTATCTCTGTCCATATCAAACCTACCAACCACCTCTTTGACATGTGCCACCCATTCCTTACCAAGAAGTCATTTCCATACACCCTAGAGAACCATGGCTGTGTGTCTGTAGTGACGAGCAATCCCTTTTAAACTATACCAAGAGTCTCACTCAGGCCTTTACAGATCGTAGCTACCCTCCCAACCTTGTAAAAAATCAGATCTCCTGTGCTTTATCTCTTCAGTCACGCAACACCTCACAAAGTCCTACCATCCACCCACAGAGGAGCACTCCCCTCGGGACTCAGTACCACCTAGGACTGGAGCAACTGAACTACGTTCTCTGTCAGGGTTTTGACTCTCTCTCATCGTACCCTGAAATGAAAAATGTCCTACCCACTATCCTTCTCACCCCTCCCACTGTGATATTCTGCCACCCACAGAACCCAAACAATATCCTTGTCCATCCCTACACAACCCCTGCTTCCAATCCCTTGTCTCATGGCTCATATCCCTGTAACAGATATAGATGCAAGACCTGTCCCATACTTCCTCCCGTCACCACCCACTCCAGTCCAGTCACTAACGTCACCTATCCCATTAAAAGCCAGGGTACCTGTGAAACCAGTCACGTGATCTACAAGCTAAGCTGCAATCACTGTGTTGCATTCTATGTGGGCAGAACAACTAACAAGCTGTCTGTCTGCATGAATGGCCACTGACAAATTTTGGCCAAGAAACAACTGGGCCACCCTGTTTCTGAGCATGCTGGTCAACATGGTGTTCTTCATTTCAGTGGCCGTTTCACAGCCTGTGCCATCTGGATTCTCCCCACCAACACCAGCTTTTCTGAATTGCACAGGTGGGAACTCTCTCTGCTGTATATCCTACATTCTCTTAACCCTCCTGGCCTCAACTTTTGTTAGTCATTGTCCTTATCCATCTAGCTCCTGCCCTGTTGCCATTGGAGAACTACACAGCCCACTATTCCACTGACACACCCAGTCTTTTTACTTCTCTCCTCTTTTTTGCTACCTGCCCCTCCCCCCCCCCCCTCCCCTCTCCACACTCCACCTAACCTCCCGACTGCACTTAGCTGCCCTATTCTCCACCTCGTCCCTGCACGCTGTCAGCATCACTTTACTGTCCCCACCCCTACCCTGCTATCCTTCCCCCTCCCTGCCCCAGCCTCCTCCTTACCCCCACCAAGTTGTTTCTCTCACAATGCACTGCTGCTTGCAGTCTGGCTCTAGATGCCATAGACTGTAGTCATGTGTGTGAGTTGTGTTTGCATGAGTATGTGTGAGTGTCTATGTTCTGTATTTTTGAAAAAGACCTTGTTGGTCAAAAGCTAACTTTCCAACACTCTTTTTGCTGTGCCTTTCTGTGATTCAGCATCTCCACTGTATGGTGAGTGGCAACCACCTTTTCATTATGAAGTCTTCTTACATTTATTTTGACCACCAAAGTCACCAGAAGATGTAGTAGAAGGTGACACAGCGTTTTTTGCCACTTCTCCTGCATTTGACGTATAATGATTGCATAGCATTTATTGTTTTGACTACTTTTTGCATTACTGATTTTTTCAAAGCCAATGTGAAGCATGAAACCTTTGACTAATGCCTCTGATATCCAGATCATTAACGTTTGAAAAATGTTTTCTTATATTTGAGAACTGTTTATTTGCAATTCTAACCTCCCTGTTCACACATAACCATGGTGATAAGTTGTACTAGTGTTGAATGTTTACATTTGTAACATTTGTCTGTCCCAGATAGAGCAAGTACTCTGTTAGTTCTTCGAATGCTACTGATGTTTCATTCCTGTACACATCATTTGAGCTGCCAGACAGTATAATGAAATCCTTCAACAAGTGGCTAATTCCCTCTGAATGAATATGTTTCCTTATGTGAGATAGAGATGCACCAGGTTTGACGAAACCTGCTCCCCTCACAGTTTCTGCACTTCAGTTACACAAGAAGTGATCTCATGCTTGTGACTGTCAGCAAGAATCACAAGCTCCCTCAAACGATTACAGTCCGAATGATATTGGGGTGGGTATTTTGAGGTGCAGGAACAGCACCATATGGAATTTGAACCTCACACTGTGGTTTACAAGTAGTAGTGCTTCCGACAAGTGCTTCTGGAACTTGCTGTATTAGCATATATTTAGTATGATCTACAAAGGTACTAAGCACTTTAAATTGTTTGTTAGTGGAATACTTGTGGACCTATTTACGATATCAATACACATATTACACTTCCACATGTTTGTAAAGTTCTTGTTTTGTTTCAGTGAGCAGTGTAACTTTGCACATAGAAAGTGAAAGTTTATCTCACAATTTGCACATACATTACCACTCTTAGTGATTTTCCTGCAGTTTTCATAGAAGGCACCACATTTGTTTCCACCACATTCATAATACTTCTAAAAGCATGGCAATAATTTCAACTTCTTTTTTAATGTTTTGCCAAGACCATATTCATTACATACAATGATGTCCAAAAGTAAAGCAACGAACTGATATTTCCCCATTATGTATCTAATTCACTATAAAATCATACAAACTGCCAACCAGATTCCATACGATCATGTTCTGCATGGAAAATGGCATTGCGGCCAATGGACAACCATGCCAATGATGATGTCAGGGCACCTATGTAATGAGGTAGTGTTTGCTGGGTAGCCCCACATCTACAGTCACTGTGTACACAGTCACAGTATGGTGCAGTATGGCACAGAGAAGATGTGTACCATATTCTCTGTCGTGGAGGGCCATAGAAAGAAAGGAAGTAGGACAGTAACAAACTGGTTTGGTCCGATGGCTTAATGTGAATCATTCTGTTGTTTTTCAGATGTGGCGACAGTTTATAGAGACTAAAACAGTATCCCAAAGACCAGGGCAGGGCTGACCACATGTGACTTCAGGAGAGAAGACTATTATTTGTCTTTAAGGGTATGACATTACCACCTTACTATTACATGGCAACTGCCTTGTGAGCTCACAGCATCCACTGGACATGTTGTATCAAGGCAGTGTGCGGAAGGCTTTAGTTGAGTGGCCTTTATTATTGGAGACATGCTGTTTGTCTACCTCTGATGCATCTTCACAGTAGGAAACATCTAGAGTGGAGTCATCAACATGCCACATGGGTGGTCGAACAGTGGGACAATATTGTTTTCATAGATGAGTCCCAGTTTAGTTTGGAGAGAGATTCACAATTGATTTGCATCTGGAGGGAATGTGGAGCATAATTTTGGGACCAAAACATTGTGGAAAGAGACCAAGATTAAGGAGGATCCCTAATCATATGGACAGGGATTATGTTTACCACTCCATGAAGTTGTGTGTGTGGGAATCAGCAAGGTTTAATTACTGTAAGGTATCATGAGGAGATCTTGAGACCTCATTTGCAGTGCTGTGGGCCTAGGCATTGTATTGATGGGTGTTAATGCTTGAAATCATAGGTGGTTGATGTTTTTTTTTGGAAATGGAAGATGTTGCATGAATGGCATGGTCTGCTCACTCTCCCAATTTGAATCCCATAGAGAATGTCTGGAATGCACAAGGGAGACAGCTTGCATCACATCAGCATCCACCAACTACTCTCCAAGACTGCGAGCAGCTCTGCAGGAAGAATGGGCATTACTACCTCAGCATGAGACTGATGACATCATTCACAGCACGCCCCATTATTGTCAGGCCTGATTGCTGCCAGAGGTGGTCACATACCATACTGAGCACATTAACCACTTGCACGAATGTGTGTGCAAATCTGTTAAGTTGGAAAAAATGAAGAACATTTTTGTCTGCCATTATGCATGTTGCAGTTGTTTGCGTTCTGTATTTTTTTTTTAGATTTTTCTACTTTACTATCACCTGTTTATACTGTTTTGTGGCAAAATAAATGCTTCTTCTTCTTCTTCTTCTTCTTCTTCTCCTTCTTCCTCAAATTTGGCTTACGCTATATTCAGTACACTATTTAAGCATGTAATGAATCCAGTGGATGAAATAAATGAAATGAAATGACTCCTCCAAAGCTGAATTAACTGGTCAAAGTCATGTGACTGCAAAAGAAAAATGTGCTGCAAACAAGACAACTTTTTATTATATTTTTAATCCGTACACAGATTAATACTTGCTTGTCCATGAGTCTCTAGAATTAAATCACATGCTCTTAATTTTCAGGGGCTGTATTTTCAGTGTCTTATTCCTTTTTTTTCCTCTGAAGTCACTGATACCAAAAATCACATAATTTTAGTGTAATTACAGTTATTCGATCTTAGTGTAACTTAAGTACTTGTTTAAATCCAAATAATTCACCCAAGACACTATTAAAATATAATATATGACTCTCTTTTCCCTCTAACAGGTAATAGTTCACTTATCAACAGCATTCTGCCACTGTGAACAAGAGGTGCTAGAGGAAAAAATTTACCCACCACCTCATGATCCACATGATATCATGCATTTAGTCCAATGGCTGGATGAAGAATCTCTTGCTTCTATCACACCAAAGTGAGTAGCATGAAAGTAAATACATCATATCCAAAAGTGACTGTCTTGTACAATTTCTTTGTCCAGTTATTTGTAAAATACAGTGCTGTTGTGTCTCTTAAGGTTATTTGTACAAAACTTGTCACTGAAGTTATTGAATTTTAACTGGATGATGTCACCAGTGATACAAGATTTAGGAAAAGCTTTAGACAATTTTAAGGTGTGTTGGAGTTAGTCTTCCTTTTTCTTTCTTTTATGCATGCCTTGTCCTGCAGTTTTCACAGGGTCAGCATTCCTACAATTGGATTTGGCATGGTTAATTTAAAGGGGTGGCTGCATAGCCCTTGGTGCCGCCACCCCATACTTCTGGGATGGGATCAGTGTACCCCAACTGTCTGCATCTAGTGTAAACCATGAAAGAGTGTGGACGTGTTACAAATGTCTGTGAGTCGTGTAACTGTGGGTGGATGTATGGAACAGTCCGGTATTTACCTAGTGGGATGTGGAAAACCGCCTAAAAACCACAGCCAGGCTGGCCGGCACACTTGCCCACATCATGAATCCACTGGGTGGATTCGATCCAGGACCAGTGCACCTACCCGAGTCCAGGAAGCAGTGCATTAGCACTTTCAGTTAACCTGGTGGGTCCATGTATTGGAATTAGTGTTTTTAAATATTTTCAAACTATTTATGAGGCAGCACAATTATATGTTCTTGCTAAGGTGAGTTACCACAACTACAACATTTGAAATCCAGTCCTATAAATATAATAGGGTATGTGTGGGTCCATTATTTCCTCCCAAACACCTAGATTGATTTCAACCAAATTTGGCACACAAACAGCACACTTCACGAACATCAGCTCCCATAGAAGTGGAGATATGGGAAAAAATGTTTTTTACAGCATTTGATGTGTACGCTGTCCTTTGCAAGAGGCGTTTTGTGCAAAGTAGTATCGGCCTGCTTCATCGACCTGCTTTGCTGTCAGCCTATACATCAGGGGCAGGATACAGTTTTCCGGACCCCCACGTAAACTGCCCAGCACACTGCTTTGTTTTGCCGTCCTGTTTTTCCAGGGCTATACTTGTGACAGGCACAGCAGGAATAAGGTGGAAACGGATAGAGGAGGGGATGGGCAGAGAGAGGGGGGCAGAAGGTGTGATTTAGAAAGCAGGTGGAAGGTGTAGAGAGGTAGTGGGCTGGTGGAAAAAAGAGGGGAGGGGGGGGGGGAGGAGGAGGAGGCTGTGGTGAGTGGCAAGGGGAGAAAGATACATGGTCAGAGAGAGAGGGGTAGAGGAGATGGACAGATATAAGTGGGAGGATGAAATGGACAGGGAGACAGGAGGAAGAAGAGATGGACACAGCGAGGAGTGAGGAGGGGATCAACAGAGAGAGAGAGAGAGGGACAGAAGGAGATGGAAAAAGAAAAAGAGGAGTGTGGGGGGAAAGGGGGGGGGGAAGGACTGGTCATAGAGAGGGGAAGGAGGATGTGGTCATAGTTAGAGGGAGGAGGAGATAGAAACTGATAAGGAGAGGATGAGGTAGTGAAGATAGACACAGAGAGGTGGGAAGGAAGAAATAGACAGAGAGACCATGGAAAGAGAGGTTTACAGAGAGGCGGTGGTGGAGAAGATTGACCTGCACTTGCTACACATATTACATGCAGCTTGGATATATATTCCATGGGAAAATACACTCCAGCAGTCAATACAGTGTTGGTAAAGTTTTAGACAATTTTCAACTTTGAACTGCTGTACACCACATTTACAAATTGGAATAAATGAACACATCCTCTGCATTGAGAGATGTGGGAGAAAGAAGTGACAGCAGAGGGGAGGGGGGGGGGATGGTGGAGGATATGGATGCAGTATAAGTGTCAACATGTATGTAGACGAAATCATGGGGAATAGGCTAGTCTGTATCTATTGTATACATTAGGTTGGTGCATAACTTTGTAGTGTTTTTGTTTTGTATCTAGATATTCCAGTTGTTATGGGTTTATATATAGATTGTCATTTTTTATTTGTAGTTTACTGTTTCTATTTGAATGCACATATTGTCATTTTGTCATTTGGGAATAGTGAGTAGGGCTGTGGAGGCCATAAAATGGTGTGCCAAGTGGAGAAATCAGATTTCTGATGTATTCTTCTGTTTGAGTTCAATAGAGGGATGACAGCAGAGGCAACCAGAAGGTGTGTTCAATATGTGTGCTGAATGTGGGCAAAGCCTTGAGGAAATGGCTAAAATATATGTTATGTGTGTACATCCAGCATTTCCTTCTAAACCACTGGATTGTTTTCAACTGAATTAGGCACACATACTGCTTGCCCCATGAGAATCAGCTCTGTGAGGGTTAGAAGCTCCAAGCTCCCATAGGATCAGAAGTACAGGCAAAAACAGGTGTTTCAGCTCGTAATGTGTACACAAAGATGAGCAGTGCAGGTACTAAGGAATGAAGAAATATGCTTGTAGTTCTCTAAGGCTGTAGATATTGCAATAAGAAATAGCTCAGTAGACAGTTCAGTTGAAGAGAAATGGACATCTCTAGAAAGGGCTATAAAAAAACCATAGATACAAAGAAGGTAACTGTGAAGAAACCATGGGTAACAAGAAATATTTCAGTAGATAGGTCAAAGATGGAAGGACAAAAATGTTCACAGAAATTCAGAAATATAGAACTACAAGTTACTGAGGAATGACATAAAAGGGAGTGCAGGGAAGTTAAGACCAAATGGCTACATGAAAAATGTGAAGAAATCAAAAAAGAAATAGTGTTTGGAAGGACTGACTCAGTATATAGGAAAGTCAAAACAACGTTCAGTAAATTAAAAGTAAGTGTGGTAAAATTAAGAGTGCAACAGGAATTCCACTGTTAAATGCAGATGAGAGAGTGGATAGGTGAAAAGAGTATGTTGAAGGCCTCTATAGGGGGAAGACTTGTCTGATCTGATAGAAGAAGAAATAGGAGTAAATAGGGAAGAGATAGGAGATCCAGTATTACAATCAGACTTTAAAAGATCTTTGAAAGACTTAAGATCAAATAAGGCAGAAGGGATAGATAACATTTCATCATAATTTCTAAAATCATTCAGGGAAGCAGTAACAAAGCGACTATTCATGTTGGTATTTAAAATGTATTAGTCTGGCGATATACCATCTGACTTTTGGAAAAATATCATCCAGACAATTCTGAAGATTCCACAAACAGCTTAATAGTTCATTCATCCAAGTTGCTGACAAGAATAATATGCAGAACAATGGAAAAGAAAATTGAGGATGTGTTAGATGACAATCAGTTTTGCTTTAGGAAAGGTAAAGGCATCAGAGAGGCAGTTCTGATGTTGCGGTTGATAATGGAAGCAAGACTACAGAAAAATCAAGACACTTTCATAGGATTTGTCAAACTGGAAAAAGTGTTAGACAGTGTCAAATGGTGCAAGATGTATGAAATTCTGAGGAAAATACTGGTAGAGATAGGGAAAGATAGATAATACAAAACATGTACAAGAGAAAAGAGCATGAGTGGAAGAATGAATGAAGTGCTTGGATTAGAAAGGGTGTGAGACAGGCATGTAGTCTTTTGCTCCTAGTGTTCAGTCTGTACATCGAAGAAGCAGTGATGAAAGTGAAAAAGAGTTTCAAGAATGGAATTAAAATTCATGGTGAAAGGATATCAGTGATAATATTTGCTGATGACACTGCTATCCTGAGTGAAAGTGAAGAAGAATTACATGATCTGCTGAATGGTTTACTCTCAATCCATATTCTGAGTGCAGAATACAGATTGAGTGTAAATTGTAGAAAGATGAAAGTAATGAGAAGTAGTTGAAACGAGAACAGCAAGAGGATTAATATAAAGATTGATGGTCACAAGATAGATACCTGGGCAGCAAATTAACCAATGACTGATGGAGCAAGGAGGACATCAAAAGCAGACCAGCATTGGCAAAAAGGGCATTCCTGGCCAAGGGGTGTCTGCTAATGTCAAATATAGGCCTCAATTTCAGGAAGAAATTTTTGGGAATGTACGTTTGGAGCACTGCACTGTGTGGTAGTAAACTTGGACTGCGAGGAAACCAGAACAGGAGAGAATCAAAACATTTGAGATTTGGTGCTACGTATGAATGTTGAAAATTAGGTGGTCTGATAAGGCAAGGAATTAGGAGGTTCTGTGCAGAATTGAAGAGGAAAGGAGAATATGAAAAACATTGACAAGAAGAAGGGACAGGATGATAAGGACATCTTTTAAGACATAAGGAAATAACTTGTATCTTACTAGGGGGAGCTTTTGAGGGTAAAAACTGTAGAGGAAGACAGAGATTGGAATCATCCATCAAATAGTTGAGGATGTAGGTTGCAAGTGCTACTCTGAGATGAAGAGGATGGCACAGGAGAGAAAATTATGGTGGGCCACATCAAACCAGTCGAAAGAGTGATGATTCAAGAAAAAAAAAGGGCAAATGTGTATGGCAGAGGGAAGACTGAGATTGATAGAGGAAGGAATAGAAAGAGGGGGGGGGGGGGACAGTAGGGGATGGATAGGGAGAGAAGGCTCAGGAGGGAATGGACAAAGTGGGGGAATTAAGAGGGGTTCGACAGAGAGAGGAGGAGGAGATGAGAAACAAAGAGAGGGAGGAAGGAGGAAAGAGACAGAGAGACAGGTAGGGAATGGGGGAGATGGACAAAGGGACAAGGGGGGGGGGGGGGAAGGAGATGGACAGAAAGATGGGGGAAGAGGAGATGGTTTAAGGGGGGGGGGGGTTCAGGAGGAGATGGACTGAGGGAGGATGGGGAAAAGATGGACAGAGATAAGGGGGAAGGAGGAGCTGAACAAAAAGAGAAGGGAGGAGGAAGAGGTGGGCAGAGAGATAAGAGAACTATGGAAATGGTTGGTGGTAGGTGGGGAAGAGGTCATGGTCAGAGACAAGGGAACAGTTGCAGGGAGGTGGGAAGGAGGACATAGATGATGGAGGGACAGATGGACAATGAGACAGGGGAGGAAGAGGTGGGCACACACATGGTGAGGATAGGACGAGGGGGGACAGTATGTGAAGAACAGTTAGGGAGAGTGGGAGCAGGAGGAGGTGAACAGAGAGACAGGGATGGAAGAGATGAATACACACGCAGTGAGAAAGGGAGAGGGGGGTGCGGCAGGAGAAGGTGGACATAGAGACATGGGTGAAAGAGATGAGTTGAATCACAGTGAAGATAGCGAGGGTGGGACAAGTGATGGACAGACAAGGAGAGTGGAGGCAGGATGAAAGAAACAGACAGAGGGAGGATTGAACACAGAAATGAGGCAGGAGGAGAGCTGTTCAATGTATGTTTGAAATGCATATGTAGGTGAAGCTGTGGGGAAAATGACTAGTAGATAAGAAAGGCTGGTTTCAAGAGGAAGTAGTTATATGAAATGAATTATTTAATTCATTTTTCATGAATTATCTAATTCCCTAGTGGCAAGGTAAACCATAGTCATCCCCAGTGTTGCTGTTGTTGTTGTTGCTGTTGCTGCTGTTGTTGTTGTTGTTGTTGTTGTTCTTACATACTCTGTGGGGAAAATTGTGATAATAGTACACTGAAGTACCAAAAAAAACTGGTATAGGCATGCATATTCAAATACAGAGATATGTAAACAGGCAGAATATGGGACTGCAGTAGGCATACCTATTAAGGCAACAAGTGTCTGGCACAGTTGCTAGATTGGTTACTGCTGCTACAATGGGAGGTTATCAAAATGTGAGTGAGTCTGAACATGGTGTTACAGTCAACACACGAATGATGGTTCACAGCATCTCCAAGGTAGCGACGGAGTGGGGATTTTCCCATATGAGCATTTCACAAGTGTACTGTGAATGTCTGAAATCTGGTAAAACATCAAATCTCCAACATTTCTGCAGCCAGAAAAAGATCCTGCAAAAATGGGACCAACGACAACTGAAAGAATTGTTCAGTGTGATAGAAGTGCAACCCTTCCACAAAATGCTGCAGATTTCAGTGCTACGCTATCAACAAGAGTCTGCATGTCAACCATTCAATGAAACATCATCACTATGTGCTTTTGGAGCCAAAGGCACACTCGTATGACACAAAGCTTTATGCCTGACCTGGGTCCGTCAACATCGATATTGGACAGTTGATTACTGGAAACATATTGCTTGGTCGAACAAGTCTCATTTAAAATTGTATTGAGCAGATGGACATGTATGGGTATGGTGACATCATTAATCCATGGACCCCAACACTTCTAGATAAGACTCTGGCATGTGACACAAATGTAAGCATCTCGTCTGATCATCTGCATCCATTCATGTCCATTGTGCATTACGACGGACTTGGGCAGTTCTTACACAATGATGCGACACCCCACATGTCCATAGTGGCTCCAGGAACACTCTTCTGTGTTTAAACACTTCTGCCGGCCACCAAACTCCCCAGACATGGACATTATTGAGTGTATCTGGGATGCCTTGTAACATGCTGTTCAGAAGAGATCTCTACCCCCTTATACTCTTACGGATTTATGGACAGCCCTGCAGGATTCATAGTGTCAGTTCCCTCCAGCACTACTTCAGACATTAGTCAAGTCCATGCCAGGTCATGTTGCAGCACTTCTGCGTGCTTGCGGGGGCCCTAAACGATGTTAGGCAGGTGTACCAGTTTCTTTGGCTCTTCAGTGTATATGGAAATGATAGTTGAAAACATCAGTGACAATGAAAGTTTGAGCAGGCTTGCAAGCATACTGAGTCAGCCTAATAGTTAAGTAGCTGGTTTTGGGAAGCAGGGAATCTGGGTTCAAATCCAAGTCTGGCACAAATTTTTCATTGTCACTGCAGATTAAAAAGTAGATAAACAAAGAAAGGGTTTGATCAGACTGTCATTGTGTAAGCACATTAATCTTGTACCTAACAAGTAAGGTATAACAATAAATATTATACAAATTGCTTGAACAATCATCGTAAATAATTCAGGAGTTACCTTTACTCCCAAATTAAATGCATCCTCCACCAACTTTCAACTACCACACTTACATTTGTGTCACTGCCATTAAAATAGAGGCATGAGCGAATGGTAAACAAATTACTTCCTTCTTTTCACAAACATACCGTTTAAATGTGTGGCATACAGTTACCTGACTGCCACAGACATCTTTGCCCTTTTCAGGGCAGGTAGAACCTATGCATTATAGGACTGTGCCGTTTCTGGAGGTGCATTAAAATCATGTTATCTGCTCTCAGTGGGCAGTAGAAGGAATGCTGTGGACAAATTGTTAGCTCTATCAACTGCAGCTTGTTGCTTCTCAGTCTCAATCAATGTTCTCCCATTGACAGATGATCCCACACCTCAAATTAATGTAATGGGATAGTTATTGTGCCACAGTATCCTCACCGTGCATCCTTACCCAAGTCAGCTGTTGTTACATTTCCAAGAAATTCCGCATCTTAGTTCCCAGTGCCAACTAGCTCTGCAGATGACGAAGAAATTGATGAAATGTATGATGAGATAAAGGAAATTATTCAGTTAGTGAAGGGAGATGAAAATTTAATAGTCATGGGTGACTGGAATTCAGCAGTAGGAAAAGAAAGAGAAGGAAACGTAGTAGGTGAATATGGATTGGGGCTAAGAAATGAAAGAGGAAGCCGCCTGGCAGAATTTAGCACAGAGCATAACTTAATCATAGCTAACACTTGGTTCAAGAATCATGAAAGAAGGCTGTATATGTGGAAGAACCCTGGAGATACTAAAAGGTTACAGATAGATTATATAATGGTAAGACAGAGATTTAGGAACCAGGTTTTAAATTGTAAGACATTTCCAGGGGGGGGGGGGGGGGGGTGACTCTGAAGAAACTACAAAAAGGTGGGAATTTAAGGAGATGGAATGTGGATAAACTGAAAGAACCAGAGGTTGTACAGAGTTTCAGGGAGAGCATAAGGGAACAATTGACAAGAATGGGGGAAAGAAATGTGGTAGAAGAAGAATGGGTAGCTTTGAGGAATAAAATAGTGAAAGCAGCAGAGGATCAAGTAGGTAAAAAGACAAGGGCTAGTAGAAATCCTTTGGTAACAGAAGAGATACTGAATTTAATTGATGAAAGGAGAAAATACAAAAATGCAGTAAGTGAAGCAGGCAAAAAGAATACAAATGTCTCAAAAATGAGATCAACAGGAAGTGAAAAATGGCTAAGCAAGGATGACTAGAGGACAAATGTAAGGATGTAGAGGCTTATCTCATGAGGGGTAAGATAGATACTGCCTACAGGAAAATTAAAGAGACCTTTGGAGGAAAGAGACCCACTTGCATGAATATTAAGAGCTCAGATGGAAACCTAGTTTTAAGCAAAGAAGGGAAAGCAGAAAGACCTGAGTCGAAACAAGACCCTGGGAGTAGACAACATTCCATTAGAACTACTGACAGCCTCGGGAGAGCCAGTCCTGCCAAACTCTACCATCTGGTGAGCAAGATATATGAGACAGGTGAAATACCCTCAGACTTCAAGAAGAATATAATAATTCCAAAGAAAGCAGGTGGTGGGAGATGTGAAAATTACCAAACTATCAGTGTAATAAGTCACGACTTCAGGATACTAATGCAAATTCTTTACAGATGATTGGAAAAACTGGTAGAAGCTGACCTCAGGGAAGATCAGTTTGGATTCTGTAGAAATTCTGGAACAAGTGAGGTAATACTGGCCCTACGGCTTATCTTAGAAGCTAAATTAATAAAAGGCAAATCTATGTTTCTAGCAATTGTATACATAGAGAAAGCTTTTTACAAGTTTGACTGGAATACTCTCTTTCAAATTCTGAAGGTGGCAGCAGTAAAATACAGGGAGCGAAAGGCTATTTACAATTTGTACAGAAACCAGATGGCAGTTATAAGAGTCGAGGGACATGAGGGAAGCAGTGGTTGGGAATGGAGTGAGACAGGGTTGTAGCCCCTCCCCGATGTTATTCAATCTGTATATTGAGCAACCAATAAAGGAAACAAAAGAAAAATTTGGAGTAGGTATTAAAATCCATGGAGAAGAAATAAAAACTTTGAGGTTCGCCGATGACAATGTAATTCTGTCAGAGACAGCAAAGAACTTGGAAGAGCAGTTGAACGGAATGGACGGTGTCTTGAAAGGAGGATATAAGATGAACATCAACAAAAGCAAAACAAGGTTAATGGAATGTAGTTGAGTTAACTCAGGTGATGCTGAGGGAATTAGATTAGGAAATGAGACACTTAAAGTAGTAAAGGAGTTTTGCTATTTGGGGAGCAAAATAACTGATGATGGTCGAAGTAGAGAGGATAGAAAACGTAGACTGGCAATGGCAAGGAAAGCGATTCTGAAGAAGCGAAATTTGTTAACATTGAGTATAGATTTAAGTGTCAGGAAGTCGTTTCTGAAAGTATTTGTATGGAGTGTAGCCATGTATGGAAGTGAAATATGGACGATAAATAGTTTAGACAAGAAGAGAATAGAAGCTTTCAAAATGTGGTGCTACAGAAGAATGCTGAAGATTAGATGGGTTGATCATATAACTAATGAGGAGGTATTGAATAGAATTGGGGAGATGAGGAGCTTTTGTCACAACTTGACTAGAAGAAGGGATCGGTTGGTAGGACATGTTCTGAGCCATCAAGGGATCACAATTTAGTACTAGAGGGCAACGTGGAGGGTAAAAACTGTAGAGGGAGACCAAGAGATGAATACACTAAGCAGATTCAGAAGGATGTAGGCTGCAGTAGGTACTGGGAGATGAAGAAGCTTGCAGAGGATAGAGTAGCATGGAGAGCTGCATCAAACCAGTCTCAGGACTGAAGATCACAACAACAACAACAACAACAACAACAACAACAGTTCCCATCAGAATGGCACCTTCCTCTTCTGACACTGTAGGCAGAGAAGGGTGTCCTAGATAATCTGGGCATTTTACCTGCTGAGTATATACCATGGATACCAGTAACCTAAAAGGCATCTAGTAAATTGGAACAGTAATTTGGTGCTACATTTGCAACTCATTTTTTCCAGTGCCTTCCCTATAGCATGTTATTTGGCACTAAAAACTGTGATTTCTTTGAAGAATCATAGGTAGAAAACAAATTCCACCATAGAGCAGCTGACTGTGTCCCTAATTTGGACCCATCAGTATAAACTACAATGTGCTTGTGATGTTCCAGGAAAAGTTTATAAGTTGGGGACTTAAAAACAACATCTATTGTGCAACTCTTTCTGTTCCTTTGATAAGTCTAAAATAATCCTTGGCTTATGTTTCCTAGGGATGATTGAATAATGGTGTATTTTCTGGTGTACATTCAAAAGCACACCATTAATTCTGGTTTCCTTATCAAACAAATCATGCTAATGAGAACACAAAATTTCCTCCTTGTTTGTTCTTAGGTTATAAATTTTGTTCCACTCCAGAGTGAACAACAGTGTTTAATGCTAATGTCTCTGGGGTTGATAGTGGGCTACATGTATAAAACACCATGAGAGACCACTGCCTCATCACAGAAATTGGAAATCCGACTGGTCTTAAATACTACTGTTACCAGCCTGTCCCAGCCATGATGAATGGAGCTGATTATTTTCAAATGTGGTGGCATTGCTGAGCCATAAAAAATGTACACGTATTCAAGACAGGTGGAAAAAAAGTCAAGTAGAATTTGAGGATAAATGCTCAGTCCTGTGACTGAGATATTTCAAGGTACCAAGTGCTTCTAGATATTTGTCATTTAGGTCCAACAGGTGCCACAACCACTTTAGCCTCTTATCAAAACTGAGATTCTCTACATTTAATGAATTTTTGTGGTACATTGAAAAAACAACAGAAACAATTAAAACAGTAAAAACCACACTTCTTTAAGGAAATCATCTAATCATCATTTTAAACAGATGGGAGATCAATACAAAGCTGGAGAGGAATAGTTGTAGCTATAGCGTCAACAAATAATAAATGAGCTATGGACAGTACTCTTAATTGGAATATGACACTATTGATTGCTATAGCAACAGAATCACACTTGGAACTGGTCATGGAGATACACCGTTCTCTAATTTGAGTCTCTTGATGTACCATTGTATAAAAGCACACATCCATAGCAAGGACCACATGAAGGTGGTTAGGATTATTTGGAAGGCTCATATTTTGAAGAGCTACTGCTGATACTGTCACATCAAAAACCACAGTCAAGTCTGAATCTGAAGGCAGGGTCCTCATTGAAGTATAACACTTAAAACTGAAGGTACATTTGTTACTGACTCCAGTGTACAGCCAGAACAGAACTGATCTGTATGGAGAGTGCAGCTATTTATACAAACATGGAAAATTCCAGGATGCTGGTGTTTGTGCAAACATTGAATATTCCATAACATACAAGCATTAGATATTTCAAGGACCTTCCCGAAATTATAAATATGAACTAACAAATAGTTGCTGGTGACCCTGTTTGACCTGGTGACCCACAGCATGCAAACTGGCAACACTAACTGCTACACCACACTGCATGCACCACAGCTCACAGCATTGCTCCCTCTCCTGAAGAAACAGATGTTTGCAGATGTTTGCATTGGAGCCAACTACTGCTTCTTGTCAGTGGCAGTGATGGCAGATTCTTGTACCCTGAATGAATTGTTACATGCTCTTCAGTATCATGAACATCAAAGGTAGCACCTCCCATTGAAACTTTGCAATCATCAAGTCGGCCTTCAGTTTCTTTGAACTTCCCACCATCAGTCTGCATCTTTGGACAGCAGTAGGGCTTTATATGGAGGATATGAGTGATGTCTTTTATCTTCTTAATGAAGGGTCATGATCCTCAACTTTATATGTGAAGCCCAGCAAATGATGAAGGATATAATATGGCCCAAAGTAACACTTTAGTATCTTTCAAATAGTCCTACTTTCTGTACAGGCATAAAAGTCCAAACTATGTCTCCTGCATTTTACCTCACTGGTGAGTGCTTAGCATTATAGCATTCTCGGTCCAAATTCTGTGCACCCCAGGTTCATATGTATGAATTACATGGCTGGCAGTAATGTATCTCAATCTCTCTGTTCAACATCAGTATACACTGAGACAATATCTGTCAGTGTATTTTAAAATGTTCTGTGAGGCCATTCATCTGTGGGTGGTAGGAGTTGTCGTCTTGTGGGTGTGTCACAGTAGTCTTGACTGAATAACTTTTCCACAATCAGAGATCGTCACAGGAATGCTTCACGCATCAAATTAATGTCTTTTGCAAGTTGCAATTTCTGGAGCTTTGACAGTTTCCACAGCTACAATGACAGCTTAGTGGATGAGGTAGTCAGTGCAGACTATTATCCATTGATTCCTGTTTGGCCAGTTCGCCTGATGGATCCTTCAGGCAAGTCTGTCAGTAGGAGGAATAATTTTCATCACAGTGGTGAATGATTCACCAAATAAATAGAGAGCAATACACCACTTATTTGACATTCTCTATTACCTCCTGGTGTAAGAGGTCAATATTCAAGGTTGCTATCTCTTGTGTACTTCATCAAATATTTCTATCTGCCTACACTGCAGTATATCTATCCTTACTATCTGGCAAATGAGAGAGGTGAGCTCATGGCAATCTTCCACAACTGCCACAGGAAACAAGTTCAGTATTCAATCACCTCTCTTTTGTCTGACTCTTTTTTCTATTGCATTTCCTCAATTTACTGGCACCACATGATGACTTCCTCTGTTGTTTGACATTGTTTACCAGAAAAGTTTTTACATTTCTTCTGTGACACCTTTCATCAAACCAAGTGAGGTGGCGCAGTGGTTAGCACACTGGACTTGCATTCTGGAGCATGATGGTTCAATCCCGCATCCAGCCATCCTGATTTAGGTTTTCCGTGATTTCCCTAAATCGCTCCAGGCAAATGCCAGGATGGTTCCTTTCAAATGGCATGGCCGACTTCCTTCCCCATCCTTCCCCAATTTGATGAGACCAATGACCTCACTGTCTGGTCTCCTCCCCCTAAACAACCCAACCCAACCTTTCATCAAGTTTTAGATCTTGTGTCATTTTTCGATTTATGATTCAGCACTTTGCCAATACATTTTGTACGTATGACTGTGTCATTTTTCCAGTAGGTTGGGCCTATCTCTTCAACTGATCTCCTGCTAAGCATAATTGTTACTGATTGTTGCTGAATCTTTTCCTTAATTTGACCTGGAATTGGTCCCAGCTATTGAGCTTCTCTTCATTGTTCTTGAATGACTGCTAGGCTGTGCCATCCAGGTAAAGGTAACACACATGCAAAATACATCATATCATCCCACATGTAATATTTGGCTAAATCCTTTAAGCAATTTTGTTGGTTCCTGACCAGTATATCTGGAAACCATTGAGGGATGTCTGATATGTAGGTGACTTGCTATTGTTTTGGAATTTGTCTGTATCCACTTAAGAATGATATACTACCTGTAACCCCATTCCTGTCTATCTGACAGCTTTTATGTTGCATAATTGTAGCCAAGGTGATGAACATGTTTTGGAATTAAAATATGCCTGTTCTAAATAATATTAACCTGAATAATAATTGTATAGCCTAGTAGCCAGTCTAATCTGCCCAAAATAGTCCTTTCAATAAATCCAGTAAATTGTAATTAAAGCTGATAAGAAGTGTAATAATTAGTCTTTTCCTTGCTGATAATCAGCAACTCTGCATCATGCTGTCTGTATTCTATAGCCTATGCATGTTGCATGTTACACTGTAATTAAATTAGGTGGGCTGATATATCAGATCATCTCTGCAATCTGATTCTGTAGTGACTGACCATGGACCATTAATAATTACCAGACCAAGTAAAAGAGCTGTTCCAGTGATGAAATTAAAACACAGAAACCCAAGAGTACTTTAAATTCTCACCCCTTGTATGTTTGTCAGACATTGAATAATGAATAATAGCAGACAGTAAATCCCTCTGATCAGTTAGTGCACAGGACTGCTACAACACTGATTATGTAATCTCTGGCATATGAAATCCATGATATTTTATACGGTCTTGGTAGGGGCAAGAGACCTTATACTTCCAAAATGTTTCTGCTACCATTCCCTGTTCAATCTCCTATGGCTGAAGGCCAATTGCAAAGCTTTCATTATATCCTTTGGTAAACAGTTCAGGAAAGATTGTTTGCTTTTGTTATCATTTCATAGTACAATTATTACATTTCTTAAAATACAGTTGCATTGCTCAGGATTGGAATTCTTTATCTCCAGGATAACTAATTTTCTTCCCAGTTGAGGAATGGCTCAAGGAAAAGCCCGGAAAAACCCAAAATCCACAGTCACCCAACTGCTAAATTAATGCCATTTACAGTTGGTGTCTCAGTACTCAGTAATTAATTAAACCAGTTCTAGTATTAGGTGTGAGTAGAGGATGTAATGCGTGTTGTGTACATGTTGGGTAGAAACCTTTATATAATGACAATTTCTTCTGCTATTGATGTCAGTCATTGCCTATGCATGACATCAGAGTGATGTCAGCTCTGTTGGTAGTGTGTGAATGTTGATGATATAGAGCAAGAGCCAAGCCGGTGAGGTGTGTCAGCAGATGTTGAATGAAGGTAACAGCTAAATTCCTCTGAAAGAAAAGATGGTTTGGGGAAGCATCATCCAACAGTGATGGTGGGATGCATGAAACATTTGTCTAATTAATGAGACAAGGTCAAAGTTAAAATTTCTGAAATAAAATGGATTGGTACACAACACATGGTACAATATTGTTCAGTTGACAGCTGATGTCATCTAGTGAAATTCAGAAAAAGCAATCGGAAACATTACACACATATTCAGTTAGTTGTATCTCTTTAACACTGACTCATGAGCATTTGTAAACTCAAGGGATTTGTTACCTCTATAGTGCAGATGCTGAGCAGCCATCTTCAAGAGCCCAGTGCCATGTGCTACACTAAAACTTTCAATCTTTTGTTGAGAAAAGGTGCTGTAGATCAGCAGTCCATAGTAGATCAACAATCCATATCTGTGCAGTCATATTGTTGCCGAGCAGTGTAGCCACACAAGGCGCTAGATTTGAAGCAGTTTGTGTGCATTACATTTAAAATGTTCACATGATAGTTATATATAGTGTTCACTGATCATATTCAGGGTTCACAACAATCAATCAGATTTGCACCACATTTTCCATTCAGTTAACACAGAAGCAAATGTACCTGCTGTTAATTTAGTGACACTTTAGGCCCTTTGACACTGATACAGTGTTCAAAGGTCAACTGCTCCTGAGTCCCAGTAGAGTTTAGTTAGCCAGTGAAACTCAGTAGGTCAAGGCCGATGATGCAGTACAGGACCAGATTATGTATGACTAGGAAGGTCCTCTCTGTGGTTCCATTTTGAAGCTTAATTTTGAATTGTATCTGCATTTTTACATTTTGAGAATTTCCTTCTACAGATCTGGTAACTTTGCAGCTACTTGCAAGAAGTGTGGGTACTTTTACTTGTTCTGTTATTCCTTTGAATAAAGTAGGTGAGACTGCATTTACAGTCAAATCTGTATCTAAGGCCACTGTCACCTGTTTCCCTACTATTTCTGCATTTATTGCTGCATGTGGTACAGACAAGTTATTTATCTTTCATATGTTTATATCTTGGGCCAGTTTTTCTCTTATATTAACACCATCATTGTATCTCAGCATTTGAACTAATTTGACACAGCCCCCAGTGCTATCCATGACAGACACATTGCAGCCAGGTGTGGTCACATCTAGTTTCCCTGTTCATGGTGTGTAGGCTGACAGTTGTCTTCCACCACCTCATTAACCACAGGGGGTTGACTTTGCCAGTCTCAAAATTGGAAATTTTTGGTAATATCTTATGGGAACTTACTGCTAAGGTCATCAGTCCCTAAGCTTACTCACTACTTAATCGAACTTAGGCTAACTTATGCCAAATACCCATGCCCAAGGGAGGTCTCAAACCTCAAACAGGGGGTAGCCACACGGACCGGGACAAGACACCTCAGACCGCTTGGCTACCCCACTCGGCTTGCCAGTCTGAGTTATTCTGCTGCAGCAGTTGGCCAGTTGGCCAAAGACAGTTTTTATTTGATAAATTATAACCTATGTTGTAGTGTTGCTCCTGTCTTTTGTTATTAAATTTGTCATTATTGTTTCTGCAGCCTTGGAAATTATTCCCACACTATTTGTTTGACACATCTTGTGTCAGTCATATCATTCCTAGTCCTATGATACTCTTTGTTCGCATTAAGTGATTGATTGTTGTGCTGACCTGATCCACTCACCTGTTTAATAGCTAGTGTTTGATTGTGTCAAGAACAGACAGGAACTCTTTGATGGTTGATCAGATACATGGAAAGATTTCTCCAATATCTCAATCAGTAACTTCAATTTTTCCCCCCATGAACCATGGACCTTGCCGTTGGTGGGGAGGCTTGCGTGCTTCAGCGATACAGATGGCCGTACCGTAGGTGCAACCACAACGGAGGGGTATCTGTTGAGAGGCCAGACAAACATGTGGTTCCTGAAGAGGGGCAGCAGCCTTTTCAGTAGTTGCAGGGGCAACAGTCTGGATGATTGACTGATCTGGCCTTGCAACATTAACCAAAACGGCGTTGCTGTGCTGGTACTGCGAACGGCTGAAAGCAAGGGGAAACTACAGCCGTAATTTTTCCTGAGGACATGCAGCTTTACTGTATGATTAAATGATGATGGCATCCTCTTGGGTAAAATATTCCGGAGGTAAAATAGTCCCCCATTCGGATCTCCGGGCGGGGACTACTCAGGAGGATGTCGTTATCAGGAGAAAGAAAACTGGCGTTCTACGGATCGGAGCGTGGAATGTCAGATCCCTTAATCGGGCAGGTAGGTTAGAAAATTTAAAAAGGGAAATGGATAGGTTAAAGTTAGATATAGTGGGAATTAGTGAAGTTCGGTGGCAGGAGGAACAAGACTTCTGGTCAGGTGATTACAGGGTTATAAACACAAAATCAAATAGGGGTAATGCAGGAGTAGGTTTAATAATGAATAGGAAAATAGGAATGCGGGTAAGCTACTACAAACAGCATAGTGAACGCATTATTGTGGCCAAGATAGATACGAAGCCCACACCTACTACAGTAGTACAAGTTTATATGCCAACTAGCTCTGCAGATGACGAAGAAATTGAAGAAATGTACGATGAAATAAAAGAAATTATTCAGATAGTGAAGGGAGACGAAAATTTAATAGTAATGGGTGACTGGAATTCGAGTGTAGGAAAAGGGAGAGAAGGAAACATAGTAGGTGAATATGGATTGGGGCTAAGAAATGAAAGAGGAAGCCGCCTAGTAGAATTTTGTACAGAGCACAACTTAGTCATAGGTAACACTTGGTTTAAGAATCATGAAAGAAGGTTGTATACGTGGAAGAACCCTGGAGACACTAAAAGGTATCAGATAGATTATATAATGGTAAGACAGAGATTTAGGAACCAGGTTTTAAGTTGTAAGACATTTCCAGGGGCAGATGTGGACTCTGACCACAATCTATTGGTTATGACCTGTAGATTAAAACTGAAGAAACTGCAAAAATGTGGGAAATTAAGGAGATGGGACCTGGATAAACTGAAAGAACCAGAGGTTGTACAGAGTTTCAGGGAGAGCATAAGGGAACAATTGACAGGAATAGGGGAAAGAAATACAGTAGAAGAAGAATGGGTAGCTCTGAGGGATGAAGTAGTGAAGGCAGCAGAGGATAAAGTAGGTAAAAAGACGAGGGCTGCTAGAAATCCTTGGGTAACAGAAGAAATATTGAATTTAATTGATGAAAGGAGAAAATATAAAAATGCAGTAAATGAAGCAGGCAAAAAGGAATACAAACGTCTCAAAAATGAGATCGACAGGAAGTGCAAAATGGCTAAACAGGGATGGCTAGAGGACAAATGTAAGGATGTAGAGGCTTATCTCACTAGGGGTAAGATAGATACTGCCTACAGGAAAATTAAAGAGACCTTTGGAGAGAAGAGAACCACGTGTATGAATATCAAGAGCTCAGATGGCAACCCAGTTCTAAGCAAAGAAGGGAAGGCAGAAAGGTGGAAGGAGTATATAGAAGGTTTATACAAGGGTGATGTACTTGAGGACAATATTATGGAAATGGAAGAGGATGTAGATGAAGACGAAATGGGTGATACGATACTGCGTGAAGAGTTTGACAGAGCACTGAAAGACCTGAGTCGAAACAAGGCCCCCGGAGTAGACAACATTCCATTAGAACTACTGACGGCCTTGGGAGAGCCAGTCATGACAAAACTCTACGAGCTGGTGAGCAAGATGTATGAGACAGGCGAAATACCCTCAGACTTCAAGAAGAATATAATAATTCCAATCCCAAAGAAAGCAGGTGCTGACAGATGTGAAAATTACCGAACAATAAGTTTAATAAGTCACAGCTGCAAAATACTAACGCGAATTCTTTACAGACGAATGGAAAAACTGGTAGATGCGGACCTCGGGGAGGATCAGTTTGGATTCCGTCGAAATGTTGGAACACGTGAGGCAATACTGACCATACGACTTATCTTAGAAGAAAGATTAAGAAAAGGGAAACCTACGTTTCTAGCATTTGTAGACTTAGAGAAAGCTTTTGACAATGTTGACTGGAATACTCTTTTTCAAATTCTAAAGGTGGCAGGGGTAAAATACAGGGAGCGAAAGGCTATTTACAATTTGTACAGAAACCAGATGGCAGTCATAAGACTCGAGGGGCATGAAAGGGAAGCAGTGGTTGGGAAAGGAGTGAGACAGGGTTGTAGCCTCTCCCCGATGTTATTCAATCTCTATATTGAGCAAGCAGTAAAGGAAACAAAAGAAAAATTTGGAGTAGGTATTAAAATTCATGGAGACGAAGTAAAAACTTTGAGGTTCGCCGATGACATTGTAATTCTGTCAGAGACGGCAAAGGACTTGGAAGAGCAGTTGAACGGAATGGACAGTGTCTTGAAAGGAGGATATAAGATGAACATCAACAAAAGCAAAATGAGGATAATGGAATGTAGTCCAATTAAATCGGGTGATGCTGAGGGAATTAGATTAGGAAATGAGACACTTAAAGTAGTAAAGGAGTTTTGCTATTTAGGAAGTAAAATAACTGATGATGGTCGAAGTAGAGAGGATATAAAATGTAGACTGGCAATGGCAAGGAAAGCGTTTCTGAAGAAGAGAAATTTGTTAACATCGAATATAGATTTAAGTGTCAGGAAGTCATTTCTGAAAATATTTGTTTGGAGTGTAGCCATGTATGGAAGTGAAACATGGACGATAACTAGTTTGGACAAGAAGAGAATAGAAGCTTTCGAAATGTGGTGCTACAGAAGAATACTGAAGATAAGGTGGATAGATCACGTAACTAATGAGGAGGTATTGAATAGGATTGGGGAGAAGAGAAGTTTGTGGCACAACTTGACTAGAAGAAGGGATCGGTTGGTAGGACATGTTTTGAGGCATCAAGGGATCACAAATTTAGCATTGGAGGGCAGTGTGGAGGGTAAAAATCGTAGAGGGAGACCGAGAGATGAGTACACTAAACAGATTCAGAAGGATGTAGGTTGCAGTAGGTACTGGGAGATGAAGAAGCTTGCACAGGATAGAGTAGCATGGAGAGCTGCATCAAACCAGTCTCAGGACTGAAGACCACAACAACAACAACTTCAATTTCAAAATTCTCAATACATCACAGTTTGAGATAGGTTCATCCCAGTATTTGGTTGCATTTAGGTACTTCTCAAAGTAGTTTTGCAGGCTGGCCTACCTGTGAAAGGGTTCTTGGTTGAATACCTCCTTTCTTAGTCTTTCTTGCACTCCAGTGAACCAATATTTACCATCATAAGTGGTGCATTGCTCAGCAGCATCTCCAGCCCAGAGAGCTGTGTCCTCATAAATGTATCCAGTCAATTATCCTATTTTTTACACTTCATTCCATGAATGTGGAGGTTCTCCTGTAAATGAACAAATAAACAAGATTGAGCGAATACTCTTTTTATTGGGAGTGATCAACTGAAATTTTCTGTGCTTAATAATCTTCTTCTATAACCATCTCCACATAGCTGGTCATTGTCCTTTCTGAACTTTGTACCTGAGGTGAAATATTTGAATAAATTTGTGACTGGTTAGCTTGTGGGTTCTCCAATGACTGTGCATGAATTGGGATCCAATCAGAGTCATTGATCACTTTTTTGACTTCAGCAAGTTCTTTGGTCAAAATCTCTACATGATCACTTATCGTGGCTTGCCACAGTGAAAAGTTACCTGGTTGGGCTTTAATGTCACCTATACCATGTGTCAGATCTTTGCTTAGGGCATTCTTCCTTGTTGTGTCATTTTTTTTTTTACAGTGACCTGCACTTCTTGTTCTATCCTTTTTGTCAGCTGCACATCTGTGGCTGACATCCATGTTTTGAAATCAGTTATAAATCATTCTTTCTGCAGGTTGAATTGCACCATTAACCTTTTCTCTTCTTGTGAAGATAAATTAGAGACACAATCTGATAACTGCTTTACTGTTTCAGCTAACAAGTCTTGGTGCTATCATATCTCCTTAACCTCATTAGTTAATGTTCCAGTGGCTTCTGATAATAGTTGGTTAGCCTGATAATATCTAATATTTTGTTGGCCAATGTGACATGTGACCCAGCAATTTCATTTTGCAAATTGGCCTAACTTTAGTTAATCAGATCAATTAATTCTTGCTTAGTTGATCCTTGTTTTTTGGACATATCCTCCTATTTTTTGGTGAATACTGTAACCTGATTAAAATTTCTGTTAATGCCCTACATATGTTCTTGAATTCCGCTAGAGGATCATTTATTGGTATTTCCTGATTAGTAGGCACAATACTCTCTATGAGTCGTTGAACATGAGCTTCTTCTTTGCCTTCCATTCTTGATTACTTTGGTTAGACATGTTGTCAGGTAAAGATTGAACACACTGAAGTGGTTCTGTAGTGCCACTAATGTCACTTATTATAGAAGGAACACAAAATACATTACTGTCAGAATTACATTTCCTATTTAGATATTCTTTTACTTCATTCCACCAATTTGGATACAAGTGTTGATGAACCACAGATAATTTATTCCAGAATGCAAATTTATCTATGTCATCATCAATATGGTCCCAAACAAATTTAAAAAAAATCACTTTTATTCTCTAAGCTTACAGATAACCTACCTTTACTGTTTGGATCATTACTATGCATGACATTAATGAAAAACTGCTTTGACTCGACCAGTATTCCTTGATTCTCACTTACATCATCACATACATCACTTGCCTTACCTGTATTCTCAAATAACTATGAAACTTCATTATTTGTAAACTCCACAAAAACCTGATACTCATCATCATCTTAATCATTATTATCATCATATTCTTCCAAAATTACTTCATCAACAACATCGTTAACAAAACAATTCTCATTACTATGAAAGTCACACACCTCACCTACATTCATTTGCAATAAGCTACCAGTCTCAGACTTACCAACCTCAGTCAATTCACAGTTCTCATTCACTTCTATGTCTAATTCAGATCCAATACAGTTATTACCTGTTTCACAAACATCAATAGCATTGTTTTCTGACCAAGAGAAGAAATCATTATACCTACAACATCAAAATTCTTATTACTCTTACATTCTATTTTGTGATTAGTATCTACATCACTGTAATTAATCACAATATTCCAAACCTTTTGATCACAACATCAATGAGAAATCTGATGTTGCTTCTGTTCAACTTCAGATACTTATGCTACATTATTAATATTATTATTATTGTCTAAATGTACATGTAAATTGGGGGGGGGGGGGGGTCCTGTACTTGTGTCTCATCACACCAAAACTGTGGACCTTCACTGAGGTGGGCCATCGTTTCCTGAATAGTTGCCTCTATGATTGTTTCTCCTATTATATTGTCTTTAATTATTTACATTTTTCCCATTCTGCTGATGTTCAAAGTTTCTGTCTCTATTACCATGTTGACCCTGATTAAAGTTACTACTATCTCTGTGTCTGTAGTTGTTATCATTGTGATCTCTATCTTTTCAGTTATTATGGTATAAGTTTCTTTCTACTGCCCTATCCAGCCTGTCAACATACCACAAAAATTGTTCTAACCAATCTTCAGGTCCATGTACTAAACCTAACTGCAACCTTTCTGGTAATCAACTTTTAGTGTATCAATTAATGTCATTTCATCAAATGGCCTGTCAAGGTGGGCTAATTTCTTATGTTGATTCTTACAAATCTCTTTCAGTGTACCATCCCTATTCATATAGTTTGGATTGTTCAGAAATTCACTTTTAATTCTTCCTTGTTCAACTTCTGACCAAAATTTATTTAAAAAACTTTTTTTCGAAACTTTGATATGTCTCCCACTGACTTAAATTTAGATTTACCTAAGACAGGCTTTGCCTCCAAAACATCTTTTGGCAAATTTAAGTCAGTGATCATCACTCATGCCTGACACAAAACTATCCCTACAGTGGTGTAGAAAATCCACTGGATGTGAATTATCTGATGGAATACTTTTGATTGGAATGTTAGACCACATAATGCCATTGTTTAAGTACAGATTGTTGTGAATGCAATTTTCCTGAACTACTGAAATTTTTTGATCTAAAACATATACATTAGTTAACATACAGTTTTCAACATTTTAAGTTTTTTAACCTAAACTGCTAAAGTTCTGTTCCATTTTTCCTCTATGACCTTCTGTTGAGTCCTGACATCATTAACATTCTTCTCCTGTTGTGAAGATTGTGCAACTAACTCATTTTCCAAAACTATACATTTATTTTCTAATACATAAACTTTTTCATTCACACTTTTTAATCCATCTCAAAACCCATTTTTTTAATTCCAAAACCTGATTACTAGGTTGGTCTATTTGGTATTGTACCCTGTTCATTTTACTATTGTTTTCAGACTGTTCTGTTTTCATTTCCTCTAATTTTGATAAAATCAAATGCAAAGTATCAGTTTTCACAGTTTCTTTGCTTTCTACACTAAACATGTCTTGGCTGGGTCCTACTGCTTTCACTTCACCACATTTATTTGAAAAAATGTATCTTTATGGAAAGTACTCAGAAGTTTGCAAACATACTTTTAAAACTTTCATAAGTAATGAGTGTTGTATATTCCTTATTTACTGATAAGTCACCTGTGAGGTAAACGGTTGGTGCAAGTAACAAACATATTGTGTCATATTAGTTTTCATTTTTAACAAGAGCGTATGTTGTCTGCATTTCCATAAATTGAAACTATTGCTGATTTTGTTAGTGACCATAACCACAAAAACGTTTGAGAAAAACAGTAAATTTTATATCTACATAATTTCTCTGTTGTCGAACAGATATCTCATTTTGGCTGTCAATTGCTTCAGTTCTTAAAGGATACTGGTAATACTTGTAACCTATAAGATTCACAAACTGAGAGAAGAACAGTAAGCTTACATTAAAGTTATTGGTTTACTGTTCTCTAAAATATTGCACCAGGCACAATGTAGCCATGCAATATCTGCTGTTCTTGGGGCTGAGATGAATCAATTGCTGTTAGTTATACCAAAGTATACCAAAGTTAGTGACCACACACTCTTGGATGCATGGCTGGGAGAGAGATTGAAATTGGGGATAGAGACATAAAAGCACAAATGCTGAACATGATTTTCAAATGTTATTTTATAAATGAAAATACAGAAGTATTGCCCCAAATGAATTCTTGTTCTGCTGCAAAGATAGGTGATATTGATATTAGTATTGTTGTTGTTGTTGTTGTGGTCTTCACCCAGAGACTGGTTTAATGCAGCTCTCCATGCTACTTTATCCTGTGCAGGCTTCTTCATCTCCCAGTACCTACTGCAACCCACATCCTTCTGAATCTGTTTAGTGTATTCATCTCTTGGTATCCCTCTACGATTTTTACCCTCCACGCTGCCCTCCAGTACTAAATTGGTGATCCCTTGATGCCTCAGAATATGCTCTTCTTCTAGTCAATTTTAATGTTACTGTTTTCTACACATTGGTAAGATGGCGACGCATATAGATGTGGTAGTAAATTGGTCCATAAATTGCGAGTATTTAGCGTCAATAAGGTGCAAGTTATGCGACAAAATCGTATCAAGTGGCATTAGAATTTGTTCAGTGTTGCATATTTGGTATCATTCGCAGTGCTTCGCGAAAATAAATCAAGAAAACATATCGTGTATGTGTGGAACAAAGTGTAATGGACGTCTGGCAGCGAGTGAAATGTGCCGCGCAAATCATGAAATCATAGTACTCGAATCACTGCAGAAAGAACTGAAGGCCACAAGAAAACATGCTCTGTTGTTGGAAAACATTATTCAAAGTCTATCTGAACCATCACATAAAGAACTCGCTCAACTTCAGGAGTACAGTGAACCAAAGAAATGTGCAAAACCTAAATTTGTTTTGAGTGAGTTAAAAGTTCCGTTAAGAAATCGATTTCAACATCTAATTACGGATTGTGAATTTAAAAATGTTGAAACAAGCAACTCACACCAAGACTACGAATCGGAATCAGCGGACAGGAAATTTACAAAGGGTAATAAGTCAGTAAAACGTAACTGTCTTGATGTTGCAAACAAAGTGACTCCTAAAAACTTTAGTAGGCCTACAGTTTTGCTTGCTAACAGCCACGGAAGAGGAATTGCAGGAATTCTTCGTTTCCAGCAGGATTTCAATGTTACAAGTGTTGTGAAACCTGGAGCAGGCCTAAAAGAAGTTTTGAAAGACTATAAAAACAATAATCACGTGACACAAGGATCCATCTTCCCACAAGGATCCATCTTAGGGCCATTGCTTTTTCTTGTGCACATTAATGATCTCTCATCAGTTACACTGCCAGAAGCAGAGTTCGTTTTGTTTGCAGATGACACAAGTATTGCAATAAATAGTATGTTGAGTGTAGTTCTAGAAAGATCTGCTAATGATATTTTCATGGATATTAATAAATGGTTTAAAGCCAACTCACTGACATTAAACTTTGAAAAGACTCACTATATGCAGTTCTGAACCTGTAAGAGCTTTCCACCCAGCATATGCATAAAGTACGAAGAAGAGCAGATAGAAGAGGTCTTAAATTCCTGGGATTACAACTTGATAATAAATTCAGTTGGGAGGAGCACACCACAGAACTGCAGATACGCCTTAACAAATCTGTATTTGCAATTCGAGTGTTAGCAGACAAAGGCGACATAAAAGTGAAAAAGCTTGCATACTTTGCCTACTTTCATTCCATAATGTCATATGGTATAATATTTTGGGGTAACTCTTCAAGTCAAACAAAAGTTTTCAGAGTCCAAAAGCGTGTAATACGTATTATTTGTGGAGTAAACTCACGGACGTCTTGTAGAAACCTCTTCAAAGAACTGGGTATACTAACTACTGCCTCTCAGTATATTTACTCCTTAATGAAATTTGTCCTAAATAATATATCTCTTTTTCCAACAGACAGCTCAGTTCATACATACAATACCAGGAACAAAAATGATCTGCACAAGTACTTAAAAGCACTTACTTTAGTTCAAAAAGGGGTCCACTACCCAGGGACACTCATCTTCAATAATTTGCCAGCAAACATAAAAAATTTAGTTACAAATAGAGATCAGTTTAAAAGGAGCCTGAAAGACTTACTAGTAGCCAACTCCTTCTACTCCATTGACGAATTTTTTAATAGAAACAAATGATGTGTTGAATATATTTATACTATTATTATTGTTATTTCAGCTTAAAAAAATAAAAAATAAAAAAATGGTGACATGTTCCACATCCACGAGGATCTCCTCAACACGGATCTATGGAATGAAATCTAATCTAATCTAATCTAATCTAATCTAATCTAAACAAAGTGAATGCATTGTAATATTGGGCAGCACAAACGATCTATATAAGAATGACTATAAAAACAATAATCACGTGACACAAAGTGAATGCATTGTAATATAGGGTGGCGCAAACGATGTATATAAGAATGAACGAATAGTAGAATGAACTAATAGTAGCAAACAGAGTGCTAAGAGATGTGCTATGTACAACAGAGGATCAAAAAGTTATTGTTTTAGGCATACCACACAGACATGACTTTGCTGAATCTCCTTGTGTGAACAGAGAAATCCAGAAAACAAACAGGGTGTATAAAAAGATCTGCAAGACCACTTCAAATGCTTTTTTCCTCAGTATTGATGATCTTGAAAGATAGCACTTCACAACACATGGTATGCATTTAAATAAATGGGGCAAATCGCTGCTCAGTCAAAAGATCAAAATGTTAGTGGATACCGTTTCTCCTAGATGTAAGAAAAGTGATCCTATTCCACTACCATTGGTGAAGGATGTTTGCAAAATATCTTCCCTAACATGTACTCCAGTTGCAGCAGTAACACAACATCAGGAATCACTGATTACAAAAGAATGTGCTAGGAGAGAAGAACCTGAACTACAGTTACAACAGGTAGAATACCTCATTCAGGAACTAAGATAACAGAAACAGCAAAAGTTGCAGCATATTTAGCAAACAAGTGTACCAACAGGTGATCCAGCTGTCCATTCTGCAGCAACAGTGGGAACTCAGCCACTTAGATCATGCCATGAACAAGAAGAAGTGAGGAGACCTCCAAGAGTAGATGCAGTATCAAGTGTAGCGGGCAAATGGAAAACTGTACCTCCATTACGTCTAAATGATTTTTTAGTAGAAGGCAGCAATGGGAACGAGCCCATCAGATAAACAGTGCCAGAGATTTAATAGCCTCTCAGCAAAATAGTGCATCTGTAAAGAAAGACAGGTTTGATTTTATAATCTGTTATCTTAACATTGAAGGAGTAAGGGATAAAGAATTTATTGTCAATGACTTTGGATTAGAAAATAAGTTTGATATCTTTTGTTTAAGTGAACACTGGGCTAGTGAAAGTGAACTTACATTTATTAAATTTGACAGTTATAATCTATCCAGTAGCTACTGCAGAAAATTGCATTTAAGAGGTGTTGTGGCAATATATGTTAACAAGTCACTTAGTGGTGCAGTGACTAGATTAGATCTAGATTTTCTGTGTGATGAACAGAACTTCGAAGCTGCTCGTATAGTAATAGACAGTTTTAAGTTAGTTGTAATTTCCCTGTACAGGTCACCTAAGGGTATAACCAATGTATTTTTAGAAAAACTGGACCTGCTGTTACATGTACTTAGAGGTACTAGATGGATACATTATGATATTGTGATAGGTGGCGAAGTGAATGATGAATTCGATGTTGCAACAGAAAAACGTACTGTCACTGAACTCCAAAACCTACTAAGACAGTGCAACTTACATTCAGTCAATAACAAGCCTACAAGAGAACATGCATGTCTTGACAATATTTTTGTAAATTTTAAAACAGAAGAATCATGTTTTGTGACAGTATTTCCATACTCTGATCATGATTCAGTAGGTTCCCTCTTGATAAAAGTAATGTAAATGAGCTTGTCCCAGAAGTTGTGGTCACTAGACCAGCCACAGATGAGAAAATTGACAGGTTTCGTATGTCCCTTTCTAACAGAGATTGGTTTGGCCTGTGTTATGATGAGACATATTATATTCTAGGCAATTATCTGCCAGCAAAGGTACTATTTGATAGGTTTCTCAAAGCATTTTTGTGACACTTTAATGACTGCATACCAATAATGAAATGCAAAGTAACTGACGGAGTCCTGAAAGCAAAAGTTCCAAATAGACAAAATACATGGTATACAAAACAGCTGTCTACTATGAAAAATCAAGTTATGTTGTTGTACAAAAATACATGGTATACAAAACAGCTGTCTACTATGAAAAATCAAGTTATGTTGTTGTACAATATTTATAAAAGTCTGAAAACCAACCATGCTAAATTACCCTATGTTAGATCTAGGAATGAGTACAAGAAAGCAATTGTGGAAGTCAAACAAGCACACAATCTCAGAAGTATTGAGAAATCCATCAATAAGTGCAAAGGAGCATGGACACTAATAAATAGTGTCACCAAAGA
Organism: Schistocerca gregaria; assembly: GCF_023897955.1. Classification (NCBI taxonomy): domain Eukaryota; kingdom Metazoa; phylum Arthropoda; class Insecta; order Orthoptera; family Acrididae; genus Schistocerca; species Schistocerca gregaria. The sequence goes on from NC_064922.1 coordinate 664,082,621, forward strand.
TAAAAGAAGTGACAAAATTATTATCTCTCCCCAGGAATTTAATGACTTTTTTATTAAATCAGTTGAGGAAGTAGGAACTGCTATAATTAAACCTGAAATCAGCTCATCACAGTTACTGTCAAAAAATATTGCTAGGTCATCAACAAACACAAGTACCTTCCATTTTTCTGAGGTCTCACCTGGTTTTGTGTTAAGAATAGTGAAGCAGTTAAAATCATCAGACAGTGTAGACATATATGACCTTTCTTGTAACATGCTGAAGAAAGTAATAGACTGTGTAATGTACCCCCTGACGTATCGTATAAACAAGTGTATACTGGAGGGTTTTTTCCCTGATGAGCTTAAACTGTCTAGGGTAGTTCCAGTACAAAAAAAGGAGATACAAATTCTGTCTCAAGTTACAGTCCCAGTTTTTTAAAAAGTTCTAGAATGCATAATTTACCAACAGTTATCTGTTTACTTTGATAACATAGGATTAATAAGTGGATCACAGTATGGCTTTAGGAAAAACCTGTCAACCATTGATGCCATAGACAAAGTTGTTAAATACATCCATCAAGTATTTGAAGGTAAATGCTTTGCTCGAGTGACTTTTTGTGACCTAAGAAAAGCCTTTGACTGTGTAGAACATACACTACTACTCGAAAAAATGGACATTTATGGTGTTAAAGGTAACAGCCTTAAGCTATTAAGATCATATTTACAAAACCGTAAGCAAGCCGTCTGTGTTGGGAAAGAAATGTCCAGTAAAGAACAAGTTAAGGTAGGTGTTCCACAGCGATCCGTGCTGGGCTCTTTCCTTTTCCTAATAATAATAAATAACCTGGCATCATTTATTAAATCCAGAACAGTACTCTATGCTGATGATACAACGTTTCTGAACAGCAGTAATGATCTTAATAGCCTTAAAACATGTGTTACAGAGACAATTGAGCAAGCTTCACTCTGGTTTAAAGCAAATGGGTTCTTGATTAATGAAAGCAAAACCAGTACATGGTATTTAGTTTGAAAGACAAGTTTCCATCAGATGGTAATAGTTGTGTTAAATTTTTGGGGGTATATTTGGATGATAAACTTTCTTGGAATCCACATATTAAGTATATTAGTGGTAAATTGTCTAGGGTAATCTATTTGTTAAGGCGAGTCATGCACTGTGTACCTAAAAATTATGTTACAGTATCTTACTACTCATTTTTCCAAAGCATCATATCCCATGGTATTATTTTCTTGGGAAACTCCACTTGTGTGCATGATATACTATTGCTGCAAAAGAAAGCTATTAGGAAAATTACAGGCTCACCATAAAAGGCTCATTGTAAACCTTTGTTTACTCAACAAAAAATCATGACAGTAATAAACCTATATATTTATTATGTTTTAATCTACACAAAAAAGAACTTACCTAAAGTAAAACGCAGGGCAAATATACATTGATACTGCACTAGGACAAACAGCTCTATCTATACCCCCTACCACAGACTGTCAAAACCAGTTAACAGTTATGAACTTATGTGCCACAGATTATTTAACAAACTTCCACAAGCTATACAAAATTTACCAGAGCAACAATAAAAACTCTATATGACTGGTTAGTTGTAAACCCATTCTACAACATAAAGGATTTCATGACCTGTGATATTAAACTGCAATGTTCTTAACAATTCAGTTCTTTTATAACCTGTACTGTACTGTACTGTATTGTATTATGAGTATGACTTTGTCTATTGCTGTGTGGTTTAAAGACAATAAAACTATTATTATTATTATTATTATTATTAGTTGTGCCACAAATTTCTCTTCTCTCCAATTCTATTCAATACCTCCTTATTAGTTATGTGATCTACCCATCTAAACTTCAGCATTCTTCTGTAGCACCACATTTCAAAAGCTTCTATTCTCTTCTTGTCCAAACTATTTATTGTCCAAGTTTCACTTCCATGCATGGCTACACTCCATGCAAATACTTTCAGAAACGAATTCCTGACACTTAAATCTATACTCAATGTTAACAAATTTCTCTTCTTCAGAAACACTTTCATTGACATTGCCAGTCTACATCTGATATCCTCTCTACTTCGACCATAATCAGTTATTTTGCTTCCCAAATAGCAAAACTCATTTACTACTTTAAGCCTCTCATTTCTTAATCTAATTCCCTCAGCATCACCCGATTTAATTCGACTACATTCCATTATCCTCATTTTGCTTCTGTTAATGTTCATCTTATATCCTCCTTTCAAGACACTGATCTTCCAAGTCCTTTGCTGTCTCTCACAGAATTACAATGTCATTGGTGAACCTCAAAGTTTTTATTTCTTCTCCATGGATTTTGATACCTACTCCGAATTTTAGTATTAGTGGTAAGAAACAGTTTAAATTGCCAAAACTGGACAAAGCTCCAGGGCCTGATAAAATCTCTAAAAGGTTCATATTAAATTTGCGACTGAGTTAGCCCTTTTTTAACTATAATCTACCATAGATGTCTCTAATAAAAAACAATGATGAGTGGTTGGAAAAGAGCCCAGGTCCACGCATCTAAAAGAAGTGTAGCAGAAGTAAACCACAAAACTATTGTCCAATACCCTCGACATTCATTTGTTGTAGAATCTTAGAACATATTCTGAGCTTAAACATAATGAGGTATCTTGAATAGAAGGACCAACCAACATGGATTCTGAGAACATCAGTCATTTGAAAACCAGTTTGCGCTTTTCTCATATGATATACTGAAAGACATGGATCAAGGCAGACAGTTGCCGTATTTCTCAACTTCTAAAAGGCATTCAACTCAATACCACACATAAAAATAGTATGATTGTGTGGGGTCTCAAGCAAAATATGTGGCTGGATACAGTACTTTTTGGTTGAGGACACGCGGTGTTATCTTGGATAGGGGGTTATTGACAGATGCAGAAATCATTTTGTATGCCTCCCAGGGAATTGTATTGCCACCCCTGCTGTCCCTGTTGTATATTGATGCCATTGTGAATGATATTAATAATAACTTCAGACTTTTTGTAGATGAGCTAGTTATTTATAATTGGGCAATGCTGAAAACAAGCTGCACAAATATTCAGTGAGGTCTTGATAATAATTCAAAGCAATGCAAAGATTGACAACTTGCTTTAAATATTCAGAATGTAAATGAAAAAAAAAGTATTATCCTATGACTATAATATCAATGAATCACAACTGGAATCAGTCAATTCATACAAATAGCTGGGTGTAACAATTTAGAAAGATGTGAAATGGAACAATCACATTAGCTTACTCATAGCAAAAGTAGGTGGCAAACTTTATTTTAATGGTAGGGTTTTAGGAAGATGCACTCAGTCTACAAAGGTGATAGCTTACAACTCAATGTGTCTCCCATCATACAATAATGCTCAAGAGTGTGGGACTTGCACTAAATAGGACTAACAGGGGACACTGAATATGTACAGAAAAGTACAGCACAAATGTTGACAGGTTTGTTTGAGCCACAGAGATGCTGAAGAAACGAAATTGTCAGACACTTCAAGACAGATGCAGAATATCCTGAGACAGCTTACTTGCAAGGTTTCAAGAACTGACTTTAAATAATGACTCCAGAAATATACTACAGCACTTATATATTGCTTCCATAGGGATCATGACACCCTCCATAAACCATGGACCTTGCCATTGGTGGGGAGGCTTGCGTGCCTCAGCGATATAGATAGCCGTACCGTAGGTACAACCATAACGGAGGGGTATCTGTTGGGAGGCCAGACAAATGTGTGGTTCCTGAAGAGGGGCAGCAGCCTTTTCTGTAGTTGCAAGGGCAACAGTCTGGATGATTGACTGATCTGGCCTTGTAACACTAACCAAAACGGCCTTGCTGTGATGGTACTGCGAATGGCTGAAAGCAAGGTGAAACTACGGCCGTAATTATTCCCGAGGGCATGCAGCTTTACTGTATGATTAAATGATGATAGCATCCTCTTGGGTAAAATATTCCGGAAGTAAAATAGTCCCCCATTTGGATCTCCGGGTGGGGACTACTCAAGAGGATGTTGTTATCAGAAGAAAGAAAACTGGTGTTCTACGGATTGGAGCGTGGAATGTCAGATCCCTTAATCGGGCAGGTAGGTTAGAAAATTTAAAAAGGGAAATGGATAGGTTAAAGTTAGATATAGTGGGAATTAGTGAAGTTCGGTAGCAGAAGGAACAAGACTTCTGCTCAGGTGACTACAGTGTTATAAACACAAAATCAAATAGGGGTAATGCAGGAGTAGGTTTAATAATGAATAGGAAAATAGGAATGCAGGTAAGCTACTACAAACAGCATAGTGAACGCATCATTGTGGCCAAGATAGATACGAAGCCCACACCTACAACAGTAGTACAAGTGTGTATGCCAACTAGCTCTGCAGATGATGAAGAAATTGGAGAAATGTATGATGAAATAAAAGAAATTATTCAGATAGTGAAGGAAGACAAAAATTTAATAGTCATGGGTGACTGGAATTAGAGTGTAGGAAAAGGGAGAGAAGGAAACGGAGTAGGTGAATATGGATTGGGGCTAAGAAATGAAAGAGGAAGCCGCCTGGTAGAATTGTGCACAGAGCACAACTTAATCATAGCTAACACTTGGTTTAGGAATCATGAAAGAAGGTTGTATACATGGAAGAACCCTAGAGATACTAAAAGGTATCAGATAGATTATATAATGGTAAGACAGAGGTTTAGGAAGCAGGTTTTAAATTGTAAGACATTTCCAGGGGCAGATGTGGACTCTGACCAGAATCTATTGGTTATGAGCTGTAGATTAAAACTGAAGAAACTGCAAAAAGGTGGGAATTTAAGGAGATGGAACCTGGATAAACTAAAAGAACCAGAAGTTGTACAGAGTTTCAGGGAGAGCATAAGGGAACAATTGACAGGAATGGGGGAAAGAAATACAGTAGAAGAAGAATGGGTAGCTTTGAGGGATGAAGTAGTGAAGGCAGCAGAGGATCAAGTAGGTAAAAAGACAAGGACTAGTAGAAATCCTTAGGTAACAGAAGAAATATTGAATTTAATTGATGAAAGGAGAAAATATAAAAATGCAGTAAATGAAGCAGGCAGAAAGGAATACAAACGTCTCAAAAATGAGATCAACAGGAAGTGTAAAATGGCTAAGCAGGGATGGCTAGAGGACAAATGTAAGGATGTAGAGGCTTATTTCACTAGGGGTAAGATAGATACTGCCTACAGGAAAATTAAAGAGACCTTTGGAGAAAAGAGTACCACTTGTATGAATATGAAGAGCTCAGATGGAAACCCAGTTCTAAGCAAAGAAGAGAAAATAGAAAGGTGGAAGAAGTATATAGAGGGTCTATACAAGGGCGATGTACTTGAGGACAATATTATGGAAATGGAAGAGGATGTAGATGAAATGGGAGATACGATACTGCATGAAGAGTTTGACAGAGCACTGAAAGATCTGAGTCGAAACAAGGCCCCCGGAGTAGACAACATACCATTGGAACTACTGACGGCCATGGAGAGCCAGTCCTGACAAAACTTTACCATTTGGTGAGCAAGATGTATGAAACAGGCGAAATACCCTCTGACTTCAAGAAGAATATAATAATTCCAATCCTAAAGAAAGCAGGTGTTGACAGATGTGAAAATTACTGAACAATCAGTTTAATAAGCCACAGCTGCAAAATACTAACGTGAATTCTTTACAGACGAATGGAAAAACTAGTAGAAGCCAACCTCGGGAAAGTTCAGTTTTGATTCCGTAGAAATACTGGAACACGTGAGGCAATACTGACCTTACCACTTATCTTAGAAGAAAGATTAAGGAAAGGCAAACTTATGCTTCTAGCATTTGTAGACTTAGAGAAAGCTTTTGACAATGTTGACTGGAATACTCTCTTTCAAATTTTAAAGGTGGCAGGGGTAAAATACAGGGAGCGAAAGGCTATTTACAATTTGTACAGAAACCAGATGGCAGTCGAGGGACATGAGGGAAGCAGTGGTTGGGAAGGGAGTGAGACAGGGTTGTAGCATCTCTCCGATGTTATTCAATCTGTATATTGAGCAAGCAGTAATGGAAACAAAAGAAAAATTCGGAGTAGGCATTAAAATCCATGGAGAAGAAATAAAAACTTTGAGGTTCGCTGATGACATTGTAATTCTGTCAGAGACAGCAAAGGACTTGGAAGAGCAGTTGAATGGAATGGACAGTGTTTTGAAACGAGGATACAAGATGAACATCAACAAAAGCAAAAAGAGGATAATGGAATGTAGTTGAATTAAATTGGGTGATGCTGAGGGAATTAGATTAGGAAATGAGACACTTAAAGTAGTAAAGGAGTTTTACTATTTGGGGAGCAAAATAACTGATGATGGTCGAAGTAGAGAGGATATAAAATGTAGACTGGCAATGGCAAGGAAAGCGTTTCTGAAGAAGAGAAATTTGTTAATATCGGGTATAGATTTAAGTGTCAGGAAGTCATTTCTGAAAGTATTTGTATGGAGTGTAGCCATGTATGGAAATGAAACATGGACGATAAATAGTGTGGACAAGAAGAGAATAGAAGCTTTTGAAATGTGGTGCTACAGAAGAATGCTGAAGATTAGATGGGTAGATCACATAACTAATGAGAAAGTATTGAATAGGATTGGGGAGAAGAGAAGTTTGTGGCACAATTTGACCAGAAGAAGGGATCAGTTGGTAGGACATATTCTGAGGCATCAAGGGATCACCAATTTAATATTGGAGGGCAGCATGGACGGTAAAAACCGTAGAGGGAGACCAAGAGATGAATACACCAAGCAGATTCAGAAGGATGTAGTTTGCAGTAGGTACTGGGAGATGAAAAAGCTTGCACAGGATACAGTAGCATGGAGAGCAGCATCAAACCAGTCTCAGGACTGAAGACCACAACAACAACAGGGTTCATGAAGACAAGATTAGATTAATTGCAGCATACATAAAGGCATTCGAACAATCATTCTTCCCATGCTCCACATATGAAAGTATTAGGAGAAAAACACTAATAAATGGTACAAAAGGAAGTACCCTCTCGTATGCACTTCACAGAGGTTTGCAGAGAATGGATGTAGGTGGACATTTTCATAAGCAGCTGGAAATCACACTGATTACTGTCAAGCAATTGGAAGCTGTTGCAAATGGATATATTGGGAAAGTTACAGATACCAACAATACCTCAATAATATCCACTCCTGTGGATACTGACTCCTGTACAGGAAATATAGGATATATCAGCATTCATCACCTTGACTGTGAGCAGTATGTCAGTGGAAGGGCTAGGCACTCTGTACAGGGGAGACAGGGACCAAGGGGAACTCAAGTTGTTTTGCCCATCTGTTTAACCAACAAGTTCCAGCTGTTGCCTTACATAGAAACTGAATCTGTGACATACTTCACCTACTGTGAAATGTGCTTTGTCCCATGTCGAAGGGAGGAAAATACAGAAGGGTATTAATCATCAGCACTTCAGACGTGCAGTGAATAATAGTACCTCTTAAAGAAAGGGATTTGAATAAACACAGTGTGCACTCAGTATGTGCCTAAGGGCCTCATTCAGCATGTTAAAAAGGCTATTTTGGGAGTTAGTGATGGAATGGGATGAAATCAGCTGCAGATTGCAGCGCATTTTGGGACAAACAGTGCCAGTCATCTGGGTCCCTAGCTCATATTTCAATCATTTCAGGGACTGGCAGAGAATGTTGAGAATACCAGCATTGCTCATGAAATTTCAACAAAGCTCACAAACTGTAGCATTGTTCCCAGAAAAGATCATAGCCCCCTGGTTCTGAATTAAATGGAAGGTGTGAAACAAAGACTGCAAAGGTTCTGTGACAAGCTAGGCTGAATTCATAGACTTGTGCTGTATGTTTGAGAACTGTAGGGTTCCCCTAAATGGGCCAAGGGTACACTGCACATCAGAGGCTGCTACACAAGTGCGTGACTGTTTGGGGTGAAGATGATGGTTTTTTTTTTTTTTTTTTTTTTTTTTTTTTTTTTTTTTTAAGGCAACTCGTCATTAACCTGGGAATATCTGTGTAAGATCCAAAGAAATGACCTCTACAGGAGAGAATATCAAAATCCCAATGGTTAACTGCAGAAGCATTCACAACAAAGTTCCAGAACTTGGTGAGCTCCTTAAAGCAGTGAAGCTCACATAATACTAGGTACAGAAAGCTGGTTAAGAACCATCATTAACAGCAGTGATATTTTTGAAGAGCAGTTGAGCACGTATCAAAATGGTAGGCTAATGGGAAATGGAGTGGTGTATTTGTTAGAGTAAACAGGAAACTCAAATCCACAGAGATACAAATTGAAGCCGCATGCAAAATTCTTTGGACAAGACTCATTATAGGGGATGAGCATAAACTTATAACTGAATCCTTCTATCGAACACCAGACTCACTCCCTGATGAAACTGAAAACTTCAGAGGAAACCTCAGTTTGCTAATACGTAAGTCCCCAGTCATACTGTAATCATTGGAGGAGACTTTAATCATCCATTTCAGTCAACTGGAATAAATAAAGATTTGTTATTGTGGGAAAGACAAGAAACCCTGGAAACATTGCTAAATACCGTCTGGGAGAACTACCTAGAACAGATATTTCAGAAGCATCTTCATGTTGGAAATATATTGGATCTAAGACAACAAACAGACCTGACCTCTTTGAGGGCATGCATATTGAAACTGATCTCAGTGACCGTGAGTTAGTTTTAGCAACAAAGACTACCAAAGTACAAAGGACAAATAAAAAAGCAAAAATATTTTATATGTTCAGCAAAATATATAAAGAGATGGCAACAAAGAACATGAAATATTTAGCTCAAGTCAGGAGCATGTAGAGGAACTATGGCTGAAAAATAAAAGAATAGTTGGCCGTGTTCTGCAAACCATTGCTGAAGGGCAACAGCCAGATTCCATACTCCAAGATTTCCAGAAAGCATTTGGCATTGCACCCCACTGTAGACTGTTATGGAATAGGTTCCCAGATATGTAAATGGTAGAAAGACTCCTTAAGTAATGGGACTGAGTACATTGTTCTAGACAGTGGGTGTTCGTCATAGATAAGGGTATCACCAGGAGTGCCACATGAAAGTTTGATAGGCCCACTGTGATTCTCTATTTATATAAATGATCTGATGACTGGGTGAGCAGCAAACTGTGTCTGTTCGCTGATGAAGCTGTAGTATACAGAAAGGTGTCATCATTGAGTGGCTGTTGGAGGATGCTAGAAGACTTAGACAACATTTCTACTTGGAGTGATGAATGGCAGCTACCTCTAAATGTAGAAATAATATAAGTTAATACAAATGAGTAGGAGAAACAATCCTGCATTATTCAAATACATGATTAGTAGTATACTGCTCAACACAGTCATTTCAGTCAAATATTGAGGTGTAACATCCCCACCATAGCCAACAATGGTACACAACGCCACAACAGGCTACAGCAGTCCACTCACCCCTCTGCCGCCCCACACTGAACCCAGGGTTATTGTGCAGTTTGGCCCCCAGTGGACCCCCCAGGAACATCCCACACCAGACAAGTGTAATCCCAATGTTTGCATGGTAGGGTAATGATGGTGTATGCATATCACAACACTCTGAGCGGAGAAAATCTCCGACCCGCTGGGAATCAAACCCAGGCCCTTAGGATTGACATTCTGTCGCACTGACCACTCAGCTACTGGGGGCAGACGATTGACAAATTATCCGACGGCAGTCTAAGTAATGCTGTTATTCTCTAGTAAAAGAAGCTTTGCTTCTTACATCAAATTGTCTGTCCCTCAATATTATCAAGACTCTGTTCATTCAGTCTCACACAGAAAACAAAAAGCAGGAAGCGGTTGAAATAAAATGTAGTGACAGAAATAATGATAGTGAATCTTCAAAATTCCTGGAATTACATATTAAAAACAGGCTGAACTGATAACTTCATATCCTCAATCTATGTAAAAGACTGAATTTGGTAGCATCTGCCATTTGCTTGATTACATCTGTTTGTGATTTGGAAATAATGAAAGCTCCATACATTGGAGATTTTCATTCACTTATAATATATGCCACCACATTATGGGGAAACCAATCATGAACAAATATAGTCTTTATATCTCAGAACACTATCATGAGAATTATAAACAGAGTCCATCCTTGATTATATAGCATAAATTCATTCAAGCAGCTGAGGATCCTCACTGTACTTACCAGTAAATTTTTTCACTTACATGCTTTATTGATAAACTTAGTACAATTTACGAAACAAACAGTGTATTTCATGATAGTGGTACAAGAAATAAACATGATCTTCTGAAAGATATAAAAAAACCTCAGTGTGGTTCAGAAAGGAGTACATTACTGGATCATAAATGTGCACAATAAACTCCCGGTTCTTGTCAAAGCAGGAAATGCTTCATTAGAGATCTGACTAAATACTGAAAACAGCTGTATCTTTTGGGTAACTCATATCTTTAAAGGAATTGATGATAGTGTGAAATACTTGATAAACTGTGTGTGATTTTAAGCATTACTACACTCCTGGAAATGGAAAAAAGAACACATTGACACCGGTGTGTCAGACCCACCATACTTGCTCCGGACATTGCGAGAGGGCTGTACAAGCAATGATCATACCCACGGCACAGCGGACACACCAGGAACCGCGGTGTTGGCCGTCGAATGGCGCTAGCTGCGCAGCATTTGTGCACCGCCGCCGTCAGTGTCAGCCAGTTTGCCGTGGCATACGGAGCTCCATCGCAGTCTTTAACACTGGTAGCATGCCGCGACAGTGTGGACGTGAACTGTATGTGCAGTTGACGGACTTTGAGCAAGGGTGTATAGTGGGCATGCGGGAGGCCGGGTGGACGTACCGCCGAATTGCTCAACACGTGGGGCGTGAGGTCTCCACAGTACATCGATGTTGTCGCCAGTGGTCGGCGGAAGGTGCACGTGCCCGTCGACCTGGGACAGGACCGCAGCGACGCATGGATGCACGCCAAGACCGTAGGATCCTACGCAGTGCCGTAGGGGACTGCACTGCCACTTCCCAGCAAATTAGGGACACTGTTGCTCCTGGGGTATCGGCGAGGACCATTCGCAACCATCTCCATGAAGCTGGGCTACGGTCCCGCACACCATTAGGACGTCTTCCGCTCACGCCCCAACATCGTGCAGCCCGCCTCCAGTGGTGTCGCGACAGGCGTGAATGGAGGGATGAATGGAGACATGTCGTCATCAGCGATGAGAGTTGCTTTTGCCTTGGTGCCAATGATGGTCGTATGCGTGTTTGGCGCCATGCAGGTGAGCGCCACAATCAGGACTGCATACGACCGAGGCACACAGGGCCAACACCCGGCATCATGGTGTGGGGAGTGATCTCCTACACTGGCCGTACACCTCTGGTGATCGTCGAGGGGACACTGAATAGTGCACGGTACATCCAAACCATCATCGAACCCATCGTTCTACCATTCCTAGACCGGCAACGGAACTTGCTGTTCCAACAGGACAATGCACGTCCGCATGTATTCCGTGCCACCCAACGTGCTCTAGAAGGTGTAAGTCAACTACCCTGGCCAGCAAGATCTCCGGATCTGTCCCCCATTGAGCATGTTTGGGACTGGATGAAGCGTCGTCTCATGCGGTCTGCACGTCCAGTACGAACGCTGGTCCAACTGAGGCGCCAGGTGGAAATGGCATGGCAAGCCGTTCCACAGGACTACATCCAGCATCTCTACGATCGTCTCCATGGGAGAATAGCAGCCTGCATTGCTGCGAAAGGTGGATATACACTGTACTAGTGCCGACATTGTGCATGCTCTGCTCAATAAAGTTTCCCCTTCCTGGGACAATGAATTCACGGTGTTCTTATTTCAATTTCCAGGAGAGTATATGAACTTATTAGGTAGCACTAGTATCTCATTTATTGCCACAAATTTTTTTATATGAATTAGATTGTAAGCCTTATAATTTGTTTGTGTGACTATTATTATTGCAGTTATCTGAGTTATTATCTGAGCAGTTGCATCTCACTTGTCTTGTATCTCTCTATATATTATTAAGTTTGTAAGCCTTATCACTATTTATGTAAGGTTGTAAGGTATTTCTGCTTGTGTCTGTGTATGTATGGATGGATATGTGTGTGTGTGTGTGTGTGTGTGTGTGTGCGCGCGCGAGTATATACCTATCCTTTCCCCCTAAGGTAAGTCTTTCTGCTCCCGGGATTGGAATGACTCCTTACCCTCTCCCTTAAAACCCACATCCTTTCATCTTTCCTTTTCCTTCCCTCTTTCCTGACGAAGCAGCTGCCGGTTGCGAAAGCTCGAAATTCTGTGTGTGTGTTTTATTCATTGTGCCTATCTACCGGCGCTTTCCCGCTTGGTATGTCTTGGAATCTTTGTTTTTAATATATTTTTCCCATGTGGAAGTTTCTTTCTATTTTATTTACATCATCATTAACTAATATAAAACATAAATGATTGGTTTCAGGCTTCTGGGTCCACATCCAAACTGTTATACATACTCCAAAAGACTAGCAGAAAGTCTTGTATATGAAGAATCAAAAAACTTGCCAGCTGTTATTTGCCGCCCATCCATAGGTATATAAATACAATGGTTTATTTACCCATCTTGCCATTCTGTACAATATAAATGTGCAGAATAAATTTTAACTGTAATATAGTTAACTACAGTTTCAAGCATTACACCTTACTGTAATAAAATAGTATTAAATCAAATTTAAGAAGTACTGTGCTAAGTTACATAAATAAAAAAGCTGTCAAGAAATGGGAAATAAATTCTTATGGCATGATTGGGTGGGATCCCCTCAAGATGGATGTTTGGTTGCATGTTTACATGTTCGGCCAATGGGTGCCCTTTTGGCAACTTGTGCATCCTTAACCTTGATCAGCAACCATACCAGGGAAAGGGTACCTATAGTTCAACACAGAATCCAAACCATGTGCCATTCCTGCATATCTTCACATCATTGAGAGGTGAAGGTTAGAGTAAAGGCAGCATGAAAAATTATGTTGTGTTACCCACATTCAAACCTGAATCCTTAAGGTCTCCAGGATCACAGTTTACCACTATAACGCCAAACCCTGACTTTCAAAGAATATGAGAACAGCTCTTCAGACTTTCCCGGCAATCTCTTGACTTCTTGGGTTGTTGTGTGCTCTGTCGGATATCAGTGTCATTCTTGCACAACTTTCCAGTAATGTAGCTGAATTGAAACAAGGTCCCGGGAGTAGACAACATTCCATTAGAACTACTGACAGCCTTGGGAGAGCCAGTCCTGACAAAACTCTACCATCTGGTGAGCAAGATGTATGGGACAGGCGAAAAACCATCAGACTTCAAGAAGAATATAATAATTCCAATCCCAAAGAAAGCAGGTGTTGACAGATTTGAAAATTACTGAACAATCAGTTTAATAAGCCACAGCTGCAAAATACTAACACGAATTCTTTACAGACGAATGGAAACCTAGTAGAAGCTAACCTTGGGGAAGATCAGTTTGGATTCCGTAGAAATGTTGGAACACGTGAGGCAATACTGACCTTAAGACTTATCTTAGAAGAAAGATTAAGGAAAGGCAAACCTACATTTCTAGCATTTGTAGACTTAGAGAAAGCTTTTGACAATGTTGACTGGAATACTCTCTTTCAACTTCTAAAAGTGGCAAGGGTAAAATACATGAGGGAAGCAGTGGTTGGGAAGGGAGTGAGACAGGATTGTAGCCCCTACCCAATGTTATTCAATCTGTATATTGAGCAAGCAGTAAAGGAAACAAAAGAAAAATTCAGAGTAGGCATTAAAATCCATGGAGAAGAAATAAAAACTTTGAGGTTCACTGATGGCATTGTAATTCTGTCAGAGACAGCAAAGGACTTGGAAGAGCAGTTGAATGGAATGTACCGTGTCTTGAAACGAGGATACAAGATGAACATCAACAAAAGCAAAAAGAGGATAATGGAATGTAGTTGAATTAAATTGGGTGATGCTGAGGGAATTAGATTAGGAAATGAGACACTTAAAGTAGTAAAGGAGTTTTGCTATTTGGGGAGCAAAATAACTGATGATGGTTGAAGTAGAGAGGATATAAAATGTAGACTGGCAATGGCAAGGAAAGCTTTTCTGAAGAAGAGAAATTTGTTAACATAGGGTATAGATTTAAGTGTCAGGAAGTCATTTCTGAAAGTATTTGTATGGAGTGTAGCCATGTATGGAAGTGAAACATGGTCGATAAATAGTTTAGACAACAAGAGAATAGAAGCTTTCGAAATGTGGTGCTACAGAAGAATGCTGAAGATTAGATGGGTAGATCATGTAACTAATGAGGAGGTATTGAATAGAATTAGGGAGAAGAGGAGTTTGTGGCACAACTTGACAAGAAGAAGGGACCGGTTGGTAGGACATGTTCTCAGGCATCAAGGGATCACAAATGTAGCATTGGAGGGCAGCGTGGAGGGTAAAAATCGTAGAGGGAGACCAAGAGATGAATACACTAAGCAGATTCTGAAGGATGTGGGCTGCAGTAGGTACTGGGAGATGAAAAAGCTTGCACAGGATACAGTAGCATGAAGAACAGCATCAAACCAGTCTCAGGACTGAAGACCACAACAACAACAACAACAGTTGCAACCTGAGACTGCTCCTTGAGTGAACCTAGTCCAGTATTTATGTCTGTGGCCTTGCCCCTCCACCGGCAGTTGCAGGTGTTCCCTCTGCAGTCTGCGCCCACTCACTGTGACCTGCTGGCATTCCCTCTATGGTCCACACTTGTTCACTGCGACCTACTGGAGCGCTGGCATTCCATTTCCCATCCGCTGCAGTTCTGGGTGTTCCCTCTGCAGTCTGCGCCCAGCAGACCCGCTCCTGGGTGTTCCCTCTTTGGCCTGGTGTGTTTGGAGTTCTGTCTGGGTTGCCAGGCGTTCTCCCTATGGTCCTCTCCTGCTCACAGTGGTCTTCTAGAGAGTCGCCATTCCGTTTTCGGTCTACTGTGGTTCTGGGTGTTCCCTCTATGGTACGGTCTGCACCAGGTGGATCCACTCCTGGATGTTACATCTCCAGTCCAGAGAGACTGACACTCTGTCTGGGGATCGTTTTCTATATCTATGCCTTCATTTCTTCTATTCATGGAGTGCTGCAGCTGTCCCTGTTGCTCCTTTAACAGTTCTAGAGCAGGAGACTAGGCTCTTCTTGGCTGGTACCCCGTGTTGTGGTTCATTAGGCTGTCAGTTACTTTACGTCTAACAATTTCCATATAACTGTCCCAAAATCTGTGTTTGTGTGCTAGAATCTTGGTTTCATCATAATTCATAGCATGATATAGTTCTAGATAGTGTTCTGCAATGACTGATTTCATCACCTGTCTTAATTGGGTGTGCATTTGATGTTCCTTGCACTTCATATCCACTGTTCTCATCATCTGGCGCATGTAGGACATGCCACCTTGACAACCCGATCTTGCTGGATGGACAGAAAACACACTTGATGTTGAGTTTACAGAGAGGATCCTACTGATTCTGGCAGAAACAGAACCAGCATAGAGTAGGTACACCATCTCCTTTGCTTTATCTTCCTCTGTTCCAGGAACCTGTGGTGTAGTGACTGGTTGAAGTGCCATCTCAGTTTGTTTGGTAGTATATCCATTTTTGGAGAATAGTGTTTTAAGATGCTCTATTTCCATTGGCAGACTCTCTTGACCTGACAGGTTACGAGCTGTATGGACCATTGTCTTAAGAACCCAGTTCTTCTGCGCAAGGTGGTGACAGCTGCTGGCCTGCAGATATAAATCCTTGTGTGTGGGTTTTCAATACACACTGTGGCCAATTGATGAATCTGCTTTCCTTTTAACTAGTAATTCCAGAAACAGCAGCTGGGCAGTCTTCTCGAGTTCCATGGTGAACTTGATATTTGGGTGGCAGGAGTGAAATTGTTCAAGGAACTCATTGAGCCTGTAGTTCACATGAGAACAGATCATGAAGGTGTCGTCCACATACCTGAAGAAGAACGTGGGTTTATATCTGGCTGTCTCTAATGCCCACTCCTCAGACCTCTCCATAAACATGTTGGGAACCACAGGAGACAGTGGGCTGCCCATAGCAACACCTTCAGTTTGCTCATAATATTGGTTCCCACACAAGAAATATGTGGATGTCAGTGTATGCCTGAACAGGTCCAACAGAGCACCATCAAATTTTTCCACTATCAATTCTAGTGAGGCTTTCAGTGGGACCCTAGTGAACAGTGATACCACATCAAAAATATCCATGATGTTCAAATCTGTGATGCATAGTTACTCGAGGCATTGCCGGAAGTCTCCTGAGTTTCAGATATGGTGAACACATTTCTCCATATATGGAGGCAACAGATCTTTCAAGTACTTGGCTGTTGCATACATAGGTGCCCCAATATTACTGACAATTGGGTGTAAGGACACACCCTCCTTGTGTATTTTAGGCAAACCATATAGTCTAGGTGGTACTGGTGCTTTTGATGGAGTTGTCTGGTGATCTTATTGGACATCCCTGTCTCCTCCAGAAGAGCCGTGGTCTTCTTGTCCACCTTATCAGTGGGATTACACTCCAAAGTTCTTCTATATCAGGGTCCCTCAGAAGTTGGCATATTTTCTCATCATAATCCATCCACTGCAGAATGATGTATAATTCCCTTTGTCTGCCAACAGTACTACAATACTGTTGGCATCCCATAGCTTCTTGAATGCACACCTCTCCTCAGTTTTGATGTTTGATTTTGGCAGCCTGGCATTGCTGATACCCCTGCTAGTCTCTCGGCAGACTTCCTCTGCCACATTGGGTGGAAGTGTGATTGCAACTTGCTCCATTGCACTGATGGAGGATGGAGAAGACTCACACTGAGACAAACCTAAGTGGCATGCAGTTTATGACACAACCTTAAAGGTATTCAGCAAGGGTCTCAACTTTGCAGTGACACCTAGAAATGCGCCCATTTCAGGTTTCATCGGTGCAATAGAGCAAGTTCCAACCACACTTCCACCTAACGTGGCCAGGGAAGTCTGCCGAGAGACTTGCAGGGATATCACCAGTGCCAGGCCACCAAAATAGAACATCACAACTGAGGATAGGCATGGACTCAAGAAGCTCCAGGAAGACAACAGTACTGTAGTACTGCCAGCAGACAAAGGGAATTCTCCAGTCATTCTGCTGCGTGTGGACTATGATGAGAAAATACACCAACTTCTGAGGGACCCTGCACATATACCTTTGGAGTGTGACCCCACTGACAAGGTGGACAAGAAGACCAGGGCACTTCTGAAGGAGACAGCGATGTCCGATAAGATCAGCAGACCAGGCAAAAGCACCAGTACCACCTAGACTATGGTTTGCCTAAAATACACAAGGAGGGCATGCCCCTACGTCAAATTGTCAATAGTATTGGGGCACCTACGTAGCTATGGGCAGCCCACTGTCTCCTGTGGTTGCCAACATGTTTATGGAGAATTTTAGGAGAGGGAATTAGAGACAGCTAGATATAAACCCACATGCTTTTTCAGGTATGTGGATGACACCTTCATGATCTGGTCTCGTGGGAAGTACAGGCTCAATGAGTTCCTTGAACAATTTCACTCCTGCCACCCAAATATCAAGTTCACCATGGAACTGGAGAAGAATGCCCAGCTGCTGTTTCTGAATTTACTAGGTAAAAGGAAAGCAGATGGATCGATTGGCCACAGTGTGCATCGAAAACCCACACACACTGATTTATATCTGCAGGCCAGTAGCTGTGACCACCCTGCGCATAGTGCAGAAGAATGGGGTTCTTAAGATGTTGGTCCATAGAGCTCGTATCCTGTCAGGTCAAGAGAGTCTACCAATGGAAATAGAGCATCTTAAAACACTATTCTCCAAAAAATGGATATACCTCCAAACAAACTGAGATGGCACTCAAACCAGTCACTACACCACAGGATCCAGAAATAGAGCAAGATGAAGCAAAGGAGGTGGTGTACCTGCTCTATGCTGGTTCTGTTTCTGCCAGAATTAGGAGGATCCTCTGTAACCACAACAACAAGTCTGTTTTCTGTCTATCCAGCACGATGAGGGAGCTGGTGGCAAATGTTAAAGTCGACCTGGGGTTATGGAAACCATGCATTTACAATATACCTTGTCAAGGTAGCATGTCCTACATTGGCTAGATGACAAGAACAGTAGATATCAGGTGCAAGGAACATCATAGGCACACCCAATTAAGGCAGGTGATGAAATCAGCCATTGCTGAACACTGTCTAGAACTAGATAATGCCTTGAATTATGATCAAACCAATATTCTAGCACACACGCACAGGTTTTGGGACAGTGTTATAAGGGAATCAATAGAGATAAAAGTAACTGACAGTCTAATGAACCGCGACATGGGGTACCAGCTAAGCAGTGCCTGGCATCCTGCTCTGGAATTGTTAAAGGAGCAACAGGGACAGCTGCAGGACTCCACGAATAGAAGAACTGAAGGCATGGATAAAGAAAACAATCCCCAGACAGAGCACCAGGCTCTCCGGACCAAAGATGTAACGTCCAGGTTCGGGTCCGCTGGGGCAGACTGAAGAGGGAAAACCCAGACTGCAGCAGACACTCCAGAAGACCGCAGTGAGCAGGAGAGGACCACAGGAAGAACGCCTGGAAACCCAGACAGAACACCAAACTCACCAGGCCAGAGATGGAACACCCAGGAGCGGGTCTGATGGGCGTGGACCGCAGAGGGAACGCTCAGAACCACAGCGGATGAAAAACAGAACAGCAGGGGTCCAGCAGGTCACAGTGAACGGGTGCAGACTGCAGATGGAATGCTTGCAACTGAATGAGTTACATTATGAAATATCATGCAAGAACAACGCTGATATCTGGCAGAGCACCCAACAACCCAAGATGTCAATATGAGAATAGATTTAAATGCTTTCACATGACAATTTATTGCTAGTTTCAACTTTTGTTTTGTCTTTTGCTTTAAACCCAAGAGCCCATTAAACAAAAATCTTTTTATATCAATTGTGAATTATGATAGGGGTGGGTGGTACAAAAAATGGCATGGTGTTTAGCATACTTTTGTTCTTGATTGTTATCTCACCACAGGGATCTTGCCTAGTTTTGAATGACTATGGGTTTGGTTTAAGCAAGTTTGTGGCTGGTCAGTATTACCATTTCTCTGTTATTGTAAACCACTATTATACATAATTGTGGAACATTGTGTTTTGCAGAGTGCAGGTCTCTTAATTTAACCACATCTGGGTTACAGGAATATGTATTGCACCCCATCTGAATTAGTCTTGTCCAAACAAAGCAGCTCCAGCGGATCATGTGGACCACAGATTAATATTAACAACCAACAAACTAAGACATCTCCTCCACATCAAACAGCTACTGAAGACAAAACTGCCAATAGCAACAGGACATACGATGTGCTATCCAAAATTTTTGGGACTGGTGCTGCCATCTGTTGAAAACCTTACCTCTGAACTAATGGCCACCATCATCCTCGAAGTATTTCCTATCCGCACATACACAACGGTCCCAGCGTTTCGGCCACTGTTCAAACGTTTCCTGGAAGTCCTGTTCTTTGAGGGTGTTTATCACCACCAGCAATGTATCTTGAGTCCTCTCTAGAGTGTTGAACCAATGACCTTTCAACTTGAGTTTCAGTTTTGGGAATAGCGCGAAGTTGCAAGTTGCCAAATCTGGTGAGTACAGTGGGTGGAGTACAACCGCCATGTTGTTTTTTGCGAAAAAGGTCCTGGTGAGTAAGGATGTGTGACAGGGCACATTGCCGTGATGCAGCAGCCAGTTCCCTTGACGCCAAAATTCAGCCCATCACTGCACGTTTTCATGGAGCTGTCGTAAAGCTACACAGTAGTGTGTGGAATTCACTGTTTGGTTGGGTGGGATGAATTCTTTGTGCACAATTCCCTTTGTATCAAAGAACACGATGATCATGTTCTTCACTTTTCTCTTCACCTGTTTCACTTTTTTGGGTCTTGGAAAGCCCAAGCTCTTCCACTGGGATGATTGTTGATTTGTGTCTGGGTCATAACCGTAAATCCAGCTCTCGTCACAGTGATAACCCATGACAAGAAGGTTGGATCATCAGATGAGGTCTGATGAAGGTCTGTGCATACTTCAACACACTGTGCCTTCTAATTGGCAGTCAAGATCCTTGGCACAAATTTTGCAGCAACACAATGCATGCCCAATTCATGAGTCAACATTTGTTGGCATGCCCCATAACCAATACCCACTTCGTTCACAAGGTCTTGAAGGGTTCGACGTCAATCCGTATGTACTGATTGTTGTTTTGGCAACAATGTCTGGTGTTGTGCGGCTAAGAGGCCTTCCAGTATGAGCACCATCTTCAACGTCTGTATGGCAGGCCCCGAACTGAGCTTGCCACTCAAATACACGTGTATGGCTCATGCTCTGTCTCCCAAACACCTGTTGAATCATTGCAATATTCTCTGTAGCACTTTTCCCAAGATTTGCAGAGAATTTGATACACATGTGCTGTTCAGTTCACGGATACATCGTAATATCGCCATGCACCAAACACAGAGTATTACAGAAATCACTGTGAACATGCAACATCTCCTCCCAGCTGGTGCCACTCCGCACACTGAGTCATCAGATATGCAGCTCTCGCCACCTAGTGGTGCAAAGATCTACTACTCCCACTTTCCAGATGGCAGCACCAGTCCTGAAATTTTGGGTTCCACCTCTTATGTATACCAAAAGCCTTTATTATAATGAAAAAGGAAGAAAGAACTTTTCAGAAAGTTTCACCCTTCTATATTCCAAAATCAGTGATTTGATTGAATATATAATCTGTACAACGTCTCTGAAGTGGAACATTACTTTTAGATTGATCAACAGTCAAACAAGCAAAACAGCAGTTAAAGAGCTAAAAGTTAGGTGACTACCCAGTTCCCACTGAACAATACCATACAAGTAATGCCATTAAAAGAGCTGTCTCCTGCCATGATACAGAGAAAATTAACATGAAGAAACTACAACATGAGTGGTGTGGTGAAGGAGTAGCAGAACAGATACATAAAAGTCACAACAATCTAAGGCACAAGAGCGTTCTTCTGTACAAGAAGCTACCTGGAAGCTTAAAACCTGTTCAGAATGGATTCAGGTGCAAATTAAATCAATGCTACAGGAAGATTGTTTTGATTTTTTAGTAGAATCGATGAGCATTAGCATGAAATAGAAGTTTTATGTTGTTTGTAAATGTAATATGCTTCTCTACATTTAATTTTAATCTCATTTACTTGTTTTGAGCCACAGAAAAGCGCAACAAAAAGACTCTCACAATTAAAGCTTTCGACCATTAAGACCTTCACCATCAATAGATGACACTCTCTCTCTCTCTCTCTCTCTCTCTCTCTCTCTCTCTCTCTCTCTCTCTCTCTCTATGCAACTCACACACATGGGGCAATCTCAGGCAAGTGGACCACCCTGTTGCTGAACTCACTGCCAAATATGATATCCATGCTTCACAGCCTCTGCCATATGTATCCTTCCCAACAACACCAGCTTTTCTGAATTGTGCTGGTGGGAACTTGCCTTGCAATACATGCTACATTCCCGTAACTGTCCTGGCCTCAACCTTCGTTAGTCACTGTCCTAACGCATCCAGCCCCTTCCCTGTTCCCATTTCAGCACTACACAGCCATCTTTCCACCATCACACCCAGTCTTTTTATTTCTCTCCTTTGACCCTACAACTCCCTAACTCCCTCCCCCCCCCCCCCCCCCCCCCCCAAACGTCTTCCCTGCCCTCCGACTAACCTGCAACACTACACTGCTCGCCACACCCACCATATTATCGCTCCCTCTCCCTGCCCGAGCCTCCTCCTTACTCTCGACCAGTACCCACTCCCATCAGGCACTGGCGGTGCTGCTGCTTGCAGTGTGGTTTCAGTTGCCTGAGACTGCAGTCGTGTGTGTGTGAGCTGTGGTTTTGTGCATGTGTGTGTGTGTGTGTGTGTGTGTGTGTGTGTGTGTGTGTGTGTGTGTGTGTGTACACTGTTGTTGTATTTACAAGTGTGACAACTTACTGTCTTTGGTATACATATGTACTGTGTATCATACTATAATCCCTTTCACTTGTGACTGATGGTTTCAGGTAGAAACCTTTGTGAGAGTAATGAGTTACTATAAATTATGTGCATCTTACATTACTGAATAATTTAAAAAAAAAACATATGTTTGTTTGTAGCTTTAATACATACAGTTCTCCTGTGAGTTGTCCCATATTTGTGTGTAATAGCACACTGTAAAATCTCTGGGATCTGTGAAATTCAAAATCACTTCAAGTGAAAAAAATGATGAAATGAGAAATTGGCAAGCTCAAGAAACCTGCTATGTTTGTAATAATGTTTGATTTACCTGCTTTGGTAGAGAAAATTTAGGCAGATGTCCTGCATTTGAAAGTAAGCATATGTATAGCAAAGCTTTCTAGAGTTTTAGGTATCACTGAAACTTTGTAAGTACACTGTTGCAGAATAGTTGGCATCTATCTACATATGTGTCTACATATACTGGCAACCACTCTGAAGTGCATGGTACTTAGTTAGCACTGTACATCATATTACAGTTTCTTCATGCTTGTGCTGCAAACTTAACACAGGGAGAATGAATGATTTAAATGCTTCAGTGCATGCTGTAATTCGTCTAATCTTTTCTTCATGGTCCCTCTGGGTGCAAATTGTGAGGGACTGAAGTAAATTTCTAGATTCTTTACTTGCCACTGGTTCTTGAATCTTTGTGAGTAGGCTTTTCTAGGATAAGTGACACCTATTTTCAAGAACCTACCAATTCAGGTCTTTCTGCATTTCCATGATGCTCTCCTGTGAGTCAGGCATACCTGTGACCATTCATACTGCCCTTCTTTGAATATGTTCAGTTTATTCTGTTACTCCTATTTGGTATGGGTCCCACACACTTGAGTAATATTGTAAGAGGGGACTCGCAGCAGTTTTGTAAAAAGTTATCTTTGTAGACTGACTACATTTTCCCAGTATCCTAAAAATTAGCTAAAGTTTTCAATCTGATTTACCTGCTGTTGAATGCAAGTGATCATTCCACTTCATATCCATACAAATTGTTATATCTAGGTATTTGTGTATGTTAACTGGCTCTAGTTGTAACTCATTGATATTGTAGTCATAGTACTTTATGCATATTGTGAAATACACTATTTTATATTTCTGTACATTCAAAGCAGGGGCTTAGTTTTGCACTGATTTCATATCTTATAAAGACCTAGGTGAACATTTGTGTAACTTTTTCCAGACAGTATGTTATCGTAGATGATTGCACCAGCTGCAGAAAGTCTGAAGTTATTATCAGTATTGTCTGCCAGGTCATCAGTATACAACATGAACAGGAAGAGTCCTGAAACACACTTTCCTGGGGCACACCTGAAGTTATATTTACATCTTTTGATGACTTATCCAAAATAGCATGAAGCACCCTCCCTACCAAGAAACCCTCAAACAGTCACAAATATTGTTTGATGCCATAAATGTTCATACTTTCATTAATAGGTGTTGGTTTGATAATGTGTCAAATGCTATCCAGAAATCAAGAAATACTGCACCAAGTCTGATTGTTTTGAGCCATTGCTTTCAGGATTCGTAAGAGGAAAGTGTAAGTTGGGCTTCACAGGATTGGTATTTCCAAAATCCATGCTAGTTGGCACACAGGAGGCCATTCTGTTTGAGACACCTCATTGAATTTGAGCTCAGAAAATATTCTAAGATTATGCAACAGATAAATGTAAATGATACACTATGGTAATTTTGTGGAGCACTTCTGCTACCCTTCTTGTAGATAGGTGTGGCTGACCTTTACTTTTCCTGTAGATAGGTATGACCCATGCTTTTTTCCTTCTTTAGAATTAAAAAGGGATTTAATGTTTTTCTCTGACACTAATGTCTATACCACACATCTGTGCAGCGCTGAGAGAATTATACTAAGTCCATACTCCTAGATCCTCTTTTATACAGAAACATTTAAAAATAGAGTTCAACATTTCTGCTTTTCCTTTTCTACCCTCAATTCCAGTTCCTATGTCATTCATGAATGTCTGAATGTTTACTTTGTTGCCAAGTGGCTTTCCATATGAGCTGAATTTCCTTGGATTTCACAAGAGGCCTTTCGATAAGATTCTGCTAAATTTATCATTGAAGGATTCGCACATTGCCTTTTTGACAGCCAGACATGTTTTGTTTAGCATTTCTCTGTCTGTGACCCTATTCTTTGTTTTACACCCACTGTGTTGTAGACACTTGTTTCCTTTGAAGTTTCTATACTATGGAGGATCCTTCCCACAATAAATTGTTCTGCTGGATACATATCTACCAGTACCTAGTTAGAAATTGTTCTAATCTTGAGCAACAGTTACTCTAGATGCTAAATATTTCAAGTTCCTCCTTCAAAAGACACTACTACCTCTTTAGCTAATTTATTGGACATATCAGTGTTGATTTTTGTAAGCATTGTTGCTGCAAGTGCTTTGTGGCCATTGATACCAGTTTTAATGTAGAATATGGAAATAGCAATATGACATAGTTAGGAACTGTAATAGGATGAGTGTAAATCGAAAATCTGGCAGGTACTATTAGAAATCTAACATTCATGTAACATCAAAAACGCTGTATGTTAGTGGCTGATTGAATTTTCAAAATTTGCCTCTAACAGTAATGTCTGTGTGATATTTTTTTTATTCAAATGTTTCAGTGACACCAGTTTTCAATGAGCCATTGACAGGATGGGTCGACAATCTCAATGGTCCTGTTGGTATTCTGGTTGGTGCAGGAAAGGGAGTTATTCGCTCCATGCTTTGTGGACCAGATTTTTGTACTGAAATTATACCTGTTGACATAGCGGTCAATGGAATTATAACAGCTGCATGGGATACAGCAGTCAGAAGGTTAGCTATGAAATGTGAAAATGATTTATAAAATAATACTTGTGTGACTACCCAACTGTTGTCTTAAATTAATGCTTTCATTGACCTATGAGTTGCAGGGGCCAAACAATCATCCAGCCACTGCTCTTTATTGTATATCAATTTTTACTTTGAGAACATAGTAGTATTACACATTGCCTGCAGCAGATTAGCTGCAGCGTGGAAACATAATTTCCTGCCTGCCAACTGACTTTTTAATTTTACTAAGACCATCTTAATAAGGTGACAAGGGCACAGACCTCTCGTGTTTATGTGATCTAGTGAAAGCAAAGGCAACTATAGATGTATTGTGAGGCAAAAATGACATCTTTAACTCATTTGAACATCCATAGTTTGGCTTTCAGTCTCCTGACTCTCTTGCAAAACTAATACTTCTACTGCTTGTACATATCTCTATGTAGATCTGACCATCCAAGCTATAAAGGTTTCCAGTTCTTTTTGTATGCTCTTTAGTTTTGCCATCAAATGTTGCCCTTCTCATAGTAGGCCTATGGGTTTATTATTAGGGAAATACATTTGCTAGTGAGGAAGTACTGTTTAGGTGTCCACCTAAAACCTCTGAGGAAATGGAGAAAATGGTCCACTAGTTGTTGCCCCCAACAGCATTACATACTGATTCCTATGATTGTTATTTTGAACTTTCCCTTAGCATGGCAATGTTGTTCTCAAACATTATTCACTTATGTTCACAAGTTTTCCTTGGTTCAAATCAAGTATTGTAGTTTAGTACTAATATTTGCATGAAATGGTCTGAAAGAAGGCTGTTTATGACTCAAGGTAAAAACAGAAAATATAAACATTAGTTATAACAGTTTAAAAAAACACTGGGTTTGTAAACTGCAAGTAAGTCTAGCCCCCACTTATAAAACTTCAGATGTAGGAAGTTTCATATCCTCGGTCCCCAAAACCATATTTTAATAAATAAAACTGTGAAATGATTAAAATAACAACTACATCACTGTAAAATATAGTAAATATTATTTTTATTAATTATGTCTTTCATTCTCAGAAATTTTAGTTGCAGCATTGTGCACCCTTTTTGTGCTGAAGACAGTCTTAATGTGGAGTAATGAATGTAATTTCTCCTTATGGTATTGTAATGATGTACATCATTGTTCTTTTTGAATGGCAGTGTATTATTTTCAACAAAATTCATCTATACTAATAATAAAATCGTAAAACCATTGTATCTGTCTGTTTGTTTGAATGTTCTAATCTCCAAAACTACTAGGCGAATTTTCATGGGGTTTTCACATGTAACTTGAGTGTAGTTTGGGACAATGCATAGGCTTTATTTCTTAAAAATCAGATCACAGGAAGAAAAAGATATTGTGATTTAAAGATTTATATTAAATTGTCTGCTCAGCTAAGTACAGTAGTTCAAATGTTTAATCATCATGACTTTGTACACCATAGAAACAATAGATGATGCTGTTAATATTTCTTACTCAGTGACAGATGTATTTTTAGGAGCTTGCATCAGTGACAGCATGTATCACAGTAGTACCTTTATGAATACAAAATAATAGCAAATTTACATGGTTAGGATATATGGATTCACAGATTTCTCTTTGTGTGTTAAAAACTGAATGACATTGCTCTGCTTCTTTCAGTAGGTTTTATTTATATTGGCCTTATTTCCTAGGAAAGTTTTTTACCCCAGTAACAGAAGTATTTTCAGAAGTTTACATCAGTGACAAATTAAGTGCCACAATCTCACCTTTATGAATAGAAAATAACATTGAATTTACTTGACTAACACATACAGATTTACTGATTTCGCATTGTATATTAAAACCTTGATGACATTGCTTTGCTTCTTTTGACAGTTTTTTATTTATATTCTTTGTTAGGAAAAGTGAATGTATTATGTTTGCTTTGTGATTGAGGTACCTACTAATTACAAGTTGATTTTGTTTGTTAACAAATAAAAACACTTACAAAACAGTTGAGTTTTCGTGAATATACCAGATCAGCTAAAAGACTGAGTCCTATGTGGTCTCAAGAAGATAATGATGTGAAAGTTGTTGCAGCTTGGAAACATCAGGCTTTGACTTGCTCTTTAAACACTCCTTCTGAGAGCGATACATGACATAACTCTAATTGAGAGTATCATACAATATCTTGCCCCTCAGAAACCTTCACTCATGTAGGCTTAAAGTTACTTCTCTTCCACATAACATAAGATAAGCAGATATTTTGATATGAAGTGGCACAGGTAAGCGAGTTTTCATACCTTGATTCCCTATTATGCCTAACAGTTTAACATCACACTTTAAATATTTACAATTCCCAGTGAACTTATGTTATGCTATGACTGCAAACAAAGCACGAGACTAGAAGCTAAATGTTGGGGGAAAGGGGCGGGTGAACATTAGTGTCAGTTACTTTTCACACGGTCAGTTCTACATTGCCCTCCACTGTGTTAGTGAAGCAAACAGGCTCTTTGTTTACGTGCCAAATCATTATACCTCAAACATTGTACAATATACAAAGAACCTTTATAAGTCAAAAATAAACTCCGAGTATGGAGTCTCAGGCATAGTTATAGATAGATACTCACTTAGTGGGGAAATAAATATATTGTGAATCAGTAGTCAGAATTCCCAATACCTTAAACAGTTGGCTACAAGATGATCATGGATGAGCACTGGATATTACTCTTGCAGTGTTACATGTATCACTGGTGCAGCACTCCTAGATGTAGAGAACTGAATATGTTGTGTCTTTTAAAATACTTACATATTTTGAAGAATACATACATATTGTGAAGAAATAAAGCCTATGCATTGTCCCAAACTACACTCAAGTTATCTGTGAAAACCCCAGGAAAATTCACCTAGTAGTTTTGGAGATTAGAACATTCAAACAAACAGGCAGACACAATGGTTTTACGATTTTATTATTAGTATAGATGAAGTTTGTTGAAAATAATACACTGCCATTCAAAAATAACAATGATGTACATCATTACAATACCATAAGGAAAATTTACATTCAATACTCCACATTAAGACTGTCTTCAGCACAAAAAGGGTGCACAATGCTGCAACTAAAATTTTTGATAATGAATGACTTAATTTAATAATATTAATATTTACTATATTTTACAGTGACATAGTTGTTATTTTAAACATTTCACAGTTTTGTTTATTAAAATATGGTTTTGGGGATCGAGGATAGGAAACTTCCTACCCCTGAAGTTTTATAAGTGGGGGCTAGATTTACTTCAAGTTTACAAAACCAGTGTTTCTTTATGTATGTATGACTGGATTAATTACAGTACTAGTGTCATCTACAAAGACAATTAATTTTGCTTGTATATTAAATGGAAGATCATTTACATATATGAGGAACAACAATGGACCTAAGATAACCTTTGGGGACCCCATATGTGGTTCTCCCCAGTCAAAATAATAGCCCTGGGCTACATTTGTTGAATTACTATGAACAAATTTCTGTATTTTTTGGTTGGATATGACATTATCCATTGGTTGGCTATACCATTAATCTTATAAATCTTCATTTAAATGCATAATCAGAATTAAATGCCTTACATAGAGAGATAGAAAATACACACTGGCACTATTTTCTTATTTAATGCTTGTAAAATTTGGTGAGTGAACACCTAAATGACATTCTCAGTAGAGCAATCTTCCAAAACACAAAGTGTGATTTGCTAAGGTTTGATACTGTTCTAGAATACATCACCATCTCAAAAATTTTGGAAAATGATGTCAGCAGTGAAATGGGTTGCTAGTTATTGACATCTCTCTTACCAGCCTTTTTAAAGAAGGGTTGTATAACATTATATTTAAGCCTCTCTGGAAAAATACCTTGAGTTAATGATGTATTAAAATTTCTGTATCTATATCTACACCTACATCTGTATCTACATCTATACTATGGTCTGTGAACTACTGTGAAATGCATGGCAGAATGTACATCCCACTGTACCAGTTATCAGGGCTTTTCTCATTCCTTTAACTTAAGGATGCGGGAAAAATTATTGTTTAAATACCTCTGTGCGCACTGTAATTAATCTAATCTTATCCTCATGATCTCTGTGTGAGTGATATATCGGGAGTTGTAACATATTCTTAGAGTCATCACTTAAAGCTGATTCTTGAAATTGTATTAGTAGACGTTCACAGGATAGTTACTGCCTATCTTCAAGAGTCTGCCAGTCCATTCTTTCGACATCTCGGTGACACTCTCCCATGGATTAAACAAATCTGTGACCATTCATGCTGCCCTACTCTCCGTGTGTTCAATATTAGCTGTTAATCTTGTTTGGTATGGGTCACACAAGTGATTTGTACGCAGTCTCCGTTGGAGATTTCTTCCACATGCAAGTGAACAACAGTAGAGAACACATGCACAAACATAGAACAATCTTGTTTGGTATGGGTCACACAAGTGATTTGTACGCAGTCTCCGTTGGAGATTTCTTCCACATGCAAGTGAACAACAGTAGAGAACACATGCACAAACATAGAAATAATCCATGTACTGATACAGGCAGTTGCTCACAATAAGTGTGAACATGATACGAGAGGAAATTATAAAGTGCACTTATAAAGTGGATGGCTCCCTAGACAGCACGGCAGATGCTGTGCCTTGTGCACAAGTCGTGTGGCCCACTGCAGGCGGCCTCTAGTGTGTGGGCTGTGCAGATGCTGTTGGCAGAATATTCAAAGTGTAGTGCACTGACAGCCTAATGCCATGGCGCATATCCAAATATGATTACAGGATTACAGCATCCTTGAGTCGTTGGGAAAAGGGCACTCTCCCAATGCAGATGTCAGAATGACTTTTGAAACATCCATGGCCTCTGTGACAGACACTGCAGGTGATGATGGTAGTGGTAGCAAAGAGAGATTCGGGATGGGAACCAGTGAGTAGGGGCAGAAGTGGCATCGTTGTGGACACACACATCGGAACTGGCACATCTGTGGATGCACGGGGCGACCACCTCCTCATCAAATACCATAAGAGAAGACCAGTAACAAGGGTACTGGTAGCATCTTGATGTCCAGTTCCTCAACACGATGGAACTGTACCAATAGTGAAGGTACTGGCTGCTCTGTTGGGGGTGCCAGGGATGCTGGTTTTGAAGAGCCTGAAGGTACTGGCTCAGCTGGCAGCAGAGTAGCCAGCGGCAGCGAAGCATCATGGGAAAGCCTGGCAGCAGGCACCTGTGGGCTACACCCTGGAGAAGAGGCAGGAGGTGGCAACATCCACAAGCAGGGTGGGTCTGCCCTCACAGTGGTGATGCCCGTGAGGCCGGGCCAGGCACTGAGGGTGGGGGAGGCAGTGGCAGACCCAGCACCCTCACTGTAGTATAAGTATGAAGCTGTAGCCATGGAGCTCCACTTGCTTATCACTGGTGAGCCTCATATAGAGCAAGCAGCCTTGGCAGCTGTAGACTTTGGCCAGAATCCACATCAGTTGGGAGCCAAACCCCTGAGCCTGGAAGAAGGAGGCAGGAGCAAATCGTGATGAGAGCTGCGCTGATGGGCATTGGTGGGCAGGATGTGTGGTTGGTGACCGTGGAGCATCTTGGCCAGTCTCTGATCCTCCACCAGTGTAAACGTGTAGGAAGTCAAGAGACGTGATAATAATAATGAGCGAATGGCATTGGTGGTCGGGAGACCCCTCGCGGGGCGGTTCGGCCGCCACTCCACAAGTTCCTTAACGCCACTACGGTGACTTGCGAGTGAATGAGGATGAAATGATGATGAAAGACACACAACACCCAGCCATCTCGAGGCAGAGAAAATCCCTGACCCCGCCAGGAATCGAACCCGGAACCCTGTGTGCGGGAAACGAGAACGCTACCGCAAGACCACGAGCCACGGACAGGAGACATGTTAAGGTGGTGTTTATGGATGAGTCCATGATGTACTTTTACATTTGAACCTTGAACATGCAGACGAGATGTTCTGCCTCACAGTTAAGAGTGAGGTGACAAGGTGAGCAGTTGTGACGAATGCCTTGATGTGCACAAAAATCGTGGAAGGCCTGAGACACAATCTATGGACCATTATCTGTTACAAGCAATAAGCCACTCCTTCAACAGAAAATTTTTTGGAGAAGGCCTGAATCATAGCCATGGCTGATGTCAAAGAATGGTGGATAATTTATTACATTAGAGAAATTAGAAAAAATTGTTAGATAAATTTAGAGAAAGCATCAACAACTACACATGGGCACTGTGGTGTGGTCCATGGAGAGAACATCTGTTGGGTAGCACACTGTGAGCAGGCCACGACAATATGTACAGTGTCACTTTTGATGCCAGGCCAAAGCATTTGCCAAAGGGCCAATACCTTGGTACTCAAGACTCCCCAATGTCCCTGATGTATGAGATGAAGCAGGTCTTGCCCATATGGTAACCAGGATCACAACCCTAGGCAACAGTCCATCTGTGGATAAAAATACTGAAAGGCAGTGACAGAGGACAAAATAGTTACACAAAGGATCAGGAGCCCTGCCTAGAGGGCTGTCCGGCCAACCATGCTGAATGAGGTGAACAAGCTGATTCAAAATCAGATGGGCAGTGACAGCAGCTGTGATCTGGGAGCCCATAATAGGAAACCCTTCCACTGTATATTCCACCTCTACATCTAAGTGAAATCCAGGGAGTACATCCTGATCAAAAATAGAATCAGATCTCATCAGAAGCCAGGAGAGTGCATCGGTGTTGGCATGTTGTGTGGGAGGCTGAAAATGTATTTCATTGTTTTATCAAAACAGAAACAAGTCCCGATGCTTGAGGCAATGAGCTTGTTTGTCAGGCAGTGAAGCAGAATGATTAAACAACAAAACCAAGGCCTTGTGATCAGCAATGAGGTGGAACTTAGACTCTGAGAAGAACACATAAAACTTCATGGGACATAGATGATAGCAGATGCTTCCTATCCAACTTGAGAGTAGCACGGCTGAACAGAGTTGACCATTTTTGACATGTAAGCTATCAGAAGTTTGGAGACATCCTCATATAGATGCATTACAATGACCCCAAGTCCATACTGAGAGGTGTCCATAGCCAATACCAGGTATAGCTAGGATGGGAGGTAGCCAGACAAGGAGCAGAATGCAATTTACACTCCTGGAAATGGGAAAAAGAACACATTGATACCAGTGTGTCAGACCCACCATACTTGCTCCGGACACTGCAAGAGGGCTATACAAGCAATGATCACACGCACGGCACAGCGGACACACCAGGAACCGCGGTGTTGGCCGTCGAATGGCGCTAGCTGCGCAGCATTTGTGCACCGCCGCCATCAGTGTCAGCCAGTTTGCTGTGGCATACGGAGCTCCATTGCAGTCTTTAACACTGGTAGCATGCCGCGACAGCGTGGACGTGAACCGTATGTGCAGTTGACGGACTTTGAGCGAGGGCGTATAGTGGGCATGCGGGAGGCCGGGTGGACGTACCGCCGAACTGCTCAACACGTGGGGCGTGAGGTCTCCACAGTACATCGATGTTGTCGCCAGTGGTCGGCGGAAGGTGCACATGCCCGTCGACCTGGGACCGGACCGCAGCGACGCACGGATGCACGCCAAGACCGTAGGATCCTACGCAGTGCCATAGGGGACCGCACCGCCACTTCCCAGCAAATTAGGGACGCTGTAGCTCCTGGGGCATCGGCGAGGACCATTTGCAACCGTCTCCATGAAGCTGGGCTACGTTCCCGCTCACCGTTAGGCTGTCTTCCGCTCACGCCCCAACATCCTGCAGCCCGCCTCCAGTGGTGTTGCGACAGGCGTGAATGGAGGGACGAATGGAGACCTGTCGTCTTCAGCGATGAGAGTCCCTTCTTCCTTGCTGCCAATGATGGTCGTATGCGTGTTTGGTGCCTTGCAGGTGAGCGCCACAATCAGGACTGCATACGGCCAAGGCACACAGGGCCAACACCCGGCATCATGGTGTGGGGAGCGATCTCCTACACTGGCCGTACACCTCTGGTGATCATCGAGGGGACACTGAATAGTGCACGGTACATCCAAACCGTCATTGAACCCATCGTTCTACCATTCCTAGACCGGCAAGGGAACTTGCTGTTCCAACAGGACAATGCATGTCCGCATGTATCCCGTGCCACCCAACGTGCTCTAGAAGGTGTAAGTCAACTACCCTGGCCAGCAAAATCTCCGGATCTGTCCCCCATTGAGCATGTTTGGAACTGGATGAAGCATCGTCTCACGCAGTCTGCACGTCCAGCACGAACGCTGGTCCAACTGAGGCGCCAGGTGGAAATGGCATGGCAAGCCATTCCACAGGACTACATCCAGCATCTCTACGATCGTCTCCATGGGAGAATAGCAGCCTGCATTGCTGCGAAAGGTGGATATACACTGTACTAGTGCCGACATTGTGCATGCTCTGCTCAATAAAGTTTCCCCTTCCTGGGACAATGAATTCACGGTGTTCTTATTTCAATTTCCAGGAGTGTAGATTTCAGAAGTGTGAATACATACTCACATGCCCACATCCACTTAAAAGGAACATTCTAGTGCAGCAGCTTGTGGAGGGGATGGACCAACGTGACCACACCCAGAATAAATTTGTGTTAGTAAGACAAATTACCTAAAAGTGCTTGGAGTTCTTTGAAATTTTTAGGGCAGGCAGACCTGTGATTATGGTGATGTGATAATGTAAAGGCTTAACACGATCCTGACAAACCTCAACCTCAAATACACAATAGATGGCTGAAAAGTGTTACCGGACCAAGTTGTATTTCAAACCTGCAGCGTTTAAGACTATAAACAAAGTGCTTAAGTTACATGAATGTTCTTCTGTAGATGCATTCATCATGACAGTGTCATTGAGATTGTTGCTGCACGCCAGAATGGACATCGTCAGTTGTTCCAAAAAAGCTGAAAGATCACTGGGACGATAGCGACCTGAATGGGGGGTGCTGATGCTGATACAGTCCAAAGGGCATGTTAATCAAAAGGAACTGTTTGAAATCCTCATTCAATGGAACCTGTAAATGTACTTCGGATAAATCAGTTTTGGAGAAAAACTTGCCCCTGATTAGTTTAACCAATAATTCATCTGGGTAGGGCAAAGGGTACATGTCAATGACAGACTGGTATTAACTGAAATTTTAGTTACTGCAGAGGTGAAGCTAATCAGTAGGTTATTGACAGTCATTAGGGTTGTGCCCACTCACTCAGTGTAATAGGCTGATGACCTGCAATGATGTCAGTCTCTCCAATTCTGATTTTACTCATTCACACGAAGCCAGCAGAATAGAGCACACACAGAAAAAGTGCAGTAGTTTTCATGGTATTGTGGGCTGCAAAATTAGTGTCACAAACTGACCAATCCAAGAAAACAGATGACAACTTAGAACACAGAGAATCTGACTGTTGGTAAAGAACATCATTGGAAATGAGATGTACCGTATCAGAGATGAAAAAACCAAAAGCGTTCAAAGCATCCAGATCAAATAAATCTAGTACCAGCATCATTCACTACCATAAAGCCAAAGAACAAACAACAGATTCACACATACTGAGAGCTGTAAATTGCCCCAAAATTGGAATGTACTGTGTGTTGTAACACACCAAACGTTGAGTAATTGGAGACAATACCAGAGATCCCAAATCCACTTAAAATTATGACTTCAGTAAAGTCACGGCTGCACCCATGTTCACTTGCAGACTGAACCCTTTGTCCATCACTCACACTTTGATAAAACAGTTTATTATGATTCATAAGCATTTGAGACACACAATTAACATCCATATCCATGTCCACTGTAGGGGGCTGAGGAATGATGCAATGTTATATGTCCTTTTTTCCTATAGTTGTTGCAGGTTACCTAACATGTAGGGCACATGGCCCTGTCATGTTGCACAAAACAGTATGGGCAGAGCACTGCCATTGCTGCAGTGGTTGTTTGGCACATCACAATCCATTACATCCCAGAGGCCATGTTTGCACAGATGCAACATCGTCCTCCCCCTTGAGAACTGACGATCACCCAATGATCAGGAACAGGAGTCATGGCGGCAATGTCACACCAAGCCTCAATCTTATCACCATAAGGATGAAATACTTCAAAAAATTGAGCAATGTTTAACACCTGTGCCAAAGATTGCACTTAAGTGCATATTGCTGCACTTCCTTGTCAGGAATCAACAGAATGATGGTGTCAGGCACCATAAAATCGGCACAGGAATTATGATGAGCATTGGTAACAAACTGACATTTGTGACTGAGGCTCTGTAGTTCAGCCACCCAAGTCCTGTAAGATTGGTGGGGCTGTTTATGACAAGAATAGACCTCTACATACACTGGCATGATGTGTGTGTCTACAATGATAATTGACCAACAACTTACACATTTCATCAAAAAAAAATGTGATGCAGGTTCCTGGAGCAGGGCTAACTGGCACAACAACTGGTAGATCCAAAGAAGAATACAAGAAAGGAATAAAGCCTTACACAAGTTTGGATCAGTGACGCCAGAAATGAAGAACTGTTGCTGAAGCTGCTTCTTGTAAGCCTCTCAGTCTTCAACCACATCATTGTAAGGAGGAAAGGATGGTGGATACACTGACATCGTGGAAACCCGCATAGTCAGTGTGGCCAACAAGTATGTGATAGCAATTGTAAGAGCTACTGCTGCTTGAGGAGAGATTGGAGCACTGCCTCAATGGACAGGAGAACTGAAGAAACAATCAAATATAAGGGTATGTGGAAATGCACCACACTCATCGCCAATTGTATTGTACTGTAAGACACAAACGACAGCACAGTGACAGTGAACCAAAGTTTGTTTTTCTTCCACATACAAGAAAATAGCAGTTGTGGACATAGATACAGAGAAACAGTCCAGGTACTGATACAAGCAGATGCTGACAATAAGTATGAACGCAGTATGAGAGCGACTGTGTGCTGCACTGCACTTATGGACTGGAAGGCTCTGTTAGGTGGCATGGAAAATGCTGTACTATGTGCACAAAGCATGGGGACCACAGCAGGCTGCCTCTGGTGGCTGGCCCATGCAGATGCCATTGGCGAATATTCGAAGTATAGCATGCTGGTGGCCTGGTGCCATGGCACGTATTCAAGTATTGTATACAGGGTTGTAGCATCTACGAATAAACCAAATCTGCTACCTACGTTACCCACAACTGAGCCTACATAATTGTTCCAGTTCATATCCCTACTAAATTTAACCCATGTATTTAAATGAGTTTACAGATATTTTATTCGTAGGATACTATGTTTTCCATTTTGTGAAGTGCACTATTATTTTATTTTTAAACATTTAAAGGGAGTTGACCATCATTGCACCACTTTAAAATTTTATCAAGGCCTGACTGAATGTTTGTACTGCTTTGTTCAGATCTTACTTTGTTGTGGATAACTGCATCATCTGTGGAAAGACTGAGGTTACTGTTAATATTATGCACAAAATCATTACTATACAATATGAACAGCAAGGAAGCCAACACCTTCCCTGAGGCACACCTGAAGTTACTTCTACAGCACAGCTTTCTGTGACTCTCCGTCAAAGATAACACGCTCGATCCTCCCTACCAATAAATCGTCAATCTAGTCATATATTTCATATGATACCACAAATGATCATACTTTTAATGATAAGTGTAGATGTGGTACTGAGTCAAATGGCTTTCAGACTTTGAAAAATGCTGCATCTACCTTACTGACTTGATCTGTGGCTTTCAGGATGTCATGTGAGAAAAGTGTGAGTTGGTTTACACATGATATATGTTTTCAGATGAGACAGAGCTTATTATATAGGAACAAATTCTTACTACTGTATTGCAAACACCATCAAACACAGAGGAGCTTTTATTTTGGAGAAAATACATAATTTTCCTAATTTCAAAATGACAAGTTGGTGATACATTCATCTGACTGAATTTGATGAGAGTTGCTTTTTCAACATGCTGCTGTGATTTTTCTCTTGAACTGTTTGTCCTCATACTTCCTACTGTATATGAGATATGATTACTAAATATTTTTGTTACTGTGATTCATCACTAATAGCCTTTCCATTCAGTTCCGTAGTGACGTTATCCTCTTCTGTGGCTGGTTGTCCTGTCCCTCATTTCACTACATTTCATGTAGCCTTAAGTCTATTGTGAGAATTACCAATTTCTGATATTATGTGCATGTGCCTTGATTTTTTGATAACATTTCTGAGTAATTTGAGCAGTTTATGTAGTATGCAACTACTGCAGGAAACCAATTTGTTCTTGCTAATAGACACAATTCTCTTTTCCTTTCACAAGACAGTTTAGTGCTTCTAGTGATCCGTGGTGATTTACCGGCTGTTTAATGTCCTTTCTGATTAGCTTATGTGGGAAGCTATTTTCAAATAAAGATATGAATTTATGATGGAATAAACTAAATTTTATGCTAGCATTTGGTTCATTATAAATTTCATTCCAGGTCATCTCTTGTAAATGATTCTTAAAAATATTTTTCCTGGGGGTCATTAATTATTCTGATTTCCACTGAGGAGTATGTATACTGCAAGGCATTATCTTATTTATCCTAACTAAGTATCACAGTCAGAGAGAGTGTTTGGTACTGCATAAACAGTTATTTTCTTGCTCTGTGCTTCACCAAAGAAAACATTATCAACTGGGGCCCTACTGTCTTTGTCCACCTGTGATGGAAAGTTTCCTACTAATATCAAATTGTAAGATCCAAATAAGGTCTCCAGATCATTTTTCCTATCAGAATCCTTTAGAAAATCTACACTGAAGGTACCACAGACTATCAACTGTTTCCTGCTATCTGACAGAGAGCATAGTATGGAATCCATATTATTTGTAAACAGTTCAAAATTCCCCCGTCCCAGCTGTAAAGAACTAACAAGAATTCTTTACAGCCAAATGGAAAAAATGGTAGAAGCAGATGTCAGGGAAGATCAGTTTGAATTCTGTAGAAATGTAGGAACACGCAAGGCAACACTGACCCTACGTCTTATCTTAAAACATAGATAGATACAGTTCTAGCATTAGTAGACTTAGAGAAAGCTTTTGACAACATTTATTGGAATACTCTCTAGCAAATTCTGCGGGTAGCAGGGGTCAAATAAGGGAGAAACTGGTTATTTACAATTTGTACAGAAACCAGCTGTCAGTTATGAGTCGAGGGGCATGAAAGGGTAGCAGTGGTTGGGAAGGAAGAGAGACAGGGTTGTAGCTTATCCCTGATATTATTCAATCTGTATATTGAGGAAGCAGTAAAGGCAATAAAAGAAAAATTTGCAGTTGGAATTAAAACTCATGGTGAAGAAATAAAAATTTTGAGGTTTGCCGGTGACATTGTAATTCTGTTAGAGACAGCAAAGGACCTGGAAGAAAAGAATGGTTCAAATGGCTCTGAGCACTATGGGACTTAACTTCTGAGGTCATCAGTCCCCTAGAACTTAGAACTACTTAAGCCTAACTAACCTACAGACATCACACACATCCGTGCGTGAGGCAGGATTTGAACCTGCGACCGTAGCGGTCGCACGGTTCCAGACTGAAGTTCCTAGAACCGCTCGGCCATTCCGGTCAGTGGACGTGGAAGAGCAGTTGAACAGCATGGATAGTGTCTTGAAAGGAGGATATACGGCAATCATCAACAACAGCAAACCGGGGATAATGGAATGTAGTCGAATTAAATCAGGTGATGCTGAGGGAATTAGAGTAGCAAATGAGACACTTAAAGTAGTAAATGAGTTTTGCT
Source organism: Schistocerca gregaria (assembly GCF_023897955.1). Lineage (NCBI taxonomy): Eukaryota > Metazoa > Arthropoda > Insecta > Orthoptera > Acrididae > Schistocerca > Schistocerca gregaria. Next base: position 664,121,373 of record NC_064922.1, read on the forward strand.
ATTTGGCGAGCAAAATAAATGATGATGGTCAAAGTAGAGGTGATACAAAATGTAGACTGGCAATGGAAAGGAAAGCGTTTCTGAAGAAGAGAAATTTGTTAACACCGAGTACAGATTTGTGTGTCAGGAAGTCTTTTCTGAAAGTATTTGTATGGAGTGTAGTCATATATTGATGTGAAAGATGGATGATAAATAGTTTAGACGAGAAGAGAATAGAAGCTTTTGAAATGTGGTGCTACAGGAGAATGCTGATGATTAGATGGATTGATCATGTAACTAATGAGGAGGTACAGAATAGAACTGGGGAGAAGAGAAATTTGTTGGTAGGACACATTCTGAGGCATAAAGGGATCACCAATTTAGTATTGGAGGGAAGTGTGGAGGGTGAAAATCATAGAGGGAGACCAAGGGATGAATACAGTAAGCAAATTCAGAAGGATGTAGGTTGCAGTAGTTTCTCGGAGATGAAGCTTGCACAGGATGGAGTAGCATGAAGTGCTGCATCGAATCAGTCTCTGGACTGAGGACCACAACAACAAACAAATAAAAGATAGAAGTTACTGGAATCAAGATGAGGACTGTATGCTGGGTAGTCAAACAGCTTCCAACCAAACTTCTGAAAAACAGTTGATGTGCGCCGAGCCATAAGGGGATGGGCATTGTCATGGAGCAGCATAACTACTGCATTAAGCATTCCACACCTCTTGTTCCGAATGGCACACTACAGTTTCTGCATTGTCAGCACTCAATGATCATAATGCCCTTCCTTTCCCAAAACATCGCACATCACTTTCTGCACTGAATTTCATCTCGACCTTAGATCCACTGTGATGCCAATTCATTGACTGCTGGTTGGTTTCCAGGGTCAAGTGAGAAATCCATGTCTCATCATCCATGATAATTCTGTTGAGAAGCTCATCACTTTCATCATGATATCACTGCAGAAATGTCAGTGCTGCTCCAAAGCGTTTTGTTTTGCGCTCTCGTGTCAGGGTTTTTGGCACCCATCTGGCATACAATTTCTTTAACATTAGGTGCTTAGTAACAATTTCATGCAATCAGGATTGCCATATCTGCAGAAAATGGCTGCTGAGCTCTGTAATCATAAAGTCACAGTTCTCCAGGATGTGCTGTCACACCAGCTCAACCAGATGGTCATTGATGAGGGTGGTCACTCATTCCACTCTTCATTATGGACACTTCGATGGCCTTTAGAAAAAAGCCTACACCAGCAGTGTGCTATCTGTTTGCTCCTGATGTTCTGCATGTAGATCTTACAGACCTGATGATGAATTTCAATGGGTGCTATGTTTTGTGCATTAGTGTACAATTCATGTTCTGCAAGGTGCTCCCTTACTGGCCTCAAGATTGTATGGTGTTCTTGTCGTAGAGCATTCCGTCTTTTCTAGCATAGTTGACAACTGCTGGATGGATGTTGGTGCATGTGGACATCCTGCAGTATGCCTCCCCAATGCATCCCACACATTTTCATTGGGATTTGAATTCAGGAACAAGAAGCCCAGTCCACTCACCGAACATCCTCCCATTTCAAGAAGTCGTCCACGTACACTTTTTCAATGTGGTCATGCATTATCATCCATAAAAATGAAGTCAAGACTGAATGCACCTCTAAAAATTCACACTTGGGAAAGGAGTACAGTGTCACAATAACATTGTCTGCTGAGTGTACTGTTTTCAAAGATTTGGAGATCATTATGCAATTGTAAGCTTATGCCTCCCCATACTGTAACACCTGGACCATCAAAATGATAATGTTTTAAATGTTCATGATGCTTTATGTGTTCCTACCTCCTGCCATATTCATTGTCAAATGTGGTGGTTTTGGTGGACCAAGTGTTATGATGTGGGGAGGCATAAAGTTGCATGGGTATGCTAACCTTTAAATCTTTTGAACATAGTTTGCTCACTGATCAACTTTATTGTGACATTGTATTCCTTCCCTCGTGTATATTTTCAGGTATGCATACAGCAATGACTTGATTTTTATGGATGACAATCTGAGATTTCATCAAACAGCGCAGGTGGAGGAGCTCTTGCTTGGAATTAGAGGATATTCAGTGATGGACTGGACTGCCCACTCCCATGACTTAAATCCCATCAAGCACTTGTGGAATGCATTGGGTAGGTGAACTGCAGCATGTCTGCATGCACTAACAACCATCCAGCAGTTGGAATCCCCACTGGTGTATGAATGGAATGCCACACCGCAAGGACTCCTTACTACATTGTGACGAGCATGGCAGCATGTTGCAGAACATGCACAACCATCCATTGTGATCATACACCCTATTAAGAGAAATGCCTTGCCTTTTATTATGTCCAGAGGGACCATCATAAATCATGTTGATTTCTGTGTAATTATTGTCTTTAAATATAGTGTTCATCTGATTGTGAATTTCTTTATGTTACCTTTTGTACTATACTGCAGCAGTTCTTTCTTTGTATGGTCCAAGTTTCATTGAGTTATGTTACTTGCCAGTGATGCATCATGTGAAAGTTACTTTCATCCTTAAGTTTTGAACACCAGTGTATTGTCCCAATGGAAACAACAACTGTAAATCCAAAAGTATTAAACTAAAGAATCTTAACTTTTCATCAAGTGAACACTGTAATTTTGAGTCAGCATATGACTAAATGGTATGTGCCACAAATGTACCAGGCCCTTGTTGTCAGAACAGGTGACAGTTCATATGCAGCCAGCCTTGTGTTGCTGTTGGATTGCTGTGGCTGTTGCTAGTGTTCTGATTTCCAGTTGAAAATGGACCTGTTAACTGGCAATGATGAAATCGACCTGCAATGTCTCTCGATGTATATTCTCATAGTGCATAATATGTATAATACATCCACATCTATTTGTGATGTGGGCACTGCTGGAATAGACAAATACTATGCATGCAGAATGATCAGAAGTAGAACAAAAAGCTTGTGGTTTGGACATTCTGCTGTTTAGCACTGCTTGAACTTCTCAGGGCAGGAGGGCAAAACTTTATGCTTGGGATTCAAACCATAATATGGTGAATTTATGATGTTATGGATAAATTATATGCTGTATCCTATGGAATGGCATTTTCAGTATCTTGTGCACCATTTCTGTAAGTTAAGTAATCTGTCAGGGCTCTCTGAATGTCTTGTAGGCTTCAGTGAACATCTATGGTACTGGATAAGAATTTCTTACACAACCATTCTATAAACTGTTCTCCATGGGTCTCATCCAGCAAAGAGTAGAACACTAGAATAACAGCCTTGTATTCAGTGATATCATATGATACTGTCAGTCACAGGTGACTACATCCAAAGCTAGAGCATATGAAGCAGCAATATTGACTTATGCAAAGGCTGGCAGGCCATTTCACATAAGATCAGAGTCATTTATTACTCCAGTTAAAGCATAAAAATGCTTTGAACAGGCTATATACTTGCTGATGAACTACTGTATTGACAGGGTCAAATGAGGAAGGATCACCACAGAGGGAAAAGTTTCCATAGCAGTCAAAAAACTTTTGAATCATAACATCTTCCACATGATATACCAATAAGTAGTTATATGCCCTCTCCAGACAGCTAATATCAACTGCAGGAAGACTGGATGAGGTTCACAGGGAAAGATGAACACAAAATCAAAGAGGGTTAATATAAAAGAAATTGGAAAGGTCACATTAAACTCCATGAATGACAGAAACAAAATGGAAAAATTGATTGTTTTTTTGCTAAACTGTGTGCCAAGTGAAAATCTCATCATGGAAACATCCCCCAGGCAGTGGCTAAGCCATGTCTCCGCAATATCCTTTCTTTCAGGAGTGCTAGTTCTGCAGGGTTCACAGGAGAGCTTCTGTAAAGTTTGGAAGGTAGGAGACGAGGTACTGGCAAAAGTAAAGCTGTGAGGACGGGGCTTGAGTCGTGCTTCGGTAGCTCAGTTGGAGGAGCACTTGCCTGCGAAAGGCAAAGGTCCCAAGTTCAAGTCTTGGTGTGGCACACAATTTTAATCTGCCAGGAAGTTTCACTAAAAGGGAATATTGAATGTATATAGAGAAGAGCAGTGTGAATGATCACAGGTTTGTTTGTTATTGGGAGAATGTCTCAGAGATACTGAAGGAACTGAGCTGGAGGACTCTTGAAGATATACATAAAATATCCAGAGAAAGTTTATTAAGAAAGTTTCAAGAACCAGCTTTAAATGATTACTCTAGGGATATACTGCAATTCCCTACTTGTTGCTCACGTAAGTGTCATGAAGATAAGATTAGAATTATTACTGCTTGCACAGAGGCATTCAAACAATCATTCTTCCTGTACTCCATATGTGAATGGATGGGAAGAAACCCTAATAACTGGTTCAAAGGCACATACCCTCTGCCACACACCTGAAGCTGGTTTGCAGAGTATATATGTGGATGTAGATGTGGATATGGATACAGAATATCCTCCACACATCACACGCTGTTGCCTTCCCTAACACTCCTCACCTCATCACATCCTTGTTAGATGATATGACATACCATAGTCCCCACCTCAAGCTTCCAATCCTTGCAATTGTTCCTACAGCAATGCCCCATGCACATACTCCAGCACTACCAACACCACTGGTAAATGGAAGGAAGAACAGAGCAAGAGGGCCACACATGAAGTTTTGAATCTAAGTGGTGATGGTTAACACATTTTCCCAGAAAGTAAAGAAGAAAATTATGATGAAATTTACTGATGTTTAATACAAGCATAATATTCAGTTAAAATGTTAGTTACTCTGTGTTATTCTTTGGTACACTTAGTGGTATATACAAAATTTTTGAATCTGAAATTTTCCCAAACTCTGGATCAGCTTTATCTGTTGTATGAGTAATATATGACATTACTGTTAGTTTCTCTGGTTATTTCTATATTTTGATTTTGTAAATCTCAGCAAAGTAAATGTTTGCCATGCCTGTGGGTAAGTGCCAAATACAGAGAACAAACCTCTTTTAACTTAGGGTAATTTTCTTGTGGAAGAAACTTGTGAAACTGAACAAGGCTTCGTTCTTTAAACTTCACCATCATGGTGTCATCAGCCTTGCAGATCGATGATGTAATTTTCTTGTGGAAGAAACTTGTAAAACTGAACAAGGCTTCCTTCTTTAAACTTCACCATCATGGTGTTATCACCCTTGCAGATCAAGGATTTCCATTTGCAGTGTTACGTGAACATCTTCCACTTCACTAGAAAAGAGATTCTGGATAATTTGGTTCTCCGTGGAACAACCATCTAAATATGAGTACCTGAGATGGAACTCTTTTTCCCATCACCACAAAGTTTGATTGCAAACAAGAGTGGAAAACTCTAACTATCTAACTGGTAAAGTGTGAGAAAATTTTCTGCCGGACTCTGTGTTCAGAGATTATCAGTTTTTATCTGATAGCCTTAACATGTGTATAAAGGCCACAAATAATATTCTTCTCCCCTTAAAGTTTGACTGATAGGCTTTCCAAAGGATGTTTTCCTCATTCTGAAACATTTCAGAGTCTGTCCTCTGCGAAATGAAGCTTGACAAAATTTTAGCACATATTAAACATTTTAGTGCCATGTGGTAAGGGGGATCATTTGACAGACATTTATCCTTTTCTAGGGAGGACTTAAGACTTGAATTGATGGTGTTTCAGTCTATGATGTCAGATGGAATTGACAAAAGAAATCAGAGTTCATCACACAGGGCATATCCACTGACTTTGCACTTCCTGATGAACAACTCAGTGTATTGCCACAAATAACATCACTGGCTTCATTTTCTGATTACATTCTTCCAACAAAACCTGCATATTATGTGACCCCCCTCCCCCACTCCAGTCTGTTGTAAAACATTTCAGCCAACAAAGAGGAAGGGTGTATTTCTCAGATAAAGTGAACTGTACCCTTTGAAAGATATTGTCAGCTTTGGTTGTACCATGAAAGGAAACCAGATCTGGTGGTTCTTCAGTATCTTCAAAGTCTGTGTTAATAACTCCAAAAACAATAAGACTTCAGCAGTATCAGAATTGTCTATAGATTTGTCCAGGATATTGAGTACCAACAAACTTAGATACTTTCCTGTAACTGATCAGGCAAATTACAAGCAATATCTTCAAATCAACATGCTGCTGTATTTGCTGTAAGAGTCAATACTTTTTCATTGTTTGGTTTTGTGAGGAAACAGTTCTTCAGATGTAGTTAAAATGCGCCTTTTTATGTAACTGCCATTGGTGAATGGTTACTGGTTACCTTTGTGTGATGATGTCACTGGCAGGTCATAAACTTGTTTTTGTCATTGTTCTACTTTCCTGCACATGTTCCCTAAAAAAAAAAAAAAAAAAAAAAAAAAAATTGTTGAAAACAAATTCCACATTCAATGTTTTGAGTTTATTCACATACCTTGTTCTATTCGTCAAAGTGTGTACCATACCTTTTTTCATATTCCTTAAGAGCAGTAATAACAGTAATAATTTTCTTACAGGAAAAACACATTGATTTTCTGTCTTTCTCTGTAATGAAACATTTCACCATCAACATTGTATCAGTGATGTGACATTCACAGTCACTGTTGTCTTTTTAGTTTTGACAGCCCTACTGTACGTGTATTTGGAAAATAATAATAAAAATAAAGTCTTGCAGTAGGAGCACAGCCAAGAAGTCACAGTCAACAACAGGTACAGCTCTTGTGGTGGCATTTATGTTATTTATGAGAAATTGATGGCTGTGCTCCTAGCAACGTCTCCTAAATGAGCTGGAAAATCTCACACTACTTTAAAAAACTTTCACTCATCTGTGCATCAGATTAAATTGTTTCATGGGCCAGATGTGGTCCAAGGGCTGGTTTTTGGAGATCCCCACTCTATAGGATGGCTAAGGTCCTAAATGCTTGCTATACAGCACAAACTATTTGGATCCTCCACCCAATAATAGTTTGCCTGAACTCTGAAGATGAAAACTTGCTTCCCAACATATCATCACTTCCTGCCACCCTCTTGGACTTAACATCTATTAACATACAATCCCACTCCTCCTTTATCCTTTTTTATTATCATAATTATTATTCCTTATTTAATTTTATTTATTGCAACTTTTCTTTTTTAACTGTTAATTTAATTAATTTATTTGCAAAGTCAAATTCTTTATTGTTTTTCACTGTTTATCTCCCTCCCCCCCCCCCCCCCCCATTCACACCACATTTCTCTCTCTCACTCTAGTTTTTACTCCTCCTCTTTCATCCTACTTCTAATTGTACTATTCGTTTTACTTCTTATTTCCCTTCACCTTAATCTATCTGTGTACCCTTTGCCTGAAGGAAATTTTGAAAACTTTGATACAAATTGTATGTTGTTTTGTCACCTGACATATCTTATATCAACAGTAACATTGTTTGTGATTTTAACATACATATAGAGAACAGAAGTGTAAATTCTGGTAGATATAAGTGTGCTCTTTGTGGCAAACAGACTTCCAACAAGTGATGATGCCTTTCTGAAAACCCTTATTATGAACACATATAGCTGCGATTACAAAATAAATCTATTTGATCCAGTGCTAGTAGATCACACTGCACTAACTGTGGAACTATGCATGAAGGATATGAGAAATCAACAGTCAAGTACGTGACAAACAGGCTATGAACTCCATAGCAGAGTAACCACAATGGGAAAACTAAATGCATTCAGAGATGCATTGTCCAGCATTGACTGGCAACTGAAAATTACATAAATGGTACCTACAGATGTATTAAACTGCCCATTCTAGACATTGAAAACCAAATTTGATGATATATGCTACCAGTCAAAGCAAAAGAAAAACAAAAAAATTATCAAAGAAAAGATGTGGTACACCCTGAACCAACTATTGTAAAAAATTATTATAATCTTAAATGGCTGTACCAAGGCAGCCACAGACTATGAAACCAAGCACATGGTTCATTGTGATTATTTGAAGGCTAAAAAGGTAAACAGAAAAAAGTAAAGGAAGCAGAGAAGAAGAATAGTGACAGATTCATAAGAGAAGCCCATAATCTACATCTACATCTATACTCTGCAGACCACTGTGAAGTGCACAACAGAGGATATGTCCCATGGCACCAGTCACCAGGGCTTTTTTCTGTTCCATTGATGTATGGAGTGCAGGAAGAATGATTGCTTAAATTTCTGTATGTGTATTGTAATTAGTCTAATCTTGTTTTCATAACCCCTATTGGTGCAATATGTGGAGGATTGCGATATAATTCCTAGATTCAAAACTTAAAGTTCATTCTAAAAGCTTTCAAAGTAAGTTTTCACAGGATAGTTTACATCTATCTTCAATATCCTGCCATTTTAGTTCTCTCAGCACCTTTGTGATACTCTCATGGGTTAAACAAACCTATGGTCGGTCATTCCTGCTGCCCTTTTTTGTATTAGTACAATATCCCTAGGTAGTCCTATTTGGACTAATGACAAGAAAGACAAAAAAAGTGCCAAAGACATGGCACACTGAACTAACTAACACAAAAAGTATTGTTATAATTTTCAATGGCTATTTCAAGACACCACAGGTTTTGAAATCTTGCATGTGGTACACAGGTCTCACACACTTGTGCAATTTTCTAGGATTGATTGCAAAAGTGTTTTGTATGCAGTCGCCCTTGTGGACTGATTGCATTCCCCTAGTATAGTGGGTGGGGTGAGAAACAGTTTGGACAGGGGTGACTTGGACAAAATAGCTTCCCTGACTCATGGCACCAGCATACACTTTGTTGAGCTGTTCCGGTGTCATGATCAACCACACCTTGATGGAGCTGTGAGGTGAATCAGTGTGGGGTTAGGGATGGCTCTGAGGACAGCCAACTTTGCTCATATTTCTCTGGTGCCCATCAGGACTATCAAAAGATGGGGTTTCATTAGGCATGGCCTACACCTAAACAGGTCTCGGAAGGGAAGATTGGTACAGTTGATTCATGAAAGTATAGGGGGCGGATCTTGGGCCACACATGATCAAATATCTGTTGTCATAGGTAGGAAAAGTAGGCCTTTTTTAGGATAAATCCAGGCTACAGGTTCCCCTGCCTAAAGAGTATCTTCAGCAGTTTAAAAAATACTGAAACAATCACTCACAAGACAGATTTCAACACTTCAAATATCACACATACCAGACATCATTAAGAAAAACATACCATTGGAAAGAGTAACATGGTGCACTTCACAGACTTAACAATCCTCCATCAAAACATGAAATCAATAAAAAATAAAATACAACTATTTGAAGTTGACCTGCAATCTTTGAAATATACAGTACTTTGTAATACTGGGCACTGGTGTAGAGATATAGAAATCCAACATGTGATATTATCATTGTATGAAAGGGCAAACTCTTACTGCAGAACTACTTCAAGGTGTGGAGGATCCCACATTTATATCAGAAAAGGAACACAGTTCAAATCAAGACACTACCTCAGTATGGTAAGTAAAGACAAACACTTTCAAATATCAGCTATTGAACTAACAGGGCTTGATATTGCCAAGAAATTAATCCTTTTGTGTGTGTGTATAGATCTCCTAGTGGTAGTGTGGACACTTTTTTCAATAAATTGTCAGAAGTTCTAGATAAAGTTTCAAGTACAAATGTCAACATAATTATGTGTGGGGACATTAACATTAACACTAACATCATAAATGAATCCAGCAGCACCTTCATAAATATCCTTCAAACTTTTGGCATGTCTCCATTGGTCAATAGTGCAACAAGGGTTACTACAATGACTGGTAATTGACCATGTGGCCACAAATATGGGCAAGAAAAAATGTGATGTAGCTGTAAAAGATCTCAGACTGTCAGACCATCTCTGTCAAATAAAAACAGTAAAATTATGCATCGAGTCATTCCCTAAACTCCAAGCCTACAAACGACATCTATCAGAAATCAAAATAAAAGATTTTTCAAACAACTAGAAACTAGAAAAACAAAGCTGGGATGAAGTGTATAAGGAAACCAATGTGAACATGAAATTCTCTAAATTCTCCACATTGTTTAAATTGAACTTTGAAAAGGCATTTCCAAAAGTATGCATGTGTGCAGCAACATCTCACAAAAACAGATGGATAATAGCAGGTATTAAGAAGTCCTCCCAAACACTTAAAACACCTCAGTTCCATGAAAAAGATTCACAATGATCCAGAATTCTTAAAGTTCTATCATAGATACAAAAAGATCTATAGGAAGGTGCTGAGTGCAGCAAAAAAGTCATTTAATGACAAAAAAATTTATATAACACAGAGAATAAAAGCAAAGCAGTTTGGGATGTTACAAAAAAGGAAATGGGGAGAGGCAAACGCAGGATAACATACTGCTAAGGGAGGGGGATAAGGTAATAAATGATCCACAACACTTAGCAAACTATGTAAATAAGCATTTTTCAAGTATTGCAGAGAAGTTACAGCAATAATTCCCCAAAACAAATATAACACCTGTAATTAACGTTGCACTAAATACAATGATGTTACTTCCAACCACAGAGAATTAAGTCAATAAAACTGTTCAAAAACTAAAAAATAAAATATCAGTAGGCTTAGATGAAGTACCAATGTGTGTACTGGAACAATACATAGGGATTATACAAGACCCCTTAACAAATATAATAAAGGAATCCTTCACATCACATTTCCAGAGAAGCTAAAACAGGCAAGAGTTGTACCTTTGCTTAAGAATTGCAGAAAACATAGAAAATTACTGGCCCATTTCCATGCTGTCAGCATTCTCAAAAATAATAGATGCAATTATGAAAGACAGATTAATCAATTACCCAAATAAATACAATCTTTTAAGCAAATCACTGTTTGGTTTCCGAAGAGGCAAAAATATGGAGTAAACCATAGTAGAATTCACAAAAGTTGTACTTGATGCTCTTGATAAAGATGAGTGTGGATCTTTCTAAGGTGTTTGATACAGCCGAACACAAGATTCTGTTAAATAAATTAGAAGTATTAGGAATAGGGGGGGGGGGGGGTAGCTAATGACTGGCTTCAATCATACCTATCAGATAGGGTACAAAGAGTAGAGATAACACATATTCAAATAGATCTAAACTTTTAGTAAAACTCTTATCAGAACCAAAATACATTAATATAGGGGTTATATTAGGACCAATACTATTCCTGATATACATCAATGACTTTACCGGTAGTGTTACTCATGGTGAAAAAATTCTCTTCGCTGATGACAGTATTATTATAGTCATTGAGAAAACAAGAGAACTCCTTGCCGAGAAAGCAAATGAAACTCTCAAGGAAGTTTACGATTGGTCAATAAGCAATAAAGTGACATTGAACATACAGAAAATTAATGCCATGAATTTCAGTGTGAAGAGGACAAAAGACAGTGTTAAATTAAATGCAGATGGCACCTCTGTAGACTGCATAACAAATGCAAAATTTCTAGGAATGAATATTGATTCTCAGTTGAAGCGGTGTGAACACACAAACGTACTTGCAAACAGAATGTCATCAGCATGTTATGCCCTTAGAATCCTATTATGGGAATGGGATATGATTATTGGTTGAATGCAACAACTATCCCCTTTAAATTCCACATAGAGATATATCTCGCAGTAAGTCAAATATGTGTACACAGCTTGCAATACAGAACAGAACTAAAAAAACTAACATGGAGGCTCGGCAGAGCAATCAGAGTCCAAAGATAGTGTTAATCGTGGTCGATATGACCTATCGATGCCACACAGCCTCCCCCCCCCCCCCCCCCTCAGTATGAAGTACAAAATGTCAAAATGTTCAAATGTGTGTGAAACCTTATGACTCAACTGCCATGGTCATCAGTCCCTAAGCTTACACACAACTTAACTAAATTATCCTAAGGACAAACACACACACCCATGCCCGAGGGAGGACTCTAACCTCCACTAGGACCAGCCACACAGTCCATGACTGCAGCGCCTTAGACCGCCTGGCTAATCCCATGCGGCTACGAAGTACCACTGGTGAGGCATGAGCGGAGGTCATGTGGGCGTTGGGGTTGGTGGTAGTATGTGCGAGTCGGCAGGCACACGACTGGGATTTCCATCTCAGTCGGTGCGGAGGCAGAGCAACTGGCAGCAGGTCCACCTCGTAGTCGGTTAACCAGCGGGGGCGGACAATGTGTTGCCTGGCCCAAGAGCAGGCATGTGGAACGGCCTGCAGCACACTAATATTTAACTGTCCATTAGATGGCGAGACCACAGTGTCTGTTAGGAGCACAAGCACAGGGTCACCAAAGATGACGATCGACATGTTGTCCATGTGGTGTGGTGGCATGTTGCATCACAGGTTGAATGTGGGAGAGTGAGTCTCTGCAGAGGGTGAAGTGGTGGTGAACCCCTAACATGGGGTGGATGGTGACTTGCCTGGAAAACCTGCGAATGGCGATGACGAGTCATGGGTTGGAGAAAACAGCACTGTGGGATGAGACAAAGCATTTTCATGCTCCACGGGGGAAAAGTCATTAGGAGGATCCGACTGAGATGGCAGAGAGGTGCCGGAGTCCATGAAAGCAGGTTTAAGCCTGTGCAATGAAACAGTTTGAGGACGATCTTTAACCATAATGTTGAACATTGTCTCATCCCACCGGAGTACTTTAGAGGAGCCGAGGTAGGATGATTGCTGGGGTTGTCTAATGGAACCATCCCTGAGCATAACATGGGAGCAAGTGTTGAGTGCAGTTGGCACGTAAGTGTCTAGCGGGGAATGTCTGATAGGTGGGTGTAGTCGTGCATGTTTGAAGTGAGTGTGCAAGCGACTAATGAAATCTGTGGAGGGGGGGGGGATACTCAGGTGCTTGAGGCAGGATAAGTTCCTAAGTTCCCCTGATATGACTGGGTTCTCCCCAAAAATGAATTCAAGGATGGTTCTCTGTAAGTCTGGTTTAAAGGTCGAACAGAGACCGAGTAACACCCACGGAAGCGCCTCAAACCAGAGGTAGTTGTGGCACCTGAGGGCAGTTTTGAGGGTGCGGTGCCACCGTTCAGCTAACCCGTTGCTTTGCAGGTGGTAGGCAGTTGTATGAATTTTTTTAATGCCACAGATATTACATAAAACGGTGAACAGGGCAGACTCAAACTGCCGACCTTGGTTGGTGGTGATGGTGGTTGGGCAACTGAACTTGTCAATCCATGAGGAGATGAAACCCTTGGCCACGGTTTCAGGGGTGATGTTGGGTAAAGGAACAGCTTCCATCCAGTGAGACATGTGGTCGATTGTGGAGAGAATATTTCTGTGGTCCTCAGATGGTGGTAGTGGACCGATAAGGTCAATATGTATATGTCTAAATCGTGCTTGCAGAATGTCAAACTTGCCTAGTGTAGGGGTGGTGTGGCGGCTGATTTTGTTGCGTTGACAGGGGATGCAGCTGCGTGCCCAGGTCTGACAGTCCCATTTAATATTTTTCCAAACGAAACACTCGGATATGAGCCATATAGTGGCGCGGATGGCAGGGTGAGCAAGGTAATGCAAGGTGTCGAAGGCTTGCCGGTGCAATGTGGACGGGAGCAAAGGCCACATGGTGCGGCTAGAATAATCGCATCACACCTTGTCCAAACTGCTGGGGAACATAGCTTTGGAAAACACAAGAGATGTTTGAGGATCTGAGAGGAGAGCTCAGATTCCTCATCGGAGGACTGGAGAGCGACCAGGTTGGATAAGTCGATGATGTGTGAGACAGGACTGATCTGCGAGAAAAAAATCAGTGGGGATGTTTCCTGTGCCTTTGATGTAGTCAGCATCTGTTGTGAATTGAGAGACTAAATCAAAGTGGCAGAAACACTGAGGGGGTGAGTCCTCGGGATGGTTGCTGAAAGTCTCTGCTAGTGATTTGTGATTGGTGAGGATGAAGAAAGAGTGTCCCTCGACATCGGGGCGAAAGTGTTTGATGGCTTCATAGAGCGCCAAAAGTTCCCTATCAAAGTGGAATATTTGTTCTGAGCTGTAGACAGCTTTTTAGAGAAGAATGAAGGAGAGAAACCATGTCGCCCTTGCGTTGCTGTAGTACTGCCCCCACCGCGATGTCGCTGGTGTCCATAGTGATGAACAACTCGGCCGACGGGTCGGGATGAGTGAGTGTCACAGTGTGACCTAAGGAGGTTTTTAGAGCCTTGCAGATCTCCAGCATAGGTTTAGTCCAGCGAACTGGTTTAAGGCCTGAAGTCTGTTTATCCGACAGCGAGTCTGTCACCAGGGCCTGCACGGTGGTGGTTGAAGGCAGATGCCGACGGTAGTAATTTATTGTACCCAAGAAACATTAGAGTTCTTTGTAAGTGGCCAGGGGCAGCAGTGATGTGATGTCCTGCACGTGAGATTTGGGAGGCTGTATTCCATCTGTGGAGATGGTGTAACCCAAAAATGTGACAGAGGACGGGTGCAATTGGAATTTGTCCTTGTTGACCTTGATGCCGTTGGAGTTCAAGGTCTGGAGGACCTTGTATAAATGATTTTCGTGTTAATCAGCCAAGTTGCTGAAAATGAGTATGTCATCCAGATATGCAAAGCAAAACTCAAATTGTCGTAAGATTGAGTCGATGAAATGTTGCCATATTTGTGCCGCATTTTTCAGGCAAAACGACATGAAGTTGTATTGGAACAAACCAAACGGCTTGATAATAGGTGTCATTGGAATGCCTTCTGGCACTGCAGGAATCTAGTGATAGGCACGTTTACAGTCAATCACACTGAAGATTGTGGGGCCTGATAACATACGAGTGAAATTGTTTATGTTCAGCATGCGGTAATTGTCCATGAGTGTTTAAGCATCTGTAATCACCACACACTCAATAAGAACTGTCATGTTTGGGGATGAGGTGAATCAGTGAAGACCAGTTGCTGTCCGACGGTTGTAGGAGACCTGCCTCCAAAAGTTTGTTAATTTGCTGCTGGGTGGCACGCAACTTAATGTGGTGCGTCTAACCTTGTGCCTAATAGGAGGGCTGGTGGTAGTAATTATCTTGTGTGCCATTCTGTCAGTGGTGGAAGGAACTGAAAACTGTGCTCAAGACTGAGCAACATCCTGACATGAAGTTTCAGATCAGTGGTGTGCGACGAGGCATAACCATTGGCGTGGGTGGGAAAAGGCAGCACGAAAGTCACATGCCTATTATGTGAGCGCGACGTGTGCTTGTTTGGAGAGGTCAGATGCATGTGCAGCATGGAACAGGTTGGGACACGCATCAACTGTTCGTTGTTATCCTTGCCTTGGGTAACCAGCATGGGTGAGAGAGGCACTGGTGTCATGTGGGGTACAGTGATGGCTGCTGAGTCACGTGGTTGGCGTGCAAGAGAGGGAGAATGTTTATCAACATGCGGGGCGGCTGCCTGCATGATGGGTGTGGACACATCATGCGTGCGACTGTCATTAGAAGCACTGTTTGAAACACATGGCACTGAATGTAGTGAGTGTGTTGGGGGTACAGTGTCTACCCGATGTGAATTGTCACATGCAATTAATGTTTTTGGACTAACCTTCTGACTGTCCGAGTTGGTGCCTGCTGGAAAAACAAGGTTAGGTGGCGGCACTGTGGACCGGTTTTTTCAGTAGCAAGGTTCGAGCTGCGACAAGCTCATTGTAAGTGTGTGCTATTCGTTGTTTCAGCTCGTCATTTTCCCAGAAGAGTTGTCCCGTCGAGTCATATTCTGACAGGTCGCGCAGGTCACAATGTCACTGGTGGAGCACTCGTGTACTAACTCACATGTCGCGAGAGAAACAGAATGTGGAACATAAGTGCGGGAGCACAGTATCTGAGTGTTAGTGGAGTGGTGTAGCACTGAGCTCTGAAACACCTTCGGAGAGAATTTGTAATGGAACAAAAAATCCATACCGGGAATTGGTTCATCGATGTAGAAAGTCTACGGAAAACACATAGAAGGAGATATGTGTACCTTAACTTTGACAGAGCATGAGGTTTGTAATGCTGATGCATTGACAGCTCGCAGAAGTGACCTCGTCGGTGAAAAGATGGGGGGAACCATCAATGTAGGTATGATAGGCACGTCAGCACCAGTGTCAACTAGGAAAATGAGCCATGATGAAATGTCAGTCACGTATTAACGACCGCTCAGCCGGGAGGACAAATGGACAGAGACTAATGTATGGGGACACCTGTGAGGTCCCCTGCAGAACTTGGCATCTTTTAGGTCCTGCGGTCAGCTTGGGTGCTGGCAAGGTAACTGGCACTTCTTAGCATTATCACTGAAAACCTTGTGGTACCAGCAGTATGGATGAGCTGGATGTGGTGGTTGTGGTGTCAGCGGCAGCAGAGGAGGCTTGTCCTTGACAATTTGTTCTGGCATGTATACTGGTACATATGGTGTGTGGGTGATCCTGGAATGTTCAGACGATGGTGAAAGTGAGCAAATACTGCGAGGTGGTGTAGAAAGCGCAGATGTGGAGCAAGCTCTGCCTCTGCCAGCAGACGGCTGACAAACAGGAGCAGTTGTCCCTACCAGCGATGAGTGGTGAGCTGGTTTGTGTTGTAGCAATGCATACAGCTGGTCTGCGATGCAGAGATGAGAGCTGATTGACTCAAGGGAGTGTGGTAGCAGGTGTATCTGTAGGTTGGTAGGCAATTTGGTGGACCATACCGCCCACAGAGTAGGCATTGAACTTCGGTGGAGGCGGTGACGAGAGGAGTAGATCGCAAATTAAGTTTGAGTGATCATGGAGGTGTGTGACAAGACACAGGAATTTAGAGTTGTCATCAGACACATGATGCAGCTCGAAAAGATGCGCAACAAGTGCAAACCATGATACAGAGTTGTCCTCACATAAAGGAGGCAACTTTGTCAGATGACCAGGGGCAGGGTATGAAAGCAGCGTCGGTGTCCCTTGGAAAACCCGCTGGTCTGTGGTAGGAAAGGCTGTACAGCAGACTGGCACAGTGGGTGTAGGTGTGTTACTGGCCAGCACATCTGTAGCAACAGTGGGTTGCATTCTCCTTGATGCGTTGTAAAAACATGACGCGGCTGGCACGGTTAGTACCATGGGAATGAGCGGTTGTGCAATATGTGCGGGGGTCCCGTAAACTGTTCCAGAGATTACAGGTACTGAATTGAATTGACCCACCCTGGACATATTGCGGAAGGCCAGTGTGGCAGACACAGGCGGTACTGTGGGAGAGGCGAACGGCTGAGTGACCGAAACCGGGGCCCCATGCAAGTGCGAGTTTGGAGGGGAGGGGGGGGCGGTCGGTAACTTGTATGACCAAAGTTTAAATTCTTCTTAAGTGGGCATGGAAAATTGTGTGCACTAAAATGTTCTTGATTAGTTTGCCAATGAGGCAAAACCAGAACAGGTCATGGTTGATAGTGGTCAGGTGCATTTTTCAATAATGGCAGTGCTGCACACGGCACGACAGTAACTGTTGTTGCAGTCGGTTGAGAGTCAAAGTATGTCTGCGAATGTAGATCACCTTGAGCTTTATATGATCGATCAGTAGGTACACAGTTCTGAATATTATTCACTTCACATGTTGGCGAGCACAGTCCAGCGACATGATACCCGAGTCCATTGTTTGTGTTAGCGGCATAGCACTCGACCATTGTAGAGTGACAAAGTTTGAAGTTAGCGTGGCTGGAGATCGTGAATCACTTAGAATTTATGTAGAATTGCTCATTGGCAAAGGAATAAAGATATCTGGCAACCATTGTTGTGCTTCCAAATCTTCAAACAAATCATTAGGTGAGGTAGCCATGGCGTCATGCGCAAACCTGTTGATTTACAACACCCGGCACGGAAGTCGTGGAAGACGTAGAAACTTCGGGGTCACCATACAGGAACAGGATATGATTATCAGGTGAATGCAATAACTATCCCCATTAAATTCCACATAGAGATATATTTTGCAGTAAGTCATATATGTGTACACAGCTTGCGATACAGAACAGAACTAAAAACTAACATGGAGGCTCGGCAGAGCAATCAGAGTCCAAAAATGGTGTTGATCATGGTTGACATGACCTATCAACACTGCACTATCATCAGTGTGTAACATGCAGTGTCATTCAGTTACGTATGATTCATATGTACTCTCAGTTGTCTGCTATGGTATTCTTTTATGGGGAACAAATTCACAAAATATGAACACAATTTTCAAACTCCAGAAAAGAGCCATACAATAATAACCAAAAATACTAATCAAGCTCATTGTAAAGATCTGTTCAAAACACGGGATTTTAACTGCTCCATGTGAATGCATTTACCACTCAGTTGTACACATCAAAAATAACATTGGTAATTACTGCACAAACCGCTCTGTCCATGACCATGCAACAAGAGATAGAGACAACTTACAGTTACCAAGAAAAAGTAAACATAAAACTCAAAACAGCATCTTCTACCAAGGAATAATCTGTACAATAAATTACCAAAAGAGATTAAAGAAATTGCAAAAATACACTTATTTAAAAAGGCAGGTAAAAAGTACTTGTTATGCAATAGATTTTATACATTGAAGGATTACTTAGATTAAACGGAGTAGAGGTTTGGTAAAAAATGTTATACAAGTAAATAATAATAATATAAATTATTATTATTATTATAATTATAAAACATCTAACATTCCACATAACATCTTCACTTTATGTTTTTTCCTTCTTTTTTCCTTTCTAGAAACGCTCTCCCCTCAAGCTATGCATAGCACAATACTAACACCTCTTCCTCTTTCTGAGTTCAACATCTCACTCAATATGGACGGATGCAGACTCAGGTTTTCAGGATAGAAAATGGGAAGTTGCAGTTCAGAAAATGGTCCAGATATCACCAGTGTGTGTGTGTGTGTGTGTGTGTGTGTGTGTGTGTGTGTGTGTGTGTGTGTAGTGAGTGAAGTGTTATGAAATAATGTGTGTATAGTGTGTGCACTGACTGATAGTACGATATGAGTGAACAGTGTGGCATTAGATTATTTAATAAGTTATTTGTAAAAAAAAGTATTGTATACCAGGAGTAAAATCTAATGATTGTCTCTAACTAGAAGTCTGTAAATATATGTGTATATGAATTAGCTTATTTTCAGTTGGTCTCAGCTTGTAAATAGTTTAACACTAATACCACTACTACTGCTGCTACTGCTACTATTCTACAAATGAACCACAAGTTGCCACCTGCTTTACCTATGACTGTGCCTTTGTGTTCATTCCATTTCATATACCTACAACTTGTTACACCCAAGTCTTTGTACAAATTGACCAATTCCATTTGTGATTGACTGATATTGTAGTCATAGGATATTATGTTTTTTTGTTTTGTGAAGTGCACAATTTTACATTTTTGAACATTAAAAGTAAATTGCCAGTCTTTCCCCTACTTTGAAATCTTATCAAGATCTGACTAGTAATTCATTATAGATAATTACATCCTCCATCAATTTTCTATGGTTACTATTAATATTATCTGCAAAATTGTTAATATACAACCCGTGATTAGTGAAGGTACCAACACACTTCCCTGGAGCACACACGAAGTTACTTTTACATCTGTTGATGACTCCCCATCACATGCTGCATCCTCCATAAGAAAAAATCCTCAATCCCGCCACATATTTTGCTTGAGACCACATATGACCATACTTTTGATAATAAGCATACATGTGGTACTGCTTTTGGGAAATCAAGAATACTGCATCTAACTGACTACCTTGAACAATGGCTTTCAGTATGTCATATGAGAAAAGTGAGAGTTGGGTTTCACATGATTCATGTGTTCAGAATCCATGCTGGTTGTTATGATGAAGGTCATTATATTTGAGATATCTCACTATAGCTGAAGCTGGATGTCATGACCACTATCACTGGCAGTCCAGTCATGCATGAGGTATGTATGCTTGTGGGAAAGTGTGTGTTAACTTCTTTGCTGAAGAAGGCTTTGGCTGTAAACTATAATGTGTAACTCTTTTTTCCTTGTGCCTGTCTGCAACTCATTGGGTCATCTTAACAGTGAGCAGAAATCTATAGTTTTCCTAATATTGTTGACAATCCAGCCAGGCATTTCCATTGTTTGATGAAATATATTTTGCTCAAAAATGGGTTTTATAGTAAAATGTGTGACTTGTTTTAATTAGTTGTAGTGACATTTATTATTTGTACTGAAACTTATGAATATCGTAAATTTAATACAGACTGCCCATTCATGTCTATTGAATGATGCAGATTTGATAATAAATTGTAATATCTTGACTTCTCACTCTGTCTTTTTATCGTCTATGAACTGAAGCTGGTAATATGCTTACCAGTGTACTATCTTTGGCTTCCAATCATGTCTAACTACTCATCCTTCACTTTGCCGCCCCTTGCCCTGATGGCAGGTGGGTCCGTCTCGTTGTGGAGTTTGAGAGCTCTGCCCTTCCTTTCTGCACTTCCCCAGCTATTCCTCTTTCTACCCTGCACAAGGAATGAATAGCTCCAAACACCAGGATTTTCATTCTATCATTTTTGTCTTCATACATCCATCTTCTAGTAGATACTGGGAAAAGGATGTTACTGTGTCTTGTTTTTAGTAAAGATAACTCAGCTGATGGTATTAGTTAGTACATAAAAAAATGTAACAATTACATTATTGTGACAATGAATTTATGTTCATTTTTTAGACCAGATGAGATGCCTGTGTATAATTTATCAACATCATCTCTGGTGCAGATTACATGGGGTGAAGTATTAGAACGTGGACGTCAGATTGTGTATGAGAATCCATTTGAAGGTGCTGTTTGGTATCCTGACGGAAATATTCGTACAAATCAAACAGTACATTATCTTCATGTACTCCTTTTTCACATATTTCCAGCTTATGTAATCGATTTTCTACTGCTGCTTGCTATGCAGAAGAGATTGTGAGTATGAGTTTTGTGTACTGTAAGTGTGTTATTTTCTAATGTTGATGTGTATATTACTAATTCACCAATAATCCCAGTAAGTTGAGAATAAATATTTTTACATTGTAGAATTAATACACTGTCTTCTGTGGAGAATGTGGAGCATATAACAACTGCTTTATTTGTTATTTAGATCAAAATAGCACCTAACTTCTATGTAACATTTTGAAATTCCTTAAAAAACTTTTTTGATTTGGCAGAGGAAAACATAGTAGTACTCATTAAACTTTTCAACATATTTTTTCTCTTCCATTGTAAAAAAATACTTCCTTTCACTATTAAATATTTCTCTTTATTCCACTTTGTTGACTATCAACAACTTTAGGTTTATTCTTTTGTTCATTACTACTTTTCTTACAACAGAACAATGTGCTCAACTTTGTTTTTGTAAAATATCCTTGTCTTCTTCTTCTACTTTTCTGGGATCTTCTTTTCTGCAACATATCTGGCCTCAACAGAGTTCTCATGCCAGTAACACCTGGTTTCAACCCTTTGCATTTATAAATAACCTAGGCTGCTAAAAAAAGATTTCAAGTAAATTATATTTTTTACAATTTATGCCTTTCACCTAATCATAAATTATTCTTGCAATGCATGTGATTTTGAGAATCATTATCTAATTGTGTTTCCTTTTACATCTAAATATTTTGAAATTATCACTTTAGTTATTGTAAGCTCAACTACTCAGTTAACAAATGTCTGTCTACTATTTTGTTTTAGTATAACAAGAGTGAACTGAGTTCCTAATAGATTGCACACATTCTTTACTTTTTTCTCTAGTTTGTATTAACCGATATAGAATTAATTATTTATCTTAGAGTACAGTCTGAAGAAATACAAATCTATGTTTATAATATTTGTAGATTAAGAGTAAGGTTCTCCAGCACTGATTGAAGTTCTGAAGGTAGCAAGGGAAAAATACAGGTTATGTACAACTTGTTCAGAATTCAGACAGTTATATTACTTGAAGTACATGAAAGAGAAACACTAGTTGATAAACAAATGTGGAAGGGTTTAGCCTGTACCTATTTTATTCCATCTCTATGATAAAGCGAACAGTGAAGGAACCCAAGGGAAAATTTGAATGAGGAATTAGAGTTTAGAGAAAAGAAATAAAAAATTTTGTTGTGGTTGGCAGGAGAGCCAACACCATGTTACTAAAGGAGGCTGAACTGCACACGTTTTAGCTCACACAGCCTTGCGTGAGGTCCGGAACAGGGCAAGGAAATTAGAATTTAGAAACAACGGACATAGCTGGTGGAATACTTCACTTTAATCCATTAATGAGGAACGTCGCTCTTGACATTACATGATTCACAGTATCAATAGTAACTGCTAATGTCGCCTTGCTAGGTCATAGCAAATAACGTAGCTGAAGGCTATGCTAACTATCGTCTCGGCAAATGAGAGTGTAGAAGTCAGTGAACCATCGCTAGCAAAGTCTGCTGTACAACTGGGGCGAGTGCTAGGAAGTCTGTGTGGCGGCACTTGGTCTGCAATCACTGATAGTAGCGACACGCAGGTCCGACATATACTACCGGACCGCGGCCGATTTAAAGGCTACCACCTAGCAAGTGTGGTGTCTGGCGGTGACACCACAAATTTTATATTTGATGTTGAAATTTTAGTGTTGTCAGGCATGGCAGAGGACTTACAAGATCAGTTGAACATAATGGATGGTGTCTTGAAAGAGGTTATCGTAATGCAGAAATGGTGACACCACATTCCTGCCCCGCAAATCGGCAAACGGTTGTGGCATAAGGCTTCCGCCCGCTGTGGGGAGGACCCCATATTGACATATGCGATGAGGTGGGGAGCCTAACAACAGGTGAGGCTGTGCCACCCACACCCTGCCTTTCGGACCGCGGAGAGCTAGGAAACGCCTGAAAACCTGCTCCAGGGTACACACCAACATGTGGTGTATGCGCCCGTAGAGAGACAGGAGGATCGACCTCCATTGGGGTGGGGCACCCAACCGGCGAAGACAACATATGGTCCGGAGCAGGCAAGAGTTCCATGAAGGAGGACGACTGGTCATGGGAAGCGATCGGCGGCGTGTTACCCAGGGAGTCGCCCGGCGATTGCAGCAACGCGGTCACTGCGGGCGTCGCCGGTGGGAGAACAGGCGGCGGCGTTGGTGTTGCGTCACCATGGGGCAAAATGGAAGGCAGTGTCGGTAACACTTGGGGCTGAGGCGAGCCAGTAGATGGGTCCCTGGGGTGCTGACCGGACGGCACCGTCTCTGAAAGCAGACGGCGAGCAGCAGATCCCGTGCGACGACAGAGGTGCAGCTGGTTAAGATGCCAGCGCACCTCACCAGAGGCCCCCAAAACCAGATACATAGCGCTGCTGAGGCAGCGAAGAATGCGCCCTTCAAGCCAACGCCATGAACCTCGATAGTGGCGATAGTAGACAATGTCGCCTGGAGCAAAAGCAGGTGTCTGCCGCTGCACAGGAACCTGATGCGGTGGATGTAGCAAAGACATCTAGGTTTGATGATGACGACCGTGGAGCAACCCAGCCGGCGAGCGACCGTCTCGGGGCTGAGAGTAATACGAGGACAAAAAGAGCAATAACGCGTCCTCCCGAGAACGCGACTCTTTTAACTTCAACATCTGTGACTTGAAAGTCCTGACCAATCATTCAGCGGCACCGTTTGACTGTGGCGAAAACGGCGCGGACGTCAGATGTTGAATCCCATTGGCCTTGCAGAATGACTGAAATTCTGCGGACATGAATTGTGGGCCACTGTCGGAAACAATAGTCTGTGGAAGACCTTCAATGCAAAAGATAGCAGATAACACTTGGATGGTGGCAGATGACGTTGTGGAAGAAATCTGGACAACAAAAGGAAAATTACTGAATGAATCTGCCACAACCAACCATCGAGCATTCCAGAATGGACCAGCAAAATCGATGTGTAAGCGTTGCCAAGGGGAAGTGTCTTTTGGCCATGCAAAGAATTTCCGCGGTGGTGCTGATTGTTGTTCGGCACACACCATGCAAGAAGAGCACATATTCGTAATCGCGGCATCGATTCCGAACCAAATACAGTGCTGACGAGCAAGTTGTTTCATTCTCACTATACCCCAATGTCCTTGGTGGAGAAGCTGTAAGACAGACGACTGTAACGAAGGTGGTACCACGACCCTGGACTGATCATTATCAGAACGCAACAGCAAAACACCACATCGTACAAAAAGTCTCTTCTTGTAAGCAAAAAATTGGCGAACCAACGGGTCCCCGATCCGTCACTTTGACAAGGGCCATTGCATTGCAACAAAACGCAGAACGGGAGCAAAGACAGGGTCGGCAGCTGTGGCTGTAGCTACACGATGAAAATCAGTCGGAAACGATTCGACCACGTCATCGGTTTCCGCATCTATGAACATGCAAGCAAGTTCGGAGGAATCGAATACCCTATCCTCAGCAACAGGCAAGCGGGACAACGGGACAACGCATCAGCGTTTCCGTACTTAGCAGTGGACCGATACAAGATATCGTAGCGGTACTGTGAGAGGAAAATGACCAGCGAATGAATTTCTGCGCTGTACGTCGAGGTACAGGCTTGGTCAAATGAAAAAGCGATGTCAAAGGTTTGTGGTCTGTGTTTATGGTAAAGTGACGACCATACAAGAAATCATGAAACTTTGTAACACGAAATACGAGAGCCAATGCTTCTTTCTCGATCTGCGAATAATTTCTTTGAGCAGACGAGAGCAATTTGGACGCAAAGGCAACAGGGCGATCGTGCGATCCATCTTTGTGCACAAGCACATCACTGATTCCGAAATCCGATGCATCCACCATCAACAAAAGGGGCTTCTGGGGATCGACTGGCGTAAGGCAAGTATTGGAAAGCAACGCCAATTTCAACTGGTGAAAGGCGCATTCGCATTCCGTTGTCCAGATGAACGGAACACCTTTACGGCGTAAGCGATGAAGCAGATCTGAAATGGAAGAGACATTCGGCACATAGCGATGGTAATAGTTGATTTTTCCCAGCACACTCTGTAGCTGCTTCAAATTCTGCGGCGATGGCAAGTCTTGTACGGCACGAAGGTGCGTAGGACTGGGATGTATGCCTTGGGCATTGATTACATGTCCCAAGTACGGCAAGTCCCGAGCAAAAATCACATTTGTCCTTCCGCAAGCGAAGACTATTTTGTCGCAAGACCTGAAATAATGTTCTGAGATTGGCCAAATGTTCTTCCATCTTTCCAGAGATCACAATATCGTCCAGATAATTTGCTGCAGTAGGGACCGACGCACAAACAGTTTGTAGATATTGCTGAAACAATGCAGGGGTGGATGCACACCCGAATGGCAGTCATTTGAATTGATACAACCCAAGATGCGTGTTAACCACCAAAACGCACTGGGATTCTTCGTCCACCAGTATTTGCAAGTACGCATCTGCGAGACGCCAACTTCGAAAAATATTTACCCGGGCACAGTTTGTCAAAAAGACCTTCCGGGCGGGGTAAAGGAAAAGTTGCAATCACTAGTTGTGGATTCACTGTTGCCTTAAAGTCCACACAAAGTCTCAACTTTCTGGAAGGTTTTGGCAAAATTACTAAGGGTGAAGCCCAGAGAGAAGCATGCACACGTTCATTTACATCTTGTGATTCCAAATCTTTTAATGTATTTGCGACCTCATCACGCAATGCGTGGGAAACATTGCGCTCTCTGAAAAATTTCGGTTGCGCGTTTACTTTCAGTTCCAAATATGCTTTATAGTTCTTGGCGCAACCGAGGCCAGGTGCAAAAATGTCTGCAAATTCTTCACATAGACTAGAAACACTGTCTGAAGGCACAGTCTGGTTCACTGATAGGACCGGATTTACTATAGACAAGTTAAACAACTGAAATAAAGCGAAACCAAACAAGTTCACTGCAGAAGAAGAATGAAGGACGTAAAATGACACAAGTTTTGCCTGTCCTTTGTTTGTTGCAAGAAGGCTGCACTGTCCTAACACAGGGATATCTTGACCGGAATAACTAGTTAACTTAACATTTGCGGCACGCAACGGAGGTGTGCCCATCAGTTTGTAAGTGTCTTGATTGATCAGTGAAATTGCAGCTCCGGTATCGAGCCGGAATGGTATCACTTTGCCGTTAATGTCCAAGTCCACAAAAAGTTTATTGTCCTGCTGACAACAAGAGCGACTGTCTCGTGCAACGTGAACTGACACTGGTACATAATCATGTGCGACTTGACGGGAGTTACGGCGATGTTGATGCACACTATTTTTGGGACGAACACAGTCACTGTTAGAGAGAGTGGCACTGCGCAGAGTGGAATGAACTACATGAATTTCCATGGGCAAAGTTTCGCAAGCCTGAATATCCTTGGTTCGATTCCAATCCCGGCACGAATCAAAGGGTCTGGAACGGTTTTGAGCTTCTGATCTGAGCTTTTTCTGGCAAACACTCTGAATATGTCCTTTTTTATTACAATAAAAGCAAATAGCATGGCGTGACGGGCAATTCTCACGTGAATGTTTAGTAGCACATCGCGGGCATGATTTGATCACTGCATTTGCTTGCCAGCGTGGCACACGTGGCTGAGAGCATGGCGGCAGCGGCGCGGCCGGGCGCGAGGGCTCTTTACTGCTCCGTGCAACTCGCCCGGCGGGCCGGTTAGCCTGACACACTGCTGGCGAAGTTTCAAATGATTCCTGAGCAAAGTCAAGTGTGTTTTGCCGATCCAATATGTCCATCACTTGTTGAAGGGACAGATCTACAAGTTTCAAAATCTGTTCCCTTATATGAACATCAGAAACGTTCTGTGCAATTGCATCACGTACCATAGTATCTGAATAAGGGAATCCACATTGAAACTCAAAAGCACAATCCCTAGTAAGGCCTTGCAAGGTTGTAACCCACTCTCGATTAGTCTGACCTGCCATACGTTTTGTACGAAAGAAGGTATACCTTTACGCAACTACATTGACTGATTCTTTGAAATATGCATCTAATGCAGACAAAATTTCGTCGTAGGACAGAGTTGCTACGTTGCCTCGGGGAAATAATTTGACTATCACCCAGTACGTTTGTACCCCGACGGATGAAAGGAGGAAAGGCTGCCACTCGTTACCTTGAATTCTGTAGGTGGCGAGATGGAATCCAAATTGGCGTGACCACTCCGTCCAGCTTTCCAGTGCAGCATCAAAAGGTCGAAAAGTGGGTGCAACTGCGTGTTGTGGCTGCGTTAGCGGTGGAGCGGCTGCTGCCGCATCGTTTTGCATCGCACATTGACCCTGGATGAGCTGTCCAAGGGCATCCAGTAAGGCCTGCGTCTGCTGATTCTGTAAGCAATAAAATTCGGAAAGTACATCTGGAGATTGTGGCGTAGCCATTACACAAGTAAATCACGGCAATCTAGATAAGAACACTTTTACTCTCGTCGCCAATGTTGTGGTTGGCAGGAGAGCCAACACCATGTTACTAAAGGAGGCCGAACTGCACGCGTTTTAGCTCACGCAGGCTGGTGTGAGGTCTGGAACAGGGCAAGGAAATTAGAATTTAGAAACAATGGACGTAGCTGGTGGAATACTTAACTTTAATTCGTTAGTGACGAACGTCGCTCTTGACATTACATGATTCACAGTATCAATAGTAACTGCTAATGGCGCCTTGCTAGGTCGTAGCAAATAACGTAGCTGAAGGCTATGCTAACTATCGTCTCGGCAAAGGAGAACGTAGAAGTCAGTCAACCATCGCTACCAAAGTTGGCTGTACAACTGGGGCGAGTGCTAGGAAGTCTCTCTAGACCTGCTGTGTGGCGGCTCTCGGTCTGCAGTCACTGATAGTGGCGACACGCGGGTCCGACGTATACTAACGGACCGCGGCCGATTTAAAGGCTACCACCTAGCAAGTGTGGTGTCTGGCGGTGACACCACAAATTTTATATTTGATGTTGAAATTGTAGTGTTGTCAGGCATGGCAGAGGACTTACAAGATCAGTTGAACATAATGGATAGTGTCTTGAAAGAGGTTATCGTAATGCAGAAATGGAGTGAATTATCTGCCTTCCAAAAAGGCATGATCAATTAGCTTTCAGGCCAAATGTGGAAGCATTTACAAAATGGCTAAGTTTGTGAACAGTTCATGCAACACTGTATGCTATCCATGGCAAAGTCACCTACCCAAAAATGGCACTAAGGTAGCTGTGGTGCACCATGAGCCACAGATGACATGTGTAAACGATGGCTGCAGAGATATGTACAGGTAAATAGATGTGCAGCTGTTGAGCAACTGACCACCCAGCCGAACCAAAGGGCTATCAAGAGTGTCCTCAATGACTGTTCAGCAAACGATGTTGCATAGGGGCCTCCACAGCAGGTGCCTGGTTCATGCATTGATGCCAACTGCAGCTTATCATTGGCAAATGCTGGATTTTGCATGCCAGTACTGCAACTGCCATGCCAGTACTGCAACTGGATGTCCACTGAGAGGCGACAGGTGGCTTTTTCAGATAAATCATGTTTTATGCTCCGTCAAACAATCATACAGTAATTTTCAGAGCTGGAGGAGGGAGCATTTAGTCCGAGGGATGTTTTTGTGGCATTCCCTGGGTGATTTAATCATTCTGAAAGGCACATTGGATCAAGACATGTACCACATATCCTTGGGAGCCATGTCCACCCCTATATGCAGTTTGTTTTTCTTGGGATGATGACATCTACCAGCAGGACAATGCAATGTGTCATACAGCTCACAGCGTACATGCGTGGTTTGGAGAGAAGCAGAATGAGTTAACTGTGCTCCTCTAGCCACCAAACTGCCTTGATTTAAACCCAACTGAGAATTTGTAGGACCACCTTGATCAGGTTGTTCACACTATGCTTCCTCAACCAAGAAATCTAGCACAGCTGGCCACAATGCTGGAGTTGGCTTGGCTCCACATCCCTGTCAGTACCTTTCAGAACCTCCTCACATTGGCTCCAAAGTGGTTCATGCTGAAAAAGATGGTTATTTTGGCTTTCAACAGGGTTTCATGTCAATGTGACTGGACAGTGTACATTAGGAAATGAGATACTTAAGAAGTAGACGAGTTTTGCCATTTGAGCAGCAAATTAATTGATGGCAGACAAAGTAAAAGGAATGTAAAAGCAGACTTTATGAAAAAGTGGAATCATTCAACATTTAATCCAAACGTAAGTGTTAGAAAGTCTTTTGCTGAAGTATTTGTCTGTAATTTTGTCTTGCAATGAAGTAAAATGTGTATGATAGACAGTTCCAACAAGGAGGCTATCAAAGCTTTTGAAAGATGGAAGGTCTAACCAGGGGCTCAGAATTTTTTGACCTCCACTATCAGGTGGAGAAATGTAGGCAACAGGTCACATGTGCACTGGGATAGTGGAGTATGTGTGAGTGCATATCACTTTTTTCTCTTTAGGTTAAAGGAATCCTCCCTGGACCCCCCCCCCCCCCCCCCAGTATCAGTGATGAATTCATTCCCAAAATCAATGATAGATCAGTCACATTATTCTCAAAGAACATTTTTCCTTGCAGACCAGAAAAAGATACTTTTAATATGATATTAGCAGGCTGCAGGAGCATCCAAGATGAGGTTGCAAAATTAGTGTCCCTCATTAAAGGTAAGTAAGTAGCAAAAAAATCCTAAATGCAAATTGGAATATTTAACATGAAGTTAGACACCAACATCATTGGTGTATTCATTGCAGTAAAGATTTATATAATATGTAGTGAGGTTATTATCAATGGCCTTGCCGCAGTGGTAACACCGGTTCCTGTCAGATCACTGCAAGTTAAGCGCTGTTGGGCTGGGCTAGCAGTTGAATTGGTGACCATCCGCTCTGCTGAACGCTGTTGGCAAGCGGGGTGCACTCAGCCCTTGTGAGACAAGCTGAGGAGCTACTTGATTGAGAAGTAGTGGCTCCAGCCTCAGAAACTGACGTACGGCAGGGAGAGCGGTGTGCTGACCACATGCCTCTCCATATCCGCATCCAGTGATGCCTATGTGTTGAGGACGACATTGCAGCTGGTCAGTACCGTTGGGCCTTCATGGCCTGTTGGGGAGGAAAGTTTAGTGAGGTTTTTACATCCAAATGTGAAATAATCTGGGTGAAGTTAAGCACACCATCAGGTAGCTTGTGGAGTATAGGTGTATGTGTAGATATGGTACTATAGAAGGATGCTGACTAGGTACTGTATTACATAACTAATGAAGAGGTACTGATATTGAGGAGAAAAAATTTATGGTACTATTTGACTAAAAGAGAGGACCGGTTAATAGAATACATCTTGAAGCTTTGAAGGATCAAAGATTGTCAATCTGGTACTGGAGGGAAATGTGGGGGTGGTTGGGGAGGGGACTTAAAATTGTGGAGGCAGATGATAGCTTGACTACAGTCAATAGGTTCAAATGGATGTTGGTCGCTGCAGGTTTGAGAACTGCAGAGCTGAGGAAGCTTGCACAGGATAGACTAGTAAGGAAAGCTGCATTAAACCTGTCTTTGGACTGAAGACCACAATAACAACTGATTCACTAGGTATGATAGCATATGAAATATAGGACAAAATTCAGTTATTTCATTTCTATGAAGTCTCTTGTGTTTGACTGCCCTATTGGCGCAAATAACTGGAATCAGTAACTACTGTAAACTTCCTAGGAGTAAGCATGTGGTGCAACATATAGTGGAATGACAACATAAAACAAATAATAGGAGAAGCAGATGTCTGGCTGAGATTCATAGGAAAAATCTTAATGAAATATAATTCATCCATAAAATAAGTGGCTTACAAAATAATTCTTCGACCTATTACTAAGTTTTGCTCATCAGTCTGGGACCTTTACGAAACTACAGTGACAGATGTTACAAGAAAGGCACTGGTCATCATGGAGAGGTTTACTGTTGAAATTCTGAGAGTGTACATTCCATGTCCATTATACTTGTCCGGGCTGTTATGCCGTGGTCGGTTGATGAATTTTGTCTCAATTCCCAACGTTTCGTCTCCGACTGCGGGAGACATCTTCAAGGGGGTCCGTAGGTCGATAGAATGTCCAACACACCCACTGGCTCGCTACTGACTGCCGCTAAATTCCGTCTCCGCGAGCTCCCGCGCCGCGGTGTGACGTCACGTGTTTTGAAAACGTCAGTGCAATTGGCCGCTGTCCGTCGCCGTTGCCATCACCCAGTAGTGGACGGGTGGTACACATCTTCTGTAACACCGGCATCCATATACCGTTTAATTTCACGCCCTCCTCCTTTCGGTTGAAATTATTTGGGTGTTTAGCGATTTCGATTGCCTCCCTGTAGAGCCTTTCGTAGTATCCGCGACACAGTTCTGAGAACGTTGTTAGTGGGGTCCTTATTCAGCTTCCTATATGCTTGCGGACAACGTTCTCAGAACTGTGTCGCGGTTAATAAAAAAGTCCTCCATTGAAGAGAGTGTACAGGAAGGTCTGTGCAATTCGGTTACGCTACCACTGAGGCTTTATGGATTGCCCAAAATTCATAAAGAAAGTGTGCCATTAAGACCGATACTAAGTGCCATTGGTTCGCCCACCTACTCGTTAGTCAAGTTTTTGACTACGCTGTTGAAACCACATGTGGGCCGTTCGGACTCTTATATAAAGAATTCGACACATTTCATTAGCAGATTGGATGGCATAGTGGTCCAGCTGGAGGACATATTGGTCAGCTTTGATGTGGTATCGCAGTTTACCATGGTTCCACTTAATGATGTATTGGAACAGCTGGATCGAATTTTTCCTGCCGATATTTTAGAACTATTTAAGTGTTGTTTGACGACCACATACTTCAAGTGGAATGAACAGTTTTATGAGCAAACGATGGCGTGGCTATGGGAAGCCCCCTAAGTCCCGTCATTGCAAACTTCTTTGTGGAGAAATTCAAAGAACAGGCCTTAGGTACTGCCAGCAAAAAACAAAATGTATGGTTCCGATACTTGGATGACACGTTTGTGCTGTGGAGACATGGTAGGGAAGAACTAAGCCGGTTTCACGAACATCTAAACAGCATAAACTCGAGAATTCAGTTTACAATGGAGGAGGAGGTAGACGGCAAATTACATTTCCTCGATGTGCTTGTTTTTAGAAATGAAAATGGTAGTTTGGGCCACTCAGTATACCGCAAACCCACACACACAGACCGTTATTTGCACCGGGATTCGAACCACCACCCACAACAGAAGCGGGGTGTTATCAAGACGTTAGTGCACAGAGCTAAAAATATTTGTGAACCTGAGTTGCTCGACGCTGAGATGGAACATCTGCACAATGCATTAATGAAGAACGGATATTCGTCCGCCGAAATAAAACGTGCGTTGAGGCAGCCACGCAGAAACCATACTGATGTACAGGCTACTGCAAAATCTAAGGTATTCCTGCCATTTGTTAAAAATGTAACGGAAAGAATAGGGAGGATCTTGACGAAGTGGAATATTACCGTAATTTACAAGCCCACCAGGAAGATACAGGAATACCTTAAGCCTGTCAAGGACGCTCGCAAACCTTTGGAAAAAGCTGGAGTGTATAGGATCCCATGCAGCTGTGGTGATGTTTATGTGGGTACAACTAAAAGAACAGTTTCTAAACGTTCGGAAGAACACAAGGGAAACTGTAGAAGACGAGAAACGGAACGATCAGCTGTTGCGGAGCATGCTTTCCAGCCAGGGAACCACAATATTCGTTTTGAGGAGACGCAAGTACTAGCGGCCACAGGCGGATACTACGAAAGGCTCTACAGGGAGGCAATCGAAATCGCTAAACACCCAAATAATTTCAACCGAAAGGAGGAGGGCGTGAAATTAAACGGTATATGGATGCCGGTGTTACAGAAGATGTGTACCACCCGTCCACTACTGGGTGATGGCAACGGCGACGGACAGCGGCCAATTGCACTGACATTTTCAAAACACGTGACGTCACACCGCGGCGCGGGAGCTCGCGGAAACGGAATTTAGCGGCAGTCAGTAGCAAGCCAGTGGGTGTGTTGGACCTTCTATCAACCTACGGACCCCCTTGAAGATGTCTCCCGCACTCGGAGACGAAACGTTGGGAATTGAGACAAAATTCATCAACCGACCACGGCATAACAGCCCGGACAAGTATAATGGACATGATATTTCCGGCCGTGAAAGTCTACATTTTAGTACAGTGTACATTCCACAGAGAATGAGGCTACATATTACTTCCTCCCATATAAGGCTTGTAAAATGACCCCTATGATAAAATCCAAGAAATCAGACCTAATACAGAGATTTACTTGTTCTTCCATTCATGAATAGAAGTTGAATATTTTCATGAATAAAGAAAAAAATTATATCAATCCTAAGAACACTTGATCTCAAGAAAAGCGTACTGTTTTTTTCTTTTTCATGATAATTACCTGTTCAATCGTGTAAAACCATGACAAGTGGTCTCTTCAAATTTGTTACCTTACCAAATCCCTCCCCCCTCCCCCCAAACTGCCCTCCCCCTCCCCCCCATAAAAATCCATTAGTCCCACTACATTTCCTTTTAATTATTGTTATTGATAGAATGGAAAGTAGCTCTCCCTCACCACCTGTATCACTGTGGAAACTTGAATAAATTCCAGTTATTCAATAATCTTGTATAGTATATCACTTTCCTTTTTCATTATTTGGACACTAAAGATACAAATGAGTAGATATGTGTTAGTTGTTTCTGATGCAAGTGATGTTTTTTTCTTTCCAATTATGCTGTAGCATGACACAAAATGATTAGTCTTTACTCAGTCTATGTAAAATTTCTTTATTTTATTTATGTCTGATTTGTTCCAGCATGGTGAGGCTCCAGAACAGAATAAGCAATGGACTGAAGGTGCTGCAGTACTTTACATTGAGGCAATGGAATTTTGACAATAAGGAGATTCTTGAGCTAAGTAGTCGCATGACAAAAGAGGATTGTGAAACATTTTATATGGCAAATGTTGAGTATGATGTTGATAGTTATCTGCTGGCATGTGTTCTTGGTGCAAGGCAATACTGCATGAAAGAGCCATTATCTTCACTTCCAAGAGCCAGGCGGCACCTAAAAATGTAAGTTTATTGCTAATGCAAGATTCTGTTGTGATAAACTAATACATCAGTGCCTTTTGTAGCACAGTTCTTATTAACTAATTTGTTATATTAAATGCATCAAGTAGCAATCTTGACTATGGTAGAAAAATAGAATGGGCAAGAGAGAAAAGGGGACATGGTGAAAGAGGGTCAAGAAAGGCTGTGTTGGGTTGGAATGAGTTAGTACTTCACCTGTGCGAGGGCAAATTGGGAAAATGCTAGTTGGAGCATTTACAGAAAAAATGAAAATATGGGGGAGGGGGTTACATAGTAAGAGAATGAGTAAAAAGGGAATGAAAATGTTCAAATGTTTGAGCTGTAGATTGAGAGGAAGGGGTATAGAAGGAGTATAGAGACTACCAGATGTCGTGGTCAGGGGGTCGCAATAACAAAGGAAATGTTGTAGGAAGAATTCCCTCCTGAACAGTTCAGAAAAACAGGAGTATGGAGCAGTAGGGGAAAGACATTAAGAACAAATACATTAGTTGCACATAGTTCCAATTCTGTAGCATAGTTGATCTTTGGGCATAGTTTACATATATGGATGGTATGATCATTGCTAAATACAATATAATGTGGTGATGCAGTTACAGCAAAGATGTGGCTGTTTTCACCGGTGACTCTGCCATTGATGGGATAGGATACACTAGTGACAGGGCCTAAATAGGAGATGGTGGGCAGATGTGTGAGTCAGATGTTGCCCTTGGGATTCCCAAAGGGTTATGATCTTTGAAACAAAGGACCTGGAGAGAGAGAGAGAGAGAGAGAGAGAGAGAGAGAGAGAGAGAGAGAGAGAGATGTGGACAGGGTTAGGAGTTTGGTTTTGTTCTGTGAAGACAGTCACTACACTGTGTTTGGTCAAATTGAAGCTGTAACACTAAGCTTGAGCTTTATGTAAGCTGTGTCATCTACTGGAAGGATAAAAGTACTCCTGAGTAGTAGTATGATTATCAAGTCTATAAAGATTAACTGAGCCTTTAAATGCTGAAAGAGGGTTCAGAAATACTCTTATTTGGATAAACGTATAACTTACTCATAGTGAAAGAATTTTTCTATGAGTATATACACAATATGTCCCAATGTCCCCAAAAAACATTCTTGTATGACAACAGGCTATGTATTTGAGAGTATATAATTGGAGATACAATATACTGACATCATCTTTTCAGAATGAGTCAATGGATGGAGGAAATTGAGTGAGTTAAAAAAAGGCTTGATTGTGGGAGTTCACAAGTTTGGGCATTCTATCAGGGAAATTTAGCAGGATCTACTTATGCTGAGCTCCACTATTAATAATATTATTGCAAGTGTCATGAAAACACTAAACCCAGCCATCAGTGTCGTAGGGGTAAGAAATCATGTGAAACACACTGCAGTTCTAAAAATGTACTGTGCAAGTATACTAAGTCATTCTTGTGGGCTACTGCAAAGGGACTCTCTTAGAGCTTTAGTAGCAAACCACATACCATATGAATTCATCCAGAAATCCACCTAATTCATGGTGTTTCACGAAAGATGAAAATGAGTTTGGTGGAAGTCAGTGGAAAGCCTCTCCCAAACATTCCATTAGTTACATTTCTGGTCTCATTGGAAGGAACAGCAATGGGTGCAAGGAGAGCATTATTTTTTATACACCAAGGAAAAAATATATTATCATTATTAGTTGTAAGTTCTGAAAGGTCTCTCTGACAATGGTGGGCAGAAGCTTGCCAATAAAAACAAGAATGTGTGTCAGAAAAAACTGAAACCCACTGGAAAGCACTGGTATCAGTAAATAAAGAAGTAATTTATCACTTGTCTGTATGATGTGTATTAGAGGCACATGTACAGTGAAAAATATGCCAGTTCCAAATACAAATTGTGTAACACAGAGGGTAGTGTCTAATAAGGCAAGCCCTGCAGCATGAAACACTTTTGATGTACAAGAAGGTTCATTTACGGAATTACTCATGTCTATAAGTTATGGGATGTTGCAATCAGAGGAGCAACACAACATGTGTGGTAAGAGATGTCTTGATAATGCTGTCTACTGATGTTTTGGAAAACTGGGCATTAACTGCTGAGGCAGTTATGGTGTGTAGTGACCTTCTCCCCCCTCCTACCCAGTGGTATATAGAACATTAGTATGGTAAGTGATGCACCTGGCTCTGCAAACACTGGATCAGATAGTGACTTGCAACTGCAACTAGCTTGCAGTAATGCAGCCAGTTGCTGAACAAGTGTCCTCCAGAGGTCAGCAATGGTCCATGTTGATAATCCGTGGTCTGTAATCCTCTGCCCTTGAATGTCCCATATATGTACAGTCAGATTTAACTTTGGAAAGTGAGCTGACCAGTTTAGATACATTATTTCCCCATGTAGCTGGCTAGTTCTATCTGGTTGGCAATTAACATCCCTCAGATGGAGGTCAGGTTGATAAATACCACGAAAGAGTCACATACATTGTTACACAATGTCATCCCTAAGGACTGCAGCTGTCAGTAGGAAACACTTGTATCAGAGTACATTTCCTGACCCAGACAAGAACAGTGATGCCACCATATTAATACCTTTAGTAACAGTACAAATCAGAGATTCATAGGATGTACACTGATAGAATCGTTAAAATCTCCTGTAATATGTCTCGCTTAGATAATTTCTGATTTGCCCAACAAGTCAACAATGTTCATCGCAATCTGCAAAGACTAAGCCCTGTACACTACTCTTTTTGACTTTACTACAGACTATTTTATCTTTGTTGAGCTTGATTTAGATAATGAGTTGCTTTGTGCACCACTATACTGACTTCTAAAGAATAACTAAAAAGACCCCAAAATTTGGTACCCAGAATTTTCTAAAAACCTGATACTCATATTCAGAGCAGGTCACACTTATGTCTAAAGTATAAATGATTCTATAAAGATTATAATTGCATTATACTGAGCATGTGAACACCATCAGATAATTACACACTGGGCATGCTTGTCAGTACTCCAATAGTTACTGCTGTGAATTATTTTCACTTTTTGTAGTAAATGAAAACAACCAGTTTGCTTTTGTTCTGCATCACGTTTTGTATCTCTTCTACATCTTGAAAAGATTAAACAATTGAAAATACAGGATAGAATGTAATGATATCATGACAAGGATAGTTGCTACTCACCATATAGCAGAGATGCTGAGCCACAGATAGGCACAACAAAAAACAACAAATGGACTGTCAGAAAGTGAGCTTTCAGCCAACAAGGCCTTTGTTGAAAACACACACACACACACACACACACACACACACACACACACACACACACACACACACACACACACTTTGTGTGTGTGTGTGTGTGTGTGTTTTGTTACCCCCCCCCCCCCCCCCCCCCCCTTCTTTACTGACAAAGGCTGTGGTGGGCAACTACATGTGAGTGTCTTTTAATTGTGCCTGTCTGCAATTTAACGTGTCTTCTTTATGGTAAGGGGAAGCTAAAACTTATTTAAGGTATACAGAAGCTCTTAAGGGAGCCACAACATTTGCAGAATTTAAAGAAGGGTTGATTCAGAGATGTTGTTGTTGGTGGTGTGGTCTTCAGTTCAGAGAATGGTTTGATGCAGCTCTCCATGCTACTCTATCCTGTGCAAGCTTCTTCATCTCCCAGTACCTACTGCAACCTACATCCTTCTGAATCTGCTTAGTGTAGTCAACTATTGGTCTCCCTCTACGATTTTTACCCTCCATGCTGACCTCCAATACTAAATTGGTGATCCCTTGATGCCTCAAAACATGTCCTACCAACCGATCCCTTCTTCTGGTCAAAGTGTGCGACAAACTTCTCTTCTCCCCAATCCTATTCAATACCTCCTCATTAGTTATGTGATCTACCGATCTAATCTTCAGCATTCTTCTGTAGCACCACATTTCAAAAGCTTCTATTCTCTTCTTGCCCAAACTATTTATCGTCCATGTTTCACTTCCATACATGGCTACACTCCATACAAATACTTTCAGAAATAACTTCCTGACACTTAAATCTATACTTGATATTAACAAATTTCTCTTCTTCAGAAACGCTTTCCTTGCCATTGCCAGTCTACATTTTATATCCTCTCTACATTGACCATCATCAGTTATTTTGCTCCCCAAATAGCAAAACTCTTTTACTACTTTAAGTATCTCATTTGGTAATCTAATTCCCACAGCATCACCCGATTTAATTCGACTACATTCCATTATCCTCATTTTGCTTTTGTTGGTGTTCACCTTATATCCTCCCTTCAAGATACTGTCCATTCCGTTCAGCTGCTCTTTTAGGTCCTTTTCTGTCTCTGACAGAATTACGATGTCATCAGCGAACCTCAAAGTTTTTATTTCTTCTCCATGGATTTTAATTCCAACTCCAAACTTTTCTTTTGTTTCCTTTACTGCTTGCTCAATATACATATTGAATAACATTGGGGAGAGACTACAACCCTGTCTCACTCCCTTCCCAACCACTGCTCCCCTCTCATGTCCCTCGACTCTTACTCTCATGTCTCTCGACTCTTATAAACTGCCATCTGGTTTCTGTACAAATTGTAAATAGCCTTTCGCTCCCTATATTTTACCCCTGCCACCTTCAGAATTTGAAAGAGAGTATTCGAGTCAACATTGTCAAAAGTTTTCTCTAAGTCTACAAATGCTAGAAACATATGTTTGCCTTTCCTTAATCTATTTTGTAAGATAAGTCGTAGGGTCAGTATTGCCTCACGTGTTCAAACATTTCTACAGAATCCAAACTGATCTTCCCCAAGGTTGGCTTCTACCAGTTTTTCCATTCGTCTGTAAAGAATTCGCGTTAGTATTTTGCAGCTGTGACTTATTAAACGGATAGTTCGGTAATTTTCACATCTGTCAACACCTGCTTTCTTTGGTATTGTAATTATTATATTCTTCTTGAAGTCTGAGGGTATTTCACCTGTCTCATACATCTTGCTAACCAGATGGTAGAGTTTTGTCAGGACTGGTTCTCCCAAAGCTGTCAGTAGTTCTAATGGAATGTTGTCTACTCCAGGGGCCTTGTTTCAACTTAAGTCTTTCAGTGCTCTGTCAAACTCTTCACACAGTATCATATCTCCTATTTCGTCATCATCTACATTCTCTTCCATTTCTGTAATATTGTCCTCAAGTACATCGCCCTTGTATAGACCCTTCCACCTTTCTGCTTTCACTTCTTTGCTTAGAACTGGGTTTCCAACTGAGCTCTTAATATTCATGCAGGTTGGTTCTCTTTCCTCCAAAGGTCTCTTTAATTTTCCTGTAGGCAATATCTATCTTGCCCCTAGTGATATGCGCCTCTACATCCTTACATTTGTCCTCTAGCCATCCCCACTTAGCCATTTTGCACTTCTTCCTGATCTCATTTTTGAGATGTTTGTATTCCTTTTTGCCTGCTTCATTTACTGCATTTTTATATTTTCTCCTTTCATCAATTAAATTCAATATCTCTTCTGTTACCCAAGGAGTTCTGTCAGCCCTTGACTTTTTGCCTATTTGATCCTCTGCTACCTTCACAATTTCATCTCTCAAAGCTACCCATTCTTCTTATACTATATTTCTTTCCCCCATTCTTGTCAATCATTCCCTAATACTCTCCCTGAAGCTCTTTACAACCTCTGGTTCTTTCAGTTTATCCAGGTCCCCTCTCCTCAAATTCCCACCTTTTTGCAGTTTCTTCAGTTTTAATGTGCCATGTAAGGAGGCAGTGTTGACAGCCCCATGGTGATGTGGATAAAGTATGATGAAGTATTAGTTTTAGAAGCAGAGGACCAAAGAAGAATAAAATTGGAACCACAGGTCTAAGTACGGTCATTCACTGTAAGATTGGATGCTATGAAGCCATATGCAAAGGGGGAATGTGTGATAAGAGGAATAATAGGAAAAGAGGATTTCAGGATATTACTGGACTCAGAGGTGCAAGTGTTGGTCACCAGTACTGATCTGGTGAAACATTATCAATGGGATCCACCACAGTACAGATTGCGTGGAGTGGGATAAGATGCCACACCATTAGGATCAGTGGACTTAGATTTTTGCCAGGATATGGTTCAGTTTAAACAATGTGTAGAGGTTGTGCTACATGTGAGTGAGAGCTACAACATGATTAGGTTTCTTATGTCAACATTGTGCCATAATTGATCTTCAGCAACACAGAGTGGAACTTGACATAAAAAGTTTCAGTTAGGTGAAGCCGTTGCCAGTGTAGTGATGTCACAAGGGGAGTCTGTCATGAAAGACGAACATAAACACTCACACTAATACTTCATTCATACGATGGTGTAGCTAAGGGTACGGGAAAATCACTTTGGGTCAGTGCTGAGTGTAGCTTGCCAGAAGAAATTTTGTGTGTGTTGGAATGTTAGAAGAGAATGAAGTATTAGATCAGGTGTGCTGGTGAATTAAAAAAAAAGGTGTTGTGTGTATACAAGAAATAAAGGGTGAAAGGACGTTACCTGTTTCAAAAGATAATTTTAGTACAGAGGATGTAGGATTAACAAAGGGATTATTAATCGCTAATATGGATATCCTGAAGGAAGAAGAATGGGACACTAGAGGTGTCAGCCACGGAAAATTGCTGGTGCTATAGAAACTGCTTTATGAGAAAAAGTGAAGCACCTAGGGGGAAGCAATTTGTAATGGATGGAAAAATTACTTTTGGAATGTTTTTCCAAAAGAGCTATTGCCAGGTACGCATATTACACACCTCTGCATACCAACAGGAAATTAATCACCAGTCTACCACAAACCTTACAGAATACCTAGGTACTTGCAGCCAATTTTGGAGGAATTTAGTGATCAACAGTTGACAGATGAAACAACTGAAAAAAGTAATAGTCCATTTGGGGGGCTGGGGGGCAGGAATAGTTGTCATGACAGAAAAATCAACAGAAGGAACAAGAAAATATAGGTTTTGTTATGATTACAGACACAAAAATGTGGAAACCATAATGGACGCCTACCCTTTGCCAAACACAGAAACCTTGGATCATTTAGGACAATGCAAATATTTTTCAACAATACATTATTATCACCGGATAGAAGTTACACCAAAGGATTGACACACACACAAAAAAAAAAAAAAAAAAAAAAAAAAAAAAACATTTTTAGTATTGTAAGAACACTACCAATTAAGAAGAATGTCATTAGTATTAAAAATGCACCTGTAATGTTTCAAAAACTGTTGGATGGAGTACTCAGAGATTTAAAACTGTGGGAATGCATAGTGTATCTTCATCACATGATCATCTATGGGAATGACACAGAACAGCATATGCAGCAATTAAGGGATGTATTCCATTGGTTAAAAGCAGCAAAGGTAATACTGAGTAAAGAAGAGTGTAATTTTGTGATGGCAAAGGTAGCATACATAGGTCATATCATAAGTAAAGATGGGGACTGAGACAGATCCAAGATTAATTGTAGCTGTATGTGAATTCCCTGTATCAGAATCTGTAAAGAAGTTGCAATCGTTCTTAGGATTTGCAAACTATTACCTCTGGTTCATAAAAGGATTTGCAAATATTGCCAGACCATTGACATATTTATTAAAAAAAGGATACTAAATTTGTGTAGTCAAAAGAGTGCCAGCATGCTTTGAGGAGCTAAAAGAAGCTTTAACATTGAGTCCACTATTGGTATTTCAGAATATTGATAGAGAACTTGTTTTATCATGTGATGCATCAACCTTGCACTTGGCTGTGAGTTGCCACAAGAGGTAGAAGGAGTAGAACATCTGGTAGCTTATACATCGAGACAACCAAATTCTGCAGAAAGAAATTATTCCACAATGGAGAAAGAGATGTCAAGCCCTATTTATGGAATCATATATTTCAAATGTTATCTGTACAGTAAAAAGTTTAGAGTAAAAACAGATCATGTGTCATTAAAATGGTTTTTGGGGTTAAAGGAGCCTTATAGTGGGTTGACGCAATAGGCAATAGGACTACGTGAGTTTGACTTTGAAGTCATGGATAAACCTGGAAAGAAGCACAGAAATGCAGGTGGCTTAAGTTGAAAAGTAGCAGTGTTACATATTGGGGGCATGAGTGTAAGGAATGGCAAACTGCATAGCGATGTGCAATGAATGTAAGTATTATTTTAAGCAGTCACAGTTTTGTATGCAGAATGGGTTGCTATCTGGAGACAGCAAGTTAGGACTGTGGTTAGTGGTACCAGAAAAGCCAAGGAATAGGCAGGGTATATATGCCCCGGGAAATTGGAGAAAAACCCAGGAATTTTTTTATCCAGGTAAAACCAGAAAAAATACAGGAATTTTTTGGACTTCAGGGAAATTTTAATTGTTTTAGTTTTCAGTTTAAATTTTTGTTATTTTGACTGGTAAGAACTAATACTCTAACAAAGAATTTTCCTGTATCCTGCCACTGCTGAATAATACAGCAGCAATGAAACATAAACAAGAGGGAAAAAAAAAACTTAAGTTGCAAAGGAAATGTGTCATTTATGACTACTAAACACACAGCACACACAAGCATCTGCCAACATTAAAACGTGTCAAAGGCTTTAGGATGAAGACCATGCAATTCTTCAAAACAATAAACTGCTTCCATTGAGCATGACATCACAACTGTTCACATTCAGTTCGTTTGAGCAGTTGCTAAGCAGACTCATGTGCATGAGCAGTTGAGTCGCATGTGAGCAGTACCTTCTCCCACTTCTGGATGCTTGATATGTGGCTGTTATCTGCATTAGCAGTAACAATGAGCAGCCATATATTACCCAGAAAATGTTTTCTGGCATGCCCAAGCTGCAAGATATGCACATGCACAGAGCGATCAGCTGTAGTGGGAACGGAGGTTAATCTCCAAGTGACCCATGTTTATGTTTAGTGATTTTGCTGTTTCATCTTTGTTTACAGCTCTAACATCAAATGAAAACAAAATAGATTTCTGTGGCCAGGAGCTATCAAGTAAATAACATATAATTACAGAAGCCTAAAATATGGTATTAATTTCAGTTTTTTTATTTCATTATATTTTTCTCACATTTGTGGCAGTCAAGCATTAATCGCCTTGCAGAATAGTGAAGTTATTTTTGTCAAGCTGCTAAAGAAATTTAGCATTCATTAATCTTTTTGGCAGAGCCAGTCAATTTATGTGAAATGTAGTGTTTTGTTCCACACTATTGGCTAGTTTCAACTGTTTGCTGAATTTCAAGTACACATTTTCATCTTCTGGCACATATGGCACTTGCCACAATGAATAACCAAGAATGAGATAATACAGTACTGGTACTCGAAGAAAATTTGCAGCCCAAAAACCACACTGAAAACTTTAATGTCAGGTTGGGACCTAATTCTTTGTTAATCTGGATAAATGAATGAGTGTTTAAAGACGAATTACATATTTTAATATGGTTTATGAAATCCCGATGGTCTTGGAGTATCATCTGATGTCCTGTTTCATTTATGATGTAATGTAAGATCTCTTTAATGCTATATACATACAAATGTATGGAATTCCTGTGTTATTGTAGCAGTGCATGCACAGTAAAGCTTATTTTCTGGTGCTTTCAGGCAATTGCTGAAACAAATTCTAACAGGCCGCAGGAAAATATTGTGAATTGCAATTTGAAAAGCATTACTTTCTAAGTAAATTTAATTTTATGCAAGATGAATTATGTTATGTGTGAGAATGTGCTTTGAATTTCTTAAATTACAGAGCTTTCGACTCTCATTTAAAGCACAATACCATGAGGAACAGCCATTTAGAAGAATTTTGAGCCCAGAAGACCAAACAATTATGTCATTGTGTAAAATTTCTCTGGTACATATGTGTTAAGTATATTAAGGTGTAACACATGCTGAAAAAAGAGCAATTTTATTATGAAAGCTTAGCTTTTCTTGTAGCTGCACTATGTATACTAATTTAAACCATTAACTTTTCCTATTTGTGTGTTCATGCTACTTAACAGTGAGACAGCTGTTGACTGACTACATACCGTGTCCTCTGCTCTGAATATCTATCATTGGCTGGCAAGACCACATGACATGAGCTATGACTGATTTACAAAAGTGCATCACAAACTTGATTTCAATGCATTTGCAACTTGAGCGCTGTGTTTTGTGGAATTCAAAATATGCTTTCGTAATATGAAAATCCTCCACCCATGAACCATGGACCTTGCCGTTGGTGGGGACGCTTGCGTGCCTCAGCGATACAGATAGCCGTACCGTAGGTGCAACCACAACGGAGGGGTATCTGTTGAGAGGCCAGGCAAACGTGAGGTTCACCGATGACATCGTAATTCTGTCAGAGACAGCAATGGACTTGGAAGAGCAGTTGAATGGAATGGATAGTGTCTTGAAAGGAG
This sequence comes from Schistocerca gregaria, assembly GCF_023897955.1. NCBI lineage: Eukaryota > Metazoa > Arthropoda > Insecta > Orthoptera > Acrididae > Schistocerca > Schistocerca gregaria. The sequence goes on from NC_064922.1 coordinate 664,165,668, forward strand.
GATATAAGATGAACATCAACTAAAGCGAAACAAAGATAATGGAATGTAGTCGAATTAAGCTGGGTGATGCTGAGGGAATTAGATTAGGAAATGAGACACTTAAAGTAGTAAAAGAGTTTTGCTATTTGGGGAGCAAAATAATTGATGATGGTCGAAGTAGAGGGGATATAAAATGTAGGCTGGCAATGGCAAGGAAAGCGTTTCTGAAGAAGAGAAATTTGTTAACATCGAGTATAGATTTAAGTGTCAGGAAGTCATTTCTGAAAGTATTTGTATGGAGTGTAGCCATGTATGGAAGTGAAACATGGACGATAAATAGTTTGGACAAGAAGAGAATAGAAGCTTTTGAAATGTGGTGCTACAGAAGAATGCTGAAGATTAGATTGGTAGATCACATAACTAATGAGGAGGTATTGAATAGGATTGGGGAGAAGAGAAGTTTGTCGCACACTTTGACCAGAAGAAGGGATCGGTTGGTAGGACATGTTTTGAGGCATCAAGGGATCACCAATTTAGTATTGGAGGTCAGCATGGAGGGTAAAAATCGTAGAGGGAGACCAATAGTTGACTACACTAAGCAGATTCAGAAGGATGTAGGTTGCAGTAGGTACTGGGAGATGAAGAAGCTTGCACAGGATAGAGTAGCATGGAGAGCTGCATCAAACCAGTCTCAGGACTGAAGATTACAACAATATGAAAATATGCAGTGTACATGTTGCGGCACATCAAAGATCTTTCCAAAAAACTTTTTTTTTCCATGAGGTTCCTTTTCTAAAGTGCTGGAAAGTTCTACACCATTGTATAAAGCCTTAACCCTTCAAAGGATAGATAACTTTTACAGTTCCTAGGGAAAGTATACTGTCACTTAACATGGAAAAAGCATATTTTAAACTGGGAAACAGCATATTTTTAATTAGGAAATCTGGGAAAAATCCGTGATCTCTCTTTTTTTGCCTTGTTTGTGTATACACCCTGAATAGAATGTCACAAGGAGCTCATGATCACATAGCAGCAGCTCATGGAGGCCACAAAACTACCAGCAGAAGAGTAGCAGCAAAGTATTGGTGAAAGAGTAGGCAGCTGGACATAGTCTAGTATATGCAGAATTGCATACAGTGTGCACAGAGAGTGAGTTTTGGTCGAACAAGAGTACCATTGCAAAGTTTATCTGAAGAAGCATTAGCATCATTCAAATTTCTAGGTATTGATGTTTTAGGTCCATTCAGTAAAACATGCAGGGAGTAAGTATACAATCACAATTGTAGGTCATTTTTGAAAATAAGATCATTTTTCCAGATACGTAGAAATGGTCATGATACCAAACTGGCAGGCAGCAACAGTGGTACATGCACTAGTGACTAATTAGATACTGAAGTTTGGAGTGCTTGAAACAATAGAACTGAAGAGGAAACAAACGTCATGTCAGATCTGATCTCCACATGGCCCGTGTTTATGTTTTGTGATTTTGCTGTTTCCTCTATGTTTACAGCTCTAATGTCAAATGAAAACAAAATAGATTTCTGTGGCCAGGAGCTATCAATTATGGAAGGCTAAAATATGGTATTAACTTCAGTTTTGTGATTTTTCCCCCACATTTGTGTAAGTTATTGAATGGGAAGAAGTTAAGGACCAGTCTTTCCATCCACAAACCAATGGAGGAACTGAAGGCATGCATAGGACAGTTGGGGATGTGCTTGGATACTGTATGGACTCACATTCCACTGACTGGGATGTCTGTTTAAAGTTCGTTGTCTCTGCCTACAACACAAAACAATATACAAATACAGGATTATCACCATATAAGTAGTAAATGGTTGGAAAATGCCATCACATTTTGATATATTGAAAATAAAGCAAGAGAAGACTGGAGAGTCTGTTAAGGAATTTGTCAGAGTGACTAGGGAAATTTGGAAAAGAGAATGGAGGGCAATTACACAAGCATAGGAGGAGTAGGAAGAAGCAGTGGGCCATGCAGCAAGAATGTCACAGTATAAGGTTGGTGAGTGAATGATGCTATAAACTTCATATATGCCCGTGGGAAAGACAAAAAGTTTGTTGCAAAGTGTCAGGGGCTATACCAAGTGGTAGAGACTACGTTGCCAGTAAATGTCAAGATTCAGTTGTTGGTGAGAACAAAAATTGTGCATGAAGGGCAGCTGAAACATTTTCAAGAGAGTTCGGAAGTTATTTGTGTGATAGAAGTGCGAACCAGAAAGGGAGAGTGAGGAGAAAGGTATTGGAAGATAAACAAAAGGTTGTGAATGAAACAGTAATGAGACCCATATGGATTAAAGTCTAGGAGATTGTCTTTTAATACTTTTTTTAGATTAAGTATAGATTTAGTGTAATTACTGCAAGCAGGTGTGGAGCATCTATGAATTTAAAGAGGAGGAGAGGAGGAAAGTAATAGGTATTCTTGCCAATAGGTGAGGTGTAGAGAAGGCAAGTTGGTGCATTCGTAGCAGAACTCTGATCTTCATCAGGATGGAAGCATTGCAGAACCAATACCTTCAAGTGGGAGTGCTTTTTGCAAGCAGGAAGACTTAGTGGTCACCAGTCATCGCTGGGTGATACAGGTGGTATAAAGGCGTGGCAGATGCATAACGAGGTGAGAAGATTGGAAGAAGAATTAAACTAATTTCATCCAGGAATGGGAAGGCAAGAGATTCTCAAAGGAAGTGCCAGGATATGTGAGAGAATGCATCGAGTGTACAAAAAATTAAGGAGTGAGATAACCCAAGTACTGGGGGTTATTCCACTTATGTGAAGGGAGAGGGCTAGGATTGATGCTGTAGACAGCTTATGAAAATAATATTTGGCACTGCTGATGAGGAAAACATTAGAATGATGAACAACACTGTAGAAGAGGTTAAGCAGTGGGCAAAAGGGGACAAAACTGTGAGTGATTGGCAACTATGCAGATTGCAAGTTTAGAGAAGGATGTGCTGAATAATACACAACTACTTCAAGAACTGGAGAAGTAATGCAGTGTGCCAGAACTGCAGAAGAGGCAGTTAATCAGAATATCAAGGAACTTCAAACCTAAGCAGAAGTCTTAGATAGGGAAGTAGCAATGACAAAATGGTTGTAGTCCATAGAAGAAAGTCTTTTGGAAGTTTGAAGGAAAGTATCCAAACTGCAGAAAGCTATGCAGCAGGCTGTAAGAGGCCAGCTGGGTGTAAACTTGTTGCCTCCAGAGCACTATTTACAGGGTCTCAGGAAAGTACACAAGGAACTACCACTGGAGTTGGGGTTGGTTTTAGAACCTGAGCACAAAAACTTACCTTTTCATTTCAACATAGCCACAGTGTCAATGAGAACAGATGGAGTGAAAGTTTACATTTACATTTCTATACCAGTAACAGGGAAACAAGCACGATAAGAGTGATATGTGATCGGAGGCTTTCCCAGCGTATGTGTTGTTTCCTGGGATCTCAGGTGTCCTGCTAGATGCGATCATTGAAGTCCCACAATATTTCGGTGAATAACCTTTCCGCCATAATCAGGTGGTCCAGATGATGGCAGAAAGGTTATTTGCCGAAATATCATGGGACTTCAACGATCACATCTGGCAGGACACCCGAGAGCCCTGCAAACAACATTAAGAGTGCTACATAGTTCATGTGTATCCTTTCATGTGGGGAATATTGAAGAATTTTTGTAAAAGTAAAAACACAGCAACTATTATGAGTTGCAAAATACAAGGGAAGATATGTAGAAATGGAGTGAGCAAAGTTACAAAAATGCTGCAGAGGGAAAATCAGTCCATCCGAATTTGGTAATAAGAGAGAGGCAGGATTCTTGTGCAGTGAAATTTCTGATGGGACAAAAGGAGGTGAGAGAATGCAATAAAGAAGTGATGGAGCTGGAATTCTACTTTCAGCAGATTGAGACGCATTGGTTTTACTCTACCTTTGACAAGATGGTAGTAGTGGCTATTTGTTTCAAGCAGGAGAAGCTCACGTCAGCAAGGAGACTAGAATTAAATGGGAGTGGTGTGTTATTAATGGAACAGTGTGTGAGGTAATGGAGCCTACTTTCTGTCTGCCCACAACGATTTCAGGCACAGTTTACCTGAATATATCACAGCCTCATTTGCATTGGAAGTGCTACCTGCTGCAAATTTAACCAGCTTAAATCAAACTGTAGGGTGGAATTAATGCAGTCTACAAATGTGCTTCTGAAGCAGTGGGAGGAACGACTCTTCCTGGAAATCTAATAGCAGCATGTAAATTGGTACTGGGAAAATCAGTATTGGAAAGAGACAACCCCACCACAGAAGCATTTGCTATGCTGAGTATAGTCCTTGTTTTGATAATTAGAAGACAAAGCACAAGACTGATTTGGGAGCCAGCCACTGTCCAGGTTCTAGTGGATTTGATACACTGAGCATAAAAGTAGGAGAAAGATGATGAATGCCCAAGGGGGTAGTATTGAGTTATAAGTTATTGTGCAAGAAGCCTAGAAATGAAATAAGTTCCATGGTGTTTGAAGGAGGGGCAAGGGGCCGCTGTAGAAACCTGTAAGATTAAGTGATCGGATTAAGGAAACCAATTGCTGGAATGATTCCTAAGAGGTGATACAGGGACAGAAGGGCCAGTCATCAGGAAATCTACTGTACTTGTTTGGTCGACGCAAGGAACCAGGTCTTGATAAAAAGGATGGTGATGTAGAGTATTGAGCGTATTTGGTCAAAAATGTACTCCAGAGTGGAAGTGAGTTGCAACAGAATCAGCCAAAGGCACGCAAGAGTTAGTATTACGATGCGAAACACAACTGACAGACATTGTGAAGCAGAGACAGCCAGACACAATATAGCAACAGCCAACACTGCAGTACACTATTGGAAGGACAGAAGCCTTTCCTTACTTGACACCATGGAAGTGTTAGAGTACATGCCTTAAACCCTAAATGAACATAGGTTGGAGCATATAAGTTCAAATGGCTCTAAGCACTATGGGACTTAACATCTGAGGTCATCAGTCCCCCAGACTTAGAACTACTTAAACCCAACTAACCTAAGAACATCACACACATTCATGCCCAAGACAGGATTTGAACCTGTGATCGTAGCAGCAGTGTGGTTCCTACAACCACTCGGCCAAGCGTATGTACTCAGTCATTTGTGTACTAAATGATTCTCGTCTCAGTATCATAGCCCACACCACGAGCCTGTGGCCTCAAGACAATATCCCAGAATCCAGTATGGGGTCAACTGTTTGACCACAGGATTTGGCAGCCTGGCCTGAGTCAACAGACCACCCACAGCTGGAGCGGAGAGCTGCCTGCTCAATGGAGGGAGGTCATTGCTATCTCTGTAGTATCACCAGCAGTGCTGCCATGGTGTCATCATGGATACACCCTGAGTGTTCGCTGACAATGGCATTTGAGTGACGCCATGCTCATCCCCACTCTTTGTGCTGTTATCAATGCCAAAATGGGCGGGAGGGGGGAGGAGGGGGAGATGATATTTCACATGAGAGGCAAATGGGCACCTCCACCGAGCTGTCCCTGATGTACTATGGCCAAGGGCTGGAATAAAGTTAATTAAACAGATCTGCTGTTGTCCTGACATCTCATTTCAGTCTGTGTGTGACAATGAAAGGATTTTCTAATAAGTGAAAGAACCATTGATAGTTGGAAGTTTCAAGTGGAGCATTATGTGGTGATTGAAATGGGAAAAGAATACAAAAAAAGACAAATTGGTATCTGAGAGAGATGAATAGGCAGTGGGGTAGAGCATCAAAAAGTCATTGTGAATAATGCTGTTTTAGTTTCATAACATACATAATATAAATCATTGAATTCACATACAGGAGACATATCAAACATTTGTAATACAATTTCAAACCAACAGAGAGCTAATTCTATTAACAATATCCTAGTAACAAGTGTTTTGTTACAGGAAAAATCTAATACTAACTTATACCTAACACAAATTATCAGTTTATTCTGGATGAATTCTTCTGCCAAGTAATATCATTTCCCTCATAAGATATTTTACAAACTTGTTTTTTAAATGATCTAGCTTCATTTTAAGTATGTTTTTGCATATTAATTTATTATTTATTTTCATCCCCATATAGTGTGGAGTCTGTTCATATAAATTCAGTTGGTATGTGGGAATCATAAAGTTCTCTTTGTTTCTTGTGTTATAAGTATGGCTAAAATAAATGTCTTCAAATTGTTTTTGTCTGCTGTGTTAGAGGATTATAATTTCATAAATGTATGGTGAGGAAGCCAGTAGGATAAAGGACAGCAAGATTATCTTTGCTGTGCATTACACATGTATCTGACAGTTTCCTTCTGCAGCTTAAGTTTGCAAGAAACGGTACTTGAACTTCCTCAGAAAGCTGTACCAAGCCTAATGACAGATTCAAAGTAACTATCATATATTATTTTTTGGGTACTCATGTCGGTAAGATTTACTAGTATTTACATTGCAAACACAAAACTGTTTATTTATTAGGAAGCCAACATGTGTTTCAGATAAAGTTCTTGCCCCCATTTAATCCAAGGAATTTAACCATAACTTCTACCATAATTTGATTGCTATGCTGTATTTGTAGCTCTATGCTTGTTGAAGGTTTGATTCTGAAATGTACCACATGGGTTTTTACAGAGATCAGTTGCAACCCATTTCACTAGAAACTGTTTTCTAGGAAACTGAGAGTGCTCAAAATAGAGCTTGGAATTTTTTTGGTATTATTTCATATTTTAAAACAGAAGTAGTGTACACAAACAGAACTGACTGGGAATTTATACTTGTGGGTAAATTATTTGTGTAGCTTTGGTTAAGCATTGACTGTAGACTCCATTATACCAACTATTCAGTGAATTTGAAGTGAGAGTTGTCCTTCATTTTCTGTTCCCTGTGTATAATGTAAGCCAGTGCATACTTATGTAATTTATGGGTAAGCAAGGAGTGTTTTAATGAATCAAAGGCTTTTGTAGCATTGCAGAAGATACCCGAAACTTTGTGTTGCTGATCTAATGTTTCGCTTATCTCTTTACTGAAGTTGTTCACTCTATCCAGAGTGTTTTCTTCTTGTTAGATAACAAACTCATTACTTATAATATCATCATTTTTGTACAATAAAATTTTGAATCTGGATTGGAGCTACTTTCTCCAGCACTTTTGACAGAACTGGGGAAATATAAAAATAGTTTCCCTACACCCTTTCTTGAATGGAGTACATGCTTCTGTACATCAGGAAAGCATCCCTGTTCAAATGGTTGGTTGATTATTTGAGTTAATCAATGTACTGTTACATGGTATACTGCTTCAATCACTTCAGTTGGTATCCATTCCAACCAAACACAAATTTCAGTACAAATTCTTGGGTGACACACAAGACACTGTCCCACCTGCCTCCCCCTTCTCACACACACACACACACACACACACACACACACACACACACACACACACACACACACACACACACACACACACCTTTTGTATACCCTTGGTGTTTCAGTTTCCCAGTTTTGGGGAATAAGTTGATTTTGAATATAGAAAAGTGTTACACTTTCTGATTATTCTGTTTTTTGCATATTGTTGTGAACTCTCCAGGACTTCTTGGCTTCTTGTGTTTGAAAACAACTGATTGGCTACCACCTAGGGTAGTACTCTCTGTGAGCAAACTTGTCATCATGGTGAATCAAATTATGTCTGATTAGAGTTGGCATGTAAGTGTTAACAACATTACAACATAAGTAGTTAGCCTTTGAGGTGTTCAGGATGTTCTCTGGTCACTTACTAATTACTTCTTTAGGTGCTCTCATTCCTTTATCCAGGCTTTAAACCATAGCAACATATGGGGTAACTCAATCCATTCAGTTACACTGCTTGTGACAGTTTGGAAGGAATGTAGAGAAGGGCTATACAAAGGAAACAAACCTGAAGACAGTATTATGATAAAGGAAGAGGAGGTAGGTAAAGATAGGATGGGAGTTTTTATATTGCAGAGATAATTGAGTAAGGCACTGAATAACCTAAGACATCTAAAATAGATGACATTCCCTCAGAATTAGAGATCCATTGGAGAATCAGCCATGAGAAAACTATTTCAACTGACATGCAATATATGCAAGACAGGTGAAATACCTCCAAACCAATAAGAATGTAATAAATCCAATCCAAAGAAGATCCATGCTAACAGGTGGGAATATCACAAAACCATTGCTTTATACATGGTAGTGGTAAAATACTGACATGAGTTATTCGCAGAAGAATGGAAAGACTGGTAGAGCTGATCTTGAGGAAGATCATTTTGGGTTCCACAGACATCTGGGTAAATATGGGACAATACTTGTCCAGTGACATCCCTTAGAACATAGGTTAAATAAAGGTAAACCTCTGTTTACAGCGTTTGTAGACTGAGAGAAAGCTTTTGACAATGCTGCCTAGAATACAGTTTTTGAAATTCTGTGAATAGCAGAGTAAAATGCAGAGAGTGAAAGGTAATGTACAGCTCATACAGAAACCATGCTTAAATTATAAGAATTAAAGCATGTGAAAGGGAAGCAGTAGTTGAGAAGGGAATGGGTCAGTGTTTAGCCTATTCCTGATGTTATTCAATCTGTATCCTGAACAGGACATAAAGAAAACTAAGGAAAAGTTTGGAAAGGAAATTAAAATCCAGAGAGAAAAAATAAAAAGTTGAGATTTGGCAATGACACTGTAATTCTATCACAGAGAGAAAATTATTTGCAAGAGCAGTTGTATAGAATGGATAGAGTGTTGAAAAGAAGTTATAATATGGAAATAAATTTAAAAACCGTATTTAAATGTAGCTCAGTTATATCAGTTGATGCCGAATAAATTACATTAGAAAATTAAATAATAAAAGTAGTAAATGATATGTGATATTTGGTGAGCAAAATGTCTGACTAAGGCATACTCACAATAGTAAGATGAGTGTTTCTGAATATGAGAAATTGGTTAACATTGAATATAAATGTGAGTCAGGAAGTATTTTCTTAAGGTATTTAATATTTCTGTGGATTGTAGCCTTGTATGAAATTAAATTGTGCACAGTAGACGGTTTACACAAGAAGAGAAGAGAAGCTTTTGAAACAATTTGTTCGTTGTGACAACTATCTTCCATATGAAATGAAAATGTGTGTATAATGTACACAAAATAGTCAAAACCATTTTACTCAAGATCTGTGCTCACACAGTCTGTAGTTGTAATCCTGCCCTGAACGTCACAGTTGTCCATGTTATATCACTGTAGTTCAGTGTGAACATGTTACTGTGATGCATTTTTTGATGTGGGTCTCAAAGATCCCTTAATGGATTACTGTGACTGAGTGCAGTAATTATCAGAGATACAAAATCATTATACTCATACAGAGGAAAATTCAATATAAAATAAAAGGGAAAACAATATATTTGCTATTTACTTTTGATTTTTGTTTGTTTAGGTTGTACTGGCTGGACTGGCTGGTGAAGATGATGTGTATTGGCTTCCTGCTCTATGTAATGTATCAATATGCTAGACCATCAAAAGCTCTGGTCATCTCTTCTGTGGATGGCATGAAGTTATCTGGTGTCATCAGCAGTTTCATTTCTTAAAAAAAAATTAGTACCTGCACATTAATGATATAAATAGGACAAACTTTTGATGCATGAGAAGTGTCACTATACTCTGATTAAAATTACTTTGTGATTGGGGTTTCAGCGAGTCAAGTAGTAGGGGTGATCCACATCCAATCAGTTCTTTCCTGAGTGCCATGTGCTCACTGTATTGTCTATTTTGTAGATTGAGTACAGTGCCTTGTGAAGTGTGGCTGGCTGTACACAAGCAACTCTGCCCCCTGCCACAGCTATCTGTCAATCACAAAGAAATTTTAACTGGAGTATAAATACCTGAATCAAGTTTAATAGCATAGTAATATTACTACTACTACTGAATCTGCACATGTTTACTACAACAAAAAAATATTTTCGACATTCAACAAGGATATATGGATGAATTTTTCTTTGATATCTAATAAATTACGCTGTGTCAAACTGTGAAAAAATCTCTAAGCACTAATTATATGTGCTTTTTTTGCTTTTCATTATTGTACATATTCTAAATAGTAATTAGTTATTTCTAACATTTCACATTTATACATATGTGTGTCAGAAAAAAGTAATACAATTGCTAAAATGAATAGAAAAAAATGGAAATTTTTCAAGATAATATGGGGCTCATACGACAGGGAGGAAAGAAGAGAATGAGAGGTAATGTTAGAAAAAAGGATAGATTGCTACTCATTGTAAAGATGACCCATTGAGTTTCAGACAGAAAAGACTGATACACAATATAGCTTTCTGCCAAAGGCTTCTTCAGAAAAGAAAACATGCACACATTCACACAAGCAAGCACACCTCATACACATATGACTACTACCACAGGCAACTCTGATTGAAATTACCAGTGGCAGTGCTCATGTGCTTGCTTGTGTGAATTTGTGTGTGTTTCCTTTGCTGAAGAAGGCTTTGGCTGAAACCTATAATGTGTATCAGTCTTTTCATCTTGCCTGTCTGCAACTCAATGTGTCATTTTTATGGTAGTATAAATCTATCTTTTTTAAAATATTGTTGATATTCCAGCCTGGAGCTTCCATTGTTTAAGAATGAGATGTAAACACTTTGTTGTTGGACACCTTGACTTACTCAAAATCTCTGAAGTTCTCTTTCATCATGGGATTATAATATATTTTTCAGAAACCATGACAAGACAAATTCATTGGTGAGTGTCAAGTTGTAAAGTTGCCAACCTATTACTTTGTCCCAAAGTCTCATATAATGTTTGCATTAACCTTGTGTGGTCAAAGATAGCAGTAAACTGTTTATGAATGATGCACACAATGCTGCACAATTTAGTTTTCATTTTTCTTCGTGTTTATTAACATGCAGCTTATTTTGATGATCATCTTTGTGAACTGTATGACATCTGTATCCCGGCACGGGTCAGTAAGTCACACCTAGTCAAAGCATTTTCAGGAAGTTTACAAGTGGTGTTGATTAACAATTAGCTGTGCACTTTGATGATTTCAAATGACACACAGTAACTTTTCACAATGATAGCTAAACACATGATTTTGTGGGCAATGCCCATCTATTAGCATGCATCTTAGAAAATATTACATACTGGTACAATACTAAACTGTACCATTTTAGATATTAACACAGAAGACATGAATATTAAAAATGATAAAGATATAATAGGTAGTAAAAGAAGCTGTTCAATTACTAGTTGTATAATTAGAAAATGGTGAGATTATTGATATTTTTTACAGGAGAGCAATTTAATGTGAAAGGGGAGTTCCATAGTTCACCAGAAAGTTTCTAGGAAGTGAAGTTTTCTAATTGGAATAATTAACAAACTAACAAGTATTTTAGGGAAAGTATGTATTTTTGAAAGCTGAAAGTCGATGCTACAGAAAAATAGCACTGGTTTTGGAAAGAAGTAAATTTTAAGATTCAGTCATACTGGAACACTTAAGATTTTCTGTAAAAATAACCTCTGAAATATTGATTTTTTACAAAAAGTAACATGTTTGTTGAAAGGTGGAGACTATAGGCTTTTAAGTGAACTATGTTAATCTTGAAAGAGACAACTTGGAAACATAAATTAAAATACTTCTTTAAATAAAATGTTTCTATAAGAACTAAATATACCATTACTGTCAGCAGGCTAAAAAGTATCCTATGAATAATAAAGTTTTGTGAAATGTGCCAAGAGCATAAAATTAGTTGTTTCTTGAACTACCATAAAATAAGGAAATGGTAACCACTCATTTATAGTATTCAAGGGGTGGCTAGAAAATAAGAGGACTATTGCTGCAAAATATTTTATTTCAAAAACATACATATTTGATTATTGTCACCCTCAGCATACTCCCCTCCTCTGTATAGCATTTCATATGATTTTTCCATTGATGGAAACAATGCTTGAAGTCTTCCTCTGTGAGCTCCTTGATTACACATGCTGCTTTCCCTTTCTCTTCTTCAATTAACTGAAATCTTGTTCAATGTCTTCTTGGCCAACTTGAAAATGCTTGAACCTCAAAAACTTGTGCTTGTGATAAACAGTCTTTGCCACACACTTCTTTTAGTAAGAGATAGGTTTCAGTATCAGTTTTTCTGAGTTTAATGTGAAACTTCACTGGCACATGTGTACTTACTCCGTGACAGTATCAGTCCCGTTGTTTTATAGCCACACCTCATAGACACACATAACAGGAAACAGTCTTCATGCTATCTTTAGAGCTCTTGCTCTTTTCTAGAAAAAGTACGCTCATGACCATACAGACACCCAAACACACAATCCTGTAGCAGTGGCAAGACAAGTTGTTATGTATTATTAATGTAAACAAATCAGGAAAGAATAAAAGTAATATAAGTGACATAAAAATATGTAACACAGCTCCACTTTGCTCTGTCTGCAATGTTTTTCCATCGAGCTTGCTCATTATTGAGGAAGAGATTCTCTGACACATTACTGAACATCTCAATGTCAATGGTGTGAGGCCCCATACTCATTGATTTAAGGAAAAAGACTGTTCTGCAGCAGTGTACAATAAATTAAGCTAATTACTGTGTTTTCATCAAAAATAAAGATCCATAAGACTTTGTTAGCAATTTGGTATATACACATTTTTGATTGGTGACCCCCTTTTTCATGTCTAAGTGATACATGTGTATTTTGCATTTCTAATATAGGCATTGTTTCTGCTTTGTTTCCCAATTATACTGATCATTGCCTTATCACAAAAAATTATGCACGGAAGTGTCACTTCCTTCCATGTGTTTGCTGTGATACACCTCATTTTATTTGACCACAAGCTGGTGTAGTGTGACCATCATATTTCTTCTTTATCAAACAATGGAAAATCCAGGATGAAATGTAACAATATTATGAAAAGGAAAGTTTCCATTCACCATATAGCGGAAATGCTGAGTTGCAGAGAGGCACAACAAAAAGACCATCGCAGTACAAGCTTTCAACCAACAAGGCCTTAGTCAAAAATAAAAACAAACACACACACACACACACACACACACACACACACACACACACACACACACACACACACACGACTGCAGCCTCTAGCAGCTGAAGCCACACTGTGAGCAACAGCAGCAGTGCATGATGGGAGTGGCAACTGGGTGGGGGTAAGGAGGAGGCTGGGGTGGGAAGGAGGAGGGACAGTAGGGAAGGGGTGGGGAACAGTGAAGTGCTGCTGGGGAGTGCACAAGGATGAGGTGGATTAGAGTAGAGCAGTTAGGTGCAGTGAGGACGTTAGATGGAGGGCAGGGGAGAGGTGGGGGGGTGGCAGAAAAGGAGAGAAGTAAAAATACAGGGTGCATTGGTGGAATGAGAGTTGTGTAGTGCTGGCATGAGAACAGGGATGAGGCTGGGTGGGTGAGAAAAATAACTAATGAAGATTGAGGCAAGGAGGGTTACAGAAATGAAGCCTGCACAATTCAGAAAAGCTGGTGTTGGTGGGAAGGATCCACATGGCACAGGCTGTGAAGCAGTCATTGAAATGAAGGATGTCATGTTGGGCAGCATGCTCAGGAGCAGGATGGTCCACTTGTTTCTTGGCCACAGTTGGTCGGTGACCATTCATGTGGACAGACAGCTTGTTGGTTGTAATGCCCACATAGAATGCACCACAGTGGTTGCAGCTTAGCTTGTAGATTACATGACTGGTTTCACAGATAGTCCTGCCATTGATGGGTTAGATGATGTCTGTGACCGGACTGGAGCATGTGGTGATAGGAGACTGTATGGACAGGTCTTGCAACTAGGTCTATTACGGGGTTATGACCCATAAGGTAAGGGGTTGAAAGCAGGGGTTGTGTTGGGATGGATGAGTATTGTGTAGGTTCAGTGGATGGCAGAATATCTCTGTGGGAGGTATGGGAAGGATAGTGGGCAGGACATTTCTCATTTCAGGGAATGACAAGAGGTAGTAAAAACCCTGGCTGAGAATGTAATTCAGTTGTTCCAGTGCTGAGTGGTACTGAGTTGCGAGGGGAATGCTCCTCTGAGTGGCTGTCCAATGAGCTAGCCCGCGGGTGGCTCCTCATTCTCCCACAAGCCACCAGACGCTTTCCCCCAACTCCCTCCCTGCCCCCTGCCTCCTGCCTCTCTTCATTCCTCACCCCACCCCACCCCACCCCACCCCACCACACCTTGCACCTCCATCTCACCCCAGTACACTCACCACGGGCCAGGAAAGAGATGGCAGTTGAATGAGCACCATGTAGGGAGACGCACATGTGTGTGTGTGACAACACAGTGCTTCTGCCTTTCAGTGAGTCGTCTTTTTATTTCTGAATAATTCGTTATTCTCAACCAGAACTTTCTGTGTGTTATTAAAACCAACAGTGGTGACTGTAAAATGACTCTGTTGTCACCAGTACCCACAAAGGATCATATATTTACCTTTTTCAGGGCCTTATTGTATGCAAGTGACAGCCTAATGTTCTTATTATCAAAATTTCATAATTGTTATAAGCATTTTTAGATAAATATGGACACCAGAAGAAATTGGAAAATACGTTCTATTCACTGTTTGCATCTCCAGAGATAATAGTGTTTTGTACAGCCCATTTTTCTGAACAGTGTATATTAAAATGTGTATCATTTTTTATTTATAAGTATGTCAGAGACTGGAAAAACACCATCTGTAATGTAAAAATTAATGTGGTTAAGGAGAAATAACGTAAAAAGTTTAAAACTGTTTGACAGCTCAGAGATAAGTTGGACTGTGTGCTTAAGAAATAAAAACATAGTGATTAATTTTTGTTTTCATTTTATTGATTTTGTTTTCATTTCCTATTTGTGATACTTTTCTCTTGATCTTGATGCTGTGTCTGCTTTTGTGTTTAACCATTTACACTTCCTTTAACATAGAGGAATATAGTCTAAATCAGTGGTTAATAGTGCAAGTTTCCTGAAATGTAGTTGACAAATTTTAGATGACAGCTAGTCAAACATGCTTCTTTCACTTCTAGTGATGACATAGTAAACGTGGGTGAGGTGGTACCTTTTATTTAGTGGTAGTGTAATAATTCTAATAATTGAAATAAAAATTATTTGAAGAGGAATACTGCAATGGGTCTGTCCAGAGTTCTTCCTTAGTTACTACTGCGTTGAAGGTCAGTTGAGAAAACCATACACCATCAGGTTGTCACATGTAAAATCAGATATTTGTACTGCAGTTAATGTCGTAAAGCTACAGTACGGGCAACTATTTCAAAAATTTTCACACTTGTTGGCAAATGTTCAATAAGATAACATACTGTTATCGATAGGTAAGTGGAAGTCAGGTAAAGGAAGTTACAATTTGTCTGCAGGTAGGCAGAATTAATTAAATTATATTAATTCATTTCCTCATGCACATCAAGGAAAATGCAGTAATGTTTTAGGTGTAGCTTGAAAATACAAGGAGAAAGGAAGATTGGTGTTTTGTGTTCCAACAAGCAAATGTGTATATTGGGGGGGATTCAATTCAATTAAAAAAGTAAAGATAACATAAAAATCTGAATTATCTTTTAATCAATTAGTTCACATTAACCAGCCTCTACCAATGATGAAATACTTCTATTCAGTTTCATGAGTTATTTCTCCAAGTCTGCATAATCAATACAGTATATGCATAAAAAATGACCTCGTGTGATTTTGGTAAACTACATAGTTTCCATGTTGTTTTATACAGGCATTAGGCTGTGGTTTAAGGCACGTTTCCATGCCTAACAACTAATCTCCTAATGGCAGAGACATCGTCAGAGACTACAAAGACTCTGAAAGGAATTTCAAACTCAAAAAGCTCACTTCAGTTTGCTGAGCTTTGAAACTACATGTGAGTCTTTGTAGCCTCTGCTGATGCCTCCAATATTAGGAGACAAAACGTTAGATGCAGACCTGTGTTAGACCAGGACCTAATACAAAGATTTAAAAAAAGTCACCACGGATGTATCACCAAGACGGCCTGCACTGTATGATCAAAATGCATAATTCTTCCTTCCAAAATAAGCTTACTATGCAATATACTCATTTTGACTTGCAGCTGCTGTCCAGGGACTTTTAATTCAATAACCATTCAAAACTGTGACTGATCAGTGAGAAACAGAGACAACATATTTAGAATTACTAACAGAGATACAAAAGAAAGAAATAGATCAGGAAACAAACTTGAGTGGAAGGCATGATTATGACTGTGATTAAAATGAAATGGAAATAGATTAAGCATGTAACCATGTAAATGGGTGTTTGCATCCCAAAAAATGAGGAAAAACCTAGACTGTATCTTAATGAATGGTTGACAGATGACATTACAATATGTGCAGAAGCAAAATGTATATACATACCTGAAGATTATAATGTTAGATAAATACAGATGTCACATTTATTCAACAATGTGGTTCACATATCTGCTCCTTCTGAGGACGGTAATGATAAGAAAGAGAGAAAGTACATGGGATATCACACAGAGCCTTATGTGACAAGAAATTACCAATAGCATTTATGAACACTTTAAGCTGAACCTTCTCATCAGGCTGCTTTTCCCATAAAAATGTAGTTTTAGTGCTAAGATTAATTATATTTTTCTTTTTTGGCTGATGAATAAGAAGTATCTAATTATGTCCTGTAATCTCAAGAAGTGACAGCTCTTCTTGGAAGATTCCTACATGTAATATAATTATATTTTCACTTCCAGAGGTATAAAAACATTTGTTTCTATCAGTGTTTGCAAATAAACCTCTGACCTTTAAGGAAAAACATAAACTTGCTTCTTATACAGTCTCATAAAGCTAAAATCAAATTAAAAAAAAAGAGTTTTATGCAGTAGCTTCCTTCATCAAAGAAAGAAAAGCAATACATCTGCCAATGGACTGATTACCCAGTGTGGAGGCTTGTATAGCTATTTTAAGTCCACTCAGCATTATCAGTTTCATCCTTTTTTCTATTTCTGTCACATCCCTATACCTTATGGTTTTCCTTTAGTTTCTAAGGGAGAAGTTTTATCACCAAAATCAGTAATTTTATGGGATTGCACTAAATTGAGTGGCTGACATTATGAGCTTGCCGATGAATGTATGAGACAGTCTAATTATGAAAAGATAGATTGCTACTCACCATGAAGATGCCACCTTGAATTGCAGACATGCACAACAAAAACAGTTACACACTAAGCTTTTAGTCAAAACCTTCTTCAGAAAAGAAAGAAAACACACACACACACACACACACACACACACACACACACACACACACAAAAATGCTATATCCGGCTGCCCTGGCAGTCCAGCTAAAGGGGCTGGAAATAATTGTCACATGTGCATGAGTGTGCCAGCTTGTGTGAATCTGTGTGTATTTTCCTTTCTTCTCTGAAGAAGACTTTGGTAGAAAGCTTAGCATGTGACACTCTTTTTGTTGTGCCCATCTGCATCTCAGTGTGTCATCTTTATGGTGAGTAGCAACCCATCCTCTTCATAATGGTTGATATTCCAATCAGCATTTTGAATTGTTTGAGACAGTCCTAAGAGCTTTATGAAATTTTCATTTCTGCTAGTACTCAATAGAAATTAATTTTGCTTGAGGCATTAATAGGTTCTGGACATACATCAGGATCTTAAAATTTCATCCCAATGAATATTATAATAAACAGGAACAAGACCAACTATTTTGAAGTTACTAGTGCAGCTCTTCCATTTACACCGTGTAATTGGTATGTTCATGAATATTAGTCATAATTCAGTCAGTAAACTGAAAGAAGGAAAATGGAGATGAGCCTGGTATTCTTGACAAACATAACTGATTATTTCGATAGTCACTTCATCTTATAAAAGTGCTAATATGAGTTTAATATAATGTTAAAAATTATGCATGAAATACAACATTTTGATGTGTAGAGGTAAACCTTCACTGCAAAGTGTAAGCAAGGAAATTAGAGTTTTACATCCCATTGGCAACAAGGTGGTTAGAAATGCAACACTAGCACATGTTTAATAAGCATACTTCAAGCTTTCTCAGTAAAACTGGTGGTTTAAAAGTTCCTCAGTTTGCAGCTGAATTGTGATCTGGTTAAGACCAGCTGTGGATGTGCAACAAGGTGGTTAGAAATGCAACACTAGCACATGTTTAATAAGCATACTTCAAGCTTTCTCAGTAAAACTGGTGGTTTAAAAGTTCCTCAGTTTGCAGTTGAATTGTGATCTGGATAAGCCCAGCTGTGGATGTGCATCATGTGGAATGAAAACCACAAACAGCTGTAACATGTTCAGGTGGATATCCAAATAAAAAAAAGAGGGACATCTGTTAAAAATTGCATGTTACCCCAATCTCAAATGATGAGAATAAGAAATAAATACTCACATAAGTTACGTAGCATGAAACCCGGATGTGGGAAATGATAGTGATATGCCAAGTGGACATACTGTCAAATTGTATAAATGCTGAATGGTGCCATCAAGACTGAAGGTCACTAAGGGTTTTTTTTTTTTTTTTTTTTTTTTTTTTTTGAAACATGATGTTATGACATAATTACCATACAGCACCATTACACGCTAATAAGATATTAGTTTGGAGTTTGTATAAAGGGACAAGGGAGAATTGTTGTGAGACTGAATGGTTCACATCAGAAAGAGCAATTTACAATGTAGGACAATGAGGGAGAGAGGTTGTCTTATTTAGATCTGATCACTGCACTCCAGGGGTCCAAAGCTGAGTTCGATATGGTTATAAAAAAAAAATCTACCACAGATGCAGTTACTCATTGAAGCTCCAACCATCCATCATCTTATAAAATGACTGCATTTACAATGTTCCTTATCAAAAGAGGCTTTCAACAGAGAATACCAGGTTATTCAATAAATCGCTTATGTAAATGGATATCAAGTGGGTGCATTCCGTTGTTTTTACACATGGTCCAATTTTGTTGTAGGTTTCAACTCATTTTTTTGGGAATGTTTTTTGGTTCTGGTTTTGCTTCAGGGTGCAAAAACAACTGAGGTCATAAGCGCCCCTGTCACAACCTTAGGACACCAATAAGTAAAAGAAGTTAAAAGCAACTATATGCTAAGTCGATAAATCACTTAAGTGAATGGATGTCAAATGGGTACATTCTGTTGTTTTTACATTTGGTCCAATTATCTGATAGATTTCAACTCATTTTTTGGAGGATGTTTTTTGGTTTTTGTTTTGCTTCAAGACCAACAGCAACTGAGGTCATAAGTGCTTATATCATAACCTAAGAACACCAATAAGTAAAAGAAATTAAAAGTTACTATATACTAAGTCAAAAAAAACCAATCCCCCTTGGAGAAAACTCAACAAAACATGCCAGAGAGACAGCTAGAGAAGATCAGCCAAGTTTTTTTTTTTTTTTTTTTTTTTTTTTTTTTTTTTGGGGGGGGGGGGGGGGGGGGGTTGAATTTTCCAGATTTGTTCCCATCAAGAGAAGTCCAATGTTGATGCCAAAGTGACACTCTCTGCTAACAGGTGGCAACTTTGAGATCATCCAAAGGAATGGAAGTGCTAGCAGGCTGAGGTATGAGGACTGCAGCCTTGGCTGTACCACCAGCAACCTCATTTCCCTTTAGACTGACATGACCAGGAACCCCATGAACTTCACAGTGGATCCCTGAGCAGTGAGCAAGTGGAAGCTTTCTTGGACCAATTGCACTAAGGGATGGGCTGTGTTCACCACACAGAGGCACTAAGAGGATCAAAGCATATGACACAATAAAAAGCCTGCATTGCCAAAGTACTAAGTGGCCTGATAGAGAATGAAGAGTTCTATTGTAAAAATTGAGCAGTGTTCTGGAAGCCAATACCAAAAATGGTCACGCCAATGACAGGAGCACACACAATATCATGGTCAGTCTTAAAGCCATCAGTATACGTGAAGGTGCTATCACTAAATTTTGTGCGAAGGTTGAGAAACTTACAGTGATAGATTGAATCTGGAGTAGTGTCCTTCAGAAGTGAATGAATTCCATGGTGAACATGGGGTGCTGCTTGAAGCCAATATGGTGCAGGATTCACATCCATCAGGAATGTGACAGGTAGCATGAAGTTAATCTGCTGGAGCCACATCCAAATTGGAGGTTGTTGATGGCACCATTCAGCCTTTTTATAATTTGACAGTACACTCAGTTCACATATTATTTGATGGTTAATGTTGGTCCTTCTATCCATCCTCACCTTTAGGTTTCAAATGACATATTTCATGTAAGTATGTATTTGTTATTCCCATCATTTGAGATTGGGGTAACATGCAGTTTTTAAATTGATATTCCCCCGTTTTTTATTCAAATAGCTACCTGAAGATTTGGCTTTACATTATGAAACTTGTTGTGCTCCCAAATTAAAGGATCTTTCTTACAGCTGTTTGTGAGTCTTTTCATTCTACAAGATCTCTATATTCTATTTCAACTTTCGTATTCATTTCTGTTAAGAGTTGAGCACAGATTCAATTGCTCCCTGTCTGGATGCAAACCGAACTGTGAACAGCAGACACTGCTTGCTTCCAGGCACCATTAAACACTATAACAGTAAGCACATATTCAAAACTGACAGAAAGGCTATGTCAAAAAAAAAAAAAAAAAAAAAAAAAAAAAAAAAAAAAAAAAAAAAAAAAAAAAAAAAAAAGTTTAAGCAAGGAAAATGCTGTAAGGCATGAAGCATCTCCAAAAAATATACTTACCTTTAAACACAGAGAGAACACTGAGAAGTGTTCCAACATGATTTAAGGAAACTGAGTACCAGATCCCGAACTTTTACGTAATATAAAGCCATTGTCCCTGTAAATTAAATTATCCATCATTTTAATTTAATGTCTTATAGCATTTATGTACACATTTTTACAATTTGGCATTGCTTTTCTGTTGGTTTTGAATTTCTATTGAGTGTTTTATTCTTCCATGGCACTAGGATAACACACAATGTGTACTGTTCACAGTTTGAGTGGAGCCCAAAGAGCAAGTAATGAAATCTCAACACTTGTTTGAGATGACTGGGTAGTTGTTGAAATATATTGTAAAGAGTAACTGACAGCTTGGCTGAAAAACATAAGGTTTGTAAACAAGATTCAAACTGCAATCCTACTGAATATGAGTTCAGTTCCCTAATCACTGTAAACAGTGCTCTCTCTCTCTCTCTCTCTCTCTCTCTCTCTCTCTCTCTCTCTCACACACACACACACACACACACACACACACACACACACACCACCCCACCCCCCCCCACACACACACACAGAGTCAGAGAGAGAGAGAGAGAGAGAGAGAGAGAGAGAGAGAGAGAGAGATGGAGGGGGGGGGGGGGGGGGGGGAGGTTCTTTACACAATATCCCAACAACTTCCCTAGTTAACTTTGTCAGGCTTCAAGTGCACATTTCATTGCTCACTGTTTTGGCTTCTATCAAACTGTGAATGGTACATAGTGTGTGTCACACTATTGGCTACATTTTCCCAGTGGTGGAGCAACACTGTTTTCACTGGTTACCTCCATTGGATGGGAAAGGTCAATGAGGAAGAGGCAAAGGGAAAGGAGTTCTGAAAAGAAGGGATGGGCAAGGTCCAGGAGAGGGGGAATGTATGTGTGTGAATTTGTAAGGGACTAAACTGCTGAGGTTGTCAGTCCGTAGGGAGAGGGGGAGACAGTGCAGATGAAGAAGGTAAGAATACAGTGCTAGAGAAAGCTTTTCCTAGTACAGGCAAGTTGTAGATGATACAAGGGATTTGGGGTGGACAGGGTGGTTGGGAGGACAGTGTTACAATAAAGGAAGAGAGCAACAGAAAAGTGTAGTTGAGAACTCAGAGCTCAAGTTGTTGAGAATTATGAAGCTGGTGAGAAATGGAGAGCTCCCTGATTATCATCATTAATATCATCTCAACAGACAAGATCTATTGCCTCATTCCTGAAACATACAAACAAACTGTATCCTCAGTTTTATGTAACAAATCAATGGCACTGTCAGAAGCACTGTTTACAAGCCTCTTAGTGAATCATTCCTTCCTTATACCTCTCCTATGTTTCAGTTTCGTTAATAATATCTTTTTCGTTTGAACAAAGGTCCAGATTCACTTTTACTCAGTTTGACATCCACCTCTAATAAGTTGCTATCCATATAATATCTACCAAACACCAATAATACTTTTAATTCTGTGGCAACCACCCCTCACACAGCAAGAAGTTTCTCCTGTATAGCCTTCCACACATGGCAAATATGCAATGATGAACAATCACTGTCCCAGTACTCTAATATATTTGTCAGTACTTTACAAGCACTGAGTACCTTCCAAACCTGGTCCTTTAGCAGATGTTTCACATTACACCTTCTCAAGATGTACCAATACTTCAGCCATACCAGCTAACTTTCTGCTATGAGGCTCCTCTCCCATTATGTAGTATTACCCTCAGACAGGAACAACCTAACAACATTTCTTTCCAAATTTTTTTTATTGTGTCCTTAAATGAGGAACGTCCCCTAAAAAGCTTTTGCGACCCCTTCCACAAAGATATTCTACCACTCAGACAATCTATAATTTATTAGCCTTGTCCATCCTGACATCACTTCAGGTTCCAACCCTTATCATATCAATCATACTTGTATGAAATGCCCAGATAAACACCTGCTCCACATTTCCCTACATCATATCTTGTCATTAGTTTCTCTTATCACATGCCTAACAACTGAGCATACTTTTTGCCAAATTTGACAGCTGTTTTACTGCCTGTGCTACATGGGAAATCCTCCTGTCCCTTTGCATCACTTTATCTGTTCTCAGTTTATGAAATACAAAAGCATCTTTTGTTCATGGGTGTTTCCTGAAAAAACCCACAAAAAAAACATGATTTTAGGTACAGAAAGCATCAATTGTGGTGATGGTCCCTTCTATAATTTCTATTCATGGCAAACTGTCAAAATTCGTATCATATGTTCTTAAGATGATGCTCTTGGAAACCCATGAAACGTTTTTTAATATCATCATTCATTGCTGAGATCCAGATGTTCAAAGCTAAAGTACTTATGCACATAAAATTTGCACATAATATCCAGTCTGAGGCATAAATGTAGTTTTAATGGACATAGAACACACAGGCAAGAGTTCTAGAGTCATCACAAAGGTTCTGAGGTCACCAAACTATTTTCTTGATTGCCAGGATTCTTGCTCATTCCATGTGCATCAATACAGAAAAGTTTCCTTATCCTTAACCAGAATCTAGTCCCACATACCATTCCTGTGTTGTTGCTTAGTTCATGGAATCCCTCCAATTGACGTTCTCATCAAATTATCTATCTTCGGCTGCTGCCCTTCCTTCCACATTGACCTCCATCTGTTCAGATTCCACTGATCCTTAACCCTCACCAACACAGTCCTGCAAAACCATATTATCAACCAAAACCTCTATGCAATATCTTCTCTCCATCCATAAAATTCTCCTGCTGCAATCGCAAATTTGTGGATCTCATAATACACATTGAGACTCTAGCCATCTAGCAAGAACTATAGCAACATGCACAATGCCACCTGAAAATTCTGTATACCCTGCTCAGTTCCTACTCCTGCCTTGGACTGCCGCTGTCCATCGCCTCTACAATAACCTCCAAACCTCCCCTATGTCCCTACATCGCTGACAAATCTTGCCTTGCAGACCTACCACATTTACCCCACTCTCCAAAACTCCCTCCCATCACCACACAGAATCCAGAACCTAAACAGACCCAAAATTCAGTCATGAAACTATCCTCAAAAGCCTTTCCTTGTTTCCTTTCTCCAGCTATCATTGGTTATTTTGCTGCCTAGGTAGTAGAATTCCTTAACTTCATCTACTTCATGACCATCAATCCTGACGTTAAGTTTCTCACTGTTCTCATTTCTGCT
Source organism: Schistocerca gregaria (assembly GCF_023897955.1). Classification (NCBI taxonomy): domain Eukaryota; kingdom Metazoa; phylum Arthropoda; class Insecta; order Orthoptera; family Acrididae; genus Schistocerca; species Schistocerca gregaria. Next base: position 664,189,576 of record NC_064922.1, read on the forward strand.
ACTTCTCATAACTTTTGTCTTTCTTCAGTTTACTCTCAATCCATGTTTTATATTCATTAGACTGTTCATTCCATTGAGATCATGTAATTCTTCTTCACTTTCACTCAAGATAGCAATGTCATCAGTGAATCATATCATTGATGTTCTTTCACCTTGAATTTTAATTCCACTCCTGATCATTTCTTTCATTTCCATTGTTGCTTCTTCAATGTATAGCTTGAACAGTGGGGGTGGAAGATTATATCCCTGTCTTACACTCTTTCTAATCCAAGCACTTCATTCTTGATCATCCATTCTTATTAGCTCTTCTTGGTGCTTGTCTATATTATTTATTACCCTTATCTCCCTATAGCTTACCCCCATTTTTCTAGGAAATTTCGAGTCTCTTGCACCATTTTACATTTTTGAGCACTTTTTCTTGGTTGACAAATTCTATGAATGTGTCTTGATATTTTTTTTTAGCCTTGCTTCCATTATTAACTGCAACATCATAATCGTCTCTCTGGAGTCTTCATCTTTCCTAAAGCCAAACTGATCATCATCTAACACATACTTGATTTTCTTTTCCATTTTCTGTATACTATTCTTGTCAGCAACTTGGATGCATGAGCTGTTAAGCTGATTGTGCAATAATTCTTGCACTTTTCAGTTCTTGTAGTCTTTGGAATTATGTGGAAGATATTTTTCCGAAAGTCAGACGGTATGTCACCAGACTCATACATTCTACACATCAACATGAATAGTTGTTTTGTTGCCTCTTCCCCCAATGATTTTAGAAATTCTGGAATGTTATCTAACCCTTCTGCCTTATTTGATCTTAAATCCTCCAAGCTCTCTTAAATTCTGATTCTAATACTGGATCCCCTATCTCTCCTAAATCAACTCCTGTTTCTTCTTCTATATTATCAGACAGATATTCCACCTAATGGACGCCTTCAGTGTACTCTTGCCACATATCCACTCCCTCCTCTGCGTTTAACAGTGGAATTCCTGTTGCATTCTTAATATTACCACCTTTGCTTTTAATTTCACCGAAGTTGTTTTGACTTTCCTACATGTTAAGTTAGTCCTTCGTACAGTAATTTCTTTTTAGATGTCTTCAGATTTTTCATGCAGCCATTTAGCCTTAACTTCCCTACACTTCCTATTCATTTCATTCCTCAGAGACTTGTATTTCTGTATACTGCCTACTTAGCTTTCCCTTATTGCTTTAACTGTAGCCTTAAAAAACTTCAGGCATAGCTCTTCATCCCATAGCACTTCCATATCCCCCTTCTTTGCACATTGATTCTTCATGACTAGTTTCTTAAACTTCAGCCGACTCTTCACCATTACTACATTGTGATCTGAGTCTACATCTGCTCCTGGGTATGCCTTACAATCCAGTATCTGATTTCAGAATCTCAGTCTGACCATGATGTAATGTAACTGAAGTCTTCCCATATCACCTGGCCATTACCATGTAGACCTCCTCTTGTGACTCTTGAACAGAGTATTTGCTATTACTAGCTGAAATTTATTCTTGTTGTTGTGGTCTTCAGTCCTGAGACTGGTTTGATGCAGCTCTCCATGCTACTCTATCCTGTGCAAGCTTCTTCATCCCCCAGTACTTACTGCAACCTACATCCTTCTGAATCTGCTTAGTGTATTCATCTTTTTGTCTCCCTCTACGATTTTTACCCTCCACGCTGCTCTCCAATAATAAATTGGTGATCCCTTGATGCCTCAGAACATCTCCTACCAACCGATCCCTTCTTCTACTCAAGGTGTGCCACAAATTTCTCTTCTCCCTAATTCTATTCAATACCTCCTCATTAATTATGAGATATACCCAAATCTTCAGCATTCTTCTGTAGCATCACATTTCGAAAGCTTCTATCTTCTTCTTCTTCAAACTATATATCGTCCACGTTTCACTTCCATACATGGCCACACTCCATACAAATACTTCCAGAAACGACTTCCTGACACTTAAATCTATACTCGATGTTAACAAATTTCTCTTCTTCAGAAACTCTTTCCTTGCCATTGCCAGTCAACATTTTCTATCCTCTCTACTTCGACCATCATCAGTTATTTTGCTCCCCAAATAGCAAAACTCCTTTACTACTTTAAGTGTCTCATTTCCTAATCTAATTCCCTCAACTACATTCCATTATCCTCATTTTGCTTTTGTTGATGTTCATCGTATACCCTCCTTTCAAGACACTGTCCATTTCGTTCAACTGCTCTTCCAAGTCCTTTGCTGTGTCTGATGGAATTACAATGTCATCGGCGAACTTCAATGTTTTTATTTCTTCTCCATGGACTTTAATACCTACTCCGAATTTTTCTTTTGTTTCCTTCACTGCTTGCTCAATATACAGATTGAATAAAATTGGGGATAGGCTAAAACCCTGTCTCACTCCCTTCCCAACCACTGCTTCCCTTTCATGCCCCTTGACTCTTATAACTGCCATCCGGTTTCTGTACAAATTATAAATAGCCTTTCACTCCCTGTATTTTACCCCTGCCACCTTCAGAATTTGAAAGAGAGTATTCCAGGCAACATTGTCAAAAGCTTTCTCTACGTCTACAAATGCTAGAAATGTAGGTTTGCCTTTCCTTAATCTATTTTCTAAGATAAGTCGTAGGGTCAGTATTGCCTCACGTATTCCAACATTTCTGCGGAATCCAAACTGATCTTCCCTGAGGTTGGTTCTACCAGTTTTTCCATTTGTCTGTAAAGTATACGTGTTAGTATATTGCAGACATGGTTTATTAAACTGATAGTTCAGTAATTTTCACATCTGTCAACTCCTGCTTTCTTTGGGATTGGAATTATTATATTCTTCTTGAAGTCTGAGGGTATTTCGTCTGTCTCATACATCTTGCTCACCAGATGGTACAGTTTAGTCAGGTAAGGCTCTCCCAAGGCCGTCAGTAGTTCCAATGGAATGTTGTCTACTCCCGGGGCCTTGTTTCGACTCAGGTCTTTCAGTGCTCTGTCAAACTCTTCACGCAGTATCGTATCTCCCATTTCATCTTCATCTACAGCCTCTTCCATTTCCACAATATCGTCCTCAAGTATATCGCCCCTTTACAGACCCTCTATATACTCCCACCTTTCTGTTTTCCTTTCTTTGCTTAGAACTGGGTTTCCATCTGAGCTCTTGATATTCATACAAGTGGCTCTCTTTTCTCCAAAGGTCTCTTTAATTTTCCTGTAGGCAGTATCTACCTTACCCCTAGTGAGATAAGCCTCTACATCCTTACATTTGTCCTCTAGGCATCCCTGCTTAGCCATTTTGCACTTCCTGTCGATCTCAAAATGGTTCAAATGGCTCTCAGCACTATGGGACTTAACAGCTGTGGTCATCAGTCCCCTAGAACTTAGAACTACTTAAACCTAACTAACCTAAGGACATCACACACATCCATGCCCGAGGCAGGATTCGAACCTGCGACCGTAGCAGTCGCACTGTCGATCTCATTTTTGAGACGTTTGTATTCCCTTTTGCCTGCTTCATTTACTGCACTTTTATATTTTCTCCTTTCATCAATTAAATTCAATATTTCTTCTGTTACCCAAGGATTTCTACTAGCACTCGTCTTTTTACCTACTTGATCCTCTGCTGCCTTCACTACTTCATCCCTCAGAGCTACCCATTCTTCTTCTACTGTATTTCTTTCCCCCATTCCTGTCAACTGTCCCTTATGCTCACCCTGAAACTCTGTACAACCTCTGGTTCTTTCAGTTTATCCAGGTCCCATCTCCTTAAATTCCCACCTTCTTGCAGTTTCTTCAGTTTTAATCTACAGGTCATGACCAATAAATTGTGGCAGAGTCCACATCTGCCCCTGGAAATGTCTTACAATTTAAAACCTGGTTCCTAAATCTCTGTCTTACCATTATATAATCTATCTGATACCTTCTAGTATCTCCAGGATTCTTCCATGTATACATCCTTGTTTTATGATTCTTGAACCAAGTGTTAGCTATGATTAAGTTATGCTCTATGCAAAATTCTACCAGACGGCTCCCTCTTTCATTTCTCTCCCCCAATCCATATTCACCCACTATGTTTCCTTCTCTCCCTTTTCCTACTTTCAATTTCCTGTCACACATGACTATTAAATTTTCGTCTCCCTTGACTACCTGAATAATTTCTTTTATCTCATCATACATTTCATCAATTTCTTCATCATCTGCAGAGCTAGTTGGCATATAAACTTGTACTACTGTAGTAGGCATAGGCTTCGTATCTATCTTGGCCACAATAATGCATTCACTATGCTGTTGGTAGTAGCTTACCCACACTCCTATTTTTTTAATTCATTATTAAACCTACTCCTGCATTACCCCTATTTGATTTTATGTTTATAGCCCTGTATTCACCTGACCAAAAGTCTTGTTCCTCCTGAGTAGTCCCTGCCCAGACATCCGAATGGGGGACTATTTTACCTCCGGAATATTTTACCCAAGAGAACGCCATCATCATATAACGATACAGTAAAGCTGCATGCCCTCGGGAAAAATTATGGCTGTAGTTTCCACTTGCTTTCAGCCGTTCGCAGTACCAGCACAGCAAGGTCGTTTTGGTTAGTGTTACAAGGCCAGATTAGTCAATCATACAGACTGTTGCCGCTGCAACTACTGAAAAGGCTGCTGCCCCTCTTCAGGAACCACACGTTTGTCTGGCCTCTCAACAGATACCCCAACACCCATATTCTCTTCTAACTTTTTCTTCTACTCCTTTACCTACAACTGCATTCCAGACACCCCCCCCCCCCCCCCCCCCGACTATTAGATTTTCATCTCCCTTTATGTACCGTATTACCACTTCAATATCCTCATATACGTTTTCTTCTCTCATTTTCAGCTTATAATGTGAGCTTGTAAACCTGAACTAGCATTGTCAATGTTGGTTTGTTGTCAATTTTGATAAGAACCACCCTATCACTGAACTGTTCACAGTACCACACTCTCTGCCATATTTTCCTATTCACAATAAATCCTACTCTTGTTATACCATTTTCCACTGCTGTTGATATTCCCTATATTCATCTGACCAGAAATCCTTGTCTTCTTTCCATTTCACTTCACTGACCCCTACTATATCAACATTGATCCTTTGCATTTCTCTTTTCAGATTTTCTATCTCCCCTACCACATTCAAGCCTCTGACATTCCATCCCCTGACTCATAGAACATTATCCTTTCATTGGTTATTCAACCTTTTTCTCATGGTCACCCCCCCCCCCCCCCCAGTCCCCTCTCAGAGATGCAAATGGGAAACTATTCTGGAATCTTTTGCCAATGGGGAGATCATTATGCATTGTTTTTCAGTTACAGGCCACATGTCCTCAGGATACACATTATGTGTCATAAATGCAGTGGCTTACATTGCCTTCTGCATCTTTGAGCTGTTGATCATAGCTGATTCTTCTGTCTTTAGGGGCTGTTTCCCACCCCAATAACAAGAGAGTGCCCTGAATCTCTTTCTGCTCCTCCACCCTCTTTGACAAGGATGCTGGCAGAATGAGAGTGACTTCTTGTGTGGGAAGTCTCCGGTCACCATTGCTGATTATTCCAAAAAGTCTTAGCCCCGCAGAAATATAAGTCCCTTCCAAAAGCATCACCTTTTGCCCCACTCCAAAACTCAGTCATGCAAGACTTGTTAAAGATCTTCTCTCCTTCTCTCAGTCCTTACAGTGGAAACACTTTCTTGTCCCCCACCCTACCATCCAGACTCAACCAAAGACCAATTTTGAACACCGCCTGACTCAATTCACTCCTCCATCCAACTGTGATTTATCCCCACTACTCCCAAATCACTCTGTTAACTTTCCAGAATTTCTTAACTTCGAACCTTGGCTCAGCATCATTCCCCAAATCTCTAGTCATGCAAACTAACCTTTCATTCACAGAAAGAACCATAATGCTCCTCCTAAAACCTGATCCTTACCTGCTGACAAAAGCTCCACCATTTTTGTTTTGAATCACAAGGATTACCTCGCAGAAAACTCCACCAGCTGGTCAGATTCATCCTGCCACAGTGACCACATTCCAGAAATGCAGCCCATCTTTGTAGCTCTCTCCAGAGTCCATCTCTCTCCTCAACCCTACCACTCTCTGCACTGCTACCTTGCTTGCTAAAGTCCATAAACCCAACAAACCAAGACACTCCATTATGGCTGATTACTGTGCCCCCATTTGAGAGAATCTATGCTCTCGTAGACCAACAACTTCAGCAGCTACCAGCAAGCTACCGTCCTTCGTAAAAGATTCCAACCAATTCCGTCACCGACTCTCCACAGTTGCTGTCCTTTTCCCACACGGTGCCCTGCTCATCACTATTGATGGCACCTCCCTTTACACTAACATTCCTAATCCCCATGGCCTTACTGCTATTGAACACTACCTTTCCCAATGCCTGAATGATTCCAGACCAACAACCACTTTGCTACTCACCATGACCAACTATAAACTCAACCACAATTACTTTTCCTTTGAAGGTATTACCTTGCCCATGGCGTTACTGCTATTGAACGCTACCTTTCCCAATGCCTGAATGATTCCAGACCAATAACCACTTTGCTGCTCACCATGACCAACTATATACTCACCCACAATTACTTCTCCTTTGAAGGTATTACCTACAAATCCAGAGTAGGGTTATGAGCACCCACATGGCACCATCCTACACCAACCTATTCATGGGACATTGAGGAATCCTCCTAAACACCCAGAATCCCAAACCCCTCACCTGGTTCAGGTTCATTAATCACATCTTTGTGATCTGGATCAAGGATGAGGACACCCTGTTCACATACCTTCAGAACTTCAACACCTTCTTCCCCATTCACTTCACCTGGTCCTACTCAACCCAACAGCTACCTTCCTCGATGTTGACCTCTATCTCAAAGATGGCTACATCAGTACCATTGTCCATATCAAACCTACCAAACACCAGCAAGGCCTCCTCTTTGACAGCTGCCACCCATTCTACACCAAGAAGTCCCTTCCATACAGCCTAGTCACCTGTGGCCGTCGCATCCACAATGACAAGCAATCCTTCACGAAATGTATTGAGAGTCTCACTGAAGCCATTAAAGACTGCCCCAAACTTGTACAAAAACAGATTTCCCATGTCTTATCTTTCCAGTCAGTTGCGACTTTCCAAAGTCCCACTGTCCAGCCACAGGAGCATTCCTCTCATGACTCAGTTCCGCCCAGGACTAAAGCAATTGAATTACATTCTCCGCCAGAGTTTCAACTACCTCTCATTATGCCCTGAAACGAGAAATGTCCTACCCGCTATCCTTTCCACCACTTCCACAGGGATATTTCCCCACCCACCAAACCTATACAATATCCTCATCCATCTCTTCACAACCTCTGCTCCCTACCCCTTGTCCCATGGCTCCTAAGCCTGTAAAGGCCCTAGATGCAAGACAAGTCCCATGAATCCACCCACCACCATCTACTCCAGTCCGGTCACAAAAAAACACATATCCCATCAAAGGCAGGGCTATCTGTGAAACCAGTGATATAGTCTACAAGCTAAGCTGCAACCACTGTGCTGCTTCCTACATGGGCATGACAGCCAAGAATCTGTCTGTCCATATGAACAGCTACTGTTAAACTGTGGACAAGAAACAACTGGACCACCCTTTTGGCGAGCACACTGCCCAACATGTAAATGACTGCTTCACAGCCTGCCCTATCTGGATCCTTCCTACCAATGCCAGCTCTTCTGAACTGTGTAGGTGGGAACTGTCCCTACAATATATCCAATATATCCCATGTTTCCGTAACCCTCCTGGTCTCAATCTTCATCAGTCATTGTCTTTTATATCTAGCCTTTTCCCTATTCCCACTCCAGCACTACATAGCCCTCTATTCCACCAATGCAGTGTCTGTCAACCATTGCAATGTCTTTTCTGCTACCCCCTCCCCCGACTGGACTTAGCTGTTCTACCCTCCCTCCACATTGTTCCTGCATACTCCCACTAGCAGCACTTGCCATCCTCCACCTCACCCTGCTCGACCTCTCTCTTGTGCCACCAGCCTCCTCCTTACCCCCAACCAGTTCCCTCTCTCACCATGCGCTGCTACTCATAGTCTGGCTTCAGCTGCCAAAGAATGTGGTCATGTGTGTGTGTGAGTTGCATTTGCACAAGCCGTGAGCAGCAACTATCCTTTTCATAATATGGCTATATTTCATCCTGGATTTTCCATTGTTCTGGAAAAATTATTTTGTCACACGAAATTCTTTCTACTCACAAATCACACATCACATTTTTGGTACACTAATATGTGTAGCCTAAAAATGTTATGAAGTTTTACATAAAGAGTTGTTGTTTGTATGTGTCAAAGTATGTAAAGTGTCAAAATATATAAATAAACTGTCACAAGGGAAAAATATTTCTAAAAACAAAGATGATGTGACTTACCAAACAAAAGTGCTGGCAGGTCGATAGACACACGAACAAACACAAACATACACACAAAATTCAAGCTTCTGCAACCAATGGTTGCTTCATCAAGAAAGAGGGAAGGAGAGGGAAAGATGAAAGGATGTGGGTTTCAAGGGAGAGGGTAAGGAGTCATTCCAATCCCGAGAGCGGAAAGACTTACCTTAGGGGGAAAAAGGACAGGTATACACTCGCACACACACACACATATCCATCCACACATACACAGACACAAGCAGACATTTGTAAAGGCAAAGAGTTTGGGCAGAGATGTGATCACACTCTTTTACCTCATAACATTTTAATTCTTTTGTGTGTCTATCAACCTGCCAGCGCTTTTGTTTGGTAAGTCACATCATTTTTGTTTTTAGATGTATTTTTCCCACATGGAATGTTTCCCTCTATTATATTCATAAATAAACTGTCAAATGTTTACTGACCAGAATTCATTTTATAGCTGCACCATACACTATTGTAACAGGGGAAAGAAGGGAACCAGCTGAAATATACTCCTGCAGCATTGTGCACCCCCTTCTGTGCTAAAGACAACCTTTGTTGAGTAATGAATGTCATTTTTTCTTCTAGTATTGTAATTATATACCTTATTGTTCCTTTTGAACTGTACTGGATTATTTACAACAAACTTCATGAGGGATTAAATATACTGTGAAGCAGTAGTCAGAATGTCCAACTCCTTAAACAGACGTGTACAAGATGATCACACGTTAGCATCACGTATTATTCTTACAGCATGTTTATGGCCAATGCAGACCTTCTTTCTTAAAGATGAGTTACCCCCAGAACATTATTCCGTATGACATTACTGAATGAAAATAAACAAAATATGTCAACTTACTGATTTCTCTCTTCCCAAAATTTTGTATAACTCTCAGTGAAAATGTATCTGAATTAAGTTGTTTTAGGAGTTCCAAAATCTGTTTTTCCAACTTAAATTTTCATCAATATGAACACCAAAGAATTTTGAAGTTTCTGCCCTATGTATTATTTCATCACAATGTGTTACACTTATCATTGGTGCAGTACCCCTGGAGGTGCAGAACTGAATATTGTGCATCTTTGTAAAAATTCAGGGTGAGACCATTTGCAGAAAACCAGTCCATGATACTTTGGAGAATTTTGTTCACCATTTCTTCCATTTTTGTATGTATACTTGGAGTGATTACAACACTGGTGTCCTCTGAAAATAATTAATTCTGCCTGTTGTTCATTAGAGGGTGGAGCATTTGCACATACAAGAAACAGTAGTGGACCTAAGACTGAGCCGTGGAAAACCCCATAAGTAATTTCTCCCCAGTCAGACTTATGTCCCTGGATTCTGTTGGTAGAATTACTACTAAGTACAACTTTATGCATTCTTTTGGTTAAATATGACATGATCCATTGGTTAGCTATATAATCAATCCCATAAAACTTCAGTTTATCTAGAAGTATACTATGAATCTCACAAAAGAATTAAAATGTTATGAGGTAAAAGAGTGTGGAATGCATTCGCATACCAAAATTTTTGTTGAGGAAGGTAGAATAAGGATTGAGGCAACAGGTTTTCCCCTTTTCTGTAAGTCTTTTACAGCCTGTAATTCTGTTGCACTAGTGTTGCTGGCTGCATTACCTGAAAAGCTGTACCATGTATTTCTGGTAAGCTTGTGTAACTTGCAGTTCTTTCATACATTTCATGCTGCAGGTTCTTATTAACATTTCTTGTTACTAGGTTTATGTTTTTCTCTAGTCCCACTGGTTATTTTATTCATAATGGTTGTGCACTTTTTGAGAAAGTAATGTATTCAAGAGTAGCCTCCCATATATGTAAAAATGAAGTACTAACAAAATGGCAGTTTGGTTTTCAGAAAGGCTTTTCAACAGAAAATGCTATATACGCTTTCACTGATCAAATATTAAATGCTCTGAATAACCAGACATCACCCATTGGTATTTTTTGTGATCTCTCAAAGGCCTTTGACTGTGTGAATCATGGAATTCTTTTAGTGTGCTAAATCATTATGGTTTGAGGGGGGCAGTGCACAAATGGTTGAATTCATACTTAACTGGAAGAATGCAGAAAGTTGAAATAAGTGGTTCATGTAATGTTAATACAACAGCTGATTCCTCAAACTGGGGGGCTATCAAGTGCGGGGTCTCACAGGGTTCGGTCTTAGGTCCTTTACTGTTCTTGATATACATTAATGACTTACCATTCCATATTGATGAAGATGCAAAGTTAGTTCTTTTTGCTGATGATACAAGTATAGTAATAACATCCAAAAACCAAGAACTAAGTGATGTAATTGTAAATGATGTTTTTCACAAAATTATTAAGTAGTTCTCAGCAAACGGACTCTCTTTAAATTTTGATAAAACACAGTATATACAGTTCCGTGCAGTAAATGGCACAACTCCAGTAATAAATATAGACTTTGAACAGAAGTCTGTAGCTAAGGTATAATTTTCAAAATTTTTAGGTGTGTCCATTGATGAGAGGTTAAACTGGAAGCAACACATTGATGGTCTGCTGAAACGTCTGAGTTCGGCTACGTATGCTATTAGGGTTATTGCAAATTTTGGTGATAAGAATCTCAGTATATTAGCTTACTATGCCTACTTTCATTCACTGCTTTCGTATGGTATCATATTCTGGGGTAATTCATCGTTGAGTAGAAAAGTATTCATTGCTCAAAAACGTGTAATCATAATAATTGCTGGAGCCCACCCACGGTCATCCTGCAGACATCTATTTAAGGATCTAGGGATCCTCACAGCAACCTCACAGTATATATATTCAATTATGAAATTTGTTCTTAATAATCCAGCCCAGTTCAAAAGTAATAGCAGTGTGCATAGCTATAACACCAGGAGAAAGGATGATCTTCACTATGCAGGGTTAAATCTGACTTTGGCACAGAAGGGGGTAAATTATGCTGCCACAAAAGTCTTTGGTCACCTACCAAACAGCATCAAAAGCCTGACAGATAGTCAACCAACATTTAAAAAAAAATTAAAAGAATTTCTAGATGACAACTCCTTCTACTCATTGGCTGAATTTTTAGATATAAATTAAGGGAGGGAAAAAAACTAACTTAAGCATTAGTGTCATGCAATATTTTGTGTAATGTAATATCTTGTACAGACATCTTTCATTAACCTGACACGTTCCACATCATTACGAAGTGTCGTATTCATGATCTATGGAACAAGTCTTAATCTAATCTAATCTAATCTAATCTACTGTGTGATGCCAATTTTGTGCTGGAAGCCAGACACTCATATTATTTACCCTTATGGAGATTTTAAGGACATTATGTATTGAAAGGGCCACATATTTCATGTATCAATCAGAATTATATGAATTCAAAAGTTCTTGTTTTTATATAGGTCTAATAACAATTTTTGTATCTTTTTTTTGGCCAACTGTTTGTTACCTGAATATGTGACTGCAATGTATGAAACTAGTCATGATTATTAAATAGTTTTGACTCAGCTATTGTGGTTTTTGTCATTTGAAATATTAGTGACATTTGTAGACTTTACCAAATATTATGATTCTGGAGATAGTAGTAGTGTGTAGAATGTCCTCCATTTCAGTGGACCGAGCACAGTAACACATGAATTATTAAAAGGTAACTTAGAAGGCACAACTGCTAGATCAAGGTACTACAGCTCCATTCAGAAAGCTTAGAGTTAAATACAGGAATTCATCAAGGAGACAGGTTGTTGCCAATTTTGTTCAGCTTGTTGCTTGATGAGCTGGTCCAGCGATGGTGACAGCAATTGAAGGTGTACAAACATTTGCCTTTCCTGAAAGATCTGCTAATGATATTTTCATGGATATTAATAAATTGTTTAAAGCCAACTCACTGACATTAAACTTTGAAAAGACTCACTACATGCAATTCAGAACCTGTAAGAGGTTTCCAGCCAGCCTATGCATAAAGTATGAAGAAGAGCAGATAGAAAAGGTTGACAGTCTTAAATTCCTGGGATTACAACTTGATAATAAATTCAGTTGGGAGGAGCACACCACAGAACTGCAGAAACGCCTTAACAAATCTGTATTTGCAATTTGAGTGTTAGCAGACATAAGCGACATAAAAGTGAAAAAGTTTGCATACTTTGCCTACTTTCATTCCATAATGTCATATGGTATAATATTTTGGGGTAACTCTTCAAGTCAAACAAAAGTTTTCACAGTCCAAAAGCGTGTAATACGTATTATTTGTGGAGTAAACTCATGGACGTCTTGTAGAAACCTCTTCAAAGAACTGGGTATACTAACTACTGCCTCTCAGTATATTTACTCCTTAATGAAATTTGTCCTAAATAATATATCTCTTTTTACAACAAACAGTTCAGTTCATACATACAATACCAGGAACAAAAATGATCTGCACAAGGACTTAAAAGCACTTACTTTAGTTCAAAAAGGGGTCCACTACTCAGCAACAATCATCTTCAATAATTTGCCAGCAAACATAAAAAATTTAGTTACAAATAAAAATCAGTTTAAAAGGAGCCTGAAAGACTTACTAGTGGCCAACTCCTTCTACTCCATTGGCGAATTTTTTAATAGAAACAAATGATGTGTTGTATATATTTATACTATTAATATTGGTATTCCAGCTTAAAAAAAAAAAAAAAAAAAAAAAAAAAAAAAAAAAAAGTGACATGTTCCACATCCACGAGTATCTCCTCAACACGGATCTATGGAACGAAAAACTAATCTAATCTAATCATGGCATTTCTGAATGACAATGAAGAAGATGCAAGAATGGCAATGGGGAATCTTCCTGTAGTAGTAATAAAAGCCAGCTTCAAGGTACGGTACAATAAGACCAATGTCCTGAATGCAGAGACCAACCAGAAGGTTAAAGATTAAGTGATGGAAAATGTGAACAGCTTCCATTATCTGAGGACAAAATGTAACTTGCAAGTGGCAGAACAACAACAGCATAATAGAGAGATCCCAAACAGTGAGGAACTATGATATGTTGCAAAGACAATGTACACAAAGATAACACCTCCAGGAATGTCAAATTAAGACACTGTATGTCAACAATCAGAAATACCATATTGACGATCTTGGGCCGCAGAGCCTCTATCCAATTGGAGGAGCAGGAAAAAATGATCTTAGCCAATGAAAGGTCCAGCATGGAATAACAATAACAATATGAAAAGCATCAGTTGTTGATAGCTACATAAAGGAGGCCTCGAGTCACAGACAGACACAATGAAAAGACTGTTGAACATTTAAGCATAAAATGCCTTCTTCAGAAATGGAAATCACGCGTATAACACACACACACACACACACACACACACACACACACACACACACACACACACATCAATGAATGATCTTTATAGACATCTGGGGCATGAAAAATCAAGCTCAAGTCAGAATACTTAGAACAAGGCATAAGATATATGAGTGTTAAACCAGTTTCAAGTATGAGACACAAGGGGAGATAAATTTTCTGGGTGCATAATAAGAACTGAAGACAATATGTTCACAGAGAAGATCTAGAACACAACATGTTTAACAACTCAATGAAAGAAATGAGAGGGTTTGGAAAACAGTTAGAGTAAAAAGCACATTATGCAGCAGTGCACAATAGGTCCAGCCGTGCACAAGTTTAATTAAAGGCTCTGAGGTGGAGCCACCCCAAAATATATATTAAAATATATTTCTCACAACAACTTAAGTTATCAGGATGCATTTTCAATATTTTCCACATGAATAATGACTTCCAACTTTTTTGCAAATGTTGATATTAAGTGAAGTTTCTTGACCAGGTAGTGGCTAGTGCTAAGGCTGCAACTTGAACTGCCAGTTAAAGGTTGGGTGGGGGGGGGGGGGGGGGGGGGGGGAGACAGGCAGGAAGGAGGGCAGACTTCTACAGAGTACCGCTCATATGGGCCTCCCGAAGGCTCTGTCGATACATCCTACGCATGTCCTACCAACATCCATATAATTTTTGTGTTCCATTGCTTACATCAAAACAAAATGAACAGATAGACTCAAACTTCACTCTCAAATTCTTGTCTCTGTATATCTCTATTCTGCTTTCATGGGTCATTTATTAATGTTTAGTACAGATGTTTTGATACTTTTTGGATAGCTTATTTCTGGCATTAGCAATTCTATCCGTTGTAAAAATCAGTTTTTAAATGTCTAACTAGAGTGCGCTAGAATATAGTAACATAAGTTTTACCACCTACAGAGAGTTTCACAATTGAATAAGGAAGTTGGCACACAAAAAATGTGCCATTATCATTTTTAGCATGTTTCTTTCCATGAGTATATTGTGCCTGTGTTCTAGTGAGATTTATTTTCTCATGAATAACTGCTGCATATTATGAGTCTGAAAACAGCACAACAAGAATTCAGGGTGCACTTTATCATGCAAAAATTTGGGACATGTTCTTGAAAAAGAACTACTGAATTGTCCAAATTATATGAAATGGTGACAGACCAGCTGATCAGGAGACAAGTTGATTTCACCTATAATAAATGAATTGAAGTAAGCAAAACATGCATCAATAGATAGTAAGAAGCTATTATTTTCTAGTAACTACCTCTTTAGCCAATTAAATGACTAAGTGAGATCTTTTTCTCCAAATGTTACATTTTCCAACACTTTAGCACAAGAAATTGTACTAAAAATGAGGCATTTTGGAGAGATCTTTAATAATGCATGTCACTTAAACCACACATTTTTTTTAACATACAAGAACAAATGTGGAAACCAACAAATATGGAATGCTACCTTCACAAACACTTAAATCAACAGCTGGAAGGGTGCTCAGTTTGCTTCTGTCTGCAATCATAGTACAAGGCCCATGACCTCGAGGAGACATCACTGTTTCATCTAGTGAACTCATAAATGCATCTTTTAGTACAATTTATTTTGATAATGTGTCATAAATCTTATTGGGAATTAACTTTTGATAGTATTTAGTCAATGATTATGAAATGGAAAGGAGATGTGGTATGTAAACTTCACTAGAGTGTCATATTACTCTGTCCCCGTCCTCTGTGGTTGTAATAACCTAATGTCTAGGTTACTTCTGATCAGTAAATGCCACAGACTTCCCAGAACTACCCAAGTTCTGTCTGGGTCCAGCTACAATAATACAGATGAATGTTGCAGGTGGACTGATACCAGAATCAAAATTAACATAAAGGAAGCAGAGAGAGCCAGAAGGAATGAGAAAATAAGCTGATGTACATGACAAGTCATCCATGATTCTAAAGGGCCAAAACAAACCAAATAAATAGTTAATTAAGTAAATAAACATAACTTAACAATAAATAGAAAGGCAATTTGAAACAAATTGAATAGAAGTAAGAGAATACAAAAAATCATAACTTACAAACATCTCCATATAACAGCTAAGTATCAGAAAGAATATGAAAAGATACTGTAATTGTTAACCAAGCTGTGAAATAGTCCAACAGCAATCAAATATTTATATATAATTTTTTTTGTGATTTATTTTTAAACTGAAGCTAATCTTCATTCAATTCCATGACTTTTGTAGATTATGCCGGTTTGAAATTTTGGTCTTTGCACAAACAAAAATTTGGTAATTTTTTGCTAACTACTTTCCACGGCTGGAGATACTTTAATAGTTTATATTATAGATGCACCAAGTAAGATGGTATTAACCAAATCTGAAACTTTACTATCTGTCATATTTGAGATTATATTATACACTTGCAGTCTGAAGTGTATTATTACTTAGTTAATCATATCAGAAGCATCATTGCGTTTCGTGCTGTTTGTGGAGAAATAATGATTTAATAAACTTTTGGAAATGTTTGCTCACTGTGTTTTTTAGAGTGTTCTGTGCATTGTAGTCATTTAGTAAATTTCATGCTTTAGTTTTCAGCTGACATTTCTTATTGTTTCTAGTGAAATATTTCAGTAAAATTTTCATTCCCCCTTTTAACTTCATGGAGTGTTCCAGTGGCTGCTTGAATTTTTGGTTTTAGCTAATAATTTTGTAAAGTTTTGTTGGTATTGGTATTAGTTGTGGTTTAGTAGTATTAATAAAAGTAGTTGTTTTCTTAGTAGAGAGAGAATTTTGAGACCACTATTGTTAGTTCTATAAATAGTTCTATGGTGTAACTGAACTTAGGTAATATAGACATTTAGTTTTTTTCAGTAACTAAAACTTTACCACATGTGAGAAGGTGGGCTCTATTGTAGGTTTGTGAGTAGTGGGTTATGGTGTGGGATTTGTTCAAAGTATTTTCATTGGAGGGAATGCAGAGGTGAAGCAAGTGGGCAGTCTAGTGAGATCCTCTCCTGGGAATGCAGAATCTGTAGTAGAAATAAGTTGATAGAGGAGCAGGAGTGTAAGATCAGTACTCTTCAGGTGCAGTTACAATACGCAAAGGAGGAACTAGATGTATTGCGGAGGTTGAAGGGTGCTGGGGAATGGGAATTGGCAGTTGGCAAAAAGGCAGCTAGAAGGAGGAGGAGCTGTACAGACAGTTGTACTTTGCGTATATGCAATAGATTTGACCAACGGTCAGCGTTGAGTGGAGAGGGACCTCTTGTAGCTGTAGGTGTAGGAAACATGCAACAATCCTCAGCAATTAGGAGGCCTAGGTCAGTTGCAAAGTCTAACAGAAAGAAGAATGTCCTGCTGCTAGATAGTTTGCACAGTAGAGGTGTAGGCCAGCAGCTGCAGGAAGTGTTGGGGAGTGAGTACCGGCTCACCAGCATTGTGAAGACTAGTGCAGAGTTGGCTCAGGTGGCCGACAGCACATGGGAGTTATGTAGGAATTTTACGAAAGACGATCATGTAGTGGGTGGGGAATATGATGTAGGTGGTAAATTGGTGAAGATAGCATTAGTTTATGCACTAAGGTGCATTTTGTGCAGCAGTTTCAGCATCATGATCGGCCTCACCTTAATGCGGCTGTTAGTCACATTAACACGGGGCTGGAGAGGGAACTGATGGCAGAGAGCATGGGTCACATTGCAGTGGTGCCAGTTGAGTCTATCAGTAGATTAGGTTTTGCTAGTCATGGCCTGCGCATCAATAGGTATGGGAAGCGGAGGCTGGCAAAGCTTATAGGAGACAGTGTAGTGGGTGGTGGAGTGATCACTCATGGAAAAATTCCTATAGTAGTTAGTGTTAGAGCTGCACCTCTTTTAGACTGAAGTCAGCTCATAGGTATACCTGCTTAAAGGAAGTTCCTTTAACTAAGGGATCACTTCAGAGGACATCATGTTTCCAAGTAGGGAAGAAATTAGCATATTTCATCAAAATATAAGAGTTATTAGAACAAAGTTTGTGAACTGTTTATAGATGTTGATTCTGAAATTATTGGTATATCAGAGCACCACTTAAATAATTTGACAATTCAGAGGCTTCCCTTACCAGGATACAGATTAGCTGGCTGTTTTTCAAGGAGTTCCTTGTGGAGTGGGGGAGTGGTCATGTATGTAAAAAAACAGTATTCCATTTGAGTCCATAGACGTATCATGGCACTGCACTGAACAGATATTTGAATATTGTGCAGATCAGTTGAATTTAGTGAAACTAAACTTCTAATTGTTGTTGTTTATAAGTCCCCTAACTCTGACTTCAGAGCATTTCTGCTCAAGCTCGAGAGGGTCCTTGATTCACTTTATAGGAAGTACCAGAAATTAGTTATATGTGGTGACTTCAATATTAGTTTTGTATATGATGGCGCAAGAAAAAGGCTGTTGATAGGTCTCATAAATTCATATATGATGCAGACCATGTTTTTTCCAACTAGGGTGCAGGGGAACAGTAGCACAGACAATATTTTTATTCATTCTTCATTACTAGATGGGCATTCTGTCAGTAAAAGGGTGAATGGCCTTTCAGACCATGATACACAAATTTTAACATTAAAATGCTTTTTTACTCAAGCAAATGTCGCATGTAATTACAAAATATGTAGGAAAGTTAATCCAATGGCAATAGAGAGTTTTTTAAACCTCATCAAGGAACAAGAGTGCCAGGATGTTTATAGTGCCGATAACATAGATAACAAATATAATGCTTTCCTTAAAGCATTTCTCATTCTCTTTTAGAGTTGCTTTCCATTAGAACATTATAAATGGGATATTGGTAGTAAAAGGCAACATGGGTGGCTAACTTGTAGGATAAGGATATAATGCATCACAAAGCAGTTATTATATCAAAATGTTAGAAGTAGTTCCAATCAAGCTACAGTAGCCCATTACAAACAGTACTGTAAGTTGCTTAAAAATGTCATTAGGAAGGCAAGGAGTATGTGGTACACAAACAAAATAGCTAAGTCACAGGATAAAATTAAAACGATATGGTCAGTTGTGAAGGAAGTGTCAGGTCAGCAGCACAAGTTCAATGATATAAAATGAACTCACAGTAAAAATATTCCTGTTACTCATAAATCAGATATATCAACAGTATTTAACAATCATTTTCTGAGCATTGCTGGTGAATGAAATAAAAATTTAGTCTTTACAGGGAATCATATAACTCTCTTGGCAAATGCCTTTCTGTAATACAGACACGGGAGAGACTGAGTCAATAATTAAATACCTGAAGACTAAGGAGTGCTTAGCAGAATGTTTAAGTACTGTACTGCCCATGTTAGCCCTGTATTTAGACATATTTGCAAATTTTCCTTTTGGGAATGGTCAGTTTCCCGAATGATTAAATCCTCAGTAGTAAGGCCACTTATAAAAAGGGAGAAAGGGAGAAAGTGACAAAGTAGACAATTTCAGATCTATTTCTATGCCATCAGTGTTTGCTAAAGCTATTGAAAAGGCTGTGTATGTAAGGATAATTGATCATTTTATATCACACAGTTTGCTATCAAATGTACAGTTCGGCTTTAGAAGGCGTTTAACAACTGAAAATACTACATTCTCTTTTCTCTGTGAGGTACTGGATGGATGAAACAAAAGGTTTTGAATGCCAGGCATATTTTCTGATTTCACTAAAGCGTTTGATTGTGTTGATCACAAAATATTGCTCCAGAAGTTGGACCATTATGCAATACGAGGAATAGCTCACAATTGGTTCACCTCTTACTTTAGCATCAGACAGCAAAAGTCATTTTTTTCAGTGTTGAGAATGGCTGTGATATGGAGTCTGAGTGGGGTACAGTCAAATGGGAAGTGCCCCAGGGATCAGTTTTGGGGCCACTCTTGTTCCTTATTTATATAAATGATATGCCCTCTAGTATTACAGGTAACTCTAAAATATTTCTGTTTGATGATGACACTGGCTTCGTACTAAAGGATGTTGAATGCAACATTGGCTCGGATACAAATAGTGCAGTTTATGACATAAGTTCATGGTTTGTAGAAAATAAACTAATGCTAAATCACAGTAAGACTCAGTTTTTACAGTTTCTAAAACACAATTCAACAAAACCAGACATTTTAATATCACAGAATTGGCATATGTTTAGTGAAACTGAAAAGTTCAAATTTCTGGGTGTTCAGATATATAGTAAACTGTCGTGGAAAGCCCATGTTCAGGATCTTGTTCAAAGACTTAATACTGCCATTTTTACTGTTTGAATGATATCTGAAGTAAGTGATCATTCGACATGAAACTTAGTCTACTTTGCTTAATTTCATTCACTTATGTCATATAATATTATATTTTGGGGCAACTCTTCTCATTCTAAAGGATATTTTTGGCTCAGAAATGGGTGGTTTGGTAAATAAGTGGTGTAAGTTTGTGAACCTCCTGTTCACTAGTCTGGATATATGTAAAACAAAGATGCTGTAACTTACCAAACGAGAAAGCGCTGGTATGTTGACAGACACAGAAAAAAAAAAAACCACAAACACACACACAAATTTCAAGCTTTTGCAAACCACAGTTGCTTCATCAGGAAAGAGGGAAGGAGAGGGAAAGACGAAAGGATGTGGGTTTTAAGGGAGAGGGTACTGAGTCATTCCAACGCCAGGAGCGGAAAGACTTACCTTAGGGGGAAAAAGGGACAGGTATGTATATATACACACACACGCACACACAGACACCCCCCCCCCCCCCCCCCCACACACACACATATCCATCCGCACATACAGCAAAAAAAAAAAAGGGTCAAGGGTCACAGCATCTTTGTTTTTTAATATACACTCCTGGAAATGGAAAAAAGAACACATTGACACCGGTGTGTCAGACCCACCATACTTGCTCCGGACACTGCAAGAGGGCTGTACAAGCAATGATCACACGCACGGCACAGCGGACACACCAGTAACCGCAGTGTTGGCCGTCGAATGGCGCTAGCTGCGCAGCATTTGTGCACCGCCGCCGTCTGTGTCAGCCAGTTTGCCGTGGCATACGGAGCTCCATCGCAGTCTTTAACACTGGTAGCATGCAGCGACAGCGTGGACGTGAACCGTATGTGCAGTTGACGGACTTTGAGCGAGGGCGTATAGTGGGCATGCGGGAGGCCGGGTGGACGTACCGCCGAATTGCTCAACACGTGGGGCGTGAGGTCTCCACAGTACATCGATGTTGTTGCCAGTGGTCGGCGGAAGGTGCACGTGCCTGTCGACCTGGGACTGGACCGCAGCAACGCACGGATGCACGCCAAGACCGTAGGATCCTACACAGTGCCGTAGGGGACCGCACCGCCACTTCCCAGCAAATTAGGGACACTGTTGTCCCTGGGGTATCGGCGAGGACCATTTGCAACCGTCTCCATGAAGCTGGGCTACGGTCCCGCACACCGTTAGGCTGTCTTCCGCTCACGCCCCAACATCATGCAGCCCGCCTCCAGTGGCGTCGCGACAGGCGTGAATGGAGGGACGAATGGAGACGTGTCGTCTTCAGCGATGAGAGTCGCTTCTGCCTTGGTGCCAATGATGGTCGTACGCGTGTTTGGCGCCGTGCAGGTGAGCGCCACAATCAGGACTGCATAAGACCGAGGCACACAGGGCCAACACCCGGCATCATGGTGTGGGGAGCGATCTCTTACACTGGCTGTACACCTCTGGTGATCTTCGAGGGGACACTGAATAGTGCACGGTACATCCAAATCATCATCGAACCCATCGTTCTACCATTCCTAGACCGGCAAGGGAACTTGCTGTTCCAACAGGACAATGCACGTCCGCACGTATGCCGTGCCACCCAATGTGCTCTAGAAGGTGTAAGTCAACTACCCTGGCCAGCAAGATCTCTGGATCTGTACCCCATTGAGCATGTTTGGGACTGGATGAAGCGTCGTCTCACGCGGTATGCACGTCCAGCACGAACGCTGGTCCAACTGAGGCGCCAGGTGGAAATGGCATGGCAAGCCGTTCCACAGGACTACATCCAGCATCTCTACGATCGTCTCCATGGGAGAATAGCAGCCTGCATTGCTGCGAAAGGTGGATACACACTGTACTAGTGCCGACATTGTGCATGCTCTGTTGCCTGTGTCTATGTGCCTGTGGTTCTGTCAGTGTGATCATGTGATGTATCTGACCCCAGGAATGTGTCAATAAAGTTTCCCCTTCCTGGGACAATGAATTCACAGTGTTCTTATTTCAATTCCCAGGAGTGTATTTTTCCCATGTGGAATGTTTCTATGCTTAATTCTGCAGTATTTTAATGAAAACAAACTAAAATTAAACATAAATAAATCTGTCTATATTGAATACAGACACAGGCAGACATACATATGCCCAACCTCTATGCATTTAAATATGTCTGCCTGTTTGTGTATATATGCAGATGGATGCGCGCGTATGTGTGTGTGTGTGTGTGTGTGTGTGTGTGTGTGTGTGTACCTGTCCTTTTTCCCCCTAAGGTAAGTCTTTCCGCTCCCTGGATTGGAATGACTCCTTACCCTCTCCCTTAAAACGCACATTCTTTTGTCTTTCCCCCTCCTTCCCTCTTTCCTGATGAAGCAACCTGGGGTTGTGAAAGCTTTAATATTTGTATGTGTGTTTGTGTTTTTTACTGTGTCTATCCACATACCAACACTTTCTAGTGTGGTAAGTATAAAATAGAGGGAAAAATTCCACGTAGGAAAAATATCTCTAAAAACAAAGTTGATGTGACTTACCAAACAAAAGTGCTGGCAGGCCGATAGATACACAAACAAACACAAACATACACACAAAATTCAAGCTTTCACAACCAACGGTCGTTTCTTCAGGAAAGAGGAAAGGAGAGGGAAAGACAAAAGGATGTCGGTTTTAAGGGAGAGGGTAAGGAGTCATTCCAATCCCGGGAGCGCAAAGACTTCCCTTAGGGGGAAAAAAGGACAGGTGTACACTCGCGCACACACACACATATCCATCCACACATACACAGACACAAGCAGACATATTTAAAGGCAAAGAGTAAGGGCAGAGATGTAACTCGAGGCGGAAGTGTGGAGGCAAAGATGTTGTTGAAAGACAGGTGAGGTATGAGTGGCGGCAACTTGAAATTAGCGGAGATTGAGGCCTGGTGGATAACGAGAAGAGAGGATATATTGAAGGGCAAGTTCCCATCTCCAGAGTTCGGATAGGTTGGTGTTGGTAGGAAGTATCCAGATAACTCGGACGGTGTAACACTGTGCCAAGATGTGCTGGCCGTGCGCCAAGGCATGTTTAGCTACAGGGTGATCCTCATTACCAACAAACACTGTCTGCCTGTGTCCATTCATGCGAATGGACAGTTTGTTGCTGGTCATTTCCACATAGAAAGCGTCACAGTGAAGGCAGGTCAGTTGGTAAATCACGTGGGTGCTTTCACACGTGGCTCTGTCCTTGATCGTGTACACCTTCCAGGTTGCAGGACTGGAGTAGGTGGTGGTGGGAGGGTGCATATGACAGGTTTTACATTGGGGGCAGTTGCAAGGGTAGGAGCCAGAGGGTAGGGAAGGCGGTTTTGGGATTACATAGGGATGGACCAAGAGGTTATGAAGGTTAGGTGGACGGCAGAAAGACACTCTTGGTGGAGTGCGGAGGATTTCATGAAGGATGGATCTCATTTCGGGGCAGGATTTTAGGAAGTCGTATCCCTGCTGGAGAGCCACATTCAGAGTCTGATCCAGTCCCGGGAAGTATCCTGTCACAAGTGGGACACTTCTGGGGTTCTTCTGTGAGAGGTTCTGGGTTTGAGGGGATGAGGAAGTGGCTCTGGTTATCTGCTTCTGTACCAGGTTGGGAGGGTAGTTGCGGGATGCGAAAGCTGTTTTCAGGTTGTTGGTGTAATGGTCGAGGGATTCAGGACTGGAGCAGATTCGTTTGCCACGAAGGCCTAGGCTGTAGGGAAGGGACCGTTTGATATGGAATGGGTGGCAGCTGTCATAATGGAGGTACTGTTGCTTGTTGGTGGGTTTGATGTGGACGGATGTGTGAAGCTGGCCATTGGACAGATGGAGGTCAACGTCAAGGAAAGTGGCATGGGATTTGGAGTAGGACCAGGTGAATCTGATGGAACCAAAGGAGTTGAGGTTGGAGAGGAAATTCTGGAGTTGTTCTTCACTGTGAGTCCAGATCATGAAGATGTCATCAATAAATCTGTACCAAACTTTGGGTTTGCAGGCTTGGGTAACCAAGAAGGCTTCCTCTAAGTGACCCATAAATAGATTGGCATACGAGGGGGCCATCCTGGTACCCATGGCTGTTCCCTTTAATTGTTGGTATGTCTGGCCTTCAAAAGTGAAGAAGTTGTGGTTCAGGATGAAGCTGGCTAAGGTGACGAGGAAAGAGGTTTTAGGTAGGGTGGCAGGTGATCGGCGTGAAAGGAAGTGCTCCATTGCAGCGAGGCCCTGGACGTGCGGGATATTTGTGTATCGGGAAGTGGCATCAATGGTTACAAGGGTGGTTTCCGGGAGTAACAGACTGGGTACGGATTCCAGGCATTCGAGAAAGTGGTTGGTGTCTTTGATGAAGGATGGGAGACTGCATGTAATGGGTTGAAGGTGTTGATCTACGTAGGCAGAGATACGTTCTGTGGGGGCTTGGTAACCAGCTACAATGGGGCGGCCAGGATGTTTGGCTTTGTGAATTTTAGGAAATAGGTAGAAGGTAGGAGTGCGAGGTGTCGGTGGGGTCAGGAGTTTGATGGAGTCAGGTGAAAGGTTTTGTAGGGGGCCTAAGGTTCTGAGGATTCCTTGAAGCTCCGCCTGGACATCAGGAATGGGATTACCTTGGCAAACTTTGTATGTAGAGTCGTCTGAAAGCTGACGCAGTCCCTCAGCCACATACTCCCGACGATCAAGTACCACGGTCGAGGAACCCTTGTCAGCTGGAAGAATGATGGTGGATCGGTCAGCTTTCAGATCACGGATAGCCTGGGCTTCGGCTGTGGTGATGTTGGGAGTAGGATTAAGGTTTTTCAAGAAAGATTGAGAGGCAAGGCTGGAAGTGAGAAATTCCTGGAAGGTTTGGAGAGGGTGATTTTGAGGAAGCGGAGGTGGGTCCCGCTGTGATGGAGGACGGAACTGTTGCAGGCAGGGTTCAATTTGGATAGTGTCTTGGGGAGTTGGATCATTAGGAGTGGGATCAGGATTATTTTTCTTCATGGCAAAGTGATATTTCCAGCAGAGACTACGAGTGTAGGACAGTAAATCTTTGACAACGGCAGTTTGGTTGAACCTGGGAGTGGGGCTGAAGGTGAGGCCTTTGGATAGGACAGAGGTTTCGGATTGGGAGAGGGGTTTGGAGGAAAGGTTAACTACTGAATTGGGGTGTTGTGTTTCCAGAATGTGTTGACTAGAATTTTGAGGTGTTGGGGGGAGTGGAGCTGGAAGTGGGAGATTGATAAGATGGGAGAGACTGGGTCTGTGTGCAATGAGAGGAGGTTGAGGTTTGTTGGAAAGGTTGTGGAGGGTGAGTGAGTTGCCTTTCCGGAGGTGGGAAACCAGGAGATTGGATAGTTTTTTGAGGTGGAGGGTGGAATGCTGTTCTAATTTGCGGTTGGCCTGTAGGAGGATGCTATGTACAGCCGGTGTGGATGTGGGAGAGGAAAGATTGAGGACTTTGATTTGGGATAGGAGTTGACGGGTGTGTTCATTGGCTGAGTCGATGTATAGGTGAAGGATTAGGCGGGTGAGGGCTATGGATTGTGCTGTTTGGAACTGGTATAAGGACTGATGGAAAGAAGGATTGCAGCCAGAGATGGGAACTTTAAGTGTGAGGCCTTTGGGGGTAATGCCAAATGTCAGACAAGCCTGAGTAAATAAAATATGGGAGCGTAATCTGGCTAGGGTGAAGGCATGTTTGCGGAGGGAATGTAAATAAAATTTAATGGGGTCGTTGTAGGGATGTTGTGAGGTTGACATGGTATTAGAAGGTGGAAAGGGTAATATGAGGTTAAAGTGAAGAAAATAAATAGAAATTTATATGGGGAGAGATAAAGGTGTGAGAAAAGTCGAAAAAGTGTTGGTTTGAGATGAGCTATGTTGATCAATATATATATATATTACCAAGCGGGAAAGCGCCGGCAGACAGGCACATGAACAAAACACACACACAGAATTACTAGCTTTCGCAACCGATGGTTGCTTCTTCAGGAAGGAGAGGGAAAGACGAAAGGATGTGGGGTTTAAGGGTTCATTCCATATTAAAAACAAAGATTCCAAGACTTACCAAGCGGGAAAGCGCCGGCAGACAGGCACATGAACAAAACACACAAACACACACACAGAATTACGAGCTTTCGCAACTGGCAGTTGCTTCGTCAGGAAGGAAGGAAGGAAGGAGAGGGAAAAATGAAAGGGTGTGGGTTTTAAGGGAGAGGGTAAGGAGTCATTCCAATCCCGGGAGCGGAAAGACTTCCCTTAGGGGAAAAAAAGGACAGGTGTACACTCGCACACACACACACATATCCATCCGCACATACACAGACACAAGCAGACATATTTAAAGGCCAAGAGTTAAGGGCAGAGATGTCAGTTGAGGCGGAAGTACAGAGGCAAAGAAGTTGTTGAAAGACAGGTGAGGTATGAGCGGCGGCAACTTGAAATTAGCGGAGGTTGAGGCCTGGCGGATATCGAGAAGAGAGGATATACTGAAGGGCGAGTTCCCATCTCCGGAGTTCGGATAGGTTGGTGTTGGTGGGAAGTATCCAGATAACTCGGACGGTGTAACACTGTGCCAAGATGTGCTGGCCGTGCATCAAGGCATGTTTAGCCACAGGGTGATCCTCATTACCAACAAACACTGTCTGCCTGTGTCCATTCATGCGAATGGACAGTTTGTTGCTGGTCATTCCCACATAGAAAGCATCACAGTGCAGGCAGGTCAGTTGGTAAATCACGTGGGTGCTTTCACATGTGGCTCTCCCTTTGATTGTGTACACCTTCCGGGTTACAGGACTGGAGTAGGTGGTGGTGGGAGGGTGCATAGGACAGGTTTTACAGTTTTACACCGGGGGCGGTTGCAAGGGTAGGAGCCAGAGGGTAGGGGAGGTGGTTTGGGGATTTCATAGGGATGAACCAAGAGGTTACGAAGGTTAGGTGGACGGCGGAAAGACACTCTTGGTGGAGTGGGGAGGATTTCATGAAGGATGGATCTCATTTCGGGGCAGGATTTTAGGAAGTCGTATCCCTGCTGGAGAGCCACATTCAAGGTCTGATCCAGTCCCGGGAAGTATTCTGTTACAAGTGGGGCACTTTTGGGGTTCTTCTGTGAGAGGTTCTGGGTTTGAGGGGATGAGGAAGTGGCTCTGGTTATCTGCTTCTGTACCAGGTTGGGAGGGTAGTTGCGGGATGCGAAAGCTGTTTTCAGGTTGTTGGTGTAATGGTCGAGGGATTCAGGACTGGAGCAGATTCGTTTGCCACGAAGGCCTAGGCTGTAGGGAAGGGACCGTTTGATATGGAATGGGTGGCAGCTGTCATAATGGAGGTACTGTTGCTTGTTGGTGGGTTTGATGTGGACGGATGTGTGCAGCTGGCCATTGGACAGATGGAGGTCAACATCTAGGAAAGTGGCATGGGATTTGGAGTAGGACCAGGTGAATCTGATGGAACCAAAGGAGTTGAGGTTGGAGAGGAAATTCTGGAGTTGTTCTTCACTGTGAGTCCAGATCATGAAGATGTCATCAATAAATCTGTACCAAACTTTGGGTTGGCAGGCTTGGGTAACCAAGAAGGCTTCCTCTAAGCGACCCATAAATAGGTTGGCATACGAGGGGGCCATCCTGGTACCCATGGCTGTTCCCTTTAATTGTTGGTATGTCTGGCCTTCAAAAGTGAAGAAGTTGTGGGTCAGGATGAAGCTGGCTAAGGTGACGAGGAAAGAGGTTTTAGGTAGGGTGGCAGGTGATCGGCGTGAAAGGAAGTGCTCCATTGCAGCGAGGCCCTGGACGTGCGGAATATTTGTGTATAGGGAAGTGGCATCAATGGTTACCAGGATGGTTTCTGGGGGTAACAGACTGGGTACGGATTCCAGGCGTTCGAGAAAGTGGTTGGTGTCTTTGATGAAGGATGGGAGACTGCATGTAATGGGTTGAAGGTGTTGATCTACGTAGGCAGAGATACGTTCTGTGGGGGCTTGGTAACCAGCTACAATGGGGCGGCCAGGATGTTTGGGTTTGTGAATTTTAGGAAGTAGGTAGAAGGTAGGAGTGCGAGGTGACGGTGGGGTGAGGAGTTTGATGGAGTCAGGTGAAAGGTTTTGTAGGGGGCCTAAGGTTCTGAGGATTCCTTGAAGCTCCGCCTGGACATCAGGAATGGGATTACTTCGGCAAACTTTGTATATAGAGTTGTCTGAAAGCTGACGCAGTCCCTCAGCCACATTCTCCCGATGATCAAGTACCACAGTCGTGGAACCCTTGTCAGCCGGAAGAATGATGATGGATCGGTCAGCTTTCAGATCACGGATAGCCTGGGATTCGGCTGTGGTGATGTTGGGAGTAGGATTAAGGTTTTTCAAGAAAGATTGAGAGGCAAGGCTGGAAGTGAGAAATTCCTGGAAGGTTTGGAGAGGGTGATTTTGAGGAAGAGGAGGTGGGTCCCGCTGTGATGGAGGACGGAACTGTTGCAGGCAGGGTTCAATTTGGATAGTGTCTTGGGGAGTTGGATCATTAGGAGTGGGATCAGGATTGTTTTTCTTCGTGGCAAAGTGATATTTCCAGCAGAGACTACGAGTGTAGGACAGTAAATCCTTGACAAGGGCAGTTTGGTTGAACCTGGGAGTGGGGCTGAAGGTGAGGCCTTTGGATAGGACAGAGGTTTCGGATTGGGAGAGGGGTTTGGAGGAAAGGTTAACTACTGAATTGGGGTGTTGTGTTATATATATATATATATATAACAGAAAGAAACTTCCACATGGGAAAAATATATTAAAAACAAAGATTCCAAGACTTACCAAGCGGGAAAGCGCCGGCAGACAGGCACATGAACAAAACACACAAACACACACACAGAATTACGAGCTTTCGCAACTGGCAGTTGCTTCGTCAGGAAGGAAGGAAGGAAGGAGAGGGAAAAATGAAAGGGTGTGGGTTTTAAGGGAGAGGGTAAGGAGTCATTCCAATCCCGGGAGCGGAAAGACTTCCCTTAGGGGAAAAAAAGGACAGGTGTACACTCGCACACACACACACATATCCATCCGCACATACACAGACACAAGCAGACATATTTAAAGGCAAAGAGTTAAGGGCAGAGATGTCAGTCGAGGCGGAAGTACAGAGGCAAAGAAGTTGTTGAAAGACAGGTGAGGTATGAGCGGCGGCAACTTGAAATTAGCGGAGGTTGAGGCCTGGCGGATATCGAGAAGAGAGGATATACTGAAGGGCGAGTTCCCATCTCCGGAGTTCGGATAGGTTGGTGTTGGTGGGAAGTATCCAGATAACTCGGACGGTGTAACACTGTGCCAAGATGTGCTGGCCGTGCATCAAGGCATGTTTAGCCACAGGGTGATCCTCATTACCAACAAACACTGTCTGCCTGTGTCCATTCATGCGAATGGACAGCCGGCGCATGCCAGTTGCGAAAGCTCGTAATTCTGTGTGTGTGTTGGTGTGTTTTGTTCATGTGCCTGTCTGCCGGTGCTTTCCCGCTTGGTAAGTCTTGGAATCTTTGTTTTTAATATATAATTTATTGTTAAACAGTATCAGCTTATTCCCAAGAATAAGCAGCTTTCATTCATTTAATACTCGGCAGAAATGAAACCTGCATTTGGATCGGACTTCCTTAACTCTTGTGCAGAAAGGTGTGCAGTATACTGCTGCATCCGTTTTCACTAAGCTACCACAAGAAGTCAAAAATCATAGCACTAATCTATGTGATTTCAAATCAAAACTGTAAGTTTCCTCATGGGTCACTACTCCTATTCTGTCAAGAAATTCGTTGAAAAATTAACCTGAGTCTTGGCTCCACCTGCATTTCATGATGCTTCCATTGACAATTACACAGCACTGATTCACCTGATAACCCTATCTATTCATGTTGTTTCTATTTCTTGAAACTGAAAAATGTAAAATTTTCAATTGTCTACAGTACATACGTTCCACTTCTCTTAGTGTCCTGGAGATGTTCTTCCATTGCTGCATACTAATCTTGGAGGTAGAGTTCTTTTGCCACATTTCGACTCCGATTTTCTACAGTTTACTAATGTTATTTTCTGTTGTATGCAGGAAGCTGCTCCTTCATATAACTTAACAACGGGCTGGTTGTTATCCAAAAAGGAGGTGGGCCATAGATGTGAACTATTTAGCTTCTTTCCTGTCACTTTACATTTGGTTCTAGGGGGAGCAATACCAGCTAGCCACGATAGCTTGTTGGTCTCAAACAGCTTGTCTTGATGAGGCATGACCATTTGTTTAGCATGGCTGGAGTTATACCACTTATGGCATGAATTGATGCAACTAAGTAAAACAAGGCTACAGCTGTCATCGTTATTGGTTTTGCACCTCATGTGGTTCCTGCTAGTTTGCACATGTTGGTGTTTCTACCTGTTATTGTATGCTTCATGTTTGTGCAGTGTTTTCTTTAGATGAGTGCTCTACCTAATGTTACACTGAAGTATTTTGGGGTTGCACAATTCTGTAGCCACTTTTCTTCCCATGCTACTCTTAGTGTCTTTGATGCTCATCTATTAACCAGATGAAAAACACTGGTCTGGAGCTTCGAAAGATTAGATTTAAGTTGGCTATTTTAGCAATAGCCAGCCAGCTATTCAGGAGTTTCTAAAAATTTATTTTTGCTGGTCTCAAAATTATTTTGCTTGGGCTGCAATGGCACAGTCATGTGTGTCTATAAGACTTTTGAGAGTCTACTGGGAATGGCTGGTCATTGGTATAGATGATGAAAAACAATAGGACAAGTGCACTATCCACTAGCCAATCTTCTGTGCTATCCACTAGCTTCTTTGCCCATGAAAACCAACAAAAAAATTTCTGCTTTGGAGAAGATTTTCAATCATTTGTGTCACATATTAATTTTTTTTAAATTAGTGCATATTTTTCCATAGGTACAGTTGGTGACCGACTGTGTCATAATCAGCTGATAAGTATATGAACACAGCCATGGAGTTGTTTTTCTGCAAATGTGTAGCATTTGTCTGTTTTGAAGCCATCTTGTAGTGAGAGCAGAAAAGGATCCAGTTCTTATGCGATTCTATTGAATATCATCCTTTTGGACATTTGATGTGGATGGAATAGTAATAAAATTGGCCTGTGGACCCTTTTCAGGTATAACCCAGGAATGCCTCCACATCTTTGGTATTCTGCAGAGCACCATGCAGTTGTTCAGCAGAGTGAGCAACAATTTTTGACCTTGGTTGCAAAATTTTTGTATCGGTACCATACCTATGTCATTAAGACTGGCTGCCTTGAATCTTTTGCACTTATAGATTACCTTATAAAATTCTGTGACACTGAATGGCTTAGATGTTTTGTTTGTCTCTTGTGTGCGGTCTTGGTCTGTTCTGTTGTTTTTGATGTTTCTGTCATGTTTATCTAAGGACCTTCCTCTTTTGGGCAGCTAATGTGCAATTTGATCTGATTTGACATTCGCATGTGTTGTGGTTTTTGTGCACTCACTGCCTAGGCAGTTGAGAAATCTCAATGTCTTGTGGCTGCTTCATCTTACGTCAGTTTCTTCCATTTGCTTGACCCATTCCTTCTTTTTGAGTTGGACATTTAGCAGATAATGAGGTATACCTGTACGAGAGTTTCTTCTCCAAAGGAATCCTTTCAAAAAGATGATAGCAATAGTCCAGGGACATGCCTGTCTTAAGTGGAAGTCCTTTTATGTAATTGAACTGGGAGTGGATGCTCTACAGCAAATTCTAACTGTGTCCATGAAGTGACTGTCTTCTTCTGGGACCGGACTGATTGTATAAATTTCCTTATCTAACAGAATGCCACACTTGTCCCAGTTAGCCTTCCTAAAATTGTCTCTCTTCCTTAGCTACACCGTTAGTAGTTGGTTAGCTAATAGCACTTGGCACATCAATTGTTGCTGCCATGTTCCAGATGGGAGGATAGACTGATTTGATGCACTGTTGGACTGCCTTCTTACTCACAAAAGAGATTTCAGGGTTTGAGATTCAAAACTTTCCTTCCATACAAATTGTTCCATAAAATTTCTGGAGAACTACTGAATGTATGCAACTTGCTGCTACAATATTTAGGCACAGAGTCTTCTGGCCATCTTCGGGTGAATACTGACAGGAAAGTCTTGCACAAATCTAAGTTGTCTTTAACAAATCTCAACAGTGCCAAGATTTTAGGAGGAGGATAAAAAACTGCTTGAACTGCATGTCTTCTTAATATTCTGCCTATTGGCCGAAATATTTCCAGTCTATGGTAAATAAGCAGTCGTTTTGAAGGCCTCATCCTTTTGTTTCTGTTGACATCTGTATGTCTGTAACTCTCTCTGCACTTGCTGGGACAAATATCCACTGTTCTTTAACACAGTTTGCAGGAGGTCCAGTTGCATTTGCAGATTACCGGCATCTGAGATAGTATGAGCTGAGGGATCAAGGTTTTTAAAATTCTCATCATTTGTGCTGGATCATGGCAACTGTTAGCTTATTAAATAAAAATTACATTGAGGAGAGAGTGTCCTTGAAAAAAGCTACAATTTCATTCACAAACCTATTGTTGATCAGATGCAGTAAATCCACCAGAAGCACATTTCTAAAAAGTGAAACAACATTGAAACTGACCAACAACTCATTGCTTTCCAGCTTAAGTGACTGAAGTCTACTGATTAAATCACTAGAATTGCTTAAATGATGTGGACACTTGCCTACAATGGGTTCAGTAAAGACACCAAGAATTTGGCCAAATCATAGGTGGCGCTACAATATTGCTTACGATAAGAAGAAAAGGCACACCTTCTTTGTGGACCTCGGGCAGTCCATAAAGTCTATATGGAGCTGGACTATTTGGTCTCAGTTTCTCTATGACCTCCTTTGGTGGAGAACTGTTAGGTAGAAGTTCTGCTGTTTCTTGCTTCACTCAATTAGTAGGACCCTTATTGATTTTGTGATACGTTGATTCTCTCAATAAAACATTGATCTTATTAATACAGCCCTCCAGTGGCATGAGAACAGTAGCATTACCTTTATTCTACTTTAGTACTACCGTATCCACACCTGCTCATAAGTGATGGAGGGCTGCTCTCTCTGCAGGTGAGGAGCTGCTTTTTGGTGCTGTGGCTCTCATTACAACACGACAAGACTTTCAACAAATTTCCTCTGCTTTTTTTATGTAGCTGAAAAAGTCCACTGGTTGTGGTGCAACAGGTGTGAGAGCAAAATTAAGACCTCTTTCCAACATAGACACATCATTTATGGATTTCCTCATCAAATTGATAATGGATTATAAAGTAGGAACTTCCTGGGGCACCCATGTTGAATGTCAGTTAATCTTTACACTCTGCTTTAGTGTAGCCTTGTCAAGGATTCGGTTCACTTTGGCCCATATCATATCATGTGCCCAGTCCCAAGAAAATGACAATAGTCTTGCTGCCACTTCTAAATGCAAATAATACATATCTTTGGACACAGAATCCGTTTCATGCCAACTGAAATGAATCCTTTCTCTCACCAGTGCTCACCTTGTGTTTGATGTTATTTCCAGTGATGGTATTAATAAAATGCACAATTCTGGCTGACTAGGCTTTATGGACTTCCAAAAGTCCACATAGAAGGTGTGCCTTTATGACCTATGGAGCAGCAACCTAAGATTTGGCTAAATACTTTGGCATCTTTACTGAAAGGAAAGTGCCCACATCACATAAGAAATAATGGTAATTTTATCAGCAGAATTCAGTCACTTAAGCTGCAATGCAACAACTTGTTGGTCAGTTTTACATTTTGATTTTTACAAATGTGTCTCTGGTGAACTTATTGCACCTCACGAGCAACACATTTTGGGCTGGCATTGCAGTTTTGTTCGAGCACGTTCTCTCCTTGATGTACTTTTTATTTAACAATGAGTTTTTTTTAACAATCTTGACGGAGTCAGTGTGGAGAGCCTTTTGTCTCCCCTGGTGGCCAATCTTTTTATGGAATATTTTGAGGAGTGAGCACTTGCCTCAACTATTTTAAAACCATGAGTATTTTGGCAGTACAATGATAACACTTTTATAGTTTGGCATCTTGGTTTGGACGGTCTCTGAGAGTTTTTTCATCATCTGAACTCTACGCATGAAAATATAAAATTTATTATGGAGATGGAGAATGATTTTTAGATGTCTTGGTGTGACATAAGAGCGATGGCACCCTTGGGCTTTTGGTATTTCAAAAACCCACTCATACAGACATGTATCTGCAAGCTATCAGTTGCCACCATCTGGCACAAATGGTGGGCATTCTAAAGACCTGGATCCACTGAGCTCATACCATCTCAGATCTTGATAATTTGCAAATGGAACTGGACCACCTGCAAACTGTGTTCCAGAACAACATATATTTGTCCCAGAGAGCACTACAGATCTACAAATGACAGGACAAATAAGAGGATGAGGCCTTCAAAACAACTTCTTATTTACTACATATTGGAAATATTTCAGCCAAAACAGGCAGAATATTAAGGAGGCATACAGTTAAAGCAGTTTTTTGTCCTCCTCCTAAAATCTCAGCACTGCTGGGATTTGTTGAAGATGACTTAGAGCTGTGCAAGGCAGGTGTTAACAGAATTTCATGTGCATGTGGCAAATCTTACATAGGGCAAACAATGCGTGAAGTGCAGGAATGCACCATAGAACATCAGTGGCATACTGGTCTCCTCCATGCCTATTAAGTCTACCACCACCGAACATTGTATTTCCATTGGTCATTTGATGAAATACAACCAAATGAAAATTGTGGTCCATACATCAAACTTTTGAAGCTCCACCATCAATGAATCAGTGGAAATATGACTGTTTTGAGTCCCTCATTAACTCAGACAGCAGTTTCCAGTTAAATTTTGCATGGAATCCCATCACAGAAAAACTTACTGCTCTGCATATCTAGCATGATTTATCATACGACAACAATCAATCTGATGTCAATGAAGCCAGCTTTCACCATGGAGGGTGCACAGCGCACCATACAGATTTGCAACAGTGGATGTGCAATGCCAACTGGACGCACCACCCATGTGTCAGCAGGGTATTAGATAGATGAGCTTGTTGCCTTTCTTGTCAATATTCACCTGAAGGTGGCCAGAAGACTCTGTACTGAAATATTTGTGGCACAAGCTGGAGACATCTGGCAGTTCTCTCAAAATTTTATGGGATGGAGTCAGGGTTGTTTTCAAAGTGCCATTTTCTGCTGTTGGAAGGAGAAGGTAGTAACTTCTTGTGAATAAATACAAGTCAAAAGGATTCTACCTACCTGAGGATAGCTTTGTCATTTTTGACCTCCTTTGCATAGCTCCAGATGTGGGTGGGATGTCTTTTAAAACCACTGATGATGAATCATGCTTTTTGTTTCTCAAGGTTTCCTGGTGACTTGAAGTTAAAATTCTCGTTTGGAGGATTATACACAGAGGCCACAGTGTAATCCCTAAATTCAAATGTGGTGTCTGCAGTGGAGTGTGCACTGATATGAAACTTCCTGGCAGATTAAAACTGTGTGCCCGACCAAGACTCGGACTCAGGACCATCAAATGTGGTGATTTCTGTACTATTCTCCTCAGTTCTTAGTTGGAGGTCTGGTTTGATGAAGATTGCATTCCTATATGGTGCATGTGGTCCTTCTGCAACTAATTTCATCGCTGGAATGTTAGGATTCTGTTGATTGTTGTTTCTGTGACCTTCTTGCACACATAGTATGTCATATGTATTGACTGGTATAACCCACATAGCAGTTGTTCTTTGAAGGAGTAATGACCTTCCATGTTTGAAGAGATGGCAGTGAAAATTGGCTCTGAGAAGAGCCTTCTAAGTTCCTTAAAAGGCATTTCAAATGATTGTTGTCTGTTATACTTCAAGTTTGAGAGAATTATTGGCTACAGCCATTGGCCAGGGGATGGCTGGACATGGTTGTGCATTCTGCAGGTAGATTCTCTTATTACTGGTAATGGTATATAGAATTTGTGAAATTAGACAGTATTTGTTAGATGACAAGAGAACAAAGCTTCACTTGGAAATGATATGCATTCAGTACTGTGTACAACAGTACAACTTAATTACTTATAAGTGATCTCATGATAGCTCTCAAGTATAATTCCCAGTGAATAGGAATAATCTGCAAAACAGAAACACAGATTTTTGGAAATATATTATTTTACTTCATCTTTCAAAACAACCTTGTAGAAGAAAGACAGAGATATAAAGAAGAATTTGAGAGATTATCTGAGAAGTTAACACTACATTTTATAGAGAAATATTGAAAAAATAAACAATAAGACTGACAATCATAAAAAATGGAATTGTAATATTTAAGAATAGAGTAAAGATAAAATTTCTGTGTGCTTAACCTTTATAGAGCAGTGAAAGTAGCTATTTTCAGTTTTGCTCTACATATGTTAAAAATTTACTGCAAAATGTAATATATATGCACTGTTCACTGCTATTAATGAACAGATCAGCACAGATTGTCAGTTGTAGTAAGACTGCACATTTTTTTTTAAATTCCTATAAGAACACAAGTAAATAAAACACTGAAACAATAAATCTGACAAACAGTTGGACAGCTGATTTTCACATCACAAAACTTTCTGTACAATAAATGTAATTCCTGTTTACTAAATGCTATACTCTTTTGAACACACAAAATAAAACATACCAATGTAAGTCACCATTACATTTACAAAATATGTTAACAAGTGAATATCAACAGTTTTGTAGTAACTGTAAGCTTCTAAATTTCAGTCTCATTTCATGAAAGATGAATAATTACAATTAGAAAGCTGCCAAAAATTTTAATGTTAAGCATGTAGTAACATTTATGATGTCTTTTAAAATGTAAATGCATTTTCTTAAAACTTGAAAAGAAAACCATTTGTTGAACACATAACAATACTATTAAAAATAATTCTATTAACAGAGATTTTGTTACTAAATCAATTTATAATGAGTTAACAGTATAGTACAAAATCTTCACTTCATATTTCCCTAACATCAGGTAGTGAATACTGACATCAGTCCACATGTCAAATGTAAGAAGCACAGTTAACTGGTCCACAGAACACTACCGTTCATAACATTTTATGCGAAACAGGAAGACCAATATAGCTGATCTGTCCCACACCGTAATAACTGCATAAATGATTCTGGGCATAATGTCACAAGTAGTTGTACTAATTGCATAACAGTTCTATGAACCAGCTGGTTGTCATCATCAAGTGCTGATGTGAGTGCATGGAGTTGTTGTGGCATGTGCAATATAAGCATGAATGAAGCTGATTACAAAAGTAAGTTATTTACTTAGTGATGGGTGAAAAAAAAACCTTGAGTCATTAGCGATCATATGAAGAAGATAACATATGTAGAAGCAGTAGTGGCAGTGGACTATGAATGGGAGAGTTGTAAAGGTCTGCTACTAAATTTTTATATTTCAAAAGTGCTTACTGAGCATTCAGAGAGTTTATTCAATCCATACAGAAGTCACAGTAACAAATCCTTTACATAAAAGAAATAAATAAAAAACAGGAAATTTTAAATAATCTTCTAGAAACTGACAGAAATACACTTTTTCATCAATTCCAAAATTATATCACCCAATGTGACCCTCCCCACTGACACACTTCTCTTTTTTGTAATACAAAAAGTGTGACAGCTGGCCTAAACAGCTTAAGGGGTGTTCAGTTTTGAAGCACTATAATTCTATCAAATGCTGTTATTCTTCATGATAATGCCCATTCAAAACTAACAAATGAGGTAAGGAATTTGAATGAGACATACTTCAATGATGGTTTGACAATCCATATTTCATATTCCCAGAAGTAAGAGAAAAGGTGATCAGGGATATCATTTTGCATATAATGAAGGCTATGTCAGACTGTAGTTCCATCAAGCCAGGAGTTTCTCAACAAGTTATCAACACTTATTTTGTCCCTCAATTACACAAATGTCTCAACAATTAGAGATATCAGAAAAGGTAGTGATTAAAATTTTTTCATTTTACTGAAAGTTCCACAGCCATGTTTTGGGCAAATGCACATTTTTATGTACTTAGTGTTTAGCTGACACAAATTGTAAGTACATCCATTACTGTGAGGATGAACCTTTTCATGACAATATGAGTATGAAATTTTCTTGTTCTGTTTGCATTTTATCTCAAATTACAGAAATATGCTGATTCTTCAGCAGTAGCCTCCATCATCTTCATAAGAAAGTAGTCTTTTCTTTCTGAAGCCACAGCTCCTGTTGTGACAGTCATTTGTTCTTGACAAATATTTTGTAGGTTATCATCAAAAGTTTGAGTTTTTGCTCACATTTGGTGGGGCTAGTAAACTGACAAAATAATTATTTAATATTATTACCCACTGGCACTAAGCAAATACTGAAAAAAATTACAGAAATTGTCACCCTAAGAACCTAAAAAATTAGCTTGTACATAATCACCAATTCAGTTCAATTAACTGTTACTAATAATATGAATAGTTCTCTAAGGAAATAATATGAATAATATTAAATTAGGAGAAAGTGCATGTTCATTTTAAAACTGAGAATATTTTTATGAAATAACTAAATTTTCTCTAATTCCTTGGTGCTGTCCTACAATAACTAACCTAATTGTAATCTCGGTCATTGTTATTAACTGTCTTGTGATGATTCGCTGCTTGAACTTTACTACAATTTATTATTTATTTCCTCTCCCCCTAAACGGTTAAGATTCCAGGCAGAGAGCATTAATAACAGCATAATTTACAAAACATGGGAAAGACAGCAGTCATTGAAAAAAACTGTCAAAGGAAATGTGTAAATCACATAAATAAACAAAATAAAAATTAGGAAGTTTACTACTTGTAGTTTCTATCTCTTCTTTGCAATAGTGAGGGACCCTATATCTTCCTGATGCATGCTGTGTGTTTCTTCCGACTGCTGCTCATCTCTATTAACCATTTTATTTGTGCTAATTTTCATTACTTTCTATTTTTATTTTATATAGAGATTTTTAATAGCATGTGCTATGGCAGAATATGTGGAAGAATTATATTTTGTAACCAAGACTGATATGGATTACTACTGCTGTTTTAATTACCGATAATGTGAAAAACAAAGCATTTAAAAGTGTGTATAATTTGTATTCTATGAGTTGTTTATTTTAAGCAGAAATTAGAAAACAATATTAATACAATGAGATTTTGAGTTTTAGCAGAGTGTAAAGGAACGAGTAGTTTATATACTTCAGTATTTCATTCAACGCAAAAGTAAGTATGTACCAAATTTGTTATGTATTCACAAACAAATACTTTATTACTTTTAAATATGGTTTATTTTATAACATTTAAATATGTATACAGTTTCATAAATGGCCACTTCAATTAAGCAACAAAGAACTAATTTTGCAGTAATGTCATTCCTATTAGCTACTGATGCCAGATATATGCAGCACAACAACATTTTTATAGAATGGGGAGCCCAATACCATGGTGAAGGATAAGAAGAATAAGAACACATATATGCACATGCACACACGTGCGCGCGCACGCTCA
Organism: Schistocerca gregaria; assembly: GCF_023897955.1. Taxonomy (NCBI): domain Eukaryota; kingdom Metazoa; phylum Arthropoda; class Insecta; order Orthoptera; family Acrididae; genus Schistocerca; species Schistocerca gregaria. The sequence continues at coordinate 664,229,080 of NC_064922.1, forward strand.
CACTCAAAACCAAGCAATATGACCGAGAAAGAGGGGCATAGCGAACAATTGCACATCTGATCAAGAAGAAGAAGCCACAAAAGCCAAAACTGGGGAAAATGTAGTTAAGTTCTTAAATTATTGATATTATATGTAGGATGAATAAATTCAAAAATGATTTTAAGGAAGTCATCTTGTTGACTACATATTCAAATACCTTGAAAATTTTCTTAATATTTTTATAAAAAGTATTCAAGGGGAAACCAATTAAAAATAAATGGCAGTGCAACCTGAAGTTCCAAACATAAAGTGGGAATGTATAGGGCAGAAATAAATATTTCAGTCTGTGATCTTTTTTTACTTAATACTTGGATTTGCTATTAGAAGAAGAAAACTGATCAGCATTTACTCTGTCCTGGTTATGCTGGTTAAAAGTTCACATACTAAAAGACATTATAAAATGCGGTCTTCACATGTAACAAAGAAATGCAAAATGCACCTGGAACAACATATTTCTGCCACTAGGAAATGTAATGTTCACATTTTATTCACTATATGTGCTAGTAATGGAAAAAAGAGAAATGTGTAAGTAGGCAACACTCGTGAAAAATTTACTTTAATGCAGGAAACTAAGAAAGAAAATATGAATTAAATTTTTTTCCAGTGTAACCATTTTGTTGTAAAGAGGAAAGGAATTTAACTATACATAGCTAAATATTAATGCGTTTGTTTGTGTGTACATCTTCCATAGCAGCTCTTAACATCCATTACTATAAGTTATCCGTCTTGAGCTGATTGAGTTACGTCTGACACATTTACTTTTATTTATGAAACATCTTTTGTGGGTATTCTGTAAATTGGATACAAACGTTTGTACATTTTTTGATGTTTTAGGTTCAAAACAGAATTTCTTTATAAAGTTTGTCTGCAAATTACTTTCTGAATTTCTTTACATATTCTGCTCCTTCCCGCCATGCTAGCAGTGGTTGGCGTCAAAAGGCTTCATTTCATATCTGCACTTGGCAGTTTTTGGCATTCTGCAGTATTTCCTGCACGGCACTATTTACAGTTCACTTTCTTAAACTGTTTCTCATTCTGCTCTGCCACAGTGCACAGTCATAAACACTGTGGCAGTGCAGAATGAGAAACAGTGTAAGAAAGTGAACTGTAAATAGTGCAGTGCACGAAATACTTCAACGTCAAAATCTGCCAAGTGCAGCTGTGATGTGAAGCCTTTTGACACCAACCACTGCTAGCAAGGAGGGAAGGAGCAGAATATGCAAAGAAACACAGTAAGTAACATGCAGACCAACTTCATAAAGAGAACACTGTTTTGAACCTAAAACAATCAAAAATGTGCAAACGTATGTATCATATTTATAGAATAACCACAGAAGATGCTTTATAAATAAAAGTTAAATGCATTTGGTGTAATTATTTTTAATTAGACTTTTGTCAGCTCAAAACGGATAACCTAACACTAACACTAACACAGCTAAATCTTAGTTACCCCATAATCTTCACATGGTAGCCAACATCACTCATATTAATTGTGTGGCCAACACAAAAGCACAAGTTGTGGCATTTAAACTGTAGCTAAATGAAGGAAAAACCCAGTGATCAAGCTTAGCTTGCTTACACTCGATGTGTGTTGATTTTATGAGTTAGGTGTCTCAGCTAAGAGAGTAAGTATTATGTGATTAGAACTTTTGTTTATGCAGTTTACTTTCAACAAAATATATAAATAGCAATAAGAAAAATGTGGAACTGATGCCAGCATTGAAGATCAAAGACTAAGACTCAATTATGGATAGCAGGACTATATTTCAATCACCAAATTAACAAAGGCTACACATTTTATCACAGTGTAAATATAAGGAAACAGTAATAGTTATATACTAGGCAAACAGGACAGTCAAATGTTCTTGTTTAAATAAAGAAATGCCACATAATGCTTAGGCTTGACAGTTTTCTGACTGCATGGATTTGTATCACAAGTGTCTGAAAATGCCTTTTCATGAAAGACCTCATAGTTTTCTGTTATTCTTTCACATTGGTGTTTCATTTCATTGACCTTACACTGCCTGCAATATAAGGAGACAGTTCTGAGATAATTTAGTAATCTCATATGATTTTTTAAATTTTTTAACTTCTTACCATAACTTGTTTAGTTCAAAAGTAATGAATTTGCCATGTCTACAACATAGGAACTACTACAAAACAATTCAACAAATTAATGTTACTGGATCATCTTCATTTTATATGCAACCATACAACAAATATTATACGAGGAAAAGGTAATAAAATCAGACTATACTAAAAATAAAGAAAATATATGTACATAAGATGACAATCAGAACAGGGACTCTATTGGTGTGAGATCTTTCAGACCTCAGAGTAGTGAATATTAGAGAATATTTGCAATATTTTCATTCCATAAAGCCAATATACTCAGTATAATTTAAAACATTCCATTTAGCAGTTGTGTTGCACATGGCTATTAGACATAATGAAAATATTTTTACCAAGTCCAAGTTATGTAAGAATTTCAAATTTTTTGTTCCTGAGAACCACTAACACTGGAGATAACCATGAACTGAATAATTTTCTTCAGAGCTCTTTTATAGGTATGTGTACAAGGGAACACATGCCAAAGGGCTTTTCTTTTTAAGTTAAAGGTTTACTGAACAATTTCCTTCTAGATTTGTAGAATATTTTAATTAGTAACTGTTATGAACAAATCCTTTTGGTTTTTAATCAATTAGAAATTCTACACAATATGCTTGCAGATGGTGTAGCCGAAGTAAGAATATTTCTCACACATTCTACACTCCAATTGCATTTTTTCATACCCCCTGTATGTTTATGTGCAAATATTCTCTAGAAGCTTATGAAACCATGCCAAAAAACTGACATATTTCCAATCACCTAACTTTTTAAAGCAGAAATTCCAGGTGCTATACAGTCAGGGTATGACCCACATTCGGAAGTTTTTTCTAAAATTCCAGTTACTGACTACTAATCTGATTTAAATTCACTGTAATATTTAATTATTCTGAAAAACGGCAAAATTTAAACATGAAGGTAGTAGTGGAACCATATAACATGTTAACAGAAATTTGACTTTCACCATTAGGTGAAACAGTTAACTCATTATAATTACAACTAATGAAGTACCCTTATTAAAAATGAAAGATAAAACTAAAAAGTGAAAAAATTAACAATAAAATATCAACAGAAGAAATGAACAAAATAGTCTCCTAATGGCACCTTACCTATTAACAATTAAAAGCGCTTTCCTTAGGTTGTGTTCATGAGAAACTAACCTAATTTTCAAAAATACAGTCTGTGTTTATTTTTAACTCTTAAGTGGTTGGATTATCTTCAAAAGAAGTTTTAAAAATGTTTATGGAAAAACAGCATTCCTAATAAATATATTTACATTATATATGAAAATTTAGCATTTACTTATTTCTTATACTTATTATTATATTTTGTACTACCTTTAAAAGCAGAGATAAATTATATATGTATATATATTTATTTTTGTATATAATCCTGACTCTATTTTCTGTTTTTAAAAGCTTTCACAGAAAATGTGTGTAAATATCACATCACACACATGGTAAGATGCATTATGATTTTACATCATATATCGATATTCTTTTCAAAGCTAAATGAAAGTATGAAAATAATTACGCTGATTAAAAACATGCTAATATTCTATCTCAGAATCTGTACATTAATATTACTAGTAATGCCAATATTAAATGGGATAAATTTTACTGAATGTATAGAATAAAATTTTCACATATTTAACAGTTATATACAAAGGGGTTTTTCATTATATTTTAATTTGTATCTATTTTCCCTTCTTTACTTTTGGGTAAATACGTATTTACAAACGATCTGTGGCTTTAACAGGGAAAAATAACGTTTGAGCACCACATTGACTGTGTCAGACACAGTTCTCCCTTCTGCTTTCTATTATCTGCCTTACAATTTACCTGTTATTGATTTTGAAAATGTCATTAAACTTATAAAGAGGTCACACAAATAAAATACATTGATAATATATTGCTTGTTTTTAAGTAATTTCTGTAATTATCACGTGGAAAACCAGTATGTTTGAAAATCATAAACATATTGATATTAAAATAATAATAAAACATACAATATTAATATTGCCTCCATAGTGAGAAAAATTTTCAGCAATGTTTCATTGAGAGTTCAGTGCAAGAGTGATTGCAAACTAGCAATAACTGTATCAGTAGTAATGCGATATGCAGAAGTTTCAGTAACATATGCACACTGCTACATAAATTTTAAGCCATAATTAATAACAGCACAATAAAAGAGGAAACTCAGCTGATTTTGTTAATGAGCAACAGACAATCACATCATTATACATTACTGCTATGTTATTTGCTGTAATGTACAGGCTCAAAATTTAAAACATGCCACAAACTGTAAGTGTATGTGAGCAGAAGTAATTGTGCTCTTGTACATATAAAATATTTGAACAGAGGCTCAGAAAAGTAAAGAAAAGAGTGAATTTTGCACACACATATTGAAGCTATTGTGTACACAGAAAATGAAGAGCCTTTAAATTATTTGTAATTGTGTTTTATTTCAGTCACAGTCTAAAAGAATTAGTGATATATTTGCAGAGAACACCAAAACATACGTCATCTATATTTATAAGGAAGCTTTGGATTATTATGGAAATAAAATTTGTTTTAATTACAAATAATAAACTCAATAAAAAAGATTAAGCTTCCTTGGTTGCAGAGTATCTAGCTTCCAGTTAAAATATTGAAATTTATATTTTAGAGGAACAATGAGAATCAAGTAAGAATAATTTATGAGTTACTGAATATTGGTAAGAAAGTGCGCAGCTCTAATTGTTTTATAACTGTTTCACGCAAGACAACGTAAGATTATAATAAAACAAGAATTATATTGTTATATGGATGGCGTCTACATGGTAAGCATAAAGTATTATACTGAAAGAATTTCTAAATATACACAAAAATCTGTTTTCTTTTGCAGTAAATAATATTATTCATGTCAGTTAACAGTGAAAGAACAACAACAGCAGCATTTGACTGTATACTCAGCCCCAAGTACTTTTGAATGAATGTAAATAAGAAAGAAGAATATGAAGACTGTTTTGAAACTGTGGCAAGAAAACTACAGACATGTAGATAAGAACAAAATATGAACCTTTAAAATTTGGGATGTCTGTTGCAATTCACGAAACAAGAGTCATGAGAAAACAAAAAGCTATTGAAGCATAATAATAGCATATGAGCATTAAAAGAAGAGGACTTTTTATTAATAAAAAGTGAAAGCAGATAGAATCTAAACTGATTCCTGTATTATAAATAAACAAACAAAAAAAAAAAAAAAAAAATAGAAACCAATTTAAAATGTTATGTATCAGAAATTAAATTTCATGACAATAAAAAGACAAGTCAATTATATTGCACTACTATATCTTTCAACAATTCTTTAAGCACTTTTATGTACTACCTGCAGAAATATTGTAATATTAATGTAATGGATATATGCATTAAACAGGTTGAACTTTGTAGGCTTAACTCATTCAAAATTCTTTTAAACAACTTTGAACATTCAAAGTTCATTGAGCTATTTCCAAGCTCTAATGCAGTTCATAAGTTCCGGAAGTTACTTCCTCTTAATTTCTATTGTTATATGAGGAACAATACACAATATCATGAGCACTACCATAAGATAAAATCTTTTATCTACATTAGTCTTTTTAAAATAGGTTTCACTGAATCCATGTAATGTATAACTGTTTTGCACATCTGTGGATTAAAATAGACCACCAGATGTTTTCCTACCTTCACAATTTGCTTACAATACTTTGTATCTGGATAAAAATTGGCAGTGGTTATGCAGCAAAATTTTGTGAATACAGGTGAAATACAAAATTCAGTTACACAGAATGAGTTCAAGTGCAATAACTAAGGGCATGCTAATCAGGGTATCTTTAAGTGAAAATGGATATCCCAGACACCAGACATCTACCACAGAAGGAACATTTCACGATACAGGAATAAAGTTTCATTTGATGCTTTTCAAAGCTGGCCACTAATGCGTAACAATGCAAATTTATAACAGAAACAAGACAGGTAATAAATTATTATAAGATACCACATTAAAACAGTGACCCAGATATTACTGTCATTGGCATGAAAATCAGACAATTATAGTTAAAATTAGCTGTGAAAATTCCTGATCTTCTTTGCAAAATTATGATTCTGGTTAATTACCTCATCTGTTTAAAAAATATCGGTAACTCGCAAATACTCCGATACTTTTTGGAAATATCAGTGGTACTTGCAAACAACATCTAATACCTGTCCAGTAACAAACCTGTAAGGTGCAAGAAAATAATTCTATTGTCCCAATATGTAGAAATTGTAAATATGATAAACCACAAGTTAGTAGATAATATGAAACAGCCACAGGCTTCTAACTACACTAAAAATCTCAAACACTCATAATATATATAGAAACAGATATCAAAAATATTTTATCAAGTTACTATGGAATACTTGTACCCCACGAATCATTTTAATTTCCTTTCTCCTGTCTTTAGTCCTACACTGCTGGAATTTGTACTGAGAATTATAAAAAAAAGTGTCCACATATTGAACTGGAAGTTGTAGAAGATGAGGAAAAACATTAAATTGAACATTATCGCTAGCTACAGCAATTAAGACAAATGTGTGTAGTAGAAGTGCTTCCTTTACTCAATAATAATTTAATTTCTAACACATGGAGGAAGACAAAATTATGCTCAAATTGAGAATTAAAAACCTTCCAGATCACAAATGTCACCAACTGTGGTAGAGCTGTTTTAATACGCCCCAGATCACATTTTATTAAATTCCATCAAATGACAGTTCCTTAGTCTGGGAATAAATGAAATTATTTGATTAAAAATTCAGCAACAATGTTGTTGCCACAAAAATTTTTGAAACACCTCAAATAATAGCAACAGAGATGTGTCACCCTCTATTCTTTGTGTGTCTGATGCTCTATTAAATTATATACACTTTTCTAAAATGTATCCGAGTTTTTCAGCAAGGAAATACATTTCAATGAAAATTAATAAACTTAAAAAATATTAATAAAGGTAATAAGATTAATAAACTTAAAAAATATATTGAACTAAAAGTACCCCACAAAAAGGTAACAGGAAGATGTGAATATATTGAACCTCAGTCACAAATTTCTGTGAATAAGGAAATTCATGTCCTACCTACTGTGATCTGCAAAATAAACATGTTGACCCAACATTACCAAATGATGTTGGTCAGTGTAAAAGACTTCTGAATTCAGTGCAAAAATGTAAAAGGAAAATTAAATTGGATAACATGGAAATCAAATAGTTTCACTAACGATATGAATCAGAAGATTCCTTTACATATTGTGGCACATGCAGTGAAAAGAACAATCAATTGAATTGAAAAGAAATGCACAAAATCTATTGTGAGCTTAAACAGAGCTTTATGCTGAATAATTGTTTCACAGTAACCAGAAAAATAATACTTAAGAAGCCTGATAAAGAAGTCCTGTAAACACTTCTACTAAATGGGTAAGTTACAAATATAGAGCTCTTTCTACATCTGTAAGCAATGCTGACTGATTGTAGAAGAGGCATTATAAATGCCATACCACTTTTGCCTTTAAAAAGGCATTTACACCTACAATAGTGAAGACCTTTGAATTAAAGCTTTAAAGATGAAAATGGAATTGTCATAAGATTATAAGATGTAAATTTCCTGTCCTCATTTTGCATTTTACCTAAATAGTCTGTTATCTATCCATTTCTATTACATGCTAATTTCTTTAGAGAAAAAATTAACATGAATAAACAAATACACTGTTGATAACATTTTGTCTATATAAGTCTTATTTTATTAAGTACAAAAAGTTCAGTTTAATTTTTTTCTTCTAGAGTGCAATTTATTTATTTACAAACAGGTGATTTTATATACTATACGTATGACTACATAAAAATATATAAAAAGTGAAGCCATGTCTTAGTTGCATATTTTAGAAAAGAAATCTGAATTCTACATCACAGCTCTGTGAATCTCACTTTTCAACTCCTAAGCTTACAGACTCGGGCCCAACAAGTACCAACATGCTCAGAGGAGGGCCACGCACTTCATTATATTCTCAAAAATAATCTGTATGTACATAAAACATACTTAATTAGAAGATTAAATTAATTAATAACAAATGCACCAATCATTTTCTTTAAAATTTCCATGCCTCAGGTTATGAACAACACCTCATAAATTACTGTATATGGCAGTCAAAATTTATGTGACTTCCATAGTATATCAAAATATACATGATTAATTGAAGTGTCTGCTATCTGATCACTATCAATAGTCAAAAACAGTGGGACCTGCCCATTTCATGCACTTTACAAGAGGCATACGAATGAATACCAGTTATACATTTCATGCACTTTACAAGAGGCATACAAATGAATACCGGTAATGATAACTCTCGTGCACTGCAATAGAAGCAGGAAACAAACAGCAATAATATTTAGTAATTTAAAATATAAGCTTTTAGTTATATTTATTAAATGAATAACACAGTTTATAGTTAAATTATGCCAACAAAAATCTGAGTTTCTTTTGGTAGCAAGGGGCAATAAACACATGAAAAATAATCCATTCCATATGTAAAGCCAACAAATACTCTGTCCCATTACATTCATAATCCAGTCACCACATCATATTCAAATATGTCAAAACAGCCTGAGAACATGAAAATACATTTCTTTAATGATAAAAACACAAACAATGAACAACAGAAACTGCATCTAAACATAGTTATATATCAAAAACTGCCATGGCTCGGTTGCTTTTACTTTCATAGCACTCCAAGGTACACAAAGTTTAAAATGTTCATTCAGTACTCATAACTTGATGCACTGACAGTAGGTTACTATGTGGCACTGTCAGCAATAATGTATTCTTTCTTGACCTGATACGAAATTCGTTCACAGCACTTGAAACACAATACTGGCAAAAGAAACATGACTAGCTTGCTATCTGTTTATAGCTTTCTTTTACATTCGGAGTACATGTAAACAGTTTTCTATTTACAAGTCTTGTGATGTGTTTCGTTTAAAGCAGTCACACCCATCATTATGACAGTTGACTGTTGCAGTACCTTAATTCTTTAAAAGTACTATTAAGCTTACACTAAAACAGAGTAACAAAAAAGTACGCAGTGCAGTCAGTTCATTTCACAAGCACTTTGATAAATATATACAACACTTTTTCGTCAGCATGATAAATATTTTGTTCCATTGTATTTCTGGTGTTTCTGGATGTTGTCAGAGCTCTAATGATTTAATCAAGTTTTTCCAGCAGCATCCTTGGTATGGACACTATTGTTTCTGTAGAAAAACAGATAAATGCATATTAAAAGCAAATCTCAGAGACACAACTTATACTGATTGCATAATTTTTTTTTTGTTTTAACAATATAACACATACCAATGGCAAATATTATCTGTTTTTTTCCCTTCCACTTAAAGAACACTTTTTATCAAAAGGCATGTGAGAAATAAGTCAAAAAGAAAATTATAGAACATTGTATAGATTATACTGACCATAACATACTCAATAAATATATTCTACTGAAAGAAATTGTTCATGTGAACACAATAAATACAGACTGAATCTCAAGTCTTACATTCTTCCATGGAATGTCAAGAATAAGGCAGACCAGTATGATGTAGGCTTACACAAAATTTGTTTATTTAACTACTGTACTGCCCTTCATATTCTGCACAAAGCACATGATCACAAGCAATGAAAGATTATAGTATTGGAATGAAGGTAAAAAGATGGAAGATATAAAATAGAAACTCATATTTTAGTGAAGACAGAATTACTAAGAGACAGAGGCTGTTCCTTCGGATTTCTGATGTGCACAGCATGATGTTTTAAAGGCCTGTTATTCCATAAGTGCACATCTAGTTAAACATTATGAAATGCCTAAAATAACAAATATATGTGGTACATTGTATTGATGTTGTCATACATCTTGACATGTAACAGCCCCTTTCTCATGAGATTCTGAAGCTAATTTGGATCTCCTGATCAACTGTAAAGTCATTAGGTAGGTCCAGGGTTGGATACAGATTTTTTTCTGGGTGGAGTGGGCACAAGGATTAGAAGTGTGAACATGTTCTTATAGGCTTTGCAACTGTAATTTTAAAATAAAGAAATACACGCACTTATGCAATTATGGGTGAACCATAAATGATAAGCATATGTTCTCATGAACCTTTGTGTATATCTTTTTGAGACCTACAGTTTCATACTTTCCAATCTGACATACCTCTTACTGCCTCTCAACATGTTGTAAAATGTGCATTGCAAACGAAGATTCTGCTGCCCTGATTCACTGTTATCGATTATTATCACCCCTGCCTACTGATTTAATTTTTTTAAGTAGCCTATTTTCTTCTTCTGGGTTCAATCTATCACCATATCAAACTTCATCAAACTCAATTCACTGTGGTTCTGCCATGCAAAGATGACAGACATAGTTACTTTTACATTTACAATATTAGTACCTAGTGGATTACTCACTGTGCCTTTCAACAAGAAGTGAAGTTCTACATCATGACTGAAATATGATGGTTGCTAATAAAAAAATGCCAAATAGGACACAGGGAGAACCGATAGAGGTACTCAAGGTATACTCCACCACACACCATCAGGTGGCCTGCGGAGGATGGATGTATATGTAGGTGTATATGTAGAAGGTATTACACTGACAGAAACAAAATCACAACACCAAGTAGCAGTGGTGCAACATAAAAGAAAGTTGGTAGGCACGTTTCTACATCTGAAAGATGCCTATTCAAATTTTGTGGCAGTCACATAAGAGTAGCACTAGTAGTGCCACTAAGAGGATGAAAATCAGGTTTACTATAAATACACACTGCAACAGTCATCAGCATTAATTATCTTTGAGTATAAATCTCACTGAGTTTGAACAAGGTTGTGTAATAGGGTTACAAGAAGCTGGGTGTTCCTTCAGTGATACTGCGGAAAGACTTGGAAGGAATGTAGTCACTGTACATGACAGCTGGTAGAGGTGGTCACGAGAATGTGCAGTCACAAGAATACCAACTCTGGATTTCCACACAGCATTACCAAGAGGCAAGACTATTATGTTTGTAGCACAGCTTTGGTGCATCACACTGCATCTGCAGCAGGAATCCAAGCAGCATATGGCACCACAGTGACATTGACAAATTGTTTGTTTCTAGCAAAGCTTCAAGCCAGATGCCCTGTAGTGTACATTCCAATAACCCAAAACCACAGCCATTTGCCACTTAAGTGGTGTCAAGCAGAGCTCATTGGAGGGAAAATGGAGATCTGTTGTGCTTCTGAGAGCTGGTTCTAGCTTGGTGCTGGAGATGGCTGTTTGTTGTTTAGGAAGAAGCCAGTTGAGGACCTGCAACCATGTCTGCATGTTAGACACAGTGGAGTTATGGTCTGGGGCATTATTTCATATGACAGCAGGAGCACTCCATGGTTACCATGTGAACCCTGTCTGCAAATTTATATGTCACTATGATGATTTGATTTGTTGTGGTGCCATTCATGAACAGCTTTCCAGGGGGTGTTTTTCAACAGGTGTTTTTTAACAGGATAATGCTCGCTCAGATACTGCTGTTGTAACCATGCCTGCACAGTGTTGACATGTTGCCTTGGCCTGCTTGATCACCAGACCTGTTTCCAATCAAGGACATATGGGATATCATCGGATGACGACTCTAACATTATCCACAATTACCATTAAACACCCCTGTATTTACTGTCAAAGTACAACAGGCTTGGAACTCCATCCCACAAACTGACATCTGGCACTTGCACAATAAAATGCATGAACATTTGCATGCTTCCATTCAACGTGCTGGTGGTTGCACCAGTTATTAAGGTACCAACACTTCATTTCTGCAATGGCTCATCTCACATGTACATTAACCTGTGATCTTACAATGTTAATCCCTTAAATATGTTACCTAGACAAATGTATTCCAGAAATTTCGTTACTCTCCCTCAATTATTTCTTGGTGTTGTAATTTTTTTTCTGTCAGCGTATTTGCGAACAACATTACTTAGGTGAAATGTCAAGGCAAACACAGAACAACAAATGTACTGACTGTAAAAAACCTGACAATGATGGAAAATCTAAAATTGTAGCTTCAAATAAAACTGTTTATAGTAATCACTCGTGGAAGTTCTATTTCTTACTAACTATGAGGAGAATCAAGAGAAATCAAACATTTACTAAAAATATCCGATTGTGTGAGCCTGAGTGTAGCCCTAGAAATTTACAAATTTTTCGCGAAGTGAAAGATTTAACTTTACTTGCTTAGCAAGTCAAGTCTTCATAACAACTCATTTATCTGCTACACAATCAGGAAATTAACTAATTGGATAGATACAAAAATCTAACCAGGAGGTGTCAGAACACACACATATAAAAGACTGTTGTGATTGGCAAGATTTGGGACCAGTGGCTCCCTCTTCAGGCAGAAGGGTTGAAGTGGAATGAAGAAGGGTGAAGGAAAAGGACTGAAGAGGTCTAGGAAAAGGGTAGGTTTTGAGAAAGTCACACAGAACTGCGGTTCATGAGAGATTTACCATATGGAATGAGAAAGGAGGGGGGGGGGGGGGGGGGGGGGGGAATTAGGGAATTATGTGACCCTTGAGCATGTAAATTCTGTCTTTGAGCAGTGCAATGTCACTTTCAACAACTTCATGGCAGTGTGTCTGCTAATATTAGATCCATCCATTGGTAGGAACTCATATCGTTGATTCAATTAATTGCAATTAGGACGTCTCTTTTACAAACAATTGGATAACACAAGAAGCATCACAACACTTTATTTTATAAAGCTAGAATCCTGTAACAACTCTGTTTCTCATACCATCAACTAGCTACACTGTTGTTTAACAGAAATGCATCTAATTACTGTGTAATTACTATAATTCACAATAAAAGACTAACTGAAAATGTAAATGAAATATCTATTTAGGCTACATGTATTATATATTGAAATTCCATCTACACTAATAAATAACGTATACTAAAAAATAATGTACTCTTATTTGATACAGTAAACATGGTAGGAATACTTGGGATAATGTAGTTTAATCAGCAGTGTTTATTTGAACCATTTCACTTATTTTTCCATGAAAATGACAAACACATATTTGACTTTTTGTCCTATTTCATGTGTTTCAATTTTTATCTTTGAAGATTTTTTTATCTATCCATCTACTTTACATTGATAGCATTTTCAGTTATTTTGAACAACTTCTGTGATAGTCATTAATGAAATGGTGGTATTGTAATTATGTTGGATTTGTTAGGAGGACTATATGAGACCCCACAAGAAATCATGTGGGAGGACCAATACAATGTGAAATTTTGAGCTGAACTGTGTGATATAACATCAAATAAACTTGTGTACACATGAAATTTTCTTTGACTTTCCACATTATGAGAGAATCACATGAAGTTCTGTGGCCTTTCATCACTAAACTAATTTACAGTAAGAATTGGCTACAGCAGAGCAACAAAAAGGGATTAAGTTCTTGCAAACACTGATAAAAAAAAATCTGAGTTACACCCATACAACTTCAAGAACTTTTATTTCATCTTCATTTTTCGAGGTCAACATTTATAAAGACTTTTACTTTGATTTGGCTACTATTATCAATAGCAAGGCAGTTGCACCACAATCTTTAATGTACTCTAATATCTTTCAGATGCTTTATTTCAAAACTTCCTTATATGTTTTGACATTTTGTCATTTTCAAAGTCTATAAAATGCAACACAAAACTGGTATAAAAAGGTATGAAAATGTGTTGCATTTCAACATTGACTTGAAACAGAAAATAATGAGCTGAAAGTGAGATTCATCACTAAAGGCAATTCTACTCCAGTCAATATGGTTCCAGGCCCCCATGACAAGTGGAGATGGATCTGGAGACGCCCTGGACAGCAGTGGGATACCAACCTGACCATCACCCACCTTACAGCCTGACAACTAAGAGTTAAGGTCTGGGGTACCAATTTTTTCACAGAAGAGCCTGTCTGGTTGTCATCCATGGCACTCTTACAGCTCAGCAGTAAGTTGGCATTATTCTATGTCCCATTTTGTTGTCCTTTATGGCAAGCCATCCTGGCCTTACATTTCATCAAGCTAATGCCCACTCATGCATGGTGCTGCTTGTCTTCATCCTTGCCAAACCCTACCTTAGCCAGCGAGGTCACCAGATCTCTCCACGCCTGAGAATGTTTGGAGCATTATGGGCACAGCCCTCCAACCAACTCAGGATTTTGATGATCTGATGTGCCAACTGGACAGAATTCAGCATGTTACCCCTCAGAAGAACATCCAACAAGTCTATGAATCAATGCCAAACTGAATAACTGCTTGTATAAGGGCCACAGGTGGACCAATGCATTATTGTCTCACTCAATATGTGAAGCTCTTTCTCTTGAATAAATCATCCAATTTTTCTGATACTGTTATCATTTGTTTGTCAGCAAATGTATAAAATCTATTGATTTCCATTCCATTTGGGTAATTTCTTCATGGTGCATCCTCCCCTCCCCCTTTTCAAATTTATGTCGCAGGCCTCTGCTGTCTCTTGGTACCAGTGTGCAATCTCTTCCAAAAGTCCTACCACCTCACATGCTCACTGGAACATGGCTTTTTCCTGTCTATCAACTGTTTCGAGGGACTGGAAACAGACAAGGCCCCAAACGCAGGTCATCAGCAACCATACACAATGTGTGTTAAATGCACAGTGTAAATTCTGCCCAAGGCAAAGGGCACCTTCACAAATTGCCAATCTTCGACGGAGGTGCCCCACACATGACACATCCATTCTTTCTATGAAGTAATCCACGTGTAATATTTTGGTACTTCTGCATACAGTAAAGTTCAGGCAAAGTCATTCATCTGGCACACACAGGAAAATGCGGTGAGGGTGGTGTCGCTCCTTGATCACACAAGATGGGCTCCATGAAGTACACATGCTCACCTTTGGGAAGGTGCACCACGACATGTGTCACTGTCAGGTGTCTTGTGAAGTGGCAGCTCAATATTCACCATACTGCTTCATTGCTGCTCATCTATCAACCTGCTCTAAACACCTGCACTTC
Source organism: Schistocerca gregaria (assembly GCF_023897955.1). Taxonomy (NCBI): domain Eukaryota; kingdom Metazoa; phylum Arthropoda; class Insecta; order Orthoptera; family Acrididae; genus Schistocerca; species Schistocerca gregaria. The sequence continues at coordinate 664,244,333 of NC_064922.1, forward strand.
AGCTCTGGGTCAGTATTAGCGTAGCTGTACTGTTACACAATAAATAGCACCTGGTTACTATCTGTGTTTATGTACTTGCAACTGTATTTAACTGCCTGAACAGAGTTACAAAACTCCTCATTAATGTGAGCATTAAAAATTTTGGAAAAAAATGGTGAGTATGGAACCATGCAACTGTTGTCCACTGCGACATCTTGCATGGTACCTCTCTTTTTAATTGTGATCATATATCCCCATCCTTGAGTGCTCTGCATCTGTACAACGGATATCCATTCTAGTTCTTATTGGTCTCTTTTAATAGCGACAAAGATACTTTTTGGTGCACTTCCCAACCTTCATACACCGGGAGATAGAGACACACAAACCATAGATTATGCTCTTAGTGACCATGTCATATAGCTGGGGTCAAACAGCTCTGCCAATAACACCTCACTGCTTTGGTTTGGGTGCAATTTCTGTTTTCACCACAGTAGCAAGTGCATATGTGGCAAGCCATGTTTTGGCACTCAGTTGAATACATGAAGCACTGTGCCTCACCAAAAACATACCTTTTCCTTAGGAGGGCCACCGGATTGTGCACTTTAAACAGTCACAATACAATATCACTGTGGTCTGTCAGTTTCTGCCTGTCCATTAATTGCCCCCAGTCTCAGTCCAGGATCAGTTGCATGTGAAGGTGATGAATAAAATCTTGTTGGCCATAGTTTCACACATAATAGAATGGGTTCTGAAAACATTCGTGAAGGTACTTAGAACGCATCATGAATGATGACAGGAAAATGACCCCCTGACCTAAGTCATTCGGATTCACACCGCTGTTGTTCATAATGGTTCGCAATGGCATCTTGCAGGTGGATGTAATTCTCTGCATGCAGCTTGTTTTGGGTTTAGTGCTATGAATATTGGACACTCATTCTCCATCTTCAAATACACATCTACCAAAAATTGGGACAGAATTCCTACCACTGTAGAGGCAAGCTGAAGTTGTGTTTGTGGACCATCAGGTGAAACATGTAGAAATCCAAACATGTCACTATTTTTTTCAGGTTCAGTTGCCCAGTCATAAGGTTTGTTTGAGTGATAATGAAATATTATCCAATTTGCAGTTTCCAAAACATAATGGGATACTGTAGAAAATCATAGTAGCAATACATATACATGATACTGCTAAATGGAAATGCCGAGCGGCTAGAGCCTCCCGTCGGGTAGACCGTTCGCCTGGTGCAAGTCTTTCGAGTTGACACCCCTCCGGCAACTTGCATGTCAATGGGGATGAAATGACTGTGATAAGGACAACACAACACCCAGTCCCTGAGCAAAGAAAATCTCTGACCCAGCCCAGAATTGAACCTGGGCCATTAGGTATAACATTCTGTCACACTGACCACTCAGCTACTATGAAAGGACATGATCCTGGTGAGAGAGCCATTATGCTTACGCAGATCAATATCCCTTGGGGTAGTGGGATCAATGCTCACACTTACAACCATGACCTTGGCCATGGCCAGCTCATTGAAGCGACGTGCATGCTGCCTGCTCAGCATGCGACCCGTGTGGATCACCACCTTGCAGATCTCGTCAGCCACATTCTCAAGAGCTGTTTTTAACTCATGCACCAACATAATGTGATTGTACAGAAATTTTTGTATTTTCAGTACAATCACCTATTCAACTTCCTGAATAATTTGACACTATTAGTCTCCACCTCAGGTAAAAGGGTCCCTATTTTGTGGTGCACTTGCCCCTGCACCATAAAATTTGGTGAAAACCCAGGCATTTGCCCCAAAGGAGGCAGGAGGTCAGGAACTGCTTTGGGTCATCAGTCTTGCCAGAAAATAATTCATTTAGAGGACTGACCAGTTCTTTTAAAGTGGAATGGATACCTTGCCCCAGAGCAACACATTCCTACTATTTTCGCCTTCCATTTCAGTGACCCACAAAATCTGAAAGCCTTGTTCACACGGTCAATTTTGAGGAGCCTGTGATTAGTGTAATCAAAAGTTGTATCATAGTCAAAAAAGCACATTTTTAAAAAGTCCCCAGGTATTCACTGCAAATATCTGTTAATCTTCAACTTTTGATGAGCAACAGTGAGCTGGCTCACAACTGCCTCTTTGACTCTTCAACAGTTTCAGAGGCACGCACAGTGGCCATGCATGCTGCATTCTGCTGACTTTGAGGAGCCACATCTCCAACTGTCTCAAAGGCACACTAAGTGGTCATATGTTCTGCTGACTCATATACTATCACTGGGCATATGACTGTTCTCCTGTCTCAGCTACATGACGCAATGCAATGCGTTCTGTCGACATTGAGCATCAGCCTATGTCAAAGTTTCAGGCGCTCAAGCATTTACCTGATGCTCCATCTGCTCAATTCTCCACAGTTCAGTTTGAAGTAACAATTGTTGGAGAAAGGCTGATCTTCGCTATTTTGGGTTAAATCTAATTTTTGCATAGGATGGGGTGAGTTATGTTGCCACAAAAATCTTTGGTTACTTACAAAATAGCATCAGAAGTCTGACAGATAGTCAACCACATTTAAAAACAAATTAAAAGAATTTCTGAATGACAACTCCTTCTACCTTTTGTTAAACTGACACATTCAACAACATTATGAAGTGTCGCATTTACAACCTATGAAGCAAGTAGTAATCTACTTCAAACTTGCTACCTTCATAGTTTGTACTCATTATGAGCTCTGTGAAATATTCAACTAGCATTTGCCAGTCAGCAGAAATTTAAACAGTAATACTTAAACTGAGGATCTGATGTCACAACAGATCTGACCTAATTAACCTAACCTAATAACTAACTACATTAGCAACAGTACAACCAAATAGATGACAAAGTCATTAATCCAAAACATATGCCAACTAAGCAAAGGAAATAAAAAACAAACCTAATGGAGAAACAAACTACTGAGATACCACATACCAACAAAATCATGAAAGAAACTATGAATCACTCAAAACCATCCAGAAAAACCACAACAATGTGCAAAAAACCACAAGAATGTGCAAAAAACTAAACTTCCAATATGCTAGAAGCAATCAAAATAAAAAAAAAAAACTATGCACCATTGAAATCCAAAGAGAAAAATTATGTCAATGTAAAAACCGAAATAACATCACAATATAATACACTTCTGCAATCCAAGTTCTCAACATTAATTCCTCTGAACTATTGAGACCCTAAAAGCAAATGAAATCTACAAAAGAATTACAAGTTATTCAAATTCAAACAGAACAGCCACATCAATATTTAAAAATTTCCACAATATCACAATCCAATACACTTCCCAAACATTCTAAATTCTGAAAAATATTTTCATGTGTATACATTATTCCACTGTTAGTGAGTGTAGTCATGATTTTATTGCAGAGGAGTATTTCTACTGTTCTCGATTTATGTACGAACTTATTTCATTTGCCACAACAGTTAAAAACTAGCCTCCATGGTAAACATAATGCATTCATTTAATAGTTAACTTTCACAGATCAATTTTAACCATATTACCCATATCATGGGAACAGTAGTCAACATCAACTATCCCATGGGAACAGCGATTTTTTAAATTTTTTTTAAAAAACAGAAGTTTGCCTTTATGTTAATTCAAGGCATAAACTAATTTCATGCAAAATTCATCTGGCTGTTTCAGCGTGAAGGAGTAACAGACGTACTCAAACACAAGCTTCCACATTTCTAATGTATAAGGGATATTGTCAACAACAACCTGAATGTCATTGAAGAGAGAAATATTACTGGAACAACAACAGACATCACACTTCTTTTTAAACAGAGCATACTGCAGCAACAAAAAATCCCAGATACTCATAATAAACACATCAAAAAATGTTTTGCATCAACCTGGTTCCCAGAACACCTGAAGACAGACATTGACTATGGATACTATATCACAGACACAGTCCCTTTAACTGTTCAGAGATGTCGCTAAACCTGCATGTAAACAACCATGCATGAGCAGTGCCTATTAGACTGATGGGGTCCAACAGCCAATCAGTTCCAGTCATTCCCCCCAGGAAGGAGGTACATGGCTCGTGTTGCCTGTAATTCAACCATGTCTAGACGGTCAATACCGCGGTTTGATCATGTCTGTATTGTTACTTTGTGCCAGGAAGGGTTCTCAACAAGAGAAGTGTCCAGGCATCTCGGAGCGAACCAAAGTGATGTTGTTCGGACATGGAGGAGATACAGAGAGATAGGAACTGTCAATGACATGCCTCACTCAGCCTCCCAAAGGCTACTACTGCAGTGGATGACCACTATGTGCTGATTATGGTTCAGAGGAAACCTGACAGCAATGCCACCATGTTGAATAATGCTTTTCATGAAGCCACAGGACGTCATGTTACAACTCAAGCTGTGCACATTAAGCTGCATGATGCACAACTTCACTCCCAGCATTCATGGTGACATCCATCTTTGCAACCACAACACCATGCAGCATAGTACAGATGGGCCCAACAACATGCCGAATGGACCACTCAGGATTTGCATCAAGTCCTCTTCACCGTGTCGCATATGCCTTCAACCAGACAATCATCAGAGATGTGTTTGGCAGAGCCTTAGACACACTGCCAGCGAGTGCAGGAAGGTCGAAGTTCCCTGCTGTTTTGGGGTGGCATTATGTGGGGCCGACGTACACTGCTGGTGGTCATGGAAGGCACCGTAACTGCTGTGCAATATATGAATAACATCCTCCAAATGATCAGGAGCATATTGGCGAGGCATTCATCTTCCTGGGACAATTCGTGTCCCCATCATACGCAACTTGTGAGTGACTTCCTTCAGGGTAACAACATTGCTCGACTAGAGTGGCCAGCATGTTCTCCAGAGATGAACCCTATCGAACATGCCTGGGATAGATTGAATACGGCTGTTTATGGACGACATGACCCACCAACCACTCTGAGGGATCTACGCCGAATCGCCGTTGTGGAGTGGGACAACCTGCCTTGATGAACTTGTGGATAGTATGCCACAATGTATATAGGCAAGCATCAGTGCAGAGGACATGCTACTGGGTATTAGAGGTACTAGTGTGTAGAGCAATCTGGACCACCGCCTCTGAAGGTCTCACTGTATTGTGGTACGTCATGCTATGCAATGTATGGTTTTCATGAGCAATAAAAAGCGTGGAAATGATGTTTATGTTGATCTATATTCCAATTTTCTGTACAGGTTCCTTAACTATTGAGCCGAGTTGATGCAAAACTTTTTTTTTTTGTGTGTGTATTATGGATAGACTGCTACTAACCATATAGTGGAGATATTGAGTCACAGATAGGCACAACAAAAAGACTGCTGAATAAGTACAATTTGGGCCAAAACGCTTTCTCCTAAACTAGTTTACACACACACACACACACACACACACACACACACACACACACATTCATGCAAACCCAACTCACACACACATGACCACTATCTCTGGCAGCCAGGGTCGGACTGCAAGCAGATTCTGCCAGGCCTAACAGCCTTCACCAACCAGTCCTGCAAAACCATGTAAATCAGGCCCAAACTTCCTCACAATACCTCCTGTAGTCTAAAATTCCTGTATCCCACCCCTTACATTGAAGCTCATCCTGTCCAGAAACTAGAGTACCACACACACCACCACCTCAAACAACTCTCCTGCTTATTCATCTCCTACTGTCGCCTTGGACCACCACTATTGACCACTTCTACAACAGTCTCCAAACCTCCCTCAGATCCCCTTATAGCTCACAAACCCTGCCTCGCAGACCTATTGCATTTACGAAACCCTCAGAAACTCCCTCCCACCATCTTATAAAAATTAAAAGATCCAAAACATATTCATGAATCTTTCCTCCAAAAGCCTTAGTCTCACAGAAGTATAAGTCCTTTTCAAAGGCCTTATCTTTGGCTAACTCACTAATTCAATAATGGTGAACTTGCTAAAGACCTTCACTCGCTCTCCCAGTCTTACAGAGGAACCAATTTTTCACCACAAACTCTACCAATCAGACCAAACCTGTGATGAAGCAAGTTAGGATCTTGTTACTTCCTCTCTTGTTTTGCCATCTGTCTCCTTAAGTTCATTTCTTTCAGTTTTGACTAATTATCATTAACATACATGAGTGTAATCCGCATATTCATAAAAGAGAAAGGTTGGCCTTCAGTTTTAAAGAATGTAACATCAGATCTAATTTTGTGCTTAATTTTGTGATGTCATCAGTTTCATAATTTATTTTGACTATTCCTAGTTAATATCTCTTGTTACAGGGTGAAATCACCTAGTTAATATCTCTTGTTATAGGGTGAAATCAGTAGTTGTTTCGTGACTTTGATTCTATTCTTGACTTATAAACAAATATAAATTCTGTAATAATAATACAAATTTGAAAGAACCACCAACGGTATTCTTTAAGTATTTATTTGGCTCTATTCAAAAACATGTTAGCAAAGCCAGCCCTTAATTAATTCCAAAGTAACGACCATTTTTGTCAAAAGTATTGTTTGTATAACTATATCTGTTAATTTCATTATTTAAACAGAAAGTTTGGCTTAACCCCTGTGGTAGAGGAAACTATTAAAAAGAACCACTTTTTCAATGTATTCACTTAATTAATTCAGTGATGTTTTAATAATAATTTCTGTAAATTAAACATCAAGCACTTTACATTAGGCCAGATTTTTGGTCCCGAGACATTCAGTCCACGGCCGAGTTTCAGACGAGGAGCTCATATTGGCTAGATCAACAACAATGCATCAATTTAACCACAAAATAAGTGTTACACCAATATTCCATGTGTTAAAACAATGACAGTGTCTGTACAATATGTACCGTATTATTCTGCAAGAACTGTGAACTGTGTGGTTAAGTTTTTACTGCTCATAGATATTCATCAGTAAACTACTGTATCTCTATGCTGATGTTTGCCTACAACATATTAATGAGGCTTATCAAAATTTGCCAATAGTTAACTGAACATATAACTGTGTAATATTGGGGGGTTGTGAACAGTGAAAGTACAAGGTGTTCAACTTTGTTTTTTGAGTTTGTCGATAGGTGATGACAATGGTAAGTAGCGGTTGAAAGAAACAGATTGCAAACATCAGGCAGTTAGCTTAGACCTCAGTCAACATAACCTCATTCACATGTTAGTCGATTTGTGTCTGCGTCATAAAGTTGTTCTTGATTGAAAATGTCAGTTTACAAGCCTAATTCTTTTCATCTGCGGGAAGTGTTACTGTTTTGTTTCAATATGAAGAAAACAGCAGCTGAGTCTCACTGAATGCTCTCATGTACATTTGGTAAGGACGCTATTAGTGAAACAATGTGTCGTGAGTGGTTTCAACCCTTCAAGAACCGTGATTTTTATGTCATAGACTGGTATAGTGGTGGCAGAGAGAATGTTTTCGAAGATCCGGAACTGGAGACATTGCTGAGCGAATACTCATGTCAAACTCAACAAGAATTGGCACATAAGTGGGAGTGACACAGCAAGTCATTTTAAAATGTCTCAAGGCTATCGGCATGGTTCAGAAAGAAGGAACTTGGGTCCCATGTGAGCTGAAACCAAGAGATGTTGAATAGCATTTATGTGTTTGCAAACAGTTGCTTCAGAGGCAAAATGGAAGGGATTTCTGCATTGCATTGTGACCAGGGTCGAAAAATGGGTTCATTACAATAACCCTAAATGCAAAATATCATGGGGATATCCCGGCCATGCTTCCTATTGGCAGCCAAACTGAATATTCACAGCTCCAAGATCATGCTCTGCATTTGGTGGGACCAGCTCATGTAATATGAGGTGTTAAAACCAAGTGAAACAATCACAGGCGCTTGTTATCGAATGCAATTAATGTTTTTGAGCAGAGCATTAAAAGACAAATGGGCACAATACAGTGAGAGGCAAGATAAAGTGATTTTGCAGCATTACAACACTCGACCACACGTTGCAAAAGAGGTCAAAACATACTTGTAAACATTAAAATGGGAAGTCCTACCCTGCCCACCGTATTCTCCAGACATTGCTCCCTCTGACTATCACCTGTTTAGATCAATGGTGCATGGCCTGGCTGACCAGCACTTCCAATCTCATGAAGAAGTCACAAATTGGACCGATACGTGGATCGCTTCAAAAGATGAACAATTTTTTTGACATGGGATTAATACACTACCCAAAAGATGGGAGAAAGTGGTGGCCAGCGGTGGAAAATACTTTGAATGATACTTGTGTAACCAATTTGTTTCACTGAAGCATCAAATGTTGGAGAAAAATGGCAGAAGCAAAGTCATACACCTTGTAAAGAACGGTGAAATGCAAGTGTGCAACTGTCAGCGACATCATTTGCAGTAATCAGCGCTGAACTCCCCCTCCCCCTTTTTTTCAGCCAATATAGCAACACAGTACATCAACAATGACGATTAACAATGAGATAATAAAGCAGGTAACATCACAAACCCAAAACCAATGTTTGAACCCTGCTTGACTCAGTTCATCCTCTATCCAAATATGATCCACTCCACTCCCACCAAATCATCCCCTCTTAGCATTCCAGAATTTCTTAACCTCAAACCTTGCATCCCTCAACATGCAAGCTAACTTTACAGAATGAACTACAATCCACACCTAAAAATGATCCCATCCTAATAAGCCTATCTGGTGACAAAGGTTCCACCACTTGATTTTGAGCCCCAGGGAATACCTAGCAGAAGGACTCCACCAGCTGTCAGATTTGTCCACCTACAAACATTACCACTGTGACTCCATTCCAGATAAACAACAGAATCTTTACTTTCTCCTCAAATCCTTAGGCACATCCCAGAACCTCTCCCCTGAGTCTCTCTTCCCACCCCTACCACTCCTCGCACTCCCACCTTCTACATGCTTTCTCAAGTCCATAAACCCAACCACTCAGGATGAGACACTTCACCCAGCTACGGTGCTCCCATTGAGAGAATCTCTTTTCTAACAAACCACCACCTACAGTCCATTATCAACAATTCACTTTCCTACATAAAGAACACCAACGATTTCCTCTACCAATTCTCTAAAGTGCGCATTCCTTTTGCAAGTGGTGCCCTGCTCACCACTATTGATGCCATTGAACACTAGTTTTTACAAGACCCGATAACTCCAAACCTACAGCCTCCTTCCTGGTCACCCTGATCAACTAAAGCCTCGCCCACAATTACTTTAACTTTGAAGGCATTGCCTGTGAACAGATCTGTGGTATGACATTAAGCACCCACATGGCTCCATCTTAAGCCAACTTATTCATGGGACCAAGTGAGGTGGTGCAGTGGTTAGCACAATGGACGTTCGGCAGGATGATAGTTCAAAGTTGCATCCATCCATCCAGATTTAGGTTTCCCGTGATTTCCCTAAATTGCTCCAGACAAATGCTGGGAAAGGGCATGGCTGATTTCCTTCCCCATCCTTGATGCAATCTGTGCTTGTACTCTGTCTCCAATGACCTCAATGTCGATGTGGTGTCAAACCTAATCTTCCTTCCTTCCTTCTAATCATGGGCAATCTAGAAGCATCCTTCCTAACCACCCAGAATCCCAAATGTCTCACCTGGTTTAGATTCAGCGATAAGATCTTTGTGATCTGAATTGAATGTGAGGGTACCTTATCCATATTCCTACAGAACCTCAACACTTTCTCCTTCATTTGCTGCACCTGGTCCTCCTCAACCCAGCTAGCCACCATCATTAATGTTGACCTCCAACTCAAAGACGGCTACATCTAGTACCTCCATCCATTTCAAACCTACTAAAGCAATACCTCCACTTTGACAGCTGCCACCCCTTCCATTCCAAATATCCCTTCCAGACAGCCTAACCACCTCTGGCTATCGCATATGTAGTGAAGAGCAGTCCCTCTCCAAATATATTAAAGGTCTCACTGAGGCCTTCACAGACTGAAATTACCCTCCCAATCTTGTACAGAAACAGATCTCTTGTGCCTTATGTCTCCAGCCACTCACCACCTGAAAGACCCATTGTCTGGCCACAAAGAAGCACCCCCCTTCTGATTCATTACTGCCCATAACTGGAGCAACTGAATCACATTCTCCACCAGGGTTCCAACTACCTCTTGTCATGCCCAGAAATGAGGAATATTCTATCCACTATTCTTCCCAGCCCTCCCACAGTGACATTTCACAGCCCACCAAACCTACACAATATCCTCATCCATCCATTCTCCACCCATTCCCAACCCCTCATGGTTCACATCTCTGCAACAGACCTAGTTGCAAGATCTGTCCAACACATCCTGCCACTACCAACTTCTCCAGTCAAGTCATAAGCATCACCTATCCCATCAAGGGCAGAGCTACCTCTGAGAGTATCATGTGATATACAAGCTACGCTGCAACATCCGTCTGCATGGATTATCACTGACAAACTGGATCAAAGAGGCAGCTGAACCACTTAGTTGCTGAGTACACTACCCAACACAATGTTCTTCAGTGATTGATTCACGGTCTGCAGCAGTTGGATCCTTTCTACCAACATCAGCTAACCTGAATTGTGCAGACAGGAACTCTCCCTGCAATGTATCAAATGTCCCCATAACCCACCTGGCCTAAACCTCTGTTAGTCACTGTCCTTTACCCACATATCCCCTTCCCTACTACAACTCCAGCACTACACAGCCTCCTACTCCACCAACGAACCCACAGTTTCTTCACTTCTCTCTTTTTCTATTCCCTTCCTCCATCTAACCTCCTAATTGCACTCAGCTGCCCTACTCTGTCCGCACAACATCCTTGTATGCTCCCACAAGCAGCACTTTCTGTCCCCCACTGCTACCCCCTCCCCCTCCTCATTCCAATCTCTTCCTTACTCCATCCACCCATACTGCTTCTCCCACCAATGCACTTGCTCGCAGATCAGCCTCGGTGGCCACTGACAATGGTAATGTCGAGTTGCGTTTGCATGAACATGTGTATGGTTTCTGTGCTAGAAGTGGCTGAGAACTCACTCGTTTATCAGTTTTTTTGTTGTGCCTGTCTGCTACTCAACATCTCCACTATGTGGTGACCAATATTCTATTCTTTTCATAATACTGTCTTATACCTGTCTGAATTTTTCATTCCTAATTTTGCCACATTTGTTAATTTTATTAATAGTAGGAGGGCTCATAGTAAGGAGCATGCCATCACAAAAAACATTCGTTTTACCCACGGCCAGATGGATACTATTTCCGAAGATTTATTTTAATTGCATTTGGACCTTACTTCATAGCTGTCAAGAGATGTTTGGGAATGGGTTGATTGTTCTGCATGGGCACTACTGGGTCATCCCCATAGGAGTGCCACTACCAACAGTCCTCTGCATTTGAACAGTTTCTTTCTTGTGTCACTGCAGCACAAGCGGATACACACTGACACACTATGATTTATTTTTCGAGTAAGGAATTGTATGGGCCTGTAGTGGCTGTATTGGAAAGTGATTTAAATTTTGCTCCTGCTCCAAGGAGACTCATAGTTACAGAATTTATCTGCTTTGTAGAACAAAAAGCACACAACCTCCTTGAGAACCAGGCAGGAGAAATTAGGCAAGAATTACCCCACCCTTTGTGTGGGTTTGGCCACCGAGGTGTAACATCTCTTCTGTATAGAGAGCAGCCATTTGTTTCCCTGTGAGTTTTGATGTGGTACCTGTGTTCACGTGGGTCCCTGTGGAAGAGTCCTTGAGTTTGATTTGTGAAAAACTGGATGAGTATATTGTGTATCTTTGTCATTATGTGCTAACATCCATGTATTTTTCACTTATCAGCAATATTTTTAATAGCATGATAAAGTAGCTGTAGATAGCGTATTTACTCGAATCTAAGCCGCACTTTTTTACCGTTTTTGTAATCCAAAAAACCACCTGCGGCTTAGAATCGAGTGCAAAGTAAGCGGAAGTTCGGAAAAATGTTGGTAGGTGCCGCCACAACTAACTTCTGCCCTCGAATATATGTAGCGCTATACAGGCATGCTTTCCAGCCACAAAGATAAATACTGGTGCCAAAACCTCTGCGTCAGTAAGTAAATTAAAAGGTAGAAGAATGTAAACATTTTCCATGTATTCTTTCGTGTTTCCTGCTATCTCATTTAAATCCTGTCTGCCTAATAAACTATGAAACTAGAGTGAGAAGAATATACATATCATGTCATGTTTATATTCGTATTATTCATATGCTGATAGTGATAAAGTCAGAAATGAACCACGGCAACTGACTAGATTTTTAAATCTAAGATAAATCTAATTTCCGTGCAGAATGCAATGTACTAAAGAGGCGCCTGAAAAGATTTTCAAACGGAGAAAATTTTTCACTAAACTCTCGTCCAGAATTCTCCAAAGAAAGCAGCAGTGAAAGTAACAATAGCAGTCTCTTGCCATTGTTTTGCTTATGAAAATTCCTCTCTTTTTTTATATTGTAAGCCTCGGTAGTGCACACAAAAGCAAGCCATGCCGCAAATGACGACAGGTCGTAAACACTCATTATCAGAATGTGAAAAACAATGCATGACGCAGTACAATAATGCATTTTCAGCGTAGAGTGACATTAATACCTACCGGTGTAAGAAAGAGAACAGCACTTACCAGATCAAAGCAAAATAAGCAAACGATTCAAACCAGAAGAAGCACGTGAAAAAGGAAGGGTACCCATATCAATATGGACGGAGCGCCTGACGCATGGCAATGGCTACCTGGTAAAGCTTAACTGCTAAGCTTACAACTTGAAACAAACTACTGTAGCTGTATTTTCATCCATTTGACCTCAATTGTGTCTCATGTTACAATGGGCCAACTTTGCTTCGATTTGCATGTGCGGTCTACAACTTTTCTCTCCCTTTGAATATCGAGTCTCAGATTTCAGGTGCGGCTTATATTCGGGAATTTTTTTTCCGTTGATTTCGAGTCTCATTTTTCAGGTACGGCTTAGATTCGAGTGTGACTTTCATTCGAGTAAATCTGGTACCTATTTGGCACGCCAATTTATTCATGAGAGATTTTCATGATATGGAACTAAGAATTAGGGCTTTGCGGCCAATGTACTTCTAGGTATACAAAAGGTAACATATTTTTGGTCTTGCCCCATTTGTGTGATGATCTTAACCAATTTCTGGACCATTACAACTGCCTTCATCTCACTGTTAAATTTTCCATGGAAGTTGATGGCTCTGAGCACTATGGGACTTAACTTCTGAGGTCATCAGACCCCTAGAACATAGAACTACTTAAACCTAACTAACCTAAGGACATCACACACATCAATGCCCGAGGCAGGATTTGAACCTGCGACCGTAGCGGTCGCACGGTTCCAGGCTGTAGTGCCTAGAATTGCTCGGCCACCCCGGCCGGCCATGGAAGTTGAAAGTGATAGAAAGTTTCCATATTTGGATGTAATGCTTTACAACAAACATGATGGTACTCTGAAAACTGATACATGCTGATCGATATCTACATATGAAGTGTTGTCATCTACAAACCAATATTATGGTGTCTTTAGGAACATGTGTTACTTGTGACATGAATAGTCTAACACAGGAACTCGCACACTTAGCATTGGTAGTTATGGAAAATGGATACTCTGAGCAGCAGATTTATTGAGTTACTGAGTTTGAGCAACCTCCAGAGGGACTTGAAGAGAAGCGGCCTTTATTCCTTATGCTGGGAGCATTGGAAGAATTTTTAGAGCTGACATTAAAAGGTTCATGGTGTGGGTTCCTGCTGTCATGTCCTAGTTCATGAACCACGGGCAACGTATGAGTGGCCAAGTAAGTGGTCCTGACAGTCAGGATACCAGTTACTTTGGAATATTCTGAGTCGTGGTCACCTTTGTGCTCAGACGGCAAAGACTACCAAATCCACCGGTTAGTCCCTCAACCATTAGGGGTAAAACCCAATGGGACCCGGGGCAAGTAAGGCTAGGTACTTTAAATATGATGCTGGCAACAATCAGAGCAAAATGCCTCGGACCTCTGGAGGTGACAGAGTCCCACCTCTAATTGACAAACCAGGGACTCCTAAGATACGACTCGGCAAACGAATGGTAACGAGATGGGGAGCTATTAATATCAACGGGGGCTACTCTGGGAAAAAGGTAGAGTTGGCAGAGGCTGCAAGTAAGATGGGGTTGGACGTTTTAGCTGTTAGTGACATTTGGGTAAGGGGTGAGAAAGAAGAGGAAGTGGGAGAATACAAGGTTTACCTGTCAGGAGCCAAAGCAGGAATAGCACAATGGGGTGCAGGGCTTTACATCAGGAAAGAAATGGAACCCAGCTAGTTGCAATAAGGTACGTAAATGAATGACTTAAGTGGCTAGATTTGACAGTGTCTAACAAGAAAATTAGGATTGTGTCAGTCTATTCACATTGTGAAGGGACAGATCAAGATAAGATGGATAGTTTTTATGATGCACTCAGTGACGTAGTTGTTAGAATAAAGGACAAGGACAGTGTTCTGCTCATGGGTGATTTTAATGCCAGGATTGGAAAAGTAATGGCAGTGGGAAAGAGATATAAACGGATTGAGTGCCAAATAGGAGGAACAAAGTTAGAACAGGTGGACGGTTTCAAGTACTTAGGATGCATATTCTCACAGGATGGCAACATAGTGAAAGAACTGGAAGAGGGGTGTAGCGAAGCTAATGCAGTGACCACTCAGCTACGATCTACTCTCTTCTGCAAGAAGGAAGTCAGTACCAAGACTAAGTTATCTGTGCACCGTTCAATCTTATGACCAACTTTGTTGTATGGGAGTGAAAGCTGGGTGGATTAACGTGACCTAATCAACAAGGTTGAGGTTACGGATATGGAAGTAGCTAGGACGATTGCAGGTACTAGTAGATGGGAACAATGGCAGGAGGGTGTCCACAATGAGGAAATCAAAGAAAAACTGGGAATGAACTCTATAGATGTAGCAGTCAGGGCGAACAGGCTTAGATGGTGGGGGCATGTTACACGCATGGGAGAGGCAAGGTTATCCAAGAGACTCATGGGTTCAGCAGTAGAGGGTAGGAGGAGTCAGGGTAGACCAAGGAGAAGGTACCTGGATTCGGTTAAGAATGATTTTGAAGTAATAGGCTTAACATCAGAAGAGGCATCAATGTTAGCACTGAATAGGGGATCATGGAGGAATTTTATAGGGGGCTATGCTCCAGACTCAATGCTGAAAGGCATAATCAGTCTTAAATGATGATGATGATGACATTAAAAGTGTGTTCCATCCACCAGCCAAGATCTGTCAAGACTGTTTTGAGACTCAGAAAGCCTGGGATATGAGAAATTCAATGTCAATGTGGAAAGGCTAACATAGTCTGGTCCCTTCATGCAATTCAAGACAGGAGCATGGATCTTTTCAGATCCTCCTTTCAAGACAATGTCCATTCAATTCAACTGCTCTTCCAAGTTCTTTGCCATCTGATGAAATTACTATGTCACTGGCAAATCCCAAAGTTTTTATTTCTTCTCCCTGAACTTTAATTTATACTCCAATTATTATTATTATTATGCTTTGCTTTTAATCTCCACAACTCTTATAACTACCGTCTGGTTTCGGTACAAGTTGCAAATAACCTTTCTCTCCCTGTACTTTACCTCTGTTATTTTCAGAATTTCAAAAAGAGTATTCCATTTAATATTGTTGAAAGATTTCTCTGCGTCTACAAATGCTATAAAAGTAGGTTTGCCTTTCCTTAACTTATCTTCTACGACAAGTTGTACAGTCAGTATTGCCTTGCATGTTTCCATATTTCTCCGGAATACAAACTGATCTTCCCGTAGGTTGGCTTATATCAATGTTTCCATTATTCTGTAAGCAATTCATGTTAGTATTTTGCAACTATGACTTACTAAACTGATAGTTTGAAAATATTCACACCTGTGAGCATCTACTTTCTTTGGAATTGGAATTATTATATTCTTCTTGAAGTCTCCGGGTATTTCACCTGTCTCGTACATCTTGCAAACCAGATGGAAGAGTTCAGTCCTAACTGGTTCTCCCAAGGCTATCAGTACGTCTGACAGAATGATGTCTGCTCCAAAGGCCTCGTTTTCACTTAGGCCTTTCAGTGCATCATCAATTTTTTCTCAGAGCAGGTTATCTCCCATCTCATTCATCTTCATCTACATCTACTTCCATTTCTTAATACTGCCCTTAAGTACATCTCCCTTGTATAGACATTCTATACATTTTTTTCACCTTTCAGCTTTCCCTTCTTCGCTTAGGACTGGTTTTCTACCTCAGTTCTTGATATTTATACAGCTGTTTCTCTTTTCTCCAAAGGCCCCTTTAATTTTCCTGTAGGCAGTATCCACCTTTCCCCTAATGATATAAGGTTCTAATCCTTACACTTGTCCTCTAGCCGTTACTGCTTAGCCATTTTGCACTTACTGTCAAGAACAGGGGAAAGGAATACATTAGAAATGAAAGGGTAGTTTTGAGAAATGAAATAGTGAAGGCAGCAGAGGATCAAATAGGTAAACAGATATGGCCTAGTAGAAATCCTAGGACAATATTGAGTCCACTACAGCTGAAATATTGTTGACAATTTTAATGGATGTTCTCACATATTTTCTCTAGATAGCAAGTCATTCAGAAATATTTCTATTGACAGAGGGACAAATATAATCAGCTTATTTTATTTATTTATTTAGCGTATGGCTCATAACATCATAGTAAAAATTACAGGAACAACACGATTTAAAAAAAGAATCACATATGTATAAACAGAACAATAAATAACAGTTTGTATATAAGGACACCACCAATTGTAAATTTGCACTCACAGAAGAACAATCACAAACAAACGTCCAGCTTAGATAATATATAGTTGATTGCCTCTTGGGTCATCATTAGGAAATCCTGAGGGTCATCCTCATATGCCCATAGTGGGCGTTCCTGCACAATGTGTTTGACTGTCTGTCTCTCAGCGCCACAGTCGCAAGCGGCCGAAAGAAGTTTACCCCATCTGTGTAAGGAGTCGGCACATCTCCCACAGTTGGTTCTGATGTGATTAAGAGTTGACTGCGAGGGCAATCAAATCCTTTTGGTTTACTAAAGATGCATGGCATACTGTGGCAGTTTACTGCTGTTCTCCTCTCCCATTCCTCTTTCCATCGGTCATTTATTTTAAAGTTGATTTGGTACAGCGCCTGAGCGGTCTTTAGTGGAGGATGCCTACACTGGAGTCGGTTTCCTTGGATGTCGTATCTTCATGGATTTGTAATTGAGGGTTGGTCATGATCTTTTGAAATTCTCTGACCAGAGCGTGTTCTCAGCACACGTTAGGAGGGGCTATGTTATTGAGAATGGGCACCCACACTCTAGGAATTGGCCTCTATCTACCATGTGTTTGTGTGTGTTTGCTGTTGAGTCACGCTGGGGCACAGTATTCTGCCACTGGATATACCAAACCAAGTGCGGATGTTCTTAAGGTAGATGCTGTGGAGCCCTGAGTGGTGCCAAAGAGCTTCTGCAATATGTTGTTGTGTGTTTTAAGTTTCGCTGCAGTTTTCATCGGGTGTTTTTTGAATATTAGTGTCCTATCTGGGGTAACCCCAAGGTACTTTGGGTGTTTGTTATGATTTAGTAATTTCCTGTCTAGATATACATGTAGTTCTCTGTTGGCCATTTTGTTGTTCAAATGGAAGGCAGATACATCTGTCTTTGTAGCATTAGGTTGTAGCCTCCATTTTCTTAAGTACTCACTGAGAATCCGTAGGTCACTCGTAAGGATATCTTTGGCAGTTTCTATATTTCTGTGGGCTGTTGCCAGAGCCTGGACGTCAGCATAACCAAATTTGCGTGATCTGGTTTCAGGCATGTCAGCGACGTAAAGGCTGAAAAGAAGGGGCACAAGGACAGAGCCTTGTAGGAGTTCATTATTGAGTTTCATCTGTTTACTTCTCTCATTCCCCACTATTACTTGGAAGGTTGTATTTGACAACATATCGTCAATGAGGTTGTTTATCTTCTTGCAGGGTATGGCACAGATTAATTTGTACATGAGTCCCTGTTTCCAAACTGTATCATAGGCTGCTGTTAGGTCTATGAAAGCTGCAGTTACTTTATGTTTCTTCTGCAACCCTGCCTCTATATATGTTGTCAGTGAGAGGACTTTATCTGTACAGCAGTGATAGGGATGTAATCCTGCTTGTTCGATAGGGATTTTTTTGAATATAATTTGGCCTATTCTGTTGAGGAGCAGTCTTTCTAGTAATTTATAGACCATACTGAGAATGGCAATGGGGCAGTAACTCTCTGGTCTATCGCCTGGTTTACCAGGTTTCAGTGCTGCGATGATCTTTGCTTGTTTAAGGGAGGGAGGAATGTTACCCACTTGGAGAATGTCCGTAAAGAACTTAGCCAGCCATTGTTTGTGTAGGCTCTGACATGTCTGAGGAACTCAGGGTGGATACCATCGAAACATGGAGCTTTGCCTGGTTTAACCTTCTTCAGGGCATTGGTAACCTCCTAGATATGAATATCTGATGAATATTCTGAGTCCATTGCACAGGTCCTTTTTTCAAAATGTTTTTAAGTCCTTCTTCACTTTTGTTGTGTGCTTTCTATCTCGTGGGGGCTCTAGATGCAGAAACTATGCGGAATGCAACCATGTTGGGAGATATTTCGTTCTTTCTATGTTCAGGTGGATTTGCGCCTCATAGTTTATGCATAGGGACTAGGCTTGTTGGCTTGACTTTTCAAAGTCAAACATACAAGCCTGGTCCCTAATGCGTAAACTTGGAGGCGCAAATCCACCTGAACATAGAAAGGACGAAATCTCTTCCAACAAGGTTGCATCCCGCATAGTTTCTGCATCTAGAGCCCCATGAGATATAAAGCACACAACAAAAGTGAAGGAGGACTTAACAACATAAAAAAAGAACCCGTGCAATGGACTCAGAATATTCATCAGATATTTGTATCGAGGTGGTTACCTATGCCCTGAAGAAGGTTAAACCAGGCAAAGCTCCGGGTTTCGATGGTATCCACCCTGAATTCCTCATACATGTCAGAGCCTACACAAACAATGGCTGGCTAAGTTCTTTACGGGCATTCTCCAAGTGGGTAACATTCCTCCCTCATTTAAACGAGCAAAGGTCATCGCAGTCCTGAAACCTGGTGAACCAGGCGATAGACCAGAGAGTTACCGCCCCATTGCCATTCTCAGTATGGTCTATAAATTACTAGAAAGACTGCTCCTCAACAGAAAAGGCCAAACTATACAACAACAAAAAAAGCCTTTTTTCCTAGGTTGGAAGAAAAATCAGACACATTAAACTACAAATTCTGCATGTTCACTGTTTGGCCCATTCTTGGAACTTTGTGACACAACACAAGAGGCAATGCAATATGAGACAGCAGTGACAGACTACATTTCAAATGTAACAGAAATGACCAATTTTGTAGATGGGTCTTCCAAGTGACTAGCAATATTTGAGTCTCTGCAAGCTGCCCAAGATCCTGTAGCTCAATGGCCTTGTTGCCCTGTCTGGTGGCGGTGTAGATTAAGTTCATTGAAAACTTTTTGTCAGAAATGTGAGCAAGTAATATCTCTTTACATTCAATGAATTATTCTGATACAATTCTACCCTTGAATGACATTTACAAAATTTCTATCTTCATACTCGCAGAATCCATGCGCAAAATAGTTTCATACAATAGCTATGCCATGAACGCATAATTATTCTCTGTAGTACTCTCCCTGGTGGTTGTTAGAAGAAAAAAACTTCCGAGACTGTCTTCGTGCCGATTAGCCTCAGCTTTGTTTGAAGAACTGTAATCTGATGTTTGAGATTTATGACGGAAGATAACTGATATGAAATTGTATGATTAAAAGGGAAATACATATATATTGCTCCTTCACACAAAAGGTGTGTATTTAACATTTGAGAATTAATTATATTCATCGATATATTGCGTAGTTGTTAATCAGAAGGGAACTTCCGAAAGACTGAATACGAACCTGCATTTAATAATCCAAGAGCTCCATTACTTCTTTGGAAGTTTAAACTTCATCGAAGCCCAACCGATTATACAATGCTCCCAAAATTATGAAGCATTTTATTTGTTCAGATTAGCAGACTGTCACAAAGCACAAGCCTGCAGAGAAGAAGAATCATCGCCTGATTTCATTCTAACAAGTAAAATTTCTGAATCATTTTGTATGACTGAGCTATGACTGTGTTTCCTATCATGAATGATTGATCACTTGAACGAATTGAGAACTACATAGATAGGAGGAAAAATTACATGCAGTTAATTTAGTTCTTCGAGAAATTTGAGCTCAAAGAAGCCACAGTCAGTGCTAAAGCTGAAGGTTTCTTAAATGTTCTGTATTCTTTTGAATTTATCTTTGTCACTGCACTTCTTATTAAAATGTTGGACCCAGATGAAGTTTTGAATGATTTTCTGCAAAATTCCTCTCTATAGCCCTAAAATCCCATGGTGTCTATTAATTCTTGAGCAGGAATGTCATTTTTCATAAATTGAGCGGGTAAGAGGCCAACTTGGTACACATGTGAGCTAAATCACTGTTTAATTGAACAATAATAAAATATAATGAGATTTTCACTCTGCAGCGGAGTGTGCGGTGATATGAAACTTCCTGGCAGATTAAAACTGTGTGCCCAACCGAGACTCGAACTCGGGACCTTTGCCTTTCGCGGGCAAGTGTTCTACCATCTGAGATACCGAAGCACGACTCACGCCCGGTACTCACAGCTTTACTTCTGCCAGTACCTCGTCTCCTACCTTCCAAACTTTCATATCAGCGCACACTCCGCTGCAGAGTGAAAATCTCATTCTGGAAACATCCCCCAGGCTGTGGTTAAGCCATGTCTCCGATATATCCTTTCTTTCAGGAGTGCAAGTTCTGCAAGGTTCGCAGGAGAGCTTCTGTAAAGTTTGGAAGGTAGGAGATGAGATACTGGCAGAAGTAAAGCTGTGAGTACCGGTCGTGAGTCGTGCTTCGGTAGCTCAGATGGTAGAGCACTTGCCCGCGAAAGGCAAAGGTCCCGAGTTCGAGTCTTGGTCGGGCACACAGTTTTAATCTGCCAGGAAGTTTCAATAATAAAATAAACTTTCATTATATCACTCTGATACCTCAACGAAGTGTTACCACACAATAACATTAAATTACGTTGACACACACACACACATGCACACAAAGTTATTACTTCATATCTAAAAATTCATCTATTGAGCAGAAGGAGATGCCATTCGGAAATTCTTTTAATTTATTGTTAAATACTGGTTGGCTATGTGTCAGACTTTTAATGCTATTTGGCAAATGATCAAAGATTTTTGTGGCAGCATAATTCACCAATTTCTGTTCCAAAGTCAGATTTAACCCACAATAGTGAAGGAAATCTTTCTTCTAATGTTGTAGCTATGCACTTTGCTATTATTTTTAAGTTGGGATGGGTTATTAAGAACAAATTTCATAAATGAATATATAAGTATTGCAAAGGTATTGTGAGTATCCCAAGTTCCTCAAATAAATGTCTGAACGGTGATCTTGGGTGGGCTCCAGCAATTATTCTGAATACTTTTTCTCTTAATGATGTATTATCCAAAAATATGATGCCATATGAAAGCAGTGAATGAAATCAGGCATAGTAGACCAATTTACTGATATGTTTATCTCCAAAATTTGCAATAACACTAACAGCATAAGTAGCTGAACCTATTTCAGCAGATCATCGATGTGTTTCTTGCAGTTAAATTTCTCATCAATGCACACTATCAGAAATTATGAATATTCTGCCTTAGCAGCAGACTTCTGTTCAAAGTCTATATTTATCACTGGTGCTATGCCATTTACTGTAAAGAACTGCATATACTGTGTTTTCTCAAAATTTAGTGAGAGCCCATTTGCAGAGAACAACTTAATAATTTTCTGAAAATATTATTTACAATTTCCTTAAATAATTTTTGTTTGTTGGGTGTGATTACTACACTTGTATCATGGAAAGAACTAGCTTTGTAGTCATGAATATAGAGTTGCAGGACATTAATACACATTAAGAACAATAAGGGACCAAAGACTAAACCCTGTGGGACACCATTCTTGATAACTCCCCAATTAGAGATCTCTGCTGATTTTTGCAGACTATCTGCATTCTTCCAGATATATATGAATTAAACCATCTGTGGCCTGCCCCACTCATACCACAATACTTAAGCCTATCTACAAGAATTACATGATTCATAGAGTCAAAAGCCTTTGAGAGATAAAATATCCCAATTGGTAATGTTTGGTTATTCAGAGCATTTAATATTTGACTAGTGAAAGAATGTATAGCATTTTCTGTTAAAAAGCCTTTCTGAAAACACCACTGGAATTTAGTTAGTGCTTCATTTTTACAAATATGTGAAGCTACTCTTAAATAAATTAGTTTTTCATGAATTTTGCATAAAGCTTCCAGAAGTGAGATTGGGCAGTAGTTGTTAGCATCAGCCTTATCCCCTTTTTTATGCAACAACTTAGCAATACCAATTTCAGTCTACCCGAAAAAATGCCCTGTTTCAGTGAGCTACTACACATGTGCCTAAGAATACTACTTATCTGCTGGGAACAAGCTTTTACTACTCTGTTCAAAATGCCACCAATTCCATGCAAGCTTTTACTTTAGAGTGAATTTATGCTCTTCCTAATTTCAGTAGGAGAGGTGGGTAAAATTTCAATTTTATCGAATTGCTTAGGTATTACCTGTTCCATATACAGCCTTGAATTTTCTAATGAATAGCTGGATCCTATTTTTCTATGACACTTAAAAAGTGATTGTTAAAATTATATGTTCTACTTCTGACTTTTTGTTAACAGTCTTCCTGTGCTCTCAGTTGCTCTGTTCCCCTTTTAATAATATTCCCAATTGTTTTAATTTTATTATCAGAAGTGCTTATCTCAGACAATAATGCACATACTTCTGGACTTTTTAATAACTTTTCTTAACAAAGAGCAGTAGTTTTAATAATGGTTGACTGTTTCTGGATCATCAGTCCTTCTAGCTGTAAGATAGATTTCCCTTTTCTGTTTACAAGATATTTTTATAGCTGTGGATTTTTAATTGGTTTCTTACAATTATGTTTCATTGTTTTCTTAAGGAAACTGTTTTCAAATATACTCACAATGCTATCATGAAATAGGTTAAATCTTAAATTAGCATCACATTCCCTGTTCACCTCATCCCATTCTAACTGTCACATACTTTTCCTAAAATTTGCAATTGTTAAATCATTAATTGTATGCACTATTTTAGAGGACTGTTTTGCATTACTATAAAAAGCTATTTCATATTCTGTAACTATCTGTGCATCATGATCAGATACACCATTCTTAACAGAAAAAGTTTTTATTTAATTAAATTTATATTGGTGTATAAAAACATTACTTATCAGTGTGCTGCTTTCCTGCAATACCCGAGCAGGAAAATTAATAGCTGATGTTAAATTGAAAGAAGCAAATAATACTTCAAGGTCAAGTTTTCTATCAGACACTTTCACAAAATCTACATTGAAATCCCCACAAACAATAATTTTCTTCCCTCTGTGTGTCAGAGAGCACAACAAAGAATAAAAGTTTTTCAAAAAGAGCTGAAAATTTCCCAATGGAGACCTATACACAGCTACAGTTATAAAAGTACCATTATTTAGTTTCAGCTCATATACTGCTGTATACTGCTCTACACAAAATATTTTTAGTTCATAAATTTTTCACACTATGGTAATTTTTAACATATATGGCAACTCCTCCTCTCTCCATAGTGTTTCTACTTACACGTGCCCACAGCTTATATCGACCTTTTCCATATCTGTGACTATGTAATGTTCAGACAGACATAGTAAATTTATTCCATCCTCCGTTTTTAAATCTTCTAAACAAACAAGAAGCTTATCTACTTTGTTTTTTAATCCCCTAATTTTCTGATGCAATATACTAACATTTTTTTCACTGTGCTTTTATGAGAAACTTGAGACATACTAACATTTTCTTTCCACAGTTGCATCAGATCCCAGCCAGCCTCTTATTCGAATCATAATTATGTTGTAGACAATTGCTTAATTGTGGGATTGTCCTGCTAGATCGGGATATGGGTCATTTTCTTGCAAGGATCATAAATTTTTGCTGATGTAGCTCAATGTTCATTTTATGTTACTGCTTCTGCCATATGACAACACAATTTATTACTGTGTTAGCTGAAGCAATAATGAAGGAATAGGTATGGGCTTGCAATAATACAACAAAAATGGAACATTAGTGGTCGGTGCACTTTAAACGTAGGCGAGGCCACTCGGGTGGGTTAATAGTGTCTGAGGTGTTGTCAAGTCATCTCGAACTGATCAAAAATTCAATGAAATATGGAGGTCTTGCAAAGAATAGACGAAAAAAAATTATGTCTATAGCCGATTGTCCACTACAGTTGCCTTGGCACTGGTTTTGGATAGTGCTATTTTGCCACCAGCAACACTTTAACCACAGCAGCATGTGAACAGTTTACAAATTAGTTGTTTCAGAAGTACTTCCACCCTTGTCCCAAAGACTAATGAGCATCCCCATTTGGACATCAGATATATCACTCCGTTTCCACATTATGACAGCCACTGCACGGTTTTCTGTGACTCCCAAAATGCCTTTTACACCCTCCACTGACAGTGCTGCTACCTGCAGTCTGTGAGTGATTACTGCATGTTGACATTGAACACAGATGGAGTTCACATTAATGTGACTGCATCATGAATAACTGCTTGTTTCCAGCTGGAAAATTCCCTGGTATCTTCAAATCCACAATTGCTGTCCCAATTTTCTGATAGTTACAGGTCAATATACTTGCTTTCTGTGATGTCTAAGGTTATAGAACATTGCATGAAAAAGCAACAACACAGCTTCTTTAAGAGTAATAAGCTAATCTCCTCTTCACTAAATGGTTTTATGCCTGGTCTATGTACCACTGAAGCTGTAAAATTTCTAGTTACACATGTTCTTGAATGCTTTGAAAGACATTCCTTCACCTGTGGTACGCTCCTACAATGACAATAACAGTAAGTCATAGTTGATCAAGGAGTGTAAATTAGCTCACGTCTAAAGTGGAATACTACACATGTTGTTGTTGTTGTGGTCTTCAGTCCTGAGACTGGTTTGATGCAGCTCTCCATGCTACTCTATCCTGTGCAAGGTTCTTCATCTCCCAGTACCTACTGCAACCTACATCCTTCTGAATCTGCTTAGTGTATTCAGCTCTTGGTCTCCCTCTACGATTTTTACCCCCCACGCTGCCCTCCAATACTAAATTGGTGATCCCTTGATGCCTCAGAACATGTCCTACCAACCGATCCCTTCTTCTAGTCAAGTTGTGCCACAAACTTCTCTTCTCCCCAGTCCTATTCAATACCTCATCATTAGTTATGTGATCTACCCATCTAATCTTCAACATTCTTCTGTAGCACCACATTTCGAAAGCTTCTATTCTCTTCTTGTCCAAACTATTTATCATCCATGTTTCACTTCCATACATGGCTACACTCCATACAAATACTTTCAAAAATTACTTCCTGACACTTAAATCTATACTCGATGTTAACAAATTTCTCTTCTTCAGAAACGCTTTCCTTGTCATTGCCAGTCTACATTTTATATCCTCTCTACTTCGACCATCATCAGTTATTTTGCTCCCCAAATAGCAAAACTCCTTTACTACTTTAAGTGTCTCATTTCCTAATCTAATTCCCTCAGCATCACCCGAGTTAATTCGACTACATTCCATGCTCGACTACACATGCTCTCCGGGTAACGCTAAATGAGCTAGAATGAATAGGCAGCCAGACAGGATATTAGATTTCCTGGCCACAAATATGCAGACAAAGCAAAATCAAATAGTTTTTAAAAATGGACCTTCTCAGGATAAACTGATTAAAAGATCCTGCCCTTCAGTCCGAGTATGCCATTTAAACACAGAAGGCATTAACTGAGCTAAAAGCAAGTACCTATCGAAACTTCTTGTAGATAATGGTATTGACATAGTTCTGACCCAGGAAACACATGCTCCAACTACGGAAGACATGCATAAAAGAGAAGGATCCATGGCTACATATCACAGTGAGTACGGTGTTATCACCTACGTAAGGAACAATATCGAGCATGCTCATCACATATCGACAAATACAGAAAATCAGATCCATTATGTCTCTACACAAGTGGTGGAAACCATTATAAATAACATTTAAAAGCCACCAAGTGTGCTGTGGCCACTCAATGTTCTGCCAGTTGCTGCCTATCCATCAATTTACGCTGAAGATTTTAAGTCACCGTGGTCACTGGAACTACGAACATGACAACAATTAGGCTGAAAATTAAAATCTATACCTGGTTTATATGCCAAGAATTTGGGAATTTTCAGATCGGTGAAGACTGCCGAAGAGATTACAATCTGGATCTCTGCATGGTGTCCCAGAACTACAAAGTACACCAAGTGGCAAGTGGGGAGGGGGGGGGGGGGTGGCATACATAATTTTACACACAGCCAGCACAATAATCTTCGATGCAGGACTCTCTGTACCATGACCCAGATGGAATTTGTACAGGGCTAACTGGCAGAGTTTTGCTAACCACCTCGATAAATATATCTCTTTTTTACACCAGAACCTAAAAATTACCCTCAATTCATTGGAGCTGCTAAGAATTTCATACCTTGTGGGTACAGAAAGGAATAAATATATACCAGACTGAAATGAACATTGTGAACAACTTTATGAACAGTATAGTGAAACTGGTGACAGCGATATTGCAGACGACATCCTCCAAGGTCTTGATGCTGCTAGAAGAGTACAATGGTGTGAGATGGTAGAATATGTAAACTACAGACATTCATGTAGAAAGGCACGGAGTCTTCTGGGTAAGATTGGCAGAGTCTCCAAAAAACCTGGGCAGAAATCTAGTATTGCAGGTAACCAAATCACTAACCATATAATTGAAACATCTGGATCATTCAATGACAAACAACATACTTCCAAAACAAAACAACAACTTACCTTTCTAAAAGCTTAGTATCCAAACAAATCCAATTTCTCTTCACCATTTACAATGACTGCAAATTGGATGAAGCCTTGAAACAAACTAAAAATGGTTAAGCACCTGGTCTGGATAATATACACCTGAATTTTCTGATAAACACGAGTAATGGTGGAAACAAATTGCTGGTCTGCTTCTTCTCCAACATCATAGATAGTGGATCACTGCCCAATGAGCTAAAGAGAACAAAAGTAGTGGCAATTTTGAAATCAGGTAAACCAGCTAACCACGCTCAAAGTTTCAGACCAATTTCCCTTTTGAGCTGTGCTTATAAACTCTTGGAGAGACTCATCAATAACAGAATTAGCAGCTTCATTCTGGAACATATCCCAGTTGCGCAAGTGTGTTTCAAACCAGTCAATCAAGCACATTAGATATGGATGCCCCTTCCGTTTGTACCAGGGGAGTTGGAGCGACCCCATGAAAGCTGATGATAGGGTTCTTATACGGATTAGGAACCTAGATATTGACATTTAGTTAGTTGTCTATGTAGTTTTGTATTTTCATATTCCTGTTATATATAGTATTACTAATGTTATATTTACTAATATTATATTATATATAATGGGGACGTATTTATCAGGAAAAAGAAAACTGGCATTCTACGGATCGGAGTGTGGAATGTCAGGTCCCTTAATTGGGCAAGAAAATTTAAAAAAGGAAATGGATAGGTTAAAGTTACATATAGTGGGAATTAGTGAAGTTCGGTGTCAGGAGGAACAAGACTTCTGGTCAGGTGAATACAGGGTTATAAATACAAAACCAAATAGGGGTAATGCAGGAGTAGGTTTAATAATGAATTAAAAAAAAATAGGAGTGTGGGTAAGCTACTACAAACAGCATAGAGAATGCACTATTGTGGCCAAGATAACACAAAGCCTATGCCTACTGCAGTAGTACAAGTTTATATGCCAACTAGCTCTGCAGATGATGAAGGAATTGATGAAATGTATGATGAGACAAAAGAAATTATTCAGGTAGTGAAGGGAGACGAAAACTTAATAGTCATGGGTGACTGGAATTCGAGAGTAGGAAAAGGGAGAGTAGGAAACATAATAGGTGAATATGGATTGGGGCTAAAAAAAGAAAGAGGAACCGTCTGGTAGAATTTTGCACAGAGCATAACTTAATCATAGTTAACACTTGGTTCAAGAATCATAAAAGAAGGTTGTATACATGGGAGAATCCTGGAGATACTAGAAGGTACAGATAGATTATATAATGCTAAGACAGAGATTTAGAAACCAGGTTTTAAATTGTAAGACATTTCCAGGGGCAGATGTGGACTCTGCCACAATTTATTGGTCATGACCTGTAGATTAAAACTGAAGAAACTGCAAGAAGGTGGGAATTTAAGGAGATGGGACCTGGATAAACTGAAAGAACCAGAGGTTGTACAGAGTTTCAGGAGGAGCATAAGGGACAGTTGACAGGAATGGGGGAAAGAAATACAGTAGAAGAAGAATGGGTAGATTTGAGGAATGAAGCAGTGAGGGCAGCAGAGGATCAAGTAGGTAAAAAGACAAGGGCTAGAAGAAATCATTGGATAACAGAAGAAATATTGAATTTAATTGATGAAAGGAGAAAATATAAAAATGCAGTAAATGAAGCAGGCAAAAAGGATTACAAATGTCTCAAAAATGAGATCGACAGGAGGTGCAAAATGGCTAAGCAGGGATGGCTAGAGGACAAATGCAAGGATGTAGAGGCTTATCTCATGAGGGGTAAGATAGATACTGCCTACAGGAAAATTAAAGAGACCTTTGGAGAAAAGAGAACCACTTGTATGAATATCAAGAGCTCAGATGGAAACCCAGTTCTAAGCAAAGAAGGGAAAGCAGAAAGGTGGAAGGAGTATATAGAGGGTCTATACAAGGGCAATGTACTCGAGGACAATATTATGGAAATGGAAGAGGATGTAGATGAAGATGAAATGGGAGATACGATACTGCGTGAAGAGTTTGATAGAGCACTGAAAGACCTGAGTCGAAAAAAGGCCCCGGGAGTAGAAAACATTCCATTGGAACTACTGACGGCCTTGGGAGAGCCAGTCCTGACAAAACTCTACCATCTGTTGAGCAAGATGTACGAGACAGGCAAAGTACCCTCAGACTTCAAGAAGAATATAATAATTCCAATCCCAAAGAAAGCAGTTGTTGACAGATGTGAAAATTACCAAACTGTCAATGTAATAAGTCACGGCTGCAAAACACTAACACAAATTCTTTACAGACGAATGGAAAAACTGGTAGAAGCCGACCTCGGGGAGGATCAGTTTGGATTCTGTAGAGATATTGGAACACGTGACCTTATGACTTATCTTAGAAGAAAGATTAAGGAGAGGCCAAACCTACGTTTCTAGCATTTGTAGACTTAGAGAAAGCTTTTGACAATGTTGACTGGAATACTCTCTTTCAAATTCTTAAGGTGGCAGGGGTAAAATACAGGGAGCGAAAGGCTATTTATAATTTGTACAGAAATCAGACGGCAGTTATAAGAGTAGAGAGGCATGAAAGGGAAGCAGTGGTTGGGATGGGAGTGAGACAGGGTTGTAGCCTCTCCCTGACGTTATTCAATCTGTATATTGAGCAAGCAGTAAAGGATCAAAAGAAAAATTTGGGGTAGGTATTAAAATCCATGGAGAAGAAATAAAAACTTTGAGGTTCTCCGATGACATTGTAATTCTATCAGAGACAGTGAAAGACTTGGAAGAGCAGTTGAACGGAATGGACAGTGTCTTGAAAGGATGATATAAGATGAACATCAACAAAAGCAAAATGAGGATAATGGAATGTAGTCGAATTAAGTCGGGTGATGTTGAGGATATAAGATGAACATCAACAAAAGCAAACCGAGGATAATGGAATGTAGTCGAATTAAGTCGGGTGATGTTGAGGGTATTAGATTAGGAAATGACATGCTTAAAGTAGTAAAGGAGTTTTGCTATTTGGGGAAAACAATAACTGATGATGGTCAAAATAAGAAGGATATAATATGTAGACTGGTAATGGCAAGGAAAGCGTTTCTGAAGAAGAGAAATTTATTAACATCGAATATAGATTTAAGTGTCAGTCAGTCGTTTCTGAAAGTATTTGTATGGAGTGTAGCCATGTATGGAAGTGAAACATGGACGATAAATAGTTTGGACAAGAAGGGAATAGAAGCTTTCGAAATGTGGTGCTACAGAAGAATGCTGAAGATTAGATGGGTAGATCACATTACTAATGATGAAGTATTGAATAGAATTGGGGAGAAGAGGAGTTTGTGGCATAACTTGACAAAAAGAAGGGACCGGTTAGTAGGACATAGTCTGAGGCATCAAGGGATCTCAAATTTAGCATTGGAGGGCAGTGTGGAGGGTAAAAATCGTAGAGGGAGACCAAGAGATGAATACACTAAGCAAATTCAGAAGGATGTAGGTTGCAGTAGGTACTGGGAGATGATGAAGCTTACACAGGGCAGGGTAGCATGGAGAGCTACATCAAAGCAGCTCAGGACTGAAGACCACAACAACAACAACAACAACAACAACGTTATATACCTGTAATTTTAAACTGATGTGACTCATATGAATAAATAAAAAAAATAGTTATTCAACTCTTACAAACACTTGGATGAACAATTTGTAGGGACGTGAAGAGGGACAATCAGGCAGTCTTAGTCATAGGTAAAGCAGGTGGCATACTGTGCCTCACTGGTAATTACTAGGGAAGTGCAATCAGTCTATGAAGGGGAGTGTGTACAAAACACTCATGCTATCAATCCTAGAATATTGCTCTAGTGTGTGCGATCCATACCTGACAGGACTAACAGAGAATATTCAACAAACACTATGAAGGGCAGCATCAATGGTCACAGGTTTGTTCAGCCCATGGGAGGGTGGCACAGAAAGAACTGGTCTAGCAAAGTCTTCAAGATAGACACAAACTGTCCCATGAAAGTCTACTTAGAAAGTTTCTAGAACCAACTTTAAGTGATGAACCTGGAATACAACCCTCTATGTATTGCTCCCATACAGATTGTGTAGTCAAGATTAGACTAATTACAGCATGCATAAATATATTTAAATAACCATTCTTCCCATACTACATATGTAAATGGATTAGTGGCTTGCAGAGTACAGATTCAGATGTAGGTGATACCACAATTCCTGAATGCCAACTGTTAACACTTAGAGTCGAGTTCATAACAGTTTTAAATAGTGGTTTCAATTACATACAGTCTGTAAAAAGATGGAAGTTTATTCCTCGAAACAATTCTTAATCTTTTTTTCTGAGCTATTCTCTATCACATCCTTTTTCCTTGTGCAGACCAAGCGAGGTGGCGCAGTGGTTAGCACATTGGACTCGCATTCGGGAGGACGACAGTTCAATCCCGTCTCCAGCCATCCTGATTTAGGTTTTCCGTGATTTCCCTAAATCGTTTCAGGCAAATTCCGGGATGGTTCCTTTGAAAGGGCATGGCCGATTTCCTTCCCAATCCTTCCCTAATCCGAGCTTCTGCTCCGTCTCTAATGACCTCATTGTCGACAGGACGTTAGACACCCAACCGCCACCACCTTGTGCAGTTCAGTAGAAACAGTCTCTGTGGAGCTTGTAAAGACGTAAAGATTGAGACAATGAGATGGCTCAGTCAGCAACAAAACTGCATGCAAATGGTATAGATCTACTTCAAGCATCCATCTTATTCAAATTTTAGTACTTCAGCAATTGCATAACATTACGACAATCTCCTTAACAATGTATTTTATAAATTCAAGTCAAGTTTTAATGGGTTCATAACTAGCAAAACCTATTTTCCAAATCCACATCATTGTGGGTAGAGTTGGACATTAAGATTTGTTAATACTGTCCTTGTACTTTACTTCATGCTTTATGCATCCCTTTACACACTGTCTTGACTCTTTGTACCTGTAACTTTTTCTGCCTTTGCACTGGTGTTTTCTCTGAAGTGACTGTGTTGAGTACCCTATTTTAATTACAGATTTCAGCAACTTTACAATCTCATCTATATCATTTTATCTTTAATTTTCGTAGTCCCTGCGATAAGAAGTTGAGTTCCAAAAATCCACATTCCAATTTTTCAATGTAGGACTACTGATATCACACGTGTTTCAATTTTATGTGTTCCACTTAGAGGTCTGGAAGAAAAACTTATAAACTGAGTTTTATTTTTATTTTTTTAAAGCAGATTGCTAATCACATAAGAGAAGAAAACTTGCTTGGGTCAACTGCACTGCTGTCTTATGTAGCAGAATCCTCTTGCTGACTTCATTTGATGCCAATAAGATATCTGTTCATCAGTAAAGGCAGGAGGCCTACTTTTCACTCCATTTGCTAATCCACACCAATAAGTCAGTGGTATTCTTGGTGATGGGTGTGTTCTCATCTCCCCAAGCCTTTCCAGAAACATCTGGTCTCAGCATTTGTTAGCTGCTTACAACACAAGGCTGTTCCCTTTCTGCCACGTGGAGATGAATGTCGAATTTTCCACTCTAAGGAAATAGACTGTATGGTACTTTTAGATTTTCCAGACTTTCAGAGCAACAGAATAACAAGATATATGAAACAACTAACGTGCAATCACCAAGAAAAATGGAACAGTGGTTTAAAGAACTAACTTATAGCACAACTCAACTCCCTCTTTGGGAATACTGATTAAGATTCTCTCTGGTATCCCTATATCACTTCACACAAGTTCTAGGAGGAAAAAAAAATGAAAAGAGCAAAGATAATCTCCACCAACTGTACAGGCATAAAACAAGTAAAACAAGATTGAACTTGTGCTTAAGCTTCTGGACAATGTTCTCACTCAGCACTATCAAATAAATAAACACACACACACACACACACACACACACACACACACACACAAACATACATACATGCATGCATTCACAAGTAAAACTGTTCTAGCAATGTAGCACAACTTTGGTGGGGATTTGCATCAGCTGGAATATGTAAGAGGAGCAAGGCAAAGGGATAGGGGAGACACAGGTAAGGAGAAGGATGCATTAGGTCTACGGAAGGAAGGGCAGCAATAGAACAGAACAGGAATGTGGCACCAACAAGCTCATCCAGGTGCAGGCAGGGAACGTCTTTTATGGTATACTGGTACACAAAAAAACAAATGGCAGGCAGTGAGGAGACTAGGGGCATCAAGGCTGAAGACAGGAAGAGTGAGAATTTTGGGGGCACATTAACTGAACTAATGTGAGCCATTTGAGTAATGTATGGGGAGCTGTTGGATTGGGAATTAGGAGGGTTCAGATGGAAAGCTTGTTTGTGGTTACGCCAACATCAAGAGCACGTGTAGAAGTTGCAATAGACCTGACACATGATGTAACTACTTCACAGCAGATCATACCTCTATGGCATAATATATAGACTGTGCTGTGTAGGGATGGCACAAGGATGCCATGATACTTTACAGATTGGGTATGTACTGGAACACCACTTTGGGTGATGTGGGGAGTATTTAGAGAAGGATATTCCTGATTCCAGGGCATGCAGGGCAGTTGAAGGGCTAATGGACTATGTGGTTTAACTGCTCCAGTCCATGGTGGTACTGGGTAATAAGTGTGGGTGCAGCCTTCAGCTGGCAAGTGGGGCTGGTTGGGATATTAGTAGAAAGAGTATATATGGCACAGTCAATATGTCTGAGGACTAGATTTTAGTGGGTAGCAGCAGTCCATGAAGACCCTAGCAAGATTTTCAGCATTCTGAGCAAGGGACTGGTCATCACTAAAGATGAACTGTCCACAGTTTGCTAAACTGTATGGGAGAGATTTTTTGGTGTGGAAGGGATTAAAGCTGTTGAGGTTAAGAAACTGTTGATGGTTGGTACAGTTTAAATGGCAGAGGACTGTTTGTAACTATCATAGGCATGGAAATTAATATACAAAAAAGTGGAAATTGAGCTGAAGACAGATAGTGGAAATGGGCAGGAGAAAAGACATTACAGTTGTGGACAAATGAGGATAATCTGTACTGATGAAGATACCATTAATAAACCTGAAGGCTCTCACAACAAGTTAACATAACATCTGTTTCCCTTAAGCTTTCGATGTATTTTTCTTTGCGACAAAAATGAGGAAATTATAAAGGAGACTGGAATCATTAATAAGCATATTTTGGAAGAACAGAATTATATTTAAATATTACTAATTTTTTTAAAGGGAGGCAATACTTGAGAAGGGAGTGAATGTTGTAACTTATATCCATATTATTCAATCTGTACTTTGAGTAATCAATGAAGGAAACTAAGGAAAAATTTTGAAAATGAATTACAACCACTGGAGAAGAAATAAAAACTCTGGGATCTACCAACAACATTATAATTTTGCCAAAGATGGCGAACAATTCAAAGAGCAATTGAATGAAGTGGATAGTGTGTTAAAAACAAGTTAAAAGATGAATATAAGCAAAAGTAAAATAAGAGTAACAGATTGAAGCTGAATTGCATCATATGTTGAGGGAATTAGTTTAAGAAAACAGAGAACATCAGTCTGTAAGCAGTGTAATAGCTGACAACAATTAAATTAAAGAGTATATAAAATGCAGACTGGCAGCATTAACAAAAGAGTTCCACAAAAAGAGAAAAATGCTAACATTGAATACAAATTCAACTGTTATAAAGTTTTATCTGAGAGTACTCTGCAGGAGTGTAGCCTTACATGGAAGTGAAATGTGTACAGTACAGACAAAAAGAGAATCTTAGCTCTTGATGTGTTTTGTGTGCCACAGAAGAATGCTGAAGATCAGTTTGGTAGATTAGATAACTAATAAAGATGTACTGAACTGAACTGGTGGGAAAGAAATTTATGGCGCAAATTGACTAAAAGAAGAGATAAGTTGATATGTCACACCAAGAAATAGTAAATTTGCTACTGGAGGGAAGTGTGGGCGTAGAAATTATAAAGGCAGATGAAGCCTTGACAACTTACTACAGTACACAGATTCAAGTCAAGTGTTGGTGACAATAACGATGCAAAGGTAAAAAGACTTCCATGTGATAGATCAGTGTAGATAACTCCATCAAACTAGCCATTGGACTAAAAACGACAACGACACTGCTATTTTTATTTATACCTTCTGAAAACATATTTTCACAAAATGGGACAAGAATGTTTGTATTTTTTCTGAGCACTTCACAAAATATGTGAGAATCCCTGAACCTTGCAGAGACCAGAGTCAAATGAAATACACATACAGGCATAAAAATAAGAAGTATACCTGGGGCTAGATGCCACTGGACGGCCACTGCTATTTGGAACGTTGGTGGAGCATCCCATACTGCCGGGACAGGGCAACTTTTGGAGGGCATCCACTGACTGGCCCTCCAGCTTCTCTCTTTCGGCTGCCAAAGCTCGCTCTCTCTGCAATCTATACAGTTACATTACAAAGCACAATTAATCACAGTCAGTTTGACAAGGAAAAGACATAAATTGTCAATAGCAGTGGCAAGACATATAAAACTGAAAATATCTAAACAAATAACTTACTGGACTTCACAACAAAAGTTTTACATTATCATAGCAGGCCAAGCAACTCTGACAGAAATTTGTACCATACTCAAACTGACACCGATATATGACACTATTTTTTAACATAGTCACCAAAGCCTCTGTTACCACCAGTCGGGACATTCCACCAGTCATTCAATCCCCAACAATAGAAATCTGCTCCTAGTTCATGGATGCATTTGGAAAGCATCCTCATCATTAGAAAATCTCCCCCCCCCCCCCCCCCCCCGCCCCCAGATGTTCTTCCTTGACTGCCTGGACATTGTCGTCTATTGTCAATTTTCATGGCTCTCTTCTCCCATCATCAACAGTGAAGAAAATTACTGCCACCACTTCACTACATCTGCATACCACACTGCATTTGGTCCCTACACCACTAGAATTTCATGTCTAACCTGTGTTTAACTTAGATGTTTTGCCCACAAGAATCGTACTGTCCCACGTACCTCAACTTTGGAGTATGTTTCCAGTTGCCACACCATTTCATTCTCACACTGTAATGCACCTGTTATCCATGCTACACCAGGACTGTGTCTGCAGGCAACTCAGAACATGTAATCTTTTCTGACAATATGCAAGTCTTGATGTACTAAATTACTTTCTCAAGTCCCTACATTGATACAAGAATTCTTCAGTGGCAAAAATAAAGAACTTGTATTTTCAAAATTTTCATACAAAGTAAATTCTGTCTGTTTGAACTGTCTGCATGATTAACAAGAATATACAGGGTGTTACAAAAAGGTACGGCGAAACTTTCAGGAAACATTCCTCACACACAAATAAAGAAAAGATGTTATGTGGACATGTGTCTGGAAACGCTTAATTTCCATGTTAGACCTCATTTTAGTTTTGTCAGTATGTACTGTACTTCCTCGATTCACCGCCATGATTTCATACGGGATACTCTACCTGTGCTGCCAGAACATGTGCCTTTACAAGTACGACACAACACGTGGTTCATGCACGATAGAGCTCCTGCACATTTCAGTCGAAGTGTTCGTACGATGGATTGGTAGAGGCAGACCAATTCCATGGCCTCCACGCTCTCCTGACTTCAACCCTCTTGACTTTCATTTATGGGGGCATTTTAAAGCTCTTGCCTACTCAACTCCGTTACCAAATGTAGAGACTCTTCGTGCTCGTATTGTGGACGGCTGTGATACAATACGCCATTCTCCACGGCTGCATCAGTGCATCGGGGATTCCATGCGATGGAGGGTGGATGCATGTATACTTGCTAACGGAGGACATTTTGAACACTTCCTGTAGCAAAGTGTTTGAAGTCACACTGGTACGTTCTGTTGCTGTGTGTTTCCATTCCATGATTAATGTGATTTGAAGAGAAGTAATAAAATGAGCTCTAACATGGAAAGTAAGCGTTTCTGGACACATGTCCATATAACATATTTTCTTTCTTTGTGTGCAAGGAATGTTTCCTGAAAGTTTGGCCGTACCTTTTTGTAATACCCTGTATAATAGATAAAAGTCTTACTAAACAAGAGATTCCCAGTGATTTCACAGACTAAATGATAAGCAGTGTATAAATGGAATAACATTCACAAACAAACATTTGTAGAAGTATGTCTGCAACTTGGTTCTCCCAGCACAACACCTGTACAAACCATTCTAACTTTGTTGTGTGGGCCACAATCAGAACTTGCATAGCACAGAAGCTGTGTGCTATTATTCATCACATACCTAATGATTATATTACATGAAAAGCTATGCATTTCAATATTATCTTCACTTCTCAATTCACTGGACTATTTCAAAAGTAGATTTCCAATGTGAAATTAACCAACCAAGTATTGCATGCAAAAACCAAATTTTTAAAAGTGATATGATTGGTTCAGTATCATGTCTTAAAGTGAGGTTTATCCTACCCACAATTCTCTCCTCACCACAACGAATTACTTTTCTTTGCTTTTCCAATCTTTCAAACAACTTTTTCAAAACCTAATTCTCTTCTCATTCTACACTGCCTGACATAAAATGTGAAGCACTGAGAAGGGGAGGAAGAAACATATTGAAACTTCACAGGTTGAGAGGGTAAGTGACAATAAAACTGAGTCAAATTTGTAAAGAACTTGGCAATATATGAGTTGCAACTAGTCCCCAATAGTCTTGTTACAGACACTGAACAGAGCTAATGCCTGGGCTGTTCCCACACACATTCTATCGGGGTCAGATCTGGGGGTTCCTGCTGGCCACCACCTCAACATCATGCAAACAGTTCATACAGACGTGTGAAGGAGCACTATCCTGTTAAAAATTGCACCACAATGCTGCCTATTGAGAGGTAACGTATGAGGATGCAGGATGACCATGACATACCACTGTGCCATCCAAATTCCCTGTCACTACCAGCTGTGATTGAAGTCATCCCTGATGCCCCCCCCCCCCCTCCCCACACCAACATGCTATGCCTCTCCAACACACTGGAAGAATGGGACCTCTCTTCATGTCTCCGTCATACTTGATGATGACAGTCATCCAGGGAAATGCAGTTCTGTAATTCATTGCTGAACACAACACTTACCAGTCACCGCACCACTCCAGGTACAGATGTTTGAGGTATGGTGTTAATGGCAGCCTATGTATGGAATCTTAATTCTCTAGTCTGACTGCTGAAGGTCACTGACCGATGGTGTAGGATGACACAAAATGTTCCAGGGAGTTCATTACTTTTCCTCGAATGGCAGAAACAGATGTAAAAGTGTTTTCACATGCCTGGGGCACAATATAGCAGTATTCTCTTGTGGTGGTCAGATTTGGTCGCCCACAAGTTTGAAGATGAGTGTGCTTGCTCAAACATTTCATTGCAGTCCACCACTGTCACATCTGACTGCTTGGTAAATCTGCATATTGTGTGATGTTGCACATAATGAGACTTGCTGAATCACTACACACTGATTATCAAAAGTACAAATAGATAAAATGTATTGCCTTGTTCATATTGCCTCCTCTGATATTTTTGAGAAGTAGCTGCAATGCATGAGAGAAGTAACGTCTTAATACCTGTACCCATCCATCATACAAAACAGATCAACAGAGACCCCCATTGAAGCAACTCAGCATAAAAGATTTAAATCTCCTACAGAGTAACTTACATTAGATAAGGTATTTCCTCCTGGTTGTACCAAACAGTGGCCAATCTGTAAGTCTCTCTCCAAACCTGATTAGGAGATACAAGGTGGAGAAGCAATCTAAAGCAGTGCAATATTTCCAGCAATGTTGACAATGTGTGACTGCAGATTATCACAAATGACAGCCAAGCTACTCCAGTGCAACCTGTGCCTTAGTACATACATTGACATTGATCCCTTACAAGCATGAGTAGAAGCATTGGGAATAGTAATTTCTGGGCCAAGATTAAATGAAAGGATGTTGCCATCTTGTTTGACACGCAGTGATAATGGTATAAATGTTGTGTATAGTTTGATTTTAGTAGGTAATGTAGCTTCTGTTACAAAATAAATAAATATTTTAATTAAGAAAAGATAGCCATAAATATGAGAGTAATTATTTTCTGTAGTGTGTAGGAAATATTTTGTTTAAAATGGATTTCATTTAAACTGAACCCAGTTTGTTCCTTATCTTCCATGATTTATCAGTTCTTTTTTCAATCTCAGTACCAGTTTGATTATTTGACGATTATACATATTTCACTTATCATTTTCAAGCCAAGATTTTGCTACAGTGATGCTCAGAAATCAGTGGAAACAATCACACAACAAAAAATGCAACTCAATAATAAAAAAAAGTTCATGCATTTTATCAGATTTCAGAGGGCCATTGAGACCTCTCAAATTTCATGTTTCTGTTACGGAAAGCTGTAAAAATGTATCTATCATGGCATGCATTTTACATCCAAACCAACTATTTTGGGCACTAATCAAATTTACAAATAAAGAAGAAATAAAGTATCAGTGATGAAAATGTCAAAATAAAAACAATATGATGGAATAAATATATTTAAATAATATAAAAGTGCTCACATGAAAGTAGATAAAAATACATATAAGTGGTTTGGTGAATGTCACAGCAACCTTAACCTACTTGGAAAAATTACAGTCCTGGGGAAATGTAACACTTAGCTAAATGGAATTTTTAGTTATAGCAACTACCCCAGAAGAGCACCAATACAAAATATAACTACATTAAATAAACTTCTGAAAAATTAACTGGGGGCTATACTCACCGTACTTGGTGGACTAATGTCCCATAAGCTGATGACAGCATTAAATAAGGATAAAAATATAAGATTTCATTTCAGTAAAATAATAACACCTTAATAATATCAACGAAAAAATCAGTTTTTGAAAATTTAATGTAATATTCAATTAAGAAGTCTACTCACCATGCAGTGGCAAGAGAACACACATGTAAAAGGTATTATAATTTGCAAGCTTTCAGATTCAGTGGCTCCTCCTCTCGACACAAGGGCTGAAGGGGAAAGAAGAGGGGTCAAGGAAAAGGACAGATGAGGTTTAGAAAAAGAGGAAGAGTTTAGAACCTTTTCCTAAACCACAACAGCCCCGTTCCTTCACTCCCCTTTGTTTGCCTCCAACCCTCCTACCAGAAGAAGGAGCCACTGGCTTCAAAAGCTTGCAAATTTTAATACGTTTTATATCTGTATTCTCCTGCCACCACTTGGTGTGTAGATTTCATACCTTGATTAAATATTCATAAAAAAATTGAAATTTTCATACTTAAATTATAATACATACTTGTTTTTCGATTGTCTCATGAACTGCTGAATTTTCCGAGCTGCTTGATGCTGTCGTCTCTGCGAATATGTGCGCCTACACAAAATGAAAGGTAAAGAAATTTAGCCATAGTTTTGGATTGTTGAGTAATTCAGTTCTTTTGGGGATTTTAGAGCAAGTTGGTGGTAACATTTGGTCATTTAAAATTTGGTACCATTCTTGGTCTCAGCATGTTGTAGGAAATAACAGTTGTGTGTACATTTATTAATAACTTCACCTGGCAAAAAAGTCACACAAGACCAAAACATAGTGAACTTCCTTCTTTCACTACTATACATACTACAGTTAAGGCTGATGAATTTAGGTTGTGCACTGGTATCAAATTGTGTAAAAAATAGTTTAATGTTGTGCTACACTATTTCTACATTTTCTGCCTGAAAAAGAAAAGTAAATATGGAGCAACCTCGGCAGTTAACAAATTTGTAGAAAACTGCTAGAAGTATAAGTTAATTCATACCAATAATTTTCTACTGTTAATTTATCATTATAATCTAAGCTTTGTCCTGCACTAAATAACCTCTGAGTACCTTGCAAGAGTCTTCTCAATTGTAAAGTCCAATGATATTAAGATCTTTTTCCAGAAATTTTGAACTGCAAGATTCCCAGCTTAGTTGGTACTTACTTTCGGAGCTGCAAGAGTACACATTTGCAATTTTTTTGTATATTTGCAGTTTGTTTGTACATTTTCAACTTTTTTTCAAATCTTTTGAGTATGTTTTGGCAGGGATTCTAAAATGTCACTTAACTTAAACTAAAATCTCATGACCAAAATAACTCTTAAGCATTTAATTCACATTTAGCTGTTTCCCTTGCTTGTTTATTCTGCATATTCAGCGCCACAAAGAAGCACAAATAATGAGTAATGCAGGCTGTATAGAAGTTCAATATTCCCTGTTTGAAATGTATGCCTGTAATCACTCAAGGATTACTTACGTATAATCTTACATACAGTAAGTGCATTGCAGCAATGACAAGATAATATCTTTGGAGAACACTGCTGAGATTAAAGAAATGTAGTATGTTTGGTCAGCTTCCATGAAATATGCTACATTGGAGCTATGGCTTAAGGTTATATTTTTTCTATGGCTTCTCTTTATTAATTTCATTGCAGTGGTTCAGTGATATTAACATTTTCTTCTTTTTTATGGAAAATGGTAGACATA
The DNA here is from genome assembly GCF_023897955.1 of Schistocerca gregaria. Taxonomy (NCBI): domain Eukaryota; kingdom Metazoa; phylum Arthropoda; class Insecta; order Orthoptera; family Acrididae; genus Schistocerca; species Schistocerca gregaria. The sequence continues at coordinate 664,285,865 of NC_064922.1, forward strand.
CATAATTTTTTGAAGTGAGTTAGTTCATGAACTACCAAACACACACACACACACACACACACACACACACACACACACACACACACACACAAACTGAACCCTCACAGACTGTGTTAAATCATTTTCCTTTTTAGTGTCTAGTAGCTTTACTATTGCCAAGTTACTGCCCTTTCTTCTTCGTCTGTCAGAAGCTTTCTCCATTCTGAATCTCCTATACCTGCAAATCACATGTTTGATTTCTGAATATAGCCCTGTTTCTGGCTATAGTTCCAGATCCTCTTAATCACCCAGTCATGATCTATTTTGTATAAGTGCCCACACAACAGCAGTCTTCTCTTTCTCGTCACTGATGTTATTGGATGTATTTGTCTACACAATGCTTTACTATATCTTAATCACATCTGCTTCAGTGCTAATTGTTTTTGGAGGTTGAAGCTCATGAAAAAAGACAAATTACTTGGATAATGAAGGATTGTTTATGAAGGTTCTGTGTATACTGATCATCACAGGGAAAGAATAAAAAAGAAAGAAAGATTTTTAAGAATTGTTGTTACAGCTTAACATGAAGGCAGAAATACCTACACCTATAAGCACAAATTCTCAGAATCATACTGTCATTGACCAAATCATTAGCACCATTAAGATATGTAGCTATGAAACACTGGTAGTCGTAATAAAAGCGTCTGACAGATTACATGCTTTTGCAGAAGTAATGAACTAAAATCAGAATTTGGGGAGGCAATGAAAAAAGTTAGAATAATTAGCAAGTAAATCTTGAATGTCATCCAAATGAAATTAAGTAGGGAACTATGGACTGAAACTCTAGAGGATGTAAATGTAAATGACAAGTATGAAGCTTTAAAAGGCATCATTTTAAAGTACCATTTCAAAAGCAAGAAAGCAAGAAAAGCTGCAGACTTGAGCACAGTGGACTACCAATGAAATATTAGAACACCACAAGAAGATTCAAGAACTATGACAGTTGCATGAAACTGGAAGTATAAATTGTTTAAAAGTGAGTAGAGAGGAATAACAGGAGAGGTAAAAGCAATAACAATTATGCTGGCTATACAAAAAGTAAAATGATAAGAAGAAAAAGCTAGCAATATAAATAATGCTGAAGGAAACGACAAAAAATGATCCAAGAAAAATACATATATCAAGACAGTGCAAATAAGTTTCATAGTGGTTACAGAAGGTAGGTGAATAGCACATATCTTCAGTGATAATTGTGTAATTAAAAAAAATAATAACAAACAAAGAAAAGTTCAAATGTACTAATAAAAACACATAGTGCAATGCTTCTGAAGTTAGTCGTGAAAGTCGAAATAAGAAAACTATACAGAATCTAGGGAATAATGCTATGACGAGATTCCCAAAAAGCTCAAAGGCTATCTAATAGTAATGGAATATTACAGAGTTAATGATTACATAACAAAGTAAATTTGTAAATAATATTATATATAAATATTATGTTATCAAGCATAAACAAAATTCTTGTTTTGAGTAAATACAAGGTGCTTAGAATCTTGATTCTGTCTGCTATACACACACTCACTGTACACTATTATTTTACAGGCTGAAATAAAAATTGAATCAACATTCAGTCTAAGTTTGGTTCGTGTTATAGCCAATTTTACTGGATCACCTCATCAAAGTATATGAATTTTTTTATCTCAGACAGTTTTCACACAGAGAGGAGAAGTCAATGAGATTTGTTTCATAATCATTTTTCAAAGGAAAGCTGTAGGCTTAACCCTGAGCTACTTCCCTCAGGTGATTAAGTTTTCTAATTCCTGACTTGACGTTCTTACAAAAGGTAGCTATTTAACCGAACGAGGTCCCACAATTGACATATACCCACTTGAGTTTGAAGCCCAGCCTGTAGCAATCAGCTTTTTTCAATTCGCTGTAATATCTTTCTCCATTCTTAGGTTTCATTTCTCAAAACACATTTGAAAAGAAGGGAAGAAAGTCATAATGATAACCAACACCATTTTCAATCTCAAATGAATCTGGGATCGCACTGAAGAATTTTACTTTCAACAAGGTCTCTCAGAGTGTCTATTCTAACATGTTCCTAAACAAATACCCATTCCAAACCTATTAGAATTTTTAATATCGAAAATCTACTGACTCATTTGTTCTCTTAAAAATCAACAAATATTAGCATACAGTTGTACCCCACAACTGTCATGTCCTCCATTGCTCCCCCCCATCCCCTCCCCCAAAATAGAATATCTATTCTAGACAGCAACATCTTTTTTATTATGTCAGGCTGGTACTAGCCTCTCTGTTTCTCAATAAGATCTTCAGTACATTAGTGAAGCACTTAGATGTAGATTTTGTATAAAACAGGCAATGGTGGCACACACACACACACACACACACACACACACACACACACACATCATGACAATTTTTCACATTTCCTTTCTTGTGTAGGGAATGGATCATGCTGGCTGCCATTGTAAGATTACAGCTCTCCGAATATCCTCCAATTGTGCAACTGTTACATAAACAGTTATTTCATTTCGTAACTTATATCTACCACTAATGTGCCCCATCAGCTGCTTTGTAGTTTTAAAAACAACAGATAAACCGAATACTTTCTGTCTGACTGTACATGTCAGATCTGACCTGGGAAGGTACAGAGGTAGACTGATGAAGAGCAGTTTTAATTTCAGTTTCTAGAAGTTACATTTTTATTTAAGAATTGAGCCAAAAAATTTGAAGTTGCATTTTGAAAAATTGATAAAAATTCAGCACATTGTTCTGGAAGTCCTCATCAATTATGTTCAGACTATTGTTTTTGTTCTAGCTTTGCTTGTTGTTGGCTGTGCAAAGGGTAGTCATTTAGTTTTCATTATCACCTTTAAAATCAAGTCATGCAATTATTTTGTGTAGGTATACATCTACAGTTGTGGCATAAGAGGTGTGATAAAAGAGTGGGAATTTTTTTAAAATTTTGTGGGCTTTATACATAACATTTTCTGATTTTTTTTCCATCTTGTCAGTACGCATGTTCCTGAAGTAAGTTTGGACTGTCAGCAGTTTCAAACATTTAGTTTATTGTCGAAAAGGTTATGTGTGTTTTCAACTATTATGTGAACCTATCATTTAAAAAAACAAGTATCAAAGAATTTGTATTAAATTTTGCTTGAAAATGGAATAAACCGCAGCGCCACATTGACTGTGGCTTTGGCAAATCTACTACGAGTAAGACAAGAGTTTATGAGTGGTATAAACACTCCAAAGAGGGTTGAGAAGACATTGATTACAACAACCACCCTGGGTGCACAAGCACTTCAATTACTGACAACAATGTGCAATGTGGAAGAAGTACAGAAAATGGTTCTGGCAAAGTCACTGGATCACCATCGGAGAGGATGCCGATATGATGGGACGGGGTGAGGGGGGGGGGGGGGGGGGGGGGGGACCATTGACACGTTTGATCACATGTGAAGGTTCTTCTCACTGTTTTCTTCATTTACAATGGGATAGTGTACCTGCCTTATGGTCATATGTTTAATCAGGAATATTACCTGGAAGTTATGCTCCTTCCGTGTGATATAATCCAAAGAAAGTGACCAGAATTGTGGTGAAACCTCCTGTGGAAACTGCATCACAACTGAATGCTTCTTCATGATTTTTGGCAAAGAAACTGACCATTAAGTTACCTCAGTCACTGTGTTTGCTACACATTGTCCCCTGCCGCTTCTTTCAATTCCCAAGACTGAAGAGCACCATGAAAGGAGATGTCATTTTACCACTATTGATGAGATAATAACAGAATCGCTGAAGGAGCTGAATGCCATAATGACAAGTGACTTCCAGAAGTGCTTTCAAGATAGGAAAAATCACTGGCACTAATGTATTATATCTGAGTAGGATTACTTTTAAGGGTGCAGAGTTGATGCTGCTGATGATGAATAAATAAAGTATCTTTAAGAAAAACAAAAATTCCATTACTTTTGATCACACCTGACACACTGAAATCCCTGCGTCACAAGAGAAGTGGAGGCACTGGAGCATGAAGGTCGGCATATCAAAATTCAAGTGATAATGGAAAAAGTGAAAATCAGTCATGGATCAGTTTTCAACTTTTGTACAACATTTTGAACATGACTTCTGCAAGAGTTCTGCAACTTTTGACACACATTAGAAAACCCTGCTGAACCAAGGCAGTGGCAGAAATTTGTCAGCTGTCAGGCCACTCTAGATGTGTTCTTTAGCTACCATGAGTTAGCAGCACATGCGTCACTTTGGCCCTGAGTCAAAGGAGCAAAGCAAGCAGTAGGAACATGGATGCACCACTGCTGAAGAAGACAATGACCCAACCATCAATGGGAAAGCTGATGCGACAAGTGTTTTCTATGGTTGCCATGGTGTAGTGCTAACAGATTATGATGGGGTGAAACCATCGCAGGAACATACTACCAAAACCTCCTGATGAGGTTATGGGAGACTTTCAGGATGAAACTTCATGGAAAGCGGTCCAAGAATTCTCTTTTTCTCCATGACCACAACCACAGCTCATTCTGCACAGGGCACACTCACACATGCTACTTCTTTGGCCTCACCCTGTACTCTACCAATATGGCACCAAGTGACTTATTCCTCTTTCCTTGGAAGAAGAAACCATTGCATGGCACTCATTATCAGAATGTTTATGATATGATTTTCATGGTCGGATCTTTCCTGAACAGTAAAATGCAGATGTCTACAACCACGGACTCTGAAAAGTCATTCATCATTGGTCAAAATGTGTCATACTGAAAAATGAATGTGTAGAGAAGGACTAGTATTGACCCAAGTTTCATGGTCTAGTTTGATATTTTTGAGGTGATAATTAAAAATACACTGTATGACTAATACATATATTCTTATTACTCATATACAACATGTTAAAATTGTCCTGCTTCTTGACTGTATTGAATTTTTTCCCAGGTAACTGTTCTGCATACTGCTGCATTGCCCAAGACCTCACTTCATCATCTAGGTTTCAGTTTTCTTCCTTGAAGGGATTGTGCTACTAGCTTCCTGCTGGTTCTCAGAGGCAGTGGCAGTCAAGTTCTTGGATTCAAACTTCAAAAGCTGTTGACATTCTTTCAAAAATTCTAAAATTGCATTTTTTTCAATATGTCATACCTGTGGATAATATTGTTATTTTGTTAATTCTTCTTGAGAGGGAGGAAATTAATCTTACAGACAAAGTGGCCTGAGCCAGACTTTGCATCTCTTTCTACTTTGACATTCATTATTTCCTTTCTTTATTTCCTAGATATTGCTAAATGGTTTACAAAATACTGACACCTTTGGAAGTTTGAATATCATATTTCTTGATTCATTAGGTCTGTTATGTTATTTGTGTTGACAACCTTTCCAGTTCCTTGCATTAACCAATACTAACAATTGAGTTGTTGTTCAGAATTCCGTTATTAAATGTAAAACAAAACTGGTAACCCTTCTAGTGTAGCTTTCAGTAATTACAAGGTGGTCTCCAACCATACAAATCTGTAGTGCGACACCAATAAACTAGACAGTTTGTGTTAAGGTCATATGTTGATGGTTATTTTCTCAATGAACCTACTACCTAGATGTTCTGTTATCATATTTCCTCCTTTTTCATGTGTTGTCAACATTGTTTTTCTACAAACAATACAAGATGTAATATGTAGTATTTCCTTACTTCCAATCATGACTTCCCACAATAGTTACAGATAGCAGCTCAGTATTTACTGCAAATAATTTCAACACCAGGTTTCATTACGAACATTCAACAAAACCAAAGACCTTCAATGGAGCAGTGTTATAACTACCTCAGATTGGTACTGTTTACTCTTAAACAGTGTGTTTCTTAAAAAGTATAGCTGCGCAGGATTAGCCGAGCGGTTTAAGGTGCTGCAGTCATGGACTGTGCGGCTGGTCCTGGCAGAGGTTCGAGTCCTCCCTCGAGCATGGGGGTGTGTGTGTGTGTGTGTGTGTGTGTGTGTGTGTGTGTGTGTGTGTGTGTGTGTGTGTGTGTGTGTGTTTGTCCTTAGTATAATTTAGGTTAAGTGGTGTGTATGCTTAGTGACTGGTGACCTTAGCAGTTAAGTCCCATAAGATTTCACACACATTAAGTATTGGGAAAAAATGATATAATGAAATAAAACAAACCACCTTTAAGTTTATGCCTAGAAATGAGCACTGTTGAGATTTGGGTCACTTTACTTTTGAATGTAGTGCAAACTATATTGTTGCTGAAGCCCATTACTCACTTTTTATTGGCTGTGATTGTGCCTGTACACAGTCAATTGATTGTAGCACTGCTAACAATCAAAGCAGTTCTGTGTGAAACATCTAACAAGCTTGCGTGTTGGTTGAAGTACTGGACTCACATGTGGGAGGGCGGGATTTCAAATCCACATAAAATGATCGACCTTTGTGTTTTCCATGGTTTCTGTACTTTCATTAACATGAAGAATTGGACAGGTGTTCGAAAAGGACTTGGCTGGCTTTCCTCCACAATCATCTTATCTGAGCTTTTGCTCTGCCTCTAATGACCTCATCCTAGACAGAATGTTAAACCAACATTTGTTTCCAAAATCATGTCTTTTCTTACCATAAATAGGTTGTACCTGTATAAAAAATGGTTAATAATTTCATAAAACACATAAAGAACTTCAACATTAAAAAGACATCTTATTATTCTCTTTTAAAAATATGTATGGTATTCTGATATGGTTTATTTAGCCAGTGGTGTTATTTGATACATCCATGATGCATGTGCTGACTGACAATGACCTTACTAGATTCCATTTGAAAAAACTGGCAGACTACAGATACTCCTGGATTTCTGGAATGATGTCACTGTGGCAGGGTTTGTAGGTGGATGAATCTGACAGCTGGGGGAGGGGAGGGGGGGGGTTTGCCATGTGATTCTTGTGCTTAAAAACAACAGTCGTGGAGCCTTTGTCAACAGATGGGATTATAATGTCAGGACCAGTTTTTAGATGGTAGTTTGCAGATGTGGATGTAAGGTTAGTTTGCATGTTGAGGGATTTGGGGAATGATGATGAGGCAAAGTTCGAGATTAAGAAATTCTGGAATGTTAACAGGGGGTTATTTGGAAGCAGTGGGGGTGGATCACGATTGGATGGAGGAGTGAAACTGAATCAAGCAGGGTTTAGCATTGGTTCTTTGCTGAGTCCCATAGGTAGACTTTGTGGTAAAAAAGTTTTTCCACTATAGGGATCCGAAGAAGGGAGAAGGTCTTTACTAAGTCCTGTGTGGTTGAATTTAGGGGTGGGGCAAGAGGTGAGGCCTTTGGAAAGGACTGATATTTCTGCAGCACTAAGGCTTTTGGAGCAAAAGGTTCATGACTGTTTCGGGTCTGATTAGGTTCCAGATTCTGTGTGGTGATGGAATGGAATTTTGGAGGGTGGCATAAGTGCAGTAGGTCTGCGAGATAGGATGAGGGGGTGTGGGGGAGGTTTGGAGGTTGTTATAGAGGTGGTCAAAAGTGGTAGTTCAAGATGGCAGTAGGAAACAATCAGATGGGAGTTTTTTCGGAGGTGGTGTTGTGCATGTTGCTTTAGTTCTTGGAGGGCAAAAGTTTCAATGTGTGTCATGGAACCTAGGCTTTTGGGATTGCATAGCAGGAGAATTTTACATAGAGAGAGAAGGTATCACAAGGAAGTTTGGTTTGACTGATTTGGTTTTGCAGGACTATGTTGGTGAGGACTAAGGATTGGCAGCTGGAGATGGGTAATTGGATGGTATGGCCATTTGGGGGATTCCACAAGCCAGACAACAATGCAGGAACAGTATGTGGGACTGTGTTCTGGATGGGGATAAGGAAACTTTTGTGTATTGATACAGATGAAAGAAGCAAGGATCCACACTGGTGGAAAGAATTCATAAAAATACATAAATAACATAGAATTATGACCTAAAATCTTCACAAAAATACACTCAAACACATGTGAAAAAATACCAAAAAGAAGAAGAGGTTGAAGTATGAGGAAACGAGATGAAATCTGAGGCAGTAGACCAATGGTGAATGGTGAGAACCAGCTGAAATTGGTGTGAAGTCACAATGCAATCAAATGAAAAATAAAAGTATTTGTAGAGAGGTTTGCAAGTCTGTTGGTGGATAATTGCCAAAAGGGGGATGGCAGAAGTGACTACAATAGGTGAAATTAATAGGTGAGAACTGGAACAGAGAGGGGAAGGAGTGGGAGGTGGAGAGGGGTTGGTAGGATGAGATACAAGCTCATGTGGCACAAAAAAAGTGCAGGAAATAACACATGAAAATACACAAGGGTGATGAAGGGAGAATGATCAACGTGAAGATATAGGATTAATGATACCAGCAGCTGTAATGTGGGATATACGATGTTGCACCAACAATCAGCATTGTCCTGTATCAGTCTGTTGGTGCCGCCAAGACGGTTGATACAGTGTGGCTAGCAGGTAGAGCATGTCATGCACTTTGTAAGGTGAAAGAACACAGGAATGAAGAGAAAGGAGGATAGACACTGAATATAGCAATGCATTAGAAAACAGTAAAAAAAGAAAACAGCATTGGTTTACGATGGAAGAAAACCCAGCAGGTAAAATCAAAAAATGGAAAATCCATGACGGAATGTGACAATATAATGAAAAGGACAGCTGCTACTCACCATATAGTGGAGATGCTCAGTCACAGAAAGGCACAGCAAAAAGACCATTGGAGAGTTAGCTTTCAACCAACAAGGCCTTTGTCAGAAGTAGATAACATACACACACGCACACGCTCATGCAAATGCAACTCAAAAATGGTTCAAATGGCTCTGAGCACTATGGGACTCAACATCTTAGGTCATAAGTCCCCTAGAACTTAGAACTACTTAAACCTAACTAACCTAAGGACATCACACACACCCATGCCTGAGGCAGGATTCGAACCTGCGACCGTAGCAGCCCCGCGGTTCCGGACTGCAGCGCCAGTACCACACGGACACCGCGGCCGGAAACGCAACTCACACACACATGACTACAGTCTCTGGCAGCTGAAGCCAGACTGCGAGCAGCAGGATTTATGGGAGAGGCAACCAGGTAGGAGTACACAGGAGGCTGAGGTGGGGAGGGGGAGGGATAACAGGGTAGGGGTGGGAACAGTAAAGTGCCACTGGGAGTGTTCAGGGATGAGATGAAGAGTGGGGCAGCTAAGTGCAGTCGGGAGGTTAGAGAGATGGTGGGGAGAAGGGGAGGGGGGTTAGCAAAAAAAGAGAGAAGCGAAAAGAAAGGGGTGCATTGGTGGAATAGAGGGCTGCGTAGTGTTGGTATGGGAACAGGGAAGGGGCTAGATGGGTAAGGACAATGACTAATGAAGGCTGAGGCCAGGAGGGTTACAGGAATGTAGATTCATGTGGCACAGGCTTTGAAGCGGTCATTGAAATGAAGGATGCCGTGTTGAGCAGCATGCTCAACACCAGGATGGTCCACTTGTTTCTTGGACATAGTTTGTCAGTGGCCATTCATATGGACAGAGAGCTTATTGGTTGTTATGCCCACATAGAATGCAGCACAGTGGTTGCAGCTTAGCTTGCTGATCACATCCCTTTACACCAACATTCCTAATGCCCATGGCCTTATCGCTATTGAGTACTATCCTTCCCAAAGCCTAATGGATTCCAAACCAACCACATCCTTCCAAGTTGCCATGACCAACTATATCCTGACCCACAATTACTCCTCCTTTGAAGGCATTACCTACAAACAAATCTGGAGTATGACTATCGGCATCTGTACGGCACCATCCTATGCCAACCTATTCATGGGCCATCTATATGAATCCTTCCTAAACACCCAGAATCGCATACCCCTCACCTGGTTCAGATTCACTGATGACAGTCTTCGTGATTAGATCAAGGTTGAGGACGTCCTGTCCACATTCCTCCAGAATCTTAACACCTTCTGTCCCAATCGCTTCACCTTGTCCTACACAACCCATCAAGCCACCTACCTCAATGTGGACCTCCAACTCAGAGATGGCTACATCAGTAACTCTGTCCATGTCAAATTCTTCATGGCCAGATGGTGGGGCTTTGGGAGGTGTTGGGGTGACTGGAAAGATAAGGCTGTGGAGATCTCTTTTTGTATGAAGTTGAGAAGGGAAGCAATCCCTCCACTTCGACAGCTGCCACCCATTCCATACCAAGAAGTCCCTTCCATACAGCTTAGCCATCCAATGCCATTGCATCTGTAGTGACGAGCAATCTCTCTAGAAATACACTAAGGGTCTCACTGAGGCCTTTACAGATCGTAATTCCCCCCTTCCCTCCTCAACCTCGTACAAAAAGAGATCTCCCCACCCTTATCTTTCCAGTCACCCCAACACCTCCCAAAGACCCACCAAAGCCTGACCATGGAGAAGCATTCCCCTCATGATCAGTACTACCCAGGACTGGAGCAACTGAGTTACATTCTCTGCCAAGGTTTCAATTACCTCTTGTTGTGCCCTGTTGAGAAATGTCCTAGCCACTATCCCTGCAACTCCTCCCAAAGTGGTATTCCACCGTTCACCGAACCTACACAGTATCTTTGTGCATCCCTATGTAACACTTGCTCCCAACCTCTTACCTTATGGCCCATATCTCTGCAATAGACCTAGATGCAAGACCTATCGTATACATCCTTCCACCATCATCACCACCTACTCCAGTACTGCCACAAACATCACCTATCCCATCAAAGGCAGGGCTACCTGTGAAATCAGTTGTCTGATCTACAAGTTAAGCTGAAACCACTGCGCTACATTCTACTTGGGCATGACAACCAACAAGCTGCCGGCCCTATGAATGGTCACCGACAAAATGTGGCCAAGAAACAACTGGACCAACCTGTTGCTGAGCCATGCCACCCAACACAATGTCCTTTATTTCAATGACTGCTTCACAGCTTGTGCCATCTGGATCTTTCCCACTAACACCAGCTTTTCTGAATTGAACAGATGGGAACTCTCCTTCCAACATATTCTATATTCCCATAACCCTCCTGTCCTTAACCTTTGTAAGTCATTGTCCTTACCCATCTAGCCCCATCCCTGTTCACATTCCAGCACTACACAGCCCTTTATTCCACCAATGCACCCAGTCTCTTCACTTCTCCGCTTTCCTGCTAACCTCCTCTCCTGCCCTCCGTCTAACCCACTGATTGCACCTTTCTGCCCCACTCTCCACCTCGTCCCTGCATGCTTCCAGCAGCAGTTTACCATCCCCCACTCTGTACCCTGCTATCCCTTCCCCTCCCCACCTCAGCCACCTCCTTACCCCCACTCGGTTGCTTCTCTCAAAATGACCTGCTGCTTGCTGTCTGGCTCCAGCTGTAAGAGACCTTGGTCACGTGCATGTGAACTGTGTTTGCATGAGTCCTGGCTGCTTCTCCCATAGCACCCTGCTGCTCACTGTCTGGCTCCACCTGCCAGAGACTGTGATCACCCGTCTGTGAATTGTGTTTGCATGAGTGTGTGCATGTGTATATGTTGTCTGCTTTTAACGGAGGCCTTGTTGGCCGAAAGCTAACTTACCGACAGTCTTTTTGCTGTGCCTTTCCTCTACTCAACATTTCTGCAATATGGTGAACAGCAACTATCCTTTTCATTATGTTAAAACTAAAAAAATAAATTTTCACAATAGCATTGTTTGGGAGGATCTAAATCCTCAAGCAAACATAGAAGCAATCCATGAAGCTCACTATAGTAACAATGCGTAGATAACCATTATAGGAGGTGGACACAAAGGACATGAGCATACTACAGGACAAAATGATAGGTGCCATCTAAAATAATTTTGTGACAAATTATCCATACTATTCAGAATAATCTCCTTCCAGAAAGACAAAGGATCTCGTTTAAGGATGATGGGGTGCCACTTCATTTTCCATATTTCATATGACAGTACCTGACCCAAATTTTTAAAGAATGATGTGATGGTCAAAGATATTTAATTAGCCTAGCCCAGTGATCACTTGAATTAATTCTTGAATTTCATGGGATTGTAGTACAGCTCACCCATTGAGAACATGGATGTGACTACAGATGATGACTGCCAAATGTGTTTGCAGGAGTTAATGAGCCTTTGAGGGGACCTCAAGGATCTGTTTAACCTGTAGTGACAATGGACAGATGACTCCTGTATGCCATAGTGGCCCATATTTCAAAAAGTTTTTATTTCCAGACTCATAATCACTAGATGTTTTTCTAATTTTGAGCTTTGTGAATATGGAAGACTTGTTCAAACACCATCTTGTACTTACTATGGAAGATTAAATTTGCTGAGATGGTTAGATGCAGTTGACTCAAGTAGACTGTGTGTCCCAATAATCTACAACAGCTGACAGTGGCAAAGGGTGAGAAGATCTTTTGATGTGACTTCATTGCCATCCACAGCTATTAATAACACTGGTTTGTAGTCAAGACTTTCCTAGACTTTTTGTAGCTATCACTGCTGTTTACAGGTAAGTATTTGGGGTGCACAACAACAATGTTATTAGCATGGCATTGCTATTTATCATACGCCAAATTATTTAGAATTTTACAGTACTATTGTGTAAAAAATTTTGAAAGCAAGAAGAGTTTTACTAAAAGTGAGTGCTCAGAATTATTTAAATGAAATTTTTTAAAAGCCTATTCATATATACTTTTCAGTACATACCCTACCCAGTTACATCACATGTGAGAATGTATTCCACAAAAGCATTTTGGCTATGGACTGATACAACAGATATATAAAAAAAGCATACCAAATGAGAAACAAAGAGTTTTAGTTTAACACTGGATGGTCTAAATTTCATTCTCTATAATTGTTAAGTACGAATTGAGTCTAATATCAAACCATATGTCTGAATGTAACAACAGAAATACTATTTATTAATACTGACCTTTACAGAAGCAGTAGCTACATTTCAATAAAAACTTCTACATATTCCACAAAGCAGTCCTGTCTTTACATGTACTTTTATATGAGCAGATGATTCATCAGTCCTCAAAAGGCTTCCCCAACCTATTACAGCCACATCAAAATCCTGTAAATTCCTCACTGGTGCAACAGCAGTGCAACGCTATTTTTCTGTGTGTCCCTTAACTAATTTCTCCACTATGACTGTGCTTTTTGAAATTGTGCTCCGAAATGAGATTTATTCTGACCACTCTACCTATCCCATCCAGAGTAGCTTTCCCCACATGTCTAAGTCTCTACCATACCACCTTTACTCACTTTGTTGTCACACAATTCTGTTGTGAGTGTGTCATTTGCACATTTTTATCTACGGCAGCTATCTATCAATATCTACCCAGCCCCATTACCAATGAAACAAATACCATCAAATGAAATTTAAACTATGGTAATGCTATTTCATTCTTTAATGCATGTCCAAGCACTTTGTTGCCATCTACACTAGCATAACAAAAGTAACAATCTCAGAAGAGAAAGATGAGGTTCAATATTCGACTTATATCCTATTTCAATGTTGGAAATATACCACATTTCAATGAAAATTATACAACACACAATGTAAAATCTTTCAATAACAGCTATGTTTGCTCTAGATATTTAGTTCAAGTACCAAAACTTCAGAATTTTACAGAGGGAAGCTGTTTTTACAAGATACAGATGGCACCACCTAGCTCAAGCTAATCCTCCACTATGTTGTATACTCCCCAATTCTCTCTAATTATACATTGACTGAAAAAAAATCACAACATCAAAAAATAATTAAGGTAGAGTAATGAAATTTCAGGAATATATTTGTCTAGGTAACATATGTAAGTGACTAACGTTGCAAGCTCACAGGTTAATGTATGTGCGATATAAGCCATTCCAAATGGGAAGTGCTGGTTCAGTAATAACCATTGTAACTGTCAAAATGTTTAAAGCACGTAAATATGTATGCACAGTGTTGTACAGGCACTGGATGTCAGTTTGTGGGATTGAGTTCCACACTTGTTGCACTTGGTTGATCAATACAGGGATGGTCAGTGCTGCAGTTGTCATCCAATAATGTCCATATGATCTGGTGATCATGTAGGCCAGAGCAACATGTCGACACTCTGTAGAGTATGTTGGGTTACAACAGCAGTCTGACCAAGCAAGGTGGCACAGAGGTTAGCACACTGGACTCGCACTCGGGAGGACGTCCATCCATCCTGATTTTGGTTTTCCGTGATTTCCCTAAATTGCTACAGGCAAATAACAGAATGGTTCGTTCGAAAGGGAATACCCAACTTCCTTCCCCATCCTTCCCTAATCTGATGCGGCCAATGACCTAGCTGTTTGGTCCCCTCCCCCAGATGAAACAACCAACCAACAGCGGTATGTAGGTGAGTGTTACCCTGCTGGAAAACACTCTATGGAACACTGTTCATGAATGGCAGCACAACAGGTTGGATCACCAAATCAACATATAAATTTGCAGTCACTGTGCATGGGATAATCATGAGAGTGCTCCTGCTGTCATATGAAAATGCAATCTGGACCACACCTCCAGGTGTAGGTCCAGTGTGTCTAGCACACAGTCATGTTGGTTGCAGGCCCTCAACTGGCCTCCTCCTAACCAACATGGCGATCACTGGCACCGAGGCAGAATCAGCTTTCAGCAAAAAATACAACAGGTCTACAACATGTCCTCTCTCACACTTGACACCACTGAAGTCACAAATGAGAGTGATGTGGGTTCAGTGGAATGCACACTACATGGCATCTAGCTTGGAGCTGTGACCAATATGTAAGAGTTTGTTGGTCACCATGGTGCCAACTACTGCTCAAATTGCTGATGCAGTTGCATTATGATGTGCTAGAGCCATAAACTGAACAAGATGGTCTTATTTCTCAGTAATGCTAAGTAGACATCTGGAGCCCGGTCTTCTTATGTCCATATATCCTTGTGACAACTGCTGCCAGCAATCATGTACAGTGGCTATATTCCTGCCATGTCTTCTTGCAATATTGCAGAAGGAACATCCAGCTTCTCATAGTCCTATTACATGATCTTGTTCAAACTCAGTATGGAGTTGATAATGGCATCCTTGTTGCCCTAAAGGCATTTTTCCTCACATCAAATCAACACACCCAGTCTCAAAGGTAGCTAACACTCACGACCATCACAGTGTTTATTTAAAGCAAACCTGATTTTTATCTTCATACTGGCACTCCTAGCACCACTCTTATGCGACTGGTGCAAAATTTAAATATACATCATCTTTCAGATTTATAAACAGGCCTACCAATTTTCATTTATGTTGCACCATTCCTTCTTGGTGTTGTGATTTTTTGTTTTCCACCAGTGTATATCAGCTGTAACCCTATATCGATGATCGAACCGGTCTGGTGGCAGTTCAAGTAGGAAACACAGAGGTCACTGCTTTGAGCAACTGAAGAATGTCACCAGATTATTAACCAAAATCTTGTGTACAACATTAAATCATCAGCTTGGCTGAAAACACTAAAACACACCAACAATCAATCACACTGATAATACCTCGGTCAACATATATTTTATTTGTGTGCTACAATAAGTATTGCTGTTAAAATAAGCAGATGCTTTCATCGTTGGTTGAATACTTTGAAATGTTCTTCATTCTCACTGAACTACGAGTTTATATTTGTATGTTTGTTCCACCACAATCTTTGTTCACGCTACCATCACTACCATTTTACAGCTATTGTCATCCTTGTAAGAATTTGAACATATACTGGTTATTTTCCCTGCAATACCAGATCTAATTTTAAAAACCCAATTCCTGTGTGTTGCTCAGAATAGTCTACTTCTTGGTTTAATCCATCCTGAGCCAAATCTCCAGTCTACCATACAATATCTTGAATTTTATCGAACTCATTTCTCAATTTGCTACCCTTTATTCCCCTTTAGTTCTTTATCTCTGAAGAAGGTATGTCTTATTGATAAATACAACCCTACAGCCATAACTCTTTAGCTGTGACTGGAATGTTAAAATTCTGCAACTTTAAGTATTCTAGTTTAATACAGTAGAATCCTTAAGAAACCGTACATAACTAAGAATATTTAACATAAGTAAAAAAGATAAAAATGTATTCATAGTTAGCACAGTTAACACACTACTTTTGTAAATATACAGTCTTGAGAAAAATTAAGATATACGAGGGCATTTGTTTAGAAAACATCAGTTACATCTTATTAACTGAATTATTTGTTACTTTTCGACATAATCACCTCCATTATCCAAACATTTGTTAAGTCGGTGCACAAGCTTTCGTATCTCACAGTTGTAGAAGCGTGCCGCCTGTTGCTGGAACCACATTTCAACTTCATCTTTGATCTCTTCATCATCTTGGAATGATTTTCCACCAAGATGTGACTTCAGGTAATGGAAGACATTGAAGTCAGTGGGTGCAAGGTCCGGGCTGTATGGTGGATGGTCCAATACGTCCCATTTGAATTGTTTGGGTATTGCTTTGGTTACGAGCGCTGTGTGTGGCCGAGCGTTCTCATGAAGCAAGCGGACACCACTTGTCAACATTCAAAGTCTGACAATATGCAGCAGCATCAATTGTCGTTCCAGAAGGCATAAATTCCAACAGAAGAATGCCTTGTCTGTCCCCAAAAACAAAAGCCATGATTTTCTTCGCTGAAATCGACATTTTGCATTTCTTGGCGAATTTGAGTGACACCATTGCTTTGATTGTTGCTTGGATTCAGGTGTATGGTGATAAACCCAAGTCTCATCACCTGTCACAATGTGATCAAGGAACTCATCACCTGCTTCAGCATAGCGCGTGAGAAAGTCGAGTGAAAAGCCCACCCTATTCTTTTTGCGTTCTTCCGTTAACAGTTTTGGAACCCAGTGCGCACACAATTTCCTGTACCCTAACTTGACAGTCACAACATCATAAAGAGTTGTCATTGACATGTCCAGTACGATCTGAAGCAATTCTTTCAATGTGAGGCATCTATTCGCACAAATTGCTTCCTCCGTTCTCCAAAGAAGGGCATCAGAGACCACTGATGGGTCACCTGTTCTTTGTTCATCATGAACATTGGTCCTACCTTCAGAGAAATGATGACACCATTTCGTTACACTTTTATCAATTCATAATGTTCCCGTAAACAGAAACAATTTCTTTGTGAATATCCGCTGGTTGCTGACCTTTTGCATGAAGAAAACGTATGACGGAGCGTACTTCACATTTGGCAGGATTCTGAATCGGCGCAGCCATTTTAAACATGACCTACACCAACCAGAAGCAACGTTCAACTGCCCAACGACCGCAAGGAGAAAGCTAACGGTTCAAAGTTAACACCAGTGATGTCCTTGCTTGCCAAAACTCTTCTGTTCCTCTGGCATACATTGTATCTTTACTTTTCGAAATACCCTCGTAATTACTTAAGATATGGAAATTGACCCCTCTTCCCCACACATAAACACAAGTAGATTGGATTTAAGGGAAAAGTAAAATATTTTTCATGTGTGAGCTTGCATAATCCTGAACATTTTATTTTTAATGCTCCTATTATACTGCACAAAACAGAACAAAATAGGTAAAACTGATGAATACTTCTTTTCAACCCCCCCCCCCCCCCCCCCCCCCCCCCCCATAAAGGAGATGTTGAGTCACAGACAGGCACAACAAAAAGACTGCTATACATTTGAGTTTTCAGCCAAAAGGCCTTCCTCTAAAATAGAAAACACACACATTTAAAAAAGCACAACTCACATACAAATAGCCACTGTTTCTAGCCACTGAGGCCAGACTGTTTGCAAATGCACTTGATAGGAGAAGCAACCATGGGTGGTTGAGCTAAGGAGGAGGCTGGGGTTGGAAGGGAGAGGGATAGCAGGATAGGGGTGGGAATAGTGTGTAGTGATGCTTGTGGGAGCATGCAAGGTACTAGGGCTGTTAGACGCCGCTGAAAGGTTTGAGGGAGGGGGGGGGGGGGGGGGGAGTGCAGCAGAAGAGAAGTAGAGAACTAGAGGAGGGTGAAAAAGATTAGTGGGTACATAGATGGAACACAAGGATATGTAGTGCTGGAGTGGCACCAAGCACCAGGGAAGGAGATAGGTGGGTGAAAGGATGAAGGACGGGGATTGGCAAAGGTTGAGACCAAGAGTGTTATAGGAACATAGGATTATAGGAAGAGTGCCCACCTGCACACTTCCACAATGCTCTGTTGGTAGGATGGATCCAGATGGTGCAGGATGTGCAGCTGTCACCAAAGTAAAGCACGTTCTGTTGGGCAGCATGTTCAGCAACTGGGTAGTCCAGTTGTCTCTTGATCACAGTTTATTGGTGGCCATTTATTTGGAGAGGCATCTTGTTCATTGTCATGCCCACATAGAAAGCAGCACAAAGGTTGCAGGTTAGTTTGTACATCAGATGACTCCTTTCACAGATAGACCTCAGAAATTTCCTCCCACCACTAAATGAAATAAAGAATCTAAACAGGCCAAAAACACAATCATGAACCTTTCCTCCAAAAGCCTTATTTTCACACGAGTATCAGTCCTTTCCAAAGGTCTTACCTTTTGCCCCACACCCAAATTCAATCATGCTGGACTAATTAAAAACCTTCTCTCCTTCCCCGGGGTCATACAGTGGAAACATTTTTTTGTCACCAACCCTATCCATCAGGCTCAATCCAAATCCAATGGTGAAACCCTCCTGACTCAGTTCACTGCTCCGTCCAATCATGATCCTTCACACTGCCCCCAAATCAGCCCTGTTAACATTACAGAATTTCTTAAACTCACACCCTGCCTCACCATTCCCCAAATCCCACAACATGCAATCTAACCTTACATCTGCACAAAGAACTGCAATCCACCACCTAAAATCTGATCCTTACCTTATAATCCCACCTCCTGACAAAGGCTCCACCACTGTAATTTGAACCGCAGAGATGATCTGACGGAAGGACTCTGGCAGTTGTCAGATTTGTCCACTTACAAACCCTGCCACAACTCAATTACCTACATTGTGGTACTGTGGTTACTGTGCGCCCACTGAGAGACTCTCTACTCATGTGGAGCAACACCTTCAGCCTATTACCTGTAACCTGTACTCCTATATAAAAGACACCATCCACTTCCTACACCAGCGCTTCATAGTTGCTGTATCTTTACCAAACAGTACAGTGTCATCACAAATGATGCCACCTCCCTCTCCACTAACATCTCTACTGCCCAAGGCCTTCCCACTATTGAACTCTACCTTTCCTAGTGTTCAACTGACTACAAACTTACAGCATCCTTCACCTTAAGTCTTCACCTGTAAATGAATATGTGGTACTGTAATGGCCACCTAAATGGCATCATCCTATTCTAATCCGTTCATGAGCCATCTTGAAGAATCCTACATAAGCACCCAAAATTGCAAATCCTTCACTTGGTTCAAATACATTGATATTTTCATGACCTGGATCTACGGTTCCTCCAGACCTCAACACCTTCTCCCCCATTTGCTCCACCTGTTCCTCCTCAACCAAACAAGCTACCTTCCTCAATGCTAACGTCCGCCTCAAAGAGGGTTACATCAGTATCTCCATGCATATCAAACCTAGCGATTACCAGCAATATGTCCAGTTCATCAGTTGCCAACTGTTCCACACAAACAAGTCCCTCCCATATAGCCTAGCCACCCATGGCCATTGCATCCATAGTGATGAGTAGTCCCTCTAGAAATATACCAACGATCTCACTGAGGCCTTTGCAGACTGAAATTACCCTCCCCACCTGAGTACAGAAAATGTTCTCCCATGCCTTGTCTCTCCAGTAACTTACCACCTCACACATTCCCACCATCTGGCCACAAAGTAGCACTCCCCAGATGACTCAGTACCACTCAGGACTAAAGCAACTAAATTGCATTCTCCACCAGGGTTTTGACTACCTCTTGTTGTGCCCTGAAATGTGGAGTATACAATTCAATTATCTTTCCCACACCTCCCATGGTGTTATTCTGCCACCCACCGAACCTCCACACCTGCTCAGGTCCCTTGCCTCATGCCTCAAATCTCTGCAACAGACCCAGACTCCCACAACCACCTACTCCAGCCCAGTCACAGGCATCACCTATCCCTTCAAAGGCAGGGTTACATGTGAAAACTATAACCACTGTCCTGCTTTCTATGTGGCCATGACAGATATCAGCTGCCTGTTCACATGAATGGCCACCAACAAACTGTGGCCAACAGACAACTGAACCACCCAGTTTCTGAATATGTTGCCTGCACCATCTGGATCGTTCCTATCAAAGTCAGCTTTCCAGAATTGCACAGGTGGGAATTCTTCCTGCACCATATACCATGTACCCATAACTTCCTGGCCTTAACATTTACTAGTCCCTGTCCTTCACTCACTTATCTTTTTCCCTGCTGTCACTCCAGCACTATACAGTTCCCTGTTCCAGCAATGCACCCACTAGTCTTTTTTCCCTCCTCTACTTCCCCCCACCCCCATCAAACCTTCTGACTGCAACTAGCAGCCCTACTACCCTGTCCCCACTACACCCCTGCATGCTCCCATGAGCATCAATACTCTCTCTTCCCATCACCACCCTGCTCACCCTCCCACTCTGCAGCCCAGCCTCCTCATTACACCCACCACTCACAGACAGCTTCTTCCATTAGGCACAGTTGCCCACAGCCTGGCCTCAGTGGCCAGAGATGGTGGTCATGTGTGTACAAGTTGGCTTGCACGAATGTGTGTGTTTTCTATGTTAGAAGAGGGTGTTTTGGCCAAAATCTCAAATGTATAGCAATCTTTTTGTTGCAACTCAACATCTCCTGTATTACATGAGCAGCAATCTATTCTTTTCATAACACTGATGAATAATTCCATTGCAGTACCTTGAAATATGGCATTGTTGCGACTGAGATATTTTTCATTTCATATTACAGAACTAACAAATACTTAGTTGCTACAAATGGTGAAATTAGATGCAGTGCTGAGTAGAACAACTCCATTACACATGGTGATAGTAAGTTATGGGAGCCTATGTTATATTGGATTTCTGGTGTTTGGTGAAGGATTTCTGAATTATCCATTTTTTTTATTTGTGCATGTTTCAGACAGTAAAAAGTAAACTGTTCATGTTCTGAAAATAACAGCAGAAATCTCTTGTCAACAATTTAAAAATATTAGTAAGGCTAATGAAAACTGTCAAATACACTCTCCCAATTTCATACAGAGCATCTGGATCTGAGGATGAAGCATATTATCACAAGTTCATTACTTACACATAATTTTCTTGCAAGCCTTGAAACCACAGGTGCAACCAATACATGCTTCCCATTCCAATAGGAGACAAAAACACACAATGCCACAGACATACTGCTAAAAGGACATCACAATGAAACAAAAATGTGTGCATTTAAAATGAAGGATCATTACACATTGAAGGATACATGCAACACTACTCACAGCTACATGTCCAATAATCGCAATGGCATATGGAGTTGATTTTACATTCAAATAACAGAATTTTTTTTTTAGTTGAAAATTCATTACTTTTATGATACGAGCAATGTTGGTAATTACATGAAACCTCTACTTTTAAGATGATTCGTCATAAAGTTTTAGATCATTTCTTAGTATAGATTCGTCTGAAATACATAAAAACATGTAATGGGGAGTAACAACCGACTTACTTTCAAATCAATAATGTCATCTACCTCAGACACATACATGTTATTAATTGAGACTTGAAATTTATATCTTCATTAGAAACTGCAGATAATAAAAAACCCTTAGCTCATTACCTAAAACTATAACTACATAGGTGACACTGAAGAAGCGCTAATTAGTGCAAATATTGTAAAGAAATACACTAAAACATATTAGCACATTAGCAATGAGACAACTGTAAGCCCTGTAGTTGGAGCATGAGAATAAACTGTTGAGACAGGCGTACAGGATGGGGTGTCAAATAACTCAAAGAATTTGTTCCAGTTCTCCAAAACATATGGTACTTGTAAATATCAGACAATGGAAACTCCAGGTAGGAATACCAACAATGTAGGAAAAGACAGACTGCTAAAGAAGATATGTCAAGTTGCACACAGGCACAATTAAAAGACACTCACATAAAGATTTCAGCTGCAGCCTTTGTCAGTAAAAGTGACACACACACACACACACACACACACACACACACACACACACACACCCACACACACACACACACAAAAGCAAGCACACCTCACCCTCACCCACACATGATTGCCAACTCCAGCATTCTGGCCCAAGATGCTGCTGGAGTTGGCAGTCTTGTAACATGAGGTGTACTTGTTTGTGTGTGTGTGTGTGTGTGTGTGTGTGTGTGTGTGTGTGTGAGAGAGAGAGAGAGAGAGAGAGAGAGAGAGAGTATTTTTTTACTGAAGGCTATAGCCGAAATATTTATGCGAGTGTCTTTTAATTGTGCCTGTCTGCATCCTGGCCTTTCTTCTTAACGGTAAGCGACAATCATTTTTTTCCTACATTGTTGATAGTACTAATAAATATTAGCATTCAAAATATTAGCATCCAAAAGACAGAAAAGAACAAAATATTATGTTAAGTTTGCACACACAACACACACACACACACACACACACACACACACACACACACACAGTAATCAGATACTAAGTATGTTAAGTGTAATATAGTTTTCAAGGTTCAGTAAGTGCATCTGCCAGGTTTTCATGCAATCAGAAATATGAACATTGACATACATCTTTGCATCTAGTTAATTTGGCCATTCCATTACACAGCAGTAAGTCCAAACTCCAAGAAGAGTGCATACCAATGGCTATACACTATAACAATATGACAGACAAGTACGAAATATTAAAGTTACATGCATAATAAAATGGACTTGTCACTTTAAGTAGAATTTGCATTAAAGCAATTTTGCTCTCTCAAACACGAGCAATATGAATGTCAGCAACTTGATAATCAGCATCTGCTGTCATTGAAATTTCAATAGACACTAGTAGCATCCGCCCAATCATCAGTCTATGTAGTCCTTTAAATAGTTTACAAATATTATACATACCATTCAATATACCTATTATGTCATAGAATACAGCTGGCAGTTTGTATGGGTTGGCATAGAAAAATTACAGATAAACTGACAGATCATGATTCTCCGACTAGAAGGTGGGTAGAGTATTGGATGGGTATTACAAATAGGATGAGCTCAATTAACAAATGTATACAGATTGCGAGTTCCATTAAAATGCAGGTTTGCTGACTAGGAATGTGGGAGGGAAGGGTGGCAGCGAACAGGCTGAACATGTGAGCATATGTGTCAAAGCCGGTGGAGATTTGTGCATGCTGAATATGATGTAGGGATGCGAAATGGAAGGGGGTTGACAGGTTAGAGGCAGGGGTAACTGTTAGGTGAAGGGTTTGGGGGCAGTGGGTTACTGGAGATTGAGGTCACGTTGGTTATAGGAGAACAGGGTGTATTGTAAGGATAATTCCCACCTACACAGTTCAGAGAAGCTGTTGATGGATGGAAGGATCCAGATGCCATGGGTTGTGAAGCAGCTATGAAGTTGAGCACATTATGCTCATCTGTGTATTGTGTCACTGGTTGGTCAACTTTGTTGTTGGCAACATTTCGGTGGTGGTCATTCATCCTGATCGACAGCTGGTTGGTAACCATACAAATATAAAAAAAAAAGATGTGTAAAGTCTGCAGCAGAGTTAGTATATGGCATGGCTGCTTTCACAGGTGGCTCAGTCTCTTGCTGCAGAAATCATATCACTGTGGGAAACCCAGGTGCAAGACTTGCCCTATTTACCCCACCCAATAAAACCTACTGCAGACCTTTCACAGGCTTATCCTACGCCATCAGAGGCTGGGCCACTTGTGGAAGCAGCCATGTAACTCCTTGCCCCAATTCTCACACCCTCTAACCATCATCCAACATGAACCCCTAATCAAGCCTACCTACCCCCAATCAAGCCTATCTACCAAAATACACCACTGGTACTGCACACCCAGCCAGCACCATGTAGTGGTAAAGGAGAAGAAGGGAGAGCTGGGGACCGGGAGGGGGTGGGGGTGGGGGTGGGGGTGGTGAGGTGGGGGTGTGTGAGAGAGAGAGAAAGAGAGAGAGAGAGAGAGAGAGAGAGAGAGAGAGAGAGAGAGGATTACCCTTAGGGGGTCATTAAACTGATTAGTGACAGTCCCGGTGACATTTAATGCATAGAAGTGGAGGTGACAGATAAAGCAAATTCTACATTGTCTGGAGCAATCTTAACCAAAACTGATAAACAAATGGCATATTACAGAGGGAAAAAATAATACAAGACAGAGCAAGTAATCTCAGCCATTAGACTCACTTTGAAGCTCACTACTGCCTTCGTGTATACTAGCAGCCATCAAGCTCTGTACAAGGTGCAATGGCACAAGAGCCAATGACTGACACCTGACATAATGAGCCTGTGAGCTACCACTGTGCTGGTAGAGCTCAAAGACTTACTGACACTCGAGTGTCATTCGTCACAGTCCTGTGAAAACAAATGAGAATCTTCTACAAATGTTAGTGCAAGAACGTACATCCTACTGAACGGATCTGGAGTAAGCCATAATAATTCCAGTAGGGATCATTTCAAGCTAATAGCTGTTTAATTGTATTAGGAATTTTAGGAATTTGTGCCAGTTATTAGCAAATGAAGAAATTGCCAAGCCCAGTTGTATCACTTTTTTTTCCGCAGCCATTGGAAATAAGAGTGTCCAATTTGATGTTTCCACCTTGTAAGGGATCCGTGATCCCGTGAACATAGATGCTAGTATCCGGTGCCCAGGTCGATAGCAGACGGAGTCGATTGTCAAGCACTGCAGGAGGCAGTGAGACCTATTGTCGAGTGTGTAGCAGTACTGGAGAGTATCGAGTGAAACGTAGTGCGGGAGAGACAGGCAAGAATGGTGGTCAAGTGAGTTGTAAACGGTAAAATTCACCGGAGTATGACGAGTGAGCACGTCCCCCTGATCATCGTGGGGTTGACCCTCACTAATACCAATTTGCGAGTGATATGAAACACAGAGTGATAAGTGCCGAATTACGTGTTTCGCGTCAACCGCGTCGGCCAGCAACAACCATGGATTGCAGTGAGGATTGTTGTGAATGTTAACCATCAGCATTGCGTGTGATGAAGTACTGAAAATCAACAACCAATAAAAAGATATAACTGTGATTAGATGTGTAAGGTGAAGGTAGCAACTGCCTCCGCATTTGTGTGTTAGTAGGAAATATATATCAGTTTGTACATTGCAACGATTGTGGTCCTTAATAATAGACAAACTTTCTATCATTTCCACTATTCAATCTCCAAACAGCCTCACTCGGTTGAAATACCCCCCAAAACCAGCAGAAAAACCGATAGCCTTTCTTCCATTAAGCACATGGTCATATAATCATAATAATTAACTGTTTGGAGGCTACGATAAATTACATAAAACCCAATAAAGGAATTTAATCGGGGGTGTTTCAACCTCTTACACTGCATTAACAGTGTCGTGCTAAAATTATAAAAACTGATGTTTTTCTTTCATCATCATCTTACTTCAGTTGAGTAATCTCCATTCCAGACAAAGCTAGAAGTATCACTTAAGGCCAAAAGTTCAGGAGCACCACCAGATGCCACATTACAAAAAAATAAAGTAAATATTGCTAAAAGATTCAAATAAAGTATTCCTTTGTTGCCTTAAAAAAATTCAATAATGTTTCTTATTTTGCGTCTTCCAATTTTCAGCTTGAGGTCATTATCATAGGAATCATCATAATATTTACCACTTCACTTTCTTCCTTGCTTTCTAGTTCTGAAAAAATAACTTCATTATTTTAAGAAGATGAAAGAAAGAAGTAAGATCAGTATTTGACATAAAATGTTTATTAGCACAATTTTTAACTTCCAATAGCGGCTGAAGGGGATTCACGTGGCTCTGCGAGTTACGTTCAGTGCCAAAAAGTCACATCTTACTGAATATTCATTGAAATTGAAATCATGAACTAACTCCACAAATTAAATATGACTTTAGCGGACAAAACTTTTTTCCTCCTAGAATACACTCAATGAATGAAAACTATGGCTAATTTCTGATACTATGATAATACACAGTTCAGAAAATGAATGTGTTACTATGATGAAATAATGAATTCATTAAATGTCTGCTTGTCACACCTGCAGTTTTCATTGCAGTCCATTCATTACCATACTTCTCCAATTTCACTTCCGCTACGGGTATACCGTGTCGCCTTGATCATGAACGCTTGTACTCAAGCCAAAGTTTCTTGCTACTCCACTCCCAAGCAGGTGCCAATGTCACAAGTAATGAGCAAGTTGGATAAATGTTCTGAGAACTTCTGCTTTGAGACTAGACTACCTATTGCAGTCCTAGCAATGAGGTTGAGGTAAGGAAGGACAGAGGATGACATATTGCATACCTTGGGACATGTAAAGAAATTCAGTCAAACTTAATACAAATAAACTTTTTATCTAAAAAAAAAAGTATTTTGAGGGTACATCTAGCAACCCTATCTATGAGGAATGGGGTGAAAAGTTGTGATGTGTAAGCACAACTGATGAACACTTGTAATTTTATAACTCTGGAACGAATGATCTCTTACTTTGAGGATCGTAATTGGTAAGTATTTGTAAACATTACTACCCAGGTGAAAAACATATCACCTTTATTCAAACAAATTTATGGCCATTATCACATTGTTAAGAAGAGTGAGGGAAATCTGCTGTATCCTTTTATAAAAGAAGCATCTCAGCATATACCTTACATGACTTGGGGGAACCACAGAAAACTTATCTTCAAGAATGTGGTATAAGGAATTTCCACAAATCCTGCGTCTCGAGAATGAGAAGGAAAAATGGAAAATAAGATTATGAAGTTAAAGTATTGAAGGAAAAAGCCCTTATACTCCATTGGTCTCATCTATGAGAACAATCCTAATGCATGCTGCCATTATCTTGTAATCAGTATCATCACTGACTGACTGACTGACACACACACACACACACACACACACACACACACACACACACACAACAAAACAAAGATAAGTGCAATATTTGGAAGCATACATGTGACCTATTGGTTCATGGGTAGCACTGTACAGGTTATTACATTGACAAAGTTACCATCAAATTATGAGTAACAAAGAACATTTCCGTATAAAGTAACCACTTAAATTTTGGCCATACAGCCATGCAATTTTAACTATGCCACCAACATTTCAGCCATATAACCTTTGACCATCCTTGGAGAGCGCCAAGGGTCTCATGACATGGTGACATGATTGGCAGCCATATCACAGAAATGCATGAATGGCATATGGTAGCTCATAGCTGCCTCAAAGCAAGCTTTACTGTTACATGACGTTTTGACAATGGTGTAGTGTACACGAATCTCAGGAAGAAAAAGCAGTGAGAGACCCGAGTTCCTCCTGGCGCATACAATTTTCAAACAACTTTTGGGAATTCAGCCAGGTAGTATTAACAGCGACCACCAATATTTTGCCAGGAGCACACCCTGCCATTTTCAAGGCAAACTGCAACGGACAGTAACATCGACTCTGTCCCTCTGTTTTTTGACATGGGAGAGAGCAGGATTCCAAACAGAGTTTAAACAAAAACCTCCATCCCTGTTTACAAGGTTACTCTCTAATCTAATCTCAACTGCCTCCTTAATAACACTGTCCCAATAGCTCGACGTGCATACCAATATCTCGGTGTTGTTGTATAAGATAGCGTGACCAGTATCCAAGCAATGTTTGGCAATAGCAGATATACTTGGTTGCTGTAATCGT
This sequence comes from Schistocerca gregaria, assembly GCF_023897955.1. Classification (NCBI taxonomy): domain Eukaryota; kingdom Metazoa; phylum Arthropoda; class Insecta; order Orthoptera; family Acrididae; genus Schistocerca; species Schistocerca gregaria. The sequence continues at coordinate 664,313,678 of NC_064922.1, forward strand.
GTGTGCCGTTTATGCTCAGTACATCGGCCCTCCATGGTCCTTGTCCGTGAAAGGATTCGTTTTACTTGTCAATGTTTGGATTCTTTTTCCAAAGAATTGTTTTATTTCCATTTAATGGTTGCTTCAAAATTGTCTGGTTTCACTTGGCATTGGTTGGACAGTGTCTCATGGCCTCAAACAGATTGCAAATACAATTCTGTTACTGCCCAGCATGTGGCAAAGTTTGAACGTTTTCATCTGATGTTATATCACGACGTTTTGTGAAAAATATCACAGAGAAATCTTTTGACAACACAACCTTATCTGTGCTTTGGAAGGGTTTAAATTTTGCACCCACACGGAAGAGTTTGCCGATAGTTGATTTTATCAGTTCAATTGAACAGGCAGTTTGCAAAGTACCTCCTAATGCTGCAGGGGAGGTAGGAGGGATGCATTCCGTGTGTTGACTAGGGCTCGTCCACCCAAGAGTAATGCAACAGTGGCAGAGAGGGCTGCTTCACGCTCTCTCAAAGTTGATCCTGATATTGTTATTTTACCTGCAAACAAGGTCAATGCCACGACTGGTTTTAGCAAACAGGATTATGTATAAAAGATGCAACATTTATTATCTGACTCAGCATATTGCAGAATTGATGCTGATGCCACAAAAAGTGTTGAGAGAAAGACCAACAGTCTCCTGAAGAAAAGTGGTTTGTCGCAGGACACTATCAAGAGTCTTAACACCTATAGTGCTGTTCCCCCTAGGTTACATGGCCTTCCGAAGGTACAGAAAGAAGGGGTTCCTTTCCATCCTATAGTGAGTAATATCGGTGCGCTAACATATCGTGTAGCCAAACGTCTTGCTTCTCTGCCGAGTCCACATGTCGGTCAGTGTGAAAATCATATCAGGAACTCAGCTGATTCCTTACATCGTTTGGAGCAACTGCAGTTGAAGAACTGTGATATTTTAGTAAGTTTTGATGTCATCTCTCTCTTTACTCGTGTTCCTCTGTCTGATTCGTTGAGGTTAATTGAGGTTTGGTTTGGTGCCAAATTAACTAATCTCTTTCGGTATGTGTCGACATCCACCTACTTTTTATTCAATGACCAGTATTACGAACAGACAGATGGAGTTGCGATGAATCCGTTGTCTCCTGTCATCACAAATTTGTTTATGGAAGACTTTGAGGAACATGCATTGGAATCGAAGCCTTTGAAACTCACCTGTTTCTTCAGATATGTTGATGATATCTTTGTTGTTTGGCCTCGTGGCAGGGAGAATTTGAATGTCTTTCTAGACCATCTGATCTCGATCCACCCGATCATTCGTTTTACAATGGCGGTGGAAGAGGATGGTTGCCTTCCTTTACTTGATGTTTTGGTTCAGAGGAAGGATGATGGATCATTGAGACATGCAGTTTACATGAAACGTACTACACTGACTTGTATTTACAGGCTAATAGTTGTCACCATCTGGCTCACTGTGAAGGGATACTTTGTACCTCGGTGCACAGGGCACATTTTATTTCTGACACTAAGACTTTGCCAGCTGAGCTGTCCGATCCTGAAGCTACGTTTCATGAAAACGGTGTTAGTGAAAGACAGACTGAATGTGCATTGTGCTATCGACCAACTGTGCATCGGATGATTGATGATAATACTGAGTTGACACCTATGTCAACTGCCTTTTTGCTTTATGTAGGAAGCACTTCCAACAAGATCAGATGTATTTTATGGAAATACAATGTGAAATGTGTTTTCCGACCTCCATCTAAAGTTAGAGTGCTTTTGGTTTCAATTAAGGATGATCTTGGTTTGCATAAGGCAGGTGTATATCACATTCCTTGTAGCTGTGGCATGACATATATTGGTCAAACTATCAGGACTGTGGAGGACCGATGTACTGAACATAAATGGCACACACAATTACAGCAGCCAAGCAGATCTGCTATTACTGAACACTGCTTGGATACTGGTCACCCTAGGTTACACAATGACAAAGAGATATTGGCATCCACGTCCAGCTACTGGGACAGTGTTATTAAGGAGGCAGTTGAGATTAAAGTAGGGAGTAACCTTGTAAACAGAAATGGAGGTTTTTGTTTAAACTCTGGTTGGAATCCTGCTCTCTCCCTTGTCAAAAACCAGAGGGACAGAGACAATGTTACCTCAACTGCTAGTTCCTAGTCTCACTATCGATATCTCTGACTTTGGTCATCTTTGATGGCACTAGTGTTCAGAGTGTGTGTGTGTGTGTGTGTGTGTGTGTGTGTGTGTGTGTTTTATCTTTCATGCATTAGTACAAGAATCGAGGTTTTAAATTTGATTGTACATCGCCTGTCCATTGCAGTTTGCTGCGAAAATGCTGGGGTGTGCTCCTGTCAAAATATCGGCGGTCACTGTTGATACTACCTGACTGAATTCCCATAAGTTGTTAGCAAAGCTCTGTCAGTTGAGCCACCATGCTGTGTAGACAGCAGATTCAATAGTTTTGATGCTGTAAGCCACAGACCACAAGAGTCAAGTTTATCATGAGCTCACCAACTACTGGGATGAGCTTACCATGAGCTCACAAAAAATGCACAAAGAACATTAATTTGGCATTCTTCACTTCATTTTCTCATGTCTGTAAAACACACAGTGTTCTGTTGGTTGAGCAGAAAGTTGTTTGCTTTTGAGGATTACATAGGTCCACTGCTTTCCCATGGCCATATGATCGGGTAACACACCTGTAATACCAGGGAGTATATACCCTCTGGGACTAGTGTGACTATAAGGGGCCTTTACACACACTGTAATTATAATATGTCAACATACTGCGTGAAAATATGACACCAAGAATGCCACAACATTACTGTACAATATTTATGCCTGGTAGGCATAATTTAGAACTCTGCCTTTGTAGTGAACATGTCAGTGCTCAATGGCATGGAACTCTCATTTATTGTGATTGCATTTGCTATGTGCAGCAAAAAAAAAAAAAAAGAAAAAAGCAGTATTGGGAGAAACCGTGGAATGAAAGGCATTCTACACAAGGTGATACTAACACATTAAGGAAACTTGCAGCAGAGCCTGATGATTATGTGAGATTTTTAAGGATCATCTAGGAAACTTGCAATGAACTGGTGAACCTTGTTATACTTCATGTGCACAGTAAAGACACTTTTCATATACTTGTCAGATTTCATCTTCCTACAATGCTAGTAGTTATCTATAAACCTGAAAAGATTAAGCCACATTATTTCAAAGAATAGGTAGGTTATGTGTTACATATTTCTGCAATAAATAATTGAAGCTTCTGAAATGAACAAATAAGCACTTGCACTATATTTCTCTGTTTTAAATACCTTTCCTTAATGTTTTTACAGGTAATTTCTGGATAAGTATTACATATGTAATTAAACTACAACCCTGAATGCACTTTAACAGATAGTTCCTTTCATATGTATTTACTGATGTATTCATATCATAAGGCTTTTCTGCATCAGTTGTTTACATGTTCGTAAATCACAGTCTTAGCAGGGTCAGCTGTGTATTGTGCGATACCACCCCTCCACAGGACAATATACTGCACAATATATTGAACATGTGTCAATATTTTTTGAGTTCTGCAGTCTCCTTTAATATATCGTGTACACCATCAATACCACTCTCAAAATACTGAATGCCTGAGGACCCCTGTAGTGCTAACCACATTTACCGAGGTCCCTTGATTGGCAGTTACACAGTTCCCATCACCATAGCCTCTTTCCTGAACATAGTTCATGACAAGGAGGTGTCCACAGTGGTGGGATCGACTTTTTGAAACACTCTATATGGTGACATAGGTCAAGATCCAAGGGATCACATTTTGCAGCCATTCTCCCTGGTCTGTGAGTAATCAGCAAATAAAATTTTGGCATTTTGTGCACGGCTGTATAGCTATAAAAATAACAACAGTTTACTTACTGACTGTCTAGTGTTATTGTTAAGGTACTGACCTGACTTGCAAATGGTTATAGGTTCACAAATGGTAAGGTACACTGAATTTTTTTTGTATTTATGTCTTAATTGCAATGATTTTGATAACTATTTTTATTCAATTAATTGTTCACATGCAATTTTATTGTTTGTATTCCTTTGTCCTGGCATTTTAATCAATGTACTGATTTCTTCAATTGCTCTTATTTTACTTACTATCATTCCTTTTCCATTTGGAATCTTTGTGCCTGCAAATTTAATTATTTTTATTGCTCTGCCATAATTTTTAAATATTTGAAAAAGCCAACCTGTCAGTTAATAAACAAAAGAGGAAATAATCCATTTATATGGGTGTGCATGATTACAAAATTCTTTTTGGACGGTAACATCATATGAACATTTAAAACATGAATTCTAATCGCACTGTGTACAAAATAACAAGGATGATGATTTAAACAAAAGCAGGGACTATAAGTAAAATGAAATCAAGCAAAATAAGAAATAGAAATAATGAATGCAATAACTTGGGCAAAAATGTAAGATGATAAAATGCAAGAAATCAAATCAAAGTTAATACATAACAATAATCAATTCCAAGTGGAAAGACTGATGGGAAGAAAAATAAGAGCAAATGATGTATTTCATATGACAAGTAATATGATGTGACAAAGGAACAGAAAAAAAGTAAATTTAAACAAATTAACTGGGTAAAAATAATGAGCAAAGTCATTTTGATAAAGATTTAAAAATTTAAAAAATTCATTGTATGTGATAAGATTTGAACTGTCAACCTTTTGCATGTCATATTAGTATCACAACCATTACACTATGTAACCAATTACTTGCTAAGGAGGGTCCACAAGTGTGAATGATTGCAGAGTGAGATTCCTTGGACCTTGACCCACATTTCCATATAAATTGTTTCAAAAAATCAATACCACCACTGGGGACCTCTCATTGTGAGTTGTAAATGGTGATTCTCTTATATTGCCACTTCAGCCTTACATATTGAACCTTGGTAAAACTGCACATGGAATACTGTGTCCCCAGTTGCTGGTCTGTACCAAGGAGATACCTTGTGATATATGTGGCCTATGGCAGCTGGAAATAATGCTCCGATACTTGAAACTTCGAACTATCAGTTTAATAAGTCACAGCTGTAAAATACTAACGCGAATTATTTACAGACAAATGGAAAAACTGGTAGAAGCCGACTCCGGGGAACATCAGTTTGGATTCCGTAGAAATGTTGGAACACGTGAGGCAATACTGAGCTTACGACTTATCTTAGAAGAAATATTAAGGAAAGACAAACCTATATTTCTAGCATTTGTAGACTTAGAGAAAGCTTTTGACAATGTTGACTGGAATACTCTCTTTCAAATTCTAAAGGTGGGTGGGGTAAAATACAGGGAGCGAAAGGATATTTACAATTTGTACAGAAACCAGATGGCAGTTATAAGAGTCGAGGGGCATGATAGGGAAGCAGTGGTTTGGAAGAGATTGAGACAGGGTTGTAGCCTCTCCCAATGTTATTCAATCTGTATATTCAGCAAGCAGTAAACGAAACAGAAGAAAAATTTGGAGAAGGGAGAAGAAATAAAAACTTTGAGGTTCACCGATGCCATTGTAATTCTGACAGAGACAGCAAAGGACTTGGAAGAGCAGCTGAATGGAATGGATAGTGTCTTGAAAGAAGGATACAAGATGAACATCAACAAAAGCAAAACGAGGATAATGGAATGTAGTCGAATTAAGTCGGGTGAGGCTGAGGGTATTAGATCAGGATATGAGACACTTAAAGTAGTAAAGGAGTTTTGCTATTTGAGGAGCAAAATGACTGATGATTGTCAATGAAAAGAGGATATATAATGTAGACTGGCAATGGCAAGGAAAGCGTTTCTGAAGAACAGAAATTTGTTAACATCGAATATAGATTTAAGTGTCACGAAGTCATTTCTGAAAGTATTTGTATGGAGTGTAGCCATGTATGGAAGTGAAACATGGACAATAAATAGTTTGGACAAGAAGAGAATAGAAGCTTTTGAAATGTGGTGATACAGAAGAATGTTGAAGATTAGGTGGGTAGATCACGTAACTAATGAGGAGGTACTGAATAGGATTGGGGAGAAGAGAAGTTTGTGGCACGACTTGACTAGAAGAAGGGATCGGTTGGTAGGATATGTCCTGAGGCATCAAGGGATTACAAATTTAGCATTGTAGGGCACTGTGGAGAGTAAAAATCGTAGAGGGAGACCAAGAGATGAATACACTACGCAGATTCAGAAGGATGTAGGTTGCAGTAGGTACTGGGAGATGAAGGAGTTTGCACAGGATAGTTTAGAATGGAGAGTTGCATCAAACCAGTCTCAGGGCTGAGGACCACAACAACAACAACAACAACAACAACAACTTGAAACTTATTTTAATTGTCTTTGGTGGTAGTACAATCATGCACTTACTCCATGATGTGATTACAGCAAGTGTTTGATTCCATACCTTGCAAAATTAAAATCACTACTATGATTGATAGAATAGTCTGCAAACAGAATCTCCACAGCATCCTTAATTCTTTCCTGCATGATGGTTTTCAAAAGTCCCATCCATTTCCTAGCATCATGAAACAATATAGAGTTGAATTCGTGCACTGGCATCCTGTCAGAATATCAACGCACTGCTGTAGGGTTGTGTTGTCAATTTCATCAGAAGAGTTTACAGGCTCTGTTTTTAGTTGCTTTGGTAATATTCTCCCCACATATTAACCCTTTGGTATAGCTTTTTCATAGTTTGATACAGGAAAGGGTTAAACAATGAATCCTGAATAGATGTGGTGGAGCATAATATCTTCATGTCATTGTAGTCCATGGAGTGGTTCATATCTATGCAATATTTCACCACTGCTGTCCTGTATGGTTGTAGCAAGTGAGTGTGCTGCGGGTGTTCAATGTATCTGTCTTGTATAGTTTATGTTGTCTGCCCAGTACATGAAATGACACAACTCCCACTAGGAGTCAGATAGACATCTAGCTTTTGAAGCAACCAATCATCCTTCACAGAATTGAGTAGAGATGTACAGGAGGGCAGTAGATCACTTTGACGGGATCTTGCTCAAGAATTATAGTATAACTGAGGTAAAAGCACCCGCATATCACAGTTGACTTGAAATTATCACTCTTTCCTTGGTCTCCCATGAAATGCCTTGCAAATTTGTTGCGTGGAACATTCATATGCTTCATAGATACTCTTCACAGGTTCAATTGCAACAGGTGGGGAGGTCCTTGTCAGAGACACCAGCAGTTTGTGAAGTGTGATGGCAACTATGTGCATGTAAACATATCTTTGTGCGTGGGGATTACAATATAGAATTTATCCTATTGAACCACCATCTTTACAATAAATGATTGTCAGAAATGACAAGCAACTATCATTTTATATTTCTATGGTGCACTGAATATTTGGGTGGATGGATTAAAATGTTCTAAAAACTGATGCAATATATCCCTCCCATATAACTAGACCAGATGTGTGTCATGTACATAACTTAAGAAGACCATTAGGTTACAACTTGCCAAGTCCAGTGTCCTCTAAGTGTTCCAAACATTAGCTACCAGATGGGACAGAGGACTTTCCATAGTGGTTCTGTCAATGAGTACATAAAATTCAACATTAAGTAGAATATAAGATAATGTTAGAATATGATCAAACAAAGCAGCGATAACTTTGACACAATGATCGCTAGTAACAGAGAGGTTCTATATAGTGATATCACATCAGAACCAACCATTACATGAATACTATTAAGTCTGAGGCTGCCAAATAAAACCTGTACATTTTGAGCTATCATTACTGCACAGAAAAATCCAGAGTTTGAAGATGAAAATGTCAAAAAGTTAACTGATATTTATTACTTTCATTCAAAAATTCCTTATGGCATCTTATTCTTGGATGCCATAAAGGAAAAAGATGTTTGTTGCATAGAGCTGTGCCATAGTTATCTTCGTTTCCCCTTTACGCAGCATCAGGCTGTGTTGGGCTGTGTATGGTACTCCTCTCTTTTCCCTTGTCTTTTCAACATTGTTATTCCTGAAATGTTTTGTTCCAGTCCAGATTCCTCCTCCTTAAACTGGTACTGATCAAGACAATATACCTTTCTCTACATTTCCCTCTTGCCCTCAAAATTGACCTATCTCCATAATTCATTTTACATCCAGTAAAGTAGCAACCCTTTCTACAACAATGTTTGTGGGAACTTTATCAATTTTCAGTACACATCACCATTTAATAAACTACAATCTTTTCTTTATAAACTTCCTGCTGTAACAGAATGGTAGCATTACTTTTATCAGCACACAGGGTGACAGTGTCACGTCTTCGTGAAACTTTTGTACAGCAAACCTCTCCATGTCAGAAATACTCATATTACTCGATGATATTTCATATACACAAGGCAGCATTCCTGCCTGATTTTGTGGTGTCATACACGACAGATAGCAGACTAGACATTCTACATCTAGAGGTTGGCAATAATGCCTATGACTGTCTGGCCAATCTGCTGCTAGCTCATAGACACATGCCCTGCCACATGTGTGAGTAATGTCACCCCTGAGCCAGCTTAAAAATGCACTGCACTGACATCAACCAGGCTAATCACGGAGATCACTTGGAGCCCTCACACTATAACTAGCTTTACTCTTTGTTAACAATATAGGGAAAAGATAGATTGCTACTTATCAAAAGAGACACATTAAGTTACAGACAAGCACAAAGAAAAGACACTTACGCATTAGTTTTGGCCAAAGCCTTCAACAGAAAAGGAAACACACAGACATTCATTCACACAAGCACACATATCTTATACACAAATGACTGCCATCTCTGGTAGCTTGGACCGGTGCTGCCAGAGATGGCAGTCAGTGCATGAGGTGTGCTTGCGAGTATGAATGTGTGTGTGTGTGTGTGTGTGTGTGTGTGTGTGTGTGTGTGTGTGTGTGTGTTTTCCTTTTTTGACAAGGTCTTTGGTCGAAAGCTAATCTGTAAGTGTTTTTTCACTGAGCCTGTCTGCAACTTACGTGTCATCTTTATGGTAAGTAACACTCTTTTTTTCCTTATTGCTTATATTCCAAACTGGAGCTTCCATTGTTAGATTTCCTCTATGTTACTGTGATTGTTTATGGTGCCTAACGGACTAATGTGGATTACTATTTTGACTGCAGAAGAAATTTAAGTAAATAACATTACATACATATTATGTGTGCTTCTAATTATTTTTCTCTCTGTCCCAGAACCCACTTATTGTTTGACATCCACACCTGGTAGCCTTACTGAATCTGTAGACAGTGGTCAGCCAGTTTCCTTTACAACACTGATGAATGTTGTGACATTCTTTTGGGTTAGCCCTTAACCTAATAAAAAAAGTGTGAGTTCATTCAAACCATTACCTGTAAAGGATATAACAAGGCATTGAACAACAGAATACTCCTGCGAAGGCAGGTGTAGCCAACTAAGAGGGTGTGCTGAAAAGTAATGACTCTGAATTCTTTATTCTGTTCTCAATATCGTCTAAGGTATTACATGGCATGCATATTACTCGGTCAACTTTCCTGCTTCGCTGATGCTAGCTGTAATCTTCTGCCACCAGAGGGCTCCAAATTGTAGCGTGTAACATGGCAGTGTGTAATGTAAACTATATCAGTGGGTGAGAAACAGCATGCTGCAACCAAGTTTCAAATTTGAAGAGTTTGTCCTCATGACGAGCACCCTCTCCTTCAGCATAACAATGCCTGACTACACATGAGCAATGTGGCATCTGTAACAATCCGACTCCTTGGGTTCAGTGTCATTGATCTCCTCCATACAGTCTTGACTTGGCCCCACCTAATTTTCCTACATTTCTAAAACTTAAAAAAAAAAAAAACACCTTCAAGGACTGCACTCTTATAAGGATGAGGTCATGCAAGTAGAGGTGAGGGTGTGGTTCCATCAACGAAGTCAAACATTCTACAGTGACAGTATCGATAAACTGGTCTCTCATTGGAAGAGACTTGTTTGTCACCAGGAATACTATGTTGAGAAATAAATATGTACTCATGAAGAATAATGGTGTAGAAGATTGATAACATACATTTTATGTGAAAAGCTTTAAAAGTTTCCATATAAAAAATTCAGAGGCATTACTTTTCAGTGAGTCCTTGTAGACTTCGCAATATGTCCCTCCCACAAAGGCAGGTTTAGACAATTATACTTAGCAATCTGTCTGCAGAGACCACTTCATGTAACCAGTGTTGTTTGGCCTATGTTGTACAATCAATTCAGTTCCATGTATTATGAGACAAAACTGCCGTTGTTCTCAAATGTAAACAATAAAACTATTCAGTAGCATATTCCATTTTACATTGAGTAAATCAGTTCCTCCCTTTAATGATGGTGGAACCAGCCTTCTGCAAAACTTTGCTTATTAAAATAGTCTTGAACTAGTGTAGTAGCCTTGCAAATTTTGTAACAACTCGATTATCAAGATGTGGTATCACTACAATCCAAGGTATCTTTTAGAGTTGCCATATGAAGTCCTCTGTCCCATCTGGTAACTAATACATTCATGCAATACTTCTAGAACACTACACTGGACTAGGGAAGTTTGTTGTGGTACATGCACAACACAAGCGGTCTCATGCTGGAAGAAATGTGTTCATCACCAGGTATACTATGTGAGATATAAATATGTACTCAAGAAGAATAATGGTGTAGAATGTTCATAATGTACATTTGTTTACAAAGCTTTAAGAGTTTTCACATAAAAAATTCAGAGGTGTTGCTTTTCAGCACACATTTGTATACTTAGCTATGTGCCCCTCCTGCAAAGGCAGGTTTAGTTAATTATACTTAGCGGTCCATACGTACAGATCACTTCATGAAACCAGTGCAGTTTGGCCTATGTTGTGCTTTCAATACAGTCCCATGTATCATGAGATGAAACTGTGTATCGATTTTTTGAGCATCTGAATTCAATACACATAATTATTCTATTCACCATGGGAATAGGAAAAATAGCTGCTTCCTATTTCTGAACATTCTTGTCAGTCACAAAGGAGGAGGAGGAGGAAATTAGTGTTTAACGTCCCGTCGACAACGAGGTCATTAGAGACGGAGCGCAAGCTCAGGTGAGGGAAGGAAGTTGATGGTAGAATAGGACATGTACTATATCATCAACCATTGCACACAAATCTCTATTTGAATGCCTATACTTGTCATCACCCTTCACAAGCCGGCCACGGTGGTCTAGCGGTTCAGGCGCTCAGTCCGGAACCGCGCGACTGCTTGGTCGCAGGTTCGAATCCTGCCTCAGGCATGGATGTGTGTGATGTCCTTAGGTTAGTTAGTTTTAAGTAGTTCTAAGTTCTAGGGGACTGATGACCACAGATGTTAAGTCCCATAGTGCTCAGAGCCATTTTTTGAACCCTTCACAAACTGATGGATGTTCTTAAAACAATAGTGCATGAACAGTATCTCAAGCAAGGGCACCTGAAAGGACTATTCTACACAGCAGATTTGCCACATGCTTCATGGGTAATTGTGAATGCAGGTACCTGAGCAAGAAGGCAAGGGTGATATTTTGATGTCAACTGGATTACTTTAGTATTAATTGGATCTATGAGAGATGCCACATCAAAGTGACCTTCTGTGAAAATTGCATACCTACTCAGTTCTGTGAAGGATAACTTAATGCTTCAGAAGGCAGTGGAGTATCATATTCCTTGTAGGCATTGTGTCAGATCATATACTGTACAGAAAAATTTAATAGATTGTTCATTATACCATGAAAAACTGAAAATGCACACAGATGAATTGTTTGTACTGACAACATCTGTGTACATGTTGCATCATTCAGACTACTTGGAACATTCTTCCAAACACCAGGGCTATTGTAGATACAAAGAGGAAAGAGAGATCAATGCTTACATGTTGCTTGTCTGCTTTCAATGTCTCTTGAATTTGTTCAGGAGAAATGTTAATAACAGAAGCAAAAATTATAATGCTGTATGGTTGATGCGACTGGAGAGCACATAATCATACATGCATCTTTTCTTTTCTTACTGTAAGCCACTTACATTTTACATAGCGCACATGATGAGTTTACATCTTTCTTTCTTCTTCTTTTTAAGGGATACTTTTCACATCCGAAAATGTCTTTTACATTTTACCATAACCAACTAACACGTTCATGGTGCCACAGAAGATGAAAGCCACAAATTGCAAGTGCCCATTGCTACTAATATCAAAGAAATACTCTGACATTGACAAAAATATTACAACAGACATTATCCAGTACACTTAATAAATGAAATTAAGAAGCACTTTTTTCAAACTACTGTTAAATAAAACTGCTACTTACATTTGTGAGCATCTAGTTAAAAATTTCATGCTACCAATCAGTTAGTGTAAGAAAATTTGGATAAACATGCACGCGTCTGAGGTACTAGACAAGTAAGTTGGTTTGAACCCACCACAGAAATACACATACTACCACAGCGCCGCCACAGTGAAGCAGGCAGGAGGGAGGGAGCAGACTTACTTGAGGCTGCTGCTTGTTGCACTAGGTGTGCTCTCACGACTCCCTCTCCCCCCCTGCTCCCTGTAATTGCGGTAGTAGTTTTGTATGCAAACAGCAGCTTCCTGACTTTTCTTAAAACGCTTGTGCTCGCAATATGATCGAAACCCATTCTGTATCACCATTGCTGCATGGGTCATCTGCTTGAAGTATGCATACTGTGAAAAAGAAGGTAGCAAATTACTAAATGATAAAAATTAAACTCAAAATCTGCATAATTAATTTAGTCAAAAGTGGCAACAGGCATCTTTGTTAACACATTCAGTTCCATAAGTTTTCTGCTAGTTCACAATGCACAATAAATTCACAATTAGGAGAGTTCCATATTGTGGCTATCTAGTAATACTTCCTCAATAAATGAAAACTCTATGAACAACTCACTGATGTCCAGCTGCGTATAAAGCTAAAATGGAATCTATAGAAAGCTTAGTTTGAAAGTTTTTGTTTTGGGAGACGTATACCAAATAAGTTAATAAGAGATGGTACTGGTCCCCTTGGTATGCAAAACAGGTCAGAACACTGTTGCAGAAGCAATGAAAAAATGTCAAATGCAAAAGAACACAAAATCTCCAAGAATGATGATGTTTTCCTGAAGTTTGAACTTGAGCGCAGACTTCAATGTGAGATTCTGTTAATAGTTTCCACAACAAAAGTTTAGCTCAAAATTTGGCAGGAAATCCAAAGAGATTCTGGTTTTATATAAAGTACACCAACGGCAAGACATATAAGTACCTACACTGTGTGAAGCAATGATAATGTTACTGATAACAGTGCCACTAAAGCTGAATTACTAAACAAGGTTTTCTGAAATTCCTTCAACAAAGAAGACTAAGCAAATATTATAGAATTTGAGTCAAGAACAACTGTCAACATGAGTACCTTAGAAGTAGATACCCTCGGTGTAGCAAAGCACTTTCTTAAATTACTTAATAAAGGCAAGGCCTCTGGTCCAGACTATATACAAGATAGGTTTCTTTCAGAGTACACTGATACAATAGCTCCATACTTAGCAGTAATATACAGCTGTTTGCTCAACAAAAGATCTGACTTAAGGAATGGGAAGTTGCACAGATCGTGCCGATACTCAAAACAAAAATAAGAGTGATCCACTGCATTGCCGAACTGTCTCACTAACATGGATTTGAAGTAGAATTTTGGAACGTATAATGTGTTCAAACTTTATGGACTTACTCAGATAAAATGATTTATTAACAAGTAGTCAATACAGATTCAGAAAATAACGTTAATGTGAAATGTAACTCGCTCTTTATTTACAAAAGTAATGAGTGTTACTGACAGGGGATTTCAAATTGATTCAGTTTTTCTAGATTTCTAGAAGGCTTTTGACACTGTTCCTCATAGGTGACTTCTGATCAAACTGCATGCTCACAGAGCATAGTTGTGTTACTGGATTAGTGATTTCTTGTCAGAAATATAATTGACAAACAGTCATAGAGTAAAACAGAAGCATTCCCCAAGGAAGTGTTATAGGTCCTCTGCTGTTCCTAATCTATGTAAATTAATTAGGAGATGGCCATCTTAGACTGTTTGCAGATGGGGCTGTCACTTCCCATCTCATAGTCATCAGATGATCAAAAGCAATTGCAAAATGATTTAAACAAGATTTTTTAGTCTTGTCTACTTCAGAACTACATATCAGAGTATCCAGCATCTTCATTCTTCACTGTGCTGACCTAAAGACAACACTGTCAGCTATTTTGCACATTTTAACTTCCTATTGTCTTACAGAATTATGTTCTGGGCCAATATACCTTAAGTAAATAAAATATTCACCAAGCAAAAGTTACGAACATTGGTGCGAAAGTCTCTAATACTCTCATATGTTCCATAAAAAAAAGTGAGAATCCCTCTACATTCAGCAAATTATCTGATGATAGATAGTAAAGGAATGAAAATTCTTTTTAGCAACATGACAAGCTCATGTGAAAAGTGTAGGATAACATGGGGCAGAAAAGGAATGCTAGGAAACAATGATCTAAAAACCAAGTTTCAAACTGCATGATATGCGATCTCGAACACATGGGTAAGTACAAGGTGGGAATACATTGGCAAGAAACTGTACACAAATGTAAATATATGCCACAGAAATGCAATGAAAGCAGAAAAGTAAAATAAAAGACAGAAAAGGTGTAGGAAAGCAACAAAGAGAATCTGATAAAAAATAAAAACAGGCTAAGTGAGAAACAATGAGTCCACACAGAAAGGAAATTTGAGGAAGGAGATTGGAGGCCAGCTCATATTAAAGGAGGAATTAATCTAAACATGTGCGGAAGGGGCAACTCACATCATTGAAACCTGGAAACAGCAGAGTTGGGAACATAGATCCCAAACTCTGTGGCTTATGACACAGTGTTCACTGTTATATTTTGTAACATATAGGTAACAGAACACTGAATGTTAAAGGTGTAGGAACTTTGTAGCCATTTTGCACAAAAGAGATCTTGGGGTACAAGTTATGCCTTTACAGTGGGTCCAACAAAAGCTATAGATCACATGGTAAGTCCTGTGGGCCCTCATATGTAACACTCTTCTTGATTATAAGGGCATTAACAGATTTGGCAATGAAGTATATGTTCTCATATTCTTACTGAAGAAGCCTTTTAATAGGTTCCAGTGCAGAGCAGTATTTATTTTTCTGGCAGTATCATTCAACTTAGGCTGAGCCACCATGATCAGACATGTCAAACTGCACACTAGCTCATCTTGGTAGCTTTTGAATGCAAAAGCACTCACAAAAGTGATAGTTCATTTAATTAAAAAGCTCCCATCACAAAATATTTGCTTCCTACATAGCCCAAGACTCTAAGATAGATAATTCTTAAAACATAGAACAAAGTGTTTCAAAGTGAATGCATACCAATGGAAATAATCAATTTTTCAAAGTATAATGTAATTGGTAGATGAAGAAACACCTACTCACCAACTATCAGCAGGAGAACACACATACAAAGGTGTTAAAATCAGCGAGTTTTAGGAGCCAGTGGCTCCTCCCCTTGGCAGATGAGGGTTGAACAGGAAGTAAGAGAGGAGGACTGGTGAGGTTGAGGAATTGAGGAGAGTTTGGAAAAGCTGCCCAGACTCCCAGCTCATGGGAGACTTACCAGACAGAAGGAGAAGGAAAGAATGTATGAATTTTTTGGCGGTCTTACAGTGAATAAAAATGCAGAAAAGACGATATGATGCTCATATCAGAAATGTAATTTAAGTACCGAGAAAACTAAGGAGTTCAGCGAGATGATGACAAATTTACTAAATATTTCATACAGGATCCCTTCCCCACATAAATCAGCCAATTCTGAGATGACAAGTGCTCTCAAAGTACTTTCTGAAAAATTCACATACAAACAGATCAGCAGTGCATCAATGGGAAGCAGAATAATTCCAATCTCAACAACAATTTTGCATGTTGGTTACACACAGTTTTCTTGTAGTTTAGGGTTTTTGAATCTCTTCTACGATGAATATTTACAGCATCTTGCCCATGGGTAATCTAGACTTCTGAGTTTCAAGCTGTGCAATCATCAATGCCTTAAATCACTAGATTTCTTGG
Source organism: Schistocerca gregaria (assembly GCF_023897955.1). NCBI lineage: Eukaryota > Metazoa > Arthropoda > Insecta > Orthoptera > Acrididae > Schistocerca > Schistocerca gregaria. The sequence goes on from NC_064922.1 coordinate 664,329,793, forward strand.
GCCATCTTAACATGCTTTGTACTCTGGACCCAACTGCAAAGAGTGTGAATGCAAACTTCCCTTCTCCCAATACATTGATTACATAACCAACTTATCCACTAGGGATACCAATTCTTCAACTTGTCCTTCAAACTGTGGCTAGTATTCTCTCTGTGTCATCTACAATAGGTCTGTGTTTTTCAACCCTAGGTGACCAGGTCCCTACATGGGCAGTATGGATCCTTTCTATCGCTACTATTATTCCAGAACTTGAAAGATGGGAACTTGTTTTATAACTTATACCATTTTCTTTGCCCCCAGCTAGCCTCAATTAGCATTAATTACTCATGCTTTAGCCTCATCTGTTTAGCATAGCTTACTTCACTTGTCACTTCCATGCTGTTTCACAATTATTTATTTGCTTTCTTTTTTATATATATATTCTAGCTCTCTTTCTAATTCCAAAGCTTCTCTTGTTACCTTATCTTTATATTGTTTCTTTCCCCTTCACCAAAATCTCTGTATCACTTTTGTGTGTAGTTCCTATGGAAAATCTGTGGTTCTTATGTAGAGTATTAATGTTATCCTTGTTCTCTGCATTTGTTACCTGGACTCCTGTTGCTTTAAGATCTATTGCATTTTTAATGTCCTTTGTTATGCTACTACAATTTCTCATCACAATTTGTTGTAAAACCCAGTTTCCTTGCATTAGTAAGATGCGAAAGAAATAAGAGATTCTTTTCTTCTTCATTGAGCTTGTGACTGGGTCAATGTCTTGATAGACAGTTTCATTGGTGATGATTCTCCAGACTCCTTGGACCTGATATTTTTTATTTATACAAGTTCTGATGATTATTCTTTCAGTTTTGAAGAGATGATCAGTTCTTCTTTCTTGGAACAGAGTTTCACAAGCATTAGTGACTCCTGGGAAAGTTGAAGTTACATAGTGTTGGAGCTTAGTACCTATTGACAAGCATTTATTATTTTATGTTGACAAGTTTAGATTTTTTTTTATTTCTTATTCTGTTTTTCCATGTTTCTTTCTCATACAGGTTGTTCTTGATGATTTCTCCAAGGTATTTGAACTGAAGAACTATGTTAATTTTTTGACTGTTTATGGGGACTTATACATAGGAGTTCCATATGCATGATCTCAGTTTCTTGAAGGGTACTTGTAATTCTAATTTAAAGACAATTGTTTGGAGACTGGTAATCTGGGCATGAACTAATTCCATAGCAAGAGCTAACAGAGTTAAACCATAAACCCAAAATCACACAAAATTTCTTCTTATTGAGCATTTTGTTCCACTTTTGATTTTAGGTGGGTTTGCTTTTTGCCAAATCTTCGTAAGAGATACATTGAAAAGCAGGGGGGATAATAAACCACCCAGCCTAAAACTGGTTTTTACTGTGAAAGCTTTTCCAATTTCTTTGGACCTTGGGATTGTTATTATTTACAGTTGGTTCAACGATTTTTATTAATTTCGGATGAAGACTGTATAATATGAGTATTTTTAGAAGTGTGTGGTGAAACATAATAGAGAGCAGATTCTCACTCACTTTAAATTAAAAGTATATATTGAGTCTTGTTATGATAATTCCAAACTGAGAAGTATAATCCATAGTTTATGTGAAATACTGTATCTGCAAAATATAGTACATCTATTTCATGTATATGGTACACCTATTTCAAGTTTAAGTTGACCTTATACCTGGTGGTGCTATATTTTGCGACTGCCACTGCCTAAATCAAATGTATTTTGTTAACTTGCTGTGTCAAAAAGAAAAAAAAGATGACATTATTGCAAAACATGCATATTGTAGATTGTATTTTATTGGTCCTGTTGTCTACATAGCAGCTCATGCATAAGACATTGGACAAGTCAAGTTATAAATATACAGGCTGAAAGTAATTTCAAGGCATACATATGTAAGCTTACAATAATACACTTTACACGTAAGTAAGTATTTATACAGGGTGATTCAGAAATGCGTGTAAATATTTTAAGGGTGTATTTGTGAGGTAAATATAAGACAAAAATGTTCTATAAATATTTTTCCATAAACGTTTAATTCCAGAGTTATCGTTAAAATACAAAAGTCATGTCCGTATCAAAACGATGTCAGTGCAAGCAGCAGGATGCCATATTCTGGTACGTAATGCACATACGTATCTCCCAACAGTTGATTCGAAACTGCATGAATAGTGTTTGTTTGTGTTTGCAATTGCTGTTTACTCCTACTGTACAGAAGATGGAGCTGATGTTGTTGGTAACGGAAACGTACTTCCTGTCGTTCATTCATCGTCGGAAGGCTACAGGTTTCGTGCAGATGATGTACTCAAACAGTGAGTATGCTGATGTGCACCTTGTGTATGGTGCAGCAGATGGAAACGCACTTACAGCAAGACGAAGGTACAGTGAGCTGTTTCCAAGACGACGGTTACTAAGTCATCAGACGTTTGTATCTGTGGACAGACGTATGCGGGAGTATGGCATTCGTCCTGGGCCACATTCAGGTCGACCACTTGAGCATGCAGTGAACGTCGAGGAACATGTTTTGGACCTGGTAGACCAAGATCCAGCCATCAGTACGAGACAAATTAGTGCAGCTGTACGACTTCCACAATCTACTGTATGGCGGCTGCTTCGGAGACAACAGTTGCATCCATTTCACCTGCACAAAGTGCACGAATTGACACCTGCAGACTATCCTCACCGTCAGGAATTCTGCCAGTGGTTACAAGAGCGTCATTTGAATGATTCAATGTTCATTCGGCGGATATTATTCACAGATGAGGCCATGTTTACTCGTGCGGGTGTAATCAATTCGCATAATATGCACCAGTGGGCTGTCGAGAATCCTGGCGCGAGAATTGTGCGTGGATATCAACATCAATTCTCCATAAACATTTGGTGTGGGATTGTGGGGAATGACTTACTCGGACCTCATGTTCTACCTCCAAGGCTGACTGGGCACGCATACCGCGAATTTTTGGAGGGGGAATTGCCTGGATTGTTACAGGATGTCCCTCTTGCAACACGAGCCACCTTGTGGTTTATGCACGATGGTGCTCCTGCCCATTACAGCCGCAACGTAAGGGCGTACCTCAATGATGCGTATCCACATCGATGGATAGGTCGCGGAGGACCAATTGCTTGGCCAGCCAGATCACCTGACCTGAACCCTTTAGACTTTTATTTATGGGACCGACTAAAGACATTGGTGTATTCTTCTGCAGTACCGAACAGAGAAGTGCTACAACAAAGAACTGAAGGTGGTTGTGAAATTATTCGTGGAGAGTTGAACGGACTGTGTAATGTGCAGAGATCATTGCGGCGACGAGCACGGGTCTGTCTGCAAGTTCAGGGACAGCATTTTGAACATGCATTGCATTAAGATTTGTGCAAATACAGTACAGTACAGTCTGTAAATTCTTCACGTATTTTCCTTAGTTATTTTGCATTGATTTAGTTCAATCAACAGGAACTAAAGTAATACAGTATTCGCGAGGAATTGTTTCAGTTTGTTACGTCATGTTTATTTACCAGTTTGCGTTTTTAGTCCAAATGCACTGTAATTAAACTGTGAACTCTGGGAAGTAAATACTTTACGTTGTATTGAATGTAATATCATGTTTTGTTCATAACTCTGTAATAAGCCAAGTATAGCAAAAATTGTATAGAACATTTTTGTCTTATATTTACCTCACAAATACACCCTTAAAATATTTACATGCATTTTTGAATCACCCTGTATAACGCATTTCATACATTTAAATATTCTTCAATGGAGTAAAAGCAGTGATGCTGTAAATATGACTTTAGAGATTTTCCAAATGTATTGACCTCAGTGATAGCTTTTATGTTTTCAGGAAGTTTGTTATAAAGCTTAACTCCCATGTGAAAAGTACCTTTTTGGTACAGTGCTGTGCTGATTTGAGTCATATGTAAGTTTCTGTTTTGTATGGTAAAGTGCTCATGTATATCACAGTTTTTTTGTAGTCTCCGGTCCTTGCCTATTACATTTAATTTAAAGAACAAAAGGGTTTCCATAATGTATACACACGGTAATGGGGGAATACCAGATTTCTTAAACAGGGGTTTACAAGAGTTTCTAGGCTTGCACCCAAACAAGATTCTAATGGCCCTTTTTTGTAGTTTAAAAGTGCTATTAGCTGTTTTAGAGTTTCCCCAGAAGGTGACCCCATATCTAAGACGAGAATGAAAGTACGCATGATATGCATTCAATACTGTTTTCTCACTACAGCATGATTTTAATGAACAAAGAAGATAACATGTTTTGCTCAGTTCAGCATTGAGATATTCAATATGCTTATTCCATCTGATGTTACTCTGCAGCCAAAGTCCTAAGAATTTGGTTTCAGTACTGTTACCAACTGTTACCAACCATCATTGATAGAGACTGATGGGATAAACATGTCCTTGTTAGGAACATTGTGGAATTTTAGAGCAACGGTTTTCTTACTGTTTATTACAAGCTGATTACTCTGTGCCCAGTTACTAAGTTGTTTCATGACCGTGTTTACTGTCTGCTGTAACTGTTCATCGTCGTCGTGGTGTCATCTGCAAATATGATTGTTTTGTGTGCATCAATATTTAAGCTTAGATCATTTATGTACAGAAGAAACAGAAGGGGTCCCAATACGGATCCTTGGGGTACACCACATTTTATTTGTTTATAGTCAGATAAGTGATTAGATACAGTTTTTAGTTCAATATTTGTGTGCTTGACGCACACTGCCTGCATACGATTTGTCAGGAAGGAACTGATCCACTTGTTGGACAGACCTCAAATACCATATCTTTCTAGCTTTGATAGCAGAATTTTATGGTCCACCATGTCAAAAGCTTTTGACAAGTCAATAAAGACTCCTATTGTTTCCTGTTTTTTGTCCATCAGGTTTAGAATGGAATTGATGCACTCATAGATAGCAGTTGTTGTTGACCTCTTATTTCTGAATCCATGTTGTTCATTACATAGGATGCTGTTTTTATTAATAAATTTCATAAGTTTCTCATACATCACTTTTTCCAGTACTTTAGAGATGCAGGAGGAACTTGTGATGGGTCTGTAGTTATTTACATTGTCTTTATCTCCTTTTTTATATACAGGAATAACTTTTGATGTTTCCAACACATCAGGGAAAGTGCATGCATGAAGTGAGCAGTTGCATAAATGTGTGAGTACTTCAATCAGGTTTGATGCGCTCTTCTTTAACATTGTTGCAGGTATACCATCAATACCTGCCGATTTGGAATTTTTTAGTCCTTTTATTGCTTTAGCTACTTCATCTTGTGAAACAGAACTGATGTACATTGATCCTCTACATGCACTTATTTTATATTCATTTGCCTGGATGCTCTTAAAGTTTGACTGTAACATATTTTCAGCAACACCTGTGAAAAAGTTGTTAAATGTGTTGGCTACTTCTAAGGGGTTTGTTACTTTTTTATTTTTATGTGGTAGTGTTATATTTTTCCAAGGTTGTCTGTATTCTCCGCATTCTTTTTTTATAACACTCCACATAGCCTTTGATTTATTAGCTGAATTATAAATGATTTCATCATTATGCATTATTTTTGCTGCTTTTATTACATTTCTTAATATTTTGGAGTATTTTTTATAGTATGCGCGTACTACAGGTGAGGAATTTTTTGAGTTACATATTTCATTAAGTAGTCTTTTCTTCTGGCATGAAACTCTTATTCCCTTTGTGATCCAGCTGTTTGTTCTAGAGTTTCCCCGTATGGTTAATGTTTTCAGTGGGAACGCAAGTTCAAAGAAATGGGTTAATACACCAATGAAAGTGTTGAATTTTTCATTTATATCGTTCATTTTGTACACTCCTAGCCATTTTTCTTTCTGTAATAAGTTATTGAAGTAGTTCACATTATGCTGATTATAACTTCGATATGCTGTTCTGAAAGACATGTTGTTAATAATGCTGCCTTGTACTTTTATGCTTAATATTTGAGCAAGATGATCACTAAAACCTGCACTGACTTAAGCCTGTGTATCGAGACATTTCAAAGTGGCCACCATGTCAATCTTTGAAGGTGACATAGGAAGACTTGGTTCATTGTTTAGGGGTGGAGGTATAACAGCTGCACAGTGGTGTGATGGCTTTTCTTTATTCCATTGTAACAATCTCAAGGTATGAATAAAAAATTTTGGCAACTATAAAAACAGTATGTGTAGCACAAATTAATGGCATACAATTGACTGACTGGCCAGAGGTTGTACCACCAGCAAATCAATTACCTTTTACACAGCTATGGAAGCAGATCGACTCAGGGTGCCAATGATTCTGAAAATGGAGAGGAACTTTTCATCTGGAGAAGGGGCTGGGATTGACATACAACTCTGGTCAAAAAGTGCTCAGATAGGTTTAAGTTTCATGTGTATTCTGACAAACCAGAAGAAAATACACTGAGACTGGTATGAAATTTGGGCAAAAGAAGATTGTGAATAAAGACACAAAGATGAACAATTGTTTCGGACAAATCCGATGCAGAATTCAACCGTGAGTACAGCAGCCTTTATCATCTTGTGATTGAGCTGCATCATCTAAGCCAAGGTGTCTCAACAATTTTTTTTTTACTGATGTGTAAAGTGTTTGGGGGTAGGATGACATCATTATTTTGTGATTTTATGTTGAGTGACTAATTAGATCTCTTTTTGTAGTTGGAGAAAAAAAGTAAATGCAGATGATCTAGTCCAGAGTAGAGGAGGAGAAGGTGGTACTAAGGAGACAGCAAGTAACTAATGGTGTCAATAGTATTCATGTTGACCATGTTAGCAAAAATTAGTCAAAAGAGGAATCTGAAGGAGACAAAAACAGTAGCACGTGATCATTTTGAGGGCTGTATGAATGTGAAACAGTAAACAGTACAGTGGAAGCATATTCGATAGACTTGCCAATTTAATCAGACTCACTTCACAACAAAAATGTAGAGGAATAATAAATTAAATAAAAATCAAACAACTGAAAATCCAGGATGAAATGTAACAATATTATGAAAAGAAAGCTGCTACTCACCATATAGTGGAGAAGCTGAATCACAAATAGGCACAACAACAAAAAGAAACCTTATTTGTGACAGTTTTTTGCTGTGCCTATCTGTGACTCAGTATCTCTGCTATATGGTGAGTAGCAATTTTCCTTTTATAACATTGTTAAATTATATAAAAAACTAGATAAACAAGGGCAAAAGCTACATCAATTAGAAAAGAATGTGCATGAGCAAATGGAAGCCCTAAAATTTGTTCATAAAGATGCTGTTGAAATTCAGATCACTGTCGACAGCACTGTATAGAATACCAAAATTATTGTAAATGAGGTTGCTAATTTGTAAGCAGATCATAAAAGAGTTCAATATGAGGTTAGATAAAGTTGAAAATACAGATCCAAACATTTGAAATAGCTTACTAGATGAGATTAATAAAAATAAAAAGTCAGTAATACACTGCATACTGTTATTAAAAACAAGAGCTTGGCTTTAAACCAAAGGGTAGATGAAGTAACTGAAACAGTTAACAAAAATTTTTCAGGAGTCAAAAGCGAAGTAGATGCATTTTTTAGTAATACTTCCAATGTAAGATCGAAGGTTTCCAAAATAGATGAAAATTAAATCACTAAGAACTTTTGCACTAGTGGTGGTAGTGTTTGCAGTAACATAAATGTTAAAAATTTTCCAGAAGACAACAAAATCCATCTTGTAGTTTTTATTTGGCACTGTAAAGATAATTTTACAGTCAGTATGTCAGGTAACTTAAAGATTAATGTAGTGAAAAGGTTTTTAGATGGTGAGGCCTTATCCTGGGCAAATCACATCATACATTCTGGGATGAGTTTTACAGAGTTTGAAAAACATTTTAGGACAAAGTTTTGGTCAGATATTAAACAGTCAAGAACAAAATCAGAATTCTTAAATGGACCACATTGTAGGGATAGTAGTGGTCATATGAAAATCTTTTGTGAAGTACAAATTAAAACATTAGTACACCTTGACAAAACATTAGATGAAATGATCCAGAGAGGTTCCATTAGAGAACTCTAAAGCATTAAGTGCAGTGTAGATTGGTCTATGGATGAGACAATTTGATAGAGGCATCTATAAGATATATAGGTAAGTTAGACTTTGCATTAGAGAGAAATGAAAGTAATAAAGATAGACCAATAGATAATGAATGTTACCAAACTAGCTATTTTTCTAATGATCCCTGTGAAAACAGAGATAGGAGTAGGAATAATAGGAATCATTATCAAGATAAAATGTTAACCAAAGAGATAATTAGTGTGATGACGGGCAGAGAAATGATGACAGGAGAGGTAACACAGGAAATAATAGGCATAATGAAGCCAGAGGTCATAAGTGAAGGAATAGCCAGTATAATAGTAATCATGACAGGAATTTTAGTAATTGGAGCCCTGAAAATAGAAGGTACAACCTGGAAAACTATGACTTGCATCAAGGGGGAGTTGTCAGCTTGAAGCAAGGAGAAGTAACTATCGAAATTAGGTTAGCAGCAATTTCAGAAGAAGCAGAGATAGTTTTAACCGGACAGGTCAGAATGGACATACAAGCACACCACATGCAAGGAATAAAATAGAATTTAGTGGAGAACTTTGTGAAGTTAATTTGGGTGAAATGAAAGAAGAAGAGAACAGTATGAAGAAATCTGAAATAGAGCTTAATAGTTATATTTTGCAAATTTGTTTGCTCAATGTATTAACAGTAATGAAGTGACGTGTAATGATACTAATGATGTGAATTCTGATGAACATGGTTTAGTGAGATTAATGGATAACTCTGATGCAGATATGCTTAGTGAACTTACTGGTGCTGAAGTTGAAGATGTAGAGTCAAAGAGTGATGCACTTAGGAGAGAAGAAGAGAGTACAGGGGATTACCTGAATGACCATGATGTTAATGATGATATTTGTGCAGAGGATAATAATGGATATGCTGAGTATTTATGTGATTATGATGTTAATAATTATTTTTGTGATGCTGATAGTACTTCACTGTGTGACAAATTAGATGGAGTGATTTACGTCAAGATTAAAAGTGAAAGTTTGATGGAAAATGATGATACGAGTTCAATTGTGGGTTTAGATGATGGTGTTACGTTAGATGGGGAAGTACATGATAGTTTGTGCTTGCCAGTAGAAATCAGTCATTTTGTGTCCACTTGGTTTAGTAGAAATAAGAGAAAGAACTTAATTAGTGACGAAATATTGAAGGTAGCTAGTGACCACTATGATAATGTTAGCAACTCTACTCAAATGCAAGACGTTTTAAGGTAGATTTGTCAAAATATGCATTCAGGTAACAAGGTGAATATTGATTCTAGTAAAAAGCCATCTAGATGTCTGCAATTAGGAGGAGGTCGTCAAGTTTCACACAGAGAGGAAGGAATGAGTTTTAGGGAAATTGACGAAGATCTTTTACATGAGAATGAAAAAGACAAAGAACAGGGTGAACTGGATAGCCCTTATATTACTATACAGATTGATAATTGGTAAGGTAACTGTCTTCTAGAGACTGAGAGTCCCATTACCACCATCTCGAAGAAACTGAGAGGTAGAGTAAAGAACAGCAAAAACTTTACTGAATTTCCTGTGACAGCTGTAAGAATAAAAGGAACCACTGGTAAGAGGAGGAAATTACTCACCAGACAGGTTTTATCAGAGTTCAAGATCAATAAAGGATACTTGGTAGTTAAGGAGTTAAATGAAAATCTAATACTGAGGAGGAAGTGGATACTAAAGGCAAAAGTGTATTTTATTTGGAGTGAGATGAAAATAACTTTTACTGACCCAAAAAGTGGGCTCTATGGAGAAGCTAGTATTGTAATGTTAAACAATGGCCACAGTGATCGGATTGGGGGAGGGGGAGTAGAGGAATCTGGAGATAAAGGTTATTTTGAGGAACCCGAGGAATGTAGTAATGATGAAATAAGTAGCAATTCTTAAAAAGAACTTATAACTTACAAACTGTCTAAAGCAGAAACTGTAGCCCACAAAACAGAGAAGAACTAGGAGATTTTCTGTGGGAATATAAAGATATTTTTACTGTTAAACAAGGGAGAGTTAAAGGTTATCACTGTAAACTCAAATCAAAAGCTCATGAGCCATTTTTTAAGCCTTATGTCATCCCAATTTGTAAAAGGAAAAAAGTATAAAGGGAGTTGGAACAAATGCAAAGATGGAAAATAGTAGAAAGAACCCGCAGCCAGTACGTAGTAGAGGAATTGTGTGACCATCTAGAGAATATTGACGAGTTACTAAATAAGTTTGAAAATGTGAAGTTTATAACTAGTTTAGATCTGACATCTGGGTTTCAAAAGATGGAGTTAGAAAAGGAATCGAGAAAATACAAAGTGTTGTTATATAATTGGAAAAGCTTTCAGTACTATGTTGTACCATTTGGCTCAAATGTTTCTGTATCAGAGTTCATCAGGGGTTTGAGTTATGTATTAGGGAGGGAACTTTTGGCAAAATTAGCTATATATGTAGATGACATTTGACATCTTATTATCAAGCAAAAGTTGGGAAGAACACATTTACACTTTAACAGAAATTGGAAGAAAAATGAAATTGAGGGTACGACATTAAAACTTGAAAAGTGCAAGTTTTTGATGAGTCAGTTGAAATTTTTGGATCACAGCATTAGTGAAGAGTGGAATTTTGGCTGATCCCAAAAAACTGAATCCATAGCAAAGGTTCCAAAACCAAGAAATAAAAAGGAATTTAAGTAATTCTAAGGGCTAGTGGGATTCTATAGAAAGTACATAAGAACTCAAGCATTGAATGCACCCAGTTTGAATAATTTACTAAAGAAAATCACTGTATGGGAGTGGACTAGTGAATACAAGTTAGCCTTTGATGAAATTAAAAAGCAAGATTCTACAGAGATCTGACCTGTCTTTACCCTTTTACTTCATGACACTTAGCTGTGATACAGGATTGGGATTGCACCTATTTCAGGAAAAGGAAATTAATGGAAAAATAGAATGCCACTCAATAGCTTTTCAAGTAGAACATTACAGAAGCAAGAAAGAAATTACATAATTACAGAAAAATAATTATTAGCAACAGTATGGCAGTTCAAAAAGTTCAGAAATTATTTGCTTGGTATAAGATAAAAGTATACTCTGACCACAAAGCTTTGTCATACACTCAAGAGATGGAAGACTTACACGGTGACCAGTTTACCTACAACAATTCGACTATACAGTTCAGTACATTAAAGAAAAGGATAACATCATACTGGTTGCTGTATCTAGGTTACCAATGAGGGGTGAAGAAGAGTATGAGAATGAAAGTTTAGGTGCAAATTTCAAAATTATGTGTTTAAGAAGGGTAAAGGATGAAAAAGTAATTAAAAGAATTTGCAATCAGTCTGGATGCATTCAAAATCACTATGACCATTGGAAACATGTCAAAACTTGTTTAGGCAAGAAGGGAAATGACAAAGTACAACAATACTACCAAATCCATAAAGGCATACTATTTTATAGACACAGCCCTGACAGCAAAAGGTGGAAAGTTTGTTGGCCACATCTGTTTATAGATGCATTAATAAGATATACCCATGAAAGTTTTGGACATTTTGAATTGCTTAAGTGTATTCAAAAATATTCAGGAATTCATATACTTTCACAACATTTCTAGAAGGGTCATGAGCTTCCTTGCTAGCTGTGACAAAGGTCGAAGAGTAAAGGTGAGCAACAAAATTAGCAGAGGTTATATGCAAAATGTTATCCTAAATAAACAAATGGATTTAGTAAGCATCTACTTGTTTGGCAAATGGCCAAAAGCCAAAAGTGGTTTTTGGTACATATTTGTGATGGTAGATTTGTTCTATAAGTATGTGAAACTTTACCATTTGAAGGTGACAATCAGCAAGAGACTTTCCAAAAAAATCACAAAAGATCACTTCAATACAGTAGGCATGCCTAAAGCAATCTTGTTGGACAATGGAAGTCAGTTTATTTCAAAAACATAAAAGGAGTTCACAAATGACTACAACATAAAACATATACTGATTTCAGCATATTCACCAAAATGTTGTTGTTGTTGTGGTCTTCAGTCCTGAGACTGCTTTGATGCAGCTCTCCATGCTACTCTATCCTGGGCAAGCTTCTTCATCTCCCAGTACTTACTGCAACCTACATCCTTCTGAATCTGCTTAGTGTACTCATCTCTTATTCTCCCTCTATGATTTTTACCCTCCACGCTGCACTCCAATGCTAAATTTGTGATCCCTTGATGCCTCAGAACATGTCCTACCAACCGATCCCTTCTTCCAGTCAAGTTGTGCCACAAACTCCTCTTCTTCCCAATTCTGTTTAATACTTCCTCATTAGTTTGTGATCTACCCATCTAATCTTCAGCATTCTTCTGTAGCAACACATTTTGAAAGCTTTTATTCTCTTCTTGTACAAACTATTTATCGTCCATGTTTCACTTCCATACATGGCTACACTCCATACAAATACTTTCAGAAACGACTTCCTGACACTTAAACCTATACTCGCCGTTTACAAATTTCTCTTCTTCAGAAACACTTTCCTTGCCATTGCCAGTCTACATTTTATATCCTCTCTACTTCGACCATCATCAGTTATTTTGCTCCCCAAATAGCAAAACTCCTATACAACTTTAAGCATCTCATTTCCTAATCTAATTCCCTCAGCGGCACCCGACTTAATTCGACTACATGCCATTATCCTTGTTTTGCCTTTGTTGATGTTCATCTTATATCCTCCTTTCAAGACACTGTCCATTCCGTTCAACTGCTCTTCCAAGTCCTTTGCTGTCTCTGACAGAATTACGTCATGGCGAACCTCAAAGTTTTTATTTCTTCTCCATGGATTTTAATACCTACTCTGAGTTTTTCTTTTGTTTCCTTTACTGCTTGCTCAATATACAGATTGAATAATATCGAGGAGAGGCTACAACCCTGTCTCACTCCCTTCCCAACCACTGCTTCCCTTTCATGCCCCTACACTTTTATAACTGCCATCTTGTTTCGGTACAAATTGTAAATAGCCTTTCGCTCCCTGTATTTTACCCCTGCCACCTTTAGAATTTGAAAGAGAGTATTCCAAGTCAACATTGTCAAAAGCTAAATGCTAGAAACGTAGGTTTGCCTTTCCTTAATCTTTCTTCTAAGATAAGTCGTAAGGTCAGTATTGCCTCACGTGTTCTAATATTTCTACAGAATACAAACTGATCTTCCCCGAGGTCAGATTCTACTAGTTTTTCCATTCGTCTGTAAATAATTCGCATTAGTATTTTGCAGCTGTGACTTATTAAACAGATAGTTCAGTAATTTTAGATCTGTCAACACCTGCTTTCTTTGAGATTGGAATTATTATATTCTTCTTGATGTCAGAGGGTATTTTGCCTGTGTCATACATCTTTCTCACCAGGTGGTAGAGCTTTTTCAGTACTGGCTCTCCCAAAGCCGTCAGTAGTTCTAATGGAATGTTATCTATTCCTGGGGCCTGGTTTCGACTAAGGTCTTTCAGTGCCCTGTCAAACTCTTCACACAGTATCGTATCTCCCATTTCATCTTCATCTACATCCTCTTCCATTTCCATAATATTGTCCTCACAAACATCGCCCCTGTGTAGACCCTCTATATACTCCTTCCACGTTCCTTTCTTTGCTTAGATCTGGGTTTCCATCTGAGCTCTTGATATTCGTGCAAGTGGTTCTCTTTTCTCCAAAGGTCTCTTTAATTTTCCTGTAGGCAGTATCTATCTTACCCCTCGTGAGATAAGCCTTTATATCCTTACGTTTGTCCTCTAGCCATAACTGCTTAGCCATTTTGCACTTCCTGTTGATCTCATTTTTGAGACATTTGTATTCCTTTTTGCCTGCTTCATTTACTGCATTTTTGTATTTTCTCCTTTCATCAATTAAATTCAGTACCTCTTCTGTTACCCAAGGATTTCTACTAGCCCTCATCTTTTTACCTATTTGATCCTGTGCTGCCTTCACTATGACATCCCTCAAAGCTACCCATTCTTCTTCTACTGTATTTCTTTCCCCCATTACTGTTAATTGTTCACTTATGCTCGCCCTGAAACTCTGTACAACCTCTGGTTTAGTCAGTTTATCCAGGTCCCATCTCCTCAAATTCCCACCTTTTTGCAGTTTCTTCAGTTGTAATCTACAGTTCATAACCAATAGATTGTGGTCAGAGTCCACATCTGCCCCTGGAAATGTCTTACAATTTAAAACCTGGTTTCTAAATCTCTGTCTTAGCATTATATATAATCTATCTGTACCTTCTAGTATCTCCAGGATTCTTCCATGTATACAACCTTCTTTTACGATTCTTGAACCAAGTGTTAACTATGATTAAGTTATGCTCTGTGCAAAATTCTACCAGATGGTTCCTCTTTCATTTTTTAGCCCCAATCCATATTCACCTATTATGTTTCCTACTCTCCCTTTTTCTACTCTCAAATTCCAGTCACCCATGACTATTAAATTTTTGTCTCCTTCACCACCTGAATAATTTCTTTTGTCTCATCATACATTTCATCAATTCCTTCATCATCTGCAGAGCTAGTTGGCATATAAACTTGTACTACTGTAGTAGGCATAGGCTTTGTGTTATCTTGGCCACAATAGTGCAATCTCTATGCTGTTTGTAGTAGCTGACCCGCACTCCAATTTTTTTTATTCATTATTAAACCTACTCCTGTATTACCCCTATTTGATTTTGTATTTATAACCCTGTATTCACCTGACCAAAAGTCTTGTTCCTCCTGCCACCGAACTTCACTAATTTCCACTATATCTATCTTTAACCTATCCATTTCCCCTTTTAAATTTTCTAACCTACCTGCCTGATAAAGGGATCTGACATTCCATGCCTCGATTCATAGAATGCCAGTTTTCTTTCTCCTGAAAACAATGTCCTCCTGAGTAGTCCCTGCCTGAAGATCTGAATGGTGGACTATTTTACCTCCGGAATATTTTACTCAAGAGGACACCATCATCATTTAACCATACAGTAAAGCTGCATGCCCTCGGGAAAAATTACGGCAGTAGTTTCCCTTTGCTTTCAGCCGTTTGCAGTACCAATACAGCAAGGCCATTTTGGTCAGTGTTACAAGGCCAGATCAGTCAATCATCCAGACTGTTGCCCCTGCAAATACTGAAAAGGCTGCTGCCCCTCTTCAGGAACCACACGTTTGTCTGGCCTCTCAACAGATACCTCTCCGTTGTGGTTTCACCTATGGTATGGCCATCTGTATCGCTGAGGCACACTAGCCTCCCCACCAACGGCAAGGGGCATGGTTCGGGGAGGCACCAAAATATAACCTTACAAAAAGGTATATGAGAGAAACTGGAAGACTGTGTAGGAATTACAACAGAGGTCATGCCAACTGTATAAGAAACATTGATAGTTTTGAAGGCATAATTCCACCACAGGGTTTTCACGTTATGAGATTTTGTTTGACAAAAAGCCAGCTTATTTGATTAAAGAACTTACAGAATTTCCTGTTTGTAAAGGTATTTCAAATTATGAAAAAGATAAAATTGTCAGAAAAACAATGAAACAGTACTATGATAAGAAATAACAGAGATATGACAGAGATGTAAAGCATACATAGTTCAGCATAGGGGATCTTGTATTAACAAAAAAGCTACATAAAACCCATGTCATGAAACAAAATGCTTGATAAATGTAATCTGAAGATTGGTGCTAGACTTATCCACTGAAAATGCTCAGATTCTAATTAGTAACTTAATGAAAATACACAGTATAGGAATTTTATACATACCATGTTTTAAAGATTAGTGACCCAACATTTTTCATGCATTGATATGCAAAAATTTCAGTACAGAAACTCTGTGAACACCATAATCTGAAAACTTTACCAAGTTTTAGGTTATTTGAAGAGTGATTGTGATGAAATATTTTATACTCGTTTGGCAGTTTGCTTGAAAGGTTTTACTTGTTATCTGTACTACGTGTACAATCTGATGTCTTATACTGATGGTACTATTCACAGCTGACAGATATTTTAATAAAACATGTCACTGCAAGTAAACAGGTCTAATTGCACCCAGAGAGTGTTTAATACTTTATAGAGACAGTAATGTTTAGTTTGATTTATGTGTGCATACTGTGTGAAATAGTAATTATGATGATTAATATATTGAGGTTACTGAGTAAAATATTACTCATAACCAAGATAAAAATAGACATGTAGTTCTGAAGTTTCCTTTTTGCCCGTGATACGAGAAATCTGGCTATAATGAAACAAACCATGCAACTACATCACTTGAGACAAAGAGACATGAAGTCGAGAGGACTTAGTCCATAATGTTATAGATATGTTATTTAAGTGAACACAAATAAGAGTAACATCATCATGAAGTATTTATGAACTGCAAATTTATTACTGAAAGCCACATCATGTAAATATGTAGGTTAATTTATTCAACACTGATTAGCCAGAGACTGATTTACTATGAGGTAGGAAAGAGAACTGATTTTAAAGTTTAAATTTTTCTCTCAGTTATGAGACACTACAATGTAATATTGATATGTTCAGTGAAACTTGTTGTTTTTGTTGTGGTCTTCAGCCCTGAGACTGGTTTGATGCAGCTCTCCATGCTACACTATCCTGGGCAAGCTTCTTCATCTCCCAGTACTTACTGCAACCCACATCCTTCTGAATCTGCTTAGTATATTCATCTCTTGGTCTCCCTCTACGATTTTTCCCCTCCACGCTTTCCTCCAATGCTAAATTTGTGATCCCTTGATGCCTCAGAACATATCCTACTAACCGGTCCCTTCTTTTTGTCAAGTTGTGCCACATACTCCTCTTCTCCCCAATTCTATTCAGTACTTCATCATTAGTTATGCGATCTACCCATCTAATCTTCAGCATTCTTCTGTAGCACCATATTTTGAAAGCTTCTATTCTCTTGTCCAAACTATTTATTGTCCATGTTTCACTTCCATACTTAGAAAGTTGCAAAATGTAAATTAGGGGATTCATATTTGGATATTTGTAATAACCTGAAACTGTTTACAGACATATATCATACATCATGCATAATGAACTAATGAGAGAAAGACTGACTCAGTAAGTGAAATGATGGTAAAAGGAAGGACTTACAAAATGAAATGAAATGTGAGAGCACATAGAGACTGGAAGTTAGTATTAGTTTGCCTCCTCAGGCTTTTGATAATAAGAGATGTAAAATTAAGTTTACTATGAGTCATTAATCAAACAGCAGTATGTCGATTGCACTATGAGAAGAAACATGTTTTTACAGCATTTGAGTTGCAATCATCCCTTATATCTAATGTAAACTGTGGCACTAGGACTGCCATTGTAATTGTAGATCATCTGAATAGCAGTGTGATGAGCATCACTTTGAAATTTGTTTTGTATATGTTATTGTATAATGTAAAGATTTATTATACATTTCAAAACTTATAAGCTGCATTTCTGTGAAGAAATTATTTTACACTTGAGTTTTGTACTTTTTAGAACAATGAAATGTTTTTTTCGCCTGAATGTCAGTAACAGATGCTACTTCTGCCCACCCAACAGCTGAGGGACTGCACATGTAAATACTTTGTGAAACAACTGCATTCTCTTGTTTGAAAATATGTATGCACAAACAGTAAATGTAACCACATTTAATTTACTTCTGTCTCTCAAATATTGTCTTTATTTGTTTCAGCCTTGTTTCATACTTGTTTACTAAAAATGCAAAAAGCTTACTTAGCTTTGTCTTGAAATACCAAGATTTTCACCTGTTGACAGGAATTCGTTAAGAACAGATAATACAAGTGATAAAATATTTACTGTTATATATAACTGTTCACATTGGAATTCTGTGAAAAGTTAAGTAACTTGCAATCCACCTTTGTCTTACAGTCATGTTTTACAGAAACTATTTGATAATTGGTAAACTGATTATGTAATGTTGGAATGCACACACAACAGAAAATTTGTATTGTCACATTCACTGCCATAATGTAGAATTGTACCCACTGTTACTCAAACAAGCTTCATAAGTTTTGTCCAGTCTTTGGCTGTACAAGTCTTTTGGGTGTGTGTAAAATGTAATAGCTAGTGGTTCTCACTCACTTCAAAATAAAAGTATAAGTTGAGTCTTTTTATGACAATTCCAAACAGAGAAGTACAATCAGTAGGTCATGTGAAATATTGTATCTGTAAAATATGGTAAAGTATATTTTGTGAATGTACTGTGTGGAAGGCTATTTCAACTTTAAGTTGATCTGCTAGTGGCAACACTATATTTTGCCACTGACACTACCTAAATCAAATTTATTTCGTTAATTTTCCATGTCAAAATGAAAAATGAATGACGTTATTGCAAAACACATATCTACAGACCCTATGAGGTCACTGCTTAACGCCAGCTTTTCAAAAGATTTCAAAGTGGTCACCATGTCAATGAGTTTAGTAAAAATAAGAGAACATACTTTTTTGGATAGAGATCTTTGGAGGTGGCAGAGGAAGACTTGGTTCTTTGGTTAGAGGTGGAGGTATAATGGCTGTGCAGAAGTGTGATTGCTTTTCTTTCTTTCCTTGTATCAATCTCAAGATGTGAATAAAACTTTTGGGAAACTATAAAAACAATGTGTGTAGCACAAATTAATGACATACAACTGACTGCCTGGCCAGTGGTTGCATCACCAGGAAATCAATTCTCTTTTACACAGTAATGGAAGCAGATCAACTCATAGCTCCAATGATTCTGAAAGTGAAGAGGAACTTCTCTGTGTGTATGGTTATTATCAGATGTTTATTTGAAATCCATGAATGACATAAAGAACTGTTTATTTCTGTACTTGTAAAATTCCACTACTAGTCTCATGCTGAGGATGTGTTCTGGACAGCTTCTGCAGGGGGCAAAATTCTTCCTGGTATTCTCCAATTTGTGCTTCAAAGTGGTTTTGATCATGTTGTAAATTATATGGGAAAAAATTTGTATGTGCAGTCCAGAATGGTTACTTCTCTGTAATTACATTGGTTGGTTTATCTCTTTTTTAAAAAAAAAAAATTGTATGGATTATTCCTGTGGTCCAGTGCACTGGAATTTTCTCTGTGATCCACATTTTGACTAGATGTTGGTGGAGAATTATGATTTCAGGTTTTCTTGCATTCTTCAAATTTCTGCATAGATTAGGTTTTTGTCACATGCCCTGTGATATTTTGGTTCACTGATTGTGAGTTCTGCCTCACTGATCATTGGACAAACTATTAGATCAGAGGTGGTTAAAATGAATGCTGCCATATTTACTTGAAATGTTTTTTAAAAGTTTGCTGAAAATCTCTGCAAGGATTTCTGCATTTTCTTGGTTACTACATGCTAACTTTCCTAATTTCTCTCTCAGCATTTAAGTTGGACATATTTTTTAACTGCCAAATGTTTTGTAATAATCTTACCATTTCTTTTTCTTGAAATTTTCATCCATCATTTCTGGAGTGTTTTTAAGATGTTTAAGTTTCATTTGTCTGATGATTTTGTGGGTGTGATGCCTTCATTTTATTATTCTTAATTTGATTTTTCTGGCTTTATGGGCCTGATAATTTATCCAACCTTGCTGTCTTTTCTCTTCCAACTAGCTGCATTCTTCATTCCACCAATCTTTTTTCTTCCCAGAATTTATTGTTGCTAATTCTTTTGCTATTACTTTTAATTTGATAATAAATTCTTGTATTGCTCTGGTGCCAACAGAGTCTTCTGCGGATTTCTGTAGCGCCCCACATTTTATTTTAATTCTCTTATTTTTATTTGGAGGTTTGCTCTTTGTCACAGAGGTTAATTTAATTTTGATCTTCACAATATAGTAGCCACAACCTGTGAATTTAATGTTTCAGATTGCACAATGGTGAAATTTATGAAAGCAGGTAAGGCCTTGTAATGATCACAATTAGCAGTGTAGTGCAGTGCAATGAGGTGCAGTTTGGTTCATAAGTGCATCACCCATGTCTCACACCGCAAGTATTTTATTTGGTGTGGATAAATTCGTTTTGTGCCGGCTTCCAGGAGCACTGTGTTGTGTCCATTCCCCTGTGCCGTTTATTCTTAGTATATAGTTTTTTACGTGTTCTTGTTTTCTCCATATTAATTCTTAAGTACCTTTTTTCACCATGTTAGTTCTTTAGTAGCCAGTCAACAAGTCACTAATTCATATTCACGCAAGTCTTGCCTTGACATATGCTGCATCTAAAAGACATCCTGTATTCATTGCCAAATAAATGAATAAAGATGTTTGTCATCTCAGCATTGGAGATATCATTGTGCGTTATTTATTGCAAACTAGCAGGCTAACTGGCCATATGGACCAGAACCTAGCCCTACAGCCAAACTGGTGACTCTGACGTGATTTATCACCTGCCTGACACACAAAATAAAGTGATACTGTAATATGATGGAAAATCTGACCGTGACTGACCCTGCTGTGTCCAGACTTGCCATTAGACTACCACCCTTTTGGCCTCACAATCCAGCGCTATAGTTTGCACAGGCTGAAGTTAGTTTCTTTTACTCTGGAATAACCACCAACGCTACCAATTTTCCACTGGTTGTGAGCCAGCTCAATCATCAGTATGCAGCCGAAGTGCAAGACATGATTACTGCGCTGCCAGAGAGTAATGCCTATGACTGGCTCAAGGCAGAACTTATCCCCAGAATGCTGGTACTGTGCCAGATAGCCTGCCGAGAACCATCTGGAGCAGTCAGTTGCCACTTGCCATCAAAGTAATAATAGTGTCGCAGTTGGAAATGCCTTTAGACAAGGTGGCAGAGCTACCAGACAAGATACAGGACAGTATCTCACCTGTGCCTATTAACGTAACAAATGTGAAATGTGAAAGCATGTCAGCCACAGTTTCATGCCCCAATTACAATGCTCTGATGGCAAAAGGTCATGCAACACATTAGCCAATTGATGTCTCGGTGTAACACCAACAGTGATTGTGGCCGACCAAGATACCGGAAGCACTCCCACAGCAAATCATCAACTGCCCCATCTGTGCCTGTGACTGAAACACAGCAGGGGATTTGCTGGTATCACAGAAGATTTGGTGATCAAGCTCATTGTTGTACCAAACCATGCACATACCCAAATGTCAGTGGCGATCGGGTGTAGACTCTTCATCCAATTGCCAGTCTGTGTTACTCCTTCTGTTTGTGAGTGACCAGCACACAGGCAAGGAATATTTGATTGACACAGGCTCTGATCTGTGTATTCTCCCACAAACAATGTTACACTGGTGTAGGCTGCATATGTCGTTCTCTCTAGCTGCTGCAAACAATTCATCTTTTGTGATGTGTGGTACACATCATTTTGAACTAGATTTAGGCCTATGCAGTGTTTGTGTGGGATTTCACGATCACAGATGGTGCTGAGGCAACAATAGGAGTGACCTTCCTTCCACATTACAACCTTCTACCTGACATCACTGCAACACAAACCTTGTCAACCAAACCACTGGACTGATGGCTACAGGATTCTAGTGTCACGCAACCATCCAATCCGCCAAGTTGATTGAAGCAGCAGACAGTGAGTACACCACCTTACTTTGGGATTTTCCAGTGCTGACAAAACCTCCTGGTATGCCTAAGGAAGTGAAGTATAGCACAGTGCACTATATAAAGACCACTGAGGGATCGCCATTATCCTGTAGACATCAATGGTTAGCCCCGGATCGGTTAGCTATTGTCAAGGCCAAGTTTGATAGTATGATTCGAGAGGGTATCACGCAACCATCCAGTAGCCATTAGTCATTGCCATTATGTCTCATGCCTAAGAAGTGCAGTGCTTGGCATCCGTGCACTTAATACCAGTACAGTGCCCAATCACTATCCAGTTCTGTTCCTCCGTAATTATAACTACATGCTGAGTGGTGCCCACCTGTACAGTGTATCGGACTGGGCCAAGGCATATACGCAAATACTTACCACCAAAGAAGACATTCTGAAGGCGGCCATAATTATGCACCTGTTTGAAAGTAAATTCATGACTTTTGGCCTCGGAAATACTGTGCAGACATGGAAGAGATTTATCGACTCAGTGTTGCAAGGTCTGTCATTCTGTTTTGCATACCTTAACAACATATTGGTATGTTCAGTCTTGCCAGAAGAACATTGTCAGCATCTCATATAAGTTTTTAAATGGCTAGACAAATACGGCATCATTCTCAACACAGAAAAATGTACTTTTGGTCAACCACAAGTACATTTCCTTGGTCACCGAATCACTCTTTCTGGCTCATTACCATTACCTGACAAAGTGGAAGCCATCCTACAGATCTCACAGCCATTCACAGTTAAGGAGCTGCAATGATTTTTGGGGATGTGGAATTCTTACTGCTGACATTTACCTCATGCAGCAGGTATTTAGAAACCATTACCGGCTGTGCTGGCAGGTGCGAAATGCAAAGGGAACACAACTATACAGTGGACAGACTGCATGACAGCTGTGTTTGAACGGGCTAAACAAGCAATAGCAGATGCATCCTGAGCCAAGTGCACCATTAGCGTTGGTAGTAGATGCAAGCCAGATAGCTGTGGGTGCAGCATTGCAACAATACAACAATGACACATGGCAACCTTTAGCCTTCTTTTCGAAGAAATTGTTGCTGCCTCAGTGTATGTGGAGCACCTATTACCGAGAATTCTTAGCAATATACAAGGCAATCAAATACTTCCATTCTCAGCTGGAGGCCCATGAGTTCACCACATTCACAGACCATAAGCCGCTGAGAAATGCCTTTTGACAGAACAATATTAAGTGTTCACCAAGGCAGCTCAACCACTTGCTGTATATTGCGCAGTTCAGCACAAACATCTAGCATACATCCGGGATCGAGAATGTAGTAGCGGATTGTCCCGTGTCAGCAGCGTCTCCACCAAGGATGACATGGAACTCGCAGAAGCACAACTTACAGACCCAGAACTACAATAACTGTTGCACGAAAATAAATCTACATTGGATCTGCAGTTAGTCAACGTTCCTGGCACAGGCATCAAGTTGTACTTGTCTGCAGCTAAACCATGACCGCTTTTACCTGCAAGATTCAGGAAAAATGTGTTCACATCTTTGCATAACCGGTGCCATCCTGGAGCACAAACTACAATACACCTAATCTCAGGTTGCTTCATGTGGCCAGGGATGAAGAAAGACTGCCATGAGTGGACCCTATGTTGTATACAGTGTCAGCACAGTAAGGTCA
The DNA here is from genome assembly GCF_023897955.1 of Schistocerca gregaria. NCBI lineage: Eukaryota > Metazoa > Arthropoda > Insecta > Orthoptera > Acrididae > Schistocerca > Schistocerca gregaria. The sequence continues at coordinate 664,353,064 of NC_064922.1, forward strand.
GCTGGCATGCATAAGCACCTACTGGACACTTTCCTAAAACCACCACCCTTTTTACACACATACACATTGACATCATGGGACCATTACCACCTTCAAACAGTCATCGATATTAGCTGACGATGATCAACCGATTCAGATGTTGGCCAGAGGCAGCTCCAGTGCACAATGTCTCGGCAGAAACCTTGGCATATGCCTTCATATTAAACTGGGTGTCATGATTTGGCTGTCCTTTGCACATCACCAGAGATTGTGGTAAACAATTTGACTCTGATTTGTTCACAAAGCTAACAGTGTTCTGTGGGATAAGCCACCACAACCAACCAGCTACCACCCAGACAGTAACGGCATGATAGAGTATCGGCACCACACTTTGAAAGTGGCCCTGATGTTCCACAATGCCGAGTGGACAGAAGCTCTCCTGATGGTCCAAATAAAACTCATACAACCCAGATCTAGGCAGTTCCTCTGCACGACTAGTGTATGGAGGGTTATTATGACTGCCTGGTGAATTTGTAGACATGACTCCACAGCCTGATGTAGACCTGTCTATCTTCATCAGTCACCTTTGTGATCAAGTCAGGAAAATCCAGCCTCTGCAACTGTCTAGGCATGGAACTGTTGCCACCTTTGTACACAAAGACATCAGGATGTGCACTCATGTTATGTTACGAACCGATGGCTTCAAACTGGCCCTCCTTGCACCTTACACAGGAGACATCAAATCATCAGTAGGGGATGTCACACACTGGATATTCTTGTGGATGGAAAACAAGCTACTGTTACAACTGATATGGTCAAACCAGCCTACATCCTCATCGAGCCACCCCAGACTGAGACTCAGTGAACACAGCTTCACCCAGAACTTGGTCCGGCTACAGCAGCTTCAGCTGACCAGGAAATCAGTTCGAGGGGACCAGCACACCACAAGGTCTGGTCGGTGCGTCCAGTTCCTGGCGCTTCCTGGATGGCACTCCACTCCCACCGAGGAGGCTGTTCTAGAGACCACAATTAGTAGTGCAGCACAGTGCAATGCAGTGCAGTTCGGTTCACAAGTGCATCATCCGTGTGTCACGCCGCAAGTATTTTATTTTGTGCAGACAAATTAGTTTAGCGCTGGCCACCAGAAGTGTTGTGTTGTGTCCATTACTATGTGCCGTTTATTCTTAGTATATAGTTTTTTCCATGTTCTTGATTTCCCCACGTTAATTCTAAAGAATTTTTTTTCTCCATGTTAGTCCTCTAGTAACCAGTCAACAAGTCACTTATTTGTTTTTGTGTGAGCCTTGCCTTGACAGATGCTGCATCTAAAAGACATCCTGTATTCATTGCCAAATAAATGAATACAGATCTTGTCATCTCAGCACTGGAGATATCGTTGTGCGTTATTTATCGCAAACTAGTAGGCTAACCAGTCGGATGGGCCAGAAACTAACCTTATGGCCAAAGCCTAAATGCCTTTGCCTTTTCTACAGTCTGCATGTTCCTTGGCTTTTAAATCATGAGGTTTCCTTCAATAGTATATTAACTTTGAGATAAGTTTGTGGTTCCTGCAAATTTCAGTTTATCTTTGACCATTACTGTTGGTTCGCTTAAGAGCTGGCAATTTTCCAATGATATGTCAGTATCTTCTTTCTTGTCCCAGTTCTCCATTAAATCATGAAGTAGAATTTTAAGCCTGGTGGTGAAACATTTATCAAGGTTTGCTCCAGAATATCCAGTTCTTCTGTGTCCTTGTCTTTTAAGGTATTATTTTTCTGTTTTATGGGAGTGTGTGGCTTACTTGTAGATTTCAAAGTTAAGGCTAGAAGTCTGCATGATTAAGATATAAATTCTATGATTAAGTCAATGACTATTAGATTTATTAGAAACTATTTCCACATTGTAGGCAACTATTCATGAATTGTTTTCCTGGTATTCCTTTATGAATTCGGTGTCCTTACCCACTGGGTCTTGATCATTGTTCCTAATGTTTTTTAATGGCCATGATTAGAATTTTGTGTTTGTTCATTATGGCAGTAACGAGCTTTAATTTCTCAGTTGACCCAGAAGGTTAAAATTGTGTCAAGAAGAATGAGATCTGTTTAGGTTTAATGTTCCTGAAAGGTTCATGTGCCTGGTGCCTGTTGGAAGTTTAGATGCCTTTTCTGCCTTCTGAATGATATCCCGCTGAATCCAAATCCTGTCTTGGAGTTGTTCTGTTAAAGATTTTCCACTTAAGGTGAGGAAAAATTCTCAAATTACAATTATGAATGTTCTTCATAAGAGATTAAGGGTAATGCTATCCAACTGCGAAGAAGACTAGAAACTCAAAGATACCTTCCGTTCTTGATAACTAATACCACTGGGATTGCCAAAAACAAGAGTTGGCCAAGGGAGGCCGATAGCAAGGAACAAAGAAATTGCACAACTTTAAGAATGGGATTTTTGAAAACAAAGCATAAAGGGAACGCTAACTGGACGAAAGAAATTCACTGTGATGAATAATTTTGAAAATACTCTATATAAAATAGAGTCACTAAAAAATAGTAAATGTATATCTAGGAATTCATGGTCTTATCTCTTCAAAGTGAGTAAAATATATATTGCACCAGTCACAAGTGTACAGAAAGTGAAATACAATAATTTATACTAATATGTTTATCACAGTTAAAATGTATAAGGTGATTACCTGTTTATACCGACGATAGTAGTTTTGTATAAGTACTGCAGCGGCTCTTTCTTTATCCTGTTCCTCCAACTTCTTTCGGCCTTTATATGAACGGTATGCCTTTTGAATGATTTTTGCTGCTTCATACAGTTCTCGTTGTTCCCTATCTTTGAAAGTAAAAAATAAATTTTCAGGGGTGAATAATGAAAATTGTAAACATAATCAAAAATTTTATGAAATTATTGCCACAACAGTCACTGAATACCCAATATTTAATGCTTTCCAGAACCACTATACTTACACCTCTAATTCCTCCATATATGCACTCATCCACCTCATTTTTGACATTTGTTATTTAGGATATGAAGGAATCAGAGGAAAATTATTTACAGAAGTACATCATGTGAACTTCTACATTTATATTTGTATACCATGTTTTTGTTCTACAATTAACATTTACAAACTGATACTATTTTGAAAAAGAGATACACAAATTTATAATCTGCGTTAGATTCTCTCATTAAGTGTCATAACTTTCCTTTACATGATACTGTTTAAAACAATCTGAGGCCAACATCTTTCACAACACCTTCTGCTGCAGCCAGTTGTTGTGAGTCATTTTCCTGAGTAATCAGTACAGTTGGGAGTATTTACTTGTCATTGTATATTTTATAAAGCAGCGGCAAGAAAGCATTAAGGTTTTAGTAAGAATGAACCAGGATCAGACAGTCAAAATAAAGAACAAATACCTGAAAGTGTGAGGTTCGAGAAATCCTTCTCAAAAACATTGCCAGATGCCTGAAAAAATTCACAGAAGTCAGCTGTAGTTGGCGGTGGAGATGGTGAATCAAGTGTGAATGAGCATGGAGACTGTAGACAGCTGGAGGAGGCTGGGCTCATGGAGGAGCCAGGTGTGCTCACATCATAGTACCTGCACAGATTTACACACACTCATGTAGTGACAATTTAGCGAAATATTCACAAGACTTCCCAACACTGGACATTTGACACATTCATAATTTGTTACGTACAATGTCTTATGCATTCCTAATGAATTTACAATGAAACCTCCTCAAATTTTAATGGATTTCCTGGTATTAAAAAGAGTCCATTTGATATTCCAGGAAAATTGTGCTGTAGTTGAATGCATTTCTTGTAGAAACCAAATTCTTTGTCCCCATCTGCTGAGGACACACTGAAGAGGGATGGAGGAGTGCTTTCTATGCATATCTGATTCACACCCCAAGCTTTCTGCAGACTGCTGTAAAAGTTTGTTTCTACATCTGTTGTCACATGTTTCCAAAGTTCAAGTGCAACTGGCCATTGTTGGTTGCTGTTGTCCACTATTGCTCCACTGTGGGGCAACAGAAGTAAGAAAAGCCGTGAAAGTTTACATTTTAGAATTAGGGAAATGTTTAAGACCCTAAATGCAAGAAATTTTTATTACTTAAATTTTACAAAAGTCTGTGTTTTTGTTCATTTCCTTCCCTCCTATGCAACGACAATAAACCAATTTATGCAGGAGAAAGATGAATTGTCATGAGTAAAGTGACTCTGCCAACCAAATCCTACCGCATGATCATCTGACTTATGGGCTCTCTTGAGCTGCACTTGCAAAACAGAGTTCTTCTGTTCTGAGTCACCATCAGAGTAGATGCTAAATGGCTTTACCTTTCCTTGCCTTTTCAACTTCCTTAATCTCTGAGACAACTCTCAGGCTGCTGAAGTTATCTGTTACTGCACCCCCTTCCTCCTGCCCATGGTAATCCTCACCACATAATCTCCATAAGAAGATAAACTGATGTGGTTTCTTTTTTCTGAACATGAGTACACTATTTCCAAGCCCACATCACTTTTAAATTGTGACTACATTCCTGCCCTCTGAGGGAGTGTACACAGAGTTACAATTATAATTTAATTATCAATGATGTAAATAAAATAGAAAGAAACTTCCACATGGGAAAAATATATTAAAAACAAAGATTCCAAGACTTACCAAGCGGGAAAGCGCCGGCAGACAGGCACAAGAACAAAACACACAAACACCCACACAGAATTAAGAGCTTTCGCAACTGGCAGTTGCTTCATCAGGAAAGAGGGAAGGAGCGGGAAAAATGAAAGGATGTGGGTTTTAAGGGAGAGGGTAAGGAGTCATTCCAATCCCGGGAGCGGAAAGACTTCCCTTAGGGGAAAAAAAGGACAGGTGTACACTCGCACACACACACACACACACACATATCCAACGGCATGGTATGTATGTATTGGTATGTGCGGATGGATATGTGTGTGTGTGTGTGTGTGTGTGTGTGTGTGTGTGTGTGTGTGTGTGTGTGTGTGTGTGCGAGTGTACACCTGTCCTTTTTTCCCCTAAGGGAAGTCTTTCCGCTCCCGGGATTGGAATGACTCCTTACCCTCTCCCTTAAAACCCACATCCTTTCATTTTTCCCTCTCCTTCCCTCTTTCCTGACAAAGCAACTGCCAGTTGTGAAAGCTCGTAATTCTGTGTGTGTGTTTGTGTGTTTTGTTCATGTGCCTGTCTGCCGGCGCTTTCCCGCTTGGTAAGTCTTGGAATCTTTGTTTTTAATATAATTTAATTATCATGTTTTTAAGTTTTCCTTAGAACATTCTTTGAGGTATATAGGGCAGTGGACAAAGCACAGAGAGTTTATGGTGCGACAAGTGAAGATTGTGTTTTGTAAGTAACGCAACTCCACGCATTATCAAAAAATAAGAATAATCATTCTAAATAATAATAAGTATTGTTCTATATTTTTCAGCCAATGTAGAGATCTTAGGAAATTATGGCTTCCAACACGTAGCACTGTGAAATTTCAGAGAATTTCAAGGACACGCACTTAGTAGCTTCTTTGTGGTGATCATGTAAATAATGTACTAACAATGAAAACACTCAATTACTAACAAAATTATTTAATTGGATAGATGAAAAAATCTACTCGCCAAGTAGCATTAGAACACACACATAAGAGACTGTTGTAATTGGCAAGCTTTTGGAGCCAGTGGCTCCTTCTTCAGGCAGCAGCATTGAAGGGGGAGGAAGATGTGTGAACGAAACGGACTGGAGAGGTCTAGGAAAAGGTATATATTTCATGAAAGTTAACCAGAACCATGGGTCAGAGGAGACTTACTGCATGGAATGAGAAGGAAAGACTGATGGCTGGGGACTGCATCGGACAAGATTTGAAAACCTGGAGCTTAAAGGTGGAAGACAGAGTAATATGTAGATTTTCGCTTTCTGCTTCCCCAGTTCTTAAAATTTTGTCTGTTTCACGACTTTCCCAATCAATTTTTCCAATCTTTTTTTCATATCATATAGATCACCCAATCATTATCTCTTATTAATGATTTTTGTATACATTTTTCTAATTTTTCTGGCTTTTTTCCTTGCTTTTCTTCCATTTTTCTGCCTTTTCCACACTCTGCTTATTTACACTCCTGAAAATTGAAATAAGAACACCGTGAATTCATTGTCCCAGGAAGGGGAAACTTTATTTTTTGACACATTCCTGGGGTCAGATATATCACATGATCACACTGACAGAACCACAGGCACATAGACACAGGCAACAGAGCATGCACAATGTCGGCACTAGTACAGTGTATATCCACCTTTCGCAGCAATGCAGGCTGCTATTCTCCCATGGAGACGATCGTAGAGATGCTGGATGTAGTCCTGTGGAACGGCTTGCCATGCCATTTCCACCTGGCGCCTCAGTTGGACCAGCGTTCGTGCTGGACGTGCAGACCGCGTGAGACGACGCTTCATCCAGTCCCAAACATGCTCAATGGGGGACAGATCCAGAGATCTTGCTGGCCAGGGTAGTTGACTTACACCTTCTAGAGCACGTTGGGTGGCACGGGATACATGCAGACGTGCATTGTCCTGTTGGAACAGCAAGTTCCCTTGCCGGTCTAGGAATGGTAGAACGATGGGTTCGATGACGGTTTGGATGTACCGTGCACTATTCAGTGTCCCCTCGACGATCACCAGAGGTTTACGGCCAGTGTAGGAGATCGCTCCCCACACCATGATGCCGGGTGTTGGCCCTGTGTGCCTCGGTCGTATGCAGTCCTGATTGTAGCGCTCACCTGCACAGCGCCAAACACGCATACGACCATCATTGGCACCAAGGCAGAAGCGACTCTCATCGCTGAAGACGACACGTCTCCATTCGTCCCTCCATTCACGCCTGTCACGACACCACTGGAGGCGGGCTGCACGATGTTGGGGCGTGAGCGGAAGACGGCCTAACGGTGTGCGGGACCGTAGCCCAGCTTCATGGAGACGGTTGCAAATGGTCCTCGCCGATACCCCAGGAGCAACAGTGTCCCTAATTTGCTGGGAAGTGGCGGTGCGGTCCCCTACGGCACTGCGTAGGATCCTACAGTCTTGGCGTGCATCCATGCGTCGCTGCGGTCCGGTCCCAGGTCGACGGGCATTTGCACCTTCCGCCGACCACTGGCGACAACATCGATGTAATGTGGAGACCTCACGCCCCACGTGTTGAGTAATTCGGCGGTACGTCCACCCGGCCTCCCGCATGCCCACTATATGCCCTCGATCAAAGTCCGTCAACTGCACATACGGTTCACGTCCACGCTGTCGCGGCATGCTACCAGTGTTAAAGACTGCGATGGAGCTCCGTATGCCGTGGCAAACTGGCTGACACTGACGGCGGCGGTGCACAAATGCTGCGCAGCTAGCGCCATTCGACGGCCAACACCGCGGTTCCTGGTGTGTCCGCTGTGCCGTGCGTGTGATCATTGCTTGTACAGCCCTCTCGCAGTGCCCGGAGCAAGTATGGTGGGTCTGACACACCGGTGTCAATGTGTTCTTTTTTCCATTTCCAGGAGTGTATTTATTTATTTTTGCTACTCCCACAGTTTCTAACTCTCCAGACTGTCCTTTCTTGCCATGACGAATCCCATCTCATATTACATCCCATCTTTTCAAAAACCATGCCTTTGCACTATCACAACTAAGGTCCCACATTCTGTTTCTTGAAACTTGCTTGTCTCTTGGAGTTACTCCAAAAGGCCAAACACTGATAGCCCTTTTCTCTGGTTGAAATCCTACTCTACACTGGGCTCTTTTACAGTTTCAAATACAACAATCTCTTGCTCTTATCTGGCTAATCTGTGACCTATATGCCTCATAGGCCAATTTCCACTCTACTAGACTTCTCTCCTTCTGCAAAATCCTGCACTTATCTGCCCCACATGTTTCCTTGAATGGTATCATCCACCAAACCATCTTGAAACTGCAACAACATGCCCGACTTCATGCCAAAAAGCTATCCCACCTTCCCCTAAACAGCCTGAACAGTGGAGTGTCCCTTCCTGTCTGCAGCTTCCTAAACAGCCATACCATCAACCACCACTCCTCTCCTACAAAGCGAGCTTTGCCAACTTCCTTAACATCCAACAGCCTTCATCACTATCTTCCAGACCAAGAATAATCCATAATCCCAAGAATCAGTCACAACAGTACAGCGTCCTGAACCTCTCATCTAAAGCACTCTCCTACCCTGAACTATGTGTATTATTAAGTGTCTCACTTTCAGCAATAAACCTGCATTTGATCATGCTGCTTTGGTGAAGGACCCGCTGGAAATATCACTTTTCAACCCAATCCCAAAACATTTCAACAGCAAACCTGACCTTGAATCCTGCATTGAACAGTTCACACCACTATCACAAAATCACCTCTTACAAGCCTTCTGAGAATTCCTCACATCCAGCATTGCTTCACCTTCATTCCTCAGGTTCCTCAATGACCCTAACCTGTCCTCTGCAGAATTCCACACTCTAAGCTCCTTAAAAGCTGATGACTCCATCATTATCCTCCCAGCAGACAAAGGATCTACCACTGTAGTACTTGACTGAAAGAAGTATGATAGTGAAGGTATACGCCAGCAGTCTGATGCCTGTTCATACAGTGTCTGACATCAAGATACCATCTCTGTGATTCAAACTTACCTGTAGGCCCTCCTTAAAACACCATGCCCCTCACAAGGACTAACATCTCAATCCATAGAACTTCTCATCCCACCCAAACCATGCACCCCAACCTTTTACCTTTTTCCTAAGATCCACAAACCCAATCATTCTGGCCGTTCTATAGTTGCTGGCTTCAAAGCACCCACCAAAGATGTATCTTCCTTAGTTGATCAAGACCTGCGACCCATAGTACAAAGACTCCCCTCCTACATCAAAGAGACCAACCATTTCCTAGATCATCTGAAATCTGTGCTCATCCCACACTCACCACATACCTAGCTTGTCACCACTGATGCCACTTCCCTCTATACCAACATCCCCCAGGTACATGGTCTGTCTGCTGCTGAACATTTCACGTCAGCACCCACCTGATTCAGTACCTAGGATATCCTTCCTACTCACTTTAATCAACTTTATACTTACTAGCAGCTACTTCACCTTTGAAGGGCAGACATACAAACAGATCAGGAGTACAGCCAAGGGAACCATGGCTCCTTCCTATGCCAACCTTTTAATGGGTTGCTTGGAGGGGGTTTTCCTCAGATCCATAAGTCTTCAGCCCCTGGTTTGGTTTAAATACATTGATGACATCTTTGCCATATGTACTCAAGGTGAGGCTGACCTGCTAAGATTCCTGGAATCTCCCAATTAAACTTCAAATGGCCCTTTTCTGAATTCCATAACACTTTTCTTCATGTTGATCTCATCCTCACTGAAGGCCAGCTATACACTTCCATCCACATTAAACTTCCCCAAAAAAAACCTGTACTTACATTTTGATAGTTGCCATCCTTTCCATGTCAAACGTTCCCTCCAGTACAGCCATGGCATCCAAGGCAGACTTATTTATTCAGCTGCAGACTCTTTACAGCAATACACCACCATTCTCACCTCAACTTTCACTGCACATAATTACCCCAACAGCCTAGTTAAAAAGCAGATTTCCTGGGCTATCACATCCAATCTTGGTAGTGTTGATCTCTCCAAAAAACAACTTCAGAGCACACCAGTGGTGACTCAGTATTATCCTGGTCTGAAATGTGTTAGTCAGCTACTTCGACAGTGCCATGCCTTCCTAAAACCATGCTCTTGAGATCGATTCCGTACAAAATTTTGCCCACCACCAATTAGAATAGCTTACTGTTGCCCTCCCAATCTCTGCAGTATTCTTGTCAGACCTTATGCTCTTTCTTCACCATCTCCCAACCCTATGGGTCCTACCCCTTGACCAACCCCGCAGCAAGACTTGCCCTATGCAGCCTCCTACCACCACTTTATAACAGTCCTGTAATTGACAAAACATATACTATTAAAGGGAGAGCCAACCTGCGAAATGACATGTCATACACTAGCTGTTATGTAAACACTGTTCGGCCTTCAACATCGGTATGATTGCCCCCAAATTATCAATTAGGATGAATGGGCATGGGCAGAGGGTGTATATTGGCAACTCACAATACCCTGTTGCAGAGCACACTCTACAACATGACATTCATGACCTCGGCACCTATTTCACCATATGCGCCATCTGGATTCTTCCCTCATACATCAGTTTCTCAGAACTCTGCAGGTGGAAACTAGCACTGCAACATGTCCTTAATTATTGCCACCCACCTGGTCTTAATTTAACTTAACGTCTTCCATCTTAGCATTTCTTCACAGTAACTACTCTTTGCTTCACTCCATTTTAGTTTTCTATATCTTTCATTGTCTTTCCTGGCTATTTTTCACCACCCCCTCCCACCTCTGTTATGAACAATGTAGTTAGCTTTTCATTCTTATTAACTAATGCATGATGTTGAAGAATTAAACTCTGTCTGAATATTACCCTGTCTTCCACCTTTAAGTTCCAGGTTTTCAAAACTCGTACAATGCAGTCTCCACAATCAGTCTATCCTTCTCATCCCGTACACTAAGTCTCCCCTGACCTGCAGTTCTGGGTGATTTTCCTGAAATCTACCCTTTTCCTAGACCTCTCCAGTCTTTTTCCTTCACCGCTCTTCCTTCTACTGCAGCTTGGTGAGTAGATTTTTTATCTATCCAATTAAAAAATAATGTATTAAGATTTTCACGAATAGTGCGTAAAGCTGAAATACAAGTTACAACAAAGACCTTTGTGCAAACTAAGCATACTTGGGCAAGGAAACACAGTGTCAGATTGTAATTTTCTTTAATAACTCAGTTCAGACAATGAGTGGTAGAACTGGGTTGTCAGAGGCCGGGAAGCAAGCAGTTCGCCAATAGGGCTGCCTCCCCCCCCTCCCCCCCACCCCCACCTCCCTAAAAAAAAAAAAAGTTGCCAGTTGTCAGACTGCATTCATCTGTCAAAAATGAGAAGTAAATAAAATAGAAAGAAACTTCCACACGGGAAAAATATATTAAAAACAAAGATTCCAAGACTTACCAAGCGGGAAAGCGCCGGCAGACAGGCACATGAACAAAACACACAAACACACACACAGAATTACGAGCTTTCGCAACTGGCAGTTGCTTCGTCAGGAAAGAGGGAAGGAGAGGGAAAAATGAAAGGATGTGGGTTTTAAGGGAGAGGGTAAGGAGTCATTCCAATCCCGGGAGCGGAAAGACTTCCCTTAGGGGAAAAAAAAAAGGACAGGTGTACACTCGCACACACATACACACATATCCATCCGCACATACACAGACACAAGCAGACATATGAGAAGTATTTATATAAGCTCAGCTTGCCCCTATTTTGCCAAGGTACTGTTTCTCATCTCATAAGTCACCACAAACCCAACCACACACAAACCCAGTAGAAATAATTGATGAAATAGTCACACTCATCAAACAATGTGACAGCAAATCCACCATTATTGCAGGCGATCTCAGCTGCAGAATAGATGCAGAGAACTATAAAAACAAGACTAGTCAATGAAACCCAAGAAGAAGATAGTTTCACCCTACTGAATGATAGACAAATACCTACATATATATGCCACAATGGGAAGAACACCATTGATATCGCATTAACAAATGGAGAAATAAAAGGAAGTATTCAACCAATATGGCATGACTCCATCACTCCTATATGAAAGCAAATTCCAATGAAGATAAAAATAAATAATGTCACCTCACCACCAGCAAGAACAAGACACCAAACCACAGAAAGAGAAAATAACAAACCAACAAGAACAAATAACACAAATAGAACCTTAAATAAAGGAAGGAGACCTTGAAAAAGCAACAGACAAAATAGAAGACCTCTTAAAAAATCCCTTGATACAAACAAACCCAAAAACAAGGACAGCAAAAAGATGGTTCGATGCTGAATGCTAAAGCAAAAGGCACACTGTTCTAAGAATGCTCCACAGATTAAGAAACCAGCACAATGAGGAAACATGCAAACTATACGTAGAAGAGAGGAAAAGCTCCAAAAAAACTAACAGAAGAGACAAAAAAAAGAATGTATAAAAAGAGAAGCGGATGATGCAGCGAAAGACCCATACATAGCAGCAAGACCAAGAAGACTGGCTCATACACCAAATATAGACATGAAGGAATGGGAAGACCACTCCAGTAAGATACTGAACAAACGAGGAATCCAAACACCTCCAAAGAAAGAGGAACAACATCAAACAAAGGAAAAAGAAAATGTATGGGAACCTCTAAGAGAAGAAGATGTAAAAGAAGTAATAAAAACACTGAAGAACAAGAAAGCAGCAGGATCCGATAATATATATAATGAACATATAAAAGATGCGAAGGAGGCTCTCCAACATGTATGGATCAAAGTATTCAACAAATGTCAGGAAAGTGGAAGAATTCTGACCCAATGGAGACACTCGATAATAAAAGTTCTCTACAAAGATAGTGGAGACCCAACGGACACAAACAAGTACAAAGGCATAGCCCTAGAAAGTACTCAGTTAAAGATGTTAGCAAAGATAATTACACAAAAAATCAAAGCCTGTGTGGACAGTCACCTCCCAGAACCACAAATGGGTTTCAGGTCTGGAAGATCAACATGGCACTCAAGTTTCTTCTAAACAACATCGACAAAGTGCTACAAAAGAAAATATGTTCTACCCAGTGTTTACAGACTTTACCAAAGCCTTTCATCTACTGGAAAGAGATCTCATAGTCCAAAAAGTGGAAGACACAATGGGAGAAGATAGTGTATGGGCAAGAATAATCAAGTCAATCCTCGAGTACAACTTAATCACAATATCAGACAACCTCTCTTTTTCGAACCTCATTTTGAAATTGATTGGAGTTTTATAGGGTAACCCAATGAGCCTTTTGCTGTACATTGTTGCCTCTGAAGAAGTACTGTGAATTGGAGAAAATGAAGAAGATGTATACATATATGCATATGCTGATGGCATAGCCACACGATCAACAGATATACAGAAGCTGCAGAAAATCATTGAGAAAATAGATAAATGGTGCAGTGAACACAAACTACACGTAAACATAACAAAGACTGAAATGGTGATTTTCAGAAAAGGAGGTAAAACACCCAGGAAAGCGGAAATCAACATCAAGGACAAAAAAATAAAAATAAAAATCTCATCACACTTTAAATACCTAGGGGTGACATTGCAACAAACAGCCAAATGCTTCACAAAACATAAAACAGAACGTGCAACCAAAGCAAAAATAGCAATACAGGACATCAAAAACATCTGCCTACTCAGTCTAGAAACGGCCATGAAATTATTCAACACAAAAATCTTGCCAATCCTGGCCTATGCAGTGGAGGTTACATTGGACCACCTGACAGAAAAAATCCAGAAACACTAGAAAAGATAAAATCGACTTATCTAAAAAGAGCACTAGGTTTCTTAAAGACAACAGGATCTAGACTAGTGTACCTGCTAGCAAGAGAGACATTTCTAATCGAAGACATCAAACTTCAATATATGATGCCACACACCAAGGCTTACAGAAACCAACTGAAGGTCATGGAGGATAAACAAGATAAAGTATGGCTGGAGATCTATGAAACTGAAGCAATGATGAACCGCTCATGGACAGCACCAAACTTCGAAATGCAACATGTCGTAACTAGATTATCTATTCATGGCTTTCATCATCTAATTTGCAAACACAAAAATTATCATGACCCAACCACAACATGCGTGTGTGAACTGTATAATGAAGCCTGTGAATGATAATCACATAGAACTGTGCAATAAAAGAGTGAAACTTGTAAATCAATATGCAAAACTGTAAAATCTAAATGTAAAATGTTAACAAAAGTAACTGTATATGGCTATTTGGCTGCACTTTATTAAATAATAATCACTGTTGTTAGTGACAACTGAGTCAACAGCCAAATTTTGGATTAAGTGCAAAAGCCATTATAGGCATTCCAGATAAAGAAATTTAAGAAGAAAGACTTGAAAGGAGGATATAAGATGAACATCAACAAAAGCAAAACGAGGATAATGGAATTTAGTCGAATTAAGTCGGGTGATGCTGAGGGAATTAGATTAGGAAATGAGACACTTAAAGTAGTAAAGGAGTTTTGCTATTTGGGGAGCAAAATAACTGATGATGGTCGAAGTAGAGAGGATATAAAATGTAGACTGGCAATGGCAAGGAAAGCGTTTCTGAAAAAGAGAAATTTGTTAACATCGAGTATAGGTTTAAGTGTCAGGAAGTCGTTTCTGAAAGTATTTGTATGGAGTGTAGCCATGTATGGAAGTGAAACATGGACAATAAATAGTTTGGACAAGAAGAGAATTGAAGCTTTTGAAATGTGGTGCTACAGAAGAATGCTGAAGATTAGATGGGTAGATCACATAACTAATGAGGAAGTATTGAATAGGATTGGGGAGAACAGAAGTTTGTGACACAACTTGACTAGAAGAAGGGATTGGTTGGTAGGACATGTTCTGAGGCATCCATGGATCACCAATTTAGTATTGGAGGGCAGCGTGGAGGGTAAAAATTGTAGAGGGAGACCAAGAGATGAATACACTAAGCAGATTCAAAAGGATGTAGGTTGCGGTAGGTACTGGGAGATGAAGAAGCTTGCACACAATAGAGTAGCATGGAGAGCTACATCAAACCAGTCTCAGGAATGAAGACCACAACAACAACAATAAGAAAATGATGTCAGTAAACGTTAATTACATTAATTGACATTATATAATTATACAGGCTGCAGAAGAAGTTCTACTAAGCCTATGAATATGAAGATTATTGACCAAGAATAGGAAGGATTATGACAGTTTCATCTGTTCCGAAATGATGCCCCAGCAGACAGTGGTAATGACTTCTGCTGCTCATCAACCTACAGCAATGCAATGTGCCCCACACAGTGATCTGGATTCTCATCATCATCATCGTGACTTGGCAAGATGTGCAAGAATTTGCTGAGCTGTGTCACAGCCAACTGTATTCTTAAAAATTTCACTTTTTAAATTTTTTATTTTGTGGTTGTAATGGGAGGGGGTGTGATAAGGAAGGTGTTTTGGTGTTCAAAATCAAAGCTTTTATTCTTAATGAAGATATATTTTTATACATTTATGATTGCTAGAGAGAAGATTTTAAACTAACTTTTGTTTTGCCTGTGTTAACCAGGAGTATGGAGCAACTTTTAGAAGAGTTATTTAAGACTTATACAGAACAGTTAACTGCTAAATTAGGTGCAAATTACATATGAAAAGATGAATGCAAAGGCAAGAGAAAAGGTAATCAGTGAGTTACATCAAAGATTTGAGATTACTAATGATAATTTAAAAACCGAATTAAATGCAACTGTAGATGCTCAAGGAAATAAAGTTGAGCAAGCTGTTGCACAAACCAATACATAGTTAGGCATAACTAATACCACACTATAAAAACACTTCAGTGACCCACATCAAGGAAAAGTAGAAATAAGTAATTAAACACATAGCTGAATTAGACTCTAGTTTCCTAAAAATAATAAGTGCATTACATTTTGGTGTATCTTTATGATATGGTTTTGTGATAAATCCATTAATTAGAAGTTTTGTTGAATTTAATACTGAACCAAGAAAAACATCAGACATTAATGTCAATCTGAATATTTTGAAATAAGATATGTAAGATATACATTTTCTAACCCCACTTTGTCAACATAGGAGTAGTGTAGCAGTGATTTATTTGAACTGAAGTGTTGACTATTAACATACCTCCTTCATCAGATACTGTAGCTAATCAATCCATATGGAGGATATTATCTGATTTTAATTCACAATTCCAATTAAACTGGTAGGACAAATATATAACAGAATTTTGCCAAGAATTTAAAAACAATTGTTTAAATGCTGTTGTCCTATAGCATGTGATGTCAATTTTTACAACACATCAGGTGTTGACATAACTTTATACACTGAAATGTTCGTAAGATTAAGACAAATAACTTGGCAATGACATCTAGAGAAGTCATTACTTGCAAGAAGCTCAGTGTCAGATATGGGTACTCATTTACATTTCAACTTTACATTACTTCAAAGGATTTTAAGTATTTATGTAAATAAAAAAGTGGCGAAAAAGAAGATATGAATTGGAAGCAATATGCTCTTGTGTCTATACAAAGAAATATGAAGTATGTGCGTGACTGGTGTAACCAAAGACTTTTCGATGCCACAGGCATGGAGAAGTTGTAAATGTGTGCTATACTGTTTCATATTTTGATAAATACAGACATATCCTTTACCTTTACAATCATATCGTCTTTACATTATATTTTTTCACTGCTCTATCTATATTGTGCAATGCAATTAAAAGGTCATTTTCCTAAAATCACATTATTGTCTCCAAGTGTGCTGCAGAAGTTTGAAATTTGGCTCAATAGTGTACACAATCTTCCTCTGTAACAGTGCAGAAACATGACATCCTGTAATGTCACTCTTGAACTCAGTGATGCTTCAGACAACAAGGTGTCAAGACACATGAAAAAAGGGAAGAATTGAGAAGTTCATGTGAGGTGAATATGGGTTAATGATGTCAAATTGGCACAAAACTGCACCAGTCACAATTCTGTCCAATGTCACCACAGATACGTCAGATGATGGGAAGATAATCACTACCCCTCTTATCCACATTTCACCATTTCTTTTGATGACACTGTGAAAAAGGTCAGAACTGCAACATACAGCATCAAAATCATGCCGTTTTCTTGAGGGTAGCTGATGGAAACATTTCAGACACACTGCCACTACACAAATCTACACAAATCTACACAAAAAGGCCTCAGTGAATGGAATAAGGTGTACCAATGAAATCATTCCTTCCCTTGGGGCACTTATGCCCACATATTTTGATTCAAAAACAACAATTTGCAGGGTAATAAGAACAGGACAATGTTCTTGACAACCTCTGACACTGTTGACATCCCCTCTCCACGCTCTTCAATCCTTCTCTAAGGAAATTGTAGGCCTGCAACCCCAATAATGTGATCACAGTGGAGTGTAGCATGAGTGCAATTTTTGCTCTGGTGAGCAGAGTGGAATCACTAGGGACAGTTTAACACCATCTGATGAAATTTTAATGTGATCCAAAGCAGAAAAGGATGTTTATACTTTTTCATCCCTTCTGTTTTGCATCCTTCTATTGTGTGATCATGGGAACTGGAGGGGAGGGGAGAGGGGGGATATGACATTGACATATCCATGAATAAAATGGCAAAGGATCCCTCTAAGACCATGAAGTTTGGTAACATTCTTGTTGCCACCTATGCATCTTTGTTGAACACTTAAAAACATACTGCTACAGTGACAGTTTCCTAGGCACCTGCAGGCAGGCAATGCCTTGACACCCTTCAGCTGAGTGTAACTATGAGTGCTCTAGCACCTGCTGGCAGATGTGCAGAATCTGAGGGGCTGTGAAGGTGTCTCCCACCTACAGGAATCTAGGAATACATCATGGGTTCTCCCTCTGCAGGTACATTTTCAAAGTGCTCAACAAAGGTGTGTTGGTGGCACTGAGGGTGCTGTCGATCTCGGCAGTTTTACAGGACTCTTTACTGTTTTATTGATGCATTTGTCAGTGTCACACCCCCTTCCCCTTCTCCCCCCCCCCCCCCCCTGCCCCACCCTCCACTATCATGATGCAGAGAGGGGCATGAAACAGGAGGCTGAAAAAGCATCAAAAGTCTTTGATACTTCAGATTACCATTCAATTTCAACAAATGGTTTTTGAACAGTCCATAGTGGTTCCAACAAGTACACCAGAGCAAAAATTGCAATTGCATTACACTCCACAGGGTTGCAGTCACATTCAATGTCTTGAGAGGTGGTTTCACTGGTGCCCATTATGCCAACCCATGAGGCCTTTTCACGTTGATTTTGAATGGCAGTGTGTCTGAAATATTTTTCTCAATCACCCAAACGAAAAATGTTTTATTTCATTTCTGGCCATGGTGGTTCTGATCTCAATCACAGATGTGTCAAAAGAAGGGGTGGTAAGAGGGGATGCGATAATCTCCCTATCATGTGACAGATCCATGGAGGCAGAATTGTGATGAAAGTTGGTGCTAATGTGATCTCATTAACCCACCTTACACGAACTTCTCAGCTCCATCCTTTTTCTTCTTCTTCTTCTTCTTCTTCTTCTTCTCCTCCTCCCCCCCCCCCCCCCCACTCCCCTTTGTTTGTGTCAACATTCTGTTGTTTGAAGCATCACTGAGCCCTACGGTGATGTCACAGGACACTATGCTTGTGCAAAATTACAGAATCAAGTTCCTTTGCAGTGTGTTATGGCTGAATAACTGGATGGTAGCTAATGCTTCAGTAACAACAGAACTGTTGTTTTTCTTGCAAGCACTCTCGGCAAATGCTGAATATAAATACATCTTCAACTAAACACTTTGTTAAACTGATGTGTTACTCAACATATGCCTAAATTAAAAAGAAGTCTCACACTATAAGGCATCCAAGTTACATTCACAGCAACAAACAGGAGAACATACGCTATACTGTAAAGTATGTTCTATTCATTTCTGGAGTAACTCTTTGCAAGTGAAAACCAGTTATTTGGCATTAATATAGTTTCTGTCACTGGTTCTAATTTTCTCTCCACAAAGATCAAGTGCTCCATGGTTATAACATACTGTAGGAAGGAAATATAATTCAAAGTGGATAGAGCATAAAAGAGGAAGGACCACTATGCAGAAAGTGAACCGTTAAGGAATATAATTAGCAATGCGGGATCTTGTAGGAGTCACTTTACAAAATTCACAAATGCAGTGAATCCCCTGGGAACTCGTTCTCACATAATAAATCTCTTAATTAATCTAAATTGTATACCCTTTTATGTCTGTAGTTTAAGAGATCTAACACAATTACGCCTTTTGAATGTTGTGTGTCTGTGACATTATCAGCTTGGTTGATAAGATTTTACCTTTACCAATGACCTACATCAAATTCTGGCCTTGTCACATTTATATTATGCTCCAAATAAAATAGAAACAAACTTCCACATGGGAAAAATATATTAAAAACAAAGATTCCAAGACTTACCAAGCGGGAAAGCGCCGGCAGACAGGCACATGAACAAAACACACAAACACACACACAGAATTACGAGCTTTCGCAACTGGCAGTTGCTTTGTCAGGAAAGAGGGAAGGAGAGGGAAAAATGAAAGGATGTGGGTTTTAAGGGAGAGGGTAAGGAGTCATTCCAATCCCGGGAGCGGAAAGACTTCCCTTAGGGGAAAAAAAGGACAGGTGTACACTCGCACACACACACACATATCCATCCGCACATACACAGACACAAGCAGACATATTTAAAGGCAAAGAGTAAGGGCAGAGATGTCAGTCAAGGCAGAAGTACAGAGGCAAAGAAGTTGTTGAAAGACAGGTGAGGTATGAGCGGCGGCAACTTGAAATTAGCGGAGGTTGAGGCCTGGCGGATATCGAGAAGAGAGGATATACTGAAGGGCGAGTTCCCATCTCCGGAGTTCGGATAGGTTGGTGCTGGTGGGAAGTATCCAGATAACTCGGACGGTGTAACACTGTGCCAAGATGTGCTGGCCGTGCATCAAGGCATGTTTAGCCACAGGGTGATCCTCATTACCAACAAACACTGTCTGCCTGTGTCCATTCATGCGAATCGACAGTTTGTTGCTGGTCATTCCCACATAGAAAGCGTCACAGTGCAGGCAGGTCAGTTGGTAAATCACGTGGGTGCTTTCACATGTGGCTCTCCCTTTGATCGTGTACACCTTCCGGGTTACAGGACTGGAGTAGGTGGTGGTGGGAGGGTGCATAGGACAGGTTTTACACCGGGGGCGGTTGCAAGGGTAGGAGCCAGAGGGTAGGGAAGGTGGTTTGGGGATTTCATAGGGATGAACCAAGAGGTTACGAAGGTTAGGTGGACGGCGGAAAGACACTCTCGGTGGAGTGGGGAGGATTTCATGAAGGATGGATCTCATTTCGGGGCAGGATTTTAGGAAGTCGTATCCCTGCTGGAGAGCCACATTAAAGGTCTGATCCAGTCCCGGGAAGTATTCTGTCACAAGTGGGGCACTTTTGGGGTTCTTCTGTGAGAGGTTCTGGGTTTGAGGGGATGAGGAAGTGGCTCTGGTTATCTGCTTCTGTACCAGGTTGGGAGGGTAGTTGCGGGATGCGAAAGCTGTTTTCCCATCCCGCAACTACCCTCCCAACCTGGTACAGAAGCAGATAACCAGAGCCACTTCCTCATCCCCTCAAACCCAGAACCTCTCACAGAAGAACCTCAAAAGTGCCCCACTTGTGACAGAATACTTCCCGGGACTGGATCAGACCTTGAATGTGGCTCTCCAGCAGGGATACGACTTCCTAAAATCCTGCCCCGAAATGAGATCCATCCTTCATGAAATCCTCCCCACTCCACCGAGAGTGTCTTTCCGCCGTCCACCTAACCTTCGTAACCTCTTGGTTCATCCCTATGAAATCCCCAAACCACCTTCCCTACCCTCTGGCTCCTACCCTTGCAACCGCCCCCGGTGTAAAACCTGTCCTATGCACCCTCCCACCACCACCTACTCCAGTCCTGTAACCCGGAAGGTGTACACGATCAAAGGGAGAGCCACATGTGAAAGCACCCACGTGATTTACCAACTGACCTGCCTGCACTGTGACGCTTTCTATGTGGGAATGACCAGCAACAAACTGTCGATTCGCATGAATGGACACAGGCAGACAGTGTTTGTTGGTAATAAGGATCACCCTGTGGCTAAACATGCCTTGATGCACGGCCAGCACATCTTGGCACAGTGTTACACCGTCCGAGTTATCTGGATACTTCCCACCAGCACCAACCTATCCGAACTCCGGAGATGGGAACTCGCCCTTCAGTATATCCTCTCTTCTCGATATCCACCAGGCCTCAACCTCCGCTAATTTCAAGTTGCCGCCGCTCATACCTCACCTGTCTTTCAACAACTTCTTTGCCTCTGTACTTCCGCCTCGACTGACATCTCTGCCCTTACTCTTTGCCTTTAAATATGTCTGCTTGTGTCTGTGTATGTGCGGATGGATATGTGTGTGTGTGTGTGTGTGCGAGTGTACACCTGTCCTTTTTTTCCCCTAAGGGAAGTCTTTCCGCTCCCGGGATTGGAATGACTCCTTACCCTCTCCCTTAAAACCCACATCCTTTCATTTTTCCCTCTCCTTCCCTCTTTCCTGACAAAGCAACTGCCAGTTGCGAAAGCTCGTAATTCTGTGTGTGTGTTTGTGTGTTTTGTTCATGTGCCTGTCTGCCGGCGCTTTCCCGCTTGGTAAGTCTTGGAATCTTTGTTTTTATATTATGCTCCTTTACACTTCACTGAAATGTTTTAATTATTTCATTTATTACAGTTGTGTGGTATTATCACTATAGTAAATTATCCTATCAGGCCACTTAAACAACTTTAACAATGCTTCTCCAATAAATCCCTTTTTAACACTCCCACTTGGGAGTGACCAACAGACAAGTAATGGAAATTAATTTGAGTTGGAATTCCAGTATCACTTGAGCCCAATCAGTATGTCTTCTTGAGAAATATGTATGACAGAGTCTTCCTACCTCTTTCATTATTCTTTCTGCAGGATTCAACTGCAGATGGTATTTAGAAACAGTTAATTGTTACGCTGCTTCCAATTCCAAAAATTCCTTAAAGCTATTACAGGGTGTATACGACCCAGGACAACCGGGAGATCCGGGAAAAATCCGGGAATTTTTTCATCCAGGAGAAAACCGAGAAAAAACCTGGGAATTTTTTAGAATTCCGGAAATGTTTCGTTGTTTTAGTTTCCAGTTAAATTTTTGTGATTTTGATTGGTAAGAACTAATACTCCAACAAAGGTTATTACTGTATCCCGCATCTGCAGGATAATACTGCGGCAACAAAATGAAAAAAAAACTTAAGTCGCAAAGGAAATCCGCGATTTACAACAACAAAACATAGTGGTCATACAAGTGTCTGTCAACAGCAAAGTATGTCAAAGGCTTTAGAAAGACTATGCAATGATTCATAATGACAAATTGCCTCCGATGAGCGAGATGTGACAGCTGCTGACATAAGATTCGTTTTAGCAGTTGCGGTCGGGCTCTTGTGCATGCGCAGTTGAGTCACGTATGGGTAGTACCTTCTCCCGCTTCTGGCTATGGATGTGTGGCTGAGCGCCACTATCTAGTATTGCCCCAGTTCGGAAATATCGTACATCAGGGGCTGATGCACAGAGCAGTCTGAGTTGTGGTGTGGAGGTGGGCAGTCTTCACGTGACCTGTGTTTACGTTTAGTGATTTTGCAGTTTCCTCTTCATTTATTACTCTCACATCAACTGAAAACAAAATGGATTTCTGTGCCTGGGAGCTATCAAACGAATTAAAATATGTTCACATAATTACGGAAGGCTAAAATATGTTATTATTTTCAGGTTTTATTTCCACCTTTCTGACAGTCAAGCATTAATCGACTTGCAGAACAGTGAAGTTATTTTGCTCGCTTTGCTAAAGAGATTTGGCTTTTATTAATCTTTTGGGCTGAGGAGTCAATTTATTTGAAACAAAGTGTTTAATTTCACACTGTTGGCTAGTTTCAACTGTTCGCTGTATGTTTTCCATCTTCTAGCTCGCATGGCATTATGCCATAATAGAGGGCCAAATGTGAGATAATACAGTACTGGTACTCAAGAAAATTTACATCCGAATGTGCACTATAAGCCCAATTATGCATTTTAGTATGGTTCATGAAATTCCTATGAACTTGAAGTGTCCTCTAATGTCTTGTTTCTTTTGTGAAATACGGTCTTCCTGTGTCATCGTAGCTGTGTAAGAGCGGTGGCACCTGTTATCTGGCGCTCTCTGGCAACTGCTGAAACAAATCAGTTTCTAACAGGTAACGGGAAAACATTGCAGCTGGTGGTTTGAAAAGCATTACTTTCTAAGTAAATTTCCTTTTACACAAGATGAACTATATGCGAGAATGTACGATGAATTTCTTAAATCACAGAGCATTTGACTCTCAGTTAAAAATCAACTCTTTGAGGATGACCATCTAGAAGAATTTTGAGCCCAGAAGATCAGACATTTACATCATTATTAAAAATTTTACTGGCACATTTGTGTGATATATCTTAAAGTGTAACATGCACAAAAAAAAATCAACATTATATGTGGAAGCTTAGCTCCTCTTGAAGCTTATTAATCTTCGAGACTACAATTATATGTGAAACCTCTGTTTTTCTTGTAGCAACACTATGTATATTAAACCATCAACTTTTCTTAGTTGTATGTTCGCACTACTTAAGAGTGATCTTGCTATTGGCTGACTACATCATGTGTCCTATGCTGTCATCAGCTGGCGAGATCACATGACATGATCTATGACTTGCTTACAAAAGCGCGTCGCAATCTCAATTTCAATGCCTTGGAAAGTAACATGCATTGTTTGGTGGAATTCGAATTTATATCTTCGTAACACGAAAATATACAGCGTACATCTTGCTGCTGCACATCAAAGATCTTTCCAAAACATGTCCCCCCCCCCCCCCCCCCCCCCCCAGTTTCGTTTTCTAAATTGCCAGGAAATTCTATGACAGTGTATAAAACCATAAACATTCAAAAGACTGATAAGTTTTACAGTGCCGAGGAAAAGTATACTCTCCCATAACACAGGGAAAAATGTATTTTCACCCGAGAGAAAGTGTGTTTTCAACCGGGAAAACCGGGAATTTTTTTTCCTTGTCCATGTATACACCCTGTATTACTTATAAACTGAGTGCCATTATCAGTTTAGGTTTGCCTACAGCTGCAAAATATTTCCATAAACAACTCATCATAGTGGCTGTGTCTGCCAACTTTATATGACATAACTTAAGATATAATAAAAATTTACAAAATAGTCCTCCTTTACCTTTATGTAAAGGTCCAAATAAATCATCAGCTATTAAATCCCTTAATGGTTTTGCTATTATGGGATACACTTTACAATTTACAATACTATTATTTTCTTTCATCTTCTTGATCCTATCCACTTCCCAATGGAAGTTCTTAAAGCTGTAAAATTTAGTCATATGTCTAACATACTTCCTTACACCAAAATTTCCATAACCGTTATACAAATTCCTTGGTACCAGGATGCAACAATCTCACCTAATTGTTCATCAGACTTTAATCATTCTTTTATCTTTTTGCTAATAACTGTATCTCATTGTTAGTAAAACTAATAGACATAAAGTTAACTCTAAAAATTATTCCAAGACCTCTCATTCTACTCTCATTATTCATACTCAAAGGCAATTGAGAAAGTGTATCAGACACTACATTAAGTGAACCTATTATGTAATTTATTTCTAATTTAAATTCTTGTATAAAAGAAACCACCTCATTAATGGACTGTATATTAGTCTGCTCTCCTTTAAGAATGCCATAGCTTGGTAGTCTGCATGTATTACTATTTTCTAGCCCCATATTAGAGACTGAAACTTTTGTAAAAATTCTAACAACGAAATGCAGTTCCTTTTCAACAGCTGAATAATTTAACTCGTGTTTACTCACCTTTCTATTAGCAATAGCTACAGTCCCTTCAGTCCTGAGCCCTCTCTCTTCAGGAATCCATGCTCCTTGAAAGAATTCACAACCCAGATCATATTCTGATGCATCCATGGTTCAGTTAAAGGCCTGATTTATCACAGCGTGAATCAGTAGTACCTTCTTCTACCAAATTCGCTTAGCTCATTGTTTCAACGAGTATAATAATTGCGGGTTATTCATCACTTGTACTTTTATGAATCTCCTATAAAATCTCACCATCCATAGGAATGAACATAATTGTTTTACACTTTGTGGTTCACAACACTCATCAATAGCTCTTATGCTCTCTGGGTCTGTTTGAATTTCTGATGACCTAGTAACTTCAATTCTTGTTAATGTGACTTAGACAGCCTAATGTTACTCCTTTTTCTTGTAGTTTTCTTAAAGTCTGAGTCAAAAATTTACAATGGCCTTCCAAAGCCTTAACAACTAGTAGTTAGTCAATTACATTCATTATCAGTTCTTGTTTTAATTCTTGTATTAACTTATTGACAAAGGATTTGTCACAAGGATTGATTAAACCACTTTCTGATCTGTCCAAGCTGAAAGATAGAACTAAACTGGTATAATTTATCTTCATATAAAAAAGCTGTATAAGGGATAGACTACTGACACAATGGCGTTGGCCAGTATTTGGCTTTTGGATCCACTGAGCTAATGAATTCCATTTCCTCAGGTTTTTATTATAACTGTGCTACACTAACATTCCTGCCTTATACAGTTTCAAAAGTTTATTCAAAGTTTTGGCATTTAAAACAAACCGAACACCTCCTGCCAGGTTTTTAACCACTAGCAACAGATTATTATTATTATTATTATTATTATTATTATTATTATGCACTCTTAAGCTATGTTCAATAACATATTATCAATCATCTTTTGTATCTCTTCCTTAACTACAGATCAAAGACTTGTTGGTATTGGGGATGGTTTACAAATGAAAGACTTGATTTCCTTTATCTTAAACTTACGTACAGGTGAGCATACTGAAAAGTAAAGCTCTTAATTTTTTATGTGAAAACTCTTAAAGCTTTCTAAATAAAACAAACATTATCAACATTCTACATCTTTATTCTATAGTCTACATATTTGCAGCCCTGTCACTACACAGCTCTGGATTGTAGCATGTAACATAGCCGTGTGTAACACAAGTATGTTGACTTGTGAGAAATAACGGGCAGTAATCAAGTTTCGATTCTGAAGAGTCCGTGCACACATGCAACACCCTCTCTTTCAGCATGACAATGCCAGACCACATATGAATGCTGTGACATCTGCATCCAATTTTCATCTGTTTTCAAAACATAAAAATACTTTTGAGGACTCACTTTGATAGAGACAAAGTGCTGCAAGCAGATGTGAGGTTGTTGCTTGACCAATGATGACAAACATTCTATAGTGATGGCATCAACAAACAGGTCTCTCTTTGGGAAAAATGTATTTGGTGCCAGGGTGACTATACTCAGAAATAAATATGTTGACATGAAGAATAAAGATGTAAAATGTCAATAACTTTTCTTTTATTTAAAAAACTTTTAAGAGCTATCACACACAAAATTTGGAGGAATTACTTTCCAGCACACCTTCATACATTCCTTAATATCATTGGGCTCACCTAAGATAGCATGTTTATACAGTAATTTGCTTTTCACCCTTCATTTTTGTCTATCTGTCTATATATTTTCTTCAATATTTCCTCTCCTGATTTGAGGTCTGAATTCCTTGAATCCATGTGCTCGATGGCCTCGCTCTTTTCTGTATTCCTGGTGGCTCCCATTCCATAGTGCTCTGTGGTAATCTCTCCTTTTACATCCTTTTTGACTGTCCACACCATAACAGTTGTTTTTATTCTACAGAATCTGCAACTGAATTTGTAACAGCCATTTTCTTCCTGATGGCTTCATTTATGATTCTTTCTCGCCTAGATATCCCAGCGGACCATCTCCAAAAGTCCATCTCCATTGCCATCAACCTTTTAACTATTTGTGATGTAACTGTCCATATTTATGTCATAATGCTTCTGATAATTGTGTTCAAGATTTCTCCCCTTGTTTCCTTTCTAATATGTTGGTCTCATTAAATACCATTTTCTGTTGCAAAAGTAAACTTCCCAGCATTTATTCTTGAATTAATTTTCTTGTCTTGTTTTCCATCTTGTGTAATATTGACTCCTAGATATTTATATTCTTCAGTGTGTTTAATAGTCCCCATCCCATGTTCCTGTGTCACATCTTGATTTGTGTCTCCTATTAAAATATATTTTCTTTTTATTCCTATTGACCTGAAGTCCCCATTTATTATACTCTTCTATTAATTTCCTTGTAATGTACTCTATGTCTTCTTTATCTTGTGCCAAAATTAATTGGTTACCTTGTGCCAGATTTAGTTGGTCATCAGCAAATTGTAATGAATATATTGTAATATCATTTACTGGGAACCCCATGTTTTTACCTTTTTTTCCAGCTTCCCAATGCTTTTACTGCATATATTTTGAAAGTGTTGGTGACAGACTGGATCTTTGACATAATCCTTTTGTAACTTTAAATCCAGGTGAGAGATAGTTTTGTACTTTTATTCTTGCCATAGGGTTTTCGTAAGGGTTCTGAATTGCTTTAATTATGATGGAACTATTTTTAAAAGCAATTAAAGCATTCCACAAGTTACATATGGGTATATTATCATACACTTTTTGTATGTCTACAAATACTAAATGAAGTGGTTGATTTCTAACTTTTTTCTTTTCAATTATTTGTTGCAAGCAAAATATATGATCTATAGTTGATATCCCTGCTCTGAAGGCAGCCTGTTCCTCGGCCTCCAATTCCTTAAATTCTGTATACAAAAAATGTTTGATAATCCACCATAAAGTCTGCTAAATACACTCCTGGAAATCGAAAAAAGAACACATTGACCCCGGTGTGTCAGACCCACCATATTTGCTCCGGACACTGCGAGAGGGCTGTACAAGCAATGATCACACGCACGGCACAGCGGACACACCAGGAACCGCGGTGTTGGCCGTCGAATGGTGCTAGCTGCGCAGCATTTGTGCACCGCCGCCGTCAGTGTCAGCCAGTTTGCTGTGGCATACGGAGCTCCATCGCAGTCTTTAACACTGGTAGCATGCCGCGACAGCGTGGACGTGAACCGTATGTGCAGCTGACGGACTTTGAGCGAGGGCGTATAGTGGGCATGCGGGAGGCCGGGTGGACGTACCGCCGAATTATTGCTCAACACGTGGGGCGTGAGGTCTCCACAGTACATCGATGTTTTCGCCAGTGGTCGGCAGAAGGTGCAAGTGCCCGTCGACCTGTGACCGGACCGCAGTGACGCACGGATGCACGCCAAGACCGTAGGATCCTACGCAGTGCCGTAGGGGACCGCACCGCCACTTACCAGCAAATTAGGGACACTGTTGCTCCTGGAGTATCGGCGAGGACCATTCGCAACTGTCTCCATGAAGCTGGGCTACGGTCCTGTACACCGTTAGGCCGTCTTCCGCTCACGCCCCAACATCGTGCAGCCCGCCTCCAGTGGTGTCGTGACAGGCGTGAATGGAGGGACGAATGGAGACGTGTCGTCTTCAGCGATGAGAGTCGCTTCTGCCTTGGTGCCAATGATGGTCGTATGCGTGTTTGGCGCCGTGCAGGTGAGCGCCACAATCGGGACTGCATACGACTGAGGCACACAGGGCCAACACCCGGCATCATGGTGTGGGGAGCGATCTCCTACACTGGCCGTACACCTCTGGTGATCGTCGAGGGGACACTGAATAGTGCACGGTACATCCAAACCGTCATCGAACCCATCGTTCTACCATTCCTACACCGGCAAGGGAACTTGCTGTTCCAACAGGACAATGCACGTCCACATGTATCCCGTGCCACCCAACGTGCTCTAGAAGGTGTAAGTCAACTACCCTGGCCAGCAAGATCTCCGGATCTGTCCCCCATTGAGCATGTTTGGAACTGGATGAAGCGTCATCTCACGTGGTCTGCACGTCCAGCACGAACGCTGGTCCAACTGAGGCGCCAGGTGGAAATGGCATGGCAAGCCGTTCCACAGGACTACATCCAGCATCTCTACGATCGTCTCCATGGGAGAATAGCAGCCTGCATTGCTGCGAAAGGTGGATATACACTGTACTAGTGCCGACATTGTGCATGCTCTGTTGCCTGTGTCTATGTGCCTGTGGTTCTGTCAGTGTGATCATGTGATGTATCTAACCCCAGGAATGTGTCAATAAAGTTTCCCCTTCCTGGGACAATGAATTCACGGTGTTCTTATTTCAATTTCCAGGAGTGTAGTTCATCTTCACTTACTGCATAAACTCCTATTATAGTAGTTTGTGTCCATATAAAGTTATGTTTACTTTAACCAGATTTTCATCAAATTGTTTCCAACTTGTAACATGTTTCCGTAACTTTTTCTTTATCAATATTGACACTCTTCAATTTGCCCTTCGATGTTTTTTCAACCCATCGTGTACATATTTTTATATTTTCTAATAATTCTTCCCCTGTTGGGTTCTTTTGCTCTCCAACGATGGTATTTGTCATGGCAATGAGATGTGCATGTTTTGCTATTTGTTGTTTCTGCTTCAGTATTACTCAATCATTTTAAATGTATGTCACTGAAATTACTTTCTCCCTTCCAGACAACATGGTTTCTGCT
Organism: Schistocerca gregaria; assembly: GCF_023897955.1. NCBI lineage: Eukaryota > Metazoa > Arthropoda > Insecta > Orthoptera > Acrididae > Schistocerca > Schistocerca gregaria. Next base: position 664,382,402 of record NC_064922.1, read on the forward strand.
GAGATTCAATTATACTTTATCACCCAGTAATCATTCCAATCCCAGAGGTAGTCTGTTTCAGGATTCTGACACCATAGCTATTGCTAGGTAAGTTTCTGCAAATTATACTGTGTTTTGCCAAAAGAAGCAAATCCAAATCTACCAAGTCACAGCTGTTCATTATTAAAATACATTAGGTTATGGGATTCTGCCAAAATAGCACCAAAATAATGATTTATTTTTGTCTGAAACGTTAACTTTTCTCATTTGAAGAAGCAGCGTCAGTTATGAGTAATGGTTACATCTCTCTTGTTGACAGGTTTAATTTTGTTTCTTTTGCCACAACACAGTAAAATTTGCACAAAATCACATTACTCTGATGTCACAGAAGCATGTCGCATCCTTCTCTATAGGTGGTGGTCGTTATACTTAACACATATACACCTGTTACGGTTAATATCAGACATGCATTTTTTTTCCTCATAATTCTTGTGGTATTAAAGATATTTTATCACCACAGTCTAAATGAGTATCTACTTTACTCTCAAAAACATGGCCCACTGTTATACATTTCATTTTCGTCTTCTTCCAGTAACATGTTAGCGCTACTACTTTTTCTACATGGGAGCCCACATTCTATCGACATGTCCTAGAACCTGACTCAGCTACAGAACTTGCCTTGTTTTCTGATGGGGGTGTGAGAAAGTCCTGTTTGTTGATAAATTTGGGCCTATATATCTCTCCTTGTTGTGGTTAAATACTTGGCTCCTATTATGATTTTTATTGTTCATACTATTATTATTATGTTTTTTCACTTTATAGTATTTTGCTTCATTCCTTCATTGGAATGGGGTTGGATAATGATTCCATTATTATTATTATTATTATTATTATTATTATTATTATTATTATTATTATTATCATCTAATCAATAAATAGCTCAAATGCTAACTTCTCTCGAGTACTGCATGATCAATATTTATTTTAAAATTTATTTTGGATGTCACTCCAAGAGGTGAATTACTTAGTGTGTATGGTTCCCCATTCTGCAGCATTCTCTTCTACATAGCTAAAGATGAAATCAATCTTTTTTGAATTATCCCATGTTTGGGCAGTGATTGAGATAATATCCTTAAGAAACTCATTGAATGTACATCCCCTTCAGATGTGAACTCTGGAATTATTTCATTAAAATTTCCCCATCCTTCAAATGAAGTTCTTCTGTTAATTCTGTTGACAACCGACAATTTTCATTAAATTTGCTTTGGTTGAACTAATCTTATATTTTGACTAACTCCTTCCACATCCTTTGGAATACCACGTGTGCCTCAGCCAATGAATGGAAAGTACATATAGCTGAACCAACTTTTTCCTGAACCTACTGTTCAATTAAATCAGTATCACGCTCTCCCAAGGTTGCAAGATTCGACCCAGAGATTGTAATTACATCTGACTCTTTGTTTTGCTCTAATACATTAATTCTGCTGATAGTGTCTGAGGTTAGTTCATGTACCTTGGTAAATTCATTTTCAATAAAATGTTTAACCTGTTTTAAATTATTATTTATCTCATTAAATTGTTCATTCAGTTACACTGATTAATCATCTCAGTATGTACTTTTCTGTTAACTCTTTGAGCCCCAGTGGTTTCTATGTCAAACCACAATTTTATTCAGTTTGTTTTAAAGTACCAGTGCCTTTAGCGTAACCCACTAACACCACAAAATCCCTGGTTAATGGCACTGGTACTTCAAAACAAAATGAATAATGTTGTGGTTTGAGGCAGAAACAACTAGGCCTCAAAGGATTAAACTAGAAATTATAGTAGTAATTTAGATATTTCCAATATGTTCTTTCAGTTTTTGGACCTGCTTATTTATTTTCTCCTTTATAACACTCACAGAATCTATTTCACCATTTCATTTAATAATCATTAGAACTTCTGCCTCAGCACGTGTTTTTTCAATCTCACACCCTGAGGATCTGTATTTGCATTTAAGTCAGATCTGGTTTGACTTATCCTATTATTTGTAGTTTCTAGCTTCACCTTTAATTTGCACTTGACTTATCTAGCTTATAATTTAAGCCAGTCTGAGCTTTTAAGTTTGCCATCATCTTCAAAAGCTCTTCCATCTTGTGGGTCAGTACAGAAAAACAGTTAACATAATATTTAATTGACAACTAATCATCTCTGGCAAACTACTGTTACAGTGGTGGAGATAACTTCAACAAGAAAATTCTTCTGAGCAAAAATTCACATTAGCTATTCACAAAACACACCACAAAAAATGTTAATCTGGCTTCCTTTCAGCTCACCAAAGTTGTTCGCATAACTTGTAGCATTGTGTTGCCGACAGAGTATTAGATTGCTGGACTCAGTAAACCAGGCCTGCCACTGAGTCATGAGTGGCTGTCATAGACATCCCCATCCCCCAACAACAACCACCAACAACAACCACATCACCACCACTTGCTGTAACATAGCTCTGAACCAGATGCAAACAGTAGTAACCATTTGTAGTTGTGGCTGCCGATCTTCCAACTCATGGACTTGTTAAATACTTTGTAAATATAATGGTTGTCAATTAATTTGGAAATTATTTAAAAACAAATTATATCTGCTCAAATCTCTTTCTTTTCTTCAATGTAATTACTTGTTTATTTCATCGTAACATTCTCCTCTTGACAGGATTACTAATGACAACAGAAAATTACCTTCAATGCATCTCCTATTAAAATATCAGCTTTTATCATCTCAAATTTTATTGATTTTCAGCATAAACTATTATGAGTCTCTTCATGGTCAGAATGTTCTGTTCCCCTTTAAATATATGTCAATATACTCTGTGTTCCAATTCAAATTCAATGCTTTCTTGAAATTCTAAATTGCTGCATCTGTCATTAAATTTTTTTCAGACTGTGCCAGTGCGTTTTGATGGACTTCATTACTGGTGCAGTTACGTTTGTTCTCAAATCTGAGAAACTTCACCAAATTTTGACTTTCTACAAGTGAATACAAAGTAATTCTTCACTTAAAAGCTCCATATAGTATATACGAATGTACATCATCATCTTATGTGACACTACTACATAACATATTTGAATACTTGACGAACATCTTGAAATTTTATATTTGAATGAACATAAAATCAGGCAGTCAATTTATTCAGTTTTGTCATGATGTCACTCCATATTGTCATGGCTTGTGATCATCTGCTATGCATCACACGATTCCAATCAGTACACTGACTTGTGGAGGTTACACAAATCTCCCACAGATACCACAAGTCATGATAATGCTGCAATCACATCCCACTTGTAGTATCTATCATATACACTTCACATGCAAAGCAGACAACCAAATATCCACAAATGGCCTCCTGTTTTTAAACACTAAATAATTATACAGTTTAACAATCATAACCATCATTTGTCAATGAACTAGGCATAGCTTTACATGTTACTCTACCAGAGTTCTCAGCATTTGACCTAATTTTCATTCCTCTCACTTCTTAATGTATTCTGTGCTTTCCCCTTAACCCCATAATCAGTGGCTTAATTCCACATTTCAGAAAGCTCTCCTTTATGGTCAGATTGTGGAATAAGTAATCAGGAAATATTCAAGTTATGTTCTTTTTCTGTCCCTCATGAAACTTAAAGGAGGCATACCTAAAGTTAAAGATATTTCTACAACACTTCCAGATATCTCTCTGGGGACAGACATAACTATTTTGAGGTAGTATAAAAAAACACTGCTTCTCAATGATTACTTGAAATAAACTTTACAGGTGCGCAACAAACATTGTGAATAAATTCTCAGGAGATTAATGTAACTCAGAATGTACATCTTTTTTAATAAAAAAAAAAAGAAAAAGAAAAAAGAGCACTCCATGGTCAGGCCGTCAATGGCCTACCGGGACCATCCAACCGCTGTGTCCTCCTCAGAGGAGGATGCGGATAGGAGGGGCTTGGGGTCAGCACATTGCTCTCCCGGTCGTTATGATGGTGTTCTTGACCAAAGCCGCTACTATTCGGTCGAGTAGCTCCTCAATTGGCATCACAAGGCTGAGTGCACCCTGAAAAATGGCAACAGCGCATGGCAGCTGAATGGTCACCAATCGAAGTGCCGGCCATGCCCAACAACGCTTAACTTTGGTGATCTCACGGGAACCGGTGTATCCACTGCGGCTAGGCCGTTGCCTCATAAAAGACATATGTGTAACAAAATGTACATTTAAAAGAAATTATATTTTTAAAGTTCAGAAGAATTTAAAGACCTGCTTCTTCCTAAAGACCCAAGAAATAATCCTGCAAGATGTTTTGAGTCAATGTTCTAGATTAGTTGTTATCCGTTCACTCATCCCTTGGGCCTTTCCCTCTGACTTATTTTCTCCACAACTCGTGTCCTGAAACCTAATAACTCAATATTCATTCTTGAGTGCCTGTAATGGACTTACCCTTTTTCATTTTCTGCAATCGATAATTTTTATCTCTGTTTCATAATGGCACTTCCTTTCTCTTTTTACTATTCTCTCCTCCAGTGCTCATTCGGCATTAACATTATTTTATTTGTATTTGTTTATTTAGTTTACATTGCATTTGCATTTTCCCTTTCATCACAGAAAACCTACATATTACAAAAAAACATCTGTGATCCCATGATGTCTTCATTTGTAAAAAATTGACCCAAATACTGACTGCAGCCACACATTATTTTTATTTTGCCATCTCAAAAAGTTCCTGTGTTTAGTCAAGTACATGAGTTTCCTCATTTCTTTGTCTGCCTTACATTTTATACCTTGTACAGAAAGATAAATGAAACTGTTCCATTACAGTTACAAAGGACCTTAAATTGAAAGAACATTTTTTTTTTTTGCATTTTGCTGTACCCTTCCTGTATTTTATACAAAAAAAATACAAGGAAGGAAGAAAAAGTGATCTTATGCCATGTGGCTTTGATGCAGAAAACAATAATGAAAACTAAAACAAAAATTATAATACTCACCTATAATTGTGATCACTGAATTCAAAGTTAAATTCTACAGGCTCAAATGATGAAGAGGTTTCATCAATCAAAAGAGGTTCCATGAAGACTTCTGGTAAGGTATCACTATTTCCCGCTGACGAGTCATTTCGTGAACTGTCCTGCTCCAACATTACATCTGCACTCTCATTCTGTAATTTTCAGAATAAATTTGCAGTGGTAATGCTTCCATAAATATGAATCACAGAACAAGAGGTTAAATAAATATGAAACATAATATTTTGCATATTGTTATACAATTACCAACAATGACATGACTGGAAAACATAGTTTTCTTTATTCTACATGAAATCTGAGTTATTCATTGATATTGTGCCCATAGTATTTTGTACATCTTAAAATGGTTAGAATCATAATCGACACTGTATTTCATTAAAAAAAATCCTTTTGTCTTCTATGTATGGTACTTAAAAACGGTGTTTTTCTTACTTTTTTCTCAGTATACAGATAAAGACCGGTCAAGATAAAGAAAAACTGTTTTGGCATCAGCCAATTTCATTGTGTTTTACATATTTCAATCATACATTTACATTGCAGAATTTATTTATTCTTTAAATGAAATGTAATTGATAGAGACAAAACACTGTAAAATATCAGACTAATGCTAGTAATATATTTGTATCACGGGTTCATGAAATGTGATATACAACAAACAACTAATAAACTGTTGTGTTGACACAAAGAACACCACAGCTCACAAAATCCTTCACACAAAACACCTAAATGCTGAACTACTTTAAAAGACCACAGGTTTAGTAAAAGGGGGGAGGGGGTGGGCACAGTCATAGAGTGCCGTCATTTCCCCTCAGTCAGTGAGTACATGCATCTGTAAAGTACTTTCTTCACATCCAATTGTTTATTTCATGTCTGCTTTATTTAATGGTGTAAGGTGAGTTTTATACTAGATGTTTAATTCACATTTTCATTTATGGTACTTCTTACAGAATTTGTGTATATAATTTCAGGGTTCTTGACTTTCCCAACATTTGTACTGCAATGCGCCATCATAGATACATTCAATCAGTAAATAAATAAATCAATTTCGAGTGTAATTAATGTGTTCATTATAGTTTAAGTTGAATGTTTCAGTTTCCTGAAGATAGGAATTGGATTTTAATAAAACAGTAATATCATGTTACATTTGAAACACGCTCAATGATGTTATGAAGAAGTATCCCATAAACAAAATGTGCAGCGAAAATAAAGACAAAAAGAACTGAAAATATACTTTTGATTAAGAACTGATGAACAAAGATGAGCAATAAAATTTCAAAAGATTCAAAAAGTTATTTGTTTGACTACTTCCATTTATCATTATCTTATTACCCATTTTTTTTACAATGAATTTGTTTCCAATCTTTCATTGTTTACTGGAAACATTCATTTTTGTTCCATTCTTTTTTCTGGTCTTTATCTTTTCCACTTCCCTTGCACTTTTCTTATCTCTTGATTGCCTTTTCTTACAACCAAGAGCTACAAGTCTGTTTTTCAGTTAATACTGAGTCAGTTTATCACTTCTAACAATAAGTCAACTATAGGTTTCTGATAAAATATAAATAGCAATACATTTCCTAAACAATTTTAATGGGAGCCCAACATCATCTCAAGAGACAGCACCCTAACACAAATATTAACAGCATGTTGACAGCCTAAATACTTTATCTCCACTTCCACACAGGCTCAAACATGAAAAGGTCCACCAAAAAATAGCACAAATGCACAGAAATATCCTGTTGCTATAAAGAGGTCACAACTATGATGACACATAGATGAAGGGTAAAATAACTGATAACTGAGATAGCAAGTTGCATCGAATAGCTCACCTTTATTCTTTCTGGCATTGCAGCAATTATTTGTTCTGCTAAAGTTAAAACACGCACTTCCTGCTCCCCTGAAACATGAAAATTTTGTTTCAGCTTGTTTCTAATAATTTCATTAAATTAGTATTAATGGAAAGACGTAGGCAATTATTAAATATGTATGTGCTTTAACATTTTCTAAAAAAACAACTTAATCTTCACTCAGAAAAGGAACACTACAGAATTTGGAGTAACAACTAATTTACATTCTCTTTATTATACAAAATTAAAAGACAATATTCAGTTATCAAAGTAAACTTTGTGTATTTGAGCTAATTGCTATAATCAGTAGATTTTCTGCAACTTAGCTTCCATATCGTAACACCATTAAAATTATTTTTCAGCAGTTCTTAATAAAGTGATATGGAGAAAACTATTATCAGTATACAAAAGAAGCAAATAAATGATTGTGCAATCTTCTCATACAGATACAGTTGGAACACAACATAGAAAATATCTACGACTAATAAGAGAACTGTGATGGTCCAGTTCTGAGACAGACTACAGCTATAACTGACCTACAATGTTCTGCTTATTTTCCAGATCCTCATCAGATACTCCCTCCTCGTCAATCATTGGACTTTCACTTCTTGCTCCAGTAGCCACTTCGCCTGAACCAGAAGTCAAGCGTGTAATTCAATAATACCAAAGAACAAAAACAAGGAACAAAAAATCTAAAGCTGGAAAGAGGAATTATTTGAGCAGGAAAGGGACAAGCAATTTACAAAAAATAGTACTGTCATGAAAAAATATATCTGAATCAAGCAAGAAATTAGCAGCACTAACTTTTTTCCACACACAACCATATGAAAAGTTAATTTTAAACTGGTCATCTGAAGATATGCTAGTGAACACTTATAAACTTTTTTCAAGAAAAGGAAGGTGACATGATACACACTGATGAATTAAAACATGATGACCACTGCCAAATGCACAAGTGAATGCCACATGGGAGTGTTGTGGGAACATATCACAGTAAGGGAAATACACCGGGTATCTCTCCTATAGGTTGTCAGGCACATCTTCTTTAATGTTTCAGCAGATATTTGCAATTTCTTTTTTGTAATGTGAAGCTGGAGTTCGCCCAAACAAATACTGCTCACCACATCTTCCATACAACGTCAAGCATCAGAAGGCATTGGTTTTGTTTCCAATTACAAACTAAATGATTTTCAAAGTGAAATTTTATGTGCCCAATTGATATAGTGGTCCCAAATTAGTTTTGTTGATATGTAATAACAGTAACAGTAAAACATGCTGAACAATTTTACTATTTATGTTAACACACACCGATAAAAGGAATACCGCTAGACTAATCTGGGACTGCTCTGTAGAATGGGTACGTGAAGTTCCACTTAAAATCATTTTGTTTGTGATGGGAAACAAACCAGTGCATTCTGTTTATGCTGGGTATCGCATAAGAGATTTGATGAGCAGGATTTCTTGTGGCTGACTTCAGCTACATATTGCAAAAAAGTAATTGCAAATATGTGCCAAAACACTAGAGAAAATTCATCTGATTATTCTTAGGAGAGATACCTTGTATGAGGAATTAAGAGATGAAAAGAGAATCATTTTAGTGATGGTACAGACTGACGGTGACAACTGTCGACTACATGACCATTATCGTGGACCACTTGCATCCCTTCATGTTTGTTGTCTTCCACAATGGCAATGGTGTATTCTGTCAGGACAACTGTCCATGTCACTAGGCCAGAATTGTGCTACAGTGGTTTAAGGAGTATCATAGTGAACACACTCTGATGCATTGGGCACCAAATTCACCTGAAACGAACCTGATCATGCACGTCTGGGACTTTTTATCAGGTAGCAGCTCTGCACCCAAAAACTATTGGCTGTAATTTGTGTATTAGGTGATGTGTCATATGACTCTGGAAACCCACCAAGGACTTGTGAAATCCATGCCACACACGGAATTACTGCTGTACTGCATTCCAAAGGTGGAGCAATACGCTACTGAGTAGGTGGTCATAATGTTTATCTGCTTTTAGGTACTATTATGACAGTGAGTCACAATGTTTTGATAATATCAAAACAAATTACACAATTAATCTTTTAGTTTACTTTCTGTTGCATATCTGCAGTCTTGGTACACAATGAAATCTCTGTGCCACAGTACCACAGCTCGTTGCTAAAGGAACAAAATGACACAGCCCATTGGCAAAGCAGAGTATAGTGCACTACACAAGCACTTTGTTTATCCGGACTACGTGACACCAGATGTAATCTGGATTTACAAAAAGCCAGATAATCTGGAAGTATTCTACTAAATGCCGAAGTCCTTATATGTACTACAATATACTAACTATTTATTTTGGCACTAATGAGAAACTCTATAGTTACTGTAGTTTACTAAAAATTTATTTACAGAAATAGTGAGCAAGTTTCTTTTGTTTCAAACGTGTGTGGTGTTTGAAAGCACCCACCATCATGTAGATGTTTCACTAACATCAGTTTGGTTGGAGTTGTTTTCAGCTGATTTTTTGGATAAACCATTAGTTTTTCCAGCTGTACTGTTGTCTCCACACAAGGTAAAATTTCTTTCCCTGAAATTCCACTTCTGTAGTCCACTTCCACGACACTGTTGTTCTCTGAAGCACAACACGTAGCAATTCTAGTCATGAAACCAGTTCTTAGAAATGCTGCTCATCATCCATACATATTTTGTGATTTGTAAACAACTGGCAAACAGGAGCAATTAACATATTTCAAAGGACATAGATGTTTTGATTTTCCACTCAACAGGTGAACAAATTTGTCTCTTCTCGATGCATCGCTGCAAGCCATAATTGTAGCTTCACACCTCTTATAACCCCTTGCGGTGTCATCTAACTTGGAAGCCAGTATCTTACTCGACAACATATTGGAACACCACGCTCCCTTTTCTCACTGAACCAAATGACTAACGCTCAATTTCATGCTTCAGTTCTTGCTTTCTTTAGTGTACCATGGTTCTGCAAACTGTCTTTAGTAATCATATTGAAGCAGAAGTCTCCAATTCATTTTGATTCTTTGTCCAGTCTGAGACAGTTGATGTCCCTACACAACATTCTGCAGCTATCAGGTTACCTTCCATTCGGAAAGTGGGTGCACTTCGTGACTGTTATGTGGCTTATTCAAAGAAATGTGACTGACGCCCGAACAACAGGGACTTATATGCATCGAGAATAGAAAATAGTGCATTGAGAACGGCTAGCCACTAGCAAAAATCTGGATTTGCATAATAAAATCTAAAAAAGAACAACTATTGCTGCACTCTATAATTTATAATTCTACAGCTATGTTTTTCAGCAGTTCTCCTTTGTCTACGAGGGCTATTCAGAAAGTAGGGAACGTTTCCATCTGATGCCACTAGGCGTGTGCTGATTGCGTGTATTTTGGTATGTGCATGCTTGGCAGCTCAGTCGGCATCCATCCATGACAGCGGGAACATCTCTGCACACCCAGTTTTTTTGATATTAGAATCTGAAATGTGTGCTGCAATCGAAAATCCCGCCATCTGTGAGGTGCAGTCTGCAATATGGTTTTTGCAGGCAAAAAACCTTAAACCTATAGAAATTTATCGTGAACTGTGCGAAGTGTATAGAAACGATGTAATTAGAGAATGTTCTGTCCGGAAATGGTGCATTTGGTTTAAAAATGACCAAACCAACATTCATGATGAAAAGAAGAGTGGATGCCCAAGCATTGTAACTGACAATCTTGTCGCTAAAGTTGATGAAATGATTTGTGAAAATTGTGAAAACCATTGCTTTACAATAGCGGAGCTTTCATTTTCTTTTTCACAAGTTTCACAGACTTTGTAATTTGAAATTATCACTCAACAGGTACGCTACCACAAATTTTGTGCACAATGGGTGCCCAAAATGCTTACAGAGCACCATGAAGAATGGCATATGAGGGCAATGTTGACATTTCTGGAGGCCTACCACAAACATGGTGATTCATTACTGAATCGAACGATAACTGGTGATGGGACTTGGGTGAAACATGTCAATTGCAAGACAAAATTACAGTCCATGGAGTGGGTGCACACAAGGTCCCCCCAAAAACCAGAAAAATGTTTGCAAACCTTGTCAGCAAGGAAGTTGATGGCGGCAGTGTTTTGGGATAGCAAGGTGTGCTTCTTATTGATTTTCTTGAACATGGAGCAACCATAAATTCGGCCCAGTACTGTCAAACTTTGCACTGCCATAGAAGAGCAGTTCAAAACAAACGTCGAGGAAAGCTGGCAACTAAAATTTTGTTTTTACATGACAATGCCAGACAAACTGCACTAAAGAACTCCTTAATTCATTCAAATGGGAAATTTTCCCTCATCCTCCCTACAGGCCCAATCTTGCACCAAGCGACTTCCACTTGTTTCCCAAGATGAAGAACTGGCTTGCAATGGAGCACTTTGATGATGTCGCGGAACTCCAGGCAGGCGTGACTCACTGCCTGAAATCTCAGGTGGCAGAACTTTACGACGAAGGTCTTTCAAAGCTTGTCCACTACTATGGTAACCACCTCAATGTGTTTGGTGACTATGTGGAAAAATAGTATGTCAGTTGTTCTTTCAGATGTATATAATAAAACGTATTTCTTGTACTTAGTTTTTTTTTTAGTGCCAAAATGTTGCCTTCTTTCTGAATAGCCCTTGTATTTTGCTTAGTATCTCCCAACATTTTGTCCATCAAAACAACCACTTTCATCCACTTTTAAGCCATTTTACTCACAAATGCTCAAAACATTGGGAAAAAAAAAAACAATAATACTGGTACAGCTTCTTAACACTGGAAGGAACATATCCACACTGACTCTAGTAACAGTAGCTAGAAGCATGTGACCAGTGACCTATCTGCTACCTGCAGTACCAATATAACAACTGTATCTATAACATACTACACCAACTGTATATCACATATTTTCCTATTGAAAAAGTTAAAAAAATAAAGAATCTGTATAAACTGGACATCTGGATTAAAGAAGGCTGGAAGATTTTTGTGTGAATAATGTGATTAATCTTCAGTAGCAGTGAAAAAGTTGCACTTGCATCAGGGCAATCCACATTTGCTTTTTTGGCTGTGTGGATTGGCCTGACAAACCTGCAACATTTCTGCTGCTGCTGAAAATGAATTGAAATATGATTCTCCAATGAAACAATGGGTTGTACCATTTTATAATGGTCCTCTAACAGTCTATTACAGTAATGTGGAGCAGGGATTTCACTGTGTACTGGCCATGTATATGCAAAGAAACAAAAAAATTGGTTCATTGGTACACAGGCATTGCATCGGATAAAGTTTTGGAAGCTGCACAATTTTCAGTGAGTCATCTGCTTGTCATCTTCAGGTGCTTAGTGACATGTTGCTGCAGTAGCTCGCCAATATATACACTGAGTTGCTGTAAAAGAACATGCACCATTGCGAGGGGCTCTAATGTCGTTGTAGACGAATTATAGAGCACATCCAGTGTCCTCTGTTGGATAAATGGGCTACTGTCTTCACAACACATTCAACACAGCCCAGCATGCACACACGCAAAGTGTTGGCACTAAGTTTAAGTGTGCAGACTTCGATTCTCCATATGTGTTGGCTTGGATTCAATAATCTGTGGCAATGATGCCTCAGTGTCTCCAGTGTTGGTTCCCAAATTTTCCTGAGTTGAAATCCCATGTGTCTATTAATCAGGTCATTACTTATACATATTTTGACTGCTTCTTTAATGGTTGAGTCCCAGTATGAGCAAGTGCATGAATGGCTCTTTGTCTCTCCATAGTTCATGCTGTGTCCTGTGTCAAGACGATGTTCAGCCACAGCAGACTTTCTGGCTGACCCAATATGGTATGATGTCTATTTTCAACATATCTATTCCTAACAGTGTGACATGTCTGGCCAACGTATGATTTCCCACACTGTCACGAGATTTTATATTTCCCTGGTCTCCTTAGTTCCAGGATGTCTTTAATGGAACCCAGCATAGTTACAATTGTGCTGGAAGGTGGAAGATAAATTTTATTTGATGCTTCTTGGACACCCTGCCAATCTTATTAAAAGACAAGCCACCACCATAGGGCAGGAAAACCATCTCTCAGATTCCTTGAGCTGTTCTTGAGCATCATTGCATGCAGGTTGACATACCTTACAGATCAGTTTATCAGAGTACCCTTTTTGTACAAATACAACCTGAAGATGGCTAAGCTCTGCTGATAAGCTCCCTGCATCTGAGATAACTGTAGCCATATGAACAAGAGTCTGTAATACGCCACTGCACTGAGGTGGGTCATGGCAGCTTGTAGCGCTTAGATGCAGGTCAGTGTGTGTTGAGTAATGAAACACACTGTGGCTCAAGGAACCGTCTACATTTCTGCATACCAAGATATCTGAGTATGGGAGACTCCATGGTGAAGCAAATGCTCATATGGAGGGAGTCAAGGTGTTCTAGAAATGCAGGAAGCATTGCTGGTCCTTGTGGCCAAACTAAAAAGGTGTCATCCACATATCTCCAGAAACATTTAGGTTTCAACACCAATGACCAAAGTACTTTTTCCTGAAAGTTTTCCCATAGTAGCAAACCTTTTTATGGAATCATGAAAGACATTGCATCCTCCTTTATGACCCTTTTGTCCAAAGTAATTTAAACTGCATCTGTACAATGCCTCTTGTGACTCAAGGTTACAAAATAACAGGTTTCTTTGAACAAAAACCTTTTCCCACTGTAGTTTAAATGAAGGCCATGGCTGGTATGCCTGGATCTGCCTAATATGCTTACATTCATTCATTAAACTTCACATGCAGAAATCTTTTTACACGCTTCATCTAGCTCTTTGTTTACTCTTCCTATTAACTTATTTACACATGACCAAAGAGGTAGATCACATCTGTGTGGTTGATGTACAACAGCTACATTTGTGTTGCCTAATTTGAGTAGTATACTTTCAAGAACTATGACATGTTTACTACTTTTATGTCTGGCAACAAATTAGGGCACAGTCTTTTATTCCAAGGTTTTCACGTGGTTTTATCACTGTTTTTGTCACTTCTTCAATGCCTCTTCCTGGCCTGACAAAGAAATGGACACTTCAGTTAGTTTGCACATCTTCCACCTTTTGTGCCTTTTGACATCCATGATTACTGGCAAGAATTAAAACTTTTCATTCTTTCTCATACACTTCAGACTGGTTGACTGATTTTTTTAATCATATTTCATTGTTTACTAAGTGAAACATGTAAAAAATTTACAGTACACAGCTTCTGATGTTTGTAATTATTTTCTGAACTCATATGTTTCTGGGTGCCATTGTTTGTAGAATCACTTTTGTCATTATAGCTATTTTATGCACTCACATTTATATTTTCAAGTTTTGTACTGGTTTCCACTGTGGTTTTTGCTTTTTTATGACACTGGTAGCTGATGTTTCTTTGAGTTTGAATCAATGCTCCATTTGTTGAGTATTACAACCAAGATTTTACAGCTGTTTCCCAAATAAGGCTATCCTTTTGAGTTCATCAATTTCACTGTTTTCTGTAGGTAAACTGAGAAGAAAGTTGACACAATGGTTGCCTATGGGCGTCACTGAATTTTCACTTTCCACAGTTTTTTTCACTTGATTTTGATCCTGTGATGATTTCATTTGTGTCTTTTATTTTAACTTTGCAGCAATAACATTCTCCAGATCAAACCACAATTCTTTTTCTTTTGCACTGAATATATGAAGACTCATTCCTTTTTTACATTTTTTGGAGAATTCAATTTTTGCATACCTTTTTCCACATTTTTTTACATATTTTATATAAGTAATTTTAATAGATGATACAAAATAACTTATTTGTCTTTTACGTACTTTTTTCCCTGCTGTAAATCATAGAAAATGTATTTGCAGAAGTAATGTCAGACATTTAAGATACAGATATAAGTTTTATAAAAATTTTTTGAAAGTAAGGAAAATGAATGTTCGTTCAGTGTTACAGTAATCAACAAAGAGTACATCATGTGTAGCTGAAGTCAGCCACTGAACAAATTCCTTTGACCTGCACAATTTAAGTATCCATTTTTAATCATATCTCAAATGTGTATCAAATAAGCAGTTTTACTATGGTGAAAACACTACAATGAACTTAATATAAAGATGACTAAAACACAAGTAATTTATGCCATCAACCAATAATCATATTAAATACGAACTGTATGTCATGACAGGTTTCTGCAACCTTGCTCGTATGGAATAAAACATGTTTCGAATGATAGGGATCACTGGTTCCATGGAAAAGGTTTCAGTGTCATAACCACTGAACTGTCACTTTTGAGTAACAACCCACAGAAATCCTTATCAGCAAAAAATTAAGACCCACTCAGCTTGTGTCTGGGCGTACCACATACGAAAAAGATGCGACAAGGGTGGGACATGAGTAGCAGTATGATTTTAAGGCATGAATTTTGCCTGAATTGAAAGCCTTGATGCTGTGTATCCAGTTCAACTTAGTGACAAAGTATTTCGTTCTGCCCACTTACAGAGAAAATTACTCAAAGAATTTGTTTGGTATAAGCTTATGTTTCGTAGATCATTTTCAGGAAGAGCAATGGTCTCATGCAGGTCAGTTTTCAGTATTTAACATTATTAATTTTTATGTATATCTAGTGGTTTCTTATTTGCAAACTATTTGATTTAATAGCTAAAATTACTTATTTTAATAATATTAGGAAGTATGTTACTTCTTCAAACTGTGAACACAGGTACATCAGATTAACAAGTAGTCTTTACTGTTGAGCAAGTGAGAGCATCACATTGTAGTTTTAGGCCAGTTAAATGAGCAAAATTTCATCCTAGATGGGTTACTCAAGAATTTTATTCTATCAGACACTGGTTGATGAAAATAGGCTAAATATGGCGAGTGACTGTTTTGTCTGTATCTGACTGTTGCAATGATAGGTAATACAGAGACTTACGAATAAGTTACAAGCTTTCTATCATGTAGAAATCTCTTCCATATGTGCACTCCTTAGTCTGAGACTAAATTCACCAAATTTGAAGCTTCTCAGTGTGTGGTGCATATTACCCATGGTGTCACACTGGTGTGCATTACCGGATATATTTTACATTTTAATTAAATGAGAGACAAGTAAGGAATACCTAAACATACTATTTACCATTTCATTTGATACTGTGAGGCTATTAACACTGATCATGTGACTGCTATCACGTGTGTAAATGATAAGTTGCATTCATTGGAGAAAAAGTAAGACGATTTACAATACGCCAAACAGCAGTAAACTAAAGACTGAATTTTTTGGATGGTAAACTATTAATCTGAGTAGCTTTGAGCAAGACTGACTGATGACTGACCATCAATGAAGTTCTTTCACAGTACAGTAATATTGAACAGAGGAAATAGAATACTACATTTTTTCACTAGTATTTCATTCTCTCTATTGTAAAAAGTCACTGCATTCTTTCATTATATTAAAACGATTATTTGATACACATTTGAGATACGGTAAATATGCAGACTTCAGTTTTGCAGCCACTAAAGGGAAACTGTTTAGTGATTTGTTTCAGTACAAAGGACGTGCTCTGTGTTGCTTGCAGGGGCAATGAATGAACTTCACATGATACACATGACTGTGTGTGGCCAGTATTACCAACTAAATTCTTGCTGCCAGTTGTAAACTCATTAGAAAGTAAAGAAATAGCCTGAAACAATATTTTCAAAATGCTCTGGTATGTGTAAAGCTGTAAGAAAGCCAATAAGTATAGTTTAGCCAAAATGATAACTGTATTAGAATTGGTGCTGACAGCAATAATCTAATAACCTCAGATAGGTAAGTGAATGAAAAATATTAGCATAGAAAATAATTTACATGCACAAGTAATCAAAATTTTATGCCAAGAACTGAGTAATTTAAATTTGCCCATGAAAATAATTATACATTCAGTAAGTAATATTCTTTTTGACAAAAAGTTGTATAGTACACTCTAGTTCTAAGTGAAAGTTAAAATATTTTAATACTGGTATGACTTTTAGCATGAGCAACTTCTTCATTTATATTCCAAAAACAGTGTAAATATTAATAATGAACTACATAAAACAGCTCCTGAGAAAGAAAGCTATAAAACTGAAAAGCCAATATTGAAATATAAATCATTTTAAAGCAATTACTATTTTAATGAGATATAAATGGTACATATATTTGAGAAACAAGCACTTGGTGCACTGGTGAAAGTTGAAAACTATAAAAATTATTCAAAAATGCAAATAATTAAAAAGCAGACAAATGTATTTAAAAATTGGAGACATACAAGTAAAAGAAAACTCTTGCTCACTTTTGATAGCAATCAAAACTACAATACACATCACAGGCAAACTGCAACATGTGGATGCCTGTCAAAGAAATCCTTTCAAAGTGCACTCCTG
This sequence comes from Schistocerca gregaria, assembly GCF_023897955.1. Classification (NCBI taxonomy): domain Eukaryota; kingdom Metazoa; phylum Arthropoda; class Insecta; order Orthoptera; family Acrididae; genus Schistocerca; species Schistocerca gregaria. Next base: position 664,399,698 of record NC_064922.1, read on the forward strand.
AAATGTTTATCATTTAACTGCATGACCTAGCTTCTCCCAGTACAATTTGATTCTGTTATTTAGCTACCAAACACAAATAATATTTACAGTCTCAATACATGTTCTCTCTAATTTTAAGAGTATGAACGTCATGAAATGATTAGAAGTCTTCCCTGATCCTCTCTTCCACTCAGTACCTAAACATTATCCCATTATGATGATGGTCATTTCTGTCGCTAAGGTGGTCTTGTAGAATTCCATAAATTTAAGGAATAATAAGGAATGTGCAAATAAACCTGGAACTGTAACAGCTTCTCCAGAATGTCAGTACAAAAGTATCAATGCTATTCTTTTCAAAATGACATTTCCATACATAACTGAAGATTTTTCCCTTTAAGCAACTCTATTGTCAATCCACAAAGATGTCCTATCTTATAAAGTAATCTCTGTACAGATGGAAAATGTCTGAAAAAAAAACATGGAAAGTACTTAAAGGTTGTAATCACTAAGTATTTTATGGATGAATCAGATAAGAAAATCTTAAGTTCAAGTGTTAAGACAATAAAGGATTATGTGCTGAAAATCAAAGATCAGTTTAAACTCATTCATAAAAAAAGCAGCAACACGATCACTAAATACAAATTAAAATCATATTCAAGTAAAGATACAGCATGGTGCATGTACAGAGTTGAATTCATTGGGTCTCTAAGACGAAACATTGCTGTGAAACAAGAGTGCCCCACAAATATAGAAGATACAATTGGTCAAAACATTTGTTGCACCTTTTCATACAATTGAAAGAAAGTGTGAGCACAAATCGTGCTAATTTTAATTTTGAAACAATAGGCAAACATGTTAAAAAATTAGTCAACAGTCAGTCATGTTGCTAGGCTAATCTGTAATGTGAAAGCAGCTACATAAGTCAGACAAAGATGTACAATATTGAATGGTCAGAAACTGAACAGCAAAGGGAACTGTTTGCAAAAGTGACAGGGCATGGGAATTAAAAGTAAATTAGAAAATATGGTTCTAGAACAAAAAAATCAATACCAGAAAATGAAAAATAAATTACAAGGAGCAATGAGTGCCGTCATGTTGTTTTTACATCACATTGGCTCAATTTGCAAGTTTTTATTAACACTACTAGCTGAATACACAGCATTGTCCGGAAATGTATTTATTCCAATATTCTATTAGTCCATCTCTTACTTTCACCTCTCTCTGTCTATCTCCTAACACCCAAACTGTATCCATCTCTTGCTCACCCTTTTCTCTGTCTACCTGCTCCTTGTCCCTCTGTTCATCTGCTCCCTACCCTCTTTGCTCATCATCTCCTCCCTCTCTAAGTCAATCTTCTCCTCCCCCTCTATCTCCTCCTCACCCCAAATAAGACCATCTTCTCCTCCCCCTCCCATGTCTACCTCTCCTCTCTCTGTGTCCATCTTTTCTTCGTTATTTCTCTCTTCATCTCCTCGTCTTTCCTTTCATTGTCCATCTCCTCTCCCCTCTCTCTGCATATCTAATCCGCTTTCCTTTCTCTGTCCATCTGCTTCTACCCTTCTGTCCATCTCCTTGCCCCCCTCCCCTCTCTCTGTCCATCTCCTCCTACTTTCTTTATGTTCATTTCCCCCTCCCCCCTTGCTCTGTCCGTCTCCTCCTCACCTTATCTGTGTCTGTCTCTGCCTTCCCCTTCTCTTATCTGACCACTGCCTCCTGCCCCTTTCTCTCTCCGCATTAGCACCCAACCCCAATTGGAGGTTGCTGGTTCTTACCTTCACAGTATTTCTTCACAGATAGTAAGTAGAATGTGTACTAAGTTCTGTTGAAATCGATCCCCGGTTAAAGGAGGAGTTTCTTACCTGTGGCTCTAACCACATACACACATGTAAAATGTGTTTCACATGTATTTAATGTATTTTACATGTATTGGTACACATAGTTCACCTGTATCTCTAACAAATTTCGCCCTGCAGTTTTGTTTTCATGAACAGATGTAGTAGCAAAGAGGTCATAAGTTTAAATATCATGCTTGATGTGGCAGTTGTTTGGGAATCTTGGCATTTATGATGCTGCACCTCGTGAACTACATTTAGCACACAGATATAATTTTGTAGGTTTATTCAGTGGTACATGTGAAAACTGTCTGCAAAATGTGTTGCAAACACAGTAGTAAGGAAGCGATAAATTAAAACATCATGCTTGATGTGGAATTTTTATAGCATGAATAGCAAAAACGAATTTATTTTGTGGGGTTCTCAGTGAGATAAACTTTTGCAAATGTTTGAAACTATGTGTAAAGTTTGTTACAAGTGGCTAAGTGCTCTCATTCTCAAACAGTGGATGGATAAAGTCTGAGTACTCACACGTCATGACCTACACTTCTTTCCCAACTCCACCACCACCACCTCACTGGTTCTTTACCCCACAGTGAATCTTTGCAGACAGTAAGTGATATGTGTAGCACACTTTGTTGAAACTGCTCCAGTGATTTAGGACATGTGGAACATACATATGTACTTACATTCACAAACACATTTTTATAATATCTATGGATTTAAGAAATGCCAACAGGAACATTTTTTAACCTCATGTGATCTGTTTTCGGACGTATGTCACACTACATATATAAATTATGTTCACTGGAATGAAGACATGGTGGAAAATGGAACACTCCACAGAGTGCCTTAACATATGTCGCAGTTATCAAGAGTCAAGACTAAATGAGTATGTGGATGAACCATTGGGGCAGATTAAAACTGTACGCCAGACTGGGACTCAAACCGGGGCCTTTTGACTTTTGCACGCAAGTGGTCTACCAGCTAAGCTATCCAAGCACAACTCATCACTCCCATGTCTTCAATCATGCTTAGATAACACAGTTGGTAGAGCACTTAAACTTCCAAATGGAAGTTTCAAATCAGTGCATATACCGTTGTAGAGTGAAAATTTGCTCAGAATATGTGGATATCAGTTCCGAGAACATATCCCTTCTAGCAATATAAAGCATAAAGCTTAAAATACAAGAAATTGGTTCCATAAGTGTTATGAAGCAGGAAGAAATGCTTATCATATGTTTTTCACTACCCTGCAATGGTACTGGAAAAATTATGTGAATGGAGGAAAAGTCAGAATTTTCTCATAATTGTTAGACATGAAATTCACCGGAGTTCATTGTGAGGACATTGGGCAGAGGAGTGGGCAAACAAGAAATGCAGGTAAAAATGACAGAATGATAAGGCTAGTTGTTCAAAACAGAGGAGGCATCCAGTGTCAACAAATCTCCATTTAATACATAAACTGAGTTTCCCTCATTTTCATACCTACTTAATGTAAACAAGACAGAGTTATTAGGGAGCATCATCAAGAAATTTTAAAAAAATTTCCTCAAGTGACTCATTTCAATGTTTCTCCACTGATAACTGTTCTGAAATTTTGTGATCTAGTATGAAATTAGCATCTTTTTGGTCATGACTGAAAAAGAAAATACTACTAAACATCTTCATTTTAAAACATGAGAGAACACAATAACGTAGAACTTTACAAGACTTTGAACTAAACTCGCAGAGGCCATGCCTTTTTCTCCAAATTCCTTTCTGTTATTTTGAACTTACTAGACATGAACCATTGAAAAGCACTCTAAACAGTGGAGGAATATTGAAATTAAAAGGGTTCAGCATGTGGAATAAACTGAAATATGTGTTCTACCTCTACATTTCTGCTCTGAAAAACACTGAAATGCATGGCAGAGGGTACTTTTTCTTGTACCATATATTTGGATTTCTTCTTGTTCCATCTCCAAATGGAGTATGACAAAAATGACTGACTGTAAATCTCTGTATGAGTTGTTGTTTTTCTAATTTCATCTGCACTATCTCTATGAGATAGATGTGTAGGGACTGACGAATATTCTTAGTTTTTGCCCTACAAGTTGAGTCTTGAAGGTTTCTAACCAGTTTCTTACAAAGCATATGGAGCCTTTCTTAGAGTGTATGCCAGTTAAGACTTTTCAATATTTTTATTACACTCTCTCACCAGTCAGATGTTCCTGAGACCAGATTTGATCTCTTCTGTTAGTCGATGTGATAAGGATCTCATCCACATAAGAAATACTTAAGTATGGATTGTACAAGTGTTTTGCATACAATCTCTTTCATAGACAAACTGCAGTTTTCCAGTACCTATCAAAAAATTGTATCCTGATATTTGTTGTACCTACAGCTAAGCCTATGTGGTTGATCCACTTCATATCTCTACGCACCATTACTCTTGAACAATCAAAAATTCAGGATGAAATGTAACGATACTACAAAAAGAAAAGCTGCTACTCACCATACCGCGGAGATGCTGAGTCACAGAACACAGAGACTGTTACAATATAAGTTTTTAGATAACAAGGTCTATGTCGAAAATAGATACACACACACACATAACTGCAGCCTCTGGCAGCTGAAGCCACACTGTGAGCAACAACAGCAGTGCATGATGGGAGTGGCAACTAGGTGGGCATAAGGAGGAGGCTGGGGCATGTAGGGGAAGAGATATCGGTTGGGGGGGGGGGGGGGCAGCGAAGTGCTGCTGGGGAGTGTGCAAGGACAAAGTGGAAGGAGAATAGGGCAACTAGGTGCAGTTGGGAGATTAGATGGTGGGCAGGGGAGAGTTTTGGGAGGGGGAGGGGGTAGTGGGAAAGGAGAGAAGTAAAAAACTGGGTGAGTTTGTGGAACGAGGGCTGTGTAGTGGGCCAGGAGGATTACAGGAATGTAGGATACAATGCAGGGTGAGTTCCCACCTGCAAAGTTCAGAAAAGCTGGTGTTGGTGGGAAGAATCCATATGGCACAGGCTGTGAAGTAGTCATTGAAATGAAGGATGTCATACTGGGCAGTGTGCTGAGCAACAGAGTGGTCCACTTTTTTAATGTCCACAGTTTTATCTGTTGCCATTCATGTGGACAGACAGCTTGTTGGTTGTCATGCCCACATAGAATACAGCACAGTGACTGCAACTTAGCTCGTAGATAACATGACTGGTTTCACAGGTAGCCCTGCCTTTGATGGGGTACGTGATGTTTGTGACTGGACTGGAGTACGTGGTAGTTGGAGGATGTATGGGACAGGTCTTGCATCTAGGTCTATTACAGGGATATGAGCCATGACGTAAAGGTTTGGGGGACAGGGGTTGGGTACAGATGGATGAGTATATTGTGTAGGTTCGGTGGACAGCGTAATACCACTGTGGGAGGGGTGGGAAGGACAGTGGGTGGGATATTTCTCATTTCAGGGAATGACAAGAGGTAGTCAAAACTCTGGCAGAGAACATAATTCAGTTGCTTCAGTCCTGGGTGGTACTGAGTTACAAGGGGAATGCTCCTCTGTGGCAGGATGGTGAGACTTTTGATAGGTTCTGGGAGACTGGAAAGATAAGGCATGGGAGATCTGCTTTTGTACAAGGCTGGGAGGATAAACATGATCTGTGAAGGCCTTAGTGAGACTCTTGGTATATTTCGAGAGGGACCTCTTGGCACTGCAGATGCAATGACCACAAACCTGTGGACAGAGGTGCCACCTCTGTTGTTTTGAAATGCAAGGATTACCTGGCAGAAGGACTCCATCAGCTGTCAGATATATCCACCAACAAACCTTGCCGCAGTGACTCCATTCCAGAGATTCAGCAGGATCTCCAGTCTCTTCTCAAATCCTTAGGCCTATCCCAGAACCTCTCCCCAGAGTCCATATCTCTGCTCACCCCTACCACTCCTACCTTCTACATGCTCCCTAAAGCCATAAACCCAACCAACCGGGCTGCCCCATTGTGGCTGGTTACTGTGCCCCCACTAAGTGAATCTCTGCTACGATAGACCAACACCTTCAACCTACTACCCGGAACCTATCCTCCTATATAAAATATACCAACCATTTCCTCCAGCAACTCTCTACAGTTGCTGTCCCTTTACCACACAGTACAATGCTGGTATGGAGTGGGTGGCAGCTATTGAACTGGTGATATTGCATGTGGTTAGTAGGTTTGATATGGACAGAGGTACTGATGTAGCAACTATCTTTGAGGTGGAGGTCAACATTTAGGAAAGTGGCATGATGGTTTGAGTAAGATCAGGTGAAGCAAATGGGGGAGAAGCTGCTGAGATTCTGGAGGA